>NC_141892.1:7615429-10115429 GCF_030686135.1 Camelina sativa
AGAAAATTACTTCAGCCAAGGAATTAGTTCCGTTACTGGAGAAAACTTCACAACTGAGTGTTCCACTCCTTATAATTGCAGAAGATATATCCGCGGAAGTGCTTGAGATACTGGTGGTGAACAAGAAGCAAGGTTTGATTAATGTTGCTGTTGTGAAATGTCCAGGAATGTTGGATGGGAAAAAGGCTTTGCTACAAGACATTGCACTCATGACAGGTCCCAGTTTTTCTCAATCATTTGTACTTTCCATGTTGAGTTCCACACGACATATTTCACTTGCTAACATGACAAATGATATAAAACAGGAGCTGATTATCTTTCCGGAGATTTAGGCATGTCTCTCATGGGTGCAACTTCAGATCAGCTGGGTGTTTCTCGGAGAGTAATAATTACAGCTAATTCGACAACTATAGTCGCAGACGATTCAACTAAACCGGAGATTCAGGCAAGAATTGCTCAGATGAAGAAGGATCTAGCTGAGACAGATAATTCATATCTTTCAAAAAAGATCGCAGAGAGAATTGCTAAGCTCACAGGAGGCGTGGCTGTAATAAAGGTCCGATTTTACGATAACCCTTCTTTTGTTTATATAATATGCTGCAACAAGTTGGGATTTCAACAGAACTTAATTTCTACCGTAGTAAGACACAAAGAAAAAACTGTTTTCAGCTCTTGCTATTTCTTGTGAGTCCTCGTGAAAATATCAGGTTAACCCTGTCTTAATTCAGGTGGGAGGTCACACTGAAACAGAACTTGAGGACAGAAAACTTAGAATAGAGGACGCGAAGAACGCTACATTTGCAGCCATGAGAGAAGGTATAGTTCCAGGTGGTGGTGCCACTTATATTCATCTTTTAGATGAGATCCCGATAATCAAGAAGGATATACTGGAAGATTCATACGAACAGATAGGTGCAGACATTGTAGCGACGGTATGAAAACTGAATGTCGAAACCAAACCTGTTTCAGAACCATTCTGGTTTCGTTAAAAATCGCTTCTCTTTTTGTTTGCAGGCGCTCACAGCACCTGCAATGGCCATAGCAACCAATGCCGGAGTTGATGGATTAGTTGTAGTGGAGAAAACCAGAGAGCTCGAATGGAGAAGTGGTTACAACGCAATGTCTGGAAGGTATGAAGATCTTCTGAACTCTGGAATAGCAGATCCTTGTCGGGTTTCAAGATTCGCCCTCCAAAATGCGGTTTCTGTTGCCGGGATAGTTCTCACGACTCAAGCTGTGCTAGTGGAGAAAATCAAACAGCCTAAACCTGCCGTTCCTCAAGTTCCAGGCATACCTACCACATAACATAACCACCACCGTAGGTAACAAGCACAAAGACCAAAACTCTTTCAGCAGAATTTTGTCTGAATCGAAACTTCCGCTCGCAAAATGGTGTTTGATTTTGTTGTTGTTTAACTAAAACATCAAAATCTGGTGATGCAATGATATGTGTACAGTATGAAGAAAAAGAAGATTATTGGAATCATTGTGGCTTAATCTGGAAGCCAAACTTGTTCTCTCGACTCAATTAATTATCAGACAAAGCAAGAAAATTGCTTTGTAAAGCAAGATTCCAACGTTGTAAAACCTGATTCCTTAATTTTCAATTTTTAATATACAGTTATGTTTTATATTCAAATCATTTTGTGCTTAAAAAGCGACATGTCTTCTATTTAATGTATATGCAAATGTTTTCATCATACAATAAGCCAACGATTAAGTCAAATAAGCATTTTCAACGGTACTTAAAAGTCCACTCCGATATTAAGCAACCCATCATCAATACTTGGTAACTTTCTCTCCAGTCATATAAGTATTTACTTATTCTTGAGATCGAACTCGGGTTCTCAATATCACCTAACCCTCGAATTCAAGTCTCTGTTGGTGGTTCATTTGGTCATGGTGTCAACATTTATTCCAAGTCATTTATTCCAAGTCTGGGCCATAATATTCTCATTCCCCCAAGTCATTTGTTTAATCATGTCATATAAAGTACTCAACACAATAAAGAAATAAAGTAGCTACAGTATATGATTATTATAGTACAAAAGGAGTATATAAAATCACATGGCGGATGAGACGCGTGTCTATAACCTGGTGGTGTAATGACTTGGAAATCAGAAGACCAAAATCCACCGTTATTTGTTGGAGAAGAAGAAAGAAAAAAAAGAGGCACTTTGGGTCGCTCACGTCCTAAGTAACACTGATCCGGCGTCGTTTCGATAACGATAGATGAACTGTTTGGTTTCCTCAAATTCGCGTAGCTTACACGCAACTCTCCTTAACCAATCACGTGCTGCCACCGTACGACGCGTGTCTCTCACGCCCCGACACACTCCCACGGAGCTCATTTTTTTTTTTCCTCGGTGTCCCATATATTTTAAAAAATGCTATTCTTACGATTTTTAATCCTTGGAACGTTTTAATGTTTTAGTAGTAAAATTAAGTATAGAAGTTTTTTATTCGGATGGTGTTCAAAAAAAAAAAAGAATTATAAGTATGTAACTGTATTGGACCTATTGGTAAATGGTAAGTTGAGTTGTAACTATAACATAATGGCTATGATCGGTAACATAATTTAATTCTAAGTTGAGTTGGAGAGAATATTATAATTCGATATAAGTGCAGTAAAAATTATGTGGTAAAAACAGCAGTTTGATGTAATGAATCACTGTAAAAATATGGATTGCAATATGTATTATTTGATTATAATTATTAAAAATATTAGTGAATATATTTCACAAAATTATAGAAAAAAAAATAAAAAAATATATATTAATAATAAAATAATTTTAATATACAACAAATTTAACTAAACTTCTTTGTTACATTGCAAATTAAAAAATTAACTACATGCATGCCATAATATTTACAATCTTATCATATTTAGGTCTATGCCTATTTTTATTTCAAATGATAATTAAAATAATAATTTAGGAAAAATATAATATAACTAATTAAAAAATATTTAAATAAAAGAAAAACAGTAAACATTATTTTTATTGATATATGAATTAAATAAAAACAAAAACAATAATTTTTTGTATTATATAACTGAATTTTCGTTTTTTAAATAAAAAAATAACTCAACTTACCACATTTTAACTCATCAAAATTTACATGATGTTGAATAATATTTTGAGTTAACAATTTTACAACGGATATAACTCAAAATCGTATGTCAACCATAACACATTGTAACTCAAACTTAACTTTAATTTTTTTAGTTTTGTTGTTGATTGGTAACATTTTTAAATAATGTATAAGTTAAGTCTATAACTCAACTTTACTCATGTTACCAATGAAAGCCAATATATCTACATCGGATTTAGAATTTGATGTAACACCTACTGTACTACTATAATAAAATCAACCAGTCCAAAAATAGCACTACGATAAAACAAAAGAAAGTGATTGTATATTTATAAGACAAAAAAAAAAAAAAAAATGATTCTGAAAATCATATTAGTAGTAGTCTTTTCAAGATGAATGAGTTTTCAGCTTTTTCAAAGAATCTGTGAATCAATTAGGTGAAAGAAAAAAAAGAAAAAAGAAAAAAGTTATGTGAATACATTATGATAGCACGATTAACAAACTAATAATGATTGTGTTTATTAGTTCAACGAGTTGATTGTTCACTGAGTCATTTCATATAAGAAGAATGTAGTAGACTAATCATATTTTTAGATTATCTATTTTATCTTTAGAAATTACAATAGACTTTCTGGAAATTTGTTTACCTAAAACCTTAGAACGAAAAATCACCAACTTCCTCCTCTAACAACCGATGGACCTTTCAATGTTTTCTCTGAGAAATTCAATTTGAAGACTCTCAGATGTCTTCTCTGTCGCAATCTCAATCACCTACTCCCCCGGAGATGGAGATTCAACCTCCTGCATTGGTTACCGATGATCCTTCCACTTATTCATCCGCTCTCTGGGATTGGGGAGATCTCCTTGACTTCGCCGCCGACGAACGCCTTCTCGTTTCTTTCGATTCTTCCGATCAACTTACTCCTTTCCCTCCCGTTCCTTCTCCTCCGCAGCCCCAGCTGATTCCGACTCATCAGCCTCTCGCGGAATCTGAATCCTATCCTTCTCCTGATGAATCTGGTTCGGGTTCCGATCGGGTTAGGAAGCGAGACCCGAGGTTGATTTGTTCCAATTTCGTTGAAGGTTTGCTTCCTTGTTCGTGTCCTGAGCTTGATCAGAAATTGGAGGAGGCTGAGCTTCCGAAGAAGAAGCGTGTTCGCGGCGGTTCTGGTGTTGCTCGATGTCAGGTTCCCGGTTGTGAAGTGGATATAAGCGAGCTTAAAGGTTACCATAAGAGGCATAGGGTTTGTCTCCGTTGTGCTAATGCTACCTTTGTTGTGCTTGACGGAGATAATAAGAGATACTGTCAACAGTGTGGCAAGTATGTTTTCCTTTATCGTTCTCTTTCTGTTTTTTTTTTTGCAAATCTAATAAGCTTTGATAATTTGACCACGGAATTTAGAAATGGATTTGATAGCTGAATCTGGGGCGAAGTGTCTTAGTTTATCTCCTACGCCTCTCTCGTGGGCTTTGTGGTTGACTTAGGTGACTTATCTTCTGTATTGAATTGGAATCTTTTATTGAGATTTGATTTGCAACACGAAATCATCTAAAAAGATCGAATAGAAACTGTTGAATCCTTTCATTAGGAAATTGAATAACTTGAGGGAGAGACCGTTGATTCCACTGATTTCTCATATCATTAACCTAGCCTCTTTCTTTAGCATAGGCTGAGCTTAACTGGTTTTGCCACTACTAGCTGTCTAGTAGTCAGTATTATTGTTTATGTATGTATGTATTTGTCCCATCTATGCTGTTTCCGTCGTTACAGAGAGTAAACCTATGTGGCAGGTTTCATGTGCTCCCGGACTTTGATGAGGGAAAGCGCAGCTGTCGGAGAAAGCTAGAGCGTCACAACAACAGACGGAAAAGGAAACCTGTAGATAAAGGAGTCGTTGCTACAAAACAACAGCAAGTGCCATCACAGAATGATAACAGCGTAATTGATGTTGAGGATGGAAAAGGTTTAAGTGAACAGCACAAATCATATTTCACCATGCGGTTTCTTGGTTTATTTGCTTGCTTTTCATCATAATCAATGTTTAAGCTCTCTTGGAAATTCAAGCTGATTTTGCTTTCCTATGTTTTTATCTTAAAGCAGATAATACATGCTCTAGTGACCAGAGAGCAGAACAAGAGGCTTCATTGATTTTTGAAGATGGGCATATTCCCGCTCAGGGTTCTGTACCCTTTACCCATAGCATCAACGCAGACAACTTTGTCTCTGTTACAGGTTCGGGTGAACCTCAGCCAGATGAAGGAATGAATGATACAAAATTTGAACTTTCACCTTCTGGTGATGACAACAAAAGCGCCTATTCAACTGTGGTGGGTTCTCTTCTCCCACTCTTACATCAGAAAGTTTTGTGCGCTTTATGAACTAATTTTCAATTCATTGTAGTGCCCAACGGGTCGGATCTCTTTCAAGCTCTATGACTGGAATCCAGCAGAGTTCCCACGGAGACTACGTCATCAAGTATTCTCAAGAATTATATATTACAGTTTAGTGTTCGGAGACTATGTTTATGGTATACAGTATCTCAATGAACTAATATCATGTGATGAACTGAATTTGCAGATCTTCCAATGGTTGTCCACCATGCCTGTTGAGCTGGAGGGGTATATCCGTCCAGGATGTACAATTTTGACCGTATTTATAGCAATGCCAGAGATTATGTGGGCGAAGGTACATTCTTTTGTCTTTTGCTCATCAATTCTATGTTCTTGGTGCCACACACAAGTACACAACATAAAGAAAATCTGCACCTGCTTCCCTCCTAAGTACCATTAAAGCGCCTATGTTTTTCTGTGACCTGGAACTCTTTTTCTCTAAATTTTGTGCATATTTGTAAGCTTGTCGCATGTAGCGAGAAAATCCAAAATTAGAATCTCTTCATGTGAGCTCTCAACTTGATTTTACACTGTAATGAACTTTTCCTATCTGTTCCTTTATGCAGTTGTCTAAAGATCCTGTGGCATATCTGGATGAATTTATTCTTAAACCTGGAAAGATGCTATTTGGAAGAGGCTCGATGACTGTTTATTTGAACAACATGATTTTCCGTCTTATTAAAGGCAAGTTGATGTGCTTTACTTGTTATCTCTGTTTTTCTTTCTCCCTATCGTACTGGATAATCATTAGTTGTAAGCTAGACACTTTTGGTTTGAGTGTATTCTTATTTATTTTTGGTTTGATAGGTGGAACATCATTAAAGAGAGTCGATGTAAAATTAGAGTCACCGAAGCTACAGTTTGTGTATCCTACATGTTTTGAAGCTGGAAAACCAATAGAACTTGTTGTTTGTGGGAAAAACCTTCTGCAACCCAAATGCCGGTATGTATGTCAACCTAATCTTGATCTATGCTTGGGGTTCTCTCGCATTTTTAGTTCTGTCTTATAGCTCATATGATGAAGCTGATATTGTAAGAAACTTCAGAATGTTGCATTTGGATTACTACTATCATTTGTTGGTTTGATTTCTTTCACTTGTGACCACTAAGATATTCTAGATAGGAAATAATAATGCAGCTTACAGATAACTTTTCTTATTGTAGGTTTCTCGTGTCTTTTTCTGGGAAGTACTTACCACATAACTATTCTGTTGTACCTACACCGGCCCAGGATGGGAAGCGTTCTTGTAATAACAAGTTCTACAAGATCAATATTGTGAATTCTGACCCTAATCTCTTTGGCCCTGCGTTTGTCGAGGTACTAATTGTTTAAATGATAAACATTTTTACAAGTAGCTTTCTTTAATACGGCCCTCCTCCAATCCTTTTGTAGGTTGAAAATGAATCTGGCTTATCAAATTTCATACCTCTAATTATTGGAGATGAATCTATCTGCTCCGAAATGAAACAAATAGAGCAGAAGTTCAATGCTACACTAGTTCCAGAGGGACAAGAAGTTACCGCCTGCTGTTCTTCGGCTTGCTGTTGCAGTGATTTTGGGGAGAGACAGAGCACTTTTAGTGGCCTCTTGTTAGATATTGCATGGTCAGTTAAGGTGCCCTCTGCAGAATGCACTGAGAAAAGAATAAACCGATGTCAGATTAAAAGATACAATAGAGTGTTGAATTATCTAATACAAAATAACTCGTCGTCAATCTTGGGAAACGTACTGCACAATCTGGAAGCGTTGGTGAAAAAAATGGAGCCAGACAGTCTTGTTCATTGTACCTGTGACTGTGATGTGAGGCTTCTACATGAAAATATGAATTTGGCTATTGACGCCAACAGGAAGCATCAAAGCCATGAAGATTCAAAGGTGAATCCAGGGAATGTTCTTCCTTCATCAGGGTGCTGTTGTGAGAGCAGTTTCCAGAAGGATAAACCATCAAAAATAGTAAACTTCAATCAGGTTTTTCACTAATATCTGATTTTCCCTTTTCTCCTGTTTGATCGATATTGGACTCGCCACAATCTTCCCTTGTCTTGCACATTTTTTTTTCTTGCTCCACTGCTGATAATTAAATTCGTATTTCCTGTGATATCTTTGGCTCGATATGAAGACCTAAGAGTCTGCACAGTATTGTGTCTGTTTCTTGGATTTTGCATAGATTCGTTTATTTTTCTTGGATTTTGCATAGATTCGTTTATTAATGCCCTTCCATTCTTTATCTTGACAGGATCCCGAAGCAGGATTAGATTGTAAAGAGAGGATACAGGCAGACTGTTCACCAGATATTGGCGGAAAAGAGACCGATCCTCTTTTAAACAAAGAGGTTGTCATGAACGTAAATGACGTAGGAGACTGGCCAAGGAAGTCATGTATACCATTGCACTCTACCCTAACATTCAGGTCCCGTCAAACTGTTTTCTTAATCGCTACATTCGCTGTCTGTTTTGCGGTCTGTGCGGTTCTCTATCATCCAAACAAGGTCACACAGCTTGCAGTGGCAATCCGGACAAGATTGGCACACAAACTTTAAATAAAATTTCAATTGAAGAGACTCTCATTTTAACCATACTAAGGTGTGTTCATCAAAAGCTTGCAGAGGGAAAGTTGTCTCAGCTTTCAACAGAGCTCAGCTACAGCTTCTCAGAGAGATTCCTCTTTGGAAAGAGACAAGATGGTTCATGATCAGATGAGTACTTTGACTCTTTCTCTGTGTTCTTCTTCCTAAATTCTTAAAACACTGGTGATGCTGCTGCAATTGTAATAACAGGAAATGGTCTGATCAGTGATTGATTATATCCCTTATCGAATAGTGTATATTAGGGTTTGCTTTCGCTCACTGTAACCTCTTTTTTTTTTCTTTTGTTACTTGGTCAAAGAAATGATTCTTGAACAAACCCTAATCGTAATCTTGTGCATTTTTCTGCTTCAAGCAATGGCTCGGCTCCTGAGACTTCTCCCTTATTTATGTTTGGCCAACTCTAGGATCACGATTTATAACTTGACTCTTTATTTTCAATCCAAATACACTAACATGTATCAATCTTTGTGAAAGCCTAACGTCTTGCACTCTTGATGCTGCGTTGTTCTGTAAACGATGCCGTTTGTTCTTTTTGCAATTTAAGAATATCGATCGTTCTAAATCTTAGAAATCAAGAATATTGTGCTTTTATTTGCATTAAATATCATTGTCTACAAAGAGTTTTTTTATAACTAACTGATAAATAATTGTCTGTAGGAAGATAGTAGTATCATAATAGTTCTGTTTCTAAGTGCTACTGTATCCAAATGCATGTTGGATTGAGAAATCGGCACTGAAATGATCACTTGCAACATAGAACGCAAATGGGGTAGAAAAAGACAAAGGATGTGAGATTTGAAAACAATGAAGAAAGACACACATATGGAAATGCGTCAGTTCTGAGTCATAATGTTGGTAAACGACAACATTCTAACTATTTATTAATTGGCTTTAGATGTATACACCGTACCTTTCTTCAAACGCTAGCTTTAACGTGCTAATTTTAACATAAACTAATTTATTTTGCCTTGAGAAGTTTGCTTAAACTTAGTAGCCAAATCTCACAAGACATGTTTGTATAAAGTTCATTATACTTTTGCTGTTAATAATTAGGTTAGTACGTATTTCTCCCTAGATAAATATACGCATGCATTTGTTCAACAATTTTAATCACGTCTCGTCATTAAAATAGAAGGATAAACTAAAACGTCGGATTAAAAAACTCCATGATACCTCACATCGACGGCATGAATAGAACGGGGCAACAAATATCTGTGGAAAGACTAATTTTGATGAGATTTTTATCTTTCTTCCGAACAATTGAGAAGGTTGAAAGCTGACAATTAATTAGTAGTTTAGCTATTACAAAATTACATAAAGCTTAACCAATATACACCAACAAAAAGCTAAGATAAAATAAAAAATATCTTAGCTATATACGATTAGATGAACATATGGACAAATTTAGCTGATACGCGTACCCCTGGTCGCAATCACTATGGCTAGTTTAGTAAAACTGAGAACCACATGGTAATATCTCAAGCGATTTTTGCCACATTTGTCATATTTTTTTTAATTCTTTTCAAATCTGCAATATTGGTAAAAACTTTTCAAATCTGCTATTAAACATGGCAGTATAAATTTTACTACATTGCCCTTTTAATTATGTTAGTTCGACGGTGGCATAAGGAAAAGGGACGGGCGCGTGATCAGAAGCAGTGGGAGTAGAGACAGACATGTGATCATACGCAGTGCCTGGGACACGTGGTTGAAATTTTGTGGACAACATATGAATAAAAAAAATTATATTATAGACGACATATTAACCTTTAGACAAGTCCACAAATTGGTGGACATAACATAATCTTTTTGGAAATAGTCCACCAATTATATAATATAAACAACATATGCCATCGAAATGTATAACTTGTCCGTTAATAGACAACAATATGGTAGAACTGATATTGGTGGACAGCGGTAAGTGAAAGGATGCAATTAGTAATAGACCCTCGAAAATGGCAGGATGAAATTACACGTATTGGTGTGTAATTTAGCAGCTGGTGTTGAGCGGACTCATTAGCGACCGACAAAATGTGTAGTTAATGCCAATAGCATGGATAATGGGGTGTTTGTTGAATAATTTCTAGAGGATCCAGAAAAAAATATTTTGAGAAAAATCTCTTCTTTTTTTCTGGAAACCAAGAGGAGGAGATTTTTTAAGAGACGACGTGAGTATTTGTATGGTTGTCATGGACAAAAAATCGAAAGAGAAGTTATAGTTTTTGTGTTCCAAGCAAACAATAGAATGTATAGTCGTCCGTCATAAATGGCGGTGGTTGGGGAGCCGAAGAACCTTCTGTGGTTTAATATCGTGATCTGTATATAAGTGTGTAATATCAACATAAAAATCAAGAAATCATTTTCAAAACAATTTTGATAGAGAATGACAAGGTTCAACGAAAATAAGAAACTTAAATAGTAAAAAAAGATCAGAGCCATGTAAGTGACAGCTTCAATCCCACTTGGGCACTCTTTTTTGTCAGTACTAATCTCAATCATTATCGCATTTTTAATATTTTATTTATCTAATTTGCCGTGGAAGGACAAATATCTTCGTCCCATGTCGAGACTTTACATACATGTATTACCTATAAATACCCATTTCACGAACATGACTCTTCACATCTCTCTCTCCAACTCTTCCCTTGAACATTTCCTCCTCTCAAAGAGCTAAGAGTTAGAGAGAGAGAGATAGGATGGCAATTAGGGAAATCAAAGATGTAGAGAGGGGTGACATAGCAAATAAGGTTGAGGATCTAGGGAAACCATTTTTGACGGATCAAGATGATGAAAAAGAGAGTGAGGTTAATGAATCCTACTTGATGGTTATCTTCAGCACTTTTGTTGCTGTCTGTGGCTCCTTTGAGTTCGGCTCTTGTGTAAGTTTTGGCTTTAGAGACAAACTCTGTTTCAACCTCTGTCTTAATTAGTTCTCATGCACTCTTAGATTTTTTCTTTTTAATTATTTGTTAAAAGGTTGGATACTCAGCGCCTACTCAGTCATCTATCAGACAAGATCTCAATCTCTCCCTTGCAGAGGTTTGTGTCTATACTTCTGGATTAACCAAAGTTTTCTTCCCTGTTTTTTTTTTGTTTTGTCAACTAGAATTTTTCAATTTTTGTACTTTATATTTATACGCATAATTAATGTGTGTGTATGTGTGTGAAACATGCAGTTCTCCATGTTTGGATCCATCCTAACAATCGGTGCAATGATTGGTGCTGTCATGAGTGGGAAAATTTCAGATTTCTCCGGCCGAAAAGGGGTAAATTAACTTTCCCAGTCCCAAACTTAATTGGCCAGTATTAAGATTTCAAAATACCATTATTAAAATACTTGGTATGTCAACACTCATTTCAGGCTATGAGAACCTCAGCTTGCTTCTGCATCACGGGTTGGCTCGCTGTCTTCTTCTCCAAGGTATTTAAATTTACACCTAATAGTAATACATACCTATTTTAAAATTATCTGCAACATTGAAACTAGTATAGATATATATTGATGTAACTATGATGTTAAAATGTGGTGCAGGGTGCTTTGTTACTTGATGTAGGAAGGTTCTTTACAGGATATGGAATTGGAGTTTTTTCTTATGTGGTAATTAACTCACTGGTTTTTTTTATTTAATTAAATCTTATATAACCCTTTGAAATCAATTTTTTTTATGTAGTAGTCAGTCAAAGATATATCGGTGATTGAAATTCTACTATTTTTAGTAAATAATTATGTTAAAATTATAAAAACTCTCAGTCTCCAATGTAAATCAATGAATAAAAACATGTACAGGTCCCTGTGTACATTGCTGAGATATCTCCCAAGCACCTCCGAGGTGGGCTCACAACACTGAACCAACTCATGATTGTGATCGGCTCATCCGTTTCTTTCTTGATCGGATCTCTCATTTCTTGGAAAACTCTTGCCCTGACCGGTAAATTTCTCTCGGTTTCTTGTTTAAATCTTTCTAGAAAATTCCCTTTGGAAACTGATCAATATTTATGTGTTTGGTCTTACAAGGAATTGCTCCCTGCATTGTTTTGCTCGTTGGATTGTGCTTCATACCCGAATCACCTCGATGGCTGGTAATTTCCTCTATCCGATTCATGATTTTTTACCAGTCTTGTTAACAAATAAGTTTCTAAAACATCATCTAAGTCTTCCATGCTCTTGCTTTTCCAGGCAAAAGCAGGCCGTGAGAAAGATTTCCTTATAGCCCTACAAATGCTGCGGGGAAAAGATATAGATATCACAAATGAAGCACAAGGTATCCAAGGCTCGATTCAAGCTCTGGAAATTCTTCCAAAAGCAAGAATCCAAGATCTTGTTTCCAAGAAATATGGTCGATCTGTCACCGTAAGTTTTATCTCAGAAGCCGCGCCAAAAATAAAAACTTATCAGTCAATCTTTTGCGTGTTTATTTGATTAAATTTGTTTTCTTCTTCAGATTGGTGTTTCCCTGATGGTATTCCAACAATTTGTGGGAATCAACGGGATCGGATTCTACGCAAGCGAAACGTTTGTAAAAGCTGGTATGTTAGATAGACCTCAATATCTAGTCTTGAATTAGAACCAAGTTCAGTTTAGATTCTAACATATGTCTTTAAAAACACTTGCAGGATTTTCTTCTGGGAAGCTCGGAACAATCGCTATCGCTTGTGTTCAGGTGCATAAACGTTTTTGCTTTACTCGATATTCTAATAGTTTATATTCTCACTACTTTAACACAGATAAAATCGTTGTTAACAGGTCCCCATAACTGTTCTTGGAACAATCTTGATAGACAAAACTGGAAGAAGGCCACTAATAATGGTAAAATATTTTTAATTTAAGAAAAGGGTTTTTGAGTCCAAAGTTCAGTTTTATATATTTAGACCAAATGTTGCTGCAGATTTCAGCTGGTGGTATCTTCTTGGGATGTATTCTCACAGGAACATCTTTCTTCCTCAAGGTCCTTATCATAAAGCCCTAGCTAAACCCCTGATTTCGCTTGTAAATGTATTCGTATGTGCGTTAAATCAAATCGTAACATCGATTATTTTATGTTTGTGATTCAGGGACAAAGCCTGTTGCTTGAATGGGTTCCTATGCTAGCCGTTGGAGGTGTACTTGTAAGTAAAACTTAGTTCTTACTTACTACTAGAAACAGAGCTCAAGTACAGAGCTGTGTGTTAAACTGTTAGTATAGTCCATGGTACTAGTACTAAAACTCACGTCTTCTCTTCACTATTCAGATATATGTAGCTGCTTTCTCCATCGGAATGGGACCTGTTCCTTGGGTGATAATGTCGGAGGTATGGTACCATGGTTCCTTGTGTAAAAAGTAACATTGTTTAAAAACAGATACGGTACTTGCGTAGGAAGTTACTTTGTTTATAAACAGAGAAGACATTTAGTAGAGTAAGTACTGAAGTGGTGCTCATTTTTTTTTGGGATGAAACAAACGCAGATATTTCCCATAAACGTGAAGGGGGTCGCAGGAAGCTTAGTGGTACTGGTGAATTGGTCTGGTGCTTGGGCTGTTTCTTACACATTCAACTTCCTCATGAGCTGGAGCTCTCCAGGTACACACTCTTAATGGCTAGTGTTGGGATCGGAGATCAGTGCAACCGCAAGAAAACCGCTTTTTAGAAACTCTAAATTGAGACAAAAAAAAAATTAAGCTATTTGTTTTTTTGGTTGTGTAGGTACATTCTATATATATTCTGCTTTTGCAGCCATGACGATAATCTTTGTGGCTAAAATGGTCCCTGAGACGAAAGGGAAGACATTAGAAGAGATCCAAGCTTGTATCCGCAGAGAAACATAAGCTGGGATTTATGGGAAATTTATCAAATCGAGTAGAGCTTTTTTTACCGGTGTTGAGCTCAAGACGGAGTATAGTAAAAGTGTCACCCTCGGAAGATAAAAGTCCGACTGACGATGATAAGGTTTATGCATTGCACGAATGTATTTAGAATAGGTTTTTATTTGTATTTTTATTCACGTTTAAGTTATACTACAATAATACAATATCATCAATTTTAGGTTTTGATTGTTAGATGGTGATGTTAAATGTTTCCACATGCTAAGAGCATAATTATCGGTGGGTTATTAGAAGGGGAGTTCTTAAATTTTTTATGAATTAATTGTGTACTGTTTGGAATATAAGAACCTATGATCTTTTAGAGAAAATTTTCTCTTTTATTGGTAGGTTCTTATTTTGGGTTTCTTATTTTTTTAAAAATTGTTTTTTTAAATTTTAAAATTTTAAATAGAATTAAAATTTTAAATAGAATAGAAGTGGTATAAATGTGTAAACATTTAAGATTTTATAAAATTAGAAAATATTGCATTTAAATTAATTTTTAAACATACAAAACATAATAAAAACATTAATACATATTACAACAAAAGTGCAATTTATAAATGGAGAGAATGATTAATTTTAATACTGATTTGCTCCAAATTTTGCCCAAATATGCTCAACCAAATCATCTTGCAAGCATTTATTTTTTTCTTTATCACGAACATCCTTTTGATTCTTGAGCATAGTAGCGACACATGAAGGTCTGGGTGTTGGAAGCGTGTAGTCAACTTCAGAATCTCTACTTGACTCCATTTGTGTGAATTCAGTTTCATCAAACAGAGTGTACCCATCTCGTTCGTCATCTACTATCATATTGTGCAGTATGATACACGTTCTCATTATTTTCCCAATTTTTACTGTATCCCAAATAAGAGCCGGGTTTTTGACTATGGCAAATCGAGCATGCAAAACTCCAAAAGCACGCTCTACATCTTTACGCACAGCTTCTTGTTGTCTCGCAAATAAAGCGTCTTTTGGAGTTTGTGGCAGTGGAATAGATTAGATAAAAGTAGACCATTTTGGATAAATACCATCCGTCAGATAGTAAGCCAATTTATACTCATGTCCGTTGACACTGTATTTAACTTTAGGAGCTCGACCATGCAAAATATCATCAAAGACTTGAGATCGGTCAAGAATATTGATATCGTTTAATGTACCTGGTAGTCCAAAGAAAGCATGCCAGATCCAGAGATCATACGAAGCCACCGCCTCTAAAACGATTGTGGGCTTTCCAGATCTGCGGGTGTATTGACCTTTCCATGCGGTGGGACAATTCTTCCACTCCCAATGCATACAATCGATGCTTCCTATCATGCCGGGAAATCCGCAAAACTCGCCAATGTCGATTAGTCTTTGAAGATCTGCTGGTGCTGGTGTTGATCATTATATAGAAAAAAGAGGTAGCTTGAGTTCTTGAAATTTGTGGTACACAACCATTGGAAATAATATGTGGTAGAAGTAAATAATGACAAAAGTACTTGTACAAACATGTGGTAAAAGCATAAAAATACAAAAGACTTGTAAAAACTTGTGGTAGAAACACAAAAATACAAAAGAACATGTGTATTGGCTTCACGGACTGATGAGAGGTTGGCTTCACGGACTGATGAGAGGTTGGCTTCTTTCTCGACCTGTCCGATTACAAACACAATCACAAACACAAACTTAAACAGATTACAGTGACTCGCCTCTCTCTTTGGCCGACCAACAGCATTCGGACAGGATGCAAAGTATTTCGCAATCCTCCCCCAAAAGGATGCAAGTCTTTGCTGGTTGGAAGTAATCGGATCCTTGCTAGTGTTGAGCCAAACGCTGACCAACATGGTATCATCTATTGGTAACCATGCTTGCCTTGACTTGCGGTTTTCTTGTGGGGATGCAGGTGAAGATGGAGCTTCAGAACATGGACTTAGAGAAGGAGAGTAATCGAGGTTTTGGATATCAAGTTGACTTTGTAACATATTCAAATAGCTAGAGGTGGGACAATAAGGATTCATGTAATCGTTTGGATCCATATTGCTAAAGGGAGAAGGAGATGTGTTTGTTAAATGAGAAACAAGAGATTGCTAAAGGGAGAAGGAGATGTGTTTGTTAAATGAGAAACAAGAGATTGCTAAAGGGAGAAGGATTTGTGTTTTGTTTGTGTTTGAATTTATAAGGTTTAGTTTATATTTATGTTGGTTTAATTTTTGAAATAAAGTGTTTACCTAAACTACAACAACCACACATTAAAAATCTTCACAACCAACTAACACATCAATGACTGACTAGACTAATACCAACAATAGCAATTACTAAACCTATTTATCACAACCAACAAACAAAAGCTATAACATCAAAGACTACACTAATACCTACACTAGCAAGTACTAAATCTATTTATCACAACCAACAAACAAAAGCTTTAACTAACACCAAATAAATGCAAAAAAGTTGAGGATGATGATTACCTTCCTTCATGGCCGAAGAGATCCATGTTTGTCCATACTCAATAGATCCTTCACACTCTATATTCATCAATGCATCAATCCATGTTTGTCCATTTAACCTCAAAACAAAAGACAGATTCGCGGTTAATGAAGCCCAAATTCAAAATAAAATTAATCATTCATGAACAAGCTAAATCGAACAAGAACAATGTACTCTAAAATTATACATTCATGTGTCAAGAACAAAAACATTTACTAAATCATCATTAGCTACCACAAATAACAACATCAAAAACAACTAATAACAACACAAAAAACAATCATGTGTCAAGAACCGAAACAATTACATATCCAACTCCACACATTATCTAAACTTAACCAAAACGGATCATCATTAGCTTACACAAATAACAACACCAAAAACAACAAATAGCTTATGTTGAATCAAGTTAGTAACTTTAATCAGCATATTGCGATACATTCATGGCCAAATCTTTTCAAATTCATCATAACCGGAGTTAAAAAGTACTCATCTGCTAAAGTAAGGATCAAAACGGAACACATGAACACCAAGAATCCTAATTTTCTAAAAAACATAAAAAAACCCTAATTTCGATCCAAAATTAAAAAAACCCTAATCATCAAATACTAATCAAGATTGATTCAATCAGTAATTAAATTGAGAAACTTACCCTTTGCTTCCAATTGATTCAATCTCTTCCGATTGAGTGGACTCCCAATTCACGATACCCTAATTTCCAAATCGCCTCTCCTACATGCAATCACAGCCGATTCACGATTCAATCAAAATATCGCGATGGGACACGACAATCTCCTCTTCCTCCGGCAGAAATCTCCTCTTCTCCGACAGCAATCTCCTCTTCCTCCACACCCAGACGATTCCAAAAAAAAAATTCCACATTTTCTATTTTTTCGTCAAACCAATAGCACGCTGACACGTAGCGTCTCTTACAACACATATGGGATAATATATAACAACTCCCTTACATTTTTTCTTTTGTTTTGCTTTACTTTTTTGCATCAAAATAAAGGTCTAATAATGCTATTCCAAAAGCATTTACATATTCGCATGTAACTCTCTCGGCGATCCAGAGGCTTTGCTTATGGAGTTATTAACCCATATAGAGAAAATTACCGTATTAACCCTCTCTTCTTAACTCTGATGTTGATGACGTGGCGTATTTAATCCCTTCTCAATCATTCTTTTATTATTTTAGTATCTTTTTGGGAATTGAATTTTGTAGTGTGTTTTTTCCTCTGTTTTCACGAATTTGGATCACTCGAAGTCGAAGAAGATCCAATGGCGTCTCCATCATCAGCGAGAATCTGGTTCCGTATAGTGATCCTGATCGGTTTAATGGTGGTTCTGTTCTATGTCGGCCGTCCTCTCTACTGGAAGATCTCCGCCACTATCCACGATATCCGCCACAACAAGCAATCAGTCAGAGAAGGTAAAAAAAACACACTCACAACACTCTGTTTCTGAGATGGATTCTTGAATTATACCGATCGGGAGTTGTTTTGGAAACAGGTATATCGCAGATCGTACAAGAAGCGCAGAGATCGGTGGGATGGTACCACCACGACGAGTCGGATTCAGGTTTCCGAGAAGGAGGTCACATCAAGAAATCATCTGGAGTTTCTTCTTCTCGGAGGAGGAGGCTTCTCTTCGCCTGAGAGATCAGTGATAAACCTTTTCTCCTTTGTACTACTGTGTTTTTTTTGTTTTTTGGTTGAGAGATGTGAAAAAGCAAATAGGATCTGATGCTATGAGTTTGTGTTTTGATGGGCATTCAGAACAAGTAATATGGTATTAACGGGGTTTTGTTCTTTGCTTGCAGATTCCAAACTGTCTTCTAGCTAGTTTATGAGATTTTTAATTTGTTTTTTGAGTAATTTACATGATCTGTTTAGTTTCTTTCTTCTGGTAGTATTATATTATTAGCTGCTTCTTTGTGGTTTTGATCCAGACTATATAGTCTGGTAGGAAGCATCAAAAAACAAGTGTCTCACTCACATTTGTAAGTGTGTTTCTGCGTCTTATAAGCTGTTTTGTCGAACTAGAAACAAGAGAAAATTTGTTTCAATGAGTGGTGTAAACTGATATAGAACTCGTTTAAGTGTATGAACGTTCGAGTCGTCGTCAAGCTCTTTTGCATTCGTTGATTAATCCACCAAATAAATAGTAGTAAATGGCCTCACAAGCATTTTTTGAACAAATCTAAACAAACGAATTTACTCACTCTGTCTCATTATTATATTTAGACACAGTGCAAAATAAATTAAGAAGAGTTACAAAATATCTTTCATAAGAAACCATCGCATACCAAATGTTCAAACATCATATAAAATGAAACATTTTTTTGTTTACAACTTTAGTTTGATGTTTCTTACTGTATCTTATATATTGTTTTTGTTTTTTGTTTGTTTTTTATACATCAAACCATATCCATGCTGAAAAGTTTTTAATATCATGGTCTAATCCGCGCAATGTGGTAATCGGATGTATATGCACCATTATCAATCTAGTAAGAAACATTATCACTAAACAAACAAATATGTATGCAAAAGGGTCGATGTATATGTATAAGTTTCATCTTGGTGGTGACAGAATTTGAGTTGTTTAGTGATATAGACGTAAGCACTTTGGTTAATCAAAGTAATTATGAGTACTTTCAATTAAACAACTTAAGTCAAGCAGAAAACTTTTAAGAAAGACACATCTTTTTTCATACACTTACTATCATTATGGGCCAAAAACTCAAGTGGGTTTTGACCAAACTGAATCATCAAACTCCAATAAACCAAAGCACGTTACCTTTTGGTGCACACGAATATCATATTCTCTTATCATGTTTTTATAAAATTTGTATCTTCGATATTTTGATTTACTATTTCTACCTCCTGAATTCATGTGTTTGCAATACCAAGTGATCATATTAGAAAAACGATAAATAATATCAGATATATAAGAACTAGTAACATATAATCATGAGTTGGACAAAACTTTTGTTTCATCTTTATTTTGTATTCGAGTATGTACATCTAGTTTTCATAATGTAACAATCCGTACTTCAAATGTTTTAGATATCCAAAATTTTGAGGTGATTCAGAAAATTTTATTAGATCAAAGCAAGATATATTTAAAGTTAATTTTCCCTTTTTATATTTAGCTCCCACCTTTAACACTGGTTTGTATTGATGCCGAACATGCAAAGTTTATGTCCAACTCGACATATTTCAATACATATTATAAGTTCTCCATTATTGATGAAAGACTGAAAGAGATAATGTGGGGACCTCCATTCGACCTAGAAAACTTCAATTTTGCGAGCTACTAATACTACTATCGTAAGCTTATTTCGATTCACATAATTAAGATTTAAGAGTAATAATTCAAATGAAAATATTTTTCGTTTCAAATAGATTACTTATAGTTGTCCGAAAATGAAAACGGAATGTTAAAATATCCGAAAATGAAACCATTATACCGTTTTATCCGTTTATCGGAAGTTTTGAATTACCATTTACCACCCTTTGGACAAACTTTTCAATTAATATTGGCATATCTTTTTGAAAGTTGAAACTATAATGAGAAATATCCACAAAATCATAAAGTTGGATCTTCCGATTTTGACTTCTCGCTTCTTCTTTTCTTTTCTTTGTTGCAACTTATCTTCTTTATTTAGCTTACAAAAGGCGAATCTTCTTATTCATAATTATTCATGGTTACCTGCAATGAATATTTAAATGTATCATGCGATGTATTTTCCAAGTGCTGTTCATGGTGGAAAGTTCCCGGCAGTTGTAGTGTCTTTCATATCAAAGCGCAAAAATATATAGGTTTCTTTAACTTTGGAATTGACCTCAAATCGTCATCAAATATTTTGATCAAGTATGGTCTCGTAATTAAGATATAGTATAATAGAAGATTAAACATCTGAGTATCTGACCTTAAAAATACAACTTATGGAAATGATATATCATGTTACTAGAGTTTATAATCCAGAGTTTGACGAATGACGAGAAATAAAAATAATTTATATTCAATGAACTAATGGTTGGCATACCGAAGGTTTGTCATGATGTAGTCCATACATACACGATTGTTAGAGCATGTGCTAGGACAATTTTTGGTCCTTCAAATATATTAATCTTATTTTGAGAGTTTCTTAAGTGTGGTATGAACATTGGTGTCCCTCAGAGTTGGATCCCTGGAAAAAATAATAATATTTTTAATTAAAAAAATTAATTATTTAAATTAATAAATAAAAACATATTAAAGTTTTAATTTAAATAAAACATATAACATTGACATTAAAAACATAAAAAAATTAAAAAGTTACAAAAACTTGGAAAAAAACAAAATATACAATTAAAACATGAAAGATAAAAAACATAAACCATACAAACATCAAAGATAAAAACAAACATTTTATTCAATTCATAAAAAAAATTTTAATTAATCTTCATTATCTGGAAGATGTCCAAAGTTAGTCCAAATATGCTCAATCAAATCTTTTTTTAACCGTTCATAAGAAAATTACAAAGTTACAAAAACTTAAAAAAAACAAAACATACAATTAAAATATTAAAAATTAAAAACAGTTTATTCAATCCATAAAATTAAAAACCAAAAAAAAAAAAAAAAACCCCAAACAACACCAACCACACAGATGCTGCCACGTGTAACGAAGGACACAGCAAAAAACGTTTCATATTAAGAAACGTCAACAGCAACCACACAGATGCTATCTTTTTTTATTTATTTAAAAACAAAAAATACCGGGAGACATGCCAAATGTACGCCGTTGCATATGGTCTTAACTCTTGGTCCCCAAAAAAAAAACGAAACTCTTGGTCCCTTCACCATTTCACATTTATCACGTATCATAATTCATAAGAAAATGACTTTCACTGCTTAATTCTAAAAATAAACCAATATATACAGTATAATTTTACCAATTAATTAAAGAAAGGAAACAAAAAAAAGGAGAGCCATCCGCCATTGGTGGACTTCCCATTCCCAACAAGAACCGATCACGTCACGTGATCTCGACGCCGTATTCTTCACGTGGTTATTGATTGAAGTCAACACTTAAAAAAAAAATTTGGGTAAACTGTTGGAGAAAATGTAGTCAAACAAAAAATATGTCGGAGAGAATCTTTTTAAATTAAAAATACACACTCATAACGAGTTTCGTGGTTACTCATCTCTTGTTTTCTCGTTATTTGATCCTAATTAAAAGTTTGTAGTATACATCTTTTACTCACAAGTTGTGTGATCTGTTCCTTTTGTTTATGGTCACTCTCTTTGATGACGGATCCGAATCTTTTTTTGTTTAACTTGGCGAAATAATATTTATAACATAAATGTGATCACAAGTTGGAAAATTATAGTACGATCGTTGACGAATATATCCGATTTGAAATTGTAACAATACAAAAGTAGTAGAACTTAAGAAATTGGCACACCACAAAAGCTATATATATCTTTGTTAAGATAAATACCCTACTTTTTTTTTAAAAGGGGTTTAAGCGTAGGCTTTAAAGGGGTTTAAGCGTAGGCCTTGAGATAAAATACTTGATACTAGAAGAAATGCACATACAAAGACGAATAGTTTTGAAAAATTGAACTTTATGATGAGTTCATGTGCTTCACCACAATTTACAATGGATTTTCTTTCTAATTCTGTATTGATTTATTTTTGTCATTAAAATATTGATAGTTTTCACCATACCTAGTTAGACTTTTTTTTTTTTTTGGTTAGCTAGGGTAATTCAATTTTTTAACGTCCGGCCAATCCTCTTACGTTTCAAGGGAAATGATCTTTAGCACCAACATAGCAATTTCTACTCTAATGGAAATTACGACCTAGATATATATAACAAGAAATATCTACAAATGTTATTTTAACTCAGTTTGAATTGTAAATGAAATCACGTTCGAATAAGAAATATAATACTACTAATTACCAGAAACAAAATATAATAAAACAGACATGTTTCCCACGTACGTAAGAAAGGTAATATATGTTCGTGCACGCATGTTTCTTGCTCCCATTTGCTTTCTCGAATACAGTTGAATGTTAGACAAACCATTAAGCTAACAGAAAGGATGGATGGACGTATTAATTAACTCATGATAATTTAGTGGTTGATTGTTAGTTTTTAGCGTTGATGGACCCGTCATTTGTTTCACTACATACTGATTTCATTTAAAGTTCGTTTTTCTATTATCAACGATAAGAATAGTCGTTCTTTTAACATTGCTAAGATTAAGTCTTTTGATATGCTCAAAATTTATGATTGGGAAGACAATATTCAAGAAACTAAGAAAACTTATTTTTTATTACATTTACGTAAATGTGGGGAAATAAATTTCATTATATGTTTTACAATTTTCTAAAACAAAAATAGTTGCTTTAATTATATATGTGCAACACTTAATTTAATATAAAAATTAAATGTTAATTCTGTTGACTCGTCAAACTCATTTTTTTTTTGGTTGGATGTGAGAAAAAATCAATTTGTAAAACTATTAAGTGTTGGTACATACATAAACAAGAATCACACTTATGATGTCGCTAATGACGTAATTTAACCCAAAGAAAGAAAAATATAAAAGAACTTTCATGCACGTAAATGTTTCTAAGTTTTAGAGTTTCTCCAAATCCTCACTAAGAGTATATTAACAATATCATAATATTACTTTTAATATCATTTTTTATTTAATGGAAATTTAAATAATAAATAATGAATAAATTATATTAGGACATGTGGTATTTGGGATTCTAAACAAAATCTCATAGCATCTCTTCATTGGAGGTATTCTAGTTCAAGTGATAGTGGTTCTTATTTAAAACCCCATGATCTCTTAGTAAAACTAGAAATCCACATCACACATGTCATTTAGTTGTTGGTTTGGTTTTCTAAATAAATGTTTATTTAATTAAATAATTAAAATCTATTAAAACTATTTTTATTGTAACCAATGGACATGCTTTTATTGGTTTCTAAATAAAAACTCATTTTTACTCTCTTTCCTAATTATTTATGTTAAGAAAATACTTAATAGCCTTGACAAGGCCTGGGTAATAAGGCTACAATTGGTAATCTTAGGGATTTATGATCCAAACATCGGCCGGATTTTTTGTTCTTCATGGAGACCAAACAACCTACTTCTATTCTAGAAAAGTTTGTTGGTCATTTCAGATATAAGAATCTGAAAACAATTGATCCTATTGGTTATAGTGGTGGTATGGCTCTTTTTTATAATCAAGATGATTTTCAGGTATCGATTTTATTTGAGTCTAACAGATTAATCGATATTGAAGCGGTTTTCAAAGGCCGGATTATCCATTTAACTTTCGTTTATGGGGATCCCGTCCCTAAGAATCGGGATATGGTGTGGGAACGCCTTCTAAGAATTAGCTCTAATCGGTCCACCCCATGGTTTTTGGTTGGGGATTTTAATGAGCTGACAGGGAACCATGAAAAACGGGGAGGGGGGGAATTACATCATCCTTTCTCTTTTCTTTCCTTTAATGGGATGATTCGGGATTGTGGCTTTTTGGAGTTTCCTTTTATTGGTGATTGTTTGTCTTGGAGGGGTTGGCGGGATAAAAAACCTATACGTTGTCGGTTAGCCAGAGCCTTAGGGAATGAGGATTGGCATGATTTGTTCCCGGATACGGTGACGGAGTATTTACCAATGATAGCCTCTGATCATAAGCCTCTAGTGGTTAATATTGGGGCTAAAAGGCCGCGGGGGAAGAGGAGTTTTATGTTTGACCGCCGCTGGATTGGTAAGGCGGGGCTGATGGATGCGATAGCATCGGGGTGGGATAGGGATTTGGATCAAGACTCAGATAACTTCGTGCAAAAAGTTGTGAATTGTCGGAAGGCGATTTCTCAGTGGCGTAAATCACAAGTCCCATACGGTAGGGAAACCATTGAGGACTTAAAGCGGCAGTTGGAGGTGGCTCTGGCAGATGACTCAATTCCTCCTTCTACAATCTTGGAATTGCAGAATCGTTTACGTCAAGCGTATGGGGATGAAGAGATTTACTGGTATCAAAAGAGTCGGAGTAAATGGATGAAATTGGGGGATAAGAATTCCAAATATTTCCATGCCTTAACGAAGCAGAGACGGGCTCGTAATCGGATTACTGGTTTGTTTAATAGGGACGACATCTGGTCCACTGAGGATGTTGATATCTGTCACACGGCAGTCTCATATTTTGAAGATTTGTTCACTTCAACAAATCCATAAAATTTTGAGGAGGTCCTAAGGGAGGTCAATACGGTGATTACTGCCGAGGATAATGAGCGGCTCACAGGACCCGCTACGGAGGCTGAGGTCAAATCAGCTTTATTTACGATGCATCCAAATAAAGCCCCAGGCCCAGATGGGATGACAGCTTTATTTTTCCAAAAATCATGGGGTATAGTTAAGACGAATCTTGTGGATTTGGTTAATAGGTTTTTAATGGAGAGAGTTTTTGACAAGGACCTCAATCGGACTCATATTTGCCTTATTCCGAAGGTGGCAAAGCCAACTCGAATGGCAGAATTACGTCCGATTAGCCTGTGTAACGTTGGGTATAAGATCATTTCTAAGATTTTATGTCAGCGACTAAAGAGGGTTTTACCTGGTCTTATCTCCGAGACCCAATCGGCTTTTGTTCCGGGTCGGCTGATCTCGGATAATATCCTTATTGCTCAAGAGATGTTTTATGGCTTGCGTACAAACCCGTCTTGCAAAGGGAAATTTATGGCCATCAAAACAGACATGAGTAAGGCATACGATAGGGTTGAGTGGGATTTTGTGGCAGCTCTGTTACAGAAGATGGGGTTTGCAGAGTCATGGGTTTCATGGATAATGTTTTGTGTCACTTCAGTCGAGTATAGGGTTCGTATTAATGGCCAGCCGAATGGTTTGATAGTGCCACAGAGGGGGTTGCGACAAGGTGATCCTTTATCTCCTTATTTGTTTATTTTATGCACAGAGGTGTTAATTGCTAATATACGAAAAGCAGAGAGGGAGAAGCTTATTACAGGGATAAAAGTGGCGAACAAATGTCCGCCAATTACGCATTTGTTGTTTGCCGATGATAGTCTTTTCTTCTGTAAGGCGGACAGAGGACAATGTCGGGTTATCTTAGATATTCTAAAACAATATGAGTCTGTTTCGGGTCAGCAAATAAATTTTACAAAATCCTCGGTACAATTTGGGCACAAGATTGATGAGCAGACAAAAACCGAGCTCCAGGATGTTCTCGGGATCACAACTTTGGGTGGTATGGGATCCTATCTAGGTTTACCCGAAAGTTTGGGTGGGGCTAAGACCAAGGTTTTCTCTTTTGTTCGGGAGCGGATTCAAAGTCGGACGAATGGTTGGACGGCAAATTTGCTTTCAAAAGGGGGAAGGGAAGTGATGATTAAATCTGTTGCAACTGCTGTTCCAACGTTTGTGATGTCTTGTTTTCGGTTACCAAAAACAATTACATCCAAGCTTACTAGTGCAGTGGCAAATTTATGGTGGAGTACAAATGGTCAGACAGGGGGCATGCATTGGCTTGCCTGGGAGAAATTATGTGTTAGCAAACAGTTGGGTGGTCTTGGTTTTAGGAATGTGGATGACTTTAATTCGGTATTACTGGCCAAGCAACTTTGGCGTCCGATAGACGTTCCAGAGTCTTTGTTTGCCAGGGTTTTCAAAAGTAGGTATTATAGGAATACGCATCCGTTGGATCCAATTAGGTCATACTCTCCCTCCTATGGATGGAGGAGTATATGTTCTGCTCGCTCTCTGGTTAATAAAGGGCTTATTAAACGGGTTGGTTCTGGGGACACCATTTCTATATGGTCAGATCCTTGGGTACCAGCTCAATTTCCGAGACCAGCTTCCAGCAAGGGGCCGTTAAAGG
Source organism: Camelina sativa (assembly GCF_030686135.1). NCBI lineage: Eukaryota > Viridiplantae > Streptophyta > Magnoliopsida > Brassicales > Brassicaceae > Camelina > Camelina sativa. The sequence goes on from NC_141892.1 coordinate 7,641,730, forward strand.
ACCCTTATCTTCAAATGAATCAATTAATTGATCGACAAAATAATTCTTGGCGTCTGGATATGCTCAATGAGCATTTTGATCCACTTGATGTTGCATTAATCAGGGCTATTCCGTTGGGTGGTAACCAAAGGGATGATCCCTTCGGTTGGCATTTCACGAAAACTGGGAAGTATACAGTCAAATCAGGCTATCATATTGCATGTCATGACGTGGTTCGGACTTTTGCGGCCACTGGTTATGGCCCGGAAATTACCTCCTACTCGCTAGTGTGTGGAGGGCTCGTTGCCCACCTAAGATCCAACATTTTATGTGGCAGGTCTTATCTGGTTGTATTTCTGTTTCGACAAATTTGGGACGACGGGGTATTGCTTGTGATGTATGGTGCGTACGATGCGGCGCGGATTCGGAGACAATAAATTATGCCATCTTTGTGTGTCCTCCGGCCCGTCAGGTTTGGGCGCTAGCAAATGTGCTGGTGGGACCTAATTCCTTCCCAACGGAATCAGTATATGCAAATGTTGATCACTTTTTAGGGCAGCAGAATCCGAGAGCCCATATTGTGGCTTTCCCTTGGCTTATGTGGTTTATTTGGAAAGCAAGGAATGCACGTGTCTTTGACAATATTGCCGAAAGGCCAGAGGATATTGTTAGGGTAGCAGAGGGTGAAGCTGCAGCAGGCTCAGATAGAGGATGATCTAGTGACCAGTCCCACCTTTCCAGTAGTTTCGGAGTTGCCAGTTAGGGTGCCTACGGTTTCCTTTCCTTCGGTCTTTTCAGGATATCGATGCTTCATAGCTGGATCTTGGAAAGCAGGGGATTTGTATGCAGGTGCTGGTTGGTGTTGTACCTCGATCCAGACAACGTTGCCGTTTTTGGGTGCCAAGAATTTCAGGCGAAATCTATCTCCATTACATACTGAAGTTGAAGCGTTTCTTTGGGCGATGCGCTGCATGATCGGCCATGATTTCAGAGAGGTGGCTTTTTATACTGACTGCTCAGACTTGGTGAAGATGGTGTCTTCTCCTTCCGACTGGCCAGCGTTCTCGGCGTACCTTGACGACATCAAGACTGATAGGGAGAAATTCTCTTCATTTTCTTTATCTTTAATTCCTAGAAATGCTAATTTAAGGGCAGATTTTTTGGTACGCCAAGCGTATACATCTCCGCACCAAGTATTGTTTGTAAACGATTTTCCTACCAATTAGCTCGTTTGAGCTGATCTGTTGTTGACAAAAAAAAAAAAAATACTTAATAGCTCCGAGTTGGAGATGCTGTGGGAATCACAATGAAGAAAGATTGAGAAGCAAAAAGAATATTGACCAAGAATATTATAATTAGGGTAAAATAAAGACATCACCCCATAGTCATAATGAAAAAGAGGCAGCAGCTAGGGAACGTTCAATACACATTCTAAACAAGTTGACTACTACAAGTTTTTTCCTGTAGTTTTTTCATTTTCTAAACCTAATTTTTGATACCATTAACTTTTCTTTAATATCGATTCTGGTCCCTCTCGTTGCCAACTATTTCTCCTTTTTCTTTTCTCCTCTCTCTGCATCTGCACGTCTGTTTTTCTTTTTCTTCTTTTCCTGCAAACTCATCACAGAACTGTTTAATGTAAGCCAAGGATTTTATGTTTTTCACTCTCCCCATAAGAAATAAAGTTCTGAAGAAGACGTTGAGAGAAACAAGAAATCTAAAGACACCTTCGGAAATTTATATATCTTTTGCCATTTTGTTAATTATTCTCTAGTTTGCGAGGCTTTGATGTAACAGTCTCTCTCTCTCCTTTGAGCTGATTCGTCACATCTCCATAAATAAAGACACCACCTAAGGTAAACTCACTCTTTTGTACCTTCTCGTTGGTTTTAGCTTTGATACTAGTTCATGCAATGTTTTCTTGAATCTGAATCTTTTTGGTCGAAACAGATCTTTGGTTTGTCTCAGATTCAGGCAAGAAACAGAAAACTACCAAACTTTTCGTTCATCTTCTTCTTCTTTTGAAGATGTTGACAAGCCCAACTTTGAAGAGTTTATGGTTCTTGTCCATCACAGTGGTCACTATTCTTGGACTCTTAGGACAAAACCTCCCTTGTGTTTTGTCTAGCCCACACCGTATTCTAGTGGATACAGATGTCGACACAGACGATTTGTTCGCTATACTCTACCTCCTAAAGCTTAATAAGTCAGAATTCAATCTTGTCGTAAGTCCCTTTCTTTCTCAAACATCTCTCACTTCATCAGCTATCTTTAGTTTAATGCTCTGTTTTTTGAAACAGGGGATTACATTGAGTGCAAATGCGTGGACAAACGCAGGACACGCAGTGAATCAAGTGTACGATTTATTGCACATGATGGGTCGTGACGATATCCCAGTTGGTGTAGGCGGCGAAGGTGGGATTCGTGACGACGGTACTATTCACTCTGACGTCGGTGGCTATTTTCCGATCATCGAACAGGTTCTCTTCTTATTCCTCTTCTTTTTATTTGTTTTCTTGAATCACTCTTTTGTATTAGTTTGGTTTTGAAAATGTCATAAATTGATGTGTTTAGGGGATGACAACAACAGGAGAATGCAGATATAGACAAGCCATTCCTAAAGGTCCTGGAGGCCTTCTCGACATAGACTCCAATTATGGCTTTCGTAAACAGTTTCTTCCCCAGGTATTTATTTAAATTTTTACTGTGTATACATATATAGAAAATTTACACACAAAAAAAACAAATACTTTTTGTCACTATTCAAAAAAAAAAAAAAAAAACCTAGAGTACAAATCCAAATAGAAGCATTGTTTTTTACAAGAATTTCAGAAACTGAAAAAGATGGATTTGGAAAAAAAAAAATCCTGATTGTTTTTTTTTTACATCATTTGACAAAATTCCTATTCTCAGAAATTGGTGTTTTTCATAATTAACCTTACGAATATATGACAGTTTATATGAATAAAACTTAACTGCCAAAGGTATATTTTACTTTTGAAGTTTTAACTTTACTTTTAACTAACCATTTTCTAAGAAACACATTAGTGTCTTCACCTAGATTTAACTATATACTGATCGTTTTTAACCAAAAAAAGAAAACTACACTGCTGATGGTATTAACTATACTAACTATAATAGTGTTGGTTATCTAAAGAACTATAATAGCTTCATTTCATATTTCATATAGATCGCATGATCCCATCGCACCAACTAAGCTACTTTTAATAGCAACCACCATTTCGAATCTTTTAATCAATTGTTTAAACTTTGTGGAGTGTTTTGTGACATTTGTGTTGGTATCTCTTCGGATACACGTGTCGTTAGAATCATAGTAATGGTGGAGACTGGATTCCAATAGAAGTAGCTGACTTTTCACATCCAAACACTTGTCGGTTACTAATGGGTTCCAGTACACTAGTGACACATATTATTGTAGGTTTAGGATCGGTGATCCTGTCGTGTGACATTTCACTTTACAGAAACATAAGATTAATAACTGTTTTTTTTTTCTTCTTTATATATTATACATTTTTTTTTGTATATTTTGCTAAACAAAGTATAATATTAGTGTTGTTTTTTCTTTACCGCAAATTATTATTTGTTTAATATTTACTTAAATATTAAAAAGACGTTTTTTGCGGTTGGTATATGAAAACAGGGGAACCGAAGATACACTCCTATCCGTCAACCAACGTCACAACAAGTGATCGCCCGCACAATTTCCAAAGGTCCAACCACCTTAATCCTCATCGGATCCCACACCAATTTCGCACTTTTCTTGATGTCATATCCTGAGCTGAAAGACAACATCCAACACATTTACATCATGGGTGGTGGTGTCCGGTCACAAAACCCTACTGGCTGCTGTCCGGCTAACTCTACGGCCGCTGAATGTCAACCTCGACAGTGTGGAAACCGTGGAAACATGTTCACAGATTACTCAAGTAATCCTTACGCTGAATTCAACATCTTCTCTGATCCTTTCGCTGCTTACCAGGTTCGTTGTCCTACTCTTTAATAATCATTAATTACTTGTTTTGTTTATAAATTAATTTTCTATTAGTCTGCGATATTTCTACATAAATATCATATTTTTTTAGATACTTTTTAAAATACTAGACTCGGTTTGTATTTATTTACAGGTGTTTCATTCAGGTGTTCCAGTGACTCTGGTTCCTCTAGATGCAACCAACACAATACCTATTAACAAGAAGTTCTTCGAAACATTCGAGAATAACCAGAGAACATACGAAGCTCAATACGTTTTCTTGTCTCTTAAAATCGCCAGAGACACTTGGTTCGACGATGAATTTTATAAGGTAACAATTATGAATCCATTCCCCACAAAACTAATAAGTCAGGAATGTTTTGAAAACGTTCTTTTCTGAAAAAAAACTGGCGATATTCTTCAGAGCTACTTCATGTGGGATTCTTTCACGGCTGGTGTTGCAGTCTCGATCATGAGAAACTCTGGTAATAAGAACAACAAGAATGGTGAGAACGATTTCGCGGTGATGGAGTATATGAATATAACCGTTGTTACTTCAAACAAACCTTATGGAAAACCCGATGGCTCAAATCCATTCTTCGATAATAGAAGAACTCCGAAGTTTAACCTAACCCTTGGAGGAGTTCATAGTGGTCATGTTCAGACGGGTTTACGAGATCCAACATGCTTACCAAAAAGCGGAAAAGGACGAGGGAAGTGTAAGGTTTGTGTTTCCATAATACATATACCTTTTCTTTAGGGTTTCTGATCACTTGGTTTAGTTTCAGAGTAAACAATACAATTTTTAACCTCTTTAATTAATTATTAACAATTAGGATGGTTACACTCAAGAGATGTCTGGACCTGATTCAGTTCGTGTTCTAGTCGCGACACGAGCTAAACCAAACATAAACATCAAAAGTAGACTTGACAGAGAGTTCTATGTTGATTTCCTGGACGTAAGTTTTCATAATCTCAGACAAATCTAACCTGGAAAAAAATTAGAAGTTTTTTTTCTAATGTAATCGAATTGTTTACATAATGAACAGGTTTTGAATAGACCTGAAGAAACAGGGAGATATAACTTTTCATCTCAGTTTCCTTACTACAAAGAAGAATTGTTTAGACCAAATCTAAGCAAAACCCAGCTAGGAAAGCCTGTTATTTTCGACATGGATATGAGCGCCGGTGATTTCCTCTCTCTTTTCTACCTCCTCAAAGTTCCGGTGGAGAAAATAGATTTGAAGGTAGCAAATAGCTCGATTACAACGATTTCTTATTACACAAGTATCTAGGTGAATATGTTGTTTTCTTCAATACCCTAACACCCACTATTTCTTGACTCGCAAGGCTATAATTGTGAGCCCAAACGGTTGGGCTAATGCCGCAACAATCGACGTGGTCTATGATCTGCTTCATATGATGGGTCGAGACGACATTCCGGTCGGTCTGGGAGACATGTTAGCATTGAACCAATCCGACCCGATTTTCCCACCGGTGGGAGGTTGCAAGTACGTCAAGGCTGTTCCACGAGGCTGTGGCGGATTTCTGGATTCTGACACTCTCTACGGTCTTGCTCGCGACCTTCCGAGAAGCCCTCGGAGGTATGTATGTATGTATGTTTGGTATATATATCAATAACCAATTGATGAGTGAAGTGACCAATATCGGTTATGCCTAAATTTGTGTCAAACTAGGTCAATTTCAGTATATTATATTATTACGTCATCTCTTATTTAGATGTAAAATTCCCAAGAATGTGCTAATATTTTATACAATGCTGTGGTAAGATCATTTTAATTAATCAAGATATATATCCACATATTTATGCAGATACACTGCGGAGAATTCAGTGGCACATGGAGCTCCGAGGGACACTGATAGGCCTGAACTCCGACAACCTCAGGCACTTGAAGTTTGGCAAAATCTGAGCAAACCTGGTAATGGAGTGTCTATGATCACTGTACTAACCAATGGACCGTTGACTAGCTTAGCCAAGATCATCTCATCAGATAAAAAAGCATCCTCAATAATCAAGGTAAGAACTTCTTATAAATACTTTCTCTGATAAATTCCATCAAGAATTAACCTTGATTTTAACTTAGATGGCTTCTGTTGTAAATTGCAGGAAGTTTACATCGTGGGTGGACATATAAACCCTGAGAAATCAGACAAAGGGAACATATTCACGATTCCTTCGAATGCATACGCTGAATTCAATATGTTTCTTGATCCTTTAGCAGCTAAGACCGTTCTTGAATCCGATCTAAACATCACACTCATCCCTCTAGCAACCCAACGCAAGTTGAGTTCTCTCCAAACAATGCTTGATACACAGTATTCCTCGAGAAAAACACCCGAAGCTCGGTTTGTGAAACGGCTGCTTGCAAGAATGCAAGAGCTTCATCAGAAACACAGGAGATACACGCACATCGTAAAACCTCTCGTCCTTCTGTTTCATCTTATAGACAAAAACGTTTTATAATTTAAACACACGCAAAGGCAAAAAATAACAATCAAGACCGTTAAGCATGGTTTTAAAACTAACCCTAATATTGTTGTTGCAGGACATGTTCTTAGGGGAAATTATTGGAGCAGTTTTATTGGGAGGCGATCACGCTTCACTGAAGCCGAAACTGCGAGATGAGCACATAAAAGTGATCGCTGAAGGGGATGAATCGATAGATGGTAAGATATTGATTGATAAACTGCGTGGCAAACAAGTAAAGATACTCGAAAGAGTAGATCTGAGAGGCTTCTCTGAGAGTTTTGCTTCTAGACTCGATGATACGAAACAATCTGCAGTCATTGGAAGCTTTGAAGAACAAAAAAAGAAATGGAGCACACCACCAAGCTGACTAAAAAACATGTTGGCATAGATTATGTACAAGAATAAATAAACCAGATTATATATTGTATTCAATTTTGTTTTTTTTCTAACTGTTTTCTCTTAGTGTATCCTTTTTCTAGGATTCATCAAATTCCTGAAATCTTCCATTTAATTTTCAAAAAATTATGTTTATGTAATAAATAAATAAGAAATATGGCGAAAACAGAATAAACATACTTGAAAGTGTAGAGTTGAGAGGTTGTTATGAGAGTTTTGCTTCTAGACTCGATGATACGAAACAATCTGCAGTCATAGGAAGCTTTGAAGAACAAAGGAAGAGATGGAACACACCATCAAGTTGACAACCTAAAACCGGTCAAAGATTTGATTGAATGTATATGCTTACAGATACAAACTGTTTAGTTCAATGCCTGATTAGACAGAAACTCCAGTTAGTGCAAAGCTCTTTTCCAGAGACGTTCATCAATAACAGACAGGACACTGTGTTGACAATACCAAAAAATAAACTTATATGTTTAATAACGGTCAGTTAATAACCTATAAAGTATTTGACTGAATCTTTGTGTTTACTGTTTACATATTCTTTTCTTCAGGAACATTTATAGTTCTACAGAACTCCCCCTTAGAACAAAGTTCATCAACGAACTCTACAGCAGACAACAACAAAAGAAACTCCAAAATGCAGAAAACTTTGAGAGTTTTATGGCACAGAGCAAGAAGAAGAAGAAGAGGTAAAATTAAGTCTAACAAGCCTTACAACTTCGCCTGCAATAGCCAGGAAGCTCAGAAGTTCCAACCATGTACTCTGGATTCTTTGTGCATTCCCCAAGAACTGCCCATCTCTCACAGCTCTCGTTCATATCCGTGCAGTTTCCGCTTGGTGTCACAATCTTATCGAATGAGTCCACGTGGATCCACTTGGTCGCCGACCATTTCTCTCCGTCGATAACAGGGCATCCACCATGAAGGCTCAATGGATCCGGGATTGCATCTGGGTGGAGGTTGAAGAACAACAAAGCATCTCCTTTCCTTGGTTTCACTGATAAAAACATTTACCCATACAGACACAAACGGTGTAAAATTTCTACTCAAATCTTTTTAGGAAAAGAAGAATTATTATTATCAGTTTAGTTTCTCACCGGCGATTCCTCTCTTGGCACAGTCAGAAAGATCTTCTTTGTTTTCAGAGAGTACTCGGCGAGAAGGTACCTATAGAAATCAGATCTTTATAAAGAGAGAATGACACAAGAGTGATCTTTTTGGGGAAATATTATGCACAAATAATTGATAGCACTAACCTCTGCATTAGGGAATACGGTTTCTCCACCTTTCGTCACATTGGATAGATACATGAGAACCGTTGCTATGCGGTGTCCACCACGGACGATGTTGACTTTGTCATGAAAGTAGTCAAAATGAGCATCGTATTTTTGACCGTGCTCGTATCTCAATACCTGAATGTCTTCCCCATTTTCTGTCAAAGTAAAGGACTTGATCAAAGTTACCTTCTGAAATCTTCCAAAAATTCAACATACATTGAGCTTTCAAGATTTTTCAATAATCTTATTAGTTGTACCTTTTGGAAGAAATGTCCAAGTGGAGATTTTATCTTCTATACCAGAAACAATGGCATCCTGTGATCCACAAAACAAAACTTCAGGTGATAAAAGAGTAACACATCACGGTAATCACAACATTACAGATCTGAGTCCAGAAATTTTCATAATTGATTACCATTTACACACAAAAACTTAACCTAGTGCGGAACAAATTAGTTAGCTAAGTAACAATCTAACAGAATCAAGAGGTCAATTTCCAACTTCGAAGATCCATCATTCAAAGGATTAATGTCACAAATCGCTGATGGAGCATAAAGATGGTTTAGAGTTGTAATCCACCAGACATTGGAGTTTGAACTATCAAAATCTATCATTTGCAGGATCAACATTTATCTACCCCAATTTAAGACCTAAGAAACACAACCTATTCCAAAATTGAACATGTCCAAAGGGAGAGATAGATCCAGTTTCTACTTCGAATTAGGGTTCTAAAGTAAGAGATAGGGAAGCAAACAAAGAGAACAAAATCGAACCTTTCCTTTGGAGATAAACGTGCCAGAGCTGGTTCGAACCTCGCTGAATTTGCTTTCTCCACTATCATTGTCAGCAACAGCAGATCTCTTCAGGCTCGCTTTTGCCTTTGTTTCAACACACATCGAAATTTAAAATCTTCAACAGAGAAAACAAAAATAAAGTTTCCAAATTAAGCTCAAAAACCCGAAGATGGAAGATGAAGAAAGAACTCACAAGGGAAACCATATGATCACATTCCAATTCCGTGAGAAACCCTTCATACACAAACGCCCTGAGAGACAAAAAGAACGATTTTTTTTCAGAATTGTTAACATTTGAAGCTCGAATTTTCCCAAAATCACTAAAGGGTTTTTGAAGCAAACCTGGGTTTCGATGAAACCTGTCTAACTTTGGAAGGATTGATGAAGACGCTAGAGGAACTAATCAGGGAAGTGGAAGATTGAAGCAGGACGGAGAAGATAGCGAAGAACAAGAGCAATAACTTACGGCGAATCATCGACATCGCTTGGATCTGATAGATGCACGAGAGTCGGTTGAAGGAAACAGATCGGAAGATGGGAGTAAAAAATTTGATTTTTTGTTTTTTTTTTCCGGGAAAATAAAAGATGAGAGAAGCTTTTCTCGGAAAAGTGTTTAACGGTGGTGACAAGTTTATGCTCTCTCTGCCTAACGATATAACACGATAAAACGCAAACGTGCTCTGCGTTTCGGTTAGAATTTTGGTTTTCCCTTTGTTCCGAACCGAACCGGTTCTTTCCTAATGCACCGGTCCAACTGTGATTAAGAACACTTATACAATAAAATTGTGATTTTTTTTTGAAAATTTTTAAACTAAATGTTCAAATTTGTGTTGGATATAAATATAAATGTTTGAGAAAATTTTAAATGTGATAGTTCATTTTGATAGAACTATAAAATTTAAATTTATATATGGGTGACGATGGATTCCACATAATATAATATTAAACATATGCGTACATTAATTGTTAACACTGATGAACTTTCCGTTTCTTATGTTTGTAACATAAAAAATGTTAACTAAAGAAACTTTGAAATTGTGAAACTTATTTTATGTGTTTATAAATTTTAATTTTTAGGTTAAGTTTTGTTTTTCTTATATTTTTAATTATTATAAACTTTTATGAAATATAATATATGTAAAATCTGCCACCATCTTTAAAATAATGTGAATATGAAGAAAAAAATGACGGAAACTCAGACCAACAAAAAAGAACATTATATAACAAACAATAGTTCAAGTCAAAGATGGAAAAAAGAAAAGAACACAACATCATGATCATGATCAAAATACACATACAACCATGTTACAACATATTTTAAACAATATTGAACTTATTTAGTCCTTTCTCTTCTAAGTTAATACCCAATCCTGATCGGATTGATCTCGCAATCCTCAGCAGTCATATAAATTCTATAGTGAACAAATATGTATGTGTATACTCAATGAAACCTTTCTTCTTGCATTTACCAAGTAGGATATTTCAAGAATCCTTGGATGTTCCGAGAACTGTCTCCATGTGTCGATTAATATCGTTCAAATATCTTGTCGAGTTGTATTCTTCGTTATCCAATAGTTCTTCAGAGTAAGTCCTCTGGAGTTTTGAGTTTTCTCGCTCTCTTAGCTGATCTAAGCTGCACTTGTCTCCCCTCAGAATCTGCACAACCTGTATGTGTATATACGTACACACACATGAACACATCATATCGTTATATATGTGACCAAATTCATATATATATATATATATATATTGGGATATATATGTAACAATCTATATAGGAAAGCTGGAAAGTGGTAACTAATTATATGATAGGAATCGAATGTTATGTTATGCATGCCTGGTTCATTTGAGGCCGGTTCATGGAGGTTTGCTGTATACACAATGAAGCTATGAAGACAAGACGTTCCAACTCTTCTACGTCGTAGTCATCTCCCAGAATCGGATCAACAAGTTGTTTGATCTTCTTCTCTTTGATCAATGGTTTGGCCTGTAAAAACATAGATAACCCGCGCGTATTATCAATAACAAAACTATATAGGACCCAATATACCAGGTCAAGAAAGCATGAGCGAAGGATTCTATCTAGCTAGGGCTTAAGAGAGGGTCACATCACATACCCACATGACAAGGCTATGTTGTGAGCTGTCAAGGGCTTGTTTACCGGTAATGAGCTCAAGAAGTAGGACACCGTAAGCATATACGTCTGTTTTTTCGTCTACTATCCCGTGCATGAAGAACTCCGGCGGAAGGTAACTGGTAGATACATTAGAGATTATATATGTGAGATAGATATATTTTGAAAAAAGAGATCTGTACATGATGTCATGATTTATATCAGCGAGAGAGAGATTCCAAACCCGAATGTTCCTTCGACTTTTGATACGGTATGGTGAGTCCACTGGTCCGGTAGCCATTTCGCTAGCCCGAAATCAGATATCTACGGTCATTATTTGTAAAAATATCAAAAGGATACAATTTAGAGTTCATTCTTGTTTCACAATAATCATAACTTCAAAAAGACTATAATTAAGCTAATCAAGGTGTGAAGATCTTAATTAGCTTTCTCTTAAAAACCGCATTACCTGAGCCTCAAAGTTCTGAGTGAGAAGGATATTAGAAGCTTTAATATCTTTATGAATGATCCTTCTCTGACAACCTTCATGGAGATAGTACAGTCCCTCTGCTGTTCCCATCGCCACTTTGTATCTCATGCTCCAGTTCAGTTTCTCCTTCTCCTCTAAAAAATGTTATAACGATCTCTGTTAGTAATCCAAATAGCTTCAGATAACTTTGCAAATGTCAAATAAAAAAAAGAATTATCACCGTAGAGCAAAGAAGCAAGGCTTCCGTTAGGAGATAGCTCAAGAACAAGATGCATTCCTCCTTCAACACAATAGCCAATAAGCTTAGCAATGTTTGGATGATCTACATGAACTATGATCCCAAGTTCGGACAAATAATCCATCGTCATCTCTTCTGCAGAACCTCTAGTCAACTTCTTTATCGCCACTATTTGCCCATCTGCCATTTGTCCCTTATACACCTCCGCATATCCTCCTTCTCCGATCAGATTCTCTGCCATATATAATATCCACAATTTTCATGTTACATCACCTCATAAACAACTATTTTATCGATTGAAAATGTAACAAGAGTCCGGACCACGGCTGTAGCAATTTGTAGCGGTTTGAATATCTTGGAGAGAGAAGTTTCTCCATGAGGGTTTGAAGTAAAACAAGTCTTCAGTGTCAAGAGAAGGTATAACAGGGACCATATTGTCTCTAATGCGTTTGCTCTTACGTCTGGTGAGTTTGGGGACTCCTTTGAGAGGTGTGAACGTGTTGAATGGCATTGCGGATGATCCTTTTTTAAATAAACGGAAGAAACCTCTCCAGTGACCGTTGGTAGAACCTCCAGACGAATGATGATGATGGTGGCCGTGGTGATGATGGTGATGACGAGCTTCTGATGATGATGAATCTGACGTGCTCACCACGGAAGATGATGTTTCCAATTCTATGCGTCTTAATAAGTCATCGTCTGATTCGTATTTGTCCGGGCAGAATGTTGTTATTTCTTCATCTGGGCAGAATGATGATAAATCTGGTGCATAGAAAACAACATTCATAAATTTAAGTACAATGAGATATTTATATCGTATTTATGCAACTATTAATTACCATGAGAAGAGAAAGAATCAGAGAAGCCGGCTCGAGATCTTCTTGTAGAGAGAGGAGTTAATTGTTTTCCACGATTCTCAACGTCTACATCGCTGTGTTTGTATCAAACAACAACAACAAAAATTGAGTTAATTTGCAGATGACTTGCGAAATACGGTACATGATCATTTTGCAAAATCTTGTTTGTTTCTGAACCAAAACAAGAATGAAAAAAAAAAAAAATTACCAGGCGGAGGGAGACGAAGAAGACGATGTCGTGGAAGAAAGAGTTTGTGACGACGAGTCTCGAACGCCTTCCATGGATTGGAGAAAGAAAACGAGACAAAAAAGGGAAAGAGAGAGAGAGAAGAAGGTCAAAGACTAAAGAAAGAGAGAGACATGATCGTCTTCCCTCTTTTTGTTATTAACTGAAAATGCGCATCTTCCCTCTTTCTTAATTCTTTAAAGATGAAGATAATAATATCCATTTTTGCATTTTAGACATTCAATAAGCCAGAGCATATCCTCTATAATTTTGTCCAAATCCTAAATTTAGTGTAACAGACTTATAATGTTTCTCTTTATTTTTCAATTTGTCAACATTTTAGTTGTTGAAGGTCAATATTAGTGTTTATATTTCTCTATATGCAAGAGGAAACAACATTTTACTATTTGATTGCGATAGCTCCCACAGTCTGGTGGGTTAACAACGCCACGTGGCACAATGAGTTTCAGGACAACCCGACAAATGTTGTAGTAGTGGACCTGAACTCATTAGATAGAAAGTACAAAAACAACCTTATCTACATGTCGACGACCACTTCTATATTTTGTTTTATATCAGAGCTATATATACAAACTGGGCCTAGGCTTTAGGTTAAAAATAAATATAAAAGCCCATTAGAAAAGAAAGAAACGACGGAGAAGGGAGTTCTGAATTTTCTCTCAGTCTCAGGTGAAGAAGAAGAAGAAGAAGCGTTGAGTGTGAGATGGAGAAAGTGACAGAGAAACCCAAAACCGAGACTAAAGCTCCACCTCCGCCGAACCATCAGATGGATGCAGACGAAGACGACGAGAATGTTAAACAGCTAAAGGAGTGTTCTTCTCTCTATTTGTCATTACAGGTTTTTGCGTTCTGTCTCCCAAACAAAATCAAATAATCAAATTCACTTCTTTTTGATTACCGGATCTTCAACGAATCATCCCCTTTTGCAGGATTGTCTTGTTGATAGCAATAGGGATTGGAAATCTTGTCAGAAACGTAAGTCTCACTCTACTACTCTGTCTCTGTATCTCAAAATCTTAGGGTTTTAGAGCTCAATAGGGGTTTAGGGTTTGTTACCTAATCAAGGAAATTGGGATTAACTATTATCTGTGTGAGTTGGGACAAAAACAAATGTTTGATTAGCTTTTTTTGTTTGTCATTTGTAATCCAAAGATGTTCAAGCTTTGAAGGAATGCCATGAAAGGAGAATGAAGAAATGACAGAGATTGAGTAAGAAGAGCTTACACCTGATTGATTAGTTACTTCTTATAGAGTAAGCCACTTTGAATAAAGAACAATTTTTTTCTCTTGCTGTCATCTATTGAGTCATAAGGTCATTTCGCATTAGAAAAACAGCAATGGTGTTGGGGATGTGTTGTTCAGACTTCAGACAGATTTGTTTGTTTTCTTACTCTAGTTAAATTTGTTTTTTTTTTGCCTTATCTTGAGTTCGCGAATATTTGACTCTTTTGCGAACAACCTTTGTATACATCACTCTTCTAATCCCGGGTTGTTTGGGATTTATAGCTATAGATATCCTGTGTATTTTTATGGTTTAAATTCACAGTTAAAGAGAAAGACTCTTCGTTTGGATGATTTCAAAGCAAGGAAGAAAGAAAGAAGAGAAAGGATAAGAGTATCTGTTCCGTAACAGAAGGTTATTTTTGGACCAAAGGTGGAAGTCTTCTTCTTCATTCTCTCTCATATGTTGTCTGTCACCTGTCACCTCTGCCTCGCTCTAGAAGCAGAGCTTGGAGGGTAGTGAACATACCCGTCGCCTTCAGCTCTTACAAGTCAGGCATTAACTAGGGGAGAGTCTCCGAGAAAAGTAGTGCACAAGTTGTCCTCAAGATTGAGAGATTTAGGTGAAGACAAGTTTGTTGGGATAGAGAAAAGTTACAGGAATCCTAAATGCTCAAGTTTAGAGCAAGATTTCTGAGTAGATTTCCGAAAATACTCAATAGATACTGAATTGGGATCTGAACTTGAAAAATTTATTGTATGTACTTTACTTTCCAAAGCTTATTCCGCAACTTGCGAGTGAAAGAGAAAGTTGAGAGTGAAACCAGCTAGAAATGAGTTGAATGAGTTCATTTCATATAGTTTTAACTTCTTAAGTCACAAAGTTTACAACTTTCTCGGTTCTAGTACTCACATATCCTTTTTAGTTCCATGTTGCTTCTCTATGTTATGATTAGGGTATAAAACGCGTGATGGTACGAAAATATACGAATTGCTGGTGAAGAAGAGCAAAGTAGCTCCTTAAACAAAAAAAAAAAAAAAATGATTTTGATTATTATTACTTGGGATGAACTAGGATAAGTAATGTTTTGACAGTGGAAATAATAAAAATTAAGGTTTACTTTTTAGCCAATTATTGTCACGTGCAAACTGGATTTTGATATGTTGGGTGTGGGAAAATTTACATGCGTGATTATCAAAAGTAATTACATATAACATATTAGTACAATGTCTTTAATTGTTTTTTTACAAGGTCAGCAACCATAAAGTGTAATCTTGCTTTTCCTTTTTTGGCCGTTTCTTTGTTAATTGGATTTTAATTTGTTTACTAAAAAAATATTTCATTTCTTTGACTTTGCTTATGGTTGGTTAAAAGTTTAAACTTAAATGTCAAACACATACCAAAACAAAAAGGTATTTGCCGCCAAGGTCTTATTATAGTTATGCAAATTTTGGGGTAAAAAATTATAAACTCTTGGACCCCAATATGCATAATTTTAAGACTTATGTGTCATTCTTTGATTATTTTATGCTTGACCGTATTCGATGTAGTAGCCTTGCGCTAAAATATGTGTGACAAAACAAAATAACTATGACGGAGACAAGCAACAAAATGATATGACAGTACATACTACATACTACATACTACAATCTACAAATTTGTTAAAAGTAAACGATGATGCTAACAATAATTTAAACAAACTCGTTAACGTCAAATATTAGCGTGGTGGGAATTCTGATTTTGCGATGAGATATGTTATTTTTTTTGTTTTTTTGAAAAAAGAGTTGATGCGATATGTTTGCTAACCACAAAACATATCTCATAGTAGTTAAGAAAGATTTGTTTAATCTGAAAAGGTTAAGAAAGATCTTTTGAAAATGTTTTACAACATATTTCACATCATGATTAGTTTAAGTAAAAATACTTCATACTTGTTAGGGTGGGCGAATGAATTTGTAACCATATAAAGTGAGAACGATTTAACCTTATATCAACAGTCTGATATAGAGATTCAATATAATTTAAACTGAAATGTAATGAAAAAGGAGAAAAAAATAAAACAAACACAAGAAGAAATAAAAAGAGAAAAGAAAACAGAGCAAACCATTTTTACCCTCCCCCCACTAAAATTCTACAACACTGAACCTCAAAAATGCTTAGGCGTGACATTGCCACAAGTGCAAAGTGGGGTGCATGATCATATGTTCCCACTTATATATATATATATATATCCCCAAGTCAACCAATCGTCTCCCTCCACGTCATCACCTGTTTCTTTTTTTTTGTTTGTCCTCTCTCAGCTAATTTTAAAAAACCTAATTTAAGAAAAAACCTCTTCTTTTTTTTTTGCCTTTTTACTCCTCTCTCCCGGCGATGACTATTTCCGGCGAGGCGTGAACGACTGATAAACGACTGTTCCGGAGCCTGGAAACTCATCCATAAGACGGCTTCGGCACTTAAGACCAAGCTTCTTAGCCAACACGCGTTCCACGCGCTTCGTCACCTCGTGGTTATAATCCTCTCCGCCGTAAGTGGTGGCGATCGAGACGTCGTTTGGACGGAATACATCAATGGCACGGCTTAAAACCTCAGATATATCTTCGTGACCATCGTCGTATAAGGACAAACCGCACTCGAAGCTCCCGTAGCTAAAACCGTCTTCAGGCGTGACGTGGATGGTTGAGTAACGGTCACCGTCGACTCCGTTCATAGAGTAGCCGCAAGGATCAAACGCGAAGTCGCAGATAAAAGCGTTTGCGTTTATGTTATTGATACCGCTCAGCCGCGTCATCTCTTTCCCTGCGGAGTCACTGTTGCTTTTCTCGTCGCGTTTTCGTTTAAAGAAGCTCTGAGCGTTGACTCGGTCAAGCTCCGTCATGCAGACTTCGACTACGACGACCGGCTCGTCGGATTCCACGTCCGCGCTGGCTGTGAACACATGCCAAGCACGTGAGGGGTTATTAGAAGGCGTCATGACGGAGGCTTTACGGTAACAGAGAGATTTGGGAAGGCTTTCTTCGACGACGAGGACTTCGTCTTTGAAGCTTGTGTAAGGGAAAGGCTGTGCTTTAGGGAAGATGAAGCTGCCGCGCGAGTAGCGGCACGCGCGTAACGTAAGGCCGAGGTTACGTGCGAGATGGATCAACGGTCGGATTGATTTGAGGAGTTGCGTGGTGCCGCATGTTTTGATGATGATTTTGGTTGGGTAGACGAAGAGGCTTGACTCGGAGAGTACGTAAGCGTCGAAGCTACGATTCGCTACGGCGGAGACTACCGTGCACTGAACTTCGTTTAAGACTTGGTCTAGAGATTCGAAGTCTATTAGACGGAGTCCCATAGGGTTACTGGTGACTGAGCTGTCATCGTCGAAGAATCGAAGTTCGAGTCTTTTCTCGAATCCCTCGAACCCGGGCACTGACATTGCAAAGATCAGAAGAAGATGTTAGGAACAGAACAGAGGAAACAGAGCTAAGGAGATGTGTTTGTTTGTGTATGTGTTTTGTGTGTGTATAGATTGAAGAGAGAGAGGTAGTGGTGATTAGTGGGAGAGAAGTGGTATTTATAGGAGAGATTTTGGAGGATAGAGAAGGAGGAGCATGCGGGTTAAGAGACCAAGAATCATGATTGTAGGCATAATGAACGAGAAAGATGATGAGAGTTTGTGTTTTGTTTTGTATGTATGCATGTATGTATCTATGAATCTGTGTATGTGAGTGATCTAGTTAGTGTAATAGTGTGCGTCTGATTCTGTTCTGTTTTCTTGTGTTCTGTAATGAGAGGGAGATTTATGGGTTATGCGCATGCAAATTTGTATGTTTTAATTTCTTCTATTAATTTTTTTTAATATATTTTGTCTTCATCTTCAATATTCTCCATGAGGTGTGATATGCTAGCTAGTTCTCTGGTTGATAACAGAAAATGGACATAATTATTTTATCAAAAAATTGAGAAAATTATTTTATCAAAAAATTGAGAAAATCATTTTTTTGGGTCATTAAACTTACTGAACTACGAAGTGGGTTGATGTAAATTTTGAGTTCCACATAATTATGTTATCAGTAAAACTATATATAATCGCAAAGAGAATTAGTTATTCAAAAATGTTAGCAATTAAAATGTATCGTTTAAAAGCTACCAATCATGTTACTTAAAGATTGGCGACGTTAATTAATTGTTGAGAATTAAAAGAAGATGACATTACCTTTTTAGTGGTTTATATCATCCAAAATTTCAAGGTGAGAGATGCTCTAACAATTCAATTCAGTAATCAGCCTCTCTTATATATGTTGGTTCGAATCACCAGTTACATATCACTCATCATGCCAAAAAGGACCCATATCTTTTACTTAGCCCATATTAAATAATATATCTGATTAGCCATATATACACACACTATATCGTGGACAAGGACAAGTGTCTACAAGAAACATCAATTTCAGTGGCTTGTGTGTCAAACAATCGCTAATGCACATAAAAAGGACAACCAAAGTTTAAATTATTTCGTTCAATAATATTATGGAATATTCACCGACCCACGTATAATAAGTGATCTATTTTTTTTTTCTCGTAAAAACAGACATATTTAGATTTTAAGGTAGCATTGTTTTGCTCTACTTGTAGTTGTGGGTGACCATACATTCTACCTTGTAAACATTGGTCGCATTTTAGGCATGGAAATTTAACATGGAAGTTTTGTTAATTGTACCGTCAAAGATATTACCCTCTTAACAAATTGGCTATGATTTTATCAAATTAACACGAAAGGTCAAATCATTCTTAACATATATTACTAAAAAAATACGTATGTTTTAATGATCCACATATCCTAAGCAAATAATAGTTCCCTGCTATACACCAGATGACAAATATTGTAATTAATTTAGGTATATTTCAAATGTATCAAATGTTTTGGTTTAAGTGTTTTTTATAATTACGAAATTTTAAAAAGTATTGAGTAGTACTATACTTGGTTTATGTACATGGTAAATATTAAAACATATTAAGATAAGTACGTTTTTTAGCCATCATTAATCATTTGCAAAGTAACATACATACAACGATTGTGTATGCTTAAAAACGTTAAATTTAAGTATCAAATTTTAATTTAGTTTTAGTTTGGATTATTGCATGTATATAACCTAGACATAACTATGTTATGTTTCATCTCATCCCTACCCGTAAATTTTTTATGTCTCATAGCTGTTCTCTTTTAAATAATTAACTATTTGACAATTTTTACCGTCCAAAATTTTTGAGTAAGAACAAAACTCTAAAATTTTGTGCTTTTCTCAGATGTTTTGACATATAATTTATTTCCTTCTGCAATAGAAGATTTGTTCATAGTAAATAAATTTAAAAGCTACTTATTAATATTCAATTTTTCATAAATATATAGTAATACAATATAGTTTACCAATTATAATTATTAATTTTTTGGAGGTTAAATACTTGTTTTAGGGTAACTACTATTTAGAAATACAAATATAAATTAAATTTTCTTTTTCAAAATATTTTATTTTCTTAAATATATTTTATTTTTATTTATGATTCAAAATATATTAGTTAAATTTATAGTTTGATAAAAATACATGTTTTAACGAATTTAACTCAAACTTTTTTAAAATTTTAATTTTTTTAAGAGTAAAAATATTAATATTACTTAAATATTTTATAGACTTTAAATATATTATAATATTTTAAACTTTCGACGAAGTTCAAATATTTATAATAATTTAAACATTCTATAGAAAATTAAATATTAATAATATCTTAAACTTTTTTTAAAAACGTAAATATATTATAATATGTTTACTTTTTAAAAGTTTAAATATACTCAAATATAGAACCGAACTAAACTGTTAAATTTGGATCTCTGATAAATCAAGCTTCCTGCTCAATTGTAAAACCGAATTAGTTCTTTCCATCTATACTACTCGTAATTAATTTCGTTAAGGAAATATTGCAAAATCTAAACTTATTTTATTTAATTGTATTAAGTTGATTTGTTGTTTCCATAAATATTTCATAATATAAAAGCTAATCAAATAAGTATATACAAATATATAATTTTGTATTTAATCTATTGATTATTTTGGAAGTATCAGAGTCACAATCGATAAGTAGTAAATATTTTTCATTATTATTAATATTCGTAATAATTATAGGGATTCACTATGGTAGTAGTTAATATTTGATATTCCAAATAATGTTGTTTTGGAATATTGTATTCTAAGATACTGAAGCCTTTAAATATTCAAATATCAGTTTTCTTATTTAATGGGCCACAAATTTCTCCAGTTTCCTCTATTTGGTGACGAGAATAAATATTCTTAAATCAAATATTTAATACATGATCTGAATAGAATCAATACAGGTTACTAATGGATCCGCGTGTTTTTTAAGGCTGATATTGTCGGGTCAAAAGGGATCCACTGTCAACCCGTTTGTAAATACTCTCTCTATTTCATAATATATGATGTTTTAGAGGTTTTTGCTTGTTTCATAATATAAGATGTTTTCAATTTTTGAGGCAACTTTTAGACTACTTTTATATTTTTTTATTATTTATTTTATGCAGTCTTGCTTTTGATTGGTTAAACTTTTTAAAAGTTAATATTTCTTGTTATGTGTGCTTTGGCTAAAACATCTTATATTTTGAAACGGAGGGAGTATGTTTTAGCCGATATGAGTACAAACAGTCATTTAGATATATTAAAACCATAGAGTAATTTAATTAAATTTTGTTTATCTCTAACCAATTTTTAATGAAAAACGTACCAAAATAAAGTCACGATCTAAAAAGAGTCTAATGAGGACGTCTTATTTAATAGTATTCTGATTTAATAGTATAGATTACCAATTTCCATACCGGTCAAATAAGGATAACGGCCAGAGATATTTTTTCCGACAATGAGAGAAAAACTTGGAATTGAATACTATAATACCTAGTGAAAAGAATGAATAATTGGTTGTAGCAGAAACCCTTTTTTTGTTGGAAAGAGAAATGATAAATCGTGTGCTAATTTGAAGATGATTTTGTTGGGGGCTAACTTTAGAGAGACCTTATTAAAGTTTGAATCATAAGTAGACTCTATTTTGTTGCCTTAATAAGAATCATTCACCATTTACCCCTCAATTCATTTGACCACAACTAGTTTGGTCATATTCAGAAAGGGATCGAGACTACTAAAACTTATTAAAAAAGAAAGAAAGTTAAAACATGTACAACAGTCAACATATTATAATCATATACATAAGTACATAACTTAGTGACATCAAAAGAGAAAATGGATATAGCGCTATAGTTTGAGGGATAATTTGAAATCAAGACGGACTAGTAATTAATTTATCAATAGTCGCTAGCTAGTCCACCCTTACCACACTTCTTGTCTTGAACATATAGATGTCTTGAACATATAGATTTCGGTTACCTTCTATTTGAATTTTCTGTTTTTTGGAGTTTTGATTAAGGATGGATAATAATCGAAATATGGTGTAGGTTCAAATGCGATTTGAATGAAATTCTTATCATATTGTAGGATAATATTATGTTAAAATTTTAAATTTATTTTGTTTTTCTCTTAAGTGGTTTTCAATTTTTCGGATAATATATTTATACATATATTAATATTACACTTGATTCTCGGATTGTCGCACTACGTACAAATGGCAACCCTGATAACTGCAGCATGACACATTACATTGATTTAACCATACCATACGCCATCTAGTTAATAATCTAAATCGTAATAAAAAAATAAAACTAAATCTACACTCTTGGTGTTTTTGTCGTCATACTGTACAGTCTTGTTAAGAAATCAAGATCAAGTAAGATTATGCTTAAAGTCAGCTTATTCAACCAGATCCAGTAAATCTATGGAGTTTTAGACTCACAAAAATATCATTGCAATTATATAAATATATATTATCCTTTTTACTTCAACACATACTTGTGTGTTGCACGTCTCCTTCTTTTTACAAGTAGTATATACGTAACTTTTATAACCTGTATGCTGACGCCAACCATGAACCATGTGTTGATTGATTAAGAGCTAAAGTAGTTTAAATTACGAAGGTGTAAGTGTAATAATACTTTTTTTAACATTTGTCGACGATGACGGCTAAACCAATCAACTCTTAAGTAATACAATAATTAATGTATGTGTACATGAGATTGGGATTTTCTAACGTATGTTTGTTTATTTAACAACTTGTACTGGTACGTGGCTACGTGCCAAAAAAAAAAAGAGATTCACATATGATGTATAGTTTAATACTAGTTAAATCGCTAGTTAAAAAAAATATCGAACGGAAAATTACCAAATAAAAGACGATCAGGCGTGGCAACTTGATAATTATTTTTATTTTTCTTTTCAATTTTAATTAGGACTGAATGAAATGAATGCTTCGTTACGTGATACCAAAAGTGCCCTTTCAACATCATTTCTATTCTCCATGCAATGTTATGTCTAACTCTCTATTCCGGCATTATCATTATCCATTTTATTACATGAATTATATATTGCTAAAAAAATACTATTACATATGTGTGTATATTACAAGCAAATATTACTGCCTCCGGCTCCATTTCATCAAAATTACATGCTTTAGTAGACTTAATTGTGTGTATTTTGTGTGCTTGTGACTTGTGAGGAACACCTCCAAATCTAGCAGCTTGCTCTTTGTTGACGTTTGCCCAAAAAAAAAAAACTTTTTGTTGACTCTGTTGATATGAAAACAAATGTCAAACAATCCTAAGACATTTTCTAAAATTTTCTGAATTACCTAAATTATTCTAAGCCGAATCCAAACAATACTCAAGGTATTTAACAATATTTTATCCTATTTAATGTCAAACTATCTAATTTTTATTGTAAAATAGAGTAATATTCATTCCGTTCCATATTAAATTTTAACTTTTTGTTTCAAAAAATATTCATTTATGTTTTCTTGCAAAATTTTAAACAGAATCTCTATTTTATTCCTAGTTTTTTAGTTTACTAAAAGAAAAGTTTAATGCACTTATAAATGACAGAGTAGAAATTTACATAGTAATTTGTGTAAAAATATTTAAAAATGACACACTTTTTAAAATATAGGACGAACTACGTAGTTTTAAATACCTCAGAATGACTCATATTTGATCCTTACCGAATGCTAACTGTCCCTGAAATGCGTATACCTAATTTTCATGCATATAATTTTTATGTTTAATATGTTGTAATTACGATTAAATACTAAAAATTATATACAGAAGTGGATTTGGAAAATATATCTTATGATACTATAGAAATACACAACATTGATTTTTGTTATTTTTGTAAAGTTGCAACATCTATCTCCATGAAATTAAAGGAGAATTTGTTTTCTCAATGATGAACTCAGTTGTGTTTGCTGCATTTAGCACATGATAATTGTAGCAACCATTTAATAAGTCATCATTTACAAATTGTTTTTTTCCCCCAAAATATGAAAGAATGATAAAAAAAAAAGAAGAAGAAGAACATTGTAGATCATCAAATTAAAATGTCTTAAGGTCAAAATCAACATGACTAATCTTTCTGGTTTAAATGTGTTTCATGGTAACCATTCATTCGATGTTTCTTTGTGTGTGTTTGTTCTATCAACTACACATCAATATTTTTTTTCGTATGTTCCGTATACTATTTAAGAAAATTTACAATCATTATTTGGAAATTTCTATATTTATAAACTAGTAGTTGCACATACAAAAAAAGAGATTTATTTGAAGTTAATCAAATAGACAAATCTTTCGTCTCCTTAGGAAATATATTCTGTTAAAGCTAGTCGTTAATAATTAAGGCATGAATCAATTGATTGTGCGGACGATAATCTGTTGATCAATGCTTTCATTTAATTTACTAGACTAAATTATTATAATCAATGTTTCCATTTATTTATTTTAGACTAAATTATGACGATTATTAGATAGTCACCAATATACAAGTTCATAGGTGAAAAGGGGTTGGGACCAGATAGTCTGTCAATAACTTTAGATACTAAAAAGGAAAAGTAATTGATTGATCTAATGCTTAAAATTATTCCTCATTACTATAGATAGTATTCTTAGCTTTTAATTTAAGATAGTATATTTCTGAAATTAACCAACAGGTATAAACCACAACTATAGTAAAACCTAAAACTAATGAACGATTGATTCAGATTTGTGAAGCCTCTATCTAAATTGATCCAAATTAGTCTAAATAAAAAACATACGAAATATACTTTGGGTTAGAGCCAACTTTCATTCAAACTGATCAAACCAAAGCAAAGATAAAGAAACCAACATAGTGAGGTGTGGACTAATCTAAAGTACAAAAGTGACAAACTACAACCTAACTATTTTAAAATTGGATTGGAGTAAGAATGTATTTTCAAATAAAACATATGTACACGGTTAAGATTTCATCAAAATGGATAAATATAAAAAGACACAAAAAAAAAAAGAGGAAAGGTTTACTGGTAGGAGAGCAGTAAGCATTATGACCACAATCCCACAAATAGAGAGCTGCACGCGCACCCACCAATCTTCTCTCTCACTTGTCTCTTCCATCACTCCAACACCCACACATCCTTATTTGTTAATCAATCAATTAATTATATAGTTTACAATTTCATATACCCAAAAGGAGAATATTCCACACCCATATCTTAGTTACACAATAAACAAAAGTTGCATTCCATAAGATTAGATATATCACTTTCACCACTCGTCCCAAACTCCCAATTAGTTATGTAACATGGAAGTGATGGAACCATAGATATAGTGGATCACTCCAAGCGTGCCTAACTCATCTTCATGATGTCATTTTATTTGGAATAATTCATTACTAAGCTTCTAGGATTGTCCAAAAATTACTTGCGAACAAAGACCAACTGGTTTGTAAAAAAAACCAATTATATTAAAACTTACCCTTTATGTTAAATCTATACTTGTTCAATATGCAAAACCTCATTTCTATGATATTGATCTGAGGTTTTGGTTGTTAGATTTAAGCTTAAAGATCTACACTTTTACGTGCATAATAGTTCGACAAGAGACTAAAATTAGTTAAAAAAAAGAACTGAATCACTGATAATATACTTGTTCCTTTATTTTAGCATCGAAGGTTTGTGGTTGATTTGGGTTAAAACATCATGTTAGCTTTTGAAAAATTGAGCTAGTGAAAGTCCTTGGAGCAATGGGAGTTAAACTTCGAATACATTGTATCATATACATATATCTCGAATAAAAAAGATCAAAACCAGGCATATCCATTACATAGTTGTGTACCACGTGACTCAATTAAACCTACATACACATTACATATACATATAAAAAAGAAAGTCTACGATTTCTCTTTTAAAAAATGTCTGCGACGCCAAAAAAGCAATTCTCCACAAAATCCATTTTTTTTTGTGTGTGTGCAAAATTCTCCACAAAATCTATCTTCTCCTGTTTTAAAGCCGCGTGCCTTACTTATCATCTCCTTTACTGTTTTTTTCTCTATTCAAGTTTCAAAGTACACTTTCTACTCGCTTTACTCAGTCTCAGTGGTTCAAAGTACGATCTGCTTGCTGCCTCCTTATTGTAACTAGATCGAAAGTCAAACCGTCGACCTTAGACATATTTAATAACCATAAAATAAATAATCCTAAATAGACAACTTTTTTTGTGTGTGTGGCAATTATATGCTATAAATCAAGTCGGAGATGGTTTACAACCTTTTTTTGAAGAGAAATAAACGATCACATGCCGAAACTTAAACTTTTTTTTTTTTGGACAAAACCGAAACGTAAACTTATCTCCCATTAAAAAAAAATAAAAAAACAGTTCTCACTAAAAACGTTTATGGATAAGCCTGCCAAAAAAGGGTATTCTGAATGAACCATTCAATCACTAGTATCCAACTATTTTGATGTACAAAAAAAGAAAAGATTACCACTATTTAATTCGGAAATAACTTACATGCAAGTCGGAGATCTATCTAATCAAAATTTTTATAGCTTTCTGTCATTTTTTTCATAGCTTTGTTTAACCTTCCCACTCTATTTTTTTTATGTTGTCTAGTGGAGTAATACTTTTGTTTTCACCACAAAAAGGCCAAAGATTCGAAAGTTAGCATCCTGCATCCCCATAGATACGTCATACGAGTCCTCTTCTGAATGCATATGTTGTGGAGCCAGACATTTGGATGGAACCGACGACGTGGACAAGCACCCCACAAAAGTGTGAGAATCTTACAGCATCATTAGAAGTGCGCCCTAAATCGAGGGCAAAAGAGGTAAGTTATGCCCCACAAACTAACAAGTCTGATTTCTTAAGACAGTGACACGTGAACATGATGGCCCTACTTAAGTCACTCCTCTAGGTGACAACTACGCTTATGTTTGGTACGTTTGTTTCTTTCTGTAGTGTATATTTCTTTATGTTTTTTTTGGAAACGTAGATAGTGTTTGATGAAAATAATATGTGTACCAAATGTTTATGTTTCTTTATATTTCAGACCACAAAGATTTTGTAAAAATTCATTTCGAATTTCTGAAAGTTATGCAGTAGCCAAAAGGGAAAACAAAGTGAATTGGTTTGTATATGGACGTTAAATTACGGATTAGTTTTATAAAAGGGATCATACTTAAGGACACCGGCCAAGATTTCAGTTCGAACGTTGTTCAAGGTGGAGTTAAGTCACATCAAATCATAAGGTCTCTTTTTTCCTCTTGTGTTTCCTCTTGTGCTTTCTTAATCTGATGTTACTTTACCAAACTGAAAAAAGAAAACAGGGTAAAAGGATGATCATTTTTGAAGTGGGGCTTCAGTCCAATTTGGACTGAGGTGGGCATTTCGGTTTAAGTTCGGATTCGGTTTCAGTTTGGGCTTGATTCGGTTCAGTTTATTCGATTTTGGTAAAACTCTAATCAAACTCAACCGCAACTATTTTGGGTGGTTTATATTGGTTTGGTTTGGTTTGGTTTGGTCCAATTTCAGTTAAGTTTAAAAAATTAATTAATGTAACAAAATAAAATTGATTATGGTTTTATAATAGTTAATTAATCAAATAAATTAGAAAAGCTAGAAAATTAAAATTAAATACCTAATATTAAACATAATTAAATCTATATTTATATTTAGTTAATTTTATTAAAAAATTTAAAATAAAGTAAATTAGAAACCAAATGCAAATGGTCATAGGTAAGATCACGTATTTATAATTTTAATAATATTATTAATTAATTTCATAAACACATTGGGTTAAACCGAACCAAACCATTTGGATTGAGAAAAAACATAACCGAATGGTTGGAGTGTAGGATTGGGTTTGGTTTGGGTTAGTTTGAGTTCGGTTGGTTTGGTTTGGTTTAGTTTGATTCGGTTCGGTTTAAATGTCCACCCCTAGAAAAAATATTTAAAATTATACTCTATTATATTCATAAGTAACTTCCGATGGTTTAGCATGATTGTTAATGAATTAAAAATAGTACAGAAAAATATGTACTCAGTCATCTACGTACAATGTATATAAAGTGTAACATAGTTTTGCTTACAAAGATAAGAACAAACATTACCAAGTTACTAAAATAAACAAGGTTCAAACCGTCAAATTAGATATATGCCAAAGACTTAGAATAAAAATTTTAAACATCTATTGTAGTCTGAGATTTTTGATAAAAAACATTAACGTTTGCTATCAGTTCTCTAGTTTAAATCTTTTTAGTAGATGGCGCATAAAATTGAATGGGAGTAGGGGAAAATGAGACTAATGAGGATAAATTGAGTGCTACTGTATCATGCGCACACAAGCTTATATCCAAAAATAATTAACTAAAGAGGCCCACTCTCTTCACACACACACACACCATATGTTAATTCATCACTATCTCATGTTGTGTTCCCAATAATCTTTCTCATTATCCTTTTTTTGCTTATACATATTTATGGTTTCTTTCTGTAATAAATATTTATATTGTGACCAAATAACTTATTTCTCTTCAGTCGGGAATCATTACCAATTCGGATAATTTTATTTTCGAAAACTAATCTACGATGGAACGCTAGATACATAGGATCAAACTTTGAAGAATCTACGACTGAATGCTTCGTTTATAGCAATATTAGGTTTTCAAATAATACTATGCTTTTTTGCAGCAAGCTAAGCTACCAATTAAATTAGAAACATTCTTGGGGGTGAACCTCTTTTTATTACATTAATCTTCAAAGAAAATGAAAGAAAAGTAAAAGAGAAGGGCATGTGGAGAAAGGAGACGATACGTATAAGAATAAGATGTGCCTCGAGCCCAAAAAACCAAATCCAGAATCAATCTCGATAGTGTTTGTCATCACTATATTAATGTAAATGTGAGGATAATTGTTGCTTTTGGTCCCTCATCGCCTCACACCCGATTAAAGATTCACATATCTAAAACTTGAACATGACACATGATGACACAAGAGAATTTGATCACCGAGTTCCCGGCCTCTAACCCGTACGTCTCGGGTGGGAATTGTCTCCCACAACTTCCACTATATGAAGAGGTTACACACACCACTAACTTGTGATGTTCTTTGGTTTACAGATTTTGGTACACAAGAGGATACAAGAACAAGAACACAACAAATAAGGAGAAAGCTTCTTGAAGAAGAACCCTCTTTTCTTCTCTTTCTCTAGAACTCTCCTTGATGTCTTGTCTTTCACCTACCTCCACTTTCTTGATCGATGAAACATACATATACATGTATCATTTCCAGATTCTTCTTCTCCTTTCCTTAATGCCAATTTCGTCTGGCCCATTAAGGCCCATTTGTTTTGTGTTTGTCAAACCCAACAACAATCTCCACCTTTTGACAAAACAAACACTCATCGACAACAACGACATCTGAAAAACCAACCTCTTCTCTTCCTCTGTTCGTGAAGTCTAATGTCACCAGATGGCCACCTCCTCCGGCGAACTCCGGCCATCTCCGCCTCCTTATCCGGTCAGCATCTCTTCTCCGGTGGCAACCAGTTTTTTTTTTTTCTTTCACCGAGCCCTCTCGTTCTCGACATGGAGAAGATGTAGCTTCTTACTTCCCCATGGTATAGCGGAATTGGAGGCTAATTCCGGTCATCCCTGCATGTTTTCCGGCGAAGCCAAGCTTCAGTCTCCACATGTTTCACGGCGGCTCCCAATTCCGGTGAATCAAGAGACATTATCTCCATATCTCAACTTTGGTTCGATGAACCATGTATCACCACCATTCTCGCTGGCAATCTCCTTCAGCTGCGATCACTACCGGTGGAGCTCTTCTCTTTCCTCTTTGGTGATTTAATTTGTAGAACCCGAGACATCAACTTTGTCTCTTATCCATGCCTCTTCTCCCGAGCTGTTCCGTTTTCACCCGCGAATCACGCCATCGCCGTCACCGTCCAGCTCAGGTACCCTCTAATCTCTCTCTTGTCTCTTCCTGACACTTAGTGATTAGGATCTTCTGAGAATTGCCATTTTGAATCCATTTTAGGTGATGAGCTCCACCTGGAACCAATTACTCTCCATCATGGCTCCACAACCTTTTCCAGGTAACTCCTTCACAGCCCTGTCTCTTCCGATTTCCAAAAGACTCATGAAACTCTAACTTCAGTTTCATGTCTACTCTCACAGCAGCTCTAGTGTTGAACATCCCATGTTCTTCTTTCTCCTTGATGACTTCAAGTAATCTCCTAACCATGAATCATCTTCCTCTCTAGCTGCTGGAGTTTTCCCCCTTTGAGCCACCAAAATCCTTACTTGGATTTTCTGAATTTTCATCTCAGAAACTCCACTTGGAATCAGTCTCCAACTCTCGACAACTGATTCTCCAGTCTCCACAAGTAACCAAACTCCTCTTATTATCGGTCACCTTTTCTTGGCTCATACTTTCAAATTCAAGAACTAACAATGAAGAACTAAATTGTTGTTCCTTGAATCTTAACCAACAGCTCCACCTGGAATCTAAGTCTCTTCACAGTAATACCAGATGCCTACAGGTAACTCCCTTAACCCTCCTAATCTCCTTTTATCGACATAGTTTTAATTTTAATTTCCCAAAGCTGACTTGTTTCTCTGTTCTTCTTCCTGTCAGCGTATAATGTCGATTGGGGTTACCTGGAGCTGTATCTTCCTTCAGACGACATTGAGGAGATCATAGCAGGCTTGTTTCCCTTCCTCACACTTCTGCATTTTCCTTCCTTTGCAGCAACTCCGACGATCTGTTTCGTCCTTTTTGCTGTTCCAATGACTCCAGGTAAACAATTGTACCTTGAATCATTTTCTTTTGTCTCTGGATTTTTTTAATTCTGTAAGACACCATGAAACCTTAACTTGGTTTTTTCTTTCTTCAAAACAGCTCCACCTACAATCAGAGTCTACACCTTGCGACTTCTGATTACTCACAGGTACCTTTTCTTTTCTCCATTCCCTTGGATTTCTTGGAACCGTGACTTGCTGTGGAACCTTGTTTTGATTTCCTTTATGTCACATGTGCCCTGATCTTAGATTCAACCCCTTAGTAAACCACTTGCCAGAAACTTGAATCATACTTGCCTCAGCCCTTAAGACAATCCATGATTCCAACACCTTTCTGTTTAAACTCTTATGCCTTGGACGTTTCTTTGTACCGCTGTTAAGCCTAACAGAACCCGCCATCAAGCTACCATCTTGCTAGATAGACTTTCGACACAAACCTTGATCCAAACATCTTGTTTAAACAGAACCTTGCTGACAAGTAAACTTCCTGTTGAATCAACTGCAGAAATAACTCTTAAGTCACTCATGCTTCATTTCCTTGAAACAGTCTTTGACTTACTCTTCATCTGTTTGAGCACCTTTGATTTGAGCATCACTTTGTACCGCTGTTGTTATCAACAGAACACGCCGCCTAACTCCACCTAGCTAGGAAGACTTTCGACACAAATTTCTTTGCTCATCCTTTGCTCAAACTATTCTGCATCAGTGCACACTCACAAATTCAAAACCATTGCTGCCTCCTTTGAACTTGTCTTACACTCATCACCAGCTTACAGCCTTTGCCACACTTCCTTGCTGTAACCACCACATTTAGCAAAACTGAGATTGAGCTTACTGCCTTTGTTTCAACAACCATAGCCTGAATCCATCTTGTACCGCCATCATCATCACTGATGGAACCCGCCTCCAAACTGATCCCATTTGGAAGACTTTTGATACAACCTTCATTCAGCTCTTGTGCTTAAATATCCTCTTTTACTAGCAGGTTTCTCCACTAGGAAACTCAATATCAATCTCTTATCAATTTGCTAAACCATAACACCAAAGACTTCCCTTTTACAGCAACTTCCTGTCACACCACACTTGTGACAACCCTTTTACCGCTGTAAAACACCATTCTACACAATACTTTTCCTTAGTATTTGGGAATCCACTAACACATCAATGCCTGCTTCACAACCAGCCCTCAATTCTCTTCTTGTGATGCCAAAGGAAAACAAGTATAACCTTTCCTTCTGTCAATGCAGCCATGCATTGACCTCCATTAAACCTGAGACTAAAACTCTTCACCCAACACCTCTCAAACCTTACTGAATTCTTTCAGAGTTATCGACCTGCTTTGCCTCAAGCAGTTTCTAGCCTCATACTCATCTGCTCTGATTTTTTTCCTTGAATCTTCAACATCCTTCTTGAACACCAAACTTACTGACTTTCAACAACCAGACAAGCAAGATACAATCTGATTCACAGCAAAAAAATCTTGACTTCTCCATTGTTAAACTCAGTCTATCTCCTTGTGTTCTTCCAAGCTAAGATTCCTTCAACTTAAGCAGCCTTGAGTATCCTGAAACTTCAGTAAAGAACATCACAAATACCTTGTGATGGCAGCGCCGACTTGAGCCTTTTGGATGATTATTCGATTCCTCTTTCCACAGCCTTGAGTTAGTCACCTTAACCCATGCTTTCTTAAACTTGAATCGAACTTACTGCAGAGAAACTCCACCTTAAACCAACTCACCGTTGATTTAGTCTTCACAGATCAAGAACGCCTTCAAGATCTTGTGTCTTCTGCACTAGTCTCCAACTTTTTTTTTTTTTTTTTTTTTTTATGCTGGCATACTTGGACCTGAACCATAACCATAACTCTCCCTTGATGCAACTCTCTTGTGTCGTGTCATTAGAGGATCTTTCTGATCTCCTAACCTGAGATCTCTGCTACAGACTCAACCTTCACCTGAGAATCTGTTATCCTCCACACAAGATGACTTCAACCTTTAACTGTCATCTTCTTCCTCCTCCTTTAGATCTTATGAATCAGAGAGCCTGTGCTCTGATACCACTTGTGAGGATAATTGTTGCTTTTGGTCCCTCATCGCCTCACACCCGATTAAAGATTCACATATCTAAAACTTGAACATGACACATGATGACACAAGAGAATTTGATCACCGAGTTCCCGGCCTCTAACCCGTACGTCTCGGGTGGGAATTGTCTCCCACAACTTCCACTATATGAAGAGGTTACACACACCACTAACTTGTGATGTTCTTTGGTTTACAGATTTTGGTACACAAGAGGATACAAGAACAAGAACACAACAAATAAGGAGAAAGCTTCTTGAAGAAGAACCCTCTTTTCTTCTCTTTCTCTAGAACTCTCCTTGATGTCTTGTCTTTCACGTACCTCCACTTTCTTGATCGATGAAACATACATATACATGTATCATTTCCAGATTCTTCTTCTCCTTTCCTTAATGCCAATTTCGTCTGGTCCATTAAGGCCCATTTGTTTTGTGTTTGTCAAACCCAACAACAGTAAACAATAAGAAGAGTATTTTTATTCATACAAGTTTGTTTGGTACATATGAGGCAATTTATTATTCGATGTGAATCATTCCCCGTGCCTCTCTTATGCTGTGTATTTCTTTATTATAAACATCAAAATAATTACTTTTGAAATTTGATTACGTTGCAAATTAAAAATAATAATAAGACGAAGAGGAAAGAATCTGATGGACCCTTATGGTTTTCTCCACGCAAGAATCATTCCACTGAAAGGGCTAATACATGCATGCATTATACTTTCGATTCCTGGACCAATACTATTGCTTCATTTTTGAAATCCGTTCATTTAAACGATTAGACTGTTTTTTTTTTGGGTTGCTGAAGAAGTCTCTAGGACCACCATTATTTGATCTGAATCAGTTAAAAAAATTCAGCATGCATAGCTAGTAACTACAATAATCATTTAACTATATGTATACTTAAAATGTTATAATCCATAAAACTAGCTTTTATATATATATATATATATATATATATATATGCCCCGATAATAACATACCTCAACCGTAGCGGAGGCTCAAAGACGACGTACGTAATAGTCTACATCGTTATCGCTTGAGCATAGGTTTGTTCAGATAAAGTTGAACAGTAGTTTCTACAATAATGAGACGTTCTGGCGTATGCATGCGTCATCTCTTTGTCATATTGTGCAAATCCAACAAGACATTATTATATGCGTCACTTTTGTAATGGAGAGACTTTCAAGAGATTTGGTTCAGTGAGTCTATCTAATTTTCTTATTTTTTATTTTACTTAGATAGATGATGATGAGAGAATGGTGAGGCATGGAGGCCATCATGTTCCCTCTTCCCAGAACCCTTTGTCCTCTTCAAAAGGTATCTGATTCTCTTTTTACTAAAAACAAATTATGTACAGTTTTGTACATTAGATTCATTTACCCTACACACTATTGCTTCTTCAAACATTTACGTACAATAATTTTTGTTATTTACTGGGAATCGATTACTCAACACAACCAGCGTACCCAAATTAGATGAACATAGTCAAAAAAAATTAGCCTATCGATGGAAAGATAATATGTGTTGGTTCTTATCCGAAAGGTTTTTCGTCATACAATTTTTTCCAAACAATAGCATGGTGTGCCGAAAACAAAATCCACTTTGAATTCCTCATTGAGGTATAATGCTCCTGATTAGCGAGAGGATTACGGACGTCTTAGTACTCTTAAATTATATATAGATGATGCACCGACTAATAATCAGTTAATTAACAAGTAGTTTCTTCTTCTTTTCTTTTATTTTGCTTAAAAAGAATCAGCTGGATTGTTGCTGCAAATAATTAGATTATAACCCTATGCATGTATCCCTCATAATTGCTTTTTTTGTGCAATGTTATAGAATATTCATCTGAGCTTTAGCTTGTGGGCTCATTTATTTGCTTATAAACCTTGTCTCCTATTCTTTAGATGTTTATTCATATATATAAGTTGATGATTATCCTACTACGTCCCTCTAGTAACGACAATCACAATGTCATGTGAATATCATCGACTCGAACTTGAGAGTTTGAAGGAACGCTAAATAATCGCTAAATAAACATAATGATGATTTGTTTTATAGTTTCTTAATTATAACGATTTTTATCGCATTTGAGTTTTTTTTTAGTTTCTGCTATACTATATTATAATATTCTCCAGAAGGATTCAGGTACTGATACTTAAATATATATATAAACACCAAAAGAAAAGGAGGCAACTATTAGTTACCGTAAAAAGACCTTATTAAAATTTACATATTGATAAGATAATTAAGATCCGTGTGAAACCTTTAACCTTGTCGAAAATGTGATCTCAGATATCTTTAGTCTTTGGGGGGCATATTTGCATATATAAAAATTAGAGTATATTCTTAGAGAAATAAGGAGAATTTGGAAGGGGTGAAGTTGGAAGTTATATGATGATGGTGTTTCTGGGGATATGAAGAGTTTGATAGGGAAGGGGCACATCGATATGACAGTGTCTCCAAATCAGAAACCCTAACTCCTATGCAATAAAAACATATGTTTGGGTTTTAGGGTTTCACTTTTTAGCTCTCTAAGGTAGACAAATCATAAGCATATATAGGGAACTTATTGATTGCATTTTCTTTTTTGGTTTTGTTCTTGTTGGAAAAATAAATCTAGACGAAAAAAAAAGAAGAAGATTGCATGCGACGTGTGTGTACGTACGATTTGTATTCAATATCAGAAGACGAATGACCCAAATCGTTGTATTTATTGCATGAAAAATTTAGATATATATATCAGAAACACGTTAACAATTTAGAGACTGCAGACACGTTATTCTCTTTAACTGAACCAAACCTAGCTATTAACAAGAAACACGTTATAAACTCCTGAAAAAGAAACTACTAGAATGTGTTAGAACAAAAACAAAAAAAAATCTACTAGAATAAAATGATGAAAATCGTTGTTCACTTGTTCTTAGATAGTCGCTGTTGTCACACAGTGACACATCACTGTATGATTCGTAGAAAAGATGGCGAAAAGGTCTAGTATTATCGAAATGACACATTAGTTGGGCTTTGTTGGGCCGACATCGTAATCGATTAAGATATCTACTGCGTCCATTTGATATCTACAATCGAACCAATAAAAGAAATAATATTATTTAACAGCTATAAAAGAAATATATTATTAAAATAAGTTTTATGAACAATTATAATATATATGTTATAAAATTTTAAAATAATATTATTTAACAGCTATAATATTTTAATTTTATTTGTAAAATTTATTTTTTTAGAATTGGATTTTCTATTTTACATTTAAAATATAATTTTAAGAAATATAATTTAATATTAAGAATTTAATTATTGTTTAATTTTGAAGCAAAATCCTATCTTTGGAACTTTGAACTTTGGAGATGTTATGTTAAACTTATAACAAAATTTAATTAATGTGATACATATACTTTATACATATATTAAACTAAAATCTTAAAACAAAAATCTAACCATATAAATACTACTATAAAGTTAAATTAAATTCTGTTTTTGTTTTTTGATCCTTCGATGTCGCCGCAAAACCGTGAATCTTGATTCCACCGGAACTAGTGCTCTGACTCTTTGCTTTCCGGTCACATATATCTTTAAATTTTGAGCTTCATAGTTTTGGCAGGTTCTGAGTTTTTTTCATTTTTCCGGTATGTTTTTCGTTCTTCTTGTTTTGTAACTAAATTTTTGATGTATTGTTTCTCGGACCAGTCCATTAAGAAATGAATAAAAATTTTAGTTTTTATAAAAAAAAAAAATTTAATTAATTGGTTGTTCAAAAAAAAAAAGTTAAACTAAAATTTTAAAACAAATACAGTATATATTTGTTGTATGTATATATTAAACAGAACTAGACTCATGCTATAAAATCCTACTTAAATTGTTTATATAAGTGCAAGGTAAACACTGTTTTATATGTTCTAATCCAATACGGTGACACATTAAAAAAATATATATATTGTGCTATCAAAACAAGATTTTTTTCTTTATATGTTTTTTTTTTTGGGTTTAATGATCGGATTATTAAACAATAACAGAAGGAATTCCACAAAATGGAATTAAAATATGATCCTAAAGATTACAAGAGGATAACATATATATTATCTATAATCCTTGCTAATTAGTGGACTACAAATTTTATAAGTTGGGAACTATAAAAGTTGTTAGTAAACTGGTAAAAAGTTGTCAAATTTTTTTTTTGTCACATCGTAATTAGGAAAAATAAAAGAGATGTGCTTTATGACGATGATGATTTGACGATCTGCTTGAATTGAACCGAGGCGAAGAGGAGGAACTAGGAAGAAGAGTGTTTTGCCCTTTTTCTATTGAATGAGTTGCCGATCCACGAATCCGTCTGAATCAATACGCGGCGGAATCCGAATCTGATCTCAATGTCCTTCTCCTTCTTCAAGCCCTCAAGGCCTAAAACGCCTCAAGAGGTCGTTAAGGCCATCAGAGACAGTCTTACCGCTCTCGACACCAAGACCGTCGTCGAAGTTAAATCCCTCGAGAAGGTTCTTCTTCTTTCTCTCTTTATTCTCTATTTTAAAGTTTGTACCTTTATGCCTTAACTCCTCATTTCTCTATTTAAAGTTTGTACCTTTTATGCCTTAACTACTGTTTTGGTTTGGTGTAATTGATTGATCATCTCCTTGTATCTGAAATTTTTTGGTTTTGTGGGATTTTGGGAAATCTTAATTTGCTTATTGGTATGGAATGCAGAAGTGTATGTATGGCTTAGCTTATCTTTATTTTTGGTTTAGGCTCTGGAAGAAGTTGAGAAGAATTTTTCTTCTCTGAGAGGAATGCTTTCTGGAGATGGTGAGGCTGAACCAAATGCTGCTGATCAAGCTGTACAGTTAGCATTAGAGTTTTGCAAAGAAGATGTTATCTCTCTTGTTATTCATAAGCTACACATTTTGGGATGGGAAGTAAGTCTG
The DNA here is from genome assembly GCF_030686135.1 of Camelina sativa. Lineage (NCBI taxonomy): Eukaryota > Viridiplantae > Streptophyta > Magnoliopsida > Brassicales > Brassicaceae > Camelina > Camelina sativa. Next base: position 7,679,108 of record NC_141892.1, read on the forward strand.
ATTTTTCAATTTGTTTCCCTTTTTATCTGTTTTATAACATCCGTTTACAGAACCCGCTGAGTTGAGTTATGTTTGTAGGCAAGAAAAGATTTACTGCATTGCTGGTCTATCTTGTTGAAGCAAAAAGTCGGCGAGACTTATTGCTTTGTGCAGTACGTTGAAGATCATTTCGAGTTGCTTGACTCTTTGGTTGTATGGTAAATATTGTAGAGATTTTCTTTTTATTTTTACCTAGCTGATTTTTTCCCCGAACCTTATATGAGCCAATACTGAGAATTCACTGTTTATGAGCAGCTATGACAACAAGGAGATTGCTCTGCATTGTGGAAGTATGCTTAGGGAATGCATTAAATTCCCAAGTCTTGCTAAGTAAGACTAATCCCATATCTAGCTTTGACTTTTCAATGTGGTTACGAACCTGTTTAAATGATTTCACTGACACGCGATGGTCGAGATTTTTCTTTTTTTTTTTCACGCGGTTAAATTCTTGTAGTGCCTTTTCAGGTATATTTTAGAGTCTGCCTGCTTTGAATTATTCTTCAAATTTGTGGAGTTGCCTAACTTTGATGTTGCTTCTGATGCATTTTCAACATTCAAGGTGATTTTTTTAACTACATTATTGACTTGGACTTGTTTCGGAGTTTTGTCTATATATACCTTACTTCCTTACCTCTCTCGCAGGATCTTCTCACAAAACATGACTCTGTTGTCTCCGAGTTTCTCACCTCTCATTACAGTGAGGTTTGATTCAGCTTCTTTTTCATGTTTGGATGACATGAGAAGTATCTCTTTGATATAAATTCTACAACTAAATGAAACACAGAATCGAAAAACTTAAGAAGATCCTATTACCTTTAGCTGACGGGTTATTTATGGTTCTTTCAGTTCTTTGATGTTTATGAAAGACTTTTGACATCTTCAAATTATGTGACGAGAAGGCAATCACTGAAGGTTCTCTTCGCTACAATTCTTATGTTGGTGCTATATTCGTATATATATGACCTCTTGAATAGTGTTGTTAACTATGGGAGTTTCGTGGCTGGTGCAGCTTCTCTCAGATTTCCTTTTGGAGACTCCAAATTCACACATAATGAAGAAATTTATCTTAGAAGTTCGTTATCTGAAAGTCATAATGACACTTTTGAAGGTAAGCCGTTTATTATGGTCTCATCTTTCCTATTTGGCGGTTACTTTGTCAAATAAGTAATTGCATATGAACTAATCATCTTCATACTGAGTAGGACTCGAGCAAAAATATTCAAATATCAGCCTTCCATATATTTAAGGTAACGTATCTCTTTGTTAAAATCGGCAGTTGATTTGGTAACAACTGTTAATAGGTCTCTGAGGAGAAGTTATTATCAGAATTTGAAGCCTTCTAACCGCATCATTTGTGCGCTTACAGATCTTTGTTGCGAACCCTAATAAGCCACAAGAAGTGAAGATCATTTTGGCAAGAAACCATGAGAAATTACTCGAACTTCTTCACAATTTGTCCCCTGGTAAAGGTATGATTCAAACTTACCTGATAGCAGTATTTATAAATATTACCCTCCAAATTAGACTCATTCCATTAATTGAAATCTTGCTTAGGTTCCGAAGATGATCAATTCGAAGAGGAAAAGGAGCTGATCATCGAGGAGATCCAAAAGATGTCAAGCCTGCAAAACCTCAAACTTTAAACATTCTTTTGGCTCATCACTTCTCTCTGTTCCATATGGGGATTCCGAGTCCTACAAATGAATTTTCTAGTTAACTCTGTGTTGTCCAAATTTCATTACTGCTTGTCTAAACTTGAACCTGCTGTTTTTTCTAATGTGTAGACTGTGTAGTAAAGTAACGTTTGATTCTCTTTATTATCGCTGAGTTGTTCAGAATAATGAAGATTGTGCTTTGTTGCCCCATATATAATTTATATAATATAAAGAGTTAAAGACCATAACATTTTGTTGCCCTTTTATGAAGATTGTGCTTTTGTATGTAATCTTCGAAATGGATAGACTCATCCACTTAATTCAATGAAACCCTTTTTGTTTTATTTCCTAAAAGAGGTCCAAAAACAATTACAGATCTGCAAAAATATGGAATTCAGCATTTTTTTGCTGATGAATCAACCTAACGATACAGTTCTAGAGTCGCACAATAATTTCAGCAAAATTAGTAGTTTCTTTCAGACGATCTGTAAATTTGAAGAAGTTACAACAGAATCAGACATCTTCAGATTTCTCATGAGTGCAGCATATGTCACACCAGAAAGCTCCAGACCTAAGGCCTTGAGCTCCTTATATACTTTCATGCCTTTCTCAACCTTATTTTACTTGCAAAATCCCAGAATCAAAGCGTTATACGTGATAGCATCGGGTGCAACCCCTGTTTCAGACATTTTCTTGAAAAACTCAAATGCCTCGTCTGATTTACCATGTGAGCAGAAACCAGTGATCACCGTATTGCAGCTTACCGTTGTCTCTCGATAGCCTTTTCTGAGCATCTCACTGTAGAATTCTCCAGCAAGCACAAACTCGCCTCTTTTTAAGTGCCCATGTATCATCACATTGTAAGTTAACTCGTTTGGTTGCATCCCTTTTTTAATCATCTCAAACCACAGCTTCCTTGCGCTCCCTAACCATCCCTTCTCACATAATCCATGGATCATTGTAGTATACACGACTCTGTCAGGTGCATAGCCTTTGTCTTTCAAACTCTTGAATATACAAAAAGCCTCGACCTGCTTCTTATTCTTACACAACCCATTTATAACCTCATGGTATGTATAAATATTCGGGAAATGGTTCCACGCAATCATGGTATGAAGAATCTCCGACATACAAGCATAGTTCCCAATCTTACAGAAGCCAGATATCAACTTGGCATACACATCATGTCCTGGATCAAGCCCTTGTTTCAAACCCTGCTTGAGAAGCTCATAGGCTTCAGAAACCTCCCCACCATCACACAAAGCTTGAACCTGTTAAGCTTCTAACTAGTAAACTCCATGAACAAAAGCTTAACCTTAGGGAAACTCCATTAAACCTCCATTAACATGTAAATGCAAACTTAAAAGGTTCAATAACTCTCAGATTACAAGATAGAAATGAAGAACAAAGTGAAAGATAAGATCGGCAACCCTCGCTCACATCCCTCGGGTTCCTCTCTTCCCAAGCAGCCTCATGTCGGCTAACCCCTCACAACATTCATCATGTCCCCTTGTGATGCTTCCCCTCTTTATTTATATAGCTTAATCATCTTCTAGGTTCTTCTTAGCCTCCTAGGCAACTTTCCTCATCTCTCACGTGTGAACTTTGTTGCACATGATCCCAAATAGATTCAGCTCTCCTCACACGTGTGACTATCTCTTTTACAATTCAGTCCCTGCATCTTATCAATACCCCTCCCTCCGAAATGAAGCTTGTCCCCAAGCTTATATGCAGAACAATTGTTGTTGCATTGTTCCAGGTTCAATAAGGACGAAACTACACCAAGCAACTCTACCAGATGTGGTGGTTAGCAGCGGCAACCTATAATAAACTTGACCAACTGATGTGTAAACGTCACAAAATGCAGACAAAGATATATTGAGCTGCTTCAGAAATTGTAGACTTGGGAATTGGTTTTTCTTCATCTCCTTTGACTCAAACACAAAACCCTCTGCTTGAAAGATAAATTGGCTGAATGGAAGACTGCTTGTGTATATGTGTTTAGTTCTCCATTTGGGAAAGGGGCATACTGAATACACTTCCAAACTCTGAGACATGAGAAACTGTATCAGAAGTTGTTGATTGTGAAATGGTGTCGCCTCTGCCAGCAACTTCACCGGATAAGAAGCTCTTGATGCAACAACCTGCAAATTATGTTCATAAACTCTTCTAAACCTGCAAAAACGTGTAACTTTGCCAAATACATCATTGTGGCTGCCCTTGCGTCGCCATCGATGCCACAGAGAAAAGAGAGCTTTTCTAAATTCCCACCAAACAAAGCTCTGAAACTGCATTATGTATCTTCTATGATTGACTCCAATCTCCCTCACGGTAATTTTGACAAAGAGAACCTTCCCTTGCACCTCTCCTTGATGAACCCTCCAAATTGTCACTCCGACACTAGATGAGAAACCTGCATTAGTCTCTGTCCCAGCTTGTATTGGAGCATCATTAAGCGTTTCAATCAAAAACCGAGAAGGAGCCAATGAAGACTTATTACTCTGCACAAACATGTGCTTGAAGATGACATGAAAATGCTGGCAAACTCTCTTTGCCACAGTTTGTAACTCCTCTGCTAAATCTTCTCGAAACTGATTAAATGTGTGTTGCATGCTTTGTTGAATTCTAATAAAGTTTGTTTCAGTTGCCCTCCGCAATAAGCCAAACCCCTGGATAGTCTGAGGACATACCAAATGCAAAAATATAAGTTCTGCAACTTCCTGCAACAGCTCAGTCTTGTGCTTCCTCCAATAATGTAGCGTTGCAATAACTCTTCTTGTACCAATCATTAACTGCTCTTGTATCCAGTCTCTTATCCCATCGCTGTTTTTATACTTGAATTTCCAAGACTTTAAGCCCTTGACATGCTTCCTATGTTTCTGTAAATTGTATTTTCTGTGAAGCATTAAGTCGAATACTTGAAGTGCAACATGAAGGATCCTGAAACCTCTGAATTTCTCATAACACTCAGCCACTGCTGAGACATCTAAAACATGTTTTTGTGTCTCTTGATGGTCAAACATCAGACTATTGTCAAAAGCAGAGGGTGATTCCTCAACAACAATGCCAGATTTGGGCTGCACTTGATCTCTCACCAAAACTTTAGATGAGAAATTATCAAGAGTGTAGCTTAAATCAACACTACAGAACAATCCTTCTTGTGGAACCAAATCAAGCTCAAACTTATCATTCTCCTCCTTAGGTGAATCTGCTTTAACCAAATCTTTATCCAAACACATTTCCGAAGCAGAAACCGATAGTGATGGAGATCGTGGCTTGACATTTCCGAATCGAACATACATACAGTCTCGACTTAAAATCATTCCAATTTCTGAAAGACATAACCTTGAACCAGGTGAAAGCATCTCCCTTTATATTCAAAGACACCAAGCGTAGCTTCTCCTCATCTGTATATTGACCAAGCCGGAAGAAACGCTCAACTCTTGAAATCCAACCACAGGGATATACTCCATTGAAGACAGGTACTCCTACAGGTGTCGTTTCAATTGCATCAAGCTTTGTATCGACGTCCATGGAGTCTAATCGTTCAGACATTAAACCCGTTTTTTTTTTTTTTTTTTTTAAAGTCAGATTTCTCACTCCGCTGTGTCCCCAGTCACAAACGCACCATCTGAAGGTCGCGTGTTCGATCCACGCTCACCGCACCATTTGTTAAGCTTCTAACTAGTAAACTCCATGAACAAAAGCTTAACCTTAGGGAAACTCCATTAAACCTCCATTAACATGTAAATGCAAACTTAAAAGGTTCAATAACTCTCAGATTACAAGATAGAAATGAAGAACAAAGTGAAAGATAAGATCGGCAACCCTCGCTCACATCCCTCGGGTTCCTCTCTTCCCAAGCAGCCTCATGTCGGCTAACCCCTCACAACATTCATCATGTCCCCTTGTGATGCTTCCCCTCTTTATTTATATAGCTTAATCATCTTCTAGGTTCTTCTTAGCCTCCTAGGCAACTTTTCTCATCTCTCACGTGTGAACTTTGTTGCACATGATCCCAAATAGATTCAGCTCTCCTCACACGTGTGACTATCTCTTTTACAATTCAGTCCCTGCATCTTATCAGAACCAAACACCGGATCCTCTCAAGATCAACCTCAGATTCCATCATTCCCTTGTGAAGTTCCCAAAAAAGATTTAGTTTCCTCGCTTTCAAGCAACCTAATAAAACAGCATTGCAGGTCACAACTGTAGGGCTAATCCCAGTCTCTTTGAGTACATTATACACATCAACAGCTTCCTCTACCAACCCATCTTCACTAAGAAACTTAACGTATAGCTCTAATAAAGTGGGCTCAGGGTTAAAACCAGTGGTATCGAGAAAACTTTTAGCAGCTTTCACGGCTTTTGCATCCAAAAGGGCACCAAAGAGAAGATTTAAAGAAACAGGATCAGGTGTGTAATCGTAGTTCGAACACAACCATCGAAAGAACCACAGAGAAAACAGAACATTGTTCTGAGATTTCAACAGTTCCCGGAAAAACAAAGGATCAGCGAAATTAAAAGACGGGAAATCAGATACCAGAGTTTGTTGCCATCTCTGTCTCTCTCTCATGATCGTAGAGACGGTTTTGGCCATCTCCGTATACGTTCCACCGCCGGCGCATTTCTGCTCATTGGGATTGGATTCACTATCCCGAGGCTCGAGAGTTAGACTCCGTAACTGGGTATTAGGACTCTGTCGAGTTCGGTTTCTAAAGAGACTGATCAAATACGACTGACCTCTACTCATGGCGTCTCCGCTAACTTTTCTCTGATTGCGTAACTCAAAAAAACTCGTGGGCAGACTCGAATTCAATCTCCGAAGTAGAGCCAGACAAAAAGGTTTACTTTTTATTCCGGGAGAAGAGAAAAGTCGAAACCTTTCACCGGAACCCTAGATTCTTGATCGATCCCCAATTTTTATTTGGATCTTTCGTTATCTCACATCCAGAAGATGATAAACAAAGGTTTGGACTTTTTTGAAGTAATACAAATAATATAATAATTAATTTTATTACAGCATCAATAATGTTATGTTGTGACATCAAATACTAAGATTGGTCTTTACTCTTTAGTTTAAAAAAGGGGATTGCTTTTTTTGTTGTTTCTTCATCTTCTCTCTCTATCTCTATCTCTATCTCTATCTCTCTCTCTGTATCTATCTATCGTCTTCGCCGAAATCCCTAATAAATTCTGTGCCTAGCACCAAATCAATTTCCCGCGCAAAGAGAATGTGGAAGGTCGTGAAATGAAGCATCTTTGTGAATTCCAACCGCCGAACAGCTGAGAGTTTGGAGCTCTCTCGCAATCTCCGTCCGTCTGTTACCGATTTAGTTGGTCTTTTGGTTCGCTTCGACGAGAATGGAGAAGTAATTTTGGGGGAAAGCTATGGCTGATTTGGTCTTTCTTTTATTAGTATATAGTATTCGTTCTTTGTGTTGCTGGCTTCAATTAGATGAGTGTATACTTAGAATTTGTCATGTTTTGTTACTGTTGAATTGGTTCGGATTTTGATTCACCCTTTTGTGTAATTGCAGTGTAGATACTGAGCTTAACAGTTTCAACAACATGGTTGCTAAAGCATACCCTGTACGGGTTCTGCATCACAACAACAACAACAACGGTGTAAATGAAGATGAAGAAGGTGGCTCAGGAGGAGTTGAACCTTACGTTGGTTTAGAATTCGATACCGCTGAGGAAGCACGTGAGTACTACAACGGTTACGCCATTCGAACGGGTTTTAAGGTTAGGACTGGTCAGTTGTATAGATCAAGAACTGATGGTACGGTTTCGTCTAGGAGGTTTGTGTGTTCAAAAGAAGGTTTTCAGCTGAATTCTAGAACTGGATGCACCGCGTTTATTCGCGTGCAGAGACGTGATACAGGGAAATGGGTTCTTGACCAGATACAGAAAGAGCATAACCATGAGCTTGGAGGTGAGACTCAGGTTGAGGAGACGACTCCACGTCCTTCCAGAGCTCCTGCTCCTACTAAGCTAGGTGTAACCGTTAATCCACATAGACCTAAGATGAAAGTTGTTGATGAGTCTGATAGAGAACCACGGTCTTGCCCTGGTGGTGGTTTCAAACGCTTTAAAGGCGGTGGTAGTGAAGGAGAAGTGAGTGACGATCATCATCATCAAATGCAGCAATCTAAGGCTGTTACTGGTACTGAGCCGTATGCAGGGTTGGAGTTTGGTTCGGCTAATGAAGCGTGTCAGTTTTATCAGGCTTATGCTGAAGTTGTTGGGTTTAGAGTTCGGATTGGTCAGTTGTTCCGTTCGAAAGTCGATGGATCAATCACATCGAGACGGTTTGTTTGTTCGAGAGAAGGGTTTCAGCATCCTTCAAGAATGGGTTGTGGAGCTTACATGAGGATCAAAAGACAAGACTCTGGTGGTTGGATCGTTGACCGTCTCAATAAAGATCATAATCATGACCTTGAACCAGGGAAGAAGAATGACGCCGGTATGAAAAAGATAACGGATGATGGAACTGGAGGATTAGACTCCGTTGATCTTATTGAACTAAACGACTTCGGCAACAACAACAACAACCACATCAAGAAAACACGAGAGAACAGAATCGGTGAAGAATGGTATCCACTGCTTCTTGACTATTTTCAGTCTAGACAAACCGAGGACATGGGATTCTTTTACGCAGTCGAGTTGGATGTCAGTAATGGAAGCTGTATGAGCATCTTTTGGGCGGATAGCAGAGCAAGATTCGCTTGTAGTCAGTTTGGTGATACTGTTGTTTTCGATACTTCATACCGTAAAGGAAACTACGCTGTTCCGTTTGCTACTGTCATTGGTTTTAACCATCACAGGCAACCTGTGCTTCTTGGCTGTGCCATGGTTGCTGACGAATCTAAAGAGGCTTTCTTGTGGTTGTTTCAGACATGGCTTCGCGCTATGTCAGGTCGTCGTCCAAGATCCATTGTAGCTGATCAAGATTTGCATATTCAGCAAGCTTTGGTCCAAGTCTTCCCCGGTGCACATCACCGGTACTCAGCTTGGCAAGTTAGGGAAAAGGAGCAGGAGAATCTCAGACCGTTTCCAAGTGAGTTCAAGTATGAATACGAGAAATGTATATACCAGACTCAGACAACGGTTGAGTTTGACTCAGTTTGGAGTGCTCTCATCAACAAATACGGTCTTAGAGACGATATTTGGCTCAGAGAGATCTATGAACAGCGTGAGAATTGGGTTCCCGCGTATCTAAGAGCAAGCTTCTTCGCTGGAATCCCAATAAATGGAACCACTGAGTCTTTCTTTGGTGCTTCACTTGACGCTCTGACGCCTCTCAGAGAATTCATTTCTCGATATGAACAAGCACTTGAGCAGAGACGGGAGGAGGAAAGAAAAGAGGATTTTAATTCTTACAACCTGCAGCCGTTTCTGCAGACAAAAGAACCAGTGGAAGAACAATGCAGAAGACTCTACACGCTAACAGTGTTCAGAATCTTCCAGAGCGAACTCGTACAGTCTTACAACTACCTCTGTTTAAAGACATACGAAGAAGGAGCAATCAGTAGATTCCTGGTGAGGAAATGTGGGAATGAGAGTGAGAAACACGCTGTGACTTTCAGTGCGTCGAATCTTAATTCGAGTTGCAGCTGTCAGATGTTTGAGCACGAAGGACTTCTCTGTAGACATATCTTGAAAGTGTTTAATCTTTTGGACATAAGAGAGCTCCCGTCTCGGTATATACTGCACCGATGGACCAAGAACGCGGAGTTTGGGTTTGTGCGTGATATGGAATCAGGCGTGAGTGCTCAGGATCTTAAGGCCTTGATGGTTTGGAGTTTGAGAGAGGCTGCTTCTAAGTACATAGAGTTTGGGACTTCGTCTCTGGAGAAGTATAAGCTTGCTTATGAAATTATGCGTGAGGGTGGGAAGAAACTTTGTTGGCAGAGATGATGAACTCGGCGATCACCATGTAAGACCAATCTTCTTCATTCTCATGTTTGAAATTGAGATCAATATTGTCATGTCTAATTGAATTCATGCATGAAAGCTGCTGAAGTTTGTTGTGTTAGAAACTAAGGATTTAAGTGGAGTTTTGGTGGTGTTATCGTTGCTGTAGGTGTTTTTTTGGCATTACTTGAAGAACATGAAGTCTTTGGTGGCCGTCTAATCTTAACCTTTTTGATAACATTATCACTGCAAGAGGTGGATCAGGTGTTGGTGGAGGTGGGAGTTTTGTGGTTCCTAATGACAATCATCATTGTAATGGTGGTTCGGGTGGTGGATCGATGCATGTTTGTTATCTTGTATGTTTGTTTATGTTGTTCCAAAAGGATCTGAGAAAGTGAAAGAACAGATCAAAATTAGGACTTTATGTTTTTTGGTGGGAGGAAGATATAGATCCTGTTTAGTGAATCAAATCGTTTGATTTTGATGCTTAAGTTAGTAGAAGCAAAGAATGTAGCAGTAATGTAATATTATTATTATCAATCCCTTTTTATTATATTCGCATCAATCAAATAAATCATTTTACATGATCAATCAATCATTTTAGCGAATTTTTCTCTGTTTGTAACTGATGTAAAAATTATTCAAAACTTATGTCATAGTACGGTTCGTGATTCAGTTATGCTCTCGCTCAGGCCATGACTGGAGCATGATAACATGGAATCGCCACAGCGGCTGCATGTGCAAAGCTCTCCTTGGACTGAAGTGTACCGTTTTCGTGAGAGCTACAGATATATAGAGAAACAATCCTATAATGTACTTTCCATGGAACTGATCCTTGGTGCTCAGGTAACTTGCGGCTACTATTTCAACTCATAACCAAACCTAACCGGATCTGGTTTTGCAGGATGAATTTTGTTAATTTCTCCCAAAAAAAGCATTAAAAACACTTTTAAGATCTACATCTACTTCGTTATATGTTAAAACATATTTTGCCATTTTGTGTTTAAATATTTGCTCAGTATTAAAGCTATGGATGTAGAAGGTATGTGACCAGTCCCATTTTAAAAATATAATTAATTATATTACAAAATTTAAGTAGACCAAGTAACATGAGATAAAAATGCTTAACTACAACATCTTACACATCACCAAACCTATTACGTACTTTAATTACACACACCTTCATAAGTAGATTTATTAATTCTTGGGTTTATGTGTTGTGGACCATAAATTAATAGGCATCTGTAAACAACAGTGTTATGTTTGTATTTTGTAACATTGCATCACACGATGAGAAAAGCTTTATGTGAGTTAACATCAAACATTATAAAATCAATCAAGCTCTCTCACATGTGACCATTTGTCTCATTTCAATGGTTCATATTCACTTAACATAAAAGATTTATAATATAGTATACATGAGCGGGCCTTGAGGCCAAGCAAGTGAAGCATGTGCTTGCGGTCTGGGTTAAGTAATATTTCGGCCCTAAATTTGGTAAAATTTCTTTTAGTTCAGTTGGTAAAATGTGTAATTATTGATTCTGAGGTAAGAGCACCGTGGTATTTACAGGATTGTTAAGGGATGCTTAAGGATAAAAATAAATCAAAATACATATAAAGGCTTTTTTTTTTTTTTTTTTTTTTGTGCAACCAAATACATATAAAGGCTAAAATCGATTCTTAGTTAAGTATTTTTAGGATCGATTCTTATCTAATATGTGTTTGTCTTTGGTTTGGTGAAATTAACAAAAGAAAAAAAAAATCGACCGAGGATTTTTTTCCCCTCTCTTTCATTTCAAGAGCCGATCCCAAAACTCTTCGATTTGGGAGAATCCAATCGCCATCTCCGGCGCTGTTGATGAAGCCGGAACTCCGCTTCTCGCTGTAACCAGCGTCGACGGATCCGTTGACTACAGAAGCAAACCAGCCGTCAGATCTTCCTCCGGTGGCTGGAGATCCGCCGGATTCATCATCGGTAATTCCCCCCGAGATTCCCGCCAATTTCTTGCTCTTTAGAGTGTTTCGTGTTCTTCGCCTGAATTTTTTTTTGATTTTCTGGTTTTTGTTCGACTATAGGTGTGGAGGTTGCTGAGCGATTCGCTTACTACGGGATATCTTCGAATCTGATTACGTATCTGACTGGACCATTGGGGCAATCGACGGCGGCCGCTGCCTCTAACCAAGCTCTCTCTCTCTCTCTATATATATATATTAGTCTCTTAGTCTCTTCACATTCTTCTCTAGAGATGAGTCTGAAGTTGTATAGTGGATTTGATTGAAACAAACAGGGGCTTGGTTTACTGAGCAATGATTCCTTCATACTGCAATGCTTATAAACTACTCTCGTCTTGCTCTCCTCGATTTCAAGTGATCATGTTTTTTAGTGCCCTGTATCTAGTGGCCGTAGCCCAAGGTGGTCACAAACCATGTGTTCAGGCCTTTGGAGCGGATCAGTTTGATGAAAAGGATCCTAAAGAGGCTTTTGGGTATAGAATTGCACGATGTTCAATTATTTGTCAACACTATCTGCCTACGGAAATTGGCTTCTGAACTTTGAAGTTCTCAATAATGCGAGGGATAGAATTTATTTGAAAGTGTTTGATGTGAGCAATAATCTGTTGTTTTCTTTTTAAGTCTTATTTTCTCTTGTTTCATGTGTTTGCTCTGCTGCTCTTGCAAAACCATGATGTCTTGAGTCTTGCATTAATTCTGTTTCAAGTATTTATGTAACTTTGTTTGTTGATTGCAGGGAGTTGTTGATTGTAAGTATCATATATATAAACTCTCAAAACTTCATTTGTTGATTGCTACTAGTGTTAATCGATTTAACACTCTTTATGTTTTGAATTAGAGAACTACTAGTGTTAATCGATTCCTGGTTGATGATGCTATTAAAATCGATTCTCTTTGTTTTTATAAACTTGATTATGAAGTTTGGCTTCCTAAGTCTTGTACATAATTTTATGTTTTTAAAAATGTTTAAAAATTTCAACAAACCAAATTGTACTTAACATATTATAATTTTCAAAAAAAATAATTTAAAAATTTTAAGAACCAAAAATTAGTATCTACCATTGGAACATACCATTTCACAGTTTTTTTAAAAGTTTTTAACTTCATTATTTTCAAATATTATAATTAAAAACATACTTAAGTATCCTTTTTTGAATTTGCTCTAATGGGTTCGAGGCTCGGTGTCACCTATTTTTTCTTCTTTTTTGCCTATCTTTTTTTGGGCTTGCAGCCCAATAATTGTCAGCGCCGGCTAATACATCTATAATATATATCTGGGTAATCTGCAAAAGAAAAGATTGATTCCACAATTCTGATTTAAATTATATTTTTATTTTTAAAAATTGCTTGCTTCATATAATATATAGTTGACAACAAAAAAAGATCAGGATTCACACGATATAAGGGAATATTAATAACTAAACATAACCTAGGCTCAGACTTGACGTTTATAGCAATTGCAGATAGAATCATAGAGACGAGTGATTGGTTGATTGCAGACAAAAATAATGAATAGTATTAGGTAAAACTTGTGAAAGTTGTTCCGAAATTTTGAGTTGAAGAAGAAGCTTTTCTCAGAAGCTCCTCCTTGAATTGGTATAATCTGTCTCTTTATTCTCGTCGGCTTTTAATGCTCTTCTCATCAAAACAATTTTTTTTGGGTGAAATTCTCATCAAAACAATTGATCTTATAACAACCAATAGATTACCTCCAAAAACAGTTAACCATATTTTCCTATCTGAAACTACGTAGTATTGTGCATTTACGTGAATTTTATCATATAATTGATACGTATCACATTGTTCTTAAATTAATTAATACGTAACACACATAAACAATTTGTTTTATATGTCTTATTATATAAAGTTTAGTTTTCAAAGTATTATGTTGCCAAAAAAAAAAGTTTAATTTTCAAAGTTAGTAGTTCATATAATCACGACTAACTATCAAGTAATTCGATAATTTTTTGACATATGTGAAAAGAAAATTTATTTAATAATTATAAAAATAAAATAAAAAAAATCCTATAAACAAAACGACTATAATTAATTTTTTGAAAAGTATATAAAACCAAAATAATCTATTATATCACTAACTTTAATAGAAAATTTATCTATTAAATTACTAATTTTAATAAGAAAATATGTGCAATTAATAAGGAAAATATGTGTAATTAATAAGGAAAATCTTTGCAATTTAATTACAATTATTATTTATTATAATCATATAGTAAAAAGAAATTTATACAAAAAATGATATAACTCTCAAAAAAATTCAAAACTTAGTTTATTTTTCAAAAGTTTATCAAATGTGTAGGTTTCAATTCCCCTTTACGAAACCTGCATTGTTTATTATGCAATTAAGTTATTACTATTATTAACTAAATAATGTAAGAGGCGATGGACATGGACCTAAATGAATTAAATGACCAGTTTGCAGTGTTTTTTTTTTTCTGTCAACCAGTTTGCAGTGTTTATGTATACAACAATTCTACACCTCGTGAGTTCAAGCCCGGGCAGAGGAGAGGATGAGAAGAAGAAGATGAGATAATGAAGGAACAACAATTCTAATTATGAAAGAAAACAATACGTTTGTATCCTTAAAACATGTACTGCATAAAGTCGAACGAAAAATTAAGGGTTGGTGAAACATTAATTGATGAACATATATATATGTTTAGGAAAATTTTAACCGATTCGTATGTGAACAGTTCTACGGAATGAACGCAAAGAGATCTTTATTGATTAAAGCTCAAAATTACAATAAATCAATATGAGAACCCGTTGTGGAAATAATATGGCTCTCCATTAGATTAAGTTGTTTGATATTGATTGTCAACTCTTGGTTGCTACCTCTTGGGTTATGACCATGATATACTAGGTAACAACAATCTCATCAGTGACGTATACAACGTCGATCTCGTGACCTATCATAATGTCATCGGTGATGATCGTTGGTGATGGTGATCTTGCTAATGCTCGGCAAGGAAGCTAGGTTTAAATCTTTTGGAGTCTTCTCGGGTTCTTCCTCCCTCCACCTCCATACGTTTCAGGGACTCTTTCTTTATAGTTATCCCCAAACCCTAGTCTAGTTGGGTTGGGCTTAGTATTGTCGGTTTAGGCTTAACCGAAGTTAACCAAGAGTGAATTTATTTTTTCCCAACAGTTTGCCCCCTACTCTTCATTTTCTAATTTAGAATTTGGAGAGTAGCATGTCTATTAGATACGCTTGAATCAGTCGTTATTATGAACGTCTTTTGACTGAATGGTGTCATTTCTACATGAGGCAGCTTTTGATTGATTGCTCATTCTAGCCACCTTGTTGCGTTGGAGAAGAGCATTGTGTGAGTTGACATACCGTTGTGTCTTGTTTTGCAGCGTGGCAATATGTAACATAACCGCGAACCTTCTTTTGTAGTTTGCACTGTAAGAAAATAATTATTTCTTACCCATGTACGTGGTCTTATAGTTAGTAGGTTATTTAATTGAGTTTGTTATATTTTGTTTTTAATCATTTGGGAACTAAAAGGACAGGTGTTAAGCTACATGTGAAGCTTATGCTTATAAGGACAAGTATTAAACTACATGTCATAGCTTATAAGAGAACAAGTGTGAAGTTGCATGTTGTGTTTGAAGCAATGCTAGACACTTGTTCTCACACTTGTCACCACTGTCTTCATCTCTACTATGATGGATGGTTGAGATTAAATTAGAAGACAAAACCCTTATGATGAATAAGGTTCTCTTCCCTCCTATAAATAGATGGTTTGCTCCATCACAAATCATCACAAGAACAAAACAACACATAAAGAAAATAGTTTATAGGAAATGTCACATAAACATCATGTAAGAGTTTCTTTTCAAGCCTTCAAGCCAAACCATTCAAGAAGAAGAAACCATTCAAGGAATCATCATTTCTACAATGAGTGGAGGTATTATTTTAACCTTCTTTATGATTCTATTATGTGATTAATATAGATGTTTAAGATCTTGGGGTTCATGTTAAAAGAATGTTTAACATGCGCATTATATATCTTGCCTTTTTGTATTTTTCCCCGACGTTGGCTTCTAGTGATAAGCAAACGCTTCTAAGCCAAATATAAAGCATGGAGCGATAACATTTGGTGTCGTGTGTCCAGGTTCTGGAGCTTCGAGGAAAATTATTGTCACTCGTGTATCTTAAGTCTCTCGTTGACTTTTAAGATGCCCCAGCCACAAATTAAAGATATTTCTTATCTTCTAGGGAATCATTTTCTCAATGAACCAAACTAAATTGGCACAAGCTTTGATTAAATAATGATATAGTCGATATCACTTGGCTTCTGTAGATGTCATTGTTTTTCCATTTATTGTCTTCCTAGCCATAGTATTCCCTTTGATGTATTTTTGAAGTTGTATACATCTTGTTGGTGATGTGTGATTCTTCGCATAAGGGGTATGTTTTTCCACAGAACAATAGTCATCTCTTTTTGTCGAGTGAGTTTTGTGGATGTTTGTGGCTTTCTATGTGTCAAGCGCCTTTAGAGGCCTTGGAGACTTCAGTAGCAAGCGTTTAGATGAATTCTCTTTTCTGCACGTGAATGTCAAGCTCTTGTAGAAAAACGCTTCGATACTAAACCTTTAGGGTGCTTCTCACATGTTGTTGTGACCGATATTTTAGATACGTCTTTGTGCGACAAACTCAATTGACTTTTGGCGTCATTGGTCATATCTTAGCGTCTTGAGGCTCCTTTGATTATCATTACTAACTTGCAAAACCATGACTCTCATCAGTGCAGCCTACATGATCATTATTAGCAATTGAAACGATCGCTTATAAGCGATCTATATGATCTTTATTAGCGATTATTGGTGACCTTCACTATAACATATACAATTGAGATTTGACTCACGCAACCATGGTTGTCTAAACTCGTACGTGAATGATTGTTATAAGGATTCTAAAATTTTCAGAGGCTTTGCCTTCTATTTTTCAAGCATCGCTGTTTGTTTACTTGTTGTTGGAGCTTCCAAGTTTCAACCTCTCGCTAACTTTGGGGAGGATGCGGTTTTCTTTTTTAAGTAGCGCTTGTCGTTTATTTTTTCTATGAGCTTACTCATCCTCTTACCAAATCTGGGAGTTGCTACAACATCGATTTCTAAGATCGTCAAAAAGTAACACCTGCCGTCACTTATTTGTCACAGTGACGTTGGTTGCCGCTTTTATTTGTGGAGGTCATGCCTTCGAATTTTTGTAATGAGCATTCGATGCTTCTTGCTTCTTAGGAGGCTTCACGTGACCACAAACCCATTATTTTTTGGTGTGTAGCTGTCGCCAGTGATCTTTTTTGGGAGGTGATTTCTCCCGAGATTCTCTAGTGTCCGTCTGTTACTATTTCTTTTAAGCTATGTGACCGTAGCCATCTGATTTTACATCAGAGAGCTTTTGTCTCTTTAATATATAATTGTGTAGTTTTCTTCACTACCTTTTGTCCTTTCTTACCCAACTACCACAATTATTGTTTATAGCGGTGATTGTACGTACTCAACGTTTTTATTGGCTAATGACCGTAGTCACTGCCCTTATAAGTGAGCTTTTTGTCTCTTTAATTTTGAAACAATAGAGGTATAGTTGCTTTTCTTTCAGATACTGTGCCCCTACTTTGCTTTGTAGTGATCCTCGTTACTTTGCTCTCTGTAAACGACACTGCTCATCATGACTCAGTTTACTGTGAGTATTGTGGCTGCTCTTATTTCTCAGGAGTTTTTCCTCGGGTTTTCGTACTAGTGACCATTTTATGGAAGCATTGCCTCTGATTTTATTTTTGTAACGATCTTTTTCAGATCATATACTTTTACCGTGAACATGCATGCGATGCGACCATTATCGGCGTTCATTTATTCTAAGGCTTCGCCTCTTATTATAATAAATGGCTGGTCACCATTACATCATTTGATGAGGGTGTGCCCCTTTTTTTTTTTGAGCGCCCACTTTTGGTGCTTTTTATAATGAGGGTTGTCCCTTCTATTTTTTGATGCGACCAATGTCTGGTGCTTTTTATTATGAGGCATCTCTCTAATTTGATTTGTACTGACCATGGTCATTGCACACTATGGATTTTCCAATTATGTTTTAGTATTGGGCATCGTGACCACTTCATGTAAGGAAGTTTTTCCTCACTGCAATTTGAAGTCTGCTTCCTCCATGGGTAAGCTACTTTTATTTTGTTAGAGTATACTTCCTCAACGGGTAAGTACATTTTTATTTAGTGGAGTTTGCTTCCTCAATGGGTAAGCAACTACAATATATTCGAGTATGCTTCCTCAATGAGTAAACATCTTTGTGTTTCGGAGTCTGCAATCTTGATGGATCAGCAACTACCAAGTTTATGTATTCTTAAGTTTGCTCCCTCGATGGGTAAACAACTTCCAGTTTATCAGAGTATGCTCCCTCGTCACTTATATTTGTGGGAGACATCGCCTCTGATTTCTTTATATAATGAGCATTCAATGCTTCTTATATCTTACGAGGCTTTGCCTCAGCTTTTGTCTTAAGTGATCATCATCACTTTTTCTTTGTTTGGAGGCATTGCCCCCTACTTTAATTATTTATTTTTGATGAGCATTATATGCTCATTGTATCTGAAGAGACTTTGCCTCTTAGCTTATGTTTTATTTTTAGTGACTATTGTCACTTTCTATTGTCGAAGACATTGCCTCCAATTTTAATAGTGAGCATTCTATGCTTCCTATATTTTAGGAGGCTTTGCACCTTTGTCTAGTTTTTAGCAACCATAGTTACTTTATTTCCACTAAGTCTGTGATTTTATTCTGGCAATGATATTCATCGCAGTCATCTATACCAACAGCATCAACCATGGTTGCTGCTTGTCACGCTTGTAAGTGGTGCTGCCTTTTATTCGATTGGCATTGGCCATGGTCTGCAGGCTAAGGCTTTTCCTTTACATTGTTCAGTAGTGATCGTTGTCACAACTTTTTTCCTTGTTTTTTCTTTTCTTTTGAGGCAGTGCCTTTTGATTTTGTTCAGTAGTTGAATGTCGTCATATTCCATGCACATTATGGCTTTGCCAATTATTCCAGTGACGTCTCGCTATTAAGTATATATTAAGCGACCATAGTCACATCTATTTGCTAGGAGGCATAGCCTCTGTTTCCTTTCTGTAATGACCTTTAGTCGTTGATTTCTTTGGTCAGTGAACATAATCATCATCCTTTCTTGGGAGATTATTTTTCTACTGATTGTTGTCATTTTATCTCAAAATATGCGACTGTAGCCAACTTATCATTTTACGCAACTGTAGCCACATCTTTGTGTGTAGCCATTGTAGTCAAATTATCCTTACGCAACCGTAGCCACATCATTCTATGTAGTGACTGTAGCCGCTGTTGGGATAAGCTTGAAGAAGCCTTGAATTAGAAGACAAGTCCTAATCCTAGAATAGTTGTGTTTACAAAGAGATAAGGTTTAATGTACTTAGGAATTATCTAAGTACTAATAGTTCCTATTAGGATTAGGAATAGAAAAGTGTTATATAAGGATATGTTGAGATGTGACATAACTTATGAGGTTTTGTGAGAAGAGAAAGTGAGAGCTTAAGTTTTGAGAGATTTTCTTAAGCTAAATAAAAGTGAGTTGTGCTTTTAATTCTTGTGTTCATTACAAAACCTTTGTTCTAGATTTGGTATCAGAGCTTGAGTCTTTTACCAAGAAAACATGGCCGAGCTTACCGTAGCAACATCACGACCTAAGGAAGGAGGAGGATCTCCTTCTATTGTTTGTCCTATGCTAACCTCGACTAATTACACCGTGTGGGCGATGAAGATGAGAATTACTCTTCGAGTACACAAAGTCTGGGATGCCATCGAACATGAAACCGAGCAGATTAATCCAGATCATAATGATATAGCTATGGCTTTATTATTCCAATCAATACCGGAAAGTTTAACACTTCAAGTTGGAGAGCTTGATACGGCTAAGAAAGTGTGGGATTCAATTCGATCCAGGAATGTTGGAGCTGAAAGAGTTCGAGAAGCAAGACTTCAAACTTTGATGGCAGAGTTTGAAAGACTGAAGATGAAAGAATCTGAAACTATTGATGATTTTTCAGGAAAGTTATCCACGATATCTTCACAATCAGCTGCCCTAGGAGCTAACATAGAAGAGTCGAAGATAGTCAAGAAGTTTCTGAGCAGCCTTCCTCGGAAAAAATTCATTCAGATAGTTGCTTCTCTAGAACAAGTTCTAGACTTAAACACCATCAGCTTTGTAGAAATTGTTGGCAGACTGAAAGCTTATGAGGAACGCATTCGTGAAGAAGAGGAGGTTCAAGAGGAACAAGGAAAACTGATGTACACGGAATCACAACCGAGTCAACAATACCGAGATTCACAAACTAATCAGCAATACAGAGATTACAGTAATGAATCTGGAGGGTTTAGAGGACGAGGTCGAGGTGGAAGATCGTTTTATAGAGGATGAGGAAGAGGACGCTACGGTGGAAGAAATATGTCACAAGTTACATGTTTTCGATGTGATCAAACTGGCCATTTTGCTTCACATTGTCCAGATCGCTTGCTCAAGTTACAGGAAACAGAAGAGAGTAACAACAAAGATAAAGATACAGAGGATGCAGACGAATTGTTGATGCACGAAATTGTCTACCTTAATGAGAAAGACTGTATACCAAGCAAATACAAGAAGGATCGTATATCAAGTAAGGTTGAGACGATTGCAGGCATTGAGAATATATGGTATCTCAACAACGGAGCCAGCAACCATATGACTGGGGATAGAAGGTACTTCAACAAACTTGACAGCTTTATAACTGGTAAAGTCCATTTCGGTGATGACTCTAGGATTGATATTCGAGGAAAAGGAACAATTGCTTTTGTTGATCAGAATGGAAAATCAAGGACTATGACAGATGTGTATTACATTCTTGATCTCAAGAGCAATATTATAAGCTTAGGTCAGGCCACCGAAGCAGGGTGTGATATTCGAATGAAAGGAAACTACTTGACTATGAGAGATGAAGAAGGGAACTTGCTCGTAAGAACAGAGAAGTCTAAAAACAGATTATACAAAGTTCAGATGAGATTTCAAGACAATACCAGTTTGTTTCTTGTGGATGTTAGTGAGCCAAGTAAGTGGCATGCGAGGTTAGGAAACATAAATTATGCAACCTTAACATCAATGCTAGCGAAGGAACTGGTTTTAGGAGCACCAAAGGTTTCTGCTGGAAAACAATTCTGTAGATCGTGTCTTCTTGGGAAGCAAACAAGGCAGGTATTCCCTCAGGCAACTATGTTTCGAGCTAAACAAAGATTAGAACTTTTACACGGAGATCTTTGTGGTCCTATTACCCCAAGTACGCCTGCTGGGAACAGATATGTCTTCGTGATCATTGACGATTTCTCCCGATACATGTGGACGATGCTACTAAAAGAAAAAGGAGAAGCTTTTCACAAATTTCAGAAGTTCAAAGCTATGGTTGAGAAGGATGTGGTTGAGAAGATTCAAACCTTTAGAACGGATAGAGGAGGAGAGTTTGTGTCTACAGAGTTCAATTCATTTTGTGAAAATGCAGGCATTAAGAAACACTTAACAGCACCCTACACTCCACAACAGAATGATGTTGTAGAGAGACGCAACCGGACCCTGATGGAGATGACTAGAAGCATCTTAAAACATATGAACATGCCTAACTATCTTTGGGGAGAAGCTCTTAGACACTCGACCTACTTATTGAACAGAGTATCAACACGAGCTTTGAAGGACATGACACCTTATGAACTTTTCCATGACAAGAGACCTACAGTCGAACACATTAGAATTTTCGGATGTATTGCTTATGCCAAAGTGGAGAAACCGAACCTAAAGAAGTTGGATGATCGAACAAGAGAGTTAGTTCACCTGGGAACCGAACCTGGCTCTAAGGCGTATCGCTTTCTGGAGCCACAGACGAGACGTATCGTAGTGAGTCAAGATGTAGTGTTCGACGAAACAAGATGTTGGAATTGGGTTAAAAATGTGGCACATGAAGGAACAGATGAGAGTTTCAGAATCAATTTTGGCGTATTTGGGAATCATGGACTCCAAGATATCAGAAAAAATGAGACTGCAGTTGTGAACATTGATGAAGATACTAGAAGCGAGACCGATAGTGTTGAAATTCTTGATGATGGAGAGGAAACAGAGCAACAAATACATGAGACTGCAACATTACCTGCAGATATTTCGACAGAACCTATATTGCGGAAGTCAACACGACCAAGTGTTAAACCAAAATATTTAGAAGACTATGTCTTACTTGCAGAGGAAGAGGGTGAGTTTCTGTTATTAACACTTAATAGTGAACCCATGAACTTTGAAGAAGCTATGGTACCTAAGGAGTGGACACGAGCGTGTGAGGAAGAGATAGCTTCAATAGAGAAGCTTAGAACATGGGAACTTGTCGATTTACCCTTTGGAGCAAAACCAATCGGTTTAAAATGGGTGTTCAAGTTAAAAAAGAATTGTGATGGTAGTATCAACAAATATATAGCAAGACTTGTTGCCAAAGGTTATGTGCAGAAGTATGGTGTAGATTTTTTTGAAGAAGTTTTTGCTCTAGTTGCTAGAATTGAAACCATCAGACTGCTTATTGATCTTGCTGCATCACATAGTTGGGAGATACATCATCTTGATGTCAAGACAGCTTTCCTTCATGGTGAGATTAAAGAAACAGTGTATGTATCACAACCAGAGGGGTTTGAGAAAAGAGGTAGTGAAGGGAAGGTCTACAAGCTCCATAAAGCTTTATATGGACTAAGACAGACACCTAGAGTCTGGAACAATAAGCTAAATCAGATTTTAATGGAATTGCAGTTCGTAAAATGCTCAAAGGAACCTTCAGTGTATCAGAAGAACGTTGGCTCTAACTTACTTATCATTGGTGTCTATGTAGATGATTTGTTTGTAAGAGGAACAAGTCTGGTTGTGGTTAACAAATTTAAGGAGGAGATGGCTTCTAAATTTGAAATGAGTGACCTTGGAAGACTGACATACTACCTCGGGATGCAAGTTAACCAACACCAAGACGGAATCACGTTGAGTCAAGCTCAATATGCTCAAAGGATCTTGGAGGAATCCGGAATGGCACAATGCAATTCCGTGCTCATACCAATGGAACCAGAGTTGAAGATGTCTAAAGCAGAGAAGGAAAAGGAGATCGATGCAACGACATATAGGAAACATGTTGGATGTCTAAGGTATCTTTTGCACACTAGACCGGACCTATCGTACTGCGTAGGGATTCTCAGTCGTTATATGCAAAGTCTGCGGGTGTCGCATGGTGCAGCTATGAAGCAGTGCTTGAGGTATCTTAGGGGAACCACTACTCTTGGACTATTGTATGGACGGAAGAAGGTGCCTCGACTAATAGGCTACAGTGACAGTAGTCATAATGTTGATGAAGAAGATGGAAGAAGCACCTCAGGACATATCTTTTACCTTGGTGATAGCCCGATAACATGGTGCTCACAGAAGCAGGATGTGGTGACATTGTCCTCTTGCGAAGTGTAATTCATGGCTGGAACAGAGGCGGCTAAGCAAGCTGTTTGGTTACAAGATTTACTGGTTGAAATCATTGGAGCTGCAGAAGAGAAGGTAATCATACGAATTGTTAATCATTCGGCGATTGCTCTTACAAAGAACCCTGTTTTTCATGGTAAAAGCAAGCACATACACAGGCGTTATCATTTTATAAGAGAAAGAGTTGAGAATGGCCAGATTGAGGTAGAACATGTTCCGGGAAATGAGCAAAGAGCCGACATTCTTACTAAAGCTTTAGACAAGACAAAGTTCAGAGAGATGAGGAGTCTTATGGGAGTGCATGACCTGACAAAGACAGTCTTCAAGATTAAGGAGGAGATTATTGGGATAAGCTTGAAGAAGCCTTGAGTTAGAAGACAAGTCCTAATCCTAGAATAGTTGTGTTTACAAAGAGATAAGGTTAAATGTACTTAGGAGTTATCTAAGTACTAATAGTTCCTACTAGGATTAGGAATAGAAAAGTGTTATATAAGGATATGTTAATATGTGACATAACTTATGAGGTTTTGTGAGAAGAGAAATTGAGAGCTTAAGTTTTGAGAGATTTTCTTAAGCTAAATAAAAGTGAGTTGTGCTTTTAATTCTTGTGTTCATTACAAAACCTTTGTTCTAGAGCCGCTTCTCTTCTTTTTATAGCAATCTTGATCACTTTCTCTATTCTCATAAGGCTACACCTGTCATTTTTCACAGTGACAGTCGTCACTTCTCGTAAAGACAAGTTGTGTTTGATTTCTTGTTAGTACTTGCGGTATAGCTACATTGTTTTATCCAGATCTTTTCCAAGTAACTTAAGAGACAAACATATTGCTTCAAGTTACTCGAGCTTGTTAGACCTCTGTTACAAGGCACTTAGCCTTTACCGTAGATGAACGTAGTCTTCTAGACTATTTTAGATGAGCACGTAGCTTCTGCTACCTTTAGAGACACATCTATATTTATTTATTCTAGATGCTTATTGCTAAACCTTCTGTGATCTTAGGGATCCCTTGTGCTTAAGAACTTAATTTTTTCATCAAATTCTTCTACAATACACCAATATATTTCCAATGTGCATGCATGCTTAGTTCTTAATATATAGTTTTTATAGTATATACATATAATTAGCTAAGCAACTAGTTACTTATTAGTGTCAAGGGCTTGACTTATCTACTTATCTCATGTAGCACAAAGAAAGGATCTAGATTCTAGATTTAAAACAACCATGATACTTAAAAATAGAATTTATGAATGGTTATTAGAAAACTTATCTTGATTTGTGCCATATTGGCCGTGTTTTCGTTGAAGCTTCCGAGCCGAAGTGAATTTTTTGGATCCTCTTTTTGCTGATGCAAAACAAGCTTCAGTTTGATCTCCACGGAAAACTAGTCTTGTCATGTAGTGGATGTTGGACCCCTTCTCAATATCCTCAACAACAGTCATAATGACTATTTGAATGTTGGAGTGACCATGGTCACAGCTATAGTTACAGAACTTTTCTTTAATATATGAGACTCTGCATCTGTTTTAAAATACAGATCATTCTGTATTTCATGTTGTTTCGCCATGCTTGCATAGTTGCATTAATTAATGCTAAACCATTGTTGCTTACGATGGTCATAATTTATGAAGCATCACATGCAATAAAAAGTAATACTTATCTTCTTTTGGTGTTTTTTGTTCTTCCAATTTCCTTCCTTCGTCCTTGTGCGTAATTCTGATCTTACGTTGCTCGACAAGCAGGTTTGTTATTGAATCAGGTTGTAGTTATGAAACTCCACCGTGAATTTTATTCTAGTTGATACATTCCAGTGATTAGGCTCCGATCCGGTGCGGTGCTTGGTTCTTATAAAAAAGATCCATGAGACGAATGATACTGATCTTCCACAATACCGATCCACCATCAATACTGATCCACCGTAATACTGATCTTTCATGAGACGAAATATACTAATCCACCGTCAATATACTCAAAGTCTCAAGTGTGGTCCACCATGCGTTAGGGATAATGGTAGTGTTTACCATGAGACGAACGATACTGATCTTCCGCAATTATCTTCTGTAGTTTGCTTTAGACGACATGTGCTAGCTTGTGATCTTATACCTTTAAGCGTTTGTAGCTCTGCCCCCAATCATCAGATTCTCCATCATCATAGTAGTTCCATGATTCCATTAGGTTATCTTCGATCTCATATCAACTCATCTTGTCAAGAAAGTACCTCTCGCGTCGGTCATACTCACGTAGTTAAAACTGCCCCTCTCTCTAGCGCCAACGATCAGTAATTTGTAAATAAATAGATAATGATTCGTGAATAATAAAGATGATAATTTATTTATAAACTGTAAAAATTACAAATACAAATATTAGAAAAATGTAGTGTAGTAATAATTACAACAAAAAAAAAAGGAAAGCTCAATTAGAAAGCGTGTGTATGCATGTCATGATGTGAACGATCCGAAGTGGTAATTATAATAAAATACACTCAAACAAAATTTAATGTTCATTTTGTTTTCTTATATAAACAACCAAACCCTGAGTGATATGAATTCAAACATTTCATTATTTCTTAACTTTTGACTCTTTCTCATTCTGATATGTTCAACAAACTTCCTTAAAGAGAGAAAACAAAAAAAAATCTTTTATTCTCTTACGTACAATGGAGATTCAAACAACGGTTACAACTTTTTTTCGTACCTTAATAACATTGTCCACTACTTTGTTCAAAAAAAAATAATAAAAAAAAAAAAATAACATTGTCCACTCTCGTTCTCGTAGTCAGTCCTTCTACAATGAGAGATGTCGAATTCAAGATTAAAGATGACTTCCCACAATGGGTTACCAATGTCGACAGAAAAATTCTACATTCCACTCCCGAGGTAACAAAAACACATTTTCTTTTATCATCTATAAGCTAGAATTCTCAGTATATACGTATATAAATGTATCAACGTCTATTAATGCATATTGCACAAGAAAAAGTTCTTCTGAATAAATTTTAAAGGCACATCATATCATAAGTAAAAAAGAGCTTATGAGAATTAACATCAAACATTATAAGAATATAGAAAGGATTTAATAAAAAAAATTCTGTAGAAGATAATCAGAAGAAAAATGGGCAACATTCTATAAATATGCGTCATTTCACAAGATAAATCGGCAAAATTATGAATTTTAGGCACATCACAAGAAAAACCTCTCTTTTAATATGTTGAGTATAAAATTAAAAAAAAAACTATAAAACTAAATGGGCAACTACTCCTAAAAATGAAAGTATTACTTGAAATGAATATATTGTTCTATGTATTCCAATTTACTTCCGTGATCAAAATTATGTTTAAAACAAAAAAAGCTTCATTCAGCTATGATGATATGATCTTTTTGGTGGTGGCAACCCTAAAAAGGTAAGATGAAAGCTAAACATGGTTTGTAAATTACCAAGATGTGCCCTTTTTGTTATGATGAAAGCTAAAAGTGGTTTGTAAATTATTTAATTTATCATCTTTCATTCTATTTGATTGGCTTTTTTTTTTTCACATAATAGTAACATTCATAATCATGGTACACAAAATAAAAATAGCAAAAGAATAAATCAATCAACAACACACAAAACACAAACACACAATTACACCATCTTAAACAAATGCATAATATATAATCTTTGGAAACTCAAACTCTCCCAACGTGAGGCGTTTCTCCAGCCACAGTTTCTCCAACCCCAACGTGAATAGCTCCGGTGCACACCAACTGAGTAGCACTCACAATTATTGTCAAAACTTCAAGAGTTCTCTGCAAATACAAAACACAATTTTAATCTCCATAAGAATATACATTTTGCAAATTCTCTTAAACAAAAGGAGGATGAGGGTAAAAAAGCTCACTAGATTAGCTTCGGTCCAGCCTATGTTGATCTCTTTACATGCCAATCTGTGGTGTACCAAACATTATATTCGGTTAAGATTTGATTTTTAAAATTAAACCGGATTAAAACACGTTTTGATTTAAATAATAAACCGGACGGTGAATGAGTGTTTTTTTTACCCCATGGCGAGGAGAGTGAGAGACCAAGAGATCAGAGAAGAAGCGGCGGCAGAGTGAAGATTCGGAGAGTCCCACTGAAGAACGTTCATGATTCCGGTGAGTGATGTGGCCATTCCGACGACGCCGGCGATCAACGTGAATATTACGAAAAAACCAGTAGCCATGTTCCCCACGGGGAAGTATATCGGGAAGATCTTCGCCGGAAGAGACAGCGTCGACGCTACAAAATAAAAAGAAAAGATTGATGACAATTTCAAATTTATAAAAATGTTGGGTTTATCTGTTAACTAAGAGAAGTTGTTAAAAGTACCGGACTCGCGAGTTCTCTCGATGCCGTGATTAACAGCCCAAGAAGCGATGACGGTGACGACGAAATAAAGACCAAGATTCAGCAGCAGAAGCATGAAAGCTGCCGACTTTGATCCTCCTGAAGCCATGCCTACAAGATTCTCCGACAACAAATGTAATAAACAGACAGGTCTTTTACTCTTGGTTCTGTCTTGGGATAATCACAAAGATCTCTGTATGTGTCATATGTGTCTATATATTTATCTAGTTCATTGGGATAGAAAGTTCCTTCAGCAGAAAGCAATGTTTTAAATTCTTTACTTTGTCTTTAACTTTGGGCAAAGAATCAAATCCCAAGCTTCATAGTTTCTGCGAAAACCATTTTGCTTATTTGCTGTCTTCTGCGCACAAGAAGAAAAGAATAGCTAGAGAAAAGGTAGGTGTGTGGACCTTTGTCGCATTCTTTAAAGATTAAACCAATAAATTAAAGAATATATTGCATTATTGATTGTACATTGTAATTCATTCTTCTTACAAAACAATGAATCATAATATTTTGCAGCTCTAAATGCAGAGCTTTGAGATATATTGCAGGATGACTGTGTATGGTTCAGAAATCTTCAAGAATTTTCAAGGCTAGCTCGGCTAGTGAATGGACCGTTCTGCTATGACGGCTTAGTCCAACAGTACCTGAGAAAACATCGAAGTTCTCGAGCTCAGCTGTATTTTCTAGAACCTTTTCAAGCTCTTTCTGCAGACCCAACTCTCTAAACACTGAGACATTATTCTCCACATCATCTTCCATCATCCAAATCACCAGCTCGATCACAAACCTCCTGATTCTTGGAACCTTAATCGCTGGCTTGTCGTTCTTTTTCAGAATCGAGACTAATGAGTACGCTAGTTCTTGCCTCTTGATCCCTGAATCCATGAAAACATATCCCGATTCTTTCGAACTCATGAATCTAAACACTTGTGCTGCTAATCCCACCATGACTTCCTGTAATTTGTTGTCTTCTGACGTTATTGACCTCAACACCTGCAACAAAAAGAGAAAAGTTAACCGGATTTGTTACTGGATTCGAGTTGGGTGTAAATTTTTCAATTTAAATTTGTATAACAGAATAACTAACCGTTGGTGCTGCTGCTTTAACGAACTTGAGGTCATGATAGCAGCCATCCCCAGAGTATAAGCACAAGTTTCTCAACACTCTTGCAGCGTTTACACGGATTGAAGGAACTTCAAGTGCTTCCACAAGTCTTCCCAATACGCCAAGCCTAAGAACATGGAGGCAGTTACACTTGCTCTCCAACACAAGCATTGCTATCGCTTCTCCTGAAGCAATCCTCACACAACCCTCATGTCCCTCATCCCCGTGTGTTTCCCGTTTTAAAAATATGTTGAACAACTCTTTCAGAACACGACCCGTTCCACCAATTCTCTCCCTAACTTCGGCCTCAAGCGCAAGGTTTGTCAAGATCCCAATCCCAAGCTTCTGCAGCTTAGGGTATCTCGCCCCGTGTCTCAGTACATCCCTGACGTTGCTAACTGTGAATACAATCTCAGAGATCTCTTTCCGGAGGCACTTCCCTGTGTTCCCTGTTGTGCTGGCTAACATTTTCACCAGCTGCAGCGACCGTTTCAGCGTCAGCACCCGTGACCTCGCGATGTCTGCGGTCTCATCCCTCAACATAATTTCGTCCGCGTGTGTGAAATCAATTATCTTGGGGAGAAGACCTCTCGTGTTGCCTAGTTTTCCACAGTTGTCATGATCTTTAGCTAGTTTCTTCAGAATTAGAAGTCCCAAATTGTTAAATCTCCAGAAATCATAGTGTAGGCTATGGTCGTGGAACACTTTTTTCTCTCCAATCTCATCAGGAGCTTCACCTGATGATCTAGTGTTCTCTAATAACGATGAAATCGATTCCATTGCCCCAGAGATCCCAGCGACTCTTAAAGAGTTCTGCTTTTTGCCAGCTAGTTTCGATAGTATCTCAGCAGCTGATCTCCTTATCTCCTCCTCTTGCAGATCTTTCCAGTTTAACATCTCCACCAATCTAGTAAGATCAAACAAAATTAGCAACACTTCCTTGATCCATTGCTATGACATTTTGAGTAGTAAAGACCAAACCTTTCGATGACGGGAAAGTTGATTCCAATCTTCTCAAGAGTATCCTCAGAGTACCGTTCAGTCACAGCAAACTGCCTAAGAATCCTCACTCCAATGAGCTGTTCATCAGACGAGTTAGAGTCCAAAAGCTCCATACCAAAACTCACTATATCCATCTTCAAACCATCAAATATACTCCCATTGACACACTTTGAATACGAATCATAGAAAAACCTCTTGATCGAAACCAAACCAGTAACACCAAACTCACACTCTCTAGTCACATTCTCAAGCAAATTACAAACACTGACTTGCCACTCCCAATAAGCTTTCTCCGCAAGAAACAACAACGCTTCAGCAAAGGCGAGGGCGTAGAATATGTTGAGAGCAGACTGTCTATTCCTCTTGTCCGTATCTCCTTTATGAACATCTCCATAGTTATGCCTAACAAGCTTGTAAGAAGACAAAGCCACACAAGCCGTTGCAGATAGAAGCTGGAGCCAGTAAAGAAGCCTACTCACTGTACTGGAGATGAAGAACCATCTCGCGTATGGAAGAAGAGGTACATCTGAGTTCTTCCATGTCTCCAACGTCGTTTCTCTAACGACACAGTCTCTTGTCGCCGTCCCTTCCCTCGATCGTGGCTTAAAGATCGAACCACTGCAGAGAAACACACACAAACGATTAGTTAACATATGCTCTGTTCCGAGTTCTGGGCCTGGGCCTGAGGGATATTGGGCCTAGGCCCAGGTAGATTAATGCAAAAATTGAACCTGATTCGTTTTAGATTCCTGAGAAGCGAGGCTGAGCTTGATCGGAGAGCACGAAAGCTACTGATTCCGACGCCGGCGACGGTCCACGTGGCTTGGTGTTGCCACTCGAGCTCGTGGCTTCTGCTGAAAATTCTAGCACCTTCGATTAGGAGGATGATGGTGATGAACCAGAAATCGGAACCGTCGAGTGTGATCGCGAAGCCGCCGAGAAGAACCACCGTGGCCCAGATAAACCCTAGGGTTCCGATTCCGGTTGCAGTTTTCTCGAGAATCGCGAGTTGTAGAGCGAACAGCGTTAGCTTTTTCTCCGGAGCCGGGACTGTTGATTTCCTCCGAAACGCAAACGTGGATGAGACGGAAGCTGCGTCTGCGGTTTCGCCGCTGTCGCCTTTCTCAATGCTGCTTCTTAGATCGAATACGGTGTCGTTTGAGCCTATAGCTTCCTCCAATTTCTCAAGTTCGGATACCTTATACAAAAATGTTGAGTACTTTAAAGATAGTTAAAAATTTTAATAGTATTTAAACTGATTTTTTGTTTTTGTTTTTAGAAAATAATATATGATCGGCATTTCAAAGTTCAAATTTGAGATATTTATTGATTTTAATTTTTGTAAATACTAAAGAGGATAATATTAAGTGAAAATGTAAAAAGCTTGATTAAAAGTTTTCATGGAAATATCTAAACTAAAAAAAAAGCTTACATATTAAAGAAAAAGTTAGAAATTTAGTGTGATAAAAACCTGCAAACGAATACTTCGATCTTCGTCGTCTTCAAACTTTCTTGAATCCATTATAAAACTTTCTTGGCTGTTCTTTTTTATTTACTCCTTTCCTACTCAAAATCGCATTCGAATTGATTTTAACTTTATCAATCTTTCTTTCTTGCTTTTTCGTTTTTTTTAAATAGTGATGACTTGAGGAGTTGTTGATGATGTAGAGAAACGAGTAAAGCGTGATTTTACATTCGACAATTTATATATGGATGTATCATGTATATATAGAGTGAGAGAGAAAGGAGAGAGAGGGAAGCAAAATAGGCAAAAAGGAGTGGGGAGAAAGTCTGCAAATAAGCTAAATAACGCAAGGGGAAATGTGCAAGAAAGTGTAACTTCAAGATTTATCGTTGTATGATGGATGATGCTTCACACTGCAATTCTGTGACCAAATGTTACATCACTTTTGTAACATCTTCTTGTATACCTTAAAAAGGTCAATTTTCTATTCGTTTTTTGCTTTATGTTTTTGTCAGTTTTAAGTTTTCGTTTCTTATTGGAGTAACTTACAAAGTTAAAAAGATTTGTACTATGTTGGTTACATGGTTTGTTAGTTAGTTAGACATGCTACTTATCTATCCTTTGGGAAATTCTATGACTTAAAGTCACATAATTACATGTTGCTTACTTATCCTTCTCAAGGTTGCCATGGCTCATTCTACCTTCTCATTGATTTTTAAGGCAAAAGAACCTAATATGATCAGTTATAATTGTCCTTATATCAATAATTGTATGATTTCTTTGCAGTCTTTATGTTAGGAAATGCCGTGGGGATTATTTGTATTAACCCGTTATGACTTACAAGTAAAAATATAATATGTTTTTTGCGTCTAGAATTTCTAGAAATTGGGTTGGTAAAGCAATAATACATTTTCTGCTAATGTAACCATATATAGTAAACGCAAGAAAATCTACATCATTATTCATTAACATTACCATTGTTTTTTATTTCCAACGTGGCCATATTACTACATTTGGCAGAAGATTTGTATATATACTTAAGATATAAGTCACAAATTATTGGTTCTAAAAAAGTTGGCGTACGCAAATGTAATGAAGTCTAATTGCAATAATTAAATAATAAGTCATCAATAACTCGTTAAGAGTAATGGTGACTTGCAAGCATACGTGTTCCAGCAGAAGTCTTCTTGTGTGAAGTTAAAGGCTCAAATGGGATCCCTCCACTTTTGGACCCATTTAAATCCTTCCATCGTAGAAAAAAAACACACATGATGATGACTTTATAAGAAATAACTAAATTTAGTAATCTCCTAGACTTACCAATGTACTAAACAAAATAGAAAGTAACAGGAAATTTAGCTCTTACAAATTGTAATACTATATTTTCACTCCCGTTATAAAACTCGTCTTTGATACATTACAAGAAATCGAAATCATATCCTTGTCTCTGATACAACAAAACTCTTCTCAAAATCATAGCCTGACTTTAAAGAGGAATCCGCATTAGTTCTAATAGACTTCTCAAATATCGTAAATTAAATTTGTTTCAGTTGAAAATCTCTTTGATAAGCTCATGAAGCGTCTATTCTTATGTTGCTTTGCTTATGTTAACTCTTGTTGTATATATATATACAACAGTAATGATGTCTTGATGATTAGATAAACCATATTTGTGGAAAAAAAAAGATTAGATAAACCATATTGAATACATTATCTTATATACGCCTAAATGATATCAAATTATTCATTGGTTTTCTCATTTCACTTCTCATCATCTTCATCACAGTTACAGACACAAACAAGTACTTTTATTTTTTCAAACTAACGCTTTCATGTAAGCTGAATCCTCAAAAAGAAGATTTATATATATATATATATATATATATATATATATATATTTATATAACTAGAATGTGTACTTGCCCACGCTCGAGATTTTAGTTTAAAATATTTTCTATCAAGATAAATTCTTTAACTCAAATATAACCATTCAAACTTTTGAGTATACATCTATATAAACACTAAACTTAATTTACTAAGTAATATACAATATATATATTGTTGAAGATAATGTTTCCTTGTTATATCTATTTTTTATAAACAAAAAATTATTAAATATAAATATATTCATTTTAAGTTTAAAAGAGAAATTTGTAAAAGCCATATTTATTTTACTAATCTATATAGAACATATATTGTCTAGTGTCCCGATAATGTTTGCTTGGCAAATCAACAATATATCATGTGGTAACAAAAAATGAGTTAAGAACGTCACTTGAAGAGTAAACAATATTGTCAACAATCTTCTGACTTTTTATCCTGAAAAGAATTCATTTCATATTCATATCCCATGAAAACATATTTTTATAAGTTCTAACGTCGAATGTCGATTGTTGGTCTAATTATAGAGATCATTTAAAAATATTGATATCCAATGTTAAATGTAAATATACAAAATTTCATGAACATTTTTAGTGTTATGTCGCTACAACAGGGTTGTTCAATTGCATCACTTGCCATAATAGAAGACCAAGTCAAGAATGCTTAAATCATGAAACGGTTAAAGTCGATAATGAATATACGTTCACTAATCAAGTCAAGAGTGCTTACATATTTTTCTAAAACCTCATATGTCATTTTCAGATGTTAATGTTGTGATGCAATCTCAGCTTTATCTTCTCTAAAAAACATAGTGTACTTTAAATATGTTGTTTCTTCCAATCTTTTGGGTTAAAAGCAGTTGATAAAATTGATGAAATTTCATGCTTATATATATTTTTTAATCATTTTATAGAATTGTAGCTCCAGTTGATAATATGCCTAATGAGATATGCTACATCGCATATCATTTTTTGTAACGGTTTGCATATCATTTTTCTATATTTTGTGACCGTTGATTTTATTTTTTCATAATAGATCTTTGTAGTATATTTTTCTTTGAAACTAATGTTTCACTTCAGTTTTATTTTGAAGTTTAGAATTTTATAAACACAATTACATAAATTGTTTTTTTTTACTTCACCATGCATTATAATCTTACTTCGATTCTAAAACTCAATAACCCATTCTAAATTTTGGAATAAGATTTTTTTTGGTTAAAATTTGCAAAATAACATAATTACTAAAACAAATTCATAGTATTATTTTTACTATTTGAAAATTTTCATTAATGTTACTTAATTCATGTTTACATAGGTATTATTTTTATTATTCACTACAACAAATTTATATTATTGTTTTCACTATTTTAAAATTTAATTCATTTTACTTAATTCATTTTTTATTTATTTTTTACTATTATTAATTAGATGTAATAATTATATAATAAAATAGTATTTTAAAATAAAAGAAATAAATAGCATTGCTTAGGTGAATGCTGATGTGGAAGAATGATAAGAGAAAAAAGTTAACTTTATATACATAAATAATGTAGATGTGAATATATGGAGATTGGTATAGTAAAAAAAAATAGGAAATTATATATACAAGTTCTATCTTATAAACTTTAGTTGTCTTTCAAGTATAAACTTTAGATGTCTTTGTTTTTTTTGCCCAAAAAAAAAATGTCTTTGTTTTATTCACCTTTTAGATGTTATGATTTTTTTCTTTTTTGTGTTAGATATGGTGTGTGTATTATTTTTTTACCGTTTAGATGTTATGATTCTTTATCAAATTAATATGTGTTATAGCCCGTAAAGCTTCCGATTATAAAGCAGAATTACTTCCACTATTTCATAGAAATTGTGTTCAAAATTTTTTAGTTACAGTATTAATTTTATTTGATTTGTTTCTAAATTGTGTAAACTAATTTGCCGATACAAAGAAAAATTCCACGACCACTAACTTTACAGTTACCACAATCACAAAGATTACAACTTCCTTTTTGGTTTTTGACCTCTCTCACATAAGATTACCCAATCTAGAAACAAACCTATACGTTCCGGTTTCATTTAGATTCTACCTTAATTACACAATAAACCCCATACATAATCAAAAGAAAATAAAGTATAAAATCTTCATCAAAATATCTACAAAAAGCATTAATGTCACGACCTTTGTTAAATAACCCATTTCCTCCACTACTCTCATTTACCCTATACCTCTCTTATAAACTCTTACGTTTTGATATCATCTCATCGAAATCAGAAGGTATAATAATGGGAACTCATCGAATTATCATTGGTCTCGTCGCCCTTTGTTGTTTTTGCCTACCTCATCTCTATGAAGCTAAACCATTCGGAGTGTACCATCGACAAGTGTTCGTGGATCAATCGGGCCATGGAAATTTCACGACCATACAAAAAGCTATTGATTCTGTCCCAAAAGACAATAGTCAGTGGTTCTTCATCAACGTTAACGCCGGCCTTTACAGGTCAGTACTGTAGCAACATTTTCAATTGAAGTTACATATATGTCTTGTAGGGAAGTTACATATGTGAAAAGTGCTTAGTAATGTTTTTTTCTCTGTCTTGTAAAATAAAAGAGAGAAAATAAAGATACCGTGTGATAAACAGTTCATAGTAATTATCGGAGCTGGGAAAAGGATAACGAGGGTTGAATGGGACGACCATGACTCGATTGAACAAAGCCCTACCTTTGCTACCTACGCCAATAACACCGTCGTTAAAAGCATCACTTTCACCGTACGGTGGTTTTTATTTTGTTTTGGCATTTTCTATCTGATGATTCCTTCTTTTTATTAATTACATAACTGGTTTCTTTGTTTATATTTTTTTTATAGAATTCCTACAACTTACCAAGCAAAGGGAAAGTAAACAAGAACCCTAGAAAGGCGGCCGTGGCAGGGTTTATCGGCGGCGATAAGTCGGCTTTTTACTCGGTAGGGTTTGCTGGAATTCAAGACACCTTGTGGGACTCGGGTGGCCGACACTACTTCCACCGGTGCACCATCCAAGGCGCGGTTGATTTCATCTTTGGTAGCGGCCAATCTATCTACCAGGTGAACAGTTACATTCTTCACAAAATGATGATATTGGTTTTATAACTTATAATAACATCATATAAGTTTGGTCACCATTTTTCAAAAACGCCTAAAAACTAAATAACCCGAACCAAACCCTGATTTCCGTAACAGCCCTTCGGTTTTCACATTGTAGGACTCAAATCCTATTTTATCCTGGTCTGATTTTAATCATTTGGTTTGTGTTTTGGTGGGTTGTAGAGCTGTGTGATACAAGTGCTAGCTGGGCAGGTACTACAGGGAGCGGGTTACATAACGTCTCAAGGACGGAACAATTCTGAGGACACGAATGGATTCGTATTCATCAACTGTCTCGTTTTTGGAACCGGCACGGCCTTCTTGGGCAGACCCTGGCGGAGTTACTCTCGAGTGATATTTTACAACTCCAACCTGACGGATGTGGTTGTTCCTGAAGGATGGAACTCATCGAACTACTGGGAGCACGAAAACCAGCTAACCTTTGCAGAATATGGATGCTTCGGAAGTGGATCAACTACAGAAAGACGTGTGAAGTGGGTTAAGAAGCTGAGTGGATCAACCGTCCAAAGTTTCGCTGATCTGAGCTTCATTAATCTTGGTGAATGGATTCAAGATTTACCCATCTATGCTTGATCTCTCCTTTGCTTCCTAGTTTTTTTTTTTAAGATTTCTTATTGATCGATCATCCCCTTTTATATGGTTACATTAGCAAAAAAATGTATAATTGCTTTACCAAACCAATTTCTAGACTCCAATACAAAACCATATTATTTTACTTGTAAGTCATAATGGAGTTCTTTGACCGAAGCTCTTTGCTCAATGGAGTTCAAGAGATCATATTATCATACATACTACATAGGGCGTAGCCAGGAAAAGAGATAGCATTCAACTCAAGAGATTTAGAAACCGTCTCAAAAGATATGAGAGAAGAAAGTTATATGAGCAAAGAGCTTGGGTCAATCCCCAAGTTTACTTCTACCAAAAACAAAAGTAAAGAGTCCTGAACTAGTGCGAGTTACTTCTACCAAAAACAAAAGTAAAGAGTCCTGAACTAGTGCGAGTTAGTAAACGAATCTCTTGTTGTATCAAGAAAGAAACTTTCATAAATTATGTGTTCCTCATTCCATTTCCTAGTTTCAATCTTTCATCAAAACGGGAAGCAAATAAGTAACCTTAAGAAAACAAATTTGAGAAACCAATCAAATCCTAACAATTCTCTGATGAACCTTAGACTTCTCAGCATCAATAATAGATTCAACACGCTTAACCGAATCATCAAGCTTCCCTTTAGCATTCACAACCACATAATCAAAATCCTTAATATGCCTAACCTCTTCTCTCGCTGTAGCAACTCTAACAAGCAACTCCTCATGACTCTCTGTTCTCCTATCAACCAACCTCTCAACCATAGCAAGCTCACTCTCAGCAACAATGAAAACAAACACAGCAGAGCTCCCAAGAATCTTCCTCAACGTCTTAGCTCCTTGGATATCAACTCTCAAAACAATGTCGTACCCTTTCCCCATGTACTCCTGAATCTGTTTCTTAGGTATCCCTTTGTAATCACCGTAAACGAGTGCGTGCTCAAGAAGCTCATCTTTCTCAATCATTGACAAAAACTCATCTTTGGAAACAAAGAAGTAATCTTTACCGTCGATCTCTCCGGGTCTCATCGGACGGCTAGTAGCTGTGACGACAAAATGAAGACTTTGACGAACTTGTCGAAGCTTGTTGATGACTGCGTCTTTGCCAACTCCGCTTGCTCCACTTATCACGATGATTAGAGGGTTTGGTTGAGGAGTGATTGGATCGTTGCTGAAGCAAGAACCCAGATGGGATTCGAGTGAACGAAGCAATTCGGGTTTGGTGGATGTTGGAATAGAAGGGGAGTTAGGTAAAAATGACATTTTTAAGGAGGAGGAAGAGAAGAAGAGACGACGGAGTGATTGAGGATGATTGTAAGATTGCGATTTGAAGATTGGTTTGGTTGAAATTGGCAAGATTGTTGAACGGAAGAGAGAAGAAGAAGAGAGTTTACGCAACATTTGGGGGATTAAAGCGTTTGGTTTGTGAGTGAATTGGTCGGTTGATTTGGTGGTTTGCTTTATCTCTCTCGGCGTTGACGGTGAACACTCGTTTTCTTCGGTGTGAGTTTGACCCACCCACCCATCTTCTCGATGGTTCGGTTATTAAGAGAAGTGAGAACACGGCCCGGGCGAAATAACCGAACCGAATGTACCAAACCGAAACGAAAGCAAAACAAGAGGAAGGAACTAAAAACAAACCGAAATTGACTAAAAACCAATTGAATTTTAATTTTAGGATTCGAAAGTATATGATACCGAATCGTGTATAATTGGTTCACGACTATTTTTTAATTTTTGTAGTATATGGTATTACGGATATAAGTAATAAAAAACACAAACGTAGATAAATAAGATAATTTATGTATTACATGAATATTTTTAATATTTTTAATTTTTAATTTGAAATTTAAAATTTGAACCTTTTAAAAAGTTTCAATATTTATAATATTTCAAATTTTTAAAAGTTTCAATATTTATAATATTTAAACTTTTAAAAATTAGAAATATTATAATATATATTTTTGAAACTTTTTAAAGTTTTAATTTGATCAAATAAAAAACCGGATCAAACCGAATAAAACTTTTAAACTTGGACGCTTGATAAATCAAGCTTTCCTGCTCATTCGTTGTTGGAAACATATTAATCTTATTTATACTGGCTCTGAATCATTGTCTAAAATTTTTTTAGCCGATGTGGAATATTGTACATAGTTTTTTTATATTCATAAATTTAAAATTTAAAATTTTTCTAAAAATTCTAGAAATTTAAAAAATATTAATGAATGACATGTCAAATCCTGATAGGTTGTTTAAAATAATTTTTAATATATAAAATTCTGAAAATTTTAAAAAATATTAATTAGTGAGGTGTCTAATCACTATTGGTGATTTTAAAGCTTAGATGGACGCTTTAAGAAGCTTATAGCTTCTACTTTTTATTAGTATAGATTAAAATAAAAGAATTTAAAATTGTTAATGAGTTTAATTATTATGTTATTGGTTCATGATTTTAGACACAATCTTTACAAAATAAAGTCATGGAAATTATCATAAAAATATAGAAGTTGTTAGAAAACTAATCAACAAAAATCTCTATCAATTTTTAACAATCTTTCACTTTTAATCTATTACCCCTGTTTTGTGGTGGATTGACGGGATCCAGACATTATGATCAGTGTGTATGTTTGCATCCACCCTAAACAAGCCTTCTTCCAGGGGATGGATAGGCTCGCCAAATACTTGGTGAGCTGCATCGAAGAGCGAACGGAGCTGTTGAGCGTTCAACCATCCTTGGTTGGATGCTGCAACAACAGCAGAAACAGCTGCACACAAAAGCAAATAGTATATATCGCTAAATCCTTGAATTAATGTTAAAAGTTCTCGCTAAATCCTTGAATTAATGTCGACAAGAGCTACAATGTATATGTGCACACTAGATCGTTCTTAAGACTCTTAGATCTAAGTTTCTACTGTTTAAACTTCAAAAATCTTCGTAAGTTAGAATCTAATACCACCCCTAAATATTGTTTTTGGAAAAACATCAAGCCTCATGGACAAACAGATAATAATAACATAACACATGCACAAGTTTCATATTACATCTTACCAACCAAGAGAGGTTTTAGAGTATGATTATTGGACACACCTAATAGAGGATCAGAACTATAAAAACCAAAAGTAAAAAATAAGAAAAAGATGGAGAGATGAGAAAAAAGAGTCTCAAGACACTAAATCAGTGAATCTACACATGTTTTTATTGGTTGCATAAATTAAAAAACAATTAAATAACTAAATTCAATTAAAATATTATTAATTAATTTTTTTGACAGCCAAGTGGCTATATAACCGATGATTATGATCTTACAAAGGTGTTGGTTATGTTTGGTTTGGTTTACAAATAAAAAGATTTCAAATATTGTTCAATTAGCACTTTAAAAATAAAAAAGAAAAAAAGAAAAAAAAAAGGTTGTCGAAGATTTGCACGTAAAAAAAAAATATTAGTTGTAGTGATCTTAAAACGGGCTTGCCCTGCCATTAAGACTCTGCCCATTAAAACCCCTGCCCATTAAGTAACATACCCGTTTAGACCCATTTAATAATATACCCATTTAGGATTTTTGCTGCCCATTAACAGAGAAACACAAATTCAAAAGAGATTTTTTTGTAGCCTACAGCTTCTCTCTCCCAAACTCTTCTTTTTTTTTTTTTGTGTTTATAAAAAAAACCCAAAGTATCACTTTCGTTCGTTCGTTCCTTCGTTCCTTCATTCTTTCTTTCTCTTTTCCATTTTCGTATCCACCGACGTCATCGATCTATCCCCCCACGCTCCATCTCTACCAGAGACTTCCGTCGATTCATA
Source organism: Camelina sativa (assembly GCF_030686135.1). NCBI lineage: Eukaryota > Viridiplantae > Streptophyta > Magnoliopsida > Brassicales > Brassicaceae > Camelina > Camelina sativa. The sequence goes on from NC_141892.1 coordinate 7,719,655, forward strand.
CATCCTTCCCTTCTTCTCTCCTTCCGATTCCGTATTCCAGTTTCGTTCCTTTTGTGATTACTCTCAAAACCCCTATAAAATATTTTGTTCCTTTTATTCGATCGCTCTTGAATCTTGATTTTTTTTTTTTGTTTCTGGGTTTTCTCAAATTTCAATACTTTGATTTGATTCCTTGTAAGCTTTTTGTATAAAGCAAAGATCTTTTTGTTGTTTTGGTTTTGGGGATCTTTGTATTGTTGATGGGCACAACTAGGGTTTGCGGGGAGGTTTCTTCTAGATCTTCGAAATCGCTTAGCCAGTCTCTCACGGTGTCGACTTCTACCACGGAAACCGTTAATGGCGTCCATGAATTCAAGATCTGTGGCTATTCTCTCGCCAAAGGCGTTGGTGTCGGCAAATACGTCGCTTCCGAAACGTTTATGATCGGTGGTTACTCGTGGGCTATCTACTTTTATCCTGATGGGAAGAGTCCTGAGGATAACTCGTCTTACGTTTCTTTGTTCATTGCACTCGCTAGCGAAGGAGCTGATGTCAGGGCTCTCTTTGAGCTCACGCTTGTCGATCAGAGTGGTAATGGGAAGCATAAGGTTCATAGCCATTTTGGTAGAGCTCTCGAAAGCGGTCCTTATACTCTCAAGTATCGTGGAAGCATGTGGTGAGTATCTCCCCCTCTCTCTCTCTCTCTCTCTCTCTATATATATATATATATATATATGCATGGAAAGTTTCAAGCTTGCTTTTTTTTTGTGATGCATTTAGGATGTTTGGATATGAGATTGTGATATGTTCTGGTTGCTTACAAAATGTGTTTGTTTGTTGCTTTGGTTTAGGGGATACAAGCGGTTTTTCAGGAGGTCCAGTCTAGAATCGTCGGATTATTTGAAGGAGAATAGTCTCTTGGTTAGGTGCCGTGTGGGTGTAGTGAAGTCAGTTACGGAGGGACCAAGGTGTTACAATATACCTGTGCCTGTCTCTAACTTGGGACAACAGTTGGGAAATCTTCTGGAAAGTGGGAAAGGCTGTGATGTTATTTTCCAAGTTGACGGAGAAACATACAACGCACACAAATTGGTTCTTGCAACGCGTTCCCCTGTTTTCAAGGCACAGCTTTTTGGCCCGTTAGGAAACCCAAATACCAAATGCATAATGATAGAAGACATGGAAGCACCCATTTTCAAGGTCCTTTCTTTAACCCTCTGTTTGGGATTTACGTCTGTTAGAACTAGGAATGTGTAAGTAGATTAGCTACAGCCAATTGGTCTTATATGGTCTTATAGGAAGAGATAGATTTCTTGGTTCCTTGCCTTTTTTTTTTCCGGGTGAGTGATGGTGGTGTCATACAGGATTGTCTATTCACGGATGTACCATCCGGGATCTTCTCCTGGGGCGCTACTCCTGTTCTCGTGTTTACTCACCCGGGATAAGGTTCTTTCTTTATGCTTCTTTTCTTAGCTAATACATGGACATATCTATGTGTTTACGATGTTTAAATTCTTTTTTTTTTGTAGACGTTTTTATGTGAGTCAATCAGTCAACTAGATTAATAATTTGGATCTTCAGCATATGATAAGAGATTGGCTTGTGAGTTTAGAGTTAATATGAGTTTAGTGTAGAAACTTAAAGTTTTGAGATGTAGAATATGAATTTTCTGTCTTATCTTTGTCACAATAGTTCCTATAAGTCGGTTCCTCTGGGTACAGATCCTTGATTCCTTTAAGTGTTACTTTGGATGTGTAACCTGATACGAACCCTCTTTCCCATATTGTTTTTTGTGCAGGCGTTGCTCCATTTTATCTACTGGGACGAATTGCCTGATATGCAAGAGTTAATGGGCGCTGACACTACATTGGCTTCTACTCTTGTGGCTCAGCATCTGCTTGCAGCGGCAGACCGTTATGCTCTTGAACGGCTTAAAGCAATCTGTGAGTTAAAACTCTGTGAAGGGATCGCCATAAACACGGTTGCAACTACCTTGGCCCTAGCGGAGCAGCATCATTGTTTCCAACTAAAAGCAGTGTGTCTCAAATTCGTGGCATTGCCAGAGAATCTGAAAGGTAACCACATAAGATCATTCTTTTTGCTGTAAAATCCATCTGAGTCAACTGTCCATGCACACATAAGAAGAATTGTTTATTTTTTTTCCGTTTTGTTTTTTATCAGCTGTGATGCATACAGATGGGTTTGATTATCTGAAAAAGAGTTGTCCATCTTTACTAACTGAGATATTGGAGTATGTGGCAAGGCTTAGTGAACACTCTGTTATAGCTTCTGGGCATCGAAAAGAAATATTTGCTGATGGTTGTGATGCGAACGGAAGACGAGTGAAGCCTCGGTTGCACTAAACGGAAGAGATTGAAGAAAGATCTGTGCATTGTATAATCTCTCTATTAAGGATAATATGGCTGATCTAATCCGATCCAGCAAGTACTATGAATTTTTTCAATGTTTTCTCATAAATCAAAGATCCAATGAAATTTGGGGTTTAATCTCTGTGTTTATCAGAGTATTAGGTTAGGTGAAACAGATATGAGTTCAGGGGATATAAGAATTGTAGGCAGTATAATTGTTACAAACATCGATAAACAAAGTTTGTCTTAAGAACACCAAGGTATGAAGACAAATTAAATGACAGGATTTATAAGAAGACTTCTTCTCACCATTTCTTTCTCTCATCTCGCTCTTAAGCCATGTCTTACTCTCTTCATGTTTCGCTCTCTTGATAATGCGATGGATGATTCAAAGGAACTTCTCCTTTAGTTCCCCCTAAGCCGTGAAGTAGTAAGGCTTCAACGAGACCAAAACATAATGTCTAGTACCAGCGACTCATTGCAGTATCTTGTGCCGCAGCCACTTTCTGTGGTATATACTGAGCGTTTGGTTTCAATCTGCTTGGACCTTCGGCGGCGGCACAATCTTCATCTGCTCTGTTACTTTTGCAAGGTTGAGTCCTCTTTGGGTACTGCGACGCGGCAGCTGGATTTCTGACCATCCTACGCTGTTGTTGTTCAAGAGCTTCAACGCCTGTGGCTGCGCCGCAGTTGTTATAGCGTAAGACTGATCCAACTGCTTTTCCAGGTCTAGCTACTGCAGCACCTGTTTCCATTACAACCAGATAAATGTTTAGGAAACAGAGTTGTTCCGCATCATAACATTATATACAGATAAAGTGACAGACCTTGAACCGTTTGAGGGACGTTAATAGGAACTCTCGACATTGGCATCTGAGCATTCCTGTCTGCACCTCGAGGTCTCTCGTCTCTGATGCTACACTTGGAAAGTCCATCAGTGACTTCAACTGAATTCTGTTGTGCCATCGGATGATTGTTATCAGAGTACAATACGCAAGCCCTGCAAAAAGAAAAGAAAGAAAAAAAAGAAGCTTCATTGTTCTGTCTCGAAACAATCCCAAATTATCAAATTTTTAAGGGAAGTAAAGCTTACCTTGGTAATGATGCATGCTGCTGCCTCTCGGGGGGATTATGAGAAGTACCATTCTTGTAGTGTTCCTCGAGGTAAGCAAACTGTTTCTTGAAATGTTCTACTGCACTGCGGAATTAATAACACATAATCCAAAAGGTCATGGATGAGTACACAAGAGTATAGTTATGAAGCAGGTAAGCTCAGGACTATACCTCGGGTACATAAAGTTAGTTGGCTCTGACCCATCCAAGTATTCTTTCAGCATCTTTGGATGGTACTCCAGAGACTCTCTGTATATAAGCTCTCGCACGTCTTCTTTAGTGATTCTCCGCCTTTCAAACTCAAATTCCAACTTTGTAACAGGTTGAGCAGAGGGCTCTCTTTCAACCTTAGCTAAACCTTTGAAGTACACATCCGCAAGCGCCTGAGGTAACACAAAACCATCATTTTAGTTGACTACAACCAAAGTTATTACATCATGAGTGTAATGAACGAAATGTGTGAACCACCTCTTCAGCTGTAGGCCGGTCCTTGGGTTCAAAAGCCAACATCCTTTCGAGAAGACGAAGAGCGAGAGGATCAGCATGTGGGAACTTATGCGAAAAAGGTATAGGCTTCTTCTTCCTCATGCTGCTTAAGTATCTTCTAGCTTTCTCGTTCCTCACCTGTAACATTCAAGTGACAAACAATTCAGCCAAGAGAAGAAACAATGCAGCCGTGTTAAGCATTGTGGAAACAGACACTGACCCTTCCTATGGCTTCTGCAGATGGAGTTCCCAACATATCAGTCATCAGATCCAATTGATGGACCACATTTTTCCCAGGGAAAAGAGGTTTCCCTGTTAAGAGCTCTGCAAAAATGCACCCGATGCTCCATATATCTATCGCCGGTGTATACTGAACATAAGCAAATATTAAAAGACAAAACATTACTACCCAAAAAAGTTACAATGAAAGCTCTAGTGACTGCTATTTTCCTAAGCAGATTTGAAACATTTGATGAAAGAATATATGCAAACTCATGGTCACCTTTGAGAAAAAGGATCCACACAGTTCTGGTGCCCGGTACCATCGAGTAGCTACGTAGTCCTGCATTCACAAAGCCAGAGAACAAAGATTGGTTTCATACCAGAGAAAATGATCTTGTAAAAGAGTAAGGATTTAAATACTACTCACAGTCCAGAATATGGCAGTAGGTGTATCATTGAACGCGACTCTTGCGAGTCCAAAATCACAGATCTTGAGTTTGCAATCAGCATTTGCCAATATGTTTTTGGGTTTTAGATCCCGATGAAAGACATTAGCTGAAAGAAAAAGTATCTTCAGAAAGATGATCCAAAACCTTATGCTATAATAATCTGTGTAAAAAAATTGCAAGCTTTAACCTGTGTGTATATACTTGAGGCCACGGAGAAGCTGATAGAGGAAAAACTGGTAATGCTCAGGAGTCAAATCATCATTAGCCTTAATAACCTGATGAAGATCAGATTCCATGAGCTCGAAAACCACGTAAATGTCTCTGAACTCTCTCCTTGAAGGAGGCAACAAGATGTGTTTGATCTCGACAATGTCTGGATGGCGTAAGAGTCTGAGAAGTTTGATCTCACGGAGAATGCGAGTTGCATCGGAAACATGCTCGAAAATATCATTGATCTTCTTGATGGCAACTTTCTCACCAGTGTGTGTATCGTAAGCTGAGCAAACAACTCCATAGCTTCCTTTACCTATAACTTCCTCTATTCTGTATCTGCTTCCTTCACCATACTCCGTGAAGAAATCTAACTCTACTGATGACTGAATAAGAAATCAAAAGCTAGTAACGATTAGGACTAGAAAACTAGATTGTTACAGATCCTAAGTAACATAATCGGATCTCACACATCTCTAATTAAGTAAATCTGAATTTGACACGAAAGAGATAAGAGAAAAAGAATGGACCTTTTTGCGCTGATCAGGCTGCATCTTCAGCTACAGAGCATCCAAAATAACAGTTATGGAGACCAAATGAAATCTCTAATAAAAGCCGAACTTGGTGGTGAGCTTCGTTCGAATTCAAGATTGAAATATAAAACAAATAAGTCTACAGAATTATTAGTTACTACGCAATGTCACCCCAAAGCTCTATATCCAAATCCCTAAATCCTCAGAATCAAAAGGAATCAGAGTACTTCTCGAGAAGGCAAATTTCTGGGGGATGAGAAGTGAAACAAACGAATACCTAAATCGAGATTTCGTTGCTTTCTGAAGTGAAATCAATAGAAGCAATAAAAGGAAGAGAAATAAAAATACAAACTTTAGATTGGTAGAATCACTGAGATTGAAGAAAGACGAGGTTTTTTTTATTCGATCAATCACACACTCCTTGGAAATAGTAGAAATTGGAGAAAGCCGAGAGAAGAGTTTATACTCTTTTTAAAAAATTGAAACTTCTGAGCTTAAGAAGTTCGTTTGAAGGATCTGAATCTCACAAGGGCGAGACGAAGGGGATAGTTTTGTAAGAGGAAAGTGCAGAGAGAGAGAGAGAGATCTAAAAAATGTGTAATAGAATAGATGGAGAAGAACAGAACAACTACTACAAGATTGTTTTGTATTAATATGATTATTATTCTTTTTTTCTTTTTTTTTTGTGTGGGTTTGTGTGTGATAATTGAAAAAGCGGATAAGTGTAGTCTGATTATCGAAGTACGAAAACTCCAAATTGCCCCCAGGTTTATGGATACTCGCGACTTTTGGTGAAAAAGCTTGCTTTTTTGGATAATGTCCAAGCCACGAATACTATATTCATAATGTAGATATTTTTTTAAAAACCTATTTTTATATCTTCTTCTTTTTTTTTTTTTAAACCCTAATTAGATGTCAGAAAAAAAGAAAAAAAACTACAAACTCTATTCAGTTACTCCTTCAAAATATTATTTAGTTGGAACTACAAATATAAATATATATCCGACAAATTAAAAAAAAAAATCTTTAAACTGAAAAAAATATATGATCATCTAAACGACGATAAAATTAATATGAAAATATATTTTTTGCAATATAAAAGTTTATATGATTATCTAACTAATTACCTCCTCCGTATTTTTAGTTGTCACTAGGTTTTGAACTCATACGTAGCGTGAATATATTTTGATAAAAACTATATATGATTGTTGACGGTAATAAAATATTATTTTATAAAAAATTTAAATTAGTATTAAAGAAAAAGTTATATTTCAGATACACAATTTTTTGAAATATAAAACTCGGTTGTGTTATAAAATCAAATCTGATAAAAAAAATCATGAATTTAACTCGACATCCAGGCGAGTTGAATTAAACTGATGACCTCACATATGCTAAACCATTTCTTTGACCACACAATTTTTTGAAATATAAAACTCGGTTGTGTTATAAAATCAAATCTGATAAAAAAAATCATGAATTTAACTCGACATCCAGGCGAGTTGAATTAAACTGATGACCTCACATATGCTAAACCATTTCTTTGACCACCAGAAAACCAAAACAATTTTATCATCATGAATTTAACTCGTTTTCATATTTAATTGATCACTACCACATATTTTTTCGTGTTTTTTATTCAATGTTTTCTTATTCTTCATATTTTTTCTTGTCATTTCTATTGTCAAATTTTGTGGCAATCGTCATCATTACTTTTACCTTCTAGTTCTTCGCTGTACACTTTTTCTTCTTCATCTTCTTCAACTTCTTCACATTCTTCCACTAAAAAATCTTTTTTTTAGACTACCACACAACTTGTTAATCCATCAAACTCCAAGAACAAAATCATTTCTTTTCTCATAAAAATAAAAAATAAGATAAAAAATAAAAAATTAATGAAAGAATATCAACTCATCTATAAAATCATACACAAAAATATGTTTTACAGCTCATAAGAAATAAAAAGCACAAACGTAAATAAATAAGATAATTTATGTTTTACATAAATACTTATAATATTTTAAACATTTAAAAGGTTTCGAAATATAAATTTTGAACCTTTAAAAAGTTTCAATATTTATAATATTTTAAACTTTTAAAATTTAAAAATTATAATATTTAAAAACTTTTTAAAAGCTAAGAACTTTTAAAAGTTTCAATATTTATAATTTTAAAATTTTTAAATATTATAATTTATTTTTTTGAAACTTTTTAAAGTTTTAATTTGACCAAATAAAAAACCAGATCAAACCGAATATACTTTTAAACTTGGACGCCTGATAAATCAAGCTTTCCTGCTCATTCGTTGTTGGAAGCATATTAATCTTATTTATACTGGTTTCGAACCATTGTCTAAAAATTTTCTAGCCGATGTAGGATATTGTGCATAGCCGATGTAGAAATTTTCGAACCATTGTCTAAAAATGTTAATGAATGACATGTCAAATCCTGATTGGTTGTTTAAAATAATTCTTAATATAAAAAATTCTGGAGATTTTAAAAAATGTTAATTAGTGAAGTGTCTAATCACAATTGGAGGTTTAAAATCCTATGTGGACGTCTTTAGGAGCTTATAACTCCTACTTTTTATTAGTATAGATTTAAGGTTGTTTCACACAGATTAAGAAAATCATAAACTTTTTGTTTTATCCCTTTTTAATATATTTTCTAATCTTTTTATTGGTTAAAACATTAAAACAGTTGGATAAAATTGGAATATTTACCAAACATTTACATTATAAATCTAAAACGACAAGTATTGTGACACAAAGTTTTAACTCTATAATGACAAGTAATTAAAACCGGAAGAAAAAATATTTACCTGATTTATCATAGATTTATTGAAGTATAAAGTATTCATTGATTGGGTGTCAACAAAAAATACAACAATCTATTCAATTATCTTCTTACCTTGATTAGAATTAAAAAAAAAACAGTTTTAAACAAGCTTAAAGATGGTTAAACCGACAAAGATATATAATCATCTAAATGAGGGTGGAATTGAAGATGATTTTTCTTTTTGAATTATAAAAGTTTATACAATTAATCATCTAACTAATTAATTTTATCATAGGTTATTGACCATTTTATTGATCTAATAATACTCTTTCTGTTTGAAATTATACGCCTGTTTAGATTTTTACATAATTAGGACCTATTATCTTACCTTTTAATAACATGTTTTATAATTGTCGATTGTCGAGATATTAAAACAATAAGGATAAATGTTGAATATCAGACATTGCCTTAGAAATAAAATGAATTATCTTATATGATGATTAGGAATATAATAATGAAGTGAAATATCCTACATTTATGATATTTTAATATATTGGAGACAATGGACTTGATATTTTATCTTTGAATTCATAAATTTTATGTCTTTAACAAATGGAATAAGTTATTCATGCTAGCTAGTATCATATTCCAAACACATGTAATCACAATGATGTTGGATGGTACATCACATGTGACACATGCAACCTGTTTTAATGGGTAAATTCTCTTACAATTTGTTATTTTATAAATTTTCAAGCATTTCTAACCTTATGTTAATCACAATTGAAGTTAATGAGTAATTTAGACACACTAGATTTTTTGTAATATTTATTTAATATTTTCTCTACTAATTTATAAATATATAATTTGAATTTTTATGATCATACTAGTATCAAATATATCTTATTTTGTTATTATTTAAAATATATCATGATAACTAAAAAATCATTGCACAAAATTCAATTTACAAGTACCAAATAATTTAGACAGGCTAAGAAATAAATTTTCAATAAAACAGGAAAAAAATATAAAAATTTCAATAACATTTGTAGATAATAAAATACAATGATTATAATTTATAAACAAATCCAAAAGAAACCAAGGAGAGAACGAAGGGGTGACAGAGAACCGTGGAAACGCTTCACTCCATGTGCTTCACATGACTTTTATTATGAGGTATCCATAAAATACCAAAAAAACTAATACAGACTAATAATTATATTTTCTTAACCTCTCTAATCATTGTTTCATTTATGCATTAATAAAAGTAAAAAAGTGTTATAATTTATTCAACGCAGCAATTAGGGGCCAAACTTCACTGAATCACTGTATCATCCTGGTTTTCTAATTTTAGAAATTGGTCGGTTTGGTTTAAATTCATCGGTTTGGTTTAAATTCATAGGTTTGGTTTGGTTTGAGTTTTTTGGTTTACTGTTGGTTTTGAAAAATCCCTAAGAAGTGTTATATAAGTCACGACACCTTCTCCTAATCTCCTTGTTGTTGTTACTGATTTCGTGTTTGGGCTGTGAATAAAGCAAAGAGACAGCAAGAGAGAAGCTTGGTGTGATGAGAGGGAGAAATCAGAATTGTGGTTTTGGTAGGAACTATTTAAAAAAAAAACTACTGTATTGTTTATATTAAAAGAATAATAATCATCTCTATTTAATTTATGTTTTGTGTTTTCATTTTTTATATATCCAAAAATAAGTTTTACACTCTATAAATAATTAAATACCCTATCGCAATAGTCCATCTTCATCACAATCACATTCATCACTTAATTTACAACGAATATGGGTAGCTTCAAGCATCTCATACTCTGTTTCTCCATTTTGGCCGCCATCACTCTAAAATCATATTCTCAGTACCTTCTTCCGATCACAAAACATGAACCCACTAATCAGTTCTACACCACTCTCAACGTCGGATCCCCCACAATATCTCCCCAAAACCTTCTACCTGACCTCGCAACAAATCTCACGTGGCTAGACTGCCGTAAACTCATATCTCTATACTCTCAACACCTAGGCACTTATGATCAGAGTTCCACATGCAAGTCCGTCCCTGTTCATGGCTACGACGGTTGAGTGTTGACGTCTAAAATTTCTAATGATGATCTCTGAGTGATATGTTTGCTTCGGAACATAAGCGCTTAAACTCACTTCTTAACCAAATGATACTAAACTATTCATTGGCTTTATACTTCACTTCTCATCATCTTCTCGTTTCAACTATTAACCATTAAAAAAAAAGACTTAACAGTACAAGTAAAAACAATATGTTTGGTTTCGTATCGGCGTCTAGAATTTCTAGAAATTGGTTTGGTAAAGCACTTACACATTTTTTTTGGCTACTGTAACCATATTTTTTAAAAAGGGGATGATCATTAAGAAATCTTAAAAAAAAAAAAAAAACTAGGAAGCAAAAGAGAGATCAAGCAGGGATGGGTAAATCTTCAATCCATCTATCACGATTAATGAATCTCAGATCAGCGAAACTTTGGACGGCAGATCCACTCAGCTTCTTAACCCACTTCACACGTCTTTCTGTATTTGATCCACTACCGAAGCATCCATATTCTGCAAAGGTTAGCTGGTTTTCGTGCTCCCAGTAGTTCGATGAGTTCCATCCTTCAGGAACAACCACATCCGACAGGTTGGAGTTGTAAAATATCACTCGAGAGTAACTCCGCCAGGGTCTGCCCAAGAAGGCCGTGCCGATTCCAAAAACGAGACAGTTGATGAATACGAATCCATTCGTGTCCTCAGAATTGTTCCGTCCTTGAGACGTTATGTAACCCGCTCCCTGTAGTACCTGCCCAGCTAGCACTTGTATCACACAGCTCTACAACCCACCAAAACACAAACCAAATGATTAAAATCAGACCAGGATAAAATAGGATTTGAGTCCTACAATGTGAAAACCGAAGGGCTGTTACGGAAATCAGGGTTTGGTTCGGGTTATTTAGTTTTTAGGCGTTTTTGAAAAATGGTGACCAAACTTATATGATGTTATTATAAGTTATAAAACCAATATCATCATTTTGTGAAGAATGTAACTGTTCACCTGGTAGATAGATTGGCCGCTACCAAAGATGAAATCAACCGCGCCTTGGATGGTGCACCGGTGGAAGTAGTGTCGGCCACCCGAGTCCCACAAGGTGTCTTGAATTCCAGCAAACCCTACCGAGTAAAAAGCCGACTTATCGCCGCCGATAAACCCTGCCACGGCCGCAGCTCTAGGGTTATTGTTAATTTTCCCTTTGCTTGGGAAGTTGCAGGAATTCTATAAAAACATATAAACAAAGAAACCAGTTATATATAACTAATAAAAAGAAGGAATCATCAGAAAGAAAATGCCAGAATAAAATACAAATCACCGTACGGTGAACGTGATGCTTTTAACGATGGTGTTATTGGCGTAAGTAGCAAAGGTAGGGCTTTGTTCAATCGAGTTATGGTCGTCCCATTCAACCCTCGTTATCCTTTTCCCAGCTCCGATAATTACTATGAACGATTTTTCAGATGGTATCTTTATTTTCTCTCTTTTATTTTACAAGACAGAGAAAAAAACATTACTAAGCACTTTTCACATATACAAGACATATGTGTAACTTCAATTAAAAATGTTGCTACAGTACTGACCTGTAAAGGCCGGCGTTAACGTTGATGAAGAACCAATAATTATTGTTTTCTGGGACCGAATCAATAGCTTTTTGTATGGTCGTGAAATTTCCATGGCCCGATTGATCCACGAACACTTGTTGATGGTACACTCCGAAGGGTTTAGCTTCAAAGAGATGAGGTAGGCAAAAACAACAAAGGGCGACGAGATCAGTGATAATTCGATGAGTTCCCATTATTACAGCTTCTGATTTTTATGAGATGATATCAAAACGTAAGAGTTTATAGAAGAGGTAGAGGGTAAATGAGAGTAGTGGAGGAAATGGATTATTTAACAAGGTCGTGAGGTTACTGCTTTCTTAGATATTTTGATGAAGTTTATATACTTTATTTTCTTTTGATTATGTATGGGTTTTTGATTGTGTAATTCTAAAATTTCTTACGAATTTTTTAAACTAACTTTTTTCAAAATTAATAATAAAATATATTTTAAGCAACTTTTGTTTACATGAAACAAAAAGGTGTGCACTACAAAGTGAGGGTGAAGGAAGTTTCATTTCATATATACCAAATTTTGATACACAGCACAGGTATAAAAAAAAGAATTCAACATTGTAAATTTGAAAAGAAAAATAATTTGACCTATTAACCTACGATTGTAATACCCCACCACGTGAATGAGTGCCGCTTACTAAGGCCAACAACACTTGAGGAGAGTTCCTTTTGCATAGAATACATACCAATCAATGCTAAATGTTACTTAAACTAGTCTACTAATTAATTAAGATACACCCACTCATCTTTCTCCATTCATTTTCATATGTCATTAAATTGTTATGACATCTGCATAATACAACTTCCAGATATATATATATATATATATATATATATATATATATATATATATATATATATTAGTGTGTACAAATTACAAAGCTAAGTCTTGCATATATAAAATCTCATGTTTTGATCTTCGAGGTTTTTATTTTCTTCTTCAAAGATATTAAGATGAGAAAAACATGCATGTAATTAAACATGAAAAACGTTTACATGTGTTACTTTATATAACATAACAAAGGCGATTCTTTATGTTTTGATCTAGAGGAAAACTAAATAATATATGTTTGTATTTAAATCTCCAGAGCTAGCAATGCTGCTCGTTAGTCTAATTAATATATTTTAATTATTTTCTTTTAATATTATTATAAATTTAAATAATAAATCTGTAAAGAAAAAGATGACTAACCCTAAACTGCGAGAACAAAAATTCTTATGTTTCTCCTCCAAAAAACGTTTTTCAATTTCTGTTTTACTTTATCAATATTTTTTTATTTTTTATTAAAAGTACCCCTAAGAGCAAGGATTGGTGGCCAATGCTCTAGGGGTTTAACTTTTTTCACAGACAATGGGAATATCTAAGGCTCAAGCTATTGCACCATTTAAAGACTGCTTCGACGCACGACCTGCAGGAAAGAACACGAGGACGGGGTTTAATTAATGTGCCGGTGATAGAGATTGGGGTGCCAGGTGTGATAGAGGAGTCGAAGTGGAGTTTTTACGGTGCGAATACGGTGGTAAAAGTGACGGAGACGGTGATGTGTTTGGCGTTCCTTGACGGCGGAAAGAATCCGAAGGATTTGATGGTGGTTGGGACCCATCAGCTTCAAGATTATATATATGCTCGAGTTCGACCTTAGCAGATCGTCTCTCGCTTTTGGTGATCGGAGTCACTCTTGGTCAATAACACAAGCTGCTCCACGTGGCCTTCCCAGAAATATAATTAATCTCACATGACAATATGATATGATCGTCTTTAACTAATAATTAGTTATTACACTCATATATGGTTACACTGTGTTTTTTTTAGGGTGTTGTATCATGTATGACACGTTTTTTATGACACATGTGAACAAAAATTTAAATAAATTATCATCCGTTTCTATTAACCATCGTTTTTTTATTAAGTTAACATACCAAATAAAAAAGAGTTAACGTTCCTCTGTTTTCGATTGACGATATGGTTGAAGATTTTTTGTTAATTAACTGATGACGTACTTGGAAAAATATCAAAATAATTTGCTTATGAACTTCTTAAATATTGCGAAATCAAAATAAAATAAGAAAAATAGACACCTTCATTAAAATACCTGAATAGACAATATAGCTGTTATTATACTCTCAAAATCTCTTTTAAAAAATAATAATAATAATAATATTCTCGTTGATAAATTGAATTGAAAATTTTGTTTTTGTTTTTTGTTTTAATTACATTGGAGATAAGAAATATATTGAAGAAAACTTATATGATAACTGACAAATATCAATCATGAGATTGAGAAGAGTGTTGAAAAAAAATAAGAGAATGAAAATATTGTAACTTAAAATGTATACTCAAACTCTATTCCTTTAGTTTTAGTCCAAATTTTCAAATTTCATCTTCGTAAACTATAGTTTATAATACCCTCGAATATTTGATGGAGAAGACCCATTGGAAGTCTAAACAAAATTACCAAAGTGGAGATCTTTTCAGGAATGGTCAAAGAGCTTTTAAAATACAAAGCACTTTCGTTTGGAACATAAATAAACCAGCTCAGCTTTGGTAGAACTCTACTAGGCCGGAACAATTCAGACAACACCACTGAAGGCACGTGACCACTCAACATCATTCGTCCGCATCTCTTCTCTGACCGAAGCTACATCATCCCATCTCCCTGCGTCTGCATAAACGTTCGAAAGCATAACTTTGCATCCTCCGTGAGATGGATCCATCGCCGCTAGCTCAGTAGCCGCAAGCTCGGCGATCTCGACGTTCCCGTGAGTCCGTGAAGCCGATAATAACATCCCCCATATCATCACATCCGCCTTTACAGGCATCTTCTTGATCATTTCTTTTGCTTCCTCTAATCTCCCAGCTTTCCCCAATAAATCAACCATACATCCGTAATGCTTTATGTCAGGCTCGATCCTGTGATCCCTCTTCATGCTTTCCAAATACGTTTTGCCTAACTCCAGTAGGCCTGCATGGCAGCATGCACTCAAGACACCGACAAATGTGATGCTGTTTGGTTTGATTGGGAGAGATTGGAGGTCAGAGTAGAGATCAAGAGCTAGTTTTGCATGACCATGTGTCGCAGACCCGCAAATGATTGCGTTCCAGGGAGAGACCGACGAAGAAATGTTCTTCGTTTGGCGGAAAACGTTTAGAGCCGTTTCGATGCTACCACATTTAGCGTACATGTCGATGATAGCAGCGCTTAGATTGTTGTTGGGAGGAACTGAGCTACGGTTTAGATACTCGTGTGCTCTTATCCCTTCTTCCAATGCGCCTAGAGATGAAATAGCAGAGAAAACACTCACCATTGTGATTGCATCTGGTTTCACTTGGCTACTATTGATCATTTCCCTAAAGAGATGAAGAGCTAACTGAGGCGAAAGACTCTGCGCGTAACCCGATATCATAGCATTCCATGAAAAGATGTCTTTATCACGAGTCTGATCAAATACTTCTCTTGCCTGCTCAACCATTCCATTCTTCACAAATCCTGCAATCAAAGCGTTTCTCGAAGCAATATGATCCTCAACGCTCGCTTCAAACTGCTGAAGAGCGAGTTTCATGTCATTAGAGACGCCGTAGAAATGTATGATCGTTGCTTGTATGAAATCATAACAATCAAAACCCATTTTCAAGATGTTACCATGAAGTTGCAAACCAATGGAACTGACCGATGATCTAGCCGAAGCAGAGAGAAGGTCCACCATCATAACTTCACTAGGCTTCATTCCACAGCGCAACATCTCGTTGTAGAAAACAAGAGCTTCATCAAGCTGATTCTTTCGGAGACACCCATCAATCATGGTTCCCCACGAGACAATATCTTTCTCTGTAATCTGATCAAACAATTCCTTAGCCTGTTCGATAAGTCCAGCTTTTGAGTACCCATTTAACATCACGTTCCACGTTACTAAATTCCTCTCAGGCATTTCATCAAACAACTTCCGTGCATCCTTCAAACATGAGCAAACACAATACATATGCAACAAATTCGTCGAAACAAAGACCCGATCGACAAGCTTCAGCTTCATAGCTAAACTCTGCAACATCCTACAATCCCAAATCCCACCCAAATGTGAACAAGCGGATATAACAGTGGCCAAAGTCACTTCATTTAGCATAATTCCCAAATGTCTCATCTCGCTGAAAAGCTCCATAGCTTCACTCCACCGATCGTTTTGAGCGTAACCCTTTATCAAAGTAGTATACGAGACACAGCTTCTCTCAGGCATTACGTCGAACAACTTAAGCGCGTCCACAAGTCGACGAGACCTAACATACCCATCAACCATTATATTAAACGAGGCAGAATCAAGCTTCGCGTGAGTTCGGAAAACAGATTCCGCATCACCCAAGAGACGGCATTTAGCGTACATGTTAAGAACGCTATTGCAGATGAATCCATTGGAATCAAGTCCAGATTTCAAGACACGGCCATGGATTTGTCGGCCAGAAGAGATGTCGTTACTGGAAGCGCATGATCCAAGAGCAGAGACGAGTGCTCGTTCACTATTGGGACTCTCGCCAGAGAAATCGAACTGGGTCAGACTCGGAGCAGAGAAACATCTCGCCTGCTGAGGAGACAAGACCCAACAGCGACGAGACCGGAGAATTTGAATCGATTTGTACATAAGAGACCATGAGAGCAACAAAACTAAACCTTTAAAGTTCCAGTTTTGATATAAAAAAAGCTCTCTCGTCCTCTTAAGCTCACAGAGTTTATATAGCTTGTGGTTTGATCAGGAACAAAAAAAAAAGTAATGTTAATATAAAAGACTATAAATACAACGAAAAATAGTAAAATACATTTGATTTGATCATTGTGGCATTGGAATTTTCTGAGTATATAGTTACAGAGAGGAAGTAAGTGTTCAAGATCAATAAGATGACATGTTTAGTTTCAGGGATAAAAACTCTATAGGAAATGGGGAAATAATTTATATTTGCCTCCTAATTTTTAATGTGACAATCTGTAAGTATAATAAAACTGGAGAGTTTCCGGATCAGTGATTGTCTACACATCCCTTGACAGCTAATTTAGCCGGCGATCTGCAAAGAATACGTGCAAACAAAGTAAGAGACACAGCACAAGATTGAAAATCAAAATGGAATCCTTAATTAAAAGCTTTTGTCTATAAATCAAGAATCATTAATTATTATGATGAATTCAGGAATCACCAAGAAAACAGGAAAGTAAAGAGCTAGACAGATGATTACAAAAATAAATGGAGTGTTTCCTCTTTGGTAGGCAAAAAGCTAGACAGAAGCTATCCATATTGTAAAGATGTAAGCTGCCTAGCTAGTGGAACCACTTCTCAACAGACAAGGGACATGTTCATGGCAAATTTAGAATTAACATTTCCCGCTATATTCGCAATTTTGACTCACCCATTACTTTATGCTCTAAAACTGATCCTAAAGTTTTCAACTTTTAGCATCTCGTTACGGTTTAGCTATACATAAGTTCCCCAAACTGAAGATGATGAACTTTACACAACTACTTAAAAGTGAAATTTGGGAGATTTTAAATCAAATCTGGTATATGATGCACATAGCACATGTTCCATGATTATGGCTGCATGTGCGCTAACTCTTTCATACCAGACAAACACTACATCAAACAACTAGAGAGTCATGTTACCTCTAAAAAAACAGATTCAATCTGCTAAAAAGATCACAGCATATCTTTGAAAGAGCATAATCACAAAACTACTAATCTATCCATGGATTGACAATTCCGTTCACCATAACAACTGGAATAAGCACCATAATAAGAAGTATCAAAGCCTTAAGGGTTTGTTCTAAAATCCGTAGCCAATGAGGATTACATAAACCTATAAATTCACTAGTAACTGGTCTCAAACTGATCAATGGCACCAAAACGTTGCAGGAACAGAACTAATAGGAATTGCATAAACCTATAAATTCACTAGCCACCAAGTTCCAACTAACCAATGTAGCCCAAATTCACAAACCAGTGCAACAACCTGACTCATTCGAGACTTAAGTTTTATACCAAAAACAAACAAAAATACAACAATGAGTTAGAAAGGCACATACTTTTTAAGACGCCGAGCTCTCTTAGGACCCCAACCTTCAAGCTTAGCAACAGAGCAACCACACTTTGATCGAAAAATCAAAACAGCTCGACCATTAAGAGGAGCCATCTTCCTCAGCTCAGCTCTCAAACACTCGTAATCAGGATTGCTCTCACTACCTCCTTTCCAAGGCAACCGATCAATCCCCTTAACCGAACCGGATTTAACACATTCCTCTGTCTGTAACTGCAAATCAAACTCCATAGCTTTCTTCAACCCTTTACACTTAGGGTTACGGCATTTCCTCGATCTTGATCCGCAACACAGGTCTAGAAACGCAATCGACGCCGCGAAGAAGACAGCGAACGCGAAGAAGAACGACACCGGAGGAGTAGCTATTCCGGATAGATGATGATCGTCTTCTTCGTCGGAATCGTGATGATGATCGGAGGAGAAGAAGAAGATGAGAGGAGGGAGGAGAGAGGAGAAAGAGAGAGAAATTGAAGGGAAATGAGAGGAGAGGAGAGATAAGGAGTGGATTATGTAAGACAAGTAAGAGGAGAGGAGGAATGTGCCGGAGAAGAGGACGAGGATTAGGATCAAGAGGTCGAGAGTCGCCGACGGTGAATGTTTGCAGAGGTTGAGAGAAGAGGAGGAGGAGGAGGAGGAGCTGTGTTTAGCGGCGGATCTAGATGAGGCGGAGGATGAAGGTGGCATGGTGGTGGCGGAGAAGATGGAGCATGTTAGGAGGACGACGACTACGACGATGGCCGGTTTTTTAATTTACATATAGGTTTTTGTGTATGCATAGGTTTGGGTTTGGGGTAATAAATTTTATTTTTGAGAATTCTTTGTGAACTAATAAATACTAGGAAAAATAATAAGTCACGAGAGAAGTAAATTATACAAAATTAGATAGAGAGAAAATAAAATACTGGAAAACTATTTTAAATGATAAAACGATAATAAAGTTTTGCCGACACAGGTCGACCGATAGAGGAATGTAGTACGAATTTTTTACATACGAATCTGTTGTTGTTTCTCTACGAAATTTTTTAAAATTATGTTAAAATGTAAATATTAACACATTGTAGATGCTTGTTCAGATCAGTGGTTTTTGGAATTTGTCAAATAAGACAGTCGAAGTCATAACTCATAACTCACAAAGTCTTCTTTATCAGCGGTTTAATGAATTTTGTTTGTTTCGTTGTAGTATTTAATGTCTTTTGTTTTTCTTTAAATGAAATTTCTGTATAGAAGAAGAAGAAGAAAAAAAGCCATACAAATGGCAGAAGTGAGAACTTTGAATTCAATGTGATTGATATTTGATAAGTTATAATTACGACCTACGACCTACGACCTACGATATATTACATTCCATCATAAACTGCAATTGTTAAGATCGTTTATTTACAAAAAGAAAATCGGAATGTGGTTTCCGGCGACGGGACAATCCAGGCTGACCAAATTTAACAAGAATGAACCTGCCATCAAAGAACTAAAAACAAAGAAAGAAAAAAAAAACTGGTGTTAACAACAATTTCAGGTTATTTGTTCAAGTTTCAAAACCAATCCGGAATCAAGAACATGAGGCTACTCCCGGGTGGGTTTTGGTGGACACCATCGAGAGCTTTGAGTTTTTTTTTTTTCCCCCGAGACCCGGTATCAGCTAACAAGCTTTTGTCAAAAAAGATCTTGAAGAGCCACCAAAGCATGAAACTCAAACTACAGAGAATAAATTGAATTTTCAAAGAAGCTTTTTTATATTACCTTTCCATTCATAGCTTCCACAGCCAACTGTGCATCTTCTTTGCTGTTGAACCAAACATATCCATATCCTAAAGACTGCCGAGTCCTTTCGTTTACGATGATTTTCACTGCCAAAAAGAATAGTGTCACACGGCAACAAAACAAGATTTCACCTGGTTTCTGACTGACTGAGACCGACGCTACATGGCAATTTCCTTAAACCAAAAATAACCTAATGATTGATCCTCTTAATGCTTAGTCTCTAATCAACCCTAATAATGCATGTTTAACAAGAACACCAAGAAACCACAAATATAACAGTTACAAATTCAATCGAAAATTAAGTTAAACCTCCCTAACTCAAATCCTATAACTCTTAAACAAACTGCTTCAGAACATACCTATTGACTATGTTCAATTCAATGCTAATTCACATGTTGGTTATCGTCAAGAGTCTTGCATATAAAAAGACAGAGAGGGACTCACCATTGCTGACACGTCCAAACTCCGAGAAGACTCTCTTTAAACGACCTTCACTAACTGAATCTGGAAGCCCTGTACATTATTTTCGTATAAACCCTAGGACTACATAGGCACACAAATCAAAACTGGTAGAATCAAATCAGACATACCCTTCACGAAAATCGAAGTAGAAGGAGAAGACGCTTCTCTAATTCCATCGTCTGAATTAGCGCCGGCGACGCAGCTGATGGTCCGTAGAGGAGAACAGGGTTTGCTTCGCGCCGTATGCAATGAAGAAACCAAACGATATCTGGAAGTTTCCGTCGTTGGTAGGATGAACAATTTCCGATTTTGAGATGTTCCGATGAATTGGTGTTTGTTTAAAGCCGGGAATGAAATCGACTGACACAGAGCCATCTCTCCGTCGAGTAAGACGCCGACGACAAACCCCATAAAAGGGGGAAACGACGAACTTGTTCTGATATATGATATATCTCACATTAGGCCTTAACTGGAAAACGTGGGCCTAATATCTCGGCCCATTTAAAGTGAGAACAGAGTTGTAGTGTATGTATACTGTACGGGGATATTACTTTATTAACAATTTAGTGTATTTTAGTATAAAATTCTTTTTTTAGTATAACTAATTAGTGTACAGTACAATCTCTATAAATTAATAATGTTGGGACTATAAAATTTTAATAATTTAAAATAAAATTACTTTATCTATAATTTAACATTTATTATTTCATAATATAAATTAATAATTGTTAATTTATAAATGTATTTTTAATTGTTTAAATTCTTATAAAATAGAAATTAAGATAATTTTATTCAAATAAGCTTAGACTTTCAGATGTTATAAATTTCATGGTTTTGAAATTGGATTTTTAACTTTTAGAAAATATTATTGACAATAAATTACAAATACTATAGATAAATTCAATTATATATATATATGACATACTTAAATTGAAATTTATGGATAATAATATCAATTATTGTATTTTAATAATTTATAAAACTATCAAAATGGAAATTATGCATATCTAGAAACTTGAAACAAAAAAAATAAAAATTACTTTTGTATAACATGTTATAAAATATTTTATATCATTATAATTTGAAAATACAACATAACAATTGTTTTATAAAAATAAGTTCGAAAAGAAAATATAATTTTTAAAGCATATATTATATCAACATATGTAAATTTATATCATTAATTAGTATTAATTTTATGATATCATTAGAATCATATTTTATATAATGATTTTAAAAAATTATTATTTTATTATTTTATTAAAAAAATAATTTTTACACTAGTCCAACTTAGAACCAACAAAAGTAATTAATTTATAAAGTATTAATTTATAGAGCTATATGTCAAAATCGAAAGACTCAAAACAAACAAAAACGAATCGAGTGTGTGTATAGTTGTAAGTTTAAAGTAAACGTAGGCATCCATATACCACCTTCATCTCGACAAAAAAAGGATATAATCTTTTCGAAAATTAAGATTCGCGCTTGCTATATTAGCTCCCCTAATTCGCGATAGTTTTCATAACTACACTATAACTGCATAATTCCACCAATACCACACGAGAATAATTAAAGATTAACAACTTGTCATATAAACATAGTTAATCATTAATTAATCATTGCCCATAACTTTGGCCTCAAATTTCAAAGATGATGAGACATAACTGACTAATGCATGCACCTTTCTAAATAACAGTTTCTTCGTGTAAATTATTCGTCCTTAAATAATTCATATAGTATAAAAGTATAGCTTTATAAAATGACTGATTTGAAGGTACATAGAAGTGGAACATACTTTACTTGGACCTAAATAAAACTGAGTTAGTCAAATCACTAATAAAACATGGAATCGCTATAAGAAAATGAAAATAATTCAAGAATGCCCATTGATATCGAGTTGTTTTCTTTGACGACACGTATTGATACAAAAGCTATAAGATAAATTAAGTAATAATTGATATGTTGGAAAATAAAAAAAGTATATTAGTATATGTTATGAAAAAACAGCTTGTGGCTCGATCGAATACATCTAACGACTAACGTGTTAGACAAAGCTAATAATTGAGGCATTCAAAACTCTCTTAAGGCAACTTGGCTAATGGGAATAGTTTTTGACATCCACTCTCACATTTTGGTCCAATCATTAATTTTTTCTTACAATATTTATACCTCAACAAATGTTATATTTAGTTATGGAAAAAAAAAGGAAGAAAATAATCATTTGTCTATTGGAAGTTTGGAACAAACGCGTACTGGTAGACAATATATCGCTAGCAAAATTAACAATTTACATGTTCTAGTATGATTATATTTGTATATACATATACCAAAAATAATATGCATGCAACTGCTAAGCAGTCATTGTTTAAAAACATATCACTACACTAAGTTACCTAAATTCAGCTAATTTTTCACATTTTCTAAAACAGGGTAAGTACGTAACAGATTAATAAACCAAGTTCGGAGAAGAAAAAAAGAAACAATCAAATAGAAGGTGATGTAATGATATTAAGATATTTAGAAGAAGTCATCTAAAAGGAGGTCCTGAGCTTTCTTCCCACGAGTTTGATCTTGAGCGGGGGATTAAAGCCCCAAAATAAAGTATTATCAGAAATTACGGATTTTATTTACAAAAAGTCAAAAACAGATAAATATACACATGTATTTTTTTTTTTAACTACACCTTCACGCATTCAACAATTATAAATACATTAATTATGTTTAAATAGCAAAAGGATGTAAAAAGACAATTAACAGTAATAGAGATGTGCATAGTAGTTTAGTGATAGACTTAGAATAGTAAATAAATTGTTTTTACATATAGGTATGGGATGGAATAATTCCTAAGTTCTATCAATATAGACGGTCTTCTTTAAAAAAATCTGTTTTTAAAATACATATATAGATATTAATTATATAAAAAAAGAAGAACAGACGAATTGTTTTCCGTACACATATTATAAGTTATAAATTAAAAAATGGCGTCTTTTTTCTATGAGAAAAACGATTTTCTGGGCGATGACGGTTTCTTTGGTCGTCGGCCATGTTTTCTTTTTTCGGAGTGTTTTTTCGATCGATTTAAGTTTATTGTGTTAAAAATCGATGGTTTATTTCTGTCTGGTCAATTCCATAGCAGTTTTCGGTCTCCGTTTTTCATGGAAGATAACTACCATCAAAAACCGCCATGGCCAGATAACTACCATCGAAAACCGCCATGGCCAGATAACAATAAAATCCTCCAATGTTCTGTTATTTCTCCCTCTCGTTTCTGTTATACTGTAACGAAACTCCGATTACAACAATGAGTGATAATCTTCGGTCTTCTTTGCAAGATTTGGATCTGGGAATTGATGATGTCCCAGTTGCATTACCACCAGAATTCTGTGCCAGAGCCACTGAAATCAATCGATTTTCCTTGGTGGTTTCCACTGTCAATCCCAGGAAGCAGAATCTCCGGGCTTTGATTAATAACATGCCGCGTGTTTGGGGCTTCCCAAGAACTTGTTATGGGCAAATATTGGGTGGCGGCAAAGCACAGTTCGTCTTCCAATCTGAAGCACGGATGAATTTGGTACTCACAAGGGGACCGTGGGATTTTAATGACTGGATGGTGACTGTTCACCATTGGTATCCAAACATCACTATGGAGGAAATGAAGATAATTCCTTTCTAGGTGCAAATCAGAGGAATCCCATTGCTATACCTCTCAAATGCCATGGCCAGGTACATGGGTAATAAAATAGGATATGTTAGGGAGGTTGACTTTGATGAGAATGCTAGAATGGTTGAGTTTGTTAGGGTTAGAATGGATTAGAATATAGATTCTCCCCTGCGTTTTAAACGAAACTTTCAGTTTGTTGAGAATAGCAACACATTGATCCAGTTCCGCTTTGAGAGATTGAAGAACTTTTGTACCAAATGCGGTTCTCTCCAGCATGATGTGAAAGAGTGTGTCCTGAATGCTTTCTATGATGATCCGGGAATGGATAGTGATGATAACAATGATGATGATGGTCATCCGAATATAAAAATGATGTGGGGGACAATGCGGCTTCAGAGAACACTCTTCAGACATTTGATCCGTATGTTCCAATTCCAGGACTACAAATGGCTTCTGCTGCGTACAAACAAGTGAATGGAGAACCATTAGAATCATCAATGGCAAGTGTCTTCGAAGACACAGACCTTACTGCTGAGAGACTTTGCTTTTTACACGCCAACTAATCAACAAAGACGAGTTCACCAAGAAGGATTTTCTGGAGGAAGAAACTGATAATTCAAATGCTCCTTGGGCGAGGGGAAAGAGAGTTAGATTCAAAACATACTATCGCGAAGTTGAAGCTGCAGAGGATAAGGCGGTTCTGAGCCATATCCGTAAGAAAACGAGAGGACCTGAATCTCAAGGATCCAACACACCAACCTACGGAGGCACGGGGGGCCCAGTACCCCCAAAACCACCATGAGAGTCGCTTTCTGGAATTGTCAGGGTGTTGGAACACCGCTGACTCGTTTGAGATTAGCTCGCTTATGTAAAATAACTAAGTGTGATGTTCTGTTTTTAATTGAAACTTTAAATATGTGTGCTGTTGTAAAGGATTTGGCTACTTTCTTAGGATTCCCTAACGTTATCACGCAACCTCCACAAGGTAGAAGTGGAGGTTTAGCGTTATTATGGACGAATGCTGTTTCGATATCCAAGATTTGTAAGGATAATCGAGTGATCGATGTAAAACTTAAATATTATGATGTGTGTTTCTATTTGTCTTGTGTTTATGGTCACCCAAATCAAAGTTTAAGACACATATTATGGGAAAGACTTAAACATATAGGCACAAATAGAATAGGTCGATGGATGCTCCTTGGAGACTTCAATGAAATTTTGTCTAACTCGGAGAAGATGGGAGGACCTATGAGGGATGAATGGAGTTTTCGAAACTTCCATCATACGGTTTCAGTCTGTGACATCAAAGACATGAGATCAAGAGGAGATCGGTTCTCTTGGGTGGGAGAACGTCATAGACACACAGTGAGATGTTGCCTAGACAGTCTTTATTAACAAGACATGGTGTACTATGTTTCCAATCTCAGAGACTCAGTTTCTTGAATACACTGGATCATACCACAAACCAGTATTAATTAACATTAGTGTTATTGAACACATTGTTAAAAAATCATTCCGGTTTGATAAGAGATTAATCCATCATCCAGGATTCAGAGACTGTTATACAAGGATGGTCAGTCACACAGAGAAATGAAAATAACTATTTGATAACAGATCAAATTCGCAATTATCGTCAAGCATTATCATGGTTTAAACACCGCAAGAACATGAACTCTCTCAACGCATTGATGATTTACAATTTCAAATCAATAAATGTATGTCAAGTTTTCACAGAGTAGTTCGACAAAGAATCCCACAATTACATAATCTACTGGAACAAGCATACCATGATGAAGAGGTATGCTGGCAACAAAAGAGCAGATCACAATGGATGGTACATGGAGATCGTAACACCAGCTACTTTCAAGCATATGCAAAGACTCGATATGCCAAGAACTATATTGCCAGTATAAAGGATGAACTAGGTACACTGCATCGAGGGGAGACAAAGATTGGTAAGGTTGCAGAACAATATTTTCTAACAGTCTACAAAACTTCCGGGATCCCTGTATCACCGATTGATTTTGCTGATTTCAGACCAACAGTTAGTTCTTCAATCAATGACGAACTAATCCGAGACTTCATAGACAAGGAGATTTACAATGCCTTATGTCTAATTGGTGATGAAAGAGCTCCAGGTCCTGATGGATTAACTGCAAGATTCTACAAAGAATGCTGGGACATTGTTGGACCAGATGTGGTTCGTGAAGTAAAATTTTTCTTCGAAACATCAATGATGCGTCCAGGAATTAATCACACCAATATATGTATGATCCCAAAGATCAACAATCCAAATACACTTGCGGATTTCAGACCAATAGCCTTATGCAATGTATTATATAAGATCATTTCAAAAAAAATTTGTTGCTAGACTAAAAACACATCTTGATGCGATAGTTTCTGATTTCCAAGCAGCATTTATCCCTGGTCGGATGATAACAGACAATATATTGGTAGCTCATGAACTGATGCATGCTCTAAAAGTAAGAAAGAGAGTATCTAAAACCTACATGGTTGTTAAAACTGATGTCAGTAAAGCTTATGACAGAGTAGAATGGAGTTTTTTGGAGACAACTTTAAAGTTGTTTGGCTTCTGTGACAAGTGGATAAGTTGGATAATGGCTACGGTTCAAACAGTCCATTACTTAGTGTTGATTAACGGCTCTCCATTTGGATCAATTATGCTAGAAAGAGGAATACGGAAAGGAGATCCTCTTTCTCCTTACTTATTCATCTTATGTGCGGACATCCTAAGCCATTTAATCAAAACAAGGGTCTCGGAAGGTGATATTCGTGGGATTCGAGTTGGGAATGGTGTTCCTGCAATCACACACTTACAATTCGTAGACGACTCTCTGTTTTTTTGTCAGGCAAATGTCAGGAATTGCAAAGCATTGAAGGAGATTTTTGATGTATACGAGTACTATTCTGGTCAGAAAATAAACACATCAAAGTCAATAATTACTTTTGGTTCAAAGGTTTATGGATCCACACAAAACAGATTAAAAGAGGTACTTCAAATTACAAATAATGGTGGCAATGGAAAGTATTTAGGTCTCCCCGAACAGTTTGGGAGAAAGAAAAAAGAGATGTTTGAGTATATAATAGACACCGTCAAAAAAAAAACTTCTGGATGGACATCTAAGCTACTTTCTCCTGCTGGAAAAGAAATCCTTCTAAAGACAATAGCACTCTCAATGCCAGTCTTCTCAATGTCTTGCTTTAAACTTCCTCAAGGAGTTGTTGATGATATTGAGACACTACTAATTAAGTTATAGTGGGACAAAAATTCTCAACATAAAAGCATACCATGGATTTGCTTGGCGAAGACTGCAATATTCAAAAAGAGAAGGAGGATTAGGTTTTCGTGATCTAGCTAAATTCAATGATGCTCTTTTAGCTAAACAAGCATGGAGATTATTAGGAAACCCAAACTCAATACTAGCAAGACTGCTAAAGGCAAGATACTTCAAAGACACTTCAATTTTTGAGGCAAAATCACAAAAATATCAATCTTATGGATGGTCATCTATGCTGGTGGGTATTTATCTAATCAAGAAAGGCTCTTATTGGGAACTAGGAGATGGAGCTCATATTCGAATTGGGAGAGATAACTTTATTGCGACTGATCCTCCTAGACCGATTGAAGTTATAGAAGAAGTTGCAGATTATCCAATTCAAAACTACATCAAAGTATATGGCTGTAATCGTTTCTGGAAAAATGAATTACTTGCAGCTCATGTCTCCTTCGAAGACATAACGAGGCTCCAACAAATGCATATTCCATCACAAGTGTGTGAGGACAAACTCTTTTGGAACTATCATTCATCGGGAGAATACACTTTTAAATCAGGGTATTGGTTTGCTACACATGAACAAGAGTATAGACATGAATTACCACCCCTCCCACATGGTTCTGTCATTATCAAGAACAGGATATGGAAACTTCCTATCCTTCCGAAAATAAAACACTTCCTGTGGCGTGTGTTATCTCAAGCTATAAAGACAAAAACTAGACTGAACACACAGGACATGAACTTAGATCCAATTTGTTCAAGATGTGGACTACACGACGAAACAATTTACCACATTCTGTTTGAATGCTCATATGCTAAATTGGTATGGCAGTTGGCTAACTTACCAACTATATCACTAACACATTTCCAAACCAATCTCAAGAGCATCCTTAATGCTTTCTTGGATGTTCAGCTTAATAGTGTGACATCGACTGAGCAAATTTTACTTCCTTTCTGGTTCATGTGGAAAATATGGAAATCACGAAACAAGTATGTTTTTGAAAATTTCAATGCTAGCCTGATGTCAATACATGTGCAGACAAGATCTGAAGTACAGAACTGGGTAGAAGCGACAAATAGACAAAGAGAACAAGCTACTATTCATGGCACAACATCAGACGCAACTTAATGGTGTCCTCCACAATTTCAATTTGTTAAATGCAACTTCGATGCAATATTTGATGAGATTAATCAATAAGTTACAGGAGGATAGATTATCCGTGATCACACAAGGGAAAGTTTAGCATGGGGAGCAAGCAAATTAGGATCTGCAAGATCACCACTAGAGGCGGAAACAAAGGCATTACTAGGAGCAATACAACAAGTTTGGATAAGAGGTTTTACTTCGGTCGTTTTCGAAGGAGATTGCAGAATTCTCATTGACAACATCAATGGCAAAACGATTAATGTAGCTATTAGAAGTATTTGCATAGACATAGCTTATTGGGCAACAAAGTTCAAGGATAAGAAATTTGACTTCGTTAGACGAAACTGCAACCGCTCAGCTCATGTTTTAGCAAAATATGGATGTAGCTCATGTTTTAGCAAAATATGGATGTAGTCATGTAGATTTTTATTCTAGTTCTGTGTACAAGCTTCCGTGGCTAATCTCAACCATGTATCACTCTAACATTGGTTAATCAATATAATTTTATTTAGACGAAAAAAAAATTAGAAATTAAAAATGTAAGGATTAGATTTAGAAAAGAAAGTCATGCCAATTTGTTAGAAAAAAGGGCAAGCAATTTTTCATATTTTGGGTAAGAGATGGACAGAAGGTGTGGCGGTGGGTAGTGGGCATCAACTCACAGAAGAATCTCTCCTTCCTTAATCCTTATGTTAGTACTTTTAGTAGTGATACAATATTTTCTTGTGGACAAATAAACAGATGTAATTTCTATCCAATGTGTTAATTAATCGTAATTAAAATTCCTCCATTCGTCTTTTTTAAAGGCTAAAAAAAGCTTATCCATGAAACATGAATTGTTTAACTAGCAGCAAACCAAACCAGCCCAAAAAAAAGTAAAAAAAATAACTATAAATGGACAGAGACACAAATCATAAATAATCACTTGAGAGCCGTTTGATTGAATTATTTAAACCACATCACGTCACAACTGGAGGACCCAACACACACGCATCGGACGGCAACACGCCGTCAAAAGTGGGGTCTATGTTTCCAAACAAAACTCCATTTTTCTAGTCCGTTGGAACCCTTTATTCTTTGTTTTTTTTCGAGCCAAAACCGCGTTGACAAACGAGCTCTTTTTGTCTTAAACCTAGCCTAATCCACCGTATAAACCGTACACTATTCCGGACCCGATCCTAGCCCTAAAGTACACTGTACCGAAAGAAAAACAAAAAAAACAAAGGAACAACTGTCTGCGTCCGCCCCGCGCGTCCGCTTCAGTTCCCCTCAAAACTGGTTTTTTTTTTCTTCTCCGTTAAACCGTAACACACTTTTTTTTTAGTAACATACTTGTAATGAAAACGTCATCATCTTCTTCGAGACAGCTACGACCCATCTCGCCACGTGGCATTATCATGGTTATATCCTCTTTCCGACCAGTCTCGCCACGTGTCATTTATTGTGGTTTAAAACTTCCCTTTTTTTTTGTTATATATATATATATTCTCCATCCGTTTTTTTTTTACCGTGAAATCGCTGCCACGGCGGCTGGGAGCGGCGGGACGGCGGAGATCTCGGGAAGGAGAATATCGGTGCCGTCCAAATGGAGGTCGTCGCTGTAATTTAAGAACCTATCGACGGCGAGTGCGCTCGGGCGAGCCACAGCGTTTTCCCAAGCCTCGTCGGCTTCTATTCCTCGCCGGAGAAAAACCTCTGTCGCGTAGACGCGGTGCATGTTCCATTTCCACTGCTTGTAAAGCCTCTGAATCTTCTGTAACTGACGGCACGCAAGCAAACAAGTGTTCTCTTTAATCTTCTCAATCGCTGTTTCAAGAAGTCTCTCCGTCGTCTCCGCCGGATAGTTCCGCATCTCCGACCGGAGAAATTCGTCTAGCTCCGGAACTCCGATGGCACGGCGGATTCCGGCAGAATAATCCGACGAAGACGGATCAAATATGCGGCGAACCTCGTCGACGAGTCCCATCTCAACCATCTTATCAACTCGCTCCGAGACAAACGAGTGTAAAACCGGTCTAGAGACGTCAACCCACAAGAAACAACAATTGTACCTTAACCGGAAGTCAACGCAATTGTTGACCAAAGCCTCGATGTAAGAATTAGAACCACCGGCTATGATGGGGACTCGGTCTCTCTGGACAATTGACTCAACGGCCCTGATTGCTTCCCTTTGGAAATCCTCCGCCGTGAAATCTTCGTAAGTGTCGTGGACGGTGCCGAGAAGGTGGTGAGGTACGCCGAGGCTTTCCTCTGGAGTGACTTTGTTGGTGACTATGTCGAGACCTTTGTAGACTTGGATCTTGTCGGAGTTCACGATCTCCGCCGGAAAACGAGTGGCCAAGTCGATTGCAAGACGGGATTTTCCAGTTCCGGTGGCTCCCATGACGAAAACGACCTTGTCTTTTCGCCGGAAAAACGGACCGTCGACCATGTTTCCTTGGAAGTTTAACAATGGTTGATGAATCACTTGTCTTAGAGCCCTCATGCATGGCTTCATTCTTATAAAACCTTCCCCTGCTGGACAAAATTATATAATTAATATTTTAAAGACAGATCTAATTAGAAGCATAATATAACAAAGGCATAATAACATGCAATAGATTCGTTTGGGGTCAAAGTAGAGACACCGTTCCCGTATATTACTAACCTTGAAGTGGCTTGTTCCCCGGAGCACTGTCTCTTCCCTGTCAATCGTTATAAATTTTCTATAAGAAAAAATGTAACAATAATCTTCTACTTATCTTGTTAATTGGGAAATCTTGAAAATAAATGTGAGTAGAAGGCAAGTTACAGATTCTAGCTCATCAGGTGTATGTGAATAATTAGTGATAGTTACATATGCATGATATAGAGAGAGATACACTGAAACTATATTTGCTCTCAACGAGCATATGTTGTTGATGAAGAAAGATCGGGGCTTCGAAGAATTTATAGTGGCTGGAATGTTACAGTGACATGCTGTTCGTTTTGTTTTAAATATATATATATATATATTTACATATACTTGCTTCATAACACGTGTCTCAAAATGATACATACATATATCACTACAGCTTCACTAAAGAATCATTGAGTGTGATTGGTTCTGTCACTAATTAATGATTTAATTTTGTTTCTATCGCCCAAACAACTCTGATGGTGCCTGTTTTGAAGACGTCTGAACTGTTTCTTCAGTAGTAACTACGACAACGAATTTAGCGCTTGTTGAAAACCAGCAACAAGTTTCAAAAATATATAAAATTCCAAAACCATTTTCGAAGTTTTTTTTGGTTAACATTTTCTAAGTTTTGAGAAAAACAAATGCGTTGTATCAGAAATCTCAAATACCCTAGCATGTTTGATTGGACCTTATTATCATACAAATATAGAAATCTGATTTCAAAGTTAGTGGAATCAACTAAAACTATATTGGTTATGATGCGATTTCTGACTCGAATAAATTAAGGTCTCGAAGCTCTTTTATAATTTTTGGCTTTCGGTTTTTAGCTTTTTCTTATTTGGCTTATTCCCAAAGACCCGTTTCATTTTGTTAATTGCCACTAACTTTTTATTAATTGAAATGGTTAAACATATATATATAGTACATTGGTATGGGTGTTTACTGTTTAGGTATAACCAAAACATGTACAAACGTATGATGAAAAATCACATCAATAGCCTTTCAAACCTAAAAGCTCTACAGAATTGAAATATATATTCCACTAGATTTGATTGAAACTTACTGATCTTAATTAACAAAGGCCGAGAATAATAAAAATTAATGAAAACTTAATATTCTAAAAGTTATTTAAACGTATAAAGATGTTTGTTTTGTTAGGAAACTGAATGTGACCATGCAAAAAAATGAATCAAATAGTACAAGATTCGTTTGCAATTTCACTTCATATATTTTCTACACCAACATAAAACCAACGCAACATTATATACCTAGAAAAGATTACTACAGTTCAAAACTTAAACAATCTGTTACAATTCTTATGAAAAGAGAATCATATAAAAATTTGCTTGTACGAGAGTTCTTATCATTAGACAAACATAGATTATATCATATATGATGAATTCAAATTAGTGGATTGGACAAACTTATATTGATTTGACGTTTAGTGAATGAATAAATTAAGATATCATATTGGGTTAACCTCTAACGATGAAAATGATGATGTATAATGTCGTTCAATTTTTTAGTAACAATGTTTATCGAATTCAAAAATTTAATAGTTAAATGCACGCTTGTTATTATTAAAATTAATATATTCCATTTTCTATGGCCTCAAAGACCAACCAAAAGCCTCTAAGGTCAGACTTTGAGATTTGATTGGCCATTGACCACGTCGAGTTTTTTTTTGTTTTCTTTCTTTTTTTTTTTCCGATCGAAGAAAGTACCCTCACGTGGGTCACCACTATAAGAGAATATAACAAAGTTAATATATAATATTGATGTTGATGGTTGGTGTGCAAATATTACGATGAAAATGTTTAGTAATTCATCACAAATAGATTAATTAACTTTAAACTGTCTAAGAGAATGTAACTAAACAAAAATCAATACCAATTTATAATTAACTAGTTACATAGTTTGCCAAAAAGAAATAGTTATATAGTTATGCTTATTTGTTCCGTCTACAAATTCATGATACATGCATAACTCAATATTGTACATACTACATACATATATAACTCTTTCACAAAAAAAGAAGTTATATATACATATAACTCAATATACAGAATATCTTATTTTGCACTATGAAATCTTATATATGCATAGTGTTAATTCCAAAAATGACATGCATGGTCGAAGTATGGGTTGACGTAAGGTTGAAATAGAATTTTAATAAATTTCTATCGGTTGACAAGAAAAAAAAAAAATAAAAAAAAATAATTGACACAAATATATAATTCCAAACAGAAGTGGGGCTGTTTATGGAGGGTGATATTATATAGCTTTCATGAAACTATTAATATTCATTATTATTATGATGGTGTAGTTGCAGATTAAAGTATCCAAAAATACAAAATGGGTATAGTCAACTTTAGCTAAAGAAATGGCTAATGGATACTTCGTTAAAATGATTTTTATTTATTTACTTATAATTTATTTCAGTGTTAGGGGTCTATGTTTAATCATCCGTCATATAAAAAAGTAGCAATCACCAGGTGACAACAATTTGGGGGGATCTATTTATTTTCAACAACGCGACGAGCAATGGAATTTGCTTTTCTCTGAAGAAAATACAAAAAAAAAATTGTTCGATGCTTAATTTATCACTATTTCGATTGATACAACAAGACGGATATAAAAGTTGTTACTAGAAATTGTTATGGGATCATAAAAGTTGTTATGGTATTGTAAAAATTACCTAGTAAAAATAAGTTGCTAATGTCTATTGTGATTTGTCATCTATATACAAAAAGCAAAAAGTGAACCTTTTGCAGAAAAAAAAACAACTCACGCAGTACTTGAAACTAGTTATGTTTTTGTAGTATTTTAGTTCAGTATTAAACACTTTAATCGTAATTCTTTTTACTTAAACCTTACACATGTTAATCAGGTTATACAGTACTTAAACCTTACACATGTTAATCAGGTTATACAGTACTTATTTTTTCCGTAAGAAAAAGTGTCCGTACACTCGTTAAAAAGAAACATAGATTTGACATTGATAGCTATTTATTCTCTTCGAATTTTCTTTTTCCCTAATCTTTTAAGTAGCGATTCAGGGTTGGGGCCTCTGCCGATGACTTAATTACCATGACCCTTTATTATTTTAAAAATAAAAAATCGAGTTTTATTCGGTTCAACAATAGTAATATTGCAACTATCAAAGTTTTATAGAAAAACAACAAATTGATTAAAATTATCTAATTAAGTGCCCCTTTTCAAAATAAAAAATGTTATCATGGTCCAAAGTGGAGATAGGGTTTCTCATATATTATAACATTTTTTGGGAATCCATTTGGGCCTATGAGGCATAAGAATAAATACATATACAAGCAGACAAATAAGTAATAGACTGAGAACAGAATGAACAAAAATATAAATATAAAATATTTCTTAGGAAGCTCAACTAGAAGCCTCGCTTTTTTTTTTTTTTTTTTTTTTTTTTTTTTATCAAAGAAGTCTAGCTAGGGCTCTTGTACATACAGAAAGGAATATATATATATATATATAAAGTAAATAGAATTTTTTTTTGGGTTTAGATAATTGTAAATTTGTTGTTACAAAAATATTTTGGTAGTATGCATGTATACTATATTATTATGTATCTTCTTCTACCAAAAAATATATTATCGTGTATCTTGAGCAAGATACAGTAAAACCTCTATAAATTAATAATATTGGGACCAGGAAAATCTATTAATTTATAAAGGTTTTAATTTCTTGATAAATTAATAATTATTAATTTATAGAGAGACTTTCCTAAATAACAATTATCATGTTTTGACGATAGCACTCAAAGATTTTTATACAGTAAAAATATCAAAAATGAACTCGAATAAAAATTAATGTGTCGATATATACATATATTTGGATAATTCTATATAATTATTAATTTATATTATTGATGGGACCATATATTTACAAAGGATTTTTTAAAAAAATATTATTTGATTATATTATCGAATAGTGTCCAAAATTACATTAGTCCCAACTTGAAAACAGATAAATTTATTAATTTATAAAAGTTATTAATTTACCAAGTATTAATTTATAGAGGTTCTACTGTATTAAGGTTACCAAACATATTCACCGTTTTTTTTTCAAAACATCAATCAGAAAAGTTAATATGACTTGTGACTTTGGAGAAGAAAAATGATTTGCAAGATTTCTTTTTGTAAAAGACAAATTTATTAATTAAAAGGAAAATGGTAATATCACCTTTAAGAAAGAAAATAATCCAGTTTTAGGAACGAAACATTTGTCAGTAAAATCGAAGTCATAACTTAGCCAAACCTAGCAATCAAGCTTAACGATATCCATAGTTAAGCCATAGTTTTAGGATAGAGCTTGGGAGTGTTGACTCCGCACACGAATATAATCAAAGAATTAAAGATAACTTATATAATTCAGTCTCGCGTTTAAATTCAATACTGTAATATTTAGTGGTGACAAATTGACAATAAAAAATGATACGAAGATGGTTAATAATTTTAAAATTAAGATTAGTCGTCATTTGCATAAAAGATGGATTTTCCTACATGTGTACTCATTTGCAAATGATTAATCGATCGACCACACTCTTAGAATCACCCACTCTCTCTCTCTCATCACCTTTTTTCATTTTTGTAAAAAAACATAAATTACACCACACCCATTATTTTGGATTTGATAGAGTATTCGATAATGGGCGTTCATATAAATTAGAAAGAAATTACATTATGTACATAGTTAGATTCGGACGCACGTAGCATTCATCTTCACTCCGATTCGTGTTTCAATGAATATGTCCAAATTATTAAAGAGAGTTTCATAGCTTTGGTCCAAAAACCTTTTTTTTTGTTTTCTTCTTGGAGCATAATGTACAAATTAAGAGTGTTTTTAGACCATATCCAGCTCATCTGCATAATAATCTCCAAAATGGAGTTTGAAGTTAAATTTCTTCAAATCAATCTCTATTTTCATTTCTAATATCAAAATTTTTATTTTTTCTAATCTATATTTGGAGATCTCTATTTCTATTTTAAACTAAAATTTAGAGATTTTTATTTTTAACTCCATAATGGAATAGAGTTGGAAAAAACTCCTTACTCTCTATATTGTTTTTTTTTATTAGAAAAATGGGCCAGAGATGGTCTTAGTCATAGAATCTTTAAATGGTAAAAAACTAAAAATATCCCATTTTCTGCATTTTTCATGATTAATATCTATGTTGGCAGAAATAATTCGTAGCATAGTGCTGCAGTATTTCCATTTCATTACCTTTTTGTTTCTTAAAATTATTTATCACAAATCTATTAATTGTGATTTGTATTTTACATTACAAAATATACTAGGTTAGAGCATTCCTATGTATTTCTCCATTTTATTTTTATTTTAGAGTTAAAAATGAAGATTTTCAAATTATAGTGTAATATAAAAATGGAAGTTTTCAAATGTAGAGAAAAAATGCAGATGAGTTGGAGTAAAATTGACTCAAAAACTCTAATTTAGAGATGAAAATGAAAATGGGTAAGAGATGATTTTAAGGCATTTGTAGTGGAGGTTGCTCCTATCGTTACTCTTATTAAAAAATAATAAAAAGATGAGAGAGAAAGTAAAGAAAGAATAACGTTTCTTGCTGGAGAATTTTGAGAATGGTTTGAGAAACGCTTCTCGACATGTGTCATTCATTTATTGGCACACATTTTTAAAAATAAATAAAAAATAAAAATATGTAATAAAAATATCTTTTTTTTTTATTTTCTGAATAACATTGAGTCGTTCTCGACTAAAGATGGTGTTATATATCTTATGAAGTGTCACATCCAACATTCATATTTGAATATATATATATTCTCGACTAATGTTCTCGACTATATATATATATATATATATATTCATATTTGAATATGAATGTTCTCGACTATATATATATATATATATATATTTTTTTTTTTGATTAGAAAATAGCTAACTCATAAATTTATCATTGTCAAACGTCAATCATTGTTACTACGAGACAATAATAAATTTTATATAGCAATAACTAATAGCTATAAAGTCTATAAGATTAATTAAAAAAAACAAAAAAAACTAATAGTCAGTCCACTAATGCTTAGATTAAGAAAATCGTTGTCATGATGGGAAATTTCTGTTCACAAACCATATATAGTGAAATCTGAATCATACATTTTGGGATGTATTGAAACCATTATTTAAGAAGATTTTATGGGATTTAAGAAATTTGGAATTTTGATAGATTTTTGGAAAGTTGATATGATTTATGTTAAAATTCTTTTAAATCCCACCTAAAACCATGAGATTTAGATTTCTGTATTTCTAACTAAATAAAATCCTCTTAAATTCTCCATAATCCCTAAGAGGGATATTGAACTTGTATTTTAAGGGATTTGGTGGGATTTGAATATTTTAGGTTTTTACAAGATTTGATTGGCTTTTAGAAGATTTCTGGTTATTTGTTAGAGTTTTTATATATTTTTCTAAAAACACTTTGTGATTTGGTGAGATTTTATTATTAGATTTTGGGAGATTTTAGGGTACTTTATAACAAAAAAAAAATGCATTTAGAACTTAGATGACGATGATGGATGCTCTCGACTTCTCATCGATTTGTCATGAGACTGACCGTCACAAAGTGAATTCATCATCGCTTACCTTGCACCACCTGCCTCCAGCGTCGGAAACCACCACTTTGACAGGTTTAACGACGAGCAATTCACGTCTGTCTTCAACGACTACATACACAACAACCACAATCATCACCATCACAACAACAACTTCAACGACAATATCTACGGTAATACGCCGTCCAATCACAATAGCATTAGCGATGATAATAGCAAAGAAACACACCCATCCCATCATGATCATCACATGGACAACATAGCCTACCAAAACAATCTTATGTTCCATGTTTTTATTTTTCTGGATTAACAAGGGATTAGATTGATGAGAAGTAAGCTTAGGAGATTGGTTTACATGTGTGTTGGTTGTTGTGCAGTATTGTGTATTGTCTTTGAGGTGACAAGAGTTTAATGTGGATACGATTTGTTGTAACTTGCAAAGAAAAGGACAGTGTATTCATCCTCGGGATCAACATAAGGAACGAGAATAAGGAGATGCGAAGACCACCAAAACCACCAGCAAAGCGGTGGAGAGAAGTAGTCGGGTAATAGAAGTAGGACCCGATCTGGTCCTTAGGTTGGAAATGGTAGGTAAAGTTCTGTCCTGCTGGGATGAGGCATGAAGTCCCAGCCACACCATCTTGCCAGCTGTTCTTCCTGTGCTGAATCCCGCTCCTGCATCCACAATCCATCATAAATACTCGTTAAAATGCGTCAAACAAAATGTAGACATATTAAAAGAATGTTGAAGTCTCTGCATCTAGAGTCCGGCCTATAAATACCTGTAACAACAAACCTTTTAATAGATTATCAGAAGATAGATAAAGAATGTGGTCAAGACGAAAGGCTCGTCGAGGTTGTTGAAGACATTGATGACAACGTTGTTGTTAGAGGTTGAGTTAAGGTTAGGACTAGGGAATTGACCGTTGATGAGAATCACCTTTTGAGGAACACCGAGAGGTAAGGTAGTTCTGTATGTCACGTTCCATGTATAGAAGAAGTAAGGATCGCTAGCTTTCACAATCGCCACCGTAGAGACGAGGCAGACCAACACCGTCAATAACCTCCCCTCCATTTTTTCTCTTTTTTTTAGAGGAAAAAGAGAATAATTTTGGTTTATGTGTTACGTATAATTAACCCTTTCCTATCCAAAAAAAAAAGAAAAAAAATCAAAGCAAAACTCTGTTTTTTTGGTTTATTCTCAGTTTTACTCTTGCTGAATCAATCATCCGTAACGTCCGAGGAGTGGGGAAGAGGACGTGATAAGGTGAAACTGTTTCTATTTCAATTTTGATTTTTCAAGAAATACAGTTTTTTCTTATAAATTCCTGAAAAATTCTACCACAAAAGATATGCTTTTGAGGGGGAGCATTTTCAACTAAAAAAACAAAACAAAATCTCTTAGAATAAATTTACATAAATCCAAGTTGAATAACATAGGATTTTAAAAGATTCTTAAAAATCATCAATTGAATAACAAGTGATTTTAAGAGTACTCTAAAATCTTTTAAAATACCAAGTTCAATACCCCCTCTAAAACTTATTAAAATCTAAATCCACACACTGTTTTGA
The DNA here is from genome assembly GCF_030686135.1 of Camelina sativa. Classification (NCBI taxonomy): domain Eukaryota; kingdom Viridiplantae; phylum Streptophyta; class Magnoliopsida; order Brassicales; family Brassicaceae; genus Camelina; species Camelina sativa. Next base: position 7,758,718 of record NC_141892.1, read on the forward strand.
ATAATAATAGATTTTAAAGTAGATTTTTAAATCATCAGTTCAATAACAGTGGATTGTAATGGACTTTTTAAAATCCATAATGAATAACATAGGATTTGTAAATTTTAACTAATCACTTAAAATGTCAAGTTGAATACACTCTCTTTTGTCGGATGGATTCTCCGGTGAACTATATAATTTTATACAGTAATCCAAAATTTTAAACTAATCATAACGATTAGTCGATTACATAAAAAAAAAAGTCACACTAGTCGAAAAAATCATGTCAGTAGATGGGCCTAGTTTGTTTATCTTATTGGGCTCTACAAAAGGATTCATTACATCTCAAAATGATTTAAGATCCTAATATTTTAATATTTTATTAAATCGTCAAATTAAAATAATTATTATATTCAAATACACACATCACACAACAGACTGGCAGAGTATTATAATCTAATTAGTTATCATTATGACTTATGAGCCATCGTAATTGTCTAATAGACTTGAGAGAGTAGACTAAATAATGTCATGAAAGAGTTTAAGACGTTACATGCAATACCAACGACTTTTTCTCTCGCCACGCGCATGACGGAGCGTGCTTTTCACTCTCTAAAAGTTTCATTTTGTCTCTCGCAAACGAAATCTGAAACCGCCACACACAACAGTCGCCAAAACCAAAACAAATGTCTCTCTCCCTTCCCTCTTCTTCCGCCGCCGCCGCTGCTACTGCGGCAGCGTCGACATCGGGATCATCGTCTTCTACGGCGACAGTTTCTTCACCCTCCACGACAACGTCCTGGTTCTCCGGAATCGTTCGTGGCCGTGGTGACAAATCCGGCACCGCGAAGCTATCAAAAAGCTCTTCCATGGCTGGAGGTGGAAGCGGAAGCGGAAGCGGAGATTACGGTGGACCAATCAAAGGGAAGAATCAATTTCGTGGAGTTTTGTTCAAATACGGTCCCAAATCTATTCAGGTTCTCTTCCTTCTCCAATTTCGATTTGTTTAGATTTTGGGTTTGCTTTTGAGTTACATCAAACCAAAAGGAGAAACCTTTTTGGCTCCTTTTATTGGGTTGCTTAAGGTTAACGTTTCCAAGCCCATGTGAGAGACTCTGAATTCATGTTTTGCATCAATTGAGTTGACTAGTTTATATAGCAGCAGTGATCATCCAAGTTAACCTTTCTGAATTCTTCTAGGTTAGATTCTGGAGGTAACAACAGCTTTGCTTGTCTGTTTCATGTGTATCTCTAGGTGGCTTTTAAGACCGGGGAGTATAAACAACAAGTGGTATTTATCGGTGGATTAACCGATGGACTTTTAGCTACTGAGTATGTGGCTTCTCCCTTTTGATCTTAATCTTTATCTTTTGGCATGAATTTGCCTATGAAAATTTCATGTATATTAATTGATTAGAACTTTCATAAAAATTGGCCGTTTCAGTTACTTGGAACCTCTTGCAATTGCTTTGGATAAAGAGAAATGGTCACTTGTTCAACTACTGATGTCGTCTTCGTATTCTGGATTTGGCACTTCCAGCTTGAAACAAGTAATGATTTACTTGATTTGGATTTCTTCTTGCCTTGTTATATTGTTAGTCTCTAGCGAAAAGCTAAGAATTTCTCCATTCAGCAATTTACTTAACAATTTATTCTTGTTCCTTTTGATGAAGGATGCTCAAGAGATAGACCAGCTAATAAACTATCTCATCAACAAAGAGAACTCTGAGGGTGTTGTTCTGCTTGGTCATAGCACTGGCTGCCAGGTGATTGGTTATGCTCCCAAACAGTTTTCCTCATGGTTCTGTAAGAAAGTTATGACATAAACTCTTTCGTCTCACACTTTGAAACAGGATATTGTTTATTATATGGGAACAAATGCTGCATGCTCCCGAGCTGTCCGAGCTGCAATTTTGCAGGTGCTAATTCTAGATTCTGACTTATACATTTTGTTATTCTCTTAAAGCTACTCATTCTCTTATGTGAAAGGCCTTGAAGTTGGGTCTTGTGTTGTGTGCTGTATCGTATGTTTCGACTTTAGCTCATACTGGTTATTGCAATAATTATGTAGGCACCGGTCAGTGATAGAGAGTACAAAGCAACGCTTCCTGAAACACCAACTATGATAGACTTGGCTGCAAACATGATAGAACAAGGTAAAGGAGAGGAGCTAATGCCTAGAGAAGCTGATCCTTGTGCTCCAATCTCTGCGTATAGGTAAATCTCTAGACGTCTTTGTACCATAGTCGCAGCCTTTAAAATGGAAGTACTGTGTGTTTAAACATGTCTAGATACAAAAAAAAAATTATATTTTGCTTGCGTCCTGCAGATATCACTCCCTCTGCGCTTACATGGGGGATGACGATATGTTTAGTTCTGACCTTAGTGATGATCAGTTGAAAACTAGACTTGGGCATATGGCTAACACACCTTGTCAGGTAAAACAAAAGGAACCATCTCAAGCATTTCCAGTCCCGATGAACATAATTTTTTCTTGTGGTGGCTAATTGGGCACTGATTAGCTTCTTCTATCATCTATGTCCTGGTTCTTCTATACAGGTGATTTTCTCCATGGGTGATGAGTATGTACCGGAATATGTCGACAAAAAGGCATTGGTTAATAGGTGAGGCCATTAGACTAAAGTAACAATAAGAATATAGGTATAGATGGAGAACTATAGATGCAAACTTTGGATCAAAATGATATACGAATGATTGCACATGAACAAACCCAATGATAGAGAAATGAATGATTAGATCTCTGTGTGATTACAGATTAAGTAAAGCAATGGGTGGAGCAGAGAAAGTGGAGATAGAGCATGGGAATCATTCTCTCTCCAATAGAGTTCATGAAGCTGTTCAAGCCATTATGGGTTTTGTCAAAAGGGAAGGACCCAGTGGTTGGGATGATCCGTGGAGCTAAATCTGCTTTTTCCATATAGAGTATGTGGATGAAAACTCAAATTCAAATCTGAATCTCATGAATTAATTCACTTCTTGCCTGATTCATAATCATTACCCCTTGAAAAGTAAATTTTTGTTTTCCTTGTGTTATAGAACCATCAATTTCTTTTGTTGCTTTGTTTTGTCGTTAACCAAAAAAATTGTTTTCTTGTTATATAATCTTCAATATGCCTTGTCTTGCTGAGTCCATAAGTTCAGTTTGAACAGAGATGCTTCATAAACATGAAAAATCTGAATCGGTAAGCAACCAAAGGTAGAAGGTAAAATGATAGAACATCTCCCAAGAAACTATCACCAAACTTCACCAACAATAATAGACGTTGAGTTGTGTCAAGTCAAGTCAAAGGCTAGGTTAATAATAGAAATTTCCATTATTGTAGAGATAACTGTTTTCACCTAAAACAATCAACATCATACTTATACCAATATCTTCCTAACTAAAAGATAGATTTTTTTGTTTACCAAAAATTGTTGACTTTTCAGTTAACCAAAAGGATTAAGATGGATCATTATTAGCAGCCAAACAAAACTGAACTGTGAATTATAAAGTTATAATCTCACACCTAACCATTCTCTTTTATCTCAATATCTGTTTTCTTTTTTTGTCATCAGTTATGAAATATATTATCCCGGCAAAAGATATTTTTTTAAGCGGCGGTGCGACAATGAGAAAACAAAAAGACACGTGACGCCAACATTGTCTCTAAAATCCCACCGTACACTACACGACCGATTCATGTTTAACCAGACGTCACGCCGACGCGACTTCTAAACACACGCTTCCTTGGTTGACGGCGCGATCACACCGGTTCGGAGCTAATGGTAGTTTCCGCTTATTCACGAGGGTATAATCGTCTGTGACTATAATTGTCATATCCTTACTCTTCCGCACTCCACAGATTTCTCTCCTGCCGACCAATCTCTAAAATTCTTACCAACTCTGTAATTACGCTTTTTCCTTTCTCGAGTTATTCAAAATTGAGAACAACATTAAAAATCGGAAAAAAATACTCAGCTACCCAAAGTATTGTTCGATATATAGTCACATATCCCAACTTTAAAAATGTATTGCCAACTACACGAAATATATGTATTGCATAGTCACATATACCAACTATATGATGACATGTAGTCAACATCGCAACTTTTTTATTTTGGTACACCGTTCATCAGAATTCGGTGTTGATCAGTATTGACCGATGTTGATTAATAAAAATATGCAATTTTTTTTGTTTTTAATATTAGAAACCAAAAAAATAATGTTTACATCTTTAATGTATTCATTCTTATAATTAGTAATTTTAATTTTGAATCTAAACTAATAGTTAAATAAAAATTATTAATAATTATTTTAAATTCATATATATATATGAATATTTTCTACAGTCAAATATATTGTTTTGCAAACTCAATTTTTTGGATCTTCTATATATTAAAAATAAATATTGTGTGTTTTTGTTGTTTACAATCAAATAGATTTCTTTTATTAAATAACAAAAACATTGTATTTAAATAAATCAAATAGTAAGTTGATGTTTTTAATTACAATAGAAAAAGAAACTAACTATTATAAGACTGGATGAATTAACAGATATATGATATATTTTTATATTGCAAAAATTAATAAAATTGAAATGAAAAATCATTAATAATTTTTTCAGATATTAAATTTTTTCTTTTTACCATGAGTATATAACATTTTTCAATAATTCTAATAATTTTGATATGTATTGGGTTTGGTTCTAAGTATTTTTGTTGTAGATATATTTTTGTGGTTGAGAATATTAAATAATATTAATTTTATATTTAGATAAATTAAGTAAGAAGTTGATGTTTTTAAATTAATAAAGTTAAAATAAATAGTTTTCTTATTTGATTTATTATAACAAGATTATCTGGTTTGAATTTAAGTTTTAATATCTTATGAATGATTTTTATTTCAATTTTAGTTAAGTTTTGAAATTGAAAAAGATAACTATTATAAGACTAAATTAATGGAATTATATAAAATATATCTTTATTTTGGATCCATATATGTTTTACATTATAAAACACTATAAATGATTCCTAAATAATTCAACTAAATCTTTTTTTTCGTTTCTAATATTAAAAACAAAAAAAAATGCATATTTTTATTAGTCAATATCGGTCAACGCCGTTCAATACTGGTCAACATCAGATTTTAATGAACGGTGTACCGAAATAAAATGTTGTAATGTTGAGTACATATCATCATAATTGATATATGTCATCATGCAATACATATATTTAGTGTAGTTGGCAATACATTTTTTAAGTTGGGATGTGGCCATCTACTAAACAATACTTCCTGTAGCTGAGTATGTTTTTTCCTTAAAAATCACCTTGGAACTCGCCGTGTCGTCAAATTTGATTTCTTTCCTATTGTCGTCAAGAGTTCTTCAGATGCCAGAGAAAGTAGTGATTCCGTATCCATCACTGAGTTATCATCTTCATCAATGGAGATTAAGCGCTCTAACATCACTCGTCTTCTTCCTAATGGTTATCGTATGGACCATTGACGGTTGTACACTCAAAACCTTCATCGAAAAATCATGGAGACTCAACTCTCTGGATCTGTAATATAGTATGTAATATTATGTAATATTTTGAAAGCATACAAATAAATAGTTATATTTTAGTATGGAGTTACTGTTCTATGCATATTAACAACTGTTTTATTGGTTTAAAGTTGATCTGAAGTTAATACGGAATTGGTATAGAGTATATATCGAACAATTGTGTGAATGGTAGAAAAATAACAGACTGATTCGATTTTAGTTTGATCCAGAGCATACTGACCAACCATTCAAGCCTCGATATGATTGTATCAACTATAAAATCATATTTGCAACAATCACATTTATCATTTCGTAAGCCGGATCTTAGCGAAAAGAGAAGTTTAAGTTTTGCCTCCAACAATCAAACCGTCTGATATTTTTGCTTCTTTGGCTTAAGGAGAAAGAAAAGCATTTTCTTGACAATGAAAAGTCGTAGTATCTTACTAACTTGGCGGTCTTAGAATTACTCCAAATTCCCCTTATCAAATTAATATCTGCTTCGGTGGCATTGGCTACTATACACATTTAATGGAGAAAAATCATGCGGCGGCTCACTTCTCCTCCTTCTCTGGATCTGGATCCGACCCGGGTGAAGAAGCTTTCTTGGATCTCTGTCGAGCAAGAGCAGAACTTTACGGCGAATGTTTTAAGAAACTGGTTAGCTCCTCCTGGAGGAGAGAAGTGCAGAGAAGCAAAGACCGTTGAGATTTCAGTTCCGGGAATCGACGGGAAGGGTTCAGTAGAGTTAACGGCTGGTAAGATTCACGAATTCAAGTTTCAATCTTTAGACGATTCTGGGAAACGAGTTTGTATCGGTGGAGATTACTTCGAGACTGATCTCTCCGGCGAAAATTGGAAATCTAGACCGCCGGTTAAAGACTTAGGAAACGGAACTTACTCTTTGTTTCTTCAGGTTCATCCTGATTTCGCCGGAGTTTACAATCTCACTGTTGTTTTGCTCTTTCGTCGCTTCCATGGTCTTAAACATAGCCCTTCGCGTTTCGCTTTCGACAGACAGCTACGTAGTTTCAGATTACGGTTTGTCAAGAAACCCGACGTTGTTTTTCCGGAGCTTCGTAGATGTGTTCGGTCTGATTTCGACAGAGACGTTTGGTCTGGTCGGTGGGTTAGGCTTGGTAAGAACAAGGAATGCGAAATCAGCAACGACGGACGTTACCGTTGCTTACCGGATGGTTTCCCTTGCCGTGAACCATGGTGCTATGGAGCTTTAGCTGAGTTAGAGAGCAATGGTTGGGTTTACTCTAGCCATTGTTCGTTTAAGCTCTTCTCAGATGATTCGGCTTGGGACTGTTTGAAGAACAAATGGATCTTCTTTTGGGGTGACTCGAACCATGTTGATTCGATTAGGAACTTGTTGAACTTTGTATTGGGTCATCCGGAGATTGGTGTTGTGCCGAGGAGGTTTGATTTGAAGTTCTCGAATCCAAAGAACTCGTCAGAAACAGTTAGGATCACGAGTGTTTTTAATGGACATTGGAACGAGACTCAAAACTATCAAGGTCTTGATTCACTTAAAGATGAGGCCTTTAGAGAGTTGCTTAAAAGCTATTTCGTCGAAGAGACAGGTGTACCGGACGTGATGATCGTTAACTCGGGTCTACACGACGGTGTTCATTGGTCTAACCTTAGAGCGTTCACAAAAGGAACTAAAACCGCGGCTGCGTTCTGGAGAAACGTTTTTGACTCGGTGATAGCTCGAGGATTCCGCCCGCCGGAAGTGGTTTTTAGGAACACTATTGCGACGGGCGGTTACGCGAGGACGCTAGCGTTTAACCCGAGCAAGATGGAAGTGTACAATGGTGTGTTTTTGGAGAAAATGAAGGAACTAGGTTTGGTCTCGGGTGTGATTGATAACTTCGATATGACGTATCCTTGGCATTTTGATAACCGGTGTAACGACGGGGTTCACTACGGGAAAGCTCCGGCCAAGATGCGGTGGAGAGACGGCGAGATTGGGCATCAGTACTTTGTGGATCTCATGCTTGTTCATGTCTTGTTAAATGCAGTTTGTGTAAGATAAAAGAGCAGAGTAGAGACTAGAGAAAGCTCAGGTTTTAGGGACTTGGGAGAGATTCTTTTATTTGTCTTGTGTAGAGACTTTGTTGATTACTTGATTTACTGTATGATGTTGTTAGCTATATAAGATTTGGTAATTTTAGTCACAGCTGAAAATTCAGTAATCATCCGATTACACCCGTGTTTTTATTTGGTCAAAAATAGTTACATTGCTGTTTTTTTTTTTTTCTGTTCTTTTGAAAAGAATTCGTCATTGGAATAAAAATTTCTAAATCACATCTTTTTTAATGTGTATATTTATCATATTTTATACAAATACTATAAATAAATGATTGACCATCTTTTGTAATTAATGAAGGAGTCATTTTGAATAATTAAAATGAAATATGCATCTCGTGGCATCGTGTCACTTAAATACTTAATGTCATTGTTTTTTTTTCATTGTTTTATCTTTTGGTCAAAGATCTTCTTTTCTAATGTAATTTAACTTAATTTATATAATATACAATCATAAAACGAGCAAACCAAACGGCATATACGCGGTCACTAATTTATTATACATATGGCATAATACCTTTTTGTGAATTAACAAAAAAAAATTGGTTATCTAAATTAGAGAAGGGAGTAAAAATTTGATTCTATTTAATTTTAAATATAAATTTGTTTAGATATTAAAAAGATAGTAGTAGTATAATTGAAATCGAATTAAAGAGTCGGTACGGGCCACGCGGTTTAATGTAACCAGTCACACAGTTCTGATAATTGCCATCTCTCTCACGCTAAACATGGAACTCTCCTCCAAACCAAATCAGCAACAATTGAATTGAATCCAAATCCCATCATCCCTATCACGAAACCTCCCCTCCCAATTAAAATCCTCAAAGTCTTGCCCTTTTCCGTTTCTGAGATTAGATCATCTCCAAGCCAAGCCAAGCCAAGCACACACACACACACACAAAGGAGGAGGATTTCTGAAATATTCTTTGCTTTTTGTCGTAATTCTCTCAATAATAGCTGGCTGCTTGTCAAATAGATTCAATCCCGGGAACGCCGTGTAAGAGTCGCCGGAGGCGTCGTATGGCGTTAACGTGGGGATCTGGTCTTCGGATTTCGGTTCTCCTTATCCTTATAGCTGCAATTGTCTTAGCTTGCTATTTTCTCCCCGTTGAGAAGGTCCGTAATTAGCTAAATTAGGGTTTTTAATGAAATGGGTTTTTGTTTTTGTTGGATCATCTCTGAAATATTCTCACAATTCATCTCATTTGAGGTTTCGTAGCAATGAAAAGGATTGAGCTTTTTTTTATTTATTTTTACCCCTTGCATATGATTTGTGGGCATGAGATGTGTTTATGTGTGGCTGAATTGGTTAGCAGAAGCAAATGTGGTAGTAAAGCTAATAGATTTGTCTCTGGATGCATCTTTCCTTTTTGAACTCGTCTCATTTTGGAGTATTATTGATTTTTCGTCATCATCAGCTAGTTTATGGTCCGAAACTTACTATTTCTTTGTATTTTTTTCTCAGCTTTTGAAGGATTTTTTGTTATGGGTTGAACAAGATCTAGGGCCTTGGGGACCTTTTGTCCTGTAAGTGACTCTTTTTCTTCTTCTTGTTTCTTGGTATTTGATGTTTATTAGATTCTTGCGTGTATTGTAGCAGTGAGCTACAGCAGCAGTAATCTGTTTCATTAGTAATGTTTATCCATGGATTTAACAAGTCTATGCACATACAACTTCTAGAAATTTAGGAACATAAGAGTTAGGATGCCTTTTTCCGCAAGTTGTTTACCTTTGTACTGAACTTTTCTTTCTCTGGTAATGTTTGCAGAGCTGTTGCATACATTCCTCTAACAGTTTTGGCTGTTCCTGCCTCGGTTCTCACGGTATGTACATCAGATTCTTCTTCTTTTTTGTGTAATATAACTATTATCCAGGAGAGGGTTTATTCACTTCGAGAGTCTCAGATTTATCTACAAATTTGAGAAATCTTATTTGGTTGAAGTTTGTGATATTCAGATCGGTGGTGGCTACCTTTTTGGGCTGCCAATTGGTTTTGTGGCAGATTCAGTCGGTGCTACACTTGGCTCAGGAGCAGCATTTCTTCTAGGCCGTACAGTAAGTGTCTCAAAGTTCTTATGTAGTTAGAAGATATGCAGACAGACGCTATCCTTATTGTTTGGAGCTTACATGGTAAATGCTCTTATGCAGATTGGAAAACCTTTTGTAGTTGCAAAATTGAAGGATTATCCTCAGTTTCAATCAGTGGCGCTCGCGATTCAGAAATCTGGTTTCAAGGTTTGCACTTTAAACCTACCAAGTTTGAATCCTTTCTTTTTTTGTGTGTGTTCTGACACTCTGTGTTTTACTTATGAATATGCAAAAATTGAATGTAGATATGCTTGCTGCTCCGGCTTGCTCCGCTTCTCCCCTTCAGCATGTTGAACTACCTCTTATCTGTAACTCCAATTCGGCTAGGTCCATACTTGCTTTCTTCTTGGTTAGGGATGATGGTAATCTAATCTACTTCACCTCTCTGTAAAATGTTTAAATCGTAAGATCAAAAGAATACATCTTGACACATTATTAATTCGCAGCCAATAACGCTTGCCCTAGTGTATGTTGGAACAACTCTAAAAGACCTTTCTGATGTGACTCACAAGTGGAGGGAGTTCTCGCTAAGTCGCTGGGTAATGTTTTGGCACAAAGTTAACAAGTGCATTCTCAGCTTCTTGTTTCAATCTCTTTTCTGATCTGTGCTCTGCATTTTGCAGGCGATCTTGATTTCAAGCCTTGTAATATCCGGTTAGTTGGACAATTCCTAGAATTCAGCTTCACCACAATAGAATCTTTATCAACCTGCTAAATGCACAGAACCACTAATTATTGTTTCTTCTTTTTATCTGTTCTGTTTATTTGCAGTGATATTAATGGTCTGTGTTACAAAAGTGGCTAAGTACGCTTTAAGAAAAGCTTTAGCAGAGCACGGAGGAGACATGAACGGAGCGGTTGCAGCCTCACCGGAGCTGGCCGTTACTGACGATGCTCCTACGGATCTAAACGAGCCTCTCTTAATAAAGATAGATGCTCAACAACCTCAGGAACAAGAGACAACCATAGTCCTTAAATAAAAACGCTACTGAATACTTTGTATAATAATCTTTTTTATCTTCAACTTACAAAGCATAGTTTTTCTTGGTTTGTAAAATAACATAGATTAAAAATTATTTTCAAAAAGTTTTTTTTTTCTTCTTCTGAGATGTAATTATTTAGTTCACAGGGTGTTTAAGTATTAAATGAATAAAAAATAAATTAAACGGGTTTCGCGATGTAGTGTTCTTTGTTTTTTTGTATGTATTGAGTTTTCTACAGCTCCAAATATCTAAAATATAATTTTTTTTTTGAACATAATAATATTCAAAGCTAAAATATGTGTATTTTTGTTTTTTCAAGGGTTTGAATAGGAAGAAGAAATATAGTCATGTCTCTTTCGGTCAAGTACGATTAAAAAAAAGTTACAACGCGTTGACTCTTTAATACAAAAGTGGCAGTGAATCTAGCGGTAAAGATATCATTTAACTGTGCAAAGTAAAAAAAAAAGGTAATTAATACATGTTCTAAAGTTTCTAACATAGACAAATCTTTGATCTGACTTCTTCTCTTCTCTTACAAATCCCTCTTGTCTTCTGAGTCTTGTCTATCTATGGGGATCTCCTTCAGCAACCGTCGACGTGACAACAACCACCACCGTCACAACCACAATCACCCTCCTCCACCTCCTCCTCCTTCTCGTCCGCCGTACTATTACTCTGCCGATCCTCCCTCGCAACAACCGCCGCCTCAAAACGACTACAGCTACACTCACAACAACCTCGTTTCAACTCCACAGCTCGCTCTTCCTGCTCCTCCTCCACCACAACCACCGTCTTCTCAGCCTCCTCCGCCGCAGATTAATCACGGACCATACGGTCAAAACTATTATCAAAACCAGTATTACCCGCAACCAGCTCCTCCGTATTTCACCGGTTACCATCACAATGGTTGGAATACTCTGATGAGGCCGGTTTACTTCGGTCCGCCTACGGTTCAGGTACCTCTGCCTTCTGTGGAGCACCAGAACGCGAAGAAGGTGAAGAATGCTGTCAATGTGAATAAAGCTACGGTGAAGCTCGAACCAGACGATCTTAACCCTGGTCATCATCTTGTTTCCTTCGTCTTCGATGCCGTGTTCGATGGCAGGTATAAATTCTTAATTTGATGATTTACAGTTACAGGGGTCTTTGATCAATCGGAATTTGTGTGAAAGTTTCTGACTTTAGAATTCGGAATTGGGATGAGATTGGCTAATTAGGGTTCATGAGACTTCTAATTTATACTGAATCTCATATTTGGATCATAAAGGTTTAAACTTTACTTGATGAATCTCGTATTTGGATCAAAAAGGTTTAAACTTTACATGATGTGACTCAAAACCCTTGCTTGCTTGTAAGTTGTAACTGGAATTTAGGTTTTTTTTTCAATTTTCTTTTAGGATCAATTTGGTTCAATTGATCCAAGTTTAGTGATTATTATAACCAGAACAGGGACTAGATTTGGCTAATTGCAGTTGCGGTTGTCAAGTAATTGTTTGCGACATTGAGCTAGTTTAGCTACATATCAATCTTATTATACTCTGTGTGTTGCATACCAAGCTTATGGCTTTTGTGAACATTATTAAGAAGATTACCAACAGTGAGTCTGATTGATGTGTTACTTGTCTCATTTTCAGTTTCACTGTCATATTTTTTGCAAAGGAGGAATCAAAGTGCACAATCGTTCCGCATATACCAGAAGCTTACCCACCAACCAAAGTCCCTTTCCTAAAAGGTACTGCGCAGAAGTTTCTACAACCTTCAGGGACAGGAACTGACTTAGGCTTCTTTTCACTGGATGATCTATCGAAACCAACAACACAAGAGGTGTACCCACTTGTAATATCAGCCGAGACAGTAATCCCACCAAGCTCGGTTTCAGAGGAAACATTCGCTCATAAGCAAATCACACTAGCCGGTTTGGAGAAGACTAACGATAGATCTTTTAAAGTGAAAGTCATGAAACAGATCCTATGGGATGAAGTTGAAGGAAAACGATATGAACTACAGGATTTGTATGGAATCGATAACTCGACCACACAAGGTAATGCTGCGTCGGGCTTAGAAGATACCGGTGGCAAAGAATGTGTCATATGCTTGACTGAACCTAAGGACACAGCCGTCATGCCTTGTAGACATTTGGTAAAGCTTTTTCCAATTTTCTTTGCTTTCTTCTAAACACAAGTTTTGCATTTAGTCGGTACACTTATTACCCGTAGTTTCGAACATGAACATGCAAAGTCTGTCATTCTGTCATTTTAGACTTACTACACCAAATCTTTTACAAGAACATAGGTTTTTTGGTTGTCTTGTCATCGAGACTAAATCATGATGTGTTTGTCTCTTGCAGTGTTTATGCAGTGACTGCGCAAAAGAACTCCCGTTTCAGTCAAACAAGTGTCCCATTTGTAGAAAACCTATCGAAAGACTTGTAAAGATGAAAGTGGAAAGTAGTAATGAACAACACTGAAAGAGAGGTTTGTTCCCTTCACTCTATACACCAAGTTTGATTCTTTCTTCTTTTTCTCCGAAACCCTTGAAGCAAATTCTAATGCCCTGTTTGCTTAAACAAACCTCATTTCATACTCTGTACATATTTGTTGCTCTTAGTTTCGGAAATTTGGAAGAAAAAACGAAAACATCAGTATTGTAATATATATATATAGCTCTCTAATGATTCTAGAGAAGTTCTTGTTGAGTCTCTCTGCTTGAACCACTTATTAATCTCTTTGATGTGTTATTGGATACTATTTCTTTGTTTGCTTAACTGAACTTGCAACCATATGTTGGTTATAGTAATGGATCGAGTCATACTCTCTAGACACCGAACCTCGTAATAATCACTTCTATGTTACGATAGACAGGAAAGTTCTGGAAAGAGTTATGGATACCTCTATATGTCCCTTATTTGGCTTTCTTTTAACTCTTTCTTCTCTAGAAAGTAAAAGTTTGTGTAGAAGACAAAAAAAGGGGACCTTGATAATTACAGAAATTCAAAAGATAATAAAGAGAGATGGAACTGAAGTTGATGAAGAACATTCAAAGAAGTAATCTTCTTCTTTCTTTTTCCTCTCTCCTTTTTGCTCTTTTGTCTATCAAAAAGGCTAAAAGAAAAGGAAAAGCTGGTTTGGAGATGGAGAATGTTTCCTATTGAAGTTAAGCCTGAGAAAGAAAGAAAAAGTTAGAAAAGTGAAGTTTGAGTTCATTCTTTTTGACAGAATGTTCAAACTTTTGAATTGAGGAAGATATTAAATATACAAAAAAGTCTTCATTTGATAGTAGTGAAGTGACCCTCTTCACAAGCGAAATCATTTTTTACATATACCTATTGGAACCAGGTGGTATCAGAGGTCTAAGACATGATGTTTCTTATAAAAAAAAAAAGTGTTTTTAAAGTGTAATAAAAAAGTAAAAACATAAACATAACACTGTAAAAACGCAACACATACAATTTTGAAAGTTTTGAACAATGAAAATTGAAAACCCTAGGTGAGAGGTCTATGTGTGATTGTCTCTGTCTTGTTTTGGACTGGACTATATATATTGGATTCGAAGTGATATATTTCCCTTTCTGCCTATGACAATTTTTACTAGTCATACCATGATGTTTAATCAAAGTTCCTCAACGAATCTCATTTATCACCTATTTCCCTGTATCAACATTTTTTTTTCTTTCACTTTCCTATATATTATTTTCGACCAACCCTTCTTGTTAGGCATAATTTTATCATCATAAATAAATAAATATAATTTATTTAGTCAGCGCATATTTTGCTGGATAAAATCAGCGTAAATAAGAGTTTATTTTATAAAAGGAAAATCTTCCTGATTAGTTCAAGGAACCGAGAATCTCGTAACTGACTCTGTCACGAGACCGAGAATCTCGCGACTAACTTCGTCAATGGACCGAAAGTCACGCGACTAGATCTGTTAAGGGACCAAGAGTCTAATGACCGACTTTAATAATGGGCCAAGAGTCCCGTGACCGACCCTATCATAGATAGAGTCGGCAAGCCCAAGACAAATCCTAAGGGATTAGGGCAAAGGAGTCTCTATATAAAGAGAGCGGCCTCCACGAGAGACGGGGGAAGAAACAAAGCAAGAGACCTAAAACACAAGACACACGACTCAACTCTAGAACGCGGCTAGGGTTTATAGATTGCTTCGATGTGCCTTGAATTCTTGTATTTGAGCTCGAGACTTTGATCAATAAAAACAACTATTCAACATCTGTTTCTTGTTTATGTAGTCTTTAAACGAATCGATTATTTTTGCCCAAACACTTTTTTTTTCTCAGATTTAAATTTACAGTAAATAGGGTTTTATCAAGATGTTTTAAGTTTTAGCTAACTCCACAATTGTATTCATTAGCCCGTAGAAAAAATGATCAGTGGTGTTCGGCAATGGGATATTTTGCAATTAGATATCCAAGCGAGACTATTTTTAAACGTGTAATTTTGGCTGAGATAAAAACTCAAAAATGAAGATAACTATGATTCAAGAACGTAACTAAAGTGTTTGAAAGATTAGTGGAACAGAACTGATGCAGCTCAAACACACAAGATAATGTGACTTTTTAAGAAATGTGCTTTTGGATAATCAAGAAGATTCAGTAGATATATATAAGTAAATCTCTAGGGTTTTATGTTATTTGTAATATATAAAGGGAGTGGCTCATATCTTTCGGATACATGTTAGGGATTCAATGTGAGATAGCGCATAGATGTTTGTGGCACATGATGGCTTAGTTGAAGTTCTATTTGTGGTATTTTGAACTGTTGATGTAAGACGGATGCGCCAGAATTATTGGTATTATAGGTGTTTTTTTTTTTTTTTTGGTATTATAGGTGTTGCAAAATGTTGAAGTCTAGGTTCGGTAGTTTAGTTCAGTGTTAGTTTAGCAGTTTAGCTCTGAAGAGCCTAATACGAATCTTGTACCACCGTCAAAGATATTATCATTTGCGTCAGTTCACACTGTCAATTCTCAACCATATATAATTACCAAAAATATAAAAACCCTTTGGTTATCATTCACTCTATCAACATTCGACTATATATGGATTAATAGCCAATATGTACATAACATTTTCCATCCTAAAATATAACAATTCAAGTCGGAAACGTTTTGTGATAAGATTCGTTTAAAGAAAAGATAAAAGAAAACGAATCTATAAGGAAAAGATGGTAACAAGAGGAGAGAATAGAGACAAAAACACCAATTAATGTCATTTTGTCAATAAGAAGAAGATGACCCCATGTGAACATTGGAGACTCATGTGACTCGATCCTATCATTTTAGGCAAATATGCAGCTACAAGTTTTATCGCAATAAAACCCAAAAATTATTATATCAAACGTTGATGGTTAGCTGATACGTTGTTTTTATGTACTCAAATTCAAGTCTTTGAGATTTTTTTTTCTTGAGATCAAAGTCTCTTTTCGTTTCCAGTCAAATAATGTTGAATTAGGCAAGAATATATATTTACCGAAGAAAAAAATCAAATAGTTCAATAATGTCGTAACGTTTTAATCAAATAATTCCCCAGCCATCGTAAAACTTTATCATAAATGTCAAAATTGTACCATGTCCTTTCGTTATAAAAGACTTGGCCTATATCATACAATAGATATGCGAGTTAACTTTACTTTTTGTCCTATCCAATTATATGGTACAAAACTACAAATTACTCTCACTGAAATATCTACTAGATTTTTTACGAGTAACGTTTTCACATTTTTGTTGTTTGCTTCAACACCCCCCCCTAACATGCCTTGTATATCGTCCGTTGGAATATATAAAACATATTCCATACAAACTATAGTTTAAGTTAAACCTATAGTTTACGTACGTGTAAGAAAATCGTCGGATATAATTAAAAAGCGTGAACAACCTAATTACAAAATTCGGGTTTATGATCATATCCATGTACAATGCATTTATGTTAGCTAATGGTACGATCATATTTATCGCATGCTAACAACTATTACTAGTTAACATCTTATAGTTTGCACTCTTAGGATTTGAGATTTTATTATGTACGTGGTGTTATTATTTCTTTGTCTTTGACCATAATACTTACGGGAAAATATTCCAATGAGAAAATTAGAAAGGTACTTTAGATACTCAAACTGAGAAAAGTTTTAAGTTTTAGTCCTGTTTAAAAGATATTCTGCAAAATAAATTTTGTTGGTTTTACCATTTTCTACCACGCACGCACACGACAAGATATTTTCACAAATGTACATTAATTAAAAATGTATATCCAATAAGCAAGTATGATAAGATGATCGAAGTTAAAATGAACCCATGCATTGGTAGCATTATTGTGGTAGTTACTTGTTAGAATTGGGTTAGGACGTAAGTTCAGAGGTTCACACATGTTCAATGCTTCAATTTTTGGTTTTTGCTACGAACAAATTCGTTGCACTTGGTGGTTTGGGATTTGGCCAAAAACAACTAATTCGTGGTGGATTTGCCAAAAAAATATATAGATATGATGACCAAAGAACATGCTCATATTTGATATCAGTCCGTGTTTAGGCGTTTGAAAATTAAATATGAATTAGAGGAAAAAAAATTCATGAAATTTGTAAATTTTTGTATGCATGTGTGTGCATAACCTTTCTTTTCTCTTTACTAATTTTTGGTTTTATTCGCTTTACTAATTGACAGGTATCACTAGTGTATTTTTCTTTTTTTCGTCAAACAGTTAAATCTTTAAAGGAAGAAAAGAGTATAATTTTAGTGTTATTTTAATTAAAAGCCAAAAGGAAAACTAAAATAAGGGGGGAGTGTTTCATGCCATGTTTGCATAATTTAGGCTTTTGAGACAAAGGAGGGCAATAATGATATATGCGTAGAAGAAAAGTGACTAAACTTAGTAAAACTAAATGCTTAATTACACCAAAATTAAGAAAAACTGATGCGGCCGAAAACGTGATTATGTTAACTCGTAAGGGTGAGGCCTTCATCATTTACCCAACCCTACCTTTTTTTGTTATGTTTTTCTTTCCACTATTTTCTCTCTTTTTAGTCATTATTAGTTTCGAACAACATATATATATATATATATAGTAGCATTTTTGATTCATTATTTAAGGTTTAATCTCTTTTTTCCCATTAAGACAAAAAATAATAAATTTAAATCCCCATATTCTTATGCCCAAATCTCTCTTTAGTCTTAACGTGTCTCTTTCTTTAACTAATTTTGTCATTTTTTTCATCTAGTTGGTCCCACTATTTCATGTTTTAACTTTCACTAAATTATTGAAGATATATATTGTCGACCAAAATGTTATTGCTCTACGTACTGATAGACTAAAAATTAAAATTTACACATAGTTTTCGTGTGGGAAACTATCATATAGTATTGTAGTTAAATCGTCTATTGTAGTTTTTTTATGTTACTCCTTCTATTTCTTATAGATAGATTTTATATATCATTACAAAACTGGATAAGCATTAGAGTGCCCTCCAATTATGGGTGTTGTTTAGATTATTATTAGATAGAGTAAGTGTATTGGCTAGTTTCTATTAACCAAACCTGATCCGTGGTGATTTTTATATGAAACGAAATAAATACACAAATCGAGTATATTGTTGTTAATGATTGAAAAAACAAGCCATGCGCGATATGATATAATTGCGACAAATTATTAAGAGTATGTGAATCGATATGGTCAATAGTTTCTTTGAATCGTAGAAATAAATTAATCATGATTGGGGCATACAGTCACTATAAATCAAACCAAAAAGATAAGAACTCTTGTGTTGTTTTCTGTTTGCTTTAATTTTTCATTTTATTTTCTCCACCTTTTACTGCATGACACTCCATGTGATATATAATTTTAATCCAAATATATATAGTTCGACCATAAATCAAACGATATTAATTAAAACACTAACAAAATACAAAAGTCTAAACCGGATGAAAACCAAATCAAAGGACTAAATCATATATTTACATAACGGAGGTTAATTTTTGCAGGAAAATGAACTTCTTGCAGCCCCATATATAAATCATATATTTACATATATATTTTTAGTACATTTTTATTTTGTTAAATATAATTTTATATCTATTAATGATAACACAATTTTAAAATGGCCTGAATGTGGTGGATGCGCGACGTGTTTGCTCTGTATCGCGTTTAGTTACATATGTAATAATTTTCTTTCGCATTGGCTCGTTCGAGTCAATTTTGTATTTTGTTGAAAAGAAAAAAATGTGGTGGACTGAACGTGATCCAATTCAACACCCACTCTGCTTTTTTAAAACATAGTTAATTACCATACCTATTAGGTATTTTGCACCCCAAAAAAAAAACATATTAGATTAAAACAATAAGTAATATAATATATATAAAAACATAATTTATATTGTAAATGGATGATTTAAATGACCTGTTTGATTATATCAAGCCTATATAAAGTTACCATATTATTTTCTTATAATATTTCTCTAGGTATTAAATGTATTAATATTTTGACGAATGGTGTCTCTAAGATGTTATAAGTTAAAAGGTGCCTGTACATTTATCATTTCTAAAAACATTGATTATGGGACGATGTGTTAGCCAAATTTTGTTGTTTGTTCATATGATGTTTTTTTTTTAATCTCATTACTTTTCAGAAAAAAATCTTATGTATTAATAATCAGATAAAAATTTTAGAATTTAATTTATGTTATATAAAATAATTAGAGAAGTCTAAAAGATTTTAAAAAGGATTTTCTTGTTTTTTTTTGTTCTTATATTTTGTTTGTTTATCGCCAAAATAATGTTAGAACGGATACGTTATCACAAAATAACGGAACATATTTTTGTTTGTTTGTTTATCGCCGAAATAATGTTAAAACAGATACGTTATCACAAAATAACAGAACATATTTTTGGTTGTTTGTTTATCGCCGAAATAATATTAAAACTGATATGTTATCACATAATATTGGAACATACTTTTGTTTTGTTTGTTTCTCGCCGAAATAACGTTAAAACAGATACGTTGTCACAAAAGGTCGGAACATCTTTTTGTTTTGTTTGTTTCTCACCGGAATAATGTTAAAACGGATGCGTTATCACAAAAGGTTGGAACATAAATTATAGTTAATCATACATGTGAATACCTTTTTGGTTTAGATTTCCAAATTGTTTTAATTAATTAAACTTGTAAAACCAAAAATAAAATAGAAAGATTTAGTTAGACTGTTAGGAATAATTGGTTTTAAAAAAAAATTATTAAAGCTTCGAAATTAATTTATTGTGGTAAGAAAGAATAAAAAGATCATTCCAAAATTTAATGTAGCAAAATTCCTAGGACCGGTTTATACGGAAGGAATAAAGAGAAACAAGTTCACGTTTTTCATCACATAGTAACGTCAAATTAACCGGCTTATTGTCGTGATCAAGAAATCCAATTAATCTAGTTTAATGCCCAATAAACAATTACTATTTATTTAGTTGAGGCCAAGCCGAGCCACATAAGCCGAGCTCTTCCAATAAAGTAAAAAAAAAAAAAAATTAAACAGCACATTCTTATATAGGAGATGTTATGAATATTCACATAATGTTCTTAGCCCCCAGTTGCCCCCAGTTCCAACGTTTCCTTTGTACGTTATAGTTTATTTTCATACTGTTATTGTATTACTATATTTCATATGTACTCAGTTACTAATTTTGACTAACACTGAACGAAGTAAAATCATAAAATCCATATGTATATGAAGAAAGAAGATATATTATTGATACCAATAATAACTCCTAAACTAGTTACTTTAAATGACACATACTCCTAATCTAGTTTGACAATTACTTTTCACATCTCTAACCATTAAACTATAATAATGACCAAAAAAATAAAATAAAAAAGAATTAAATATATAAACACCAAAATAAGAGTACTGCACTCACTTCATTTCTCCCTAATAAATTAAAAGCCCATCTTAAAAAAGATAACGAAGTAGCAAACTTTGCCATCATCCCTCCTCTCTTTATCTCTCTCTCTTCTCTCCCTCTCATTCTGAAATAGATGAAGTAGAGAAGTTAATGTTCACCAAACTTACTGTAAAGTCTGAAACTCTTTCTTCCTCCTTCTTCTTCTTCTTCTTTGCTTCATTCAAGTAAGTCTCCTCTGCTTTCTGAAAATCTTCTCTCTGCATAGTTGGTCTTCCTTGTATAGCAAATAGCCAATAAGAAAAGGAGACTTCTTTCTCTCAAAAAGCATATTTTGTGTTTCCTCTCAGAAAATGTATAAAACATGTGTGATGTTTTTACTTCTTCTTTCTTCCTAAATCTATCATCTTTTATTTAGTAACATTTTCTCTGTTCTTGATATTTTTTGCAGATTAAAAACGTTCAAGAAACCAGAGGATTTGTCTCAGATCTAGTAACAACAGTAAGATATATTTGAATTTTCGTTACTAGTTACAAGAAAAAAAATGAGTAAAGAAGAGTTTATGAAGATCCAGGTTTGCTCATTACCTTTACTTCTTTTGATGTTTTATATATATTCTTACAAGTAAGTAATATGATGATTTACTCTGTTTCTCTTTTGTTGTTGTTGTTGTTTGTTGTGTAGACTTGTGTTCTCAAAGTGAACATTCACTGTGATGGTTGTAAGCAGAAAGTGAAGAAAATCTTGCAGAAAATTGAAGGTGAGAAAAAAACAAAAAACTTCCAAATTTTTTTTTGACTTTTTTTAATTTGAAAAACCAAATCTTATGTCATCAAAGATTTGACTTAACACTCCAAAGTCCTTTGTTGATGATGATGATCTTAGGTGTTTTCACGACAAAGATAGACGCAGAGCAAGGGAAAGTGACTATATCTGGAAACGTAGACCCATCAGTCCTAATCAAGAAGCTCTTGAAGTGTGGCAAACATGCCGAAGTCTGGGGAGGAGCTCCAAAGGCGAATAACAACAACAATCAGAACCAACCCAACTTGGCCAATCAGTTCAAAGGCATGCAGATTGATCACGGCGGCAAAGGCGGTGGTGGTAACCCCCCCGGTGGTAACAATAACAACAAAGGCCCAAAGAACGGTGGTGGGGGTGGCGGAGGCGGTGGTGGTGGGCCACCGAAGATGGTTCTTCCGCAGTTAACTCCACAACAGATGCAGCAGTTGAATCCTCAGCAGCTTCAGCAGCTTCAACAACTTCAGCAGATGAAAGGGTTTCAAGATCTGAAGCTTCCTCCTCAGTTAAAGGGTGGTCCGGGTCCAGGTCCTGGCCCTGTTCCTATGAACAAGAATCCTCAGATGCCTGTTAATCCTAATCAGAAGGCTGTGAAGTTCAATGTTCCTGAAGATGATGATGAGGAGGACGATTTCAGTGACGAGTTCGATGATGAGTTTGATGAAGATGACGACGAGTTTGATGATGATTTAGAGGATGATGAGTTTGACGACCACCCACCTCCGCCTAACAAGATGAAGCCTATGATGGGTGGTGGTGCTGGCGGTGGACCTGGTGGTAACATGATGATGCCTAATAACATGATGCCGAACGCTCAGCAGATGTTAAACGCTCATAAAAACGGCGGTGGTGGTCCTGGACCCGCCGGTGGTAAAATTGAGGGTAAAGGTATGCCTTTCCCTGCTCAAATGGCTGGCGGTGGCGGAGGTAACGGTGGTAAGAAGGGCGGTGGCGGTGGTAATATGGTTAACCAGAACCAAGGCGGAGGGAAGAACGGTGGTAAAGGCGGTGGTGGTGGACATCCCTTAGATGGAAAAATGGTCGGAGGTGGCGGTCCTAACGGTAACAAAGGAGGTGGCGGAGGCCAGATGAATGCTGGCCCTAACGGTGGCAAAAAGGGTGGCGGCGGAGGTGGCAGCGGAGGACCCATGAGTGGAGGACCCATGAGTGGAGGACTCCCGCCGGGTTTCCGTCCAATGGGAGGCGGTGGTGGCGGTGGAGGACCTCCGGCCATGAGTATGCCAATGGGCGGTGCAATGGGTGGCCCAATGGGCGGAGCAATGGGTAGTCTACCACAAATGGGCGGTGGTCCTGGTCCTGGTCCAATGGGTAATAATATGCAGGCAGTTCAAGGATTACCCGCAATGGGTCCAGGCGGTGGTGGCGGCGGCGGTGCATCCGGAGGAGCACCACCAGGATATTTCCAAGGCCAAGTCCCAGGCAGCGGCGGAGGTGGACAAGACTCAATGCCGGCGGGAAACCCCTACTTGCAACAACAGCAACAGCAGCAACAACAACAATACTTAGCCGCTGTTATGAACCAGCAACGAGCCATGGGCAATGAGCGGTTCCAGCCGATGATGTACGCTCGACCACCGCCAGCTGTAAACTATATGCCACCTCAACCGCACCAACAACATCCATACCCGTATCCATACCCGTATCCACACCAACACCCGTATCCGCCTCACAATGGTGACCAGTACTCTGATTACTTCAGTGATGAGAACACATCAAGCTGCAATATCATGTGAATGTGAACAACAACAACAAAAACTTTCCATAGTTTGTGTCCGGTCTGTGATTATACATGGAAATGGTTTTTTTTTCTTCTTTTTTCATAATTATTGGGGGTTTCTTAGAATCCTTCTTTTTTTTTCCTCCCAACGGATCGATCCTAAGTTATATTAGGATTTTTTTTTTTTTTAATTTGTGATAGTTCTTAAGTAAGTTTATAGAATCATAATATAAAATCAAACGAATATTATATATTCAGTACTACTTGTTTTTTTTTCTCTGGGTTCTTACTTTCTTAATGAGATCCTAGTGTTCATATGTTGTTTATATGTTTCAGAAAAATAAAATAGAAAAGTTAAACCATAATGGAATGATTTTCTTTTATTTAAAGCTCTGTGACTCATGATATTTGTTTTTTTTTTCCTTATATTATAAAGAATATACACAACTGCAATGAACAAGTTTGGTAGATACTACTAGATACCAAACCCTTTCAGAAAATAAAATCCAACTGCAATTAGTGATATTGACGCTTTTGAATAACTCTTTTAAAAAAAACATTAATTAATTACTTACTTCCCCTTATTCAAACTGAGCAAAAAAATAAATAATGGAATTGGACTTGTGTCCCCACCCACTATTATTTTAGATCATTTTGTCCAATTGGTTTTTGGCTTTAATTTTTTTCACTTTTATTATTAAGTTTGAATAGATTTCTAAAAAGAAAAAAGATTACAAGGACAAAAAGTAAACAGATCAGTTGCATTTAAATAAAAATAAAGGAGACAATATGAAACGCTGATTGTGAGAGGAACAGGATGGCAACCTTTGCTTTTCAAGACTGTTTTGTTTAAGTAAATTTATTTTTAAAAAGTAGTAATAATACATTTTGCCATTTTAGCCCTTCTCACATTTACATTACTCGCTATAATACATCACACCGCAAACGGGACGTGTTAAGTTTTGGTCGTGGCACAAGGATGCGTTTGGAAACGTTAGGTTGATGATGTCTACGTATATTAATTAGACTAATAAGCCAATGTTTTGTGTTTGCCGGTTTTAATCTCTTAACAAGTCAAAGCTTATAACTTATGAATGAAAACAAAAGATGATCATCATCATTTGTTAGGACTATGATGATGTATGACTGAATGATCAACATGATGATGATGATGATGATGATGATGATGATGATGGACGATGAGTGGGACCTAGAGAAGTGAGATTAAATGTGTGCTTGCGGCAGCTATGTAGTAATTGGCGTCACTGAGACACAGACTCAGCACACGTTTCTTATCCTTCTTCTTCTTCCTTCTTATGCTTTTTATGTTTTTATTAACGTGACAGTAACACACAAAACTTATTTAAGAAGACGCTTTGGATTCGTCCAGATTTTGCTTCTTTCATACGTATTCTTTTTTTTTTTTTTAATCTTTCCATTTAAAGTTAATTTATTGTTTTCCCAAAAAAGAATAACTCTCGTACACCGCAATTTGCATATCTACAATGGGAAAACATATTAACACTAGTTTGTTTTCTTAGTACGTAATAATTTATGGACCAAAAAAAGAAGAAGAAGAGTGTTGAAATGAGAAGACAAGTTAAGGCATCATCAGAAACAGGCTGCTCGAGGTCCGACACTTGTTTCATCATCCCTTTGTTTGTTTGCAGTTCCAAAGAATCCAAACACTATCCTCACGGCGATTTACTTACTAGTTTACCATACTACTCCGTAAAAACTGCGTTAGCGTTACCACTTTTATTTACCAACTAAAAAATCCGTTACGGATATTGACAAAACAACCCATCTTTTTCTCCCTGTTTTCTCTTTGGGTCCCATAGTTTTTATTTTGTCCCTTTGTATTATTTCTTTCATTGTTAGCCATGGCCAAAAGCGAAAAAGTTAAACTTCCGAGTGTTCACATGTTACAATAAGAATGTTTAGTTAATCGGCTCTTTAGGAAACTTAAACTAAATAAAAATATCAAACAAACATTGAAGTTGTAGCAATACAGCTGTGACTTTTAACTTTCAAAATATCACAAATGTTTTACAATTACTAAGTTATGTTTGGTCACAAAAAGGTATAATTAATCAGGATAGTTTTGTCATCAATTAACTTGTTAATGAAGTTATAGCAATACTTTTATTATAACTAGAGTAAATGAAACCAAAGTGTTTCAGCTTCTGCTACAAGCTGATCTAGTCGGTTCGCAACCGTCCAATACGAAAAAGCCAAGTCATAATCAATTAAAATAATTGAGAGTTTATAACGTCTGCAACCACAGCCGTTCGATTGAAAGACCTCTCCGATGGAGCCAGAGAAGGGAAGGCTCGGCTGTCGAGGAGACGCGTACGCAGGACCCTACATTTGGCTCCTCTCCCCTCACTGCCGGTTACGAAACCGCTCGAACCACGAATGATGACGTGATGTGCTGTTGGTTAACGCCGTTAAAATGCCATAATTGTCATGTCACATGTAAAGTATTGTATATGTAGTATACTGCTACTCGTTAAGAAAAGAGGGGCCACGTAATTTATAAAGTTGGTATATTTCATAATTACAATCACAGAAAAAAAAAAAAAAAAATGATATTTGCTAAAAAGAAGAGACTAAAAAAAAGTTAAACACAAATAAAAGATTCTCTCTCTAGAAAGAAGAAAACCTAAGACCCATCGTCACCGTCGGTTGGCCTCACGCCGCCGACGAGAATCTCTCCTTTCTCCCCCCTCTTCCTTTCTGCTCCCAGAACTCCTCAATGTCACAATCTGAACCACCAGATCCGCAGGAAATAGCCTGCAAAGGACCAACCTCGATTCCAGATCTAAACAAGGTGTCTTCGGATCATTTCAGATCTGGAGCAAGCTTACCCTCGTCTCATCCCCCTCCACCTCCTCCTCCATCCTTGTTGATTGAGAATGGTAATGTATCCCCTGACTCTACACTTCCAATTTCTGAATCTTTACCTCTTCTTTCTCCTGCGATTAAAACTCCACCGGTAATAGAAGATACTGAGCTAGTCTGGACAGAAAGGTTTGACACTAGTCTTAGGAATCTTACAAAGGCTGCTAAACCATCGTACACAGAGGATGGTACTCCGAGAGTTCGTGCTCCTGCTGCAGTGATACTTAAAGCTGCAGATACTTGGAAAGACAACATAGTGGCCCATTTCCATGGCAATCCTCCACCTCCTGGAAAAATATTTGTTGATCTTAATCCTATCTGGGGTAAAAATGGACGTATTAACATTCGTTGTCTAGCGAATGGACTTGTGCTCATTTATATTCCTTCTGAAGCTACTCGGAAATGGGTTCTAGAGGTGGGATGTTGGCAAGCGGGGAACTGCCTTTTCACTGTCACTGCCTGGTCTTCGACTACTTCACTCAATCCAGTTAAGCTCATATCACTCCCAATATGGGTTATTCTTAAAGACGTACCTCCTCAGCTATATTCTCTCCCAGGTCTAAGTACAATTGCTTCTGGAATAGGAGAACCTCTCCATACAGAGAAGTTTCAGTTGCCCCCTCTGACTGCGGACACTATAATCAAAGTCAAGATACTTCTGAAAAAGGAGCTCCCTCATTCAGTATTGGTGGAGGATGATGATGGAAACGAGATCAGAATTTGGGTTGAATATCCTCGGCTTCCGCCAAAGTGTGACTACTGTAGTGAGTTTGGTCATCTCTACCACCGTTGTCCTTCTGCACCAGCTATTACCGTATCAATATCAGATCCTCCTATACCTACAGGGAGCACTGATGAAAGAAATTCGTCTGATGCTTCTAAGGTTACTGCAATCACACCTCTGGCTAATGTTGCAACTCCTGCTATCAACTTAGGAAATCCTGCGGTGCAAGAGTTCAGACCTAAACCAACTCATCGATACATTGAATCTCCTCCTGCAGACTCTCCATCAGAATGGACGGTGGTCAAGCGTAGATCGAACTCACCTAAGAAATCTGGTATTACGAACAAGGACAAAGCTGTTACAATACAGGAAAAAAGCACTGTAGTTACTGGTGAAGCTTCTACTTCTAAGTCTCAGGTGATATTGGGATCGACAGATTTGTCAAAGAATCAGAGCACAGGAAGTTCTGTCCAGAGAGTTGGTTTGACACAAGAGAAACAAGTGCATCCCGAAGGTTCTAATAGGAGGACAAGGGCTGTTGGACCCTCATTGTCAGCCAATCCTAATAAGTCTAAGAAAGGGACTCAGAAGAGTGTTAAGAACTCCATTAGTGGACGACCAGGGAAGGGTCGTTCCCATCATCACGCTTGAAAGCTTAGCTTTCAACACCTTTTGCCCATTGTTGATGAAGATACAACTTTTTTGATATAATATAAGGGGGTTAAATACCTCTAATAGACAACAGGAGCTTAAGAGATGGATTCAGTCTCAAAGACCTCATATAGGAGGCATTTTGGAAACTCATGTGAATCAGGAGAGTGCTGACTCTATTTTGAATAATACCTTCCCAGGGTGGAGATGGGATTCTAACTACTCATCTCAAGCCAGTAATGGAAGAATCTGGGTAGTGTGGGACCCTTCCCTTAAAGTGTTCATCTACAAAAAAACTGATCAGGTAATTGCTTGTGGCGTTTTTGATACTTCAACGAATCAATCTTTCTCAGTCACCTTTGTATATGGCCGGAACTGTATGATAACTAGATGTGATCTTTGGCTCACGCTTGAAGAGTTGCATCAGTACAGCAGCCAACGTGATTTGCCTTGGCTCGTCCTCGGTGACTTCAACCAAATTCTACAGGCACAGGACCATTACTCTATGCTTTCCTATCCGCTTCCTCTGCGTGGTATGGAGGAATTCCAGGAGTGTATAGACAATTGCGAGTTGATGGATATGCCTGGTTGAGGATCTTCTCACACTTGGTACAATGGACAAGAGCTGAATCCAATGACAAGGAAACTGGACAGAGCGATGATAAATGAAGCTTGGTTGGATACTTATCCTCAGTCAATTGCCCTTTTCGATGCTCCAGGTGGTTCTGACCATTCTCCTATTCTAGTCACAACCTCTACTCAAGTCGAGAGGAGGAAGGTACCTTTCAAGTTTTATAACTTCTTCTCTACTCATCCTGACTATGCAAGCATGCTTGAATCCGCATGGAACAGACCAGTTTTGAGAGGTACATCGATGTATGGACTTTGTCAGAAGCTTAAGGAAGTTAAGCTTGGTTGTAAGGCACTAAATCGAAACAACTTCAGCAATATTCAGGCTAGAACAACAGAAGCACATGAAGCACTATTAAGGATTCAATCTCAGGTCCTTAACAGTCCAACTCAACAATTATTTCGTGAGGAGAAGGAACTAAAGAAAAAATGGTTGTTCTTGTCTTCGGCTGAAGAGTCATTCCTTAAGCAAAAATCGAGAATACGATGGTACTCACAGGGTGATTCGAACACGATATTCTTTTACAAGTCAGTCAAGGCTCATCAGGCAAGGAACAGAATTTGCTACCTTCTCACTGATGATGATCAAAGGATTTCAGAGGCGGTTCAGCTAAAGGAATTGATAACAGAGTACTACCGGAATTTGCTTGGAGCCAGGAACAATGCGGTACAACCGTTGTCTGTCCAGGAAATCAAAGATCTTACTCCATTCAGGTGCAACAATGAATTGGCAACCAAACTCCAACTTATTCCAACTCCTGAGGAAGTAACAAGCACGTTATTTTCCCTTCCTCGTAATAAGGCGCCTGGACCAGACGGATTCACTGCGGATTTTTTTGTTAATTCATGGGGCTTGGTTGGTCCTGATGTAATTGCTGCAGTCACTGAATTCTTCACAACTGGGAAGCTACTAAAGCAGACAAACGCTACCATTCTGGCGCTCATACCGAAGACTCTAACTTCAGAAAGACTGAACGAGTTCAGACCCGTTTCTTGCTGTAACACGATATACAAGATAATCTCAAGGTTGCTGGCAAGAAGACTAAAGCTCTTCACAAATCAAGCGGTTCATCGTAACCAGGTTGCATTCATCAAAGGGAGGCTGCTATGTGAGAATGTTCTCCTGGCTGCTGAATTGGTTGCAGACTTCAATAAGGAAGGACCTACCACCAGAGGATGCTTACAAATTGATATATCCAAGGCGTTTGATAATGTGGACTGGAACTGCCTGATCAACATTCTCAAGGCTTATGAGTTGCCTCTAGTTTTCATCAAATGGTTGGTTACATGCTTTACGACTCCATCCTTCTCAGTGGCTTTTAATGGTGAACTCATAGGATACTTCCCAGGACAAAAAGGGCTAAGGCAAGGTGACTCGATATCAGCTCCTCTATTCACTCTGGTCATGGACATTCTATCAAGGAAGCTAGACTTGGCTACTACACAAGATTTGATAAAGCCTCATCCGATGTGTATTGATCCTCTCATCACCCACTTAAGTTTCGCGGATGATCTTCTTGTGTTCTTTGATGGGTCGGAGGCATCCCTCACTGCAATTGTACAAGTTCTGGATCAGTTCAAGCAAGCTTCGGGTTTGGGAATCAATCTGGCAAAGTCTTGCCTCTACCTGGATGGAAACAATAGAGAGGAAACTCGGAGAATGTCACTATCTCTCAACCTAGTCCATGGATCTCTACCAGTCAGGTATCTCGGTGTTCCACTGATCACTCAGAAGCTCACTCCTTCAGACTACAGACCTTTAACTGATAAGGTCAAGGCTCGTATCTCGGGTTGGACGCATCGCCACCTCTCCTTTGCGGGACGACTTCAGCCTCTGCAATCAGTTATCAACAGTACCATCAATTTCTGGGCCTCCATTTTTATGCTTCCAAACAAATGTATTGAGGAACTCGAACAAATTTGTAGTGCCTTCCTCTGGAAAGGAGTTGCAAGCTCTGCTCGTGGCGCAAAAGTCTCTTGGGAAGTTGTATGCACACCAAAAACTGCAGGAGGTCTAGGGCTTAGAAGGCTCATGGACTGGAACCACATTTTTGGCTTGAAGTTAATTTGGTTAATCTTCTCCCAAGCTGGTTCTCTCTGGGTTTCATGGGTTAGGAGGCACCTTATTCGAGGAAGAAGCTTTTGGACTGCAGATTTCAGATCCTCAGGAAGTTGGATTTGGAGGAGGCTTGTTAAATTACGTCATTTGGCAAGGCCCTTCATTTCATGTGAAATAGTTTTTGGCAATGAAGCCTTGTTCTGGCATGATAACTGGACAGGATTGGGGCCACTCATTGATGTCATTGGCGATTCGGGTCCGAGATTTACTGGTATAGGTCTACTCTCAAAGGTCTCCCAAGCCGTTAGGAATGGGGGATGGGCTATTACCCGAGGAAGGAATCCCCAAGTCCAACTACTGCGCGAATGTTTGCAGAATCATCATCCCCCGTTGGATCGAACTGGTGGTGATGAGTTTGCTTGGAATCTAACCACTGATCAATCCCGAGGTACGTTCTCCTCTCTTAAAACTTGGAGGCACTTGCATCCGCCTGGTGATACGGTTAGTTGGCACGCTCAGATATGGTTCAAGGAGAGAATTTCAAAGATGGCGTTTATGGCCTGGCTTACGGTTTTAAATAGGCTAACCACAAGAGACATGCTGCGGAGATGGAATCTTCAAGTCCCTTCCAACTGTCTACTTTGTCATTCAGGGGAGGAGTCTCGAGACCACCTCTTTTTCTAGTGTTCGTATTCAAAGGTTCTTTGGCTCGATTTTTTTGCTCCGTTCATACCATCTCAATCATCTACCTTCATGGGAACTCTGAGTTGGATCAATAATCCTACCTCGAATAGGAAGCTCAATGTCATTTGCAAGATCGTCTACCAAGCTCTTATTTATTTCATCTGGACAGAACGCAACAGCAGACTACACTCACCCTCTTTCAAGTCTGCGGATCAAATCAAGAAGGAGATACAACTATTGATGAGGAGAAGAATCATCAGACTTGATAGCTCAAGCATTTTTACCCCAGCAAGTACTCCACAGGACACTTACCTCTATCCTTGGTTCCAGCACTTCCAGAATTACTAATATTTTTAAGCTAGCACTCTCCTTATCTATATGGCTATTGATGTGAAGCTCCGGAAAAAAAAAAAAAAAAAAAAAAAAAGTAAAGGAGCTTTTGTGAATTAACGCAAATGTTCCCTAGTCGTACCATGAAAACCTGCAGACCAATCGAATTGCGGGCAATAGCCAACTCCACCTATTCGTTAATTTAACCTAAATTTGATCATTAGTTTTTGAAATAAATAGTCATTCTTTTTCCCCATTTTACATGGTTCGTAAGTTCTAACCAATTATATTATCAGAAACCTAAACAAGTAAACATATTTTTCAATAGCTCCAATTACCTCGTCAAATGTCAAGACTGAAAAAAATGCAAAACGTAGAAGATTTCTAACATGTCTGATCAAAACTTACATCAGTTCTTTTTATTGATCATCATATATACTAGACCTTTATGTTTTTGGCATGCATGTAAATAATGTATATGAACGAGTATATGATAGTAGTAAAAAACGACATGCAATAAGTTATTTTTTTTTTGTGGGTACATACAGACATTAAAAAATAGAGATGGATGTGACAGGAACAGAAAGAGCGTGTGTGATATTGAGAGCCCCGAAAAGAGATTATTGGAGAAGGGAAGTGAGCACATGGAGAGGCTCATTTGTGTTTCCGATGATGTAAGAAGGGAATATTACAAACCAACAAAAGTCAAATCTGTCTTATTTGGAAACTCAAGGATCTGTAAATCGTTTTGACAACAAATCAATCGGGACACTGATCAGCCGAATACTATATAAGCATAAAAATGATAAATTTTCACATTTTTTTTATTTGGAGAAAAAAAAACATACACATAGGATTAACAAAATAATACTATACATAATGGTTAACAAACTTGTGTATGTTGGATTTGGAATCGATTTTGCCATAATTTATATAGTTTGCGCAAAAGTTCAAACTTTCCTTTTATCAAAGCTAACTTCTTCTCCTTGACATGTACTAGCATTCGTCAATATTTTCTAACCATCCCAAAATGGTTAGTGCATACTTCTGTTTTCGTAAACGCATTATCACAAAATGTTGTCGTATCAAAACCTAAAAAAATAAAAATCAATTATTCACTGAAATAAAAATTTAAACTTTTAGTGCACTCTCCACCTTCTGTGATTTTTTTTTTTTTTTTGGTTTTTCAAATTTGGACAGCTTTTACATATACTTACCCCCTCCCATTATAAAAGTTATTAATATGTTGACTTTCTTCGGACAGAAGAAAAAAGAAAAAAGAGAAAAATTAAATGGATCACGTGAAGCTGATATAAGAAGCAAAGCAGAGACCACTTTGACAAACAACTAAGCAAGTATGCTAAAAAGTCTTTGACTATTAATAATTGAACCACACGCTTTCTTACAGTTTTTTTTGTTCTTTATTAATCTCAATTAAATTAGAATTTTGTTAATGTACTTACTACTTATTGACTGTTTCAATTATCTTTTTTAGGGTCTGTAACTCTGTATTGTTTTCTCTTTATGTTTTGCGATTTATTAAAAAAATAACAAGGATAGCTTTTAAATGTTGTCTGATTATGTAAATGCACACTAACACTAAAAACTGAGTAAGAATTTTGCACTCCCGAGTTTTCGCTTAACTTGATGGACTCACAATTTATAGAGTGCAAGTCGATAGCGCGGGAAAATGAATTCTAACGGCAAAAGAAAACTATACACAGATTAACGGAATAGTATTCAATTACTCAAAATAAGCTAAAAATATAAGAAAAGCCATGTTATCAAAAATAAATATAAATATGGTGTATATAAAATCCATCCAAATAGAAAAAAAAACCTATGACATTTATAATCCTGACGTAATTCATGTAGCCGTTCGGTACATGGTATAGGTAAAAGAAGTTATGATCTTCGTGCTTCAAATATATGTGGGGATAAATAAAAAATAAAATTATATATTTATGTATTTGATAGACAATTTCTTTTTCTTTTAATTAGTAGTACATTCGAAAACGGTGGACCGACAATGTCATGTATTACTTACTATTAGGCGAAATATGTGCCCGCCTAAAATCGATGTTTTTATTTAAGACAAACAAAATAATGAATACAGATCCTATAACTTTTTGTTAAACCATTTACAAACTTAAACCTCTTTAGAAACTTTGGATTTTTTACATTAGTTTTTGTTTGAGTTCACATTTCAAGATCTCATTCGTTTGAAGGAAATAAATATTATAAGATAAAGTATTTTAGCAAGTTGTTTGTTATAAATCAGACAAAACCAAAACCGAATTTATTTAGGAAAACAAAAAACAAAACTGTATTATAGTTTGTTCAAGCTCTCGGTCAATGTCAGTCTCATCAATGCACGTTAAATTCGATATCTCAGTCGCTTCTCTAATCTACTAATACGAGCAATTATATTTGACTATATCAATGTGAAAATAGATGGTCTCAAGACTGTACTACAATATCTGCATACACGTACTACATTATTATTACTCATTAACGTGCATTTCGTAATGGTCGACTTTAAGTATGCATGTATGTGTGTAAGTAAGAGAGCTGAGGGAATCAAAGCAACAGGACACGAACGGGTCACGGGCAAAAGGTAGAAAATTAAAATACTAGCAAACAATTTAGATAAGAATATACATGAAATATATAATAATGAGAGGCCAGTGAGATTTTTTGGTGGGTCAATATGGAGATATAGATATTGCTCATTTGAGAGCCCAGAATGTTGCAACAGCCTTTTTTTTCTCTATACAAATCATAATTTGATATTTTATGTATAAACATGCATTCTTTATGTATATATATATATATGCAAATTAATGTAATAGTGCACACACACACACTATCAATTATCATATGATCCAAAAAAAGCTAATCAGAAAAGACTTGTCCTTGTAATGCATATGATTGATTCAACTTTGTGGGTGGGCTTTTAATGGGTCGATACCAATCCTTTCATTTTTTGTGTTTCTTTCGTATAATTTATATATTAGTATGTATATATTTTTATTTCTTATTTGTAATATTGTTACATGTATATGAGTTGAAATTGTCATAATCGAATCCCAGACATGTTTCTGGTAGCACCACGTGAAAGATAGGATAACATTTATATAACTTAACAAAACAGGTCAGAGTTCACTTCGCCCAATTCCCATCAAATATCTTGCATTTTTAATGGATAATTTATTTGATTTATTATTTTACTCACCCCACTCCTGCCTTTTTAGCCATTCATTATGAGGTATACTATAATTTCTTTATTCTTAAAACAATTATTATTATTATTATTTTTTAAAAAATAAAAACAGTTTTATGCCTGCATGCGAATTCGGGAAAATATCTTTAAAATAGTATTATGTTATTTTATTTCCTGTTATACAAATAATAATAAAAAGATTTTAATCTAGGTTCTTAATGAAACCATAAAAAAGAGTAAGGTAACAAACTTTGAAATGGTCAACTCGAGATACGGTAAAATCTTTATATTAAATATTCTCTGTTTTAGTCCTTTGTGTGGATTTTACAAAGACTAGACTAAAATCACATGTCGGTAATTTAACTGCAAGAATATTAAAAACGTACTACAAAGACTAAAAATAGACAACTGTATGATATAATCAGAATAATGAGTTACGTACCGGTTAGACTCTTAGGGTGTAGGGGAAACTTATATATAAAAAAGACAGAAGAAGAAATTAGTGAAGGTGTTTAAAGGTAATTAAATGATAAAGTGGGTTAAAAAGAAGAGTAAGACTTGTAAGAGTCAAAGTGGAGAGTTCGAAGTAGAGATGGCTCAAGACCCTATACGGTCTAGTGTCAGTGATGTTCACATGGCAATGTCCATTCATCGGCTGCTTCCGGTTTATCCTTTCACCAAATCTTTCAAGTTTCAACGGCTAAACATTTTTCCTCCTCCCATCGAATGACCGGCAAAAGCTAAACAAAATTACGCAATTTAATGTCATGTGTTTGGACATAATTGTGTGATTGTTTATTTTCCGAGGTCGTTTCTCTATTTCACCGTTATATTTTCATGCCTACAAGTATACATTCACTTTTTCTTTTTATTCTTTGGTTTTATTATTTGAGTTATCCTTTCTTTTCTTTTTACTTAAATTAGATGACTTTTTTTTACTTAAACTAGATGAGTACTTGCGCACTATCCGGGTTATTTTTAGGCGATATAAACAATTACATTTTTACTGTCAATATCAGATCATGTATGGAGTAGTCAACAATGAAAGCACAAACCATTATAATTAATATCATGTGACTGCCACCATACATAATTGAATCTTCTTTTTATTTAGCATTGTAGCAGTAAGAAAAAAAACTGTAGTAAATTTGATCAATTTTCAAGTCTTATAATCTGTTCTACCTATTAATAATTAACCACAAAATGATTAGTTTTCTTTTTGTTATGTAGTACAGTTACATTTAACAACACACATACCGGTCCTAGATACATAAAATAAAAATTTAGAAACAACATCACTCAAAGACAAAATCCTTAAGATTCACTATAGTGAGAATAAACTTGCAATCCTGTATATAGTTGAGCAGATAGATTCATAGAAAAAAATTTTGTAGAGAAGGAAAACAACAATATAAAATTAAGAGAAAACTTTGATTTTTCTTGTTTGTTATCGAATGAGAATAAACATAATCACTTCCAAACTATAATTAGAAGGACTAATTAAACATCTTTCTCTATATATTCACGACTCCTGCCATATACAGATTTGTTTTTTTTAAAACCTGTTACACTGTACCTAAGCAAGAAATACATGAATAATTAAAGAAAACAGTAAGGAAAACATAGCATGCAATTCCCATAATGAAGAAACTAACTTGTAATCTATTTTGAGCAAAAGAAATAAACTATTACTA
Source organism: Camelina sativa (assembly GCF_030686135.1). Lineage (NCBI taxonomy): Eukaryota > Viridiplantae > Streptophyta > Magnoliopsida > Brassicales > Brassicaceae > Camelina > Camelina sativa. The sequence continues at coordinate 7,794,732 of NC_141892.1, forward strand.
ATGCATTAATATAGTATAGTTAAGCTACAAAAAATAACCAGTTACAATCAATATAAATTCGTTCATGGGTGGATATCACTCTTGAGAAGCCTAAAAAGTTGTACCCATCAACTATTTGGAACAATAAGCATACTAATCAGTTCTAATTAAACAATTTCTAGATGACTGTTGGTACTGCAATCGGTCACCTCATTCAACACCAGTACCGAAGTTGGACAGCCCGGTCCAGAATAGGAAGGCAGTTCGGCCCATTAAGGTGAAAAGGCCAAATCCAGAGGAATGGATAAAGAGTTCGTCGAACACATGGGAAACATACAGGTCACCTCGGAGCTCGGATTAGTAAAGGGAAAGCAAGATTTGGTTATCTGTCAGCAGTAAATGAAATAAGAAACTTACAGAGTAAAATTGATTCTCGTTTAATGCTTGCAACAATAGTATAAGAGGTGAGATAAAAATTGTAAGAGATGGACGGAATATTAATTAAAAAGAAATTTCACAATTCACTTCAAAAATACTATCAAATAGACAAATATTATTAGTCAGATCAGAACTAGTACGACAGGTAGCGCCTCCGCACCCTAATTCAGCTCCGTGTGAGAAATCAATTCTCCGATCCCAAAATGATTTAAGACAACTTAATATCAGTATATAAGAAAGAAGTTCAGTCCTCTGTTATCTTCAACATTCTAATCTATAGTCTACAACCGAGTTTCGTTGGTGATTTCTTCAAAAGAGTATTCCACAGACACCTGGTGTCGGCCAACATCAACAACTGGTGTCAGTAGACACCCTTTTGGTGTCGGTCGACACCACCACCACTCTGCACCACTTCTGCAATGCGATCTCCTTCCACGAAGTCAGATGGTGTCGATCGACACCCGTTTGGTGTCGGTAGACACCCAACCATTGCAAACACCTCCATTGACGATCTCCACTATCAACTGACCCTAAAAATCCACCACATCATCTTCCACGATGACACAACCAAGAACAGGCACACATGGCCACACAAACACCACAAAATCACACAAAACATAAAGGAATCAATCATACAATCACCAAATCATTCACATAAACCCTAATTGCTCAGATAAGCTATGGTCATGCACTCACCTTGATTTAGAAAGAGATCTAGGATGAACGAGACAAGAAACAACACCACAACAACCTCTCTAACACCAACAATCACAAAACCTCCTTTTCTTCTCTTTGACAACCCCAAAAATTCCCTCTAATCCTTTTAACCCTCCTCAAGGTCTCTTTGCTCTTAGGATCAAACTCACAATCTCTATCTCTTTCTTTCTCTTACAAACGCGACAAACACAACTCGACAGAGAAAAATAGGATGCTCGTGCCTTTTAAAACGAGATTTAGGATTTCAAAACCTAAACCAAACTAAACTGAACAATTTCAAAATAAACTGAATAACTACCAATTTAGTGGTGTCGATTACCCTAACTTAGACTCTGGATCTTACACACTTTCTCTATTATTGATGTGGTAGACGAATAGAAATAATTGACCAAATTTCATAGTATAGATTTCTTATCTAGTTTAGAGTATTTTATTAAATTGCACACAACTATATTGTATTGGTTCCAACAAAAGCCGATACAGTTCGATTTTTATATATAGAACTGGTTTGTTTCTAGATAAATATAATCAAAAATGGAAAAAAAAATCAAACTGTATTCACTTTGAATTAAATTGATTTATTTTGTATTAAATTCGTATATCTAATGGTTTGTCCAAATTGTATCACTCTCTAGGAATTCCACTAAAATATATTTTGGTGATAGAAAATGAAAAAGCAAATACTGATTTTGTGTACACTAAAAATTGTTTAGTTTTAGTTTTAGTATTTATATATGTCAAAATCGGTTTTACACTTCCAGATGAAGTTTATAAATTGTTCTTTAGTATTTATATATGTCAAAATCGGTTTTACACGTCCAGATGAAGTTTATAAATTATTCTATACAACCAAGGATTACCTAGTACTTCGTTTCGTGCTTATGAAGTTTTGTAATATCTAAAACATTGTTTTGCTGTTGTTATTGTTGTTGACTTGTTGTAAATACTAAAATTGTAAATTGGTCCTTAGAAGATGTAAAAATTTCTCGAAGCTGCAATTCCACAAGGAAAAGAAGAACTCTTCATTTGTAGTAAACTCTTATTTCTTTAATCCTTTTTTACCGTTAATGGAATTTAGTGGTTGAACAATCTCAGTATATAATATTTTTCGTACAATATACAATATTATTTGTTCAGAAAACAAAAACAAAAAAATATATTGGGATAGTTGAACACACTTATTAAGTTGTTACTTATTAGTCCTACTATAAACGAGAGGGATTGGCCTATAATATGACCGACAAAACCCTTCAATTACGGGCTACAAATTGTTTTTTTTTTGTTTTTTGACAACGGGCTACAAATTGTTTTCTTATAGTATTTTGTTTGCTAATTCCCAAGTTTGAAGCCTACTATATATGATTAATGATATTATTCCCCTAAATTTTAAAAATTTGCCGATTTTTTTAACTTCAACACCGAATAATTCTTCACTGACTCCTAAGGTATATTGTTACACATTCACATTCGGTTTGCCCTTGGTAAAAATGTTTTAAAATTAATACCATATACAATCTATGATCAGTGGCAGTGGTCCAGTGCAATCTATAAATAGTATTTTGAGAGAGTACAAAACATAAAATGATAAAATATAGAATAAAACTATCTACATGGGAAAGATCTAAATTAATAAAATAGTAAGTGCTTATAAACACATTTGTATCATGTTAGTAGAACATCTAACAATTAGTATTCTGTGTGTTTCATAACAAATGTTATTTTGATACATTTTACATAAATTTTAAAAAGTTTGAATTATACATGTTTGCTCATATTTCATAAGTGGTTAATAATTTAAATTCAATGAAATAGTTTTGAGTTTAGGAGTAAAAACAAAAATTTAGGGTCCAAATGGTAACCGTGGATTTAGTAGTGCGGGACAAAAAATTTGCTAGTGCGGTACGGTTCAACTGCGGTACGTGCAAAACAAATGTATTTGCGGAACAAGTGCGGTTATTCCAAAATAAGCGGTACAAAATAATGTTTGATTGGTGAAAAACAATTGGCAGTGCGGATTTTACATTATTTTATTAATAACTAGTATAAGATATATTTTTATTTATTTATATTAATAAATATAAATAATAATTTTTGAATTTAAAATAACAACATTTATTTAAAATTAAATTTTAATGTATATATTTATTATTGAATCAGTTACTAGTTCAATCATAAAAGAAATTACGACACAATAAAAAAACCATTTGCAAGCTCTTTGATTTACAAACTATTCATAATATTAATCTTTAGTTCCAAATTTGTTTAACTAACAATAATATCATAAATTATATTATATTTTTTAAAACAACATTTGAGTTATATACTTCAAAAACCAAAACTATTTGAAATTAATCATGTAAAATTTAGTTCATTAAAATATACATTCTTTTAAAAATAAATTCCTTCTAGAGGAAACTATGGATTTTCAAAATTTTAAATCTAGTTAAAATATATATTATACATTTTGGATGATATAACTTTTTCTACTACAAATCTGTTTTCATATTAAAAGTGATTATTTTATAATTTGTGAAGAAATAGTAAAGTAATTTACTTTATAATTTATTTAAAGAGTAATTTATTTATCAAAAGTTTTAAAATTTTAAAATTGAAAATAAAACTTTAGCATAGTTTTTTGTTAAAATATAACTGATTATTATTTTCTTCAATAAATAACTAAATATAATAAAATAAAGTTTTATATTATATTATGTGTTATTTGGAAAACCACTGCTAAATGGTTGGTGGACACAAAAAAGCAGTCCGTTTGTTATTACATTCACTTGAAAAATGCAAAATGGTTTTTGATTTTCTCTTTCAAAAAATGCAAATTACTGAATGATTATATGAATGATGACATATAGCAAATTTTTTTAAAAAGTGTTGAAATAAGCACTTCCACGTGCTGGCATTCATGGTCTTAGTATTAAAACACTTATTGGAAATATAAAATAACACTGCTTGTAAAACATAAAGAATAATACTCCTTCCGTTTCATAATATAGGATGTTTTGGAGGTTTTTGTTTGTTTCATAATATAAGATATTTTCAATTTTAAGGCAACTTTTAGACTAATTTTATATTTTTTTATTATTTATTTTATGCAGTCTTGTTTTCGATTGGTTAAACATTTTAAAAGTAAACATTACTTATGCGTGTTTTGGGTAAAACAATTAATTAATTAGTCTTAAAAACAATTAATAATTAATTCTTAAAATATACTCTCTCTATCATTATAGATGATTTTTTTAAGTTTTTCACCAAAATTAAAAATAATAATAAATATTGTATTATTATTAAATACTTTTGTTTGATATTCCTTTTAATACTTATTTACTTATACTTTTCTGGCACTTGTCATTTAAACATATGTATATATATTTAATTATTTATTATAAAAGTAAAAACATTAATTACTGATTTAATTTTATATAAAAATACACTAAAAAAATCATCCTTTGTGATACCACAAAATTTTTAAAAACATTGTGATTACTTATTTTTTAATAGTAATTTCTAATCGATATTTACTGATAATTTCGTTTACTAACCAGATCATGATAGAAACAACACAATACGTATGATCGTATATGAGGAGGTCAATCTTTTGGACGCTCGGCTCGGCATATGACATGTCACGAGTCACCACACCTCCCAACCCACAGAAAAATAAAAGAAAAAACTCCAGAGACCGCAGGTCCCACGATTATTTTCCACAGTTTTCAGTCGGTGCCAAGATTATGAGCCTTTGGATATCTAACCATGAATGATAATGCTTATAAGATGCATGAGACTTCATGTAGCGCTGACCAAGCAATATAAAACATCATATTAGAAGAGAAAATACGTTTTGGTCATGCTAGATACTGTTTTTTGACAAACATATATGCAAGAACCGTTTGATCATGTCAGAACTATCAAAGTTGTATCTTAATATCTTATATCCATTAAAAACATACGACTAACAAGACGTAATTCAACCATCTAAATCCGATCTTTGGATTCAAGTCAAATGATTTCTTGTATAAACAGTCCTCCATAGCTTATAATGTGAAGGGAGATACGACAAGTAACAACATGGCTGGATCCTTCACTTTTCGTAGAACTATGACCCCAAACACATCACCTCAGAGTCCGACCTTACTTCAATTTTTTTTTCTTCATAATTTCTATTTATTCATATCAAAAAATTCAAGTACAATTTAACTCGGCTGATCACATTCATCTCGGTTAAAACCCAAACATATTTACATATTGATCAATTTATCAAGGTATCTTGATATCAATATTATACTACTTGTAAGTTATAACTAAAAAGTTGTTTATTCGATTATACATATACTATACATGATGATAAAATAATATGGAATAAACCGTAATAACGAGTGTAGAACATTCATCTATATATAAAAGGTTAAGAGCAGGGAAGCCGTAACTATAAGTACAAAACTACAATCTTTAAGTCGATAAAATCAACAGATTCTTGATTTGCTTGTTACGTCTTCTGACAAACACACCGGATATAAAAGAAAAAAAGAAGATCTTCCAATTTCTACGAGTGAACGAACGGTCAAAAAAGCGAAGCTCGAAAGGCTACTACAACCAATAGTACAAAATAAGCAAAAAAAAAAAGAGACACTAGTACTGTAGTATTCAATTTTACCGGAAAACTTGAACGGTCGTTGGGAGCCGAGCCGGGTCGAGCCGAATCGTACTTTTAATAAATAATCCAGTGTGACGCGTGTACAAAAAGACTCGATATGGCAAAAAATGACGGAAACTGAATCCAACGGTGCAGATCGTCGGTTCGAGTAAAGTTTGTAGGACCCACGTATCTAATATGGGAATCTTTCTGATGTACGGTCAGATTTTCATGGTTGTGGGCCCCACTTTTTTCTCCATACCTCACAGGCTCACACTATACACCACGCCTCATCATCACTCTTCTTCTTCTCTCTCTCTCTCTCGTTATTAAAATTTAAATTCATAATTTAGGGAAAAAAATTCATACGTTACGAAACAAAAAAAACAAAAACAATCAATTAATCAGAAGAAAATCTCGGGTGAAAAGAGAGAGAGAGAGTAATAGATTGGTGGGGATAAAAACGAAAAAGGAAGAGGAGAGTTGAATTTTTTTTTGTTGTAAAAGTGGATGCTACATATATGTGTTGAAAGTGGTGTAGTGTAAATAGGAGTTACAAAAAAGTGATTGGTACGAAATGTTTTGTAACTTAAAAAGGAGAAAAGATCACAGAGAGAATCTGAGGACTGTAAATTTTTGGCACAAAATCCCTCCCGATGACTTTGTATGATAAGGACACCACCATTACAATTGACACACAAAGAGACACACCAACAGCTAGTGGAACATGTGACTGATTGCACAACATCGATCATCTTATGAGTCGTTTTTATATTGTTTTGGTGCACATTCTTTTTTCTTTTTCTTGCTATAAGTTTTAGTTGTGCACACTGAATTGCAAACTAATCATGATGGATATATGATGTGTGTATTGTGATACAGTTTTGTTTTGTTTTTGTTTTTTTTTTTAAATTTTACATGGAGACCTAAAAACATATACAAAACTCTGTCTTGTTTTTTTTTTTCTGAAGAAGCAATCAATTTGCATCGTACATAATCATCATAGGATTCCCCTCTACTACAAATAGTTGATTTGGACAAATTGATTTACCAATCACCATGATCGACACTTGACTAGCTATATTTGATATGTAATTTGCTCCGTGATTAGCTTGCCTATGTGAGACATATAAGTGTGTGTGTGTGTGTGTGTGTGTGCACGCGTAATAAGTAACGTATGGATTGGATTAGTAGACAACACTTTTATAAAAATACATTGGGCCGAAACTTCATTCATATGCATATCAGCATACGTAAAATACTAGAAAGCAATTAAACCATACGAATAGGTGTGAATTGGAGATTTAAATGATATCCAGTACATGGGTTTTTGGTATCATTGGGCTTTGATTGATATTAAATCAATACATTCACTTCAGATAAAGGCCTAATATATATTTTTGGCCCAATAACAGCTCACGTTCACGCTCTTTCTCTCCCGTCGCAACTCTCCTCCGCCGTTAAACTCTTCCCGCCAAAATTCGCACTCTGTCTTCCTACTAAAACAGAGGACTCTGGTTTCGGAGACCTTTTCATCGGCGGAGGTATATACTTCCTCCCGCCTTACCAGTACGACGCTTCTCGCCTCTTCACCACCGTCTCGCTCATCACCAACGAAGCCTCCTCTGATGAATACTTCTTTCAAGTCAAATCAATAGAAATCATATTACAAAAATAGAGAAAAGCATGTGTTTACTGCGGAATGCAATGATCAGATGCTGCAAAGGTAATCAACTACAATATGTCGTACTCTTTTTTTAGTTTATGTAATCAGTAATCAACTACACTATGTCGTACTTTGCCCTCTGTTTTTTTATTTATAAAGATTTGTAACTTTGAAAGCATGCCTTGTCTCGTCGGTGGCACTTATTGTGCGATGCTTTCGAAGTTACAAATCTTTATTAGAATAACAATTCTTTTGCAAATTGCCAGAAACTTTTATAATTAGAATATTTTATTCATGATTAAAGAAAATACTCGAAAGCATTGAGTACTGTCAAGCTTTTTATAACTCATATAATAACCTTTATTTTAGTAGTTTAGTACTATCAAGTGGAGGAAGGAACCCGTTGATTCAATAAAATGATAAATTATACAACAGATTAGTACTTAATTGCATATACAAAAATATGCACTCACTCAACATGTTTTGATTTATAACACGTGGATAAACCTAATAAATAGGGATGAATGGAATGTAGATGCTTAGATCTGTTTTATTTGAGCATATTTGGTTTTGGTTAACCGGTTCGGTTCGGAGAGTTACATACATTCATACATACAGTATTTAGGCGAACAAATATTGACATGATGAAAAAAGGAACTGAGAGATCAAGAAAGTGGTTTATAATAACTTTCCTTACCAAACATTCTTTCAGTCTATATATCTCTAACACGCGAATTATAGTGATTTCCTCTAAGTACTCATATACAATCTTTAAATTATTGACTTTAATTTATCATATCGACGCTGGAAGGAAATGACATGCCTTAACTCATAACATCCATCATCGATTAAACGATTACGTGCATTAGAAAGGAGATAACCTCTCCACTGAGCAAGAAGTGTTGTGAAGCAAAAGAGAAGAAGAGAAAGAAAACTTGGAAGCTTTGAGATCGAACTCCACCAAATTATCTTCCATCTGATATCCTCCGATAAGTATAGGGTTCTTCGGATTCACACCTCCGTCCACAAACCCTAAACAAACAACGTTTTTATTCACCTTCACCAGCGAATTAGAGCCGTAAATCCTCCACTTAGCACCTCTACTCAGCACTATAAGATTAAAAACTTGAAAGTAAGAACACCTTTTCTTATTGATTTAGAAAACTTCTCAAAAACTAAATTTCTCTCAAGTCACACAGAACACCTTTGTATTGACCTCTCTATTTATAATGAATTAGACAACTTCTAATTCTAATAGGATTACAACACAAAACCTTATCTAAATAAGCTCCTCCTTATCTAAATCTTGTTTGTGCATCCTTATCTCTTATCTCCTTAAGCACCTTCTTAATGAGATAACTTCAAACACAAGTTGGAATTATCCAACATTCTCCCCCGTAATTCCAACATAAACTCCGGGAAGCTTAATCTCCTCAACTCCGAGTAAACTCCTAATTTCCTTGAATTTAATCCGACCTAAAGGTTTTGTAAGTATGTCCGCTTTCTGCTCCTCTCCTGGCACATGATCAACTTCAATTTGATCATTCTCTACACACCTTCGAATGAAATGGTACTTGGCAAGCATATGCTTCGTCCTACCATGAAAAATTGGGTTCTTGGTTAGAGCTATGACTGTTTTATTATCAACTCTAAGTAGGATCTTCTCTCCTTGTAAGCTTAGTATTTCACTCAATAATTCTTTAAGCTATATTGCTTGTTTGGCAGCTTCCGTAGCGGCCATGAATTCTGCTCCACACGATGACAATGCCACAGTCGGCTGTTTTTGTGTTGTCCACGTAATAGGTGATGAGCCGTAGTAGAAAACATGTCCTGTGGTGCTCCTTCCATCGTCGATGTCAATGTTGTGACTGCTGTCACTGTATCCGGTGATCCTTCTTGATCCATCCTTCTTGAAAAACAAACCGTAACCTGTGGTTCCCTTTAGATACCTTAGAACATTTTTGATAGCTTGCCCGTGAGACACTCTTGGACTCTGCATATAGCGGCTAAGAACTCCAAATGCAAAAGACAAATTGGTCTTGTATGAAGAAGATATCGCAAACATCCTATAGTTCTTCTGTATCTAGTTGCATCGATCTCTTTCTCTTTCTCTGCTTTCGACAAACTCAGTCCCAGCTCCATCGGTTCATGAGTCGAGTTGCAGGAACCCATCCCTGCATCAGTAAGGATTCCTGGAGCGTATCCCTATTGTTTTATCCTTATTCCATCCGTTCCTTGAATGACTTCTATGCCAAGATAATACGTTAATTTTCCTAGATCCGACATCTCAAATCTTCTTGACATATCCTCCTTGAACCGTCTAATAATATTGAGTGAGGTTCCTGTAATGAACAGATCATCAACATAGATAGCTACAATCAAGAACTCTTTCTCCTCTTTCTTGCGATAAACTGTTGGTTCCTTCACACACTTCTTGAAGTTCATTTCCTTAAAAACTTGATCAAGCTTTAAATTCCACGCTCTAGGAGCTTGACGAAGTCCTTACAAGGCTTTATGAAGCTTATACACTCGATCCTCTTCTCCCTTCTTCTTGAACCCCTCAAGTTGAGTAACATAGACATATTCCTTTAGCTCACCATTGAGAAAAGCTGTCTTCACATCTAATTGATGAATTTCCCAACCTCTTGTTGCCGCAAGTGCTATAAGTAGCCTTATAGTTTCGACTCTTGCTACCGGAGCAAACACCTCGTCGAAGTCTATGCCTTGTTGTTGCACATATCCTTTTGCAACTAACCTCGCCTTAAACTTATTCACCGAACCATTAGCCTTTCTTTTGAGTTTATAGATCCACCTAACTCCTATAGGTTTAAATCCGACTGGTCTGTCTACAAGCTCCCATGTGTTGTTCCTTATGATCGAATCTATTTCAGCGTTCATAGAATCAATCCATTCTTTTATCTTTCCAGCTTCAAAATAGTTTTCTGGTTCTCCAGCTATTGTTAGGAACAAACTGCAACTCTCTTCTTCTGCAAATAAGATATAGTCATTGAGATAAACTGGTTTTGTTACCACACGACCAGACCTAGTTACCAAGGGTTGTACCGCGACTTGTTGACCTTGAACTTGGTTTTCGACAATCTCATCACCCACATTGTCTTCTCCGTTTTATTGTTCTTCCTCGTTATCATGATTTATAGCTTCTTGGTCTGCATTTTGCTGATCGCTGTCTTGATCATTGTCGTGTCTACCACCATCTTCTATAAAACCGTCTTGAAAGAGTTTAGATGCTCCTGGTTCACCTTCTGACTCAACTACCGTAGATGACCATTCTCAAGCCTTATTTTCATCAAAAATAACATCTCTACTAACCACTACTCTCTTGGCATTCGGATCATAGAGTCTATAAGCTTTAGAACCAGGTTCTGTGCCGAGATTGATCACTTTCCTTGATCTATCATCTAGATTTTTCAACTGTGGTCCATTGACCTTTGCATACGCAACATACCTGAACACTCTCAAGTGTTCAATGTTTGGTTTCTTGGACATAAAACACTCATATGGGGTTTGACCGTTCAGTGCTTTTGTGGGCACTCGATTAATGAGGTAAGTCGCATGACGTACAGCTTCTCCCCACATATCAATCGGGATCATCATCCCCTTCATCAAACTTCTTGTCATCTCCATCAAAGTGCGGTTTCTTCTCTCTATCACACCGTTTTGCTGTGGTGTATATGGTGTAGTCAAGTGTCTAGTAATGTCATTCTCCTCGCAGAACTGATTGAACTCACCTGAAGTGAACTCTCCTCCTCTATCGGTTCGAAAAGTCTTTAAATCGTTTAAAGCGTTCAAAGGCTTCGCTCTTTTCCTTTAGCAACATCGTCCACATGTACCTAGAGAAATCGTCAATTAGCACAAAAACATAGCGGTTGTTGGCTGGTGTTTGTGGTGAAATAGGACCACACAAGTCTCTGTGAACCAACTCCAATGGTTGCGATGCACGAAAACTAGTTTTAACCGGGAAAGAACCTCTTGTTTGCTTTCCTGCTAGACACACATCACACATATCCTTCTCATGAATCATGTTTGGCATTCCTACAACCATATCCTGTTGAACCATATTCTTCATGACAGTGAAACTTACATGCCCCAGCCGAGCATGCCAACGCCATGTAGCCTCATCACTGTCGATCTGCAGACACATTGGTAAACTAATCTCCATCGGAGTCTTGTACAAACGGTTTGATGACCTGGTAACTCTTACAAGCAGCCTTCCACATGGGTCTAGAAGTGTTAGAAAATCCTTTTTCATGTTCACCTCACACCCTCCTTCTGTTGCTTGTCCCAAACTCAATATGTTGTGCTTAAGTTCGGGTATATAGTAGATTTCTTTGAGTGCTCTTATTTCGCCTGTTTTGCAAACAAAGTTAATAGTTCCCTTCCCAACAATATCAACATATGAGCCATCACCAAACCTCACTTTTCCCTTAATCCTCTCATCCAAACTGCAAAAGAATTCTCTGTTTCCTGACATGTGATTACTTGCTCCATTATCTAAATACCAAACACTTGCATTGCCTTTGTTGATATTGTAATTTTCTGGAATCACCTTGTCTTCATTGAGGAAAAAAACTTCATGCCTATAGAGTCCATCTGCTTCATGTGTCTCATTGAGATTTGATTCTTGGTTCTGGTTATTACTCTGTATCGGTTTGTTGGTGCAAGTCGTCGCATAATGACCAGGTTTGTCGCATCTCCAACAAATTACTTTGGATAGATATTTCTTCGGTTGTTTTTGGTTCTCTTCTGTGGTTTCTCCTCCTTGGTTTTGGTCGTTGAATCTCCCTCAACCCCTGCCTCTACCGAAACCACCTCTGCCAAAATTGCCTCTACCGTAGCTTCCCCTACCATAGTTGCCTCTACCTCTGGATCCTCCTCTAAAACCGCCATATCCTCCACGATTATTAGAGGTATTAGTAAACATAAACTTCCCTTGATCTTCGACTGGACTAACTTCACCAATTCGTTCCTCATAAGCTTTTAGTCTTCCCACAATATCCACAAACGTTGTTGTGTTTAAATCAAGGACTTGTTCTAGAGAAGCTACCATATGGATAAACTTTGCTCTAGGCAATCCTGTGAGAAACTTCTTTACAATTTTCGGTTCTTCGATGGTCTCTCCCAAAAAAGCTGACTGCGATGCAATCCCTGAGATCTTCCCAGCAAAGTCATCTACCGAATCTGATTCACTCATCTTTAAACGCTCTAGTTCTGCTAACAAGGTTTGAAGTCTTGCCTTCTTTACACGTTCCGCTCCTTGGTGACATGATCGGATGGCACACCAAAGTGATTTGGCTGAATCTTGCTCTCCTGTTTGCAAGATAAGTGACTCTGGAACAGACTGAAACAGAAGGGCAGTCGCAATATCATTCTTCTTTTCATCTGTGGCTCCAGGTTCGATTACATCCACACTTCGTTGACTCGAAGTATGATCTTCATCCTCATCGACCATACTGTGTAATTAGTTGGTGTGAGTAAAGGACATTGGATTGATGGTGCTCCAAGGTCCTTTGTTCGTAATGGTGGATTTGGTTCGGCCGCCATGCTTATCTTGAATCTTCTCCACCGATTTTAAGATCAGCAACACAACCTTGCTCTGATACCAAATATAAGATTGAAAACTTGAAAGTAAGAACACATTTTCTTATTGATTAAGAAAACTTCTCAAAAACTAAATCTCTCTCAAGTCACACAGAACACCTCTCTATTGACCTCTCTATTTATAATGAATTAGACAACTCCTAATTCTAATAGGATTACAACAGAAAGCCTTATCTAAATAAGCTCCTCCTTATCTAAATCTTGTTTGTGCATCCTTATCTCTTATCTCCTTAAGCACCTTCTTAATGAGATAACTTCAAACACTCAAACACAAGTTGGAATTATCCAACAAGCAATAGGTCGATCACGGGAGCTCCACGTCCTCTATTAGAGCGGAAGCAAGCACCAAAAGGCTTCATGGCGGGAGCTTTAGCCATCTTGGCGTTTCTGGAGAAGGCTGTGAGAAGAGCCTTGTAAATGGAAGTTTGCAGTACTGTGTAAGGAGCCATAGTGCATATCTTTGTGGCTCCATGGAGTATTGGAACGGTCTTTCCACCGATTTGGTGGACTTCACATCGATAAAATGCTCACCGGACTTGGCATTGCCAATCAAAGGTGTGGAGGCAAAGATCGTAGAAACATCTTTTAAGTAAGGCAGATAGTAATACTCCCCTTTACCGATCCAAAGGTCACCAGAATAAGTTTTTGATTTTTCGGTGGAAGGCAAACAGAGAGCCATCTTTGGAGCAAGCTGGTACATGGAAATGAGCTGCGAGGGAATGGACAAATGAGTGTTAGCGAGACCGATGGTTCCTTTGACAGGAGCACCATCAGTGCAGGTCAAACTTAGCGAAGAGTTCTTTTCACTATCCATAGTGTAAACACCGTTGTATGAATATAATAACGGTACGGTGTCTCGGAAGAGCCGGGCATTGTTGGAGGAGCGACACGGGGTCTTCGTCTTAGTGGTGGTGTTACTGGGACAGGAGAAGCTCGGGTTTGCATAGGTGCATCTTGTGGAGCCGCATCTGATGGGGTGAAAGGAGGAGGATTTGGCGGCTGTGGCGCAGTTTTGCGATAACGTACGGTCCTACTCCGTTGAGGTCAAGGACGAATTCTTGGCTTACACTCGAGCCAATGGACAAAGGGATGGAGTAGATATTTGTGGCCTTATCTTTATTAACTGGGTGTAGAAATGATTGAAACTTTTCCAACGAGTGGGATGTGTTTGCAAGGTAGAGAAAAACAAGAGAGAGGAGTCGGAAGATCACACGAGGAGCCATATTTTTTTTTCTTGTTTGGTTGAGAACTTGAGATTAGTTAGTTGGGGGCTGTGCCTGTGATGTGAATTACTAAGACTAACCCAACCATCATGTATATTTATAGAATGATCTGGGTCTTCTTCGATTCTTTTTGTAATAGTAGATTTTAACATTTCCAGTAAGTTTTTGGAATGACATGATCAGAAGCAGCTTCCCACGTGCTCTCATTTTAACAAACAAAAATTAAGATTTCAAATATATAAAATATAATAGTGGAGATTTTCATTCTAATTAATAGGAATAAAAACCAGAAACGTTACATAAAGTTTGCATTAAAATATATAACAAGTTTTCTTAAAAAATGTCTATCTTTATAAAACAGGAAAATTAGAATGAATATACAATATTATATTAAGAGATTTTTTTTTTTTTTGCCAAATATCACGTTTTCCGGAACATATTCTATTAAAAAATCCCACTTGGGCTTCAATACCGACACTCGAGGCTAAATTATACGAGTTTTGAGATGAGTACTTCATTTAAGAAAAAAGTATTAAGAATGGTAATCTCGACGGTATACACATTTGATTATTTACTACTGTGTTAGTGCGAGTAATCGTTAGTTCGTTACTAAGTGATTTATCACTTTTGGGTTGGTTTTATTATATTAATCAAATAAAAATTTTGATTGTTCAGTTTTGTCTTCCACTAGATATTCACCCGCGGTGTAATATTTTTTAAATTAAAATATATAAAAAATAAATTGTATTTATTTGTTGTAATATATATTCAATTTTACCATTGGTTATAACCCAAATCATATGCACCTCTATTATTGTTATTAGTTAAAATAAAATGAGATAATTTTTATCAAAATTTAATTAAAAAGATTTGTTAAAAGTTTTTTTTGAACCTACACTCTTTGAATAAAAAATATTATTAAAAATAGTCGATTTCTAAGTTATAGAATTACAAAAGGTCGAAACTTCATATCTACTAATTATATTACTTTCATATTTCTTAAATAAACTAAATAAAAAATGGCTACAACAATTAGAAAACTATACACGGTAAAAAAAAAATCTTCTTATCCTTTGACTTCCATTTATTTTATTCAATCTCATAGGAGTAACTGAATTAAAACTTGTTTTTGGAACTGAAGAATCATAGGCAATCAAAAATAAAAATTATAATAATAAGAAATTATTATGATTTCCACAATGTTTATTAGTTCCACGAAAGATGATTTGTATAACTGAACAATACATATATGATTTGTAAGCATTTAAATGGAGTTTTTTTAGTAAGGCCACAGGCCAACCCAATTACCGGGAGGATCGTAGTTGCAAGTGATGAAGGTTTGACCATTCTTGCATCTCACTTTTGCACATCCCTACTTATCCGTGTTTCTCCACACAATCTGAGTATAGTGACCACATTGTTTGTCCCAAACACATGTGTTGAAATTATAATCGTAGTCAAATGTTTGCCCACCCACGTTTCAACCGCTGCAATGCTTGTCATGCCATTCTCTCGTCACTACGTTAAAATGTTAGTATTGAAAATCAGAAAATATGACAATTATAACAACAATATAAATATAGAGAAAACCAAATAGTATGCAAATGTCACGTTTCATCCTTAAGCCAAAGGTATATCTTATGTTTTCAGTAAGTTGTGGGTGTTAGTGATGATAATTCTCGTTTAGGTGTAAGATATACTTATAGGGTGTTTTCTTCTCCAAGGCAATAATATTCCAGTTAGCAACTAATTAGGGTGAAAAATTTGTGTAATTAGTTTTATTAAGGAATATGCTAGAAATTACGCATTAAAACTTTGATTAGGGACAATTTTTTTTAAGTTTATGGAATGTTATATTATTTAATTAATTATCAAATTAGTATTTAATGTAAATAATAGTAGTTCCGATTTTTTGGGAAGTTGCAATTATGGGAGAATAATTGTTTACAAAAATGGGAAACCTAACATAATTTAATAAATAGTAAATTATAAATTTTTAAAAAAATAATGTCAATAGTATAAATAGGTTCCAACTCTAGGATTTATTTGTTAAATGTTTCAAAAAATGTATATATAGAAGATATAGATTTAGAAAAACGTATCCATTGGCATAATTTTATCATATTTATTTCAACGGACAGTAGCATCTTAATCTTTAAAACTTTGGAGCCGAAAAAATACATTTTAATAGTTTTCTCTTTAACGAAGATCTGAAAATGTGAAATCCAGCAAAAAAACTCACGTCACCTGTTCTTCTTTAAACTTAAACTTTTAATTTTATAATTCTGGAGCACTCAAGTTTGCATCCATTAAATACCTTTTTTTTGCTTTCTAAATACCAAAAAAAAGGTATTTAATGGATGCAAACTTGAGTACTCCAGAATTATAAAATTAAAAGTTTAAGTTTAAACTCACGTAGGGCCGGGTTCACAGTCATCAATGTATATATATAGTGTTGTATACATTGATGTTTCGAATTTGAATAAGAGAAATGATAAAATTACTATATACATACATGGGAAAATATTAAGATAAAAAAATAAAGAACTAAATTCTTTGAAATATTTTTAGGGTATGAGTTTGTTGCAAAGTAGGAAAAAGTTGTGAAATTCTTCCTTTTATAAACTTTTAAGGAAACAGTAATATCCCAATCGCTGCCCTCACAACGCTATCGCTCATGACTTGTATCGTAGTCCGCAGTTCGCCCAATGATTCCGTTGCAAAAGCTCTTTTTTCTAGCTGGGGAAGGGAAGAAAGATAGCTCCGGGTTCCGCTGCTTGATGCTCCGAACAAAACGGCTGATCTGACCCAATTCAATTGGTAAAAAAAAAAAAGCTGATAACAAAAAATTACACTTTTGTGGGTCAGGAGAAAAATTTGCCAACGTATTACTTTCATATAACACACCATTTAGGCTTTAAACGTACAGAACAATTTTAAAAAATGCAATACGATTCTATTTCTAATAGTAACAATATATTATACTTTTCGAACTATTTCAAAGCATATGACTTCGAAGCTTTTAACAAAAACCTTTCAAAAATTATACTAGTCAAACGCACGGCCACTCCGTTTTACTTCATAATTAAACAGTAGTATATTACTTTAAGTCTATAATGGTAATCATAATATATCCCGTAATAATAATAATTCCTCGGTTGTTGTTTGTTTTAATTTCTTGGAGGTTATTAAGGTGAACAATCGATGATATTGATATATAAGATTACAAAATCACAAAAAAAAAATATAAAAGATTATAAAATCATGTTTTGGGTACAAGTAGTATTGCGAAGTAAAAGTGAAGACGAGAAAGTGAACTTGGAAGCTTCGAGATCAAACTCCACAAGATGATCTTCCATCTGAAACCCTCCGATCACCATCTCTGTCGTCTTCATATTCACACCTCCGTCAAAAAACGCTAAACAAACCACATCTCTTTTCACCTTCAATAGCGAGTTCCACCTATTGATCCTCCACTTAGCTCCACCGTTCACCACCAAATCAATCACCGGAACCGCCGCTGCACTTTCCATCCCTTTGGAGTTGAAACATGCCTCGAAAGGTTTCACCTTTGCGACTCTCAACAGCTTAGCTTCTCTCACAAATTCCCTAACCATGGCCTTGTAAGTGGAAGTCTGCAAGATGGTGTAAGGAGCCAATGTACATATCATAGCGTTTCCACGACTTTTCTTATCCAAAGAAACGTTCTTTCCAGCGATTTCGATGGACTTCACGTCAATGAAGTACCGACCGGACGATCTGTCAACAATCAGAGGAGTTGAGGCTAAGTTCTTGAAGACATCGTTAGTGTAAGGAGAGCCTCCTCCAATGAGAAGGCTCCCTAAACCGGTTGGTTTAGAGGGCAAACAGAAAGCGAATTTTCGCGGGGTTTTGTGCATGGACGCGAGCTGGGACGGAAGTGATATCAAGGACTTTCCAAGACCGATGGTTCCGTTAACAACCTCCGGCATGAGTTTTAAGGCGTTAGCGTCGTTGGTGCAAGTCAAAGTCAGCGATGAGTGGACGGTTTTAGTGACGCCGTTACGTTTCAAGATGAGAAGAGAGACGGAGTCAAGACCGAGAAGTGTGTTGAGTGGATGCTCGGTGAAGGAAGTGGAAACGTATTTGCCACAAGTGGTGGTCTTATTGAAACAGAACGAGTCGAGCTTGGCTTGTTTGCATTTAGCGGAGTCGCAGCGGATTGGGAGGTAAGTTGTGGATTTGACGGCGGTGTTGCAACGGAGGAGAACGGATGAGCCACCGCCGAGATCGACGGCGAGGCTGTGAGTGAGAGGAGAGTGATTATTGTTACCGAGGTTGAGGTTTGTGTAGTAGAGATACGTGGCTTTGTCTTTGATCAAGGAAAGTAGGAAAGCCGGTGGGTTTGGTTTGTTGTAGCCGACGGCGAGGGAGGTGTGTAGGGTTAAGATGATAAAGAGTGATAACAAATTGATCGGAGCAGCCATTATTGTATAATTTCTTGTTTCTTGATTTGGAAAATGGTATGGTTGCTATAATGGAAGTGATAGTCTATTTTATAATAATCAAGTGTTTCCCTTGGTAGCTTTAGCTTGCCCTGAAATCTTTGTTAGATTTCCTTGGAAGCTTTCTATTTAAGTATTTATATATAAGAGCAATCTCCAACGGAGTTTTGAGTCAATATTATAGAAATTAGAAAGCTTCTCATACAATATTTTAAATTTCGATAAGAACACACATGTGTCATGGAAAACGTGTCATACAATACCAAGAAGTGTACTAAACTGAAAAGTCAAAGATTTTCTCATGTGTGATTGATTCTATTTTTGGGAAGGCCAAGTGGAGCAGCTTGTGTTTTGGAGCAAGAGTGACTCACTAAAAGCGAGAACCGTCCTGCTGAAATCGAACTCGAGCATATGATCTTGAACCTGATGCGTCCCAATCACCATCAAATCCTTCGGTTTCTTTCCACCGTCGATAAACGCCAAACATATCACCGTTTCCTTCACTTTCACCATCGTATTCGCACCGTAGAACCACCACTTCACCTCCCCCATCCTCCCCGGCAAACCAATCTCAATCACCGGCACGTTTGGCCCCGTCAATTTCTTTCCGGCAGTGCGTGCATTGAAACAATGTTTAAACGGCGCCACCGATGGAACCATCGATATTCCCATTGCCTGTATCATTCAAACCACAAATAAATAAAAATAAAACAGAGTTATTTTATCGCTTTAGTAATTTTCAAGAAACACAGAAAATTATCATTCAAAAAAAACCTATATCTATATATATATATTTCTATTATTTTTATATGGTTTCGTATACGTAGATCTACTTCAAATGTCAAAAAAATATAAAAGATGTTTCCATTAGAAAAATATCACCTCAATAGTTAATTAATACGAATGCATCAGTATGAACTATGAAGTAATCTTTAATTCTTAAGTTAATGGACCACATGAACTTGTAATCTTTAGGTGGCTTTTATCTTTACATTTCGAAGTCCAATATCAAACGATGAGGTTTTGTTTTGAATACCTTTGCCTTGAGTGTAAACGACTCAGCAAGAGCATTGTAGATGTCGGTGTGGAGTACGGTGTAAGGAACCACCGTGCTGAGTTTAGCTCCACTGTTAACCAAATTGGGTTTCAACGATAAGGAAGTCCCGCCAACGTAGATATTAAGGACGTTGAGTAGATAATCTCCTGAATCAACGCCTCTAATGGGCGTGAAAGTCATCGGAATCGGAAAACTGCTGTTGTTGAACGGCGGGATAAAGTAATGGACGCCGGCGATATAGAAATGACCGGTGCCGGAAGAAGGCAAGCAGAGAGAGAAGTTAGGGATAACGTTAAACGCTGACGTCACCTGTTTCGTGAACGACGAGGATCCGGGAGAAAGAGCAAGAACTCCGGCGACTAGAGGAGGAAGGCCGTGAAGTGCTTTCTCACCGGCGCAGGAGAATGTCAAGCGGGGTACTGAAACTGGGGTGAGGAATTTACCGCCGTCTGTGGTGGAGATAGAGACTCTGGCTTGGACGACACGGCCGGTTACGTCGGGGATTAGACCGAGAGGGTTTGGTTGCTTGTAAAGACAGGATTTTCCGGCACAACGATTACCGGGTATGGACTTGCATGTGGAGCTCTGACAAGTGACTAGGCGGAGTGAAGATACAGATTTGAGTTTACGACAATTGAGCCACGTGAGGTTTGTTCCGAGGTCGAGGAGGAGGTTTACGGGAGATTTTGTGACGGATCCTATGTTGAGAGTGGTGTAGAATTGATTTGTGGGTTCGTGTTTGGTGATCGGAAGAAAGTATTGTGAGTTTAATTTTAGAGTTATAGTTGCAAAAATGGAGAGAAAGACTACGAGACGCGTGAGGCTACCCATTTTTGTTTTCTTGGATCACTTTTTGTTTTTTGGGAATCAAATGATGAATGTGATTGTTTGTTTCATTGTTTGTGATGAATATGGACTGTAGATGTATGGTATTTATACATGTAAAAACACACATCTTGGATCTAAGGAGATGTGGAAACACTAAAATAATGGTTATTATTTAAATGTTTAATTATTTTGAGGTTTCACGTTGAGATCTTTATTTCCGAAAGTAGAATTACGCGCACTCTTTACCAAAAGGAGAGAGTATTAGGCATATGTAACACATGACAATTGACAACAATTGAATAAATTTGAATTTTTTTTGGAGAAGATCAGTGATTCAGTGGGTGTTTCCTAGTAACAATTATCACTAATTATGCAAAATGAGCGCTGCTCAAGTATTACAATTCACGTGGTGGGGTCTACTTCATAACTCATACTCATATAATCTGATTTTGTTCATCGTGAGATTTTGAAAAAAAATATTTATATATATTGTCTGTTTCTCTAAATTAGAAGATGTTTAAAATTCTTTTTTTTTCCTCTTTTATTTTTGATATTTGAATTTACAAGTACTTCAATTTCAAAATTTATCAATGAAAAATCTTTAAATATCATTTATATAGAAAACATAGGATAACTTTAGAATGTTAAACAAACGATATTTAAGAGAAACGGATGATAATTTATTTTAATTTCGATTGGAGCACATGTGTCATAGAAAACGTGTCATACATGGTACAGCACCAAAAAGCACGATGATATACCAAAGGAGTGTACTAATAACTGAAACGTCAGAGTCGATCATACCACAATCTTATTTATTGTCATGTGTGGTTAATTTTAGTTTTCGGAAGGCCACGTGGAGCAGCTAGTGTTATGGAGCAAGAGCGAGTCACTCAAACCCATAAGGGATGTGCTAAAATCGATCTCGAGCATATGATCTCGAAGCTGATGTGTCCTAATCAGGCTTAGATAGGGGACAAGAGGTGCGACCGGGTTCATAGATTAAAAAGATAAATAATGTAAGATTAAGGACACAAAAAAATAAAATAATGTAAGATAAAGGAGTACAAAAAAAAATTAATGCAAGATAAATGGGCACAAAAAAAATAACGTAAGATAAAAGAGACAAAAACAAAATTTGTAACACAAAAATAATTCGTTAAAATATGTTTTAATGATTTATTTTTACGAATCAATAACTAAAAATATTCTTTATTTTCTGTAATGATCTCAACTGACTCTAATGTAAAATGAAAATAAATTTTTATAATCTTATCAAATGTTTATATATTATCAAAATGAAATCCATATTTTTTTAAACATATAAGAAAAAAAAAATTGGTCTTTCATTAAAAGAAAAAATTGCCCGGGGGCCCCTAAAAGCCTTAAGCCGGCACTAGTCCCAATCACCATCAAGTCCTTCGGGTTCTGTCCACCGTCGAGGAACGCCAAACACATCACTGTCTCCGTCACGTTCACCACCGTATTGGCACCGTGAAAACTCCACTTGACCTCTCCTCCTCCCCTCCCTGGCACCCCAATATCTATCACAGGCACATTCGGCCCCGTCATGTTCTTCCCTGCAGCGCGTGCGTCAAAGCAGTCTTTAAATGGCGCAATTGCTTGAACCTTAGATATTCCCATTGTCTGTGAAAAAGTTAAACCCCAAATACAAACATAAATTATTTAGTTTTCCTCTAGACACAACATACAAACATTTCCTTTGCAATTTAAAGTAACACGTAATCGTTTTTCTTGTTTATATGGTTTTTTTATTTTTACCATTTTACCAACTTCGAAGGTCAATACATGATATTTTGTGCATGAGATAGAGATTATGAAATCATATATATTTAATATTTTTTTCCTTATAGTTTATACTTTAAATACACGGCTAAATTTAAAATATTCACGTGGCTTTTATCTTTGAAATCAAAGTCTAATATCAAAATATGAGATTTTGTTAATATAAGTATAATTAAAGAGTCTGTTTTGAATACCTTTGCTTTCAGTGTAAAGGACTGAGCAAGAGCATTGTAGATATCGGCGAGGGGTACGGTGTAAGGAACCACTGTGCTTAGCTTGGCTCCCCCCGCAAGCAAATTAGGGTTAAACGACAAAGGAGTTCCGTCAACGTAGATTGATTTGACGTCGATTAGATAATTCCCCGTGTCTATGTTTTTCAATGGTACCAAAGTCATCGGAATGGGATTATCGCTATTGAACGGCGGGATGAGGTAGTTAACGGCGGCCATATAGAAATGACCGGTGCCGGAAGAAGGCAAGCAGAGAGAGAATTTAGGGATGACTCCAAACAATGACGTCACCTGTTTGGTGAACGATGAAGATACGGGAGAAAGACTTAGAACTCCGGAGACCGGAGGCGGAAGGGCTTGTAATGGTTCCCCTCCGGCGCAAGAGAGTGTGAAGGGGTGGACGGTGAATGGAGAGAGGAGATTGCCACCGTCTGTGGTGGAGATGTTTACCGTGTCTTGGACAACAGCGCCTATTACGCCGACATTTTGACCTAGAAGGCTTGATTGTCGGTAAACACAGAATAGTCCGTTGTCGTCGCAGTCATTGCCGGGGATGGAGTTGCATGTGGAGCTTTTGCAAATCACGAGGTTGTTGACAAAAAGTGGAGGATTGAATATGTTCCAGTTGACCAACGTGAGGTTGGTTTCGAAATCAAGGAGGAGGTTCGAGGAAGATGTCCCACCGGATCCAAGGTTTAATGTGGTGTAAAATTGATTAGTGGGTTCGTGTTTGGTGATCGGAAGAAGGTACTGAGAGTTTAATTTCAAAGTTATGGCTGCGAAAATTGAGAAAAATAGTATGAGATGTGTGAGGGTGAGGCTACTCATCTTTGTGTTTCTCTCTTGTAAATGAAAATGAATGTTTGCTTGTGATGCAGATGGACTACTGAGGTATGGTATATTATAGACCGTAAACCTCATTTTTGAGTACAAAAACACACTCTAGAGAAAACTAAGGGTCAAACTAGGTTGTTGAATCCTTTTTATATCTGACCAACAGATAGAAGTGTATATCAGAAAGTCTTGCTGAATCGTGAAACTCATAACAAATCCAAACTATTAGGTAATGAAAGGTTAAGACTTGATTATAGAAATTTATAATGTCTAGTGAACGTACACAACAAGGTCCAAACTAAATTAGACCACATATCACACACCAAACAAGGCCCATATATAAATGAGCCCAACTTCACATTTTCCCATTACCAAACCAACTACTCCCGACTGGTGGTGTAGTGAGTAGTTGGGTATAAACTTTACGGATATTCCTAATTTTTTTGTTTTTTAAAGCTCGTATACACGTGCCAAATTCCTTATCAAATGAAAGTTTTTCCCAAATAAAAATGGATAAACATTGACCAGAACAAAAGAGTCCCCCACAAAGAGCGAAACGACACAACAAGTCTACTCAGCACTTGCCTTAAAATGAACCAATCCTTATCGTTTCCCATTCCCCCTTCCCTCTAAAACCAGCGTCGGCCCACCGCATCCCTAACCATAACAAATCCTTCAAAAACCGTCCAGATCCATCATCTCTCTTCACTCTTCTTCTTCTTCTTCTTCTAATGGCTTCTTCTTCTTCTCTGTTTTACCTCTTCGTCTTCTCCTTCCTCTCCGTTCTAATCATTTCCAAATCTCAGATCTCCGGCTCCCTCAACGGACTCGTTTTCCCTGTTTTTAAAGACCTACCAACCGGTCAATACGTCGCACAGATTCGCCTCGGTGACTCTCCCTAGCCGGTCAAGCTCGTCGTGGATCTCGCCGGTTCGATTCTCTGGTTTGATTGTTCCTCTGGTCCATCGTCGTCACGGAGTCTTATCTCCGGTAGCTCTAGCGGCTGTCTTAAGGCTAAAGCTGGGAATGTAAAAGTATCATCATCGCGTGGAGACGCTAAGGATTGCGAATTGCTTGTTAGAAACGGCGCCGTTGGGATTACGGCGAGAGGAGAGCTTTTCAGTGACGTCATGTCATTTGGATCTGTTACTTCCCCGGGAACCGTTGATCTGCTTTTCGCCTGTGCTCCACCGTGGCTGTTACGTGGGCTCGCTAGTGGAGCCCGTGGAGCCCGTGGAGTAATGGGCTTAGGAAGGGCCCAGATCTCTCTCCCTTCGCAACTCGCCGCCGTAACTAACGAACGTCGTCGTTTAACGGTTTACCTGTCGCCGTTAGACGGCGTCGTGTCGACGAGTTCGGTTGAGGAGGTTTTCGGAGTGGCTGCGTCTAGATCGTTGGTTTACACGCCTCTGTTAACCGGCTCGAGTGGCGATTACGTAATTAACGTGAAATCGATCAGAGTCAACGGGGAAAAGCACTCCGTGGATGGTCCGTTAGCGGCGGAGCTGAGTACGGTGGTTCCATACACGATGCTGGAAAGCTCGATCTACGCGGTGTTAGTTGAAGCTTACGCTAAAGCTGCGACTGAAGCTACACCGGTTGCTCCTGTCGCACCGTTCGAGCTCTGCTTCAAGAGTGAGGTAGATTTACCGGCGGTTGATCTAGCGTTGCAGAGCGAGATGGTGAGGTGGAGGATCCAGGGGAAGAATCTAATGGTGGATGTTGGTGGTGGAGTCCGATGCTTGGGAATTTTAGACGGCGGCTCGACTCGGGTCAACCCGATTGTTATGGGTGGGTTACAATTAGAAGGCTTGATATTGGATTTCGATTTGGGCAACTCAATGATGGGTTTTGGACAAAGAAGAACACACTCTGATACAGCTTCCTTGTAATACCAACCTCTGTAACACATCTAATTAACTGGTAGATATTATCCGCAATTTTGATCTCTTTTGTATGTACTTCGGACCAGTTTTTCCACGCATTTGTTGTACTAATAGATTCGAAGCATAGTTTGTGGCTTTCGGTCTAGTTTAAAAACTTGTCTTTCTAACGTTTGAAGTGAATAGTGTTTAAAAACTAAAAGCCAATACAAAAAGCTGCATTCTATTCATGAATTTTTTAGTTTTCTAGCGACATAAGACCGACCTCTACTAGCTCATTATCATGCGACAAATAGAAAACATATCAATCTCAAACAGCGTGAAGCCGCAGTAAAGGAAATAAAAGTAACTTGCGATGTAAAATAAGAATTAAGAAGGATGAAACAAGATGCAGAGGCAAAGGAGCCAGCAAGGAAGATGAACCATACCTATGTATAGATATGTTGCACTCTTCCACGCCCACAACGACTCTAACCATGTCCAGAACTCTCCTCCAAGACTTAACCCTACGAGCCCTTCTCCAAACAACCCCTTAGAGATTGCGAAAAACATGACCGGGAACCCGATTGTCAGCAACACCATACTGCAGAACGCACCCAACATGCTCTTAATGCGTCTAGATCTCAAAGCGGGTTTTATAGGCTGAGCCATTAGACACGTTGGCACGAGTAGCAACGCTCCAATCTCTGCAGTGGCGAAATTGATTATAGACATTAGACACAGACCAATGAAGGCAGCTGAGATGGTCACTGATTTCAAGACTGCCCAGTGGGTTCCATGATGCCGAGAGGAGAACGGAGAGCAACCCGGGATTGCGGCAAAGGTTATAAGAAGAAGCGATGAAGAGGTAGTGCCCCACATGATGGAGCGGTTACTTGGAGAATGTTGGCCCGGTACTTGACAGATGAAATATGGAAGCAGCGTGACGATGAAACCGAACAAGTGCAAAGCAAAGACCTGTTTGGCTGCGTCTAGCCATTTCCAAGACTTAAGGTTTTCAGTGGGGTTATCAGTGGATTTAGTAAGAGCTTTACAGCCCTCAATATATAAAGAGGCTGCGACCATTGGAAGAGGGGCTACAAGAAGAGCAAAGGCAATCATGTAAACTCCTACAGAGATAAATTTGCTTGGCGAAGTTAACAGGTAAAGAAAAAACGATTGATGAAACTTCTCGAGGAGGTTGTTCACTGATCTTATAGTTCCTTCCAGTAACCTGCATTCAAAGAGAAAGCACAGAGTTATCATCAACACTCAGACAGAGTCTAATAATGAATTGTAGTTCTTAAGCATAATAAAATTCACATACACTAGCGGAGGCAGGTATATTGTATAAAATGGGAAAGGAGAAATATAAAAAGAAAAACTCACCTGGCACCTCGTAGAAAGAAATCATGTTGTCTTGTCTTACTGTCAGGAGGAAATCTAGGTGAAACTTTCAAGGTAATTGCATCAACTTGATAGTCGCGGAAGGCTCCATGAGGACCAGTTGGGATACCAAGGGCCTGATGAGAATGAATAACAAAAGTGTTAACTTTCAAGGTCTTTCCTTGTTAAAATGTATAAGTGTGACTGCAACCACAAGAACTTAATTACGGACAGATCGACTATACATTTTACCTGCGAGTATAGTGAACTTGCAAGGGTAGCACTGCCTTCAAGATAGTCTGCAGCTGGGATACCAAAATTCCAGTCCGGATTCAACGTATGTGCCAATTTCCCAACAGCTTCAAATATTTCCCCAATAATCTTTAGCCAACTAGAGGAAAGTAACGATACAACTTTCTCCACCTTGACATAAAACCCCTGCCTGTGCACAGCTAAGTAATTTACAACATTGATGAGGTCAAGATTTGGCATCTGCCCATTAGATGCCTCTGCATAGATACTTAGTGTGTCCTCAAACCTTTCACTTCTACCATCAACCTTCAAAACCAAAGCAGCAGCCACTGTTCCAGCTCGTCTGAAGTTATCAGCTGTATTTCGCTCACCACACTTCAGCAAATCCGAGACCTTAAATGAGGGTGAATGGTACTCACTTAACCACGCAGCAACAGGTCTATAGTCTCCATAACGAGAATCAGCAACAAGCCATATTATGTCTTTGGAGAGCCAGGTAACTCTAGCGAGCAAGGAAAATAGAGTACTAGTAATGCCTAAAGACAAAGCCTCGTAATCTCCACCATTTATAAAATCATAAGGAGTAACCAGCACAATAGACTCTTTCCCATCACCACGAGGGGCTCGTATAATCCCAGCAACATTGACTCCATAAGAAGCACAACTGACATTATCTAGCAGAGTATAGGAATCAGGACCGGAGAAAAAGTGCAGGGGGTGAAATTGATTCCCTTCAGGATGGAACTTTTGATAATAAACTTCTGCACCCATTTCTGACATGTATTTTCCAACGAGCTTCTGGACTTCACTACACAAAAAGTCAAACAAATGGCGAATCATTAAATTTCTTGGACAAGGGCAGAAACCGAAGAATGTCAACTGGACATCTGAAAAAAAGATGGAATTGCAGAAAAGAAACTTGGAATATGCACAGTCGGGACTCCAATACTCGAAGAATTAAGTAAAAGAAGAACAAATTACTTTCTCGATTTCTTTTTAAAATAACATAGGAATAGACATTTCATGAGAAAACTGGAAAGAATTGCAATGGAGAAAAGACATACACACCCTGGCCTTCATGATTCAACCTATAGTTCTTTATATCCTTCACCAGTTTGCTTCCATCAGAAACATCTCGATTAGAGAGCATAGACCGTGCAGAGCCTGAAGAACAGAGCCAAAAATAAAGAACTCACTCGAAGTTGGCAAGCCATAAACTCACATTACTCAAAAGTTTAAAACCCTCCTACAGATTCCAATCTGATGCATTAATTTGGCTAACACCCTCAATGTCAAGTAGGCTACACTAGCTGTGATCCCTACTGTTGAGAATCAAGTTCAACATCATTCGTATGATTCACATTGTACTTTTTTTATAAACACTGACGAGATAACCAAATCCTAGAAACAGTAAGTTTTTTTGTTTTCTTTCTAGTAAACTGACAACGAGACTTGAATCCAATGTGAACTTGTATAGCGTTCTCAAGTATGCAAAACAAAAAAAACCTGGCATTAGAGCATTCTCGGAGATGTAAGTGTTCTTTGCCAGTAGAGGTAAAATTAGCAACGCCAAAACCCCAGCAGCAGAGAAAACCACACTAGAAACACGATCAGAGCATC
Organism: Camelina sativa; assembly: GCF_030686135.1. NCBI lineage: Eukaryota > Viridiplantae > Streptophyta > Magnoliopsida > Brassicales > Brassicaceae > Camelina > Camelina sativa. The sequence goes on from NC_141892.1 coordinate 7,823,375, forward strand.
AATGAACCAACACATAGAAACTACAGAAACATAATATAAACGATGGTGAAAACATTCACCTGAAAACGGGACTGTGAGCAACGAGAAAGATTCCGAGCTGCACGATCGGTCTCGGTTTGATTTTAGGAGATCCATCATCGGTCTTCACCTCCTCCTCCTCCTTATTCCGCTTCTCCGTCGCCATGATTCACGGATCTCCGATCAATTTCGGAAGATTTGAACTCTGATCGCCGGGAACTTTAGCGACTGCCTGAAAGTGAAGCTTGCGGATGATCCAGAATCGCGTGGCTTAGGAAATTGTAGACGACGGGGCAGGTCAATTCGGGTCAGCCCGATTAGGATGGTGTGGGCTTTAAGTTAGATGGCTTTTGTATTGGGCTTTATTCAGATTACGATGGTGCAGTACTCTCTTGCATGCCAAATAGAATTGTTTTCACTTATGGTCATTTAACTAAAAGTTGTTTAGACAACGCTTAAAGTTAGATAGATCATAAATCTAATAAGATGAATTCGAACGGTGGGTGTTAGATAGATCATAGATCTAAACAAACGGCCATCTATAGTGCTTTAAAAACATGTGATAAATGACCAAACTCTTTTGTACTATAATTTTGTGATCTACTGTTTCACATATAAATGATCATATACATTATTAGAAATAGTACGTCAAAATACATGTCAGAGATGGTATGTTCTATACTCCATAGCAAGATGGGAAGTGGGGATGGAGGTAGTAGTGGGATACAGAACAGTCGATTTTATTATCGCATCAAAGAAAAGAAAATGTAGAAACTGACAAATAAAAAGGAAATCGAAAAAGTCGTGATATTATCCGAAACGGAAAAAAAAAGAAAGAAAGAAAGAAGAATATTTGAAATATCAGATATAATATTCAGCTTCACATGAATTGTTTTGTGGGGATGCATTATTATGGATGATCGAAGCTAAAGGTGATTGAGATGGGTGACAATTTTTGATGATATATCAACCGATGGTCCAATAAGAACTGTTCATTTGAATGATACGTAATCCCTCTTAGATCTAACTCGTTTGTACCATATTGCTTTTAAAAATATCTAGGAGTCATCATGTTCAAATATCTAGGAGTTAGCATTTAGCAACTCAAAATGTTCTTAGTGAAATATTGTGATTTTCTTAAATTATAAATTATATTTACTGTATATATTATATTGCATATCTCTGTATATAGTGAAAACACATAAAATAGAACATAATTCCCCTCCAAAACTATAAATCAATATATGTAAGACTTGTGCTCAAAAAAGTTTTGTTCTTAATTCTTTATTCCATTAAAAAAAGTTCTAACTCCTGTATTTTCTTTTTGTGAAAAAATATTTTATTGTGTGATTTTGATCCTCTTATGGACAAATCATTTTCAAGTTTTAAAAAACATTTTCCAGAGGATTCCTGTACGTGTAGATATAGATGATATAGTGTTACCACGTATAATTCTAATACCAATTATTATGTTGAATAATGGTAAACAAATCTTGTATATATGTCATGTTGAAATGAGATAATTTTCTTGTTTGTAGAAACAATATCAAAGTCGTTTTCAACTTTTGTAGTTCCCACTCCCAGGTCCATGGCTTTGCTCAGTCTTTCTTTTGATTTTCTACAATTCTTTTAGTAAATAAGAAAAAGAATGCATACTAGTGGCTCTAGTTTTTAAAATAACATAAAATGATAATGACTTTTAAAACATCAATAGAAATAAAATGATACCAGTCATTGTTTGGCCCCCAATTTTCTATTAGTTTATTTTATCGAATTTGCGTCTTGTTTTTTTTTGTGTGTATATGATTTAAATATAGTTTGCATATTATCGAAAAATCAAAAACATACTAAAATGATCCAATATCTAATTTGTTAAAAGCTATAAAACATTTTCTATTCAAATATTACACCTCTTATTTTAGGTGTAATGATATCATAAAATCATGAAAAGTGTCTAAAACGGAATTTATTGTAGGTTTTTTTATTTGTCTGGTTTCTTTTTCAAATAGTTTTTTTTGGTTTTAGAAACCTCGCATTTATAAAATAGAAGGCTAGAAGTAATAAAAAAAACTAATAAACTATTTATTTTTAATTAGTTTTGGATCCGAAGTCTATAAATATTAGCATAATGAAAAACCATTTTGATGCATGTATGTATATTATCAAATATATGTAGTGCCGATTCCTTGCAAAACTAATCCATAAGAACCATCGCTTCGAAGCAGAAATGTTGAAAATTTTATATTTGAAACTAAAAAGAAAAACTGAAAACATAAAATGCAATGTGATCATTATCAAATCATTAACATTTAACAGTAAGAAATCCAATTAACACAACAACTTTAAAACGATAATTTAACATTTCTTTCTTTGGTCCACCTTGTAGTCTCTGATATTTGGCACGAAATAACACTACAACAAATATGCACATTGTTAACCAGAGAAAAACGCTATCATAGGTCTTTGATAGCGTTTTCATGAGCGCTGTTTTAGGGCACTGTTATTATATGTACCCCATATACAATAGCACTTATTACGTATGCTATGTTATAAAAATATAACATAGCTTTAAGAAATTGCTATATTATCAAGATCATAATTTTGAAAAAATTTATACAACATTTGTTTTTTCGTGCTATGTTATAGTTTTATAGCATAGCTCTAATAAACTGCTGTATTATCAAGATTATAATTTTGCAAAAATTTATACAATATTTAATTTTTCGTGCTATGTTATACATATCTAATATAGCTGTTGCGAAATGCTGTTTTATCTTGTTTACTGTGCTATGGTATATTCTTTTATCATAACGTTTACCTGTACTTTTATAGCATTTTCTGATATGTGATTATAGCACACATAACCTGTTTTATAAAATCTCATAAAATCTGATTAATAAACGTCTCAGATCCAAAATACATAACAAAAGTCTCAAGAACATCAGTTTACCATCAAAGTCTCAAGAACATCCAAAATAAACAAGCAATCTCAAGTACTTAACATTACACAATAAAACCATCAGTTTAAGACATAATGACCTTGTTCTCTGGCCAAGCAATGCAGGAGCTAAGTGCATCTTCAATAATCTCTATTTCATCGGATGGCCTCCAAACTTTTACATTTTTCACCTTCACAACATCTATCCACACTTTAACTGCATTAGAACCCAAGCGAGTAAAGTGAACCTTATGTTCTGGATCATTTGTTCCCCATCGTCCTTCAGCCACAACCCTATTCTTTTCAGTTAAATCCATCAACTTGCACTTCTTATTCTCCTTGGAAATAACTTTATTAATGCGCTGCCATGTTTACAATATAAACCATCAGTCATCATATAATTAACAAAAACAACTTCATAACATATGAAAACACTTACTGGAGACTTCCTGAGAGGAGACTGTGATGGTAAAGTATTCTTTATTGGTGATATTGGACCCGTTGCATCATCAACAGGAGACTCAGAACCAGATGCAGACTTAGAAGACATAGATGCAGATTTGGCCTGCGATGCAGCCTTTGAAGCTGTTGCTGAAGTTTTGGACTCTGTAGCAGACTTAGAAGCTGTGGCTGCAGACTTGGCCTTTGATGCAGACAAAGAAGCATGTGATGTAGCATTCTGACCAGTTGGAGTTGAGGGATTTTCAAAATCAACCTTACTCAGGGGCCAAGATACGTAAGCCATCAAACAGTCCTCAAGAAATGACATTTCAGCTGTAGGTCTCCATAGTGATGTATCAGGCTGCTTTACTGAATCCACAAATACTTTAACTGCTTTTGGTCCAAGAGGAATTCCGTTAACCAACGCACTTGGTTCTTGTGTCTCCCAATGCCCCTCAGCAACAATGACGTCACCCTTAGACAAATCCAATAGTTTACATTTGTTTCCTTGTATACCCTGTTAAACACAATCAGTAAACAAATCCAATATAATTAATTAGCATTATAGACAGGGGTAATACATTGCTAACACATTGCTAGAAATTATAAATACCATAGGGGCAATGTCTTCCATTTGGATGTTGTTGTCTACCAGTCTACACTTATCAGTTGGCCATGCGATTATATGTCCAACAGCTTCTTTCATATGAAAGATCTTTTGTGCAGGTCTCCATAGAAATGCATCTGGTTTATATGCAGCTTCAACTAACACTTTGAGATCATAAGGGCCAAGACGACAGTCATTCACTATGTCATCCGGATCAGAAGAAAGAATCCGACCCTCACCAACATTTTCATCAATGTCAGACCAATCAACAAACACACACTTAGGATGTGCTCTTTTGTTTACACTCTGCAACAATTTCATGAGCAACTAAGAATCATAAACGACACTAAGAAGAATCACTTAGCTGATATGAAAAGAAGTAAGAATATGTTACTCTTGCAGCTGAGTTTTCATCCATTTCAGCTTCTGGTCTCTGTAACATAAACAAAAATAACATCAATTTATATTACTCTAACTGGCTGATGAATAGTAGAGAACTCTTAAGTATCTAACCTGATTCTTGATTCTGCCAAGTTCACTTTCCAAGGCATTGACCTGTTTTACTAATTTTACTTGCCGCTCTTCCATTTCAGCCATACACTTGCTCTGCATTGACCTCCTACCTTACACTCTTCTACTGAAACTCCTCTTGAAATATTAGAACAGTATCCATCTGGACCTTTAAAATGAAATAGTCGTTTGCAAAAAATCTTCTTCTCATTCTTGGACAAAGACCAAGGTGCTGCTGGAAGATATGTTCTCTTTCCTTTTGTGGTAGGATGCAACTCTTTTCTTAGACCAAGATGTTGAAGATCCTTACGAGCATTAAGACCATCCTTAGATTTTCCACAATGCAACAATGTGGATACAATGCTGTGAGTCACATTCTTTTCTATGTGCATTACATCCAAATTATGCCGTACTGGTAGATCCTCCCAATAAGGCAGAGTAAATAAAATGGATCTTTTCTTCCACCTTGATAACTCATCTTCATCTACTTCTACTTCCTCATCTTCATCGGATTCACTTTCATCATCATCACTGTCAAACACTGGTTCTTTATAGACAGTTCTCTTTCTCTTCATCCCAGCCTTTTTCACATTTCCGAAATCATTTTGGAAGTTTTTCAGATTCTGATGAACTTCATGACCAGTTAAAATTCTTGACTTTCTCCTATGCTCAACTTTTCCATCAAACCAAGTCTTCTTTTCCCTATATCTGTGTGTTGGAGCCAAACCTTTTCTATGACACATGTAGACATGTTTCCTGCTAAACTTCAACCACATACTATCAGTATTTTTCCCACACATAGGACATCCCATTTTACCTTTTACTTTACAACCAGCAAGATTTCCATACGCAGGAAAATCACTAATGGTCCAGAGAAGCATTGCCTTTAGAGTAAATGTACTTTTACTAAAAGCATCATACGTTAGCTCTCCATTCTTCCACAGATGATTCAAATCCTCAATAAGAGGTTCTAGGTAGACATCAATATTATTACCTGGTTGTTGTGGACCAGGAATCAATAATGTCAACATTATATTCTCCTTCTTCATACAAAGGTGAGGAGGCAAATTGTAGTTTACCAATAGCACAGGCCAGCTACTATAATTACTATTCTTCATGTTGAATGGATTAAATCCATCTGTGGACAGCCCAAGCCGTATGTTCCTTTCTTCAGCTGCAAATGAAGGATACTTCTCATTCATCTGAGCCCATGTAACAGAATCTACTGGATGTCGAAGTTTTCCATCAGTGCTCTTGTTAGTGTAATGCCACCGTAAGTCCTTAGCCATGTCCTCTGATCTGAACATTCTCTTCAGCCTTGGTATAATTGGAAAATATCTTAATACTTTCTGTGGGACACCTTTCTTTACCTCATTAGTCCGCTTATTAGTCTTCCACCGTGAAGCATTACATTTGGGACATTTATCAAGCTTCTTTAACTTCTTTCTGAAGAGGCAGCAATCATTAACACATGCGTCGATCTTTTCATATCCCATATGAAAGCTCTTTAAAAATTTCTTGACATCATACAATGATGTGTGAAAGACATTACCATCTGGCAACATGCTTGGCAATGTCTGAAGCAGTTCATTGAAGCTCTTATCCGACCAGCCATTATGTGTCTTAATCCTAAACAAAGTCACAATAGCCGATAACTTGCTGTGGTTTGAACAGCTAGGGTATAGTGGGGTTTCAGCATCCCGGATCTTTGCAAGGAACTCATCCTCTTGTTGGTCCTCACCCTCTGCAATCTCACTTAAGTCGCCCACAGGTTGGTCAGCTAAGTCACCTCTAAAAGCCAACTCTTGATCAAAAAATTCAGCAGCTTTATATAACTCAAAAACTTCCTCATTCCACTGAGTTGGTTTACTTTGAAATTCATCTACTGACTTCACATCTCCATGATGATACCAATCACTATGCACCTTGTATGCCTCATCCATCCCTCTTATTACAAGATGCTCAACCACAACACTGTTTAACTGTCGTACTACATTACGACAGTCTTTACAAGGACATATTATCATTTCTATGTCACCTAAAGCCGCAGACACATCCCTTACAAATTTCCAAGCTCCACTTTTATAACCAGGATCAGCTCTTCAATGGATAATTAAAGAAAAAAATCATAACTAAAAGAACATCTTAAAGTATCCAAACCCAAAATAAAACCTAATTATGAAATATAATTCCTTACCTGCATAGATGCACCCATGCCTTGTCCAACATTATATGTTATAATATAAATTTTAACCTTTATAGATAAAATAGAGATACATATTATACAAAGCTCACATTAAGCAACAATTCAGACAATACTGCACTACTTCAGACACATACAGATGCTCTTAAACCAATATCTAACTGTGTAAAATCTCACTAATCTAATCACTATTTATACGAATCAGACTCAAAGGACAAAACATAGCAATCACCAATATTCGTGTGTAATAATAATGTTTAACTATTGGTTGAGTGATACTAACCTGTTGTGTGAGTACAGAGAAATGAGAAGCTTCAGTTCCCCAACATTTCAATCACCAACACTTGGGAAAAAAAAAAATCGTTCAGTTTATGAAGGCGCAAATACTCAAATCCAAAAGCTATTTTTGAGTCAAATCTGTAAATAATCGAACCCTAACAAAACAGATGGATTCGAAACTCCACATTCTCAAAATCTGTAAATAATCGAACCCTAAAAAACAGATAACGAAATAAATCTAGATAAATCGAACCCTAACAAAACAGATAACTAAATCTGACCCTTATCGAAATCAAAAGCTGTTTGAAATCACAAATAATCGAAACAAATAACGAAATTAGGAGGAAGAAGAAAGACATGCCTCAAAAATGGATTCGAGCTATCAATTGCGATGGATATGGAGATTTAGGGCGAAATTGGGGCTTTTCACAAACGGCGAAATTGGGGCTTTTCACAAACGGCGATAAAACTGAAGAATTGATAAGAAATTTAGAAGAATTTGAGCACACACAGAGAATTTAGAAGAAGAAATCTTCTTAGGTTGAGCTTAGGTTGTAACGAGAGAGAGAGAGAGAGTGTGTCGAGTTTTTGGGTTTTTTTTTTATTTGGCGATTAAGTGAATAATTTCACTAAGTATTGGCGGACAAAAGTCACTTTTGTTTCCCGCTACATAATTTTCCTATCATAACGTTAATAAGATGCTATTAAAAAGTAAGCGAAAAAAAATCTCATCTTTCATAGCAGTGACGGAAAATGAGCTATATCCGTCTGCTATCAATGTACATATTTGTTGTAGTGTAATTTTGGTCTTGTCTTTTACATTTCTAGGTTGTTGTCACCAAACCATTTATGTATTTTTATGGTTTTCCCTTTTTGTTGTGTGTGACATTTTCTTAACAAATGGTCGAAAATCGTGAGCAACTCACCCATCTTTGTGTAATTGTGTTCAATTATTATTTAGGTAACGTAATATATATGAACAAGCTAAGCTGGCTGATGTGTGCATATATTATCATATGCATCAAAGGATGTTAATATTATTAAATAAAGGAGGAAATGTGCAAAAGGCAAAAGGCAAAATTAAGACCGTGGGCCAATCCTCTCGAAACAAAAAACAATGGGCGATATCCGCTGTTCTTTCTTCTTTCTTTCTTGACATTATTATTTGTCCATTACTCAACTGATTATTTTGTTATTTTTTTAACAAAAAAATATAAAACTGAAGCCTCAGCCGCTGTATAAGAAAGCTGCATATGAATTTTTTAAAAATATATTATTACAAAAGATTCAAATTATTTGATTACAATTTGTGTAGGACGACACATGGTTTTGAATCTATCTCTACGGAATTTCTATGAAGTATTATTAATATAATAGGAGCTGTTTAAAAAATGAGCATACAAAATTGAATAAGTTCTTCTGACGAAAAGTTTGATTTTAAAAATTGAAACTGTGATCCACGGCTATATATAGCTATACCGAAGATCCAAGAATCATCGTACAAATTCGTTTAATTTGGATCAAGTTGCTGTGTTAATTTAATTTTAGAAAAGTGGTTTAATGTTTATTTGACATATATCTTATTGCATGGACGAAGTATGTAAGAAAAGACATATCCCTAAAGTTATTAATTTCAATACTAATATTACAAAATTATGGTTGATGATACATGTCCATTTTAAATTAGGTTCAAGTTGCTTTCAGATCACAATCTCTCCTAGTTTATTGGCTCATAAAACACACATATTCCAACTATCATATATAGTATACTAGTTTGAAGCATCTAATAATAGATAATACAATTAACCATTAGAGACGATGCCAATTTTCTAGCTATGGTTCGTGATTCAATTTTAATGGAATCCACTAATGAGTAAATTAGAAAAAAAGTGGTGACACATCAATTGATTTCATTGACACATTTCTTATTCTTATTGAAGAAAAAGTTATTTTACCAATATATGTATATATATATATATATTTAACGTTTAATTTAGTTTATTTTATCACTATTTTGTTTGTTTTTTTAACATTTAATTTAGTCAAAAAGACTAACCACTAGTCTAGGTTAACTGGGCTCTGGTGGCTTTCTTAGCACCATCAAAATTTCTCAATTTATTTAACTTTGTTTCTCTTTTTTTTCGGTACATCCCTCTTTTTTTTTTTTCCAACAACATCAAATCTATTTTTCCAGATCCAGATTTGTAAAGCTTAAATATTTCCATCTTTAGATTAGTGGCTTGATTCCTGTATTTTAGTCAAACGCATCTTCTGATCTAGCCGTCCTTCCAAGACAGAGGTTGTCTTCAACTGGTTTCTTCATTGCCTCAGATAAAGAAATCTCACCATTGTAGGTTTAGATCTCCTTCTTTTCCTCGTGAAAAAGTCTTTAGGGTTTGAAACTCTCTCACCGACTATGTAGTTCCACGCCGGAGCAACAAAAAGAGGTCGCAAGACACTTTATTTCGGATCTAGTATTGTGGTTAGGAGATTCTTGTATTATCATTTGTGTGAGTTTTCTTGTCTCAGATCTGTTGTAAGTTTTAATTTTCAAAGATTTTCAGTTTTAATTATCTTGTTTTGGAACTCTAATTTCTGATCCAGGTTGCAATTGAAGAGATGTTATGTTTTAAGTTGTTTGGGTCTTTTTCCTCTTTATCTTCGAAAGTGTTTTGTGTTTGCCGGTTTAAGCATCTAGAACGATTGATATCCTTACCGGTTCTTGTATTTCATCTTGTAATCTCATTTTGTTGTTATTAATGAAATCCTATTGTGGAAAAAAAAAAGTTTGGTTGATGGTAAAAAAGAAAATTGTCCCTTTTTATGCTAATTACATCTCACCTATTACATACATATTCAATTGTCATTTATAACTTTTTCTGATTTTCTTATATATAAAAAGTAAGAAGATATGGAGAAGAAATAGGTAAAAGAAGGTAAACTTATATTATAACTTATAGAGTGCAAATAAATTAAAGTTGATGTTATCCTTTGCTTCATTTTTACGATAAGTGGATGCTATGTTTACCTTAAAAATGAAACGAAATAAAAACTTTAAAATATCAAATAAAACACATATAGTTTATCTAAGATAAATTTAGCAGCACTTTTTAAATAATTATAAGACTAGACTAAAATTGTTCAACAATTTCTTTTTCATACTAATAATTATAAAGAAAAAAAAAAAAAAAGGAGATGGATAAGACAAGAGACCACACACAAAAATGGCACGATTGGGTCCCACAATAATTAGAATCTAACGCTCAGAAACGAAACGATTCCATCTCTTAAGTTGGTGGGACCCATCGTATTTGTGCGTCATCATCATCACTATCATCCTCTCACGCATACTGTATACGATTACGTATTTGACGTTAATTTCAGTGTAATCAATAAAACAGAAGATTCGTGAAGGTATGAAATGACGCAATTATCCTCAATCTCCTCCTATATTTAAACACCAATCATATCTCTCTCTCTCTCTCTCCTTCGTCTTCCTTCCATGTCCGTCTCTGATATAATCTAAAACCAGAGAGAGAGAGAGAGAGAGAGAGAGAGAGATATTAATTTTCTTTTAGACATTAGTCTTTTTTAGTTTTTTTTTCTTGGAGTTTGCTGAGATCATCCGTAGAGAGAGAGAGAGAAAATGTTGGGAATTTTCAGTGGAGCTATAGTATCGCCGCCGGAAGAACTGGTGGCTGCCGGAAGCCGAACTCCGTCGCCTAAGACTACCGGAGCTACTCTAGTGAATCGTTTCGTCGATAAAAATCCCTCAGCTGTTTCTGTACAAGTCGGAGACTTTGTTCAGCTTGCTTACAGCCATCACAACGAGAGTCCTCTCCGCCCCAGGTCAGTCAGTAGTCTCCGGCGTCTTTTTTTTTTTTTAAAGTTTAGCTTTTTTCTTTTCTACGATGATTCCTAAGTTTTCTTCACCGTCCGATTATATCCGATCCGACGGTGATGAGATCATCATCGTCGAGCCTTTTAATTTTTGCTGACAAATTAAAAAATACAAGAAAGTCAATTGCATATTTGCATGTAGTATATATGGACCATATATATTTGATATTTCATTAGATAATTTTGCGAAGAAGATATAATTAATGAAATTATTATAATTATGTAGTAGATTCATATTTTGTAGATATCTTTGTTTTATATTATTTCTATTAGAGCACACACATTGGTCATCTTTTGGTGAGTGTCAAAAGAATTAAAAAATAAAAATAATAGAAAGATGAGGAAAGAGAGAGACATCGTGTCTCTGCCCAGACTTCTACAGATCCTCTAAAATCTCTCTCTCACTATTTGTCATAAGTTGATTGGTTAATTTTTGAAAAACAAACAAAATTTAAATTAAATAGTATTATTATATTTAAAATATTTTTGGAGAACCTATTTTCACAGGATGACCAATGTGTGTGCTCTTAGATTCCGATTTGTGTGATTCTTTTAAGCACTCCACTTAACTTAGGGTGATGTATCTTTGTGGTGTGGTTTGGTCTGTGGACCATAAACAATAATAATTCCAAAGCCCAAATGAAATTTCTAAAATTTTGTATATTTTTAGGAAATATGCGTATACAAGGTACGTCATAGGTAGATGATTTATGTAAATGTATCGATCATAATTAATTTGTATGGATAATTCTGATAGGAAATATACTAATACTTTAGGTACGTTACCTTATCCAAGTAAAGTTAGCTTCGTTGGTTGAAAAGTATGTTGTGAATCAAATAAGATGATTCATCATGTATCTCTCTATAAAAGGTTTAAAGTTTATTAGTACAATATTTAGATCGTAGTTGACTTTGTCGGTGACGGTGGCACAAGGACACGTCTCATAAGAGTTGTCTTTGAGTCACCAAAGATTCACAAGCCTCCTATGCATGACTCATTAAGTCATTTTAGCTCAATTGCTCATGTCACTTATTATTTATTAAGATCATTTCTATGCTGTAAGTATTTTAAGTCCCAAATAAACCACTTGCAACCTAACTTCAACAACCATAACAATGACTCAATTAGACAACATAGGGTAAGAAAAATTTACATTTCCAAATTCATCGCAAAATCTCTACATGGTTACAACTGTAGGCACTGTATTTTGGATATGCCATATTATGGCCACTCTACTTAAGGCAGCTTTGTTTGGTCCACCAAACCCTACAATATAATTAAAACCCACAACCATTTTATAGCCTTATGAAACTATGATGCACCACACTCTATCTTTAGCTTTTACCCATATCAACTCCAAAACATTCATAATTGTATGTCTGCTTTAACATCCGATGCTGACTCATCTCTCTGACTATTCTCCTCCCTCATTTATAACTTCAATAATTGCAATACTTTTTCTCTAGATAGGTTTACAGTTCTAATCCTTAGTTTGCTTACTATTTATTTGACTTAATCATATATAGGCTTGTCTTAAGATGTTTTTTTTGTAATTGGTACAGGTCATTTGGAGCTAAGGATGAGATATTCTGCTTGTTCCAAGGCTCACTTGACAACCTAGGAAGCTTGAAACAGCAATACGGGCTTGCAAAGAACGCAAACGAGGTTCTCTTGGTCATCGAGGCTTACAAGACTCTCCGTGACAGAGCTCCTTACCCGGCCAACCACGTTGTGGCTCATCTAAGTGGGGATTTCGCCTTTGTGGTCTTTGATAAATCAACCTCCACTCTGTTTGTAGCCTCTGTAAGTTCTCTTTCTAACCCTCAGAAACACTTTTTTTTGTTTGTAAACTAGATTGAATTCGGTGGTAAAAATCGTTTTGCTGATTTGCTGCAGGACCAAGTTGGTAAGGTTCCATTGTATTGGGGAATAACAGCTGATGGGTACGTGGCATTTGCTGATGATGTTGACTTGCTAAAAGGTGCTTGTGGCAAGTCTCTTGCTTCTTTCCCTCAAGGTTCGTTTTTCACTCTTTTAAGTTAAAGATTTTGGGGTCATTAAATCTCAGTTTAAGCGATTTCGAGTTTTGAATGGTTGTGCATGTGTGTGTTGCAGGCTGTTATTACTCGACGGCGTTAGGTGGGCTTAGGAGCTTTGAGAACCCTAAGAACAAGATCACTGCCATTCCTGCTAATGAGGAAGAGATTTGGGGAGCCACCTTCAAGGTGATTGATTCTTCAAAAACAAATCAGATTTAGTATTATTCTTTCTGTTCAGCATCAACAAAAGAGGCTCATAACACAAATTTTGGTGGTGAAACAGGTGGAAGGAGCAACAGTTCTTGCAGATTGAGAGTGAAAGAGAGTAAAAAAGAAACAAGCTCAATGTCTCGTAAATCTCGAACTGTAACAGCAAAAAAACCAAACAAAAACAAATAATGACGTAGAAAACAAAAAGCTGTTCTAAGAGTTCTGTAAGCTATCAATGGTTTGGTGTTGATGTGTGTAGCGTTATATCATGTCTTATGTTTCTTTGTACAGCCCGGTGTCTGTCTTCTGCTGTTTTTAGTGTCTTCTTCCTAATAAGTTAATGTCTCTGAAACCAAAATTTACCTTCTCTTGATCCTCTTGTCTCTGTTCATCAACTGTTTCTCTAGTAAATCTCACAATTCTCAATCTGTCTACATGAATCTGTAAGAATTAGGATTAACGGATCTGGATCATATGAGTTATAATTTTTATTTCGTAATCACAGCATTCAGGTTTATTATACAGAGACAACAGTGGTGAGGGAAATAGATACAAGAACCGAAACAGGAACAGCTTCTGAAGCTTCACGTAGACAGTAAGATGTAGTAGAAGGCAAGACAACTCTAGTTCATGTGTTGTACAGATTAAGATGCAGGACAGATATCCTCCAAACTGTCGAAAAAACCCGATAAACATTATGATCGAGACAAACTTTTTTGTGAATTCTCTGATGTAGCAGATTCAGTAAGATAGAAATTCATACCTCTCCCCTAAACATTCAATAATGTCGCTTGTTAGAGTTGATCTCTTATGCTTTGTAAAAGCCAGAGATGCGGCTTTTCTCAGCAGGCCAGATGCAGCTATGCATCCCAAGATGGCTGGATTCTCTGAGGGACTGAAATGTTTTGTTTTTAGAGATTGTCAAAAACACTTTGCTCTACATTGATCAACGACTGAGCTAAAAAATGATAGAGAAAACTTCGTGCAGAGCAAACAAGAGGAGGTATCTTACCTTTCAGGACCTGATCTAAGTTGTTGCGCCCATGACAAAAACACTGCGACACTAGATGAAACCAAAACCATGTAGGCGACTATTTAGTGGCTACAAAAGTTCACTCTTAACCTGATCAAAGAATGGTGAACTCACCTCCCAGAGAGAATATCGCCTTGTCCACCGCAGCGCCTTGGCGAACCATATATGCTCACTGATTTTACTGCATAAAATAGACATGATCACACCTTGGGTTCTCTATCTGAAGGAGAAAATAGATATGAAAAAGTTACTCACCTGTCTCCCCATTGCTTATAAGATCAGATTTCCCTTTCCTGAGAATTGTCACGCCACCAATCCTGAATGACAAAGGCGTCTAACATTATTATCATTAAATTTTACACCGCAAAACACCAAATGAGAGCCTGGGGAAGTTGTTTGGGGATACTCCCCTCTAGATGATTTAGAGAGATTTACAGATCCTAACTCTCTCTTTGTGGATATGTGAAGTGGGTTTTGTACTTACTGTTTGGCCAGAGAACGTAGCTGATCTTCAGCATTCTGTTCATCTACTTCACAATTAAGCACTTTTTGAACTAGACGTTTATACTCGTTCACATTTGGGGTTAAGACAGCAAGCGGATAGCTATTGACAAGATCAATGGAATTTGTTACAAGAAACAGCCCGTCCTACAGAATCACCATAAAACAATCAAAAGATTTGGGATGAGAAGAAAACCAATTGATCCAGTTTTATGTCACTGCTTACCCCATCTACAACAAAAGGAACATTGGATTTTTTGGCAAGAAGCATGATTTTACTCACACATTCCTGAAATACAAAGTCCAAACTCGTCAGTCCATCGCCAAAGATTTGACAAATCAAATTCTGTAACGTGATGAAGCAGTGGCAGAAGAATCTGTACCAGGAGAAATGGATCTCTTCCCAAACCAGGACCAATCACAAGGCAATCAAATCTTTCCATCCATTTATCGACTTCCCCGAGCACTTTATCTTGAACAGTTCTTTGATCTTCCTCACTGAGTTGACTACATCCAGAATACAAAATATTGAGATTACGAAAATGGACGTACGGAATGAAAGTCACACAGTAGAAGTAGCATAAACTGTTGACAGGAGCATTCACCTGATGCTGTACGATTCCTCAAGAACAGGGTGAACTATAAGCTCAGGACTATAACTCTTTATAACAGGAGCTGCGTCTTTCGTGCAGAAGACATGAGACAAATCAGCACCCTACAATTGTGTACGGAGTAACTTAAACCAAAGCTGAACAGAAGAAAGAAGCTGTGATAGCTAATAGAACGAAACTACATACAATTTTTAAAGCTGAAATAGCAGCGAAGTATGGAGCTCCTGTGTATTCACGACAGCCTCCAATCACAGCTATCTTCCCTGACACAGATCAAATTTCTAAAAGACTCAAACTTTGAATCCTCAAAGTTCCAACTTTTGGTTCATTACAGATCACACACTCAATTGAATAATCCAAACACAGAAACCAGTAGCAATTAGGTAGAGACGAATGAGAGTACTAACCAGCTTGGCCTTTGTGTCGTTTAAGATCAAGAGATGGCGTCACAGTTCTAAGGACACTCTCAGCGTCGGCCTCCGATGTGGAACTCATTGCTCTGATGAGTTTGGGGCGATGGATTTGTGATCCACAAAGCGCTCGTATCAAAAACTGTTGCCTTCTGAGCACACTTGAAGAAGAAGGTAATTGACAAGTCAATCGTCCCAAACCAATGACAACACCATGTTTCACCAACATCAGATTCTCGTTGATTCTACAGAACCCACCGCTTCCGATACATCACCGAGTAACGAAGCCTCTATTTCGTTCGGAGGGTCTTGTGTAAATATTTTATAGGAAAGGCAAAAAAATAAAAAAGCAGACTTTTTCTCAGTGTCGGAGGTTTTGAGAGAGAGAGAGAGAGAGAGAGAGGGAAGAAGATGAAGCGGACGGTGATGGACAAGCCTTTCCTTGAAAAGGCTGAACAATACGAAAGATCTCTTCAGTCTTCTCAACAACATCAACAACAAGGTTTTGTATTCTCTCTTTCTCAATCGCTCTGCCTCTGTTTCGTTTCCAAAAGATATAGATTTATGCTGTGAATGATTGATTGCTTAGTTGATGATTCATTTGACTTTGGAAGTTGTCAGTGTGTGTTTCGGACTATCTCATGATGCGTTAACGATTTGTGGATAATCCCAAATCGGATTCATGTGAAAATTTCAGATATCTCAGTTTTTGTCAATTGGCAAAAGAAAGTTTCAACCTTTATCTTCTACAGTCCTGAAATCTTGCTTTGGTTCTGATTAATAGTAACAATGTATAACTGCAAGATGTTTGTTTCCATATAGTGTTTGGGATCAATGAGCTTTCTTTGTTCTTTAGTCGTTGTGTCTCAATGGATTCCATGGTTTTCTAGAAGTTCTAATTGTGCACAATACTCAGATCTTGTAGATGAACAAGTAGAAGCGAGGTGGGACGACAATAACAATGTCGAGGGATGGGAGGAGAAGAGGTAGTTCTTTAATCAGTTTTACTTGACAAACCTATGAATGTGTAAGGAAAGAACCTTGTCAAAAACTTTCTTCTTTATTATCTTGATCCTGGATCATCGTTAAGATCATCAAATCTGTAACTATCCACTATTTTCCTTGTTTTCCTAATCAAATCACTTATTAGGATCATATCTCATTATAGACAGATTGCCTAAATCATTTTTGAAAGTTACTACGATTATGAACCATCTTTTGATCTCTCTAAAAGCAACCTTACACAATCTCTCTTATGTAAGAAAATAATTGACTGAACCGCAACAGAGTAAATATGATTATTAAGAGTTGGACCAAATCATTAAAAGAAAACTAGCTTTGAAAAACCATTAGTTAAACAATAATACTAAAAGGTAATCTGATCTTAGCCGGTACGCAACCTCTTCTCGGATCTCACTCTCTGACTTACATTGAATCTTGTCCCTAGACAAAATAACCATGTGATGTGTTGTTCATCATACACAAATCTCCGGCATGGACGGCTTCGAGTGTGAGCTTCGTGCTGCGTACAATCTAAAATTTACTCTTCTTTAATCATTACAAGATTCCATCTGTTTGTTTATTGAGTCTACCAAACTATATTACACATATTTGGAGTCTTGGACCCAAAAAACAAAACGCTATATTCGGTGAATAAACACAAAACGCATTAACCGTTTTAAAAGCGCACTAAAAAGTAGTAAAAGCTACGCCGTCTTAAGCCCCACGACTCTCACTACTTTTAAGCCACGCGCCACGATCGCGTGTGTGTCATCTTTTGGATCTACGGGACCCCCGCCAGTTAAAAGGACCCACGCACGATTCACTCACACATACTCTCTCCAAGTCTTTCCCTTTTTACGAAACCAAGACTAGGGTCAAGAAATGCTAATTACACCTTTGGGATTTGTATTTGCTCGCTTAATATTCCCAAAGGCTTCAACCAAAGCTGCTTCTTTCAGCCTCCTTACTCGTTTTCTCATTCTGAATCTACTGAGAGAATAATAAAAGTCTTCAGCTTTTGCAGTTTCTTCTTCTTCAGATGTCGAAGTACCACCCATCTGTGGAAGACGATGAAGCCATGCCGCAAGTCTCTGTAGTGATTAAGAGATTCAAGCGTTTGAGGGTCGTGTTCGAGCCATCTCTAGGAGTCTTGGGTTTTTTCTTGGTGGGTTTGTGTTTAGTCTTCAGCTTCTTCTACCTCGATTACAGAACCGTGGCTAAGACTAAAAGTCATGACTTTTCGGATCAATCGGAGAGATTCCTTTGGCTCAAGGAGCTCGATGGGTTTGTAGAGAACAACACCAAAGTTGGGTTTCTTGAAGAGAGTGGGAGTGGTTGTAATGTGTTCGATGGTAAATGGGTTTGGGATGAATCGTATCCTTTGTATCAGTCCAAAGATTGCACCTTTCTTGATGAAGGATTCAGATGCACTGAGTTTGGCAGACCTGATTTGTTCTTTACCAAGTGGAGATGGCAACCTAACCATTGTGATTTGCCCAGGTTTGTTCTTCTTTACAGTTTCTGCATTTTTCTCGGTAGCTGAATAGAGTTTGCTACAGAGTCTTAAGTCGCTTTCAGTATTCTTCGGTGTTTTGTTGTTATCTCTCAATTTCTTGTCCTGCGTGTTCATTGTGATGTCATCGAAGATTTGTATTATATGAACCCGTGAGACACATGAACATGGATCCAAAGAACATGTATAAACTTAGTTTTGCCTTTGAGATTGTCTTGGATTAGAAATGTTATGTTTAGGATTTAGGAAAATGTTTTCAGAGATTAGTAAATGTGTCTTTGATTTCAGTTATTAAGCTCATTCATTATGTTATGAAATGGTTCAGATTTGATGCGAAGTTGATGCTGGAGAAGCTAAGGAACAAGCGGCTAGTGTTTGTAGGAGACTCAATTGGAAGAAACCAATGGGAGTCTCTTCTCTGTATGCTATCTTCTGCTATCAGGAACAAGAATTTGGTTTACGAAGTGAACAATAGACCCATCACAAAGCACATGGGCTTCTTTGTGTTCAGGTTTCATGACTACAATTGCACTGTTGAATACTATAGAGCACCTTTCTTGGTTCTCCAAAGCCGTCCACCTAAAGGATATCCAGAAAAGGTTAAGACGACTCTTAAACTGGAGACAATGGATTGGACTGCTGACAAGTGGAGAGATGCGGATATATTAGTGTTTAACACTGGTCATTGGTGGAACTACGAGAAAACTATCCGCGGGTTAGCTTCTTTCTTCTTTGGTAACATACTCAGAACTAATCAGAATTGGTTTGGTTCCCTGACTGATCTTTGGATTTGTGACTGCGCAGAGGTTGTTACTTTCAAGTAGGAGAAAAAGTGAGAATGAGAATGAAGATAGAGCATGCACATAGACGAGCTATGAAGACTGTTATGAGATGGATACAAGAAGAGGTTGATTCAAACAAGACACAGGTCTTCTTTCGCACATTTGCCCCTGTGCATTTCAGGTTTGTCACGCATATATAGGACTTCTAGGATCGAATCTTAAGCTTTCCATTCAATTGATGTCTTGTTTCATTCAGGGGAGGAGATTGGAGAACAGGGGGAACATGTCATATGGAGACACTGCCAGATTTTGGAGTCACTCTGGTTCCACCAGAGACATGGGAACACATAAAGCTCCTTCAAGATGTCTTGTCATCGTCTCTTTACTACTCGAAAAGATCAGAGGCAGTTAAGCTGAAAGTGTTGAACATAACAGCCATGGCAGCTCAAAGAAACGATGGCCACCCATCACTTTACTACTTGGGCTTAGCTGGTCCTGCACCGATCCGTAGGCAAGACTGCAGCCATTGGTGTCTTCCTGGTGTTCCTGATTCGTGGAATGAGCTTCTTTATGCATTGTTTCTTAAGCACGAAGGTTATTCAAGATCAAACAGTGGCGATACAGACAACTTTACATAATGAAACTTTGGTGTAGAAACAGCTGTTGCAGGAATTATAGCGGCTGAGAGATTTTGATTGGGTGGAGAATATATGTAATTACTGACTAGGTTAAGCAACTTTGTAAAAATTTCAAAGATTTGAGTGACCTCATCATATCACAGATCATTAGTTCACAAGTGTTTTGGTATACAATGATTATGTTACACTTGCAGAACTTTATTTTCCTTTTTGATTATAGAATACATCAGAATACCAACAACACTCTGATATGGAATTCATTTCATATGACCTGACTGTTCTTCCAACTCTTCATCTGTTGCAGCTCTCAGCCTGAAATGCACATCAATCGGAGTATCACAAAACTTTTGGTTCTTTTTCAATTTGTCATATTAGCAGTTTTTTTGTTCAACCATATCGTTAGTATTTTAGCATCTCGGTATATTTAAATATTTTGTGTTTGTGATATGCTAATAATCATAATTGTTGGAGTCTGTACAAAACTCTAAAAAATGTATGAACATGTTATACGTATATATACAAATATACACTATGATGGATCCAGGGAAAGGTCTATGTGAGGATGGCGAGACTCGTTCCGGAGGTTTGTTTATCTCAACTGCTAGCTGAAACAACTCAACATTCAGCGAGTTAATTGATGGGGTTTGGGATATTCATGAGATTTGAAGCTGGGTTTCTATGCAGATGCTTCAACCATAATCATCTCATAGGCGAATGTTTTTCTTTAGTTACTTGTGAATTTTAGTGAAGATCTTCAATTTCTGAAAAGTTTATTTAGTGAAATCTGATCTAAGATTTTAAAGAAGCAGAGAGAGAGAGAGGCTTTGGCGTCGTGGTGGTGATTCTGATTTCTTTGATTAAGCCGATATGGTTTTGGTTCCTCAGTGCTTCAATTAGCTAAAGAACTGGAGTGGAAACGGCGGGGGAAAGGTTTGAGTATCTTAGGTTATCTAGCTCGAGAATTGTATCAAGAAGAAGATGGGAAGATGTAATGTAAGGTTCCTCAGCTTGTATATAGCCACTAGACCTGTTTTAAAAATTAGACTCAAGTAGTCGAAGTTTATATATGCCTCGTAGATGTGTCTGCATTGTCTGATTCTATTTTCTTGTGTCCTCTTGAGTTTCTTATTAGCTTTGTAAGTGATGTAATACTAACTATTTTAAAATTTAACAATGCTCTTGTGTTTTGTATGTTGTTTATGCCTCTTGTTGCTGATTGAAATCTACAGATTCAGCTTTTGTGCCTTTTGATTCTGATTATGCTTTAGCTTGAGAAAGCGAACTTGAGTTGCTTTTTCCCGATGCGAATATATACGAGAATATATTGATTTTCCAAGTTTTCTTCTTTCTATTACTCTATTTAGTACCGTATAATTAATATTTTTGCAATCTATAAAAATTAGAACTAGACGCTCCCAGTTCCAGAGACTCCAGAACCCTGGCGTGTATGTTGCAATCTGACTCATCCTCTCCAACGTAACACAATCTGACCGTGTATGTTACTTTTCCAATCACCTTCTCTATAAAATTCTTTAAAAAAAAAAAAATTGATTATTCACAAAACTTTGAGATAATTAAAATTTTATTTAATTATGATTATATATATATATATATATATTTAAAAATTAATTGACCTATAAAATCAAACTTCATATTTAAAAGTTTATTAAACCTAAAACAAATGGATAAATGGATAAAACATAGATGACATAATGTTTATTTTCTTGTTGCCAAATTTTGGTGTAGAAGAAGACTTTTAACAATAACAAAAACATAATAATAAAAAACAATAAATGTATGTATACCAAATTCAACAAATTTGGTGGCCTATGTAAAAGGTGAACGCTTACACGAATTTCTTCACTAAGTCTCTTGTAATTTCTAAATAGCACATGCTTCTTCCAAGATTGATTAGTTTCTTTTAATGTTTATTCTCTTTCAATGCTGGAATCTTGTCAAAAGCGTAGAGACCAAGCGATTGAACAAACGTTTTTATTAGTTCTTTTTAAAAAACAAACGCCTCTATAACTGAACTATTAAGGAAACTTGAAATAACTATTTCTAATATACAAAAAAAAAAAAAACATAGAGCATGAGAACTATTGTTAACACCTCTGAAAAAATTTTCCATTCCTATTGTTTATCTTTTGAGGATTAAGAATTAATCTTATACATCAATATGATGCAAGTCAAAGATAAAGTGAAATGAAAAGTCAAACGATGGATGAAAATGAAAATGAAAATGATGCCACTTTACATGCAGATGTCTTAGCTTAGGTTTTGAGAAGAGAAGAGATAAGAAACAAAACTCGTAAATATCCCAATAGAAACAAAAACAATAAAATGGCACTATGTTTTTTTTTTTTTAAATTGATTAAAAACAAACATTAACATAATTTTTATTTTATTTAATTTATTATAATCAACTCGATAATAGTTTCCCCCATAACTGCTAGGAAAGTAAAAAGTACAACGTTTGAAGATAGCTTAGCATTAATTAGGGAGAAATGAGTTTTTTTCTTTCTTTTAGTTAGTAGTGTAATGGTCATTGCAACAACATCTAATAGGATCTTTGGGGGTTCGGCTTACACAATCTCCTTTATAAAATCCTTTTTGAGTACAGTCCACGAAACATTCACGCGATCCGTATTCTCCTTGCACACACAAATGGTAGCAATGATCATATGTGAATTTTTCAATCTCTGCCCCTACAAAATCCCGTGAAATATATTAAATATAGAGTTAATTTCTAGATAGGGACTTTTTTCAATGACATTTATAGTTTTTGCCATTTCATCTTAAAATTTATAGATTTGCTATTTTTTAAGATTTAGAAACACAATTTAACAAATTATGTTTGGGTTTTCTTGGTTCTATTTTTTCTTAGGGTTTAGTATTTGATATGAATTATGTATTTTAGCAAAAAAATTTATAAAAACACACATTTTGAAAAATAAAAAATGGCAAATCTATAAAATTTAAGTGAAAATGGCAAAATCCATAAGAATCCCATTAAATATATGTAAAGTTATATATAACACTCCAGACAATATTTTGAATGTTTTAAATATATGTATGAACACCCAAGATCAATATCTATATATGTTAAGTTGCTTTTAAAAGCGATCAATGTTTATTTGCAAATAACAAACAAAAATTGCTGAATATACCTGAGGTCAAAACCACATGGGGTGAGAGCGAAACTGCTAATATAACAATGTGAAGAAAGATCACAAGAGCTTTTGTCATACCCATGATTATATTTTTCTGTTTGTATAAAGTTAATTAAAAAAATATGTTATACTTTGGATCTTGAAGAAAGACCCCACTTATATATAACTCTTGCAGTCTTGGGAAATCTCATTTTACCAAATTTATTTAATTTTACTATTAAATGTTTATCCCATTTATGCCAAAAATATTGTTTTGGTCAAAAAATAATATTCACATTTTTTTTCTCTATTTTGAACATTTGACTATACTTATGCTAAACAAATACTACAGTATTACTTTGGTTAAAAAAGTATTAACATTAGTATTACTTTGGTTAAAAAAGTATTAACATTTTCTGTATTTTAAACATATCGTTTGACTATATTTATGCTAAAAGATACTATTATTTTGGTCAAAAAAGTATTAATATTTATTTTTTGTATTTTAAACATATACTATTCGAAAAGACTAGAGACAGTTTAGCTGAAAGTGTTGACCATAACAGCCATGGCTGCAGCTCAAAAGACACGATCGCCACGCCACCCATCACTTATTCACTTACTTGGGCACATCAGCTCTCTCTGATCTTTTCGAGTAGACTAGTACTATATGTTCAAAATACAAAAATAAATGTTAATACTGTATTCACCAAAATAATAGTATTTTTAGCATAAATATAGTCAAACGATATGTTCAAATTAGAGAAAATAAATGTTAATAGTTTTTTTTTCTTCACCAAAACAAGAGTTTTTGGCATAAATGGGAAAAACATTTAATATAAAGTAAAATTAATAAATTTTGTAAATTGAGATTTTATTGTTATATATTAATTATTTTTTTAATAATCTTATAAAAATTAGATTTTAACCCGCATGCCTATTTTTTAAAATTAAAATATTAAAAAATTAAGTTGTATATATATATATGTGTCATTAGCATACTTGTAAATATGTTCTAATTTCAGGATTTATCTGCTAAATGTCTCAAAAAATGTATATATAGATTAACTTTGTAGCTTGCCAAGTATACTTACAAAACTTAATATAAATACCTAAGTTCGCTCTCTCTTTTTTAGTTACATACATATACGAATTCAATTATGCATGCACATATACTAAATATAGTTTGATTTTGACTTTCTTTTTTAGTTACATACATATCTATATTATTATTTTTAAAGTACATTTTGTGTTATGTCTTTGAAGTTTTGATTATTTAATTTATTTTATTTACAACATTAACCCCTAAAATTTTTTCAAAACTAACATTATTACCAATTTTGTTTCCTAAATATTTTACATTTCATTTCAACTAAATAAATAACAGTAATCAATATGGAAATAGAAACTATCATATATTTAACTACACATTCTGTTGTATTTTGAAGATATTCTATATCTGAATCATTTGCAAACAAAGAAAACAACAATTTGATTCTCATTTTGTTTTCTAAAACCTGTGAGATTTGATTATTAACGTAAGAAAAACTTCAATTAACATTTAACATTTAAACTTAAATACAAATTTTAATTATTACGAATATGTAAAACTAAAAAGTTTAAAATACTATATAATGTGGTTATATAGTAGATGAATTATAAAGATGACATGTTGGAATTAATAAAATATTATTATATTTGTGTTAATACGGGTTAAATCCTCATTTAATTATTTATCAACACTACTAATATTAAAATATTTGACATAAAATTAGGTTAATTTAACTAAGATTGTGTAAAATGATTAAATCATTAGGAAAAATGTGACTTAATCACAGCATATAAATTACTTATTATGTATTTAGATCCTTTAGTTTTTGTTATAATAACTAAAAATCAAAATAGAATCTCAAACACTAAACAAAACAAAATAAATATAATAAACAAATGGTCATGAAGTTTATTGCGGATTAAAAAAATAATATAAATATTTATCCGCACAACAACCAGAGTTTTTAGTTATTTGTCTATTTACAAAATATTTAATATTTAATAAATAGATACAACATAAATATAAATTATAATAAAAGTTATATGTCCGCGATGTACCACGGGTTAAAATCTATTACGAATTCAATTATGCATCCACATATACTAAATATAGTTTGATTTTGACTTTCTTTTTTCTGTTGTCTGAAAAAGAGTTCCGATGGAGATGTAATTGATTGTATCAACTAACCTTCCATCACCCACTCCTTCGAGACCATGTTATTCAGGTTTTGTTTAACTCTTTTTTTTTGTGAATTAATTATTCAATAGAAACTTTTTCAATAGCATTTATAATTTTTGCCATTTCACCTTAAAATTTTTAGATTTGCCATTTTTTAAGATTTAAAAACACAATTTAACATATTATGTTTGGATTTTCTTGGTTCCATATTTTTATAAGGTTTAGTATTTGATAAAAGTATGTATTTTAGCAACAACAAAAAAACACTCACACATTTTGAAAAATAAAAAAATGGCAAATCTATAAAATTGAAGTGAAAATGACACATTATAATATTTGAGTGAAGAAGTGAAAAAATTCATAAGAATCTTTTTTCGTTTATTCTTCTAAAATAAGTTTCTTTAAGTTATATAAATTTTGTTTAAAATAAAGTATGTAGGAATATACCACAAACAGGAAAACAAATTTGGCAAGTGTGGCATGACACCAAAGAAGAATGTCCAGGAACGGTTCCCGTACGTCCAAGAAACATCATCCAACAACTCCAAATGTAGATGAAGTCGCCAATATCTAAAAGATAATATATTACAGAAATATGGACTTTTTTCAACATCTAAAAGACAAAAGTTAGGCCGAAAAGTTTGATAGCTCATTGTGAATGATTTTACTACTCTTTTGGGTTTACAATGATCTAGAAATTAATTATACAGATATATATGATGAACCTTTCTCAACATCTACTACATCAATGTTATATAAAATCTGATTGATATAGATTTATATTCAAAATAAAGTAGAATTAAATGTCAAAAATACTAATATAGGTTGTATGATAGATACTAGATAGTATGGGGTTGGGTATCTTATGAACCATGTCATTATTATTATAGTTTTACTTATGTTTTGTTTCAATTTAACTGATGTTTTGATTCAATTTTATTTATGTTTTGCTTGAGTATTACTTATGTTTTGCTTAAATTTTGATTTTTATTTACTTTGTAAACTAGGAGATAACTGGTGTTACAACACACACATATGTTTTTTTTTTCTGAAAACTTATAATATAGTAGTAATAAAAAAATAAAGTTGTATTTATTCTGAAAATGTATTTTTATTTCAGAAAGTGTTCTTTTAATATTGCAATTGGTTGGTAAATCAACATACATGTTTTTTATATGACATGTATACTTTGTATGTATGTTATTAAATTGATACATCGAGGGATAAACATAAATAAAAAAAATACTATGTAAAATACACACGGTTGTGTAATTGATTTTTTAGTTGAAATTATATGTTGTTTGAGAATATAACTAAACTAGTAGTCATATTATAATAAACTAGGTTCGGACCCGCACGTATTTGCGGGGTTATGTTTATAAACAAAATTAATTTTATATATATAATCAAACTTATACTAATTGAAATTTTAGTTTGATATTTGGTTTGGTTTATTAATGTTTGAAAATTTAAGATAATAATGATTTCACCAGTATCTTAAAATTTGGAATAACATAACAGTTGGACTAGTAACAAACTAAATCAAATAAATGATTGGTTAGATTCTATTAAATTTGTGAACTATCAAATTAGATATATAACCGCTAACAGCGATGAAAACCCGTTTGAAACATATACAAATATTTAGGGATAGCCGTAACTCTCTTTTTGTTTTGTCATGTTTCATTATGTCCTACACCCGTTCTCAAATTTTTGTTGCATAACAGAAAGCATTCCCAATTTGGGACATTCCGGATATGGGACAAATTTCCGATTGAAAACGGGAGGGAACCGGACGAATACATAAATTCTCGAACTCCTGTATGAAATAAACATAAATATAATTCATAGTATATCTATATATCATATGTTTTAATAAAAATATTATAAAATTAATTGACTTCTTTATTCTTACTATTTTATATATGTTTCACCTATATTAAATTATGTTTTTTAAATACTTTTAACTTTTACATAACATATTTTATGTATTTTTTATTTTTATTTTATTTTGAACTTATGCTAGTTCAATTGAAAATAGTAAGAATTATTTATTTAGTATGTGTAAACATATTTATATAGTATAACCTCATTAACACAAAATTTTGTCATTTTCATTTATGAATATTTGGGTGTCTGAGTGTTAATCAGTACTTTAAGATTTGGATTAGAAATTTTTATACTATGAGTCATCGTTACCTTGAAAATTTCGTTAGAAATTCAAGGTCACCATGACTTAAAAGACTATAAAAAAATTTCAAGGTGCTCATGTTATAAAATTTTACTGCCATGTGTGTTTTTTGTTTTATTTTCCATATACATCCCAAGTTATAGTACCATTTTAATAAAGACTGTTAACATCATATATTTGGAAAAATAAAAAAATAATATAATTTACTACATCCAGCTGATTACAATATAGTCATGGAAGATTAATTGTACATATATAGTTTATGAGTACCTCTTGCTGGTTTCAAAAGTTAATTAATGTTAATGCAAAGCTCAACTACATACTCTAATAAGAATTTTCTACAGAGGTTTCTTAAATAAATCAATAGAAAAACTGAAGAAAACAAACGATAATATAGTATTTTGTGACTTACCGGATTCATATCAAAAATGTGGATTTTGTTAAGCAATCAATTGTAATTTTCTTGTTTTGCTGATGCTATGTCAATTGAATGAACACCCGCTCATACCATAATCCTCCCTTATATACAATCTCTAGGTAGAAAAATGTATGTTTTCGAAAAAGATCTTAATTTGTTTATGCTTATATACACAACAGAAAATTATAAATTTAACAAATCATAAGAATCATAAATCATAAACTGAACATAGAATCATAAATCATAAACTTAATACAAAGACACTTTTTTTTTTTTTTTTTTTTTGCAAAAACAAAGAGATACAAACAAAAATAGTGCTAGAGTGGTGTATATGATATGTGAATGTTAGGTCGATTACTCTATTTATAAGCTCGAAAGAGTAAATATTTTTACCTTTACGTTTAAAACTAAAAAAATTATATAAAATCTTTTAAAAACTTATTTAGTTTTCAGTTAATGCATATACAATATGTTTGAATCTATATGGATAATTAGATTTGGATTTTGAACTAATTGTCTAGATTTTCCTATTAAACCAATGAGAGTAAATATATAAGGTTAGTTTTAGAAATAATCCCTATATTTTAGAAATTTGGTAAATAATTACTGATTTTATTTCAAGATTTATTAAAATAAATCATCTATTTAAATTTAAATTAAGTTATTTTCAAAAATACTATTTGAAATTAATTAGATTCATTTGTTATAGAAATCTTGTTAAATAATAAGTTACATTTTTGGCATGTTATTAATTGCGTAAATCTCTTATTAGTTTATAAAATTTTAATAACTATATAAATTCAAGGAATTATTAATAGAAATAATTTTGTTTTTCTTATAATATTTTAGATTTCATTTTGTAATCTTGTTGGTTTTAATTTTTTTTATAGTGACGGTGTGTTCTAATTAAATTTAAGGAGAAAATCATTAGTTTAATATTTAATTTAGAAAAATATTTGGAAAACTTAATATATTCAAAATTAATTATTTATGATTTATATCCATATCAAAATATATATACGAAATCTATAACCAATTATAAAAAAGTTAATCATTTATTTCTTTAATAGTTGTTACCATTGTTTTTGGGAAGTTTAATTTTTTTTTTTATGTAGGCAAGTGGCTCTGTTTGGCAACATGGATATATGTTATTTTTATTTTTTTTAATCTCTAAGTGTGCTTCCCATTTAATAGTATAGATAAAATTAAAAAATAAATATTTTGATCTTAGCGTAATATTAAAATGTTTCTAAATGTAGAATATTTGGATAAATATTTAAAACAAATATAAATATACTATCACAGACACATTTAAAAAGAATAATATCATGTAATTTAATGCGCGATTGAGTGGGTAGAGAAGTTTTATACATAAAAACTTATGAGGTGTGAACACGAAATCATTGGACTTGTTCGTTTGGTTGATGTAGGTATCTGCGGTTGCGGCAGACGCATGTATGTTTGTTCGTTTGCTTGCTGTAGGTATCTGCGCCAAGACGCTGCGGCAAACGCTGCGAACTGCGTCTAACATTTTTAAACATTGTTTCGATTCAGCGATTAAAAACGTAAACGCAACTGCACTCGTTGCCGCTGCCGCAACTGCACCCGTTGCCGCTGCCGCAACCGTCCGCATCAACCAAACTAACAAACCCATTGAGTGTGTTCAATTAGTTTTTAAAGATAAGAAGCTAGGGTTGTAAAACTAAAAGGATATTGGTTCTGATTTATCCCTTAGTTGTTTATTTAATAAATTTTGGGAGATTGGAAAGTTTAATAATAGACTACTTAAGATATCTTATAACCAATTTTGGACAGTATAATGGAAAATTTGCAAAAAAATATGTTAAAAAGCCTATAGATGGTCAAAGTTATCCACACAAAAAAAAAAAAAAAAAAAAATGTAAGAAGATAGATTTGCTAAAATAACAAAATAGAGATCTTTTACATGTCCAAATTAAACTAAGGATATAATAATATCAAGGTCTAAATAAAATGTGCTTTTTCCTAATATAAAAGATTGGGTCGAGCCCAATATTGACCCAATAAGGGTCGGCTCAAAGAGAAGGCAAAAAGTGAGGTTTCGGAGCTCTGTGGCAGTGTGTCGGGTTTTTTGAGTATTCGAGCTTCTCTCTCCCCCGTGATCAATCTCCGTAACTCTCTCTCTCTCTCTCTATGGCTGATCACGATGTTCCTCAGAGTAAGTCTAGAGACCTCGACAAGCTTCTTCTCCGTCATGGGAATCTCGTTGACCCCGGCTTCTTTCCCGGACCCCAGGTTTACGCCTTTTTTTTTTTTCCTGTAAATTTTTGTATCGATTCTATGGGTTTTCCTGAGCTTAGTTTTTGTTTTGGGGTATACAGCTGAGGGATGACATAAGGGAGTTTGTGAAAATCCTTGTGGTTGGTGCTGGTGGATTGGGTTGTGAGCTTCTCAAGGACTTGGCTCTTTCAGGTTTTCGTAATCTCGATGTGATTGATATGGACCGTATCGAGGTTACTAATCTCAATCGCCAGTTCCTATTCAGGCAATTTCCTCCTCCTCCTCCTTACTTTTGTCTCTACTTGGCTTCACCACTAGAAAAAGCCCTCAAAATTGAAGTTTGTTTTTGCTCAGTAAGATTTGTGAAATTGTTAGTGGGAATTGATGATGGTTGCACGATTGTTTGGGTTGATAATGTTGGTGTTCTTTTATAGACTTGAAGACGTGGGAAAGCCTAAGGCAGAGGTAGCAGCTAAGCGTGTCATGGAGAGAGTGAGCGGGGTTGAGATTGTCCCGCATTTTTCACGTATTGAAGACAAGGAGGTTGACTTTTATAACGATTTTAACATCATTGCCCTTGGTCTTGATTCCATGGAAGCTCGGAAATACATCAATGGGATAGCTTGTGGCTTTCTTGGTATGTAAATTCTTAAACGTTAAACTGTCAACCCAAACTCTTGGCTTTATAAGTTCTCTGCCTGATCATGTGCTTGTAAAATGTATGTAGAGTATAATGAAGATGATGCTCCAGTAAGAGACACAATCAAGCCGATGGTAGATGGGGGAACTGAAGGTTTCAAGGGTCATGCTAGAGTTATAATGCCTGGAGTTACACCCTGTTTTGAGTGCACTATTTGGCTTTTCCCACCTCAAGTGAAGTTTCCGTTGTGCACTCTTGCTGAAACCCCTAGGAATGCTGCTCATTGCATTGAATATGCTCATTTAATTAAGTGGGATGAGGTATGTGTGTAGGCTCTTTGAAAGAGACTCTTTTTTCCATGTGGATATGTATTTTGGTTTAGTCATGGTGAAGTCTATTCTTCCTGCAGGTTCATAAAGGAAGATCGTTCGATCCTGATGTCCCAGAACATATGAAGTGGGTCTATGATGAGGTTAGTCTTTCTTTTGCTTGTTTATGCTGTGGATTTTAATTTGGGGTTGTTTCATATTTGCCATTATCTTCACAGGCTATCAGGAGAGCTGAGCTCTTTGGAATTCCGGGTGTCACATACTCTCTCACACAAGTATGTAACCATTCTCACTTTCTCTGTCTGTTTACTTCCAGTAACCGGCTGAAGTACTTGCAACCATTTAAGTATGCACAAATAAATCATATGCTATTTGTATTCATGAATAAATTATCAGAGGAGGATTTTTTATTATATAGGGTGTGGTTAAAAACATTATACCGGCGATTGCTTCCACCAACGCGATTATATCAGCAGCTTGTGCGCTAGAAACCTTGAAGATTGTGTCTGCATGCAGCAAAACACTTACAAACTATCTGACGTATGTTTTTTTTTTCTTTATTTCTGCCTTACTTGCTAGTGTTGGTGTCTTTGTACAAACTATCCTCAAGCAATTTTTTTCATTTTCACAAGGTATAACGGTGGAGAGGGTCTTTACACTAAAGTGACAGACTTCCCGAGGCTCGACGACTGTCTTGTATGTGGTCCGGGCATTCTGATTGAGCTGGACACCTCAATCACATTATCAAAGGTCCTTCCTCTCGCTTTATCATCTCATTGTCTTTTTAATACCGATTACCCTTGATTTTCTTACCCATTTATTGCTTTTTCATGCTAATTGATCTTCTCTGCTGCTATCTCCATTGATGCATTTACTTTCATCCCTGCGTAGATGCTTGGCTGTTATTTTCTTTGGTCTTCTCGCCTTGTCCAGGCTTTTCTGCCCTTTAGCTATATTTTAATTCACTCGTGCCAAAGTATGCTCTTTGTTTGTCCATTCAAATTCCGCGTCTCAGTTCTTTACCATTTTGTTCATGTTTTTTTCTTTCTCCTAGTTCATTGAGATGCTTGAAGATCACCCGAAGCTCCTTTTGTCAAAAGCAAGTGTTACATATGGCGAAAGCAATCTCTACATGCAGGCACCTCCGGTTCTTGAAGAGATGCTCAGAGAAAACCTAAGCAAGCCGCTCTATGACCTCATGGGAAGAGTCCAGAAGGATACTATCCATGTAACTGGGACATCTCTCAAGGACAAAGAGAAACAGTCGATTCAAACAAAGCTAAGGGTTGTTTTCAAAGGAGCCGATGTTGTTACAGACATGGATACAGCCATTGGAGCATAAAACCTGACAGAGAAACCCTTTGATGCCAAAGCTTAGATCCATTGAGAGATTATTGGGCAGGTTGACTTGTCCGGTTCTTATTTTGGTCCTTTTTTTTGTTTGTTTGTCGTTTATAGCTATGATAGCAGACTTTTACTGCGTGATGGAGAAAGAAAAAAAGTTACTCCAAACAGATCGGTTCATATGATTGTTCTTAACCTCGAAGATGTGACCTTCCGGACTAAAACAGTTTAGAGTCGTTAAAAAGTTGATCTTGTGTCTTCGAATTTACATTAACCGAAATGTTTTATTTTAACCAGTCGTTACAAAGAACAAACGTCACTCGTAACGACAAGACAATAGATTGCGCGCCCCTTGGTGCACTCATTCATGACTTATACTTGTTGTATATATTTCTTTTGGTTCAAACTTATCTTTTTCATTTATCTTCTTCAGTTTGTGGCTATACTTTGCTTGCACCTTTCTCTTTTCATATGATCTCAAGAGACTTTAAGCTACTCTTTTGAAACGTAGTATGGGTGAGGAGATAAGGTTGTTCTACGACCTCTTTTGTTCATTTATCCTCCTTTGAAAGGTCAACAGTTCCGAACATGCAAATTAAATAAGCAAAAGACCAACAAGATGAATAAACATCATATATTTTTATACATATATAGACCATCAAGCTTCATTTGGGAAATCGTTTTTAATGAACTATCAAGTAGGATTGGTGTCTGACCCTACTTCACTCAAACACTATGCCCAAACCATATCATATCAAATGAGTTAAGATTTTTTCTCTCTCTATCTATCTCTCTCCGAAATCCAAATTGATCATTGTCCATTTCCTCAATTGCCAACCACAGACTGTCTTCGGATGTGGCTGTTCTATGATCTTATAGCCATAACAAATATTTCCTTAGGCCCTATTATAGATAGTGTTTCTTTTTTACCAGTATCATGATAAGTAATGTAAACCAAGTGTAACTAGATGAGTAATAAATTGGTTCAGTTCGATTATTCAGATTTTGTTGATAACCTATTAGTAGTAGTAATTTGGTAAATCTATCAAAGTTTATGGTCAAATATGAGAAGTTTAGTGTTAAAAGGTAATAAAAACAGAGTGAATATGGGTTGTGTTGTGTATGAGCTTTGATTCTATCTTTTTAAAAACGTAACAACTGGATAACATCAATACACAACCTCCTCCTTCTGTCCTTCATGTTGTGTTGAGTGGGGACTTAGCCAGATTAGATTTACATTGTTAAAAAAATCTCTTTCTTTTCTCTGGACCCACTCTCCCACCCACATGCTCTTCTCTCTCTCTCTCTCTAAGTGCCAACTCTGTCTTGCCTATTTATCTGACCCTTTCAACATTCCCTCGAACTCCACTTGAAGCAAACCAAAAATAAATTACAAAAAAGACTTTGTTTCTACAGAACAACAAAAGTCTTGAGACACTTGGAAGCTAAGATATACATGGCTATGGAGTTAGAGCTTGATGATGATGTCTTCTTTGCAGACATAAGCAAACAGATCTCTCTTCTCATCATGGATGAAGATGAGCAGCTAAATCCTGTTTCTCTTTCCTCCTCCTCCCCCTCTCTTTCATTCCAGGTTTGTTCCTCTGTCCATACATACACTTCTTCCTCTCTATATGCATCTATCTCCCTCTCTCTAACTGTGTTTCTTGAAAATTTTGTGGGAACAGGGTCTGTTCAGAGGAGGTTACCAAACGGCTCCATATATGTATCATCAAGAACAAAGCAAAGGGACTGGTGTGTTCATCCCTAAATCTTCTCAGCCAAGAAGAAGACCTCATCATTATCAGAAGCAAGGGAAGTATAGTTCCTTCAACGCCAAGCAACAACACTCTCTTCAACAAAACAGACAAGAGTATCAGCAGAATCATGAGAACGCAAGAAGTACTCTCACCACTCACAACAACAAGAGAACCATGAACACTAGCGTCCATGCTTCTATCCCGAGAAGAACCTACGGAGATGCATCATCTATCTACACTTAATTAAATTTATTCTGAAAGATTCATGATTATGTGTGATCAATTCTTAATAGTTAAATTAGATGCATAAGATTTATTTGTTTTGTAAATCAGCGAATAAATAAAGGATTGTATAAGGAAGGTCTTGGAGATATGTTCCAAGATTGCTCTTGCTTTTTAATTATGTAACTCTTTCTTTGTTCATCATTTTAGAGATTGACTGACTTTATTTTTTTTTCCAGTTTGTAATCTTTTAAGGATTGAATTAAAATTAAGTATGTGAATTTTCTTGGTTGATTACAAAACAAGATTGATAGAGGGAATGTGTGAAGACAAGCCCCATGTGAAACTAGCAAATGTTCCATGTCTCTCTCTCTCTCTCTCCAATCAATCAATGTCTATGGGACATCGCAGACGAGTTTGCCACACTGTCTGAATAATAAAAGAAGAAGTCAGATCTACTACGAAGTCCAAAAGACTGTCACAAGCTCACACGCCTTCTGTCTTTTGCCACTCACATGCCCATCTCTCTCTTTCTTTTTCTTTTTTCTCTATGCCATTATTAAAAAAAAAAATCTCCTTATTCTTTTAGTATTTCTATTTAGAGTAAAATAATATGATGATGAAGCTTTCCAAAAAACATCACTTCTTTTTCTGTTTTTCATAATATATCACATATTCACATTAATTTTTTCTTTCTTAATTAATTCTAAAGAGAGAAAAAAACGCATGCAAAAAAATTGTAGTTCTTCACTAAAATACTTGTAAGATTTTCTTTATCTACATGTAATTTAATAACAAGTTAACAACCAAATCTCAACGTTACATATAAAAAAATTGTATCCACTATCCACTCGAGATTCAGATTCCTCTAAAACATTTTGTTGTTTATTGCTATAAAAAAAAGATTCATTTTATATTGGTTTAAATTATAATTGGCAGTGGAAATAGTACAATAAATTACTCTTTAATTTAGTTAAGTAATACTCCGTTCTCTGTGTCATAAAAATTGATGTTTAGAAGTTTTTACATATTTTAAGAAAACAATGATTACTGAGTTTAAATATATTTTTTTCTTTGACTAAAGAAATATTATTTAATTTTAAACCAATAACAATTCAATATTTTTAATGATTAATTCTTGAAGTTTACGAAACATTAATTTTTGTGGGACAAAAAAAATATTCTAAAAACATTAATCTTTATGAGACAGTAGGAATAGTAAGATTAATATTTCGGTCATAATTCTATTGTAAGCACTCATTAGTTAATGTTAATTGGATTTGTTATGACTTATGAGTCTCTTAATCATCATCTTCGATTAGTGTGAAGTAAAGAGCGTTACAATGGCGGCAATTTATTCTCTCTTCCTCTTCTTCGTCATCATCACTCTTCTCATCATCATCTTAGCTTTGATCGTACGGCCAAGATCCGTCAAGATCGCTATCAAATCTCGCCACGTCTTCATCACCGGTGGATCAAGCGGCATCAGTCTCGCTCTCGCTCACCGTGCCGCCGCCGAGGGAGCACGAGTCTCGATCCTCGCCCGCTCAACCGAAAAGCTCGCCGAGGCCAAACGATCCATCGAGCTAGCCACCGGCGTCGAGGTCGCCACGTTCTCTGCCGACGTCCGCGATTTCGACGCAGTCTCGAAGGCGGTTGATGAATCGGGGCCGATCGATGTGTTAATTGTGAATCAAGGCGTGTTTATTGGGAAGGAGCTTGAGAAACAGAGTCACGAGGAGGTTAAGTTGATGATTGATGTGAATCTTGTTGGGAGCTTCAGTGTGATTATTGCGGCTTTGCCTGCGATGAAAGCTAGTAGGGAAGGTCGAGGTCCTGCCTCCATTTCTCTCGTCTCCTCTCAAGCCGGTCAGGTTCGCCTCGACTCGATTCATAGTCTCCTAGTTATATAGGTGAAGGAATCACTCTTGATTAGTCATGTAAAGCCCTTGTGATAGTTTGTGCATTTTCTTGAATTTGGGAAAGAACTTGTGGAAGTTAAGAGATGCATTTTCTTGGATAGACTTTGTGATGTATAGTGGTTTTTACCTCTTTTGTTTTCAGGCAGGTATCTACGGTTACACTGCATATTCAGCGAGCAAGTTTGGGCTTCAGGGATTAGCGCAAGCGTTGCAGCAAGAAGTTATTTCTGATGACATTCATGTGACTCTCTTGTTTCCTCCTGACACGGATACACCCAAGTTTCAAGAAGGTAAGATAATCCACAATCTTTTTTAACGTTTTAAAGACCAATTAAAAAAACATCATGGATATGTAGAGTATGACAAAGAAGTATACATCATGAAAGCTAGGATCGTGGATTGTCTTTTAGGCGTCTAATTATACTGATCAGATGACTCAGTTGACTTGTAGATTAGTTGCAGTTCCAGTCCAACTGGTTCAGTTAAATTCATTTGCTTGTTCTTGTTTTGGCTTTCAGAACAGAAGAAGAGGCCGGAGCTGACTTCCATCATAGCCGCATCTTCTGGTTCAATGAAAACCAAAGAAATAGCCAAGATATGTTTCGATGGTATCAAAGCAGGAAAATCCACAGTGACATGCCATTTCATCAGCTTCTTACTATCTATTGCGAGCGCCGGCATGTCCCCTCAGAGATCTTCTTGGCTCGCTTTTATTGAAATTATGTTTTGTGGCCTAATTAGACTCTTTAGCTTGGTTGTCCAATGGCAATGGTACAAAACCATAGAAAAGTGGAACACAACAAAAATAAGTAGAAGCAAATAGTAAAGTTATAGTTTAGGTCATCAAACTATATGTTGTATGTTTTTCCTATGAACCACTAAATGTATATGAATCAGGCTTTTGTACAGTGAACATGTTCATGTTTTTTTTTTTTTTTTTTTAACAACATAAAAGATCAGCTCACATGAGCCAATAAGAAGGGAAATTGTTTACAAACAAAACAGGATGCAGAGAGGTTCGCGCTTGGCGTGCCAAAGAGTCCGCACTAGTATTAGCATTTCTTGAAATTAAAGATAAAGAGAAGGATGAAAATTCCTCCATGTCCATCTTGATATTGTCGAGGTATGTCTTGAAAGCCGGCCAATCTTGAGGAGAAGACACCATCTTCACCAAATCCGAACAATCAGTATAAAAAGCCACTTCTCGAAAGTCATGATCAATCATGCATCGCATTGCTCAAACAAAAGTTTCGACTTCAGCATGCAAAGGGGAAAGACTACGGCGGAAATTGGAGGCTCCCCTTATCGGCGTGTCATCCTGAAAAGAGGAACACACCCATCCTGCACCTGCAAAAACATCACCCGCCTTCCAGGATCCATCTACAAAGCACCGGTAACCTGAGAAAACAGTGGGCATAGAAACCCGGCTTGCCGGTTCCCCCCTATGAGGGCCCGGTGGAAGAGGAGGCGAATCCTCATCCCCCTCATCCACCTGAGCCTGCAACCATGTAGTTGCATCCCCCACCGCTAACCTAACAACCTCCTCTGGCTTTTCCATAACATTCTCAAAAACGCATGCATTCCTCGCCTTCCATATGTACCACATGATCCAAGGGAAAGCCGCAACTTGAGAACCCGGATTAGAAGATCCCAAAAAATGATCCACATTTGCATACAAGGATTCGGTAGGGAAAGTGACCGAGCCAACCAGCACCTGAGCTAAAGCCCAAACCTGTCGAGCTGGTGGACACCTAAATATCGCATGATTAGTTGTTTCCTCATCTGCTCCACAACGAGCACAAACTGAATCACAAGCAAAGCCTCGTCTCCTCAGTTTTGCCGTAACCGATATGCACCGGGATAAGACCTACCACATAAAATGCCTGATCTTCGGTGGACAAGCCACTCGCCAAACTCCCGCTAGGAGGGGGGTAATACTCGGCCCATACCTAGTAGTTTGGGAAAGCGGAAGCCTCGCCAAACGTTCCGTTTCATAACCTGATTTAACCGTGTACTTTTCCGGATTTGGTATAATGCCAACCCATCAAGTCCTCCTGGTGTGAACTACCCAAAGGCAGAGCCCCGATCAAAGCCGCATCCTCCTGGGTAAAATGCTCACTGAGCATATCCATATGCCAAAAATTAGATTGGCAATCGATGAGATGTGAAATTAGTAAGGAAAAGTCCAAGAAAAGACCATGACTCAAAGCTGGTCTTGGGAATTGAGCTGGTATCCATGGATCAGTCCATATAGAAATGGACTCCCCAGAACCAACCCGTATAATAAGCCCTTTGTTTACCAAAGATCTAGCAGAAACAATACTCCACCATCCCTAGGAAGGGGAGTATGAACGTATCGGATCCATAGGATGAGAATTCTTATAATACCAGCCTTTGAACACCCGTGCAAAAAGGTAATCGGGTACCTCAATCAGCCGCCATAATTGTTTAGCCAACAAAGCAGTATTAAAGTCATCAATATTCCTAAAGCCCAAACCACCCAACTGCTTGCTCTCACATAATTTATACCACGCTAACCAATGCATACCCCCAGACTGTCCCGAATGCCACAAGAAATTTGCCACTGCACTAGTTAGCTTAGACGTGACAGTTTTTGGCAGCCGGAAACAGGACATAACAAAAGTCGGTACCGTAGTAGCAACTGATTTTATCATCACCTCTTTACCGCCCTGAGAAAGTTGCTTTGCCGTCCAACCATTCGTTCGACCCTGTAACCTATCCCAAACATAGGAGAAAACCTTTGTTTTGGATCCTCCCAAACTCTCGGGAATCCCGAGGTAAGACCCCATCCCGCCCAAATTTGATATCCCAAGCACCCCTTGGACCTCACTTTTTACCGCTTCAATAATCTTATGTCCTAATTGAATTGAGGACTTATCAAAATTGATCTCTTGGCCCGAAACCTCCTCATATTTCTTCAAAATATCTAATATGACCCCACATTGAACCCGATCGGCCTTACAAACGAAAAGACTATCATCCGCAAACAATAAATGCATAATCGGTGGATATTTATTAGCGACCTTGATCCCTGATATCAGTTTATCCCGTTCAGCCTTCCGAGTATTAGCAATAAGTACCTCCGTACAAAGGATAAACAGATAGAGAGACAAAGGGTCACCCTGACGCAACCCTCACTCCGGGACTATCAGCCCGTTGGGTTGACCATTAATCAGTACCTGATACTCGACCGAAGAGACACAAAACAAAACTCAAGATACCCATTTTTCCGCGAACCCCATTTTCCGTAGTAAAGCTTCGACGAAACCCCACTCGACCCTATCATACGCTTTGCTCATATCTGTCTTTATTGCCATATATTTTCCTTTACAGGACGGGTTAGTCCGGAGACCATGAAACATTTCTTGGGCTATCAAGATATTATCAGAAATCAGCCGACATGGCACAAAGGCAGATTGAGTCTCCGATACTAGGTTTGGTAAAACCATTTTGAGCCATTGACACAAGATTTTAGAAATGATCTTGTACCCCACATTACACAGGCTAAACGGACGCAACTCTGTCATCCGAGTAGGCTTGGCAACCTTGGGAATAAGACAACTATGCGTCCGATTTAATCTCTTATCAAAAATACCCTTCACAAAAAACTCATTAACCATAGCAACCATATCCGACTTTATAACCTCCTAGGCCTTCTGGAAAAACAAAGCGGTCATGCCATCTGGTCCTGGAGCCTTATCCGGATGCATCATAAACAAAGCCTTACGTATCTCTATCTCCGTAATCGGGGCTGTCAGCCGCTCATTATCCTCCTCCGAGAGTACCGGTGTAACCTCACTTAGAGCCTCCTCAAAAATGTCAGGATTAGTCGAAGTAAACAAATCCTCAAAATACGTTACAGCAGTACTGCATATAACTTCATCCTTTGTAGACCAAATATTATTTCTATCAAACAGACCAATAATTCGATTCCGAGCCCGGCGTTGCTTTGTTTGGGCCTGAAAATACTTTGTGTTTTTATCCCCCACACGCATCCATCTATTCCGACTTTTTTGACGCTAATAGATTTCCTCATCCCTGTAAGCCTCACACAGCCGGGAGGTTAACACCGATATGTCCCTAGGATCTACCGCATCATTCGCCTGAGCCACCTCCAACTGTCTTTTAAGATCCTCAATCACATCCCTCCCAAAAGGTACATGTGCTTTTCGCCACTGAGATATTGCCCGTCGGCAATTACCAAGCTTAGCCACAAAGTTTTGCTGGTCTTGGACTGGAACACCACCCCAGCATGCGGCAATAGCCTCCATCAAACCCGCTTTACCAACCCATTGTCTATCAAACATAAAACACTGACGCCCCCGTGGCCGCTTGGCACCAATACTAACCACCAATGGTTTGTGATCCGAGGCTATCATTGGCAAATATTCTGTGACCGTGTCCGGAAACAAGTCATGCCAATCCTCAGTACCCAGAGCTCTATCCAATCTACACCGAATCGGTTTCTTATCCTGCCAACCTCTTCAGGACAAATAATCACCAAGGTACGGGAATTCCAAAAACTCACAATCCTATATCATCCCATTAAAAGAATGAAACGAAGCTGCATGCCTAAACTTACCCTTCTTTTTTCATAATTCCCCGTTAATTCGTTAAAATATCCAACAACAAGCTAAAGCGTTGATCTTGAAATACTAATCCGTAATAATCGTTCCCAAACCATAACAGGTTCATGTTTTGTAGTTGAAACTTTTGTGTTTGCAATTTAATACCATCAGAAAATAAGCAAATTACTTCAACAAATGAATTTGTGAAAATAAACTGTAAAATTTCCTCCAAAAAAATCACTAAATTTAACATTTTAATATAATTTTATCTTTTTTAAATAAATAAAAAACCATTTAATCTCTCAGTTATCTATTCTTCGTTTCGGAGTTTTCTCTTTCGGAGCTCAACAATGGCGTCACAGCTTCTCTTTGTTCCTCACCTCGCTCTCATCCCTAAAGCCTCAACCTTTCATCCTTCCCTCTTCTCAACACTAAACCCCAGTTTCTTTCACTCTACTTCCGCAAGGAGAGCTCTCAAATCCTCCTTTGATTCTCGAATTATTAACCTCAAAGCCGTCGCGGACACTTTCTCTGAAATCGAAAGCAACAGTGCCACTGAAACAACTGATTTGACTCTACGTGAAATCTGTCAAGGTTTTGTGCCAGAGCATATTTTGCACAGGCAAGCTTTCGTTTCACTTGCTTTTGATTTTGAAAAGTACTAATAAAAATCGAAACTTTATTGATTATATTTTTGAAAAAATGGTGTAGAATGGAGGAGATTGGGTTTGTGTTACCCACAGACATACAAAGAGAAGCTCTACCTACTTTGTTTACAGGCCGTGACTGCATCCTTCATGCTCAAGTCCTTTTTCATCTCACCATGCTTCTCTCTGTTGATTATCTGTTTTGAAACTTTTGGTTAATGTTGCTATGTTTTTGTTTTGGTGATCTTAGACAGGTTCAGGCAAGACATTGACTTACCTGTTACACATATTCTCTCTTATTAATCCTCAACGATCATCTGTGCAAGCTGTAATTGTTGTACCCACTCGAGAGCTCGGTATGCAAGTAAGTCTAGTAGTAGTAGGCATTGATTTTGAAATCTTGAACTTTTGACTTGATATGTTTTGTGATATGATTGAAATTTGTTTGCCTCTTTGGGTTTAGGTTACAAAAGTTGCTCGAATGTTGGCTGCAAAATCGGATTTTGATGTGAAAGGATGTTCAGTAATGGCTCTTTTAGATGGAGGTACGCTAAGAAGGCACAAAAGCTGGCTCAAGGTTGGATTTTAGGATCTTATTAAGTTAGATAGATTAGGTTGTTCAAAAGAGTTTTTTTTTAAAGGGTTTCAGTCACATCTTCTTGTGATTTAGTTCAGAAAGTTTAACTTTTTTTTTTCAGGCTGAGCCACCAGCAATTTTGGTTGCTACGGTAGCAAGTTTGTGTCACATGCTAGAAAAGCACATATTTAGACTTGACTCTGTGAGAGTTCTTGTTTTAGATGAGGTAAAAACTTTCTCAATTGTATGTATGTATTGTGTACTGTTCTCCATAGAAAATGATTGAGGCTGTTCTGCATATTGAACATCATGCTCAGAACATATTCTGACCCCGGTATATATTTGAACGGTCACTTTGGTAGGTTGATTTCTTATTCTACTCTTCAAAACAAGTTGGTTCTGTGCGGAAGCTTTTGACATCATTTTCTTCATGCGATAAACGTCAGACAGTTTTTGCCAGTGCTTCCATTCCCCAGCATAAACATTTTGTGCATGACTGTATACAGCAAAAGTGGACAAAGGTTAGCTTATGAAATGTTTCTTTTACTTTAGAATTATGTTCGGGCTTGGCTAATCAACCAAATGGTTTGGGCTACTGTAGATGCCACCCAATTCTACATTTGGGAATATAACAAATTATAATTCTAAACTAGGGCCTCAGTTCAGTTGTATTTTTTCAACTTTTCTGCAGAGGGATGTTGTCCATGTTCATGTTAGCGCAATCATGCCCATGCCTTTGTGCCTTCTTCACAGACTCGTTGTAAGACTTAACTTTTTAGCATCCTTCCACTTCTTTTGTGATGATATTAATCTATAAGTACATCTAACCTCTATTTTGGCAGATGTGTCAGAAGACAAATAAACATCAAGTGCTGCTTGCCTTGTTAGAGTCTGATGCACCTGAATCAGCTATTATATTTGTCGGGGAGCAGGTATTGGAAACCACTATTTCCCTTTTAACGTCACTTAATCTAACCATTTAACACCCTTTTCTGTTTCTTCTTTTCAGTCTGAGAAGTCAAAAAAGGCTGGAAATGAACCATCGACAACTCTACTAATGGAATTCCTTAAAACTTCATACAATGGCTCGCTGGAGATTCTCCTACTAGAAGGGGACATGAATTTCAATTCACGAGCAGCTTCACTAACAGTACGTGGTTCTTTTGTCTGCGGATTGGAATCCTAGATGTGTACTTTCTGCTACTAACCTTCATGCTTCCCTATAGGAAATCAGGCAAGGAGGAGGTTTTCTTCTTGTTTCTACTGATATTGCAGCAAGAGGGATTGATCTGCCAGAAACAACTCACATCTTCAACTTTGATCTCCCACAAACGGCTACAGATTATCTGCACCGAGCTGGAAGAGCTGGTCGAATACCCTTTTCTGACAAAAAGTGCATCGTTGCAAATCTGATCATGTCGGAGGAAAGATTTGTCTTGCAAAGATACGAAAATGAACTTATGTTCAGCTGCGAGGAACTCATTTTGTAAGTACAGTATTAATTATCCCAGTGCAGAATCTTTGTCATATTTGCCACAAATACGGTTGAGTCCAGACACCATCAGTCTAATGTAACTAAATAGTTAGATGGGAAGAGTATATGATAAGTGTCGTCATTAGCAAATAAATTTTATTTAGTTTTGACTCTTATGCTCTGCATTCTTACTTTTTAGTTCTCACAGTTAAAACTTTAAAGGTATCATATCACAACTCCATCTTTAATTACTGAATTCTTCAAGATTACTGTAATGCCGGATCTGATGTAAAATCCATCGGATGACCTATCTGCTTCTTGTATACCCTGCAAACCATCACATTAGAGTGGAATTAGATTAGCAACCTAAGATTTGTACATCTGATGGGTCCATTTTTTCTCTTAACTCT
Source organism: Camelina sativa (assembly GCF_030686135.1). Taxonomy (NCBI): domain Eukaryota; kingdom Viridiplantae; phylum Streptophyta; class Magnoliopsida; order Brassicales; family Brassicaceae; genus Camelina; species Camelina sativa. The sequence goes on from NC_141892.1 coordinate 7,867,175, forward strand.
AAGAAAATTTTACCTCTGAGTTTGCGATGATTACATTCTTCCCAACTCTAGCATTCTTGTCTATTATGCATTCTCTTCAGGGAAAAGGAGAAGGTATAAACAATAAAAGAAGAAAGGAATGGGGAAACTTAACAAATGAGAACTGTTTCAAAGGTAAACCATGCGAAGTTCATAGTTAGTCTTACTTAATTTTTGTGTTCTCTCCTATTCCAATGGGAACCTTTCCCTCAGCAAGCAGTGCTGCAACTTCTGCTTCAGTTTCGTAAAAGTCTGCCCCAAGCATCACAGTGTCCTAGAGTTTCCATACACTTTAGATCATTATACAATCTTAGAGTCTAGTCCTTTCATTCTTAGAAAGATACATGTTTTGCCTACCTTTAACTGAACGTTACTGCCTACTCTTGATCTAATTCCCACAATGCTGTGCTCAATCAAGCAGTTGGTTAAGAAGCTTCCATGAGAAATGATCGAATCAACGAGCTTCACATGTAATGAAGTTGAGAGTTAATCCTGAACAAAGTGGGCCAAAACCGAAATGTATAGAAGTAAATATCATGGCTGGTTTTATTTACCTTAGAGCTGTCTATTTTTGATGGTGGCAGGTTTCTCCTTGATGTATAGATTGGTTTCGCTGCGTCGTAGAAACTAAATGCCGACGGCTAAAAGGTATACATGTAGATATGTGATATCAATACGAGTATATATGATTATGAACAATATCATGGGAAATAGAGTTGTTCCTGAATATATTCGTCCTTACATGCTCAGTGAGGGCGAGATTTGCCTCAAAGAAAGATCTTATTGTTCCTATATCTTCCCAGTAGTCCTTAAAGAGATAAGCCTGCTCAAAATATCTTGTTATCCGTTGATATAACGTTACTCATTGAATGAACTTGTGTGCTTAATCTGAATGTTACTGACATTCATATAGAATTCTTTAGCTGAGAAGGGTATAATCTCTGAACCAAAGTCGTTTGCTGTGGGGAAACGCCATCTGATCAAAAAACAGTTGCAAGATATGATATTTGTTTTGTATCGTTTTTAGAATGCAAGGACAAAATATAGAACTATAGGTGTTACCTCAAGATATTCAACAGTATTTCCTTCTTGAAAACATAGACTCCCATTGACGCTATGTATGGTTTCTTTTCAGCTTCTTCCTTGGAAAGTCCTAAAATAGTTGTGTCTACTGCCTAAGGATATCCCGAGGTTAGAACAAATCTTCAGGTTTTGTTCTGAGATGCTATTATTGCTGAAAAATTTAATCCCCCAAGTTTTCAAACATACCGTTGCTTTTAGTTCGTCTCCTTTAGGTTTTTCACTGAAAGAGAGAACTCTTCCTTTGTCGTCTATCTTCATAAGACCAAAATCTGAGGCACGTCTACCATGTAACACAAAAAGGGACTATAAGAAATCATGATCTTTGATTCAGCAGAATAAGTTGGGAAAAGTGCTATATGCAGTCTTTTGCATTCACCTGTCATCTATTGGTATGCAGGAAATGCTTATATCTGCGCCACTCTGCCGATGATCCTGAAGATTTAAGTAGAGATGGTTGGAGTCTCTGAGAGTAACTAACTCTTGATGAAAGACATGGTTTCAGATAATCTTGTCTCACCTGTATAAAATCCATATAATCCATCCTGTAGAGGTGATCTCCAGAAAGGATCAACACATCCTCTATGTCCTTGCTCCTTGCATCCTATGAAAAGAATTGTAATTGTAAGACCGCTTGATTTTTCTTGTGAAGATAAGTTAGTTATAGTCTGATCTGTACCTCGAAAAGCCAATGGAATTGCCGAACTGCATCTGCTGTACCTTGAAACCACCTTTTACCAGATTCTCCTGGCGTTTGAGTGGCTGCAAGAACCTGAAATTTTTTCAAACAGTTGCCTCAGATGCATCAAACCAGTTTTGCTCATAATAGATGATGAAGAATGAATGTGAAACCTCAACATAGCCATCTCCAAAGCCAACTCCATTGGAGTTGTAAGCACGAGCTAAATGCCTGTTCAATGATGCTGAGTTGTATTGTGTTAGTATGTAGACTTTGTTGATTCCGCTGTTGATGCAATTGCTCATCGGTACATCTATCAACCTATAGGCTCCACCGATAGGGACCTACAATTCACACATATTCCCGATTAGTTATACTTTTGTGGCAGGAAATTCAGCAATATTGGAAACTTTGCAGCAGAGAAGCAACTAACTGCAGGCTTGGCCCGACGTTTTGTGAGAGGAAAGAGTCGAGTTCCTGCTCCACCTCCAAGAATAATGGAAGCAACTGTTTTTGGATCCCTTTTCTCAGTCTCAAGTTCTTGTACCTGGAGGTTGTTGAGATAAGCAAATGTAGTGCAGGGGCATATTTGATGAGCTTGAAGATAGAAGAAGAAGGTTGAGAATAGAAAGCAGAAGCTAAAAGTTTGAAACTTTTTACCTTACTCTCTCCAGCTACACTATTTAGAGACATTGAAACGCTCTTAGAGAAGTTAGTAGAAGAAGATCGAAGTCGAATATTTGGAGGCTGAGCCAAGTTGAGCTTCTTCCCCATGAGCTCACCATTGCAGAAGCTGCCAAGCTTAATGTGTCTGGTTAACCCCGTGGAGCCGCGTAGGCAGCTTGGGGAAGAGAGGGAGATTCTGCAGTCAGCAGAAACCACCATTTTCACAGGAAATATTTGGCTCTAGAAAGGTTTGAGGAGAGGGAGGAGATAAAAGAGAAGAGAAGAGAGTTGTGCATGAAACTGTCTTTTAGTTGATTTTTTTGGAAGGATTTGGTCCACCCTATCTTCAATAAGTCACATACACCACCAGTTTTTATTTTGTATTCAGATTTTAAGACATTGCTCTTTTGTCTTGATCTGTCTTGCAGTGGCATATTCTTCTACTCCAAACTTATGTCAAAAAGAGAATTTTTTTCTTAGAATATATACTTTCTCAGTTTAGTTTCTTCTAATCTCATGCCAACATGCCATGCAAAATGTAATTAATGGAGATGGTGTAAGAACAGACAAGAAATCTGAATTCAAGTTTGTTGCTGAGTTTAATTTGTATTTCTGAATAAATAAATAACCTTAGAATAAATGTTTATTAAATTCAACTCATAATTGAGTTGTTGCCTAAAGAAGAAAAAAATAAGACTCATAATTGAGTAAAGAAGAATAAAATATATCCCATTAGACCTAAACCGAAGCAACGACTTTGAAAGCATGACCATAAGTCCATAATTCTCATAAATAAGTGAAAGGGTTCATCATCACCAAAACAACTCGGCAAAGAAGTAAGGAAGAACATCTGAATCAATGGCGATTTCGAAGCTCCATCTACTCTTTCTTCTCTCTGTCTTTCTCTCCCTTCATCGTCTCGTTCTTTCCGACTCCGGTAAGATCTTGATTTGTCAGTTTAAGTTTCTTGATCTCTTTTGTTTACTAAAATGTTACTTCCGATTGATATATTTAGTGGTCTGATTTTGAAATCCACAGATGAAGAAAATCTTCTTAAAGTGTTCAACGAATACAGAACATCACTAAACCTAAAAACGTTAACAAAGAACAACAACGCAGACTGTCTCGCAGACGAAGTTGCAGACCAATTCAAGAACCAAACATGCTCAAACACCAATGGCTTCGCTTTAGTCCCCGGAACAGATCCTAGAATCCCAAACTTCCCTAACCTCCTCGCTAAGTGTCGCCTCAGCACAACCGTAATCAGAGACGGCGAGATAGTAAAAGCTTGTGCTCCAAACTATGATCCGATACCTGTCTTGAGAAATTTCACCCTTGTCGTAATCAAGAACTTGAATGACTCTAAGTTCACTGGAATTGGTATTGCCAAAGATGGTAACTGGATTGTTGTCATCCTCACTACAAACACACGGGAGGGTGACTATTCTTTGGCCGCTAACTCATCAGGAGCTTTTGCATTCGGAGTTAATGGTGGTCTTGTTTCTTCAACTTTCTTGTTTCTTCTCTTTTGTTTCTTCATGTTTTGAGTCCCATTTTGTTTTGTTTTTTTTTTCTCCACGTTTTAAAGTCACCTCTCTTTCTTGTTATATTATGAAATGTGATAATCAACATTGCGAAGAACAATATTGGAGCAAGTCGCCTTTCTTAATAGTGTTAACTTTTTAATAGTGTTAAACGTTTTCTTTGTTTCTTATTATATTGTGAAGTGATCAAGTCGCCTTTCTTAAGTGTTAACTTGATCTTTCTTTTTTTTTTTAAATTAGAATAATATACTTTCGCAATTTAGTTTATGGTTTGTGAGGAACAAAAATAGAATGGTACGACTTCTGATCATATACCAAAGTATAAATGATCATAACTACACTCTTAAATTTGAGTGAAGGAAAAAAATATTCCATCAGAACGGCATCCTTGGTTGAGTTGGTTAAATTGTTTGCGTGGCATCAAATCGAACGGACAAGAACTAAAAACCATCCACATTGGTTCAATTAAACATCAATTTTTTTTTTCAATATCATCCTCTCTCTTCTTCTACCTAATAATTTAATATCTAATAAATTTTTCTATTTTAGAATAGTTTGTTTAATAACATTCAACACACTAATTCACTAATTTTATTTGTTATTATTATTTATTTTTTTATGTTTTTTTGTTTGTTGTGATTATCTTATATATAATTTTTATTAAATTTATAGATCACGCCACCAACTACAACCAACATTAAAATAAAAGTGACAAAATACGGTTATACGGTTGATTATTTTTCTTAATTATTATTTTTCTTACAAGTAATAAAGATGAAAATATGGATATTTATTAATAAAATAAATCAAAATCGTATATTGGGATTGTTTGGAATATCAATTTTTGAAATTCATAATTGTTGGGATATAACTAGTTAAGATAATAATTAATATAATTTTGTGTGTTTAAAATATTTTTTTTCCTTTATCCACATATATAAAGAAAGTTGTTTACTAGTAATATTTAAGAGTTAACACTGATCATTTCAATATCCAATCATTGTCTTTCTCCCATATGATTACACATGATGATTCCATTCTTCACCCTTATTCGTCACTAGTTCAACAATCCTTATTGTATATATTTCAATTGTTTAATTTTAAATTCAACAGCATCTTCCACACCCTTATTTGTTAATGTTCAGTTATTTAATTTTCAATTTTGAATTCAACACGTCTTAAATGGTCTAAGAGAGATATATTTTTAATAAAAAAAGAAACCGAAGCAACGAATTTGGAAGAGTCGAGAAAGCAAAATGAACTTAAAATCTCATAAATAAATAAAATATCTCGATCAATGGCGATTACGTTGTTTAATACATGACAGTAGAAAAGTTAAAAATATGACTAAAAAAATATCCCACTAAAATGAAAAGAAAAACAAACAAAAAAAAGATATCCCAAAAAATATCTTCCACTTGACAGAAGAAAAAAACAATATCGTTTGATTTAATTTGTCTGCAATGACATCAAATCGAGTGGAGAAGAAGAACTTAACCGAAGCAATTACGAATTTGAAGAGTGAAAGAGTCAACGAACTTAACCGAAGTAAAAGATATATATCACAAAAGAAGAAGACTCACCAAACAAGTAAGAAGTAGTGAGAACCTCTTCCTCTTCCTCTTCTGCATCGATAATGGGGGTTTCAAGGCTCCATCTACTCTTTCTTCTCGCAGTCTTTCTCTCCCTTCATCGTCCTGTTCTTTCCGATAACGGTACAGCTACTAAATTATATACTTCCGATCGATTGAGATACTTAGTGGTACGGTGTTTGCTTCATCTGATCATAAAATAAAAGTAATTGTGTTTTCTGTTTATGAAATCTACAGATGAAGAAGATCTTCTTCTTGAACTATTCAACGTATACAGAAAATCAATAAAACTAAAAACGTTAACAAAGAACGAAAACGCAGAGTGTTTCGCAGACGAAGTCGCAGGCCAATTCAAGAACCAACGCTGCAAAAACGTCACTGGCTCAGCTTTAGTCCCTGAAACAGATCCTAGGATCCAAAATCTCCCTAAACTCCTCACTAAATGCCGCCTCAACACAACCGTAATCAGAGACGGTGCGGTAATGCAAGTTTGTGTTCCTAAGCATGATCAGAACCCTAACTTGACCGATTTCAGCCTTGCCGTACTCAAGAACTTGAATGATTCTAAGTTCACTGGAGTTGGTATCGGTTCTGAAAGTGATGGTGAGTGGGTTGTTGTCGTCCTCACTACAAACACACTCGAGGGTGGCTATGCTATCTCAGGAGCCTTTGCATTCGGAGTTAATGGCGTTGTTGTTTCTTCAACTTTCTTGTTTCTTCTCTTTTGTTTCTTCATGTTTTGAGTCTGTTTTTTTTTTTTTTTTATGTCACCTCGTTTTCTTTGTTTCTTAATATGGTAAGAATTTGATAAATTCTTACGGCATTAAATAATAGATTGGAGCAAATCGCCTTTCTCATAGTTTCCTCTTACCCGATTGTGATTGACTAAATTAATAAACTCCTTTTTATAACCTCTAAGATCATGAACATCAGCGTATTTTGCTTCCGTCCCACATAATTAAAATGTTAAATTTAAATCAAAATGAATGAATTATGAATGGGACGTATCTACAAACGGGACGTATTTTCGTCCGTCCTTCACAACACGTGGCGGCGTTTAAAAATCTCATCTTTTTTCTTTTTCTTTTTCTGTTCTCAAGTTGAAAGAAGAAGCGTAGCGTTTGTCTCGGGTGTCAGAAAAGGCAAATCGGAGACGATGAGCGAAACCGAAGCAACCGGCGTTACCAAAGATTCGGCTCCAGCGATCGCGAATGAAACTGTTTCTGCTGCGATTGAGCATAAAGCGATCGGAGTTGTTGATTCGGTGGGGGAAGCCATGGGAGAAGCGGAGAAATGGGTGGGTGATCTCCAACAAACGGTGAAGGAATCGACGGATTCGGCCATGCGCTCTGCTCGTTCCTTCCGTGAAAACTCGACCTCTCATTTCCGCTCTATACAGGTTTGTTAAATCTCTCTCTCTTTTGTTCACCATGACATTTCTTATGAATCGAGATTCTTATTAGCAACAAAAGCATGGATTTGGAATTCAATATCTCATAAGCTTTAATTACTTGAAATGAGTTCGATTCAAAACAGGTTTTGCTCTGATTAGACGTTTTTATGTATTGTCATGGTGCTAAGTTTTTTGTTCATTTGGTGAAATCTTCTTGTTGAATAATAGCATTACAACTTAGTGGCAGTGATCCCTATCTACATTTGTGTCTTCCGTCTCCCGTACAATCCTGTTGTAGTTTTGATTTTTTGGTTTCTGAAATTGCAGGATTTCATTCCACATGCTTTGACTCAATATAAGACCTATGAGAATGCTTTCTTCAGCAAAGTAACAGGTAACTTGCAGCCAAATTATACTTGTAGACTAATGTAGTGCTTAGGAACTAGTATTTTAGATCAAACCATTGTTATATAATCATATAACAGATATTTGCCTAAAAACCTTCATATGTACTTGTAGTGCATCTTATAGTGATCTGAAACTATATAATCTTCCTCGCATGATTCACTAGAGTTGTCACGGTTTATTGATTGTATCCTCTGCTGGTTTTGTTTTCTTTGCAGAAGAATTGACATACGCAAAAGAGCATCCAGCTGCTGCTGTTGGGATTGGTGTCGCTGCTGGTCTTCTTCTGATGCGAGGTATAACCTCTACTCTCTTATCGCTTTTACAACTTACAAGTTTCCTTTGCGTAGGAGCATCCAAATAGTATTACATCTGTTTTACTTGGATGTGTCTTGTTTGAATATGATTTTCTGTTGTTCTACTGCTTACAGGCCCAAGAAGATTCTTCTTTCGTCAAACACTAGTCTGCAGACTTAATGAAAAAGGAGAGCAAGAAATTGCTTGAGAGGGCGACTTTAGCATAGAAGGATATGAAATGCGGTCTCTCTGAACTCATGTATGTTCCAAACATCGACGCTCCCACTTATTTTACTAAGCTATTGACATCATTTGTGTTAATATGGCAATTGGCTACTTCTGTTATATCTATAGGAACTCTGGAAATGATATGCGATTGATGTTTGGTCTGTTGGTTGCATATTTGCTGAGATTATGACAGGGGAGCCTCTATTCCCGGGGAAAGACTATGTTCATCAGCTTAAACTTATAACTGAGGTATGTTCTGTTTCAGGAAAGATCTGGTATAAGCTACCAAAGGTTTGTAATAAGATAACATGTGGAATGATTGATGTAGCGAAACGTTTGTTCGATGAAATTGGGAACCAGAGAAATTTGTGCTCCTGGAACTCAATGATTGGTAGTCTAGCTACTCACGGGAAACACAACGAAGCTCTTGAGCTTTATTCACAAATGTTGGTGAGCATTTTTTGTTTTGTTTCTTCTTCAGTTCAAATGCATGTTGATTCCTCTGTTCTTTAGAGTTCTAACACTTATGATTTTTCTATTGGTACTTTAGCGAGAAGGAGGAAAACCAGATGCAATGACATTTGTCGGGTTGCTGCTAGCTTGTGTTCATGGTGGGATGGTAGTGAAGGGACAAGAATTGTTCAAGTCCATGGAGGAAGTTCACAAGGTTTCGCCAAAGCTAGAGCACTACGGATGCATGATCGATCTCTTGGGACGTGTTGGGAAGCTGGAAGAAGCATGTGATCTCATCAAAACAATGCCAATGAAACCAGACACTGTTGTATGGGGAACTCTTTTAGGTGCTTGTAATTTCCATGGAAATGTTGAGATTTATCAGTTTCTTGATGAAATTTTCAGATTCACTTTGTCATTTTCTTATGTTTATAATGTTAATGTTATATGTTTAATTTTAATTAAAACTTTAATATTTTTTTACATATTTATTTAAATAATTAATTTTTTAAATTAAAAATACTATTATTTTTTCCAGAGGACTAACTATAAAGGACACCCATGCTAGTACAAAACTTAAGAAACTCTCAAAATAAAAATAAAATATTTGAAGGACCAAATATCAGTCCTAACCGATGCACATGCCCTAAATCCCATACGAACAAGAATGAACCGTTAAGTACACTGTACACCACCAGTTTTTGTTTTTATTAAGATTTTCAAACATTGCTATTTTGTCTCGATCTGTCTTGCAATGGCATAGAAAATAATGTTAGACTTTTTCTTCTCCTTTTTACTTAGAATATACTTTTGCAATTTAGTTTGTTATCTCATGCCATGCAAATATAATTAATGGAAGTTGTTAAATTCAACTGTAATCGTATATAACTGTAAATATCGTTAGACAATAAAAGCTTAGGAATTACATGAGATATAGTGTATACTTGTGATTTTTTAAGACTTGCCAGAAAAAGAATAAAAACAAAACGAAAAATATTTATGAAATCGACTACAAAATCATCTTATTGTAGATAGTTATGATTTGAGAGAAAAAAACAAAAAGAAAAAATAGAATGGTACAACTTCTTTCATACCAAAGTATAAATGGTCATAACTACACTCTTAAATTTGAGTGAAGAAAAAGTTAAATTGTTTGCGTAGCATCAAATAAAGTGGACAAAAGTACGAAAACCATCCCCATCGGTTTCTCAACTGAACACCATAATTTTTTTTTATTTACTTTTTACATTTTATATCATATTCTTTTTAATGTGGTGTTTAATTGATCGACTAAGTAAATAAGAATATGAAATAAAAATGGTGAGTTAGGATCTTGAGTTTTAATAAATAATAAATCATTGAAAATATAAAAAAAATTATTAAAAACTGATCAGATGTTGAATTATTAAACACCATCTGATCAGTTTTTAATAAACCTTTTTATTGAAAATATAAAAGTAAATAAGAATATTCAACATCTGATCAGTTTTTGATAAACCTTTTTATATTTTCAATGATATATTATTTATTAAAACTCAAGATCCTAACTCACGATTTTTATTTCATATTCTTATTTACGTTTATGTTTTCTAGTTTTTGTAATTATCTTATAAAACCTATAAAATATTGTTATGACTTTTTAATATTTGATCAGAGAGAGGCAAACAAACATTAAACCAGAAGTGATTATCAGACATACACTTGATTTCTTTTTCTTGTTTTCATTCTTTATTATTATTTTTCCTAACAAGTAAAATAAAAACGAGCAATATAATAGAGATACTTATTAATAAAACAACTTAAAGTTTATATTTTGAGATTTGCGTATTAAATTTTGAATCTAGAATTTTTTTTTATTATTTTCCAAATCAAATAAAACAAATATCTATATATACATTTTTGGAGACATTTACCAAATAAATCCTGAAGTTGGAATCTATTTACAAGCATGTCATTACCATTAATTATTAATTTGTTTTTTATTTAATTAATTAATATTAAGTTTCCATTTTTGGAAACAAGATTTTCTATCCTAATAAAATTAAGTATTAAGTTTATAATTAATTTAATTAATATTAAGTTTCCAATTTTACAAAACAATATTTTCTCCATATATACATTTTCTAAACAATCGGCCTAATAAACGAATTGATTTTCAATCTTGGGGTAGGATCCGTGGACCGTGGCCAAGATTTTCGATCTCAACGCATTCTAATTATTTTCCCCTAATATATATGTTCAAAAAAATAAAATTTAAATGCTAAAATATATCATATCCCAAGAATATTCCAAATATAAAACAGATTACACCTCATTTCTCCCCCAATTAGTTGCTTAAACTAATATTTTTTGCGTGCACAAGTTTGTTTAATCGACCTAAATGATCAGTATACAAATACTCTGCACCTAATCTCTGATTATACGTCAACAATTACAATTACAAAAACCTTACCAGAAAACTTAAACACTATTTCGTGTTCTAGATATGCCAAAAAACGAAATTTAATAATGATGTCTCCTATTTTTTCATCAGAAAACTTAAACATTCTTTCGTAGACAAATCATGACAAATAAAGATGATAAAATCGATTAACTAAAAATCAAGATGGGCAGAGATGTCGCAATGGACGGGATGAAACAATGACGAAGAAGATGATAGATTTGTTTTGTGAGATAAAAACAATTTTGTTGGTCTAGACAAAAAAAAACAATATTAGTTTACATTAATACAGAAGTCAATTATGTAATATATATTTGTAAGTAATTAGTATAGTGAATTAGTTTTTTTTGTTCAAATAGCGATTTTTCCATTTCTAACAAATTATATATACACATCTGGATAATCCATTTTAATAACAAAGTTTATTAAAAGAAAAACAATATGGAATTCATGTCAAACAAATAAATGTTAACAACTTTTATTTGCATTTCGCAACTAAGCTACATATACTAAAATTAATTGATTCTTTATATATAAAACATAAAAAACTACAATACAAAATTATCCTGTATATATTTTTAAAAAATAATAATAATAAAAATACTACTATATGTAAATAAATAAAAAATACAGTATATTCCTTTTATAAATCACTACTTATTTAATTGTATGTTATACTATAATAAACCTCAAACAAAATACTTTCTAATTTCTATACTAACTAATATATCTATATTTGCAAGGTTGTACATTTAAAATAATACAAATTAAACATTAGTTATATGTATAGTTAAATTCTAAAATAAATTATATTTTTTTATAAAAAAAATAACCCTGATATCTAGTTTAGTTGTATAATATATAAAATTAATGATAAAAACTAGTTAATTATGATTTATTCAATCAGTCCTAATGATTTCACAGCATCCAATTTTTACCTGCTACATATGACATAGTCTTCTTCCTTGTAATCCAACATTCAACTCCAGATCATTCAGCATCCTTATTGTATATATTCAATTGTTTAATTTTTAATTCAAGATTGTTTGCATTCAATTGTTTAATTGATTAATTTTTAATTCAACACGTTCGTTTGTAAATGATCTAAAAAGACAAATAGATTTATTTTTCTTAAACCGAAGCCACGACTTTTGAAGAGTCGAGAAAGCAAAATGAACTAAAATTTTCATAAATAAATACGCAAAGAAAAACAAAAAGTGAGCAAAGAAGTAAGGAAGAACCTCTGAATCAATGGCGATATCGAAGCTCCATCTACTCTTTCTTCTCTCAGTCTTTCTCTCCCTTCATCGTCCTGTTCTTTCCGACAACGGTAACCTCTTCTTGATTTTTTTTGTTCTTTCAATTTCTAGGTTTCTTGAACTCTGTTGTTTGACCAAGATCTAGTTTTATAAATCGTCTAATCTGTTTCATACAAGCCTAGAGATCTCTCGATCAATGGCGATTTGCGATTGATATGCTTATCAATTTTTGTATGTGTTCTGTTTTTTTTTTAAATCTATAGATGAAGAAGATGTTCTTCTTACAGTCATCAACAACTACAGAACGTCTATAAACATAACAACCTTGATAAAGAACGAAAACGCAGAATGTCTCGCAGACGAACTAGCAGACCAATTCAAGAACCGACCCTGCACAAACAACAGTGGCTCAGCTGCAGTTCCTGGAACAGAACCTGGTTTCTCAGACTTCCCTAAACTCCTCACCAAATGCCGACTCAACATTACAGTTACTAGAGACGGTGTGATCTTGCCGACTTGTGTTCCTCACCTTGACCAGACCCTTCTCATGAACAATTACACAAAGTCACAGTACTCCAGGAGTTTGAATGATTCTAAGTTCACTGGAATTGGTATTGGTTCTGAGGATAACTGGGTTGTTGTTGTCCTCACTACAAGCACACCCGAGGGTAGCTATTCTCCGGCTACTAACTCTGGAGCTTTCTCAATCACAGTTCATGGCCTTGTTTCTTCGAGTTTGTTGTTTCTTCTCCTTTGTTTCCTCATGTTTTGAGTCCCGTTTTTGTTTTCCATATTTTAATGACCTTATTTCATTTGTTTTCATAATATGTTGTGTGATTGTTGTGAATTTTTATGACAATAAAGAGAAGAACAATATTGGAGCAAATCGCTTTTTCCTTCTACTACTTGTGAATGAGTTAATACAATCTTACGACAAACAAGCAACGATATTAATCTTCTTATACCTATACGGAGAAGTCCATGAGAATATTGAATATATATGGCCTCCTAAACGCAGCACATATTCATTTTTAATGTTAACAAGAACAACTATCGTATTGTTTTATTGGGATACTGTAGTTAGTGATTCTGTTACACGACCAAGATTATATTCTTCTTCTTTTTGCATTATGCTTGTTGGGAAATCAAACATGTATCATATGATTTGAAGATTCTATAACAAACAAGGATTAGCTAGTCTACTTCTAGGTTGCTCCTCTAATTAGAAACCCAATCTTTAAGCTAAATATTATTAAATGACTTTTTTTTTTTGTAGACTATCAACACCATTTGTAAAGGAGCTCACTGTCGAGATTAGTGTATATTTTATTTTAAGAAAAAGGATACATAAATATAATCATTTTTTATCTACATAATTGAAATATTAATTTATTGCTTTGTTGCAGCAGTAGGCCCATAATTTCTTCAGCACACATATCGTGTGCTTGTAGGCCCATTCGTATAAAACCGAAGAAATTAGCCCATACTGGATAGGCCCATGATTTTTACATTAAAAGTGTAAAATATTTTGTCGGCGTAAGTGCTTTAGACTTTCGAATTGTGAAAGACGTCACTTTATTGTTTTGTATTTAGAAATGTTATTTTCTTGTTTTATGCTGTAGGAGTAAATACATTTTTATCCTTTAATTACATGAAGACAAATTAAAAATTAAAAATTAAAAAATTTGTGCAACCAAGTTTTTGTTCACTACACTTAGGTCCTTCGCCATATCGTTTTTGTTGACAACACTTGTCCACCACAATTATGTCTTCTGCACTTTTAGTAGACCAAATCTGTTTGGTTTGACAACACTTGTCTATCAATAACATAAAACCATTTTTCTACCCTGCATGTATGGAGACGCATATACAGATCTTATTGTGTCTTCGGTGGACCAAAATCAATGCTTGGATAGGTTTTTGTCTACCACGTTTTTGTCCATCGGCTTTCTTAGTGGACCAGATCCGCTTTATGACAACAGTTGTCCTTCAATAACAAAAAACTGGTCCACCCCTGTAGGTCTGCCCACACTAATTGTACAATCGATAAGCGGAGTCCACTGATAGACAAATGTCGGTAGACCAGATTCGAATCATCTCTTCTAAATCTGGTTTATAAAGTAATGTCCACCACGTTTTTGTCTACCGGTTTTCTTAGTGGACCAGATCCGCTTGGTGACAACACTTGTCTTTCGAAAACAAAAATCTGGTCCACCCCTATAGGTCTGCCCACTAATCATACAATCGACAAGCGGAGTCCACTGATACATAAATGTCGGTAGACAAGATCCGAATCATCTCTTCTAAATATGGTCTATAAAGTAATATCTAGTTTGACTTCCAATGATGGTTTCTTGGATTCCAACACTTGTGTCCCCCAGCTGAACCGCAAATCTGAGTAATAGAGAACAAAAAAGTAAACAGATCTGAAATTAATATCTTCAAAAAGAGAGAGAGAAAAGAAGGGAAAGAAAGAAAATAAAGATAAGAAAAAAAGAAAGAAAGAGTCTCATATATCATGTGTGATGATTTATTTGTTTTTGAAGAAAGAAAGAAATATGTGATAATAAGAGAGAGAGAGAGATGAGAGATCCAAAGAGAAAAGAAGGAAAATAAAATATAGGGCATTTTTGTTATTTTAAATAGATGAAAGTGGATCATATGGCATTTTAGAAAATATTTTAATAAAAGTGGCATTGGTAATAAAAATTGCTACTGTACATACCAGAATTTATAAATTTCTCTTGATTAAATCCATCATAGTTCACTTCACATAAAAGGTGATTGATTGGTAGATAATTTTCTCATGGTGTGTGAAGAAGTGTGATGAATTTCAAAGTTAAAAAAGTTTTCAACAATTTCAAATCATTTACAGTGTTTAGAGGATTTTCTTACTTGAATATGATATTTTTTTTCTAAAATCAGTCAGTCCAACTTTTTGTGAAGTCAATAATACGTCGTTTTTAGTTTTTTAAGAAAAATATAATCATAAATAAGAGATATTAAAATAAAAATATTTACAATTAATGTTTTTATTTTATTTTTATACGACTAATGTTACGTACTACTTACGATAGCACCATTCCAAAGTTGAAACCTCAACGGATCAGCTCCAGATATTGTTTATTTCCAAACCACAGTCGCATTATATTCATAATGAACTCTGTCTCTCCAACCCCATATTCAGTTTTGTTTAATTTCCTAGGTATACTATAGGCTAAGAATTTAGATGTATCATTTCAAACAGGGAAAAAAGAGGATAGAATTTAAACATGATGAGTACTTATATATTTTTGGGTTTCATTGTAGTCAAAAACAAAAACTAACATATTAAGTTCAAAATTAGTAATATTCATAATACTAAAGAATAATGTTGATGTTTTAATGCATTTTGTTTATGGACTAGTACACTATTTTCTGTAATTTTAATAAGTGTATTTTGGTACATTATTGTTTTTACTATTTACCGGCCCACTCTCTGACACAGTAGATCGAGTCTTTAGTCAACATTATGATACAAATCTAACGAAAAAAAGAGGAAAATAAACATTGCAAGAAAGCACATGCAGAGAGTAAAAACCCATTTGACACTTATCATCATAGTGCAGTTCGGTTGGTTGGTGGATAGACGTGAAAGAAAGAAAGGAAAAAACAAAGCTGCGTAAAATAGAAACAAGAATATCTTCTCACTTTTTGAAATCTTGATTTTGTCTCGATTTCTATAATCTATCTTTTAGATTCTGTGCTTCCTCTTTTTTATTTGTGTGTTCTAAGTGTGAGGGAGCGTTTTGATTGAGGGACTTGACTATTTTCAGACACGACGCTTAAAGAGAAAGAAAAAAAGAAAGAAGACAAGTGAATTTTGCGTTTAGGATACGTCTTCGAAACGTCACATTCTTTTCACTAACAAACAATGAAGTTATATAACGATCTCTCATATATAAATGACTGAAAATATCAGAGAGATTGGGAGAGAATCGTATCTACTTTCTCACCCTCACTTTTTCTTTCTTTCGTTTTTTAGATTTTTTTAAAAAACCTGTTTTCTCTATCTTTAGCAAGAAACTAAATTGAAAAAGAAAAATCTTCTTACGTAAAATGTTGAATGTTCCATGATTGTCTCGTTTAGTCATTCAACACAAAAAGTTTTGCCAAAAAAAGTCATTTGACACAAAAATAAAATAAAGCAAAGTGAGATTGCGATTTCACAACGAGGCCATTGATTGTCCGGATAAACAAAATACATTATTTATTAGTATTATAAAGACATGCATGAATTATTTAAGAGTTTTTTTTTAGTGAAAATAGCACATATTTATGTTGTAAGTTAAATTAAATTAAATTAGTTTTTTTTCTTTTTTTTTTTGTGGGCAACTGATCAAAGCGCATAGCGGTAAGCCTGGACATTTTAACCGAATCTGAAACCCGAACCCGATCGGATATCCGAATTTCAAAGAAACTAAATCCGATCGGGTATTTAGTACTATCTGAATCCGAACCCGATCGGATATCTGAACTAATCCGAAATAAATACAAAAATGCATCTAAGTGGGTTTGAACCAAATACCTTAGGCATTTACAAGTTTATCATAAACCATTTTGCCACCTTA
Organism: Camelina sativa; assembly: GCF_030686135.1. NCBI lineage: Eukaryota > Viridiplantae > Streptophyta > Magnoliopsida > Brassicales > Brassicaceae > Camelina > Camelina sativa. The sequence goes on from NC_141892.1 coordinate 7,883,839, forward strand.
GTTTTATGTCATAGTATGAAAACGTTAATTATTTATACATATATATATATAATTATGTATTCTAAAATTGATTTATTTTTTTCTTTCTCAATCAACAGAACCCATAATTGTTTTATTTTTTTATTACCCAGATCAATTTTAATAGAAACATGACAAGCAAATCTACAAAAAAATATAGTTTGTGAGGTTTGAAAAGTGAGTGAGGTTGGAAGATAAATATGAATCATATCATATAATTTGCTATAAATATTAGATTTGGTAGGGAATTTGAAGGATTTAATTTTTGAAGTAGTGGCTATGGATAAACAAATCTAGGATTTTTTGTTGAAAAAGAGAGATGAAGAAGAAGGAGACAAGAAGAGGAAGATAAAAAGATTTTTTTTTTATGACTTCGGGTAACCCGAAATTATCCGAACCCGAAGACACCCGATCCGAACCCGACCCGATATTAGAAAATACCTGATCGGGTTTTATATCTCTATATCCGAAAATACGAAAACCCGAACATCCGAACCCGAATGTCCAGGCCTACATAGCAGCATAGTCTTAACTCTTAACCATCTTGTTTAATTCATAAGAAAAAATTTAAACAATGTTTTACATTGATCTATAATAATATAGTTTGCTGGTTTTGACACTTTATTTAGTGAGAATTAAGATTATTAATGCAAGTATAATCACATCGATCGAGTTAAACAGGACACGTTATTTAGACCATCTTTACTGGTTACTTCCCATAAATTATTTTATTAAAAATAAATAAAAAATACAAAAAAAAAGAAATAAAAAGAGAATGTTGCTTAAGTTACTCTTGGTATAAACGTTACTCATTCTTTTTCTACAGCTATCAATTTGTTATTAGTAATATATTCAAATATATTTTTATTTTTTTGTTGAGCAACGCATCAGCATTCTCCGGGTAATGATGCTCTTAAAACTGAAACGTGAAGTGCCGTATACCAGCTAGCAGATAAGTCAACAAAGTGTTTCTCTATAACTCTGTAATTTATCGAATGCAGATAAATAAAACTAATATAGGGATATAGACCACTCGTAACTCGATCTTTTATTCCGTAATCTGGTTGGCTCCTACATACAAGGATTACAGCATTATCCAAAATTTCTGATGAAACTCAATGAATAAACTTTTTTACAATAAGAAAAAAAAGGAAGAAGAAATTAAATGGCTGTGCGCGCTGTGAAAATTAATGTGGTGAATGACATTTATTCGTGTCCAAGAATTATAATTTGTTGACTTATTGGACCTCTTTAATTATTCTTGTTATTCCTCTCTCTCTCTCTCGAATTATTATCAACAAATAAAACATGTGTCAGTGCATGAGTGTATTCAAACGAAGAAGTCGATTGTTACTGTTACACGTACTCTATAGGGTAGCAACTACTAGGGTTTTCTCGTGTCAACATATATAGAAGAGATATGTATAAAAATAAAATTATATAGTTCATAAAGGAAGTGTAATATATAAACAACAACCGTAGGGTTTCTTTAATCGGTATTAGATTTCTCTGGAATACAAAAGTTAGATTTTGCTTTGTTAACTCATAATAAATCTCCAAGCTTATAAAGGGATCATCCCACACTAATTTTTGAGGAAAAGAACGGATTGGATCTCCCAAATTTACAAATAGACCTTAAATAATAGGCTTATACTCATGTAGTTAAAGTGAAAAATTGAGCAATTCTACACTTAGAAGTTAGAAAGAATTAATTTTTTGACCTAGACCAACAGAACTACTCATACATCAAATTAGAACTTTCAAAATTTAAAGTCTTGTATACTTGTTTTCCTGGGAGATCTTGAGTAATTCCTGAACTAAATTTATACATTTTCCTAAAATATTCGTAATTTTATCCACGTTACAAACCGCATGCAAATCTCATCAGAATACGTTTCCCACCGACGTATTGGGTTCCTGCTAAGTTTTATACTGCGCTAGTGGGATTCGAAGGGTTCGAGATTTCCTATCATGAATATCGGTATCAGTTTTCATTCGTTGTTTAACAACCCTTTTACGGGTTACGTTATCTTTAATGGATTTGAAATTTACTTCTGAAACTTCTTATCTTCAATGATGCTTCAAATAAGTTGGCAGAGAAAAAGAAAACTAAAGTATATATTTTAGGGCAGAACATGCAGGAGCAAATCCACCAATAGAGTACTAGCTAGGATTTGGTCTTGTCGCCATGTTGACACTACTCACGATTCACGGAATCAATCCAGTACACCCGCAAAATTAACATGTCCAAGCTTTTTTGCCATGTCCAAGCTTTTGCAAAATTAACATGTCCAAAATTAACGATTCACGATTCATGTTTATTCGATAGAAAATAAAAAATAAAAAGTTGCAATTTAATTTCCATGTACAATTGTATGATATATAGGATAATATTAGTTTTAAAAAAAACTATTTTGATAGTTAAGACACACACACTCACAAAATCGTACGCATTTAGTTCTAGTTGTTACAAAGAAGCAACTTCATTAATTACGTGGTAATTAAAGTGATTATATCGTTTCTTAGAATACAGCTTATTAATAATGCTTTGGCTCATATATACTCAACATAGACTTGATGTTGCAATCAATTTCACAAGTTAATTAATTGGTTAAATATTCGGTCAAAGAGAGCGATATCATAAAAGAATGTAAAGGAAGCGCCCACATTCAAAGAACAAAAAAAGGTTCTAGTTAAACTAAATACTTTCATTTTTTTGTGGTTTTATAAATAAAAATGCTAAAAATAAATAAGGGGAAAATCGTAACTTTATATCCAGGTTGGTGACCGTTTTGAGGATAGAGAATAGAAAGAGGACCACGTCATGGTCGTAATCAGTTGGTAATAATAGTATATTTGACGTCCATAAACCACTCACCAATCCTTTTGCTCTGCTTAGCCACAAAGAAACATACCCAATTGCCACTTTTGAACTTAAATGATCTGTCTACATTCTCAGATTAAATATGAAAGTTTAACCTAATTGAAGCACAGTACTCCAAAAAAGACATTGCGTCACTAATCTTGTAGAGGTCAAGTTGGTGGGGACTATAGTGAATTACATAGATTGAAACAGACCAATAAGTTTCAAACGGTCAGCTCATTCAGAAATATGAAGTATTAACATAAATCTTGATTTGATCATCGGATGGGAGATTTCAAGAGATATATTATACTTTAGTCATGTAAAAGTTTAGATAGTAAACATATTTAACGACTTAATGAAGATTGTGATGAATGACAATAATCTGAGTTTTTGGAGATTTAAGGTAATATGGTATCATATTATATATCCTTTCTATTTCTTGTAGCTTTCCTAGGGAAAAAAAAAGCAAAAAAATCATGTAGATTAAAATAGTGCAATGAGAAAACGAGAAAGTTCTGGACGGATCGATATTGTTCCTATAATCATATTTCAAACTCTATTTTGAAGATTATAAAACGTTCTCTTTTGAACAAAACACAAGTGCTTGTGGCCTTCTGCAATTGTGTCGGTTTTTTTTTTTTTTTTTAAGTTATTTCTTCGGTCGATTGTTTCATTATTATATCATATATAAAGGTACATATTGTAATTCAATTTATGTACAAACTATCAAAATAACAAAAAATTATTGAAATGATTTCATATAAATAATCTTATGTCGTCAAATTAGTTTCAACATGCAATAATACCAAAATGGATAGACGCAGATACCATGCATACTACTTTTTGCAAGAAAAGAAACGTGAAAAAGAAGCTTTATACCAATCGCTACTCACAAACACACAGTGATTAATCTATATTAACAAATCGCTACTCACAAACACACAGTGATTAATCTATATTAACAAATCGCTACTCACAAACACAGAGTGATTAATCTATATTAACATTTTTGAAGTACATTTTGTTTTTGTGTTATGCCCTTTTAGTTTTGTTTATTTAAAAAAATTATTTACAACATTAACTCCTAAAAATTTCTAAAAATAACATTACTCCAGATTTTGTTTCCTAAATATTTTACATTTTATTTTAATTAAAAAAATAACAGCAATCAATATGGATATAGAAGATATCATATATATAACCATACATTATGTTGTGTTTTGAATATATTTTATATCTGAATCCTTCTTCGTAAATAAAGAAAAAAATAATTTGATTTCATTTTGTTTTCCAAAATCTGTGAGCTTTGATTCTTAACGTAATAAAAACTTCGATTGAAAATTATTTAAATATTATAATTAACATATATAAACTTATTAAAATTTTTAATTATTACGAATATGTAAAATTAAAAAAATTCTAAAATACTATAAAATGTGGTTATATAGTAGATGATTTATAAAGAGAACATGTTATAATTAATAAAATATTATTAAATTTATGTTAACACGAGTTAAATCCTCAATTAATTATTTATCAACACTACTATTTAGAATATTTGACATAAAATCAAGTTGATTTAACTAAGATTGAATAAAATAATTAAATAATTAGGAAAAATGTGACTTAGTCACAGCGTATAATTATTGATTATGTATTTAGATCCCTTATTTTTTGTTATAATAATTAAAAATCAAAATAGAATCTCAAACGCTAAACAAAACAAACTAAATATAACAAACAAATGGTCATGACGTGTATTGCAGGTAAAAAAATAATATAAATATTTAGCCATACAACAAGTAGAAATTTAGTTATTTCTCTATTTACAAAACATTCAATATTTAACAAATAAATACAATATAAAATATAAATTATAATAGAAATTATATGCCTGCAGTGTACCGTGGATTCAAATCTAGTAATATAACAATAACCAAAACGACATATTTATTATAAAAATAACAGCAATAACCAAAAAGACAAAACCCTTACTATAAAGAGTTTCAAAGAGCAGTCCAATGGAGTTTCACGTGTCGCTCACTATATTTCTTATTATTATAGTCCATATAAAGAGAAAACGAGTGGACACTTGCACTATTATTGCAGTTTTATAGTTTGCACACGTATATTTATAAAATTACCTTCTAATTTATTATACAGAACATATAAATGTTCTGCCCAAAAATAAAAGAACTTAAACGATGTATATGTATATATATCATCTCATCATGTGCATATTATTAGAAATTTTTAATTAAAACTAGTTTCATATATATATATTTTAAAAGAAAATAAAATACTAGTTTCATATTATATTTCTGCATGTTTGTAATATGAACTATAAACCACTTATATAAGAAACTATAAATCTCAAGTAATCAATCATAAGTATGGTTTAAAAAAAATATGAGATAAGGTCTAATTCTTCTAGCAAAAGGAGGAAAAAGAAAATCTCACACCAAATGTGTGTTGTATATGCAAATATAGTTTAACTAAACCATTACTGCAACTTGCTTAAGAGATTGTTTGGATCTAAGATATACTTTTCGTGGGTAAGTGGAGTATTCGCACAAAGACTCCTAGTTTAAAAAGTATTTTTCTTGTTTTAATTTTTTATCAATAAAATATTGAAACTTGAAAAAACATACATGATACTTGAAATTTTAATATGCTGATTAGTTAAAATATTTTTACAAATTAAAAAGTAAAGTTTAATATATATATATATATTTCGTAAGAACATATATAGAAGAAGCTTCTCAAAAATTGCATTGAAGCATATGCAAATAAGAAAGTGGTGAATATTTTTATTGAGCTGTTAGATGCATGCAACTTGTTATTGATTGAAGCATATGCAAATAATTTTTTTTAACCAAACGCCGCACAGATCCGTCGTCCGTACACCAAAAGCCTTTTGATATTGGCGGAGAGATGCGGGGGTGGGGGTTGTGATGACGTCGTTGTTGTACGGACCAACCTAGTTTCTTCCTTTTTTATTATTATTTATTAAGTTGTTCATTCTTCTTTCTTTTTTCTTTTTTTTGGTAAAAAGATGCTCATTCTTATACATTTATACAATTGATCATCTTTGAGAGAGCATCTTGACGTTAAAAAAAAATATATATATATATATATATATATATATATATATATATGCTTGCTAAAATATATTACATGTACAAACAAAAATATATGCTTTTTGATTTTTTTTTAATTTCTGGCCTTTTAAAAATTTATGTTCTGCTTTTCATTTATAAATGTTTTAAGTGATGACCAAACAATTAAATCTGATTTTATTTTTGTAAAGTAACTTTTGTGTAATTTGAATCGTGTTCAGTCATATTATTTTGACGAATAAAGTATTTTTGACATTTTTGGTATAAAATTTTGAATACTAGAAATACTAATTAGAATTTGAAAGTTAAATGAAAACGCAAAAGAAAATCTGAAATTTAATATTAGATTACGAGGATGTTATTGGATTCTAATTTATAAAGAATTTTAAAGACTTCAACAAAATCATCAAAGTGAATAAATGAAAGATTTTTAAGAATTGCTAGAGATTATTCTATAATTTTGTTGATTAGTTTTCTAAAATCTTGTAAAACACCCCAAATAATTTCTATATTTTTGTGATACTTTCCATGATTTTATTTTCTGAAGAAAGTGTATAAAATCATGAACTAATAATATAATAATTAAATTTATTCACAATCATATATTCTTTTGTTTTAATTAAATAACACTAAATTTTAACAAAATTTTCATCTAATAACAACATATTCTACATAACATTTAAATTTTTTAATACTCTATTCAAATCTCAAATCAATAACGTTTTGACATTGAGTATACTGTATACACACGTTCAAAACCTAGGGCAATTAAGATAAATGATAAGTCGACCAACTACTATTTTGATTTGATACGTTGGGATTAGGAACTTGGTAACTGTCTAACTGAATTGGGCCAATTGGCATAATAGAAGGAAGCTTCTGGGTACATGAATGCGATTGTCCTAACGAAGTTGATGAGGTTGCCACTAATTTCAGACCACTCAGGGAATCTTTCTTACCAAACTAGATTAACTGCCGACCAGACCACAAGCATATTCCCTCTGCCCATTTCTTCCAATTATTTTGTATTTTTTTTTGTTTAAATTAAATTTAATCTACTTTTTTTCTCGAGTTAGGAGGAAACGGCGATATTTCTATTATAAAAAAAAGAAGACACATAGGATAAAAAATTGGGAAATTGTAAATACAGAGCAAATTAAGAAGTTTCTGTTTTTAGGAAGTAGCAACGCAAAAAGATTCCCAATTTAGCAATCCCCTGTTTCCCTGTTTGCCTTCAGCGCATCTTCTTGATCTTTGAATATTCTCAATGCCCATCACTTCATCTTCTTCTTCTACTTCTTCTTCATTCTCCTCCTCCTCGTATTCTTCGGTTTCTTCAGGCTCAATAGTCTCTTCTTCGTTCTCTACAAACTCATCTGAGTCTTTTAAGATAGAGAGACGGAGACGACCATTGCTCCGGTCAGCTTGAAAGCACCGGTTACTAGGTGGCGCGTTTGTGGCGGTCATGACCAATCTTCCGTTTTCACGGTGTGGTCTCATTTGAATGCTTTGAAACCCTCTCATAGTGGTCAAAGGAGGTGGGAGATCACTAGGGCTCACATTCCTTTTCCTACTTTTTAACGCTCTTGTCTCCGTTGTTACTGTTGTTTCTCCGAGATTCTTGGTCTGCACGTCAATCGAGAACAAATCATCGACATCTGTAACATCAGAGCCAGATTCGCTTCCGAGATTCTCAGTGCACAATGCTAAGCTCTGGTCGCTTAGAGCTCTACAAGAAGACGGACGTTGAACATAAGTCTTCTCTTTCTCAGAGTTCGTCGTCTTTGAGGAGGATGAGCCAGATGATAGGGACTGGAGAAAGCTCCAGCCACTTGAGTCAGGGCCCAAGGAAGCAGCTGGTTTGTCATCGTTAAGGTTTCGGGTGTCCTCTGCATTAGGGGAGTCAAGTGAAGGAGACTTGAGAGCTAAACCAAAGGGTTGAAAGAAGTGAGGATTTGGTGAAGATAGCCTAAGCCTTAAAGCCCTAGGCTCGTTAAGTTGAGACTGAAACCCTTGTTGATAGACAACAGTTCCCATGGTTCAAATTAAGAGGATAGAAGCTTGTAAAGAGAGAGAGAGAGAGCAAAGACTTGTGAGATGTGAAAACAAAGAAGCTTTGGAAATAAGAATGATGGACAATGAGAGGGAGAGGGTGCCAATTTGTAGTGTCGCAAAAGTGAATAAAATAAAATAAATAAAGAAAATAAAGAGAAAGAGAAGTGACTGTGCAATGGGCAGAGACTAGAGAGGTGGGTAAGGGAACTTTTCCACACCACCACTTGAATAATGCAAATATTTAGTTAATTATGCGACAAAATGCAGATAAGAATACTATTGTGTAATGTGTATGTAGTATATGTGTAACAAAGAGAGAGAGAGAGAGTCACTGTATTGTGCACATGATCAAAATTGAAAAAAAACTCTTCATATAATCTTTTTACTGTTGCAAAAGAAAAAAACTGATTTGTTGGTTTAGAGAAACAGATTTGGAAAGCATAGTCTATACAGGAAACTTGGTTAATCATCGTTTTTGACTCATTTGGCGAAAAAATAAATAAAGACTGAATTATTCAGCAGCCAAGGAACTTTCGACCCTCATGTGATCTGGGACTGAAAGAGACTACCCGGAAAAAAGAAGAAAAAATTAGAGAGAAAAAGAAAGTTCCAAATGAAAGAAAATAAAAATGAGTGAAATAAAAATTTTCAAATGAGGTTTTTAGTTTTTACTAGGAAGAGTAAAATGTTCTACTTTTCGTAAGGCAAAGAAAAAAAACAATATATACATCTGAATGGGAAAGAAAAAAGCAAAATCAAATCGTATAGAAAAAAGAAAAGATACGGCCACTTACAGAGAGACACGTAATGGAAGTAACATGACAAAAAGTTACAGACATGTTTTTTTTTTCTTTTATATTTTACCTTCCAAAAAAAAAAAAAAACCAACAAAAGTTATGAAAGTTCTCAAATTTGGTTTCCCTAATAGTGCTATGATTATGAAAACGATTGTTTGTTTTCTCTCTAATAGTAGTACTGTACTCTCTTTTTATATTTAAAGCAAAGGAGTCGTGTGTCAAAAACCTATGTTGGGTAATTCTTAGACCCAACTTAAACAACATGATAACAACTGCCCACTAATTTTGAAATCTAAATCCCATCAACCAAAACAAAGATTATTGGCACACTAATTAAGGAATAAACATAACATGAGTTTCCATGCAATTTTTTAAGAAAAGAATGGTCATAAATTGAAGAAAGTGTCATGTATGCATCAAGAAGCCACGATATAAAAACAAATTACAAGAAAAATAAGCAAATAAAGTGTGCCCAAAATACACTCACCTCAATCAACACTGTATTTGAATGCAAGAAAGCAAAACCAAAAATTTCCGCCCACTTGTTATGACCTAAAAATGAAAAAAAAAATAGAGTTTAATGAAAAAGAAACAAAACATCAAATCAAAGTGAACAAGGCTTAATTTGGTTAAATGAAATATAATATGAAAGGCTAAGTGACAAAAATAAGAAGAAACCACCTATGTTTCAACATCAAAAACTTTTATCTACCTCTAAGACAATATTGGGTGGTTAAGTTAACATCAAATTTCGCTTGTCCTTTGAATATTTTGGCTAGCCAACACTAAGCTGCTTTTTCCAGAAACTGAAATTTTGAGATTAAACTTTCAAGATTTGCCATCTTAGCCGTGTGTTACCCTAAAGAAACCGTACGGAACAGCTTATGAAGACAGAGTTTAAGATTCATTTAAGTCGTCAGCAAGAACAAGTGATTCCCCACTAAACACTTTTCTTTGATCTGTCTCTCTGTTAAATCAGATGCTTACGTACTTAACCCCATTCTCAAACAACAAAAGACACTTTTTTATTTCATAGTAAACAAATGCCCTAGGGTCACTGACTTTTGCTTAACTCTAAGGCATGTGGATTTATTATTATATAAACTAATTAATGTAACCTAGTACTCTTCTCTCTAAACAAAAGGAAAGCTAGAATGCGTGAGCTGTTCCTATTCCAAGAGGGTGGGGAGAGAGATTTGTGAGATCTTCCTGGGTTTCCTGTAACAGAAAAAGCCATTCCAGTTTTGTACTTGTGTTATAATAAAGAATGTGTAGCTACTACCATTGATGAACTGTTAGCATAATGCTAGCTTGTGTGCTGTATAACTCTATGATCAACTTTAATCACCACATTCCGTGTCTTTTCGAGGTTTATTGCAGACATGAACCAAGCAAGTGGATCTTAGTTTATGTTTTCAAGAGATTCTGTGGTCACTAAGTCTTAAAGGATTTGGTACGAAGATACCTTCGGTAATATATTATACAACAACAAAAGAGAGATGTTCTCTCTGTTGTCAGATTGTTTCCAATATCAGTACTCAGCTTCTATAACAAGGAGCATCTTACTATATATTCCCAGTGGTTGATCACGTATTACTAGTCCACTAAAAGATGCAAATCAAGATTTGTTTTTTTCATTTGATTAATTTAGCAAGAACAAGTGCATAGAGAACAGAAATGAGGTCAATATGTTTTTATTAAGAACCTGTGGTTTATGGGAATACATCTAGCCAAGACAGTTATAACTCAGTAATCCATAATTTCACAATCAATGTTTTGCTATTATCCGTAAAAGTAATTAAAAAACTACAGTCGTTTTTTACTAGTTCATCTCCCTCTGCTGAAGGAATCAAGAATGATATAATTAAGCAACTAGTTGACATGCTTAGAATGAATAAAGAATGAAACAATAATTAGGATTCTCTAACGTAAGCAAGAGTAAGAAAAGTTATGACATAGTTTAACTAATAAAAGTGGAAAAAAGGAGCTTACCTGCAGACGTAATCTCCAGACAAATATCCATAAATTGAATCTTGATCAGCATAGGTGGTCCTAAAATCTGAACCACCCCCATAGAAGAGAAGAAAGTAACACAGCAACCTTTGGCCTCTCGAAGGGAGAATGCTTTTGAGTGTGTCCTTATACAAAAGCTGCTTTTCTATACTTAATTAAGATAACAATAAAATTAAGTGATTAATGACAGAGGCAAAAGCATCAAATTTAGTTCGGAATATATTTTGACTTCGTATCACACGCTTGGTTCATGCCCATGACGCAACAAAGTTAAAAGAAGAAAGAAAAAAAAAACAGAGTGAAACTTCGAATCATAATTCATCAATGTTTGTTATTGGTTTCAAAGTTTTCAACTAATGGAAGATCTAAAAGCAAAGGAAATACGTCATACCACTTGAGATTAAGTGGAGACATAAACTTAAGCCTTACGTTTCCATCTATGTTATGTGATCATAACGTTAAACACGAGTATTGCATCTCTTGGCTCACTATAAATTGCATAACAACAAAAAAAAAAGCCCTCCACCATCTTTTGACCAAATTAGTGGAACCTTTTAGGTGACAATTCTCCAACTTTTAAATTCTGACCCAGAGGAAAAAAAACTCTATCATTAGAACGAGATTGGGAGCTTATTTAAGCCAAGCATACAAATGTCATTGGCTAACATAATTTACAACTTTAGGTAGAGAAAGAATGTGAAAGCTTATTATTATGCTATAGAACTTTCTCCTTTGCTTTTAGAGAAGCATGACATCCACAGAAAATATCAATCTCATCCATAACTAATGCTTTACTCACATATCAGCCAAACACGCAAAATTTTCCACAGATTAGATGTCAACATTTGAAAAAGGCTTTAGCGTGGTCTAGTTATAACGACTCAAGTACAGATTTATACGAACAAATAACACAAAAGTAAACTTACATTTAGTTGATGCACTATCGGAACAATGACTCTTCATCCGCTTGGTCTTATCCAAATAAAAAGACATGTTGATTCAGCAAAGATGATTTTGTATCTCAAACCAGAACGCTCGTGATGGTTGTGTCATGCCTGCAACGTATTGGACCTTCTGACAGTGGGAAAAAAATTCTCAAGTTACAGAGACAGATACAGATCAAAGCAATATTGGCACTCAAAAGTTATTGAATTGATTCACTTTCTAGAAATTTGAAAACACTCAACAAATAAGTATCTCTTAAGAGTGTAACTAGATATATACAAAAATTGTTCAAGCTAATAAGAGATAGACAGAGAGGGTTATTACATTGTTATGCAAGAGAAACAGAGTACTCTTCACGAAATGCATCTACAATGTTTTGAGATTAAGCTGCAATGGTAACGCATATCCATTTACTAACAGAGGTGAAAGGTAATATAACTGAAAAGTTGAGAAAAATGGACATCTTCAGTGGCATACCAAAAATGATTGTAACAAAATAAATGCATGTAGCATTACTGTTACTCAATCTCTTAATAACACATGTAGAATAGGGAGAATCTCAGTTTATCATACAGTGTCATTAACATATCCCAAGCATTAACAAAGAAGACAATGTCTCACAATCGTAGCTATTGAGAACTTCAAACAAACTGGTTTAATTAATGACAAATCTAGTAACAACGAGAGCAAAACAATATCGTTACCATGATTCAATCTCTAATAACCAATGCAGAATAAAGACAACTTTGTTCATCATCATACAATGTCATTAATATATCCTACACATAAACAAAGAGATTCTTACTAAATTATACTAAAGCAAGTCAAAAAGTAATGCACTCTTGATAATCAAAATGCAACCCTCAAGAATTTTAACATCTTCACGGGTACAATAGGGATGACAATATCTAGCACACAAGAAATCTACTACCAAACAAATATCGTTTGATGAATCTTTCACATTTCATTGAACATAAGCAAGAAAACTCCAAACTAGTTGCAGATATTTCCAAACCATATAAATGAAAAAAATATGTGTGTGTGTGTGTGTGTTAGAGTTAATTTATACATATTTTTCTCAATGTGGTCGAAAGGCACGCACCAATGGGCAATGGAACATGTTCTGGGTAAGACATCTTCCTAGCAATGGGCAATGAAACCAATACCGTCTCCTTCTCAGTCCTCCCACAAATCGACTCAACATTGAAATCTGAGTGTACACGCGATTAACGAAACCGCAATTTCTGACATTTAGGGTTTACGAAATTGAACCAGATGAACACGAAATACGGAGATATTGACATAGCGACGAGTATCTCCCGTAACATCGGAATCGGACCTTGTGACGTGTGACTTTCTCCTCTTCTATTGAACAAAATAAAAAATGCCGAAAGAGACGAACTTGCACGTGTCACAGTAGGCTCCTTTCCAAATTCTTTAAACAATTAAAACATTTATTTTTGTTTTACAACGGAAAAATGAAATAACTTCATATAAATTGTAAATTGAAAATGTAATTATATCTTACATAATTAAGTTCCAATCAACCAAAACAAGAGAAACAAATTATCTATAGGGAATAAACCTAAACACATAGCGAGGTTGCGCCTCACTGCGTATTCGATTCGAAAGCCAACTCGGTCCATCCGAAGCAAGGTACGAATTGTAACGACCATCCTTCACAACACTATACGCAATGTCCCTTGCAATGGTATTAGAGTGACAAGACACCACCTCAAAAGCGATAAATTCAAATGATAATGATCGAGCAGTTCTGCTAATCTCGTCCAGCAATCGCCGATACTGAGGCCAGTACCGCGGGTTATTCAAGGCCGCGATCGCAGCTTGACAATCCGATGAGATTATAACCTTACCCACACGAAGATCTCGTAAGCTTTGAATCGCCCACAAGATACACCGCAGCTCAGCAACGATCCTGTTCGGTGACTCCGTAAAAGCCTCCCTTGCATGGTATAGAACCCTACCCCTGCAATCACGAGCAATCCAAGATACCCCACTCAACGTATCTGGATTTCTCCAATCAGCATTCACATTACACTTAACGTATCCTACACATGGATGACACCACCTGAGATCCAAGGGCGTGCCACGAGGAAAGCATGTCCCATACGTATCTATCTGCTGCGCATTAAGCCTCTGATCTGCAAGCAAGATATAATGTTATAGAATAGAAAATTGCAAAAAAAATTGTCGACGTCTGATTTATATTCGTCCAATGTTCTTGTTTCTAGTCAAAGATTGACGACAATAACATTACAAAACTCGTAACCCATATAGTGTTTAGCAACAGTACTGCTCACAAGAGGTATGTGCTAAACACAAATCTGACAAGAATCATATAGAGATCTAGCAAAAAAAGAACGTTTAGTTAATGACGATTTTGGCAAACGCGACTCTTTCTGTGGTGAGGAGGAGGCCTTATCATCATCATCATCATCATCATCTCTTCAACCTTGTTAAAAGGTTTGACCAGCCGGTTTTGTAACCAACCGAAGATTCTAGCAACTCCAAAAGTTTTTAATATGCTATACCAAAATGATTGTTTGCTTTGAACATATCTACTAAATTGATGAGGGCCGGGTTCTTAAAGGATTAAAATTGGAAAGGGAGTGATGATATGAAGATCAAATATGGACTGCATGCTACCACTTGTATATACTTATATATCTTACCATATATAAAGCTTAGTCAAGAAAAAAAACGTTACCAAATGTATAATATATTGAAATTAATTTGTAATTCCCAATTTCGTCTATGTATGTGGTATAGTATAAATACATATGGCACTCTACATATGAGGTGGTTACACTTGTTGTTGATTAAAAAAAAAAAGTCCCAAAAAAAAAATGGAAGATCTCTCTGATTTAAGAACAAAGGTAACCGATAAATATTTACTCTCACAAACATTTTCAATTACTTTTTGTTTTATAAAATTCTATATGCAAATTATTTTCTGTGTGCTTGTCTGTTGTATCAAAGAGATGAATACATGATTGCCATTTACGATTGCTATATTACAATGCATATACAAAATTGACTTTATTATTGGGTTATTTTCATGATTATGTGCCAATTAATTACAACTTTTGATTGGTAATGCTGTACTATAATGGTATGAAATTTTCTGTTTTTTTTGTTACTAAATACTAAATCAGATAAATTAACGATGTGAAAACCGTTATTACTGTTATTTTTCTATTTACATTTTTTTAGAGATGTCACTCGAAAATCGAAATATATATATTGTATCGAAAAATATTCTTATACTTTATGAATCAATAACATCTGATGACTAATGAGATTTTCTACAATTAGATATCATCATAGTTTACATACATGTTCTTAAAACCTAACTTTAATCTTAAATTTTATGGGATATAGAAATTGTATATAAAAGTTCCAAGAACAAATCTAATAAACGTTTTTAAAAGTAATTTATGTGCGTACATTGAAAAAAATTTAAGGTTTGGTTGGTTAGCTAGGACCGTATATGTAGATTCCTAGACTATATAGTCAATAGCTTTAATTTGTGTTCTTTGACTGTGAAATAGACATCTATTGACTATATAGTCAATAGATTCCTAGATATCTTCTAATTCTAAAATTGCTTTATACGTGATTATAACAACGTAACTGTGTGTTTAGATAACAAACACTCACCTATATACAACTCTTAAACACTATAGAAATAGAATTCTTACTGTCCAGTACACGAAACTATACCAAGTACTTTTTCTTACAATGTAAAATAATCCATCTAGAAATGATAAATAAAAATAAATAAATAATAAATTATGGCTAAGCAGAATTGGTTAATCCAACCATTAACCAATAGTAACGCGTATAAGATGATTTGATCTAAGCTTAATCCAACCACTAACCAATCGTAAGGCGTATAAGGTGATTTTCTCGTAGTCTAATCCAAGTATTAACCAAT
Organism: Camelina sativa; assembly: GCF_030686135.1. Lineage (NCBI taxonomy): Eukaryota > Viridiplantae > Streptophyta > Magnoliopsida > Brassicales > Brassicaceae > Camelina > Camelina sativa. Next base: position 7,899,610 of record NC_141892.1, read on the forward strand.
CGTAACGCGTCCACGTAGGATAATGTTACTCTCCTCTCTACTGTTATAAAAATAGTAGAGAGACAGTGAAAATAACAAATAAGGCAAAAAAAAAAAAAAAAAAAAAAGGGGAAAATTTTTAGAAAAGAAGAAGGGGTAAGAAAAATTCAAAGCGAGGTTCTCGGGAACCAATCTGGAAGGAGAAGGGAGAGGAAGGGGTGGAGAGAGCGAAGACGATGGCGATGTTAGAGATGAACATTATTGGGTTATTCATGGTTCTTATGTTGCTTCTCATCTCCCTCATCATCCTTTTCGCCTGCAAGCCATGGCGCTACCTTTCTCGTTTCCGATCCTCCCGTTTCTCTTCTACCTTCAAGGTATCTTCCTCCTCCTCCCCCCGCCCCACACTCTTTCTCATTCTCTCTATTCGAATCCCCTGAGAGTCTTTGTTCCGAGGCCTCGTTCGATTTGATTTTTTTGATTGCGGTGTGTGGCTGATCTTTGCGAATTGATAACGCTTTTGATCATTAGTGACAAGTGTTACGTCGCTGGATCATGATTCCTTTTCGCGAGTGTTTTTTTTTTTTTTTTTTTTTTTGGTTTAATCGATTGTTTTGGGGATCTTTATGTGATTGATTGTGTGTGGTCGACGACGCCGGGCGGTGAGAATGTGTTTTGGTTTCTGAAGAATCTGATTTTGACTTTTTTGGAAATGAGATTGTGTTTATTTTTGAGTTTTCACTGTGTTGGCAGATGTGTAGCTCACGGTTTAATAGATTTTGTCTTTGCGTTTATAATGAGTGTATCTACTTTTTTCTCTGCCTACTCGATTTGCACAAAAAAAGAAAAAAAAACTGTTTTGTTTTAAAAAGTCTAATGAGCAACTCGATGTACTTTTGTGCTATATGTTTTCTTCGTCTTCTTCTTCGTCTTTAGCTACGTCTGATTCATCTCTGACTTCTCTCGGTTTCCAATTCTGCTGAATTCTACTCTAGTTTGAGCCTTACTAACGTAACAGGTGATTCATTTATATCTAATTTCTGCATTACTTGGTTAGCATACTTCAATTGTATAAGGAGAACTAAATCTGGCATATCATTATTACTTTTGTCATACAGGGAAATATTTTTCTCTGCTGAATTGAGTTTCTCTTTGTGTTGGCTATAGAACATCCTGTTTAGGCTACTTTTTGTTTTGTTTTTTACTTCAGTCATTGCCCTAATACTTTCACGGCCATTCTCTGCAGTTGGGGGATTTGCAGAGACCCCTTATATCTGATGATGGGAATTTGATCCAAGGCCAAACCAGTGAGGTTACAAGGGAATATGATTTAGAGGGAGCTTGCTATCAAAATGAAGGGCTTTTGCATTCATCTCTGACCGAGGGACGTGTTTACAAACAAAGGCTTCCTTCTTCATCTCCCCATTTCACCCAAGGTTAGTCTTTCCTCTTTCCTCCACTTCTATCCAGCTCTGGTGAAGATATTTGGATTGAATCTACATCATTTGATTGATGGAAATGATACAGTTGTTTTGTTTTCAGAAACACCCTCTTTGCCTTATGAACTCTATGCATCACTCGTTCTTCACCTTATTGATCTGCTCTATATTATGTAGGTGAAAGCTTTGTTCTAGAAGTAATTTCTGAACCTTCTGAAAATGCTTTGGTGGGCCAAACGCTAAAACATCCAGATGAGAAAGGTACTTTGGCAGAAGTGCAAACGTATGACTGGCAGGATAACAGAAGTCAAAATCTGCAACATGATCTGGAAAAGGATAGACGTACTGATCTTTCTCCTAGTTTCGTCAAAGATCAAAGTAATTTCTTCTTCTTTTAATTTCCTAGGGTGTGTAATGCAACTGCATTCCATCTCTTCAATTAGTCGTGAAGACATATATCATATTTTCTGTTAGAAGTGCAGGAAGTTGGATGTCCCTGGAGGTCATTGCGGGTCCTGCCATTGGGCTTCAACATGCTGTGAACTCCACAAGTACCTCGCCAGTGAAACTTGGAAGGGTTTCTCCAGCTGATTTGGTATTGAAGGACTCAGAAGTTTCAGGGAAACATGCACAAATAACATGGAACTCTACTGTAAGGAGCTATGTAGTTTAACTTTTTCGACTTTTCCATGTCACTTCTTACACTGTGCGCCACACCTGCCTGGCTTTGATTTCAGAAATTGAAATGGGAGCTGGTAGATATGGGTAGCCTAAATGGAACTCTCGTAAACTCTCGGTCAGTAAGTCATCATGATTTAGGCAGCCGGAAGTGGGGTAACCCTGTCGAGCTTGCAAGTGAAGATATAATAACTTTGGGAACTACTACAAAGGTCTATGTAAGTCGATTTGAGTGGTTAAAGTTGCGTGCTGATTCTTTGTTTTCCTTATTGGTTTTCATGCAATTTTTTTTATCTTTGGAAGGTCCGTATCTCGTCTCAGAATGAGTTTCAGATACCCTTCCAAATTGGTGTGGCCTCAGATCCCATGGCCACACGTCGAGGAGGCAGGAAACTTCCAATGGAAGATGTCTTTCATTACAAGTGGCCGCTTCCAGGGGCAAATAAGGTCAACCTTAATTTGTGATTTTGAGTTCTTTGTTTGATGGACTTTACTGCTTCTGCTAACATAATTTTAATTGTATATACGGTTTCAGTTTGGGCTGTTTTGTGTTTGTGATGGACATGGGGGAGCAGAGGCTGCTCAAACCGCAATCAAGTGAGTCATTTGATCAGAATTTCCGCTATTTACTATCTCTTTTCTTAAATCCTTCTTGATATTTCTTATTATGGGTTGATTTTTAATGCTTAACCTACCAAAGATATCCTAACCTAAAAAGGCTGTGGTTGGTTATGTTTGAAATTCCGCTTTTCTGAGTTTATCTACTGATTTTGCTTCATTAAATAATCAAATTTTGATGGCATTGAAAATTTCAGCTGCATGTGATTAGCCATGCAACTGCGTCACATTTATGGCAGGCGTGGTTGCAGCCGGAAAAATATCGTTGTTGAAATTTGTTCTGTTCATTTTTGTTTTGGGCTAATTATTATATGTCAGGAGCCTTTCACTAACAACTGGAGCATCTTTAATTTGAACTTTTGCCTCTAACAACATCAATTATATACGTGAATATTTAAGCTAATTAAACTTGTTCTCCAGAATTATTCCTGAGATTCTGGCGAATATTTTATCAGACGCGCTGAGGAAGGAGAAAGTGTTATCACAACGGGATGCTTCTGACGTCCTTAGGGACGTGCTTGCTAACACAGAAGCTCGCATGGATGATTACCAATATGAGGTTCTGCAGTTTATCCTTTTCTTTACTTTTCCTTTGATTGCATATGTTGATGACTTAGCTGGACCATTTTCATTGCTTCATACTTAATGAACTAGTCGATCGATGCAGGGTTGTACAGCTACCGTTCTCTTGGTGTGGAAAGACGATGTAGGAGATTTCTTCGCACAATGTGCCAATCTTGGGGATTCAGCATGTGTTATCCAGTACGTTAAAATTATTATATTGCTATCTTAAGATTCTTAGTTGTAAAGGTTGCATTAACCTGAGTATAAACTTGTAGCAGCATTTCTTGGTGTAGAAAGAGGGAGGGGACTTGATTACTCAGATTAGAAAACAAGGATCTTGCGTGTTAAAGCGTGAGTGAGTGTGGTCTTGTTTTGGAAACAGTAGATTATTTATAATCTAGGGTTTATGATAGAGTAAATAGACACTAATAGATGAGATTTATGCTTTCCATTGTTTCACATCACAGTAGAATTTTGTTGAATAAGAGAAGCATATTTAAATATCATTGTTTTGCTTTGCGGAAATAGAAAGAGTGATTATCCCTACATTTTGTTTAATACTGATCTTAATAATCGCAATTTCAGATAGGTGTTTTGCTGTCATGAATAAATGGTCTCGGGCATAATAATAGTAACTTCGAGTTTTTAAATTGATTAAGATTTGTTTTGCATTTGGCAGTCTTGATGGGAATTATATACAAATGACTGAAGATCATCGAGTGATTAGCTTGTCCGAGAGAAAACGATTCCAAGAGGCAGGGCTGTCATTGAGAGATGAAGAGTCTCGGATCTTCGGTACTAGCTCCATGAATTAAACACGCTCTGGTGATTTCATCTTCAATGTAACAAAATCACCAAGTCTGATTTGATAATTTTTTGTTCAGGTATAAACCTTGCAAGGATGCTTGGAGACAAATTTCCAAAACAGCAAGACAGCCGTTTCAGTGCAGTGCCATATATAAGCCAGCCTGTGCGTATTGATAAATCTAGCAAAGATGTGTTTGCTCTATTGGCTAGGTAAAATACACAAACGTCATAAGCTTGTCCCTTGTTCTCATTCTTTTTTTGCTTATTCTAATAACCGAAAAACAAACAATTCTGTAGTGATGGGTTATGGGATGTGGTAAGTCCGAAGAAAGCTGTGCAGCTCGTACTTCAGGTAAACAGTTTTTTTTCTGAATCATCAAAGACAAATATTTGCTAGTAGTATGTGTTAGAACCTGGATCTAATGTAGTGTTTATGTGTTAAAAACAAATGTACCAGATGAGAGAGAAAGAGAGCGGGACAGAGAATATTGGAGAGAAGATAGCAAACGGTCTGCTGAATGAAGCCAGAGCGATGCGTACAAAGGACAACACCTCCATCATTTACTTAGGTTTCGATACTTCCCTGTAATGTTAGGAAAAAAAAAACCATTTTAATGTATTTGGGAAGTGTCGTTAATTTGCGTACAATCTTTTGATTTATATGTGCTAGTGTATCCCTAGGGTATATGAGAGAGAGAAAGAAAAAACCTCAGTTGCAGAGAGAGAGCTTTTTAGGGTGGGGGGTCTGAGCGAGCGATGTTGGTTTCATCTCTTGCTTATATAATATTAATAATATAAATATTAAAAAAAAATTCTTCTAACTAATTTTCTCATTTTGATTTATGTACAAACTATACAAAGTCTAGTAGTTTATGACCGTTTCACCACCACATCATATTGGAAAAAAAAGTTACAAACACAGACACTGTTCTCTACGCGTCTGCCCATAATTACACAATCTATATTGATTACAAGTTATGTTTGACTGACGGATATGGGATAAAACCAAATAGTAAAAACGTATAGTCTACAATTACAGATACTTTGTGATTCATTACTGTAAAAGTCTTATTACACTACCTAAATCGGAGATTTGAAATTGAAAGAAGAAACGAAGCGAGAGCCTAGAATAAGGAGTAGTTCGCGCGTCCACACTAAAAGCATGTGTCCCTACAACACCAGAACCCAGCCTCCTCATTTATGAAACGTCATTATAATCCCCTCAACGGTTAACCCAAACCCCACACACACACACATCATCTTCTTCCCCTCACCCACCCACAAGATTTTGGGGAAAATAACAAAAAAATGGGTCTGCATCCAATCTCCGACGCCAACGAACACAGTCCCTTCGGATCTCTCACCGCCGACGAGTTCTACGCGAAACATTCAGTTAGCCACTCCTCAGCCTTCATCAACAACCCACGTGGTCTCAAACTCTTCACTCAATGGTGGTCTCCACTCCCTCCAACTAAACCAATCGGTATCATCGCCGTCGTTCACGGCTTCACCGGCGAGTCCAGCTGGTTCCTTCAGCTCACATCAATCCTTTTCGCTAAATCCGGTTTCATCACCTGCGCGATTGATCACCAAGGGCATGGATTCTCAGATGGACTCATCGCTCATATCCCTGACCTCAATCCCGTCGTCGACGACTGTATCTCCTTCTTCGATGACTTCCGTAGCCGTCAGACTCCGTCAGATCTGCCGTGTTTTCTCTACTCCGAGTCCTTAGGCGGCGCGATTGCTCTCTACATCTCGCTCCGTCAGAGAGGTGTTTGGGATGGACTTATCCTTAACGGAGCTATGTGCGGGATCAGCGATAAATTCAAACCGCCGTGGCCGTTGGAGCATTTGCTCTTCGTCGTCGCCAATCTCATCCCTACTTGGCGCGTTGTCCCCACGCGCGGTTCCATCCCTGAGGTTTCTTTCAAGGAGCCATGGAAGAGGAAGCTTGCGATGGCTAGCCCTAGGAGGACGGTGGCGAAACCACGCGCCGCCACTGCTTACGAGCTGATCCGTGTCTGTAAGGATCTGCAGGAGAGGTTTGAGGAGGTAGAGGTCCCGTTTCTGATCGTGCACGGAGGAGGCGACGTTGTCTGCGACGTGGCGTGCGTCGAGGAGCTTCATCGGAGAGCGATTAGCGAGGATAAGACGATCAAGATCTACCCTGAGCTGTGGCATCAGATGATTGGGGAATCGGAGGAGAAGGTCGATCTGGTTTACGGTGACATGCTGAGTTGGCTCAAGACACGAGCGGAAAGCGCCGCTGAGAGGAAGGCACGCGCCGCCGTTGACGGCTGAGCTTAGAGAGTCCTTTTTACTCCCTTGGGTGTTGTTGTTGTCAAGCCAATAGGGCTGTGCCATCTGGCAAGCGAGTATTTATTATGGTTCGCTGTTTCGTATCACATGGTTTACAGTTAAACCAATATATCTTTGGTTATCAATAAATTTTAGAAAATATCAAAGATTGTGACAGAAAAAAAATACAAAAAAAAAGTACAAAAATATTTGAAACTAAATTGTTAATATTCTCTTGTATGAGTATGACTGTCTAAAAAGTACAGTTAATCGTCAACTCAACAACCATCTGCTATAAATGCTTAAATCATAAATGCACACCAAAAAATTGGTTTATCCAGACGTATTCTTGTTTAGAAAAAGGGTAAAATACGTAAATTGGGGATAAAACCAAAAAATATATCATTTATTTTTTATCTAAAAGTTTAATATCTGGTCTTTTTGTTGAAAGAATAATATCTACATTAATCAAAATGTGCAATTTAATATTTAAAAAATTAAATGTTGTCATTTTCATCAAAATATTTTATCCTTATCCATTTATATTAATTATTAATATATAAATGACATGAAATTAATTTTCGTTTTAATTTTATTTGGATAAAATAATTATTATTAATATTACATTTTATTATTATTTTATTTCTTTAACTCAAATCATATTACATTTTGCCAAATAAAAAAAACCTTTAAAAACATAATTTAATTTATCTATCTCATTCTCCTTCTCTATATATGACGTGAATCTGGGCTTATAATCCTTCCGTGCAGCTGAATTTAAGAACAAAGTGTTGGCTTTTGGAGAGAGCGATCTTCATGCTGTGGAGAAGAAGTAGAAAAAAAAGTTTACAGTAGAGAATCGCAAAGTGGATTTGTTGTTGACGAGAGGGAAAAATGCCAAACCGCCTTGATCCTCTGCACCACAGTTGACTTACTGAGTCACTAAATTACTATTAGATGTTTGTCATTTGTTTTTATTTTGTCGTATCATATTAACTGGGTGATTTTCCTTTTTGTTTCTTCCTCGTCAACATCAAGAAATTGCAAATTTTTAAAATCATTAAATGAAAATTTAAAAGTTAAATAAATTTATTAGTTAATAATTATAAAAGTATATTATTATAAATAATAATGCACTTATAGGTAAATATTAAATGTTGTTTTTTTTAATTTGTGTAAAAACGCTAAGACATCTATTGTAAATTTGTAATACAGAATAACATTTAATTTTTTAGGTATTCAACTTGGACGGTATTTATTAATATGGATATTATACTTCCAATATTTTTTGGGGTTTTCCCTACGTAAATCGTAAACTCGGACGGATTTTGTCATTAAACCGAGATGCTGAGATTGAGCAACAATTACAACAACTAGAAGAAATGAAAATCTACTATCAAATGTGCGCTGATGCCAGGAGTGCATCACAGTGGCAAAAAGTCATTGCCTCTTCTAGAAGTTGTATACAAGCGGGTTCAGACTACTCAGCGGTCTTGTTTATGGTTAGACTGCTTAGTGTCGAAGCTTATATACTAAGCTTCACCTCTTTGATGAAGCAAAGAAGGTATATGATCAAGCCCCCAACATTGTCAGGGCAATAACCATCTGGGATTAATTACTTCGTTTGGGGTATAAATGCTGACCGAAAAAATGGTTTATTCTGACGTACTCTCGTTTATTTAGAAGAAACGTAAAATAAACTGTAAATTTTCACGGTTTGTAAATTGTAAATTTTCACGTTCAAGTTGATAGGCCGGTTAAATAGGCCAACCGATTAAGGTAATAGAGGCCCAAGAGTCCAGTAAGAACCCAAAACCACATAAACCCTGCGAAACTCGCCGCGGCTGCAGCATTCGCCGGCGGCAGAAATGGGAAAGAAGAACAAGAGAAGTCAAGACGACGTTCCTGAGTTGGAACCGGAACCAGAGCTTACGACCAGGATTGACGGAGATTGTAATAAGAAGGTGAAGAAGAAGAAGAAGAAGAAGAGAAGCCATGAAGATACGGAGACAGAACCGGAGCAAAAGGTGAGCCTCGACGGAGACACGAAGAAGGAGAAGAAGAAGAAGAAGAAAAGCCAAGAGGAAGAGCCGGAGCTTGTGTCGGAGCAATCGAAAACACAAGAAGAGGAAAAGGGTAATGTAGAAGAAGGCAGAGCCACTGTAAGCATAGCCATAGCTGGTTCAATCATCCACAACACTCAATCACTCGAGCTCGCCACACGCGTAATCTCTCTCCCCCCCTTCGTGCCCTTACCGGATATTTCAACTCTTCTCTTTCAATTCTATTAGCAATTTTAAAAACTCTTAAACATTTCTCAGCTCGCCGGCCAAATAGCTCGTGCAGCCACAATTTTCCGAATCGACGAGGTATGTTAATCATTCTCTCTTCTTTCAATCCACAGAGCTCTCAATGTTTGTTGCTGTTGCATCAAAACTACTTATATGGGACAACAAGATTGTGTGCTAAATTCGACAGCTTTTTTAATGTTTTGAAATCAGATCGTAGTGTTTGACAATAAGAGCAGCTCAGAAATCGAAGCTGCTGCTACGAATCCTTCTGATAGCAATGAAAGTGGTGCTTCCTTTCTTGTTCGTATCTTGAAGTATCTAGAGACACCACAATATTTGAGGAAATCTCTCTTCCCTAAGCAAAATGATCTTAGATATGTGGTGTGTACTTTTTTTTCTTCTTCAATCTTTTCACTTTTGTGTTCAATGTTTCTTTTCTAGTGTCTTCTGACTGACCAGTTTTTGTTTGTTTTGTTTGATCTATGTAATAGGGTATGTTGCCACCTCTTGATGCTCCTCACCATTTGCGTAAGCACGAGTGGGAACAATACCGTGAAGGTAATACCAAAGTTTCGTAGATTGCAGATTACATCTTTAGTGATACCATATGAAATACAAAATATCTTACATGAAACTGGTGTGGAGAAATATGAATCAAGCTATCACCTTTCTTTGTTGTAGACAAATCTGCTATATTGTAGTTAGAGTTGTGTTTAACTTTTGTTTTGGATACGATAACCTTATAGGCGTGACGCTGAATGAAAAGGCTCCAAACTCTGAGGGTACAATGGTTGATGTGGGTTTAAGCAAGGTATTGTTAGTTCCTCTCAAGTTGGGATATCTCTCAGTCAAGTATTTTTGTTACCCTTTATTTACAATTTTTTTTGGTATGGATTGACCTTTATTCGATGCTCTTTATGTAGAGTGTTGTTGTTGATCAAGTGCTTAGTCCAGGAATAAGAGTTACAGTAGCCATGGGAACCAACCCCGATTTAGGTACTTACAATCTCTATTTTCTTCCAAGTTATCATATTCATCTGTCTCCTATCTTTAAATTCTGATTTTGATAGATTGTTTTAAGCTAATGATTTTTTTAATTCGGTTCATCTAGATTTGGTACGCCAGATTGTTCCGCCCTCTAAGCCAAGGGAAGAAGCAGGAATGTATTGGGGATACAAAGTACGATATGCATCACAATTAAGTTCAGTGTTCAAGGAATGCCCTTTCCAGGTACTAATAATGATACTTTGCTCGTCATCCTTCTAAGAATTAGATCATATTTCCTGCATAACCTTATTTCCTAAATACCAAAAACAGGGTGGATACGATTATTTGATTGGTACCTCGGAGCACGGCGTGGTAATTAGTTCATCAGAGCTGAAAATACCAACGTTTAGGTGATTTTTCATTTACCCTTAACATGATATAAGTTTTGTGTCTAAACACATTATTAGCAGCTTAAATTTATAGGGACTGACTTAGATGGTTGTGGCATGACATCATAGGCACTTATTGATTGCATTTGGTGGACTTGCTGGGCTTGAAGAAAGTATTGAAGATGACAATCAGTATAAGGTAACCTCTAATTCAGCTCTTTAGCTCTCAGCCTCTCACAGAGATTTATAGAAGTTCTCAATGGTCTTAGGCAGTTTTTTTTCTTTCTGTACTATGTGTTTTGATATGGACACTTATAAGAGAAAGACTTCACTTTTACAGGGGAAAAACGTTCGAGAGGTTTTTGATATATACTTGAATACTTGTCCACGTCAAGGAAGCAGAACCATCAGAGCAGAGGTATTGTCAGATCTTTTGTTATGAGTTTTGTTTTTATTCCTGTTACGTGACAATGGGTCTAGAGCTGAGGACATTGTGCGATAAATTTTGCAGGAGGCGATGTTTATATCACTTCAATACTTCCAAGAACCCATCAACAGGGCAGTGACAAGACTTTAAGCTTGATGAAAGATTCAAAGAAGCTATGATTCTTCTCATAGATTTGAGGTTTTCTTCTTTGAAGAAGAGTGATGTACTGTAATTGTTTTAGAAGTTGGACCAAGTTTATATTCTTGTACTATATCCCAATTTTGGGGCCTTTTAAAATTTCCTCCAACATTGGCAGACGAAATGTAGTCATCTCATCTCTCTGTACACTGAAATTTAAAGTCTTAATACATTAATTTATGTATCACCAAATTAAAGATTTTGTTAGTCCTATTGTGTGAAAAAAGAGAAAACAAAGAAACGCAAAATGGGCCATAAATTTACAATAAATTGGGCCGCAAAGGCTTAAGAGCCGGCCCCAAAAAAAAAAGAAGGGTAATTATGTAAAACCGACAAAATTAGACCCTAATAGACCGGTGCGCGTGAGCGACTGGTGGTTTAGTTTATCTCCGTCTCGTTTATTCTTTTGGGGGTTCTCTCAGGACACCAGAGCGAGAGAAAGAAAATTCGAAGAAGGCAAACTCCGAAAAAAAAAAAAAAAAAAAAAAAAAAAAAACGGAACGTCAAACAGAAAAATTTAAAAACTAATCTTAATTTGACAAATTGAAATCGAATCAGAGAGAAGAGAAGAGAGTTCCCGCCATGGTGAAGCACCTACAGCAGCAGGAAGATCCCGTAGAGAAGACCAAATCTCTGATCTCTGCTCTCAACTACCTTTCTCGCGACCTTCTCTTGCCTTCTCACCTTTACCATTCTGTTTCTTCCATCCATCATGGCTCTGTCTCCGATCCCTCTCCTCCGCCTCTTTCTGTAAGCTCTCTTTTGTTCATTCGATTTCCTTTGTCTTCCTTGCTCGGATTCGTCGATTTTGTTGTGTGTTTTGTGAATCGAGTTTTCTGGTTCTAAGCAATTCGAATTTCGTATATGGATTTGGAGATTTTTATGAATTGGTTTATGAGGTTGTGGATCGAATTAACTGGTTCTATGCTTCTTCGGCTTGTTTACTTCTCTAATTGGTGTTTGCAGGGCAATTGTAGTACTTCCAGTGGAGGTGATTTGATGAGTGAGTTCGAAGATGCACTTTTGAAGCAGCGACAAAACTGTGAATCAGGCTCTCGGCTGGACGAATTAAAGGAAACTCGGTATAAGAGTCGTATCCATAACCGATTATCTGAACTTGAAGGTAGGTGATTGCTGATTTTTACTGTTTCTAGTTTGTTGCAAAACTATTTGTCTAGATTTCTCCTGCTTGTAATTTTTATTGTCTATTAGGTTTCTGTAAAAAAGCCTATGGAACCAATTATCCTGTGAGAGGAATGCTCACTCTCATTCTTGTGGTTTGAATCAGGATTACCTTCAAATAGAGGTGAAGATTTGCAGAATAAATGCTTACTTGATCTTTATGGACTTAAGGTATTATGTGTGCAAGTAGAGGGATTCTTTTTCTATTATGTGACAGTGTTTTGAAATATGGTTTTACTTTAACACTGACGCTGTGTCTCGTTTGTGTGTGGCAGTTACAAGAACTACAGTGCAAGGTTCGGGGTGAGGTGAGCGCGGAATACTTGCTGCGTTTGAATTGTGTACATCCTGAAAGACAACTATATGACTGGGGCATGATGCGGTTGCCTCGCCGAATGTATGGGGTTGGTGATCCTTTTGTTATGGAAGCTGATGATCAGTTCAGAAACAAGCGTGATGCCGAGGTCATTTTGCTTTCTAATCTAACGAAAAATTGCTTCCTCTCAGATTTTATAGTTTTACCTATAATGATGAATTGGTTCTTCGAATGGAAACTGATAACGTTTTGAGAATTGATATGATAGGAACCAGTACCTTTTAGAAGAAAAACTAGACTAAGAGTTGTGGATATATCTGTACTAGGTTCTTGTTGTTGTTTAGAGACGAATTTTGTACAACTGTCTGAAACCTGTACAAAAGTTGTAGTTGGGATATATGATGATACTATTTTATGATTTATTTAACTTCTTGCTGATGCGTTCAAACTCTTTGCTCAGAGGTTATTACGGTTAGAAGAAGAGGAGAAGAATCTGATTGAAACGACACAGAGGAAATTCTTTGCAGAAGTACTCAACGCTGTCCGTGAATTCCAGTTGCAAATTCAGGCGTCTCAGAGACGGTGTAAGCAAAGAAATGATTTTGTCCAGGTATGATATTCCTGGCATTATGTCTATCATTGTTCACTTTTCTTGCCATAAAACCCAGGACCCTGGTTATATTGTAATTATACTACAAAAAGGATTTATGCCGTCTATCTAACAGGGCTGGCATGGAAAACAAAGGCTACGTGCTACCCGAGCTGAAAAACTGCGGATCATGGCGCTTAAATCTGATGATCAAGAGGCATACATGAAACTAGCAAAGGAGAGTAAGAATGAAAAACTAACCCTTTTCCTAGAGGAGACAAACAAAATCTTCGTTAGTTTGGGAGCTGCAGTCCAGCGTCAGAAAGATGCCAAAATTTCAGAAGGCATCAAACTACTGAAAGGCTCAGAATCTGACTTATCTGAAGTTGATGCTCCCGAGGATGTGCTTCCTGACCAAGATATTGAGATCATCGAGTCTGACAATAATGATGATTCTAATGACTTACTGGAAGGCGAGAGGCAGTATAACTTGGCTATCCATACAATACAAGAGGAGGTAATTATGGTTGTCTTGTCTTTTAGTATTTAATAGGAGGATGGTTAAGTTTGTTTAACTCAACTATCAATGCTTTCTTTAACAGGTGACGAAGCAGCCATCCCTTCTACAAGGTGGGGAACTGAGATCTTACCAATTAGAAGGGCTTCAATGGATGGTCTCTTTATACAACAACGACTATAATGGAATTTTAGCCGATGAAATGGGTTTGGGAAAGACTATCCAAACAATTGCACTGATTGCGTATCTTCTTGAGAGTAAAAATGTGCATGGGCCTCATCTAATAGTGGCTCCAAAAGCTGTGCTACCAAATTGGGAAAATGAGTTTGCAACATGGGCACCCAGGTATGTTCATAACAACCTTTCATACTTCATTAATTGCATATGTATGGATGTTCTGTATGAAATATGCTTCATTTTGTCCATTTGACAGCATTTCCGCTTTTCTTTACGATGGATCGAAAGAGAGAAGAAGTGAAATACGTGCAACAATAGCAGGAGGAAAATTTCAGGTGTTGGTAACCCATTACGATCTTATCATGAGAGATAAAGCATTTTTGAAGAAAATTGACTGGAACTACATGATTGTTGATGAAGGACATCGGCTAAAGAACCATGAATGTGCTCTCGCAAAGACTCTAGGAACGGGGTATGTGTGAATCTCTTATTTTTTATAAGTCTATCTAGTTTCTTAAAACCTTCTTACGCATAGCTTGATGAAGTCTGAAATGAATGGTGTTAATTGGTTCTTAGTTGTTACTCTGATTTTTTATCTCGTGCTGTCACAGAGTAACTTTGAATACATTTTGCTTACACTATTTTTTCCTGGATGCAGCTATCGCATTAAGCGCAGACTTCTACTAACTGGGACGCCCATACAAAACAGTCTTCAAGAACTATGGTCGCTGCTTAATTTTCTCCTTCCTCACATCTTTAACTCGGTTCAGAATTTCGAAGAATGGTTTAATACTCCTTTCGCCGAACGTGATACTGCCAGTCTTACAGATGAAGAGGAGCTGTTGATTATTAATCGTCTGCATCATGTGGGTTTATTATGCTCTTATGTTTGCTTAAACTTTTTCTTTAGCAAATTCGCTATGCAAAATACTTGATGTTATGTCACTTTCAGGTCATAAGGCCGTTTCTACTGAGAAGGAAAAAGAGTGAAGTTGAGAAATTCCTTCCTGGAAAGACACAAGTCATACTGAAGTGTGATATGTCGGCTTGGCAAAAGTTGTATTACAAACAAGTTACAGACGTAGGCAGGGTCGGTATTCAAACAGGTTTGTAGCTTAGCTTTAACTTCTTCTCTCTCTCTCAAATCTTAATATAAATCAGAAAGTTAAACTGCTAATTGCTAATGGAATCATTATCTGCAGGGAATGGAAAATCAAAGAGTCTGCAGAATCTGACAATGCAATTAAGAAAGTGTTGTAATCATCCGTACCTATTTGTTGGAGGAGAGTATAACATGTGGAAGAAGCCGGAGATTGTGAGAGCTTCAGGAAAATTCGAGCTACTTGATCGCCTCCTTCCGAAACTGAAAAAGGCTGGACACAGAATTCTTCTCTTCTCTCAAATGACTCGTCTCATTGACCTTCTCGAAATTTACTTGACACTCAATGACTACATGTACCTCAGACTCGACGGTACCACAAAGACAGACCAAAGAGGGGTTTTACTGAAGCAATTCAACGAACCGGACTCTCCCTACTTCATGTTTCTTCTGAGCACACGTGCTGGTGGTCTTGGTTTGAACTTACAAAGTGCAGACACTATAATTATATTTGACAGTGATTGGAATCCACAAATGGACCAGCAGGCAGAGGATCGTGCCCATCGGATAGGGCAGAAAAAGGAAGTGAGAGTGTTTGTGTTGGTTAGCATTGGCTCCATTGAAGAAGTAATATTGGAGCGTGCAAAGCAAAAGATGGGCATTGATGCCAAAGTCATACAAGCAGGGCTCTTCAACACAACCTCTACTGGTAAAAGGCGTTAAAACACATACATATCCATACCAACCACAAACTTGATTTTTTGATAAATGCTAATCTCTCTCTTTGAATCATCGACAGCGCAAGACAGGAGAGAGATGCTTGAAGAGATCATGAGCAAAGGAACGAGCTCACTGGGGGAAGATGTGCCAAGTGAAAGAGAGATTAACCGGCTCGCAGCTCGAACCGAGGATGAGTTTTGGATGTTTGAACAAATGGACGAGGAAAGACGTAAAAAGGAGAACTATAATACACGTCTCATGGAAGAGAAGGAAGTTCCTGAGTGGGCTTACACTACAGAGACTCAAGAAGACAAGGCTAACGATTCGAAAAACCATTTTGGTAGCGTCACGGGTAAACGGAAACGAAAAGAAGCAGTGTACAGCGATTCTTTAAGCGAGTTGCAGTGGATGAGAGCGATGGAGAGTGAAGAAGAAGATACTTCAAAAGTCTCTAAGAAACGAAAGAAAAGGGACACAAAGACACCAATGAGTAATGGGTCAAAGGTAGAGGCAGAGTCGAGCGGAAGCGAAGAGGGAAAAGTAGAAGAAGAAGAAGAAGAAGAAGAAGAAGAAGAAGAAAGAAAGGAGGAGAGTGGGAAAGAGAGTGAAGAAGAAAATGACAAGAAGCCATTATTCAGTTGGAAAACTTATAAGAAGAAAAGGTCAATCGGAAGTAAAAACTAAACTGAGAAGAATGTTTTCTTTTTACAAGGCAATATAAGCCATGTTCTGATTTAATTTCTCTGTTTTTTTTTTCTTTATTCAAAACCTTGGCAAAAATAGAGATCATTTCTAGAATTCAGAGCTTAAGATGAAATGGTAGACCGATTTTGTGTATATTTAGGGAGTATTTAATCAAAAAATTTGAGTGATTTGTTTTTTTTTGTTTAAAAAAAAAATCCTACGTTATTTCAATCATGAATTTTAAAATGTTTTTTGAAATACAATGTTACTAAACTAATGATTTGAAAATCTTATCTAAAATCCACTATCTTTGAAAACATTTAGAGGATTTACTTACTTACAGAAATCTAAAACTAACCGTTAGAATGGATCATTTGGGAATATCTTACTATAAATTATAACAACTTCCCTAAAATAAAAAAAATCATATCAAAACTCATTATAACTCTTAAATTAGGAAATAGCATTTGATATATTTTTTTTAAATCTGAATTTATAATACTTTGGCAAAATGGTATAAATAGATAGATAGAAGAATACTCCACACAAAAAGAAAAAAAAAATATTAAACTCATAGGGCGGAGAAAAGGATCAAGAAGATGACCACCACCATGAAAATCATGTCTTTTGCTATGCTACTTGTTCTTTTGTTCTCTATTGGTTAGTCTCTCACCATAAATTTTGATACGTATGGTATGGATATACAATAAGGGATTATATAAACCTTTTGTTTGATCTTTAGATGGTTCTTGAAAGTTGGAAGTGAAAGAAAAATATAATTTGTTTTGCATGTTATAGATGTTGTTGTTGAAGGATCCGATAGTTCGTTGTGCTGTAACACACATGCGAAATTTGGAGCGTGCAAAACTTACCATGACAGAAAGAGATGCGACAAGTGATGTCGTGATGGATGTGCTAATAAGAAAGGCGGTATTTGCAAACGTGTTTCTGGTGGACGAAAACAACAATGCCATTGTTACTGTTAAAACACCTCTCCCTCATATGCTGATTATGTCTTTGATTTACATTTTATATACAAGAAAAGCTGATATAAAATCAATGTTCGCCCAGTTTAAATCGTATCTAAACCAAACAAACAGCTACTCCATTTTATAATAGCGATACAATCTCTCTTTTAACAAAAAGCCATCGGCAAAAATAAAGTCTCAATACGATTTCATCCTTGTAGCAGCCGGCTAAAGTAATCCTGGTACAAAACAAACAAAAACATTGAAAAGTACCAACCAAACATTACAGACTTAATCATCCTCCTGATTAACTTCAAGGTTCTTCAGCTTCGATTCCAGCTCGCCATTCCCGTTACCTTCGTACTCTTCATCTTCTTCGTTTTCCTCATTATCGTCATCTTCTTCTCCATCAGGATCGTTCTCGTCAAAAGGTCCAAGTAACTCTGGGGACTTCTTGAATATCTCTTTAACTTCTTCAATGCCTTCTTCTGATATGATATTCCCGTCAATGTTCAACAGCTTGAAAGCTTCTTTCTTAACAACGACTTGAGCCAAGGCCCGTGCTCCAGCTCTTCTTATGAAGTTCGTGCTCATATCGATGTATTGCAATTTCGAATGATCTTCTTCCATACTCTTTGCAATCTGGACACATCCCTCATCTTTCAGCTCATTTTCAGACAGATTCAACTTGTTCAGATTTTGCTTTGCTGCTACACATGCTGCGATGGCCGAAGCCGCTTCAACAGTTATGTCATTACCTGCCATCTCTAGAACTTCAATAGGTGAAACAGACTCCTTAAGAGCGTTTGCTATGGCTATGGCACCTTCATCCTCTAGATTTAGATAACTCAAGTAAAGCTCAGTCAAGTGTTTGTAGCTTGAAAGAGTTTTGCTGAGAGAAACTCCGGCTTCTGTGCCAAACATATTATCCCGCAGATCAAGTTTCCCAATATGAGTACAATGCTCAAGTGCTTCTGACAAGGCGACTCCCCCTTCTGAGCCAACTCTTGTGGAAGAGCACCGGAAATTCTCCAGCAGTGGCGAACGCTTAACAACCTCTGCAATCGCGAGTGCCCCTTCATCACCCGTCATGTTATTATGAAAATGAAGGACCCTCAAATTCTCTGTTGAAGGAATCAACTCGGAGACCGCTTGTGCAGCTTCCTTAGAGACACCATCATTCATCAAATACAGCTCTTCCAAAGAGCTCTGAGATTTTAACAGCGCCCCAAATGCTCTAACACCCTTCTCACCCAATGCATTCTCTGATAAGTTGAGAGACAACAAGATACTACCTTGCAGCGCGTCAGAAAATATATTCATAACTTGAAGAGCTTCAGCCTCAGGACGTCCAGCAACAAAGTCAGACAAGTCAACTTCCTTAAGCTGATCTTTCAAAGACGCCAAGATAGGCTCAGCGACACGAGCAGCACCCAAACCAAAACTCCTATTGCTAAAACATATCTTAAAGTAACCATTACCAGGCTCCTTCAACGGTTTGAGAAGCTCCTCAGCCTCCTCGGCTTCAATGAAAGCACGTTTACCTTTAGAGATATCGAAAAAAGTTTCACAGGGAGAAGAAGAAGCAGCAGGAGTAGGTACTACTTCTTCAGAAACAGATTCTCTTTTGACAACAACCTTAGCAACAGGACCTTTCTTGAGAACTTCCAAGATAAGCTTACTACATTCTTTAGCATAAAGCTGTACAGCTGAACCGCCATCACCATCAGGTTCCCTCTCAAACTGTTGGTTAGCAGTGGTAAAAGCAGTATCCTCAATCCTCTTAGCGTTCTCGGAAGCTTGGTCGGTGGTTAAGCTACCGTATTTTTCAGTAAAAATGGTCTTGGAAGAGAGGTTGTTGGTTATACGTTTAATGAGAGATTGCCTTGTTGGTAAACTCGGCGGCCATAGTTTAATCGAAAAAGCATGAGGTCGCGAATCAAGTGTATCCCCCATTATCACTACTGCAAATTAAAAATCACAAATTCGAGAGAGATTGAATCTAATAAGCAAATTGAGACAAATATGATCAGCACAAATCTGAAAGGACAGTAAATCGTAAAGATCGGAGATTACAGTCTCCAGACTAGAACTACGAGGAACGAAACAATCGGTGATAGTCACACAGTTTATATATCATCGGATCCGGGAGGAGAAAAAAAAAGGAAAGCGTACCGAAGAACACGGATGAGGATTCTGTGAATCTGCGGAGGTCTGAGAGAGAGAGAGAGAGAGAGAGTCTCTGGGCTGGCTGCGAATGAAGAGTTGTGTTTTAGGGTTTCTCTCTATAGAACCACCGGAGCTTAGCTTACTACCCCTTTAAATCTCCCTCCCACCCACGTTGTTGAACCAAAAAGTCTAATAGTGTGACTGACTGACTCATGTATGAGTAATGTTATGTACCAAATTCGATTTAATTTAATTAATTTACAACAATCCCACCAAAATATTCACTTTTTTTTTTTTTGTGGAAGATAACGTAATAAAATTGGAATCAACTTGACATTAAGACAACTCATCCTCATATTATATAATTGACCATGATTACATGTGAAAATGTGATCTATTTGACTGGCTGTGCTACAAAATTACATACAAATT
Organism: Camelina sativa; assembly: GCF_030686135.1. Classification (NCBI taxonomy): domain Eukaryota; kingdom Viridiplantae; phylum Streptophyta; class Magnoliopsida; order Brassicales; family Brassicaceae; genus Camelina; species Camelina sativa. The sequence continues at coordinate 7,919,141 of NC_141892.1, forward strand.
GTGTGTCTGAAACTATCAAATCTGTGTATGTATAGTTTTTTTACAGCCACTTTGATTCTCTATTTGTGAAATCAAAAGGATGGGATGTATTGTATTTGATTGTAAATCATCATCATCATCCTCTAATGTTTTAAAGATTTGGAGTCTCAAAGACATGAACGGATGAAGCAAATATAAATTATATATCTCATCATCAGTCATCACACAAGTCACAAACCTACCCAAAGTCTCGTTTCTTCCAAACACAGAGGAACAGTGGATCAGTGGAGCGAGGATTTTGAATTTGAATGTTATGGAAGTTTACCATAATGCTATCTTTGGATACAACTGTGCCGATTTCTCTCAAAGACCGATTATGATCAGAAGAGATTAATACAATGACTTAAAATGAACCAAAAAGCACAGCAAATAACTAACAACAAACTCAGGACAGGACCATAAAGACGACCTCTAACAGCGGCTTGCTCTCTCCTCTCTCTCTATATATATATTCCTTGTCTACTTACCTCTAGTTAAGTGCAGTCTTCTTCTTTTTCGTCGTCTTCTTCTTCCACATTCTACAACCTCAAGCTTTGCAGGTTTGTCGTCGACTTTGTTAGAGCCCTACAAAAGTACTCTCTTATCTCTGGTATTGTTCGCTGCACCAGCTCGTTCTGCCTGCATTTTCCCATTTGACTATGTTTTAGACAAACAGCAATAAACAAATCTTATGGGACAGAGAGATAGAGGGAGAGAGATCTTGTTTATATTACCATGGCCTTGAACTCAGTTTATCAAAATGCTCCAGGATGAACAAGATACAAGCTTGCCTCAGCGACATCGCATGGAATGCCTCTGATAGCTCGTACATGACTCCTATGCTTTCCAACGTTATATCCTTTCATACGTACACAAAGAGTAACCGTGTCAGATTTCAATAGGTATTATGCAAACCACATCACTTTCCATTGCAATATAATTCTGGCTCACCTGAGCAATCGTGTATTCACAGAGTCGTTTCAGGCCATCCAAGAGATATTGATCCGCTGCTCTTAAAAGATCTTTTGATATCTCAGTAGTTATGTCGACAGATCCCGTGTATATAAATCTGAAAAACATAATCCAAGTGAGTCTATTAAATGATATGAAAAGTTCTCACAGACTTTTCGAAACCTCAATATCTCGAATGAGTCAATTAAAAGCCTGTAGAAGTTCACTATACCTCATCATTAACTCAAACACCTCCCATTTGATATTTGGAATCTCAATATCTCTAGCGTCTTTTTCCTGTGGTATTAAATGAAAAACAAACCATGACCCACTTAAGCTCTACTTTCCACACAAGAAAAATGTATTCTTTTGATAGAGAGCAGATCAGCATACACCCGTAGGTCATTGTCATCATAGCTAGTAAACGACATTTGTCATTTCATCCACAAGAACATTATCAAAAAGCCAAAAAAATTAGTTCACTTACTCTGTAACCACCATCAAACATTGCGCGAAATGCATCTGAGGATGCCAGCAAACAAATTCTGTGTGCATAGAATGTCCTTCCTGCAGTATGATTTTTTCTGTTTTACATATGGACTTTGGAGCTAACTAGATTTCCGCAACTTCTGAATTAATATATGATTACCTTCGACTAGAAAGGTTACATCAGAGAGCGTAGCATTATTTACATATTGCTCTCCGAGATAAACCTGTCACAAAAAGACATACAGAATACTGCATTGAGACTGCCACTCCTTACGTATTAGAGAACTAAAGCAAAAAGGAAACTCACCCTTTGTGTTGGAGAAGGAGGAGGAGCATCAACTGGAGAAAGTGCCATCGATTTATTTGCTAATTTGTACAACGCTGCCGCACCATCAAGTTGCTGCTTAGTGTTTGTGGAACCAAGAAGACCGAGTAGCAACTCCAACCCTGTCAAAAGACAACTCGATATAAAAACATTTTCACAAAAAAACATCTAAACTGGACAGTTGACGCTATAAAAGTCTTAACAAAATAGAAGACTAAAACAGAAAACAGCATCTCATTAGCTCATATAAATTAAAATAAAAATAAAAAACTGTCACATGCCATTGTCATCTATGAATATGGTTCTCTGATCCTCGGGTGAACAGAGATGAGCAAGAGCAAGAGCCACTCGTCGTTGGATAGACTTCTCTGAAATGTGCATTAGGTACAACAGATGTCTCAGAACCTACAAAGGAAAATCAAAGCACAGGTATATTAAAGGCTGAATAAAGAAATGCTTAACTTCAACAGAGCTTCAGAAACTCAACCAGGATAAAGCAGTTTCACTACCAATCGTCAATTGTGTATTTTTTTGGTCACCAAAGATGGAAAAAAACAAATTTAAAGACGAGTGTAATTCAACTTACTCTTCCATGAATCTTCTCCTCCAATCTCTTTAATGTTTTCGAGACACAATCTTTGGTTGCCTAAAAAATCATGGTATATAATAAACACTTACAGGGAAAGAGTAAAACAAAGAGGAAAGGTAACATCGCAATACATACTTGAACAATAAACTCTCCATCCTGTAGCTTCTGGATACCTCCCACCCTGATAAAATCCGACACATTGTCCTAGGGGAAGAAAATGGATCAATAACCCATTTATTGACGTTTACCATCAAATTTTGCATACTTATTAGAACATATACAGAAAGTAGCATAAGTATCATACAACACACCTCATTATCGGCAAGGCCATAAAGAGCAAAAGCAGCATTGTGTTGCAATGATCCATTTCTTGAATCAAGAAGCTTCAATAAAGGTCCTAAACCACCACTATGGGCAATCCCAGCTTGATTGTGGGCATCCTGTTAGAAAGAGTATGCTACTGTTTTAAAAACACAATAAGAAAACCCATCTTCCAGAACCATGGAAGTCAGCTCTTTTTAGCATCTATAAATTTAAAATCAAACAAATATAAAAGTAACAATAAGAAAACAGTTGACAACCAGGGCAGCGGCAAATTATCCAGGATCACTAGGTACTATTTAAAAACACCAAGAAACAAAAGCAACAAAATGACAGCTGTTGTGGTATCAAATGTTTAATCGAAGTTACTATTTTGCAATGCTCAAATAACTTTCAAACCGAACTACGAAAAGTTTTGTAACAAGAACCTGCGCCAATCTACCCAGTGCGAAGGCCGACATTTCCTTCAACTGAACATCCGGTGACTGCAGCATCTCAATCAAAGGACGGACAGCACCCCTTTGCACAATGTGCACCTGCAAAGTAATAGTTTTAAGCATAAAGTGAAATATGAACAAAAGACACCAATAAAACAGGGAAAATTATACAATTAGTGGGAAATGAGAAGGTATATTCTACAAATCAGCAGCAACAAACAATGTATCATTTCGTATAACCAAACAGAAAAGGATTTTAGGCTTTGCGGAATGGAAAAAGAGCTGCGGATAGAAAACCTGGGATGAAACTGTACCTTACAATCAGAATCAGTAGAGGCAAACTGCCCAAGTAATAAAGCCGCCTCTCTTTGGCTCTCAGGACAACAAGAGCTGAAATAGAAAAACTCAAGAAATCACAAGAATGAACTTGGGGTAAACAGCTAAGCATATTAAGAAAAGAAAAAAACCCCAGAAATAGAGAAGCTATTACAGAATTTTAGCTCTAGTCAGAACTATAACAACTCTATGCTGAACCATGTACATCAAAAACGTGAGTCTCCACATACCTAAGAAGACCAATGACAGGTTGCAACGCCCCGGCAGCAAGAACCTCTTTTTTAATGTGTGGAGACGAGTGTACTAGATTGCCTATAACTCCAACCTAAAAAGGTATGAATCAACTGGTTATTTCAATGTCAATCCCACGTACATAAATAAGTAGCAAAAAAGTTGATTATAAATAGTAAGATTCCTAACCGCTTCATAATGTATAGCAGCATCCTCTGATCCTAGCATTAGGATGAGCGTGGGAAGAGCATTGCACTCAACTATCTGCAAAGAAAATAATTTTCATGCTCCGCCCAAATCTAATTAGAAGCTGTATGTAAGATAGCAATATTTACCTGGTTCTTATTATCATCATTTTTAAATGCAAGGGTTCTCAGTGCCCCAGCTGCTGCTCGCTGAACCTTTGAATCAGAAAATTCAAGTAACTCCACGAGAGGTGGTATACCGCCTTCCATCCTGTTTCCAAACAACTGGAAGTTATGAAGATAGTTGTACTGAAGACAAATATCGAAAAGGAGGAAATCACTTCACTTAAAAATATGCTGACCTAACACGAGTCTTGATACTGCTGTTCTCATGAGCAAGATTAGTGATGGCATCAGCGGCTCTTCTGATAACACTATTCACAGCTCGAGAGCTAGAACCACCTTTGTTTCTCTTCAGCAGATTCACTAGATGAGGTAAGGCACCTTTGTCTACTATCAGTTTCTGATACTCTGGCTGTTAAAGCAGTCAAATCCCAAAACACGATCACACAAACTATACATAACAATCCCGTCCGTGTATAAAAAAAATTTCAATTACCAAAAGTTTCCTAAATTTAAGCAAGATTTGAAGTAACAATAACATAAAAGGAAACTGCTTTCAAGTTTCTAACATAATACAAGGAGACGGCCGAGAGAAATGGAGGATCAAAAACCTTAATTGCAAGAAGACCAAGCGCAAAAGCGCTTCCTTTCTCAACCTCGTGTTCGAACGGCTTCTCAGCCAAGTCCCCGCCGTTGTACGGCGGCGCTTGTAGATGCGTCATAAGAGCAGGAACAGCACCTCCGTCGACAATCAAGTTCACTAAATCCTCTGCTGAACATGACAGGGTCACTAGTCATGTAACAAAATAGGAAGAAACGGGCATAAAAAAAAAAAAAGGAGTAAGATCGGGAAGCTGATCTTTCACCGTTTTTGGCGAGCTCGGCAAGGACTTGAGTGGCGCGTTTAGCAGCAGCGCGATCGGATTCTTGCCAAGAGAAAGCAGAGTTTAGAACGGAAACTTGAGCAGCAACCTCGCTGACAAGCGCTTGGCCTCCGTCGGTGGTTACAGCAGAGATCTCTCGATCTTCTACGGCGGCTGCTCCTTCCTCAAGCTTTCTCTTTTGTCCTTTACGCTCAGGAAAGCTCCAACCTTCTCGCCTCTCCGGTTGTTGCTCCATCGTTCACAGAGTAGAGAAGACGACGATCCGAAGATGAGGAGATCAGAGAAGAAGAAGAAGAAGAAGCGTTTTGAAATCAATCCACCAAGCACAAAAGAGATCAGGGGCATTTTCGTCACTTCACTCCACACAGAAATAAAACCCCTTTCTTCCTTTTTTTCTAGTTTAATAAATTTATTTAAATTAAAAAAAAAAAAATCAAATTCGAAATTGAGATGAGACACAGTCACAGATATGTCTCGTGGTCTGTTTTTATGTCCAAAAATAAGTATAATCACGGAAACGTAATAAATAAAAATTAAGATGGAGAATGAAATGGTTATGCATATCTATTAAAAAAATTAAAAAATTAAAAAATTAAAAAATGAAAGAACAATTGCTAATTTGTGTGTATTTAATCGGAAAATTGAAAAGATAATCCAACGACTAAATGTTTCGAGGTTTAATTCATTAACAACAAAATCTTACATAATAAGAGAAGGTTTCTTCTAAACTTTGTTTGAGACGATGACATCTAGCGCTTTATATAGTTGACACTGTCTTTATATTAATTTTAATTTATAATTTATTATACACAATTGTTTAAGATCGATTGCTAATTAAATATGGCCACAATTGTCAACTTAATCCCTTCATTGTAAAATAAAAGTAAAAATAAACCCGGTAACCTCTAGTACTTAAGAAAGTAAAGTATAGAAGTAGGCTTTTGGACTTTTTGGTGGTCTGCCACAAAGGAGACGTGTTTGATAGTGTGAATAAAAAAAAATATCAAAGAGAGAAAGAAAGAAGTATTTCTTTAATTTGAGAAGATAAAAAAAAAAGGAACCACTTCTTTATAAAATGGTGACCACACCACCACATGTATATATATGAAAACTTCGAAGGCGCGAGAGCATGCTTTGTAGAACACAAAAGGAAAGAAGAACAAACGATAAAGTGAGGAAAAAATAAAGGGTATATTAATTAGTACTATAGTGTATTCATAGCTCATTATGATTGATATATGGAATTCAGTACCATATACTCATATCATCCTTTTGTGTCTCTCTCAAATCTCAATAATAGCATCACCACAACAACAAATTTAAGAGATTAGGGTGTGTTTGGGATTTGCACTGAGCTTGGAACATAAGAGCACACAAATGGGTAACCAAACCCTTGGTTTCTAGATTCGCCAAGATCCACTTTTTTCAAGTATCCCTTACTTCCAATGATGTAAGCAACGTTGCGACTGGGGTAGTTATGACTTTCTTTAATAACAAAGACTACTATCTTTGTCTCCTCGTCAACGAAAAAACTCCCATAGAAACTATGAAATGATGGACCAGAGAGTGGTATCGTATCAACAGCTAAGAACAAGTTGTTCCACGACACTGCATTGGGCTCAACTTTATTAGTAATCCATATCTTGACGGGTCCAGGTACACGGAAATCCCAATATAGCACAGCAAGCTGCTCTTCTCTAACACTAGAAAGAATCACAGTATCAAAGAAGAAAGAGTGGAAAGGCAGAGGTAGACGCGGTCCAAATCTCTCCGTTGTGAAATCAAAGCAGACTAGGAAATTTGGTGGTGTTTGTCCTCGTCCTAGTGGACGCTTCTCTTGAACATACCAGTAAGTGTTGCCCTTTACAGACGAGCTACTTTGTATCAACGGCATACACCAGTCCGGAGCAAAACCATCAGTGACCTTCCATGACCTACTCAAGTTTAAACTGTACATCTCAAACTCACAAATTTGGTTGCCACTCCCGTCGACCTCATTCACAAGTCTCAAGATTTTGTGCTTCCTCTTCTCCTTCTCGTATCCGAAAGCGTACTTCTCACATTTGTGGTAAGAATTACTGGGTTCAATCCACCTTGTTTGTCCCAAATAAGGGTTCCAAACAACAAGCCTAGATGAGTCTTTGTTTTTGGTGATGCATAAGAATAAACCGCCGCAGGGAAAGATTCTAGATATGTCGACAGCATCTGCATGGAGATTACCTATACGTTCCATATATGGATATATGAGATGGACGCTCATCAAGGAAACTTTACTATCCAGCATCATCAGCACCACCATCTCGATTCCCTTCCTCTGCTTCTTCTTTATAAAGCTCTCTTTTTTGGTCAAAGTGTTCCACTCTTTGCAGATCGATCGCAATTTTCCTAGAGATGTCACCGGAAGCCTAGAGAGCACCTCCTCCTCTATATCACTTGGAAGATCGGACATGATCTAATCTTCGAAACGATCGACTCTGTAATTTAAAATAAGCAATGACTCACTTTTAGCTCTCTATTTTCTACTCTTATATGACGCACGGTGGTGACGCTAGGGTTTCCGAAAGGAAAAAAAAAAAGGAAAAACAAAACCAAAACAAAAATAAAAATAAAAAAAGTCGTGTTCTGTGGGTGTCGAACCCGGGTTCTGAAGGGTCTTGTGTTTTTTTGGGTCAAGCACTCCAGTAGCATGGGTTCGGAAGATTCGACCGTGTGTTACCAACCTAATCACGGCATGAAAACATCTAATGTAAAGTTAAATGTCTAATAAGTACATGATATAGTTAAGTATTGTTTTCATTCTTAGAACGATTAGACAAATGCATAGAGAGAGAAACTGCCACACACTTGTTTAAAAATTTTTGTGTCCTCCATTCTTTTCTTGTGTAATGAAAGAAGACATCGTGGTGGCCTCGTAATAATTGGAGTGACATCTGTGATCCATCTAACGAAGACGCCAAAGGTTGATTTTCACTTTTACAGAATTGGACATTATTGAGTTTTTATGTCAGGGATTAATTTGATTGTTGGGTTTAAAATGTTAGGCCAGAGTTACCAGTAGTAGTGGACCCTGTCCTATAAACGTTGAGCCATAAGTCACTTGGTGGATTTTTGCTAACAAGACATCTGAAACTTGCATGTGCACACATCAATCCTCATCATTCATTGTCACAACACTATACTCTGCGCTCCTTGATCTTTAGTTATCTTTGGCATTTACTCTTTTGTCTTCTCGCACCTTTCAAATCTTAAACTAACAAATCATTTTTAAGTATAAACCAAATATTTGATCTTTTTGATCAAACCCATACCTTAGTTACAAACAGATATATATACACAAACTAACAAGATTTTCGAATTCAAAAATATAATCAAAAGCAAAAAAATGGGTGTATTCAAATTCAATAATGATTAAAATTTTATTGTTCTCCGGGTATGAAAATGTTCACATTTACACTGTCACACCTCAGATCTCAATCACAAAGATCCATCTAATCACAAAACCCAACCAAGGGAAGGATAAATATAAACCACACAAAAGATGTTCATCAAGTTCGTCTCTCTACTCTGTTTTTGTGTAGCCTTAGAGGAAACAGAGGAGGCAATGGAGCAGATGACTTAGAAGGAGTACAAACAGGAACATGAATCATTGGTCTTATCCTAATAGTCACAGATCTCGTCCTCTCTAACCCTTTCTTACCTCTCTTCCCTTCCTTCTCTCTCTCATCCTTCTTCACCGCATCACCAATCGAGCTAGAAGAAGACGATGTCGAGCTCGAAGAAGAAGACGGCGAGAGAGACGATACCCTCGTTGACGAAACCGTTGTCGTCGTGGTGGTCCTCTGTTTCTTCAGCCGTAAAAGCTCTTTCCACAGCACAGTGCACTTTGGTGGACGTGGAGAAGGGTCGTCGTCAAGAAACCAGCTTCCTCTGTTGTTGTTGTTGTTGTTGTTCTCCTGCTCCTTGTTGTTATGAAGAACCTCCTCTCTCACTACTTTATGATCTTCTTCTTCTTCTTCGACTTCAACTTTTGTTTTCAAGTTGACGTTTTTAAGCTTCTCTGAATGCTTTACCTGCCAGAAAGGAAGTAACTTTCCTTCACAGAACAACTCGTCGGCGGTAAGCATCGTTTGGTTACTCGTTACGTTTTCAGACAGAAACTCAAAGTCTCCAGCTTTCACCAAGTTCGTCTTGTCTTTTTCTTCTTTGCCGACAATGAGGTTCACAGGGTTGATACAGATGTAATCTCCGTCGCTATCTGATGATGACAAATCCGCTGAGAAGGAGATACGTGGTCCTGACGACGGTGGTGACGCCGCCTCAGTCATGAAAACCATCTTAGCTTCCGCCATTGTAGCCGTTTCCGCTGATACCATAATGTTCGTACTACTATGTAACAACAACGGAGCTAGTTATGAAGTGACAAACAAAATAAGTGTAAGCTAGAGCAAGTGGACTTTGAAAGAGAGAGAGAGAAATGAAGATTCAGAATGTTAAGTTGAGGATAACATTTATATAAAAGAAAAATTCAAGGACAGAGAGAGAGAGAGAGACAAGTAATGAGGTAAGACTACCACATGGACACGTTGAGATGGAGACAAATTCACAGAGAGCTGTAAGAAGGAGAAGAAGGATGAACCTATGGAAGATGAAAGATTAGATGATGTGAACATGCATTTTGCAGATATAAATATTACTCACATCGATCGGGAGTTGCATTGGATTATTAAAAAATACTCCATATATATTGTGTTTTTCAATGATTAAATCTGGTTAATTATTAAGAAATCATTTGAAAATTGTAGATTTGGATTTGAAAGGATGGATCGAGGGAGGTTTGACTGAAGGGGTTAAGGAGGAAGCTAGAGTTGAACAGAACAGGGGACACATGTCCTCACATGACCTTTCGTGTCTTTGCCATGTGATAACAAGTACAACTCTCTTGACATGAGATACTTCCCTAACAATAACTTATCTACCCATTGGGCATATCAAAAACAAAATTACCATTGGGTTATAACCTTTATACAGTAAATATGGAATCCTATCATTGGATAATTAATTACTTAAAAGTACAAAATTATGATGTCTTTATAATCATTGGATAATTAATTACTGTCGGATAAGACGAGATCATAGCTCCTATAATTTGATTTATTTCACCTTCTGCTTATTAATACAAATATTACAATCGTAATGGTTATTTTTATTTTTTTTGATGTAACCCAAAAAACCAATAATATATGTATTTTCGATCAGCTTAAACAATTATGAATGATGATTACTCGATATTTAAACTTTGAGGCACTTTGAGGACGGCGGGTTTCTTGGTGTTGGACCACTCCTTTTTGTTTTGGTGCAGATCGTTGTAGTTATTATCATTGCCAAAATATATACAAAAAATATTATTACGATTACATCAATACATCCCCTTTTTAAGTGCCAATATGTCAAAATACAAAATATTGTATGATTCTACTATTATTGTATAGTTTTTATTTTCTTTTATTTTCTATGCAACAGTGCATATATTAAATGCTGTCGCGAGAGGAGTGAGTGAGGGAGAGAAAGAGACAGCGATGTTACCAAAGATCTTACTAAAACACATGTCACTGTTTATCATTATTAACTGTCCATTACCATGCCATGCAAATACAAAATTCCAGCCTATCCTACTCCATTTCAATATTTGATCCTGGCCACCACTAATCATCATTAACCAGCACACTAGTTATGTTATTAACTCATTACTCTATCAATTTTAACTCACGCAAAAATATTGGCATAAAAGAATAACGTACACACACACAAAAAAAAAATCATCTTTGTAGAATTAGAGATCGACGTTTTATACATTCTTCGAACCAATATTATCCCATACATCATTGATGATAGTATATAATATTGCAATAAAAAAATATAGTAATATAATTGAAAGTTGTAACTAGATTGGTCCCCTAAACTGATATTATATCATTGCATTTCACTGTGCTTGTGTTTATACAAACATCAAGATGGTCAAGGAAAAAGTGAAGAGACCCGCATTATTAAATGAAGTTATGAAGACTTTCATTTTGGCTATGATTAAAACATATATAGAAGTGAATATTTTAGTTTGTAATGTATAAGAGAAACAAAGTCTAGAGGAGCTTTGACTCTGACCGCATAACTAGAATCTTGTATCACGTATATAACCGATTCTCAATGCAAAGAAGCACATGCATCCATCCACTTAGAGCCAAACATATGCATATGTGGTTAATGTTGTTGAGCTTCTACTCCACGTATATGATTAAATTGTACGACCATCATCTAGAGACATATATTATGTATTGTCATGCGATTCAAATTATATCCAAGTTTCACAAAATATTACTGTACTGTTATGGTTTATTAGTGACCTATGATTTTCACAAAAACATAGATACAGAAATATCCACCAAAATCAATGTCTATGATTATGTATTAGAGAGAGCAGTTTACTTCTTTTCGCATATTTAACATATGTTTGTATTATCATGCCATTATGACATTAACGACCAGATTCACGAGATCCCGCCGTCGACCACGATGGACGTTAAGAGGGAGGGGTTGAGGTGTGTTTTCACTTTTCAGATAGATCATGAATGGGATAATGACTCCGCTTCTTGCATTATAAGACGCATTTGCATTTGAAGCGACTAGATTATATATATATATATATATATGTATAGTGTTATTGTAGAATTTCACTAATATAAATCTAGATTGTATTAGAGATAAACAAATCTTAGTGACGTATACATATATAAAATCTATGTACATGATTAAGAAAAAAGTAACAGAATTAATAATCTGTAAGCATATACTTTTGCTTAATTTGTTAAATATTTTCTTGTATATGCTGCTTACAAATTACTTTGTGTTTTATTGCTAATGTAATCTTATTTTGCATCATATACAAGAACAAATTTAACAAATGAAGCAAAATTATGCTGAACTAGGTTGGTATCCGCGCTACGTCGCGAGTTATTTTTAGATATTTTATTTGATTATTTTTTGTTTTGTATTTTTTGAAATAATATTTGTTTTTACATTTTTTAGAATCAAATATTATAACGAGGAATTCTTCAAAATGCAACATCATAAGTCTTATGTCCCTGCACTACACTATGATCATTGTGGAGATCGCTCCTCTCTATCTTGCACAGTTTCTAGAAGATCCGACGAAAAACCTCTGTAACTGGACTAAATTATTCTTCTCAAATCATTGCTTCATCTTTGCCTCTTCCTTTCACGGAGTCGCTTGCAACAACTGCAAGGTTTATAAACTCTCATTATTAAACATATCTCTCCATGGCTCAATCTCTTCGTACCTCTCTAATTGCACAAAACCAAATGAAAAATAAAGAAAATAAATCATGATATATATTAGAAGATAATGACCAATATGGTAATCCAAAGCCTCTAGCAATGATGTTACCATATAAAACGAGCACCATACCACCAAAGACAAAATTCTCAAGGTAATCGACCAATCCCATGAATGTACAGAAGAGAGTACTCAATTCTCTTATCACCTGAAATCTCCATAAGCACATTTGATGTTTTTGCATTTTACAACACCAAAAAAAACAAACCTTTAAAAGCAGAAACAAACGGGTTATAAGACAAACTCAATCTACTAATTTCATCCAATTGCTAACAAAGGAATCAGCGAATCGGTAAAAGAAATTAGAAAAATGAGTAGTCTACACAAGCTGTATTCAATTGAATCTCCAAATTTTGCGAAGCAGCAAAAGGCAATTAGCTGGTGGATCCAAGCATAACCACATAACATCGCCGAGAAACACACCAGAGCCTCAAACAAAACGTCATCGGCAAAGAAAATCAAGGCAGAGGAAAGTAGATCATGCAAAGAGCAAACCCTCCCAGTCTAGTAATCATGCAAGCTTGAAATCTTCAATTTGAGTATTTGAAAAAACAAAGGAAACATGGCCACGAAAAACCATGTTAACGACAAGAGCACGACAACGGAAAAGCTGTGTTGACGGCAAGCACACGACAACGGAGAAGTTGTGTTAACAGTGATACCGGATCTCGTCTAGGCATAGAAGACGACAAGATATGTCGGACTCGGACGACGATATATATGAATCTCTTTCTCTCTGAAAAAATTGATCGGTACAAACAAGAAGACAATCCACCTAGACAAAAAAAGCTGATCTGTATTAATTGTTTTAATTTGATTGGTTAGTGATTTTAATTGATGTGTTAACACCATCTTGAATATTAAAGCTGATGTGTCATCACCTGGTGAAAAACATCCAAGTTTTATTGTACTGATTAGAATCTAATATGTAAGCAAAATTAAGGTAATGTAATCTTATTTCGCATCATTTACAAGAATAGAAAACCAAAGCTTATTTGTGTTTTATTGCTAACGTAAACTCAAAATTAATAAATTAGATTTGGGTTTCAAGTGAAATAGAGAAATATAGAAATCATAAAAAAAAATAGTTTTTTTTTTTTGGTCAAATCCTTTTATATATACTAGGATGTCGGTGCGGGGAAAATGAAAACTTGAAATGACTAACATTGTTAATTTCACATTTCGAGTGGAAATTTTATGCTAATTCTTTAACTGTATAGTATAAAAGTCAGAATTAATGACTAAAATTAATCAACCAATTTAATTAAATAAATTTTTTGTTGTATATATAAAATCGATTCAGTGACAATAAGAGAATAATGTTAAAGATATATGAATCAAAGCTTGCTGAATCATACTCAGATAATCAATTTTGAAAGAGATTCACATAAAACAAAATTTAAATCATTATTCTATCGAAATTTACAAAAAAATAATAAGAAAAACAGAGAGAAAGAGCTCATAGCTGCAAAATATGATCAATGTGGGTATTAGATGGAAAATGACACCGAAAAAAGTTAGATGAATAAATCAATAAATAAAACAATCCAAATTTTAACAAAGATGAATGAATCAATGTTGATTAATGAATTGAAAGAAAATAATACTCAAAAATTTTAAATTTGGAGGTGTTATCAAAGAACAAAACTCTGTTCAAAGTCCATAAAAATCTATATATATATATATAAATAAAGAGGTGTAAAACAAAAATGTGTGAAACAAACAAGTTAAGAGATTATTAACAAATCTAAACATTGCAACTTTTGAGATTATTAACAAATCTAAACAGTTAGATGAGATAATAAAAACAATTTCATCTGTTAAATTTAAATTGACCCCTAAGAGTGGATTTGCTATAATATATAAACATATAAATCTATGAAAAATTAGAAATCACAATCAATTACCTAGATTAATACTTGGAAGAGATGATTGATACGGTATAAATGGAAAAAGACCCCAAACAAAAGTTAGATGATGAAATCAATAAATAAAACAATCCAAATTTTAACGAAGATGACTGAATCAATATTAATTAATAAATTGAAAGAAAATAATACTCAGAATTTTTAAAACTTGGAGGTGAAAAACAGTACTAAAAAAACAAAAACTCTTTTCAAAGTCCATAAAAATCTGTATATTTATAAAAATAAAGAGGTGTGAAAACAAAAAGGTGTGAAATAAAAAAGTGTGAAACAAAAATGTGCGAAAACTAACAAGTGCAAACATTGAAAGCTAGGGGTACGACGAACAAACACAACTGTTGGATCAAAACATTGCAACTTTGAGATCATTAAGAAATCTAAACCGTTAGATGAGACATTAAAAACAATCTCATCCGTTTGATTTAAATTGACCCTTAAAAGTGAATTTGCTATTATATATAAAATTTTAAAAAAAAAACACTCCAATAAATCAATTCTTTGATTTTTATTTATTAACTTGTAAGTTTAAAATTAAAATAATACTCAGAAAACAATACAATCGAAACTTGTTTTAATAGTCCTTAAAAATCTATATATAATAAACAAAAAGGTGTAAAATACAGAGTTGTAAAACATAGATGTGTGAAACAAAAATGTGTAAAAATTAATAGGTGCAATTTTTGAAAGATGGGGGTACGACGAAGAAATACGATTATTGGAAGAAAAAAACTTGCAATTGTTGGGATTATTAATAATTCTAAACCGTTAGATGAGATAATATAAATAATCTCATCCATTAAATTAAAGTTGACCCCCAAAATTGGATTTATTAGAAATAGAACAATACAAAAAAGAATAAAATAAACTTTGTATGCATGAAGGTTTATGTCTTTATAGATCATTAATGTTATACTCTTTCCGAACTATATGGTCACACATATAATAATAATAATCTAATAGAGAATAAATTAACTTTATTCGTATTTAACCAAATGGACACTAACATGTTCATTCGTAAGCTTTTGTCATTAGTTCGTTGAGTTCATAAATCTATTATATCTATTACAACGCATTAGATATAAATACCTTGAATTGAAGATTGATGCAGGTTAATTAAAAAACACTCCAATAAAACAATTCTTTGTTTTTATTTATTAACTTGTAATTTTAAAAAATACTTTGAAAACAATAAATTGAAACTTGTTTTGTAGTCCATATATAATAAATAAAGAGGTGTAAAATATAAAGGTGTAAAACATAGAGGTGTGAAACAAAAAGGTGCAAAAATAATAGATTTTTGAAAGATGGGGATACAACGAAGAAATGCAAAAATTAATAGGTACGATATTTTGAAAGATAGGAGTACGACAAAAAGACACAATTATTTGAATGAGCAACTGTTAGAATTATTAATAATTTTGAACCATTAGATTAGATGCAATAACTGAACTAATCTCATCCATTGAATCAAAATTAACACACAAACAAACTGAGTTTGCTATTACATATAGATATTTTTTTAGTTTCGGTCGGAATATTTTTACCCGACCCGTCCACGAAGCATCGCCTCCTCGTCTCCGTGGGTTTAGGTTTTTTCTTTGTACGTTTTGGCGCAAAAAAAGACGATGGCGATGATGATGCATCCACCGCAGCCGCAAGGCTATCACCATCCACAGACGCTCGAAGAAGTTCGAACCCTTTGGATTGGTGATTTGCAGTATTGGGTCGACGAGAATTACCTCACTTCCTGCTTCTCCCAAACCGGCGAGGTAACACCTCTTCATCTTCTCTGGTTCCTCAGCTTCTCTTAATTGTTTTGTGACTTTGTCTATTCCCAATTTACTGCTCTCGATTCTTCTGGGTTTTGGTTTTAGGGTTTATTTTCCGATTAGGAAGAGATAAAGCTTGGATTTTTATTTTCGGAATTTTTTAAGGGTTAGCCTAAATCTCTTGCGATTCATTGAAACTATAATTCTTGATATGGTTCCATGTTTAGTGTTTATATAGTTATGCTCTGTACCTCTGTGGAAGCTTTGGTTCTGTTTCCTGCAAGTAAGAGTTGTTGATAGATGTGTATGTAATTTCTTAAGCTTTGATTGTTATATGATTCCTTAAGTGTTTAAAGGTATTTGAATCAAAATTGTAATGGTTTTATGTGCAGCTTGTTTCTGTCAAGGTGATACGTAACAAGATCACAGGGCAGCCAGAAGGGTATGGGTTTATTGAGTTTGTGTCTCATGCAGCAGCAGAGAGAACTCTGCAGACCTACAATGGCACTCAGATGCCTGGAACGGAACTAACTTTCCGTTTGAATTGGGCTTCGTTTGGCTCGGGACAGAAAGTTGATGCTGGACCTGATCATTCTATCTTTGTTGGAGATTTAGCACCAGATGTTACTGATTATCTCCTTCAAGAGACATTCCGTGTTCATTATTCTTCTGTTAGAGGTGCCAAGGTTGTTACTGATCCAAGTACTGGGCGATCAAAAGGTTATGGATTTGTTAAATTTGCAGAGGAAAGTGAACGGAACCGGGCCATGGCTGAAATGAATGGCTTGTATTGCTCAACAAGGCCTATGCGAATTAGTGCAGCAACGCCTAAGAAAAACGTCGGTGTACAGCAACAATATGTCACTAAAGGTATGAGAACGAAACATGATATTTTGTTTTATGTTAAATCGAAATTTTTTTTAGTCCTGTTTGGAACTCATTTGCTTTATTGTGATGTTTTTTCTTTAGCTGTTTACCCGGTTCCAGTCCCATCTGCAGTTGCTGCACCAGTCCAAGCATACATTGCTCAACCTGTACAAGGGGTTCCACCTGAAAGCGATGTCACATGTACAACGGTAAGTCTTATCTGGAAACTTGAGCTTTTTTTTCTTTTCTTGGTATTCTCCTGATTGCTTTTTTCATGCATTGGTTTGTTGTACAGATTTCAATTGCCAATTTGGACCCAAATGTTACAGAGGAAGAGCTGAAGAAAGCATTCTCGCAATTAGGAGAAATAATTTATGTCAAAATACCTCCAACGAAGGGATATGGTTATGTTCAATTCAAAACCAGGTAGGCCATCCAGCACCTGCTATTGCTTCCTTGTATTACTTTGTCATGTATACTTATTTCTAGCTCTGTTGACTAAATTTTTGACTTATACCCCATGCTGACCCCAGGCCTTCAGCCGAAGAAGCCGTTCAAAAAATGCAAGGACAAGTGATTGGTCAACAAGCAGTTCGCATCTCTTGGAGTAAAAATCCAGGACAGGTAAAAACTTTATGTTCGGAATTCTCCTGATTACCTTATTATACTTGCTAGCTTACTGAATGTTGTTAATGATCTTTGGTATTTGTTAAAGGATGGCTGGGTCGCACAAGCAGATCCAAATCAGTGGAGTGGGTATTATGGTTACGGACAAGGCTATGATCATGCATATGCTTATGGGGCAACTCATGACCCATCCTTGTACGCATATGGTGGATATGGCTATCCCCAGTATCCGCAACAGGTAAAGAAATGAGTTTAAAAGCTTTTGCAATATGTGGATACTTCTTGTTTCTCACGGTCGACAATTTTTCAGGGAGAGGGTACACAAGAAGTTACAAACTCTGCGGGGGCAGATCAAGAGTTATATGATCCTTCGACCACTACTGACAAGTAAAATTCTTATTACTTTCTTAAAACAACCATACCTGGGTGGGTGATTAGTTGAATGCCTAATTTATTGTTACTTTGGCACTTGTAGGTTAAATGCTGCTTACCTTTCGGTTCACGCAAATAGCATATTAGGACGAACAATGTGGCAGCGTACCTCAGCGCTCACATCACAAATGGGCAAATGATCGCGCAGAGAAGAACAGAACGGTGGGTGCTTAGCTTTGAGAATCTTTAGTGTTGCCCATAGCACTTCCTCGTGGGACAAGTCCCTACTCTTTGTCTGACTGTTTCGCTTGTTTCTGTTTTTTCTTCTGTAATCTACAATTAGGATCTAGTTACAATGATGCTAAATCATGAATCTTCCAACTTTCCATGGCCGATGATAATGCTTTTTACGTTCTTACTTAGCGGTTATTAAACAAACATCACTAATGCACATATTTGAATTGAAAAAGAGTTTTGATACATTGAGAAACCTCTGAAACTTTAAATCAGTAGTAGACAAGCATAAAATATTTACGAACATGAAACACCTCCCTAATCACATTTTAAGCCTTGCTCCTCTCTCTTTAGTGAATCATGAGCAACCCAAGCCTTTCTTCTTGATGTACTTATGTTCTGACTTGACTGTTCCAGTGGTGTCATTTAAACGACAGTTCACGCCGCTTCTTAGGGTTAGGATCAGGGTTCCCTTTTCTCATCATTGCCACAAATTCCTCGTAGTTTATCCGCCCATCCTATACAAAAAAAAATGGTTATTAGACTGTTGTATTATGTGCTTATCAAGTGAACTTGTGATGGTGAAAGGGGCTTACATTGTCTCCATCAACCTCAGAAATGATTTCCTTAATGTCTCTGCCATCGTTCATGCCAAACTCTCGGAGGGCTTGCTCCAGTTCTTCCATTGTGATATATCTGCAAGGAACCGAGATGCGACCATCATTAGTTTTTTTTGTTTCATGTTATGATTTAGAATTGTTAAGTTGCTTTATAGCTACTTACCCACTGTTGTCTTTGTCAAAGTGTTGGAAGGCTGAGTAAAGATGTTCTTCTCTGTCGAGTCTGTTGATATGCATTGTAGCAGCTATAAATTCCCCATAGTCTATTGTTCCATTACCGTCCGCATCAGCCTTTATAAAACAGAAAACATCATCAGTCTTTGTTTTTGGCATCTTAATACATAAATAGCACACAAAAGTTGAGACTTACAGCTTCCATTAATTGCTGGACTTCGTATTCAGATAACCTTGTACCTTGCTTGGCAAGTCCTTGTCTTAGCTCCTCAAGAGTTATTGTTCCACTGTTGTCAGTGTCCATTCCTTTGAACATCTCCTTTAGCCCCATGATTTCTTCCTCTGATAAGCACCCAGCTATCACCTGTTTGTTGATGAGGCCATTTAGATATATAGACCAAAGACTTACATTGTTCGTTACATATATTGAGAAGATTGTTATTTACCCGTAAAGCAACTTTCTTAAAGTTGTTCATCGCTTTGAATTGCTTGAGCCTAGACATGACTGCATTGTCAAGAGGAACATCTGGTGCTTCTCCATCCTCCTTGATCCATGGATGGTCTTTAAGACAACAAAAATGTTAGAAAGAGTTTAAATGAGATATCCATATAGGAGGTCTTGAAATAAGAGCTGCTTACTGAGAACTTGAGCAGCGGTTAATCTTTGTTTGGGATCAGAGTTGAGCATCTTCCTAACAAGGTCCTTTGCTTGTGGTGAAATGGCAGGCCATGGATCGCTTGAAAAATCAACCTGTCCACTTAAGATGGCATTGAAAATTCCATTCTCCGACTCTGTAAATGGAAGCAAAACATGAATGAGTTAGATGACATCCCTGTCCTTTGGTTTTGACAAGATAGGAGGAAATCAGAAATCTTTATCACCAGCCCAGAAAGGTGGAACACCACACAGGAGGATATACAACATGACACCGATGCTCCAAATATCAGCCTCTGGTCCATACTTCCTCCTTAACACTTCTGGTGCAATGTAATAAGCACTTCCCACAATGTCTTTGAACACCTCTCCTGGCTTGTAGAACACGGATAGCCCGAAGTCGGTGGCTTTGAGAGGAGAATTCTCATCCTTGTTGAGCAACAAAAAGTTCTCTGGCTTCAAGTCCCTGTGGATAACCCCCATGGAATGGCAAGTATGGATAATTTGAACAATCGTGCGTAGCAATGACGCAGCGGCTCTCTCCGAGTAATGCCCCTTTGCAATGATCCTATCGAACAACTCTCCGCCCGCACAAAGCTCCATAACCAAATGCACAGAGTGCTTGTCCTCATAGGCACCTTTAAGCTCCACAATGTTTGGCTGACCGGTCAAGTGATGCATTATCTGCACCTCCCTTCTCACATCCTCAATGTCTTCTTTGTTCACCAGCTTCCTTTTCGCAATGGTCTTGCAAGCGAATTGAAGTCCCGTGGCCTTCTGCGTGCAGAGATGGGTCACACCAAACTGTCCGCGACCTAGCTCCTTACCCAATGAATATGAGCTCTTTACATCTTCCATTGGACGCCCTAAGACTGGTCCTATTGGCCCTTGTTTGGTTGCAGGAGGAGGAGATGCTGGCGGGTGTCTCGAAGCTTTCACAGAGGCCTCCGCGGCACCAGTACCACCGCCTCCTCCTCCATTTTGCGGTTCATCATTGGTATTCCCTGAATCCCGTCCATGAGAGCAACAATTTCCCATTGTTGCAATAAGGGGAGAGGAAGTAAAGCTCTCAACCAGGAAGAGAAATAGATATTAAAGATCTTTCTTCCTCTCTCTCTATTCTTTTAGGTTTTTGGTTTCTTCTTTAGCAAGAAAATTTAGGAGTTTTTGCTTATGAATGCCTATCAATAGCATTTTTCTGTTTTTGCAAGTCTCTTTCATTTTGCTGGCCTTCTGTTTCAAACGATAATGATAGAGAGGGACTTTAGGAACCAGAAGCCTGTCTGTATTTTTGTTATTTAAAGCAATATTCTTTTTAATATTAATTTAGGATTTAGTACAAAAGGTTGAGAGCATTTCCTGGATAATCTCTGATTTGCCTGTATACTCTAATGTTACCAATACTGTCTAAAATGAACCTTATATTATATAGTTTATTGAATACGATTTGCAATGTTCTTTGGAATTAGGATGCCAGAAACAGAGCCAAATACACTACTAGGATTCTCAGTTTCAGTAAGTAGGAATTGATGGGTCAACCTTGAGAGAATAAGCTTGTATTCCGCCAGCTACATTGTACACACTCTTGAAGCCCTGAGGAACAAGAAAACAAACCATTAAGATATGATCCTTGCATATATATATATATATATATAAAGGAGCAGAAAAGGCGTGTTACCTGAGACTGTAACCAGTTCGCAACTTGCATTGACCTGCCACCAACCTTACACTGTATCGAACAAAGGCCGCAACTCAGAGAACTTAAAAAGGTCATTTCACCATCAGAAGTTTTCTTTATTTCAAATGATCTTACAATCTATAGACCAACCACATTAGTATATGCAAGCGGTGTAAGAGAGCAAGCCTACAGAGACTAAGATTTATGAGAGGCTCTCAAGTCTCAACTCTTAACCAAATGCAAGGAAAACCTAATAAATCCACACCCAAAACAATCTGCTGGGACACCCATTTAAACACAGCCCTCACTAATTGCTCTCTAACTAACTCAGAACACCTCTAAATTGCTACATTTAGTGCTAGGCTAGATACAGTACGGCTAATATCTAACAGTTGGGACGAGACTGAACATACCATGACAAATACATCCTTCTCAGGGTTCAGCTTTGAAGTGATGTCTGGTGCCCAGGTTCCGAATTGGTGGAGCGGGAACACTTTGAATCCTGGCAAGGATGCGATTGCTCTGGTACAAGAAATAGTGAAACAGAATAGAACAAAACAGTGTGAGCTGACTATGGGTACTCTGTCCTTCTAAGATAAAACTGATAAAAGTCACGCATGTATCTAAAAGATACAAATAAATCATAATGTTGTGAAACACTGAGAGAGTATGACGCTAATCCATTGCGCTTCACTGAAGAAGGAAAAGTATGCCAAGGTGAGAGATGAAAGGAACTTACATCTCGTCGGGTTCTCTGACATCAATTAACTGAGCCTCATCCATGAAAACTGGATCTTGCATTTTGGAATGCAGCTCCTCCACCTGGATATCTTTCACAGGTTCCCTATTAAACAAAATTTCCCTTAGAGACAAATTTACAAGTCAACAGAAATTGACGCTAATAAAGGACAGTTTTCAGAAGAAATACCTCTCAGATAGAACTTGCAATAAGTGCAAGCCAAATTGGGTTCTACACCTCACCACCTGATTCAGCTCTGCTTTGAACGCAGCTTCCTCAAACTCTGGTACCTGAAAACAATTTTAAGTGGCATGTCATGTTCAGATTGCAGCAGGAACTTGCCAAAGTTCTTCCATTTGGAAGTCCAAACATTGTGGAATTATAATCATCATTTATATTCTACTACTTCCATTTACACATGGATTTCAATACTGAAAATTAATTCACCAGGAAGTGTGACATCACCCAATTGCTTGTAATATAACGAGGCTAAGACAGCAAGGGTCATATAGATCTGGAGGTGTCAATGCAACAATATAACCAAAAATAAATGGAACTAACATTATATCAAAAGAGAGCATACCATTTGACCCAGTTTTACCCATCCAAGTATACCACTATCCTTTTTGGATGGACAAATCGAGTACTCAGCCGCAAGATCATTCATATCCTCTCCTACACAAATAACAGTTAGATTATAAAAAACAGTAGAAACCCTTAATCTTCTGAGACAAACAAAATAAAAAAGACAGTCAAGTAACGAGAAATTTATACACGTATCAGTATGATATGTTCCACATTTATTCTTTATCCCAGTATATGATATGTCCCAGCTCCAAAAACCAATAGTAATTAAGTAGAGCCACAACTGACTAGCGCGATAGACATTGCGAAACATAATACTGTATTGTTTTAGCTCCACAGTGACAATTATCTTCCCAGAAACAACTAGATAAGCTTATAGGCCTCTATGTACCAAGTTGAAATAAAAAGCTTAAAAGCTCAACTGAATGTAAATATCACAAACGAGTAAGAAAGGGATAAAAGAAACAGACCATCCAAGATTTTCTTTTGGAGTTCAGCAAAGAGCTCAGTATCATCCCCATTAACAAGCAAATGCTGCACCAGAATCTCTCTACCTGGACTACTCCCACTGCTGCTAAACGAAGCTGGAAAAAAAAACAAAATATATATAATCAGAAATCAATCCAGCTAAAAAAACTAAAACAATCAAAGAGCACAGATACACACAGTTCACAAAGCAAGAGTAAATCGCACACGAATTTTGTAGAAAATCAGATCAGAGAGTACCTAGTAATCAATTGATGACAGCAAGAATAAAGGGGGCGAAACAGTTCATAGATTGGTGTACCTCTCATTTTGAGAGCCGAGAAACCAGAGAGCATGATCGGGCACGGAGAAGGAACGCGTGGTGGTCGGAGCGAAGAGATGCGTCCGCCGAGAAATGAACGAGAAAACGTCGAGAACCAGCGGGGATTGGGAGGAGAGACGATAGCGAGAGTGGACGTAACAGAGAGTCTCAGAACTGCGGAGTAAGACGCCGCCACCACCGCTGGAGATGATACCGCCGAGAGAGTTCCGGTCACTCTAAACATTATGTCTGGGTTCCGAGTTTGAGTACGGGCCCTCTGATCCACAAATACTGATTAGTATGGGTTTGACTTGAATTAATTTTATAAAATATAGATTTTACTTTTTTTTTTTTTTTTGGAGTTATAAAAAACTTATGATAACAGTAGCTTTTGATAGTGTCATCTGACTCATGATGAAATGTTGATATACATCTTTACAAAGTACATGATCTTCTCTATAGGTATTGAAATCTAACCATTGTTTTGTAAAGAATGTGTATCAAATATCGAATGAGCTATTCATTTGTATTTCAATATCAAATGAGCTTTACTTATTTCTTAATTGACAAAAAGAAAATGGCAAATGCTACAACGAGAAGAGAGAATGGACAATTAAGGGGGCTAATGCTACAATGAGAAGAGAAAAGAAACCAAACAAAGTTACAAAATCAATTGTCCTGCCGCTAGGTGGAAGGGGGCGAGGGGATAATCGGATGGGAAGTGTTAGTAGATGGTGTCCAAGCATATAGAAGCATGCCGAGTACAAGGACGACTGTGCCTGCAACAAACCCCCTTGGAAGCGTAGATGCCATCCCAAGGTACGGTAGGGGAAGCGTGAAGCAGAAAACCGCTATGGGCACTGCAACCGACAAAGCCAAGCAAATGATGTTAACTCCAATGACCATTGCGCAATTTCGCAGATTATAATAATCATATAATAATGTTAACTCCTTTGCAATCTAATGGGTATAAATACAGCGTTGTTGACTTATAAGATATCATAGACGTGATCATGGTATACCATTAAAAATTAGTACTAATTAGCTACAGAAGTAGGTTTCCATGAAAGTATGTCAAGGCTATATAAGGAGACAAAGTTTGTAACCTGAAACGGTGGATGCCAGAGACGAAACAACTGCAGATGAGATCTTGATGAGGCGTAGAAGGGAGATGTTGTAAGCCATGTTCATCATGACAAACATTACAGGAAGAAGGGGAGCCCCTTCGCATCCTGTGTCATACCCAAATCCGACCGTGTTACATACTTACATAGAGGAAAAAAACAAAGAGATACTGGAGCAGAAAGCATTAGCATCAACTAACCTGTTATTCTAGAACCAATGTTCAGAAAGCAAGCACCCCCGTCTCTGATATAGCTCGGTAGTTGGTTAAACGGTATGCCCCAAAGTTTTGAAAGAAAAGGAAGAAGCAACGCAATGCATATAACCTGGGTTGACCACAAAAAGATGCACATTAGCTAGCAAAGAGAATCACATTTTATGTTAATGAAAACGATGCTAAGAACGCAAATGATCTGGTTATAGAAAAATGAGCTACACTAGGAATACTTACTTGGAAAACTGAACCATATGAGTTTACAACAAACAGATCAAGTGAAGTACCCTGTAATAACAAGAGCCGATTTCTTTCAGAATGCAAAATCGCAAATGTTGTTAAAGGGCCTCGACGGCATAGTTACCTTCAATCGCTTTTTGCTATCTAGAAAGATGACTTCCTGCAAGGATATGGAATTTACCGTTAAAGCAAAGAGTGCCAACATCTTTGTAGTTAACAATATAACTAAAAAGTGATTGACAAACCTTCATTACTGTATCTGCTCCTTGAAGTAGAAAAGAAAACACCATAAGAAGACTCCAAAGTATTCCCGTATCTTTAAATGAATGAGCGGCACCAGATCCACTGAATATGGATGAGAAAGTAATATGAATGACAATTCAACATGGATTAAATTTGTTAAAACTGGTATTGGTAAGTCTAACAAAAGGAAAGAGGACAAAGAAACCAAGTCACTAAAAATAAAGTCAAGCAAGTTAATTGAGCTGGCTAACCTTGCCACACTGATGATTACACCAAATGCTACAAGAGTACATCCCAATATTTGATTTATTCTATATCTCCTCCCGAGAAAAATAATAGAGAAGAGAATTTGCCAGACAAGAAATGTCTGCAAAGAAATAAACGACTAGAATTAACTCTGAAACAAATTTTTAGACAACAAAATCATATTTTTAGTAAGCTAGCTAGTAAATCAAGAAAAAGCGAGTTTGAGGGAGCTTTTGGCACACCAAACAGAGTTCAAGAAAACATATGGAAGATAAGAGATAGTAATGTTTAACCTGAGATAAAACTGTAGTAGATGGTCCAGAGAGATTCGCTGAGTCAAAAAAAAAGCAAAAAGAAAACAACAGTGAGTAAGATATACTAATCTTACAGCTTACATATAACTTCATCGAACAATGAAAGTAAACATCTACTGAAAAAAATTACAGTAGAAAATGAGAAGGGAAAGAAGCTTTCAAGGTAGCAGCAACATACAAGCGGCGGCCATCCCAGCAGCTAGAGCAAGAGACTCCAAGACGCCAACAATCAAAAATGGAGTTTTTGGAACTGATAGCATCTCTTTTGTAACAATTCCAGCTCGGTATCTGAAGTACAAGACCGTAAAGTATACAGCTACATACCTGCGAAACAGAATGTAGCAAAGAGAAAATGACTACTCGTATGGACTACAAATACGGATCCATCTTGAGAGTTAGACAAGTATTTGACACGTGGCGCAGATCCAACAAAAACAATAAAATAAAATAAAAATAGTACACTCCTATACAGTACTCCGATGTAGGTGACGCAAAAGAAACCTACTCGCACGTGATTAAAAAGTTTAAATGCGCATAAAAATATTTTAGGTGACAAACATTAATAAAAGTAGTAGTAGTAGTAGTAATTGAAACAAGTCGCCAACTATGACCCATTTGTTAATTAAAAAAAAAAAAAAGAAAGGAATATTCTGAAAATTACATTTTACAGAACTGTACGGGCAAAGAGAATCACAATTTCCAGGAATTTCCACTTTCACCCATCGACCAAATTCGAAATCGCAGTTTCTATAATCAAAAATCTGAAATCTAACTTAAACTTACGACTGACTAATTTGAGAGGGCTGTGGTTGGTTAACACACTTACCCGAAGGTGGAGAGCTGCGCGAGGAAGAAGGGATATTGTTTGAGAGGAATCAGAGCCAGCTTATACAATACGCGGTTCCCTACTCCCAGCGCCGCCGTCGTCGCCGCTGCTATAACTATCTCCGTCGTCTTATTCTCATGTTTTCCGGCGACCGCGTGACCGCCGACCGCGTAATTTCGCGCGTCTGGTTTCTTGACGTCTCCGCCATCGTCAGATCCGAGCCAGGAGTTCGACGGAGGAACCGCGTCTATTAACCATAGCCTGGACTTTCGAGAGGAGCGCAGTACGATAGGCGAAGCACCACCGTTGATTTTGTTTCGACAGATTAGGGAAATGGATTGGGCTGGGTTGGCGTCACGCGATTCGATCGAGCCGATTGAAGCCGTTAAACCGGCGATTAACCGGACGGAGCTCGTTGTTGCCATGGTTTGTTTGTACTGGCTCGATCGGAAAGGTGGAATTGCGTTGAGTCGAGTGGCTTATACTGACATCGCAACTACCACCTCTTTGTTTGTTTTTTTTTCTTTTCGCAAATCCCACAGTTTGTTTTGAGCACGCCATAGCTACTTTATATAGAACTGTGTGATTAAAATAGAAGTGGCTTTTTTTTTTTTGGTGTCATCAGGGTATTTTAGTCAATTGAAGAATCCATATGTGCAATTTCAGATAGCATCATAAATGTAACTTTGGATTTTGGAACTTCAAAGCGACATTATTATAATGTTGTTGACCCAAATTTTTGTATAGTTTTTGGGCTGTTTGACCAGTTGACCCAACATTTTAATTGGGCCAAACTTTACTTTTTAGTGAACCTTGAAATGCGTATGTAGACTGAACCTGATAAATTCCTGTATTTTTAGTTGTTAGTTTTAATTGATAAGCAATTAACAATTAATCAATTATATTATTTGAAAGGTACATAATAACAAAACCTAAAAAAATGAGAAAATACCAGTATTTTAAGATTTCTTTTTCTAGAAAAATCAAACGAAATATTTATTATAAGACTAAAAACAAATAACATTCATCTTACCAATGTCACCATATGGTTATGCCAACTATACAATCTTTTTACCCTTAGTTTTTCATTTGTTGGAGTCAAAACCGGATAGTGTTAACGCGATTGTATTAGAGGATGTTAGTGGAAAGTCACGTCCACCACGAGAAATCCGAATGTAATTTGTTATTTTGTTCTTAATAAATTGTGGGAGGTGTTTGTCTTCCCTCTTTTACCAGAAAAAAAAACAAATTATAGCATCATAAATGGAAGAACCGTGTTGAAGTCATGAAGTTGAAAAATTATTAGGTTTCATTGTTGGCTTCTCAATACATCAATTATTAACTAAATTATTATGTTATGGTTGTAATGAAAATTTTTTGAGTTCAAAACTAGGATTGGGTTGATGGTAGAAGAGTCAGCATTGGACAAGGTGATATTTTATTTACCTTTGAAGAGGAGTTAGATGTGTTAAAGCAGGTAGCCAGCAAAAATAGTCATCGTTTCTTAGCCGGATGCTCTCCATTGCGAGGCGAGAAGATGTCTTGAAAATGAAAAATTCCACATACGTACGCGGATCACTATGCATCAAAATCAATTACACAGAACAACTCCAATGTGAATGATAAATAACAATTGGGTGATATGGGATACCACAGATTTGAATGCAAAACAAAAAATGCAATAAACCCAACTGACCATATGGATCATGATTAAAGTCTTATCTGTTTTATACTAGTATATAGTACTGTTGTAGACTTGTAGAAGTAGTTAAAAAAAAAGAGTAGAGTAGTTAGTTCGTTTACACTTTACAGGGAGTCGTATAGCTCGGATCTAATCGCAGTAGCACCTGTTTTACCTAATCACGAATTATTAAATTGGGGGCAGTGGAGCAGGATCATACCAGCTGTTGCTGACGTGGAAAACCGTAATTGGTTGGATTGATTTAAAAAAGGGGAAAAATTAAGTTAAACAAGACCCGACCCGTGACTTCTCCGACACTCATGACCCATCCACACCCTCTCTCTCTCTCTCTCTCTCTCTCTCTCTCTCATAGCACAGCAGAAGTAGGTGGAAAGCAATGTCCCCTTTTTTTTGTTTTTCTCTCTAGCTAAGCTACATCTCGAGGACGACGGAAGAACCAGAGAGATAACTCTGCGACGACGGCTGGTTCGTTGGTGTCTGTGTGTGTTCTTCCAATTGTGAGGAGGAGGAGGAGGAGAGAGGAGAAGAGTTGGATTTTGGTGAATTTTGTTTGTTTCTGTTGTCGCTTTCTACTGTTAGCATCGAAGGAGTTGAAATTGAAACCCTAGTGTTTCGGCTCTTTTTTTTTTTTTATCGAATTTTGGCTGGGTTTTGTTTCGAGGCTGGATCTGAGATTATGCTGTTGAGGCAATGGAGGCTTCTTTAGCGGCTTTGGAGCGGCCACGAGGTGCAGCTTCTAATACGGTAATGGAGGTTTCTTGCTGGGAGTGAATTCAGAATTTCTACTTGTAGTAGTGTGTTTCCAGGTTTTAGTTGTTTTTTTAATTTTGCACATCAGAGACGCTCGAATTGATTGCTAAAAATAGGCAAAGTATAAAAATCATTGCTAAAAAAATTATATAAATTGGAGTTTGTAGTTTTCTATTTCCGTGTTTATATGGCAGTGGTTGTTCTAGGAGTCTCCTAAATACATTGGGCCAATGACACAAGCTGTTTCTTGTATTCCTAAGTGCGTAATTTTCCTTGGAATAGCTCTTGTTGCTTTTAACAAAAGACTTAAACTATCAGTGCTCACGTGAGGTATAGTGTCTGTGTTGAGTGCATTTCCATAGTTAAAAGAAAATAGGAGCTTGATTGAATGAAATATGCTTCCTTTGTAATTTGTTTGAACTGGAAGAGGCTATAAATAAACAGAGAAGGCAAATCAGTGGTTTTCTCATGGATGAAGCTGCAAAATATACACAGAACAATATCTAGGGAAGGGGTTTCTCATTTAGGTAGAAGTAACTCACAGGACATATATAAGGGTGTCAACTGGTTCAGTGAGTAGCATGCCCGGTTTTGCTTGAATCGTTGATATTTGCGTAATATGTACTGAAACGATTACAGCAATTTAATTGACTTTACTTGCAAATATCTATTTTCTCTAGTTATCGAAATATAAGTTTGAAAACCAAACTGATGATTGTTACTAATATTATGGAACTCACAATTATTTTACAGGTTTTTAAGAGTGGTCCACTTTTCATATCATCTAAAGGTATCCTTGTGACATTTTGGCCCTCCCTTTTTTCAATTAATATTGTCACATTTCAATGTCTTTGTTCAGCTTGACAATTTCTTGGTGCTATTGTGATATCATATTCCATTGAACATGCTTATTGTGGTATTCTGCTCAATAGGATTGGGTTGGACATCTTGGAAGAAACGCTGGTTCATCCTCACACGTACTTCTTTGGTCTTCTTCAAAAATGACCCTGTTAGTATTCACAATCATACTCCCTCTTTCTACAGTTGATTTTGATCTGTGTATTGACTTATTTTGTTAATGTATGATAAGATTCTTGATAATCGTATATATTGAGCTATTTAACGAAATTTTCACAGGGTGCACTACCGCAGAAGGGTGGTGAAGTTAACTTAACCCTGGGTGGCATCGACTTGAATAACTCTGGAAGGTATGCAGAATATTGCTAGTCCATTAGAAAAGTTCATGGAACTCAACTTACTGTGTTTTTTGTTTTCAGTGTTGTGGTAAGAGAGGATAAAAAATTGTTGACGGTATTATTTCCAGATGGGCGTGACGGGAGAGCTTTCACTCTTAAGGTGCTTTTACACCAGCAGCAAATTTGATTTACTTTCTAGATGTCTACTATAAGAACATATTACTGCATTGTGATAGCCTTTTAGATGATCTTTGTACTAGTGTTATATTTCTTCTTGTGACCAACTTGGATGATGCAGGCTGAGACATTTGAAGATTTGTACGAGTGGAAAACTGCGCTTGAGCAGGCTCTTGCACACGCCCCTAATGCAGCACTCATCATGGGTCAAAATGGAATATTCCGTGCTGAATCGAATGAGGCTATCGAAGGTTTCTTTCCTCAATTTTTTTCTCCATGTTACAGCTTTGGCCTAAGCGTCTTATTACATAATTATGCCTT
Organism: Camelina sativa; assembly: GCF_030686135.1. NCBI lineage: Eukaryota > Viridiplantae > Streptophyta > Magnoliopsida > Brassicales > Brassicaceae > Camelina > Camelina sativa. The sequence continues at coordinate 7,949,821 of NC_141892.1, forward strand.
ATCATGCTTATGTATATTTCTGCCTTAATAGTTGACTTTTATTATCTATGCGTCATTCTACCTTTATTGTCCATAATTGTTAGGGCGGGATAAGCGTCCATTAAAATCCTTGGTTGTTGGAAGACCAATCTTACTTGCTCTTGAAGATATTGATGGAAGCCCATCATTCCTTGAGAAAGCTCTACAGTTTATTGAGAAGTATGGTAAGTTCTTAAGAAAATATTGATAGCTATCACCAAGCTTTATTGATTACCTGGTCTTTCCTACATGATTTTGCTGGGGCATGCACTTTTAGATTAAAATGTTCCATATTTTTATCAGGGTACTTAATACGTGGAAAGTATTCAGTTCAGTGAAAATTTTACTTACTTCCATGATTCTATTATAGTCTGTTGAACGATTTCTTGCAATAGTTGAAATCTGATGTATTTGTCTTCTTTGAATGCATTTGTCTTATAACTGTTTTTTTTTGTTTCCTTTCGTCGTCCTCTTTTGTCTCCTCAGGAACTAAAATTGAAGGAATACTAAGACAGTCTGCTGATGTGGAGGAGGTGGAACGTAGAGTTCAAGAATATGAACAGGGTACCTATAATCTGCTAACTGATTTCTCTCTCGATTAAGTTTAACACATCTTGTTAAGCTAATATATTATATATTCTTAGACTTCCCTGACATGTACTCTCTTCAATACACAATTTACATTTTTTCCCTCTTCCACTCCAAATAATACCTAGGCAAAACGGAGTTCACTTTGGATGAAGATCCGCATGTTGTTGGAGACTGCATTAAGGTAGTTTCTCCTCAACTTCTTATTCTGATAGTCTGTGCATTGGTACAATACTAAGGCAGTCTCATTTCACATGCAGCATGTATTGAGGGAGTTGCCTTCTTCTCCGGTTTCAGCATCTTGTTGTACTGCCCTGCTGGAAGCTTACAGTGAGTTCCCTTACCCTCTTCTCCTTCCTTCTGATAAATTCATACTTGTAAACATGCAGAATGGTGTGTGTGTATATATTCATGGGTCTGCTGTTAAAGAATATGTGGAGATCTGACTGAACTTTTGTAAAGTTAACGTCCTATTAATTGGTTTGCTGGATCAGGAATCGAGTCTAAGGAGGCTCGCATTAGTTCATTGCGCTCTGCGATAGCGGAAACATTTCCTGAACCTAATAGACGTCTACTACAACGGTATGTTTCCACATCTCCCTTTGAGTTGTTTTGAGCTAATAGTCGATTTCACTCTGCTAGCAGTTTATAGATTATATTAGATACTAGATGTTAAAATTGAGATTACTTATTTCCTGCCAAGTCTGAGTCTATTGGCCAGATGAATTTCTTGTGGTTCTTATGAGTAAGAGTGCTTGAGAAATCATTTATAAGGTGCTTTCTTAAACCCTACATAATTTATTTGTACCCTCAGGATTCTGAAAATGATGCATACTATCTCGTCTCATTCCCACGATAATCGAATGAACCCAAATGCTGTAGCTGCTTGCATGGCTCCTCTGCTTCTACGTCCTCTACTGGCTGGTGAATGTGATTTAGAGGACGATTTTGATAGCGGCGAAGACAATTCTGCTCAGCTTCTTGCTGCTGCTAATGCTGCCAATAACGCCCAAGCCATCATTACAGTTCTCCTGGAGGATTATGGAAGTATTTTTGATGTAAGCCGCACTCAGATCCTTTCATTCAACCTTAATCAATGTTGTATGTCTTATATGCTTATCTGCAATTTCAGGAAGAAAATATTCAAAGATGTTCGATTTCGACTGAATCACATATTGGAAATAGTGGGCCTGATGATTCGAGTGATGATGACAACAACGTGAAAAATGAATATCACAATGCAGATAATGAAGTTGAACAAGTGACAGATGATGATAACGAGCGTGCATTGAGCGGAAAAATGAGTGAAAGCAGCGGTTGCACAGGCAGTGATCTCTATGAATACAAGGTTATTTCTCCTTTGTCCAGTCTCTCTTCCGTCAATATACTCATGCATCCATCCAAGTTTACATGAAAGATTTATTTGCAAGTGTTGATGATATACTGAAATGCCTTTAAACTTAGGAAGTATGGTTCAGGAATTTAGGGTATGTTTGTTAGGTTTCAGCTATTATATCTCTACCCTATTTCCTAATGAATCAGAGTTCGCAGCTAAGAAGAAATAAAATTTTCATGATTGCTGAATACCTTCTATTCTTTGTAGGGATTTGTTGCTGATGACTCTGATATTGAATCACCAAGAGACTTAAATGGTCCAAGATGTAATTCAAACGTACGAACAGATCATCTTATGAGAAATCCTTTTGTCAACTCCACGGATCAACAAACTGGAGAGCAGATAGGTGATAATCCAACGAAATACGGAGAAAACTCATGTATTGTACATGTTAGTGAGTCTTATCAATCATCAGGGACAGTTTTAGTACCCACTCATGGGAACACTTTGGCTTCTCCTGGTCTTGAAGCATCAAGTGAGAAATCCGTGAATAAAGGCACACCCTCCTCTGTTCATGCAAAGCGCGCAACATTCTGGGGTCGTGGCAGTGTATGTTTTGCTTAGCTTGATCAAATAGTTCTGATTCTGTACATGCAGAAGATTTTGGCACATTAGTTCAAGTAGCATTCGATGCATGATACAAAAATCTTTTCCTCCAGTTTGTTATAAATGTCGCACTTTAGCTGAATCGTATAGAGATAATGAACCAACGTGGGTAGTATAATATCAATAATATTTTCTTTTTGTTTGTCTCAGGCCAGAAAGATATCCACAGATGGATCGTTTGATTCTTCAGGAGAAGACGAGTAAGGCTTTAACTCTTGGGTGTATTCTCCATCGCCATATGTTTATATATATATATATATATATATTTATATTTATATATAGATTGTTTATTCTAGCTAGTGTATCATACGTTGATTTTCTTAGTAAATTATCATTAGAACTGTGATTATTTATCCAATATGTTTTCAAGTTTGAAAATTTACTTTGCTTGAAATACTTCCATGATTCACTTACACACTGTACTTTATCTAAAAATCCCTTTATCGGACACGGCTGATGTCTCAGCAACTTACTGAAGACTATATTGTTTGAATGAAGTAGCAAATTTAAGAGATTTACCTATCCAAAAATTTACGTTGCGTGTGGATATGTTCTTTCTATATATGCATTGTAAACTACTACGTTGTCTCTTCGGTATAGGCTTGAATTGATTGACATTTGAGAATATGATAGCTTGGTGTTTTTGTACTGCTAATTGGTTCATTGATTGTTTGTAGGCTTGCTATACAGAGGCTCGAGACCACGAAAAATGAACTACGACAACGAATTGCAAAAGAGGTAATCATCTGATGCTAAATTTTATATTTTCTGCCTAGGTCATTAACACTGGTCACCATTATTGTTATAGGCTAGGGGTAACGCAATATTACAGGCTAGCTTGGAGAGAAGGAAGCAAGCACTGCATGAACGTCGTTTGTCGCTTGAACAAGATGTATATAATTTCTTTATCAAACTATCAGTGTTTATGAATCTCTTTTCTCTACAATTAATCCTAATGTCAAAGGAATCTTCGTCTGGTTTGATGGGGATCACTTATATAGGTGTCGAGATTACAAGAACAGCTGCAAGCCGAAAGAGATCTCCGAGCAGCACTGGAGGTTGGTTTGAGCATGTCCTCTGGACAATTCAGCTCACATGGTGTGGATTCGAAAGTAAGTATACAATTTAAGGAAATAGTATCTTTCTTTAAAACAATTAGTTCTTGTAAAATACTCACGATCCAATTGTATATATTTGAAGACAAGGGCTGAGCTAGAGGAAATTGCTCTTGCTGAGGCTGATGTGGCCAGGCTGAAGCAGAAAGTTGCAGAACTGCACCATCAGCTTAACCAGCAACGTCAGACTCACTTTGGTTCCTTCTCCGATGCGCGCGATACTCATCAGTATCTCCAGAATCACAATTCTCAAAAGTGAGTTGTATAACTATCCCTCTACTTTCCTCACACAAAGGAGCTCATAGTCCAAGTTATCTTTCGTGATGACTTAAACTTTGTACTGTAAAGCTTTTATGCTTGAATTGTAGGCTTTTGTTTTGCTTAGTGAAGATGTTTAACAAGTATCTCCGATTAACTTATCCAGTAGTAATCTCTGACTCAGTACAGCTGTGTAAATTATGTTCGAAGTAACTTTTGCACAGCATATCTTGTATGTACTGTAATATGATAGGTTCACATCTGTGTTTCTGCTCTGATACCATGTCATGTATTTCTGCAGAAGGTTTCTTAAGCAAGATTTTGATTCCACTCTTGCCTATGTAAATCATGAAAGAAAACAAAGACACGAGGTACTTTTTACTGATGTTTCTGTCATCGATCATCATCTTTCATAGGTTAGATCTAACCAATAGGCTTTTTTGTTTGGCCTGCAGGAGAATGTACTGGGAGCGGAGTGGAGAAATAGTAACGGAGCAGGATCTTTTGGGGTTGGCAATAGCAGGCAACCATCTCGTAATCAAATATCAGAATCAACAAGTTTGACTGACTCTAAAATCAGTGAAGAGTCTGGAAAGATATCTGTGGAAAAGTTCTCAACCATGGATTCTCCATCTGTTCCATCGACTTCAAGAGCATTAGATGTAAGACCTTTTACTCCTAAAAACTTCAAAATGTTGGTTGGCAGGATTGAAACTCAGGGAAGATCGTTTTCCTTTTTAGTTCCATATAGTGTGCAATACTGTGATTAACGTTGTCTGGTTTGTTAATTAGTTCACAATAAGTAACTCCAGAGACATGCATGATTGCTTGGTTCTCCGCTTAGCAAATCGGAGCAGACCGCTCTTAGAAATTCCGAGGAAACATCTTAAATAACGACAACACACACTAATATACTTGAAATAACGTTTTTGCAGATAACCGAGTACCCGAGGCTTAATCATCCGTCAGCCGCTGCATCAGCAGCTCTGGTAGAGTTAACAACTCGTCTTGATTTCTTCAAGGAAAGACGGTCACAGCTCATGGAACAGCTTCAGAACCTTGACCTTAACTACGGCGGTTCATCTTCACAAGATTTCATACACCGGCCATCTTCTCCACCTTGGAACTAACAACATGATAAAAGAAGAAGAAAAGGCACTGTTTGTTCTGTATATCCCTTTTGGTGATTGATTAATGATGTTAGCATCCGCTCTGCTCATTTTCTCTTTCCCCAGAAGACAATAATGATCTTACTTATTCTTTTGGGCAACAGTCTTGTCTTGTGTGTATATAAAAAGTATTTTGTAATGCATTTTTTTTTTTTGTGTGTGATTGGTTATGTTCATAAGTGATAACTTTAAAGGCGTCCCCGTCCGGCTCTTTGTGCTCTGAGTTTCTGACCAGCCAACTAACTGAAAGTCTCTTACTTTTCATTTGTATACAATTATGTATTTACATGATACAGTTTTCACATCTAGATAAAAGAATAACAGTATATATGATACTCTTAGCATCCACTGTTTCGAACCCTTCAACAGGAAGGTTGGGTTGTATGAGAGTTGAAACTTCTCCATTGTTTGACGACCTCAACCTCAGCATTGGTTGATATGGTTGTATGAAAGTTGAATAACCTTTCTTTATTTGACATCTCATCAAAGTATGAGAAGTTGACAAGTGCCAGCCCAGTTTTTAATTCTAAACATAAACTAGCTTTTAATATAGTTTGTTTTTTGGTCTATTTTTTTATATAATTAAAATCAATTAACCATAAAATCCTATAAAAAGATCTTAAAAAAAGGGGAAAAATCTTTAAAAAATACATAAAAGAAATCATAAAAGCAAAAATATCAAATTTACATTAAGACCTTGAATGATTGTAGATTTTGAAGTTGATTTTGGTTTTAGTTTTTTTCAAAAATTTACTTTATAGCAAATCAAGATTATGAGAAAAGTGATTTTACTAAAAAGTAGGGAATCTATATTTTAATGGTTTTTGTTAATTTTCAAATAAAATCTAAAATCTATCTAACATTTTTTCTCTTTCTAAAGTAACTTAACTTTTTTTTTTTTAAGTTATTAACTAAAAAACTAAAAACCATAAATATAATCCAAAAACTATAATCCAAATTATTTTTTTGTAATTGAAAACATTCATGGGCTAATATTGAATTCTAAGATTTTTCATTTTTATCTTTTTTTTTTCTTTTGTGGAAAGTCTAATTGTACTAGGTGGCCTAGTCTAGGCCCATACAAATGCTATGAAAATTGGTTTTTCTAAATTCCATAAATTGATGCCCATTTGTAGTAAATACAAAATTATTAGATTATATATTTAAACAAGTGATATTAAAAGTAATCAAACGCGTCAAATTTTGAATTTCTTTTTTAAAAATAGTAAAAAACGCGTGCATCGCATAGATATTCCTTTTTAATAGTTTCTTTTTTTATCGCCTAATATACATACAACCATGTTATTTTATCGTTCACGACGAACGAATCTAATCACTGCAACAATTAGACAATGAACAGTTTTTACAAACACTAAACAGAGAAGAGTTCTACTATTTTCATAGTAGTTTATAATGTGTCTTAAAACCCAAGAAAGTAATAATTCCTAAAATTTTGACTGCCCAAAAAAAAAAAAAAACTCTCTAGAAATATTGATGGGGGGGGGAGAGACTGAGAAAGAAAAGAAAAGACTAAGACGGTGTCGTGTCGTTCAAAGCCGACGAGGCAATCTTGGGACAATCCTCTTCTCTCTTTTTTTTTTTATAATATAAATTCACTGTTTCTCTCTCTCTCTAACCTTCACCTTCTCTTTTTTTTTTTTTCTTCTTCTCTCTCTCTGTCTCTCTCTCGCAACAACAACAATAAAAAAAACCCTAGTTTCTCTCTCTCCTTTCACCGATTTTTTTTTTCTCCTTCCGATGCTTGTGCTCGCATAGCCAATTCGCAGATCTGGTAATTCCGGTTAGGTTTCTTCCGTCTTAATCCTCTCTCAACAAGAATTCGATTTTGCTTTTGTTTTTTTGTTTTTTTTCTTTTCTTCTTATCGTGTGGTTTGGTTTTTAATACATTAAAAATCTTAGGGAATAGGGTTTTCTTTGTTGTTGTTGTGATTGTTCCCTTTTTGATTTCGTTTCTCGATTTTTGTGGATCATCATAGTTTATTATGATTATATTGGCTAAAAGGATTCTGTGACAAGGACCCTCAAGAGGGGTTCTTTGTGATTGTCTTTGTTATGTTTCTGCAGAGTTCTTACTATCTCCGTTTGATCACTGGCACAATCGTTTTTTTTTTTTATCTCAGTTCATGGTTTGACTTGAATAGGTTATCACAGTTTTTTTTTTTTTTTTTTTTGCCGTCGTGATTGCTGATTATAGAGGCATGTATGTTTGACTTGTCTGTTGAGCTCCTTTAGATGATTGGTTTTGTTTAAGCTCCTTTAGATGATTGGTTTTGTTTAAGCTCCTTGTCTTGTTTGGCTATTTTGAATTTTTTTTTTTTCTGTTCTTTAGTTTGTGTTAAGAGTAAGTACATAAGCATAGGTTTTAGGCTTTTATCCCTAGCTTAAATTTTCTGCCTTTTGTTTACATATGAAATAACCCTGACTAATTTGATGGATGATGACTTTGCAGATGGATAAAACTACTGCTTCCTCCTCAAGGGAGCGAGCCAAGTCCTTATTTGATAAGGTTCTCTCCCTCTCTCTCTCTCTCTCTCTCTACTTGAATTTATTTTACTCTCTCATCCTTGTTGTTGGAGTAATTTAATATAGTCTTAGGGTGCTATACCGGGTCTTCTTTGTTGGGGTTGTATAAGGCCGTTTTGTCTCTTCACTTGAACTTGTATCTTTGTAATATTTGGGGTCTACAGTATTAGTAATATATAATATATGCATACTTTTGCAGACTGTTGAGTTAGAAAACAAGCGTTGGAAGGCTGTTCAGGATCGAAATCCATTTGACCCTAATTTGTGGCAGCAAATTCGTGAGAATTACGAAGCAATACTTTTTGAAGATCATGCCTTTTCCGAGCAGCACAACATTGAAATTATACTGTGGCAGCTGCATTACAAACGGATTGAAAACTGTAGAGGACACATCAATGCTTTCTTGAATTCTAGTAGCTCGAGCGCGGCAAACAATGTTAAGGGTCCTTCTAGACTCGATCAAATTGCAAAACTGAAGCTGCAGTTCAGGACATTACTTTCAGAAGCAACTGGGTTTTACCATGATTTGATCTCAAAAATTAGATCCAAGTATGGCCTTCCCTTGGGTTATTTTTCTGAGGATCAAGCGAGTCAAAACATGGCTGATAAAGATGGAAAGAAGTTAGCAGAAGTTAAAAAAGGCTTGGTATCTTGTCATCGTTGCTTAATATACCTTGGTGATCTGGCTCGGTATAAAGGATTGTATGGGGAGGGGGATTCCAAGAACAGAGAGTATGCTGCTGCTTCAAGTTACTATTTGCAAGCAGCTTCTCTATGGCCAGGCAGTGGAAACCCCCATCATCAGGTTATTTTTCCCTCTTTCTCATGTCATTTTTTTTAAGGTACAACTATGTGGTACAGTTTTTCTGATTAAATTATCTTCATGTCTCAGCTTGCTATCATTGCTTCTTATTCGTCGGATGAGTTTGCATTAACATATCGTTACTTCCGGAGTTTGGCTGTGGAGAGTCCTTTCCCAACTGCCCGTGATAACTTGATTGTTGCTTTTGAAAAGGTTAACTATCAAGTTTCTGATTCTTTATTATGTTTGTGGCTTGGCGTTCGAGTGATTGTTCTTCCATTTTCTTAGTATCTGAGTATAATGTAACTTTCCCTCTTTGTATGGTTGAGCAGAATCGTCAGACTTATGCCCGATTGTTTGTGGCTTCCAAAGACACATCTAAGAAGCCGATTGGTAAAGGAAGAGGTAAAGGAAGAGGTAAAGGTGAAGATACTTCATCGAAAGATGCGAACTTGGTAGCTGGTCCTGAGAAGGATAAAGTAACTAGTGCAAATGACATGCTGAAAGCATTCTGCATTAGATTTGTTCGTCTCAACGGGATTCTTTTTACCCGAACAAGGTAAATATTCTTAAATTATTTTGTTCTAGACTCTTTTTCTTGGTCTGCTATGGTCTTATATGTGTCACTTGTCTTTGACAGCCTGGAGACGTTCTTAGATGTGCTTACCTCTACTAGCAGCAGTTTACGAGAGGTAATTTCTTCGGGCTCAATGGAAGAGCTGAGTTTGGGAATAGACACCAGTGACAGCGCACTTTTCATTGTCAGACTCGTGGCAATCATGATATTTAGCGTCCATAACTCAAAGAAAGAGACGGAAGGTCAGTCGTATGCAGAAATTGTACAGCGTGTGGAGCCTGCCAGAAACTCTTTAACAGCTAGTTTTGAGTTGCTTGGACATATAGTAGAGCAGTGTGTGCAACTGCGTGATCCTTCAGCAAGTTACTTCCTTCCAGGGGTCTTAGTTTTTGTTGAATGGTTGGCCTGCTGTCCTGACATTGCTCTAGGAAGTGATCCGGACGACAGACAAACTACTGTGAGAAATAGATTTTGGAACCAGTGTGTTACCTTCTTCAATCAGATCTTGTCTCTTGGACCTCTGTTTATTGATGATGTTGAAGACGAGACTTGCTTTTCAAACATGAGCTTGTATGATGAAAGAGAAACTGAAAATCGACTTGCACTATGGGAGGACTATGAACTAAGAGGATTTTTGCCACTGCTTCCAGCTCAGACTATTCTCGACTTCTCACGGAAACATTCCTTTGGAACTGAAGGTCCCAAGGAAAAGAAAGCTCGTATAAAGAGGATCCTAGCAGCAGGAAAAGCTTTGACCAGTGTGATCAAAGTTGATCAAAATCATGTGTATTATGATTCTAAGAAGAAGAAGTTTCTTGTTGGTGTAAAACCGTCAGATGACTTGCTGGATTCTCATTCAAGCCCACCTAAAGCTGATGCTTTGCAAGATAACCAAGTAATGGTGAAGCAGAACTCACCAGTGATGCAGCAAGATCAACAGATTTTTATGGGTGAGGAGGATGATGATGAAGTAATTGTTTTCAAGCCTCTAGTTACTGAAAAGAGGAAAGAGGCTTCTGACCAAATATATGTTTCTAATGGAGGCTTTAGGAAACCTGATCAAGGTTCCACTACGGAGAACTTAAAACCTTTGAGTGGTTTGGATTCAGCTTTTCATGAAAATCGATTTCTGCAAGCTAGAGGTAATGCGAGTATTCAAGTGCCGGCATCTATTGGTTCCAACCTTTTGGGACTCCTTCAGGCGTCAACCCAGTCTCAGGCTTCGCATTTGCAACAAGTTCAGACACAGGCAGTGAATCCTCAGGCAGCCCAATCATTAGCTGCTGCACGACTTCAGCCAATGCAATCACAGGTCGCACAACTTCAACCACTGCCATCACGGGTTGTGCACTTTCAACAAACTCAAGCTCCGCTTTCACATGTTTCACTGGTCCAGTCACAATCTGCTTCTCTTGGTGGTGGTACCAAGTGGTTACCAGAAGAAGCTGCTTCTCTTGCTAGTAGCCAATCTAGTTTTGCTCAGATAGGTAATGGTTATGTGATGAGAAATGAGGTACAAGGAAATCATGGGGTTTCCTATCACCCTGCACACTCATTACCGGTCCACCAGTCGTACAATGTCAATGGTATGGGTGGTATGCCATCTCAGTCACGAACTTCTGAAGCTGTGTTTCCACCCAAAAGTGAAACTGTTTCATCATCTGGAGTTATTGCTGATGGTCTGGGCGTCCAATCTTCAATGGCAAGAAAAAATCCAATCAGTAGAGCCTTTAGGCATCTTGGCCCTCCGCCTGGGTTTAACACTGTCCCCTCTAAGCTGCAGAAGGAGCCAGTACCTGGTTCTGACTTGTCTGGCAACAATCTAGCGGTTGATGATTACAGATGGTTGGATGGATACGAAACTCAATCTTCTCGAGGCGCTGGACTCAACAGTTCTTTGAATTATGCTTCTAAATCGGAACAAATGGGTACCAGCAATGGAATGAACGGGGCTGCTAATTTCCCGTTCCCTGGGAAACAAATTCCAACATCACAGGTCCAAGCAGATCTTCCTTATTTTCAGAACCCTCAGAAAGACAGCTTTGTGAACCAAAATCATCAATCAGCCCAACTCCCTGAGCAATATCAAGGACAGTCGACTTGGTCGAGTCGTCACTTTGTGTGAGATCGGAATGGAAGAGTAACACGGTAAGAGAAAACATAAAGCTGCTTTGCATTATTACGTGCTTTGTAAACTTTCTTATGGTGTTGATCTAGGTAATTGGAATGATTCAGGTTAGTGTTGTTCTGTTGAAGTCTCTAGTTGGAGTCTTTGTGGCCTTGGCTTCTTGTGGGGCGCTTCCTACCTGACAGGTTTGTTATTCTTCTTATTTGTACTTGAGCTAGTCTTGCAATTCGTTGTTACACATGTTTGAGGGACTCATACAAATCACCATTGTTTATTGATGATAGATTCAGGACTCAGCTTATGTTGGTGAAAGAGATGTGGTTACAAGAAAGAATGTATGGTTCTGTGGAAATGATAGGAGTAAAGTGCCTTTCTCGTGCTACTTGAGGTGGAGATGTTAGACCTTATGAATAAGAAAGGAAACGTACCTTGTGGCTCGCTCTCGATATCTGAAGCAGTTGATGGCTGTTTTGCCCTGTTAGTCCTTTTTTTTTCTTTTGTCTTTCTTTTGGGTATGAATGTTGTTAGCTCTCCGTCCTCTTGCAGCTATCTTTCTCTCTTGGATTGTTTTGCTTTGCTTTTCCTGAACTTGGTTCTATGTCTGTCTCAAACTTCTCTGTTTTGCTGTGTCAGTCTTAAGTGGAACCATCATCATAAGGTGTGCGAGACCTTTGCAATTGGTAATGAATAAAAAGGGACATGTGTTGAATGAAACATGATTTGTTTTTGAAAACATTTGAAATGCTTGTCCTTCCTGAGTATGTGAGACGCCTTTACAAGAGTACATATCCTTGTAAAGAGTACCTATCCTTGTTGAAAATCTGAAGCTTACTACTCCCAAGTAAAAAGAGCATAGAACAGAACTTGAACACATACATAAGTTTTCTTTGCATTTGGAACCTGTAATATGCCAGTTTTGCCTACAAATTGTTCTTGACCAAACCCATGTCAGAAACTGTTAAAGTAGTATTACATATACTGTATGAAAGACTATGAAAACTATCTCTTTTGACACGATATACAGTAAATAAATGCATTGTACAGTGAAATCATTAATGGGTTGACTTGGAAGCCTTTCTGAGTAGAATCCCCCAGCAGAGGATTCGATAAAACACGAAGAAGGCAAGCATGATCCCGACATTGACCCACCTCGTGTCCTTGTCAAGCCCTCTCTTCTTCAACACATCCTCTCCCGTCATCAAGCAGCCCGAGTCCCCACCAGAGAAGCACTCTGTTCGCATGCTCCAGTACTCGTTAACCACCATCGACTCCAGCGGGTAACGGTACAGTGACACGTAGTACATGAACATCCACGGTTTAGGGATCTTCTCCTTGGGGATAAAGTATCCGGAGAAGAGAAAGAAAGCTCCAAGAACGGTGCAGATGAGTGAGTTTCCGGAGATGAAGTCAGGAGAAACTGCGCTGAGGAAGAGCACCAGAGAACTAGCCATGAGGATGATGAGCCAGACGCAGAGGACGAAGAATGAGAAGGCTTGAATCGACGGGTTTAGGCCAACGATCCAGTAGACTGGGATGGAAAAGAGGAGAGATACAACAAAGAGGAACGGTACGAAGGCGATTGTGTTGGCGATCATGTAGGATGAGATCCTGTATGATCCACGAGACGATTCTTTCATCAGGACGCGGCGTTCACGGAGGTAAATGGGAAGTGCTTCGACCGTTGAAGAGAGGAGGAAGCTTAAGCTGAAAGCGAATAGACCAAGCCTCTCCGCTACGCCTTCTTCGTCACGCTTGAGCCTCGTGTAGACGCTTCCTAGACCTAATCCAGCTACAACCGCTTGCATCGTTCGCGCCAGAAATAGCTGTTTTGTTCTGTAGATGATCTTGCAAAACCTCGAACAGAGATATGAGATCTCGGTGACGTCAAGGACAAGCAACTCTTGTTTCTTTGCGGTAATCACATCGTTTTCGTTGTTTTCAGGCCAGATGGATGATGATTCTATGGCGGTTACCGAGTCTGGCTTCGAAGCTCTCAAGGACTCAACTATTTCCATGGCGAATTCTATCGGATTCAGCTGTTCTGGAATCTGAAACCCTAGTTTCGCTATCGAGTCCTCGAGATGTTCAAGACTCCCAAAGTGAATAACCGATCCGCGTGAGAGAATCAAGTAATCGGAGATGTAATCAAGTATTCGATAGCTAGGCTGATGGATGGAGAAGAGGACGGTTCTCTGTTTGGATTTAGCCATAGTAGCCAAAAGCTCAACGACCTGAAGCGAGTTTCGACTATCCAAACCGGAGGTTGGTTCGTCAAGAAGCAGAATGGGTGGGTCACGGATCATCTCAACGGCTATAGAGACTCTCTTACGTTCTCCGCCCGAGACGCCACGATCCTCTTCGTCTCCTTCTCCAACGAAGCTGTCTTGGACAAGAACAAGACCGAGATCACTCAACAAGCTCTCAACTCTTTCTTCTCGTTCCTTAACCGTTGAATCTCTCAAACTGAATTTGGCGCTATACATTAACGTCTCTTTCACGGTAAGCAGAGGCAGCAGATCATCGTCTTGTGGTACAAACCCGCACACCCTGCGTAGCTGATTGTAGTCAGTGATTTTACGATTGTTTATCAAAATCGCAGAAGATGGATCCAGTGCCTTGTGGTTTACTCTTCCTGAAATGATCTTCAAAAGGGTGGATTTTCCTGTTCCACTCGGTCCAACCACGGACAGGATTTTTGAGGACTCGGCAGCTAATGACACGGACTTGAGTATGGGGGTGTGATGGATGGTGTAGGAGAGGTTAGTGACGGTTAAGGAGTAGCGGTTAGGGGTTGGGAGTGGTGAAGATGAAAATGAGGAGGAAGCTGAGGAGAATTCATCAGGAGAGTTTGATGCTGAGAAAAGTATGATGGAGTCTTCCTCGCGGCGGTTTGTAGCCATAGTAGAAGGGTGGAAGCAGGACGCCATGGTATGAGTATTGTTCTTCTTCATCTCAAAATGTCTAATAATGCGTTTTATCTATGGAGTAAACATATTTTTCAGAACTGGTCGACCAAACAAAAGAAACAAGTGTTTAGTGGTAGGCAGAGGTTGGTGTAACTCTTCAAAACCTGTGTATCTAATTCTACTTGGTTGGTCATTAATTGTTTGATATAGATGAGTTAAGCGTATGTAAGTAAGATATTTATATTTTTGAATAGCCTATATGTAAAACGGTAATAGTGGTTGACCAGGAAAAAATGGAATTTGGTGTATCAAACAAAAAAAAGGTAACGTCTTACATTCATTACTAAAATGTACTTCTAAGTTCGATTGTCAAAAAAAAAAAAAAAATGTACTTCTAAGTTCCAATGGTATAAATATGATAATTTTAAAAATATTTCACTGTAAATTAAGTTGACAATTTTTAATATGTTACTGGTCAAAAAAAAAAATTAAGAAAAAATGTCAAAAACTTTAAACAACATCATTTTATCATTTAACGGAATCTATTAACATGTAATAATTATATGATAATTAAACCACTAATATGTTAATAATTATCTGATAATTAAACCACTAGTTTGTTCCGTCACGTATTTTACAAAACACTTTAATGTTTCATTTGAGATAACATTCGTGTGAAGAACTCTCTTGCTTTCCCTTATAACACACCATTCGTGCTTAACAATCTTCTCCAAACCATTAGTGCTGTTTGCATTACAACATTAACTGATAGCATTTATAGAGACAAAGAAAGAAAACAATGTATGCTTATAGAATTTACAAAAGAATTTACAAATGAAAACACCCAAAACTATAATGAAACTACTCTCTTACTTGTTATAAGCCCCCATATAATAAACCTATCAAACCTGTGCCGAGCAAAAAAGAATGGATGAGTGGGAAACTCTGGTTTTATGTGTTATTTTTGGTGGGGGTAAGGTAAAGAATTTTAATGAGTCAAGTCTTCACTTCCTACACCCACACTGGATTTGTCAACGACTATGCGAACATTGTATTGTTCATACACTCGTCCTCTGTTCTCTGCCCACCACTCTTCTGCTTGTTTCTCGCTAAACCGTTTACGGCTGCAATCAAAATCATCCTCGGATCACGTTCATTCATAACCAACAAAAAAGAGGGCATCCAAGCATTTCCAACTAAGCCTTTTAAATAAAAGAATAACTGTAGTACCTGAAACGGACGCGCTTGAGATCCCTTGCACCTCCCGCTAAGGCTGTGAGAGTGATGTACACACCAGGTTCATCTTGTTCAACCCATTCATTTTCGTTACGGGGTTCACTTTCTTTTGATCGTGTGCTGATTCTATTTATTGATTCAGCAGCCTGATTCGCTTGCTGTCGGTAATTTGCACCATCGAAGACAGGCGTGCTTGCCCCGTTAGAGAACATTGAGACAGAGTTTAGGCCATCAGACTCAGTTTCTCGATTGTTAGGACGGTTTAAGGTGTTAGAAGAAGGGGCAACGTAATCAGGACTGGAGCCAAATGAATTAAGAGAAGGAGACTTGATACTCCTAGCTGATCCAACAGGTAGTCTTTCAGCCATGTCTTTCAGCTGCATCGATTCATTGAAACAATTAGCAAGTTGCATACATCATTTTAGTACACTTCATCAGCATCGAGGAAGAATTTAGAATTTACTTGAGCGGTAAGTGATTTAATCACTTCTTTTGCTGCCTTGCATCTCGCTGTTTCTTCGTTAGCAATTGCCAATGCCTCCTTTAGCTGTTTGGTTGTTCTTTCCAGCTCAACTTCTTGAAGTTGTGCCTTCCGGGTAAGATTTTCAACCTGTTAAATAGTTTACTAGTGAATTAGAAAAGGAGCCAAATTGCAACGAATGAGCCGATAAATGTTTTTCACCCACTAAACAAACTAATTCGAGGAGCATGATCTCACTCTATCTAGGTACACAATAAAAGACAATTGCTTGGTTCATCTACAAAAGACCTGTTCTTTAATGAGTAGAAAGTAAACAATTAGAACCAGAAACACTACTGGACAATTGAAAAGAAAAAAGCATAATCTCACTGACAATGCATTCTTCATGTGTGGAAAGTGTAACGAATCATGGAATAAGGAGCAAAAATTGGAGCATGGAAAACAGCTTACTTGAGATCTTAGCATAACCACCTCCTGGCTTAGGTGATCACTGGTTCTCTTGGTATCATCCACGAAAATTTTTGGTGTCGTTAATCCTGAAAGAGTGGGAGTTGGCGTTGTTGAGCGCGGTGGGCTAGGACGTCTTGATATTGGTGAAGTTGCCCGAGACGCAATTCGAGAACCGGGAACAGACGCTGAGAAGAACTTCTTTGATGATCCGAAAGTTGGATTAAAAGATTTGGTTATGTTTAGTGAACCCCGGTGAGAGCCTCCTCTTGGTATTGGTGAGACACGGCTACTGTTGAATTCGTATTTCTTATTTTTCTTGGATCGAGTATCCACTTGCCTCATGGGCTCCAACAATGAGAATCTAGCTAACTGTCCGTCTGATCTAGAATCTAATTTCTCATCTCTGTCAATTGCATCTGATCCCTGGTTGACACTTTCTCTTCGACTCAAAGAAGAATGAGATGATGGATCCGTTTCCATGGCCTTTTTCAGTTTGTTAAAACACTTGTCACACACTCGATATGGTTTGTTTGGGTTCGGTGCCATACAAGCCTTCAGGGACTTTTTATTAGTGCAAGAATGGCAAAACACAAGCCCACAGTTATAGCAATTGTGCCGCTTTCTCTTGAAATTGAAAGGCTGACGGCAACCTGAACACATGGACTGGTCCATCCCTGATGCCCACTTGTGAAGGCAGACAGCTGCAGTGAAGTTAGAACCACAGGCAATACTTTTGACCTGTTTATCCTTCAGCGACTCAACCAGTGTCGGGGAATTTCGGTCATCTGCGTCCCCATGGCCTAGTCTACCATTCGATCCTTTTCCCCAAGTGTAAACCTCAGTCCTTGAAGTTAAAACTGCAACATGATAAGCACCGCAAGCAATCTCTTCGACAAAACTTTTGTGAAGTTTACCTTCAACACGGGCTGGAACCTTTCCATCTGCATGTGGGTTTCCAAGCTGACCATAAACAGGACTGCCCATAGTATAGACATGGCCCGCTGTTGTAAGTGCAACTGTTAGGCTATGTCCACACGCAACTTGACAAAAATTGGGTTCTACAAGAGCTGCAACACAGGTAGGCACAAGTTTTGGTTCTTTGTCGCCGTGACCAAGACGACTCTTGTCACCATCACCCCAAGTAAAGAGCTTTCCCGAGGAGCAGTTACTCGAGCTGGAGCTGCCAACCATGACTTCGACAACTGCGGCTGTGTGCCATACACCACAGGCTGCCCGAACAGTGCGAAGACCTTTCAAGGAGTCTACCTCTCTAGGTATGAAAACACTTTTCTTGTCTCCATGGCCCAAAACACCAAAGGTACCATCACCAAAAGTAAACAACTGCCCAGCAGAAGTCACAACAGCTGTGTGGTAAGGTCCACAAGCGATGGATGATACATGTATCCCTTCCATCAGAAAATTTACCCTTTTGGGGACCCAGTGACTGACTTCATTTCCATGTCCCAAAATACCAAAATCTCCTTTACCCCAGGTATACAAATCCCCTGATAGAGAAACTGCACAACTATGGTATTCACCACATGCTACAAGCTCAATATTTGTGGTGCCGAGTGCATCAATGAGCTTTGGATGTTGAACATTGGAATCTACACCATGGCCAAGCCTACCTTCAGATTCCTCTCCCCAAGAAAAACTTTCTCCTTGTTTTGTCACAAGGACAGCATGTTGTCCACCACAAGCAATATTCTGGACATCAAGTACTATAGTAGACTCTAAAGCTTTTGGCAATAAGGAATCCATTTTTATCTCCAACGAACTTCCGACTCTATGGTTTCCACCACCTAAAACACCGTCCCCTATTCCTTCTCCCCACATAAAAACGTCTCCCAATGCGTCTCCATCATCATGACCAGAACCATGACTTGATGCACTAATCGCACTTGATAGACTAACTCTAAAAGTATCCATACCCATACCTTTCATGTGACCATGTAGTGTATCAGAGCCTCCAGATGACAAAGAGTGAACTGAAATAGTTGCCGAATCTGAGGGAAAAAAACTTTTCGGAGGAACTGCATACAATGACATGTCTGAAAATGCCTTGTCCATGCCATTCTTAGGCGGGCTCTCATATGGACTCTGAAGACGATGGTGATTCGAGCCATCCTAAAATGTAAAAGAATATTACCTTAGTTAAGACATGCACAAAATGAAGTGGAATATATCACTCTAGTACCTTCTGGAAACTGTCATTGCTGCTAAATGGAGAATGTAAAGGGGAGCTTCTCCGGGTATATGTTCTCGGACTATTAGCTTCGGATGGCGTCCCATCACTTCTCGATTCAGTCCTCCATTTCCGTTGATGACAACGCGAGATCAAGGCTTTTAAACCACTAAACCACACTTCAGCCTCATCTTTATCCTTGCATATCTATGAAATGAAATACAAACCCTAGTTAATGGACTTTCAATAATAATAACAGACATCTTCATGATGGGATAATGATTTCATAGAAGAAATTTGTAAGAATTTACTATAAGGAAAATCTCACCAAATCAAGTGACCTCTCATCGTATATTAGCGAAAAGGATTGATATTCCTTCTCGGGCCGTGGATATCTCTGAAAAATAGGCTGCAAGAGAAGCAACATTGCGAGACTTATAAGAATATCATACTAGATAGGCGAGGTCCAAATATGCAACTTAAGACTACGAAAATTGGCTCATGAAAAGATGCATGGAACATACAAAGTCAAATCAAGACTCACATGCCTCGCTGAATTGAAATGAAATTTTTTTGATGAATCGAAACAAACGCCTAGTAATCATTTGAGTTTATGTTGAAAAACGACTCTAAGAAAAGAGCCTTGTGCATAACATGCACCACTTGGGACAATTATAAACAACAATTCAGATCACATTAGGAGGACAATACCATTCACAAACATGATAGTAGAACTCGGACACAACTAGAAGAGGACCCTTCTCCTAGGGAGAAATAGAGATTCAACCATTGAAATGCAATTAAAAAAATGGACAAGTCCTAGTATAACGAAATTGTTGTGAACATTTAATCGCCAGTTCAGGGAGAATTAAATCACATCATCCTGCAATGTCAAAACTTACAGTGCGCTGCCCAGATATGATCCTGGAAACATGGCTTAGCTTCAAATGTTTCTCCTCCTTCCCCGAGAACCATATCAAAACAGATTCATCCTGAAAGTTACAGGACATACTATTTACTTAGACACAGAACTACAAGTCCATGCACACACATCAAGCAGCAGAGATGAAATATATAACAAACCAAAAGGACTCTATAGGCTCATAAGGAATCCTCAGATAAAAATGAGAACGGGTTTAACATAATGATGCTCACATAGAATAAAAAGAAAACGGAAAGAACACAGACTTACATTTGAAAGGCGAAATGGACAGAACTTAGGCTTTCCCCTTCTGCCATACTTAAGCAAATACGCTCCCTTTTTGAGGGCAGTAATAGCCTAAGCAAATTGATAAGAAAACTTCTTTCATAAAGAAAGTAGGTGAAATATACATATTGCCAAGGAGTGATTAAGCGTTTAGATACAATTGTACTTGGGACACACTAAACTATCAATCCTACAAAATGAAAAGAGGACTAAGGAAAGAGTCTAAAAATTGAGATGATCAATACTATATATTCTGAAAAAAAATCTTGCACCTGATAGAACTCTAATTAAAATACCAGTAATACATTTCCGCCATAATAATATAGCTTGAATCGGGCTTCCAGACTTGAGCATTTAGCTAAAGCACGTCACTAACCTAACGCAGCTAAGAAAATAATCTACTCTGACTTAAATTGTAATCCTACCTTAGAATTCGGCAGAGAACTTAACTTATATAATCTAGTTCGACCTAAAAATTAAGTAGAACGACCAACACCTAACCTTAGCAGTGGAATCATAAAAAGAAGACCTAAATTGAAAAAAATAGCAACACCAACCTGCTCAACATCCCTCGTCACCGCCACTAGACCTGCTCTGCTAAGATCCGACGAAGAAGCCATTCGTCCGTTCCTCGACATAAAAACAAAAAAAAAAATTAACAAACGAAGCTCCTCAGAAGGCAAACAAAACCCCAACGGCCGAAGAAAATCTCAGAACACTAGTCAAGCTCAAAAAGTGAACAAAATCAATCAAAAAGGCGTCGTGCAATGACGAAATCGTCTCCGCATCACTATGATCGTTCGATCTTGAATTCAAAATTCGAAAGCTAGAGCCAGAGCTTTTCTTCAGCTCGAATTAGATTTCTAATCGATCCAAACAGTAAGAAGAAAGAGCCGACGATGTTCCAATCAAACATATGCGAATTCAAATGTGCGTCTCTGTGATTTCAACTCCTCGGGCAAACAGAAGAAAGAGAGAGAGATTTGAAGGAATTGAAACGCAGAGAGAGAGAGAGAGAGAGAGAGAGAGAGAGAGAGAGAGAGAGAGAGAGAGAATCTAGAGGCATGGCATGATGATCTCTATACTTACTACTTCGCAGCTTAAAGCGAGAAAAGAGAGACCAAAAGGCAGATTCTGACTAGAGAGAAAGCAAAGTTTTTTTTTTTTTTTTTTTTTAATTTTTCCTTGAAATGTTGAATATTTTTTTAGTTATAAATCCTTGCATTGCATTACTCTCTCCTTAATTACGGGATTATACCACTGTGCTTTACTTGCCTAACTAATTTAATTACCTCTTTATCCATTTTCATTTTTGTGTGAATAGTAATGTGAAAGGCTTTTTGTGAATATTTTGATTTTTCGGCAAAGCTTTTTTGTATATGTTCCTCTTTTTTCTTTTACTTTTTTGGTTTAACCAAATTGGATACAGTTCTTTTATGGAGTTTAGAGAATTCAAAAGTCCTACCACCTAATTTATAAAGGAAGAATGAATATAAAAAAACAAATTCAAGAAGCCATGGTTCAGTAGAAAAAATGTCTACCAAATTTGATATTTTATCAAACCTTGGCTGCGTCTTGCAAGTTGCAACCAGGTTACTACTCTCCCAAACCCTCGGATGGTACCAGATTCTTGGATTCTCCAATCTCCCAACTCTTTTTGGCTCTTAGACAACCACCACTGTGAAGCTTCTCTAGCAAACATCAGTTTACTTAATTTAGAGAAGGAAATCAAATTAGAGAATCTTCCCATTCATCTTTTCAACATTTTTATAGTGGTTTAAATCGCCATCTAGATATCAATTATGAAGGGTTATTTTTAAAGATTCAAAAAAAAAAAAATCGTCATCTATAGTGTAACAATCGAAACATCGTATCAATCTGACATCGAATTAGTACTTTTTTTTTCTTGAATTATTTTGAGTTTTGTCCTTTGTCTATCAAACTCAAAGATTTTTTTTTTTTTTTGAGAGGGGGTTCACTTCGCATAGCCTATGATGTTTTATAATAATGACTCTGATTGGTAACGTATCCAAAACTGTAAGCTGAAGCTGTAAGAAAGAGTTGTACGTGAAAGCTGTACAAAAAAAGCTGAGAGTAAAGCTTTTAATAAAGTTTTTGGTAACGTTTTTGTGATTGGTAAAAATTCAAAACTGTACCACTTATAATACTTTGTTTTTGTTCACCGATCACTACCAATATCTCCTATAGATGATGCATAATTTGCCAATGTCGGGGGATACTACGTCGTTTTCGTTACTACAACTGTCGCGAGACTATAGGTGTTACTAAACTTCTGGAGGAGCAAGAAGGTTTGGCTTCTTTGTCGTTAATGTACTCTTTTTGTTCTTCAATGAGGTATAATCGAATCATTCTCATCGAATCATTTCTCTGTTCCTCCTCCTCCTCCTCCACCACTCTCTCTCTCTAATCCTCCGTCAGATTAAGGTCTCCTTATTCTCGACGAATAGGTTTTTCGAAGAACATCTCTCTTTTTTTTTCTCGACTACCCAATCTTTTCGTTTCTCTCTACACTGAGAAAATTTTAATTTACATTCGCCGCCATGAGTTCCGTCGCCACCGAGATCGTGTCTGAGCAGCAAGTGATCGACGGTATTCAGGAACTGGCTCTGAAAGATCAGGTTTTTAGCCCTACCCTAATTTAATTTATCTCTGGAGTCTCCAAAATAAAATTATCAATTTGCTTTTGTGGTGGGTCTTGGCTTCGTGAGTTGGAGCTGATTCCATCTGATGATGCTTCTTCTTCTCTGTGCAAATGTCTAGTCTTTGCTCTGGAAATGTTAGGGTTTCGTAAAGTTTGGATTTTTTTTTGTACCTTATTGTGTGTTTGATTTCGATTTGGACGATTAGGGCTCTTCAGGTTTACAATGTGGAGCGGTTTGATGCTCTTAATTTGCTACTGATGTCCATGTATTTGCTTAACATAACTCCTTAAGATGATGTCCTTCGTGGGTTCTTGTGTATATGGAGAGGTATAATTCATGGATTTTTTTTTAATCTGAAGCTTGTTCAGGACAACAGGAAGATCCAGGAAGTGATGATCCAAGAGCCGAGTTTCGGTAATCATGGTGGCTGTTGTGCAATTTGCTTGAGTGAAATCCCTCTTCAAGAAACTGCTATGATCAAAGGCTGTGAACATACTTACTGGTATTCTTGTTAGATCTTATACTGGTTTCTTTCAAGTGATAGATTTTTATAATATCTGCTTGGGTTTCATTTTTGGTTTAAAATTGTAGTCTCTAGTATGAACATATTGTTTTCTTTAGATGTTGCAAGTTTTCAGTTGTAGAGCTTGGTTTTAGGTTTAACTTTTTATGTTTTGTTTGATGCTATGCCTACCTACAAACTGACCGTCTCCTTTGGTTTTTTAAAAGGAATAATTTATTTCTATCTATCCAGTGTGACGTGCATACTTCGTTGGGCGAGTTGCAAAGAGAGTCCTACATGCCCACAATGTAAGAATCCGTTTGATTTTCTCAGTGTCCACCGGGCTCTCGATGGCAGGTGAGTTTCCTTCGTTATATACATATTGCATCATGTTAGTCCATTTGCTTTATCAGACTCTTTTCTCATTCTTGTTTGGTTATATAATCTGTTGACATGTTCTGGCACATTGGGATTTACCATAAAGTTTGGAGTTTTCTGTGCCTTCTTCTAAATTGTCTGTTGTATTTCTATGCAGCATTGAAGATTTTCTGTTTGAGGAGAGTGTGTGCCTTCTCCTGAGAGCCTCATGGTTTGTACCTTTGGATGTGATGGAACAGACGTCCTACAGCTATGGTTACCATGATGATTTTGACATTCCTTGTGACTACGAGGATGAAGATGATGACCTTGACGAGTTTTATTTGCACGGTGCAAGTCTTCGCATAGGAAATAGGAGATGGGGGTGGCAATGGTTTTGTCAGATCCGGGCGTCAAGAAGCCAGGCCAGTCCAGAGATACAGTGGTTCTAGTTCTAGTTCCAGTTCCAGTTCTGGGTCATCCTCAAGTGAGCCTAAGGAAAAGCAGGTGAAGACTGCAAGCACAACAGGAAGACGTGCAAAGAGGGCAATGAAGCGTGAAGCTGCTAACAAAGCAGCGGAGGTAACAGCAGCAGCAAAGCACGAGGCCCATTTGGTTAGGTTGGGAAGGAAGTGAGTGTGTATCTGTAAATAAATTGCACTCGAAAAGCTTCCCAACTACTTCCATTAATTAGTATCTTATGTACAGCAACTAGTTTTTAATGTTGTGGTAAATTCCGGTCACACCATTGTGTAAGGTGTGGGGTTTGGAATAGTAGAAACGACAAGAAGACCTTGTGACTCTTTGTCTCATACAATTTATTCGACTAGAAGTAATATTATATTTCCCTTGAGTTTTTATTATCATTGTTCAGAGAAGAGTATATAATTGATTTACTTGGCGTGGATATGTAAATATATTAGTCTCCTGAAAAATATGGTAATTATGTTGAAGAAGAAGAATGGAACAAACAATGTTAGTGGCGTTTGGAAAAGAGAGTAAAAACTTTGAAAGAGATATATTCAAGTGATAGATTCTCTAATAGGCCAGTTACCGAGGATTATGATTATGATATAGTTTGTGAGGTTTGTATTCTTAGTTTACTGTTTCTAAAAAGTAAAAGGGATGTTAAGTGAAATTGAATTTGGTAACTGACAAGTCTTCATTCGCCACCTAACCCTTTATGCCGACCACAAATAAAATGCAAATAAAATCATCAGTAAGGGGAAAGAAATCACCGAAAGCTTATAGAATAGGAACCCAAGCAAACACCAAATAAAGGAAAACTCTATAAGACTTCTTCATTTGGTCCCCCTCCTCTCTTACACAGAAACCAAGGGAGAGCGTGATTTGGAGAACTATGGCGAACATTGGTGAAGGTAGAGTGGTGTGTGTTACAGGAGCCTCTGGTTTCATCGCCTCGTGGCTCGTCAAGTTCCTCCTCAGCCGTGGCTACACCGTTAAGGCTTCCGTCCGAGACCCCAGTTCCGTACCCTCTCTCTCTTCTCTTCTCTTATCTTTATCTCCCTCGCATTTTATTCGCTTTAGGGTTCTAACACTATTTTCAGTTACGTCTGTGTGACTAGATTTGTATCCTGATCTTGTTTAATCAAAGCTACAATCTTAAAAATTGATGCTTTTTTAGTACCAGTTTATCACCAAGAATGATCCATTGGTTTTCTTATCTCTTCATGCACAAATCATAGTTTGTAATAATTTGTTGATTCACAATATCTTTAGGTGATCCGAAGAAGACGCAACACTTAGTCTCATTGGAAGGTGCAAAGGAGAGACTTCATTTGTTCAAAGCAGATCTTTTGGTTGAAGGATCTTTCGACTCTGCTATTGATGGCTGTGAAGGAGTTTTCCACACTGCTTCCCCTTTTTATCATGATGTCAAAGACCCACAGGTTCTTTATCTTATCATCAATCTTGCTTGCTTTTTTACTTTGTGGATTAGTTTGGATCTTTAACTTTGTATCATCATTTTAGGTTGAACTTATTGATCCTGCTGTCAAGGGGACACTGAACGTTTTGAATTCATGCGCCAAAGCATCTTCCGTTAAAAGGGTTGTTGTTACCTCCTCCATGGCAGCTGTTACTTCCAACGGAAAACCACGCACCCCTGATGTAACTGTCGATGAAACTTGGTTCTCCACTCCTGAGCTTTGTGAGGCCTCTAAGGTGTGTTGAACTTTGAGCCATGAATCATATTCCGACTATTGTTGTCATCTACTATCGCCTAGTTGTCTGCATTGTGCTGTAATGTTAGGCTGTTCAAGTTCAAAACTAAATATGTTCTGCTTTTTATACTGGACTCAGATGTGGTATGTTCTATCCAAGACCTTGGCCGAAGATGCTGCTTGGAAACTCGCTAAAGAGAAAGGCTTAGAAATCGTTACTATTAACCCTGCAATGGTGATCGGTCCTCTCTTACAGCCAACTCTGAACACGAGTGCTGCTGCTATACTCAACTTAATAAATGGTAAGCATAACACTTCCCCTTTCGAATGATTCTTATGACTCTTTTTATCAAGTGCTAGAGAACCAGTTTGAGTTCATGTCTTTATATAATAAGCAGGTGCAAAGACCTATCCCAACTCGAGTTTCGGATGGGTTAATGTTAAGGACGTAGCTAATGCGCACATACAAGCATTTGAGGTCCCTTCAGCTAACGGACGTTACTGTATGGTCGAGAGAGTCGCTCACTACTCCGAGATGGTTAGCATTCTGCATGAGCTTTACCCAAATGTCCCACTCCCTGAAAGGTAAAAACATCTCTAAATATATTATTAACTTGTCCAGTCCTGGTCGTGTCTGGTTTCTAATACGGTTTTGTTCTCATATATGCACAGGTGTGTGGATGAGAATCCGCACGCGTCGACATATCAAGTGTCCAAGGAGAAAATAAAGAGCCTTGGCATAGACTACGTGCCCTTGAAGGTTAGCATCAAGGAGACCGTGGAGTCCTTGAAGGAGAAAGGTTTCGTACACTTTTGAGGAAACATGTGAGCCATTGGTTAAAGTATTTGGAACACTATTCCAAAAAATATAATTTTTGGAACATGTCAACGAACCTTCAAGGGAGAGATTAGTATGCTCTCAGTTCTCGTACCTTATTGTTGGTTCTATGAAATAAGATACTTTTTCCTTGGTTGTTGGGGTGAGATATCAAATGAGAATTTTAGTAACGTAAGTACTAAACTGCTTTTTAAAAAGACAAGTCAAACTGAAATTGATAACCAACAGCAGGTCTGAATTGGCTACCTAAAGGACTATTGCCGACCACGCAAAAGGCAAACAAAATCATCATCGGACTTGTGAAAGGGAAAAGAAAGCACTAAAAGTAGATAACTATTGTGTGACAGGAAGAAGAGATTCCTTTGGTTTAATATCTTATAATCGGTTTAGTAATGTATTTGGTTTGTTTGTTTGGTTTAGCAAACGCATTACATATAACACTTTCTCTTTTAGCAAGAATTAGGTTCTAATTGGTAACCATGATCTAGAAAAAGAACGAGGAGAAATGTGGTATTCCTTTTCATTCTTCAAATTTTTTACTATTTACCAGTAATATCTTTTCCACATCATTTAGGAACAATATAATACAGTAAAAAAAATAAAAAATTATGTTTATTAATAATATTTCAATCTTATAATACAGTAATATTTTTTTGCGTAGTAACTGGCAGAAAAATATTTTTACTATTAATCTGAAGGATTATTTGAAAATTGTATAAATAGTAAAATAAATTTAATAGATGTTTCTATCACAAATAAAAACTAAATAATATTTTAAATTACTCTTAAAATTTTATTGTAGTTTAATATTAATTATCAATATTTAACATGACATATATAAAATTTAATTCACAAATTTTATTTTAAAATCAAATGTAAAATTCATTTTATATACATTGAAAGTAGTATTAATATTTTTATTGATTGAATTATTTAATTTTAATATATTTTCAACGATCTTGTTATTGTTTGGTCACCATTTATTATTTTGTTTCTTCTCTGCATCTTTTTCTTTCATTCCTCAATTTTTTTTAATTTTATTCGGCATTGTTTCTTTTATTTACTTTCCTTTTGTTATTCTAATGGAAGCCTTAATCTACCAAAAATAACAATTGTCTTCCTCGTCTCTTTCTCTTTGTCATCATCATCATCATCATCATCAGTTTTCACTTTTCATCATTAGATCTCAGTTCTTCAAGATGATCCTTCTTCGTTCATGATCATGTTCTAGACTTTGATTCCCAATTCTTGATTCTTCGTGAATTTCTTAAAATAGAATTTTTAACAGTAAAATCTCTATAGATTAATCATGTCGAAACGAAAAATCTAGATAAATTAATAATTAATAGAGATATTTTTCTAATTTGGTAATTTAAAAAATTATATATTTAAAATAAGATTTAATTTTTATAATTAATATTTTTATCAATTACAAGAAAAACAATACTCTTGTTTCACAAAGAGTGGCATTTTAAGGTTGTAACCTTGTTACACACAGAGTGTCGTTTTATGTTTCCAATGCAGTTTTAAGACTAATATCTCTTTTTTATTTTTACTATTTCAGCTTATTAATTACAGACTAATATGTAGTGTATTAATAAAAGGAAAAAAATGAAATTTGTTTGTTTTTCTTAATTTGTGCGAAAAGTACTCAAATCACACTTTTTGTGAAATAGAGGGAGTAATTATCATTTGTCTTGAACATAACACCAAAATTTTCGGACACAATATAAATAACACAAGAGTCATATCTCACCTAAACATTTTACATGTATATACCGAAAATTTTATTATATACATGTAAATTATTCATTTATAGTATTGATAAAACTATATATTTACATAATAAAAATATTATTTTATTTTATTATCTAATTTTGTCCACAACATTATAATAACTTAACTTGGGATAAAAAAAATTCATTAATTTTTCGAATATAAAAATCTATACATATCTTATTTTTATTATTTCAAATACAAAGCACCAGATAAGGAAATTGTAGTATAATAAGACACGAATTGGTCATTCATTTGGTCCTCTCCTGTTACATAGAAACTAGAAAAGGAGACAGACAGCACACAAATCCGTGGTTCGAGAACAATGGCAAACAGTGGTGAAGGTAAAGTGGTGTGTGTTACAGGAGCCTCTGGTTACATCGCCTCCTGGCTCGTTCATTTCCTCCTCAGCCGTGGCTACACCGTTAAGGCTTCCGTCCGAGACCCCAGTTCTGTACCCTCTCTCTTCTCTTATCTCTCTCACATATATTTGCTTCGCTCTAAGGTTCTAACACTATCTCAGTTAAGTCTGTGTGTCACTAGATTTGGATCCTAATTTGTAATAGTGTGAAGAATCTTAAAAATTGATGCTTTCTTATACCAATTTATCACCAAGAATGGTCTCGTGGTTTACTTATTTCTGCATGCAAAAATCGTAGTTGTAATAGTTTGTTGATTCACATCTTTAGGTGATCCGAAGAAGACGCAACACTTAGTCTCACTGGAAGGTGCCAAGGAGAGACTTCACTTATACGAAGCAGATCTTTTGGTTGAAGGATCTTTCGACTCTGCTATTGATGGCTGCCAAGGAGTTTTCCACACTGCCTCCCCTTGTTATACTGATGTCAAAGACCCACAGGTTCTTATCTTATCCTCAAACTTGCTTGCTTTGTGGATTAGTTTGGATCTTAACTTTAATATCCCCATTTCAGGCTGAACTTATTGATCCTGCGGTCAAGGGGACACTTAACGTTTTGAATTCATGCGCCAAAGCATCCTCCGTTAAAAGGGTTGTTGTGACCTCCTCCATGGCAGCTGTTAATTACAACGGAAAACTATGCACGCCTGATGTAACTGTCGACGAAACTTGGTTCTCTGATCCTGAGCATTGTGAGGCCTCTAAGGTCTGTTGAAACTTTGAGCCATGACTCATACTCATATTATGATGAAACTTTATTATCTTGTCATCCACTATCGACTGGTTGTCGCTTCATTGTCCTGTAATTTAACGTTAGGCTCTTCAAGTTCAAAACTAAAATTTCTGCTTTTTATACTGGCTGGACTCAGATGTGGTATGTTCTATCCAAGACCTTGGCCGAAGATGCTGCTTGGAAACTCGCTAAAGAGAAAGGCTTAGACATTGTTACTATTAACCCGGCAATGGTGATCGGTCCTCTCTTACAGCCAACTCTGAACACGAGTGCTGCTGTTGTACTCAACTTAATAAATGGTGAGCAAAACGCTTCCTCTGACCATCTTTTTATCAAATGTTAGGGAACCAGTTTCGAGTTCGTGTCTTTATATAATAAGCAGGTGCAAAGACTTTCCCCAACGTGAGTTTCGGATGGGTTTATGTTAAAGACGTAGCCAATGCGCACATACAAGCATTTGAGGTCCCTTCAGCTAACGGACGTTACTGTATGGTCGAGAGAGTCGCTCACTACTCCGACATTGTTAGCATTCTGCATGACCTTTACCCAAATGTCCCACTCCCTGAAAGGTAAAACATCTCTAAATATATTAACCGGTTCAGTCCTGGCCGTGTCTGGTTTCTAATGCGGTTTTGTCTCTTATATGCACAGTTGTGTAGACGAGAACCCGTACATCCCGACGTATCAAGTGTCCAAGGAGAAAATAAAGAGCCTTGGCATAGACTACATACCCTTGAAGGTTAGCATCAAGGAGACCGTGGAGTCCCTAAAGAAGAAAGGTTTCGTAAACTTCTGAAAAAGCATGTAAGCCATTGGATTCAATCCAGATTAGATAAAAGTATTTGAAATTGTCAACGTACCTAACTGTTGGTTCCACGAACTAAGATACTTTTCCTTCTATTTGTTGTTAGTGATATATATGAAATGTGAATTTTAGTAACGTAAGCAGCTTTAAAAAACACTTAAAGACATTGTAACTGATTCCATTATTGAAGTTGGTGACAAGAGCGTTTATCCAATAGGCTTCCATTGTCGGCAAAAAAGTAAACAAAACGAGGGATTTGTAGTTTTGTACACGTATGGTTTGCCAACAACAAATAGGTATTCAGACAATATGAAAAATAAGTCAAAGAATTTTAAGAACAACTTCATATCGTACATGGCTGGCTATTCAAGTAAGTAAAACATTTGAAAACCCTGATCTACAATTATTGTGAAGAAAAAAAGGATTAAAAAAGATAACAATTTTCAAAGAATAGTGCTTTTTTTCTTTTTACTTCTTTAAGAGATACAGAAGAAACATGAACCTTTCTCAGTTCTCGCCTTCTAATTGCAATGAACCTTCTCTCATTAATTTGAGGCTCAAACTGTTGAATCTTTCCCGGGAATACTGTCTCGAAGCTTTCCTCCAGTCTGTTCCAGCTTTCATCATTGCCGCGAATTCTTCATAGCTTATCCGCCCATCCTAATCACCAAGAAGCACAGCTCAAAGAATCAAGATTTAGCCATTATATTTACCATTTTAGACTTGGAACTAAGGATGTACATTTTTGAGAATTCTGATAAGATCAATCTTCATCTATTTCACAATGATTCAGGTTACACAGTAAAGAATCAAACACAAATCCAGCAAGGCAAATTATAGAAACTTGGGATTTTGTCCAGATATCCCAAAAATCTCCCTGCAGGCCTCAAACCAGTACCAAACTAAGGGTAGAACTCACTCTCAAAAGCTACCTTGTGAGGAGAGTATACCCTTTCAACTTATAAGCCATGTATTATTTATTCCCCTTCGGATGTGGGATATTTAGTAATATTTAGTGTGCGTTGGTTTTCTAAGATGCATTTGCAGAGACAAGTATTGATTTCTTAAAGTCATATATGGGGTTACCTTGTCTGTGTCAACATCTTGCATGATGGCTGCAATAACTTCCTCACTGCTAGTGTCCACCTCATCATTCAAAGCCTCACGCAGCTCCTCAATCTCTATGTAATCGCTCTGGTTCTGGTCAAAAAAGCTAAATGCCTTGTGCAAGTGTTCGTCGTTCGCCATCTTCTTAAGATGCACAGAGACAGCTACAAACTCGCCATAGTTTAAAGTTCCATCACCATCTACATCAGCCTGTCCATCAAAAACAAGCTCTCAAATACCGTTTGCTTGGTGAAGGCAATAAACTTAATAGGAACACAAACTTCAGAAGGTTGAAATATTTTCTTACAGCTTCCATCAGAATCTGCAGCTCAGTATCAGGTATCTGCTGTTGTCCGAGTTTATGAAGTCCATATTTAAGCTCCTCGAGGTTTATCTTACCCAACTTTTTACTGTCCATCATCTCAAATGCTTCCTTTATGCCAGCTACTTCCTCCACTGATAAGTGTTCGGCTATCACCTGAAAGACAGTGAAAAAGAAAGTTTCACATTATTTCTTCCGAATCCGACAGAAATAAGGTCACCAAGTAGCGGCAATGCTGAACGAAATCACTACCCGTAGAGCTCTTTTCTTGAGCTTGTTCATAACAGAAAATTGTTTGAGCCTTGCTTTCACTGTCTCACCGAGTGAAACGTTTGGAGCCTTCTTTGCATTTTGTATCCAAGAATGTTCTGTAAATAGTAGTGTCACGGCATATTCATTCCATAAGTAATTGATATCAGAAACAGAGCCAAATAGTATATATACCGAGAACTTGTGCAGCAGAAAGCCGTTTTTTGGGGTCAGGTTCGAGCATCTTTCTCACAAGGTCTTTGGCAGTCTCAGAAACTCTTGGCCATGGATCTCTCTTGAAGTCAATGACTGACCTAATGATCGCCTGAGCCACCCCTTGCTCAGTCTCTTTACATACAAAAAAAATAAAAAAAAAACAAATCCAACATCAAGAAAAGACTCAAAAAGTGTAAGAAGATAGCAAATAAAATTCAAAAGAGGCAAATAGTGAATCCATGAGCATGTAATTAGATAACATCAGGATCCTAAATCATTCGGCAGTAAATCTTTCTAATCATGGAAACTAAAACCCATAAGTTGCATATCCGTACAAAAGATCTACAGTTGAAGAACAAATTTAAAGCAGAGAGAATAAGATTGATCATAACAAACCGGCCCAAAATGGTGGGACACCACAGAGCAGGATATAAAGGATAACTCCAGCACTCCAGATATCAACCTCAGGTCCATAATTTCGCCTAAGTACCTCTGGTGCCATGTAATAAGGACTTCCAACAATCTCGTTGAATCCCTCACCTGTTACACATTCGAAAAAATATCAGGTACAGTACACAGAACAAAATTATCTGTTGACCCGAGATATATAATCGACATTATATCATCTATACCAGGCTTGAAGAAGACTGATAATCCAAAATCTATGGCTTTAAGGGCTGATGTCTCTTTCTTATTTGCAAAGAGAAAGTTTTCCGGTTTTAGATCCCGATGCATCACTCCATGCTTATGGCATATCTGCAATACCAAAAAGTGTTCAAACCATAAAGGTAGAAGTTAGGATAACAGTTAACAAATCTAACTAGCATAAAGACAAATAAGGAAAAAATAAGCCACTGCGTAAAGACAAACAAAAAACATTGCAATAGAATAACAGTAGAGGCAACATAACTAGTATAGTCTAAACGAAAAGAAAGTAAAGATACAAACCTGAACAACTTCAAGAATAGTCTTCATTACTGCAGCAGCAGCTCGTTCAGTATAATGACCTCTTGCAACAATCCGATCAAACAGCTCACCTCCTTCACACAACTCCATCACTATATGAACAGCATCATCATCCTCAAAGGAATCCTTAAGTGACACAATATTCGGGTGCCTAGGCATATGCTTCATTATCTGAACTTCCCTCCTAACATCCTCTATATCCACAGCTGTCCTAAGCTTCTTCTTTGATATAGACTTGCACGCATACTTCTCGCCGGTTTTGATATCAGTGCACAAGTATGTAATACCAAACTCCCCGCGACCAACCTCACGCCCCAGATCATACATGAGAGATATGTCATGTCCTGTTGGTTCTTTCAAAACACAGAGCTTGAAACCAGCTCCAGATCCATTAGTAGTGTATGCGTCGCTGTAAAAGGGATTGCTTTTGGTCTTTGGTTTACCATGTTTACTCCCAGCATCTTCTGAACCAGGGCTCGCACAACAATTTCCCATTTACAATCAACTCTTGAGGAATCCTGAGATTGAATTCCATCAGCAACTAAAAATGAGACTCACAACGGAAACATGCCATTCCCCACCCCAATCAAGAAAGCTTAAAACTTTCATCAATTAATCTTTTTAAAAAATTCCAAATTTAGGAATTAAAGACTCTCACTAAATCACAAAACCATATATAAACAAGACAATCAGATTTGATGACAAAGGGGGAAACAGACAAAACAAACGATCGAGAACAAAAAAAAAATGCAACGAAATTAAGAACCCTAAAATCTGAAGAGCAGGGTAAGTAAACCCTAGCAAACGAAATCAGGTGAAATGAAAAGAACCAAAAAGACAGATGCTTTTAAATTAGTTAGGGGGGAAACACAAACCTGAGAGAGAGAGAGAGAGGGAGAGAGAGAGAGAGAGAGACCTTAAACGCAGAGAAAGAGATGATCAAATTGGAGTGAATCGGAGGAAGCAAACAAAGTGACAGAGAGAAATGGAGAAGAAGGAGAAGAGTCAAAAAAGTCTCCTCCTTTCTCGCTCTTCTTTCTGGAGTGTTTGTATAGAAGAGAGAGACTCGAGTCGACTCTCTTTGGTTTTTTTTTTTTTTTTCACTCTAATGTGAAAATCAGCGGATGACCCAATTTGCCTAAAGACAATCACACGGGTCACACAAGACTCACCACCACTCTCTTCTTTTTTTCGTCTGAATGATTCACACCACAGGTCCACAGTGGAGTTATATTTTTCTAAATTACTTTCTCAATCTGCCTCACTTCAATTACTTTCTCAAATTATTATTATTATTTTTTTATTTCTACCTTATACTATTGAGTATTGAACATGAACATGTGTTATAAAACAAACAAAAAACATTGTTTCATGTTTGACTTTTGTGTGTGTTGTCGCATTTCTACGGGTTTAATTAAACAAACGATTAATCTTTTTCTAAGCAAACGATTAATTTTCACACGGTACAAACCTTATAACTTGCAAATCTCTAATCTCTTAAGAATCTTTTTTTTATTGGCTCTAACATCATATATTCATTAACCAAAAACACATCCTAAATCCACAACAGATCCTTGTGTAAAGACATTTCTATGTTGTTTTTTTCAATTAATCTTTTAAAATTATGTTAGTTAGTATTCCTAGTATTTTATTAAGGGAAACTAATAATGGAATCAATGAAATAAACTCTGTTTGAATATTTTAGTATGTTCTTTTGGTAGTAGCGAATTTTTTACTTGGTATGATGACCACGTGATCTCGTTGGCACAAGTCATGTTGCTGACAATTACGTTTTAGATCAATATCACAACAACTCTTCTATAACTAAAATTTATTTCTTGTAGCTTTTTGTTGTGACGACAATGAACCAAAAAACTGAAAACCTTATGTAAATTATAGAACCGGTCAACTATATCCAGTAAAAAAAACTATTGAATTAGTCAACCATATAAATTCCACGTTTCTTAAACTGTTTTTTTTGGAAAAAAATATCATTTAATACATAAACTTTTAAATTTATACCAAAAAATCATGAATTTGGTAGGAAGTCATTTAATACATTAAATCTATAGACTAGCCATTTAAAACACTAAATATAGTTGATCAAGCCAAAATACACATGTTGTTAAATGAGATAATTGAGAAACTAACGACTGTTATTTTGCCGTTTAAAGGCATGTTGTTTTTGGCTTCATCAATGGCTGGTCAACAAAACTTGATGTATTAAATAGTCTTCCACAAAATTCGTGGTTTTTTGGTTAAATTTAAAAGTTGATGTATTAAAGTATAATAATTGTTATATTTTTAATTTGACTTTTTGAAGAGTATTGGATGAATTTGATTTTGGATGTTCAATTAAGTCATTCAATAATTAGTCATTATTAGTTGAATAATAATAAAAAATTATATTACTCACTAGATAAAATGCAATTAAATATATCAACTTTTAAATTTAGGCCAAAAAACCATGAAATCTGTAGGAAGTTTTAATACATCAAGTTTTG
This sequence comes from Camelina sativa, assembly GCF_030686135.1. Taxonomy (NCBI): domain Eukaryota; kingdom Viridiplantae; phylum Streptophyta; class Magnoliopsida; order Brassicales; family Brassicaceae; genus Camelina; species Camelina sativa. Next base: position 7,985,126 of record NC_141892.1, read on the forward strand.
TTGACTAGTCGTTTAAAACATCAAATATAGTTGATGAAGCAAAAAACAACATGCTATTAAACGGCAAAGTAACGGTCGTTAGTTGTTAAGTTATCTCATTTAACAACATGTGTATTTTGGCTTGGTCAATGATATTTGGTGTTTTAAATTGTTAGTCAACAAAACTTATGTATAGCCTTCCATAAAGTTTATGTTTTTTTACCTAAATTTAAAAGTTGATGTATTAAATGGCATTTTCCCATTATTTGTTTTGTAAACTTTCATATTAAAAAAAAAAAATAGATAATAACAGTAGATAATAGTAATACTGGACTAGTAATAGTACCAATTTTACTACCGCAGCATTAAAAATAAAATATTCTACCAAAAAAAAAAAAAAAGTAAAAAAAAAATAATAATCATCAAAGTAAACCATATATAAACAAGGGAATTTTGTTGATTCTATAAACAAGACCAGAGTCACACGGGTCACACGAGACCAGTGAAACCAAACTTCTCACATTGGCAATGTAAAAAGTACCGACCTGGTGACTAACTCATTCGTATCTAATTATAACAACACTGGCATCCCTCTAACTAGACACAGCATTGAACATCTGTGTCTCAATCTCCATCGGAAAATGGCATCTGGGGTTTGCTCGCTTGGTCTTACTCTCACTTCCTTACTCTCATCCCACGCGCTAGCACGCCACGTTGTACTAGCCACTCTACGGTGGCGTTCGATTTCTATTTCTATGTCTCCTCCGCTGCGTATTTCCCGCGCTTTATCATCAGCTCCGATAAGCTCATCATCCTTCACGTGGGACGACGTAATCGAGACCGGTCGGGCGGAGTATACTACGCCTCAATACTCATCCGATCTCACCGGGTTTCTTCAGAAGGTCGATCGCTGCAATCGTGGATCCGTAAGTCCCACTGATTGATTCTTGTGGATTTAAGTGTTTTGTAGTGAATTATAAAGCTAAAACAGAACCAAAAATTGTTAGCTTTATAAAGTTTCAATTTTTATTTTTTTTGTTTTCAGGAAAGGTTAGCTGAGTTCATTCCATTTGTTATAGAGGAACAACTCGTTGGTTATATTCATAAAGGGTAACTATACATTCTATTTCTTGCTCAACCTATAAGCTATTGTCTCTGCCTGCTTCTGTGATCCTCATCAACTTGAGGTTTTAAAAATTGGAACTTTTCTATAAGTTTTGGTTGGCAGAATCTTGAATGCTCTCAAATGGCTTGTTCTCTCTGTACATTAAACAGATTTTTTACCGAGCACTTGAGGGAGTTTCATGATATCTTTACATTTGCACAAAATGGTTCTTGCCGTGACCGTGTTGGTGACTATGTAACGCTTAATCCCATGTTTCAAAAGCCTGAAGATAGAACTAGAGCAGTTGCAGATGTTATCAAAATCTTGGCTGACAAAGTAATCATTCCAGGAATACGAAATGAGGTTTGGGGTCAATGTTTGATTTCATAAGTTCTGGTTTTCTTTCATTTTGGTTGATATTTTATTTCCTTCTCACCAGCTGTATCCTGTGAAATCATCGTTTAATGCCCCTGTTCTTTTTTCGCTGGAGCGTGCTGCTGCTCCTTATTTTGGATTGAAGGTAAAAACCATACTGCACCGAACTATTTCAGCTTGTAGCCATGAATACATGTGTACCTTGTTCTTTTCTAGATTGTGTTTTGCATTCCTTACGCGAGTGATGCTATAAACTCTGCTGCTCTATACGTGTTTTATTGACTAAAAAATCTTCACATGGCTCTCTTGTTATCTGGTATAGGGTTACGGAGTTCATATGAATGGATATGTAGAAAGAGATGGACAAAAATCTCTATGGATAGGTAAGAGAAGTCTGGCGAAATCCACTTATCCAGGAATGCTTGATCACCTAGTTGCTGGAGGATTGGTAAGATTTTCTCCTAGTCTTATACTTTATCTGTTGATGAAAGAAAGCATTCATCATGGTGCACATTTTGTTTCATCATCCGCTGGGAACCTTATAGCCTCACGGGATCAGCTGCGGGGAGAATGTAGTAAAGGAATGCGAAGAGGAAGCTGGAATTTCCAAAGTCATTGCTGATAAGTAAGAATATTCTCCTCAGTTTATGACAAAGTAGTGTGTAATTATCTCTCGATGTTGTCCAACCTCTTGCATTCTATGTTTTATGAAAGGGCAATAGCAGTTGGTGCTGTTTCCTACATGGATATCGATCAGTACTGTTTCAAACGTGATGTGCTGTTTTGTTATGATTTGGAACTCCCTGAAGATTTTGTTCCCCAAAATCAAGGTTAGGAAATCACTAGTAACGCATGAATTGCTCTGAGCGGTATGCTCTTTCATAGCATTGTGGTCTAATTAAATTACATTGCAGATGGAGAAGTTGAGAGCTTCAAGTTGATTCCAGTAGCACAAGTTGCTAATGTGATTCGGGAGACTAGTTTTTTTAAGGCGAACTGTTCCCTTGTTATTATTGACTTCTTGTTTCGGCACGGGTACTAACTCCTTATGACCCCCGGGATTTTAGTGCCCTCACCCCGGATAGTAACATCCTTATGACCCCTTGACAAAATATTCTGTTCCATTTTTGTCTATGCAGGTTCATCAGACCAGAACAATCGGGTTACTTGGATCTTTACCGACGCCTGAGGAATGGAGATTGCTCATAATTAAGGATGCTACTATCTGATGTTTTACTTAAGTAGAAGCTCAATCTGGCTATGTAATAGGTTCTTGCGTGTAAATAGATGCATTCATGATAATAGTATGATGAAATACACTACAAAGAACATGCAAAGTTGTAAACCTCAACAACTTAATTTCTACTCATGGTTAGATGTCTTCATGAATCATGACCTAACAGCCTTTTCCAGAAGGACGCATGCAAGCAAATTAAGTTAGTATTAATAAACCCCCCGGATGCTAAGGAACACCATTGCTTGAGATCCCCCAAATTTAGAAACAATCTAAATCTGCTCCTATACAATCGTGAATCCCAACCGTTTTACGTATAAAGGAAAAAAAAAAAAAATGGGGGTTTTCGAAGAGAAATCGTCCTCCCTCATCATGAACGTATTCATCAATGTTTAAGAACCTCTTTCTTCTAAACCAAGCAATATCTATTTATGGATAAGAGGGAGGCATGCTCTCTAATTGTTTTCTCTCTTCATCTTGTTTCTTTTTCTTCTATCCTAATATTTTGAAATCATTGATCTTTATGATGTCTTCATGAGTTACCATCGAGATATGTATGTTGAGCTTTCATCGGTTAATGCGCGTTTTATATAGAATGGGGAAAATAAACCGATGAAATCTCAACATGTTTTTTTTTTTTTTTTTGTGTTTTTTTATAGATGTTTGTTTCCCTGAGAAAACTATGTATATGTTTATATATCTAACAAGCTTAATAATGGCTGGTACAGAATGCTGGATGGACTCCAGTTCCACAGTTCGGAGGATGGGACCAAAAAGGACCAAATGACGAAACAAACTACTCGGTTGTATTCTCCAAAGCTCGCGCTAACAGGAAGCAGAACAAAGCTGGTTTGAGACATTCTAGTTTGGGAAGCCAACAAGAACTCATGGCAAGTGCTCGTCGCAACCACCAGAAACTTCACCATCGCCACGAAACTCAAGACGATGACCCTGTCATGGTAGTTCCCATCTCTCTCTTTCTCTCTCTCTCTCTCTCTCTCTCTCTCTCTCTCTCTCTCCACTTACTCTTCTATGGTTTTTTTGGTTCATATACCCCTTGTGATGATCCCTTTCCCCTTAGTCAACGCGCATGGATCATCACAAGGTGGTATAACAATTCATGAAATGATTTCTGTTTGCCTTGTTGGTTTGTTTTGTGTTTCTGCATGCGTACGTCCATTCAAAAATTTGTTCCATTTCTTTCTCAACCCATAGACATGACCCTGGTATATATAACTTAATTATGAGTTGCAACTCCATCTCCTTGGGAAGGATTATTCATATTACTTCTCTACAACATAATCACTGTCAATAGAAGAACTATACAGCGCAGTCTATATATTCTGAGTTGAATTGCATCTCTCTGTATAGGATCGTTTTTATGGTCAGTGTTATACAATTATATTGTTTTACTATATTCTCAAAATATGAATTATAATAAAGTAAACATAGATACAAAAAAAAAAAAAAAAAAAAAAACGAGAACCGCAGTTTCACTTTATTTTGCTAAGGTTTCTGAAATATTCGGCGGCATTCACATACTATTTAGTTAACATATCAATCTATTTTCATTGGTGTTGTGAATTCAAATCACTAGATCTTCATTATTTTGCATGTGTAGTGAGAGTCACCATGAGTTTGTTTTGCATGGAGCCTCCAACTCATATAGGGGCAGCTATGAATGGAGTGTATGTGATTTTAGTTCATAGCTACTATTTTCAAGCAAAGATGAAAACCTCACTTCTAGTTTGTAGAGCACCCGAAATCACCTTGCTAGATGAAGCATAATGATCTCATCTATTACTATTCTCAATTGATCCATCTTCGTAGATGGAACATATATTTATATTTATATATCTATATAGGAAATGTACTAATTAATTAGAGGTAGCATATTGTCGCACTGTCATAAGATTATATATGTATATATACATGTGTAGAGTATTAGTCTCTCTTACCTTACTGATTTACTTACGATGCAGAAGAAGAAGAGGATCTTGACCTACATTAATTGTTGTATCAGGCCAAACTAGGCCCTTGTTCCAAAAACTCGCAATCTATATGTCCTCGATGACATAGCAAAAATACGTCGCAGCGTGTAATGAATGAGTGTAACATTTCTGTAATCTTCTTCATCAAAAGGAAAAAAAAAAAAAAAAAGGAGACGACGTACGTTTCTGTAATATATGTGCATCATCTGTTAATATACTCCACTCCTGGTACATTCTGACTTAATTCAGCCTACATTATTATGATAAGAGAGCAATTTAACATGAATCACATTTCCCTCAAATCAAAATTATATATATTGTAATCCAGAGTAGATTCGTTCCGTCTTGATTTATTGTTAAATGCACCCTAGCTAAAAAAGCCTAAAACCAAATACGTGGACAAGTTCTTAACAATTGTAGAATAAATTAAAAATGAATAAAGAACTTGCATTACACAAAAAAAGATCCGGTAAAGTTAACCAACTGTAAGCGGAAAATCACATAAAACAAACACAAGTATCGTAATTACATAAAACAAACAAACATATCTAGTCGTAGATTTTTATTTTATTCACAAACATGGATCTTGGAGACGAAATGGCTCTACGCACTACAACAAATTTGTCCATTCTTAACGTTCGATAAATGTTATTATATGTGATACACAACGTTTTTGTAAACGCTGTCTGTACCCATGCTATAATAGACCCCAATACAATATCGTTTTTTACTCCAGCTATTATATCGTTATATATAATAGCATAATGTCGGCGTTATAAATATTTTAAATATAGCGTCTATAAATATTCTTAAAAATTATTAAATAACATTATTGCACTGCTATTATAATTTATATTGTTGCAATATTTTATTGCTGTTATATTTAATATAATGTCTTAATATTTGTGCTATGATTTAGTATTTTTTGATAAAATTAAAATCCATTATGCTATATTACTTGTTCATATTAGAGCTATTATATGGTTACATTTTAAAAGTGGAACCTGTTTTATATGAAAATATATATAATATAAAACATCCAACAGATACACTTTAATCCAAAAATTACATATGTCTCAACGTACATAAGTTTCAATATCATAAGTTCCCATAAGATAAATTTCATAAGTCTCAATACCATAAGTTCCCATAAGATAAATTTCATAAGTCTCAATACCATAAGTTCCCATAAGCTAAACAACACAAGTCTAAATAGCATAAGTTCTCATAATCTTGACAAAGGTACTTCAGTTTCAAACCATTACTACTTTGTCCTTTGGCCATGCGAGTGTTGTACCAATTGCATCTTCTATACACTCGATAGCAGAAGTACGCCTCCAAACAGCGGCATCATTAACCTTCACCACATATACCCAAACGCGTACTGCATTAGGTCCCAATGGAGCACAATGGACAACTTGGTCTGGATTGTTTGAAGACCAACGTCCTTCAGCAACGACCCGATTCTTCCCGGTAATATCCAACAATTTGCACTTCTGATTTTCCTTGCTAACTGACTCTTTCTTTTTACGCTGACAATATAACAACATATTATCAGCAACAACAACAATACTAAACATCAATAACATAAATAACACTTAAAGGAGTGAAGTACATTACCGGCGATCTCCGAACAAGTGAGTCTATAACATTTTTAGCTTTCTTGACAGGGGCTGAAGGAGTTGCTTCAGATATCTGATTATGAGATGAGACTGTTTGCATTATAGGAGTTGGAATCTGAGACTGAGACAGTGGAGATTCATCTATGGTTGTTTCAAACACAACTCTACTTGCAGGCCATGCTACGAAAGTCTTCAAACAGTCCTCAATGATACTAATTTCTGTTTTAGGTCTCCATAGAAATGTCTCAGGTTTCAAGACCACATCCACAAATACCTTTACTGCATTAGGTCCGATTGGAAGTCCATTAACCAATGCATCTGGTTCTTTTGACTGCCAACGCCCTTCAGCAACAGCCACTTCTTCATTTCCCCTCCAATTTAGTAGTATACACTTGTTTGCAGAAGCTGTATTTGGACTCTGAAACATGTGAAAATATATGTTATTGATTATCAAAATACCCAGTTATATACATATATGTTATTTTTACCTTTGGCGCATTGTCTTCGTGGAGAATACAATTGTCATCTGGCCAGGCCAGCATTTCTCCAACAGCTTGTTCCATATTCAGGATGTTAGTTGTAGGTCTCCATAGGATGCATCTGGTTTGATTGCATTTTCTACCAATACTTTATAGGAGTTAGGCCCTAATGGAATCCCATTCACAAAGTCTTGAGGATCAGAAGACATCACACGAGCTTCAGCAACAATCTCACCAGTGCCATTATAATCCAGAAGCAAACACTTAGGATGTGCTCTATTAGTGACACTCTACAAATATTTTCATCGTTAAAAGTTAAATGTAAGTTAAAATCAATGATATATGATCTACTGCAAAAAAAAAAAAAAAAAAAAAAAAAACATGATTACGTACCCTTGCAGCTGAATTTTCCCCGACCTCAGGTTCTCCTCTCTGTTACATAAAAACAAAAGGTAACTAAAACTAATGAATCAATACCATTTCACTCTAATAATGCTTTAATGTTACAAGACCACTAACCTTCAAATGTTCAATGACAGCTTGTAAGTCATCTACTTTTCTTTGTAAACTAACTTGCTTTTCTTTCATTTCAGCCATACACTTACTGTTGACTTGGAAAAAGACAGTTTTGTCATACTCAGCCCTCTGCCCATAGCCCTTAACCGACCAGGATTATCAGCTCCTAACAATTGTGAAAGACCATCTGACTTTGGATTTGTTGTTTTTGATTGAGGAACACTCTCCAACTCAGCTGAAGCGTGTTGAATCTAAAACTAAGCATAAGCTTTTAAACAGTTAACAAAAATCAATACAAAAATCTAAATAAAGCGGATTTGAGAAATCAAGCACATGAAGAGGACACAAACGAGATTAAAAGTGAAATTTACTTTCGACAGATTTGAGAAATCAAGCACATGAAGAGGACACAAACATGCAATTTTCATATTCGACCAAAATCAAACAAACCTGAAATTTTAACTAAAATTTGAACAAACTTACATATTTGTTGTTTAGGTTTTAGATTTCTCTTCTCTCAAGTTTGTCTTTGTTGTTGGACGAGCTTGACACCTCACAAAAGGAGATTTAAAGTGAAATTTAGGTTACTGATGAAGAATGAAATTGAAAAAAAAAAACAATTAGCTGTCTAATTTCAGGTTACCTTCGTCTGAGAAATCGAAGAGGAGAAGAGATAGCTCGACTGGAGAAATCGAAGTCTGAGTATTATACCTTGAATCTAATCCTTCAAGTATATACTTTAATCTAGGGTTTTCGAGTGAGAGAATAATATGTTTGATACATCTTTCGATACATCTTTCTGCGTTACAAAGGTGTACAACCCTTATATAGAGTGAGAACAAAGCCTTGTCCGTGTCAGGTAGAGGTTGCATGTTGAACGATTTGTTGAGGGCCGATATTGCTCCCCCAATATCTCCCTTCGACGAGAGCTCAGGGGCCATCTTGAACTCTTCAATAGCTTGCTCTTGAAGAGCATGCTTTTGACGTCGAGCTTGGCTTTGACGTCGTTGACGTCAAGCTTGCTTCTTAAGATGTTCTGCCCTTTGAAGACGTTCTCTCTGACGAAGTCGTGCAGCTTCAGCTTCAGAGTCAACCGGCTCCTAAGGCTCAGCCTCTCGCCCTCGAGGAATGTACGGCATGCCTAATTGGCGATAGATCTCTTTTAGAGTATCCCGCAGGCTGGGGTCCAGCCTAGAAGCTTCTTTCCACGCTTCCCAATTAAGAAATTGGTGCTGCTCTGAGCGTGGAGGAGGCGGTTGAATCTGAAGCTGAAGTTGCACGACGTCGTAGGTCGCAAATTTGAACAGGCCGCCAATTATGTATCTTTCATTCATTTGTAAAGTCAAATAAAAAAAACTGTTTATGAGAAACGAGAGAGGAGAGAGGATCCGGTATGAGAACAAACACAAAACACAGAAAACGAGGGAGATCGACAGAACATAGTAGATCGTAGGCAAATCACAAAATCTAACACAAAATATGAGAAACGAGAGAGGATCCGGTATGAGATCAAACACAAAACACACAAAACGAGAGAGATCGACAGAACAGAGTAGATCGTAGGCAAATCACAAAAATCTAACACAAAATATGAGAAACGAGAGAGGATCCGGTATGAGAACAAACACAAAACACACAAAACGAGAGAGATCGACGAATTGTACCTTGAATTCCTTAGATTCCCTCTGATGAACCTTAAGCTTGAATCCTTCAAGTTAAACCCTAATTGTTTGCGAGCGAGAGAATCATATATATAATATCAGTAGTGATGTTAAAACGGGCCTTAAGCCTGCGGGTCTTTAACGGGTTGGGTACATTGTTTTTAGACCCGAATCAACAAAAATGCATATAAAATCAACAACCTATTAAATATAACAATAAATAAAGAATTGTAACCCATAATTAAAAAAAAAACAACCCCGCATAATGCGCAGGTCTCGTCCCTAGTAATAGAGAAGAAGAAGATGAATCCTAGAATCGCTGATCCCGCCTTACTTATATAGTATTAGAGGCCCAAAACCAAAAATATGCCCAAATTAGAAATTATTAGTACACTGTGTCACAACAATAAAATTCTGATTTATATTATTTTGTGATTTAAAATTCTGGTTGTCTCTATGTCATATTATAGTAACATTTACTATTTGACTTTTAAAAAATCATTTACCATATAAAACACAAGTGATATGTCCAATGTCCAATCAAATTAAGCCAGATCAGATTTCATAAAAGTTCATTAACTAAAAAAAAACATGATCGTAATATATAAGCGATTTCTATTTTTTACTATTAAATTTTTAAAAAAATATTAATCACTTAAATTCCTAAATTATTACTTAAAATCTGTAATCACTTAAATTATTAAAAAAACAAAAAAATCAGATTTATGGGTTTTTTTTTTTCTTAGCAACCCTAACAATAATATGCACGCAACCGAGTAAAAAAATATAAGGACGAACCGTAATGAAACTAAAGAGATGATATCTGGGTTGAGAAGGCCCAACTAAAGCCCGTACATGAAATATACCACTATTGGTGTTTACCCAAATGAAATGGATGAATCCAATCAAAAAATATCGGCTGGCTAAAATCTGTCAAAACTGATCCACCAGCACAACCGCTTGTTTTATATAACCCAGCAAGCAAGCATCATCATTATTGTTGAGACGAAAAAACACACCTCTCTAACCCTAATTAAAAGTTACTTGTTCGTTCCTCTCATAGGGAGTTGAGGGTTTGCGATGAGACCTGCCTTGTGAAAACATATGTATGGGCGGTGCTTGCTGCTTCTTCTATTCTCTCTCACACTAGTCAAATCTTGAGCTTTTGGGCTCTTTTGGTTTCAGAGATTCCAATTAGGGTTCTTCTTCTACGAATTGCAGTTTGATCAAAGATATGGAATCAGAGAGCAATAAGTTTGGAGGTAAAAAAAGCTTTGTTTTTTTTTTTTCTAATTTGGATTTGAGGGTCGTCAATGAGATTGTTTGATTTTTATAATTGCAAGGTCCGAGAGAATTGGGTGGTGCTTTAGATCTTATAACACAATACAAGTTGTTGCCACATCATGAGTTCTTCTGCAAGAGGTCACTCCCTGAGTCACTTTCAGATGCTCATTACCTTCACAATCTGGTTGGAGACACAGAGATTAGAAAAGGAGAAGGGATGCAATTGGATCAGCTTATTCCCAATGCTTCACTTGGCCGAGATACTAGTAATGCTGCTCGCATCCAACCTTTTGTTCTTGATGAACTTAAGGAGGCTTTTGAGCTTAATGATACTGCCCCTGTTGAATTGCCTCCAGTGAGTATCTTCTCTCTCTCTCTCTATGTGATTTATTATAGATATCTGATTCTGTTGATACTGGAATTGGAATTAGTATATGACACATTCCATGATAAGTTGAATTACCTGCCAAGTATCTTGTTATGATAGTTGAACTATGTAAGTAGTGATTATGAGATCTTCGGTTTTCTTCTACTTTCAGGCAGAGAAGGGAGCTCCTACCATTGCGTCTAAATCTAAAAGCGAGTCAAAAGATAAGGACAGGAAGCATAAGAAACATAGAGACAAGAGCAAGGAGAAAGATAGGGAACATAAGAAGCACAAGCACAAGCATAAAGATAGGAGCAAAGATAAGGATAAAGACAAGGATCGAGACAGAAAGAAGGAAAAAAGTGGACACCATGATAAGGTAAGAGCTTTGTTGCCTTTCTTTCCTACGATTAGCTGAGTGGCAATGTGTTTCGCCATTTTGTTGCGCTGGGATACATTTTTGACGATTTAATGTGTCCATTATTCAATTAGTCAGCGTTAGCAAATCTATGCAGTCTAGAAATTTACATGTTACGTTATCACTTAAACTTTCAGAAAAGGAAAAGCGATGGGGATGCAGATCTTGAGGACGTTCAGAGGCACAAAAAGAGTAAGGTAATGTATTAGTTGCGATGTAAGACATCTCCATTTAAATGATGCTGAATTTGGACGTTACTGTTTGCTCGCACAATAGCGTTAGAGAAGTAGTTGTTCGGCAATTTGATTTTGGTCGTCCCTAAAACTAACTAACTAACTTTTTTGCAGCATAAGAGCTCAAAGCCTGATGAAATGGGAGCGATGAAGCTTAATGGCTAAAGCAGTGGACACTCTCATTTTTGTATTGCACACCCAAGGACGTGTTATGGAGAGGTTTAAAACCAGCTACTTAACTCACTGTTGACAAATTTGTTAGGTAATTGTCCTTGTACTATCCCTTTCCAGGCTTTCAGATTGTGCAATCTCGGTCACTAGACTCATCTTTTCATCTCTAGATATCGCATGTTTCTCATATGGTAATGTACGTGATGACTGAGTAAACAAAGCTATGATCTAAGGTGTATAAGAAGATAACCTGGCTAGTAACTGTGAATGCACAAGCGTAATAATTTTAACTTTTCAATTGTTGGCATTTGGCAATGTTTCTATATGATGTAGATTTGTCTCATCCAACCTCAATGATTTGATTCTGGCTTTGTAGGTATAATCTCTAAATAAATAAATAAAAGTTCGGAGGGACGAAGGAACTAAAGTTTGCTGGGGAAGAACCACAACTTGTATTCTAATTTGATTTGGTGGCAACTTTGTACATTTTGTTATATGGTTTATCCATTCTAGTGACCATTTTAATAGTAACGTTTTGAGCTACATACAGAGTGGGCAAAATCAAATGGAATTCATACAGAAGGTTATCTATCAGATCCAAAGACATACCAAGATGGTTTTGTGGCAAGCCGAAAGTGTGGTCGTTACTAATTATGTACTTCCACTCGGTGTATAATCGTATCCATGGAAATAAAATATACCAGAAACAAAGTCGTACAGAAAGGTGTTTGTTTAGTCTCGAACAAAAAAAGTTATAATTTTGGTACAAAAAGTTCAGGAAAGAGAAAAAAAGACTTCAAACCATCTGAAACAAAAGGTGGTCTGTGCAGAGGAAGAGTCAGTGTAGGCGCAGATATGTAATGAATGGCAAAAGAACAAACCCGATCAGCAAACCATAATACTAACGGAGGAAAATCTCAAACTCTTAACCAACAAAACCTTAGTGGGGAACGTTCCAATCCTTCTCACTCTTCTCTCCTCACTACTCCTCACTACTCTGTTCACCAAACGAATGACTAAGACAAGTTGCTTTGCATTTGAAAGAAACTTTCCAAGATGTGTGACCTATGCTTAACACTCCTTTTCATCTTCTAGCAAAGGTCTCTCCCTTGTGCTCACCCCCGGCGCAAACTATATAGCCTGCTTCCACCTGTAAACAAATTAATGTTTTGATTATGGAATCCGTGAAAGCTTTGATATGTACGGGACACTGTGTATTATGAAAACGGAAAGGATCAACATACTTGGCAGTCTCTCAGAGTAGCACGCTCTTGAAGCTGTGCGTTACTGCAAATGACTGAGCCTTGTATTGAACATCCGTCTCCAATTGTAGCATGGTCCATCACAACTGAATTCACAATCTGCACCCAAATATAAGCAGCTGAGTGTATTTTCGAGATGCACACTCCTATTCTTTGGTTGGCGTCTGTAAAATTTCATTGTTACCTTCACATTGGAGCCTATCCGGCAATGTCTCCCAATTACAGATCTTTTGACACTGCATTTATCACCGACTTGAGAGCCTTCTCCAAGCATACAATGAGGTCCAACCTACATCCCATAAATAGTTATTGGCAATCACGACTCACAGAACAAATTGCCCAGTATCTACACAAATCGGGGACGTACTGTGGTTTTTGATCCAAGCTCAGCTGATGGGTGGACAATGTTGTGATGAGCCGAAAAGGAGTATCCGGATAGGTGGTTTGCATCACCAATAACCTGCACAAGTTTGAACAATTACGGAGCTCGATATGTCAACTGAGAAAAAAAAAAATACTAGAAAAAGGAATCCATGTGTGTAACACATTTATGAGGAAACAACTTACATCCCTATTTACGTCCATGAAGGCTTGAATGCTATTCAAGCGGACAAAAATCTTACTTTCATCCGCAATATAAACACAGCATTTATGGGTTTTTCGGCTATCCAGACCTGATTCATAAACTTGATGAAAGCTTGGCAAAGATGCGTTTGAGAGAATTTGAGACAAGACCACCTCGTTGTTCTGCATATTATCCTTTCCATTTCCATTTTCTTCTACATTATTTTGGTCAGAGGAGACATCTGATCGCTGAGACTCAAGAGGAAAAAGCACAAACAAAGGATCAAAATGCTAATAAAACAAATGGTATGATCTCCATTAGTCTCATTTGCAAGGACCTTATCCAACTAACCAGCTGTGTGCGAACAAGATATGGTAGTACATCCTGTTTTAGGCTCCGGAAAGCAGGTTTTTGATCCAAAACTTCCTGCAGAACTGATCTGTAAGACACAAGAGAAGAGACAAAAGAACATATTGAGTATCAACATATAAAACTAACTTGTTAGCAGGAAAGCTAGATCTAACCAACCTCTTGAAGGCATATATATGAGAATCCATGAGATCTGATCGCAGTTCCATCTAAATCGAAAAATGATAAAATAATAAGAAACTGTATGAAGATTTATCACCAGTCAGATGAAAAGATGCATTGTAGGTCATTATAAGAACTTATAATTAGAGAACATCACCTTGCCAGCCGCACAGAGAATGCTCTTATTTACTCGGGTATCTTTCTTAATCTCAGTCCCTAACACAATTTCAGAAGGTAAACCAACAACAAGTTAAAGCATATTGTTGCCTCTAAGAAACAAAAAGGAGAATTTGAAGTAGGACCTTTGGCAATGTATAACAAGAATTGTTTCCAGGAATCAAGCCCTACGATATCCTCGCAAGCAGGTTTCTTGGTTTTATCTTTCCCACTAGAACCCCCGGATTCTGATGGCCCACTCACCGGTTGAGCACAGAGCATTACAGTTACTACTGCATCATGCCTTCTATGAGTGGCAGCGACCGCACCCGGAGGAATATCAGAAACAATGTCTCCACTTACAATCTACATCAAGGCAAATTTCCAGTAAGCTAGAAGCTCAAGAGTTACACAAAGCCAAAGTTACGAGGAGGCATAAGCTAAGAGACAGCTGACCAAAATGTCTTTGGCAGTTAAGTGGTGTGCAATTGCCCTGAGAGCCCCAGCAGTTCCAATATTCTCAGCAACAGCGGCAACCTAAAGTAAGATATCCAACAAACCATAGAATAAAACGACTCAGTTTGTTAAGTTTATAACCTCAGGACAAGCACAATATGCAAAAAGCCTTCCCGGGTGGGAAAACCTATTAACCACTGGATGCAGGATAGTCCTAATCAAACAAATGGCTCATAGTGTAAACTGCAATTGGTAATTCTTGAACCAACAAACACCTATAACGAACATTACACTAGATTCTTCCTATCATACATAGAGTTTTAACTGCGACTCCACATTGCACTAGATCTAGATGAAGAAACAGTGCTTCAATTCTAAATGAATTAAGGTAAGGATTGTAAAAAACAACCTCAACATGTAAACGATCAACACAAGCAGAAGATATCCATCCACCAACTTTAAGAGCAGCATCTTCTCCTTCAACAACCTGTTCCATCAATGGCAAAAACGAAGAATCTCTAAGCTCCACCGAAATCCAATGGAAACATTCAACCTAATCAGCAATTGAATGAAGAAGAAGAATATATAATAAAAGGCGTACGACGATCAGATCCTTGAGATTATTGCTCTCGAGCAGATCAAGAACGTAAGATAACACCGGACGATTCGCTACGGGAAGCAACGCCTTAGGAACTTCCTGAAGAAAAAAAAAACGAAATTAGCTAATTCGCCTAAACTTACATCGGAAAAAAACTGTTTCAGCTGATAAAAGTGAAAGAGACCGACCTTGGAGACTAAGGGAACAAGATTACTAGAGAATCCTCCGGCGAGAATCACGACCTGGAAATCCATTGTATTGTAACTGAATTTGACGGTGTAGACGAAGCAAAGCGAGAGAGAGAGGTTTCGAGTTTTTCTCACTTTCTGGGGTTTTGATTTTGAGAAGACAACGACGACGATATCAAAACCCGCTTGTTTATTTAGAGTATCTCTTTTGGATCCGACCGGGTCGTTCGGTTAAATCTTGGTTCATCAATTAATCAAAACTTATTTGTATGTCAAATCTCCTTAATAACAGAAACAGTTAAATCTCTCTGTTTAAGGTGTCATTAAGCTTTGGATGTTGGAAAAGATAAATAAAAATGACAAAATTATATAATGTGAGCAATCAATCTCTCCTACATAAACACTGCTTCTTCTATGTATAATAAGTGTGTCAGTTCCTAAGTTGTCTCCTTTCCCCATATCTTAGCTTTTTTTTTAGTCATATCACCTAACTTAAAACCAAACGCCAAACTTCCTTCAGTCTTGGTCTACTCTATGCTTTCTTCATCGTAGTCTTCCTCATCACTAGCACTAGCCTGTTGTTGTTGTTGTTGTTGATCAGGATCTATTTTCATTTCGTTCATTCCCAACGACGGCCACTCTGGACTTTCCTCTAGCTGTTTTTCTAGCCATGTAGCAGTGTCTCCATTCTCATCTAAATCCACATTTAGATCGAAGTTCCTTACGTTACTATGAACTTTCTTCCAAGATGTATCTCTGTTTTCAGGAGAAGGTGTCCTGCTGCTTTCGGGAGAACCATCTTCTTCAAACGTAAGAGACAGACCACTTCCTGTTTTTCCACCACCCCTTCCGCGGCCTTTACCCTGCTTTCCTCTGCCACTGCCAGAATGTTTGACCTCATTCTGTAACAACAAGGCGAAAAGAAAGGCTTGAGAAAATAAGCACTAAACCAGAACAGTTGTCTATTGGTAAAATAAATATTGGCTAGTTACCACTTGAGTGTTCTTCATATCTTCTTCGTTGCAATTACTTTCATCAACAAGTTTCCTGGAAATTCGGAATAACGAGTTGTTAGACATGTTAACCGATACAGTTTGGTCGTTTGCTTGGTGACATAGAATAGTAGAAGCAGATAGAGTGATTTTGGGACTAACCTTCTTTTGGTAGCAGATTGGTCTTCCGCATCTGAGCCACACAAATCAGGAACTTTACCAACAGTATCTCTTAGAAAATCAAATACATTAAACGCGTGCACACACTGCTTCCTGAAGAAAAGAAAAAAAAGGAATAAAAGCTTTCAAGAAGCAAGAAAACAATTGGTTTATAGATAAGCAAAAGCCAAAGATGAGAGCTTTCACACTTACAAATGAAAGGAGCTGACAGTTTTCGCCCCTCGGCTGAGAGTTATATCATATGTGTGATTACACAAGTCTTGTAAAAACAGCTCCAAAGCTTTCGCTGCAAATTTATATCCAAACCAGAATGGTTAAACCATATGTGACACAAGCTGTATGAACAACGTTTGTGTAAGAGAAAAGAAAAAACACAAAGATCACTTACAAACAAGAAGAGGGACAGCCATTGCAATTTTGCCAACTTCCTCATCGGTTTGCATAATCTTCTTAATCCTTGTCTGAAAACCCCAAAAATTTGAAGTTCAATTACGTTAGTAAAAGACCCTCAAGAAACCAAAAGGCAGCCACTAGAGTATTGTTCAACACAAGATACATCTCACCTTCGACATTAAAATTACAAAATCACACTCCTTAAAATCTAAAGACACTCAAGAAATTTCATATACAGAACAGAGATCTCATCTTAAGTCTTAAACAAGATATCTCTGCAGCTTCTTTATCTCTTAGCCCTGAACAAAGAAAACAGTCCTCAAAGCTCAAGACACATTCACATAAATTCAAAACCCTAAAGAAGACAAAAGAAAAAAGATCATGGAAGAAACCCTTGTAATTACAACGAAAGTGAAACCTAACTAAACTCACAACTAAGAAAAAAAACAGATTCCGTAGGAACATAACGAACTTATATGTAAAAACAAAACAGAGAAAGTAATTTGCCATACCGCTGGAAAACGTGTCTGGAGCTTCTTCTTCATGCTTGTTCAACAGAAACGAAGTAGCTTCCCAAAGTCAAGGGAACAAAATAAAGGGGATGAAGATAGATAAAACCCTAATTTAAAAAATTTTGTGTTGCTTGCTTCCGTTCTCTCTTTGAATAAAATAAGAAGGATAAAATCAAATTAACAAAATCAATATATATGTTGATTCCATCAAACACGACAACATAAGAAAAGAAAAAGAAAAAAAAAAAGTTTTCTTCGAGTAAGAAATTGGTCTCTGTTTCCTGACCCGTCCTTGTCGGATCCAAATCGGACGCAATTGGACTTTTCTTTCTCCCACAAATTCTCTTCTTCTTTTTTTTTTTCCCCTTAATTCAATAATTGAGAGACGGAAAAATAAGATGAAACAAAATTAAAATTAATCTTGTAAAGAGAAATTAATCTTTAATGAAAAATGAAATTTAACAAAAAAATAAATAAACTCAAAATCTTAGGTTTTTAATAAACTATAGTTTTCATATATATAAAAATTTATAATAAGTTATTACAGAAAAAAATCACTGGTACTGTAGTAATTAAATGAAAAAAAAAAATAACACAACTGTTTAAATGTGTCTAAAAAATAGCAAACAGTTATATTATATTGGCAATTTCATTTTATATTTATTTATTCACAAGTGTTGGCAGGTAGGAGTTATGATCATCGATTTATTCTTGCTAGTGTGTTGTCAAAGGAGTGGTTACAACAGAACAGACTGCATAAACAGGAACAGTTGGGTAATAAGCAGGGAAGTAATATGATCCTGGTTCCAACGAGATGGACTAAGCCGGTTTATGGGAAGCTTAAGTGTAATTTGAATGCCTCCTGAAAAAATGCTCATTGTTTTTCAGGTGGCGCTTGGATACTGAGAAACCATGTAGGCGACGTGTTATACCATTCTCGACATGCTTTCCCTCCGATGGTGAATCGCATTACAACAAAATTGTTCTGTATTCTTTGGTGCCTTGAACATCCCCAGATCCTACGTATTTTGTCTTGTGAGATATGGACAGACAATGGTGCGGTTTCAAAAGCTTTAGCGCAGCCGCTGGAGTGGCCTAAGTATAGATCTGTTCTCCACAGAATCTTCCACATGGTACGGCAAATGCAGGATGTTTCTTTTCACCTATCTGATCCAAAAGCTAATCGTGTGGCTCGTGAGATTGCTAACAATGTTACACATGATGGGCGCTTTAATTGTTACCTATCCTTAGGCGGTTCTGCTTGGCTTCAGGATCAGATTAGGAGGGACAGCCTCACTTAGTCAGGTTTCTAATTGGCTTATTAGAGCTTTAAAACCTTCTTATTCTTTTATTGTTCAAGTTTTAGCGAGACTACTTCGGTTTTGTTTTGTTTCTATATTTTTCCCATATTAATGCAATTCAGACGATCAAAAAAAAAAAAAATATTTTTTTAAAAAATAATTACTTATCATTGATGTAAAAATAATATTTTTCTCATGTGTAAAAATAATATTTTTCTAAAAGAGAAATTGAAAGCATAGATAAATTTATTTGGAAAAAATAAAATTCAAAAATAAGACAGCCACACATGTTTAATTGGAGGCTAATCTCTCTCTAGAGTCTGGTAAGTGGTAACAACGCTTTTGAACTGGAGTCGGACCGCAGGAAAGCCAGAAGACTGATCACAGTGTCTGATGATCTTCTGACTAGACACAGACCAAGCTAAAGTAAACTTAGAGATGTCTGTGTCTCTGAGTAACACTTGTCTTCGATTACCCACCACTGCTTTAGTTCCACCAAAACCCATAATTCACGATGGAGTTCTCCCTTTTCGTGTACCAAGCACTCATATCTCCTTATCCCGTTTTGGTTTCAAATCAAACCAAATCTTTAGAACTCAGACCCCAAGAATCTTCAAGTACTGTTTGCCTCAGAGAGTGTCCGATGAAGGCAGAGAAACACTAGTAACAACCGAAAAAGATGAAGAAAGGGTTGTTGAATCTCAGAGGCTCTTCTCTAATCTTAATCGATCAACGTTGAAGCGAGAATCCGGTACAGATATTGTATCTTTCTTGCATTTGACTTACCCAAAATGTTGATAGAAGTTTTGGCTAAGTTTTGAAAAATTTCAGGGAGTTTGTCTAGTGCTATTTTCTTGGTTGCTGGCACTACTGTAAGTCTTCTTTCTCATAACTCTCTCAAGATTTTTTGTTGGAACTATGGGAAGAATCCAGTTTGGTTTCTGGTAAATCTCTATCCATTTTCTTGATTAGGTAGGTGCAGGGATACTTGCAATTCCAGCCGTGACACAAGAATCAGGTTTCTTGGCCTCTGCAGTTGCCTGTATTTTCTGTTGGGCGTTCATGGTAATGATTGATGGCTCTTCTCTTCTTATCTCTTTTAACGTGTCTTGTGAGGAATGTATTGGTCATTAGAAACATATCGTTTGGCTTCAGGTTGTGACAGGTTTGCTAGTTGCTGAAGTAAATGTCAACACCATGAGTGAACTAGGCTCTGGAGGCGTATCTCTCGTATATCCCTGAAACCGATATACTTCCGCTGCCAACTAATTTCACTTAAGTTAAACTCAGCTTTGACTTGATATTTTGGCAGGTCTCAATGGCGAAGCGGACTCTTGGATCTGCTGGAGTTCAAGTTGTTTCGTAATCATCCTCTCATTCTCATTTCAAAACTTGCTTTACTTAGTTGCCTTCACTGTTCCTTTCATTTACACTTGAAAAACAAACCCTTTCTGTTCTGTAGTTGGTCCTACATTCTCATACATTACACCCTTCTCGTGGCCTACCTTGCTCGGTCTTCAGGCATCCTTACAAACTTCCTCGGCATTCCAATGTATGAAACTCCAATTGATCCTTATACTTACACTGAATTTTGAGTGCTATGCTGCTGTACTTATTCCCAAGAATGTTCTGTAGATGGGAGAGTGCAACTCTGTTCTCTATGGTTTTCGGAGGCCTTTGCTTCTTTGGAAGGTTAGCTCTCCATTTTAAAACAGTCAGTGATTCCACAATTTCAATCAAAAACTGTCTAAACCCCTTAGAGAACAAGAATGGACTAGTGGAAGACCTGAGAAGTAGTACTAAAACTTACTCCATGTGGTTGTAGCCAGCGGTTCATCGGTGCAGCTAATGGAGTTCTGGTATTTGGAGTAATTGCATCGTTTGCAGCACTCGTGGTAACACTTTTTCTTTAAAAGACTTTTCTTATGAGTTCATGAAAGGGAAAACCAAACCAAAGATGACCATTTTGTTAGGCAGTTGCGAGTGGAGACTTGCACTGGGAAGCTCTTCTCAAGGCTAACTTTGAGGCCGTTCCTATGAGTATACCCATTCTTGCCCTTTCATTTGTTTATCAGGTAGTTAACAGTTAATCTCATGATTCAACCTTTGAGTCTTGACTCTTAAGATGTATAAACTTGCTTAACTGATGGTTTTTCTTTCAGAATGTGGTGCCTGTCCTATGCACTGATCTTGAAGGAGACTTGCCGAAAGTAAGGTGACATCATACCCTGCAATGGTGATGGTAAAACTCACTCAGTCTGTATGAATTAACTAAGCCTTTTGAAATATTCTTATCTTCAGAACCGCGATTGTTCTTGGCACAGCCATACCACTTGGCTTGTTTCTTGTGTGGAATGCTGTAATTCTTGGATCGTTTCCAGCAGATATTGGGGTGGCTGCTGAGAAAATGGTTGATCCTCTTCAGCAATTGAGATCAAGCAGTGTCATTGTCGGTGTAAGTCTCGTTGCTCTTGCATATAAGATAAACTAACTACCACCAATCACTTCACATCAGTCTTGTTTTGATCACACAGCCTTTTGTGGAAGCATTCTCTCTTTTTGCAATCGCAACATCCTACATCGGATTTGCCTTAGGCCTCTCTGATTTCTTCTCTGATTGTGAGTACTGAGTATCATTGAACAACCAAACTTTATGCTTTTCATTAAATCTACTGCCACGGAAACTTAAACTGAATAATTTTTTCTTTTGTATAACTTTCAAGTATTGAAGCTCCCAAGTGGCCAGAACAAGCCTCTTCTTTACTTTCTCACACTGGTTCCACCGCTTGTCCTGTCACTACTAGACCCAGAGATTTTCTTCAAAGCCTTAGATTTTGCCGGGACATATGGAGGTACAAGTCTCTTCTTTAACAACTTGAATAAACAGAACACACATTTAACCAAACTAAGAAAAACTGACTATTGTGTTTCCCTTCTTGTTCTGTAGTTCTAGTTTTGTTTGGAATCATCCCAGGGGCAATGTCTTGGTCAGATAGGTACATAGTCTCATCAACAACAGGAACAAGATTGCCGCAACTTGTCCGAGGAGGAAAGCTCACCCTTTCTCTTGTGATGGGATCAGCAGGATACGTGATTCTTTCTGAAGTAATAGAGAATTTTCAAAGTACCTAAGTGCTTCTTAATAACAAGAATGCATAGGAATAAAAAAGCTTTTATAATTTAGTGTTATTGTAATATGAAAGAGGTCTTGCAACTAGAAAAGAAACATCTTCATAAAACCATACAAACGAAAACAAAACTTGGAAATCAAATATGTTTTGGTAAGGAGAGGGTTTAAAGTCTCTAGATCTTGTTGAATGCGACAATGTCACAACTCTGGATGTACTCATTGTTAGGCTCTGAGGTGAGGAAATCTTCAATGAGGTTGTCTGGGGAGACGAGGTCATCAACAATGGTGAGCATAATTGTGAGTTTCTTGATTCCGTAACCAACTGGCACCAGTTTTGCTGCAAAGAAAAAAAAAACTCAATTAGAAAACTGTCCAACAAAAAAAATGCAAAGTTAACTCTCTTTATAGATCAAAAGTCTAAAACGTACAAGCTCCCCATAAAAGACCGGGCATCTCAACAGCACGAACAGCCTCCTCCAGTTTCTTCATGTCAGTCTCATCATCCCATGGCTTAACATCCATGAGCACAGAGGACTTTCCACCTATATCAAAGTATTAGAAGCCAAATTAAAAATCAAGATGCAGTAACTCATTCACATGTTTTCCCTAATAAAAAACCAAGAGACAAGCTCGTATATCAATTCCAGCAGAAGAATAAGCCAAACTTAAGATTTCGAATCCTATCCAGTTCAATCTAGAGACTTACTCTCTTTAGGCTTCTTGGTATCCTTCTTAGCAGCCTCCCTCTCCTCTGCAGCTTTCTTTTCCTCTTCGGTCTCGTCACCAAAGAGATCAATGTCATCATCATCATCAGCTGCAGCTGCAGGTGCCTGTTGATTCATGGATAATAATAAATAAAACACACAAACACAGCTCGTGGATCTCTAACACAAGACTAGAAGTATCACCATACTACAATGGTTACTCATTCCTAAGGTCTAAAACTAAGATAATCAAGAATAAAGCATTCAAGTAAAAAAGTACCTCAGCCTCAACAGCTGGAGCAGCAGCAGCAGAGCCACCGATTTGAACTCCAACAGCCTTTCCTGGGAAGCTGCAACAAATCAAAAAACTCGTCATTACATTGGAAGATCAATATATAATACTCCAAATCTGACTAATTTAATTCCAAAAAAAAAAAAGGACGAACCTTTTGGCGAGGTGAGAAGCTACACACTCGTACCACTTGCTAGCATTAGGGAAAGCATCGCTGGGCTTCGCTGGAACGGCAGCGTAAACCTTAACATCATCCACAGACAATTGATCTCTGCGAAATCAAACTCTATTAGAATACAATCTAATAGTTAAGATATAGCAAAAATAGGAAAAGGGACAAGCTTTACCCGGAGATGTAGGTTTTTCCGGCGAGGTGCTCCTCAACGGATTTGACACCCTCCTCTGTGTGTAGATCTGAGAAAGTAACGGCCATTGTTGCTGCTTTTTAGGGGAGTTGAGGATGAAGAAAGATCGAAAGAGAGAGAGAGACGGATAGAGAGAGAGAGAAGCTGCTTTAAAAACCTAAAAGAGTTGAGTGTGTGTAGGTTGAGTCTCTAGAAACCCTAAATCCGATTAAGAAATATACACTGTTACGGGCTAAGCTGAAATCTATCTTTGGGCTTGTTTATGGGCTTTAATACGGGACAAGGAAAATATAAATTTCAAAGGCTAGGTTTGGAAAACAAGACGCATCGAATACGTTTATCGAGTATAAAATAATTTCCTTCTTCTTTTATGTGTTGATTGGTTCTCCCGCTACCTCCCGCAAACGCATCGTTTGCGGATGGTAGCGGTTGCTAGCGATTAGTACTAATCATACAAACCGCTTCCAATCGCTCCAAATTGCTTCCTAACTGTTTCAAACCACTGAATTCCAAAAGCTGTTTCCCGCAGGCGTTTGCGGTTGGAAGCGATTGCATTTAGAATTTTTTTTTTTAAACTTGAAACAATCAATAATAATAAAGTATTATATATATATATCTTTTACCTAACTAATTTATTCATTAAGGATGAGAGAAAATGAAGTACGGATACAATTGAAAATATTAAAAAATAAACAATTGGAAGAAAATAAGATTTCAATTAACAATAACCCGAAAAACTTGATATACATTTAATGGCACATCGCACATAAGTTCAAAATAATCTAAATAAATATAACATTTCATCATAAATTTAAGAAAATAAAATTATTTGTGAAAAATATAAAAACAAATCACGAGTGACTCTTCTCAACTCTCGTTTGATCATTACTACCGATGCAAATACTGCCCCAAGGAACTTATTGAGTGTGTGAGATTTAAGAAAGAAGATCTACGATCTAAAACATATGTTTTGTCATTTATTAAATTACTTGATTAAAGTCTTGTAAAAAGCCAAATGCATAAAGTAATAAGTATTTCAATATGAAATTTATTTGTTTTTTTAAATTATTATTTTAGTACTTTTTAATGAATTTTAATTATAAATTATGTTTAATAAATTTTTTGGTATTTTTAAACATTTATATAATTATATATTACATTTATTATGTTTTAACCGCTATTGCACCCGCTGGTCAACCAGTCGTAAACTCCCGCAAATGCACCCATTTTAAAAAGTTAAACCAGTCATTCAAAAGCTTAATAACGCTTGAAACCGCAACTATCCGCTTCCGCAATCTCCCGCAACCGCAACCGCAAACGCTGCGGTTGAACCAGTGAGGCCTTTAATAAGAAAACGGTTAGAAATATTCATTTTCATTTTAATCTCTCTTTTACCCAATTACAATATGTTAAATTAATTTAAAAAAAAATAAGTCTGAATTTTCTATTTTACGTTTAGAGTATAGTTTCGAAAGGGTATAATTTAGTATTTGGAATTTAGTTTTTTTAGGTTTGAGTTTTCTATTTTACATTTAGAGTATAGTTTTGGAAGGGTATGATTTAGTATTTATAGTTTAAAATTTGGAATTTAGTCATCTTATATATAGAAAATAAATTTTATTGAAAATGGACAACAAGAGAATATATTTTTGCAAAAGAATATAGAAAATTGGTATTTTTGCAAATGCTCATTAAAAGTATAAAACTAGTTATAAAAGAAACATATACAAAAATATAATTTTCTATACTTTTTTATTTAAAAAATTAGTGATAAATTTGAATTTTAAAAAGTAAGCTAAAATGCAGAAAATACTGTTCAACTGCATTCTACATAAGCAAAGATGGAGATTAATAATCTGGCTTTAAGGATGCCCACTGAGCTAAAAGCTAATAATAAAAATAATCAATCTTATCTTCCTAATTTTCTCAGGAAATTTAAGCCTAAAAAATAGCAAAGAAGGATCTCAAATCAATGGAATATTAATTCTAACAAGAGGGGTCACACTCAGATGTGTATTAGAAAATTTAGATCCAATCTATCAAAACGTTTGAATAATTTGATAAATAAATTAAATTCACTTTTGACTTGTGTCTTTAATTAAATGCCAGATAGTGTGATCATATTACCCCGATATAAGGAGCACTCTCACAACTCACAAGAAATATATTCAAGTCTTGTCATCTTTATACGAGAAAAACCTTTTCGTCATATACAAGAAAACTTTATTTTGTATACACGTTTCTATCTACTACACTTAACGACGAAAATGAAATGCATGAAATATTGTAGTGCTACGATCTACGAATTGAAGTTATTTAATTAGTAGCACTATCTAATTTTCGTCTTTATCTAGCTACTTAAAAATAATACGTTCAATCCTGAATAATTTCTTTTCTAATTTGCTCGATGCGAGTTATTTTAAATATCCTGCCGTGCACGTTAAAATCATGGTAAGAAATTTATTCAAGACTTGTCAGAAACGATATAAAATTTTGATTTTCATCGAAATACCAAATTCGTTGTTATCGAATATCGCTATTCAAAATTTCCATTGTTGATATTAACGGTAAAACCAAGGACTGTATAATATTCTTGCTGTCGCCTACTACTCGCCTTTGTTTTTCTACCTATTGTTAATGTACTATAATTACTATATGATTTTTGTTGGCAATTGAAGATTTGATAGTAGCCACGACCATTATTAACTAAGTAGTTTGTAGCAATTATGTGTTAACCTTCTCCTTTTATTGCTCACTAAACTGTGTTGTCTTCTACGTTCCATGTTCTTTTTTTAAGTTTGTAGAGCACATGCAAATCATTTCAGCTAAACTAAATGACTTTGAAATTTCAATAGACTTTTTTTTGTTGTTTTTGAAGAATAATGTATTCTATACTACTACTTAAAAGAAACGAAAAATATATGTCAACAGCGTGTAAATCGTTAAAACTAAAAAATTGGAGTAGAAACAACGAGCAAACTTTTGACGTCGAGCAAGCTTTTGAGGACGAACAACTTCAAACTCGTCAACCGGCTTAGGTTCTAGAGGTGGAGGAGGATATAGGAGACCTAACTGCCTATGAGCTTCTTTCAGAGTCTCTCGCAGATCAAGGTTGAAGGCATCTCGAGAAAAATCTATTAAAGGGACTAAGAAAGCTATAAAACCATAATTAAGGGAATTTTTTATATTTTTTGTACAAAATTTGAAAAATATGAAGATCATCAATTAATGTTGACCGAATCAATGATAACACTAATAATAATTAGAACATGTATAAATTCGAGAAAACATAATTTTTCTTTTCCAAAGACAAAAAGTAATTATTTTTGTAAACTAATAATAATTTTAATCGTTGAATTCTTTTATATTACAATGAGATGAATCTAAAAATATGTGTTAAGAAAGTTGTTTTCAATAGGAAAAATGATTGTCATCTATGTCAAGTATAGGCCAATACATCACCATATATACAAACAATATAAATATTTTATTAACTACACGAACTATTGTCATTACAGACAAACATGCATAAACAAACATGAGTTATGTATACAACACCATAATCATCTAATTCTGATACTTTCTTTGCCTGAATCCGGTGTTGACCAGAATTAACCAGCATTGACCAAATTTTTTTTTCATAAACAATAAATATTAACAAAATAATTACATAAACCAAAAAGATTATATAATAAAAGTTTACTACAAAATAGTATAACAAATATACATTTTTCTTTTGTAAATTCAAAAATTAGTTTTTAATTTTATATCATTTCATTTTTATACCATATCATTTGTATACCACATTATATTTATTATATACAAAAGCGAAATGTATATTTGATATAGACTATATTATATTTATTATATACAAAAAGAAAATGTATATTTGTTATAATATTTTGTAGTAAAATTTTATTATATACAAAATTTTCCTTTTTTATAGAACAAATATAATATGGTATATAACAAATGATGAGACATATAATATTTTCTTAAAATATTTTGGCTTAAAAATGTTCATAGACTGTTTATAATTGAGTCTAATTTGTTATATTTTTTTTGTCAAATTATATTGCACCTTGCTATATATTTGAACTTTGATTTACCATTATTTGTTATATAAAAATATTTAATAGCATGCTACATAATAAAATATAATATGGTATACAAATGATATGGTATAAAATTAAACCAATTTTTGAATGTATAAAAGAAAAATGTATATTTGTTTATTATTTTGTAGTAAAAATTTATCATATAATCTTTTAGTAAAGTTATGTAATTTTTTTAACCTTTGCTGTTTATAAAAAATTTTTGGTCAATATTGATCAACACCGTTCTGCACTGGATTCTATCAACCAAATCATCAGAATTAGATAGTTATGATATTATAGATAGTTATGGTATTATATACGTAACTCATATTTGTTTATGTTTGTTCTTTATATAGTGACAATAGTTCGTATACCTAACAAAATATTTATATTATATTATCTATATGTGTGGTTATGGGTTGACAATCATTTTTCTTTTTTAATAAGGCTTTGTGTATTCAAATCTTTAACGTTATAAACTTTGTCATTGGGAAGCATAAAACTTTACTTTTATGGGAATCCCGTCCGCTCTGAGATCCACGTGATTGTTTATATTTTAATTATGGCCAATTTGTTTTCTGTCTGCATTACTCTCGAACTAGTATTATTATTATTACTTTTCCTATTTAACTTATTTGTTTGGTTTATAAAATGCACTAGGGGTTCACACTTTGGGCAGCAGGACTGAAGGAAGTTTCAAGATCAATCCTTCCTTGGCGCTTTCAGTGTCCTTGTACAATTCTTCTGCTCTTCTCCCTTTCTCGTATCTTTCTTTTGTTACTTTAAAGCTTCTAATTAAAAATGTGTGTGCCTCGTATTATTATTTTTGTCCACCGAGGTCCATACCTGCTCTGCTTTTCTAGCAGTGCTGCACTGTTGGTTTCCTTTTTCTTTGAAAGTTTTGTTTAAGGACAAAGATGAGGTTTTTCTAAAGTGTTCCTGAGTATTGTTTTGAGTAGTTAGATACTAACTTACTTAAAGAACAATTGGTCTTTCTTGCAGATCTCTTTTCTAGCCTTTTAGAATTTGGCTTAGGTTTTAAATGTTAGCTATTAGATATGGTCAACTTAAAAAAAAAATAAACAACGGTGTCAAGCATTTGTTAAATCAATCTTTAGTGTATTTATTTGTGTAAGAGTTTGTGACTGATCTAATCTTTAATTAGTACATTTCTACTCTCGTCTTCTTAGGATTTGGTCCAACTTCTGGGCTCTTTTGGGAGCCATTGGAGTCAAACAGCTGCATTAGCAAATTTATTGGTTGGAAGGTGACTTAAGGATGGCAGAGAAGAGAGTCAGTAACGGAGAAGAAGTTGTTATTAATGTTTCAGATAAAGAAGAGTCAAAAGGCTCAGCAGCATCTCCTTCTTTCAATCCATTGCCTTCACCGGAAGCAGATGCGGGGACTGAGAAATCCAAACCAATGCCGATAAGCATTCCACCTCCTGATATCTATAAGTTTGGTGGTAGCGTTCATAAGCCGCCTAAAACCCCAAGTCCCAACACTGGAGGTCTAGTTCGGAGGAAGTCTATTTCGAGGTCAGTTTACTCCAAGTCAAAGTCAAGGTTTGGGGAACAACAGTCTTTTCGATACGATCACACTAGAGAGGAAAATGGTGGATCCCTTAGGGAACAGTTTGGTGCTGCTTCATCATTCGCAAGGAGTTCTTTTGACAGGGCTTCCCCTAATAACAAATCTAATAGGAGCATTGCGTCAGCAGCAGCACTTAGTAGAGTTGATGAGGATGAAACGGACGAGAATGAGGAAATCTACAAAAAGGTTAAGCTACACCGACGAAAGCGTAGCCGGATGACACCTCTTGCTCTGCTTGAGTTGGTACTGTTTTTTGCCATTTTGGCCACTTTGGTTGTGAGTTTAACAGTTGATAAGGTGAACAAGCATACCATTTGGGGTTTGGAACTTTGGAAATGGTGCGTGCTTGTGATGGTGACACTCAGCGGCCTTTTCTTGACGAATTGGTTCATGCATATTGCGGTGTTCCTCATAGAAAAGAACTATCTACTCAAGAAAAAAGTGTTGTACTTTGTGCACGGTTTGAAGAAGAATGTTCAAGTCTTCATTTGGTTTGGCTTGATTCTGATTGCTTGGGTATTTCTGTTCGATGAAGATGATAAACACTCACGTAAGACCAAGAAGTTTCTCGACTTTATCACTGCGACTATAGTCACTCTTCTCGTCGGGTCAGTCCTTTTCTTGGTGAAGACGTTTGCCTTGAAAGTTCTTGCTTCAAAGTTCAACGTCAGAAACTTCTTTGAGAGGATTCAAGAGTCTGTCTTTCACCAATACGTTCTCCAGACTCTCTCGGGACCTCCGCTTATAGAAGAGGCCGAGAACGTTGGTCGCGTGCCAAGCACGGGACACCTTAGCTTCACGAGCACCAAGAATGGAAAAGTGAAAGACAAGAAAGTGATCGATATGGGAAAAGTTCACAGGATGAAACAAGAGAAGGTCTCTGCCTGGACAATGCGTGTTTTGATAGAAGCCGTGGGAACTTCAGGTATCTCAACCATATCTAGCACTATAGATGAGGTCAACGATCAGAAAGAGAAAACTGATAAAGAGATAACAAATGAGATGGAGGCTGTGGCTGCTGCTTATGACATCTTCAACAATGTTGCTAAGCCTAACCAAAAGTGAGTCGTCATAACACAATACTCTGCTTTTTTTACCCTGTTTCATCATAATCATTTGATTGCTTCTGGATTTTTCAGTTGCATAGAAGAAGACGACCTATTGAGGTTCATGATTAAGGAAGAGGTTGACCTTGTACTCCCATTAATAGATGGTGCTGCTGACACCGGACAAATCACACGCAAGGCTTTTACAGAATGGGTGGTAACATTCCTCAAACACCCTTAGTTTTTTGTTGTTCTTATATATGCTACGTTTTTTAAGAGTTTATTCGATTTTTAACCCTAAAACATAACACATTCATTATGCATATTTGGAGAAGTTGTTAAAAAGTTTTAAACTAGGTTTGGTACGTTTGACAGGTCGGTGTATACCTAAATAGGAAAACAATAGGACATTCACTGAACGACACAAAAACAGCGGTTAAGCAGTTGGACAAACTTATATCTGGAATCCTGACCGTTGTTACATTGATCGTTTGGTTGGTACTTCTGGATATAGCATCGACCAAGATTTTGTTGTTGCTCTCCTCACAATTCCTGGGTCTTGCTTTCATGATCGGAAGCACTTGCAAGAATATCTTTGAATCCTTTGTGTTCGTCTTCGTGATGCACCCTTATGACGTCGGTGACCGTTGCGTTGTCGACGGTGTTATGGTAACTAACTTTCCAAGCTTGTGTTTTTTTTTTCTCACTATATATTACTACTAAGTTACAATTAATATCTAAATAATTGAGTTTATATGTTTTCTTGCGTTAAAGTTGTTGGTTGAAGAAATAGATCTTTTCACGACCGTGTTCCTCAAGATTGACAACGAGAAAGTGTTCTATCCAAACTCGGTTTTAATATCGAAACCAATAAGCAACTATTACAGAAGTCCGGATATGGGAGATTATGTCGACTTCGGCATCGCATTCTCAACACCGGCCGAGAAAATCGCCACTCTCAAGGAAAAAATCAAAGAGTAAGTATTATTATGCATCAATATGGTTCTTTTTTTTTTAAAGTTTGTCACAAGTTAGTTAAGTTTCTCCATATAAATCACTTACTAAATTTGTGTGTCTATTTGGTCAGATACTTGGTGGCAAACCCACAACATTGGTATCCAGAACCCCTGGTGATGGTGAGGTCGATTGAGAATGTAAACAAGCTGGTATTGAATATACTGGTCCAGCACACCATAAATTTCCAAGTATACGTAGAGAAGAGTTTGAGAAGAACCGCGCTGATCATCGCAATCAAGCGGATTCTCGAGGATCTTGAGATCGACTACACTCTCCTTCCTCAAGATGTTCGTCTCACTGGTCAAAACTGATCAGTTCCTCCTTTTTTTTTGCAGCATTTAGTACTATAATGTAGTAGTTTTACTTCATTTTCGGTTTAATTGAACTCGATTTGCTTTCGGCTTAGTTGAATTTGATTTGCTTTCGGTTTAATTTTCCGGAAAGACTTATAATACTTATATCTCTATCTCTTCTTCTTGAACCAAAACATTTAAACTATTTATGCCAGATTTTTAGTCTATTAAAATTCTAATAACGGTCAGAAAATACCATCATTGGACTTTTAGATTTAATGTGAAGAAGTTACTAATCAATATAGTTTTGTTAACCAAACTAAACCGGAATAACTTGAGGGAAGATATAGTTTTCTTAACCAAACTAAACCGGAATAACTTGAGGGAACAAGAAGAAAACGAAAGAAGCTCAAGCGATATAAAAAAAAAAAAGAAAACCGAACCAAAGTAAGACAACGCCCGGTTATGCGCGGAGAAAAGAAACGGGGCTTTTTTTGTTTTTGTTTTTGTGACATGGAGTTTGGTATGAATCTGAAATTGGACCGGTTCTTGATCAAATATGCCGGTACGCCACACCATGACCATGAATGAACCTAGCGTTCTCTTCACTATAGACTTCTGTCTCCTTCTCCAACCTGTCCAATATATTTAGTATCAACTTTTGTAAATAAATCGATTAATTAATTCTTGTGTTTAGAATAAAAAACCAGAGATATATAAAAAAGAAAATGAATGGGAATTACGCTAGAGATATGGTTTTGTTGAGAGTAGCAGCAGAGATGAACGAAGGAGCGTTTAAATACATCAACTCTCCTTCAACTCTCTCTTCGATTCTTCGGTCCATTTCATTAACATCAACGTCAAACTCTTTGTCTGATGCCATCACCCATCCCCACGTGTCCGCAAATGATGGCACATGTGCTGTGTAAGCCTTCACGTCTGTTTTCATTTCAATCATCAAAAAATAGACCAAATAATGTCTCTACAAGAAACACACAAAAGAGGCATCACTGGCTTACACTTGAAGACTTGCTTCATGGTGTTGTAGATTGATGTAAAGACCTCCTTGTGAGTGAATATTCCTGCTGGTCCAGCCTATATTTTTTATACATAAAAAAACAGAATTATATATTTTAGTATCTTTCTCGTAAGTTAAAATATTTTAATTATAAAATACACAAAGAGGAAGAAATTAAGACCTGGGTGACAAAAATGCCGTTAGGGGTAAGCTTGGGTTTGAGGATGTTTTGGTAGAAGGATTTGGTGTAGAGCTGATAACAAGGTCCACCTTCCACTGGATCAGCTAAATCTCCCACTATGATATCAAACTTCTCTTCTCTTTTCTCCAATTCAGCCCTTTTCACATCCATATTTTATATTTTATTAGAGAATTAATTTTAAAGTCATACTATTAACTCTTGTGTTTTATTTTTGTTTTAGTTTCCTTACTTTGCATCTTTGATCACAAGTTCAAGCTTCTTGTTACAAAAAGCTTCGCTGTTAACGGTCAGAAATCTTCTGCAAAAATCAACAACTTCCTAGAAAAAGAATAATAAAAAAAACATATGTTTGTTAAGATCATGCATGAGGGAACGTATATTTCTGTTAGTAAAATTGGAGATCAGAGTCAAACCTGATCAATGTCACACATGACAACTTTCTCGATCGTATTGTGTTTTAGTATTTCTCTTGCAGCAGAACCTTCACCTCCTCCCATTATAAACACAGTCTTGGGGCTATTTCAAAGAGCAATGTGGTTAAGTACATCATAACTAACTAAAATTCCATTTACAGTTCAAAAACCATGTTTATATGAACTGTTTATGTATAGTAACTAGAATTTCTTGTATGCTAGTTTAGGTGCATTGTGAAAAGTACTTTTTTTTTGTGAAATTACTAATTAGTTGAATACTTGAAATCTTTTATACATACATACACAATTAATTTGCAAGTGAAGGAAGACAATTAAGTACATACTTGGGATGGAAGAGGAGGGCCGGGTGAATCAAACATTCATGGTAGATAAACTCATCTCTCTCTGCACTTTGCATTTTGCCGTCGATCACAAGCACCTGTTTTAACTTCATACTAATTAGTCTCCATTTTATATATATCACTACTCTAAATTTTTAGTGATTCATCAAAAAACTATACAAATGAACATATATATGGAACTTGAAAAAAAATATTCAATATTTGACGAAAATGTACCTTTCCGAAACGTTTGGTGTCCAATAAAGCAATATCTTGGTACTCACTAGTTCCTTGATGGAGAACACTGTCAAGAAAATATAAAATAATAAATGATAAAAATATAGCAAAATTAAAATTAAGGGAAAGCGAAGTTGCGACAGAAACGAACCTGTTGAGGGCAAAAGACCACTTGAGATCATCATCGATGGTTTCTTCATACCAATGGCAGTCCTGCTGGTTGGAGTGAAGGGTTTGAATGGGTGATGTGTCTTTGTGAATCACCGGGAACCCATTACCGAACATGATCTCTACGGCTTCACCCATATCCAAGTTGAGAGAAAGAGAGAGAAAGGGTGCGTGAGAGAGAGATAGGGAAAAGGAGTGCTAATGCTTGGTGATGGGATATAATTCTATGGAGACAACCTTTGCGTTTTTATAGAATCTTGTTGGTGTGTAGGATTGTAATATCGTGCGTTATCCACAAGTGAGGGGGAAAATGAAAAAATGTTAGCATGAGTAATGATTACGAAAGATAAAACTCTAAAATCTTCTGCCAGATTTCTGTCGCATGCTTATATTTTTGCATTTTAACGTTTTCAACACTTCCTCATCGTGACATCATAATTATTAGAGAGATTTATATCGTACTAATATATACTCCCTCTGTCTCATAAAAATTGATGTTTTCAGATATTTTTTTGTCCCACAAAGATTGATATTTTGTAAACTTCAAAAAGTAATTATTGAAAATATTTAAAATTTTGAATTGTTATTAGTTTAAAATTAAATAGTATTTCTTTAGTCAAAGAAAAAAATATATTTAAACTCAGTAATCATTGTTTTCTTAAACTGTGTAAAAGCTTCTAAACATCAATCTTTTAGAGACAGAGGGAGGGAGTATTACTTTTTTTGATTCATGATTTACATTACTTCAATTCATGTATTTTGCTTTCCTCTATCTCGATCAAGGGCGGATCCACCTTAACCAAGGGTGGTGCATGTGCACCATATGAAACTATAAATTGTTTAATTTATGTATGAATTCTTAAAGTTAAAGTGGCATAATGGTATGAATGCACCATATTAAAAATAAGGTTATGGGTTCGACGCCCTCTATGTTCCAATTTATAGTTTTTTGCACTTGGTGACAAATTTGGCTAGATCCGCCACTGATCTAGATGATTTCACTTTGGTGTAATTCGTTGTTAGATATGGTATACTTTTGCGTCCTATACAGTATGGGGTAGTAATTAAACTTAATTATGAACATTCTAAATTTTAAGACAGAGGACGTATTTTTTAAAATTGAAAAACTGAACCGAATAAAAAAAATCCAAGGAGTTGAATTAAGATTTCATGATACATAAATTGGTTCTACTAGTTTATTTTTCTTCCGGTTTAAAATTTACCAGAGATGCTTCCGCACCACGGTTGGAAGGGTCGGTTTTGGTTTTAGTTGAAGACATTACTTTCTACTGTCTTTAATTGACATCACTTTATTTTCCCCTCGAACTCTAACATCACACTTTTAAGTTCAATCATGTTTTAAAAGCTATGGCTTTCTCCTACCCAAAAGCCAAAATCTCAGTCCTTGTAACCTTTTTTCCTTTGTTAACCAACCTTTCAACATATCAATTAGTCCCCTTAATATGTTGTTAACAAAGAAAGCTAAATCTCAAAAGATATATGCTAAACACGCTACAATATTACAAATCCCATATGATCATCGGTGCATGCACAAAGTGCTCCCTTACTATTAAAACAAGAGAAAATTAAAAGAAGAAGAATCATCTATGTAACCAAAAGATAAAACCAGTTACAATGTAATTAGGCTTACATAGACCCATCACAACGTACGTAGAGGAGGGAGCGCAGCAAACACGATACCAAGTGGACTCTGGAGATTAGGTGTGCAAATGTAAATGAAATACACATCACTGCAAAACATCATGAATCAACACGCGCAGAATTATGGTGGGATCCACTACTTACATATGTACACTTGTCAGCTCCCCTCTCCAAGATCATATATAATTTGACATTACAAATTTTTATTTTATTTTTGACTAAATTTATTTTTTTATTATTATTTTCTATAGTTTTTGAATCAAAACTCAAACTCATCATCTAAAACCATAAAACAATTCGTAGTCAATAGAAGACTTGGGTGTAGTGATTCCGATGTTAATGTATGTAAATTTTTACACAAGAGTGTATACAAGATTATAAAAATATTGGAAGAAAACAGAAGAAATTAGAGTGGAACCCACGATCTGTGGTATGGGATATGCACTCTTAATTAAGCGTGGAGTTAATCCACTCAAAAGAGAATGATATCTTTGTTGGAGACTCCACTCCCTTTTCTGCTTACTTCTCTTTTGCCTCTAACTTAAAAGATATATCTTTTCTCGAGTTTTAAGTCATTTGGCTGAGCAAAAACGTGCCTTCTCATCATCATAACCATCACCATCCCCATCCCCATCATCATAAATATCATTATGAACACGATCCTCATGTATTTTTGCGCATAAATTAAAAGATCTTGAAATGAAGCCAAACATGCACATGAAACATCCTTTTGTATCATATCTCTCGTTCTGTTTGTAAACGTTTTATCTACATACTGCGTGACTATTTTGAAGAATTAGGACTATCAGAGTCTCAGAAGATTAACCAGAAAAAAAAAAAAAAAAAAAAAAACACGACGCAGTATATTGGTCAAAAACCAACGATAAACATTACAGCACCAAACGCTTTGAGGAATGGTGATTGACCAAAAAAAACAAAAAAAGTAGCGATATTAGTGGGTTTGTAATATTTCGTCTGTGTCTTGGCAGACAAAACACACGCCACATGCACACCTCACGAAGGAAATATGCGTACCATACTATATGGTTGTAGGTTGTGATGGAACGCTTCATGCACACCTCACGAAGAAATGGAACTTAATTACGTTTTTTCATTTTTCTTTTTTAAATTATATCTTACATAATTTTATATAGATTAGTGATCCTAAGTGTTAACACCATACCCTTTTAAAATATTTAACCTTAAATGAATGCTCAAACTACATTAAATTTGAAAGCATCCGCCTATCATTTAACCTTTTCCCAAGCATTTTTATTTTAGTGTGGGAGGGTCTTTGGAAGATACATATCTATCCTCAAAAGTTATTAGATGCATAACAAAGGATGGTGGCGCATGGTGGAAAAACAAAATCAGTGGCCCAGATGAATGAGCTAATAGGTGAACCATAAAGGACAACCACTTTTATTCGTGTCTTCAAAAGTGGCCTGCCTAATGAATAGCTTGCCGTCGAGTTGTCTTCCACAGGTTATCTAGATTATACACATATAACTTTATAGTAATTGTTCAAGTTAAATAAAACATATAATTGCTGATGATATTTGTGTATTTTTATCCAGCTTGGTTAAAAGATCAAGAAGGATTATGTGGAAGCTGACTTTAGAATGATGTCAAATTATTTATTTAATGAAAGCGTGACTAACTTTCCTCCAACATCTACGTGGTTAAAGTGCTTCCACTTATGACTTACCCGACCACACTCAACCTATGCATTGCATGTATCAATATAGATATATGTGTGCAGAAAGTTGTGGGCACAATCAAATCATATGTAGAAAAAACTTATTATTGTTATCATAAAATATCTCACATAGATTATTTATCATACAAAATAACTACACCCTAAAATCTCCTTGGCATTTTGAAATTTGTTAGTAAAATGTTCATATAAGTCATTTAATTAAATAAAACTAAGTAAATGAGCAAAAATGTGCATTTTAGAGTGTCGTATTCCGGAAATCAATAGTCATTTCAAGATAGAACCAAAACACGTTATTTTGAAATTTTGATGAATGCATAATGTCGATGAGAAGAAAACCGTATGAATAAGCTTTACTTACGAAACGTACAACTATATGCATATGAAGAAATAAAAGTAGAAAGCGAAAAAGGCGATGGCGAACTCCTGGTTCCCTAACTCTCTCGTCTCCCCTCTCAACCCTCCGGCTACGGCTGGTCTTCTGTTTCCTCGTAAACAAAAAAACTTTCACAGAACTCAAATTACTACTGTTCCTTGTCATGTAGAAGTTACTTCTCCTTCTACACTTCCTCCCCAACCCCTTCCTGAGGTTGTCTCTACGACTCAGCTCTTGACTTCTTACTTGGTCTCCTCATCAAAATTATCTTTGAATCCCAGATCTGGTTCTCTTCCTTCTGGATCTGAAAATGCTACAGTAGCTACAGTAGCTACAAAAAACTTGAATCCTTCTTCTACTACTGTTCTTTCTCCTTCTTCTCAATCTTTTCATGGCATACTTGGGACTACTCCCTCTCAGTTACCTGTTTCCTCCAACTCTCCTACTCAAAATGCTAAACCAAGTTATGTTGTCATCTCTAAAACTTCTCCCCCTCTCCCCTCCCATTATCCTCCCACTTCTCTAAATGTCCCGTTACCTCCTAAAACTGCTACTGATCCAATTTCATATGCCTCAAAAGTAAAACCATCTGTAGATAAATCCTTGAAAAGGTTATCCCCTGTCTCTTACTCTCCATCAGGGGTCCCAAGAGTTGAAATTCCTGATGAAGTTTTCCAGAAAGGAGCCGAACTTCATAAAGACTTTATCATCTGCAAATTCTTTGGTCGGATACCGCCCTACCACCTTACTCAGAGTGTCCTAAACTACATGTGGGGTAAAGGTAAACACCTGGAAATCCATCTCTCCCCAGCAGGAAACTCTGTTCTTGTTAGACTGCCAAATAATTACATTAGACAGAAAGTTCTAGAAAAGAGAATATGGTATGTGGAGACTACTATGTTTCATGTGTCCCAGTGGTCTACCTCTTTCGACGAATCTTCTCCTTCTCTACAGTGCATCCCACTCTGGGCCCACCTAAAAAATGTTCCTTTTGACCTCATCCACCAACAAGGACTTAGTCACATTGTTGGACTCATTGGTGAACCAAAAGAAACAGATGACTGGACCATTAATCTTACCAGTATAAGTACTGCTCATGTAAAGGTGGAGGTTGATTCCACTAAGCCGCTGCCCCCAGTTCTTGAAGTTCTAAGGACAGATGGATCACTCTTCACTGTGAAGGTTGAATACCCTTGGGTGCCTCCGATTTGCTCCCACTGTAAGGAAGTGGGTCATATTCTAAGGAACTGTTTGCTAGCTCCACCTCCTGCAGCGCCTTCTCCACCTACTGCACCCACAAACTCTTCTGGTGCGCAGGTTGTCCCTCATACATGTTATCTCTGTAAAGAAGTTGGTCATTTTATGAGAAATTGTCCAACAGCGGCTAACTGTTGGACCCCTGTTACTGCTAAAGCAAAGAGAAACCATGTTCCTAATAGTAATCATGTCAAGCACACTGCTCCAGCCGCTCAAACTGATCATGTTGCTCAAACTGTTTCTGAAACTCATGTGACTACTAATTTACCTTTTGAGTTAACTCCTGCGTCACATATTAAGTCAACTCATGTTGCTCCAGTACCTACCACTAAGCCAGCTTCTGTGTCACCTATTGAGACATCCCAAATAGAGGAGCCTACCACTGAGCCAGCTCCTGTGTCATCTACTGAGACATCTCAATTAGAGGAGCATATGGTTATTGATGCTACTCCATATAAAGAAACTAATCAGTCGGTTATTACCTCTGAGTCTTCAATTGCTGTTGACTCTCCTATGGATGTTCAGGTGGATTGTGTTTTGGCTCTGAAAGCAGAGTTTGTGTCTCGTCCTATTGTGGTCTCAGAAAATTCGCTTGCCTTACCTTTAACCAATAAATATGATGGCCTGAAAACAACCCCCACTTCGTTTAACCCTTTTATCCCCTCTGAGCCACCATACACCAACACTAACCCACCAAAGTCCCTCTCACCTACCAAAATTCCTCCTTGTAGACCTGAAAATCCAGATCCAAACTCCTACTCAGTAATAACCTCTCAACCCCTGTTTATACCTTCACCCATTAATTCTAATGTTTCTTCTTCTACTCTTGGTCAGAGTCCTCTTTTTACCCAGAAAGAGGCTCAATCCAAACCCCAATGAGTCCCCATATATCTTTTTGGAATGTCTGCGGTCTAAATGACCCGGATAAGCATCGACCTTTTGTACAATGGCTCTATACTAATCAGCCAGTTGTGGGTGCTATTTTGGAAACACACATAAAAGAACCAAATTTGAATCAAGTTATGCAAAAAGTTTGCCCTGGCTGGCAGTTTACCTCCAACCATGATACTGATGACGATGGAAGGATCATAGTTATCTGGAAACCTTCAACTACTGTCCAAGTGCTTCACCAGTCTAGGCAATCAATCACCTGCAAAATTCAGATTCAAAAGGAAACAAGCTTTATTTTCACTGCTGTCTATGCTTCAAACATCAGAGAAGAGATAACTCATTTGTGGGATGACCTCCAAGAAATTCAGACAACTCTTTTCCTTGAAAATCAAAACTGGATAATTGGTGGTGACTTTAACCAGATCATCCATCATGAAGAGCATTCTTCAACCCATGTCAACCACCTCACCAGAGATATGATGGAAATAAAAGATCACTTACTATCTCTGGGCATCTTTGACCTTAGATTTCAAGGTTGTAACCATACTTGGACAAATAACAGACCAGAAGAGCCTATCACAAAGAAGTTGGATAGAGTGTTAGTCAATGATAATTGGATCAGTAGCTTTCCAAACAGCGTAGCCTCCTTCTTACCTCAAGAATTCTCTGATCATACTCCTTGCATTATTGATCTTTCCTGTCCTCTCCCAGTTGTTGGCACAAAACCCTTCAAATTCTTTAACTTCCTTTCCAACCACCCTCTTTTTCTATCCCACGTTGAGGCTGCATGGATTGATAGTGGAGACAGAGTTTTAGATCTTTCATTACTAGGGTTTAAGCTGAAAATTATAAAGAGAGTACTAAAAACACTAAATAAAGAGAGTTTTTCAGATATTCAAAGGCGAGTGAGTGTTACTAACGATTTGTTAAAAGTTGTGCAGGTACAAGCTCTTGATAATCCATCCTCTGACTCATTCCAAGCTGAAAGGGATCTCCACTCTAAATGGATCTTCCTTAGGGGAATTGAGGAGTCTTTCTTCAAGCAGAAGTCTAGAATCAATTGGTTACAGTTAGGGGATCAAAACACTTCTTTCTTCTATAGAGTTGCAGTTGCTAGAGCATCGTACAACTCTATCAGGTCTCTTTGCGTGGATACTGGACCATCTACGTCTGACCCCCTTGAAATGAGTAACATTGCTGTCTCTCACTTCCAACAGATTCTTGCCCCTCATGATCTGCCGCATATCACTTCTCCATTCTCTTGGTTTATAGAGCTTCAGAACTTCCACTGCAGTGAGTGCCATAAAACAGTCATTTCTTCTTTTCCTACTGCTGCTGAAATCACATCGAACCTCCTCAAGCTGAACCCAAACAAATCTCCCGGGCCTGATGGATTCACTTCAGCTTTCTTTAAAGTAGCTTGGCCAATTGTTGGTTCTGAAGTTGTGTCAGCCATTCAACGTTTCTTCACTTCAGGGTTCCTCCCATCTGCCACAAATGCAACAATACTGACGTTAGTCCCTAAAAAACCAGGCTCTACTTCTATCTCTGACTACAGACCAATATCGTGCTGCAATACAACTTACAAAACAATTTCAAAGCTGTTGGTGAAAAGACTGAAAGTCATCCTTACAGAAGTAATTCTTCCTAATCAAACTGCTTTTATTCAAGGAAGATTACTTATAGAGAATACACTGCTAGCCTCAGAAATTGTACAAGGTTATCATAAGTTTGGAGGACCAAAGAGAATAACTTTAAAAGTTGATATTGCCAAAGCTTTTGATACTATCAGGTGGGAATTCATATTTCAATGCCTAAGAAGTCTCCAAATCCCTGAATCTTTCTTAAGATGGCTAGAAGCCTGCATTTGCACAACGTCCTTCTCTGTTGGGTTTAATGGAACTACTCATGGTTACTTTAAAGGTAAAAGAGGGCTCAGGCAAGGTGACCCCCTTTCACCTTACTTGTTTGTCCTCTGCATGAATTGTTTGTCCATAGCTCTAGATAAAGCAGCAACGGATGGGAGATTCAACTACCATCCTAAATGCAAGAAGACAAGACTTACACACCTCTGCTTTGCTGATGATTTACTGATCTTTTCTGATGGCTCTCTCCAATCTATCACAAGTATCTTGGAGGTGTTGAAGGATTTTGAAAGTAGATCAGGCCTGGCAGTAAGCATCCAAAAGAGATCATTATTTGCTGCAGGTTTTAAGACACATGAATTAGATCAACTCCAACAAGTTACAAAACTCTCAATTGGTTCCCTTCCGATTAGATACCTTGGTATTCCCCTATATTCCAAGAAGATCACCTTGTTGCAGTGTGCTCCTCTAATCCAGGCAATAAAATCCAGGCTTCACTCTTGGACGGTCAAATCTTTATCCTTTGCAGGAAGGCTGCAACTGCTATC
Source organism: Camelina sativa (assembly GCF_030686135.1). Classification (NCBI taxonomy): domain Eukaryota; kingdom Viridiplantae; phylum Streptophyta; class Magnoliopsida; order Brassicales; family Brassicaceae; genus Camelina; species Camelina sativa. Next base: position 8,026,927 of record NC_141892.1, read on the forward strand.
TACTGTTATTGCAGGAATTATTAACTTCTGGTCAAGCTCTTTTATCCTTCCTAAAGGCTGCATCTCAGAAATTGACTCCATATCTGCTAAGTTCCTTTGGAAAGGTAAAACAGAAGGGCATACTGCGGCCAGAGTATCTTGGGAGAATGTGACTCGTAGTAAGGAAGAAGGAGGCCTTGGGTTAAAGGACATTTTAACATGGAATACTGCTTCTGCCCTTAAGCTGATTTGGTTGTTGTTTTTCAGACCTAGCTCCATTTGGGCTCACTGGTACACTACAGAGATGTTAGATGGAAACATTAACAACTTCTGGGTCATCAATACAAGACAGAAATTTTCATGGCTAGCAAATCAGTTGCTGCAACTTCGTGATTTAGCTTACCCATAGATCAAACAATATGTAGGTAATGGGGAAAACTGCTACTTCTGGTCAAGCAACTGGTCTCCATTTGGAAAAATCAGAGATTATCTTTCACAAGAAGGATCAGTGAGATTAGGTATCCCTCAGTCATCAACTTTAGCCGAGCTGTGGGAGAATGGGAACTGGATCATGCCTCCTGCTAGGTCTGAATCTCTTGTGAGAATCCAAGCTTATCTCTCAACAATTTCACTTTCAGAAACTCAAGACTCATATGAGTGGTGGCCTAATAATCAGATTTCCGAAAAATATATCACAAGTGACATTTACCACCTGCTCCGTGATCAAAAACCGTTAGTTACCTGGTCTAGAGAGGTATGGTTTTCTGGAGGAATTCCTAAACATAAATTTCTTACTTGGTTGATGGTACTAAACAAAAGTCCGACTATGGATAGGATGTTGAAGTGGGGACTAACAAGCGACCCCACATGCCTTCTTTGCAATGCCAATCCAGAATCACGCTCCCACTTGTTCTTTGATTGTAGTTTCTCAGGTGCCATATGGGCTAATATCTCTCACAGATGCAACTTTAGATCATCTCAAGATTGGGATACTCTTCTCTCCCAGCTTCGAGTATACTCCACCTCCAAGCCAAACAGAAAACTTCTACTAATTGCTTGGCAAGCTTCGATATACTTCATCTGGACGGAACGAAACAATTGTCTGCATCGAAACACTTTCAAATCGGTGGATACTTTGATCCGTGATGTTGATCGTTTGGTCCGGAACAAAATAGCCAGCATACGCCTCTCAAACCCACGCCAAGCATCACAAATGCTTCAGATTTGGTTCTCCTAAGATTCTCTGATCATCATCACTCTTCATCGTCTCTTTCAACTCTCCGTCGTCTCTCTGTTTGTTTTGACTACTTGTGATCTCCGTCAATCAAATTGGGTATTTGATTATTAGTTTTATGGGCCAGCTATCATGTACTAAGTAGATTCAAAATTTGGTTCTTTTATTGTGTGTTTGGGCTAATTAGCCTATTAAGCCTTTTAGGCTTTGTAACATTTGCTTTCTCGTACTTTTAAATAGAAGATCGATTATAAAAAAAAAAAAAAGCTTTACTTACGAACTTTGTCCAAAAAAAAAAAAAAGCTTTACTTACGAACAATAAATCATCTCAAGTTATAAATATGAACTTAGAAGAGGTTGAAGACAAAAAAAAAAAAAAGAGAGAGCGGGGAAGACAATGCCGAGAAGAGAGACCCAAGCTACCAATTTAACTAATTACTCAGTTTATTTCACTAACTTAAACTTAGCAATGGTTCCGTAAATTAATAGACAACTGAAACTATATATACTAAGTTTGCTATAGAAGTTACTCTTCCAAAACAAGAGCACCCCACACATGTACGTCTTCCTAAGTTGCTAATGTGTCTTCATAGACGTTACCAAGTCTCTTTGTTTTTTTTTTTTTTGAACATCAAAATATTACTTGAAGTCTCTAAAAGCTGATAGCAGGCTAACAAAATGTTTTTAGTTGATTACATAGCAAACCTCGTTCTACCACTAAAGGAAGGCTCGCATATATAGGAGCATAAACAAAACTCGAAAAGAATGAAAACAAGAAGTTTAAAACATAATCAAAGAAGATGATGATGAACGATAGGTTTTACGAATTCACATCAATCCATATGATTGATCATACGTCTTGACCATATCATGATCTAGCGATTCACTATCACAGAAGTTTCTACATATGAGATCTCAAATTAATAATACTACATGAATATTACAACTTTAGCGCATTTATGAGTGGAAACAGATCAACTCCAAAACCACTCATGCTTGGTTTGCGTTACGACCTGGTTACGTGATTCAAAGTTTCAAACTCTACTTCGCTAATTTCAGATTATGACTTATGATGTTGCACACTTTCTCAAATCTTCCAAATAATATTGAACCAATCAACGGCTACTATCTATATAACTAAGCTGTCTAATTTTTCTTAACATTTTCTTTATGTGGAAAAAATAAATAGAATTTTACATCCTTAGTTAATTTTTTTCATCTTATTTGCTATAAAACATCTAGCTGTAAATGAAGAAATAGTGGTCAAAAATTAAATAAGTTGGTTAACTTTTTTTTTTTCCTCAAAATAAGTTGGTTAACATTTAGGGAATTTGGCACCAATAACCCCAAAAAAAACTATATTTATCTGACTGACCATTATAACCACTTAAAGGTGATATTCCATATATTTTGTGTATTATAAACTATTTTGTCCTTCTCCTAACCACCACCCTCACCACCTTTACTTCCTTGCCACCACCACCCATACTCCCTATCACCACCATTACCATCCCCACCTTTTACCACCATCACCCCTAGGGTTCTTCTCGATAGGATAATCTCTAGGGTTTAGATTTCCTCCAGCCACCATCACCATTGACGACCAACTCCGGTCACCGGAAACCGCTACCTCCGACCACCGCCGCCACCTCTGGCCGCCAGCCACTACCATCCTCCTCAACTACCACTACCATCATAACACTAAAACTGTCATTTCAACTACCCCTAATCCTATTCTTCTAATTTATTTAAATTATGTGCTATATTCTTCATACTATTTATTATATTGGTTATCTCACAAATTGACCCTAACATTTATCCACTTAAATAACATATATTCAATGCAACTTTTTTAAAAATATCAAACTATTTAAACACACTAATATAAATGATATCCTTCAAATTAAAACACATATTAATAATCTATTGCTATATTACTGCGTCTTTTATAACAATATACATTAATTGCTGTTTAGCAAATAATCTCAAAATTGAAAAGAAAAGGCTAATTAATTAAAACAGTTAGGGTTAATGATTCCTCAATTCAGTTCAAGGGAAAGGAAGAAAAGTTAGAAAACCAACCATATTTATTTTCCCTGGTTTACACTTCACACCTAGTTTGGTTAACTCTTAACTCTTTTCCTAGTTTGAGTTAATTGGTTCTTTTTTTTTTTGAACAAACCGGTTTAATTAGTTAACCAAAACGATTTTTCACAACCAAAAAAAAAGGGATAATTTTTTTTACCCGAAGGAAGAGAAACGTGTAAACATCGTCTGGTTGGAAAATGGCGAAATATCTTCTTTAACATCACACTACTTCTTCTTCTTCTCCAACTATCCCGTTAAACTACTAAACTCAGGGACGGGAACCATGGCGGTCACCTCGTTCGCCGTCCTTCCTCCGTTCAATTACACCTCCACCACAACCGATAGATCTTCTTCTTCTTACTCATCTTCGAAACTTCTCCGCATATCTCAATCCCGTTCAAATCCTCGTTATTCAAATGTGCTTGTCTCTTGCTCGCTGAATCAACCTTCTGATGATGCTTCCGACGCTGCTCTTTTCCTCGAATCCAATTCAATCGCTGATTACATGAGGTTCAAGCGCCGCTCCGACGCCGGAAATGGCACAAGCGAGTTACAGACAGCAATCGTCGGTTATAAGAAACGTTTCCCTTGGATTCTTCTCAACCCTTTCCTTCAGGTTACCTCACCATCTCTGTTTATGTACTGGGTTTTTACATAAATTGAGAAAGTTCACATCTTTATCGATTTCATCATCTCTGTGTTGCAGGTAGATTTAGTCTCAACGATTCATATTGCAGATAAAGAGTGAGCCTTTCTTCTATTGTAGTTACCACTTATTGATGTTGTCTTTGTTTTTGTTTACCATAGTAGTGCGTTTGATTGGGTTTTTAGCTAGTTTCTTGTAATGATGACATATACGGTTTGGGTTTGGGTTTGGGTGTGTAGGTACTTTACAGCTCTGCAAAAGGAGCTTGAACAATATGATTCTATCTTGTATGAGATGGTGGCTAGTAAAGAGACCTTGGAGAACAGAAGAAACCCAATTGCAGCCAAGAAGCTCAAGAGTTCTCGTTCAAAAGGCTTTAGTATTCTCGGGTTCATTCAGCGGCAGATGGCAAGAGTACTTACACTTGATTTTCAGCTAGATTGTTTAGATTACGAAACTGAGAATTGGTACCATGCTGATCTCGATTTCGAGACATTCCAGTTGCTTCAGGTTTGTTTCCAAAACTATTAGAGTTACCACTGTCAGTTTTGAGTAGTATTCTCTGGCTTCCACATTGTTGGCTTGTCTGTATCTTGGTTATAGTTTTTGGGATGGTGGGAATCGTTATTACTTGATAGCGTAGAGAGTGCAGTAACTATCAGTTGTGTGATGTCTGATTAATCTCTTCTCTATTGGTGCTCTTTCAAATTTGATGCAGAAGGAGAAAGGTGAAAGCTTCTTCTCATTTGCCAGGGACATGACTATTAGATCAACAAAAGCAATGATACAGCCAGCTCTGGCAACTGAAGGCCGTGATTCTTGGAGGTCAAAGCTTCTATGGGTTTCAAGGGTTTTTCCTATGCCTCTTGTGGGTCTTTTTCTAATTGGGGCATTTTGTGCTGACTTTGGAGATCAGACGTCAGACTATCCAGAATTGGAAGCGCTTTCACGGCTTGACTTTGGAGCTGCTATGAAAGTTTTCCTTGCTAAGAGATTAACATCCGAGTAAGCACACCCTTGTAAATATTTCTGAGGTTTACTTGACACAAGTCTTTTCCACAAAGATAGGGTAACGGGCATGCAAAGATGTGTATAGGCTAGTAGTGGGAAGTTAACAATTGCATATTTTGTGTGTGTGTGTGAAGGCTAACGCAAGAGACATCAGATATAGAGGAGAAATCAGTGATCATAGGTGAGAGAAACCGAGCAGCAACTGAAGCATTAAGAAGAGCAATGGAGCAAGGGCACAAGAGAATCGCGATACTGTATGGCGGAGGGCACATGCCTGACCTGGGGAGACGACTTAGAGAAGAGTTTGATCTTGTTCCTTCAGAGGTAAGATGGGTAACAGCTTGGTCTATCAGGAATCCAACGGACATGGAGACAACTTCTTTCCCGATCCTCAGGAGAATGGCGGAGGCTCTGCGCTGGCGGTTGAACCGATACCAAACATTGGCATTGCTAATATTCTCATCAGTCCTTGCAGTGGATTTGTGCTTTTGGGAGCTCTTCTTTAATTCGACGATTGACTGGGCTTCTCATATAGGTGCGGAGTTGTACCAGTTTGTAGATGATACAAAAATTGTGTGACTGACGCAAAAGAAAGAAACCATGTACAAAACATACAGTCTTAAAAACAAAAATAGCTTTATTACACAGTCGCTATTGTAAAAACAAAAATCTATTGAATTATATTTAACCAAAAAATAGTAAGAAAAATAATTATTACAAAAAGGAAAATAGAAGATTTGTCAAAAAAAGAAAAATGGAAATTAAAAAGGTTCGACTTGTTGGGCAAGTTCAACTGGTAATGGTTGTACTTGTATCTATAAAGCAGCAGCAGCGCCCACAGTTAAAGTCAAAAAAAAGTTGGAATCATTAAAACTTTTGTCAAAGGAAAAATAAAGAATATAAATTGTCATTCAACTCGTTCCTCGATCTCCACTGTTTGCTAATCCAATGGAGTCCGTCTTTTCAAACGTCGCTCGTGCTCCCGAAGATCCTATTCTCGGTGTACGTTACTTCTTCGCTATTCTCTCTTGATCGATCTTACTGAGTTGATTTTTCATTCCGTCTTTGCTTGGATCTATATACCTGTCGTGATCCATATGTGTGTTCTCACTAGAACTCAGTTTTGGATATGATTCTTATTTAGCTATTTTGAGATAAAGGTTTTAAATTTATGATTTTTTGTTTGGAAAAAAACAGGTGACGGTTGCTTACAACAATGATCCAAGTCCTGTTAAGATCAATTTGGGTGTCGGTGCCTATCGTACTGAGGTAACGAATCATCTTAATTGGTCTCAGTTGGATTCGATTAACCGTTTCTGCAAGCTTTGATATTTATTTTTGATTAATTTCTTTGTTTTTTTTTTTTTTTTTAATAAAGGAAGGGAAGCCCCTCGTTCTTGATGTGGTGCGAAAAGCAGAGCAACAGCTCGTGAACGACCCGTGAGTTTTGCAACAATATTATTACTTTGTCGTGTACTTGTCTTTTTCTTGTTAAATGCCTAAAAACTTTTCTCTACTCTCATGTAAGGTCCCGGGTGAAGGAATACATCCCCATTGTTGGAATTTCTGATTTTAACAAGTTAAGCGCCAAGCTCATCTTAGGTGCTGATAGGTAATATATTTCTACTGTTGATTTATCATCTTCTTAGCTGTGTTTGTTTGTTTGTTTGTTGCTCTATAATTCACCCCCTTTAGTTCATAGTGTATGATAACATTCTCGTTTTTTTGTTGGGCAGTCCTGCAATTGCAGAGAGTAGAGTTGCTACAATCCAGTGCTTGTCTGGTACCGGTTCGTTGAGAGTTGGGGCTGAGTTTCTCAAAAAGCACTACCACCAAGTATACTTCTCTCTTTTTTTTTTTATAGTTTTTGATTAGTTTTGACGGAGGTTGAATTAGGTAAATCATTAGAACTGTTGCTAACTGTGGTTCTTATTCTTCCAGAGTGTCATTTACATTCCAAAACCAACTTGGGGGAACCATCCCAAAGTTTTCAACCTGGCTGGCTTGTCTGTGGAGTATTTCCGCTACTACGACCCTTCAACCCGTGGACTCGACTTCCAAGGTTGATTTCTTTTTTATTGTTCCATGAATTGTGTCTTTCACCTTCCCTGTTGTCACACTTGCAAATGAAGTTATTTTAAGATTGCATTCTGTCAAAACATTTCATAAAAGGGCATTTGATACAAACTTTAACCTTCAATGTCAAAAAAATAACAGGCTTGCTTGAGGATCTTGGTGCTGCACCATCTGGAGCTATTGTCTTACTTCATGCATGTGCACACAATCCCACTGGAGTTGACCCAACCTTTGAACAGTGGGAACAGATTCGACAACTTATGAGATCTAAAAGCTTATTACCCTTTTTCGACAGTGCATATCAGGTAACTCATTAAGGAATTCTTCCTTCGTTGCTTTATTAAACTGTTGTTTACAAACAAATGAAAACCTGTTATAGAGTATGCTTGAGTCTTATCTAATGTAGAAAATCAGCAGCCTGACTCCTTTTTCCTATCCCTTTTGTAGGGTTTTGCTAGTGGTAGCCTTGACACTGATGCACAGTCAGTCCGTACCTTTGTTGCTGATGGCGGTGAATGCTTGATCGCTCAGAGTTATGCCAAAAATATGGGACTTTATGGGGAGCGTGTTGGTGCCCTTAGCATTGTAAGGAACCAAACTTCTCGATTTCATCTTTGCTTCTATTCATCTGACATTGTCATTAGTCAAAAATGGAATCTAATGGTGTAGTACAAGAATACAGTATACTAGAAGTGCATCTAATCTTTGTGATATAATGTGTAGGTCTGCAAGTCAGCAGATGTGGCCAGTAAGGTTGAGAGCCAAGTGAAACTTGTTGTGCGTCCCATGTATTCTAGCCCACCTATTCATGGAGCATCCATTGTTGCCACCATTTTGAAAAGCAGGTAAAATGTGTATCCTCGGAGACAGAGCAACTAATAAATCCAAGCTTTAATTTTCTATTACTAGTGAATATTTTTTTGTTGGGGAAGGAACCTTTACTCCTGAGTTAATGTAGTACAAGTACATTTTTCTAGATAGATATACTAGCAGGGAAGCTTACATAATAATTCTCGAGATAATAGGCAAGTAGACAGAGAGATCTCTACCGTTTCTTCTGTTAGCAGTATTTGATAGCTTATGCTGTGTTGAAAATGGTTATGCCAAGTTTTTTGGAATCATGCAAAAATCACTAGTACTGTCATTTGCGCATTATCTAACTTTAAAATGAATCTCTTTATGGAATTAGTTTTTGCTCCAAGTTTCTAATTTTCTTTGTGCGCATCTTGGCAGTGATATGTACAACAACTGGACCATCGAGCTGAAAGAAATGGCTGACCGCATTAAGAGCATGCGCCAACAGTTATTTGATGCTATTCAAGCTAGAGGTTTTCATAAAGCTTGTTTTCTCTTATATTCCATTCCTTTTATCTTCTTCCCGGGTTTGCATAATCATTACTCTGCATTTTCTTTGTTCTTGACACGTTATCTGGCTTGCAGGTACACCTGGTGACTGGAGTCACATTATCAAACAGATCGGGATGTTTACTTTTACCGGATTGAACAAGGAGCAAGTTGAATTCATGACCAAAGAGTTTCACATTTACATGACCTCTGACGGGTGAGTCAACTTAATATCCCATCGTTTCTTGTTAATATCTTTAGGCATATGAGAGAGTTTGGTTTCTGAAATGCATAAAACCATGATTATATATATGATATGAAGATAGTTCTAAGATACTCTCGCCAAAGTATGAGAGGAAATAATGAGACATATTTAGAAGTACGTACATCCACGAATTTCATTATGTTCTTCCTAGGTATGTGAACCAAGATATAGTTGCTTTGAAGTTTTGAGAAAGTGATAGATCTGAATATCACATTCTTGCTACAGAAATTATAGTGAAACAAAGGGAAATTAGAATTAGTAAATAACAGAAGGGTGATTTTGATGTATTGCAGGAGAATAAGCATGGCAGGTCTAAGTTCGAAAACAGTGCCTCACCTTGCTGATGCTATGCATGCTGCAGTCACCCGCCTCGGCTAAACTAGCGACCATATATAATTTGTTGTTTCTACAAATAAAATGCGAAAAACAGAACAGCGTTTTTGTTGGCTAATACTATGAATGATTTTTCTTATGGTATCATATGTTTCCTCATGTCTTTGATGTTTTAACCAAACTGAGGATTGTGACATTGAAATCTACAATTTCCAACGAAAATATTTGTTACTTTGATTGAATTCTCTTGCAACCAACATTTGCTTCATATAAAAAAGTAAAATTATATGAACTCATGATTCTCCACATGAGAGAATTCATGTAGGCAAATAGATTAATTTATTGTATGGCCAAACATTGTTTATTGCAGAAATTCCAAATATCTTGTTATTTTTTATTTGATCACTTAGCATATAAGTTTTGGTTTGGTTCTCGCTGGAGATAGAGAAAGCTTTGGCACACGTAAGAGAAATTATGATGTGCTTGTATTAAAAAAAAAAAAACTTTGTCGGAATTGTAGGTAGACTCATTTGTTTAAAGCCCCTAGCTAAAAAAATGTCAATACATGAGGGAGTTGGATGAGAAAGTGAGATCATAAATGCCACTTTTTCAAATGATAATTTACACGACGTGATTAAACGATTAAACCATAAAGGATATTGAAATCAAATCCTTTAAATTATACAGAAATGTTTAGACTTGGTACAGAGTCGGGATGTTACATGCCCCCATGCCACTACTGTACACCAACGAATTAGTCAATCAGATTTTAAAATTCGATTGTGTCACTTTTCTGACGATAATTTTCCTACAACCAAATTCCAGCCATATTTAATTTTTCTTACAACTAAAGTCTAGATCAGAATTATATTATAGGGATTAGTAATAACGATCCGCAAGCACAAATCATCCCTCCCCCAAGTTTAGCACACATAGGATTCTATAACTCGGGTCCTGTAACACTAAAACATAATTTTTCTAACCAGTTGAGACAATCACACATCAAGATGTAGATATACATTAGTTAGAAAATTTTCCTACAATCTCACTAAACCAAATGTGGATTAGCTCAAATAACGAACAATGACTTACTTAATTCACGGAATCCCAAGTGAATCATATAAGCAGCCGTGAGGGTGAATTCTAAACAATTGAAAGATAAAATAAATACGTAAAGTCTAGGGGTATCTTTAACCGCCCTTCTACTATATTTATCCTTTGTTTTCTTAATTTTGAAACATGCACGCACGTTGTCTCTCTCCAGCCCTAGAAAACGAGACGAACATTTCTATGTTTCATTTATCTGCACCAACTCAAAAACAAAAAAAACAACTGGAAACAGAAAAGTACAGAACATAAAAGTACTTTTTTGCTTCTTTTTGTTTTGTTTTGTTTCATTCGGTGGTGAAAGAACTGAGACAAGGGAGAGCGAAAGGACTAGTTTCTTGATCTGTACGTCTCTTTTGCTTTCTTCTTTTTCCGTTTTGTGGATTTCATTTGCTTTGTGTTTTTTTATTGCAATATTTTTTGTCAAGAAGAAAATAAAAAAGAGAGAAAACAAAAGAAAGTGTTTGGAGAGATATAAATTGAGAGGAGTAAATTTGGGAATGGTGCGGACATTAGGACGTAAACTAAGCTGGCCAAGATCTTTCAGTTTTAGAAAGATGTTCGATGGTCGGAACTCTGGACATTCATCCTTCTCTTCTCGTGGGGATGGCATGCATACACCCGAGCGCGAACTCGCCATACATGAATTGGACGCTTCCCCATCGACTCGCAGAGGCAAGCAAAATAGGAGATCAGGTATACAACATATTAGCTTTACATAATCTTTGTATTGATCCCTATATATACAACATATCAGTGAGACTAATTAATTTGGAATCCTTACATAATCTTTTGTATTAATCTATTTCAGACATGGAAGTGATGAAGGAAAGATTCGCAAAACTGCTGCTTGGAGAGGACATGTCAGGCGGAGGGGATGGAGTGACCTCTGCGTTAGCTTTGTCAAATGCCATCACCAGACTCGCTGGTACATATTTTGACATAAACTTTTAAATTTAATGTCTAGTTAACTATTTGAATGGTTAAAATAATTCACAAACTATGTGGCTTTGGTATTGGCAGATTCAATGTTTGGGGAGCAGATGAAATTACAGCCTATGTATCCTGAGACAAAGGAGATTTGGAGGAAAGAAATGGATTGGTTATTATCTGTGATTGATCACATTGTCCAGTTTGTTCCTTCAAAACAAATGGCGAAAAATGGCCAATTCACTGAGGTAAAGGCATACATTAGTCAATAATTATGTAGATAACCAACAATTCCTAGTGTTTTTTTTTTTGTTTTTTTGCTTACTGACCCTGATTTTCTCCTTTCTAGATCATGGTGACGAAACAAAGAGATGATTTGCTGACGAACATTCCAGCCTTACGCAAGCTTGACTCGGTTCTTCTCGTGAGTTTTAACTGCACCCGCACCGCATGATTGTTTCAGCTACGGTTTAAGAAAAACGTTGGCTAAATAACATAACATTTTAGTACATTTATTTTATCAAAAACCAAACCGTTTGCAAATTATAAGCATGAAATATACATGAAAACGCCAAAATCACTATCATCATCTCAATTCATTTTAAGGTGTTCATGTATTGTAAAATGATCATGATACATATATTCACACTTAGAGATTAGTTGTATGGAAACATCATCTTCGTTATTCTTTCGCGGTAGCATCCTACTAATTCAATTACTGATTTGGCAGGACACTTTGGACAACTTCAAGGATCAGAAAGACTTTTGGTATGTGCCAAGAGACATTGAGGATGCAGATCACAATAAAGATTGGAGGAAGCCTGATGAGAACTGGTGGTTACCAGTTGTTAAGGTTCCAAGTGATGGTTTGTCTGAGGAATCACGTAGGTGGTTGCAAAATCAGAAAGATTCTGTAGCACAAGTCCTTAAAGCCGCCACGGCCATCAATGCTCAAGTATTGTCTGAAATGCACATTCCTGATAACTACATTGACTCTCTTCCAAAGGTAATAATTTACACTTCTTCATGAGTTTTCTGTTTCATTGCAAAATTTACTCTATAGCTAAGAAGCTGATGATGAGAGGGTTGGTCTTGTAGAATGGGAAGACAAGCCTTGGTGATTTCCTATACAAGAGCATAACAGAGGAATCCTTTGATCCTGACTACTTCATATCTTTCTTGGATTTATCAACGGAATACAAAGTGCTTGATCTAAAGAACAGGATAGAAGCTTCCATGGTGATATGGAAAAGGAAGATGTGCCAGAAAGAGAAAGACGGGAAATCTCAGTGGGGATCAACTGTTAGCTTAGAGAAGAGAGAGCTCTTCGAGGTCCGAGCCGAGACCATATTGGTTATGCTCAAACAACAGTTCCCTGGGATCCCACAATCCTCACTCGAAATCTCCAAGATTAGAAACAACAAGGTAATAAATTAATAATAAAACAAAGACAAAACAACAATGCAACAAAGTATACTAGAAACTAAGTTGTGATGGTTCTTTACAGGACGTTGGACAGGCGATATTGGAGAGCTATTCAAGGGTATTAGAAAGTCTAGCTTCAAAGATAATGTCAAGAGTAGAGGACGTTCTTGAAGCTGATCGGCTAGTTCAAAGACAACTAATGGGAGAGGCAGAGACAAGATCAGAAAGCGAGGCGGAACTAGAGTTCGAAGAAACCGAAAAAGTGGTTGGTGCGGAAACACCAAACTCGAGGAAACTATCAGACTTCATAGGGTGGAAATTATCATCCGAGACTAAAAAGCATAGTTCAATGAGTGATATAGAATTCTTCCACAGAGTTGAGGAAGCGAAGGAGAAGCCAATGATGAAGTCCCCAAGAGCTCTACCTAAGAAATTTTCATATCTAGCAAAGTTAGAGAACATGAGAAGCCCTAGTGACAGACACTGATAGTGAAAATAGAACAGGGCATAGAAGAAAGAACAAAGAGAGAGAGTGAGAAAGAGAATAGGGGATCGGAGGCTATTTTGTGTGAGAGAATGTGTACATATATATAACAAAATGCAGGCATTGGTTTTAGGATTTGGTTTATCATGTTTGTTATTGCTTGTTTGACTAATTGCTTCCTGTTGTTGTTGTTTTTTTTTCTATAAAAAGGAAGTGTGAATCAGTGTGAAACAAACCTATGTATTTGTACTTTTGGTTATTTGGTATTTGTATTGTAACGTCTATAACATTTGTTTACTGATGCAATTATTTAAGCGATTTTGTTACCAATACGAATCGAACCGCGCCAATGGCATATTCCGTAATAATTAATTAATCCTCCAATCAAAAACGAAAACAAAGCAGAGAGTCTCATCGAGAGAGACATTGACCAATCGCAGCAATGAAGGAAGACATGGAGAAGATGGTGGCGGTAGGGCTCGTATGGGGAGCCACTAATGCACTGATCCGCCGCGGCGCTCTCGCCTGGGATAATAGAAAGTCTTCAACAACAGAGTCTTCTTCTTCTTCTTCTTCTTCTTCTTCTTCTTCTTCTTCTTCTCCTACTCTTCAGATCCGCCGCAAAATCATGATCGCGATCCGTGACTGGATCAATCTCCTCCTCTTCTGGCAATACTCAGTTCCTTTCCTCGTCAACCTCTCCGCCTCCGCTACGTTCTTCGCCTTACTCAGCCACGCTCCTATCTCTCTAGCTGTTCCGGTCACCAACGCAACGACTTTTGCCGCAACCGCCGCTTTTGGGATTCTTTTAGGGGAAGAAACTCAAATCGGACCTGCTTTGTTAGGTACCAGCTTCATTGTTTTTGGAATTTGGCTATGTCTTGTCTGAATTTGGAGATTTTTGTAAACCGTGCGACTCTTGTTTCCGCGACATATCTGTTTTTGTTTGCCTGAGGAATTGGTTCATTCTTTGTTCTAGCAGTAGACGATACTTGTGACTGGCTGTGATTGAAGATTTCATTATAATAGGCAAAAGAAGGTAATAATAGTAAAAGAATTTTTCTCGAATACAAAATTTAGGGGGAGAACCAAGGAAAAAAAATTACTGAAAGGTTTACAATTACATGAATAGAAAGAAAAAAAAAAAAAAAAAAAAAAAGCGTAAGAAAAATGATTAAGAAAACACAAGAATTGGGATGGATTAATGATGGCATTTACAATAATATAGAAGAAAAACAAAAAAACACACTGATCAATGTTACGATTTTTTTTCCTTTTTCATATCAAGATGTTACGGCATAAGACAAATGGGTAAAAATCATCGTTTTTAGACGACTTGAATCCATTCTCCAGTGCTGGGAACACCCTTGTGGACGGCAAAGAGAAGATAGTAACCGGGAGGAGCGATGTTTCCATTTGGTGGTGCGACTGCCTGGATATCGTAACCAGCACCAGCGGGTTTGACATTAGCGACGCCCAAGATGAGCATCCTCATGTTCATGGAGATACTGTGTGTTGTGAAGGCAGGTGCTAACATGGTAACTTTGAGGTTCTCCTTGGTCGCGCCCTTTTGGTTAAGGTCGACCTTCACGTTGAAGAACTGTCCGTATCTGACCTGTTTTGGTGTGCCGGCGGCGACGATCTTTGGCCTCATGTTGGCTAGAGCCGGGTCGAGGTAAGGTGGGGAGAATTTCTCAACGCGAAGCTCCGTTGGGAACTCAACGTTGTACTTGTAACCGTCGTTGGTGTTGCTTCCACCGACAAGAACCTTACCATCAGGGAGGATGATGGCGGTGGAGTGGTACATACGTGGGATGGTGGAGGCCTGAAGCTCTTTGAAACGCTTTGCACGTGGAGCACGGGGCTTGTACAAGATGGGAGAAAAGGCAGGGTCTTTACCGTAGCCCCATCCAGAACAACCACGTTTAGCTCCGTTTACTAGAAGGATGTCTCCGTTGGGGAGGATGACAGTGTCACTCATGACTCGTGGCGTCGGCATCATCTCTGTCTTCCATCGTGGCTTCGCGCTATTGATCCTTATCCTAGCGCAATCTTGCAATGCAGGATCGAATGTCCTTCTACCAGCCCTGTAGTACGAGTCTTGTTTGGTACCACCGCAGACGAGAACCTCGGCGGGGATGACCTTGGGGTTTTTCACGTAAAGTTGGATGGGGAGGAGGGCGGAGGAACCTGATCCGGGGTAGTTACGGGCACCACCTGGGAGCTGAGGGAACTCCTTGATGACTTGGTTTGTTTTGGGGCTTAGAAGAATGGATCGGTTGTTTGCGAAAATGAAGAGGTTGCCGTCGGTGTTGAGCCACACGAAAGGGTAAAGGTTGTTCTCTTCCGGGTCGTCTGTCTGCTTGAGGAGCAATGAGTCGTAGAGCTTCCTGTTGTTCTGTCCTTCCTCTGGAATGTACTCGTAGTTCAAGGCGTCACGTCCACCGATCACGAAGAACTTGCCGTCAGGGAGAGTGGCTTGCGTTGAGTACCATCTCTTCGCAGCCAATGCCTGAGGGTATTCTTCCCACACGCAGTTATCACAGCTGGCTAGGTACCTTGCGGTGTTGGCTCCTCCATTGTATCCTCCGGTGCTCACCAATGTCCCGTTTTTGGTCAAACCTCCGGATGAGCACCATGTATCGGTGGCAAGCTATCATGAAACATGTGAATGCAAAATATTTAATTCAAATCCATATAATATAATTCTATTTAAAGAAGATCTTGTCATAGAGTTTGAACATACGGAGAGAGGCTTAATGGCGCCGGTGTTGGCATCAATGAGAACCGAATGAGCCCAACAATCGATCCGGTTAGTCTTGGCGTCCACGACATGGCATGGTACACCTGGAGGCAACTTAATCTTTGAAATTCTCCAAATGGTGGCGTCGTAGTACTGGACCTTGTTGATGACTGGCATCAGAATCGCATGCATACCGGACACACCAGAGTTTTCCAAGAAAAGCTCCCACTTACCACCCCAGTTTGTCTGAGCTTCCATACTCCCACCTCCTCTTCTTCCACCTTTTCCAGCCACTGCCGCTGCAGGCTGTGGTTTCACAGCCTTCGCCGCCCCATTGCCGTGGTTGAACCCAGGGAGGAAAGGTAGAAACGGTAGAGGGAATATGGCCTCCGACACAGCTGCGAGGATAAGGACAGATACTGTCCATATGACTCTTGTTGAGGCTCTCATTTTTTTTAACTTTTTACTTTTTTTTTTCTTCCCCTGTTTTGCTTGGGGAAATGAGATATTGGATCCCAGGCTTATTTGGATTATGATATGCCTGAACAAATAAGCTTACCGTCTCTACGTATTTTATAGGCTATTTTCACTTACGTTTATTATTAGCTATTGCTAATTTTAAATGTGTGGGTAAGAAGACGTCTCCCCAAAACAACCTGTAGTTGTTTTTGTGGAGTTTTTGTGATGGAAGAAATTATTGGTGTGGTGTTTTCATATCTGTCTCTCGTGCTTTCTTTTTTTACAATGACGTGGTCATGCAGACAATTCCTTAATTTGATGTCATACAGCTAAGGACTATATCCTTCCTTACATGACATCCTCGGATGGATCCAAAAGTTTTTTAGTAGGTGCATAATACAAACACAACATTGTATATATACCACATTTTTTGAAAAGTAAAAAAGCAACGTGAAAATGGTTGGCACCATACTCCCAACCAACATAATTAATGAATGCAAACATTTTTATTTGCTAAAATTTCTGGATTTATTTTTGCAGACTGTGACAGTAGGAGGTATATATAACAAGATGGGTGCCTTAAAGCGACAGACTTCCCAGTGAAGAGACCCGCGATAAAAGAGCAATAATTACTAATTAAGAAGAGTATGACCCTCCAAACCGAAGCTGAAGAGTGTCTTGCAATTTTGCTTTGTGTCTTCTAGCGGAGCAACCGAGCAAGTGTTCCGAACCCCACGATCAATCACTTTGAACAGTCCCTCAACCGGAGTGCTGAGTAAATATATGATCGTTTCTCTCCCGCCATATGGTTAAAATAACTGCTTGAGCTGGTATGAGCCTTTGAAAGGCCATCTGTTTTTCCTGAACATGTGCTTTGAGCCAAGCAAGGAAGTTTGGCCATGCATTGGAAATGGATGCTAACATTCCCGGTCGAACCAACTTAACAATTACACTATGCCTGCAAGCATCAACGTAGACCCGGCCTAACGTTAAGATCTTTCCTTTTTTAAGAGAAGGGAATATTTGTGCTAATCTTCATGAAGTTAACCCATTTTCCAAAAGAAAACAAAAGAAAAACTTAATCAAACTGACAAGATAAATAAATGCGGTCGTTCCCACCAAAAAAAAATAAAAATAAATGCGGTCGCATGTTGTTGTCTGGGACCGATTTTGATTTATTGGGGACCCTAATATTTTCAAAGTGTAAGAACATAAAACTTGTTCATACAAATGAGTCTCTTGAATTTGATGAGGACTCACCGTACAGGTCAAAGCCATCGATAGGGTTTGACTAGTCTACGAAAATCACTGAGGTTATCTTTTGCCATTGTAAACACTTCAATGACAAGAGCACCCAGTTTCTTAGTTTGGATGTCGCCCCCTGATATATACTTCGATAATACCTACTAATAATTTCTTGGGTTTTTAGAAAGTAGACTAATTATGGGACGTTCCTTTTCGTAGTCCAATAATATCACATTGGTTGATAACTTACAAGTTACAAACTTCCATGAAACACTTAGGTTTAGGGAGAATAGAGTCGTGGTATTCATTGCGGTTTTTACATTACAAGCTCTGTTTTACCGGATGGATATAAATATATATTACAAACCATTTATTCACTTTGTTCCTTCCTGCCTTCATAGATCTGCCTACAATAATGAATACGAGAACCACTCGTCAATAATCAAATCAAACCATCCCAGATTGCCAAGCACGAAATTGTTGTTGAAACAGAGTAACAGACCTAATGAAAAAGCAATCTACATAACATTAAAGTTCCGATAACACCATAACATCATGGTCTAAGAAAACAATTGAAGGGATCAATGAATGAATACACAGCATCTCCTGAAAATCAACACAAAGGACGTTCAAGTTCTCATGACCAACTGAAGCTTTTGTTTGGTATTTACAGTTGTCCATGAAAGGCTAAACCTATCAGACGATCAGTCCAAGTCCAACAGTGAAGGAAAGAAGCCAAAATCATAAGAAAGACTAAATCTGACTCAATATACAAAGGTACATGAATCAGAAAAGCAGCTGTAACTCTGTAAGGAATCTAGTAAAGCTCTTTTAGTAAGACAGTCTAAAAACAAAGACCACACAATGCCTTAAAGAGGGACTTATAATAGGTTACTAACATCCAACGTTGAATTAAACTGCAAAGCTAGTAACTACTCTTCAGGAGATACAAGAACAAGACTGATCTCACATTATCTATCACCTCATAAGTTAAATCCCACATTACTGGCACAAACACAATTAACAAACAGAAACAAAAAACCTTAGATAAGATACGCAAGTCTCAAATTCCAACTCAATTCGAATATCCTAAATTCATAACCACAAAAGATTTTTATTAAAAAACCTGAATTTGTAAGAAAGTTCAAACCTTTAAATTGCAAATTGAAATCAAGAAGACGAACGTTTGCCTTCACAATCAAGACTGTTATCAAAGTTCTTAGAAGGGTATTTAGCAGTAACCCCAGCGACTTCAAAGACGAGGTTATCCCCAGACGATCGGATCCCAGAGATAGACCACCACTTGAAAAACGCCCGGACCCGAATCCCTTGGAGCTCCGCGATCTTGCCTTGAGAGATCCGACCCGTTACTTTGTTGGAGTAAGTGGCGATGTAGTTATCAGGAGGGAGCGTGATTTTGCAAGTCCCGTGGAGGAAGAGGGAGAAGTCACCGGAGGTTTGGTTTAGGACGTAGTCTTTCACGGATAAAGGGAGTAGCCCAATTGGGAACCCATGATTCGTGAGCTCTGCGTGTGCACGACTCGGTGTCTTCTTCACCTGGGGATTCGGATCGTCCTGTAGGGAGAAGATGGGTGACAGAATCAGGAAAGAGGTAAGGAACAAGAGAGATATCTTCATTGTTTTCGTTAAAGAGATAACAAATTCGAGTTTTTTCACGTTTTTAGAAGTTTTTAAAGTTTGGATCGGGTCACCCAATCATACCCGTTTAGTCTAGTTACGGTACGGTTGACCAAAGTACTTTTAGTCTTAATTGTAACTATTTAATAAATGGTTACGGTTAAATACGACTCTGATTAAAATATTTACGGTTAGATACAATTACGGTTTAAATACAGTTTGGTTAGGGTTTGAACTACAATTATAACAGGGACCGACTTAAACATCAGCTACACTCGGTGCAAAAATTAATTTTTAAAGAATCATAGACAATGGAAAGAATATTTCTGTATCTCATTGCATAATACTTTACATGGCTTTTATAGACTACAATAGAATCTGATAATATCTAGTTACAATCAATGTAATATACGATAACAATCGTATCTCAATCACAATCGTATCAATTAACATTGATCAGATCTTTGTTAACTTGTTGCGCAAGCTACTGAGATGATTCCGTAATATCCTCCCTCAAGTTGGAGCATGCCGCTTGCAAATGCCCAACTTGACCATAATAGCTTTAACTTGACCATTCTGATCACAAGTCTTGGTTGCTCTTCCAAGACCTGAACAATTTTGCATATAAACTGCAAATAAAATCTTGCAAATGACCAGCAGACTCATTGCTTGCCATTGCACAATTTCAATCAGGGGTGCTTCTATACTCATTATCTTCCACACAACCTCGTTTCTTCCTTGCTAAGCTATCTGCTCAACACCATTGTTTTCGTGATCGTCATGCTTTTAACATCCGATGCTTGTCGGAATTTTCACAAGACAACCAAATCCATGTTCTGAACTTGATCATGTCTCCATCGTCACATCTCGGTTTCGATCAGTATTCATCACGGTGTTATACTCCACCGTTGAGTCGGTTCGTCGATGTCACAACACAAGAGTTGTGTGTGACACAAGGATTCCTTCAATTTGTGTTCTTGTTTGTCGGGTTCGTAGATACTTCTTCATGTCCATCTTCTTGGACTCCACTGTCGTTTTTTTTTTCATCATCGGATCTGGGCACCATTGGAATGAACTTGAGTGATAATGACTCATGAGTTCTCCGTCGTGGCAGTGCCACCGTCTTCGTCTTCTCATCCACCTCGTCTAACTTTATCATGTCGGAGGTGGAATCATCAAAAGTTTTAGAAACTTTTTGATCGTATATCTCTGTCGTCATCCTCACTGTTTTCATCCTTGTCATCTTCATCACCGTCTTCTTTGACGGTTGTCATAATCGATCCACAAGGATCGACCTGCTCTGATACCATAAAGAATCGTAAACAATGCAAAGAATATTTCTGTATCTCATTCCATGATACTTTACATGGCTTTTATAGACTACAATAGATTCTTATAATATCTAGTTACATTCAATGTAACATACGATGACAATCGTATCTCAATCACAATCGTATCAATTAACATTGATCAGATCTTTGTTAACTTGTTGCGCAAGCTACTGAGATGATTCCGTAATAATTTTGATTGGAGAAAGAAAAACCCAAAAACATTTATCCAATGAAAATATGAAAGGTTAAGTAGGAGTAGAAAGAAATCACTAACGTCTCTAATCAGAATTAGGAGGAAGATACAAGTTTTATCCATTAGGTATTCGAGTTACTTACCAGATTTTGAGGTAGCTTGTTATAGTTGCATAATTTTCGTTGAAAACAAAACAAAATGGGAGAAGCAACGATATGTTGCATAAAAAAAGGAGAAGAAAGACAACTATATTGTTCAGAGTTTATTAAATAGTTAGGGTAAAGTTAAAAGACAAAAAATTGAATTTGGGCTGGACATGGTGCAAATACACTTCTTGCACTAGGCCAACGCCGGGCCTTACAATATAGTTTTGGTCATGCCTACTTAGATGATAGGTTGAATAGCTTGGATGATCATTCATCCAATTTTTTACCATCAGAACTGAATAAGTTAGAAAACTTATTCAACACATTCAACCAAAAAAATTGGAGAATGAACAAATTATAAAAGAAATTTGTTCAACTCTTTCATCTCTTATTTAGTGGATGAATGAGTTGAATGATATTCATCATGTCGATTACAACTTTTTAAGTATTTATTAATAATTATCTTCGTCCTTGAAAATTTCAATTTAAGGGAGGAATATTATCAACTTAACCGTTAGCTTTTTAGGTGGTTTTGATGTTGATTAAGCTTAAATTAATGTATATTGAGATATAAGCAACTTTGTACAGTGGTCTTTTGTTTATTAAGTCAGCAAGACTGAAATTTCTCCATTACTCATATCTTTCTCTATCTCTCGGTTACAATTATCATAGCCATGAAGCACTTATAGTGGTCTAATCAAAACCATTTTATGATTTTTAGTCCAGTAATTACTCAAGAGATACGCATATTATATTCCATTGACCCAACAGAAAAAGAAAAGAAAAAAGATAAGCATTTCATTAAAAGCTTCTAAGATTCCACTAGGGACGTCACGGTTCAGGTTTGGCCGTGGATAGATTAAATCGGCATGCTTGAACTGCGTCGTCAATGGATAAGAACACATACTCCTTTCCTATCTTCTCCACAAAATGCGATAGCATCATCTTTTCTAAGACTTCAAATCTTGGATTTATTAGCACCATCTGCAATAAATTAAGTATATATATAAATTTTCATTTGAGCAAATATTAGAAGGACGCTTCAAAAAAAATTGAAAGGTATTATAAACCTTGATGTCTTTTGCTCCAAGGATTCTTTGAACTTCAAGTAGTGTTTCCATCCCTGTCACGTCGATGGTTGAAACTCCTGAAGACAACCATAATAATTAGCAATTAAAAATGAAACGAAACATATACATGTTTGCTAATACAAGATTATATTAGTGAGATGTCTAATGTGAAAATAAATTAAACTCACCGGAGAGATCAAGGAGAAGAAACTCGACGGCTTCAGGTTCATCACGAATCCACCTCAAAATCCGTTCGCGGATGTAAGTGCTGTTGGCAAAAAAAATAGGAGATCCCAATTGAAGAATGACACAACCAAGCATCTCCTCGGAGGTTGGGTACTGTTCTATGTCTCGAAACATAACCGAGTTCGGTATTCTTCCTAATTTACAAGTCGACGGCCTTGCAACGTACAACAACGCTCTTAGGATAGAAAACCCAACGGAGATGATGAGACCGTAGTCCATGCTAATGAAGGAAACACCGAAAAAAGCGGACATGCAGACGACGAAATCAAACTTGTCAACCTTGTAGAGATGGTACATCTCCTCGTAGTTGATGAGTCCCAACATGGCTGACATAATGATGGCTGAGAGACCAACCAGTGGTGTGTAGCTGAATAGAGGCGCTAGGAAGAGAAGCACAAGCATCATGCAAATGCCCATCACTACATTAGACATTGGTGTCTTTGTCCCCGCGTTGTAGTTCACTGCCGTCTTTGAAAATGGCCCTGAATATATCCGGCCATATTAGTTAACGATACATTTTAATATTGAAACCTAATATCTAAGATCTTCGGCCATGGATTTATTTGTTATTAGTTACCTGTTGTCAAATAGCAAGAAGTAAAGGAGCCAACTACGTTCATAAGACCAAATGCTATCATCTCTTTGTTCCCGTCCGTTTGTTCGTTCTTCATTACAGCAAAGCTTCTTCCGATTGCTATCCCTTCCTGAAAATTATACGTTCATCTTTTTAATAAATCATACATATATTATATATAGTCAAACATGAGCTATATAAAAAAAATGCTGGATATAGTTATTTACGGCCAGAGCGATGAGGCCAGTGACGATCCCGGCCTTCAAAACCATCGCTAGATACTTGGACTCAAAGTTCAAATGTTGAATAGAAGGAGGGTTTAGTCCTTTCTTTAAAGGCCCCACCTGTATGCAGAAACATACTATTAATAGAACCCCTAGTTGCTCAAAGTCTTAATACATGTTCACACAATTTTAATTAATTATGTTTGGCATGTGAGTATTGAAATTGCTCACAGTTTGGATCCCGTGTGCTGTTCCTTTTACCAGAAAAGCAACTACACAACCCACAATGACGACCACCATTGGACCCATTGCTGATACCCAAAACAGCTTTGGGTACCTCTGCTTCTGCAATAGTTACAAATTTTCAATCATATTAATTCTAGTGAAACATTTAATTTGAGAAGAGCCATTTGACTTTTAACATATGTGAAAGGGTGCTTATGTGAAAATAAGGTAACATGGTATCTAAATTATCATTTTCTGAAAAATTAAACTCAAAGTGGTATGTTAAAAGGTGATCAGCAGTGATGACAATTAATAATAAATAGAGAAAAGAAAAGTGGAAGATCTTGAAAGGTCCAAATCCAATACTTTTTTACTAAGTGGATAAAAAGACTTAAATAATTGAAATAAAGCTAGAGAAGAAGAAAAGTTACAATGTATCGAGTGGATTGTAGGAATACAAGAAAGCAGATGCCAGCCAATGTACTTTGCCACTTCCACTGCACCAAGTAACACCCTCCCAGGGTAACACAATTAGCAATTGGTTTTAATTTCTTGTAATTATATATATTTTAAAGAGAAAAAGAAAGAGAGATGACCTCAGCGCGGTTGTCTAAGATTGAGTGGATAACTGACACGACGTCCGTTTTGTGCGTAAAATGGGCTAAACCAAAGACGCCCTTAAGTTGTTGGAGGAGAATGATGATTGCGGTACCGCCCATGAAGCCCGTTATGGTCGAATGTGACAAGAAATCCACCAATATCCCCAACCTACATATATATATATTTTTTTTCTATTAAGTAATAAAGTAAAAAACGTTTTTTTTAACAAAAATATAGAGTGGTCTACACATATATGTACCTTAGGAATCCCATAGCAAATTGGAATATACCGGTGACGAAAGTGGCGGTGAAGATCAAATGAAGGTAGAGCTCAGGATCATTTTTGGACATCTCCTCACCGAATGTCTCAGCGATCAGCAAAGAGCATGCTGCGACTGTTCCCACCGCTAGATTGTTTGAACTTCCAAACACGGCGTACACAAATGGCGGCACAAAGCTTGAATCTGAATTCCCATAATTTTTGTTTTTAAAAAGAAAAATGGGAATATTAGATATATGTTCAATATTAAAATCTATTAGAGCGAATTGTACTATACTGTCTTAACTTGAAATATATAAAGAATTAAACTAATAGGGGAGTTCCTTATTGTTGGTTCATAAGAACAAGATAGAAGATAAATAAATTGAGACGAGTACAGTTGGCAACACCGAGTGTCAGTTCGTGTGGGACAACAATGGACTGCCAATATCATTTCTATTTAAGGTTCATCTACCTATTTTAGTCACACAAGAAAAACATGAAAAAACTCATCTAAATATTTTCATATTTAGATTTCAATTATATAGACAAGAATCAAGTATATATGGAAGTTTTCAGAAATGATTTGTTAATTTTTTTAAAATCGGTATTTAATATCTTTTACATTAATTCTTGTTTTTAAACTCTTGAAAAAATCAAACTTAAATGGCTTTATTCTGTTTATTTTCAGAATCAATGTATACAACTTCTTAGTAATATGAAGTTAAAAAAAATCAGGATCATATTGGTGCCATAGTATAGCCTGAGCTACATGGCTTAACGGTAGACTAAAAATAAATATCCAGAGTAAAATCAGACTAATTACTATGAACACATAAATAGTTTATTTGTTGTTTTGCAAAATCGAAATTATACACCTTTTTGCGAAATCACATTAAGAAACATGATTTACTATATATATAAAAAAATCATATTTCTTAACGAATGTTCTCATTGGATGCAATGATTCATATATAAATGATGTTGCATAATGAAAAAAAGGGAAGGGAGCTCACATAGGCCTATGATGGGAGGAATACTGGCGAGCTTAGCATAACTTATTCCCTGAGGAACCGCAAGACTGGTGATGGTGATCCCGGCCAGCACATCGTACCTTAGTTTTTGCATATTGTACTTTGGGAGCCACTCAAAGACTGGAACAAAATACTCCAACAACTTTTTTGTTTTCATCAAACCGTTTGGCTCTTGCGCAATCGGTTTGAATGGATCGTCGGGAAAGAAGGTTTCTTTACATTTTTTTCTTAGTTTTACACCAAAGTTTCTCGGGGCCGAGAAATTTACTCCGCGGCCCTTTGGTGATGACGAGGAAGAGTTTGTTATTGCACCCTCCATAGTTACAAAAGCTGTGTTTTGTGTTTTTTTTCTTTGATCTTCTCAGTTCTCTTTGTAGAGTAATTGGAGAGTATGGTTGTATATATAGATGGAGGTGGCCAAAGAAAGTGGTAAATACTGTTAGAGATTTATTCCACGTTGACCCATGTTTTAATAGGGTGTGTGGTGTTCTTTGTCTTTTTATGGTTATAAAATCTGCTAATCTTATCTAATACAGCAGTTAATTCGGTGTCTAATATCCATATATCCATCCATACTAGGTAATTATTAGCCAAATGCGAAATTTATTATTTACTATTATTTTATTTGTAATGCTGTGTTTTAGATAATCCAAATGAAGAAAGATACATTAGTAGAAAATCTGTCATACATGAACGATGAGTCAGATTTTGAAGTGTATTACATTAAATTTTAAAGTAGTCAAAATAATAACAAAGGTCTTAAATGTTAAATTTAATTATTTATTTCCATTAACGACAAAATAATATTTTCTTCCAATATTAGATTATTACAATTTCTTATTTTTTTATTTTTATTTCAATGCTAAATTGTTTCTTCACATATGTATATTTTGGAATACAATATTACAGTTTCTCATTATATATTTTCTAATAACTTACATAGAAAATTTATATATTTTTAAAATATAAACACTAGAGTTTACTTTAATTCGCTTAGTTTCCCATATATGAATCCCAATTTTTTTTTTTAACCATTCATAAATACAGAGCAATTCACCAAACCTGAATAGTTTGCAGATTACGCCTAAAAGCTGCATAATTTTATATGGCAATCACGCCTAAAAAATGAAAATTACTTTGGTCATTGAATTACATTTGGGGTTGACTTAGAAAGGATTATCTATACTATTAAAAGGGAAGCATTTTTTTTATAAAGAGACATAGAGTTTGAAATTATTACATGAAATGCCATTAAAAACTGAATAGAGATAACATTATAAAAGAAACCAAACAGATTTATAATGATAGGCAAACAGATTTCTATTTATAGGATCCAAACAAAATTAAAATCAAAAAACATATACAGTATCACGTCAGAATCAGATAATACTCATACTTACCATAACCAGTGAATCTGTTAAACGTATCTATTCCCCAAAATTAGTTACAATAATGGATCCGAAATTCTGCAAAATTAACAACACAATATCAATCTGTTAAATGAAGGTTGCCTAAAGATGAAGATGGTATATTCTCTACCAATATTTTGTAGAGAATAATAACAAGTCGAAATCAGCTAAACAATATTTTGTTTACTAAATTCTATCTACTTACCAAATCTTCAAAGATAATACAATCAAATCTTCAATACCATGGTATATTCTCTACAACATCCCACAACTCCTATAAAAGCAGCGTCAATAAGACATAGGTTGACACATTTCCAATACTACAACCAAGAAACCTTTCATTCCCGAAAAAAAAAAATGGCTGCTCAAAATGATTTCACAAGTCTTGCTAACATCAAACCTTTCAAGACGACTTGGAAGATTCAAGTCAAGATTGTGCACAGTTGGAGGCAGTACACGAGTTTCTCGGGAGAAACCATGGAGATGATACTCACAGATGTTGATGTGAGTGTATTTTACAAGATTTGATAGATTAAAAACATATGTCATTTGGTTTCTTACTTTCCAGTGATATTTGATGTATTTTTCCTCTTCTTATTCATATAGGGTACTCTGATTCATGCAACAATCAAAAAAAATTTGGTTAACAAGTTTTTCAGATTGATTGCATCCGGAGAGTGGAGGATAATTGAGAATTTTTAGTTGACAAAATCCATGGGAAAGAACAGGGCAACGACTCATGCATTCAAGATGTCCATAACAAACACCACAATCATTAACCGTTGTCCTGCTATATCCGACGATTGGTATTTGGATCTGAAAAGCTTTGAAAGCATAACTGCTGATGAAGGACTTAATGACAATATCTTAATTGGTATGTATTTTCATATAGATTTGCGTATATACGAGTAGTGCTTTATGTTGCTGACTTTATAACTATGTAACGTTGTAGATGTTCTTGGTCAAGTCGTTTACATTGGTGCTATGATAACTCATGATATCAATGGGAAAATATGCAAGAGGCTGGAAGTTGTTCTCAGAGACACAAGGTGACACAAACTTTAAGCTAATATTTTGTTTTTAAATAAGATAACAACTTACTTATCTGTTTTTAACAGTGACAATTGGTTGTCGTGTACTCTATGGGGAAGATTTGCTGATACCATGTGGGCAGCTTTTGAACAAGCTGAGGAAAGAATGGTTACTTGCTTGCTTCGTCTTGCGAAGATCAATACGTTCAATGGTAATATCAGATTCTTATATTTATTTAGCTAACAAGTATACTATGTTATATTAAAATAATATATCCATCTCAGGTCAGAGATCCATATCTAATGCATTTGATATGTCATTGCTAATCATCAATGCTGACTATCCTGTTGTGCAAGATTTCGTGTCCAGGTTAATCTATTATCAAACTCAGCTGTTTCATAGTTTTTAATTTAATATTTTTAATAACCAAATATTCTGAATTAAATGAAGGTTGCCTAAAGATGAAGTAAGAATCACTGTTATTCAACCAAAAACAGTTGAACCAAAAACTGATAAGAAAGTGGACTACTTTAATCGTTTCGAAAGGAAGACCATTTCTGAGCTACTTGAAACTTCAATGGTAAGTTATATGTGTATTTGCAAAATTATTTACGGTATTAAGTAATAATCAAATTTACCTACTGTAATCATAGGAAGGGAAGTTTAAGATAACTGCTGCAATTTTCAATATCGACATGGATTATGGTTGGTATTACTTCACTTGTGTCAAGTGTGACAAAACTGTCATGTTGGTTCCCAAGAAAGAGAACGACCCTAAAACAAAGATCAAGAAACGCCTGTTTAGGTGTAAAGTGTGTAATGAGAACACAACTAATGTGCAGCCTAGGTAATAATCATGTTTATCGATTACTCTATTGAAATCAATTTTTTGTGTTGAGTTAATAGAACATACTATATGAGCCGATTACTGATTAAACTAACCCAGATCTTTACTTATTTCTAAAAGGTACAAGTTGATTCTCTCTGTTATGGATCACAATGCTGAAACCAAGCTAATGTTGTTCGACAATAATGCTCAACTTATCGTGAATCAAACTGTGGGAGAGATCTTGGCAGGCAATTTCCATGATCTTGGCAGGCAATTTTCAGAGTGGATCCTTGCAGTTGGTGATGGAAAATCTCAGAGCCTAATGATGGAGAAGTTATGATTGATATTCCTGATGAGTTTCTAATAACTGATGCTAATGATCCTATTGAAGTAATTAGCAGAGAGGTTTATGGGGATCCTAAAGCTTTAAAGGATGAAAAAGATCCAAAATTTTATCAAGAGAGGGCTATTTTGTATACAACCAATGAAGATGTAGGCATTATCAATGAATATATGCTCGACCAACTAGAAGGTTAGTATTCTTACCAAGTTTGATGGTTTTATAAATCTTCTTTAATTTATATTCAAATTCATAAATCACATTATTATGAATGTAGGTGAAGAACGAATTTATCTCAGCTCAGATTCTATAGATCCATCCAATCTTCGCTCAACAACCAATCCTGTGTTGACCCCGAAGTTCTTAAACAATATTAAGGTTTCTAGAATTCCAAATCATAGAATCAGGTTGAAAGTAGGATGCCCTATTATGCTACTTAGAAACATAGATGCAAGAGGTGGCCTAATGAATGGTACGAGGTTACAGATTAAACAAATGACAGAGTTTGTATTGGAAGCTATTATTATCACAGGTGATAGAGTTGGAGATAAAGTCTTGATTCTGCGGATACTGCTAACACTGTCAGACACCAAGCTTCCTTTTCAGATGCGGAGAAGACAACTCCCATTAGCTGTTGCTTTTGCCATGACCATAAATAAAAGTCAGGGACAATCTCTCGGCAACGTTGGTATTTATTTATCCAGACCATGTTTCTCTCATGGGCAGTTGTATGTTGCTATCTCTAGAGTTACTTCTAAGAAAGGATTAAAGATCCTTATTGTTGACAAAGATGGGAAACCGCAGAAGAGGACAATGAATGTAGTATTCAAAGAAGTTTTCAAAAACCTGTAGCTTATATCGGAGAAAGCATATTGGATCATGCGTATTAGGTATTTATAAGAATCTTTGAACTTAAATATAAGCATTTCATTTGTTTCATATTGATATATGTTTCCGACATTTAATTTTTGTTACAGGGGTTGTCCTTTTAACAGGTACTTTACAATAAGAAGCGATGAATGATGAAAACACTGATGTTTTCATCATTAAAATTTTAAAAGATTGAAACAGAGGAAGGCTGAAAGGAGGAAAAGAATGTGACAAGAATCTGGATATCATTTGGTTGCAATCATCTATCCGTGATTTCTGAATTTTATCTTACTACTTTGGGAACTTTGATTTGTTTTTGAAGTTTTTATTTTCTATGACTATATGATTATGCACAAGGAAAGAGTTTTTCATATTTGAAAAGATTGTAAAACTATAGTCTATTCAATTCTAAACAGAGACTTATGTTCTGTTTAAGTGATTTCTAAACATTTTCTTAAGAAGTAGCTAAAAAAGAAAATAAAGTTTAGAATGACTAACCGATAAACGGAGTTATCTTATTCGCAGTTTTATGGCGACACACCGTACTTCTAACCATGTTGAATGATGAACCTGCATATAGCATAGTTTGTTAAAACAGACCAGAAAAAACCAGCAAGCATTACATATCAAAACTATCAAATAGAAAATTATAATCGATTGGATTGAATATACAGCTTAATGGATTAACAAAGTCTTATCTGTAAATATCTTCTTCCTGGCTATTTTTGTCTTCTATTTGGTTCCATTTTTCCCTATACTAAAAGAAAGAAATGAAATCAGACAAACACCCAAAATTATTGAGTTATAAAGAAAACATGTAATAAGAAACATAAAGATGATCTAATGTAACAAACAAATTTACAAGGAACTAAAATGATCTAAAAATAGTATTGGATAATATCAATATTTTCTTCATTTTGCCAGGCAAACATAACAACAATTTCACACATCAGAATCATATATTAAACGAATCTAACTAAAACAAAGATCCAGAATTGAGTACGGCTATGATATTATCCACAAATTAACAACGAAAACTTGCAGAATATTACAGAAACTTTTTTGATAAATTCATTCAAATTTTGAATAAGAAAATTTGAATCGTCTGAATCAAACAGCGAACACAAATACCAATCTTGGCTTACCTAATTCGTTTTGGGTTCTTTATTTGCTTCAACTTTCAGATGGATTCGATGCTAATGAAGATTGACTCAAAGATTTTGGTTGTGTAAATACAACCGATCGGTTTCTACTGTAAAAAATAGAATCTTCTCCTACACATTCCTTTTGTTTCGTATTCCCCAGAAAAAGAGCTTCTATGTGGGCCATTAAATACATAAAACGAGGCCCATATTGCTCATGTCCAACAATTATATAACATGTTTTATTGACCACGATTGGGCCTTATTTTATTTAAACCTGATCCAGTATAGTAAACAAACCTGAGGAAAGTTTATATAAATAATTAAACATAAATACAAAATTAAATAATGAATAATACATACTACAGACATTACTACCACTAAATTTTAATTTACAATATGGATAAGATTGTAAGAAAAATAATTTACATAACACTATCAACAAGTTCAAAAAAATAAAAATTCAGAATAATAACAAGATATATATTTCTTTTTTTTTTCAAAAATACTAATTTATGAAAACATCCCCGCATGTATGTGCGAGTTCTAATCTAGTTACCACGCTTGGAATTCGTAGAAAACATAATGAAAATTTCATTGGCTTTCTTAAAGCTAATTTACAAATTATAATTAAAACAGAAATTATATCTATATACAGTAGTACAAGTCTAAATCTCTTCATCGGGAAATAACTTATCCTTGAGTGATGGAGCAATCCACTGGATTTGAATATAAGTAATCTCCCATAGGTCATCTTCTTCCTTCTGCAGTAGAATCTCTTTCTCCTTCATGGTACCGATCATTGTGGTCAAGAGTTCAGGCACAACTTCTTGAAGTTTGTTGTCTCCATACTCTCCCAAATCCGCCTTCATACACGTATCCATTCTCCTCAACACTCCTAACCAAAAGGTTCTAAACTCAGCACTTTCTACAATCTGTTCCAAGTAAACCAAGTAGACGTTCATGAGCATTTTCATCGCTATCTTCAAAGTCCCTTCCATGCTTCTCATCTCTCTTTCCGCATTTTCCCGCCTTGAATAGTCTAGAAGCTTCTCATGCAAGTCATCAATTGTTGGGAATATGACATGGTCGATGCAATATATACACCCCGAGGGCGTAAATCCAAGATCTTCATGGCCCATGTTGAAACTTTTTTCAAGAGACGTCACTGCTTTGTTTCTTATCTCTTCTCGGCGTGCAAGGGTCGTTTTTCGAAAAGCCTCAGAGATTTTTAGGAAAAGATGATGAACAAAGTTAACCCCTCTCAAGCTGTTTTCTTCCGTAGATGATGAACTGCTTGTGTTACTCGCCGGACTGTAGCTATTTGAAGTATCAGAAGAGGCTGTTTTGTACCATTTTATCAGCATTGTCACTGACTCTGCCATGAGATCCAATATTCTCAAGTTCTTCTCAACAGAACTATTTCTTAGAGCAACAAAACTGAAGGCACAATCGATGCAATAAGCGTAACTTGACTGTGAGAGATGCGTCGCGTTAACCGACATTAAACTAATGAGAGCATCGACGGCTTGGTCTTTGGTCTCTGGATGTCTTCCACATAAAGAAAGTAGTTGTAAAACAGTTTTCCACCCAATGTTGGTTTGCAGATTACCAGAATAGTTTGTAATGATATTGCTAACAAACTCGGTTATTGAATCGTAACATGTTTCGATAATTTCTTTATCTATCTTCCACATTAACGTTAATGACCTAAAAATCAACTCCTCTGGTAGATGATCTTGAAGGTTAGAAGCAAGAATCTTGATGCATACCTTAAATAAACCTGGAATCCCTTTTTCAACAAACGGAATGGGTGAAAAGAGCGGGAAATTTGCGACATTGAGTAGATATTCATGGTAACTTGGCCAAAACATGTTGAACCGGTGGATGTTAGACAATGCAACAGCTATGATCAAATCCCAACAGAATTTGACCGTCTCTTCCTCCTCTATCGCTGTACTAAACTTTTGTCCCTTTCCAGCAGCTGCGTAGATTAAAGAACGGCCTAGATTCAAGACCGCAACATCTGGCAACATCGAGCTCTTGCTAAATATTTGACCAATTCTGCATTGTTTGATGACTTTAAGATTTTGTTCAAACTCGCTCATTCCAAGAGCCACAGATTCTTCCACACTATCTAATGCCAAGAAGTGTGAGAACCGACCCATAAGACTAGAACCTTGTCTTCTGTTAAACTTTGTGTCTTGGTTCAAAGAATTGTTTATGTCAGGTTCTGATCCACCATTATTTAAGGTCTCATCATCTGTTGTCTCAAACTCAATGACAGACTGTGGAAGAAGTTGAAGCTTTCTGAGTTTCAAGAGGCAGTCCACAATGTTCCTCCACCCTCCTCTGATAGAATCACCGAAGTTGTTAGCGAGTGTGAAAACCGCTAGAGTAGCCATTCTTGGTTTCATATCGTGACTAAATGCGAATAGAGTTTCTTCTGGTGTAGTGTAAGGGTTTAATAACGTTGTGAATTTACAAAAAGAAGCGATGAGCTCATCAAGAATGTCTTCAAGTCCATATTGAGCAACTCTAGCTATAGAGATCATAGCATCAACACATTCATGAAGCACTTCATCATCATCTGAATGCTCAAAGAAAGCAGAAACAGCTGCTATTGATGGACCTGCAATGGTTGCAAACATATCTCTTCCTATTCTTCGATCGAACTGGCACATGCTAAAGGGTTGTGTAGTCTTAGTTCGGTTCATTAGCTCAATCCATCTGTTTGGATTCAGTTCCACCGGCCCTGAATGCGTCGATAGAGCAAATGCGTTGGTTGCAATGGATTGAAAAAGCTCTGAGAGGTATTCTCTTGGAAGGTCATTTCCCGCGTTAATCGCTCGGTTATTGCGTATAAACTCATCTTCTGTCATTTTCTTCCTAACTTGAGGATTATGTTGATCTGTGTTGAGCATTATAAGCGAGTAACACAAAATATGAACAGTATCTTTGCTTGCAAAAATATCACATGATTGTTGTTTGTAGAATCTCTCAGAGAAAGCTTCAATCATACGTTCAATCTTTTGCGACTCTCCCGGTAGCCGAAACGACCCAAGAAATGTCCTCAATGCGGTATCAAGATTCATACCCGTGAACTCAAATGTATGTGTAAAGCGTCTTAGAACACTAAGATGAAATTCTTCTGGATCTCCAAGGTAATCTCCGATCATTGTCTTATCCAAACCCGGTGTAAATCTGAAAAATGAAGCTAGAGCCATTGGATCAGGAGGATCTGAGACTAAGAAGTTATAGTTCAAATACTCCAAACCCTTTTTCTCATCTCTGTTGAAATGATTTGCAGCGATAGCTAGCTTCCTCTTTTGCACTTTCCTAACTCTTATATGATCCACCCATGTCTCAAAATCTTCTTTTGGCTTTTCTATCCAAAATGGTATGTACTCATGAATCTCAACAGGGCTTGGCTTTATAACATTGGATTGATCATTTTCTTCATCACCTTCATCTTCTTCTTTATCCATATTTTCAGCGATGTTGTGAATCAAGATCACAAGACCTTCAAAGGCTTGGATTTGTAGAGAGGTTAAAGGACCAGAGGTAGGGAAGGTGTGCCTGCATAGAACTTTTCCGGTCTCTTCGAAAATATTACGACACATTGGATCACAATCATAGTTAACATAAGCTTCAACTATGAAAGCGGGTTGTCGACAAAAGTTGATTAGCCCTTCAAGAGCAACTTCTTGTAACTGAAGGAAGCCTGTGAGAGCTGTAACTTTCAACAACACGAAGGAGAAGAAAGCTTCAAGTTGTAGCCTCATGAACCTAATAAATCAACTCATTGTTAAACTAAGTTGATAAAGAAAAACATACTTAGGTTTAAATGTAATTAAAAACAGAGGACTTACTTGCGAAGGAAGTGATAGATATTGAGTATACAACTAGAGATCATAGATAACACGAGAGGGCTTGAAGAAGCTCCATAATGGATCAAATGGTGAAACAGATCGTCTTGAACCATCCTAAGAAGCTTCGGATGTTGCCCGATAGCATCACCACTTAATTCAATCGCGCTATTGATTAAAACTAAAGCAAAAATCTGGACATCTTCATCGGCAGTGTGAACATTTGTCCCTTCAGAGTTCTCGACAACCTCAACTACATTGAGCAAAGAACATAAGAAATGGAAAATGTCGATGCAACATCTGATTCCATATCCGCCACTCATGTCGATTTCATCAGTATCAGATTCTGTATCCTCACCACCTTCATCTCCCCGGACATCAAAATCAGGTAATCTAGAGAAGATGATCTGAATCAGCTCGTGCATTGCGTATCTTCCATTTCGTTGCAACAAATCTCCTCTCCCAGAAGATTGTTGTACCACTTGGAAACATGTATTGACGATTGTGCAAACCGCTTGATCTTCTAATAAATCCTGTTTTATTCATAACTCATTAACATGTCTTTTTTTTTTTTAAGACTTAGAAGGAGAAAAAAAAAACAGTTTTG
Source organism: Camelina sativa (assembly GCF_030686135.1). NCBI lineage: Eukaryota > Viridiplantae > Streptophyta > Magnoliopsida > Brassicales > Brassicaceae > Camelina > Camelina sativa. The sequence goes on from NC_141892.1 coordinate 8,061,934, forward strand.
AGGAGGAATGAACGTACGGATGATGGATGCTTCATGATTCCTATTAAAACTTGAAGAATCCTCATCATCACAGCATCTTCGGAAACCAAATCTGTTTTCTCCAAACGACAACTAGTAATCCCCGAAACAATTGAGTTCAAAGCATCTTTAGCACCAGGTGTTTTCTCATCGAAAATCTCGATTTTAAGTATCTTTAAGATGGACGAAAGGGCAACGGCTGTGGCACTAGCCGGGATCTCATCGCTTTGAATAACTTCAAGGAAAGGAGATAAATAAACCGAAGGATCGATGGTGCGCCATTCCTGCTGAGGATTAAAGATAAGGGCTCTAAGAGATTTTAAAGAGTGTTGGACAGATGAATCACAGTGGTCTGTTTCTTGAGGTGAAAGGTAACTTTCAGCAAGGGGTCTACGAATGACTGCAAGAACTGCACCAACCTCCGTGTTGAGCATGCATGATATGCCTAGCTCTTTTCGCTTTGCTTTCACCGCAACTCTTTCCATATCGCATGTTACCATATTCTTCTTACCAACATAAAAGAAAATTATTTTACAAACTGCGTTCTTCTTTCTATTTATTTGTTTTTGTACGGTGTTGCCTTCATAGTGCAAATCCCCAAACTATATTTGGTATGTAAATTTTAGTGGCTGAGACGTAGTGATGGGTGAGTTTCAAACCATTTGTCTTCGCATATACAGAAAACCTACATCATTACCCACCGTCAATTTCTCAATGGCTTAAAATAGAAATCAATGTAAGAAATATAAAATAAAAATTAAGACATTATTTGGAGCAAACGTATGTATTTCGTTACGTCTTAGTATTTCCAAGATTATATTCATATACCACCAAAATTATGTACTCTGATTATTTCTTCCATACTTCTGTTCTGTCTATTCTGTAGGGAGAACTTTTGATGGCTTTCGATATATAGCACAATTTGAGCTTCTTCTAATATATTATTAATATTTATAGTTTAAATTAATTTTGAGAAACTCATCATATATTTATTGAGTGATGAGATACCCATCAATATAGTATTTGTATTTTAAGTAAAAATCTTATATTTATATTTCTTAATAATTTTTTTTATAAACATATCAAATTAAATTTTAAGTATATTCAATTGCATTAATCAATTATATTTATTTATAAAAGTTAAAAAAAATAAATTCATAAATTTTAATAATTTTGATAGCAATAATATTGTCATAAAATTACATAACACAATTAAGTATAAAATTATATCTCTTATTTAACACAAGTAAGCACAAAACTACTTAGTATAAAATTATATAAAATTAAATTAAATTTTAAATTCTCTGTTCTTTAAATAATATGTTATTTTATTAACTAAAAAATACTTTAATATATTATTAACCTTAAGTAATATCAATTAAAATAATATTAATTTAGAATTTAAGTTTATACATAATGGAGATTGATATCTAGATAATTTTATTTTCTGATTTATAAAAAAATAGAAAATAACAACATAAAAACTATTTAATTAATATTTTAAACTATAAAAAATGATTTATTACAAAAAATTGTGAACCAATAAGAACATGTATATATATTTTGATGAGAAAGAAAGTTTCTTATAGGTCTCTCATTTGGGAATCATATTCTAGTTCCGTTCTTTTTTACAGCAAAATAAGTTTATTCATTTAAGTTGAAAACGATCAGGTTTTTTCTCAAGGGAGAATCTGTCAATGTAAAGGAGCTTATTTGGGGATAGAACGACGTGATCGTGCTTTTTTAGCTAGACAGTCAGTACAAATATTATTATAACGTAGAATAAAAAATAATGTAAAAAAAGAAAAAAAAAATATCTCAAAAGACTAAAATCTTCTAACTCCGATGCAAAAAACTTGCATGCTATCTATGTGAAAAAAGAAAAGTGACTCAAACTCTGTATGAAAAGGAGAAAAGCATCACCGAAAACTCTTTAAAACTAAGTAAACGCCGATTCAACCCAAGAATCCAATCAATACCACTTATGATCCATCTACCTGACAAATTAGATAATCCGTTAGGAAGGGGGAAGCCTCCGATGGAGAGTGAAGCAATTGCCGGTCCAAGATTAATTCACGGGCTCTAATTACTCGAAAGGATTATGTTTTTTGGGTTGCATGCTGAAAGATGTCTACAAAATTAATTCACGGGCTCTTGCTACTCTAGTTCCATTTACAAATTATTTTTGAAGCAATATTTGATTTAGTTTTAAGGATTTGGAGTTTGGTTATAAACTATCTTCATGTACAAAATATTTTTTTGTTATTTTGATTAGTGATTAATATTTTTTTTCTAAGAAAAAGAAAAAGATAACAACAAAGTCAAGTGTAAATCTAAGCTGCATAAAATTAGGAGTGGGTACGTGGAAGTGTAAGCGTTTGGAAGCGCGGAAGCTGATTTTTTCTATACATTAGGAAGTGGGTACGTGTTGGAAATGTATATAGTATATGTATATATAATATTAAATATAAAATTATATTAATAAAATGTTGAGACATAGGAATTAAATCATCTGTTCGGTAAGCATATATGCTTTTGGATTACGGACCAAACACAAACACAAACGCATTCACATACAGAGTGACATCAGTTGTTTTTTCGTAAATGGGCTTTTTTTCTTAATACCAAAAAAAAAAAAAATCAGAAAGATATCAAAATCTCTCACCACTTTTTCACCTTTCTTCTTCTACACCCAATTCAAAACCCTAGCTGTTAATTTTTTTTTTGTTTGTTCTTCTTAGGTTTTGTCCCAAAGCTCTACTCTTTTCTTTTTTTTAGTTTCTCACATCCTTCCTCAATTTCGTTTTCGAGTAACAATGCAAAGCCATCACGAAGAAGATGTTCACTTCTCTTCATCTTCTATCAGAATCCATTCTCCACCTTTCAAAGAACACACTTTACTCACCAATCTCCAATCCTGCTCCAAAACCTTACTCTCTCACCTCTCAAACACTCGTCACTCCCTGAACCGAGTCTTCGAATCGCTCAAGAATCGCCACGACACTCCTCCACGTCTCACCCAAACTCGACCGGTTCGTCGTTCCAATTCACCTACTCAGATGCTCAGTTCAGTCACTCAGCTTATGATTGGCAACTCTTCTCCAATCTCGTTGTCGCTGATCCAATCTTCTTCCACCCAATTGAATTGGACTGACCCAGGAGCTGAGAATACTGAGATAACCCGTGGGCTGGACTCGCCTCTGCTCTGCTGTGCCTCTCTGTCACTCACCAGACCTAACGAGTCAGTGGAAGGGAAGGATACGATACAGCAGCAGAAGGGTCACTCTGTGAGTAGAAACGCGGAGGAACGAGTTCTGATTAGTGAAGTGTTAGTAAGAACGAAAGATGGTGAGGAACTTGAGAGGAAGGATTTGGAGATGGAGGCATTGGCTGCTTTGAAAGCTTGTAGAGCTAATTCAGCGTTAACCATTCGTGAGGTACAAGAGGATGTACATAGGATTATAGAGAGTGGTTACTTTTGTTCTTGTACTCCTGTTGCTGTTGATACACGCGACGGTATACGACTGATGTTTCAGGTAATATTCTTGATTAGTATTACTCGTTTGAAAAAGAGTTATACTTTGATACAAAAAGGTCTCCTTTTTTTTTTTTTTTATGTTTTGGGATGTAAATAATTCTTATTTTCTTGCCATAAGGTAGAACCAAACCAAGAATTTCGTGGGTTAGTCTGTGAAAACGCAAATGTTCTTCCTTCCAACTTCATACAAGAAGCTTTCGGCAATGGGTTTGGTACGTTTACTCCAATTTGGCTTGTTGCTTTTCTTCTGTATTGTACTAGACTTATCGTACTGTAAAATGGATTATTTATTCATGATATCGTCAAATGTGTTAGCCTTGAATGAAAAAGAGAGATTAGGGGTAGGTAGGTAGTATGCCTAAAATGTTTCCATGCTCCAAAACAGAGTATTATTTGACGTTTCACTTAGTATACATGTAAATGATGAGGCTAGCTAGGTAGCTTCCTTGTGTTTGGTGTGTGTTTGATTGGATAGGGTAATTGTTAGTAACTGTTGGTATGAAGTTGTATAGGGAAAGTGATTAATATAAAGAGACTGGAGGAAGCTATTACATCTATCAATGGCTGGTACATGGAGCGTGGTCTTTTCGGAATTGTAAGTGTTCTTTGGACACTGTAAAGATTTTTTAAAGAAATTATTTTACATCCTGGATTCAATCTATTACGTTGTGGTTAGAATTGTAATTCTGTTGTCTGTTATTGCAGGTTTCAGATATTGATACGCTTTCTGGAGGTGTAGTAAGGCTTCAAGTTGCTGAAGCAGAGGTTAATAACATATCCATCCGATTCCTTGATCGTAAGACGTAAGCTGGTGCCCATCCCCCCCTATCGAATTTAGTTACAAATTGCAGGCAATTCTGGATGGCACAACTACCTTCCTTTTATTGCAATGATTGGATTACGATTTCATTTGATAATGGTGCTTTCTATATGTAGTGGGGAACCAACTAAAGGGAAGACTAGCCCTGAGACAATACTACGGCAACTTACAACAAAGAAGGGACAGGTATTTTTTAATCTTTCTCAGCTTAGATGTAAAGATAATTCATTGACAAAAACCTGAGCTGTATGATTATGTTAAAAACCACTTCTCACTGCATCATCTATATATGAAATCCTTTGGAGATTTTATTTTGTATTAAGGTTAATCACTCATGATGGTATCATAAATTTTGGCCTTGAAGATTTGTCTCTATGCATGAGCCTCTAAGTAGGATCTCTAAATATACATGCTGTGTAATCTGGCTTTTGGTCGATGTAGGTCTACAGCATGCTTCAAGGGAAGAGGGATGTAGACACTGTACTAGCCATGGGAATCATGGAAGATGTTAGTATTATACCTCAACCTGCAGGAGGTGAGTAAATGTATTCCTTTATTTTCATTTTGTGCTTAAGGTGCAGTAGTATAAGTTAAGAAAGTAAATGCCTTGCTTATCTTTTGGCACAATAACAGGTTTTGACGGTGTCTGATTCTGAAACTTTCTTCTTTTTCTTGTTCTGTTTATTCCTCTGATTGTTAGATAGTGGGAAGGTTGATTTGATCATGAACTGTGTCGAGCGTCCCAGTGGAGGCTTCTCTGCTGGTGGTGGGATATCTAGTGGGTAAGTTTAGTTTTTTTTTGCTACTTACAGCGATTCACTTTTTTTCTTCGATAGCTTAACGACAAGGTTTGTCCATTTCTTTTTTTGTAGCATCACAAGTGGCCCTCTATCAGGACTAATTGGAAGGTAAAATCATATGACATTGCTGTTTCTTGTAGCATGAAATTATGTATATTTTATATGTAACGATTTCTTTTTAATTCTTGCGTAGTCTGTGTGTATTTTATGAATACATTACTGATGTAATTGATGTGATTAATTTTTATGCAGCTTTGCTTATTCCCACCGCAATCTGTTTGGAAGAAACCAGAAGCTTAACGTTTCTCTAGAGAGGGGTCAAATTGACTCTATATTTCGTATAAACTACACTGATCCATGGATTGAAGGAGATGACAAGAGGACATCCAGATCTATCATGGTTCAGGTAAAACCTTTACTGGTTCGGTCTCTGTTAATTATCTCAATGAGAATGCTAAGTTGACTAATAGAATAACGAGCTTCGTGTTGTGTTAGAATTCAAGAACACCGGGGAATCTTGTTCATGGCAATCAACCAGACAATAGTAATCTCACAATTGGTCGGGTTACGGCAGGTATTGAATACAGTCGTCCATTCAGGCCAAAGTGGAGTGGTACTGCTGGACTTATATTTCAGGTATCTACCGTTCCCAATATATTGAAGTCTCTGTGCCAATCCAGAGCAATATTGGCGTTGAAGCAATTAGATTATATGTTCTTCTCGTCTCTGATTAGATCCAAAGTGGTAAACTTTATACTTTTGACTTAAATATATATCTTACCCTTCATTTTCATGTTTCAGCATGCTGGTGCTCGTGATGAACAAGGGAACCCTATCATTAAGGACTTCTACAGTAGCCCTCTAACCGCAAGGTATATATGTCCCAAAGAATGATTAGTCTTTGGTTTACCTCACTAGTTTCACCAATACTGTATTTTGGCCATATGATTTTGATAGATGCGATTTTTTATGTTTGCCCATGTAGTGGTAAGACCCATGATGATACCTTGCTAGCAAAACTTGAAAGCATTTATACTGGCTCAGGTGACCGAGGATCAACAATGGTCAGTCTGATGCCTCTGTTGGTACATTTTCCCCTTCTTTTTTTTCAGTGCCTAATTCTATCTGTCTTTGTACACCAGTTTGCGTTTAACATGGAACAAGGGCTTCCTGTTTTGCCCGAATGGTTATGTTTCAATCGAGTGACTGGTCGTGCCAGGAAAGGCATACATATTGGACCAGCTCGTTTTCTTTTTAGGTATGCTAACCTCCTTTGCTGCACATAATTTTCTTGAGCTCTCTATTCGCCTATTGGGATACGAATTCCCAAAGTTTTACATAGCTGATCTTACCTGTTTTCATGTTTATAGTCTGTCTGGTGGACATGTGGTGGGAAACTTTTCACCTCATGAAGCATTCGTGATCGGTGGAACAAACAGCGTAAGAGGTTACGAAGAGGGAGCTGTAGGATCTGGTCGGTCATATGTAGTTGGTTCGGGGGAGATGTCTTTCCCAATGGTGGGGTTTTTCTCTGAACATTCCCTAAGATCTCATTTCCCAATTGTGTGATAATATTATGACTCTTCTCGTTGCCCTATTGTGCAGAGAGGACCGGTCGAAGGCGTTATTTTTACTGATTATGGTACTGATCTGGCATCAGGAAACACCGTCCCAGGTATAGACTAGGATTTCGTTTTTTTTCCTTCTCCGTCTGAGTCTTTCCATATATGCTTGTAATAGCTTTAGAATCACATGAAACCTTCATCTTTTTTATATTTTCTACCCTTTAGGTGATCCTGCGGGGGCAAGACTGAAGCCCGGAAGTGGTTATGGGTATGGTTTAGGGGTGCGTGTTGATTCTCCATTGGGGCCGCTACGCCTTGAATATGCCTTCAACGATCAACAGGCAGGAAGGTTTCACTTTGGGGTTGGTCTGCGGAACTAAAATTTTTTTGTTTCATTTATTTTTTCTTTCTGGAAATATTTTCTCGGCCTTTGCGGTACATTCATCTGGATGATGTTTGTTAATTATGATCATTTATATCATCTTATTTAATTCACTGTTTTGTATGAATGCTTTTTATGTAGATGTTATTCATTTTATCAATCTCCCAGATTCGAGCTACAGATTAGGATTTGTATCCTTAGGATGTCATATGATCATGAGCAAGCACTTCTCGACGTAATTACAAAGCTTGAAAAAAATATGTGATGGAGAAAGTGGTAATAATTAAGAATATGAAAACAATTATTTTAGTACATAGTGGACACTGGACAGGGACTTCAAACTCAAGTAAATTTACCGGATTTGCTTATCTAAGCACTTGGAATGTTCAAGAGGTCTATCAGAAACCAGCTACTATAACATACACCAACGTAGTCTCGAAGAGGATACAATAATCATTTAAGGTCTATTTTTTAAAGTGCTATTTTACAAGGATGAAATGAAATTACATATGATACCAGTCACTTGAGAATCATATTCAGGTCCTTCCATCTGGAAATGGCTAACGCCTTCAATGAGGTGTGTTTCGGTGCGTCCCACTGCAGATCCTAGCTTCTTCTTTAGCTGGCTAACGCTAGTGAACCCGTCTTGTGTTCCCATAACAAAGAGTTTGGGTTTGGGGGATGAGAGAATGGCCTTGTGGTGCCGCCCAAACAGAATCGAGGCCATTAGGCCAAATGGGTATCCCAAACTCACATATCCCACCACTTGCTCTACTTGCTCCACCGCTGATCCTGCGATTGGTGCACCTGCAATAGAGTCATAACTTCATTTTGTTTCCTTTTACAATATACACAAGTTGGCCATGAGATATCAAATACTGTCTCAGAATATTCATTATAAAGTAATGTGATCAGTTCATCGATTACACACAGTCGATTGTATCAGAAACAGGAAGTTAGTCGGTCACTATGATCAGTATGGGTACGAGATGTATTAATGTAGTATTCATCTACAAATTACCTATTTGTTCTTGGTTCTATTCTCAGCGAGGAATAAAGGAAACCCCTGTGACAAACACGTAAAAGATGCAAGTTCACCAATATATGGAGAGTAATCCTAGAACTGAATAGTCTTTAAAAACTCCCGAAAGGATTCATTCATATCAATTGCAGTTATGCATATGTATAAGGGGCATCAAAGAGAGTTGTTCTCGGTAGATAAGAAGAACAAACGAGAATCCTATTTGGTGTTTCCAACAAAGAGAGGGAAACTGTAATATCTGATAAAGTCTACCCCAAAAGTCACCTAGACGCTCTTAATAGAATCTGTTCAAAGATAAAACAAGCTGGTTGTTTTCTCCACAGTAGACCGAACTTTCTTATTGCAGTCACATCTTCTAAAGTCATCATCTATACTCAAACATAGAACACACCAAATAGGAACAAGAAAATATGCTAAATCTAGACGACACAAATTACATCAACTAAAACCACTTAGAGATAAACAAGAGAGAAAATGGAACTTAATCTCAATATTGATATGACCAACACCAAACTGGAACAAAGTTGTCTCAGCTGATAATATCAAGTAAATAAGCAAACTCCTCATCAGCTGCCACTAACCTATAACCAATTATTCTGTCATCAATACATGGTAAGGCTAATGAGAACTAAATAAGTAGTAGCAAAAGGGTTACACTTTGAGTTAACTATATCACAAAAACCAACAGTTCAAATGCCCTCAAGCAGTATACAATGAATTCGAACTCAATTGTTACAGATGAACTTGTAAAAAACCATTACCAGATCCAACACATTAGAAACACAAATCATATTTTTTTAACTTCCAATCAAAAGTCAAACTAAAACCCAGATCAACAATTATCTCCAAAGGGGGAAACAAAACAAAAAAATGAAATCTTTACCAGCAGAAGAACCCACGAGAAGGATCCTATGAGCACCAACATTCTCACAAAGCCACCGACAAACAGCGACCACATCCTTGACCTCAGCAAAGCCCGTAAGAGTAGCTCTTCCGGTGGATTTGCCAGCACCTCTTGTATCGAAAGTAACAGCCTTGAAACCCTTTGACGCCAATTCAGAAGCTATGCCTTTGAGCAGAGCTTGACAACCACCCAGAAGCGAGAAAGGGTGGACCAATACTATTACCAGATCCACATCGTCGCTGGCTACTTGTTCGTTTCTGGGTTTGAAGATTCTTGTGTGAAGCTTCACCCCTTGTTCCGATTCAACACTACACGATTCCACTACTATGTTTGACGACATTTTTCAGACGAGGGAGAGAGAGAGATGAATCAAAGTATGAAACTTTTTGTTTTTACATCTTATATAAATCAATGTTATATTTTAATGAATATGGTACCAAAAAAAAAAAAAAATAACGAAGACTGTTTAATATGAGAGAGAGTCCCCCAAAAAAAATACTGTTAGATTTCATATTTTGGTACGTCGGTCTAATGTTTTTATATGTTTTCAGTTAATTAGTTAGCATATTCCGGGGTATATAATATAAACTACCAATTAATTAGCAAATATTCTAAATTCTATATTCTGAAATATAATTTAAAATTTAATAATACTTATCCTTTTATTGACGATATTAATGACTAAAATTAGTTTATTTAAAATTGTATTTTTTTTTTCTTGAGACTTTTGTCATTTGTATTTCGTATGTTTATAGAAGAAAAAGAAATATAATGGAAAAACTAGAGTACTTCTAGGAAAAGTGAGTAAATTAACAAAAGAAGTTTGGGACCAAAGACCACTAGTCTCAGTCAAATCCTCCTTTTTCTGCCAATAATTTGGGTCAATTTGTTCAAAGAGCTACTTAGTACCAAAACTTAATCCAACCATTTAGGAGTAATCTTGTGATCAATATATATATATATATATATATATATATATATATATATTCCATTTTAAACGAAAATTATTTTGTTAATGATAAAAAAAGAAAAGAAATGAAGAAGTCTTTTGTTGTCCAACAAATTCGAAGCTTTTACTCCCATATTTTCTCAAGGTGAGTAATATTTGTAGCCTTGTAGGGCCAGTATCACAAAACAATCTCAACGACTTGATTAGGCTCTAAAACGTCTCATATTATCTTATATCTCTCTCTATATAAGAACCACAAAAGCTTCTTCTCTTAGTTACGCTTTTTGCATTGTTAGAATCACTTTAATTGGCTCTCTCTGCTGATCTGAGTTAAACTACTCGATCGATTTCACTTTGCTCAAACCGTGAGAAAGTTACAAAACACTAATCCTTGCAACCATAAATGACAAAAGGTGTTTCTAGTTTCTCTCCATCGACAGTGTTTCTCCGGCCAGTTCTCAACGTCGACACAACGTCTTCTCCTTCTCCGGAGATTGTTCGAAAAAGGTTATATATGTAATTGTTTTAGGGTTTGCTTTATTACCACATACATTCATATATATACTTTTTGGTTTCTTGCATCATATCTGAAAATAATGGTTACGCTTAATACATAAAGACGTGCGTCTTCTTCAATGAAACCTAATCAAATCTAAATTTTGTACAGATACCTAAAATGGCCTCTATGGATCCGAGAAATAATGGTTACGCTGCTCCGCTAAATGTATGTAAACAAACCTTTCACTACTCTTAAAAAATATAATTAAATAATAGTTTTTGAAAAGCTAATTTAAATGTTATATTATTATTGCAAGGAGCGGGAGAGTGCAACAAATTTGGAAGTTGCTGAAGTGGTAGAGGTGCAAGATGATCAAAGTGTGGTGTCTCATACGTCCAACGATTCCAACCTTCAGAAAAAGATGATGAAGAAAGAGGAGAAGAAGAAGGGTGGCTGGACAAACGCAATCATTTTGCTAGGTATGTCATGTAAATTATACAAGAGTTTAGTTTAATTTTTGTATGAGTTAGATATATTCTTACACAATTATTCACTATTAATATGAACAGCAAATCAAGGGTTAGCGACTTTGGCCTTCTTTGGGGTCGGAGTGAACCTGGTGTTGTTCCTAACACGTGTTATGGGACAAGGTAATGCTGAGGCTGCGAACAACGTAAGCAAGTGGACGGGAACAGTTTACATGTTTTCTCTCGTGGGAGCGTTTCTTAGCGACTCTTATTGGGGTCGTTACTTGACTTGCACCATCTTCCAAGTCATCTTCGTTATCGGAGTTGGCCTCCTCTCCTTTGTGTCTTGGTTTTTCTTGATCAAACCTCGAGGTTGTGGCGATGGGAACCTTGTCTGTAACCCTACTTCTTCACTCGGAGTTGCTATCTTTTATTTATCTGTTTATCTCGTAGCCTTTGGATACGGCGGTCACCAGCCAACGCTGGCTACTTTTGGTGCAGACCAGCTTGATGATGATCAAAACTCCAAAGCTGCGTTTTTCAGCTACTTCTACTTTGCCCTCAACGTCGGAGCTCTCTTTTCAAACACGGTCCTTGTGTATTTTGAGGACAAGGGGTTGTGGACTGAAGGCTTCTTGGTGTCACTAGGCTCTGCCATTGTCGCGTTGGTAGCCTTTCTGGCCCCAACGAAACAATATCGTTATGTCAAGCCATGTGGGAACCCGTTGCCTCGTGTGGCGCAAGTCTTCGTGGCCACTGCTCGAAAGTGGAGTGTTGTTCGTCCGGGAAGCCCCCAGGATTTGTATGAAGTCGAAGGTCCTGAATCCGCTATTAAAGGGAGTCGAAAGATATTTCACAGTTCCAAGTTTGTCTTCTTGGACAGAGCAGCAGTGATTACAGAGAATGATAGGTAAACCACTCATTAATGATTTATATGATTGTGATCTTTTAATTTATGAATATTGCTGGATGCATGCAGGAATGAGACAAGGAGCAACGCATGGAGGTTGTGCAGTGTAACTCAAGTAGAAGAGGCAAAATGTGTGATGAAGTTGCTTCCAATATGGCTATGCACTATAATCTACTCAGTGATCTTTACACAAATGGCGTCTTTGTTTGTGGAGCAAGGTGATGTGATGGATGCATTTATAGGGAAATTTCACATCCCTGCGGCGAGCATGTCGGTCTTCGACATATTCAGCGTCTTTCTATCAACGGGACTCTACCGCCACGTCATATTCCCATACGTGAGACCCACGGAGCTTATGAGGATGGGGATAGGGCTGATCATAGGGATAATGTCAATGGTGGCTGCAGGGTTAACAGAGATCCAACGGCTGAAACGAATAGTCCCGGGGCAAAAAGAGAGTGAGCTCTCCATTTTATGGCAAATCCCACAGTACGTGCTTGTGGGAGCGAGTGAGGTGTTCATGTACGTTGGACAGTTGGAGTTCTTTAACGGACAAGCTCCAGACGGGTTAAAGAACTTAGGAAGCTCGTTGTGTATGGCTTCGATGGCATTAGGTAACTACGTGAGCAGTTTGATGGTTAATATTGTTATGGCTATAACCAAGAGAGGTGAGCATAGCCCCGGATGGATACCGGAAAATCTAAACGAAGGTCATATGGATCGGTTCTATTTTCTGATTGCTGCATTGGCTGCCATCGATTTTAGATGTTTCTTTATTGGTAGAAGACTATCTTTGTTACTTTTTAGAAATTCAAGTGCTTGTTAGGGTCTTAGGGATACTAAAAGCAGAGCATAATAAAATTATAGGTAGTAGTTGTTGAAAAAATCTTCTAATTCCTTTGCGTTATTAATAGAATATGCTTTGATCCTAAAATGTTTTGTTATTCTTATTCAATGTTATAACTTATAAGATTAATACCAATGAAAATCTTGTGGCAACGTTACCTAGCCTATATGATTAAAGCTAACTAATATGACATTTTTTTTCTAGCTTTTAACGTTAAAATAAATACTATCTTGCATATTCACAATATTTATTGCATATTCACAATAAATACTATCTTGCATATTCACAATAAATCTTGTGGCACCCTTGTTTTTTATTCTTTTTTGGCAAGGTTACAAACTATCTGGGTGGCTCTTTTGTAAACCTCAAACTTTTCATTAATATGAATATTCACATTCCTATCCAAAAAAATAATAATAATAATAATAATAAGTTGAAAAAGTTTGAGTCAAACTATTTACAAATTTTGAATTGAATCATGATATGTAAATAAATTTCGTAAGTGTACTCAAGTTTGGGTCGCTGTCAGTTTAACAGTAACCGATTAGTGTTCGAGTGTTGGTCCAATTTCATTCGAAGTTGACTCAATTTGGTCCACGACAACAAAAATACAGAGAAAGGCTAAGACAAAGATATTCAAAACTATAAGCGTATCTAGTGGAAATAGGAACCAAACACTAAAAAGCAAGAATTAAGGTTGAACATAATAGTACTTTTTAGCAAAGGATGTTAAAAAGTAGATAAGAGAAATTAGCTAGCTAGGGAGAGAACAAGGTGGCATAAATTTCTAAGAAGACTTGGACAATAACTTTGTGGTGTTGACGAGAGTTTAACGACAAAAAGCACTGAAGAAGCTTTTGTAGCTCAGCCGCTGCAAAGATCTGTCTCTCAACAATCATCTCCACCATCGACGTCCTGAAATCTTCGTATGGATCCTTTGACTTTTTCACCACCGCAAAACTCTCTGCCTTCGAAGAAGAGTCCGAAGAGAAGCTTCTTGAAGAAAAGAGCGTTTCTGATGAATCATCACTACAAGAAAACAAGCAAATAGCGACTGCACTATTAGTCATTATTTAGTCGCTAAACAGTGTGTTACGACTAAATAGCGACTAAAACCAGTAGTCGTAAATCGAGAGTCGCTAAAATAAATAGTCGTAAAATTAGTCGCCAAATAGCGACTACATTACGACTATTTTGCGTAGTCGTAAATGTAATCGTAATATAGTCACTAAATTTAACGACTACACTACGACTATTTTACGACTATTCTAAATAGTCATAATGTAGTCACCAAATTTAGTGACTAATTGAGGACTAATTTATGATTATGTATTTAAACAATATTGTATTTATACAGCATTATATATATATACTATTTTGATAATATATATTTTATTAATTATTTTTAAATATATATAAGTTATTGGAATGAATTGATATTAAAAATAAAAAATACTATATTTATTATTATGAGACCATAATATCAAAAAAAAACTGTATTACAAAATAAAACTAAAAACATAGTTAAAAATAAGAATACAAAGAATACATCATACTACTAAAAAAAGAAAGTAAATATTGGAAATGCACAAACATCAAGGGTTAATGTTTGAAGCGACGGAGAAGGAGGTTGCTTTGCTTTCCCAAGAAGTCTTTTGCTTTTGAGATGAATGTTGAAGATTTTGACCTGAAGCAAACTGCAAAGACCGAGACAAGGAGAAAGGAAGCTGAGCTGATGGAAGCATTTCTTAAGGAACTTAAGGCGAGGGAGAATGAGCTCAGATTGCCTAATGACACCATCAGAGAGAAATTAGCTGAGCTGGAGAAGAAATAAGTTTGCTTAAATATACATAAACTGGATTTAACAAACACAAACGAGGGAGAATGAGCTCAGGCTGCTTACATACCTTGAAGCGAGGGAGAATGAGCTCAGGTTGCTCACATATACCTCCTAAACTCGATTTAATAAACCCAAACAACTTTGGTTAACAACTGTGAGTCTATATGGTCACATGAATTCTCTTATGAACTGGATTCCCTTGGACTTAGCTCAAGCAAATATACCTTAGCCCTGGAGCGCCCAACATGAGAAGGACGAAATAGATATTGCCTATTCAGGTTACTGACTTCAATAGTGTCCATTTTAATCTGTAACATCGAACAAGAACCAGGAAAAAGAACTTAACAGCGAACAAGAACCAGGAACAAGAACTTCACGAGCAGAACTCAAGCGTTACCTATAATTGGTTGGGCATTGACATGGACGATTGAAGGTAATAAGTAGGAAAGAGTCTTTCCAGAGCCAGTTTCAGCAATGCTAATAAGATCACGTCCCTTCATTGCCATTGGCTAGCCCTGAGATTGTATAGGCGTAGTAGGTTCAGTTAAACCAGCCTTCTTAATCTCTTCCAAAACATAATCTAGGCCAATCAAAAAACTCTTATCAGTAGATATATACAAAAGAACTTACATAGACATGTAAGTGAAACTGATCACAGTCTAAATCAAATGAAACAGAAGTCAAATCCAGTAGTAGTTCTTTTGGATATGAAATCAGCTTACCAGGAAAGCCAACATCACGAAAACTCTTGACAGGTTTGGTAATATCTCAACAACAGTAATTTCCCTCAGCTTACGATACTCTTCAACTTCTGCCTCAGTCATAGCCGCCACAGCCTGCGATTCGACATAGAAATTCTTCTCGAAAGGAGTCAAACCATCCAAATCTAGCTTCCTTGGAGAGTCATTGCCATCACTATCCTTTTTCATGCTTGATGTATGACTACATGAGCTTCCGTATGATGAAGCCCCACCAAACCCTGAGTCACTAAGAACACACAAATTTGAAAATGAAACAAACTCTTCTTCTCCAAAAGTAAACACCACAGAGAATCGAAAACGCTTAAAGCACACGAATTCGATCAAAATTAAGCCGGACTGGCTTCATACTCGGTACAAAGGAAGTGTATAGAGCAACTAAGTGGAAAAAAAATTCTGAGTTTTATCAATTTCAATACGAAAGCAAACACACACACACACTTACCTTCGACGGTGTGTTGTATTCAGAGCGGTCAGCATCAAGTAATTTGGTTCATTCTCGGAAGTAGTCTTTACGGGTAGGTTCCTCATGTTCAGGGATTCGACAGTGAATGAAGGCTACTCCAGAGCGTGAGTAATTACGAGATCTGAGATCCGCAAAAATGCTCTGGTACCAGATCTAAAAACTTGAGAGGATGAAAACAACGACAAGATGAAGATCGAATAGAATGAAACAGCGGGCGGAGGAGAGAAAGTTAATCGGCTAAAGAGACAAAGGAGAAAGAAGAGAAGGGGAGAAAGTTAATCAATCCCTCGTGAAGGAGACGAAAGAGAAACAAGAGCAGGAAAAAACCTTGTCCGTTGGATTAAATTAATCAACGGTTGATAGTGTAATCCATGTGTTTACATATCATCCAATAAAAAGCTTTCATTATTTAAAGAGTAATTTGTTGGATCAAAACATATATACTTTGCAATTCTGGGTTCATAATTCAGGAAATGACATTTGAAATTTATGATTTGGGACTTGGGGTTTTGAAATTTAGAAGAATATTAGACTTGATTTAGATTTAAAAATATTTTTTTTTAGGTTTTAAAATGACTAAGTTTAATAAATTTTGTAAGTATATAGTTTTTGGAAAGACTGATTTATATGTAAATACTAAATAGTTTTACATCTTGGTTTTATAGATATTCAATGGCTATATTTTGGGTGAATGATCTATGATTTAATTTCTATACATGAATTATAAAGGTTTTAAATTTAAGGTTAAGGGTTTTTGAGCATAAGTTTTGGGTTTATGGTTAAGTGTGTTGATAAAAATATAGGATTTGGAAAACTATAGTTTTTTGGGGTTAAGTTTCGAAAAATTAGTTATATACATATATATAATGGTTATGGTTTGGTTTTATGGTTTTTGAATTAATTTATAAGATTAAGAATTTAAACTTCAAAATTTAGATTTGATGATCTAGGTTTTGAAGTTTGGTTAAGGGTTTGGGGGTATAGGGTTTAGGGTTAAGATTTAAGATTTGGGGTTAAGTTTTGAAAAATTAGATTTTCTTTTAAGCATTAAAGCTTGGTTTTATGTATATATAAGAATGGCTATGTTTTAGTTTTATGGTTTAAGAAATAATTTCTAATATTAAGAATTAAATATTCAGGATTTAAACTTTAAGTTTATAATTTAGGTTTTGGAGTTTGGTTAAGGTTTTGGAGTTAAATTTTGAAAATTTATATTTTCTTAAATAGTGACTGATATACGACTTATTGGCGACCTTTACCATGAGTTGCATCTTAGTCGTTAATTTAGCGACTATTTAACAACTATATGTTCTGTTATACAATATAGTCATAAAATAGTTATTAAATTACGACTAAATTACCGACTACGGTAAGTAGTAGCAAAATAGTGACTATTATACGACTAAATTTTTGTAGTCGTAAAATTGTCGCCAAATAGTCGCTAAATAGTGGCTAAAAATGGCGACTACATATGTCGTCGCCATTTGTAGTCGGAAAAAGCATGTTTTCTTGTAGTGCATCAT
The DNA here is from genome assembly GCF_030686135.1 of Camelina sativa. Lineage (NCBI taxonomy): Eukaryota > Viridiplantae > Streptophyta > Magnoliopsida > Brassicales > Brassicaceae > Camelina > Camelina sativa. The sequence continues at coordinate 8,079,262 of NC_141892.1, forward strand.
CATCACTTTCTTCTTTGTCTCCTTCTTCTTTTTCCTCCTCCTCGCTACAAGACCAGTACCAAGACCCGGTTGACTTAAAACGTGAGGCGAAGAGAGGATCAGAACCAAACTGAGATGATCTTTGCTTCCTGTTTGTCTTGACCTTCTTCCTTAAATCTCGAAACGAACGGCTCTCTTCGTAGAAAGGGTTTGGTGGGAATATCGATGATGACGCATAATGAGGGCTAGAGAAAGCATGATGATGATGACTCTTTGGTCTTGGAGTTTTGGACGTTTTAGCTTCGGTAACGAAGAACCTCTCGGAAGACGTGGCTTGACTTGTAACAGCACTAGTCTCAACGACGTCGTATAGATCTCGTGGTCGGCAAGAGTTTAGAGATGACCGGACCATTCTTGAAACCCGGAGCTTCATTCTTTTCTCCATGTGGTTTAGCTAGAGAATCTCGATGGAGAGAGAGAGAGAGATGGGTATGGGACTATGGACTATTGAAGAAGAAGAAGAAGTAAATGACATATTAAAAGTAGTGTCTCTCCCCATACTACAAAGACTTTTAAGGGAAGGGAGAGATAAATTCTCTGTTGTGTGTTTTTTTTCTTGGACTGGCTTTCATATTTCGTAATATTTATGATAATTTAATGATTACAACTTTTTACGTTTACTCTTTCTGCAATGTCTTTTGTCATTTCACTGTCGTCGTTATCTTAAACTATTCGAATTGCTGACACAAAAATTAACCATTGGAATTTCCTTGTTGCTTTTTTCTTTCTGTTTTTTTTTTTTTTTTTTTTTTTTTTTTTTTTTTTTTTAATTTTAGGTATAGACACTTCACACACTTGACCTTTGTCTTCCTCGTTTTTTTCTTCACCAATTTTAAAATTATTTATTTTGAATATTTGACAATTAAGTGTTTTGTAATGTTTGTCATCTAGTAAGTAAAAAAGTCAGTTCTTTATAAGTTTATTTTTTATAACAGTCAGTTCTCTTTAGCTCTTTTCGAATTCCTCATCATCAGGAAATTTAAATATGTACAGAGGAGAGAGTTGGGTTGTAAAACCTCTTTTGTTTGGAAGACGTCACTTTATCATTGTAACGTAAAGGATTTTGCATTGTACCCATAAAACTACTACTAAAGTCAATCTTTCGTTAACGTTACAAAATTCGTAATACAGTGTATTTTAACAATATAATTGCCTAATTGAAACTTAAGTCTCCCCGGAATTCGTGCATTAGTTCTGGAGAATTTTTTCAAAAAGGCAACTTAATTCGAATTAAATGATTGAAAATGACAATTACACAAAAAGGTAGTACTGCACGACGATCACTAAAAGTCAAATTTTATGTGCATAAAATAAAACAAATAACATTGACTTTTTAATACATAAAAAGGAGAAAACATTTATCAGTAAACAAAAAATTTAACAAAAATTGCTAATAATATGTATTTTAAATTTTCAGTACTTTTATGCACTTTGCTTTTTAAGTATGATCATTAATCAAATTGTACATTACGTCTTAACTTATTGTATATTTTCGGTTCAAAAATGCCTATGTATTAATCTAATCATTTTAAAGTGATTTTCAATAATTTTAATTAATGTTAGTGATTTAATATTGTGCCCTGCATCCACACCCACAGTGGAGCCCTCCCATGCATATATAATCCCACTATGAAGAAGATGGGGATCGAACCCCAATGATGACAGGTAAACCTGGCCAAAGTGGAGGGAGGACCACTACCCTCCCTATGTAGCCTCTTCAAATTAGCATGATTTTAATCTTTAGCTGCTAGACCAAACTTTCTATTTTGTAATTTTAAGCACAAATGATATATATTTTATTTTCTTATAGAGGAGGAATTATAGGTCAGATGTTTGGTAGTGAATGTGTGCGTATTGGCTAATCTAATTTCCCTTTTTACGTAAAATAGTAAGGTTATATAGCCATTATGGGTGCGGTGGCTGGTTGGGGACCATATCAGCCTCTTCCTGTATTTGAATTTCAAATTTAATTACACTAATTTTGGGTTATCTATGTATGATGTATTTCACATAAAAATGTTTTTTTAAAAAATATTTATTTCCTAATAAGAAGAATCACTTGCTCAAAAAAAAAACTATTTTTTACTTGTCATAGGATATGATCACATGATGGCTAATAGACGTTAAGGATAAAAACAGAAAATTAAAATCATAAAATCCTGGATACTTCTGATAAGTAGTTTTTTAGAAATTGTAATTCTTTGATTTATATATTGTTGTATTATAATTCCTTCCTAATATTTAGCTTTTAGAAGTGAAGTTTCTAGAAATTGATTTCCTAAAACAAAATTGCCAGCTTTGGAATTGAAGGTGAGACTACATTCTGTGGTGGTCAGTTTAAATCAACACAAGAAAAAATAGACTGGACCAAGACAAAGGCTACATGCTAGGCTAACCGATTCGACCCAGATGCTCTTCTTCGTCTACGCCTCCTCTGCCGGATTCTCCATATACTTAGTAGCACTAGAACTCCTACAACACACAACCGGAATAATCAGAAATGTTTTAATAGCCTATTTACGAAACAAGAATCATATTTTGATCATGCGATAAAAGATTAAGATGACTAAAGAATAAAGATGTTCAAAAAGGTTCGTTAATTACCACTAGCTGCAACACCAGCAGGTACGATCCACCGAGTAGCTACTAGAAATGGCATGTCAATCTGCAAATATGAGAGCAAAATAATATAAAAATTTTGGTCCTTCCAAAATCTATTAGTTAACCAGAAGGTAAAATGAGTTACCTCGTCTTTATTGAATAGGCCTCCAAGATACTTGCTTCTGTGAGAATTAAGCTCACCTCCTTCCTTGGCTGGTCTCCAACGCGTTGGTCTTGTATTCTCCACTGTAGAATTCAAGCCTCGACCCAAATCAATGCCACGATATCCTGGCAATCTACGGTTCCTTCCTCTGACATGTAAATTATATCCTTTAGTCCCCCATACTTCATATCTGGAGTCACTCTCACAGATTAGCTCCTTTCCGATCACAGAAGAATATGTTGAAAAATTTACATCAGTTCTTCGGGATGGCAGTTGTTTATCGTCTACGGTTACGGGAGAATATCTCTTCACAAATTTTGAGAAAAGTACAGGGTCTTTGATATTTGAACTGCTAAAATCTAGCATTTTCTTCAGGAGCCAGTAGCAGTTGGTGACCATATGGCTACTGTCCAGGCAATTTGAGTCTCCATAAACACCAACTCGACCTTCGCCAATCTCCAAAAGCCCAAGAACAGCAGGGTCTTCCTGTAAACAGAGCCGCATTATCACAAAAAACCACTGCAATTCAATTACAAAATATTGCAAGACACAATTGGTATCTCATTACCTTCAATGAACCAGTTTGCAGTAGATTCTGTGTAGCACCACTCTCAGAGCTGTCCAGTAAAGGAAAAGTGTGCAAAAACCCACCAGCAGGAAACCTGACTATATTTGTTCCAGAAGCATATCGACTCTGCTCACCATCAATACTGAAATCCCCATTGAGAATTTTGTCTCCAAACGCAATCCCAAACGCTGCGAGAAGGTTATTAAGTGCAGGGATATTTGCACCTCCAGTGACTGGAGTCCACCAACTGCGCGTGTTATCATCAAAGAATCTCATCTTCACCATAGTATCAACATTATACCACTCAGCAAACACAACCAGACCCAGTCCTGCATTTATAACGTCATCTCTGAGCTTTTCAATTTCTTCTGGAAAGTAATCATCTTCGAGGTCAACCATCAAAAGAGTTCCATATTGCTGAGCATCGAAACATGTAAGGGGTGAACCAAGAGTCTCTATATAGTACCCAGCATCCCGTAACATGTTGTACATGATGTGAAAGTTTGTATGCAGGTGATCACCATGCCAGTCAAGAATGTCATTGCGGACATCCAAAGAGTCCCTTGGAATATAACCTGGAGGATATTTTATGCTGTGAAATTGATCCCACAAAATACGTTTGGCTCGTGGTGGAGTGGGAATCACTTTCAGTTTCAGCTGAAGAGAACACGTACTTCTTCTAGGCCCACTTTCTCCAGGGGATGCTGGGCTATAGATTTTCAAAGTTACATTTCCCTCTATTTCACCTGCGAACTGTGCACCTTCTTCCTTGATCTGCATGTGTAAAGCTAGATAACCAGTCCAGGGCCATATGATATCTGGGTACTTAAAGTGAATGCTCAACAGATTTCCTTCCTCGTTTGCAGGATGCCATGTTGGTGGACTTTCAATATAGCCTATGACACCCATACCATTTAGAATTGTAGTGTTGAAAATCACAGGCATGGCACCCGCATATAGTGGTTGACGACAAAAGGGCCAGGAATATGGGCAATCATTATAATCAAGAATGCTCGGGAAAATGCTTGCCCGGGGATGGTAGCTCTTTAGAATTTCATATGATTCTAACCTGACAAAGAGTTGAAAAGTTAGACACTAAAAAATTTCGGAAATAGGATCAAAATAAAAATAAAGAATCCAATGGTGATTATCAGTATGGAGAAGTTAACTTACAGATCAACTCTTCCTGCACCCTGCTCATACATATTAGGACCTAAAAGCTTAGCAGCACCTTCGACCAACGCCTGCTTCATGCTTGCTGGATTGAGCAGATCCTTCCTTCTAGCTTCAGGAATAACACTTACAAGCAGACAAACAATACCAGCAACAACAGGACTAGCCACACTTGTTCCAGACAAGCTTTTACAACCAGTACTGATCTTTGACCCCATAATGTCACGGCCATATGCAACCACATCTGGTTTGATACGGCCATACCTGTACACAAAATTTTCAAGTTAGGATCTGCATAAAAACAAGTATTTTGTATTTCTATTTCTTCAATTGTAGAGTTTGTAAAAAGGCATGTCGAAGCAGGAAAGAAATACAGTACCCATGAGGAATTTCCCAGGTGCTCATGCCACGAGATGAAAATGAAGCTATGTGATCATCATAGTCAATACCACCGACACCTATGACATCACTCTGGTCAGCTGGATTATTTAACGTTCCGTAAAGTGGCCCATCATTTCCTATTGCAGACACCATAATGATATTGCTGGCAGTTATTTCCCATACCTGTTCGAAAGAAATACTCCACGACTTGACCCAACAGGATAATGCAAACTTCAACCAAGAGCTTACGGAACGATTACCTTCTCTACAAAAGGCAGATCCAAGTAATCCGGTCCCCCAATGCTCAAATTTAATACATCCATATTTGTTGCTATAGCATAATTGAAAGCATCAAGAAACCATGAGGTGTATGATACCTGCAACAAGCTGAGCGCAAACTTATCATAACCTATTTGATTAAGTTAACTTGCATATCTGGGAAAACATGTATGGCAACTATACTATCTTGAGGACAAAAATAAAGATCAACGTGTACCTAACAGTATCTTAGCAACTGTAATTGGGGAAACACAAATAAAAATCAATGGATCATGTGTGATTTAGTTTCGTTGAAGGAACGTTAAACCCCTTGCTAGTTGCTACATAAGAAGATATATCTGTTGCGTGATCATGCATTACCTGAGAATCTGTGAACACTCGGAAAGCATAGATTTCCGTGTCTGAGGCAAAACCAAGACATTCTGGATTTTGACCAGCAATAACACCAGCAACAAAGGTCCCATGCCCCAGGTTGTCATTCAAAGTGTCCTCATTTGTCCAATTTGTACGCTCCTGAAAGTTACTGCGTCAATACCAGCTTCAGAGCTTAACAAGACAAGACAAGTAGAAGATCAAAGAAAACTAGCAGCTCGTATCTAAAACCATTGAGAAATAGTTGGTACCTTGATATTGCGGAAATGAGGATGGTCAGATCTTATTCCAGTGTCAAATATGGCCATCTTGACTTTAGCACCAGTGTACCCTTTCTTCCAGAGAACATCAGCTCCAAACAAGGACGTAACTTGAGTCTTCTGCAAAATAGAATAATTGTAACTTGTAAAAGACCTCACTTACAGTTTACGACATGAAAAATTAACTCATAGATCCCATTAACAAAATCAGGTATTCCAGTAGATTCCTATTTACAAATAGAATTACATCTGAAGATGTAACTTAAACAATCTCACACCTGACTGAGAAGATGTCTACTCCAGTTCAATGTGGTGTTACTTGTAGCCGCCATTGCAGAGGAACCAGTTCCTTCTTCGAAAGACATCGGAGTAAAGATCTTCCCCGGACGTTTATTCCCGTCGAGAAAAGACTCTCCAAGCAAAACTCTCTGATACTTAAACTCAACGTTCACGTCTTTGACCATCTCCAGCCTCTCAATCTCTCCAACCACGTCCTCTTTCCCGCTTTCTCGGATCCATAGAACACCAAAGTCAGTCGGATACTTCGACGCCGGGTTAATCCTCTCGATCCAACCCCAACCACCGGATCGGACCTTCGCTTCGAGGTAAATTCGATGGTTTCTCGCCGGTTTGTACTGCTTAAATCGGATTATGTAGTTCGTCTCCGTCGCAGTCTCAGACTCCGAGCGAGTCACGTTCTGCGGATTGAGATTTTGGTGGTGGGGACGGTGAGTGCTGGGACGGAGCCAGAAGATATAAACGGAGAGGACTATGACGAGGAGATAGGATCTGTAAGCATATGGAGAAGCTCGTGCAAACACCTTCATGGCGATTTGGTTGAATTTAGGGTTTGATAGCAAGATTCATTCGCACACGCACATGCCCGTAGCTGGTGAATTTGCTTCACTCCTTTTGTAATTTTTGATTTTCTCTGACCCTCTGTGATGAACAACACTGCAGTGATGGTGGAGCGACTTTTGAACCGGTTGGTTGGTTGGTTTAGCTTTAAGCACACCGGTTATAAAAATTCGGTTTATTAAGTAATCCAGATCTATGAATTTTTGGTTCGGTTTGGTTCTTTCAGCTTAAATTAGTCAAAAGGTCGTCAAAGAGAGGAAGACCAAAATACAAGACAGTTCACTTGGGTCGGCGTTGTCTGAAGATTCTACCATCTTCAAATCCATGCCTTTTCCACTCCATGAGCTTCAATCTACTCTGAGTGTTGAGTAACGACTGTTTTTGATTTGTAATTGAGGATAAAGATCATCGGAAATCTTAGTGTTTATATTAATTTGTTGTTGTTTTCTTGAATGTGTTCTGGGTTTGAATTTGTGTAATTTCTTCTCATGGAGATTAGATCTGAGCTTAGGAAACATATAAGAAGTGGAACAAAGAGTAAATGGGCTATTCTGGTTGGGATTGTGGCCCTTACTCATGTTTTGTTGTTACTTTCATATGGTGACGCCTTGATATATCTGTTGCCTGATGGCAGAAGGCTTAAACTGCCCAATGAGAGCAAAACGCTGATGAATCCGTCACGAAACACACTTGCGGTTAGCGTTTCTCAGGATTCTGCAGAGAAAAATGGGTATGTTTCAGGTTTTGGTCTAAGGAATGTGACGGAGGATGATGAAGGGTTTGATGAAACTGTTGATTTTGAGAGCTTTGAAGATGCAAAGGATAGTGTCAGTGTCATTAAACAAGTTGTTGAAGGTAGTGTGAAGCAAAGTCCGGAAGTTTCAACTAGTAAGTATGGATATCAAGTGCAAAATGTGTCGGTTGAAAGCCAGAAGAAGGTGAAGGGGTCTATGTTAAATGCTAGTTCATCTATAGCTGGTCCTGTTTCCTCGGTGGGGAAGCTACCTGTTTCTGGAAATAGTACCTTGCTAGTTTCTAAGCAAGTTAGTAAGAAGCAGAAGATGCGGTGTAATCTTCCACCAAAAACTGTGACAACAATCGAGGGGATGAATCGGATTTTAGCAAGGCATCGTAGAACTTCACGAGCAATGGTAATTTTTGCAGCTGTCCCTTTTAGTTTGTTTTTTTACCTGTGAGACTTTAATTGAGAAGATACTGCTTCCAATGTAGCGACCGCGTTGGTCTTCTAGGAGAGATGAAGAGATATTAGCTGCAAGGAAGGAGATAGAGAATGCTCCTGTTGCAAAACTTGAACGGGAACTCCACCCTCCAATATTCCGTAATGTTTCCATGTTTAAGAGGTAAAATTGCAGAACATAGGCCTTATTCTAAACTAAGTTTACTGGTTAAGAAAAAGGGTATGGTGCATACAGATACAGGTGTATATGAATCTCTTGACATTCTTTTTGTAATGTCTAAAGAGTAAAATTCATGCCATAAGGTCCAAAGTTGAGACAGTTTTCTATTTGGAAGTTAGTATCGAGAAGAGAGGGAAAAGGGAAAGCCTGAGTTCATATAATATGTTCAGTTCACAAATTTGGTCTGTTTGGTAGTGCCTTCCTATAAAAGATACTCTTGACATACCCGATTCAGTTATCCATCTCAGGAGTTACGAACTTATGGAACGGATGCTCAAAGTTTATGTATATAAGGAAGGAAGCCGCCCCATTTTCCATACTCCAATACTCAAGGGATTGTATGCATCAGAAGGATGGTTCATGAAGTTGATGGAAGAAAACAAGCAGTACACTGTAAAGGACCCCAGAAGGGCTCACTTGTACTATATGCCATTTAGTGCACGGATGCTAGAATTCAAGCTTTATGTGCGTAACTCTCACAACAGGACTAACCTACGACAGTTTCTTAAGGAATACACTGAGCACATCAGTTCCAAGTACCCTTTCTTCAATAGAACCGATGGGGCTGATCATTTTCTTGTCGCTTGTCATGATTGGGTATGCATCTCCTGAATTCTTTAAATTGTACGAATCATTTCATTTTATCAATGAGTATTACCGTTTTAACTTTTGTTCACTAAACAGGCACCTTATGAGACAAGACACCACATGGAGCATTGCATTAAAGCTCTATGCAATGCAGATGTAACTGCAGGCTTCAAGATTGGAAGAGACATCTCACTCCCTGAAACATATGTCCGAGCTGCCAAAAATCCTCTCCGTGATTTAGGTGGGAAACCGCCTTCTCAGAGGCGGACCTTGGCTTTCTACGCTGGAAGCATGCACGGTTACCTACGTACAATTCTGCTGCAGCACTGGAAAGACAAAGACCCGGAAATGAAAATCTTCGGTCGGATGCCGTTTGGTGTAGCGAGCAAGATGAATTACATCGAGCATATGAAAAGTAGCAAGTACTGCATCTGTCCAAAAGGGTTTGAAGTAAACAGCCCGAGGGTGGTTGAATCTATTTTCTATGAGTGTGTCCCTGTGATTATATCAGACAACTTTGTGCCGCCTTTCTTCGAGGTTCTTGATTGGAGCGCGTTCCATTATTCCGGAGAAAGACATCCCGAGGTTGAAAGATATTTTGTCGTCTATACCAGAAGAGAAATACGTAAAGATGCAAATGGCTGTGAGAAAGGCGCAAAGGCACTTTCTGTGGCATGCTAAACCGCAGAGATACGATCTGTTTCATATGGTTTTGCATTCTATTTGGTATAATAGAGTGTTCCAAGCAAAGCGTCGATGATAGACTGGACTTCTTATGGCTTACGAGTTACGTCCAATGTACTATGTACTTGTCTATTGTATGAGTAGGAATAGCTACAAAGTTGACTCTCTACCTTTGTAAATATCGACTATGGCATAAGTCCCCTGTTTTCGCTGTTTGCAATATTCTCTCCTAATGACCTGATGATGGGCCTATCCATGGGCTTACGGCCCTCCATATAACAACCCTACTGCGGCAACAAAGTTAGAAGTGTGGCTGAAACGTCGACGTTTTGTTTTAAGGGACATTCGCTTAGACAAGTTCCTTTGAAGCTCGTCGTCGTCATCAGGGGAGCTTGTAGAATCAAAAAGCCATGAACAGTGAGAAGGAGGAGGAATCATTGGTAGAGATCGATGATTCGAGTAATGTTCTCGATCTCACTAGCTATCAGCTCCACAGTCTCGATACGGTCGAGTTGCCTCCGACCCTGACTGAGCTAGACCTTACGGCGAACCGTTTGTCGGGATTGGACACGAGGATCGCTCAGCTCTCCGCGCTCAAGAAGCTTTCTCTTCGCCAGAACCTAATCGATGATTCCGGAGTCGAGCCTTTGTCTCGCTGGGACGCCTTGTCCGATCTCGAGGTGATTCTCCACTCTCTGATTTTATTTATTTACTTCTGAATCTTATGAGTGCTTTGGGAAATGGTGAAATATGTCAATACGCATTTCTCGCATCTGATTTTGTTGCTGGCCCTGGAACCAATCTAGTTTTCTTTATCTTCAATCCACACTACTTTTTGATGCAGGAGCTAGTTCTTAGAGATAACAAGCTCGAAAAAGTACCAGATATCAGCATATTCTCAAAGCTTTTGGTTTTCGATATATCTTTCAATGAAATCACTTCGTTGGAAGGATTATCCAAGGCCACTAGCTCACTGAAGGAACTCTATGTGTCTAAAAATGAAGTTAACAAGATTATGGAGATTGAACACTTGCACAACTTGCAGATTCTTGAATTGGGGTCTAATAGATTGCGGGTTTGTCCCCTCTTCTTTTGAGATGTTTCTATTTGCTTTACAGTGGTTCAGCAATATCTATATATGACTGCATTGAGGTTTCAGGTAATGGAAAATTTGGAAAACTTCACAATTTTAGAAGAACTATGGCTCGGAAGAAACCGTATCAAAGTTGTCAACCTGTGTGGGCTCAGATGCATTAAAAAGATTAGCTTGCAGAGTAATCGATTAACCTCTATGAAAGGATTCGAGGTTTGTATTATTTACCATTCTATATAGATATCCTTATTCCTCAAACCAGCATTTTATTCTTCTCATGCATGAAAACAATGTGCCCAGGATTGTGTTGCTCTTGAAGAGTTATATTTGAGTCATAATGGTATCTCAAAAATGGAAGGCTTGAGTGCATTGGTCAACCTACGGGTATTGGATGTGTCGAACAACAAGCTTACATCAGTTGATGACATTCAGAACCTCACAAAGTATTTCAACTTTCCCTTTTCTTCAGACTGATTTCTGTCCTTTGGTGCTTTGTTTTCACCATCCTTATTTTACCTTAACCTATAGGTTGGAAGATTTATGGCTTAATGACAACCAGATAGAATCACTTGAAGCAATCACAGAAGCTGTTACAGGATCTAAAGATAAGCTTACCACTATCTACCTCGAAAATAACCCTTGTGTAAGTTTGACCATAATTAAAGTCTTTTAATCACTGTTTATCGAATTTTTTTCAAGCATTATTGTAGAATCTCATACCTTGGTTTTGGTTTTTGATGTGGAATGTCAGTTAAATGTTACACGTATGATCGCATTGCTGGTCTTGTTTAATGCACATCGTAATCTAGATAAATCCTTTTTTCTGTATCTTTTGATAATGCATTAGTTTTTTCTGTGGAATTTCTTATGCATTAGGGAACAGAATTTGAGTATCACAACTTAGTTTTCTACATCAGTCAATTCACTTATTTGAGTGAGACCCAATGTCTTTTAAATTGATATGTAGTTTGAATCCATTAAGTGATTTGTAGTTCTAAATATATCATTTTTGTTGCCCATCTCTTGGCAGGCCAAGTCTTCGGATTATGTTGCTGTGGTCAGACAAATCTTTCCAAATGTGGAGCAAATAGATTCTAACTTGTTTGCTTAAAGATGGATATTCCTCCTGTGCTCTTTTTTTGAATGTCTGCTTCCTCATAGTTCAGTCTTCAGAGCATGGGCAGTGCCGTTGGGCACCGAATTCAGGAAATCAGGTAAAACAGTGGTTTCTCAAAAATATACATGTGTCTGCTGTTTATCATAAAGAAAGTGCAAACGAGTTCTCTTCATAGATAATTATCAAAACGTTTTGAAATTCTAGTGTTCTCTTGCAAGGAAACTAATGTACTTGTTTTTGGTCTGTAAAAGTATGTTGACACTGTCTGTAAAAGGGAATCCCGAGTCTGAGGTTGTCTTTGTTTGCACCAACACTAACTTGAATACTGTTATTTATATTTTTGACTTTTCCCCTGGAGTTCTTATCTTTATAGTTTCATGTGAATGATTGTTCAGTATTGAAAACTTTACAAAAGTGTAACAAATATTTCTCAAACGAATTAAACGTGAAAGAACAAAATCCGGAAGAAAACCCTCTTTATCGTCTCCAACTTAACCATTGTAGCAGCAGTGAAGGCTGGCCACTCCTCTTGGTTCGGAGACATACAACAGTATTAGTTATGTTGCACAAGACCTGGCATCCCTGTCGTGAATGTCCAAATGTCAGTTTTACTCCATACGTAGTTGTAAAGTCCAATCCGAACCACTAGTGTCATCTTCATCCTAAACAAACTCTATTCCATTGAAAAGTCTTTTATCCCTTCATATATTTTTTGATTAGGTTTCAATTGACTGGAGTGTTAATCGGTTTGGAAAGTCAACTCCACTAACCGGTGTGATTAGATTTGATTGTTTACTTTACTTTACACTACCCAAGAAAACCGGATTAGATGAGATGAGTTGTGGCGAATGAAGACATGACATGTGTTAAATCCACGAAGGCTGGGTCAGTCGTTTGTTCACTTTAGTTTTACCGCAGCTTAAACATCCCCATGTAATTCCCGTGAGAAGATAGTTTTGCCGGAGATAGTTTTCGCGTCCAAAAACCCTTCCGAGACCTTTTTGAAGTCGTTCCCTATCCTTTGGTTCCTCACTCTCTCTTTATATCCGATTCATCGAGCCGGAGAGCTCACCTACCGCCGCGTAAAATGGCGGCTCTAGAGAGCCCACAGCCGGCTGCAACGGCGACTGCGATGAGGCATGCTTTCGGCAACGTTCTCTCAGTTCTGATCCTCGTCCTCATTGGTGTCCTCGCTTTCTCGATCCGTCTCTTCTCTGTGAGTTCACACTCTCATGTCTCTGCTCGGTTGATTCGTTTTCGGTGTTCTAAAATATTGCTAGGCTTTAAGATCCGATCGGACTTAGTTTAGATCCGACTATTCTAGATCCGATCTCATAATTTGCCATTGATTGGTGTAGCTTCGTTTCTTCCCACACACTGTCTCTGTGTTACTTTATGTTACTAACCTCATACTTTTTCATTTTTGATTATTTTCAGGTTATAAAGTATGAAAGTGTGATTCATGAGTTTGATCCTTACTTCAATTATAGAGTCACTCAGGTTCACTCTCTTTTCTTTATTATTCAGGAATACTTATTTTAGCTTTGTGTGCGAGAGTTCTCCTATATTAATTTGTTGTTTATTTCAGTTCTTATCGAAGAATGGAATATACGAGTTCTGGAATTGGTTTGATGATCGGACCTGGTAATTTTTTAGGATCTCTTGATATATTGCTATCTTCAATAGCATATTTTATTTATTTATGTTTCAATTTATCTGATTTTAGGTATCCTCTTGGCCGTGTGATTGGAGGAACTGTTTACCCTGGGTTGACTTTGACTGCTGGAACCATCTGGTGGTGAGTGTAGTGTCACCGTTACCAGCAATTATTTGATACATCTGTATGGGTTAGGTTTAAATTTGTAATGTTTGTATCCATCTGCCACAGGTTCTTAAATTCACTAAACATTCCTCTATCAGTAGAGACTGTTTGTGTCTTCACTGCACCTGTATTCTCAGCTTTCGCATCCTGGGCAACTTACCTTTTGACCAAGGTTTGTCTTTTTTTTTTTCTACTATGATTTCACTAGTAAATTCCAGAATCAGTGAATCCAACATTGTATTTGCTTTGTAACAGGAAGTTAAAGGCTCCGGGGCAGGACTAGCAGCTGCTGTTCTTTTGGCCATGGTAATTTATTCAATTGGTTTACATGGAAATTTTCTTCAAGTGATGTTTTGGAAGAGTTCTGAACAGCTTTGAGTTCCGAGAACATCATGACTATAACTTTAAATTGCTTATTGCTTGGTTATATGATGTCATGTACACCATTCAGCATTGGTGCATCGTTTAGTGGAATTTGCCAGTTGCCACAAAAGCCTATTTATGCGATTCTTTAGAATGTTAATTCTTTTTGCTAAATAAATGGTTATCTTTGCAGGTTCCCTCATATATATCCCGATCTGTAGCTGGAAGCTATGACAATGAAGCTGTTGCCATTTTTGCTTTGATCTTCACTTTCTATCTTTACATAAAGGTTAGCGTTTTTTCCAATGGCATGTAAAGTTGGTTTGATTTTCACTACATGGAGCATGTGTATAAATTAATAAAGCTCCTTCAACAACTAACATAAGCTTTCTCTTGTAAATCTCAGTTTCTTAGTTGCAAATTCCTGTTAAGTTTATTCTCCCGATTGATCCTTATCATGATTTTATGCAGACATTAAATACAGGTTCCTTGTTTTATGCCACCCTGAATGCCCTTGCATACTTTTACATGGTAGGACTTGGAATAAACTTCTCATTCTTTTCTTCTTTTCCTCGTCACTATTATTCTCTACTCAGGTTCACCCTTTTCCATCATTTAGGTATGTTCATGGGGAGGTTACACCTTCATTATCAACCTGATACCAATGCACGTGCTTTTGTGCATTGTCACTGGCCGATACTCTCCTCGACTGTACATTGCCTATGCTCCGTTGGTAAGAATCTTTCCTTTCTCGGTTTTTTTTCCTTGAAAAGTCTAAAATGTACAAGTGAGACTAAGTATATTATTCTCTGTCCAAGGTCGGACTCTAGCTATTAGTGAGTGACAAAAACTGAATTCGTAATATGATTGAGAAATATAAGGGACATAATTGTTTAAGACATTCTTGAACTGTCCATTGGAGACGTAATTATGAAGATCCGTGAATGATGATTCAGATGGTTTTCACGAATATAGATAACATTCTTTAGTATTATTCTGAAATTATTTGTCATCCCATGTTGGAATGGAGTGGTTATGTATCACATAAGATGCTGAAAATAGTTGAAAGGACATATTACTAAAAAATTATTGACAGCAACTGTTCCCATGCGTATGCAGGTTGTGTTAGGCACGTTGTTAGCTGCATTGGTGCCTGTTGTTGGTTTCAATGCCGTTTTGACTTCTGAACATTTTGCCTCGTTTTTGGTGAGTTGCTTTTTCATTATTTTGTTATTTATGCCTCTTCATTTAATGCTCAGTATTGATTTTGAATTTTCGTGTAAGTTGACCATGGATTAGTGCGGTTTTGTGCATAGTTTTGTGGACGCTAGTTTACTAGTTGATGCCTGTAGAGTTATTTAAGATAGAACTTTGAAGCCTTCTAAATTTTCTCTTGGGAGATATATTAATATGTGTACGTAGTAAAGTGCATTGATGTAAATAAAAACTTATCGATAACTTATGCAGGTCTTCATCATCATCCACGTTGTCGCTCTCGTATACTACATCAAAGGCATTCTTACTCCTAAAATGTTCAAAGTTGCTGTGACACTTGTTGTGTCTATCGGCATGTAAGCTTTTTTATACTGCTGCTCTCTGACATGTCTACAATTACCATTTACCATAGAGATGGGATAACCTCTAGCTTTCCTGGATTATGCGTCATGGGGTAAAATGTTTATCTATGCTCCAATATTTTTGACAGGGTTGTGTGTTTCATAGTTGTGGCAATCCTTGTGGCATTGGTGGCTTCAAGTCCAACAGGAGGATGGAGTGGTAGGAGTTTGAGTCTACTTGATCCGTGAGTTGTTCTAGTTTTTCTATCTTTTTTTTTTCCCTAGCAATTTAGTTTCTTCGCAAATTTGAGTATGTCCTTGTCCACATTTCAGGAATTCTGCTTTATCATTTTATAATTGTAACATATCTGACATTCCGTTTTTCTTGGTTTTATCTATCTTACATCAGAACTTATGCAAGCAAGTATATTCCAATTATTGCAAGTGTCAGTGAACATCAACCTCCAACTTGGCCGTCTTATTTCATGGATATCAATGTTTTGGCTTTCTTGGTCCCTGCCGGCATCATTGTGAGTTAAATTTTGATTGTAGTTAGATATTGTACTACATAAAATGACTCTTTGTCCATATATTTTGTGTTGATTCTTTACTTTTCTTATCTTCTGGTGGTAGGCGTGCTTTTCGCCTTTATCTGATTCCAGCTCTTTTGTGGTCCTTTACATTGTAATGTCTGTATACTTTTCTGGAGTTATGGTGAGTTGCATGTTTACGAATTCCAGTTTCATCTTTCTATTGCCTAGTTCTTGTAGTCAACCCTGTATTCACATGTCTTCCTGATCCCTTAGGTTCGTCTTATGCTCGTGCTCGCTCCAGCAGCATGCATCATGTCTGGGATTGCACTCTCTCAAGCTTTTGATGTTTTCACGGGTTCCATCAAATACCAGTTAGGTAGATCGTCTAATTCCACAGATGATGTAAGTATGCTTCTCTCTCTACTTAATTCTCCCTGATTCTGTGCTGACCAAGTTCTGGAAAAAAAATGGGTGTTTCTATTGTTAGGCAGAGGATACGAACAATGCCCCAAAAGATGATGCTTCTGCTGGTAAGACTGACAAGGGTGAAGAAATTGTAAAAGAGCGGTCCTCTAAAAAGGGCAAGAAAAAAGAGAGGGAACCTGCTGATAAACCTTCTGTTAAGTCCAAGGCTAAGAAGAAGGCTCTTGTTTTGCCACTTGAAACCTCTATTGTTGCGCTTCTTCTCCTTATAATGTTGGGTGCTTTCTATGTGGTATGTAGACTTTCTTCGAGCTGTTATTTTATGGTCCCATCTTTTACAGTTAGTTTAAACGACAGATTACAGATGATAAGGCTTCCAAATGCATACCTTTGCTTTGTAGATTCATTGTGTCTGGGCTGCTGCAGAAGCATACTCAGCTCCATCAATAGTATTGACATCTCAATCACGCGATGGCCTACACGTCTTCGATGATTTTAGAGAATCTTATGCATGGTTAAGCCATAATACTGATGTGGATGATAAAGTAAGTTACTTTGACAAAGACAAGCCAGTTTTTGGATCCTATTAAGTTTCTTTTGGTAGAGGTATAAGTTGTCTTTGATATATGAAGTTGCCTGAGTTTGGTATTGCAAAAACAAAATCATGTAGGTGGCATCATGGTGGGACTATGGTTATCAGACGACAGCTATGGCTAATAGAACTGTTATTGTTGACAACAATACCTGGAATAATACTCACATTGCAACTGTTGGCACTGCAATGTCATCTCCAGAAAAGGCGGCGTGGGAAATTTTCAACTCCTTGGATGTGAAATATGTTCTTGTCGTCTTTGGTGGTATGTGTCTGGCTCATGACATTGTCTTCTGATGTATTATTGCTGACGCATATTCTCTAATTTGACAATCATTTCATCAGGTCTTATTGGTTACCCAAGTGATGATATTAACAAGTTTCTGTGGATGGTTCGTATTGGAGGCGGTGTCTTTCCTCATATAAAGGAAGCTGATTATCTGGTACTTTTTTTGCTTTTTGTTTTGTTTCGTTTCGTTTCTTTTGGTCTTAGCAACAAGTTGTGATGGCTGATTAATTTTGAAGACTTTGAATCTGAACCTGGTTACCTATTAATTGCTTTGCAAAGAGAGATGGCCAATACCGGATTAATTCTGAGGCCACTCCAACAATGTTGAACTGCCTTATGTACAAGCTCTCTTACTACAGGTACGATGCGTTCGGCGTTCCTATAAGTGTAACCTTTAACGCTCTTTACAAGGCTCAGTTTCTAATATATTTCTTCAGGTTTGTAGAGACAGATGGTAAAGGTTATGATCGGGTGAGGCGGACAGAGATTGGGAAGAAGCATTTTAAGCTCACACATTTCGAAGAGGTGAGATTTAAGTTATTTATTACAAACCGGGGGCGCATTGATTCTACTTAGATTCTGGTAAATATGACTGGTTTTGGCATCAGGTTTTCACGAGTCACCATTGGATGGTTCGGATATACAAGCTGAAACCTGCCAGGAACAGGATTCGGGGTAGAGCAAAGAAGCTGAAATCGGTAAGCGAAAATAGTCTGAAATCCTCCTACATATTATATAACCCCATTCAACCTTTACCTATAGATGTCTATTTACTTGAATCATAGCAAGTATTAGTTGAACTTCGACTTTAATAGTCAGTACACAAGTGTGAAATAAGCTGAGAGGGATTGTGACACTGTTGTGTTGAGACGAGATAATATTAACGTACTTTTTGTTGTGTTGCCAGAAAACAACAAGCGCTGGATGGAGTTCAAAATCAGAGAAGAAGAACCCTTGGGTCTAGAAGAAATCCTAGAATTATAAATGTTGGATGGTGGAGTTATATTGTTTACTCTTAGGTCTCTCTTTGTTCTCCGAGGAATTGATGATGCAGACGCAGTCAAGTTTCTGATGTAGGATTCATAAAAAGTTTTGTAAACTTTATTTGGATCTGTTTAAGGCGAAGTTTATGTTTATTCGAGAGAGATCTACAAATATGGTGGCAAAATCGTGTCCAATCCAATCCAACCAACACATAAAAATTGATATATATAGCTCACGTTTGAGTTCTTAAATGTAAATTTGATCGCCGAGAGAAATATAATTAACCATTTGACTTATTTAGTCGATCTGTCTAATAGTTTTATATAACAGTGAGTCCGAGTTACGTGATAGGATGTTCCAAAACCAAAACTACACTTCAGATTTTATTTTAAAATGGCCACGACCACCCAATCACCCTCTATCTTAATAGCATCATATAAACAACAAGTGAATACATGCATAATTTATTGCTTGGGAAGACAAAAAATAAAAAACATAAAAAGGGTAAGAGTATACATACATTCTCGTTGCCTCTGTCGACTATTTATCTCTTCTCCTGCTGAATATCTCTCTCATTTTTTCGAATCTATATATTTCTATCGACTTGGCATTTTTTTGTGTTGCCAGATTTCGCGAGGCGCGAAGATGTCTACGTGTTTACATGAACAGCCAAATTCTCAAACAAAGTAGAGACAGCTAGAAAAATTTGGCAGTCGATGAGATAAAAATTAGATAAATGGTATGGACAACTATTAATATTTAGTAAGTATGATGGAACTCCTTTTTTTTTTTTTTTTGTTGCAAGCATATAGCACATTGTGCAAGAAGACATGCACGATAGGTTTGCACTATATTTTTTATTAGGAAAAGAGATTGTCAAAACTCATAAGTGATAAGTAGACATATAGTTTTATATGATTTGACGAAAAAGTTGTCAACGAATTTTATTATCAAATTACGCAAGCAAATACGTTTATCATCAAATCATTGTACGCAACTACATCCATATTTTAACTGGTTCAAATAAAATTAATAAAAGAAGAGTTAAAAACTAACAGAGATACGTAAAGATAATTCAAATGACCCATTTAATTCGGTTTTGTATAATTATCTGTACAGTGTACAATAATAAATTAACATAGAGATCATGCTTTACCAGTACATATTTTAATATAGTATATAATACATAGATCTGTATTTCACAATCACAAGATGGAGAAAACATCAGTTTTGGAAAAAGCAAGCGCAGGAAAAGGAAAAAAAAACTATTCGAAGCATAAATACGTGGACTTGTGTAAAACAAGCATGCTTCAGTGTCTTGTGGGACATGAATCCAGTCGAAGAGCACGTCTCTTCGAGAAAAGTCATTAATCGTAACATAACTTTAAATATTTTTACGTTGGCAAAGCCTAGAACATGCCAATGTATAGCGTACAAATGCTTCATTTTAATAACCAAGTAACGGGTAATCTTCAAAAAGGAAAATGATCCAACATTCTACATTATAATCAGCTATTAATAAGTTAATAAACTTCACTTTTTCGGTATTATTGGGCAACCTTTGCTTAGTAAATTATTCTCGTATAAATAAGAGCAAACATAATATAGTTGATTAAAAGTATATATATTATATAATATTGAAAATATATAAAAGTCAAATATATACAACGTAACTACTAAAATAATATAACAACTGTTTTATCAAACAAACAAAAAAAAAAGCTACTAAAATATGTCAACGAAAACAAAAGTCAACGGTGATCTTTAGGCAACATCATGGATTGGATAAGTATATCCAAATACATGTTTCGAGGTTTGGGGACAAACCAAATCAAGAGAGAGTGGTTTATTAAGATACATTCTACTCCAAAATAATATAACAATTACAATGACTCGTCACTGATAACAAAATATATAATGTTCAACACATAAAAAAGAAAGAAAAAATTATGGAGTTATCGATGACACGAATGATTGTAAATTCAGGAATTGATCAGAGTTTGTATTATATTAGGATGCCAATATATATTTATAAAATATATTTTGTCTATAAAACATATTTTATATATTCTTATTTTCAACAACATATACTAATCGATTTGAAGAATTTAAGCAGTGGCATATCTTCAATACTAATACACATTACGAAATTACATCTAAAGTCAAAATATATCTAAACTTTTTGATGCATTGGAGCATGGATTACTAATATTATAATTGAGGAAATTTTATTTGATCATAAATTTAAAGTATATAAGTTCTTTAGATTGTAAAATTTTAAAGATTGAAATTTGATATTATTTTTAAAAATGCATTTAAAAAAAATCTCTCCAATATACCTTGGATTTTGGTTTTAATAATTTTGATATTTTGTGTTTTTATGTAATTTTAGAACTTAATTCTTCATTGTTTTGTGCATATTCATGAGCATTTAGGTTGTTTAGGTTGCATTTTGCATCAAATTTGTTATCTCAGATGATGGAGTAGAGATGTACAAGGGAAGTGTGCTTTGGAGCCAAATAAATCAATAATTAGCAATATAATGGAAGACACACCTTTGGATGCACACAAGATGATTGATGATTTGGAACCAGTTTACAGTCCCTCAAAGATCGACTCGTATGAATACCTTTCTTTGGGATTTAGCTCCAGAGTTCTTCATCTAAGTTATTGGAAATTGAGTAAGCTTTGCAATGGAGGTGATTTCAGGCCAATCAGATGTGCGTGTAAAGAGTTATACCTGTTTGAGTGAACATATATACAGCTAGAGTGAAGACAGGAGCCACACGCGGCCAAGAGCAGCGGCCAAACGGTGGCCGAGTGAAGACCAGCGGCCATCCCAATACTCTAACCCTATTAAAGGGAGACTTATCTCTTATATCTTATTTTTGGTTTATCTTTTGTTTATCTCTTGTTTAGCAGCCACTTAGGATTCTTAAGCTTATTTACTCTTGGTTTGTTGAATGATGGAGTACTTCTAAGTTTTTTAATAGCAATTTCTCTTTCAAATCTCTTAATTTATAATCTCTTATTATGATTTCACAAAGATCAAACTATTTCCTTTGTGTGATCATGATGATGAGTGAGTAGATCATTAGAACTTTGGGCTAGGTAGATTAGGGAGATATATGATTTGATCTTTGATGTCTAGAGTCTTATTTATGTGTTTCCTATCTTGTTTAGTGTTAATAATTCTGGAAAGCCTTGATCAAGCTTGAATCTAGACATTAGGATTTCCATTGCCCAGAAGGTGTTTGATGAAATTCTTGAACCAAACTATTCAAGGGCTTTGCACTCCTAGCCAATGGAAATTGATGATTAGGGTGCTTAGTGGTATTAAGACTTGTTCTTAATGCATGCTAGCTTTGTGATTGCCTTTGGAAAATGTTGATTATCACTTGATTAGCATAGGAATCTCTACCATGGAAATGGATTGATTTGCATTAGTGTTCTTAGCCATAGGATTGTTCTTGATTGTTGCCTGGACATCTAGGATTGGTTAGCTATCTCCCAAGTCAATTACCTTGCCCAAGGTTCACTTGTTTAATCTTGATTCAAAGTTTGTTATTAGTTGTGTTCTGTTTCTTTTCTTTAATTTGTTTGCTAGTTAAGATTGTTACAACAAAACCAATTCTTTTTAAGAATAGATTAAACAACTTTGTGTATTCTTAGTGAGTTGATTAATGCAGATTGTGGATTGATAATTTAATTGACTGAAATATACTACATCAATTTGGCGCCGTTGCCCATTTGCATTCAATTCACTCATTAGGATTTCAACATTGTTTGAGCCTATTCATTTACTTTACATTGTTACTTACTTGGTTTGCTTTGGTGGTTTGAACTCTCTTTTGCAAGGTGTATGAACTTGAGAAGTCAAGGCCAAGCAAATTTAGTTGAGCGTGTTGACGACATTCGCCGTTTTGAAAGAGAAAATCGCCGAATAGCCCGCCAAGCTATGGATAACAACCCTCCACCCCCAGCTGGTCACAATGGAAATGACCAGCCCCATGTTGAACAAGCTCATATCCATCCTCCAAGACAACCAAGAGTCATTGGAACTTTTGATCAACCAAACATTCATGGGAACCGCATGGGAATTAGAGCACCTCTTGTTGAGAACAATAACTATGAGATCAAGTCAAGTCTTATCAACATGGTACAAAGCTCAAAGTTTCATGGTCTGCCTATGGAAGACCCTCATGACCACTTGGATCAGTTTGACATGATGTGTGGGACAGTGAAAATCAATGGCATCTCTGAAGATGCATTCAAGCTCCGCCTTTTCCCATTTTCTCTTGGTGATAGAGCTAGGACTTGGGAGAAGAACCTGCCAGTAGGCTCAGTTACCTCTTGGGATCAATGTAAGAGAGCTTTCCTATCCAAATTCTTCTCTACTACTAGAACAACAAGGCTAAGAAATGAAATATCAAGCTTTGCTCAAAAAGGAAATGAGAGCTTTTGTGAAGCATGGAAAAGATTCAAAGGCTACACTATGCAATGTCCTCATCATGGCTTCTCTAAGGAGTCTCTTCTCAGCACATTATATAGAGGAGTGCTTCCAAAGATAAGAATGTTGCTTGACACAGCAAGTAATGGTAATTTCCTTGGGCAAGATGTTGATGTTGGTATGACTTTGGTGGAGAATTTTGCTCAAAGTGATGGCAACTATGGAGAAGATTATGATAGAACTCCAAGGGACTATTCTGATATGAATGAGCAGCACCGCAAGGAGATCAAAGTTTTAAATGATAAGATGGATAAGATGCTTAGTGCCAATCAAAAGCAAGTTCACTTTTTCAATGATTGTGAACTTTATCAAGAGGGTATGAAAGCTTGTGTTGAAGGTCAAGAAGAGGTCAACTATGTAGGTGGCCAGGGTTATAACAAGTTCAATCCTAATTACCGCAGCCACCCAAACCTCTCTTACCGCAGCAACAATGTGGAGAACCCACAAGACCAGACTTATCCACCACAAAAACCTCCTGGTTTTACTTCACAACCAAACTATCAACCCCAATCTCAAGGGAACTATCAAGCTAAGCCTCAAACCTATTCCCATCCTCAGCAACAAATGAATGCACCACATCCTCAAGGTCAAGTAGATGACACAACTGCTCTACTTAGACAAATCCTTGAAGGACAAGGGAGAGGTGCCATTGAACTTGCCACACAAATGAAAGCCATGCACAACAAGGTTGAGAATGTATATGGTGAGTTAAATGCCAAGATTGAGAGGTTGCAAACACAGGTCCAGGGACAAACTTCTTCCTCTTCAACAAGACAAATGGGTTCTTTACCAGGAAAACCAGAACCAAACCCAAAGGAGTTTTGCAATGCCATCTTCAAGGAAGAAGTGAACAGAGTCACTAGTATGAATTTCGAAAAATCAAAAATGGATAGCCATGCTGATGAGAATGAAAGGTCTATTGAAGAGATCTCTGCTCTCCTATATGGTTATGTTGTTGAGGGTTTGGTGGTTGCTAAAGTTGAGATAACTGAGAAAGGATCAAGGGGTAAGGAGATAGTTGCCAAGGAGGTTGAAAAGAAAGATGAACCAAGTGTTGCTCTTCCTCTTTATAGTCCTCCAATTTCATTTCCACAAAGGGTTCTCACAAAGGCCAAAAAGAAAGTGCTCTCAAGTTTTAAAGCTAATATGAATAGAGTTGGAGCACCTTTGCCTTATGTGGATAGCTTGTCTCAAGTTCCTAGCCAGATAGAGTTCATCAAAGTTATTCTAGCAAACAGAGAGAAGGTGGAAGAAATCATGGGAATTTTTGATTCACCAAGTGAACAACAACCCAGACCAAAAACACTTTCCAAGCTTGAAGATCCATGCAGATTTACTATACCTTGCTCACTTGGTGCTTTACAACTTGATGATGCCTTATGTGATTCAGGAGCAAGTGTTAATGTGATGTCACTTTGATATGTTAAAGAGTCTTGGGATCAAAGACATGAAGCAACCCTCTTCTTCCATCATGTTTGGAGGTGCTTCTTCAAAATCTCCACTTGGTTTGATTGAAGACTATCCACTCAAAGTTGGTGATTGCACTGTTCCAACAGACTTCATGGTAGATGAAAGAAACCAACAGGCTGCCTCTCATACTAGGAACTCCCTTTCTCAACACTGTGGGGGCAAGCATTGATTTCCCAAATAAGAGAGTAACTCTTCTTCATGTGAATCCCAACACATCCTATCCTATCAAACCTTCCTCTACAATGTTTTGTGGAACAATCACTAGTGAAGAAGTAGCAACTAAGGAAGAGCATAGAGACTTGAATGATCAACATCAAGAGCTCCAAGTTGATAAAGTGGGTATTAAAGAGACTACAAAGCTTGATGAGGACATTTTTGATGGTGAGTGTTTAGACTCTTTATTTGATGACCTCAAAGGAGATTCTAGAGAAGGGGATTTGGGTCAAGCAAATAAAGTTGCTGACAAGAAGAAGAGGAAGAAGAAACAAAACCACCCTCCCACCATTGTTTCATCTCCTATGACTTTGTGTTTGCATCCCTTGGGGCTTGTTGATGGAGCAATAGAGTACAAAGTGAAGCACAAAGGTCTTTCTTCACCCTTTGCAAGTGCCAAAGCCAAGCTAGATCTCAAGTATCATTATGACAAAGATAAGCTTCATGAACTTCTCTCAAGTGTCATTACTATCAACCTCCAATCTCCTTCCACCAATTCAACAGGATCTCAAGGGAGCACTAAAGCTCCTCCTATCACTCCATTCCCTAAGGTTCACAACTAGGCACAAGGTATGGTCCTAACTTTCCATTGTATATATCATTTGAGTCTTGTTTTCTTTATTTTGTTAGTCTTTCTCTTGGACTTTTCTCACACAGGGACTGTGTGAATTAAGTTTGGGGGAGGGACTAACCATCTAACATTGTGTTTTGTTTTGATTTTAATATTTTGTGTGATTCATTGTTAATAGCTTTGTTTTGAGAAAAATCAAAAAAATTTGAAAATTTTCAAAAAACAAAAACAAATACATGTAGCTTTGCATATTCATTCTTGTGTTTAGGATTGAGTCTAGAAGCATTTAATATGCATTTGCATTTGCATTTGGGATAATAATGAAGCTACCTTGTTAGAAGTAGAATCTTAGGATTGAACCCACAGCCCTCATTTATAGTTCATTGGTGCTTGTTTAACCTTTGGGAAAAAATGAAGAGTCTAGACTTAAAGCATTGTGTCACTTGAAAGCATTTTCTTCTAGTGTAAAGCTTGCATGATCATTGCTGCATCTCTATATTATTTGAACTTTAATTTGATTTTAAAATTATCTTGCATATGGACTATGAATGCTAGCTCATGAAACTTTCATTTGGGTTAACAATCTCTATTTGCCACTCTATTTTGTTTAACCCAATCTCTTGCCATACCTTTGAACCCCAACTTTTTCTTTCAAGCCTTGTGTTAATTTGTTGAGTGAGGCCTTTTTCTTGATAATGCTATAGGTTGTGAAATCTTGAGAGTATTGAGAATGACAAAGAACTGGCTCTTGTTTTAGCTAGGTTTGGAATCTTTATAGCTAGCTAATAGGACTGGTTTTGAAAGAAATAGGTGGTTAAAATTTTGATTTGGGTAAAGGTTTGGAAATAAGAGAGATTAAGAAAGAAAAAAAAAGGAAGGAATTACTTGGTCAAAAGAAAAAAAAAAGATTTATCGCTAAGGTTAAGTTTGGTTAAAAACACTAAGTCTTTTAAGAAGAAAAAAAGAGAAAGAAAAGTTTAACTGATGTCTCCTAGAAAAGTTTCATAAAAAAAAGAATGCTAAAGCGTAGTTTTATAAGAATAGGAGTTCATCAAAAGAAGTTCAATGAAGTAAGAAGAAAGAGAGTTTGTGTTTAAAGTGAAGCCTTAGAGATATTCAAAAGTATAAGACCATAAGTAAAGAAGAGAAAGGGTTTAAGTAGAATCAAGTTGTTTTTTTTTGGGTTTGAAAGAAAGATAAGAAAGATGAGAAAAAGGGTAGAAAAGCTTTTAGGTGGGTAGAACATCAAGAGCTAAGCTTTGTATGCCCAAATTATTTTCAGTCTTAGATTGATTTCACAACTGTCTAGCACTCCTCTTTGTTTGAGAGTAAACCACCCAAAAACACCATTGCCAACCTCTTTATAAAAAGCCTTTCCCTTAAACCAATTGAGATTGATTCATTTTCCATTTGCAAGATCACACCAAACACTTTAGTGGATGTGAAAGAGGTGCTCAATAGGATTGCAAGTCTTTACCAATAGATAGAAAGTGAGCTAGAGTGGTGTATTGTGAAAAGCATAGAAAAATATTTGTAAGGACTTTGATTGATCTTAGCACCATTGAATTACATTTAAAGACTGTGGTTTGAATCCTTTGTTGATGCTTTTTGGTTCTGTATCCCTTTTTCAAACATCTCTCTCTCACTTTTTGTTTGGTCCTTGCTTGAGGACTAGCAAGTTATAAGTTTGGGAGAGTTGATATCTTGTGTTTTTATGTAATTTTAGAGCTTAATTCTTCATTATTTTGTGCATATTTATGAGCATTTAGGTTGTTTAGGTTGCATTTTGCATCAAGTTTGTTATCTCAGATGATGGAGTAGAGATGTACAAGGAAAGTGTGATTTGGATCTAAATAAGTCAATAATTAGCAATATAATGGAAGACACACATTTGGATGCACACAAGATGATTGATGATTCGGAACCAGTTTGCAGTCCCTAAAAGATCGACTCGTATGAAGACCTTTCTTTGGGATTTAGCTCCAGAGTTCTTCATCTAAGTTATTGGAAATTGAGTAAGCTTTGCAATGGAGGTGATTTCAGGCCAATCAGATGTGCGTGTAAAGAGTTATACCTGTTTGAGTGAACATATATACAGCTAGAGTGAAGACAGGAGCCACACGCGGCCAAGAGCAGCGGCCAAACGGTGGCCGAGTGAAGACCAGCGGCCATCCCAATCGGTCAAGAGCTGGCCGATGGAGTTCAGTAAGAGGAAGATCGTTTACAGCAGCGGCCAAGCTCAATCGGCTAAGCCATGACCGTTGGAACCACGCGACCTCATCAATCGGCCAAGCCATGGCCGATGGAGCTCAAGAAGAGAAAACACTGTTTACACCAGCGGCCACCACCATCAGCCAAAGTGTGCCCGGGCATCCCAATCGGCCATCTCAATCGGTCAAAGCATGGCCGTGTGAGACCATCACCAAACTTGTTTTAGTTTTGATCCGGGTTTGACCCGGTTTGAACTGGGTTGATCCGGCTCCCTTTTATTTTGCTATAAATACTCTAACCCTATTAAGGTATTAAGGGGAGACTTATCTCTTATCTCTTATTTTTGGTTTATCTTTTGTTTATCTCTTGTTTAGCAGCCACTTAGGATTCTTAAGCTTATTTACTCTTGGTTTGTTGAATGATGGAGTACTTCTAAGTTTTTTAATAGCAATTTCTCTTTCAAATCTCTTAATTTATAATATCTTATTATGATTTCACAAAGATCAAACTATTTCCTTTGTGTGATCATGATGATGAGTGAGTAGATCATTAGAACTTTGAGCTAGGTAGATTAGGGAGATATATGATTGATCTTTGATGTCTAGAGCCTTATTTATGTGTTTCCTATCTTGTTTAGTGTTAATAATGCTGGAAAGCGTTGATCAAGCTTGAATCTAGACATTAGGATTTCCATTGCCCAGAAGGTGTTTGACGAAATTCTTGAACCAAACTATTCAAGGGCTTTGCACTCCTAGCCAATGGAAATTGATGATTAGGGTGCTTAGTGGTATTAAGACTTGTTCTTAATGCATGCTAGCTTTGTGATTGCCTTTGGAAAAAGTTGATTATCACTTGATTAGCATAGGAATCTCTACCATGGAAATGGATTGATTGCATTATTGTTCTTAGCCATAGGATTGTTCTTGATTGTTGCCTGGACATCTAGGATTGGTTAGCTATCTCCCAAGTCAATTATCTTGCCCAAGGTTCACTTGTTTAATCTTGATTCAAAGTTTGTTATTAGTTGTGTTCTGTTTCTTTTCTTTAATTTGTTTGCTAGTTAAGATTGTTACAACAAAACCAATTTTTTTTAAAAATAGATTAAACAATTTTGTGTATTCTTAGTGAGTTGATTAATGCAGATTGTGGATTGATAATTTAATTGACTGAAATATACTACATCAAATTTACTCATGAAACTCAATGAGATTTCATTTCAGATGACTTAGTTTACAAAATTTTATAAAGTTGGATCAGCCATGAATTTATATAA
This sequence comes from Camelina sativa, assembly GCF_030686135.1. Taxonomy (NCBI): domain Eukaryota; kingdom Viridiplantae; phylum Streptophyta; class Magnoliopsida; order Brassicales; family Brassicaceae; genus Camelina; species Camelina sativa. Next base: position 8,107,666 of record NC_141892.1, read on the forward strand.
TGGAAAAAAATAAGCTACTCTCCAAAAATACCTAGCTACCAATAGTATGACAACACTTTTTGGTTTAAAATTAATTAATAAAACTATAATAACTGAAAAACATTCTCTAGTTGTTTGTGTGTTACTGTGTTAGTGACTTTGTTGTGTTACCACCGGAATTTGAAGGCGCAAAATGCATTTTGTTGACAAAAAAGTTATGATCTAATAGTTAAGCCAAAAATAATTTAACATGTAATTACTATCCATAAAAAATGTATCATCTTAAATTGAATAACAAAATCAACTAAATAACGTGAACGAGAATGTTTTAGTCATCATCTATCGATCTGTCTATATAACCAAAGCACAAGTGAACAGAGAAAATGTTATACACGTACTCGGTTTGTTGAATTCGAATTCGAAATCTGGAGGCTGGAGCAATCAAAAATCAAAATATACGATTCAACAAATTATATATAGGAAAAAAACAAATCTCTAAATAGCATGAGGTGCAAATAACTAGGACAAGGTTACTTTGTATCAAAATTATGAATCCAATTTATTATATTTTGGTTTCTTTCTCATTGGACAAAAATAAATTCTCACAATATTTAATAAATCTCAAAGCATGCGGTTGGATCATGTCAGTCAGTAGCGACAGTGACAACGTAAATTAATGGATCCGATAAGTCTCCGCTCGTTTGCGTTGTTATTACCACATCAACGTTTTCTGCGCACGTTAGCTTTCTGGCTCTCGTAGCTTCTTTCTCCCAGTCCGTAGTAGCCACGACATAAAGCATCATGGAAGCACAACACATCTGAGCCGCGAAAAGACCTAACCAAAGTCCGCAAAATCCATATCCGGCCCAAAACGTTAACCCAACGGCTACAGGTGTTCCAACGAGATAAAACGCTCCTAGATTTATGTTGGCCGCCTTGGACGGCCGCGCGGTGCCTCGAACAACCCCGCAACCTACTGTTTGTGGGCAGTTCCCGAGCTCGCAGAGCCCAAGAATTGGCAGAGCAGCCGCGGTTAATGTGATGATATCAACGTCGTTTGTGAAGATCCGTCCCCAGACATCGCTGACGCCCCAAGCAAACGCAGACGCCGTCATACCCATTACCCCAGCAAAGGAAACCGCCACTATGGCTGATAACCTAGCCGTGTTCGGGCGGTTTGACCCGAGTTCATTACCTACGCGGGTGGAGACCGCAAGCCCTAGAGACGAAGGGAAAATGTAAAGCAAAGACGTCGTTTGAATAAGAACGCCCATTGCTGCCACTGGAGTACTAGGGTTTATGAGCAAACCACATAGAACAGTCATGATCTCGTACCACCACCACTCTAGGCATAACCCAACGCAGCTAGGTATGGCTAAGCTGATCAGTGGCCCCCAGTCTTTGAAACATTCCGAGCTGGGGCGGGTCCACGTTGGCTGGTGTAGACCTGCGATCCAAACGTGCGACACGAGGAAAATGACAACAACAAGATTTGAAGCGGCTGCGGCCATTGAAACACCTATGAAACCCCATCCGAGGTAAGAAACGAGGATGAAATTGAAGGGTATGTGCAAGATGGTGCCGGCTAGTGTTGCGATGGTTAGCGGGGTCGTGATACCTTGTGCGCGAAGGTATATACGTAGAGGGTGAAGAAATGAATTGGTAAGCAAATCAGGAATAGAGCATAGGATATATGTTTGAGCCAACGATGAGATAGTTGGATTTTGATGAAGGTAGATCATGATCTTCCCCAAGTTGAGCCATAAAGCGAGGATCGCTAGCGAACTTGTGAGTAAGAAAAGCACGGTTCGTTGGAGAGTTAGAGAGAGGAGTTTCGGCTTGCCGGCTCCAAATGCTTGTGAACAGAGTGGGTCCATACCGAGTGCAAGGCCTGAGAGAACGGAGTAGCCAGTGATGTTGGCAAAGGCAATGGCTAGGGATCCACCAGCGAGCTCTAGTTCACCGATATGGCCGAGGAAGAGCATCGAGATGGCAGAGCGAGCGTAGACGATGAGGGCGGCAAGGATTGTCGGGAAGGCTAAGGAGAAGAGAGACTTCGCTTCTGTTTTAAGCTCAGTGATTGTCGGGAAAATGGGGGTAGTGTTTTGCTTTTCCAGATCTATCTTAGGAAGAAGATTTGTGCGACTGGTGATGTTTGGGGTTTCCATATTGTCTGTGTGAAAGAAACCAGAAGAAGAAGATTAGAGTTAATGGATATGATTATTTGTGGATGTCTAATGTAGAACTCTCCTCTCTTATTTATACACATATACCTACGTTGACATCACGTCTAGCCAGTTGAATTGGTCATAAATATAAGAAGTCAAATATTTATTTATAAGATTGACTTTTTGATTTTATGTATATAAAAATTAATTACATATCAGAATTTTTTTTAACTACAATAGGAATTCTTAATATTTTAAGATATTTAGGCATTATTACAATAAAAAACAAATTTCTTTGGATTTATAGTATTGTTTTAGCATTTTTGTTTTTTTCTTTGATAGTAAAATATCCCCCCAATTATATAATAAACATAAAAAATTCATATTTCCATAATAGTCATATGAAAATGTCTATTTTCGTAAATATATCTATTTAAAATTGAAATTATTTGCTTAGAATATAAGGGAATATCATTACTGGAATTGATTTATTAATTTGATTAGTTGTAAAATTTAAAATTTAAAATAAATAATAAATGTTATCTTTGAAAATATGCGTAACATATTGTAGAACGCCACGTGACATTTTTTACGATAAGTTACTAGATAATGTTATGCATTTCAATAGATAGTAGTAGAATCCTATTTATGTTATCTTCTTAAAATATAAATTAGTTTTGGGCTTAAATACTAGATAACCAATCTTTACTAAGCAAGATAACACGACTTAGTGGAATCAAACTCCAACAAAGTGTGTTATATATAACATTTTTCAATTGTCTTGTAATTTAAACCGTGTAATTTATATTATTTTCTGTTTTTCGAAATTATCTACATACTTTTTGTCTGTGATGAATCTGTTTATTTAATTTTGATGAATCACTTAACGACAACGTACGTGTATATACTTTATAACGTTGTAAGAAAACATTAGAGGAGTTTGGCCCTATCCGTCAAAACCAAAACTAGTCGATGTGTGAGGTCGTTTAGGCTTTTATTGGTTTGCTAACGGTGTAATAAGGCCATTAAAGATCAAACAGAGAAAGACATAGGTAGTCAGAAGAAAGATGAAGTAACCTCGCGAACGAGACACAAAACCCTAGTATTTGTATCAAAATCCGGGCCATGTATGATGACTGATGAGTTCATTTTACACGACATATTCAAATTATATTCACAAATTCGATTATTTTGTACGCTTCTCTCAAAGTCAAACGGTAACTAAAAATTATTTATCTTGTGCATGTAATAGGTTAAACAGCTAAATATGTTCCAAAGAACAATTAAACTGCAGGAAATGGTTTCGTAAAGCAACTTGGCGTGTGATCCTGACGTATCTTGCGCTGCAAACAATATAAAGGTGATATCATCTGCAAACCTTGGGATACTGTACAAATTCTAATTATCTCACAAATTTTATTTCTAATTTTTGTTTAGAATTCTTTTTTAAGTGCAATGCCAAATGCCACTAAGTTTCTTTTCAATTTAAAGTGCAAATATTGTTTTCAGTAGCAATATCTTTTGTTTTTCTTCTAGACGATATATTATTAATTTAATCGAAATAAACTCCATTTCATAACACGAGAAAACAAATAAAACATTCTAAATCATTACAATAGTCGACTGGTATCGATCAAAATTTGGGCAGGGCCGCAGGTGGAATATTTTTCGTACGAACCTAATTAACTACTTGGCTTACATATTATCAACTTGAATTCACAGCTACATCTGTTGGACCAGCTTGTCTCATCAACTGGCAAACACAGTGAAGAAGCTAGAATTAGATTCCAATTTCAAATTATGATATGCAAGTTTACAATAGCTGATTATAGCATAATTCGAGCACATAATAATCCATACGTTATTAAGACTCATTTAGTTACAAAATTTATAAACCTGGAAGTAAGTCTCAAACTTTGCCCGGAGTTCACTGTGCTCTTTCTTAATATCACGTAATGCTGCTTTTATTCTTCAAAAACAAAATTTTCCACAAAATCTATTTTGTTAACGAACATTAATTTCATATCTATTATAAAAACTTATATGCACGTATTCGATAATACTTTGAATATATATTTGTTACAGGATCGGAATGAAAAAGAACGTTCTTACCCTTCTATGTTGCCAGCTTGTAGAAATGTGTTGGCTTTCTTAAGTTCCTCAAAAACTTTGATAGCGCCGATGCTGTATGGGAAAATTCAGTATTTAATTAATGTTTATTAATGTCAAATTCTTGTCTATCATATTTAAAACTAGATTACAAAAATATTATTGTCACTAGCCTGGCGCTGCTGCTTTGTAACCGAAGAATGCATTTGGTAATCATGGGTACCTCTATCGGCTCTCGCTCCCTGTTTCAAAATTAATCAACATATAGACTTTACATACCAACCATTAGTCAAGTTATAAATTAATCATACATTCATACCAACCATTTCGTCAAATTATAAATTAATCATATAATTATCGTTCAATATATATATATATATATATATATATATATCCGGTCCAACAGTTTACGGTATATATATATGGCACTAGGCAAAAATAGATTTATGGGGTCTTTTAGTAAAAAAGCAAGAAAATAATGGGTCCTTTAATTTAAGTTAAAAAAAAATTGGCATCTAATCTTCAAATTTCAAACCTAGTTTTTTAATACACAATCTAATTTATCTATCATTACATTATATAAGTTCTAACAATGATGCATTCCATGAGTGTAATATCAAGTGGATTTCAACTGGAGTGAGAGAGATGGGGAAACTCACAATTCATGTTCCAAAGCAGCAATTACATTAGGGGAATCTCTGAAATAAAGAGTTATTATTTCTATAATAAAATTAGGGTTTGTGTCTTTAGCCAAAACCTCAAGTTGAGTATACTGACAATTAAGGTACCCCTGCATCAATATTTATTTTGAAAGATTAAACGAATTCCTCATTGTAAAGTCTGTATCTTTACAAAAAAAATTTTGTTTCATGTCTAAAACGAATAATTTTATAAAAACAAGTAATTCAAAACATAACTCAACCGAATTTCTCTGTGTCAATATATATATATACGCTTATATGTGCATTAGTTTGAAAATTACTAACCTCGTCGAACTATTTGATCACCATTTAAACTAACAAACTATTTGTTTAGAAATAAGTTTTTGCAATCTACAGAAGAATATATAGTTTTTTGCAAAATGCGTGTACATGTTGCATGTACAGAAATCCATATAAATATGGCAATAAAGTGAAAGAATAAATTTGTATAATTTAATGACAAAATCTTGAAGCAACATGCATTTGCACAAATTAAAATTGTATGTGGGTGAAACAAATCGTACTCGACCGATAATATGTTTTTACTTAAAGATCAATTAATTACATAATATGTTTTCTCTTAGATTATTTATCGTATTTTCCAAGGAGTCATGGGTGGTACAATGACTCTAATAATCTGTGACTTAAAGAAAGCCTGATACCAAATCTTGAAAAATAAATACATAATCTGGAATTAAAAAAAAAAAAAAAAAAACTAAACAGTAGAATCCTTTTGTTTAGATGGAGTTACAAATTGATTCAAATTTGTGTTTTCGTGTCGGTATAAGTTTCTGTAATTGGCTTCTCCAATTTTGTGCAAATTAAATTGGTTTAGTACAATAAAAATTAGTTTCATTTTCTTTTGGGTCAAGCATAATAACAATCAGTTTGATAAAAAAAATTTCGTCGACAGTTCATACATTACTTAAACATTGTTTATGAAAAAGTGTTGAAACGGAAAAGGAATTTGATTGTACCTCTACGTACAAGCCGGTCCATAGTTTTTTAGATCCTAAGAGGATTTTAAATCTGTGTATTAACTAAAATATATGAAACCTTTTTACTTTTTAATATATTACTAAAATACTATGATTTTTTTTTGTTTTAGATAAGGTAGATAAAGTTTTGAATCTTTGGGAAAATAATAATCAGAGATTTCAGAAAATCTGTTTCAATAAAGGTTGTTAAAACTTTAAATGGATTCTTGATAAAGAAAATGAGACACGATTAATTGTACAATGTTCCAACCGTTTCTGTCTGTATTCGAATTTTTATCTTTTGGCCATTTGATTCTTTTCTTATCCGACGGTCTAATTTGCTACTCTAGAAAGTTCGTAACGTAATCAATTATTTTTCTGTAGATCATAGTGCATGCATATATTTTACCATATTTCTTTATTATTAACTGATTTTTCTATGAATTTGAGAAATAAAAGAAAGAAAGATACATGAGTCTTCATAAGACCCAATTCCATTTCCCGCCTAATTGCAAAAGAGTGAATTATAGTAGTCAGACTAGCGACCAAGCAAGATCGCTAAACTAACCGAAGCCGGGAACTAGATGAAACCTCGTGCTAACTGTTTTCTTTTGTCGATAACAAATTGACAAGATATATATATAGTGGTTGTACTGTGACACATATATATTTATTCTTCAAAGATAATTTTCTTCTAGGGACATGCATGAATAGTTTCTCAAAAGGAGAGATGATGATCTTCACTGTGTAATTTCATTATATATAAATATTCGTTTTTATCAGTTTTCAATATTCTCTTTAATTTAGGGACTATAAAAAAGATTTTTTTTTTTTACCCGCGTAGAATAGAACTCTCGTTAGGAAAAGATTAAAGGAAATTGATTAAAAAAAAAAAAAACAAAATAAAGGAAATCAAAGGTCAAAGCATATTGATTTCTCGCGCCCGCCATCATCTAGCCCTAATTTGTCGGCGACATGGTTCCCAAATATGATAACTCCGTGGAGCGAACGGCACGCGAAATTGTGGAGAACAACGGCAAGCTCACGGCTCTGATCTCACTTTCCTCATCCATCAGTTAGTTTTCAGTTTCCTCCTTTGACGTACGGCGGTCTAATTTTTTAGTCAATCTTGTTGATTTGATCCAATTTCGTATGTAATAATCGCTTCGGAATAATTCTCTAGTGTTGATGATTCCTTTGCTTGCGACTAGTGTATAGGATGGTGTCACTGGAGGCGACCTAACTATCGGAAATCTACTGACTACTGTACTCGGTCGGTGAGATACATAAGATCCTGAGACTGTGAAGGTGAGTTCATAGTTTTAGCACTCGATGTTCTATGTTTTTCTTTTGTGTATGCTGTGACTTGAAACTTGAAAGCAACATTTCTGTGGCTACATAATGAACAGAAAGCTACTGTGGAAGCTATCCCACATCATCTGATCGATAAGGATATTAATCCATATCTTATTCTATATTCCCTCAGCCAAAGAATTCTATGATAATTGATGATAACTTACTGCATGCATTATATAATGTTTTTTTTTTTGTGACTTCTTTGTTTAGTCCACACAATTCATTTTTAAATTCCATTGATAGTCATTCATCTGTGTACTAGAAGATCGAGTGATAAGAAGAGTAGAATATGCATACTCTGTATTGATTGCCTATAGATGTTGAAATTAAAACGACAACATAAGCTAGCAAGTGGAAGATATGTATAATTTAAACCTTTATTTTAGTAATGGTGAACTCATAGCTAGCAATTCCATGCTTACGAAGAGTCAGTGGCAAATATGTTGTAATTGTAACCATAAAAGTTCTTGTTCATTTATATTCTCAAGTTCACACAAAAGTGTCTTTCACTGACGGCTCGGTGCTTAGACTGGAGGGAAAGTTTTATACTCGGTTCCCTCCTGAAAGAAATGGTTATCTTCACACTGTACCTGCAAAGGTAAAATATACACATGAAACGAGGTTGAGATACTTTGCATGATGGTATATGATTGGTAAGGCCTACGTTTCCATGATCATTTATATTGTACTTTCAGGCTATGTTTGTTGATTTTGGTCTCGCAAAGGAGCGAGAGGGCGGCTGTTATGTAGGGTAAAAAAAATAATGCATGGTTTTTTTTTTTTTTTAAATAATGCATGGTTGCTTTTACTTAGGTTATTACATCTATTGCTTTTCTACAGAAATCATTGTTCTCTTGTAAGGACTTCTGTGAACTGTATGATTTGGCAGTGGAGTTGAATAAAACAGCTCCCTGCACCATGGTGGTGTTGAATCCTTTTAAGGTGGTAACCACCACCAACTTGGAAGCAGACAAGATTATGGAGCTTGATGCTAAAAGGTGACCTGATGCTCAGAATGATATGATCCCTCTGCATTCTACAAGGTGAAATAAGCTTCGCAAAGTACTAATTAAACTCTTACACATATATAGTGTAACAGTTTTCTGTTTTGCTAATCCTTTTATTTTTTGTTGGGTTGTTGATCTAAGGTTCCCTTCTCTATAGTTATATACATTGAGAAATCTGAACAACGAATGGAATTTTTTTTAAAATCCTGAAATAATCGCTGACACCGTTGATCAACTGCGATGAATTAGGTTACTACATGGTTAAGGACTCTAAACCCGGGAAAGCTTGTGTTTAACAGAAAGGTGGCAAATAGAAAAACTCAAACCAATCATATGACCAAAATAGGATCAGTTCTGGTTTGGTTCGATATAGGTGGTTCAGATAGTTTGTTGGGTATATATTTTATCTCGTGAGATATGATATGAATAAAGACCGACTGGTTTGATGGTTTCTAAGATTCTATTCTAAAACTTGCGTCCAACAAGCCAACTCATCCTTTTTGGATTTGCCATTTACTTTGGTGGTTTGTTTTTTTTTTCTTTTCTGTTTCAATAACGGAAAATTGCATTGAGAGCACTTAAATCTTGATCACTTAAAAAAAATCTTCCCAGCACTATATCACACTGAATTGTTCACTTTTTTTTTTAATAAAATGTAAAATTTATTCGAAAAAAAACTGTGTTACATCAAATGCAGCATAGAGTTGAAAGAGTTTTTGGTAAGACTATAGCTTTAATTTACAAGATGGAGTAGTCTCTCCTCAACGTGAGGTAACCATTGATCCATATAGCATAGAATTGTTCACTTTCATGATTGTTTATTTCTGTAAAAAGACAATTGTGTGTTTTTATATATTTATTTATATTCGCAAGGAAAATATTTATTTTTTGAAATCAGATTAAAAAAAAAACATTGATGGAATGGAAACAACACTTCACGAGAAGAGTTTTTTGTCCCTACCACAAACGAACAAGGAAAGAAGGATAGTAGTATAAGAGAGAGTCACGGGCACTGAAAGACAACATCAATTAATAGAATAAAGAAGCCACCTTAATTAGTTGTGCACAAAACTATTCACATCCAAAGTTTTTAAATGTGCACCGCTCAGTGGACTCTCATCATTCATCACTCATCGCCATTCACCAATTCACTCTTGCAATACTTTATCTTTACTTCCACATTTCATTAATGGTTCTCGATGGTGGCAGCATGCGACTTTGGTACCCAACAGTGCTAACAACTGAAAAAAATGTTATCCACAGTGAATCAGTAGTGTATATACCGTTATCTGCCCAAAAACAGAATAAACTAATATGTGATCATTGTAAAATTTTTGAGTAAATAATCCAATAATGCAGTTGTGTATTAAAATTCTATTTAAATATGAAATATAATTTTTCTAACGTAATTTGGTGTTTTGCAAGACATATATAGACGTGTACGAATATAGTGATATATTCATGAATAGTATAAAACTATTTCGTGGGTATAACACTTGTCGTGTATAATAAGTAAACTGGGTTGTGTATGTGTTGAACAAATAATTTGTGCACATCTAAAATCAAACTAGTTATCTTATTTGAAAGAACTTGCATGTAATAAGTTTAGTGACACTTTATAAACGCAAAGAACAAGAGATTAACTTCTCTATGAGGTTTGGTCATAAGTCGTAACCTATAAATACCCTTTCAATAAATGCAATTTTTTTCTCCTTTTTCAAACTGTTCATGTTTAGTTTAAAACTTGTTCACTTTGGATTGGCACTACAAACTTGACATTCTTCTCTTTCCATTCAGCAAAAAAACTTTACAATCTTAAACAAAATAATTCGCTCATGACAACAAATATTTCCTGTTTGTTTAAGTCCGCATTTTTACAAGAAAATTGAATTCACATATGGTATAACTCGTGATTAGCTTTTGTAGTTCAGTGTAATAAACAAGAAACATCAATGTAGGTTGGGTTCTTTTTTTCTTGTGAGTTGGTTTTTAAAACTAAATAATAGAGTCTCCTTGTCTTTATATTTGGCATTTAGCTAGGTTTTTCATTCTACGTGGATGTGAGTGGAACCGCCCCGTGACCTCAACCCTTCTGTCTCTTTTCACCTAATTCCCTTACCAAAGTACCAAACACTCGACCACCTCTAACAACATCCACACACATATATATATATATATATATATATATATATATAAATGCACATACATATTGAGAAATCACATAGCCATATATTATTTTGGTCGTACTTTGTATCTTTGGCGAAACACAAAAAACAAAATCCAAAAAAAAAAAAAAACTTCTTATATTTGTGTAACTGATTCTAATTGTCGTATAGATGCTCAAATTCAATTCAACCAAAGCTCCCAAATTATTTTTTCTCCTTCTCCTCCTTCTCGTTATCCTTCTTTGTTCAACTCAAACACAATGCCACACCAAAGGTCTACGGTTACGACCAAGACACCAGAAGAATGTAAACACGACGAGTGATCGGACACAAAACCCGGAAGATGAGTTCATGAAATGGGTGAGATTTGTTGGGAGCCTTAAACACTCAGTGTTCAAGGCCGCCAAGAACAAACTCTTCCCTTCTTATACACTCACTGTCCATAAGAAATCCAATAAAGGTGACTTCACTAAAATCCAAGACGCCGTTGATTCTCTCCCTCTCATCAACCTTGTTCGTGTCGTCATCAAAGTTCATGCCGGAGTTTACAAGTAAGCACAAGTCGTTAATTTCTTCCACTATCTCGTTTTAACATAACTATTAATATATAACAAGTGATTAGTATGAGTTTTAGAGTAACAACATTTTAATCAAAATATATATTTGAATAATGAGGTATAGGAGACAGAACATTAATTAATTCGGTCGATCTTGCAGGGTTAATATATAAATTAATTAATAAATAGTGTTTGGTACAATTCGCAGTTGATCAAATCAATATTGGTACCACAGCTGTAGATTGATACAACAGCCTGAACCGTAGATTCTTGAGTTTTGTCTATATACGTTTTGCAGTTTTGCAATTTGTTATCACTCTATTTAAGTAGTATAGGGATTCCATATCTTTTCATATCGTCCTTTCCTGCATATGAATGAGCCAAAATTGTCTATGAAATTGAAAAGAGACACGTATCAATAAAGAAATGTATAGCAATCATATCAATGATCTCTCCCTCGAAATCAACACTATATGATCACGTGAACTCGGAATTTTGTAAGCTGGATGTATTATCAAACATAATCTCTAGGAAATTGACTTTAATAGTGACATTTTGGGTCTTTGTCTGTTTATAAAGCGCATGGGTGGTCCACATATGCTCCACGCTCATCGCCCATAATTTTAGATTGTTATGCTAGCTTGCTATTTCGTACTATAGCTATTCTTAGAAATTAAATATAACAATTCGAGCGAAATAATAATGAAAATTTGGGGGACAATATATGTGTAGAGAGAAGGTGAACATACCCCCAATGAAGGCATTCATAACAATAGAAGGGGAAGGAGCAGAGAAGACAATAGTGGAATGGGGAGATACAGCACAAACACCTGACTCAAAAGGCAACCCCATGGGGACCTTCAACTCTGCCTCTTTTGCCGTCAATTCTCCTTTCTTTGTCGCCAAGAACATCACTTTCAAGGTAAGTTATTACTTAGTACCATATACTCATAGTTGTATGATATCAGAAAAAAAAATTGTGAACTCATCGTAGCCGCGCTTTTATATGTATATAGAACACGACCCCGGTCCCCTTGCCGGGCGCAATTGGAAAACAGGCAGTGGCATTGAGGGTGTCGGCAGACAATGCAGCTTTCTTCGGGTGTAAAATGCTTGGTGCTCAAGACACTCTCTATGATCATTTGGGAAGACATTATTACAAAGACTGTTACATTGAGGGATCTGTTGACTTTATTTTTGGCAATGCCCTTTCTCTCTATGAGGTAAGCATTCTTACTTAGTGGTCTCTCTATTCTCCTAAAACATCTTAGAGAGCACTTTCTACAGTGGTGAAGCATTTTTAGATTGGTCCTTGGTATTTAGGGGTGCCACGTGCATGCAATAGCGGATAAGCTAGGAGCAGTGACGGCACAGGGGAGGAGCAGTGTGTTAGAGGACACCGGATTCTCGTTCGTGAAGTGTAAGGTGACAGGGACAGGTGTATTATACCTTGGGAGGGCATGGGGTCCCTTCTCAAGAGTCGTCTTTGCTTACACCTATATGGAAAACATCATCCTCCCTAGAGGCTGGTACAATTGGGGCGACCCTTCCCGTGAGATGTACGTTTACTTTACTCGGTCTCGTTTAAATTACATATAACGATAGTTAATCGACGTAGCTCTGACTCAACAAGCTAAGAGAACATGCCATACTTTATTATAATAGTACAACACACTTCAGTCCAACTTTACAAAACATGATCTTGTTGCCTCATCCATTACAGAGTCGTATGTCCCACCACTGCACCACTACACATCTCAGACCGACTTCAATTTTTGTCTTTTTACCCAAAAACGTTGCTTTTGATAATAATATACTTTGTGTGTGTGCGCATGCATTTGTATAGATATATTGAAAATTAAAGCCATTAACGTAGGCGTGCATCGTCTCTTCTAGTGCTGAAAAACGCATTTGTACAGAAAAAAATATGTGAATGTTTTTCAAAAAAGTAACTGTAATTTCTTTGTGCAGGACGGTGTTCTATGGGCAGTACAAGTGCACAGGAGCAGGAGCAAACTATGCAGGGAGGGTAGCTTGGGCAAGAGAGCTCACTGACGACGAAGCTAAGCCTTTTATATCTCTTACCTTCATAGACGGCTCTGAATGGATCAAACTCTAACCATTACACTTTTTTTGTTTACCATTCTCCCTAATTATAATAATGTACATTTTTTTTTCCTTTTAATAAAATAAAAATATAGATTTTTTAACATTTCACATACATGCACACCTCATTCCAATGACTCGACGCCCATTTGCAACAGCCAAACATTGCCGACCAAGTCCCATCTTGCGATACACCACTTAAATATGTTTTTTTCCGAAACATGTAAGAATTGCCGTGTGGTCCAATGTATTTTGAAACAGAGTCAAAAACTACACAAGTCTTTTATGTAGTAGGTTGGGGTTGGCGGATGTGCTTTAAAATGACTTAATCAATGGTGCGGAAGTGGTCATTTTTTTTGTATTTTCTTCTCGCAGAAAAAAACATTTTATGTTATGTTCACCAATGGGACCCAAAATCAATATGATGTGATAATAATTTATGTAAGCAAAGTGCAGGATTATGATATTAAAAAGGTTACAGATTCCTCTGAAGATCAATAATTGCAAACATCAAATCCCTTATTAGAAAACCATCACACTCTAATACACCATTGCTGATTATCTAAAAAGAAGAAGAAAGAAAGCTTCATTGATAATGTCCAAGTCAACAGCTCTCGCCTTCATAATCGCTGCTTTATCTTACTCCTTCCTCTTCTCTTCTTCACCAAAACATCACTACCACGAACTCTTTCTCTCCGCTTGTTGGGAAATCTTAACTCGAAGGTGTCGACTTTTCCTTGAGAAAAGAGAACCGAACAACCAAGAACAGAATGTTGTGAAAAGTAGAAGAGAGAGATCTTGAGAAACAGAGAGGGAAAGAAAAAACAGAGAGTGTAGTGGAAAGAAAAATAAAAGCAGGAGCACACACTCAAACTTTATCCAGTTCACTCCCGTTAACAAGGGAGCTACGTCTGGCCGAGTCTGTGACTCGGAATCCACTGGATTCAGATAGAGAACACAATAGGAACCACAAGTGATCCACTCTAATGCCCTTCACTAGCACTTAGAGCACACTCTGTAATATCCTATACTTAGAGAAAACTAGAATGAGTTTATGCTATTACAAGTTTTCTCTCTTCTCTCTTTCTCTATCGCACACCAACCGTGACTGTGATCTCTCCTTAAATGCTCCTTTTATAGGAGACATCTTCAGACCGCGTGCCCTGACCTAAAGCAGCTGCAACAACCTTTGATCGCTAGTCCAGCTCACCCAAAGACGCGGTTGCACAAGAGAACAAACACCATTGCAACATTTGAAATCACTAGAGGACAACCGTACAATGCTTTGTTCTGCAATGTGTCTGTTTCCTCCATGTGTGGTCCCAAAAGCATACCTGACCATGGTTTAGTTTACACCAACCTTGATTAGGTCTTGAGTTAAGCTTGGGAGTGTGTTTGTCTTGTTGAGTCATAGCTTGGTCAACACGATTTCACCTAGTCTTCACAATTCTCCACCTGAAATCATGATGACAAATCGTAAACTAGCACGAGTAGAATAGAGAGAGTACCTTATGAATCTAGTTGCAGGATTCCGGACTCGGTTTCCCTGAGTTTTATTACTCAGGCCTGACCTGTAGCAAGTTCAAAGCAGCCTGAAACTTGCCTACAGCCAATATCTTTGTAAAGATATCTACAGGGTTCTTTTCTGTAGAAATCTTCACCACATCAACATCACCATTTGCAATCACCTCTCGGATATAGTGAAGCTTGACATCAATGTGCTTAGTTCTTTCATGATGCACATTGTTCTTGGAGAGTGCAATAGCACTTTCAGAATCACAAAAGATCTCCACGCTCTTTTGCTCATATCCAAACTCTTTCAATAAGCCTTTCAACCAAATAGCTTCCTTAACAGCTTCGGTGAATGCCATATATTCTGATTCAGTAGTTGAAATAGAGACAACTCTCTGCAGTCCAGATTTCCAGCTTATGGTGTTTCTCCCAAGAGTGAACACCAAACCAGTTGTTGATCTCCTCTTGTCAAAATCACCAGCATAGTCAGCATCACAGTAGCCAACTAGCTTGAAATCTGAGCTCTTCTTGTAGAGCAGTTTTGTTTTCACAGAGCCCTTGATGTATCGCAACACCCACTTGACTCCATGCCAGTGATCACGGATGGGTTGGCTCATGAAACGGCTTATAATTCCAACAGGGTAAGCAAGGTCGGGACGTGTGCCTATCATGGCATACATGATGCTTCCAACTGCACTGCAGTAGGGAACTGACTTCAGGTATTCTTCGTCCCGAGCCAATTTCTCTTCTGTTGCTGCACGCATCTTGATCTCGGCTCCTAATGGAGTTAATACGTGCTTAGCTTCCTTCATATTGAATGTCTCTAGAATCTTGTTTAGATAACCTTATTGTGACAACCACAGAGTCCCTTCTGCTCTGTTTCTGACAATTTCCATGCCCAGAACCTTCTTCGCAGCTCCTAAGTCCTTCATCTCGAATTTCTGACTCAGTTCTCTTTTCAGCTGTTCAATGGCCTCTTTGTTCCTGGATGCCACCAAGATATCATCCACATAGATGAGTAAGTAGATTAGTGAATTGTCTCCCAATTCTTTGACGTATGCGCAGCTGTCATATTCGCTTCGCATAAAACCGATCTCTGACATATACATGTCAAATTTCTCATTCCACTGTTTTGGCGCTTGCTTTAACCCGTACAGTGATTTATTGAGAAGACAAAATTTGTCTTCTCCAAACATCGACTCAAATACCTCAGGAGGAGTCATGTAGATCTTCTCTTTAAGTTCTCCGTGGAGAAATGCCGTTTTAACGTCAAGTTGCTCTAGTTCAAGATCCTCTTGAGCAACTATGGAGAGTAAGACCTTGATAGTGACGTGCTTGACTACAGGAGCAAAGACTTCGTAGTAGTCAATTCCTTCTCTTTGAGCATACTCCTTGGCTACCATTCTTGCTTTAAATCTTGGTTCTTCAACCCCTGGGATTCCAAGTTTATATTTGTAAATCCACCTGCTCCCCATAATCCTCTGATTTGTTGGTCTCTTGACCACTGTCCAAGTATGGTTCTTGGTTTGTGACTCCATTTCTTCATCCATTGCACGCTTCCACTCTTCCCAATTTAAGTCTCTTTTAGCTTCACTGTAACTGGATGGTTCGATTTCTCCACCATCCTCTGTAGTGTAGAGAGCCTCTGCTAGATAATCTTCATCTCAAAGCGTCTAGGAGCATTGACTATTCTCCTAGCTCGGTCTCTCACTAAGTGATAGCTTAGAGGAGACTGATTTATTTCAGTCTTCACATCCTCACTTGCATCATGGTGTGTTGGAATTGGAGGAATCGATCTTGCAGGCGACTGAACATCTTGAGGAGTCGTAGGATCTCCACCTGAGGTAACAATTTCTTCACTGTCAAGATCTAAATCCAGATAAGAGGTGGGAGGAGCATCACCTTCTTCAATTTCGGTTTCCTTTCTCACTGCTACATCTTTGTATGAATTATTTTCCTGAAAAACAACATTTCAGCTCACCACACACTTCTTATCTTCAAGTAACCAAATTTTGTAACCTTTGACTCCAATAGGATATCCCACAAGAATGCCTTTCTTTGCTCTAGGACTTCGTTTTCCATCATCAGTGTGTGCAAATGCAATGCACCCAAATCTTCTCAAATAGCTATATACCGGTTGCTTGCCATACCATCTCTTATCCGGTATGTCAAAATTCAGAGCTGATGATGGTGTTTTGTTGATGAGGATGGCCGCCGTATGCGTAGCCTCTGCCCAGAATCTCTTTGGGAGACCAGAGTCACTGAGCATGCTTCTGACTTTCTCCATGATGGTTCAGTTCATGCGCTCTGCAACACCGTTTTGTTGCGGTGTGTAGGCACACGCCCAGTGTCGTTGAATTCCCTTTGACATGCAATACTCATCACACAACCTGTTGCAAAACTCAAGTCCATTGTCGGTCCTTAGAGTCTTCACTTTCTTGTTTCTTTGGTTCTCCACCATATTAATCCACTCAGTGAATTTCTCGAAAGCTTCAACCTTTATTTTCAGAAAATAAACCCACACTTTCCTTGTGTAATCATCAATAAATGAGATAAAGTATTGACATTTACCAAGAGAAAGTGGCACTGATGGAGCCCCCCACAATGTCATGAGATAAAGTATTGACATATTCCAGCTTCTCTCTAGTGTCATGCTGAGCCAAGGTGAATCCCACTCTCTTTGCTCGGCCATATATGCAATCTTCGCAAGTTTCTAGAGTAGAAACCTTTTTCTTGTCAAGAAGACCTTTCCTCAGTAAGAGGGTCATGTTTTTCTGACTCATGTGCCCCAATCGTCAATGCCAAAGAACAGTGTCATCTGATCTCCTCTCTACAGTAAGTGATTCTGCAGTTGCAGGTCTCCATTGCAGCAAATAGAGAGTGTCATACCTTCTCCCTGTAAGTAAAACCTTGTTCTCTGCCATGATTTTCATAACTCCATTTTCTGATTCGAATTTGTTGCCTGCTTTCTCAAAAGTTCCCAGTGACAAGAGGTTTCTGTCCATGTGATAAGATTCATCAGTCTTATTATCGTAAGAAGCCAAAGGCCACGTCAGCATCGCTTGAGTCAAAAGAAAAACGAGAGTTGACTGGTCAGCTCAAGTCAAACGAAGTAGAAGACTCGGAGTGAAACAGAGCGTTTGCGGTTAGACGTTGAAGGTTATAAGAGCCATTGTATCGTCTTCCTCGGGGAGGGGGGGGGAATTGATTCTGAGTTTGTTATTCTCTTGCGATGTGCTTGAGATCTTGAGTGATGTGCTCAAGAGTGATCAATGCTGATCACGCTTTCTCAGATTGACTCTTCTCTCATCCTTGATTTGTAATCTCATCTCTATTTCATTTCTCAGATCCTTAATCAATACAGGTATTATTCAGAGTTATTGTTTGATCGATCTAGAATCTATCATTGGTGCGGCATAACTGGATTGTTTAGATCGCGATGGCGGAACCGAGTGAATCGGAGCCGATCGAGTCGGCAAACTTCCAGGATAACTCCACGGAGAACCTTATGCAATTCTTACACGGCGGATACCACCGGTTGGTTCAATCGAAGGTGGCACACGAAGATAAGATCCAATCGCTGGATGCGACGTTACAATCAGTACTCAGTGCCTTAGCGCGAGTTGAAATTCAGCTGGGGAAACGACCAGAGCAACCAGAATCGTCGAGTCCACCACCGCAGGTACTGTATAATCCTGATCCTTATCCGCGTGTTTCTGATGATCGGAATCTACCACTGGAGAATGATCGGAATCTACCACTGGAGAATAGAGCTAGCCTATTGCGGAAGATAGATATGCCAGTTTTTGATGGATCTCAAGTGTACGAGTGGTTATCTAAGGTGGAGAGATTCTTTCGCGTATGTCGTTACTCTGATTTTGATAAACTTGATATGGTAGCATTAAGCCTTGAAGGAGATGTTCTGAAATGGTTTAATTGGGAGATGAACCGTAGAGAGTTTCGTTCTTGGACTGAATTCAAGCAGAGACTATTGCTTCGTTTGGAGAATCTATTGAAGCGGATCCTGGAAACAGGTTGTTTGCGATTAAACAAACTGGAACAGTGGCTGCTTATGTCCCGGAATTTGAAGATTTATCTGCTCAAGTCTCGGGTTTGGATGACTCCCACTTGGAGAAGATTTTTTACAATGGCTTGAAGCAGGAAATGAAAGAAGTGATTAAGATGAAGGAACCTAAAGGCATTGATTTTCAAAAGGCTGCTGTGCTAAGAATGGAATCAAGCTCTTTTTGTCAATTGCTCAGTGAGAAGGAGAACAAGCCTGTAACACAAACTAAACAGTTTGTTTCACGACCTCCAGTTGCCCTTCCAGCTACTAAACCTTTGTTATTGTCTGGTGGTACGGGTCAAGGAGTACAAAATGTGGCGACTGTGAAACAAACAGCTCCACCACGACAGCGAAATACATCAGAAGAATTGGATGCGATGAGAAGCAAAGGCATTTGTTTTAAATGCAAAGGTAGATACTCTCGCGGGCACATATGTCCCTTGAAAAAGTTGCAAATCTTGACTGTCGTGGATGGTTTAGAACTGGAAGTGATGGTTGAGGGGATACAGATCGATGAACTAGAGGAGATAGTTCAGACTCCAGAAGTGAGATGCTTATCTCTTAACTCTTTTCTCGGTCTCCATTCTCCAAGGACAACAAAAATGGTAGGCCTTATTGGCAAGTGTAGAGTGGTAGTACTATTGGATTCTGGAGCTTCACACAATTTTATTACACCATCAGTGGTTAATAATGTTAAACTTAAAACTCATGCGGCTGGAAGCTTGGAAGTGTTATTAGGAAATGGTGCGTTTGTGCACGGTTCTAGTGTTTGTAAGAGAGTTCAGTTCCAACTAGGTGGTGAAGAATTTGAGAGTGAATTTATTTCGCTTGAAGTGGGTGGAGTAGATATCATACTTGGAGTACAGTGGCTAGAAACTTTGGGGAGATGTGAAGTGGATTGGAAATTGCAGGAATGGACTTTCACATATAAAGGCAAGAGAGTCACTCTTTGGGGAGATCCTTCCTTACACGGTCCCTCCATATCTATGAAGACTTTGGAAGCTCCAGTCCAACGTTGTTTGTTACAGGACGGTACAACTGAGCTAAATTCTGCTCAACTTTCTCAGTCTAGTTTGGTGGTCGATCCATTTATTGCCAAGCTTCTCGAGAAGTTCACGGCTGTTTTTGCTGTACCTGTTGGGTTACCACCATTTCGGGGTCAGGAGCATGGCATTACTCTCAAGCCTGGCGTTCAATCTATCACAGTTCGTCCGTACAGGTATCCACATGCCACAAAAGAGGTGATGGAGCGTATGGTAGGCGAAATGCTAACATCAGGTATCATCCGAGTTAGTAATAGCCCATTCTCGAGTCCGGTTCTTCTGGTCAAGAAAAAGGACTCTTCCTGGAGATTTTCTGTTGATTACAGGGCCTTAAATGGAGCAACAGTCCCAGATAAGTTTCCCATTCCGGTTATCGACCAGCTACTAGATGAGTTACATGGTGCTGTTATTTTTTGAAGATCGACTTGCGTTCAGGCTATCACCAAATACGCATGAAGGAGAGTGATGTTATGAAAACAGCATTTCGTACATTAGAAGGCCACTACGAGTTTTTGGTTATGTCTTTTGGCCTCACCAATGCCCCTGCCACATTTCAGGCATTGATGAACAAGGTATTCAAACCTTATTTGCGCAAGTTTGTTGTGGTCTTCTTCGATGACATATTGGTGTATAGTCACAGTTTGGAGGATCATGTGCAACACTTGGGGATGGTTTTACAACTATTACAGGACAATGTGTTATTTGCAAATCAGAAGAAATGTTTGTTTGGGGCAGCTAGTGTTGAATATCTTGGTTATATCATCTCAAAAGAGGGGGTTGCTACGGATACAGTAAAAACAGAGGCGATGTTACAATGGCCTATCCCTACTAATATCAAGTAGTTGAGAGGATTTTTAGGGCTGACAGGCTATTACAGGAAGTTTGTTAAAAATTATGGGATCATCGCTAAGCCTCTGACTGAGTTACTGAAGAAGGATAATTTTCAATGGAGTTTTTTAGCACAAGAAGCCTTTAACAGCTTGAAGAGTGCAATGTCGACAGTACCGGTGTTGGGATTACCGGACTTTGACAAAACTTTCATTTTGGAGACTGATGCCTCAGGGACAGGAGTAGGAGCAGTTCTTATTCAAGATAAACGACCATTAGCCTATTTCAGTCATGGTTTAACGGCTCGTGAGCAACTCAAACCAGCTTATGAAAGGGAGCTTATGGCTATTGTGATGGCAGTCTTGAAATGGAAGCAACTATTTGCTGGGAAGAAAGTTTGAAATACACACTGATCAGCGAAGTTTGAAATTTTTGTTGGAACAAAAGGAGGTCAACATGGAGTATCAGCCTTGGTTAACTAAGCTTCTGGGTTATGATATGGATATCATCTACAAACCAGGTGTGGAGAATAAGGTGGCAGATGGACTATCTCGGATTCCTCATCCTGTATCAGTGGCTCTAACAGCTTTGATGGTTCCGACTGCGATACAGTTACAAGATATTTACAAGGAGATTGAGTCCGATTCTGCTATTCAAGCTTTGATCAAACAATTGGATAATCCTGCGCATCAGACCCATTATCACTTAATTGGCGACAAGCTGTGGTATAAACAGAGGTTGGTGATTTCAAAATCTTCAGAGTTTATTCCTCTGCTTTTTCATGAGTTTCACGGTAGCAAGATTGGAGGGCATGCTGGTATATTGAAAACTCTCAAACGGATTCAATCTCTGTTCCACTGGGAAGGAATGTACAAGGACGTTAAGAGGTATGTTACTGAATGTGCAATTTGCCAAACTCACAAATATTCAACATTAGCACCAGCAGGACTGTTACAACCATTGCCTATTCCTACGGCCATTTGGGAAGATATATCTTTGGATTTTATCGAAGGATTGCCAACATCGAATGGCATCAATGTTATACTGGTGGTTGTTGATCGTTTGAGCAAGGCAGCACATTTTTTGGGACTTAAACACCCTTTTAAGGCAATGGATGTGGCTAACAAGTTTGTTTTGGAGGTGGTGAAGCTTCATGGTTTTCCAAAGTCTATCGTTTCTGATCGGGACAAGGTGTTTGTGGGAAGTGTTTGGCGAGAATTGTTTCGTTTGGCAGATACTAAACTGAAGTTTAGTACGGCGTATCACCCCCAAACAGACGGTCAGACAGAGGTTTTAAACAGGTGCTTAGAGACTTACCTTCGTTGCTTTGCTTCTAGTCATCCACGCACTTGGTTCAAATATCTGGCCTGGGTTGAGTATTCATATAACACAGCTTACCATACTGCTATCAAGACAACGCCATTCAAGATGGTTTATGGTCGTGACCCACCATCCTTATTGGCTTTTGAGCAAGGTTCCACGGCTAATTGGGAGTTGGAGGTGCAGTTACGAGAGAGAGACCTGATGTTGACACATATTCGGGGAAACCTACAGCGAGCCCAGGATTTGATGAAGCGTCAGACTGATAAGCATCGGCGCGATGTTGAATTTGCAGTAGGGGATTGGGTTTATCTCAAACTTCAACCGTATCGTCAAATGTCTCTGGTGAAGCGTTCTTGTCAAAAGCTTGCTGCCAAGTTCTTTGGTCCCTTCTTGGTGTTGGAACGTGTTGGAGCTGTGGCATACAAACTTAAGCTTCCGGACAGTGCTAAGCTTCACAATGTCTTTTATGTCTCCCAGCTTAAGAAGGTGATTGGTGATCCTTAGCACGTACAATATACTGATCCTCCGGAAGTAATTGAAGATGAGTTTATGTTTCCTGAACAAATTTTGGAGGTGCGTTATGATGCTACGGGTGGTAGGGAGTTTTTGGTTCGTTGGTTTGACAGACCGGAGTCTGAAGATTCTTGGATGCTCTCGAAGGATTTTGTGCAGTTGTTTCCCCAATTCACGCTTGAGGACAAGCTGTTTCTCCGGGGAGGGAGTATTGATAAGATTCATCAGTCTTATTATCGTAAGAAGCCAAAGGCCACGTCAGCATCGCTTGAGTCAAAAGAAAAACGAGAGTTGACTGGTCAGCTCAAGTCAAACGAAGTAGAAGACTCGGAGTGAAACAGAGCGTTTGCGGTTAGACGTTGAAGGTTATAAGAGCCGTTGTATCGTCTTCCTCGGGGGGGGGGAATTGATTCTGAGTTTGTTATTCTCTTGCGATGTGCTTGAGATCTTGAGTGATGTGCTCAAGAGTGATCAATGTTGATCACGCTTTCTCAGATTGACTCTTCTCTCATCCTTGATTTGTAATCTCATCTCTATTTCATTTCTCAGATCCTTAATCAATACAAGTATTATTCAGAGTTATTGTTTGATCGATCTAGAATGTATCTCACATTCGCAAGCAGAACAGTCTGACCATCTTCATTCTTGACTCTAACTGAGCCAATTCCCTTTACTTGAGACATCGTCTTGTTTCCCATTCTTACTGATCCTCCAACATCTTCGTTTAAATCTTCAAACCATTCTCGCTTGTGAGTCATATGGTAACTGCAGCCAGTATTCATAATCCATTCATCTTCTAGATGTATATCTGTAGACGACAAAGCTTCTGAAACATAGAGAGCCATAGCTTCAGCTAAGTTCCCTTTACCGCTTGATGAGGTTCCTTTGTTGCCGTTTTGATTTTTGGGCTGCGACTGAGCTTTGTTCTTGTTGGGACAAGAGTTTTTGAAATTTCCCTCCTCTCCACAGGTCCAACATCCCTTCCTGGTTCTAAACTTAGATCTAGATCTATGAGATTTGGAGTTTTTGTCCTTCTGCTCAGTTCTTCCTCTTGTCTCTGCCTTGTCATTGACATAGAGACCCTCAGCCTGACCCTTGATGCTCTTCTTGTTAGACCCAAACTCAAGTTCTTTTGAGTAAGTAGCTACAATAACTTCATCTAACGTTAAGGTGGTCCTCCCAGAACCATATTTCAATGTATCCCTTAACTGATCAAAAGGCTTCGGTAACGACATCAACAATAGTATGGTTTGATCCTCATCAGAAACTATAACATTGGTATGTTCTAAGTCGGCTACAGTATGAAGGAATTCATCGATATTACCTTCAATACTCAGATTTTCTGACATCTTGAAGCAGGGCGGATACAGACAAATATTTAGTATGGGGCACTAATAAGATTAATAATTAAATTAGAGGGTATATAAATAAATATTATACTATTTATTCAAGGAAAATAAAAAAATAGAGTGGGGCACGTGCCACACCCACGGTCAACGTGCGTCCGCCACTGTCTTGAAGCCGTATAGCTTTTGCTTAAGATAGATCCGGTTGGGAAGAAGCTTTGGACATGTACAGCTTGTCCAGAGCGCTTATCATAGCAGCTGCAGTCTGCTCCTTCTTGATCTTCCTTAGGACCCTATCAGAAACACTTAGAACGATGGTACTGCGAGCCTTTCTCCTTTTTTCTTCTAGTACTTCTAACCTTTGTTTCTCCTCTTTGGTTTCCTCTTCAGATGGCTTCTCATCTGAATCTTTTTCCACCATAGCTTCATCTTCTTTAAGAGCAACACTCAAACCCAGAATATCTAGGTGAGCCAAAAGTTTCTCTTCCACATGGTGTAGTCTCCACGACCGTCAAACTTTTCAACCTCTATCCTTGCCGATGACATGGTTCTCCGTGTTGATGGACTCTACAGAACCGTGAACAACGAACCAATGCTCTGATACCACTTGTTGGGAAATCTTAACTCGAAGGTGTCGACTTTTCCTTGAGAAAAGAGAACCGAACAACCAAGAACAGAATGTTGTGAAAAGTAGAAGAGAGAGATCTTGAGAAACAGAGAGGGAAAGAAAAAACAGAGAGTGTAGTGGAAAGAAAAATAAAAGCAGGAGCACACACTCAAACTTTATCCAGTTCACTCCCGTTAACAAGGGAGCTACGTCTGGCCGAGTCTGTGACTCGGAATCCACTAGATTCAGATAGAGGACACAATAGGAACCACAAGTGATCCACTCTAATGCCCTTCACTAGCACTTAGAGCTCACTCTGTAATATCCTATACTTAGAGAAAACTAGAATGAGTTTATGCTTTTACAAGTTTTCTCTCTTCTCTCTCTCTCTATCGCACACCAACCGTGACTGCGATCTCTCCTTAAATGTTCCTTTTATAGGAGACATCTTCAGACCTCGTGCCCTGACCTAAAGCAGCTGCAACAACCTTTGGTCGCTAGTCCAGCTCACCCAAAGACGCGGTTGCACAAAAGAACAAACACCACTGCAACATTTGAAATCACTAGAGGACAACCTTACAATGCTTTGTTCTGCAATGTGTCCGTTTCCTCCATGTGTGGTCCCAAAAGCATACCTGACCATGGTTTAGTTTACACCAACCTTGATTAGGTCTTGAGTTAAGCTTGGGAGTGTGTTTCTCTTGTTGAGTCATAGCTTGGTCAACACGATTTCACCTAGTCTTCACACTGCTTCCTTCTCCGACAACGCTTCAGTCGCTCTAAACCTCCGTACCCTCACGCGCCGCCCTCATGTAGCCGGTACAGTGGCCAACGCCGAAGCCGCTGAGTATGTTCGCTCTGTTTTCACCTCCTCCTCACTCAAATCACACGTCGTTTCTTACCAAGTATCTTTAACTTACCCAGTTCATCGCTCTTTGGTATTAACGCCAACGGAATCAGCAAACCCTATCACTTTCAAGTTGGAGCAAGAACAAGTTGGAGACAGTCCTTATGCAGATGAAGTGATGCCTACTTTTCATGGGTACGCTAAGTCAGGTAATGTCTCAGGGCCAGTGGTTTATGCAAAATACGGACGAGTGGAAGATTTCGTGAGAGTCAAGAAAGAGATGGGTGTGAATGTCTCTGGAGCCGTTGTGGTTGCGAGGTACGGTCAGATTTACAGAGGAGATATTGTGCAGAACGCGTATGAGGCTGGAGCTGTAGGTGTTGTGATATACACTGACAAGAGAGATTACGGCGGAGATGAGTGGTTTCCGGAGAGTAGAAGGATGCCACCGAGTGGGGTTTAGGTTGGTACTGTTTATAATGGGTTGGGTGATCCGACGACTCCTGGGTGGGCTAGTGTTGAAGGGTGTGAGAGATTATCTGATGAGGCTGTTGAGTTGAGCGGTGATGCTCCTCTCATACCTTCCTTGCCTATTTCTGCGGCTGATGCAGAAGTGATTCTGAAGACTGTTGTTGGAGATGTTGCTGATGGTGATGTTTATCCAGTTGGACCTGGACATGGGATCTTGAACCTGAGTTATACTGTGAGTGAATTTGTGTGTTTAGATGAGATGATGTGTGTTACTTAACGTTAAGGGATTTGAGTTATTGGAGTCTTGGATTTAGGGGGAAACTGTTATAGCCAAGATTGAGAATGTTATTGGAGTGATTCAAGGAGAAGAAGAGCCTGATAGGTACATTCTTATATATATATGAGTGGAAATAGACTAAAGGTAACTTCTGATTGTATATGGATGAATTGATTAGATATGTGATTCTTGGAAACCATCGAGACGCTTGGACCTACGGAGCTGTTGATCCGAACAGTGGGACTGCGGTGCTTTTGGAGGCGAGTAAAGTTTATGTACATGTTGAAGGATTTAGATTGTTTCATTTGCAATGAGAGAGATCTTGAAACTATTGTAGATTGCACAAAGACTAGATAAGCTCCAAAAAAGAGGGTGGAAGCCTAGACGGACGATTATTCTGTGCAATTGGGATGCTGAGGAGTATGCCCTGGTCTCTAGTCTCTCTACATTACACTTTTTATATGTCTACTTATGTAATGTTCAAAGCAGAAAAAATTAAGGGTTTGATGTGTTTGTTTTATGTAGATTGGGTCTACAGAATGGGTAGAAGAAAACAGAGAGATGCTAAGTTCAAGAGCAGTGGCCTACATGAATGTAGATTGTGCAGTATCTGGCCCCGGGTTTCATGCCTCTGCAACTCCACAACTCGATGAATTAATAAAACTAGCGGCTCAAGAGGTACTTTTTAAAAGCATTTTGGGTGGAATATAACAGTCTTTTGAGCAATCTTGAATGGTAAGTGTTAACTGTTTCTGTTGCAATGTCACATTATCAAGCTTTTTTTGGTTTAACTATTCTACAGGTCCAGGATCCAGATAACGCAACGCAAACAATCTACGATTCTTGGATAGGATCAAGAAACTCTGTTGAGGTAAGTGATAAGACTAGGACGTTAGATTAAGAGTTTTGTCTAAATGGTTAAAACTGATTTGTATACTTGGTATGTGAAGATCGGAAGATTAGGGGGCACAGGATCAGATTACGCATCATTTGTGCAACATGTTGGCGTTTCAGCCGTTGACATGCGTTTTGGAGGAGGTAGATCTCCGAAACAGTAGATGAGCTAAACATCATGGTCTATTGTATAATCACTTAGTCAATAAGCTTTTTACTCATGATTTAGAAACTGATCATTATTAATTATAACTATAAGTAAATAACAGGCTATCCAGTGTATCACTCCATCTATGATGACTTCACTTGGATGGAGAAATTTGGAGACCCGATGTTTCATCGACATGTCGCAATGGCTAGTGTATTTGGTTTGGTCGCTCTTCGGTTAGCAGACGAGGAAGTCTTACCATTCAACTATATCACCTATGCATCAGAACTCAAGGTAACTACTAATTGATATCTTTTTACATATGACCAAAGAAACTAATGGGAAAAAAATTACTGTAATGGTGTTTATCTACCATGCATGAACAGAAAAGTGCGGAGGATGTGGAGAAGCTAGGCCATAGCATAGATGTTTCTCCGTTAATCAAATCGATCGATGATCTATCTACGTCTGCACAAGGGATAAATAAAGAGAAAGAGGTAACGGGCCTAACATCGCCTGGACACGGGACGAGTACCCTTGAATTTTTTGATACTCTTTACCCGATCCCACCCTTACGGGTAATAGAAAAAAATTACTCGTACTCGACCCTTAAATAACGGGTACCCGATAAAAAATAGTTGACCCTTTAAATACCCGACCCTTTATCGGATATCTGAAAAAACGGGTACCCGGTAAAAAATAGTTGACTTTTTAAATAATAAATGTCAATAATTTCATATTCCAAAATCCAAAAAAGGAAGAACTCATAAAAATACGAAAAAAAGAACTCATAAATGTATGCAACATAGTCTCAAAAATTATAAAATTACAAACTTTAAAAATAAAAACTTATAATTTCATGTTTTCGTTCTTCCGTAAGCTGCCGTGTAGTGGAGACTGGAGAAGGAGACTAATTTGCTAGTTTATGGTCTATATATAACATATTAATTCAATTGGGTTGTGGTCTTGTGGATATATTAATTGAATTGGGTTTTGTATATATCATTTCAATGGGGCTAAATTGAACTTAGACTTTAACTTTAACTATAGATTATAAATTAATAATATATAATAATAATACAAAATAGTAACGGGTATTTACGGGTCGGATAACAAAACGGGTAAAGGGACGAATAACGGGACGAGTATTGAAAATTGAACTAATACCCTATACTCGTCCCTTACTCATGGGTAATATAATTATAATACCCTTCACTCCACCCTAAAGTTGCAGGTACCCTTTTTTCCGGGACGTGTACAAGCCGAGTAACGGGTCGAGTACGGGTAACGGGTATTAGTGCCCAGGCCTAGTAACGGCACTGGTTTTACATTTGACAAAGTGACAAGTAAAATTAGTTACTGAGAGAGTAAGTCTTTGAGTTGACATGTATGTGCAGGGAATTAAAGGAGCACTAAAAGTGAGAGAGCTAAATGACAGATTAATGGTGGCGGAGAGAGCTATGACAGACCGAGATGGACTGTCGGAAAGACCATGGTACAAGCATTTGGTATACGGACCATCCAAGTACGATGACTACGGTTCAAAATCATTCCCTGGTGTTGATGATGCAATCGAGAATGCAAAGAAGCTAGACACAAAAGCATCTTGGGAAAATGTTCAGCACCAGATATGGAGAGTCTCTAGAGGTGTAAGACAAGCATCACTTGTTTTAAAAGGTGAACTGAGATGAGCATTGGCACAATGATGGCAGTGTTTATCACAAGTTAATATGTTTTCCTCTGTTATTTCCAACCGAAACTGACTCAAATATGAAATCCAACAGTTTTTAGTGTTTACCTTTGTGTAAGGCCCATATAAAAGCCCATTAATAAAGAAGCCCAAAGTAGCTCTAGAAGCTAAATTTCATGTTTTTTTCGACCACGATTTGAGGATTCAGGAGTTGTAAAAATACGAGAGTCTCACCGTTCAGTACAGACCAGACGAAACCATGATGCTTAACCCCATTACTTTAACCCAGAAACCACCGCTCCCCTTCAATTCTCTTGGGTTTTCCGGTAATCACACTTCGTATTTTGGTAGAAGGACTCGAACTGAAGCTGGGTCGAGCAGGGCTCTTTCGTTTGGGTACAACAATGTTGGTTCACTGAATTCTGGTCGTAGCTATCGGGCTGGACGTTTCGGGACTGAGTTTGGACATCTGGGTCGGGTCTCTTCAGTCTCAGGTGGAATTTCAGGTGGCTCCGGCGGGTTAGGTGGTTCAGGTGGTGGTGGTTCCGGCGGTGGAGGTGACGGTGAAGGTAGCGGCGGAAACGGGAAGAAGTGGTCATTCCTCTCATGGTAAACTTTTCTTACTGCCTTACTACTCTCTATTCCGTTTTTGTGTAAAGCTGTTTCCTTTAAACCCAAAATTCAAAATATTCATGGATGTTAGTTAGTTAACAATATTCACAAAACTCTTATCTTGCTTTTGAATTAAACATAAATACACTTTGTGTGCCTTTTGGTTTTGATTTTCTGTGATGCTTGCTTCAGGTACCTGGCTCTTCTCTCAGATTCTCCTGTTTTGACCAAAGCTGTGACCTCAGCACTTTTGACTCTCATTGGAGATTTGATCTGTCAGGTAAAACTCTCTTAATGGTGTTCTTGAATCTCAGTAGTTATCTTATTTTTTTTCAGGATATGTCGAGATAAAAAGAAACAGTATTCATTAGCTTCATTATGTATTTTTCGAATGAATGAATCATATATGTTTAGATAATTTACTGTTGCATATGAAGTTGGAATGGAAGCTAATAGACCCAAGAGAACTGGATGTTGTTGTCTATTTCTTGGCTTTGCTTTATCATATTGTGCTAGCTATGTGGTTATTGGTTAAGCAACATTGCTTATTCTTGTTACATATGGTTGCAGCTTACAATCGATAAGACCTCATCGCTGGACAAGAAGAGGACACTCACGTTCACTGTCTTGGGCTTAGGGCTCGTCGGTCCAGCATTGCATTTCTGGTATTTCTGTGCTCCTTTCACTCTTATGACACCACAAAAGCTATATTATTTATTTTCCTGCTAAGTGGAAGTTCAGTTGAAGAGACTTATGCATCCATTGATATATTATTACATATGCTAATTCTCTGCTCTCTGAATTCTCTCAAACTCCTTAGGTATTTGTATTTGAGCAAAGTGGTGACAGCTTCCGGATTATCAGGCGCAGTTATACGACTTTTACTGGATCAGGTAGGCAAATTTTTCTTATTTTCTGTCTTAACAATTCTCTTCGCATCTTGCTTCAACTGTGTTAACAACAACAAAAAAACTTTTTTGGCAGTTTGTTTTTGCTCCTATTTTTGTTGGAGTTTTCTTATCAGCTGTTGTGACACTCGAAGGAAAACCATCAAATGTCATACCGAAGTTACAGCAGGTTAGATTCAAAGCTAATTAAACTTTTTCTTTCCACAGCATGGTGCAGGAACCTAAGTTTGACACGTCGTATCTTTTTATCTGTATTCTAATTGAATCCATGTATTGCTGATTGCGTAGGAGTGGACTGGTGCAGTGCTAGCAAATTGGCAGCTATGGATACCATTTCAGTTTCTTAACTTCAGATTTGTTCCACAGAACTTCCAGGTTTGATACTTAACTCTGTGACTACATGACAATAGGAGAGTGTGAACAATTCAGTACAGTTAAGGATAGTTATGCTTCAAACATATTGCACATAATACGCTGTTAATTCTCTCTACTTAGTATAATCTTTGACCCGTCATAACCAACAACAACTTATATTAGGTGGTTTCATGTTATTGAGCACTTGTTAAAAGCATATTTTCGTATAAATGACACTAGAATGACATTAGCTAATAGGCTTAGAAAGATTCTCCTAGCAACTGATGTTATTCTTCACCATTTTGGGTTACATTTGTTCACTGGCTCTGAGGATAAATCAATGTCTTATATATGAATCGTTGCAGGTGCTCGCTTCAAACGTAGTGGCTTTGGCTTGGAATGTGATTCTATCATTCAAAGCTCACAAAGAAGTTGTTACAAAATAGGCATGTGTCTTACATAGAGCCAACAGGTGTTGTTGGATTGTGATCGGCAGAGTTTTGGGTCAAAAATGTTCTTGTCTGCTGATGTAGCAACTGTTTAGTGCTTCGATACAAATCTTTTGGAATCCTGCAATTGGCATCTTATTAGGGTAGAAACAAGCTTGTCTATCAATCTTTCAATTGTATTAACTGAGCAAATTTATTATTTTCGAATCTTTCAAAAATTGCTGAGAGAAACTTTTGAGTTACTTCATAGTAAAATTATAAAAATCTCTGGTTTGTGAGTCTTAAACTTCCACCCAAGAGTAAAAAATTTATAAATTCACCGGACCAATCACCGACCCTCAACAGAAAGAAAAAAAAATTAAAAGTGTCTCAAAAGAGCTACAATAATATGCTTTTAAGGCAGATGATGTATATGATTAAAAGGCAAATGGACACAATTCCAATTGTGTTTTCGTTCTTCTCATCTTATTTTTTGCTGCTGTCTTCGTTCCTCTCGGATTACAGACCAATCGTCTTTTGAAATTTGGTAATCTGGTTCAGGAAGATCCATGTCATCTGCGAAAAGAAAACCCGATCATCAACGATCTCAGAGACAATCCGGCAGTGACTCGGTAGAATAACATTACAAAAAAAAAAAGGGAAACGAGATATTATACCATGACGTGAGGGGCGATCCTGACGCAGTAAACAGGGAAACCTGTGTAGAATTTCAAAGGTCCTCCTGCTTTTAAGGTTTTCATCGCACAGTCAAGCGAACCTGTGTATGGATACTTGCCCTGAGCATCCGGTTGCATTTTCTGAATCTGAGTTTTGACAAAGTCAAATGGCAGACTGCAGGCAGCAGCGCATAAACCCGAAACAGCACTTGCTCCTGCCAAAGGGAACAAAATTTCACATAACCACCAAACTCAGACATCTATATACCATGTAGGGATTGCATTACCACAAGACAAAACTGACAAGGCTTTCATATCAAGTCTAGTGCAGAATAATTGCAACAAATGTAGGAAATTTGGCACAAAAATCTAGTTTTACCAGCTCAGAAATAGAACTCACGGCTAGTTAAAAGCTGAAGGGTTGAAAAGGAGTTAAGGAGTATGCATTGGAATCAATATTGGACTGGTCTAGGATATGGCTTTGGGCAATGGTGGAGAGTTTAGAAACTCTCATTAATCAGGAGATATATGCTACAAATTTAAATTTCCAAGACGATTCTGAGTTACCTGACTTTAACTGCTAATTACCTTTTATTCAAAGCAAAGTTCTGCTCATAGAAGAAAAAAATATCTTCATACTGTATGAGAAACTTGGAAGAGCATCTTACCTACAACCGTAGATGTCTCCCCAAGACCAATATTATCTCTCATGTATTCAGCAGTTTGATCATAAGATGCAAGCATTCCCATGTTCAATGCCATCGCCCTGACCACAGTAGGCCCACAACCTTTCCAAAGTGCTAAAACTCCTTCATCAGCGCTAATACGGTACAGCGCATGGAAGGCATTGGTATAATTCCTGCGCTGAGCTAACGGCAAAGTATTGTCAGCTTGCATTCTGATAAGTGCTAGATCGGCTGGACTACCAACGGTAGCACCAATAGCACCAGCTGTAAGACCACATAGAGCCTTCTGATACAGCGGTAGTGGCTTTCCATCGTTAGCCTCACTTGCCTTTGCAGTCAGCAACCTAATAAGATATAATGACAGGAGAGAGGATGATTTATCCGTAACCATATTGCAATAAAAAACTAATTCATTTGGATGGGCTCAAGACAACACACAAATGACTAACTTACTTGAATGATCCAAGACGGGCAGTGGTGTAAGTTGCTTGCCTCAACAAACCAGCAGATAGCCCCTATTGCAAAAATTCACATCAAATAAAGCTCAGGAGACATCTTCATAGCAGAAATCAATTCTCTAAATAGCTGAGAATCAGACCCAGAAATGCAGAAATCATATCCATTACAGATCAACAGTAGTCATGAATATCAAATAGAAAACATACTACGTAAATGCATCAAGATATATCTTATCAAAATCCAGAAATATAAATCAATACCTTGTAAAAGGCACCAAAACCCTCATTCTTCAACATAGTCGTGGTCACACTGGCGGCAGATCCCTGACCTAGTTGAATCCTCACCTTCGCATCACAACCATGAACAAAGTATTAGCTCATTAGATTCACATCATTCACATTGTGATGCACCTAACAACTGTAATTCAAATAAAAAATCCAGATCTGAACCAAAAGCTCTCAGCTAAACATAACAACAACAACAACAACAACAGCAACAATTCAAATACAAAAAGAGTACGGAGAAATGAGATTTTGATTTATAAGCCTGAAAACAAAACTCAGATCTGAGAGATAAAACCTCCAGACTCGGATCTGATGAGAACACATTTTACAGATTTCTGCAAATTTATCAGTATCAGCAAATCAAGTAAGAATTGTACGCATAGACAAGGTTCAACAAAAGATATGATGATAGACAAAACAAGGTATCCGGAATCAATTTATGTACCTTGATCATATCGATCGGCTGGATGACGCAGGTAGCGAGCATACCGGAAGCACCGCCATTAACGAATGGCTTGACAGTAGTCCAGACACCAATTGGAGCTTTCTTCTCTTCCGCCATCTCTCTCTTTTTGCTTTTTTTCTTTTCGGAACGGACTCAAACGAAATCGAGAAGGAAGAGAGATTCCGCAGAGAAGGAGAGAGAGAGAGATTCACTTGGTGGAGAAAGAGATGAAGTAGTGAAAGCTTTGTGGGCTTTATATATTAATCAACAGTACCCAACTGAACTAAACTGCACCAAACAAACCCTTGTATTTTTTCTTTTTCTTATCAGATCTGATCTAAAAATAAATCCTAAACATTTTTCTCCAAAATTATTAATTTGGACTTCACTTTTCAGATTTACGCTAACGCTATCCTAAAGTATTTAAAGTTTATTTATTACACCTTTACTTGAATCTCGTTAACAATTTAAATTAGTTTTTACGATTTAGCAGCAATTCGTCCATTTCTAATTTTCTAATAATTATTAAGTTTAAATTTCGTGAATGTTATAGGGTCCAATAGAATTCTTCAGTTTATTGTAGTTGAGTTTTTTTTTATAATTTGTTAAATGATTTTTTGGCATTTTTCACGCCGTATTTTGGCTAGTGGACCAGTAGAGAGAGTAGTATTTCCGATGCAATTTGGTAACAGTACTGATGCCCATTTGCGTGATGTCAACAATAAATAAATGAGAATGATGCCCATTTGCGAATTTCAACGTGGTTCGTTAGAATTCGTTGAAAATCACATAGATGTAGTAGTGACTACGACACAACGCATGCTGCTAGATGTTGGTGATCCAATATAAACAAGACGATGGACAATTTTAACAATATAACGGAAGTTTGGTACAACAAAAGCTTGAAAATGAACTCGGGATCTTCCCCAATGGTCGCTCCACCAATGAAAATGTTATCGAACCGAGATAAAACATGAAGTTTGAACGAATATTGTACAGGATTAAGACAAACATGTAGTAGTAGTAGAAATCAACAAGAATCAAAAGAGATAACAGATAAACGAAAAAACTGTTTCGGTTGCAAATATCTTGAGAAAAGGTGTCAGTAGTCTTCACCTTCATCCTCTTCCTCGTCTCCACCTTCAGCACCCACCTCTTCGTAATCTTTCTCCAATGCAGCCAAGTCTTCACGTGCCTCAGAGAATTCACCTTCTTCCATTCCCTCACCCACATACCAGTGCACAAATGCCCTCTTGGCATACATGAGATCAAACTTGTGATCGATCCGTGAAAACACCTCGGCCACTGCAGTGTTGTTGCTGATCATACATACAGCTCTCTGGACCTTAGCGAGGTCACCTCCCGGAACAACAGTTGGAGGCTGGTAGTTGATTCCACATTTGAAACCGGTGGGGCACCTGCAAAACAGAACAAAGGTCAAGTAATTGTTTATAAAAAAACAACATGAAACTAGAAACAATAGCAACTTGTTCCATTTCAAGATCATACCAGTCAACAAACTGAACGGTTCTCTTAGTCTTGATGGTACCAACAGCAGCATTCACATCTTTAGGAACAACATCTCCACGGTACATCAAACAACAGGCCATGTATTTTCCGTGCCTGGGGTCACACTTAGCCATCATGCTAGCTGGCTCAAACACGGCATTAGTGATCTCAGGGACTGATAGCTGCTCATGGTATGCTTTTGCGGCTGAGATGACAGGTGCATAGGATGACAACATGAAATGGATACGGGGATATGGGACAAGATTGGTCTGGAACTCAGTGATATCGACATTGATAGCTCCATCAAACCTCAGCGACGTTGTCAAGGATGATATGATCTGAGATATCAACCTGTTCAAGTTGGTGTAGGTTGGCCTCTCAATATCAAGGGATCTGCGGCAAATATCATAGATGGCTTCATTATCCAAGAGGACAGCAACATCGGTGTGTTCAAGTAGGGAATGCGTTGAAAGCACACTGTTGTAAGGCTCTACAACAGCAGTAGAAACCTGAGATCACAGGGGAAATGCATTCAAAAACCAAGACTCATCCATCAAAGAAACATGTAATGTAAAGAGAGCTCTTTCCCAAAAGGTACCTGAGGAGAAGGGTAAATGGTGAATCCAAGTTTAGACTTCTTTCCATAGTCTACAGACAAACGCTCTAACAACAGAGAACCCAATCCGGAACCAGTACCGCCACCAACAGCATTGAACACCAAAAACCCTTGCAAGCCAGTACAGTTGTCCGCTAATTTCCTCACACGGTCAAGGCAAAGGTCCACAATCTCCTTTCCAACTGCAATCATATAAGAAATTAAGCACCATCCAAAAAGAGCCCTAACAAATTAACACAAGAAGGAAATGGATTTCTCACCAGTGTAATGGCCTCTGGCGAAGTTGTTAGCAGCATCTTCTTTACCAGAAATGAGCTGCTCCGGGTGGAAAAGCTGGCGGTAAGTACCAGTACGAACTTCATCAATGACAGTAGGCTCAAGATCAACGAAGACAGCCCTAGGAACATGCTTCCCAGCACCGGTCTCGCTAAAGAAAGTGTTGAAAGCATCGTGCGCGACACCAACTGTAGTATCACTACAAATAATCAAAAACATTCTTCGTCTCTCAAAAAACCTTTCCGATTACAACGGAAACAGAGCAGAAACGAACGAAATTAGGGTTTATAAAATACCTGGGCATCATGCCATCAGGCTGGATCCCATGTTCGAGACAGTAAAGCTCCCAGCACGAGTTCCCGACCTGGATCCCAGCTTGTCCGATATGAATGCTTATGATTTCCCTCATCTTCGCTCAGCAGAAGTAAACCCTAATTTTGAGCGATACTGTGGAACGGACGGAGAAAGGAAGACGGAGATCGAGGAGACGAGGAAATGAGGCGGTGAGCGAGAGATCTTCTTTTTCAAGTTTATTTTTTGGTTGCATTAGGTCACTTTATATTTCGTGAGGATAAAATATTAATTAATTAATTTTAAATTAATTGGATTTGATAATTAGTTGGGGTCCGCCATTTGTGACAGCCTGCCTTGGGTCCCACGGCTCGCTTTTGTTCGAAAAATGGATTTTTATTTTTAAAATATTTGCCCACACGATCCAGTTCATGTAAGTAAACAGTGTCTCAACTTTGGCTGGCATAAAAAAATATATCTTAAGCGGTAAGCGGAGAGACTATGTCATAATTGAACCGGACTGGTTTAAACTAACGAAGGTCGAAGGATCGATCTACTTTACTCGTGTGAGGCTGGTATATATATCCGGTACCGGTTCAATGTGTTTATATGAGTGAGATAATAAATGATGAAAGTCACGTACAGATTTTTGGAGTTGATAATATTAGTAATTGTTTTTTAGATCATCAATTTCAGTGAGTGAGATAATAAATGATGAAAATTTATATGAGTCAAATGAAAATTATAAAGCCTTACGGATGGAGATTTAATACACACACACAAAATTCACTTTATACATATAATGAATTTTTTTTTCAATACGTTGTTTTCTCAAATGTCTATATCCAATTACTTTGTGTTTGTGAGAGACAAGTCACGTGAAATAATTGTGTTTATGGCAGATTTAATCAAACAATTCGTCAATCTAATCCATAGAGACCCAACCAAATGTACTAGCAAGTTATGAATTCACGCACTATGCGACGACGGTCATGTATGTACTCACTTTTGATTCGTGGATTCACTCATGATGTTGCTGTTCTACTTGGATGTTTCGTACCAATTTGATTGTCCAGATCATGAACTCAAATTTTTCCCTTTTATCTCTCCATATGTCGCTCTAATATATTTTCTTTGTCGCTCTAATATATTTTCTTTGGGTATTTTTTTTTTTTTTTGGCATCTTAGGATTATGCAGTTTATTTTGTTTGTTTGTTGGATGACTATATTTCCTTTAAAATATTTGATTATAACTTATAAGATATATGGTTAATTTGCTCTTTAACCCACTTCTCTAACTGGATGCACGGATTCAACGATTCAATAATCCTTTTAAACAATACTCCATCTGTCCCTGATAGTTTGATGTTTTAGGGAATTTTCTTTGTTTTAAAAAAATTGATGTTTCCAAAATTTTAATATATATTTTTCTTTTTAATTATTTATTTGAGTAAAAAATGGAAAAGTAAGAGAGATAAGAGAAGTGAGAAACTTACAACTTTACCCAATTGAAAAAAAAAGTAAATAATTAATTCATTATATTTCTTTTACATGTGAAATATACTAAACATCAAACTAAATAATTACATAATCATTATATATACATCAAACTAAATAATTACATAATCATTATATATACTTAACATCAAAAGGATAAATAATAATACCATGTGTATTGACTATTGAGAGTTTTTCACCAATTAAAAAATAAAAAGTAACAAAAAGTATGAAAGAAGGTGAGACTATTCTAGACACATGTCTAATTTTAACTGGTTATATTTTATTTTTTCTGATTTGTAATTTAACTAAATAATAATTTTATATTAAAATAAAATATTTTGTGAAACTTACTTAATATTTAGAGAAAGAGCATTGGAGTTCTATCACCAAAGTCTCTCGTTTAAATAAGAAATAATAAAATATAGTATAATAATTTTTTATTATGAGAATTTCTTGTTAAAAATGAGAACGATTCTCATTTGAGAATCCTTGAATAACTTTTTTCTTTGTTTTGAGAAACTTTTATAATAAAAAGTTATTATTTCATATTTTATTAGTTATTTTGTTAGTGAGAAACTTGATGAAAGACTAACTAATGCACATGACCTTACCAATATATATGCTCTAAGCTTTTGGTTCACTTAGTAGAGAACTCATTAACCACTAGTGATTTTTTTTATCACATGCACCCTTTCACCAAGTTATAATCATGAGACTTTCTTCTATGCATAACTAAACAACAACAATAGAACTTTTATGCCTTAATACCTTGTATAAGGTCATCTCCAAGTTGCTTGTCTCTCGACTTAAGCCAGCTCTCCATGATTTGATCCAAAGGAATTAGTCTGCGTTTATAAAGGGAAGATTGTTAGTAGAAAATAAGTTGCTAACTGGAGAACTTGTCAATGACTATCAAAAAGAAAAAGGACCGGAACGCATTACCATCAAGATTGACATAGCAAAAGCTTTTGACACAATTCGATGGGATTTTATCTTCAGCTGTCTGCAAGGCATTGAGGTCCCAGAACTCTATATTCGCTGGTTGCAAGCTTGCATCTGCACCCCTTCTTTCTCAGTGGGCTTCAATAGCAACGTGCATGGGTATTTCAAAGCACCAGGGGACTGAGGCAAGGCTGCCCGCTCTCACCCTACCTCTTCGTCATTGCTATGAACTGTCTTTCAATAATGCTGGACCAAGCTGCACAAGAAGGCAAATTTCCATACCATCACAAATGTCAAGATCAAAAACTAACACACTTATGCTTCGCAGATCAAGTCAGCCACTAGCATAAGTCACGGTCAACTCCCAATCCGTTATTTAGGAGTACCTCTATTCACTAAGAAGCTTACTCTTCTAGATTGTGCTCCACTCATACAAAAGGTGAAAAGCAGATTTAACGCGTGGTCTACTAAATCCCTCTCTTTCGCAGGCAGACTTCAATTGTTAAACACAATAATCAATGGAATCACTAACTTCTGGTGTTCAGCGTTTGTATTGCCAAAGAGGTGTATAAGCATCTTGAACTCACTGTCTGGTGCGTTCTTGTAGAAAGGAACAACAGAGGGCCATCACTCAGCACAGGTAGCTTGGGATAAGGTAACATCTGCGAAAACTGAAGGAGGGTTAGGAATACGGGACTTGAAAAGCTGGAATAAGGCATGCATGATCAAACTTATCTGGCTGCTATTTTTTCGTTTAGGATCTATCTAGGTAGCTTGGTTTAGAGGATTTGTCCTATCCGGAAACCTCATCAACTTTTGGACCCGAAAGCCAAACACCAAGTATTCCTGGCTTGCAAATAAGCTCCTGAAAACTAGAGAAGAGGTCTATCCTTGGATTAAGATGCAAGTGGGTAATGGACAGTCATGCCAATTTTGGAGTGACCATTGGTCTAAACTAGGAAGGATGTCGACTTACCTCCGTCGAGAGGGCTTACTAGGGATTCCCAGAGGAGCCACACTGGCAGATCTATGGTATCGAGGCGCTTGGAGATTGTCTCCTGCACGCTCTGAAGCGCAAGTTAATTACCACATTGAGCTATCCACTATCCAACTCACAGATGTCCCCGACAATTATATCTGGTGGATTGACAATCAACTTAAGGACGACCACTCTACAGGAAAAATAAGTCAAGCTCTCAAACAAAACTTACCTACGGTCCCATGGCATAAGATAGTCTGGTACTCAAGAGGGATCCCAAAGCATAACTTTCTTACATGGCTTTTTCTGTTGAATCGCAGCCCCACTCGAGACAGGTTAAGAGAATGGGGATTACAAGTCAACCCAGTTTGCTTACAATGGAGAAGATGAAAGTCGAGACCATCTTTTCTTC
The DNA here is from genome assembly GCF_030686135.1 of Camelina sativa. Taxonomy (NCBI): domain Eukaryota; kingdom Viridiplantae; phylum Streptophyta; class Magnoliopsida; order Brassicales; family Brassicaceae; genus Camelina; species Camelina sativa. Next base: position 8,147,734 of record NC_141892.1, read on the forward strand.
AACTGCCCTTTCACTTGGACCATCTGGCACACCACTGCTCGCCGCTGCTCTTTCACTGCTGCACGATCGTGGAACGGGACCATGCAGAACCTTATCGACCACAGGGGAACTCGAGTAGCAAGACGTTGCTCCTTATCGCTTGGCAAGCCACGATCTACTTTGTGTGGACGGAAAGAAATCACCGCCTTCACAGAAACACCTTCAGATTGGCGGATCTAATTATCCGCCAGATTGACTCCTTGATCAGGAATAGAGCTTTAAGCTTCTGCGACTCAAACTCGGTCCTCACATCCAATTTGCTCCTTCACTGTTTTGCAGGAAATGCTCACTGACCAGTTCACGAAACCCTAATCGCCGTTGGTGGCCAAGAGATCTAAACTCGAAGAAAAAATTTCTTTCTCAATCATTGATGGCAAACGAAGGTGGTTTGAAGTGTCTGTACCACCCAACCGTCTTCATGGTTCAATTTTGACTCCTTGATTCAATCTTGATTTTGTCCTAACTATGGGTTTAATTTAGTTACTTCTTAATTAGGTTTCTAATTAATTGGGCTTCCAATATTAGGTCTTGCCCTGTAAACATTTGTTTTTCCAGTTTTTAATTTGAATGCCTTTTAACAAAAAAAAAACAAAAAAAAACAATAGAACTTTCGTGGAAATAAAAGAAAATATGAGTAGTTATCATTCATAAAAAAATGACTAGGAAAGTAACTACAACAAAAATAAAGATAAAAAGTCCTAAAAAACCTAGAGATGGAGAATGCCAACCGAAATAGTATGAAGCAAACTAATGATAGAAAATCGCTTAAAGGCATACAAACTTCACAAAATTAAATCTTTTAGATGTGATAGGAATTTGTTAATCCTAACGTGTTCATAAAGTATTAAAATACCTATACTGAAAAGAAAACTCGCGGTCAAAAAGTAAATGTCGGCTCTCCAATACTCTAATACCAACATTCTTCAGATAATGGTCCCAAAATAAATAAGAAAAGAACTAGAAGTACTCTTCACATCCTTGATGAACCACTAGGGACTAGTCCTCCAACTTTGTGTCATTTAGACTCGCAACCTAGCTAACTATCCGAATGCATCCAATGTAGTATTTTTTTTTTTTTGGACAAAGATATTTGATTTAATTCAATCCCAAAAGGGCGAAAAGCTTACAAAGTCTACAACCTCTTAGGTGGATACAATAAATACAACAGAGATAAAATTTGCAAGAGAAAGATAGATAGGTTTAAAACCATAATTCAACTTACTCTAGATTGATCAATTAATAATAGTGTTCAAGAAAGCGGTCTAGGCGGCCGCTTAGGCGCCGTCTAGGCGCTAGGCGCTCAGCAGACGCCTAGATAACCGCCTAACCCGCTTAAAATTACATACATTTTATTTTAATATTTATTTTTGATTTTTAAATTACATATAATTAAATTATTATGTTTTATATCTATATACGTAATTATAAACATTTATATGTTGTTAATATAACTTAAATAAATGTATTTTTTTACCGTTGTTTATAAATTTTTTATTTTTATAACATATATTTTAATATAATTATATATATATATAATGTTTTATGTTGTAAACGCCTAAACCGCCTAAAAACCGTCTAGGTCCCGACTAAGTGTTCTAGACGCTAGGCGTTGGGTCACCGCCCAGATACCGCCTAGCGCTTTCTTGAACATTGGATTTAATATGATTTGTTCTTTCCCCATCGCTCAAATCATTCACTGTAACTCAGCTCGCACTAGTTAAAAAAAAACTTGAAACCTTGAATTCAAATTTTACAAGTCAAGAATTGCTATAAATTATTTATTTTAATTTTAATAACAAAGAAGAAAAAAAAACATTTAAAAGAGAATTAAAATCATAGTACACTACAACATGGACAACCTTACAGCCAGAATGACAAAATTCAGTTTGGCGCTTACGCAAAATAAAAATATCTTACAAATAGAAATTGATTAAACCAATAGAGTTAAACCACTAAACCCGATCTATTTCGGTTAAGCTATTTTTTTGTTTCCACCTCAAAACAGTCATAACGATAACACCAAAAAAAAAACCGGTAAGCAACTAAACCGGATCAAAATTACAAAAAGGAAAAAAGGAGATCGAGATCCAGATCGAATCTCACGTATTTTGTCGATGCCAAAGTCCCTCAAGGGGGCAGGCTGTCACAACTTGGCGGACCCCCAAACTAAATTATCAAATCCCATTCAATAAATAATCATTTTTTCCCTCAAATTTCATCCGAAACAACAAAAAAATAATAAAAATCCAAGATCTCGCTCCCTCCCTCACCGCCTTCAAAATTTCTCCGGCCGTCGAAGAAGAGGATCATCGCTCTCGGAATTTAGGGTTTACTTCTGCTGAGCGAAGATGAGGGAGATCATAAGCATTCATATCGGACAAGCTGGGATCCAGGTCGGGAACTCGTGCTGGGAGCTTTACTGTCTCGAACATGGGATCCAGCCTGATGGCATGATGCCCAGGTATTTTATAAACCCTAATTTCGTTCGTTTCTGCTCTGTTTCCGTTGTAATCGGAAAGGTTTTTTGAGAGACGAAGAATGTTTTTGATTATTTGTAGTGATACTACAGTTGGTGTCGCGCACGATGCTTTCAACACTTTCTTTAGCGAGACCGGTGCTGGGAAGCATGTTCCTAGGGCTGTCTTCGTTGATCTTGAGCCTACTGTCATTGATGAAGTTCGTACTGGTACTTACCGCCAGCTTTTCCACCCGGAGCAGCTCATTTCTGGTAAAGAAGATGCTGCTAACAACTTCGCCAGAGGCCATTACACTGGTGAGAAATCCATTTCCTTCTTGTGTTAATTTGTTAGGGCTCTTTTTGGATGGTGCTTAATTTCTTATATGATTGCAGTTGGAAAGGAGATTGTGGACCTTTGCCTTGACCGTGTGAGGAAATTAGCGGACAACTGTACTGGCTTGCAAGGGTTTTTGGTGTTCAATGCTGTTGGTGGCGGTACTGGTTCCGGATTGGGTTCTCTGTTGTTAGAGCGTTTGTCTGTAGACTATGGAAAGAAGTCTAAACTTGGATTCACCATTTACCCTTCTCCTCAGGTACCTTTTGGGAAAGAGCTCTCTTTACATTACATGTTTCTTTGATGGATGAGTCTTGGTTTTTGAATGCATTTCCCCTGTGATCTCAGGTTTCTACTGCTGTTGTAGAGCCTTACAACAGTGTGCTTTCAACGCATTCCCTACTTGAACACACCGATGTTGCTGTCCTCTTGGATAATGAAGCCATCTATGATATTTGCCGCAGATCCCTTGATATTGAGAGGCCAACCTACACCAACTTGAACAGGTTGATATCTCAGATCATATCATCCTTGACAACGTCGCTGAGGTTTGATGGAGCTATCAATGTCGATATCACTGAGTTCCAGACCAATCTTGTCCCATATCCCCGTATCCATTTCATGTTGTCATCCTATGCACCTGTCATCTCAGCCGCAAAAGCATACCATGAGCAGCTATCAGTCCCTGAGATCACTAATGCCGTGTTTGAGCCAGCTAGCATGATGGCTAAGTGTGACCCCAGGCACGGAAAATACATGGCCTGTTGTTTGATGTACCGTGGAGATGTTGTTCCTAAAGATGTGAATGCTGCTGTTGGTACCATCAAGACTAAGAGAACCGTTCAGTTTGTTGACTGGTATGATCTTGAAATGGAACAAGTTGCTATTGTTTCTAGTTTCATGTTGTTTTTTTTATAAACAATTACTTGACCTTTGTTCTGTTTTGCAGGTGCCCCACCGGTTTCAAATGTGGAATCAACTACCAGCCTCCAACTGTTGTTCCGGGAGGTGACCTCGCTAAGGTCCAGAGAGCTGTATGTATGATCAGCAACAACACTGCAGTGGCCGAGGTGTTTTCACGGATCGATCACAAGTTTGATCTCATGTATGCCAAGAGGGCATTTGTGCACTGGTATGTGGGTGAGGGAATGGAAGAAGGTGAATTCTCTGAGGCACGTGAAGACTTGGCTGCATTGGAGAAAGATTACGAAGAGGTGGGTGCTGAAGGTGGAGACGAGGAAGAGGATGAAGGTGAAGACTACTGACACCTTTTCTCAAGATATTTGCAACCGAAACAGTTTTTTCGTTTATCTGTTATCTCTTTTGATTCTTGTTGATTTCTACTACTACTACATGTTTGTCTTAATCCTGTACAATATTCGTTCAAACTTCATGTTTTATCTCGGTTCGATAACATTTTCATTGGTGGAGCGACCATTGGGGAAGATCCCGAGTTCATTTTCAAGCTTTTAATTTGTTTGTACCAAACCTTCTTCATTCTCTTCTTACAATGTCCATTTTTTACTTTAGGTACAATCTTGTCTATTGGGACATTGTAGAGATGTGTTCTACTTTACATTCATGATCCAAAAATTACATGAATTAGTCAGGAAAAGTAAAGTGGAATCATGTAGGGCAGAAGAGTTGGGAGAGTGAAGGGAGATCCCAAATGGGATCGGTAGGATCGAAGATTGCATATTCGGCATTCATGCTGTCATAGTAACTGTTAGGTCCATTCATTGCATATAGGGATGCTGATATCTGTCTTTCGATTTCAGCAAGACCCAAATGTTGATCGGTTGAGTTGTGGTCGTTGAGATGTCCATGTGTTTCTTCCCCTCCCTGAGCCATAGGGACCAGATGGTTCAATCCAGAGACAAGGGGCCACGAGTAAGGATGCTGGTGACCGTTGGTTTCTGGTAGCCCAATGACTGATGATTCCGGGCGGTACACATCATTGAGTGGCATTACCGTGGTGGTGGTGGTGGTTGTGGTGAGACTAGTAGCAGCCGAAGTGTAGTCGATGTTACATTCCGCAAAAGAAGAAACGGGTTTGTGTTGCTGTTGTTGCTGCTGTTTCATGCTCTGCTTCTGGTGAAGGAGGTTTCTGATCTTCAAGGACAATTGTGAGTTGTTTGGAAAATGGTTAGCGAAATTGGTGCGTGTATTGGAGCCACGTAAGAGACAGGCGGCTTCATCGTAGGCTCGAGCTGCTTCTTCTGCAGTCTCAAAGGTTCCGAGCCACATCCGTATCTTTTGCGTCGTGTCTTTGATCTCTGCCACCCATTTCCCTGAAGGTCTTTGCCTAACTCCCACGAACTTCGTCTTGTTGCCTTTGCTCTTCTCTTTTGCTTTCTGCTTTTGAGGTTGTTGACGTTCCATTTTTTTTTTTTTGTGTATGAATCTGTCTGTAGACGTTGAAAATACGTACTTATAGGGATGCATAGGTTAAGTTTTTGGTTATGTGTGTTGGTATACTTTTGGGGTCAAGTCTTAGTGGGTGCCTCGTCTTCATGAATATTTGTTCTTGTTATTTTAGTGATGATGATGATGCATACAGTAAATGATTTTTATATAACTGTTTGGTTTTTGGGTATTCCTGAGAAACATTCAGAGGTTTTATGTGGGTTCCATGTATTATTGGCGTGCTTACCATTTTCTAGTTTTCTTAATATAAAAAATGTGCAAAAGACAAGTACAGTATGATGTGTTTGTTTCTTGGCATGGGATGGGGAATATTTAATTCAACAATGAACAAACCATAGCATCTGAAGACTTAATTAAGCTTAATGTTTAGAGGGAGGCCTCAATGATAGAAGGAGATATCTAAAATGCCAATTAAGCCGACCAATATATATACTTTTACAAAATTATGTATGATATTGACAAAATCTTCAAGTTAGTGGGAAACCTCTACTCCAAGAGAGATGACAATAAATGTCTATATAAATGATTCTTAACATTAAGAAGACAAATACTAACCTGAAAAAATGGTGTCTCAAAGATTGTCCTTCACCCTACTGTTTCTCTTCGCAACCTTAATCACAGTTGCTAAAGGAAACACTAACAGAAAGCTATTGTCATTTTACAATTATTCTCCTCCTCCATCCCCGGTCTATCGTCATCCTGTGGCTCCTCCTACTCCAGTTTATCGACCTCCGGTTACTCTTCCTCCTCCTACTCCGGTTGCTCTTCCTCCTCCTAAACCTCCCGTCGCATCCTACTACTACAAGAGATCTCCACCGCCTCCACGCCCTAGATATGGAAGAGTGAATCCACCACCTCCTCCCGCCAAACCATGGTGGTGGTTCTTGTAGCGGTAAGAAGCCATGCAAGCGACTCAAGAGTCAGGAGAAGACACTAACTGTCTACTTTTTTTGTAAATGTATATATAAATTTACTGATGAGTTTGCCTGAAAACATTAAAAGTGCATTTGTGTTGTCTTAACTTTGTTAGTTTTGACTGTCTCTCAGTTTACCGGAATTTATTCTTCTTCTTGAATCGCTTTTTCGTGGTTTGTAGTGCGACTGATTTGCTTATCCTTTATATATCTATTGTATTGATTCGTTTTACAAATTCTTTTAAAATAATTTATTACATACACCACTTTTGAGTTACATCAAAACATTTTGCACATGTAACCGTTATTTAACTTTAGTAATGTTTCACATTACATGGCATATTATCCTTTAACAATAACAACTACGACAATCTCTAATGGGACTATGTTAGCAAATATTTAGATATAAAAAGATAAAAATAAATTAAAAATGGTTGATAAACTAAGAAATTTGAGGGACAATTCTTACAAGCACGTACTGTGAATGGGTATTGTTTTAGTGTGTAAAAGAAAAAAAACTTGCTCTTTATTTTATATATTCTTCATCACTCAATAGTATGTTCTTGTCGATTTGTAGAGAAAGTTATGCCATTACAGTAACTAATTTGAATTGGATTTTACAAGACTGTAAGTTACTATCTAAAGACTTTTAGAAATGAGGGATTAGATAGATTTATGTAACAACTCTTCTGCGACCTAGTTTTGTGATTGCTGTGAATTGAAAGGATGTTTGAGAGTTAGACTAAAAATGGTTTTGGTTTGTTTGAGTGTTGCTTGTATAAAAAATAATTAGTTTAGAAATTTAGTTAGAACTTTATTATTGGGGAAAAAAATTTATATTTTTTTCAATTTTGTTTTTTGTAATTAAAATATTGCTAACAAACTTGTTAAAAAATTTGCATTGGAGATGGTCTAACAAGTAAAGATGACAAACCAAAACCATTTTTAGTAATTAAAATATTGCTAACTAGTATTTTTCCCACCAGGGTTCAAAAAGCTTTTATGTTACTTTATTGTTGAAAGAAAATTGCAGAATAAATAACATATGGTACAAACTACAAAGACACAGATGAGATAGATTATAGATGTGAAGATGTGATGTTGTGGGGTCCCAACATTTCGTACGGACCCCTCGTGGCCGGCGCACCAATTCATCCTGACACACAACTTAAAACGACCAAGCTTAGCTGCTTACTTGCTGTCTGCCAGCGAAATCATAAAATTAAAACAAGACATTTTTTTTATTAAGGAAAGACCAAGAGTATCCAAAAGAGTACAAAATCAACAATGGCAATGTGAGAAAAGAATCATTCTTCCAAAATTCTCACTTGCATACAAAAAAAAAAAAAGAAAAAAAGAGAACTTAAAAAAACAAATCTTTCTGTTTTTCTTCTTTCTCGTATAAGCACCAAAACTTCATCTTCTCTCAAACCCAAACCAACACCGACACCAACCAAACATGTGTATTTGGGGAATCATACCAAATTTTCCCCCAATGACACTCTTTTCACTAACACTTTCATCCTTCCCTCCTAATATACACTTCCTATCGTCAAGATAGAAATTTTCATTTTGTAACTTTTGAAGGATGGACCTATCATCATCCCTCTCGAAAAAAGAATTGATGAAAAATGCAAAAGAAGAGAAAAGCTTTTTAAACACATAAATGCAAAACTGACGACGCTTTGTAGTGAAGACAGAGCTCACAAGACTGTAGATGAACAAAGAGACTGGATTGGAGTGATTTTTAGGAGGAAAGCATGGATTGGAGGGCAAGCTGCTGCTCCGGTTTCAGTGTTGACCATGTTGATGCCAATGCCGATGGCGGCAGTGTCTGTTGAAGTTGCCTTAATATATTAATCATACGACCTGCTGTCTCTTCTGTCACCACATTTGTCCCTGTAAGCACCTGGCCGCCAATAGACACATTGATTTCTCTATTAGTACGATAAATGCAAAAGATCCAGGATTGAAAACTGTCCATGAAAAGCGTAACTAAACAAACCTCGGCAAATATTAATAAGATTTTCGGAAGATACTGGTTATTGGGGCCTAAAATGTCCACATCTTGCCTGCAAGTTTATCATCAACCAAGGGCGTTTTAGAACAAGGAATGAGAAAAGAAAATAAGAGGTAAGTAACTTAGAATCCACATTACTTACCTCTCAACCATTGAGCATAGCTGTTCATGAACCAATTTGGCTTCAATGACATCATTACTTATAGGCAAACAGTTCAACCACGCAGGAAGTACCTATGAAAATCAAAACAAGGTAACTTGTGAATCATTGGAAGCAACCACATATGTATTAGTGCCATCGCGAAACCTTGCAAGTATCATAAGCTACCTGAGAGGAATCGATACTGTCACGGTGAAATTGGCAGATCTTTCCCACTGCGGACACAGCATTATCATATACCATTGCATTGTCAGATTGCCGAGCATTTGGGTGCTGTATCACAACATTTAATCTTGACAGAGCCTCTGTTGAAACAAAAACAACGGTTATTTAACTGCAAAATATGGATCAAACCCCCAAAAACTACCAGCAGGCAAAAGAATACCATACCTCCAACAAGAGGCTTGAATACAGATCCACCAAACTCAGCACAAACACCAAGCCCATACACGGCAGCCTGTCGAACTTCTGGGCTCTCATCATTGCAAGCTTCCAGTACAAATGGAAGATAGGTATCATAATATCTGTCCAGCGAATATAAGGTAGACACCACATAAGAACGCTGAAAACTGATAATGTACAATGATCCAGTGAATGTATATCCTTACTTAAAGGCAGCATCACGGCATTGTTCAGCTACATCATCAAATATGCATATAGCAATCCTTCTCTCTTCAGCTGTTTTATCCCTTCCCTGAATTAAACAAATACACATCCGAAAACTAATAATCAATAGCAAAACAGAAAACCTAAGGCGAACCAAGACTAATATTGTACCAGAGCCATGGCAACAGCCACATATTTAGAAACTATATTCACCTGAACCGGAGGGCCAAAAATTTCTCAACTTTTAACTAAATACTACACTATATTAATTCAGTTATATATGTTAGGTACAAGCTTCTGGAAATAACAAAAACCACCTACACTGACAAAACAAAAGCAAAAGATACTCTTGAATATAGAAATTCTCCACTTAGTATCACCCAGCACCTAAAATAGAAGACTTTAAGTGATGAGGACAACTTACCCACATAGGAGTTAAGTAAGAGGATAATTCATCGAAGAATGGCAGGAATGAGGCTTTGAATGTCTTAACCAGTGTTCCCAATATTTCACCGACCTATATTTCAAAAACGAAAAATTTAATAAGAACAATGAAAACAGTATACTTCCATTTAATAAGAGGGGATCACAAAAAACTAACTTGATCAAAAATTTCTTCCTCTTGCTCATTTTCCTCTTTAATAAGCTCTCCCTCTTCAGCGTCAAAGTCTTCCGCATTGGCCCTCTCTCCCCTCTCTCGCTTCCTACTAGAGCTTGCTGTCATAACTTGCTTTATCTCATCAACTATGGATCTTATTTTCCCTTCATCCAAAAGATTTCCGGAGATCTGGAATACAATCACAGGTTATAAGATACCATTTTTCCAATGTAGTCCTATGATTTACCCTACGACGGCACATAATTAAGACATCTTCAATATAAGCTCTATATCGTTTACTCTAAAACTAAGGAAAGGATGAAAGTAAGGACAGCTGAAATTGCAACATTATTCATCACTCTCTATACTCTATGCTCAGAAGGAATGAATAAGTGATGAAGTAGAGAAAACATAAAAAGCCAGTCTGGCTTTCCAAATACAAGCAACTACATATATGACCTAAATTAATAAGAAAACAGCATGCCTATCAGGGAAAGTACAGCATTGAAGAAGCACATAAAAAAGAAGGCCCAAGTTACACCAAATTTGCTGATAAAAATTTACCTGCAAGCATTCATTGATAGCTTCCAACATACTCACACAGATCTCTGTATCAGGTTCCTACATAAAATCCAGTCATCCACCCGATCAACATAGTGAATCAAAGTCAAAAAGAGAGAAAAAAAATAATAATAACAGAACACACTAACTTTATGCAAAGCTTCCAGCATGGCTGGAATAATGTAGTCAGAAAGCTGCTTCAAATAGGATAAATCGCGCCCATCAGATTTTCCTTTCTCTATAGCCAGCTTGGCTGAGCGCATTAGTTCCGGCATGGCTAGAGAGAGAAAATTATCCAATTTCTTAGAAACTTGTATTCTAATGAACAAAAAATAGATTATAGATGATATATTTTCTGATATACCTGACACAGCTGCTCTTCTAACTTCTTCGTGAAAATAGAATTTCAGTAAAGGGACCAATGTAGGTGCAACCTATAGTATAAAAATTCAGTCTACATGATGATCCCAACAACAATACTAAATATTGAGACAATTTGGAGTTATTTAACCACGCTAACCTGATCAATCCAAGGAAAAAATCCTTCTTTCAACTCATCGGCATAGCAACAAAGCATGTTGCAAGCCGTTGCCTTTTCCTCTAGAACACTTGTTTTGATCCCTATTCTTTTGTCTCCCAGGATAATGGTCTCCATGCTGCATCAATAGATGGAATTAGCAAAAACATTATGTATGTACATGTTATGTAAAACAAAACAAATATAATCTTAAAACATATCATTTCATTATATGGACAGTATCTGAGCATAGTTAAATATTTCAAGAAAAGAGAAATGCAGGAAAGCTGCACCTCCAACAACATAGAGAAGATTAGTTTTTCTATGCATCGGAATTACATAAAAGCAAGGTATAGAGATATGATAACAATCAGATGAAGTGTCAAGAAGAATGGAAACCTTTCATCATCAGAATCCTCTGCTTCATCTTCTGAATCAGCAGATGTAATTGTTACATCTGGCTTAAGCTGCGCTGACTGAAGCAAAGGAGGCATCACAACAGTCATGTACGGGAGGAAGTCTTGACCCAGACACTTGCAAAGCCTAGCCCATGCCTACGAAAATGTAAGGTAACTGTAAGCAAGCGATCTTACCTACTTAAGTTTATAAATAACATGGACACCTAGCATATTATAAGAATTCACCTGTAACATGTAACTTGTTATTGGATCGTCTGCCTCCATCTCAGACCCTTGCAAGGACATTAGCACTTCCATGACCTGGCATGGACATGTGAAATATTTTCATACGACAGTGAATAGGATTCCTGCATATAGCATCCGTTCTAATAGCAAGTAAAGTTTGATTTAACCCACGCATAGCCTACCTGCCTAGCATCATCCGTAAATCTGTCCTTTCCAACTGCCATTCCAACAAGACTAATGCACTCCATGGATTTGGCACGAAGCATCCTCTTAGATTTGTCAGTTGCATTCATCAAAATAGTTTTGAGATAAGGCATGACAGCATCATAATACTTTTGAAAGTGTTCCTACAAATTTAGATTATCTTAGATCAAGAGTTGCATGTAAGGAAAACAATAGGTGCTACACAACTTCTTTATAGATACCTGTGATGAATCAGCAACTGAAGCAAGAGCAGTTAAGGCTCCTTCTTGGACCATTTGTTTACCATTCTATACGAAGCACCATTATAATCCCAAGTCAATCATTTAAACTCAACAGAGTGTAAGATATATGCTCTTTTTTTGTTATTAGAAAACAAAGTACACAATGGACTTACTTGTAGTAGCACAAGCAACTTGCTCACTACTCCGTCTAAGTATGGTGCCAATATTTCAGGTGTACAATTTTCACTGAAGTTGAGTACTGCGGAAGCAGCATGAGCCTACATGCAAAGATCACAAGGTACTGCTTTAGGAAGTGTCAGAAGATTCTATTCTTAGAGAAACAAGGGATTTTACCTGCACTCGTGGATTCTGGAAGTCATCCATAGCGGCAGCAAGTGCGGGGAGCACTCTCTCATGATGTTGGTTTTGCAAATCTGGACCCAAATCCGTAGACAGTTGTCCAATCGCATTTATAGCAGCCCACCTTACTCGAGGATGAGGACTTTGAAACTGGCTCAAAACCATGGCCACCACTTGCTCTAGATTTTTAATCATTACCTATATCAAAGTTCAGGATATTAAATATCAGATAGAAAACCCCTTGTATGTGTTTTGGCAAGTCCTCCCAAGATAAATCAACTCAGAATCAATCTTTATCTAACATCTAACTGAAAGCAAAAAACAATGAAACAATAAAGGAAAAAAGTTACTTAAGACAGGTAATTCAACTGCTATCACTGAATATTATACCTTTGAGCAACCTTCAGCAATCTGAGCAAGTGCAATCAAAGAAGCATGGTGATTCTGCCATTCAGAGGCAGTCAAATAAGCAGAAAACTGCTGATATGCAACCGGAACAATGGTGTTTCCTCCCAAAGAAATTGCTAACCGATCCAAACACTCTTGACCCATGCTGTAGTTGCTCGTCTCGCCGGCATCTTCATCCTCAGTCTCAGCGCTGTACCAAGCAGGATCGTCCTCAATATCCTCGAGCATCTTCATAAGGACCGCAAACAACCTGTCGATGAACTGAGGGAGTTTCCTAACCATCCCTGGGGCACGCTCACGCGCCTCAGCCAGAGTAACCAAAAACTCAATGGCAAGATGACGCGTACTTTCCTCCAAGGAATCAGCCTCTGCGATCTGAAGCATCGAACTAACTATGTCGAGAAGCTGCCGTCTAAGGAACCGTGGCTCAGTGCCAGCCAATTCAATCAAAAGCTCAAGTGCCTCCTGCGCAGTTGCTTCGTTCCCGTTGTTGAGAGATTCGGTCAACGTCCTGATCATGGCAGGCAGAACATCTTGGAATCTATCTCTCTCCGTTGAGTTGGACAGACACTGAACGAAACTAATGACGGCGTTGAGAGCGGCGATTTTGACATCGGAGCTTGCAGAGTCGCTACTCAAACACTGGAGGAACACGTTGTGGAGATGCTTGATGTGAGGAGTCAGAGTCTCCCCAACGTACTGAGACAATTGCGCCAAGATTAAAAACGCCGATTCCTGCAATTTAGGGGAATCAGATTGAACACACTGGAAAACAAACGGAAGCAACTCCGGCCATCCATTCTCCGGTAAAATCCCCGATGCGAGTTCAGAGACTGTATCGCAAATCTTCTTAGAGATCGATTTGGCTTCCTCGCGCTGAATACAAGACAACATCGACGATTTGAGGGAGGATTGAGTGGAGAGGGAGAGACGCGGCCATAGATAAGCGTCGTCACGCGTTAACAGCTTCCGGAGAAGCACGGCGGACATGGCACGACCTTCGGGATGAGGAGAAAGCTGGAGAAGATGAGCTAGCTTCAAGGCGAGGGTATCGGGATTGCTTTGCTTAGCGAGATTGAATAAAGCCTCAGCGGAGGAACGTTGCTCGTTGGAAGAAGACATGAGGTGAGAGATTAGCGTCTCGAACGGCGCCGAATCGGAACCGAGGACCATCGCGAGTTGCGCCTGTTGAAGCTGGTTCGCCTCGGAAGCCATGGCAGGTGGCGGCGGGAAAAACTAGGGTTAAAAAGTGGCTAGAGAGAGAGAGAGAGGCGGAATAAGGAGAGGAGCGAAGAGGGATCAGGTTTGTGAAGAGATAATTATATTTCTTTTTTTTTCTTTTTTTTTTTTCTCCCAAGTATTCGTGATTTGAGGTGGAGTGGGCCGTGGCGACAATTAAATTAAGGGGAAAAAATAAAAGTAAGCAATGATATGTGATTAGCTGTATTTCTTTCAAGGGTGGATCAATTGATCACCAATGCCTGTTTTCTTTTTATGAATTCAAAAGTTAAGGTTTTCTATTATTTCCTATATTTGATAAATAAAAATACCTACTTTTAAGTAAATAAAAATGAGTTTTCTAATAATGCTTCCACGTTCCTTACTCCAACAAAAAAATGGTTGCCATTGGCTTCAATATGTACATCAAATGACCAAAATCTTATAACTTTTGTAAATAACTAAATTTTTATTATTTAATCTTGATATATATTTGATACGCGTGTTCAATTTTTTTTTTACTAAGTTTGATATTTGAATTAAATGTAAACGAAATGAATGAATATAATAATGATTGCTTTGATTTAAATTAATAAAATTTTATTATATATTGATTTATATATAAAAGGTATGTGAAAAGGTAAAAATCTTAATATTCACAAAAATTTTACTTACCCAAAAAAAAGATATATCCTATATGTATTTATATAATTTATTTCCACACAATATTATTTTGTATTTAAATAGTATTCAAACAAATTTTGAATCATGTTGGATCGGGTTTGCAAGGTGTATTTGTTATATGGTAAAAATGTACATTTTTATACTATATAGTATATTTATATTTAAATAAAACAATTGATATTACATTTAATGTTTTAGGTTTAAGTTTTAACAAATACATTTTAAATTTACTTTTAATTTAAAACCTGTGTACAAATAATATGTAGTCCATATGTCTTTGTAACATATAGAAATAAGAGGATCATTATTCATGGACTTATATAACTAATCATGGGGTGGTAAAGTGTTAGTGTGTTCAGTTTGTATGATACTACTATCACATGTTTTTTCTTTCTTGTCAACATATAATAAACATACTACATAGTGAGCAAAAATCTTCTAAATTGTACAACTTCTCGTGGAAGTGTGTTTAAAACACCTTCTAGTAGCAAATACATACTAGTTGAGAAAAGATTAACAACAGCGATGTAACGGTGATGGGGTGTAATGTTAAAAAATCATTTAATATTGTTCTCTTCCAAATATCCATTTGGTAGTTTGGTTTGGGTAATATCAGACAGCCTCTGATTCTAATGAGTAATGAGTTTGGTCTCTCTATCTCATTACAAATGATATATTATCTCTTATTGAAGGTGATTTATGTCATATTCATATACCACAAATCCATATACCCAATCTAGTTGAAAGTAGTAATCACAAAATGGTGTCCTCCAAAAGGGAATCTACGAAAACAAAAGCATATCCAAAAGCAAGCAAGCATCATGGAGAGAGGCTGAAACTCCTGCACTATCTTGGACAATTCAGATCTAGTTTAACTTTCGATTTTTTTTTTGAAAAGTGAAAACCCCCAAGTTAGGACTTCAGCAAAAATATACAATCTTTTTAGAATAAGAATGGGTTAGCCAAGTCTACTTAACTAGTGCGATGACCTCACAACATATAAAAGGAGAAGACCATTTTTTTACAGTCGATACGACTTCGGCTGTATCTCGGGACATCGCAGCTCTCCTCTCGTTTCTTTCATTGCTTTTAAACGGGTGAGTTGTTGAGTTTTACAGCTGCAATTTGAGGTTTGTATAGAAATTATTGAAAAGGGAACGATTCGAGGCTTCCTGAAACCCCAATAAATAAGTTGATTTCGGAGTTTGTTGTCTAAACGTCTGATGGTGTAATTGTGCAATTGCTTTGCAGTTTCTGGATGTTCTTAGTTCACGCAACAGTAAAACGCTAAATCTTAGAACAGTAGCTTAGTGCTAGTCGAATCTTATGACATTGTGTTGAAAATTTGGAGTATTTGAAACACTAATAATCTCTCTTCTGGTTTCTTGCTTTTGGAAATAAGGTTTAGGGATTTAATAGTCTTTGGAGAAATCTCGAAACTTTGATTGGCTTGGGTGGCCGAATCTCGAACCTATGTTGAGTAGGTTGTCGAGGCGTTGTTACTGCACTTCTGTTCATCGACCATGGCTGTTTCTAGGATTGGGCAACCCCGGAGACAAATACAAAGGGACTAGACACAACGTAATGTACCCCCAAATGTTTATAGTGATTATGCGTTTAAAATAACTTAGATCTGGGTGGTTGTGTATTCTTAGTTCTCTGCTCTTGTTTGGCTACGCTGCAGATTGGCTTCGAGATGATTGATACTTTTGCTGAGTCAGTGGGAATTCAGATGAACCTGGTCAACTTCAAGGCTATAATGGGACAAGGTATATGGAGCAACATGAGTTTTTTTTCTTTTTTCCTTTCTCTTGTATGAACGAAAACTGTGTGAGTTTGATGTTGAATTATATGGGTTTCTGGTTTTGTGTTGTTTCTCTGTCAGGTTTCGTGGACGATCTCCCTGTTATCTTGGCAAAGCCGCAAACTTACATGAACCTGAGCGGTGAATCAGTAATCTTCTTTTCCTATTCTTAGTATAAGTCTTTCAAAATTTGTTTAGATTATTAAACTTGTGAGATCCTGGCTGTGTGTATATGTATCTGAAATATGAATGATTCATGAGGCTTAATGACTGGTCTCTTTACCAATAAGGTTCTTGAACATCATCTACATAACTTCATCCATTGCTATTTAAACCAAGGTATCTGCTTGTTAGAGGCCTGACGAGAAGCTTTATGATTTAACGGTTTCAACCATGACAGTATCATACTTTTGAAGAATACATATGGTCATCAAAATCTATGGCTTGCCAAGTGTCTATGATTGCAATTGAATTAGCTGTATTTACCTATTTTTTGTGCATAATGTAGCTTCTTAGCTTTGGTTGACTATGTTAGTAACTGTGCCTCTCTTGAAACTGGTCAGAGTGGACCTCTCGCTGCTTATTACAAGTTACCTCTCAATCGTGTGCTTGTGGTAATCCCATTACCGTTTTTGGCTTAAGGCCAAACAATCCTTACGACTTGTTTCACCAGAAGACACTTGATTTCATTGTTACTCTGGAATTTGGTGATGTAGGTGCATGATGACATGCAATTGCCATGTGGTGTTCTTCGCCTTCAAGAAAAAGGAGGCCATGGATGCCACAACGGGTATGATATCTCATTTTTCTCACTAGGATGCGATCATGTGTAAAACAGAGTTCAACTTTTCCCTGGTTCTCGTAAGACAATTTCTGTCACATATTTCAGACTGTAGTATCTACCACCATGATATCTGAATAACAGTATCGGAAACACTTATGTTTATACTTGTTTGGGGTATGACTGATATTAGTTTATATGGTAGTTATTATTCTTGTGGTCTTCTCAGGTTAAAAAGTGTCATGAACCATTTTCGAGGCAACAGGGAATTTGCAAGGCTACGAATCGGTCAGTTTCAACCTCTGTTTCAATTAACACTTTCTCTCCCTCATGAAGATCATTGGTTTCATATCAAGATACTATTATAATTGTAGGAATCGGAAAGCCTCCGGGACAAATGGATCCAAAAGCTTTCTTGTTGCAGAAGTTCAGCATGGCAGCTCGAGAACGGGTAAGCCTATGAGCAGTTATCGACATTGAAAACATTGTGGCTTAGATTACCATAGAGAGATAGATTTATATTTCCCTTGTGTGCTCTATGTTGCTGGAAAAGATGGATAAAGCTTTAGCAGAAGGGGTGGATGCTCTGAAGCTGGTCTTGTCTAAAGACTTTGGAGAAAGCTGGAGGTTGTTCAATGTGGAACAGAAGTACAAACACTTAAGACAACATACAGTAATTGCAGCTTGACCAAATGCTCTTTACTGTATTCGATAAAGGAAGTGTCTTTTATAATAGGTTTTTGAATACCGGATAAGAAAGACTCATGTGTTCTTCAAGTCAAGCTCAAGTCATGTATAGATTTATGATCTTGTGCCTGCCTGCCCCTTGTACAATTTTTTTACAAATAGTCTTTCTAGATTTCAGATTTTCATAATCGCTCTCCATTTCGGATTAATACGAAATTATCTGAATTAATCACACGGAGTACTTATTTTACTGTTGACTTCTACTTTTACTTTTACTATTAATCCGACTCGTTAATCCATAACTAGAATCTAGAAAATGAATAAATAAATGAGGATTAAAAACTGATTAGGAAGACAATACGATCGGAGAGAGGGAATTAATGATAGTATCTATATCAACATTCTTGAAGTACATTGTTGGTTCTACTCTTTTATTTGTACTTATTTAGAAAGTTAAATTTTTAAAATTTTTTTAAAAATAGCATTACTCCATATTATGTTTCCTAAATATTTTACATTCCATTTCAACTAAAAAAATTACAACAATTAATATGAAAATAATTCTATATTAACATTTTTGAAGTACATTTTGGTTTATGCCCTTTAAGTTTTTTTTTTTTTTTTTTTTTACAACATTAACCACTAAAACAATTCCATAAATAACATTGCAGCAGAGAAACTCAAATACTAAACTTTCTTAAATTGACCAACATTTGTTACATTTATTGCCATAAAATCTTAACAACATCTATACATTCTGATTTTTCCAAAAACAACTCTACCTATTAAAGTTTTAACTCATTAAATCTCCAAAACTATTTTTATGGATGCTAGAATCTCTCAAATTTAAATGATATACAACAGATTTTTCATAACAAAAGTTTACAATATCCATAATTATATTAACATTAATAAATTTCCTAAACCGAAAATCCAATTATAAAATGTCACATTAAATATGTTGAAAACCCCCCATATAATTTGGTTTATTTTTTATTTTTTGTGGAATTACCAAAAAAATAAAATTCTATTAATTATCATAAACTATATATATTGACATGGAAAAATTATAAACTATAAAAGTATGCTAATTTGGTAAAACAATTAACATAATTAAACTTGATAAAAAAAACTTATTTTGATTCTTTTTTTATGCAAAAACTTATTTTGATTTTGGTGACACGGGTTGGCATTAATCTCATATAGGGAGTTAAGTGGAATTGTTTTTTTTTATAAACACTTTTAGATGTGTACCAGGAGATAAATATATTACTAGACTATACATATACCACACGGGTTAAAACCTTGAAAACACTACAAAAATCCTATACTTTGAATACTTATATCAAATACCTGTAAAATTTTATATTTTTAAAATAATAATAAAATAACAAATAAATACAATATAAATTTTAAATTTTAAAAATTAAAAATATTGTCCTGCGGGTTAAGTCCTAGTATTATGATATATTTAATCACACCTTCTATTGTGTTTTGAAGATATTCTATCTCTCAATCTTTTGCAAATAAAGAAAACAACAATTTGATTCTCATTTTGTTTTCCAAAACCTATGAGCTTTGATTCTTAACGTAAGAAGAACTTCAATTTACATTTATTTAAATATTATAATTAATATTTATAAACTTAATAAAATTCTTATATATTACGAATATGTAAAATTAAAAAAGTTTAAAATACTATATAATATGATTATATAGTAGATGAGTTATAAAGAGAACATATTGGAATTAATAAAATACCATTAAATTTATGCTAACACGGGTTAAATCCTCATTTTATTATTTATCAACGCTATTAATATTAGAATATTTGACATATGAAACCAAGTTGATTTAACTTAGAGGTGGTTATTGGTTCTATAATTTTAATGGATTTGGAAATCCAAACAAAAATTATGTGTTATTCAATCATCTATACTATTAAAAGGGAAGCATTTTTAAGAAGTAGACATAGATTAAGAGATTATTACATGAAATGCCACTCAAAACATAATAAGGATATATATAACTCAGAGCCAAACATATACAATTAATAGAAGAACTGTATAAGGTAAACGCGTATCCAAACAAACCTGTAAGCAAATTAAATACTGAGGAATAAAGAATATTATAATTAATCTTAATAAATTTTGAAACAAGAATTACAAATATCAAATCCGATCTCAACACATTCAACTCAGCCGAGATTTCCAAACTTAATTTGGAATTATCTGCGAAAAAAGGACAACGACCTACAAAAATATTTGGAAAGTTGATCTTAGAAGTTACAATTTATGTTATTGTTGATTTATATAAAATATATTATACAGTCACAATCATAATTAGTGGCACAAAAAGGGAAACAAGTAAACAACATTTACGACATACAAAAATAATTAGCATTCAAACAAGTAAACAACAATAGTTAGTATTCAAAATTTCCAAAATCCGAATCTTAACAATTACGAGTTTTAATATTAACCACATTTTGAATTGTTTAGGGTATGATTCATTAGGATCAAATTCAAATCTTTAGAAATATATTATCTTCTTACCAAATGTGCAAACAATATTAATTACTATCACCTAAATCATAAACATTTTCAATTCAAAAAATCATAAATATAGGAACAAAAATAACAATTTTGTTATGAAAATATATGGTATCAATTGCATCTATATATAACCATCGTTAGACAAAGAGCATAGTATCTGATCTTACTTGAAATACCTAATTTTGTATATCAAAATGGCTACCAACGATGGCAGATCCGAATCATGATGTCAAGCTTTTTCAAACCAGTGGGGATATATTGAAGGTCATTTTATCAAATAAAATAATGAAGAGATCATCACTTATAAACAATGTTTGAATTTATAAAGTATTTAATATGCACACTTCTTTTCTAAGTCTTTTTTTAATACGAAACTAATTTATGTTGAATTCTATTTTTTTACAGAGTTCAAAAATTCATGTTTAACTCAAGAAAATATATGTGAGGCGTTTTTGTTCTATTTTGAACTACTCTTTTAAGGTTTTTATGCTTTTAGTATTCTAATATTTTTCATCCGTGAAAATGGTTCTCATTTACATCATTGTTGACAAAATCCTAACTATTTAACAACAAAATGTGTTGTTTATCTTAATGAAATTATATCTTAAGACTGTCATAACTATGAAAAATTAGTGATATCTTTAATTAAGATTTCAAATTTTAAATTGATATTTTCATTTTATATATTATTAATGATACATGAAGATACCAGTATAGATACTTGGAGGTACCTCTTACCATAAAAAATATGTGAAAATACCAATATATAAATGATTTTAATATTTTTTTGTAACACATAATTTTAATATTTATATGGATATATATGTTTGCAGGCGGTAAAAAGAACAAATGTTGTTACTACATATGGTGTCAAGGAGAAAAAACATGTAAGGTGAAACGTGAAGGAGTATTGACAAAGGACTTTAATTATCAAAAAATATAATTCTCAAGTGATTGATTCTACTTAAGATAATTGTATAGTAGATTTGTGTAACCATCCACACATATAGCATAGGTATATATGTGTGGTATAAAAAATCAAAATGTTAAATAATATATTTTACAAAATTATTTTTAAATTAGTAGTATAGATTTTGAGAAATATAAAGAAAATTTGTATAATGTCAACTAATTTGTAAAAATTAAATATCCAAACAAAAAGTACATGGATTACGAATATCCCATCCAAATCTTCTACCTATTTCATTATCTGTTAGACTATAATATATAATCTCAAATGGGTAAAGTATTATTAAAATCACAGTTATGAAATAAAATAAACATGACATATATGGGATATGACAATTTTTTCTGTCCATATATAAACATTTTATACTCGTCTTAATTTTTTTAATTGTAGTTGTTTATACTTTTCGTTTAAAAAAACAAAACATATATGATCATTTTTTTCATCTAAAAAAACAAAAACATATCAAATGCTATACTGATACGAGTTTAGATTGTAAATGTTACTAATATTCGTTTAAAATATGTTTATAAACATTATTCCGCACATATGTAATATATTTCAAACCTGATAATAACCTTAATTTTTGAAATCAACCCCGCACGTACGTGCGGGTCCGAATCTAGTTGATTTTAAAATACTTATCAAAATTATGTGTTATTGGTTCTATGATTTACAAATACTTGTTAAAATCTCATGTTATTCATTTAATGATTTGTTTTTGGACTTCAAAATCCATAATTCCACATTATGTTTTAAATGGATTTGAATGGATTTGAAAGTGTAAAATAGAAGGATTCAAATCCAAGGATAAAACATGTTATTTCAAAAATCCATGTGTTTAATTTTTAGAATTTACAATTTCTTATGGATTTAGAAATCACCTCTCCAATAAGAGCCCCTAAGATTGTGTAAATTAATTATATCATTAAGAAAAATGTGACTTAATCATAGTGTATATGACTTATTATGTCTTTCGATCCCTTATTTTTTGTTATAATAATAAAAAATCAAAATTTAATCTCAAACACTAAACAAAAACAAACAAAATATAACAAACAAATTGTCATGAAATATATTGCAGGTTAAAAATTAATATAAACATTTAGCCGTACAAATGACCGGAAAATTTAGTTATTCCTCTATTTACAAAACAATCAATATTTAACAAACAAATAAAACATAAAATAAAAAATAATTATAATAATTGTAAAATCTAGTTTGAGTTATTGACGTTACAATTTTCGAAGTGGAGACTTTGATTTCCCAGTAATAAAAAATGGCTTTTGGTATTTCTTTTAACTCTTTAGGAACGAAGCTATAGGTTGCATATAAATGCCCGTTCGTAGAATTAATATTATCGTTCGGATCTATATGTTCATGATTGTGCATTTCTCATAAACAATTAGGGTTTTGGAAAGACGATCTACTCAATCGTTTTGTGTCTTGTTTGCGTTTTGACAGTTATTTTGTGTTAGATCTGTGATTTGCGTTTTGACGGTTATTTTGTGGTTTGGTTTACAGATGAGTGATTGGTATGTAATTACGGGAAAATGGTAAATTTCATCGTATACCGGTGGTTTTTAAGACTTGCCAGAAAAAGAGAATAAAAAGAAAACGAAAAATATTTATGAAATCGACTACAAAATCATCTAATTGTCGATAGTTATGATTTGCGAGAAAAACAAAACAAAAAAATAGAATGGTACAACTTCTTTCATACCTAAGTATAAATGGTCATAATTACACTCTTAAATTTGAGTGAAGAAAAAAATAAATTGTTTGCGTAGCATCAAATAAAGTGGGCAAGTACTAAAACCATAAAAGTCTAAAACCATCCCCATCGGTTTATCAATTGAACACCATACTTTTTTTTTTTACTTTTTACATTTTATATCATCTTCTTTTAATATGGTGTTTAATTGATCGACTTAATAATTCAACATCTGATCAGTTTTTAATAAACCTTTTTATATTTTACAAAGATTTATTATTTAATTAAATTTCAGTGTTATTCATATTCTTATTTACTTTTATGTTTTCTAGTTTTTGTAATTATTTTAAGACTTTAAAATATTTGATCAGAGGCAAACAAACATTAAAGCAGAAGCATACACTGATTTCTTTTTTTTGTTTTCATTCTTTATTATTATTTTTCCTTACAAGTAAAAAAAACGAGAAATAGAGATACTTTTTTACCAAAACAAATACTTATTAATAAAACAAATTAAAGTTTATATTTTGAGATTTGCATATTAAATTTTGAATCTAGATTTTTTCATTGTCCAAATCAAATAAAACAAGTATCTATTTATATAATATAGATGAGGCCAAGCACACCCATAAACCAACTTTGACTTTGAACTATATTCTATATATCAAGTATGCAAAACAGTTTTCTCTTCCTTATGTGGACAAAGCAAATCAAAAACGCTTTGTAACACTGTCTTTAATCAATTGCTAAATTTATGAAGTAGTCCCATCACCAACTTTGGAGACCTCCTTTGCTTCCGAAAATATCTTTCTGACATGCTCCACATATTGTGGAGCACTCGTGCCAAAAACAACTTGATTTGTAAAAAGCAGAGGTGGAGCCTCTTCAGTTGCTTCATCAAACAGTTGTAGATGCACATATGCTTCTACCTGAGAAGCAAAAAAGACCCTGGAGGAATCTGCACCACACTCAATCGTTTTGTGTCTTGTTTGCGTTTGGACAGTTGTTTTGTGTTAGATCTATGATTTGCGTTTTGACGGTTATTTTGTGATTTACCTTATAGATGAGCGACTGGTATGTAATTACGGGAAAATGGTAAATTTCAACCCGATCAATTTCTAAAG
Organism: Camelina sativa; assembly: GCF_030686135.1. NCBI lineage: Eukaryota > Viridiplantae > Streptophyta > Magnoliopsida > Brassicales > Brassicaceae > Camelina > Camelina sativa. Next base: position 8,171,739 of record NC_141892.1, read on the forward strand.
TATATTTTCATACCTAAATAACAAAACAATATATTTTTCAACCATTAACAAAATTCAAATAAACTACCTAAACTTCATTAATAGTGTCAAAATTAGCATTGACTAATTTAACCATTAGTCAATTGTCAAAATAATGATGTGGAATGACATGGATGCCGAAGGTGCATGATTAGGACGTTGACGAGGCATTTTTATAATTATGTAAATTATTTTTAACAAAATTAGTATTATCCTTTTAACTAAATAATATTATTTGGATTAAAAAATTTTAAAATATCTTTTAAGTCATGAAATCAGTAATTTTATCAATCTATTGCAAAATTAAGTTCAATGAATATTTGTAATTACAGCTCTTATAATTTATTACATCATTGATTGTTCTAAACCAAATAATATTATTTGGATAAAAGAATTACAAAAAAAAAATCTTTTCTTAACACATGAAATCAATGATTTATCAACCTATTGCGTAATTAATTTCAAAAACATTTCTTAATCAAAAGTCAAAACACATAGTCAATGATTTTTTTTTGTCAACAACTTTAATTGATCAACTTAAATAAGCCAATGTGAAGGAACATTGTTTACATACTGTTTTTGTTAATAATTTATGACAAGTTTGATACCATTTATCAACTAATTAAGAAATTTTCTTTTGATTTTTTTTAAATCATATATGTAATAACTAATAAGAGTCGTAACTAAGAAATATTCTTTTAAAATTAATTATGTAATAGATTGATAAATTAATCGATTAATTTTGAAAAATATCTTTGAGAAACTTTTACGCAAATAAAATTATTTGGTTTAAAAATATTATTAAGAATTATTGTTTTGTTTTATAAGCTAATTCGGGAGGTCAATAAATATTATGACACTACAATTTTGAGCCATGGACAATATTCATATATTATTCTTATACATTTTTGTGCTATATATTATTATTTAATTTTGTCTTTAATTATATATTAGGTTTTTTTTGTAAATTAGTATATTTAGTGAAAAATAATTAATTGAAAAGTGAATGAATTATTGCAGTCATTAACTTTAATTTTAATGTTTTTAGTTATTTGAAAATATGTCCGTTCTAAAATTGATTAACAATTTCTAAAATTTTAAATAAGATTAATCCTAACATATAACTTTAAAATTAGAATAAATATTTTTAGTTATTTGAAAATATGGCCATTCTAAAATAGATTACAATTTCTAAATTTTTAAATAAGATTAATCCTACGTATAATTTTAATGTAAATTAGCTTTGAATTAAATGAATATTTTCAACGCACTTTTCAATTTCAATACGGTCGTGACTGAGACGAGACGAATCCCCGACGCAGCCCGTAACAGAGTAAAAAATATGGCGACGGGATGCGACTCCCCGAAGATTCAAACTTTCGAGAGTGCTCTTTCTGCCGCCGAATTCGAGTCCGCCGTCGAACTCACCAACTTTCCAGCCGTAATTCACCTGAATCTCTCTCTGTCTTTCTCTCCTGTTGAATCTGATAATCGTCTGATTCCGTTTATGCTTCCTTGGTTCTCTGAAGGTTTTCAGAAGATGTGTTAGTAATTGGGATGCCTGTTCTAAGTGGAATCCATTCAACTGTGGCCTTGATTATCTTGAGGTGTTTTGATTTCGATTTCGTTTCCTTTTTCTTCTTCTTCTGGGAATTGACGATTGTGTAATCTTATGCGTTAATTGGATTTATATGAAGGAACGTGCAGGTTCTGTTGAAGTGGAGGCTATGCTTTCGAGGACTGCTCCCATTTTCAATGGTGATATCAGAAGCCATGAGAGGGTATAACTTTATTTCCCCTCCTCGGTTCTTAAACTTACTGCTAGTGTCTCTTAAATCCCAGTATTGTTGTAGCCGGATGCTTTGCTTTGTCCTTTGTAGGTATCATTGCCGTTCTCGGAGTTTATTAGATTCTGCAAGCAGCATATGATATGCAAAGAGAATGGTTCCTGTGTTAATGCTATGTCTGCAGATTTCACTCCTTTAGCTGAGGACCATATACCTGGACAAATATACCTAGCACAGGTTCAGATGCTATCTAGTTATACTCTTTGTGCTTTTGGTGTATGTATATTTTTCGCCCTTGGGTTGAACTTACATATATGTGTATATGTATTTCCAGTTTCCAATTGTGAATGATGAGAAAGAAGAGAAGGTTCAACTCAAGATTCTGAGACAAGACTTCCAGACGGTAGGAGTAGTTCTTTTCGAATTTTGTTTCTACGTGTGCTGCTTACTTGAAACTTTCTTAACATCAACTATCTGGAATTGGATTGATGCAGCCCTCACCTTTAGTGGGAAAGTCACTGTCTTCTATCAATTTCTGGATGAATTCTTCACAAGCTCGATCAACTACTCACTATGATCCTCATCATAACCTTTTGTGCATAGTCTCAGGGCGTAAAAAAGGTTAGCCCATTGTTTTCCTTCACCTTCAAGTGTCAGGAAGTTGGTTCATGTTATTTCTGTCTTTAGTGGAATCAAATTGGTATTGTTATGGTCCAACTGTAAACAAAATTACTTCACAGAAATTAAGGGCATGTGGTTTCTAGAATGCCAGTTCAGCTCGTTTGAAGTCAGTTTAAGGCTCATCTGAAATATTGGCATGCTCAGATATGATTTGACGTATATTTTTTTTATGCTATCTTACATCTAAATTAATTTCAACCTTCATAATACAGTTGTCTTGTGGCCCCCTTCCGCCAGTCCCTCACTCTATCCGATGCCTATATATGGAGAAGCGTCAAACCATAGGTATCGTTATTTTTGGACTCTCCGTGTACTTTTCTTTGTGGGTACATTCTGGGAAAACTTATTAATTTCTGGACCTAAGCAACTACATTGCCTCTTATGTTTGTTGTTCATGTAGTTCGGTTGGTCTAGAAAATCCAAATTTATCTGACTATCCAAGAGCTGAGCATGCCCTGAAGCAGTCACAGGAGGTTACTCTTGACGCTGGTGATGCAGTATTCATTCCTGAAGGCTGGTGAGTATACTCATATTTTATGCATGATCCTACTTCAGCCTCTGATCCAGACGCTTATTGACATGGAAGTCCTGTAGGTTTTAACTAGACACAAACAAAGATGTTAGAAATGTCAATTTGGTTAGCTAGCTAACTTGAATCATGCTAATGAAAGTGAAATTGAAGCTTTGAGACTTTTGCGTAACCCTCATAAATTTTCTGTGAGAACGTTCAGTAGGCAGGTTGATGTATTTCAGATTTAAGTATAATTTTACGTATGCAGGTTCCATCAGGTGGATAGTGATGACCTGACTATTGCTGTCAATTTTTGGTGGCAATCAAACATTATGTCTAATATGCCTGAACATATGGATTCATATTATCTGCGCCAAATCACAAGAAGGTCTTGATTCAAATCTTGGATTCTTATACAGAACATCTTGTCTTACCATTTTTGTTTTGTTGCCTAACCTCTGTTCCTTTTTCTTGCATGTGTCTGGATTTTGTGTCATACATCAAGATTGATAGACAGAGAAATGGTGTGTAAGTTATCCTGTCTCAGCAGTAAAGATTGTTAGAGTTATGATATGTTTCTTACTCATCCTGATTTTGATCTAAAAGTGTATGTTTGTGTTCTCACCTTTGCTTGTAACATGGATATTGATAGAGCCTGTTAGTTTCGAAGCCTTCATCAACTGATGTGAAGCAACTGTCTAAGCATATTGACCAATCTCACGTTGGGATGGCAGGTAATAAGACCTGATGGTGTTAATTATGAGAAAACCTTCAATTGTTATTCTGACTTGGCTTGTAATGGAATTACTGCAGAAGGTGGGAATGGTAACTCAGAAAATGAAAGCGCTAAGAAAGGCCTCAGCACATTGTGTGAAAGAACGTCATTGGATGATCTGGATCCTTCTGCTTGCCTTGCACTTCATGAGCTTATTTCCTTAGTCCATGACCATGTTAATGCTGTTGAAACAAGTAAAGGACGGCAGTACACTTCACCTAGTTGTTCCGACCCAGCTACAGAGGGCAGAAAAAGTAAGATCCTGGCGAATGCATTGCCTTGTTTAGAAGATGATCCCATTGCCCATATGCTCTGGGATCTGGAAGCATTTAGACTTCGAGATGTACTCCTTGCAATGGCAGTAAGTTTACCCTGAAATGCTTTACTTTACTGTTTTTATCCTCACATGGTATTGCTGTAGCTGAAGTTAGGTTACCCTGATACTATTTTTACTATGTGGCCTCATCTCTAGCTATATATATTACAAGAAGATTTTGTTTGCTTTTGCGCACTTCACCGTTTGTTATTACATTATATAACTCATTTCAGCGTTATTTCCCAAGAACCTTAGAAGCGTTAATACTTCACATGCTCTCACCCATTGCTGCGGAAGTTCTAACACAGAAGTTTGATGAGATTGACCAACACACTGGTGAAGAAGACAGGTTTGTTCTACAGCTCTGTTGTATTATTATTTTCAATACTTTGAAACTGGAGTGTAACTTGTTATTTTTCTTCCTTACTTCATTTCCATTATAAGGAACCATTTCTTTCGAGAATTTTATGGTGCCTTCGATGATCAAGCAGCTGCAATGGATATTATTTTAAGTAGGAAAGAGGCTTTTGCATTTCAGGTATGTTCACTAGCATAAATTTGTCGAAATGTTTGGTATCATGCTGATATATGCATAAACCCGGTTACATGAATCTCGAGCATCTCTTTGCTGGGTGTGAAAAAACGTAACATCAAAGGGGAAAAATGTTTTGGCATCTGGACATGATCAATATTGTCAACTCAGGATCTCTCCTCTTGTAACGTAAGATGCCTTAGTGAGAGCATTGTTATAAGCAGTACCAAAGAACTTTAACTGATTAGTTGATGCAGAAAAGACTTATCTGCAAAGTCTTTGCAATTTCATATAAACATAAAGTTTTATATACTTTTGTTGTACAGGCCTTTAAGAATGTACTAGACAAGTTTTTGGCGGTCAACATTGCTTCACCAACATCGAACATCTGAGTGGGAACTGTGTGTTGGCAGATGAGTATGATATGACAAGAAAGGATGCTGTTGATATGGAAAAGGTCGTGTAATATTAGTTGGGAAGCTGATAAAAATGTTGCTGTTGACCTACACGAATTTGGTAGCTCTAGTACCGCGGTCTTAGCTGATTTCAAGTATGCACAATCGGTTTCCCTTTTATCTCGTGCCCCGCACCTTCCGGATTGATCGGCTTCAGTCTACGAGACGCTTTTGCTAGCACCTTCACATACTAATTGCCTTTCGACAAAAAAAGACAAGCCACAAGTTTTGTTGAGCCTGGTTTCTCTAAAACCACAAAAAGTTATCTTGCAAACAGTTGAAGCCCAGAAGGTGACCATCACTCGGATCCTACTTTTCTCTTACTCTTTTTTCAGAATCCGTGTCTACATTGAGTCTATTTTGTTGATATGGAATTGTAATACTGATATCATTATTCTTGAGAGGTAACGCAAGTTTCGACTAGAGTAAACTACTGTCAAGACTATCCATTCCTGTATGAATCTTATAACCCTTGTGAATGATGCTGCTTTGAACCGATTTATTAACTGTATATGCTTGAGCAGTGTTAAACATCCAAGCAGACTCCCGCGTGACTGTTACCTCCTTTCTTACTACTTCCTCCCTCATCACCAACATCACCATTTGATCCAACAGGTTGCTAATATACAGTTATACACTGCCAAGAAGACTTGGGGAGAGTGTCTCAAAATCACCTTGTGCACTCAAATAACGCTAGATCAGTGTCATCAACCATTCTGTCAGTGTCATCAACCATTCCAGAATGTATTAACCAGATCCACGAGCCATCCTGAACTGGAATTTGCAGAGATGAGTATATCGAAATCAGAGCACTTAAAAACCAATCGTCTCGACTTACTTCCCTTCCAAAGCTTGCATTAGACTCCCGAGTTCGTTGTCCATGACCACCAACTTCAGGCATTCTCCAAAGAAAGCAAACACTCCTCTGAGCTTGTCTCTATTCCCGGTAAAACTTTGTGTTGGACACATACTCAACCCATGGCTCATTGATTCCAAACCCAAGAATAGTGTTTCTGTTAAATCTAAATCCTACACTGAACTTCATCAAATGGGAGATTTATACACTACACACCATATCATGGACTTACTTATAAAACCAATTGTTAGCAAGAAAATGATTGTATATCAATTGGAAACCAGATATAAATTCTTTTGTATATAACAAATGAAAATGATTGTTATTATGTTTCTCTTGCGGAGCTTGTTACTCCCATCAATATCTCCATGCATAATACAATCACAGTTGTGCACTTGTAGGAAGACCTTTGACAGTTCATGCACAACTCTGTGAGTGTTCAATTCGTGTGGGTTCACAAGATGTGTTTCTGTACAGAACTACAGATATACAAAAATGTAGAAAGATCAAATGTCTGGACCGATGGATGTATTGTACTTTTAATGTCTCGCAACGAATGATTCAATAAGTGGGTTCACCATCTCCGGTTTCTCGTCCTGCAAATTTCACAGAAACATAATAATAAGAAGAAAACAAAGGTAGGTTACTTGCTGCCTTTCCATCTTAAGAGGGAAGCAGAGAGAGAGAGAGAGACCTGAGGACAGTGGCCGGCTTCAGGAAGAACAACGAAATCTTCAACTGCGTCAAAATTGCTATATGCTCGTCCAAGTTCAATTGGCTCCCATGGATCTTTCTCTCCCCATGCAATTAGAACCGGGCACTGCAACAGCTAGAGAATTTTAGGCTACATCTTTAGCTTTACTCTATGGTTAAGAAGAAGACCGAGTAACGAACCTTGACCAGTGGGAGTAAATCCTCTGGAAGCGGTCCACCGGAATAACAGATGAATTCAAGGAAGACATCAACTGCACCAGGCTCAAGTCCTGGACGTAGTATTGCCTCAACTAGTTCATCTGTCACTTGCGAGCTATCATGGTAACACTAATTGCAAAATCACGGAAACAAAACAAAACTTTCTAAAGCACAAATACAAAACGTAAAACCATTCTTTTTGTGTTTCTTTAGATGCAAACCATTCAATACCTGGCAAAGAATGCTTTTAACTGTCTCTGGTTTAGCAATGCTCTTGAAAAATAATTTTCCAACCGGAGTATTCCTAAGTAAATTCTGGAACGATTTGATGAAAGGTCTTCCAATCATTGGTTGTTTCTTGATATGAAGCATGCGGAGTGATATGTTAATAAGCATAAGCCCTCTGCATATCTCTGGCTTACTTACTGCTGCCTGAAGACCAACAAGTCCTAATGAACACCAATCTCTCTGTCATTTACTAAACTAAAAAAAAAAAAAAACTTAAAAGCTGAAGGAGTTGCAACTTCAATCAAAGCTCTACCTCCGATAGAGTTGCATATAAAGAAGGCTTCATCTTTGACCACATCAAGACAGAAATCATTGAGTTGCTCACCCCATGTCTCAAAAGTGTAGAATGGTTCTCCACCAAACTCACGAGGATTCGGTTTATCGGAGTATCCATATCCAATAAGATCGATAGAGTACACCCTATGTGTTTTCCCAAGAATAGGTGTGTTCTTCCTCCAATGATCACTGATAACAGAACAGATAAACATGTGAGACAGTTGAAACTATAGCTCTCAATTTCCTGATCAAGAAGAATTCAAAACCTCAGTTTTTAAATAATGCCTTCTAAGACTTGAGAATCAATAATATGTCAATGAAAGTTGTGGTAATGAGAAGCTAAAATAGACAATGAGTTAGACCTGTTAGCACCGAAACCATGAACCAAGACCAAGGCAGGGCCACTGGTTCCAGCACACTGATATCTTATCGAGTAACCTTTCCACTTCCATGTCCGAGAAAACACCAACAAAAACCACATTTCCTCATCAATGGGAATTTTAATCAGAAACCCAGAAAGATCAGTCCAATTATAGTCAGATACAGGTTTATGGAGCAAAGACAATAGAGAGGGAAGGTGATTTTACAAGGTTTGAACTTGTAGCTCTTCAGAAGAAGCTTCGTCCGTGACCGAAGAACATGAAACGAACCCAATTCCTCTTGGAGTTGAAGATCTTACTATGCTCGTCAAATTCGATTGTCGGAGGAAATGGGTATCGGTGAAACTGATAAAAGAAGAGTTCTTGACACGGAACAGCGACGGTGATTTGAAGTTGGTGAGTGGTAGAGCTGCAAAAGTATTAGTCTTCGCCATTAATTTTACGGCGTGGTTTCGTACTGAGTTGAGAGAAGACAGTATATACAATAATATCTTTCGCCCAAAACCGTTTTGGAGTTGTTACGAAGACAAGTGTTCCCATTTGGACCAACCGTAATTATCCTTAATCATGTCCACGTCTTTGTAATTAGCATACGTCTTACTTATTAGGTTAGGTGTGACTTGTGAGCGTAAGAAGATGACTGAGAAAGATCTGAACACAAGAAGGGATGGGTATATTGTTTTTGCCCATAATATTGATATTGTACATGCCAAGAATAGACATTTTCATATACACAATGCTCTTTTGACTATAACAATAATATGTAAATCAAACTACGAAACCTCAAACGTCCTAAAAGCTGAGAAGCGGTTTGACAAAGTTACTGCTGCTGTGGTGTGTGCACAGCCTTCTTTCACCCAACAACCTCTGAGTCATCAGAAGGCCAAATCACTGTCTCCATCAGGCGTTCGCGCATCAACGCCAAGTTCTCATCTGATATATCTTGGTATATCTTCCCATGGTCGCATTTCTACAAGGCATCAAACTATACAACATTAAAATTTTGGTCTTTGCTGGTTCCCATGGTATGAAATAAACAGAATTGGAGCGAGATTTAGCAGGCGATTTTTTTACCTTGATCCACTTGCCATACAAGTGGAGACGCGTAATCATCACTCTTTCTGCAAGCTCCTGATTCTCCTACAAAATTAGTTGAGACAGAAGAAAAATTCAATGTCTGTGCTTATGCTCTCAAATAAGACACAAACGTACTCCTCCATCTCCTCAAGTTAATATCTTTCATATCAAGCTCTAAACAAGGAAGAATCAACCATTATTAATATCACAACACATTGTGATTATGATAATAACAAACCTATGGAACTGCTGTTCTTGTTCCAATTCACCAAAACAAAAGACAAGCCTTATAAACTTCAGCCCTCACTAACTGCTAACTAACAAACTCAACACAGCTACAATCTGCTAGTTATATAGTAAAGACCTATAGGTAGAGTTTGAGCAGATGAACTTCCTCAACTAGACCCAACGCATCTTAGCTTATCAGACAATCTTGATTCTGGTGAGATATAAACTATAACTTTTTATACCTTGCCGAGGGCACGGAGGAAACGTTTGCCATCAGTTGGTCTGTTCGATATGATATGACTGTTGTATAACAAAGGAGAAACATAATTAGGACGACGAGGCAAAAATGATCGGAGTAAAGTGTTTCTGTTAAATCTCAATCCTACACAGAACCTCATCAAATGGGAGATTTATACAAACCATATGATGGACTTACTTATAGAACCAAGTGTATTGGGGAGGATTCATCTCGTAGAGCTGATGAAGAACCGTCCTGACAGCTTTGTATGTGAAATAATTAACAATTTGCTGCAAAAATTGAAAGTGAGCCATAAATAAGCTTATTGCCAAAGGTCAAATCTTTCTCTACAGGGTTCATGCAAAAAAAGTTCTAACCTTTTGAACATCACCGAAGGTATCTTCGTAATTCCCTGCAACGTCCTCATTCACAATCAATAGCTTTTTGCTCCTTCGAATCGCAATTCTCGATACCCGTTTCGGAGAAAGCCTAAAAACAATGCGTGAGCCAGTAAAGGAGCTTCCTAGTTCCAGATTTCTTGTACTGCCAAGGATCTTCTTCCTCGGAGAGTTCCTGATGTTGTTACCCGCATCTAGACATAAACATGGACTGCTCGACGAGTCCATCACCGATGAGCCAACGACAAACCAAGCACCCACCATTACTCTAAACAGCAAGATCAAGACTTTTTTCAAACCAGAATCAACAAACAGTTTGGTAAGATTCCTTTGGATCGGTTTGTAAGAATCAGTGGGAAAGGAATATGGAAGATATATAAAAACCCCTGCTTTGTAATAACAAAACAGAGAACACGAATTGGGTCTGTAAGATGGAAATTGCCCGTTGAATCTTAGCCAGTCAAAATCAGAGAGTTGTGATATTTATTTATTAATTTTTAATTTGCTAGCAAGCAAAGGCAAAGACAAACTAGAAAAGCAAACCGGGTTGGCTTTCGGGTTTACGTGGACGCCTCTGTAGAATAAGGTGTATTTTTCTCTTGTCGTCTTGTAACCTGTAACTTGGAAAAACACATGGGAGAATTGCAGAATCACGAGAAAGTCTTCAGGTTTACGAGTTCGAACATTGGTCTAAAATGATTTATGAATCTGAGAGCACAATCAAAGGCCGGTACTTTTTGGTTACCAATGGGGAAAAGAAGTTTCTGTAAGACTTTTGACCATCTTGTTGGCATGGATACGGAACTTTACCACTAGCCCAACCACCAAGACTTGTGCTTGATACTTTTCCTTCATCACAGACACTACAATCCTTATGGACACCAAGGATGATTAGTCGATGGTTTCATACTGGAACGTGTTCTTAGTATAGTCTGTAGTCTGTACAGAATCAAAGATCTCAAACAGATCACTGTCTAGTGATTCTACTAAAAATAATGTATTGGCTCAACTAAAAGAATGCATCTTCTATTCATTATGCCATAGATGATACAGCTACAGAGCTACTAGTAGTAGGGAACATGAACGGGCACAGTTTCACCATGGTGGTGAAGAATGGACTCAAGGACATTTAGTCATGTATAGATAACAACATTTTCGTGGAACCCAGTTTTAACAAGACTTACATAGTGGATAATATTAAACACTTCATACCAAGTCTTATAAAGAAGACTTGCCTAGTTATTGTATGTATATGTACAAACTTGACTCGAGACTCAACTTCATCTGCGTATTGTCGCAGACTCCGTGGTTGCAAAGACAAAGAGTGTTTACTCGGTGATTAACATTTCCGCTTCATCCATCATTCCTAGAATCTTCCCTTTCTGAGAAAAACAAAACCTTCTGTTATATATTGCAGGTATCACTAATAATTTCTACAATCCAGCCTGAATCACTGTTGGGAGTTGGCTGGATTAAAAGGATCTAAGGCAATAACCATTCCAGAAATCAGACAAAAACCATCAAAGATAGGGAGTCACTAGTTTGAGGATTGTACATTGCTGCTACAGAATTATAAACAAACAGCATCTCACGTTCCTATAAAGCTATCAATATGAACTAAAAGATCACAAGAGAACAAAACAGAGGAAAGAACTGCTACTTTCAGTTTCAACAATCTACAAGAACAGCAATGTGAAAGCATGGTTTAATGTTTCTTCTCTCAAATCTTAATTAGATCATTTTCAAACCCCTTATCAAAGTTTAGTCTGATTCATTCTCTAAAGATTGTTCTTTTAGCCCTTACTGTGATTGAGTTCCAGGAAAGCTACCATGTTGTTCCTCAATAAATATGTAAACTACATCCATCAAACCAACTCATTAACCCGTAGATCCACAGGCCTAAATCCACAAACATATCAGTATCCCAAACCTAAACCTTTTCCTAAAAAAATCCTCTAGAACCCTAAAACCCAGAAAAGAGTAGACTTCAATTCCAAATCCAAATTAACGAAACCTAATTCGAACCACCATCTAAAACCGTAGGAAAACCATGACGCTAAAAATCGTATCTTTTACCTCGAGAAAACTCTTCCAGGAATCACCACAAGAGGAGCCAGAGACACCATTATCGTGACACGAACGCACAGTCTTAAACTGGTCAATATCAAGCTTCTTGTTGATAAACCCAACTTTAAAGTAGATGGAATCAGAAGGTGGGAGATCAACCTTGATCTCATCAACATCGAGCCAAATAAAGAACCTCCTCACCTCAATACCTTTGAGCTCAGTAATCGAGCCGTAACCGATACGCCCAGATATGGTCTTATCGTAGCGAACGAGGTAGTCGAATTCGATTTCGCAGGAATCGGGCAAATGGACAACGAATCGGCCATCGTCGGAGAGGGTGAAGTTGGTGACGTTGTCTGGTAAGAGACCGCTTGGGAGACCGTACTTTGGGAGGAGCTCGTAAACGGTAGAAATCGAATCCGGATCGGGTTCGTTGAGGGAATGGATTGTTGGAGTAAAGAGGGTGAGAGAGAAGAAGAAGAAGATTGAGGTGAAGATACGGTAAAGGGCCATACTTTGTTTGGAGGATAGAGAGAGAGATCAGAAGAAGAAGAAGAAGAAGAAAGACTTACACTAAAACCTCTATAAATTAATACTCTATAAATTAATAAACACTATAAATTAATAAATTTTGGTAGTCCCAAGTTGGGACAGTGTAAGAAATAACAAACATCGATAAAATAATATTTTTTTTGAAATCCCTATATAAAATATGGTCCCAATAATATCATAAATTAATAATCATGTAAATTTACATATACTTTTTTTTTCTGCTGCGTAAATTTACATATGTAAATATATATGTTTAAATAGTAACATATGTTTCTCTTAAACCTCATATTATAAAATATTTTTTATGTTGTATCTTCAAACTATAATAATATAAAATATTCTATAACATTTCATAAAACAGCTAAGATTTTTAAAAGTTTTTAATTTCTAAATATGCATCATTTGCATTTGGATAGTTTGATAGGATATTAAAATACGATAATTGATATTTTTATTCACAAATTTGAATATTTACGTCATTTGTATAAGTGAATTTGTCTATAATATTTGTAATTCATTGTCAAAAATATTTTTTAATTATTTCAAATTCAATTCCGATACCAGAAAATTTACAACATCCAAAATTCTAATCTTATTTTGCAAAAATTGTCTCAATTCATAATTTTTAAAAAATTAAACAATTAAAAATATACCTATAAATTAATAATTATTAATTTACACTATAAAATAATAATTATTAATTTATAGATAAATTAATATCACTATAAATTAATAAAATGTCTTGGTCCCAACATTATTAATTTATAGAGGTTTTACTGTACTATGAAAAATTAATTTTGAGATTAATTTTGCTCTTTTTTGTCTAATTTTTTGATAAAAAAAAAATCATCGGAATATTCCACAAAATTCAACTTTACAAGTCACAGTCGCCTATTATCTACTTTTTTCAGGTCACCAATATTATCTGAAAACGTTTTTTTTTCTTTACCAAAAATTAATAATTTCACAAAAAGTTGTTTTGTATACAATTTAAGAAAATAGTTAACAATTTTGGACAATTACATGTATTAGATTAGATTTACGGCACGTTCATAAATAACACAATCTACATATATGGATGGTCTCTTTTTTTTTACATCAATATGGATGGTCTCTTAGATAAATACAACTATGTCTCTATATATATTTACACACATGATCAAGCTTTCAGAATTGGAATAAGAAAACATCATGAGAAATTTGGTTGTTTTTTTATCGGCGGCTATGATTTCTCAAGCTTGTGACTTAATTCCACTTTGTGACTCGGCATCATGAACTTCATCAACCATGGTCATCATGATCTCCGTGTCTTTGGATTCCTTTGTTCGAAGCGCATAGTATTCAATTTTCTCACCGTAGATCCTTTGCAAAAATATATAGAACGACATTGCAAAGATGGTCACAACCACAAGAAACCAGCTGAATTGGATGTTTACCAATGATATTGCCCTATGAAGAGCTTTGACGCTTGAGCATCTTATGGTATGTTTACCCTCTTCAATGTGAAGAAAGCAATCCTTGGGAACCAAACTTGGCGTCCAAAGCATGCAAGCCATTGTCATAAGCCATATTCCTTGGAAGGAAACACTAACTGACCGAACAAAACTCAACACGAAGCTGCTTGGTAATGCGATTCCCAAGAGTGTTGTGACCAAAGAGACAAAAACTACCAGTTGGAGCAACAAATGGTAGTGTCCCTCAACGCCTGTGTGGTCTGACGAGTGGAAATGGAAGAGGAAGAGTTGTTGGGCGAAGGCGAGGGCCGCGATCAAGTTGAGGAGGGCCCTATGAGCCACTGGCCTTGTTTTATCAAATACAATGGCGAAGGCTGCATAGGTGATGAAGGTGAGAGAGATGCAAGAGTGTTCAAAGTTATGGAGATGGTTTGATGGGATGGTCCCATCATTGGGATCAAATGGTTGGTGATTCTTTTGTCCAAGGAAGAGTTCAACAGAAATGGAAAGTGAGGAGCCTATAATGATCGCGAGAGGCTCTACATATCTTGGTTTGGATACGGGAAACCATAAAGGTGAAATGTATGATTTTGGGTGTAGAGAAAATAATTTGATGTGGCTAAAGAGGTGCCATAGACCAAGTGCAAAGAAGAAAAAGCCCGGTAGAATGTGACCCACCAATGTTCCCATGTTTGAAGCTTTTGGATGTTGATATTATGGATATATAGTCCTATAAATATAACTTTGGAAAAGTAATGAATTGAAGATGACTATTAGAGTTGATGAGCAGAGAGATTATGCACCATTTCTAGACTTTGCTTCAAGAATGATGATGCTTTGTGTCTGGTCATGTCTGTGTAAGGCAAGTGAGAAGACACGATTCGATTTTATATTTGTAAATTGTAATAAATCGATCTAAAGTAACTTGGAAGTATAGACTTACGACCTTACGTGTATATGTTTACGTTATCATATATATGTTTATGGCCTTTCCAATATGTGCATAGGCTATTTGGGCCTCTCATTTCTAGTAAACTATAGATTAGGTCTTTTGTGCAACCCAATTTAGAGAAATACAACCGATATGTTTGCAAGAAATAAAGCCACATTTTTCTCTCAACAAAGATAACTTGCGCTTTGGTATTTTTTGAGGGGGGAGGGAACGAGACAATATTCATTTAGCTATGGTGGAGCTAGATATTTCTATTTTTGTTTGGTTGTAGATCTGACCCTTACTCCTCCTAGGCTCCCACCTTCCATTACTCGGAGTGAATCCACTTGTACACAAAATATCTTAATTTTAACTTATTTAAGTAAGAATAGCTCTATTTTTAACACACGAAAAAAAGAAAGAGGGGTAAGAATAGCTAATTTATTAAATAAATTCAGATAATTCTTCTCCAATAATTCAAGCGATCCAAATAGAAGTTAGAACCATATAGCTGAATAGCATCCATCCAGATAAGAAGTTTTAGCCTGGAGCACACTGCACATACCTTTTATTTTAATTTTTAATGTTTACAAATACGAATAATGACGTGAAAGTACCACTTTAGTTAAGCTTTATTTGGCTTTAAATTCAAAAGCAATAACTAAGTTTCTTTAAAAAAGGGCCCAAAGTGTTATTAATACAAAATTCCAAACACCCATAACATCATGTCCACGTGGTCTCGACCGACCACTTCAACACCCGAAAAGCCCTGAAATATTTTAATAAATTAAATAAAGTAAAAAATTACACCCGTTCAATGCATATTACTCTTTTCTTCTCTCCAAAGATATAATCTACTTCTTTATATATCTACACACAACACATACAAGAGTCATCTAGATCTTACTTACACAATCTAAAAACCTAGTTGTTCTTTATCAAAAAATCCAGAGAAGACCAAGAACAAGGCATGGCGAGATCACCATACTACGGCTCATCGTACTTAGACTACCTCTCTCTCCCAAACCCACATCTCTGTTTCTTCTTCATCGTCGTCTTCTTCGTGTTTTCCCTCACATGGTACTTGAACTACGAGTCCGTCCTCGAAGACACCCTGGACCAGCTCAAGCTCATCCTCATGTTCACCCCTCTCTTCCTCCTCCTCCTCGTCCACTTCTTCTCCGGCGGCCTTTCCTTCTACGTCCCCTGGCCTGAACAAGACTCTATTCACCGTGCCGGTTCTTCCCCTTGGGGTGTAGCAGCCGTGCTCGTGCTCATCTTGTTCATGGTCTCGTACCAGTCTGATTTCCAGGAGAGGTGGTTCCCTTTTGGGGGTAAGTAGATCGATCAAAGTTTATGACCACCAGCTTTAGTTATTTCCCTAACTAGATATGGAACAGCCATGTAAAATATTAAAGCACCTGAGTCTTAATTACGGTAATAAGAGATTGTATGTACTTTGACAGATTTTAGTCTGTCATGTGAACTTAAATATGTGTAGGAATGAAACTTTTTCCGAAGGTCTTATCAAGAGATTATATATGTTGTAGATGAAGTTGTCTCAGCGTATGTTCTTCTTCTTCTTGTAAATTTTCTTTCGGAAAATGAGATATTGGACTGAGATTTTTGGATGCAACAGGAAAGTTTGATGGATGAATGGTGGGCTAAATTAATTACTCTTGTGTAATAGATGTGAATATGGTGCGTATTGTGTGTGTATATTGACTTAAACAACGAATAGAAGTAGTGGTTTTTTTGTCTTCTTTGACAAGTGGGGGGGCTGTTATTGTCTATGTAATAATTTCCGTGATTTTTCAACTTTTTTTTTTTTTTTTGCTAAGAAATTGCCATTGCTTTTGCGTTCAAGTGCACTCTACTGAAAGTAGTAAAAAATACTGATTTCCATATAGAGCTTTTGTTTGAATCTCTAGTTTGGCTCCATGAAGTCATACTGATCTCCTAGAATATACAGTTTTAGTCTTATTGATTCAGCTACGTACCTACTTTTTCAAGAGTTGGAAACAGCAGAATAGTTGAATCGAAAACGTTGCATTTTTTCTAGTTATACAAATATAATAACTTTGATCCATCATTTACTATAATAATACCAAGTGTTATCTTTAATTTCAAGCTTGTTTTATGAGAAAACGACATCGACGTATTTTGATTACATTCCCACCACTCCTTTATTAAGTTAGAGGTAGATTCTAGAGTCTGATATTTTATACGCAGGACTGAAAGCGACATCGTCCCACTATAATTGAGCCAAATTTCCAAATCGTCCTAACTAAATAGAAATGGCTAAACTAATTATAATCAGAGAGATGAGGACCAAGAAAAAACTACAACTATCGAAGAGTCAACTATCTTAGAGATTTGAATAGTAAATGAAAAGATAATGGTCAATTTATGTCTTTTAATATTAAAATGAAATTTCGTTTTCTGTGACATTTAAGTTCTCAACCGAACACATATCACTGGCTTTGCGTATATGATTTCTCCCAAGTCAGAATGATATTTTAAAAGCAAATAAAATAATTTAGAATATGCTAATATCGACTAAAAAAGAATACACATGTACGTCTTTTCATTTTTGTTTAAAATACGTACATGTGACAACAATAAGTTAGAAAGGACAATTTTTGCAACATTTTTCCCTATATATTGGTGTAGTATATATCGATCTTCATCAAATTTTAGATCATATGTCAAATTTTAAATCACATTTCATTTTTAACTTGAATTTAACTACTCTCTCCGTTCCAAATCCAAAATATAAGATGTTTTAGAGAAGTTTTTTGTTTTATAATATATGATGTTTTCAAGTTTCTATGCAATTTTTAGATTAGTTTAGTATTTTAGATTATGCAGTATTGTTTATGATTGGTTGAATTTATTAAAAGTAAAGACTTTTTAATCTGCGTGATTTAGTTAAAACATCTTATATTTTGAAACGGATGGAGTATTTGGGTAGTACATTAGCGATAAAAACACATACGTCACAGAATATTGAGTCGAGATACGATCAAAGAAAATCTTTAAAAGACGAAAACAACGATAACGCATGCTTAAAACAAAAGAAGAATCATATAGATATAGGAATTACCTACGTTGCAGCTAAAACGGTATATACTCACTCATCGAGGAAGGTAAAAAACATACCTTTTGAATAGGTCAAGCGACTCATGCCTCAGATCTGATTTATTCTTACCCGTCACGCCGCAGAATCGGTCTAATGAAACATAAGATGCATGGGAGTTGATCATCGGTGGACTAAAATAGTGGATACATATATATAATACTGAAAAAGTGTGGTTTAGATATGTATTCGTATTTTCATAAAAGAAAAATATTATGTAAGATTTACAATTACTAGTAACAATGGCAAACTAAACAGTGAAACAAAATCAAAATCAGAAAAAAAAAAAAAAAAAACAGTTGTGGAGAAAGCACAAATACCACTTATGTCTCATGTATAACAACAAGTAACGTTTGATCATTTGAACATGCAAAAGTACTTATTTATTGACCCTTCTGCAGTCTCTACGAATCTCTCCCTCACTTCCTGTGAGAATCCTTATATTTCCCATCTTGATCATAGATCTCGCAAAATTTCTATAAAACTCACTTTGGCTATCAGCAAAACGATTCACCAAAGAAACAGTAGGTGCTCCTGTCGAAGAAAACAAGATTTGATCTGATTCTATCACACCACGGTTGTTTTTAAGGTTCTTGAAATAGTCGTTATCAAATGAATCGGGGCTCGTAGGATCAAGATTCACCCTCGCAGTGAGATCTCCGCCTTGCGGACATTGTCGTTGCAACGTTAGCAAGAACGTCGGTTCAATACTCGGATCTGACTCTCCGTTGTTACCACTAAAATTGTGCAAACGATCGTTTATCACTCGACACTGAACCCTCCCGAAGGTATGAGCACCTACATGTACATTATTACGATTCATAGTTATTATTTAAGATATATTGTTACAAAGTACTACTCAAGTATTTGATCTTTCTACATTTCTGAGATGAAAAAAAATTAATGACAAAATGAAAAAGATATTAATATCGTAAGACTCGGAAGTACATTACCAGATAAAGCGACGAGATCGGTAGTGTCAAGATTATGTACGGAAAATTTAGAAGTAAGAATCTGGAGAGAATCAGATCCCATTGGAAGTGCAGCCACAGCGTCCGCACGGATAGCCGTCCGGCCATCTCTCCTTCCTAGCAGTACGTCCCATGATGGCCCTCCCGCCTTAAATATGATATAAATATCAAAAAAGAAACATTATATATTTTGGTATATTATAATCTTTTATTATTATTATCTTTTTTCTTAACAAACATCACATATAAATTTGGAGCATTATGTTATCTACCAGCGCCACAGAGATTTCAGCTGCGATAGCGAGGATATCGGCACAAGAGCAACACTAGGACAAACATTCTCGAGAGCAGTTTTGATATCATCAATCACTTCAAATCCGCCAAGAGAACCCGCGTTTTGGAAAACCTCCTTTTCACCCTCTACTCCATCAGCAGGAGCAGCGTCCAGTAGAACTGAACCATCGCACCCCTGTATTCACATTCACACACTATGACTTCAATATTTTATTCATATCTGGTTTTGAAAGGAAACCTAATTCAGCTAAAATAAACATATATAACTATGTTTTTTTTGACAACGTATCTATATGTTTATACTTTTCTTATTTTATACTGTAATTAGAAAGAAGAAAAAAAACGATTATTTTAATTTGGGTTTTAGAAAGACCGTTAGTTTCTGAATATATATGAAACCAAGCTTAACTAATGACAATCATTAAAAAAAAAAAAAAAAAAAAAAAAAAAAAAAAAAAAAAAGGGTCAAGAAACTTTAAATTTGACCTTGAAAAAGACTCCATGCACTAATGCAAAACTCAAAACCTAATCTTCCTTCGATTTGAAGTCCATCCCCCTTTAAAACGAGTATGAACTATTAAAAACCCATTAAACCTAAAAACAAAAATAAATGCGGCCTAATTAAATATGTAAAGTCATGTCTGAGTTAGCTTTCATGCATAAACCTTCACACATGTGCTACTTTAGATATTCAACATGAGTCATGAGAACGAATGTGGATTAAACGGTCGGTTTCATTATTAAACCAAAAACAAAAGCATAACATATTGTAATGAATAGAAACAGATCTAGCTTACGTTCACGAAACAGTCGTGAAAGTGAAGACGCATGACTTTAGCAGTGAGTCTGACATCGCCACGGCTAGCTTGCTCGATCAAACCCCGAGCGATGACTGTGGCGTTAGGACAGGTCGTCGAGTAAAAACCAGAGCTAAGTTGAGCATTGCCCAAAACCCCAAACATCCAAATCAAGTGTAAAATAAATGGAATAATTTTATTTAGACCCATTATTTGTGGTCTCCCTTTGTTTGTTATAAAAGTGAGGGATCGAAATAAGAATTAAGCTTTAGAGGATATTGTGGATTGATGATAAAATGAAAAACTTACGTAGTCTTTTATAGAGAGCTTGTACCTAATGTTTGAAGAAAAAATTACATCTTTTAAACAACATGTCAGGTGTCTAGACTTTTACTTTTCTTTTGTAGGACTCGGAAAGTCATAGGATAATGATTAGCATTCAATTAAGTAACTAACATTTGTTGATTTTCTAAAGTATACATATAGAAAATTATGAAATTTTAATTTAGTGGACGTACAGCGAAAATAATATATGTGCATGTGCGTATGATTTTTTTCCTAATTAATTACGGATTGTTTCACTATATATTAATTTACTATATAGTCTAACTGTAAATATATTAATTTTATTTAGATGAATACATAATGGATAAAAATGTCTGCCAGTGGACGTCATGAAAAAAGAAGAACTACATATGATTGAGAAAGGACCAAAAAAACTTTTAACGCTATGTATGAAAAAATAGCAAAGCCAGAACAGTTGACTTGAAGAAATTAAAAATTTGATATATCGTAATGATCTATATGAGTAAAAAACTAAAAATGCATGTACAATTTTGACCTTATTTTGTTTACATATATTCAATTTCTTTTATGTTACATATATTCGTAACTATATACATTTTTTTTTCTTTCTATTTTTTTGGATTTCAATGAGTAAAAATGCATCTTTTATTTGGTAACTAGACAGAAAATCTGGTTATACAAAAACTGCTCCTTTCTAGTTGTATAATAATAGCTAGATAGAAAATATGGTTATACAAAATCTTGATATTTCAAATAGCTTATTTTACTTGAATAAGCTAATAATAGCTATAGATTGAAAACATGTTTGATTTTAGGTTTCCCAAATCATCCAAAGCCCGAGAAATTTTTATTATTATTACACACGCGATCATTGTGATACACATGAGATTGATTAACACCCAAACATTACAGAAAAAAAAAAGAAAACACACACATACTAATTAATTGTTTATAACCCTGCAGTTTTTCCTAACCTCCCCACTAGCTCCATTCGCAATATTCCCCATTCTGATCATCGAACAAGTGAAGTCTCTGAAAAACAAGTACTGGTTCCGACTATAAGCCTCCACTAGTCCCTTTGTTGTGTTCACGGCCAATTCACTCGAGAACAGAATCTGATCAGAGCTCAAAAGACCTTTCCCTTGGAGTAGGTTCTTGAAATAATTGTTGTCGAAGGCGTCCGTAGAGCCATTGTCAAGGGGCGCTGTTATGTTTCCATTACCTCCGAGGGGACAAACTGATTGAAGATTAGACAATAGTGATGTCTCAAGTGTTGCGTCTGGAGTTCCTGCCCCGGTAAAGTTGAACAGCCGGTTGCTGAAGAGACCACACTTTGCTTGTCCAAAGGTGTGAGCTCCTTTGTAATTTAAAAAAAAGAGGATAAAGAAGTGATAAGTAGTCAGAAGAAGAAAAAAAGACTGACCAAGGTTTATATTTTATAATTAGAAAAATGAGTTGAACCTGATAAAGCTACGACGTCGGTGATGTTAAGGCCTACGGCTACAAACTTGGCAATAATAGCGTCTAAAGGTTCAAAAGGAGATGGGAGATTGTTTGCACTGTTCTGATTTGCCACCAATCCATCTTTTCTTCCTAATGCTACTCTCCACCTAGGCCCTCCACTCTGCCATTGAAACCCGTACGTTAATAAACAAAAGATAGTCGTCATTAATTACATTTATACCTAACCATTTTTTGTTTTTTTTTTGTTACTAAAAATAATCGCCACCTTGGTCATATTATAAATAGTTGTTCCTTACTCTCTCGTGTTGTACAAAAGTTAGTATAATCTCTAATAAAGTATATATATTAAGGTTTAGATGGTTGTTAAAAAGGCTTACCAAGGAAACGGAGTCGCGAGCGGCCAAAGTGAGGATATCAGCACAAGAAACAACACCAGGACATGCGTTTTCCACAGCGGCTTTGATAGTATCAACTACTTCAAATCCTCTGGCAGAGTTCAGGTTAGGGATCGCGAGTTTCTCACTGTCAGTTCCATCCAACAATATAGACGCATCGCACCCCTGAAAAAGTCATGCTACGTATTAGGAAACTGATGACAGGCGTGTTCGGAACATTTGTAACAATGTCTTAACGTATAAAAAATTAATTTTATAGAAAAAAATAATTACGTAAAGCTAGCAATCCATACATTAACAAAACAGTCGTGGAAATGAAGACGAATGAGAGACGCAGCCATCCGTTTTTCGGCATTCATGGCGATTGTAACTTGGTTACGGACGATTTGTCCAAGTGAGGGGCACGATTTAGCATAAATTTCAGGGTTTAGCTGTGCGCTAACCCCTGAACAAAGCATAAATAGAGTGAAAACAGTAAGCAAGACATGTCCACCCATCACCTTGGCCGTTTGTGTTTTCATTGTCTAGATCGATGGCTTGTTTAAATGACTTATACTAGAATGATAGTTTATTTAGATCACGAATCGTTTGGTTCTATTTATAGACAAAGCTAGATAGTAACGATATCAAGGGCTCATCTCTTGTGTAGTGGGCTATTAAGAGAATGATTAGTGCATGGTGACGTGCGGCGGCTTCCAAAGATTGGTTTCTTATGCTCAAGAGGATGCATTAAACTCCATATATATTTTATACGAACATTTTGTAAGATTAGGCACTAAAGCCATTTAAGTTATAGATTCATGAATTTCTATCTTGTTACTTAGTAAGTTGGCCGGTTTGATCTTACGTTTAATCCACTAAAATAAGTGACTGAGTTTACTATCTAACATCATGTAGTCAACTTTGTGTCAATAGTATTTTATTTTAATGTATTCTGAGAACGCAAGTGGATTTGGTGTTAAACAACTCTCCCCACTCGTATGTATTTTGAGGCTGCAATTGTTGAGTTCTTTTTATATGAAAATTTGGACGATTTTTCTATATGTAAGTGCTTGTCATATTTGCGTAGGTACAAATTGTTCACAAGTTCTCCAAGTCCATGACTTATCCAAGTAGATACAAATTGTTCACAAGTTCTCTAAGTCCATGACTTATCCAAAACAACGTAACATCTAAAAACATTCTGGGGATATGTATATATAATTTTCAACAGTTTTTATTGAATATTTAAATAGTTATGCATGTTTAATATTTAGCTGATTCGATGGTTCCAACTTCATATATATTACTATATTCAACAATCTTTGGCTATATTGTTGTACTTGCACATATTTGAAAAATGCTATTTTAAAGTTTAAACTCGATTGTTAAGAACCCAATATGGCAAAGATAATATCATATACGTTGAAATCTACATACTAGCTTTCGAAAACTACCTTGATGGTAGATTCCATGTAATAGTCATTTATTATGCTCTTTAGTTTTACTTCCTCCTCAAACTTTGCAACTTACGGCGATTTTTTAATAATTTATTTTTAGCTTACAAAGTGCATAGTCCAAACCGTTCCACACACTCCCACTTCTTGTTCTTAGCATTAGGCACGCTTATTACTTATTAGCATGCCAAATAAAAGATGGCGCAAAGTCTTGCCACATGCATTTTAGTATTTATATGTATTCTTAATTG
Source organism: Camelina sativa (assembly GCF_030686135.1). Lineage (NCBI taxonomy): Eukaryota > Viridiplantae > Streptophyta > Magnoliopsida > Brassicales > Brassicaceae > Camelina > Camelina sativa. The sequence goes on from NC_141892.1 coordinate 8,195,524, forward strand.
TTTTGTTAGTATTGCTTTGCTTATGTAAACTCCAACTGGATGCCTCACATACTATTTTTTTGTTATCCCTCGATAATATATTATTATTGCAAATACTCAAAAGCACATCAGTGATTTCTCTACCTCACACTATTTTTGTAGTCAACAAATTAATCAGTCAAAAATAGTTTAGAAAACTATATTACTAGTAGCATAAATTTTACAATAAAGAGTATTAAACAGAAAACGAATGTTTAATCTACATAAATATTAGATTTGCACAATTAATATTTTGTCATTTAAATAAATATTAACTGTTTTATGTATTAAAAGTTGTTTTGTATTTTTATCACTGTCGTGGACATTAAATAACTCGACACGCTGACCCATATGGGCCCAAAACTTGGTTGGCGTAATTGTTTCTCAGACGCAATCCCAAAATAGTCAAAATACTGATCAAAGTTGTATCAAGAATCTGAATCCAAAATATATAAACATCATTCATTCTGTCTGCAGTTCAAACGACTCCCTCATGTGCATTCGGCTCAGAGATGCTCTTCAAGCTTAGTTCTCTGCAAACTGTCTCAACCCCGACACACATATATTATGCTTTATGCTATTAAAAGTGAACCATCCAAATACATTAAGAAATAAAACAAACATAAAAACTCTATAAAATCCATAAGTTCTTTCACTACAATGAACCTTGTCGCTTTTACTACAATCTTATTAACCCCCGGGAAAATCTTATCACCAACAAGATGAACCAGATCATCCATCATAGAGGTAAAGTAAAACCGAGACAAGTAAAAGTTTTTTTTTAAAAAGCTTACCATGACTTTATATGAACTTCCCCCCTGAAAGCGAATCTCCTAAACTCTGATACCAAAAGTGAAGAGGGAACAAGACTACGCCTACTAAGACAAGCACATATTGACATATAGGAGCTGCAGAGATACATCACTAACGCCTGTGCATATAAGAGACTTACGTTATTCCAAAGGGACAATGGTACACATCAACTTTGCATCTTCACTCTGTCTATCACCATGGGTTCTTGTCAGCTTGCTTCCTTGGTCCAGGTGTCATATGGTTCATTGTTCTCCAACAATATCATTCTCAGATGCATCTTCAAGCTTCTCAATAGCCATTTCGTTATCCTTACTCTGATCCATACCCTGATTGGCTTCCTCACATTGTTCCCCTGAAACTTCCCGAAAATCTGTCTCAGCTTTTTCCTTACCTGCAGGTTCATTTTCCCCAGAGCTTCCCACATCAATCTTATGGTTGCTATATTTAGCTTCAACCACATTGCTCTTACTGTTGTTGTTAATTTCTTTCCCAGTAGCCTCACCATCCCTAGCCGCAACATCCTGCATACAAACATCTTCTGCAGCTACATTGTTCTCCTTTGTTTCACCGCTAGTACGTGCATCAGAACCCCCTGTATCATCACCGTCACTTTCAGATTCATTCTCCACAACCTCCTCGTTAGCATCTTCAGCAACCATATCCCTCCTCTCAAGATACTGTAACCTTCTCCTCATGTCACCTAACTCCCTTTCCATCAAGAACAACCTTTCTTTCAAGGTCAAGTTCTCTTCCTCCAGTTGAGCAATATGGCTATCCTGATCATCCACTCGGTTTTCCAAAACATTGTTATACTCAGACCCACCATAGTTTGGGTAAATCATCTCAAACCGACTCAAATCATGGTCTAGTCTCCTCTCAACCTCAACATGCTCCTCCACATCACTCTCACTCGATCCACCTTCATCTTCATCATCCTCATCATAAGGTTCCAACTCATTTCCATCAGCTCGCAGCCTAATCAACCCTTTCATGGAGCCATAACCATCAACCCCCCACTCCTCCTTGGCCATATCACCCAACACCTCCCTGGACGGAGAAAACATCGGAGTCGGCAACACAGCAGGTGTCACAGGGCATGGAGACACCAACTCAGCAATTCCACCAGATTTCTTGGCCCTGATAATAAACGAAGTCGTGTTCCTAGGAGCAAAAGGAACAAATCGGTTCCCATACTTCTTCTTGGGATAAAACTTCCTGGTCTTCAACCTGTTCTGAGACTGCAACTCGTTCAAAGTCGGCGGCTTGTAACCACCTCCACCAACAGGACCAGCCTGAATACTACCAGAACCAGGTATGATCTGCTGAGGGTTATACATAGGGATCCCAGAGTTATGCATCCTCCTAATTGGCTGCTGCTGCTCCATCATTAGCCTCTTGTCACCACCACTTGTAATCTTCTTCCCTTTCCAATTGTTCCGCATCATTTTGGAATGCTTCGAGCCAAAGTTATTAAGAGGAAGATTCTGCTGATACTCGGAGCTCAAGCTAGGGTTAAGGTTAAAGTTGCGTGGATTCATCATCATAGCCTGGTTGTTGTTCATCATAACCTGTGTCTGCTGCTGCTGCTGGTTCATACTCAAAATCGGATGAGATTGGCCTAACAACGGAGTCTGGTTCATAATCCGTGGCTGAGACGACGGCGGCGGCGGATTCATCCTCTGTTGAGGCGGAGGCTGACCAATCATCTGCTGTGGAGGTGGCGGATTCATCAGCTTAGATTGATCGTTCATCTAACACAACACAAACACTAACCCAAAAAAATCGAATCGAACAAACAAAAACCAAAAACCCTAATTTCGCAGAATCGAAGCAAATCAGCAGATAGATCAATGATTCAAGAGATCAATCCGAGTGCTTTGGGTGGAGAGTGAAATGTTATTAAAAAAAATACAATCCACAGATCAAAGTACAAACCACAAAATCAAACAAGAGAAGAAGAAACTCTAAAATTGAGACTTTTCGTAAATTTGATCGTTTGTTTTGTTGTTTGTTCAGTTTTACGATTTGGGAGTTTTTAAGAATCTTTTTTGTAATTTTGGATCTGGAAACTTTTTTTTTTTTTTGTTTGTCTTTGTTTGACAGCAAAAGAAGAAAATTAATATAAAGGCAAAGAGAACCTCTCCTCTATGTGTACGAACACGGCTCAAGAGACGATGAGATTCTTTAAATAGAGGCGAATGAAAAAGATGCTTTGTCCTAATCAACGACTCAGATCACACCCGTTTAACCGACGGCTACGATTTCTTTATTTTTTAAAGGTTGAGTCGGTTACGGGTTTCTTTGATATTTTATTTTTATTATTAGTTGGGAAGTAATTGTAAATTTAAAACCTAATCACTTGAAAATTTGGCAAAATAAATACCACTCTTTTTTTAATATATATTTTCTGGTAAGTAAATCTAAAATCTAATTTTTATATGAAATTTTCATCTTTAAGGTTCTATAGTTTAGGTAATTATATATATTTTCTTTTTTAAAAGTGATGGTAATTTTGACTTAACAAAGAGATAATAATAATAATAATAATAATAATAATAATAATAATAATAATGGTTGTTTTTGGTTATTAATATTTTAAAGAAGGTAGAATATAGAATAGGAGAAGTGGACCATTTCCAAAATTTGGGCTCTCGAGTACAACAAATATATTATCCCCAAAAAACTAGACTATTTTTTTTTTTTTAGCAAACCTTCCATTCAATGGAAAATCTAATCAAAGTCGTTTCTAAGCCATACGCGTTCGTGTTAATATCCTTGGTTATGTTAACTTTCTTCTTCATTCTCTTTTCTCCTCTTTATGTTCAAGTTATGTTATTTCTTTGCCTATAATTAGGTACGTAAAACAACGAGTTCGGTCATATGCGTATGCTGCTAGCCTGCTACGTTACGGGCTACGTATCCTTGTCCGGAGACTTAACGAGTGCAATGAACCTAGCTAGTCAAATATTTAAAACATAATTGACTTGAGATGTGAAAAATAAAAAAATACTTGACCTAGAAACCAGTCTAGTAAAATACGGTTAACTTGACTTGGTATTTGGCTGCCTTGACGATCGAGGAGGGAGATGGTCTGTTTTTTTCTTCTATTTTTATACCTTGAGATACGTTAAACGAGTTACATCACATATCATGTTTCATATACTAGCTTTGAGGTTACTTTCATGTTTAGGCTTTGTAATTTGTTGTTCAAAATTTGCATTAAAGAGTTATTGTATACAACTTCGACCAAGAAGGCAACAAGAGCAACATGGAATTAGGGAAACCCCACTCCTGATGTTTACAGACAAAAGCAATATCTGCCACGGACAAATGTCTGACAGTCCAATAATTTTTAAATGGCTTCTAAGCTTCTCAAAAATGTTGCAATAATCCTATGAAAGTTTCAATTTAGAAACTCAATCTCCTCGAGATTACTGTTCACGTCAGCGTTGGATACAAGAGTGGCAAAATTCTTCTAATATGTGATTCATCTTAACTGTTCCTTTAGCAAGAATGAGTAGATCGTCCGCAACATAAATCCATCAACTCATCGTTTCCAACTTAAATTGTCCATCCTCTCAAATTCTATTATGCATGTGTTGGAACATTCATTGTATTAAGGCCATCATTAACGGCACAACTATGAGTGTGTTCTAAGGCTTTTTTTAAAAGAAAATATTGTAATAGTGGACTTAGAACTGGATTTTGGATCTTAATTTAGATCAGTTTTTGGGCTTGTTCTTACGTGACGTGGCATTGTCTCACTGGAAACAATTTTTTTTGCAACTGAGAGATCGTTTCGTTTTTCATTTCTTCGATATTGTGGCTGCTAGGTTTTTCTTGTTTTCTCCCAAACGGTGAAACGGCGATCTCTCCCAAATTCTCCGGCTAACCGGAGATGAAGTTCATGGAATTATCTTCTTCCAATCGTCGAAGGTTTGATTTTGTCCCTGATCTGTGTTCTATCAACTTGTCCCCGTGATTAGATCTCTGCTGTTTCTTTAATCGAATCTCATCGAATTGATCTGGGTTAGGATTTTCATAAGGTTATCGAATCTTCTGTGCCTCGTTTGCGTTATCTTGATTCTATAAAATGAATTTAGGGTTTGGGCGAGTTTAGTCTGGTCTCTGTAGTTAGATTAAGCAGAAAGCTTCGTTTGTTTTGTGATGGGTTTTTTTCGGGTTCGTGTGATCTCTGTAACAAAATCGAATCTTTGTGTTTTTGATTTGTCAGGCGAATTGAGAGTTTACCTTTCGTGAGAGAGCTTGTCTTTTAGCCTTTGTACGTCTGAAAAATGGCGAATTTTGCCAAACCGGAGAATGCATTGAAGCGTGCTGATGGTAAGTTTACGAAATGTTTTAGTTTTAGTGTTCGTTTTGGTCCCTATGGATTTGGTTTAGTGGTGTGTGTATGAATTGACTTTGTGTTACATGTTTTTTGTTTTAGAATTGATCAATGTTGGACAGAAACAAGGTGCCCTTCAGGCGCTTCATGATCTCATTACTTCCAAGAGATACAAAGCTTGGCAGAAACCTCTTGAAAAGATCATGTTTAAGTATCTTGATCTTTGTGTTGACTTGAAGAGAGGTCGATTCGCCAAGGATGGATTGATCCAGTATCGTATTGTTTGCCAGCAAGTGAATGTCAGTTCCTTGGAGGAAGTTATCAAGCACTTCCTTCATCTTGCTACCGAGAAAGCTAAGCAAGCTCGTTCTCAGGCCGATGCTCTTGAGGAGGCCCTTGATGTCGATGACCTTGAAGCTGATAGAAAGCCTGAGGATTTGCAGCTGAGTATTGTCAGTGGGGAGAAGGGGAAAGATAGATCTGACCGTGAGTTGGTCACCCCATGGTTCAAGTTCTTGTGGGAGACATACAGGACAGTCCTCGAGATATTGCGAAACAACTCAAAGTTGGAAGCTCTTTATGCGGTTAGTTTTTGTTGAGGTTAAGCTTATTGCAGAACCGAGTCAACCCGATCAAAAATGAGACAAAAGCTGATGACCCCTCTCCTTCCCTTTCAATTTATCTGTCATTCTAGTAGTATTCACCACTCTCTGTAATTTTCCCTGCCTAGACGAAAAAATCTTTGTGGCTCGGCTCCCTATTGTGTAATTAGAATTGACTATTTTTCTTGTGAATTATTGTTTCCACTTCGCAACAATGCAACAACGTATTCTTCTTCTTCTTCTAACAAGTTATCTTTAGTGGATTGAGTTTTAAAATAGTTTTAAGATAAATTAACAACCATAATTTGACTTACTATCTGACGGATGACGAACAAGAATTCCAACAAAATAATTTTTATAATTTATAAGTTTAGGAATATGTTTAAGAATATTATATAATTGTAATAAGTTTAATTGTAATATTATATACCAAATTTATTAGATTTTATAAATGTAATATGTTTAAAAATATTATATTATTAAATTTTAAGATCTTAAATATGTTCTCCCAATAACTAGCTTTTTAGCAAAAGATGTTAACTACTGATCTTACATTATTTCACTATATCTTTATTCTAAGAACACCATAATTAGTTCTCCCATTTTTTTTACCTATGATCTTAACAACTGATCTAACATTATTTTCACTATATATTTAATCTAAGAACACAAAAAAAAGTTTTCCCATTAATGATGCCCTAACGAATGAATGTGGTGGTGATCTATGAGAATACACGTCAGCAGAAGTTAAACCGTGAGAGTAATAAGTTTTCTGTTGGCTCTAGCCTCAAAACTACCATGTACTTAAAAGCCGACACGCTCAATAATATATCCAACTATCCTAGAGAAACAAAGACAAAGACTGATAGTGATTGGGGGTTGTGTATCATAAACAAATACTGAACACCATGTATGACAACTTTCAGCTACGGCCTATAACACGGAATGAGTATTCCGAGTTTCCAACATGTTTGTAACCTGAGTCAAGTAGGCTTCCCTCTAGGAAACGCAGGAAAGCATATCCGGCACCATGGTGTGTGCTTCAGGGCAAGAAATGCTTATGTACCCTTCCTGAAATTATATACATGACTCACATATCAGAATGTTACTTCTTTCCATGAAATGTTGCAGACATCTAGCAAGCACATAATAATAACAATAATCAGGAAGAAGAAAGGAGCACATACTTTCTCTTCCTACGATCAATACCAGCAGCACCCATATTCCTGGTGTCATTCTTAGAAAGCATATTATTGTACTGCATGGGAGAAAGGGCTGGAGAGAGAGCAGCAGTTGCTGATGGTGCAGGTGGCAAAGAAGTTGAAGGTGCAGGTGGTGGTGGTGGAGCTGTAGGCTCTGGAAGAGGCCGAGGTAGAATGTGCTTCAGCCTGTTGTTTCTGTAGTTCTTCCAATAGTAAAACTGTTGCCTATGTGCCAATTCCTGGAAGCCGGATTTAAAAAGAAGACAGGGTTCAAAACTTTAGAAGAATTCTTAAACAATATAATACCTACCAAAAATTCTGACAAGGACATAGAGTATGAAAATACTTTAATATATCTCATGAATCAATGGAAATAACACCGAATCACAGAACCAAACTAGCAGAACGCAAGTATGGTTAGTATTAAAGACCCTTAATTAACTCCCCAAAACCTACCAGTACCCTACACATTTGAAGCACTCCCTATTTACACTGCTCACTATTACTAACATGCAGGTGTGGAAAGTTTGGCTGATTTCTTATCATATTTCGGTTACCTTGTTTGCAGGATGGGCCATAGCAGTCCTGAAGTTGGGGTTTTGAAGAAGTTCGAGGAAATATAGGCAATGTGGGTACCTGTACCAGGACATAAACACAAGAACATAAAGAAAGGGATAAAACAAGCAGAGCAATACGATATATTCCAAACCTTCATAAGACTACCAGAAATTCCAATAAGATATTCCAACTCACATTATGAACTTGATGTACTCTGGTCGCTGCCAATATTGAAGATAGTTCAAGTATTCAATAAATGCTTCATCTTCAAAATACCGATTCTGTGCCAGGTCTACAAAACAGCAGAACCCAAAAGAATAATGGCAAACACTTAAAAAACACAAAGACTAAGCCCTAGAACGATTCCTCCTAATCTATAGAAGGGGAAAGAAGAAGAGAAACTAACAGTGGATGTAAGTAGGATTGGCGAGACATTGAATGAATTCAAGTTCCAGTAAGAATCGTTGTCTTCCACCGTCGGGATCCTTGTAAACGTTCTTTGGCCTGTAGAGATGCGAATTAAACAACTAAAGAGCAGATTGAAACATATGAAAGTAAGTGTACAGAAGAGGAAGAAGATGCACCCACGGGGATGGAATCTCTGATGTATCATCATCAATCTCCTCTGGCGAACCCATGATGAACCTGAATCAACCAATTGACGAGTTCAATGATGCAAATACCAAAAACGGAGAATCGAATTTTGGATTTCTCAAGCGGAATCAGAAAAAGCTTCGCACACCCACACCTTAGATCGATTGAGAAAAAGCAGACGGACGGGGACGGGGACGGGGACGGAGGAGGACTATGATGGTTCTGACTTCTGATTTCTCAATTCAAGTTTGGTTTATATAAACCAATGTCCTAAACCGGTTCTGAATAAAATTGATTAATTGAAATACAAAATCACGGTTTAAAAAGTTGTCTCAGCTCAGCAGATGGAGAACATTTTTATTCATCCTTTATCCCCAACACCAAGAATAAGATGTGGAATCTATATGCAATCGCTAATCTTTGTTACAAAAGTGGTTTGAAATCAAGTTTATCGATCAGTGAAATACAATTTTGGGACTACAATCGATAAAGGATGTTGTGTTATTGTGTACCCTGTGTCATGCTAATTATGGTTGAGGATTAGGGAAACGAGGAATCTCTTCAGGTTTTAGATTATACAGTCAATCTGTCAGAAATCTGAAGGGTATAATGTTTGGCTCCAACGAGTTTGCCTAATGTAATGCTGTGTAATCCCATTAAAAATGCGACAAGAGTGCTGGTGTTAAAAGCTACATTTTCTGCTAGTTTCCCCACAGTAAACCAAAAAAAATTAAGCAGTAGAGCCTTCAGACCCTGGACTGACCTATGCAAGTCCCGAGACAGGTTTTGTATCCAGTGTGCGTGCTGTGCTCGAGTCTTACTTGCCACTCGACAACTTGCAAGACAAAATCTGTCATTCATAAGTGACTGGCCTTCAAATATTCAGGTGATGGCTCTAACAGTTTTCACCATAGCTTGTGAATCCCAATTGATAAATCTGATGAGATGGAGACAAGCAGCGGATGAGAAGAGTGCCACTCGGCTTTGAACACTCTTTTCTTATGAGCTTTCATCGAGAGAGACGGGCTTGGTGCATTGTAGCGGATATCAAAGATGTGGATCACAGGATCTGCGGAACCAGATGAGATGTGTAAACCATCCGGAGACCAAGACTGGTTAATTAGAGCCGACTGCAATTCACTGCTTTCTTGCTTCCACCCAAAAGAAAATAGTTCTGTCTGAGGCAATCTTACATCATACAACCGCAGTTGCCGGTCTAGCTGCCTGCAAACAACGACACAAGCAAAGGAACAAATTATGAGGCCGTTGCTTTCTTGGGGTATATATAAAATCAAGAGTCTGTTCTACCTTGTGTGAACCATGACAAGGTTAACATCTCTCGGGTTTGGCAGTATATTTGTGCATCTGTTGTCTAGTCTATGTTTAAATGTGACTTTTTCTTCTCGGGCATCAAACCCAACAAATCTCCTATCATCTCCACACGACAAGACGAGATTGTTATGGCTCATTCCAGCAACTCCCATCACAGCCGACGAGTGCAAGTCCCTATGCAGAAGCGTCGGCTTCCACGCATTATTTTCGCATCGATCCCGCCATAACACTACTGCATGGTCACTCCCACCTGTTATGAAACAAGGATCATCCCAAGGCGTAAACATGATTCTGTTGAGAAGACCTTTGCTATGAGGCCTGTCCTCCAGAAATTTTGACTCACAACTCTGCAGATGAACAGATATACAAAAAAAATAGTATGACCATCAAATTATATCTTAAAATAAATAGATAAATCCACGGTTGAACCAAATACCCAATTATTCCAGCTAAATTGATTTCTTTTATCTAATAGGTTAAGAAGACCTAGTTAACTTTCTACAAGTCACACATTCCACTCATGAGTGTGCAATGACAAATTTTATGGTACAACGCTAGTGTATAACAGCTTTCAAAGATTGGGGGTTTCTATAACAGCTTTCATAGATTTTTTACCCCTCTAGCTTCATTCAGATATATGGCTGATATCTGAGGGTGACCGTCATCTGCAGTATACACGGAGAAAAGTGCACTCTTGTGTGGATGCCAAGCTATATCTTCTGCCCATTTCTTTTGATCTACTGCAACCCGATTAACCGTCTTAAACAAAGTAGCTGTGGACCTGCTCAATTGTGAAACCATTAATGGATTAGTATAGATTAGAATAAGAGCTAAAAAGATTGGGGGTTTCTGAGAAACAAAACTTCCCAGTAAAGAGAACATTGTACAAACTCTATTCTCTTAAGATCTTGTACAACAACATGTTGCGGTTTGTTGGCAAATATAAGCGAAAGTAAATTCGCCGACTTTATGGATGGATGAAGATGATATCAGTTGGAATTGAATATAGATAAACTTAACACATTTGAAAATCAAGGAAATCTGTACGGATTTGAAGTTACAATCCGATAACCCGCCTACTAAAATCAGTCGACATAGATATCAATTAATTGACTACCCCTAAGAAATCAGCGAGAAATATCATAAGCTAATCAGGCATATTTACGGCAGAGTTTACCTATCAGACTGAAGCTTCCAGAAATGAACCGCCCCATCCAATGCACTGAAGAATAACCAAAAACCAAAAGCAAGAGGGGGGAAAGAAAAAAGATTAAGCACAGGAGTCAAGACTCAAGAGTATATTAGATTAGCTAACTTTGTCTAGTGTCTTGGTTCCCTCTTATGTATATTATATCATTTCCTTAGTAAAGAATAAATTAGGTAGCGTCTTTTATTCACTTTTGGAAAAGAACCAAAAAAAAATAATGTAAAAAGCACCTTGTAGCAAATAGCTCACGGCTTGAAGGAGAAAGAGCAAGACTTCTCATTCTTTTCGTGTGGCAACTTGGTAGCATTCCTACAGTGCGACCTTCAATTGTGGGACGCAAAGAGCTCCTACTTATAAGCGCTATCAACTCATCATGTCCTCGAAACTCTAAAACACACAAAAAGTAGTAATAGATTCAGACGCAATGAGAAGGTAAGATGTGGCAAATCAATCAAAAGAATGGCTTTTACCAGATTTTTCCTGCTGTCCTTGTGGAGAAATGTTAGAAGAAACTCTGATCCTTGGCTTTGCAAAGTCCTTATTAGTCTGGTTATCTCGAGCTTGAGCTCGAGTTTGGTTCTCTCGATCTTGAGTTTCACATACCACTTCATTAGGAATACTAGGAGATTTCTTGGCCTCAAGACCACTTTTGGCTTCCTTTGGGACATCCCTTGAAGCCATGGGTTGAGCTAAGTTATCTCGACCTTCGGATTCCCTTACCACTTCATTAGAAATACTACGAGATCTCTTGGCCTCAGGCGCACTTTTATCTTCTTTGGGGACATCATAATCCCTTGTAGCCATGGGTTGAGCTCCATTATCTCGAACTTGGGTATCCCTTACTACTTCATCAGGAATACTACGAGGTCTCCTGGCCTCAGGGCAACTTGTGTCTTCCATTAGAATGTTAGGATCCCTTGTAGCCATGGGTTGAGCTTGGGTGGTCTCATTTACTTCTGCTCTAACGGGTGCAGAAGCTCTTCGTTTAAAAGAAGGCGGTAAGATAATGGCTGGCACTTTCAAAGATTCCATCTCACTACGTGAATGTGGAGTAGAGGAGGTTTCATTGGCAGTCTTGGCCTTATTTCCCTCGGTCCAGAACTCTGCTATACCAAGTAAACTTCCATTTTTACCAGGCCCTTTTGATTTTGACTTAGATAAAGTACCATCTTCAACACGATCAATTTGTAGAAATTTTGCCTCGGCATCCGCCATCAGTTTTCTCTCTTCAGCAAGCTGCAGATACATCAGAAATCATAAGAACAAAACCAAACAGTAGGGACTCTCGCTTGTAAATTGATCCTACCATTGCCCCTTCAAAGTTTTGAGCAAGAAATGACATTTGCATATTATGTACCAGGACGCAAATGAGGAATAGCTCAATAATTATGTTGAAAACTGAGCTCCAATTGAAACAATAACAGGAAATCAAAAAGGGAAGATACTAGGAGCTATAAACCAATCAAAATCCCTAAAACAGATGCAAAAAAAAAACCCAAATCATTAAAACTGATGCACACTCTACAATAAGCCGAATTGGACCACATAAAGCAGAAGAAAGAAGAGACCTTTCTGTCGAGGATTGAAATCTGGTCTTTAAGGCTTTGGATTGACTTGGCACGCTGGTCCATGAACTCTAATAGAGCTTCTCTATCATCTGGGATTTGAGTTGAGAACGACTTTGCTACTACTTCAACTTCTTCCCCTTGCTCAATTTTAGGTTTTTTCATCGCCGTCGTCGCCATTGCAGTCTCCGTTCGTCTTCCTCCAAATCAAAACCTTTTTTTATCACCCCGCCCGATGCGTGCTAAGTGTAGCGGGGGCTTATTTTCCCTCTCGTCGTTTCAATTTCGCAACCACATTTTTTTTTTTTCACTTTTCTGAATTTGCCGCTTCACTTACTAGGGCTAAATGTATGTAGTCGTGTGCAGCTAAACGGAACAGTTGTTATACGGATATACGCGATTCCTTTATTTGGAATTAAAACCGTCAAACACTAAAACATCCCATAAAACATCATTTTGCCATAAGCCCCCACAGGGCCCCAACCACAAACACACACACACACAAAAAGACAAACCCATATAAAAAGAGAAAAAAATATGAAATTTAATTTAAAAGACTCTGTTCTAAGAAATTAAATTAAAGTTAAATTACAATTGTAGCTGTGATTAATGCATACATACTGAAAGAAGACTGTTCTAAGAAACTAACAGAACTCACCCAGCATACAACAAATTTAGCATTTAAGATATAATATAAAAGTGTATATTAAGTTTTGGCTTGTAAATTGTGGAAAAGTGAAAACAGTCTGGTCCAGAAAACAAGGTTGGTCACTTTAGCATTCAGAAAATGTACATAGAAGCAATGGAAGTCAGAAAGGATGTCAAGAGTATGGAGACAAAGTTCACACCATTGTTGTCAAGAATGTCCACTCCTGATATCTTCTTTACGGTCGGCCCCGGTTTCCCTACAATCTGCACGACACACAATTCAGTCAACTACTCTTTCTCCCTCGATCCCACATATTTTACATGTTCTTTTTTTGAAATGTACCTTGTTCCGAACAGAGCAGAAGCCACTGAATTGGATGGTTGCTCCTAGTACAGAATCAATAAGACTCCCACATAATCCAGCTAATGCAGCGAGTGGAACGACTAAGAGTTGCTTTAGAGCCACATCGCTTGTGCATTTTGCGGTAAAGAATCCGAAGATAATGAATGTTAATCCAACAGTGGTGCCGGCTGCCAAGGCAGCTAAGAGTCCTGTCTTTGTAACTCCACCATTTGTGCCCTTCTTTACCGGCTGAGAATGAGACCAAACGTTTTAGCTAAACATGGAAAATTAATTACCGACTGGCAAGAAAAAAGGAACAAGAAAAACCTTAAACGTTGTGATTAGTCGAGGCTGGGCATCACTTAGAACCCCAAGCTCCGAGGACCAAGTGTCTCCACTACAGCAAGCGTAATGACCAATGATCCCACCAATAAGAGCTGTTACAGTTATCGACTGCTTGGAGTCCAAACACTTGTCCTGCCAACCCGTTAAAGTACATGCAATTACAACTAGAACTGATGCAATCCCACTATTGCATAACACTTGTAACCTGAAACAAGATATTTGAGTAATCCCCTGTCAAAGCAACTTTTATTGGTCAAATAAATAACAACTTCTACAAGTGAAATCATTTGCTAATATGTCAATGGAAAATATATATAAGAGGCTAACCATAAAGAAACATTCTCTCCAGTGAAGTTCTAAATATCAACATCAACCAAGGAAGAGGAAATATCTTTGTTTAGAAACAGTCCAGTGCATGTGGTTCTCAATGGTATGCTAATCTAATCCCACATCTAAATAATTTATTTTAATCCCTAACCTCATACACATAGAAATCCAAAGAGCTCAATCTCACATAAGTCAATACACCAAACTCTATCAGGAAATTTTATTAGAAAACAGATCATCGTATAAACACTCCAGTGGATATAGTAGATTTGCAGAGCGAACAAAAAAAGTACCAGTTCCTTTGTCCACCTTCCTTAAACTCAATATCAACGCGTCGTTTTTTATCTTCGCCAACCTTGGTAAGCTTCGAGGAAGTAAGAAAGAATACAAGCAGCAGAGCTCCGTACCTTTTTTATATATATAGATTCAACAGATTCATCCGATCAGAACCAATAGAAAACACTTTCTCAATAACGAAACAATCGAATGTCAATAACCGAATAAATCAAAATCGGGAGTCGAAAGAAACCTGTAACCGGCGGTGAAATGGATGGTCATAACAAGGAATCCAGCAATTCCACCGGAGAGATCGAGCGACTTCCGTTTGTACGATCGGAAAGCGATGAGTGAAGAAATGAATACGGCGATTATAAGCCTGAGCTGCGGCGACGTTTCCATTTTTACAAGTACTATCGGAGAAGCTTGAAGATTTCAGTTGTTGAGCGTCGAGAGAGAGAGAGAGAGAGAGTACAGAGCAGTTTGACCCAAACAACGTCATCACTGATCTGATTCATGTATTTTAAGTGTTGTTGGTAAGATGTTTACGCAGGCTTGGACCTGATATTTTATAATGGGCCTTAAATGGGCTGACCCGATATAGATTTTGTAACAGACGAGATAACGCGGGAGAACATATTTTTCCTACGTGGACGCGGAGAATCCAATCGGCGATGAGAGATTGGGACCAGTATCGATTTCTATTATGACGTGGCACCACTTAAATCACAATATCCGTATTCCCTCTCTCTCACCTTTCTTTCTATCTGAGCGTCTCTCTCTCTTTCTCTGTACTCTGTAGAGCAATAATGGCTGCGGCTGCTTCTTCCCTTACAATCGCGTCTTCTTTCTCCGAACCACGGGCTCAGATCCTCAATTCCTCGAAGCGTTCGAACCTCCCTCTCCAATATTCTATCCCTTACAAGGCCGATTCACGGAGCAGGAGCAAAAGATTGGGACTCGTCGTTAGTTCCGTTTCAGCTCCCAACGTTGAGCTTCGTACTGGACCCGATGATCTCATTTCTACACTCCTCTCTAAGGTCTGTATTCCCGAAAATATACGCGTATCTTTATTTGATTTGAGAACGATATACAGAAGAGATTTTGATAATTATGGGGAGTGGTGAACAGGTTGCGAATAGCGATGGAGGTGTGACACTGAGCCCTGAACAACACAAGGAGGTTGCACAAGTGGCAGGAGAGCTTCAAAAGTACTGTGTCAAGGAGCCTGTTAAAAACCCTCTCATTTTCGGAGGTAAATTATTAACAACATAGCTGCGATTTGCTTCTTCTTCCTTGATGATTCATAAATGTGAATTCTCGAATTGTGGTGCAGATTGGGACGTGGTGTACTGTTCTAGACCAACCTCTCCCGGTGGAGGCTACAGAAGTGTGATAGGCCGCCTCTTCTTCAAAACGAAAGAGATGATACAAGGCATTGATTCTCCTGATATCGTCAGGAATAAAGTTTCCATCACTGCTTTTGGTTTTCTTGACGGAGATGTCTCCTTGACAGGTAACAATTGAAGAGAAAAAAAAAACCCATATACGCATTTGCTCAAACCCAGTTTTTATCTTTTACCGTGTTTAATCTTTCAACCTTTTGTCTGATCTTATTCATAGGGAAGCTGACAGCGTTGGACAGTGAGTGGGTTCAGGTGATATTTGAGCCTCCCGAAATCAAGGTAGGGTCTCTGGAATTTAAGTACGGGTTTGAAAGCGAAGTGAAGCTCCGGATCACATACGTCGATGAGAAACTTAGGTTGGGATTAGGCTCTAGAGGATCATTGTTCGTCTTCCGGAGGCGAGAATAATATTTGTATTTCCCTCGAGCATCAGTCAATGCAATTCACTATAGAAATGAAGAAACAACATATTAGCACTTGCGAGTGTGTAACGGTCGAAAACCACAAACCTGTGTACACAAAGGGTGTTTCAGTAGGAACTTTGTTGTAATGTAAACTTCATTCAAAGAGTGTCTCACTCCCAATGAGTTGCTGATGAAGCTATGGTGAATTAGTACTTCTCACGGATATCTGAAACACTCAAAATCACCATCTACAGACAGATTCAGAGCTGCAATACCTGTGAGGACCAAAGCATACATAAGTGCCGAAGAATCTATAAATGCTCTCAATACATGTTTACTCTAACTTATACATAAAAAATACAGATGTAGTTGAAGAAGTTTGGTTTAATTACCACAAGCCTGGATGATGTCATTATACAATCTACACACGTCCTCTTCCCCGCCTATGTCCTCGCCCTCTTCCTCTTCCTCTTCCTCTTCCCCTTCCATGGCCAAAGTTATCGTCTGGTCTTCCGTAATCAAACATATTCATTCTGATATCCGCTGCCCCAGTTCCATGCATCTCCTGTCCCTGCACAGCAAATTACAATCACAGTTCTCTCATCGTAACAATTTCTGTTTGTATGGTCCCAACAGGTATGTACTAAGTCATTGAAAGACAAAAATGAAGTACTAATCGAAATAATGGTCTGGATAATAAATCAAATAGCCAATTAAGCACATAGATGATGAATCATAGGGATAATCGAGATTGTTGTGACTCACATAAGAGTCTTCTAGATCAAACTGATTCTGAAGCTGCCATGCAAGATCTTCATCGCTTGTAGTATTGCTAGGATGGTCAGCTGTTGCAAGAACTCCCCTGCCAGTATTCTTCTTTTCCCACTCATCCAGTGTAAGCACTGCAGAGTCTTCTTCTTCTCTCCCCCTCCCTCTACCTCTACCTCTACCTCTACCTCTTCTTCCTTCGTATTGCCGTCCATTTGAACTAGAATTTTTCATTTTCTCACGAAGTATCTGCGCAGCCGCTTGGTTCTGTAAAGGAATAGCTTCCACCACTGCAACAACGGAGATGTTATGGCACTAACGAGCAAGATATTTACTTGGCCTTATTTGGGACGAATGATAGTTATCTCATCTAAAGTTTCAATGCAATTGCCCAATAAAAATGCCAAAATAATTATCGCATCAAATTCTGATATGCTATGAGAAAAATTAGATGGCACACCTTGTTTAGGTCTTGTATCTGAACTGCTTGGCTTTTCCTGATTTTCAACTTTGACAGATTTTGGATCAGAATCTGCAGGATTTCTTTGTAAATTCGTATCTGTACCTTTTTTGTTCCCACCAACTTCACTACTTTCACCTTTTTCTCCACCGGCGTGTTTTACGTTGCTTTCCGTAGCAGTAGGTACGATGTTCCTTGATGTCGTCTTGTTGTAATCTGTCAATCATCAGACATATGCTGACAAATTATTTTTTCTGATGCATTGTTCAAACTTCCATCACGATACTTGGTGTAAGCCAACACAAACGAAGAGTAATTCAAGAGACCACCAATTTACCACACAATAAAAATGCAGTCACTCAAGTTCAAGTATTTAAACAATGGAGACCCAACAGGGCCAAAATTGGATACCAAGCCGAGAAAAAAACATAGATCAGACATCTACATGAATCCTCATAGGTTATATAAACGGATACGTTGGGATTCTGAAGCTCCGGTCAAAATACTAATATGTCTATGCTAAAGTGCATTTGGGTAGAATATCCTTGCAGCGGTCAATGCATAGACAAGACATCTTTTACAATTTTATGCACACTAACAATTCTAAAATTGGTAGATATTCTATTTGTTAAGAAAGATTGGCCAACCATTTTAAAATAAAAGAAACACGCAATAAACTACGGGAAGAAAATTGAATGAAAATGAGCAAAATAAGACGACCCTACTTACCACGGTGATGGGAACCTTTTTGAATCTTCAACTCCTCAAATGGAGGAGGACCATCACCAGCTTTGCTTTCCTGAGATTTCCTTCCAGATGAATGAGCCAAACTAGCATATTTTTTATTCATCTGCCATTCTTCAGTGAGTGATGGCACATTACCGCCCAATAAAGTCACCTCTTTTGGAGTCAAACATACTAGACCGTCACGTACCACAGCCTTATTGTCTAAACGGACCTGCCAACAATGCAAAAGGTATTATGTTTCTATAAGACACCCTCCTGATGCATATTCGATCATAATGCACGGACGACACAACATGAATCAGTCAATTAATTAGATTGAGATGTAATACCTTAGTACCAGGAGTCACATCATAGTTAATCGATGGTATATGAGAGTACTCAAGTGCGGATATCTCAGTCTTCCCATCAGTCAGAGAGAATTTGAGAACCCGTTTACCAGTTGAACTTCCCAGGAATTCCTCAGCGCTACTTTTTGTAACATCCCGAACAGAACTTATCTATATGCTCACAAAGCAAATAAAACCAAATTAACACAATACAGAGAAACTAGGAAGTACCAAAGTAAAAACTAGGAATACTCAAACGTTTTACATACAAACAAAGCCTGAGAACCACTTGAAATCTCAATGTATCAGCCAAAACCAACAACGTTGATATAAATTTTACGCTTCTAATTCTTGTTACTGTCGTCTTTTAGCTGTTTGTTTTGCAATGAATGAGATGTACCTGTAGAACTTTGGGGCCTTGGATATGAGAACACCTACGTAACTCGGTTGGATCAGGGAGGGACTTGCCTCCGATTAATCTAATATCCATATTAAGCAGCTCCGCCTCCACTGAGTCCACCACCGCGCCTGTTTGATTACCGCCGCCAATCAAAGAGTAGATATCAGTGACCAGATATTTCAGGTAATTTACGTCTCTGAAGCACCAGCCCCGGTTATTTAGAGCATTTATCACGACGGCGTGGGTGTTGCCGCCGGCGGAGGAGGTGGATGCTGCCTCCATTGCGTCGCACCGGAGAAGTTTGAGATTCTAATTTGGGGGAAAGTGTTAAATTGAAATGGGAATTACGAAAAAGGAAACTTTAATTACGAAAAAAATTGTTTTTTTTCCTCCGGGTTTGGTTAGTGGGCCTAATGGCAGGCCCATATGTAACTCCGAAAAGGACAGTTTGACTTCTATGCTTCCGTGTGGAATCCGACCAAAGTCGATAAAGAAGCTATGACGATGGACGATGGTAACTCCGTCTACGTCGGCGGCCTCCCTTACGACATCACCGAGGAAGCTGTCCGCCGTGTCTTCTCCATTTACGGCTCTGTGCTCACCGTTAAGGTAAAAAAAAAAAACTTCTCTTTCTGTTGTTGCCTCCAATATCCTAACTAAATTTAGGTTTCTTAATTAGGATGATTCATTACTTTACACGATAAACAATTGGTTCTCGTATTTGAGATTTCAATGTTATTGTGATGGTGTTAAGAGATAGTAGATATGAATTGATATGTACATGTGAGCTGGTCAGAGTGTACTTTTGACATATATGTACTGTTTTGGGAATTCAGATTGTGAATGACCGGAGTGTAAGAGGGAAATGCTATGGCTTTGTTACATTTTCAAATCGTCGATCGGTTCATGATGCTATCGACGACATGGATGGAAAAGTATGGTTCTTGTTCTTTGTTGTAAAACCAAAAAAGAAACAAAACTAGTTTTGTTTTTTCCCTTTCTATAATGATGTTTTGGGAGTATTTTATATTGTTGACGGTACTGAGCTCGTAATCAGAATATTGGTGGGCGTGCAGTGCGTGTGAATGAGGTGACGACAAGAGGTGGAAGAATGAATCCAGGTCCAGCGCGGGTACGACCACACGGTGGATGGGATAGAAGCCCTGATAGGAGAAGTGATGGAAATTATGACAGGGATCGGTATAGTGATAGGTCCCGAGAACGGGATAGGTCTCAGGACAGAAGGAAAGATCAACACTACATAGAGAAGGAAAGAGCTTACGAGCGTTCACTTGATTTTGAGAGGAGAAATGATCATGATGTGCTTGATAGAAATGGTTACAAGGAAAGAGTTTTTGAAGGTGATGGAGGAGATTGGCGTGGGGATCGCTCTTTTGGGGATAATGGTAGGGGAATCAAAATCAATGGGACAAGTACTCATGAAGGTAGGAGCCAAGAAACAAAGAGAGATGATAGGTAAACTTTTTGTTAAAGTTCGTGTAGTTGTAGACTTCACATTGGCCGTTAGCTTTTAGATAGATATAGGAGTACTCCACCTGTTTATTTGTACTATGAGATTCTTTTTCCTGTAAAATTGGTCTGCTGGTTTGAATGAGTCAATACTGGGATGCTACTGGGATGCTGTTGTGGTTAAGTATGATAAATTGTCTTTGATAAACACAAATGCAGAAGGTTTGAAGAAATCACTAACTCTTGTTGGCTTTGTACATGTTACCGTTTGACAAATGTTTTGGCTTGCTTTGGTTTTGTTTAGATTTCTTAATCATTTTTTTGTTTTTATTCAATTACCAGTACCATGCTTGATGGTGGGTGTGGAAGAGATCAGTTCTCTAATTCAAGTGGAGATCAAAGTTTTCAGGTAAAAATCATATTTGTCAGCCATGTATTGTTGCATAGTTCATGTGACAACTTGCATCTTTTATACAGGTGAAAGGAGAACTGGATTCGCTGATTAAGATGCGTGAGGCACTTCAAGATGAGGTATGAGGTCGTATATCTGCCCTTACAGGCTGTTGGTGAACCAATTTTACATAATTATTAAGCGATCGGAAGAATTAATGGGCTAGTTTCAATTATAAGGTGCTGGTGGTGGAGGAGAGATTGGAAGAAAAAGAGATAGTGATCTCAGAGTTACAAAAAAATTCTAAGGTATGTTTCTTCTATATCTTACAAACCCGAACTTTTTGACTATCGATTTGTTCTCATTTGAAATGGTTAAGACAGAGGTTAGAAGATTTGTTGATCAATGAAAAGAAACTGGTTTCACAACGCCGAAAAGAATTGGCAAAGGTAAGCATAGGTCTTGTCTTCGAAGCTAGTTGTGTTACGGAATTTTTGTTGACATATGGTCTTTATTTGTGGTAGCTACATAAGTCATTTTCAAGGGTTAGAGAGTGCACAGATAACCTTAAAGACTGTGAACAGGAACTCCAGGTTACTTTCTAAACTCGTGATTGTCGTCATTGCATAAGGATTAGGCCTAATTGAAACAAGTCTCTATTTTTTTTCCGCAGTCGCTTGTTAATGCAGCAGCTAGAGATGGCGTGGCAGGTGCTGATGAAGGACTGGGAAACGTGTATGCGTAACACGGTCACCCGCATGTATGATCTGCTCTGTCTGAAGTGTAGTTTTGTCTTATCTCTGTGTGACTTTCCAAGTTTTTTTCCCCCGAGCCGAGCTACCCTGATTTGGTACATTTTTGCATTTGTTTTAGCAAATATGTATGCATTTCATTCAGATTGTATCATTATCATACGAACATCGACAAAATAATTATGTTTTCACGTCCTACTTAAACTAACCAGTCACCAAGTTCACTGGATAGTTCAGCAAAACAATCACACTATACTTATACACTGGCTTTTCTGTAAATACTATTTTTTAACAGTTTTCCTTTTAATACAAAAATATTATAAAGTTTGCCAACACAAGCAAAATATTATTAAGTTGTTCGAAAATGACATTTCATTTTTTAATGTTTGCTTTTATTCTTTAGTAAAATAAATATACTTGGCTACATAGTTAAAATGTTTTAAAAATGAGAAGAAAATAAAACAGTTAAACTATTAAGGTTGACGCGACCACCATCATCTCCACCGTCCATTACTCGTAAGCCGAAAGCTTTAATTTTGATAAAGATGTGAACATCCATTGACCTATCGTTTGCTTGTAAAGCCAAGTTTAGCCAACCAACACTCAAATCATCATTATACATGACGATCTTAAAACAACCCCATTTAAGATACTCTATATGTTTGTCTTCTCATATAAACTTCACTATAGTAATATTCAAAATTCATTATTGATTATATCATTTTAATGCATGATTCGTCCAGCTTATAGCAAACCAGTAACTGTAAACACTAAACAGCATAAGCAAAAACGTTCTTCCTGTGGTGATGCTCTAGTGGAATTCCACGTTTCTCCTTGTTTTCTTAGTGAGCCGTATTGTCAATTCGACGTGGATAAGAATATTTTTCTTTCAGTGGTTTGACAATTATGATTATTGAAAGAGTGTAATTAGGTCACTTTATTCATGGAAAGTGTAAATTTCAGTCTTGTGTATAAGTACTCAAAAGTAAATAATATAAGCGTGACACTTATTATAAAGAAGGACAAAAAAATATTTGGTTTGGGTCAGTCATATAATCTAATGCTGTTTTTTTTTTGTTTTAGTTTGGATGGAGATGATTTTAGTATGTCATGACTCATGCCCCTAGCAACTTTAATGTATGTGGTTTCGATGGTTCCTTTAAGCTCAAGTAAAACAAAAAAAAAGTTAAAAATGGTATATACAATTTCATCAATTCGTAGTGAATTTGGCTTTGACCTAACAAGTGAACTTAAAATATTTTATATTCCCACCACAAAGTTTATGCCTAGTTAGATCACTCTTCTCTATATATAACCAACAACATTGAAGTTGATCCTATCAACTCAAAACACCACCCCTCAAAAAAATATAATAAGAAATGGAGAAAAGCCAAAGATGTAACAAAGACACAAACACCAACATAGGCTTTTGCCTTCTTCCCTCTGAACTCATACAAAACATTTTATATCATCTTTGTATACCCGAGATCATCCGAATGAAACTACTCAACAAGTATGTTTTGACAACAATCTCTGACCGTAGTTTCATTCGACAGCTCAACGACGGATCACAGAGAGACACGTGGATCTTCGTCTACACGAGGCGTTGGCGCCGCGACAACGGTGTGCTTCACGGGTTCTCTGACCGATCCGTACGGTGGTTCAAGATTCCCGTGGCTGAAATACTCGCCGGGGAGATCCACCCGGGCGAAGATTTATATTTACTAACGGCCAGCGGTAACTTCCTTCTATTTGCCTCCAATACTCATAGTGGAATCATAGCCGTTGATTTCGTTGGTAAGATCGTTACGAGAATCAGCTCATGTCCGTTAGGTCCACGTGGAACATCGTCTTGGAGACGATCCGGTATGAAGCTTGTGCCTGACCCATCAAGTCCAAGTCATTTCCGGTTTATGTTCTCTGAGATGGTGAATAACCGACCGGTTCTGTTTACTTATCATTCTTACACGGCCACGTGGCATACTATAGAAGTAGAGGTTACAAATAATTTGGCTTTTGAGAAAAACAGTAATGTGTTATTCTTAAGCTTATCGAATCGACCACACGAGAGTACGGTGATGAGCGTTGACGACGGTTCGATGATAAACCGCTTTCCGAGGGTTTTGCGGCCAAGTTTAAACCAAAGCGCGATCGGACAATGCCCGTCGAGTGTTGGGTTCAGCAGAAATGATCTAGAGAGTCAACTGTTGCATATACATGGAGATGAATACAAAGTGGTGATTAGATTAGACAGAGTAGATAATTCGAAGATGAATAAAACGATGAAGAGTTTAGAGGTTTGGGAAATAAGCTCAAACGGTGAGAAGTGGGAGTTAGTGTCAAGAGCACCGAGTGAAGTGATCAGCAACAAGCCTTGTGGTGTGATGATGGGTTGCTTAGAGAGGAGATTAGGGGTGATTAGAATGGCTCTAATGACGAATCATGACGGTTTATGGAATATAATTTGGTTGGATTATGACAAGAATAAGGATAAGTGGGAGTTGGTCCCACTACCTGATTGTAGATTCTTGCAAGGCTCAAATATGGCCGGGATTAGTTTCTCCTCTGGCCTCACCTTCTCTTTGTAAAGTTTTTTTTATATAAAAATTTAATGTCGGTATCAATCATACGACCATACGTTTTTTATTTGGGCTATATCATTGTAGAGGGATTAATAAACGATTCACGAGGGACAATGTCATGACTCATGGTTGAGGATTTAAGTCAACCACGGATGCAATACTCTAGAAAAATAATTGAATCACGGGCTTAGAAGAAGATGGTTTGTTATTTTAGAAAAATAAGCCTTCCTTTAGACATTTTGTTATCTTAAAAATTACCACAACTTTAGTAATGAAGGGTTTGTCTAAATCTTTTCATCACACTTCTACTTTTGAAATTAAACTTTTAGAAAGGTTAAAGTTTAGAAAAGCTTTTGAAGCCAACTTCTAAAAAGTAGTATTGAAAACAAAACTAGAATTCGCTAACTTTTAGAATACTCTATAGAAATTATAAAGACGTAAAGACGTTGCGTTTCTAAAAAAATACGTTCTCATGTTTGTAGTTTGTACCTATGTCATTCTATAAATGTAATAGATACTAAAATGCCAAAAGAAACAAACAAAATCTGTGAATTAGCACAAAGGTGGAGATCCAGTCAGATTGCGTCCAACCCACGACGTCACGACCTCAACCTTTTTAGTTTCTGTAGTAAAAAGATACTTTAAGCTGGCTACGTGGATCTGAAGCACATTGCTCTTTTCGTGTTCGACACTAAAGATAAGTTTGCACTAATAAGTAATGCACAAACGTTTGCAAAATCAGTCTATATGTCAAAGTGTTGATATGATATAATTAACAATTGAAAAAATCTCGTATAAACATACCAAATAGGCTTTAAATCTCATTTTTCGTATCAGTTCTGAGTTTGGTATGTGTGCTCGTTCTCGACACAAGCAAATTTAATAGGTAGAAAGAAGTACTCATCTTGAAAAGCTAGCTTGTTAGGAGAGGATGGTCACATACCAATATAATACATGCTTCTACAGCTAGACTACTAGCAACTTTAGATGTCTTAACGGCCGGTTAAATGTATATAATCATTTTGGCCACAAGCCAAGGCTTGCCTTGCATGACCTCAAGGCCGGCTTTGTTTATATAATGCTCTGACACATTCAAATGATCTATATCAATAAAAAATGTTCCAATACATACCTGGCTCACCTGTCCCGACAGTAATGTTTCAACCGAACGGATTTAGTAAACTGACAAAAATGTAAAACAGTTGAACGCATGAGACTATCCAACTACTAATCTGCAGACAAACATTATCCATTCCTTAGCCTGCAGACTCGTATAGGAGATGGATCTCTTACTGTTCTTTCACATCAGCATCAAAACAAAATAACAACACAACACCATCTTTTGCGCATCACTAAAAACATTGAGACACAGAACAGAAACTGATTTTGTATTGATGGATAAAGAAGATGAGGGGAGACAGGGTTTACAAAATGTAATACTATATAGAGGTCAGAAACCAGGAAAAGCGTTCACACTTTCACTAGCAACCTCTGTAAATGTAAAAAAAAAAAATGCTAAGATAATCAGATTCCGAAATCAATTGCTACACACCTGAAATGGGTGCAAAACAAATGGAAACCTCTCTTCATACAACAGAAGCTATCTTCCCCTGATTCAACGGCGTCAACTCTTCATCTTCCTCGCCTTTCTCACTATCCTTCTTGTTATCCTTCTCGGTGTCCACCGGTTTATCCAAAGCCACAGACTGCTGATAACCAACACCTCCACAGATAGTAAAAAGAAGACAAACCAAGCCAACAGGAGTTGCGTGCTTATCCCAAATCAGAACATTGATCACAACAGTCAAGAACTTGTTAACAACACCAGTGACTGTAAAAGCAGTAGCAGAGATAGCATTCCTAGCAGCAAATCCAAAGTAGCTGATAAGGAAACCAAACACGCAAGACAGCGCCACAGCTGAAAACGCAACAGGCTCAAACAAATTCCCCCGGTTCTCATTCACGGCGGCGAAAACCTCGGTGTATTCTCCAGTGAGAAACCAAAAGATCGGAGCTATCATCAACGACAAGAGATTATTATACAGAACGTATCCCCAAATGTTCAATCCTAGATGCGACACCATATGCTTAATGTAAACCATCTCAGTAGTGATGGTAACGAGATAAGCCAAAGCCC
The DNA here is from genome assembly GCF_030686135.1 of Camelina sativa. Lineage (NCBI taxonomy): Eukaryota > Viridiplantae > Streptophyta > Magnoliopsida > Brassicales > Brassicaceae > Camelina > Camelina sativa. The sequence goes on from NC_141892.1 coordinate 8,221,542, forward strand.
AAGAATAAGCCGTAAGAGTAAAAGCCGAGTCAGTTGCAACATACCCAACAGCACCAGCGAGGATGACGATGAGAGACAAGAACGTAAGCCTGGAAGGCAAAGGCTGGCTACGAAAGATAGTATCAGCGATCGCGACCAAGAGAGGGGTGAGAGATCGGAAGACGATGAAGGTATCGACATTAGCGTGACGGAGGAGGTTGGTGTTGGTGAAGATGGCGAGGTAGAAGACGATAGCTGCGGGGAGAAACTTCTTAGCAGTCTCCCAGGTGAAAGGATCGTGATGGAGAAACCCTAATTTGCCGAGAAGCCAGACGGCGAAGGTGCAGGTTAAGTACTGGAGTGCGGTGAGAAGACCAGGGTAGTTGAAGTAGGTGATTGCGAATTTGTTGATGACGGCGAGGAGGCTGGAGCAGAGTGCGTAGCCGATGACGAGGCTGGTGGTTGTGTATTGTTTGCTTGAATCGAATCGAGAGGAAGACATTGCTGTTGTTTTTTTTTAGGGATCCAGATCGGAGAAGAAGATGAAGAAGAGAGGATTTGGGATCTGGATCGGAGTATTGAGAGACTAATTGGAGGAGGAAGAGGAAGGCGAAGACTTCATAATATTCATAATTCACTCAGTGTCGTACGGGAATGGCAAAAAGAAATTTGGCTGTAATCTTTTTGTTTAGAGTCTCTTTGAGTTAAATTGTGGTGTTAATTTTGGTCAAATGACCATTAATGGAAGGAAATTAAATTACTAATTGATTTTGGATTTTTGTTAATTGTGTAAGAGAGAAATTGGAGTTTTTTTTAGACATAAACCAGTCAATGCACTTATTAGGCAAATAATTGAGATTCTCTTTCTTTCTTCCAACTCTTAATCTTTTGTTTGATTATATTTCTTTCTTTATACTATATGATATATATATATATATATATGTGTATGTTAAACTTTGAAAAATATACGATATTTCTATAGGAAAATTGTTGGTTTTTATCGAATATGTAAATGTTATATGACTCTGATTACAAGGAGCTATAGGAACCCTCTAACATAATTTAGTTGTTTAAGTAAGGAGTTACATTTTGCTAAAACTTTATGCTACAAGTTTTAATAATTACTGGCCAAAATTTTAAACGTATATTTTTCTACGTTTTTCTAGTTTTGATTAATGGTATGTGTTTAAACATTTACTCGAACCATTACCTAAGAAAATAAACATAATATTCATGACAAAATTTTGTTGTTATTTTTGTAAGTAGGAAAACTATTAATGTTGGGGTTTGGTTTTTATCCTCGAAACGAAGTCCGGTCAATGAAGTCCTGTCAATGAATATCTACAAAACCCAAATAAGAGGATTGGGTTTCAGAATGTGGGTAAGGATATTTTGGTCATTTTTGTAGACGAACCAGACACAATATTCTATAAATACGAACATACGATATTAGAAAAAAAGGATCGAAAAGCGAGAGAATCAATAAACCGTTAGAGAAACAACAGAAATTAGCGGCTGACTCGTTGATTCGGTAAATTGTACGAACCACTTGAGGTCGTCTAACCTTGTAGAGCTCGGCTCTCGTCACTTTAGCTCGTCGAGTTCATTTTTCGTCTTTGACAAACCTAGACTTATATTAATAAAGAGATTTTCGATTCTTTTCTCTCGAAAACAACTCTTTAATTGTGACCTGATTTGGACATCAACCATTGATTAAAATTAAAAGAGTTACTTTTCCGATCTTTGATCTAGTAATAAAAGGGGTCATATTTATAAATGTTTATGCTACATGTTAATTTTGGTTTAATGAATCTAAACAGACCAAATAATATAATGTGTTCAATTAAAGTATAAAATCTCAATTCTCAAAATTATAAATGAATTAAAAAAAAAAAAATAGGAGATTCCATCATTGATAAGATGGTTCCAAGTCTTCCAACTAGCCGCCGATATGAAAATTCATCTACCAAAGACTTGTAGGGGTATATTGAAACCATGATTTTAGAGAATTTGATGGGATTTAGGAAATTTAGAATTTTGATAGATTTTAGGAAAGTTCATATGATTTTCTGTAAAATTCTTTCAAATCTCACCTAAAACCATGAGATTTGGATTTCTGTATTTTTAACTAAACAAATTTTCCTGAATCCTAAAAATTATTAAAATCCAAATCTACAAAACTGTTTTGAATAACAGTAGATTTTAAAATATATTTTTAAATCATCAGTTCAATAACAATAACAATAGATTTTAATAGACTTTTTAAAATACATGATTAAATAACATAAGATTTGTAAATTTCACACAAATCATCTAAATAAATACACCCCTACATCATCTAAATAAATAAATAAAAAGAATAATTTCTATTGTCGATTAATTTCCCTTTTTTTTATAAATCGTGTGTATTTTTTTTTTTTAGACGATAAATCGTGTGTATTTTTTATTTAGGTGAAATAATAATAAGCTTACTTGAGGAGGGTTTCAGAATCTGATCGAAGAAATCAATCTTTCTCTAGTCTCTTCTTTCTTTCTCCTTCGATCTCTCTTTCGATAATTTACTGCAATCACGTAAGGAAAATGGCTGCCGTAGGAGTGGATACGAGGCGTCCTGAGTTAGCGATGGAAGAGACCTGCAACGCCAAGGGAGCCGCCGCAAAACAAGGTGAAGGACTTAAGCAGTACTATCTTCAGCACATCCATGAGCTCCAACGTCAGCTCCGTCAGAAGACTAACAATCTCAATCGCCTTGAAGCTCAGAGGAATGAGCTTAATTCTCGAGGTTTACTTCTTTCTTCCTTCCTTCCTTCGTTAACCCTAATTCCCCTGAGATTTCGGGTGCTTTCAAATTTCTAAATTGTTGAGGGGTTTCCGATCTGGAAGTTGTTGGGTATTGATAAAGCCTTGATTTTTAGTAGCACATAGATATACCCTAATTCAGAATTCTTAAATCTGTTTGATCCTTTAGCAAAGTTGTATGTGGCTATCAACTGCCAAAAGAGTTGTTTCATTCGAATGTTTCTGTGGAGCATTGGCTTTTTTTCTTCCCCGGAAATCTTAGTTCTTTCTTCACTCTCTTAACTGAGCATGGACTCGTTGGTTTCGTACTAGTCTTTATAGATTGTAGTTTAGTTCTAAATCTCAAATTTCTTTTAACACTATTATTCTTTCTAAACTGAACAGTACGAATGCTCAGAGAAGAGTTGCAGCTGCTTCAAGAACCTGGGTCCTATGTGGGCGAAGTAGTTAAAGTGATGGGAAAAAACAAGGTCTTGGTTAAGGTATAAACTTTTGTTATATAGTATTGTCTCTATGACTAAATTAGCTTTTTGCTGTGATCTATTCTTATGAACAGTAATTCGTGAACTCCCATTTTCCAGGTTCATCCAGAGGGGAAGTATGTTGTTGATATTGACAAAAGTATAGACATAACGAAAATCACCCCATCAACCAGAGTTGCTCTCCGTAATGATAGCTATGTTCTCCACCTAGTCCTGCCAAGTAAAGTAGATCCTCTGGTTAACCTTATGAAAGTTGAGAAGGTTCCAGACTCCACTTATGACATGATTGGTGGTCTTGACCAGCAAATTAAGGAAATTAAGGAGGTAACTGAAAGAAAAAAAAACGAATCTAATAGTATTTATAAGCGTGCCTGTTGCTTCATGCTTTTAAGTTTTTATATAATATCTATATTGTTTTATCAGGTCATTGAGCTGCCAATCAAGCATCCTGAATTGTTTGAGTCTCTTGGAATTGCGCAGCCAAAGGTACACATAAATTTCAAAGCTTCTTCTCTTTATTGTGACGATGTTTTAAGTGGATTAGGAATATGATTGCATACCTCCATATCTAGGGTGTGTTGTTATATGGTCCACCTGGAACTGGAAAGACACTTTTGGCTCGGGCTGTTGCACATCACACCGACTGTACATTCATCAGAGTTTCTGGTTCCGAGCTGGTCCAGAAATACATTGGAGAAGGTTCTAGAATGGTCAGAGAACTTTTTGTGATGGCAAGGTTTGTATATGCTAGTCCCTATTTAAGATTTCAAGCATGGCAATAGTGGTTGGTAGGAAATAATTGAACTGTTTATTAGATACATCTTCTAACATGTCCACAATTGTAGCTGAATTGGACATGTGATGTTAAATATTATAAGGAAAGTGTTCTTTGTTGCTACTATTAATATGGTTCTTTCGTGTAGACGATCTCAGTGATGAATATCTTCATATAAAGTGTTCTTTGTCATATTGCCCAGCATTTAGGCTACAGTAATCTCCTGTGAGGAGCAAACTACAGATAGATGAGATTATTGTGTTGAAAATACTTGTTCCAGTTGGCTTACCTTCCTACTTCCGCTGGTTTATGGTTTTCAGGGAGCATGCACCATCAATCATCTTCATGGATGAAATTGATAGTATTGGGTCTGCTCGTATGGAATCTGGAAGTGGAAATGGTGACAGTGAAGTGCAAAGAACTATGCTTGAGCTTCTCAATCAACTTGACGGATTCGAAGCGTCAAACAAAATCAAGGTACGTGTTAAGTTTTAAAGGGGAAAAACATGAATCTGAAGGATGGGTCTGTCTTATAGTAGTCTGAATTTTGCAGACAAACGTGTTGATTATCTAACTGTTGCAGGTTTTGATGGCGACAAATCGTATTGATATTCTGGACCAAGCTCTTCTCAGGCCTGGAAGGATTGATAGGAAAATTGAATTCCCTAATCCTAATGGAGAGGTAATGCATGTGCTTCATAGAAAATGATATTAGAAGTAACTTTGCTCTGTTGTTTTGATGAAAAGAATGCAGAAGCCTGCATAGGCACCTTATTTAGATTTTAGACTAAGTTACCTGAAAGATATTTCCTAAAGATGATGAAGATGTAGAGAAACTATCATTTACGGCATACAATACTTCTATTCATCCTCATGTTCATTTACCCGAATTGAGGCATAATAGTTTGAAAGATGATAGACTTTTTATCATTTGCTGCCTACAGAACTCATGTTTGGGAATGATGTAATCTGAAAGGCTCTTGGTGGTAGTTCTACTACCGATATAGGTTTTACATATTCTGGGATAGTATGCTTGACGAACATGTTTGGCTAATGTATGTTTGTAAAATGTGTTGCAGTCACGTTTTGATATCTTGAAGATCCACTCGAGGAAAATGAATTTGATGCGTGGAATCGATCTGAAAAAGATTGCAGAGAAGATGAATGGAGCTTCAGGTGCTGAGCTGAAGGTAAAGTGTTTCTACTCCTCTGCTTCTCTCTTGCATCTCTCTTATGTTTTTGGTTATTATGATCAGGCTGTGTGCACAGAGGCGGGCATGTTTGCACTGCGGGAGAGGAGAGTCCATGTGACACAGGAAGACTTTGAGATGGCTGTAGCGAAGGTGATGAAGAAAGACACAGAGAAGAACATGTCTCTGCGTAAGCTCTGGAAGTAGGAATCTCTTTGTTGTGTGTACTCAACAGTCAAGGGAAAGCCACAGTTTCATTTCTGACAAGTGAAATTAGGGTTTCTTTTACTTTACAGTCTGTTGTTGGTTCTGTAACTTTTTTTCGATAACTCGCTAAACGTTTGAAAACAAAGTTTCTTCTATCTAAACACTAGTTTATATCTCAATGGTCTTTAAGCACAAACATTCACATTTTAGAGTGTGTTTTTTTTTCCCCTCTAATCAGTCATATTCGATTAGTGAGAAGCGCCTATAAAAAGTTGATATACTCCTGCCTGATATGATGAAAGGCTTGCGAAACACATACTTGGTATTCGTGGTTCAGTCGGTTCGGTTTAGTTCCGTTACTCTTTAAATAGTGTTGGTATAAATATGTTTCGGTTCGATTGATCTGATTTAATAGCGGTTTAAGCTCGGTTCGTTTCGTTGGTTTCAAATCAATCGTAGTACTTTGCCGACCCCAATTTTTTCTTTTCTTACCCAGAAAGAAAAATATTTAATTGAACGAGAAAAAAAAAATGTCTTGTTGGATAATCCAAGTTTTTCTTATCTATATAGTAGGGTTTATTTGTTTAATGATCTCGTCCCCCCTCTGTGATCTATCTTTTTGAATCTGGTAAGCATATACTCGAGAGAGGGATCTGTTCGATTATTTGCTTCAGTCACCGAGGAGATGGCCACCGTAGGAGTGGACGCGAGGCGTCCTGAGATGGCGATGGAGGAAACCTGCAACGTCAAGGGAGCGGCGGCGAAACAAGGCGAAGGGCTTAAGCAATACTATTTTCAGCACATCCATGAGAACCAGCGTCAGCTCCGCCAAAAGACGAACAACCTTAATCGCCTCGAAGCTCAGAGGAATGAACTCAATTCTAGAGGTCTCCTTCTTCCTTCTTTAATCCTAATTTCTTCTGTTTTTTTTTCATGGAATTTCGTATGGGTATCTTTGTTAAAATTGTGTGATTGGGTTGAGCAAATTCGGATTATGTATTACTAAATTTTTTGGTGATCCATTGGATTGAGGGTTTCCGATCTGGAAGTGATTGGATCTGAAACTTCATGGCTGTTAGTATTGTTACATTGGTGGTTCGGCTATGGCCTTTTTTTGAAACCCTAGTTCTTATAGAACTTTGGTGTTCACATTCTTGTCTTCATTATCACATTTTATACTTGAAGCTTTTCTTATTAGTCTTTATAGTATGTAGTTAATTCTAAGTTTCAATCCTCGTTGTTGTTTTAAACTGAACAGTACGAATGCTAAGAGAAGAGTTGCAACTGCTTCAAGAACCTGGGTCTTATGTGGGTGAAGTGGTTAAAGTGATGGGAAAAAACAAGGTCTTGGTTAAGGTATGAATCTTTATAGCCTCTTATTTAGGCTTAATTTGATTTTGAATTGTTTGCAATCATATGAACATGGCTATAATTATACTTAAAACTCCCATGTTTCAGGTTCATCCAGAGGGGAAGTATGTTGTCGATGTTGACAAAAGTATAGACATAACGAAACTCACTCCATCAACGAGAGTTGCTCTCCGTAATGATAGCTATGTTCTCCACCTGGTTCTGCCAAGTAAAGTAGATCCGCTGGTTAACCTTATGAAAGTTGAGAAGGTTCCAGACTCCACATATGACATGATTGGTGGTCTTGACCAGCAAATCAAGGAAATAAAGGAGGTATGCCTAGTGAAAGAAAAAAACGAAAAAAATAGTCAATGATTTATTGGCTATCCCCTTTCTTATTTTCTGCTTTTAACTTATATATAATATCTATATCTTTACTGGTTTATCAGGTCATTGAGCTCCCAATCAAACATCCTGAACTGTTTGAGTCTCTTGGAATTGCGCAGCCAAAGGTACACATGAATTTTAAACCGTCTTCTCTTTATTTTGATGATGCTAAGTGGATTAAAAAAAAAAAGCCCTAAAGGGCACTCTTACACAGCCACCTCTAATGATTGCATTTCTCTCTCTTTCTAGGGTGTCTTGTTATACGGTCCACCTGGAACTGGGAAGACACTATTGGCTCGGGCTGTGGCACATCACACTGACTGTACTTTCATTAGAGTTTCTGGCTCCGAGCTGGTCCAGAAATACATTGGAGAAGGTTCTAGAATGGTCAGAGAACTTTTTGTGATGGCAAGGTTTGTATATGTTTGTCCCTATTTGATGTTTCTGTGGTTGGTTGGAAAAAATGGAACTGTTGACAAGAAAAATCTTTTACATGTCTGTCTGTAGTAGCTATAGTGGACATGTGTGAATAAACTGATTAAAGTGTTTTCTGTTCCTACTATGGATATGTTAACAACATGTAGACAGTCTCAAGGATGATTATCTTTATAGGTTTTCTCTCAGGATGCCTAGCATTTAGGCCACTGTACAAGTCTTTGTAATGAGAAAAGTACACATAGATGAGATGATTGTGTTGAAAATACTTTTTCTAGCTGGCTTACCTTCCTAGTACCGCTGGCTTATGTTTTTCAGGGAGCATGCACCATCAATCATCTTCATGGATGAAATCGATAGCATTGGGTCTGCTCGTATGGAATCTGGAAGTGGAAATGGTGACAGTGAGGTGCAAAGGACTATGCTTGAGCTTCTCAATCAACTTGACGGATTCGAAGCATCAAACAAAATCAAGGTACGCGTTAAGTTGTGAAGGAACAAATTGTCATGAAGCTGAAAAGGACGAGTGTGTGGTAAAGTAGTATGAATTTTGCAGACAAACTTATGGATTCTCTTAATTGACTGTTGCAGGTTTTGATGGCGACAAATCGTATTGATATTCTGGATCAAGCTCTTCTCAGGCCTGGAAGGATTGATAGGAAAATCGAATTCCCTAATCCTAATGAAGAGGTAATGCTTGTGTTTCTTAGGAAATGATAGAAGTAGCTTAACCTTGAGGTAGCAACTTTGCTCTGTTATTTTGGTGAAAAGAATGTGAAATTCTTCTAAAGAGGCACCTTATAAAGTTATATAGTATTTCAACTATCATTTACTGTAGTATAAAATACTTTTCTTTATCTCCGTACTTATTTTACCCAAAATGAGGCAGGACGGTTTGGCTAATGTATGTTCATAAAATGTGTTGCAGTCACGTTTTGATATCTTGAAGATACACTCGAGGAAAATGAATTTGATGCGTGGAATCGATCTGAAAAAGATTGCCGAGAAGATGAATGGTGCTTCAGGGGCTGAGCTGAAGGTAAAGTGTTCTATTCCCCTGTTACTCTTTTGCTCTCTCCACGTTTTGCGTCTTATCTAATGATTATGGTTACTGCGGTCAGGCTGTGTGCACGGAGGCGGGCATGTTTGCGCTGCGGGAGAGGAGAGTACACGTGACACAAGAAGACTTTGAGATGGCGGTGGCCAAGGTGATGAAGAAAGACACAGAGAAGAACATGTCTCTGCGTAAGCTGTGGAAGTAGGAATTAATCTCGTTGTTTTATGTATACTCTCAACTCAAAGAGAGAGAGAGACAGAGAGGAGAGCCACAGAGATTCACATCAGACGTGTGATAAAAAAGAGTCTCCTTTACTGTCTGTGGTTCTTTCTGAAACCTTCCTTTTCGGTTGGCTCTTTAAGCTTTCGAGAACAAAGTTATATTATCCATCCCCCTACTTTAACACTGGTTTGTAATAGTTAATAATATTATTGTCTTTCAAAAAACAGTTTGTTTTTCATTAAAACGAGCACACATAAATTTTAAGAAGAAAAGTTTGTGCAACTCAGTGATATGAGATTAGAAGAGAAACCCACATAAAATTTGATTCTGTGCTTTAATATCAGCATCATCTCCGTTGGCTTCATTATCTATGAAACAAAATATTTTTGGGTAATGTGTAATCTTAAACTTTTGTGTACTTCAAATTAATGTATGACAATGTGACATTGTCATCATCTTTGGATTTTTCTTTTATTATTCTTTTGTTTACAGGAAATAGTAAAAGTGATCATAACACTCTGTTTTTGTTCTTTAAACTCAGAAACCCTACTTCATAATAATTGTTTTGAGGATTTTGAATTTTAAACAAGTTAGACAACCATTATGGCAAGTGGTTATATTAAAAAAAGTGATGGAGGTTAACTATTCCTTGTTACGCTTCCGTCATTTCATAAGGAGCTGTAAACAAAAATCATGGTTTGAAGGTTTAGGGTAAGTAAATTTTTTTTTTTTTTTTTTTTTTTAACAAACCTTTTTTCCATTTCATTTTTCTCTTCCAAGAGAGTACCGGTTACAACTGTAAATTAAGGGGTGCCTCCAAATGAGTAACACCTGCACCAAAACCTTTAGACACATGCCTTACAAACACCAACAATGAGCTCATTAGTTTTGAAACCTTGCAAACCAAGTAATTAAGAGAGATTCTTCTTGATTCCTGCCTTGTTGCGGAGATTGTACTCTAGAGAAAGGCTCTAGAGGGTAAGTAAAATTAATTTGATGGTTTATATTGTTAGTGAAATTCTTTGAAGGTTTAAAGTGCTAGGGGATGACAATTTGAAAATTTAAAATGTGATTTTTCCTTAAATTAAATCACTAATATTATTATTTTTTACGTGCAAATCTTGGACAACTCTTTTTTTTCTTTTGAATTTTTATTTTTAAAGAGCTAATTGAACAATATTTGAAATCTTTTTATTTGTGAACCAAACCAAACATAACTAACACCCTTGTAAGATCATAATCATCGGTTATATAGCCACTTGGCTATCAAACAAAATTAATTAATAATATTTTAATTGAATTTAGTTATTTAATTGTTTTTTAATTTATGCAACTAATAAAAACATGTGTAGATTCAGTGTTTTGAGACTCTTTTTTTCATCTCTCCATCTTTTTCTTATTTTTTAACTTTTTTTTTATAGTTACGATCGTCTATTAGGTATGTTCAATAACCATGCTCTAAAACCTCTATTGGTTGGTAAGATGTAATAGGAAACTTGTGTATGTGTTATGTTATTATTATCTGTTTGTCCATGAGACTTGATGTTTTTCCAAAAACAATATTTAGGGGGCGATACTAGATTCTAATTTACGAAGATTTTTGAAGTTTATACAGTAGAAATTTAGATCTAAGAGTCTTAAGAACGATCTAGTGTGCACATATACATTCTAGCTCTTGTCGACATTGATTCAAGGATTTAGCGAAAACTTTTAACAGTAGAAACTACTTACTATTAGCTTTTGTGTGCAACTGTTTTTGTTGTTGTTGCAGCATCTAACCAAGGATGGTTGAACGCTCAACAGCTCCATTCGCCTTCGATGCAGGTCACCAAGGATTTGGCGAGCCTATCTATGCTCAGATCATCCCGCTCGAACAAGGCTTGTTTAGGGTGGATGCAAACATACACACTGGTCATAATGTGTGGATCCACCGCAAAACAGGGGTGATAGATTAAAAGTGAAAGATTGTTAAAGAATGATAGAGAGTTTTGTTGATTAGTTTTCTAAAATCTTGTAAAGTCATTCAAACAACTTCTATATTTTTATGATAATTTTCATGATTTTATTGTGTAAAAAAAATGTCTAAAATCATGAACCAATAACAGAATATTTAAATTCATTAACAATCTTAAATTCTATTGTTTTAATTGAGCAACATAAAACTTTTAATGATTTTTATAAAAGTCTTAATACAATAATCTAAATTTGTTAAGATTTTAAATAACTTTTTACAAATCACAAACCAATAACCCCACTTAAAGTTCGAGTTATTACCAAAAGTTAAAACAGACAAATCTATGTATGAATTGAATGAATTACTTATCTCCGTAATACCATAAATTACAAAAAATAAAAAATAGTCGTGAAGAAATTATATAAATTTGATACATACATGATACATGATTCGGTTTCATATACTTTCGAATCCTAAATTTAAAATTCAATTGTTTTTTAGTCAATTTCGGTTTGTTTTTAGTTCCTTCCTCTTGTTCTGACAATAAATTTTCAAATTCAGCACATCTCCAAAAACAATCCGTTATGAACAAACAATACACAATAACCTTTATTGGTGACTACAAATGCGATAAAGAAATAAATTGATAATCAATGCTAGTATTTATTTTGTCAAAATCGACGTGTGTCCAGTAACAATTAATTTTAAAATTTTCGAATTTTGGTAAGTTGAATGCTTTACTAAAAAAAAAAAAAAGAAATTAAAAGAAAAGGAAAAATCAATGCCGATGAATGAGAGAGTACGCGTAGACCTAAAGCTAGAATAGATCTGACGGTGGAGAAAGCTGTGTTAATAAACAAAAAAGAAAGAATCCAACGGTCAATAGTGTAGCGTCAACTCAAAGCCAAAGCCAAACCCTCCCCCAAATATTTTTTTTGGTCTTTTAAAAACCCCCCCAATCCCTCCTCTCCTTCCTTCTCGCCGCATCATAGAAAGCTTTCTTCTTCTTTCACACAACCTTTTCTGATTAAGCTCTCTCTCTCTCTCTCTCTCTCTATCATCCTACGAATCCGCAAACATGGTAACGATCCGCTTCTCTCTTCGCTTTTTATAGGATCAGATTACGTTTATTAGAGAGTTTTCTTCTTTCTCAGATCTCACGAGATTGCGTTGATGTTTTTTTTTTTCTAAATTGTTTGTGAATATCTCTTTGTTCAGGCTCTACCAAACCAGCAGACCGTAGATTATCCTAGCTTCAAGCTCGTCATTGTTGGTGATGGTGGCACAGGTAATCCTCGCCATACTTTTTGATCGACTAGTCCGTTGGTTTGTTTTTGTTAATATCAATTGTTCTTAGCGGATCTTTCGAATCGTTTCTGTTTACAGTGGCTCAATTGATGCTTAAGTATACCTGGTGTTTGATTGTTTTTGCTAAACCCCTTGATTGCTTTTTTTTTTTTTTGGTTTGTGCAGGGAAGACTACTTTTGTCAAGAGACATCTTACTGGGGAGTTCGAGAAGAAGTATGAACGTAAGTATACCACAAAGATTGTTTTGTGTATTTGCAAATTTTTCTATTCTACACGCTGTGATGTTGATCTCTGATTGATCTCCTTTGTTGCAGCTACCATTGGTGTGGAGGTTCATCCTTTGGATTTCTTCACAAACTGTGGCAAGATCCGTTTCTACTGCTGGGACACTGCTGGTCAAGAGAAATTTGGTGGCCTTAGGGATGGTTACTAGTAAGTTTTACTTTCTCTATTCCTTAGATCTGGTTTTGTATGTTGTTCAAGAAATCATCATTTAGTGTCAAAGTTAATATGTGAAAGTGCTTAGTGTTAATATTTAGTATGAGTTGTAGTTATGGTGTGAAATTCAAGAAGGAACTTGCTTGCTACTTCTGCAACTGATCTTCTACCTAGATTGTTTCATTTGAATAGATATCTAATCTTTGATTATCTTGCAGCATCCATGGTCAATGCGCCATCATCATGTTTGATGTCACAGCAAGGCTCACATACAAGAACGTTCCGACATGGCATCGTGATCTTTGCAGGGTGTGTGAAAACATCCCGATTGTTCTGTGCGGTAACAAAGTCGATGTGAAGAACAGGCAAGTGAAGGCAAAGCAGGTCACATTCCACAGGAAGAAGAATCTGCAGTACTATGAGATATCAGCAAAGAGCAACTACAACTTCGAGAAGCCTTTCTTGTACCTTGCTAGAAAGCTCGCTGGGGACCAGAACCTTCACTTTGTGGAGACACCAGCTCTTGCTCCACCAGAGGTTCACATTGACATTGCTGATCAGCAGAAGAACGAGGCTGAGCTCTTACAGGCTGCAGCTCAGCCACTCCCTGATGATGATGATGATGTCTTTGAGTAAATCCTTCTAAATCGCGTCTGCTGCTGTGGGAAGCTCTCTTGCTTTTTTTTGTCGTTTTGGTGTTCTCTATGTTGTTCTGATGTTACATATAAAATCTATCGGTCTTGTAACAAAAAAATTAGGGCAATATTTTTGGATCGTTCCATTGGTATCTAAAGCTAAGTTGTTTCTTCCCAGGAATATGTTTTGATTGGAAAACCTGAATCTCCCAGTTTAATTAATACTTTGACAGTGGATATATAGATGCCAGTATTTAGCTACTAGAGTCATATAAACCTGTGAAAACTTAGCAGCAAGTAGATCTTGTTGGAAGGAGATTTAGGACATGTGTATAAAACCTCTAAAGACCTGACCAACATTGAGGAAAATAAGTTCTTTGACTTCATAGCCCAAAAAGAAAAGTCACCTTTTTACGTCTATTCTAGATTTCTTTTCCTAAAGAAAAGATTATTCTAGATGAATATATTTTTTTCTGAAAGAAAAAGATAAATAAATAAATCATTATCTGGTATGTGTTAATACATAAAATATTATAAAAAATTACATTTGTAAAATTTACATATTAATAATGTATATTTGAAATTGCATTCGTAAAAATATGTATTTGTAAAAAATACAAATTTACAATGTAAATTTAGACGAACCAACACATAAAAAATTGTATTCGTAAAAATAACACTTATAATGCATATTTTGATGGAGCAACCCATAAAGATTGTATTTGCGAAAATATCAATCATAACCTGTTTTACCTTATGATTTCAAGTTTTGCAAACCAACTCGTATATACAAAAAAATTATCTTGATAGTCTTATATATATGTTGTTAAGAAGTACCACTATGTATATAGAGAGTGACATGAAATATATTGTCTCTACTTGATTTTTAGGTTAATTTGTTCACATTATAAAAAAAGATATCCTCTTTCCTGTGTTTTGAGTATATTTTACCTTAATATTATTGATCTCATTAAAAGAATAAAAGAATATAGTAATCAAGTAGTTAGCATTTAGTTTTAAAAATTTTAAGAAAATTATTAAAATACAAAAAAAAAATAGTTACCAAATCGGATTAGTTAGCATTTACTTTTAAAATCGGATATTTTAAACATTAAACTTATTAAAAACATATTTAAGAAAAACATTTGTGAGATAAAAGAAATATTAAGATAATTTCTAAAATCTCTATATATGATTTTGTATTTCCCTGTTTTAAGTATATTTTCCATAAACATAATTCACCTCACTTGAAGGATTAAAAACATTATTACTCAATAACTTTGCATTATGTAAATTTTAATATATGTAAAAATACCAAACAAATCTAGCTACCAAAATTGGATTAATAAAATATGTGATATGGCTTATATCCATAGCCAACTAAATTGGTAATAATGGTACAATATGATTATTAAATGTAAATTTGATTTTATCCATACCCAACTAATATAGGGATTCACTTTACCACTTCACAACTAAGGATAAGTTAGTAAAAAAGACACTCCAAAATGTCAAAAAGTCCACCATAAAATTCAAGTGCTTTCTCGCAAACGTTTTTGATAAAGTGGGTTTTAGGTAAATCACCCTTATATGATAAACCTCTATAAATTAATATCCTATAAATTAATAAATTTTTTTGGTAATTAAATCAATATAAAAAATAACAAAATTCGAAAATATAACAAGATGATCTCACATACTCAAACATTTCTTGAGTGCAAATAAGTGTACGAGTTTTGACAATCTCTTTCTTTGCTAGGAGATGAAACTTTAGATATGCCTCAACATGAGCCATGTAGAACTTGGCCTCCGAAGACTGCAACATTCTTTAAAAGAATCGACGATTCAACTCAATTTTTAGGTTTTTTTTGGTTCGTCGATGTTCACTTTTGTATGGATGGAGAATGCTTATGCTTTTTGTTGTGTTATCCTTCAAAATCCATAGTAGTTGTTACTTGAAAAGAATAAAAAGCGTTAATTTGACCCCAAAAAAAAGCGCTAATAGGGATTTGGCTACATTCGGATTTGGCTAATGGGTCGGCCAGTTGTGGTCCAATGGTTGACAAAAAAGAAAAAAGCTAATAGGGTACTAAAAGTGCGTTGAAAATATTCATTTAATTCATAGCTTTTTACATATATGGTTACCAAATAATATAATTCTAATTTTAACAATATATGTTAGGATTACTTTTATTTAAAATTTTAGAAATTGTTAATCCATATTAGAATGGATATATTTTCAAATAACTAAAAACATCAAAATTAAAGTTATTGATTGCAATAATTCATACACTTTTCTATTAATAATTCTTTTGGTATTCATATGATTATATTGTTAATATGATATGTGATATAAAAATATATCGAATAAATAATATGAAATATATTTAATATGTAAAGTGATCTATTTAAGGTACAATGACAAAAAAAAAACTAGTCTAAGATAAAATACAAAATAAATATGCAAACAAAATTTTGTTAAAATAAACCTAAAAATATAGATATATTGTATTGATGAAAAGACTCTTTTGATTTTTGATAAATGGACATACGATACAAATTACAAAAAAAAAAGAGAGGTTCTCAAACTTATCTACTCTAAAAAATAAAATAAAAGGTAATTTCAATGTTATGAAAAGGAATAGTTAATTTTGGTTTTGAAATTAGATTTTGTAATTGAACCGTCGTAAATCTCTTGGTTCATCGAATGATTCGATGTCTTTCCCCTTATTGATCAATCTCCCGCATTTGAAATTCCCGATTTATGAAATTTCCAATTTCTTCTTCTTTTTGTGATCCAAAAAACAAAAATGAGCACAACAACTCTCCCAAAATTGTTTCCTGAACGAGTATGCTCTCTCTAGAATCAAAAAATATCCAAGCGGATATCGGAAACTTGAAGAAACAGTTTTAAGAGTAATTAACCATATCAAACCGAGAATTTTTATATCAAAAATTAATACTTAATTAGGTAACCGGAGTAAAATTGGAATTTTGATTTTGTTGAAAATCATGGGTATGAAAATAACCACACTAATTATTTTGGGTTTTAATTAACACGTTTTTTTATTTGGTGTATTTTTATTCCAATCCAAAACAATTGAATATTAAAAGTTCAAATAAAAATAACTTGAGTTTTTTTTGGTATTTTTCTTAAAAATTTTATATGTGAAAGTGATATAAATATACGTTATAAAATAAATATGTGAAAGTGATATTTGTCTATAAATAGGGAGTATATATTAGTCAATTAATTATTTATTTCTTTGTTAAACAAAATATACGATGGACCTATATTGTTGAAAAAAAGATCCAACGGTGGAGAAAGCTGCTTAAGAACGAAGAACCCAAAAGAAGGAATCTAACGGTGTAAGGAATAGCGTCAAACCTAAGCCAAAAAACCTCCCAAATCCTCTCCTTTTAAAACCCTCGATTTCTCTCTCTCCTCAGTCCTCTCTCTCTCGCCGCATCGCTTCCTCTTAAACCTCTCGGACGCGTACTCCTCTCTCGAACTCCGATTTAACATGGTGAACACACTCTTCACTTTTGCTTCTGATTTATTCTTCTTGTAGGGTTTATATTTCGTCGTTTCTTGATCTTACGGTTTTCGCTGTCTCAGATCTCACGAGATCGCGTCGATTTCGTCGTTTTTTCTTTTGTTTTAGGGTTTTTTCTAATTTTTTGTGTGAATATCATTGTTCAGGCTCTACCGAACCAGCAGACCGTAGATTACCCTAGCTTCAAGCTCGTCATCGTTGGTGATGGAGGCACAGGTACGGTTCTCTTCCCCGTCCTTTTCGTCGACCGATTACTGTTTTTGTTTCGGATTTGAGATTTTGATGTTGTACTGACTCTGATGTACGATTGCTTCTTTTAGATTTTTTGCTAAGCCTCTGATTAGATTTCTTTGTGGTGTTTTTTGTGCAGGGAAGACAACTTTTGTGAAGAGGCATCTTACTGGGGAGTTTGAGAAGAAGTATGAACGTGAGTATAGCAAAAGATTTGCTAATCAAAGCACAGTTTATATATTCTTTATGTCCTTTATCTGATTCTGATGGTGAGTCCTGATCTTTTTGTGTTACAGCTACCATTGGTGTGGAGGTTCATCCTTTGGATTTCTTCACAAACTGTGGCAAGATCCGTTTCTACTGCTGGGACACTGCTGGTCAAGAGAAGTTTGGTGGCCTTAGGGATGGATACTAGTAAGTAGACCGATCTCCATTGTTAGGTTAATTTGTAGAGTCGTTTTAAAGTATGCATAGTTTGGAATAGCTCTGGTTAGGGTTTGGAATTGGCAACTGATTCGTCACCTGAACAACTGGAATAGGACTGTTATGTTGTCTTACTAATCTCCTAAGATTGCTATTGGTATTAGAGTAGTCAAGAACAATCTCACCATGACAATATGAATAGGATTTGAATTAGTTATTTTTGATGTTCCTTTTGGATATATAGCTAATCTTTAATTTTCTTGCAGCATCCATGGTCAATGTGCCATCATAATGTTCGATGTCACAGCAAGGCTGACATACAAGAACGTTCCCACATGGCATCGTGATCTTTGCAGGGTGTGCGAAAACATCCCGATCGTTCTGTGCGGGAACAAGGTTGATGTGAAGAACAGGCAAGTGAAGGCGAAGCAGGTCACATTCCACAGGAAGAAGAATCTGCAGTACTATGAGATATCTGCAAAGAGCAACTACAACTTTGAGAAGCCTTTCTTGTACCTTGCTAGAAAGCTCGCTGGAGACCAAAACCTCCACTTTGTTGAGTCACCAGCTCTTGCTCCACCAGAGGTTCACCTTGACATTGCTGCTCAGCAGCAGAATGAGGCCGATCTTGCAGCTGCCGCAGCTCAGCCTCTTCCTGATGACGATGATGATGCATTCGAGTAGATCTTCTAAAATGTCTGCCATGGTTTTCTCTATTATGCTGTTTTTGATTCGAGGTTACATATAAAATCAATCGGTCTTTTCATAACAGATATTGAGGCAATTATATTGGGATTGTTCTGTTTTGAACCCAAAGAGAGTTTGCATCTAAGTATTTTTTTCTGCCCAAAAAGAATATGTTGTTATTGCAAAACTTTATTCCCACCCACTTTTCTATCACTTTAGCCAGTTTATGGATTTCTTAAGCCACTTTAGCTACTTGGTCAATATAAAACCATATATTAATCATAAAATGATAGTATTAGCTGTGCCGTTTCTTATTGCTAAGTCATCATCATTAGTGTTTCAATTCCCTTACAGCTTGTATTCTCTCTTAATGTATCTCTCACAGGCCATGTCTTGAATCATATGTACATTGCAAGTTTCCGGCAAGTCCAACACAAAAATAAAAAATAAAGGAAAGATGTTTGCATTTACATTCACAAGTTCGGAACAAATAGAAAAAACCTGATTCGAAACTAGAGTGACATTTGTACAACCTACCCTCAAATTTATTCTATGTAACACACATTTTAGTTGTCAGTGCTGATGCTGCTGCTATCTGTATGTTGTACTGTTGTCATCAGAGATAAGGTTTCTTATCTGCATCAGATGTTCCTCATTCGAAATGTTCAATCTCAGACGGAGATTTGTAATCCACGTTTCTTGTTCCCAAGTTATAATGGGTCCAGATGCGTGCAACCTCTCGATACTGCATCGGTATGCATCCAACTCTAACCTATGAACATCAGCTGCCTCTGAGCCTTTCCTTGGAATGTCCAACTTCTTCATCTTCATGCTTCCGTAGCCACAAGACGATGACTCTGTGTCACTAGTGTTACCAGTTTCTCTGGGACTGAATGAAATAGCACTGATACCATCTGTATCCATGCTACAACTACCAACAGAAGAAGCAACACTCTCTCTATCTTCTTCTTCCATCTTCTTCTTCTTCTTCTCTCTATCTTGATTGTGAGGTTCAACCAAAGAGTAGGTCCGTTTCTTTAGACCTTTTGACAAAATCACATCAGACTCATCGAGCTTGCCTTTGCTCTCAGATGATATGTAGTCACCTTTCGGATTCACCTTTCTCCTTGGTTCTCCAGTTGAAGTCTGTGCGCTTAATCTTGATGTAACCTTCAGCCAAATAATATATAATAAACAAAATGTCAGCTCAGAAACAGAGTTTGGAAGATACAGTCACAGTGGAAGAAAAAAACAGGTACCTGTCCGATCATGATCCACTCGTTATCTTGCCAAGATTGTCTAACACGAATGTCGGATTCGGTTACCTTGAACTTCAGTGAGGAACCAAGTAATCTAATCAAGAAACAACCATTCTCCAAAACCTTGGAAACAATAGCCATCTTCCAGGAACAACTCTCGAAAACCTCAAGAATGTCACCAGGAGCCCAAGAATCTAGGACTTGTAAACGAGGAGGCTGAGGCCTCATACTCTTCCTCGGAACCCTCACCGTACCATCATCACTACTATCATACATGACAGTGTAGTAATGCCCATTTCCTGATATTATCTCTGCGGATCGCCAGGCACCAGATGGAACCGATGATTTGCTCAACACTTCAACTTTAGTTCCCTTTTTGAATCTCATCATTCCTGTTACAAAAAAACACCATAACGTGATTATCTTTTTTCACATTCAAGCTGCTTATAAGATCAGAAATTTAACAATAACATACGGTAAAAGGTCTGGCCTTTAACAATCAATCTAGGCAAAAAAAAATAAAAACTCAAAAGTTCTTCTTATCCCTGACTTGAAACCACAGAACAAAGATAAAACCAATCACAAATCAAAAAAAAAAAGTTTCTTTTGATGATCATGACAAGGGCAAGTACATCCAGAAATAAGTTGGAGCAATAAGATCCATTAGGATTCTCATTCACATCCAGAAACTTCAACTTCAATCCATTGGTATAAGAATAAAAACATATGCTTTTGCTTCATACATAAAATCACTAGACTGCAGAAAAGACCTGAATTGCAATAAAACCAAAATGGATAAAATTGAGACTCCATTTTTGAAGGATCAATCTAATCTTCATTTCGTTAGAAATTGATTAAGGGAAGATAATCACTACATTAAGCGGACATGAAAGAGAATTAAAAATTCAAAAAAAATAAAAAATAAAAAGTTTTAAAAAATTGTGAGTTGTGATTACCTTTTCGTTTTGAGGTCAGTGGATGTTTTATCAAGCAAAGAAATACATGAATGAATGTTTATTCTTCTTCTTCTTCTTCTTCTTCTGCTGCTGCCAGAAACAACAAACAAAAGCTTCACTTCTTTGGCTTTTTTTTTTTTGTTTTTTTTCTTTGATTTTCTGGGCAACCAAACATTAGATCAAAAAAAGGGTGTGTAAATAAAACCAAAAAATTAAAACGTATTTACAAATAAATTTATTTAAAAAATAGGAAAAAGATAAATTCATATTCCACATCAGTAAACCCAAAACTAATAAAATCAATTTATTAAAAAAATGAAGAGGATAAATAATAATAACAGTGTTCAAGTTGAGAACCTGCAAATGCAAGAAGAGCATTTATCCAAAACCCGCATGAGAAATGGCCTTTTGTTTCATTTTCTTTGATATAAAATTTTATTTTTTTGAAACTATTGGGTGAATTTAAACACAAGAATGTGTGTGTGACAATAATTTGATGTTTTATAAATAAATAAATAACCAAAAAAAAAAAAAGGAATAAGATTGATGTTTAGTTTTAAAGTTACCAAAACCAAAATTGAAACTCATTTGAAGTCCTATGAACACACTAGTCTCTCAACCTATTTATTATGGTAATATATTTTAGTCAATAGACCACTATAAATTGGTTAATTGTTTCTAAATTTTTCGTTGATATTCTTTTTTCTTTCTTTCTAGGAATAGGAGTGGTGTATAGCAGCATTCAATTAATTCAGTAAATGATTTTGGTAATAGATCTGATATGAGTTTACAAAAAAAATATACATATTAAATAGAGAGAGAGAGAGAGAGAAGCATAAATTTGATCACCTCGTCTCAAATTTATTTGAGTTTCGGTTGAATTGTCTTGTTATGTTAAAGATATGACCACATATGATACACATATGAAACACCATAAAATTGTATAAAATACTAAATTGACTATAAATAATTGTTGATTCGTAACTTTAGTCTACTGTGACTACATTGATCGTCTTGGTTCAGATAACTTTTTTGGATTTCGTTTGTGTGGTTACTTTTTTCTTATAGGTTCAACATATCAAATACTTTACACACACTACTTATGTACTTCATGATCGGATAATTATAGAAATTGTATTTACAATTCATATTATCATAAACAGTTCATCAATAAATAAGTATAGACGTTACGTTATTTGTTTGTTTCTTGGTGAACACGAGCAAAGTGCGTGTTCGCTCGGGTGTGCCAAAAGTTTCGACATGATTACTTATTTACTTATGATAAAAAGAATATGTTATGAAATAAAGGAAGAACAAAAAAAAAACGTAATGTTTGGGGATGGTCATGTCAGGTCAGGTGGCTTTATAGATAATTCCCTATTTAATTTTCGAAACAGAGATCGTAGGGTCCTCGATAATTTGGCTTCTAACGAATAAAAATGTGTTTTTTTTTAAAAACATTTCTTTAGTCGTTTTCTTGCAGTATTTATTGTTATCTTCTTGATTTCACAACTGATCCTGGCATCACTTGTACAACTTTTTGCACTTGCATATTCATTTCCTAATGGTTCATAAGTTTCTTCAACTTTTGGATTTCGTATCTTTAGGAATTTAAAATTGCTTTCCTAATTGTATGAGCTCATGAATGAAAGATGTATGAAGGGTGTGCAAGATTTTCTAAATACGTATAATCAAATAACATAATCCAAAATCTTGTTTACTCTGTAAAAATTTGTAAGCAAAACAAACTTTTTTCTTTGGTTTTTGGTAACTTTTGTGGCTTTTCCGGATAAAGAATGAAGCATTGGGCTATACTACTGCGGTTTCCACGCATGGAACTTCACTCTTACATCCTTCACTTCTGATCCACTCTAACACCGAAGCACAGTCCTCTCTTGTTACGAATTGCCTTCATTAATAGATTTCACAAACCATTCATTTACCTAGGGAACATTATTAACAAACCAAAAGAAAGCCTAAATAGGAGTGTTATGTTTGATCTTTCTACCTGTTTCTGGAGCGGTATATCTTTAGTTCAGAAGCTTCTCGAGAATCTAATACGTCTTTGCTCATTCTGAGCGACTCGGGTATCTCCAGCGTATCTGTTTCATTCTCATAAGCATCGTATATGCATTGAAGTATCATATCCTGTGGGAGAACAACAAATTATCATCATATGCTTGATTGACAGTAAACAATTAGTTACACAAAGAGTTTGAATAGAAGAGAGCCCCTCTTAAGTTTTTTAACATATACCAGAGGTTTGGAAGCATTAAGCCAGTGGTAGATAGGCTCACACCGGAACCATGTCATTTGCCTTTTTGCAAAGTTTCTGCATATTATGCAAAACCAAGTCTACCCATTTTAGTATTCTCAATCACTATGTCGTCCAAAAGCTTATACACTAGATATTCAAGTCTTATGTAGAGGAATCACCTGGATGCTGTCTGAAATCTGTTCAAGAAACCATAAAAATCTCTAGGGGAACTTTCACCCCCGTATCGACTGCAATATAATAGATATTCCATGGCCTGCAAACAATCATATTTAAATCGTTGATCCAAAATGGTATCAAAGTACTAAAGTGCAGCAAATGAATTGATATGATGAGCTCGTAACGTATAGCATTTTTCAACTACACAAGTGATATGCTAATATTAACCAAAAAGTAACTGTTATATTATATGCAATGTCATGCAGTTTCTAGAAACAAATCCATATTCTTCAATGAACTAGACATGCTGCAAAATTAACAGATACAATCCGCTGCAGAGCCCTTGGCTAATAATAATGACTATGCACTAGATTAACACAAGATAATCCTTCTCTTCTCACTTCTCAGTTCGTTATGCACAACCCATTACAGGAAAAAGAGTTTACCTGTCTGTACCCAATAGCACGAGTTGCAGGATTTGTATTTGGAAGAAGACCAATATCAAGAAGCCATCTAGCTTCTGACAAAACTCCATTGGGTCCTGGAGTTGAGAGACAAAGTATCAAGGAAAGATGAACTCAGAAGCAATGCCAGGCAAACATATATTAAAATTGCATACGGCCTAGCAAAGAACATGCAAATTGTCTTCAGATAAAAAAAGACTTATTACTGTCAGGTGCCATGGGGCTTGCAATTGTATCCTTGCAAGTTATTACTAATTCAGTAGTTGCACTTATTTTTACCTGAAAGCATGTCTTCACATCTAAAATCAATAGATCTGTAGAGAGCAACCCGTGGGGATGACAAGAAAAAACAAAGGAAGTCATAATCCAAATCTGTCTCTATGTTTTGGATAGAGATATCAGGAGATGAACCATCCTCAACGAAGTCATCGGCATCAGGAAGATTTAAATTTTCTCGAAAAGAATCATATGGAATGCGAAAGGAAGACGGAGGTAATCCAGTTGACTGCCAGGAAAACAAGCATTCAAAGCAAGATGAATAATGCATACAATCCAGAATGAAACAACATGATAGTTCATCAACCTATCAGGCGAAATCATTTATCTACAGGAGCAAGACAATACAAAGACACTCTTTTAAGCAGACGGTTGAAATTAATAATTGTCAAACCTTGAGTATCTCGAGGCTACGCCGTAGTCTGTACCAATCATTACGAGGCAAAGAACAGGCTTTTGGATCACCAGCATTGACCACCATTTCCACAGCTGCTTCCCAGTCATGTTCGGTTTCAAAATTAACTAGCATATCATGGACCTCAGCAGTGACTTCTTGAGAAGGTTTAGGCACATCCGGCTTCCCATAGATAAACCTACATTAACAAGACCATGAATGATGGTGAAATCAAGATTTTGCAGTACATTTTTCGTTTGCTTTCAACATTATATACGATAGTGCACTAAACAAGTATACAATCTACTACCATACCAGCGCAGGTACAATCCAGTGCCACCCGTAACTATGGGAACACGCCCTCTTTTAAGAATATCTTTGGTAGCTTGCCTTGCATCATTACAAAACTGCCCCACAGAGTATTCTAATAAAGCATAAAAAAAATGTAAAACGTTCTAGATTTTTCATACACAAGTATTAGTCATATTTTATATTTATGGCATTTGTAAAACAAACCTTCAGACGGATGCAAAATGTCGATAAGATGATGAGGCACCTCCTGAATCATTTGTAAAACATAGGAAGTGAAGCTGAAAGGTAACACTTTCATATGGATTCAAGGCACCAAAACATGAGATAAAAAAATGAATAAATCTTACCAAATATTCAGAAGGATACCTTTCTATCTCTATCTGATGGCTTGGCTGATCCAATATCAAGGCCTCTGTACACCTGTGGTTTGGGGTTAAAACAAAAGCAAGACCCTTTTTTAATAACACCAAAACATAGATGCAAAGTTCTGTAAATTGATCAAACTAAAAACAAGTTAAAAGGCTTCAAATTTAGCATTCCGATACAATTAGCCTCAAGGGTTCAAATTGCAAAGTGAGATAGGAGCAAGGAACGGACCTGAACGGAGTCAGCACTGATGATTTCGCCATTGAGACGTTTGGCGAGCTCCATGGCAAGTCTGCTTTTTCCGGCACCTGTAGGTCCAGAAATCACAATCACCTTCTCCTTTTCTGACTTTCTCTTATTGGTCCCGTTCATAGGAACAGAGCAAGCCGTGGCACCGCAGAAGCTCCTGCGCAACGCAAGGCTCGGCGGCTGCAGTCTCAAGTAACACGCACGGCTCAAAAACACGCCACTACTAATCACCATTTTTAAACGGATGAAGAAGCTTTAAATCCTACAGTACGGAAGCTAGAAGAGATTAGCTAAGTTTGATGGAAGGGATGACCCGCGCAAAGCTCATCTCGAAGAGAAGAGAGACGAAGATACTGAGCGAGAGGGATTAGATTAGAGAGAACTATGGTTCGGTTAGGTTTACAAATCAACCGAACCCAAATTACGAACCGAATTTGAAACGGTTTAGTTAAACCGAAACGTTTTAAAAACATTCTTGTCTCATTCTTGAAATGACTTCTAGAGTTCTAGAATCAGTCAGAGATGGACGTAGGGATCAAATAAAGCTGTGAAAGTTTCACAATAACAAATTGATAATCCAATTAGAGGTAAAAAAAAAACTGTAATTAAAATTTATATATAGATATTAAGTGAAGTGATGATTACAAATGAACAAATTTCATGACTTTGATTAGTAAATTATACGGTTGCACTTGAAAAAACCCAGAGAACGAAAGCACATAGAAAGAGAACAAGAGGGATTATGTGAATAGCTCTCTCTCCATTAGTAGACTTGTTGTGAATAGATAGTTCCTTCTTCGGGACGTCGTAGACTACGAGACAGTCAGGGCTTGGAAAATCCGGCGAGAGGTTAATCAAAAACTCTTCGGATGGCCGAGAACTTATCTGTAACCTCTGCATCGTGTGGGTGTGGCGCCTTAATTTTGACTTGTAACTATATGGTCTTTGACAACTTTGCAGTCTTATATGTTATACGGTTTTTATATTCATCATAATCTCAACATTTATATATACTTATGAGAATTCAAAAGTCAAAGCGTATAGTATGGTCTGAGACATTTAATGTTGCATGCAAACTCCTGAAGTTATGGCTTAAGTTATGATGGATAATATTATCTCATGAGCTTTGCTTTCGAAAAATTCGAGTTGTTAAAGTAACTTTTGATGGTAAGACTAATCTTCGGTTAGTCTCCCAAGAAGAGTTGAA
This sequence comes from Camelina sativa, assembly GCF_030686135.1. Taxonomy (NCBI): domain Eukaryota; kingdom Viridiplantae; phylum Streptophyta; class Magnoliopsida; order Brassicales; family Brassicaceae; genus Camelina; species Camelina sativa. The sequence continues at coordinate 8,247,576 of NC_141892.1, forward strand.
AATTGTAAATTGAAAGAAATCAAAATTCCTTGCATGCATATACACTTTTGGATAGATTGAGTATCAAATTAAGTGTAGAAATACGGAAAATTAAGTAGATGATATTGGTTTGAATCATACATTTGAAATGTAAACCTTATTTTAAAAACTCAGATTCATATAAACCAAAACTTTCCTTTCTAACTGAAAACATATAAAAGCATTGACAATATGGCATTAGCCATTAGGTGCTAGTTTAATCTCTTTGTAACATAAGGTTTAACTAGTAGTATAGGTGCATTATAAATCGAGACATCGAGCGTTGACAAAAGGATATATATAAACTCCTTCATAAACTTTTAAGATTTTTGTTTGAGTGAAGCGATGTTGAAGGTGCACATGTGAATCTTTTCCTTAAAGTCAAAATGCGCGTTCATATCCTGTTTTAAAAATCACCGCCTACCATCAATTACGCCTTGCAAAATGGTTAGGCCCACCTCTCCGCTTCGATTAATGACTAATCCCCACCTAGCATTAATTATCTAACTATACTTGTCTAATTTGATTGTAACCCGTCTAATTCGATTAGTTTCCGCTTAATTTTGTATATAATGATTATTTTTAGAGCCAAATATAAATCAAATATGTATTTTTTTGTTATTTAGACATTTAAATTAAGAGTTTAGGATGTTTTACACTAAACAGAATTATACATATATTTAATACTATATATTTTTATTTTATTAGTAATTTAATAAAATAATCCTAAAACTAGTCCCCGATTAATCCTCGTTTAATCTCTGATTTTCTCGCTAGGCGCTAGGCCCAACCCGACCGCCCGACTAGCGCCTAGCGATTTCTAAAACAGGGCATATAATTATGACATTGGACTTGTTAATTATTTTATATATAATTAGATAAAGGTCCGCACGATGTGCGGGTTTAAAATTTGTTGAAAATATTTTACATGAAAATATAAACTATATAATAACTATATCTGGTGGTGAGTTAGTAAATTTTGAAACTATACTTTATATAATAAGATATCAACCGGTTGTAACAAGTGCATAAACTATATAGTCTCGAATATATGCTATATACCAAACATTTTATTATTATTATCAAGAAATTCCAAGACTCACGGTGACCAAACCAACGTTACTTCTCTTATTAACTTAATATCAAAGTTATCGATATATATATCAACATTATACTTAGGAGTAGGATTGCTTGGAAAAAGCAGTACATGTGGAGTAACTTATTTTGAACAATCGTGCTCTACTCCATCTGGATCTAGCTATTCGTTTCATATGATAAAAACTTTTATGTGGCTAATTTAAACTTGAAGAAGTCAAATGATTAGGAGAGAGTCGGCCAACCAATGGTAAGGGTTATCGACATCGTAGTGCCTGATCATATCCGTTGACCAATCAATGAAGGAAGAAGCCAAAAGGTTTTTCAACTAACCACAACAAAAGCGGACGTTGTTGACCATTACAAAAACTAGCCACAATCAGACAAATTAAACACAGTAAATGGTTACTTACGATGTTTTTACATAATTATATGGTTAATAATATACACATTCTTTTTTTTTTGTTTTATATACACATTCTTTTAACTCGAAATTGTGTTAATCAGTTCCATAAAAGTTTCTTATTTATTAGAAAAAAGGTCATTATGAATCCGTTTAACCGACGTGCACACAACCCAACGTGGCAATTTTCCCCCAAAGATTCGATCTTTTGTTTTTTCAACATCCACCCGATCGGTTGAATAAGACGACAACTTGGCACAGACACAACTTGCCGATGCTAGTTAATGAATGGTCCTTTTTCCAAATAATTTATGACAAACCTGACCTACTAAACATTGTACATGACTCTCTATAACTATCATTAATTAACTGTAAGTTATGACTGTTTTACTAGATTTGAGTCATTTTGACCATACGAGACGAATTCATCCAAAATAATTTCAAATTTCAGTTTATAAATTAGATGTTATTCAAAATACGAAAATACTATATCGATATCAATATTCAAAAACGATGACTTTTAATATTATTCAAAATTTATGATTCAACGAAATTGTTTATAAAATATACAATTCCCATGTGTTTTTTTAGGTCTAGTTTTGAAATATTCTGTGATCTTTGTTCTGGCCACGAGACGAGAGTGTTCATCTGAAGAAAAGAAAAATGAAGTCAGAGAAGCTCTAAAGTCCCTCTCTAATGGAGGACAAGAAAGCAAACATAATCGCTGCTATATCAATCTTAGCCCTTGTCGTGGTGATAATCGCCGCGCGAGTTTCTCTAAAACTCTCTAAACCGTTATATCTCATCGCCGGCGTCGACATTTCGTTGATCCTCGCCGTGTTCTGTTTCCTCATAATCCGAAACCGTTACAACAGAGAAAGAAACCTCTTGGTATCAAGATTCATCTCCGAAGGCAGAGAGCTCAGAACCGAGTACAGTTTCTTGAGAAAAGTCGCCGGGGTCCCGACCAAGTTCAAGCTCGAAGATCTTGAAGAAGCCACCGACGGATTCAGATCTTTGATCGGAAAAGGCGGTTCTGGTTCGGTGTTTAAAGGGGTTTTGAAAGACGGAAGTCAAGTTGCGGTTAAGAGAATCGAAGGAGAAGAGAAAGGAGAAAGAGAGTTCAGATCCGAAGTAGCTGCCATAGCTTCTGTGCAGCACAAGAACCTAGTTCGTCTCTATGGATACTCCTCTGCGGTTAGCGCGAACCGTCCGAGGTTTCTTGTCTACGAGTATATCGTAAACTCGTCTCTTGATATTTGGATTTTCCCGGAGAAAGGAAACAGAAGAAGATCAGGAGGAGGATGCTTGTCTTGGAACCAAAGGTATCAAGTTGCTATAGATGTAGCTAAGGCTCTTGCTTATCTTCACCATGACTGTAGATCAAAGATCTTGCATCTTGATGTTAAACCCGAAAACATTCTTCTTGATGGGAGTTACCGAGCGGTTGTAACAGATTTCGGACTCTCTAAGCTGATTGCTAGAGATGAGAGCAAAGTGCTAACGGACATACGCGGGACTCGAGGGTATTTAGCACCCGAGTGGCTTCTTGAACACGGTATCTCGGAGACATCAGACGTTTATAGCTACGGGATCGTGTTGTTGGAGATGATTGGAGGACGGAGAAGTATCTCAAGGGTGGAAGTGAAGGAAACGGGGAAGAAGAAGTTGGAGTATTTCCCAAGGATTGTGAACCAAAAGATGAGAGAAAGAAAAGTAATGGAGATTGTAGATCAACGGCTGGTAGAAACCAATGAGTTAGACGAAGAGGAAGTGATGAAACTGGTGTGTGTGGCTATGTGGTGTATACAAGAGAAGTCTAGGAATAGGCCTGATATGGTTATGGTGATTGAGATGCTTGAAGGGAGAGTTATGGTTAACGAGCCGCCTGATTCAGATGTTGTTGTGGTCGATCTTTTGGCGGCTGATGATGATGATGATACTAGTAGTGGTGGTGTTCGACGGGTGGTAAATGTTCCGAGGTTGCAAATTCAGAGGGAGAGGAACTTTCGTTTGCCTTCCATTTGCTCTAGTATCATATCTCCTATCTCTCCACGCTAGTGTTATCATTTTTGGTTTGTTTCAATCTAATTTACCTATAGAAGGGCTTGATGTAATAAGCACATTATACATAACCAAGATTGATCAAAGAGTTGTATATGGTTTCAAGTTTCAACTGTTTGGGGGTTCTTACATTTGAATCAAACTCATTGCCTTAAACCGAAATTGGGTTGATCAAAAGTAAACCGAATCCCCCCTTTTCTGTTTATTGAGAGGCAAAGACTGACCAAAAAACAAAAAGTTTGGGGAGAAAAGTGAAAATAATCAATAATAGTGGACACTCTAAGGCAAACATAAAAGTGCAATCCACACATTAAAAAGAGTTTTATGGATTGCTGCTGCTAGAAAAAGCTCTGTTTCCGTCTCTCCTCCCTTAGACTTCTCCGTCGATTAACCCTTGCCGAGGTATTCTATGCGCTTAACCAATTTCTTATCATTCTGGTTTTCGATTTGCAATTTTTATCTGGGGTTTCCGTGAATCCTTGGTCGATCGAGCACTTTTGTGCCTTTTCCTGCACAATGTCTGAAACGAGCTTTAAGATTTTGATGATTTTATTATATTCTAGAGTTTTCGGATTTCTTCGTCTGTGAAATTTGAGGTTATCCATCTGATGAATAGAATAGTTGGAATTGGGGGAACTAGGGATGTTGTCTTTTCCTTCTTTAATGTTTTTTTTCTCTTTGATTTTAGGTTTTAAATTTGAACAATGTGGTGTTTGTTCAATGTGGTGTGAATGATTGATGTATTCGTTTTTCCTTGCAGGGTCCTTTTTTTTTTGTTTTTTTTTTCCACCAAGTGCTTGTTCACGGCATTGCTTGTCCTCCAGTATGAGTATCTCCGGTGCTGCAGTTGGTTCAGGTTAGTATATACTTTCTTCTTCTTTTTTTTTTTTTTTTTCTTCTACATATTGTTTTTGTTTTTGAGCGAGTTTCAATGGAAAAAAAATATGAAAAAAGAACTCTTAAATGCAACATCATCTCAGGAAGAAATATTAGAAGAGCAGTTGAGTTTGGGAAAACTCATGTTGTTAAGCCCAAAGGGAAACATCAAGCAACCATTGTCTGGCTACATGGGCTTGGGGACGTTGGCTCAAGGTAAATCCTTTCTGTCCCATTGTTGGTTTTCCATTTTGGAAAATCACCTAGCATAGTAGTAGTTTATTGTACATGGCTTACGTTCTACGGTTCACAGTCTAGATCTGGGGGTATCAGGAATGGTAAAAATTTCTAAATAGGTACCAGTAATGAATGTAATTTGTTAGTTTTCAAATTTTGACATTGTTTACCGTCTTGATTGATACAAACTTAACTTGATACACGGCTAGTTTTAAAAATTGTCAGTCATAATAATCTTAAGCTTTTTCTTATTCTGAATGCAGCTGGTCCCAGATGTTTGAGACCCTTCCCCTTCCAAATGTGAGTTATATAAGATTTAAGTGATCTCCAGCAGTTGCCTTAATATGATTAAACGTGCTCAGTTAATTTATCTTTATGAATACTAACCCATCTATTTATGTATTTGTTATGTAAGATCAAATGGATATGCCCGACTGCTCCTTCTCAGCCAGTGAGTTTGTTTGGTGGTATGCCCGCCACAGCTTGTAAGTAAATTTTCTATCATAAGATTCGTCTTTCATTCTGTTTAGTGAAATCTAGTCCTAATGGAAATAGACAGGTAGGTTAAAGAGAATATGATTAAATTTAATCATGTTCTTTCAAAAAAAATGTGCCATGGGAATCGTATGATTCTAAATATTGGGAATCTCTATACAAAAATTATCTTCTGCTATGCTACATAAGTGACGAGTTTTTACAGGATCTTACATTTTCCATCAACCTTATAATTTACTATTAACCAAAAAAAGAAACTTTACTTCCCTCCTTGGAGGCTATAGATATTTGGTATAACAGATAGAGCATTCTTTACCTTTCTTTATAGACACTATCATCAGACTTTGTGCTCGAATGTCAATGACTATGAATAGTGAAATCCTTTGTGTGACAAATGTTTTGATGAGTTGCTACTGTAATTTATGTAGGGTTTGATGTTGTGGGCATCAGTGAAAATGGACCTGATGACATGGAAGGATTGGATGTGGCTGCTGCACATGTTGCAAATCTGTTGGTGAATGAGCCTGCTGACAGTAAGTTTTCCTTCCAAACTTGCCTTTTCGCCCCCCCCCCCCCCCCAATATCTGCAAATAGTAAGAAGAATGAGTAAAGATAATTGCATCTTAGAGTTATATCCTATTCGATTTATTTCTTTGTTGATATTGAATAAGTTAAAATTCTTTTGGTTGGATTTTAGAGCGTGGTTTTGGTTTCAGAACCCTCTACTTGTAATGTGTGCCTAGTTTTCTCACAAGCTGTGGCTGTAAAACCAAGATTTTGAGATTCCATTTCTAAAACTGTGTTGTCTTTCATTGCTTGAAGTTAAATTAGGTGTTGGTGGGTTCAGCATGGGTGCGGCGACATCTCTATATTCTGCAACTTGTTTTGCTCTTGGCAAATATGGAAATGGCAATCCATACCCTATCAATTTAAGCGCAGTCATAGGCTTAAGCGGCTGGCTTCCTTGTGCAGAGTATGTTTTCGTCTTCTTCTAATACTGTCCTAGTCTAATTGGGATATTGAAGTCACTTTTGTACGTTAATTATTCTCACAGGACATTGGCTGGCAAACTAGAAGAGGAGCAGATCAAGAACCGAGCTGCGTCGTTGCCCATTGTAGTTTGTCATGGAAAAAGTAAGTTCGGAAATTTTATAATACCCTTAAAAAATTGAAATGGTTAACTTGTCAGCATTTTCAATATGCCAAACCAATTGGACATATTGTTAGTATTGAACCTTGCTGCAAAGACAATCCATTCTATACGAGAAGTATTCTCATGAGCCTTAAGTTTACTTCTCGTTAATCAAAATATTCCATAACACCAATTCAAGTAAAAACAAAAAAGAGTTACGTTTTAAAGATTCCCTTATATTCCTGCTCTTGTGTTGTTAATTCATCTACCTATAATTTGGTTTCCAGGTGATGATGTGGTACCATTCAAGTTTGGAGAGAAATCTTCACAGGCCTTGCTCTCAAATGGGTTTAAGAAGGTGACCTTTAAACCTTACAGTGCACTTGGTCACTACACAATCCCACAAGAGATGGATGAGTTGTGTGCGTGGTTGACATCCACCCTCGGCCTCGAAGGTTGAGGCTTTTCAACGATTTGGGATCTCTGATGAAAAACCCTTTTTAACGTTCTTGAGCGTTTGATTTGATTTGAATGGAATGTTTCGGAATTTCACAATGTTTCATTGAAAAATATTTGTGTAAGACAAATTCGTCTATTAGTAATTCTTCTCGTATGACATTAGTCAACCTACCCTCATTAATTGTTCCCACGCCCAATGCAATTAAAGGCTTTTTATTAAACAAAAAAGCTTTGATTTATAATTAATTTGATTAATTTTAAAATTAAAGAGTAGGCGCCGACAGTTGCGCTTCACTTGACCAATTGCAAAGTTTACACGTGTGTGGAGTATAAATTGACACGTGTGAGGACCACACTGCTCTGAATCATCGTTGCTCACTTCTCACTCCGTGTGGGGGAGCCTAAACATCATCAATTCCCATCATCAAGTGCCAAACTCAATGGGGGAGAAGGAAACAGAGATGCTTGCTCTCTTTCTCTCTTCTTCTACATATCCAGCTCTCTCTTCCCTCTCCCGATCCGTAACTCTAGACTTAGCCCGAAGAACAACACTCTCTGCTCTCACAATGTCGATGAACCTTAGAACCCACGCGTTCGCAGGCAATCCCTTGAAGTCCAAAACTCCGAAATCAACCGATCCTTTCTCACCCACCTCCGCTTTCGAATCCCTCAAAGCCCTAATCCCAGTAATCCCTAATCAACCCACTGTTTCCCCTGATTTTAAAGTCCTTCCCTTTAGCAAGGGTCGTCCACTGGTGTTCTCTAGCGGTGGAGACGCTACTACCACTCCTATATGGCATCTGGGCTGGATCAGCTTGGCTGATTGTAAAGTTTTGTTGGCGAGTTGTGGGGCTGATCTGAGCGAGGACTCGCTTGTGTATTTAGGACCCAAGGTGGAAGAAGATTTGGTGTATTGGGCTGTTGATTTGGCTGAAGACGGTGTTGTTTCTGAATTAGGGGGTAGGAAGCTGTGTTTCGTCGAGCTTCGAACCTTAATGGTTGCTGCTGATTGGGCTGATCAACACGCTATGGATGAATTGGCTATTGCCGGCCATGTATGTGAGCTTTGATCATGCTTGAACTTGTTGTTGTTGGTTACGGTTGCTTTAAGAAGTATCATTATTGCTAAGTTTGCTTCATTTTAGAACTTAGGGGTAGTTTCTTGCTTTTCGTCCACAAAATTGATCTCAACCTATGTACCATCGTATTGGTGCTGATGCTTGTTAACTATATCATGATAGGCCAGGGCATTGCTTGAATGGCACAACGTATCACGATTTTGTGGATCTTGTGGAGGTGTAACTGTTCCAAGGGAAGCAGGGAGGAGAAAACAGTGCTCTAATGAGACATGCAAAAAGCGGGTTTATCCCCGTGTTGACCCGGTATATTGGTGCTTCCTTCATTTTTAGATTTCCCTTAAGAGTATGACATTGTGGAAACTCTGCTTGATTGGTGCTCTGTTTATTACAGGTGGTTATAATGTTAGTTATTGATCGAGAAAATGATCGCGCGCTTTTAAGCAGACAATCTAGATTTGTACCGAGAATGTGGAGTTGTTTAGCTGGATTTATTGAGGTATGAAGCTTTCACTGCTAAGTCACCTCAATTCATTTTTGATCAAGTATAATATTCTTACTGTCCTACGCTGCTTCTGCTAGCCAGGGGAAAGCTTAGAAGAGGCTGTGAGGCGAGAAACATGGGAAGAGACTGGTATTGAAGTAGGAGAAGTTGTCTATCATAGCTCTCAGCCCTGGCCTGGTAATTGAATAGTTAAGAAAATACGTACAGTTGTTAGTTTAGGGTTTGTCTGTCTTGCATTCATATATTCTATCTATGTTTATTAGCTTATGGCTTCCAACGTTTATCTTAGCTAATGTAGAATGCATGCATCCATGAGTGTGATAGGTCATTTGCTGCATACGTTTCACAGAATAGTGCTGCTATTGATGGACAAGTTAGTTGTAAAGCAGATTAATAAGGATCGGTTTCGTTATGAGAAAATTTGCATCTCATAGCATAGTAGTTCTTCAATGTATAGATTTGAAATTTGAATCACATTTTTTTTACAGTCAGAAAGGACTTAGTACACTACGTATGTTTATTACAGCCTTGTTCGCAGTATGTCTACCAAAATATTTCTCATGCTTTCCCATGTGTAGACAATAGACCTTGGATGCCTCTTCCATTGTTGCTACTGTTGTAACGTTAGGTAGTTAGGAAACTTGATCTTAATGCCAAAAGGGCTTTATAATATATTTTTTGAAATGCAAGTTTAACAAAAGCGAGAATATGTTGATCTTAAATTGCAGTGGGACCAAGTAGCATGCCATGCCAATTGATGGTCGGGTTCTTTGCTTACGCCAAGACGGTCGACATAAATGTAGACAAAGAAGAGTTGGAAGGTATAATATATACTTCCAAGTCTTTGGAGTGCCAGATTTTCGTTAAAATCCATCACATTCTTAACAATGTTTTCTTGTGATTGTTTTTGTTGCGCAGATGCTCAATGGCACTGTAGAGAAGATGTGAAGAAAGCACTGGATGTTGCAGAATACAGGAAGGCGCAAAGAACAGCGGCTGCAAAGATAGAGCAGATGTGCAAAGGTGTGGAGAGAAGCCAGAGTCTATCAACAGATTTTAATCTCGAAAGCGGTGAGCTCGCTCCTATGTTTATCCCGGGGCCATTTGCAATCGCGCACCACCTGATCTCAGCATGGGTAGATCAGGCTCCTGGCAATGTTCAACCCAAACAACAAGCTGGTGTCTCTCTCTCAAGTTTGTAGCTAGGAAACATGACTTCGATGAAACCAAACGTTTGCTATGGTGATGCTTATATTGATTTGATGAGTCCTTGTTGTATGGACTTGCTCCAAGTTATTTCTTGCAACAACAATTTACATATCAAAGATTTTACCTCAGTAATACCATATAAAGCTGTTTTCTCCTCTTTTGTTGTTGTCAAAAATAATTGTGTTTTTCAAAAACTGAACCTAAAACAAATGTTTAAATGTAACTTCTGTATACCATTTTTAAATTAAATTTACGATAAAGAAAAAACAAAAACAAATGAGGATTCCACCGTTGTTAAATACACATCTCCGTAGAGTAGCATAAGCGTTCACTCTCTTCCTTCTCCCAGATTCTAAAACCCCTCTCTTCCTCCAAAGTCCAAACCATTTTGTTATTTTTTTTTCCGAGATCTAACAACACTATGGCAACCACCTTCTTCCGGCGACTCGCTAGGTCAGCTCCAATCGCATTCCCCGTCGCACTTGGATCCCAAAGCAAAGCTGGTTCTGGCGCTTTTCGATTCTCTGCCGGTGCGATCGCGGCACTCTCCGGCGGATTCTCTTACTATTACCTAGCATCCGGCAACAATCTGGTGAATTTTTCTTTTGTTTTCTCCCTAATATTTCTTATATCTATCGTCTCTGATCATTTCGAATTCTTTTTTTTTTTTTTTTTCTGCCGAGCTGGTTTGATTACTTCCTCTTGCATTTTGTTCAGTGTATGTTTTGTTGTATTTCACATTCAATCAGACGAGTTTAGACGAACTATACGAAACATATTGATCTTTATAATAGCGTTTTAGTTCTCAGTTGATATGGCTTTTGTTTATAATCGTTTGTGGTTTATGATCTCAGGTTTATCTAGATCAAGCTAAGGAAGAAGAGACTGGACCAAAAACAGGTGCGCTGTTTGGATTTATTTATAGCGTGTATTTCTCACTCTTTACTCGAAACTTATTGTATTCTGCTGTGTTATTTCAGCTCTAAATCCTGATAAATGGCTCGAGTTCAAGCTTCAAGACACTGCTAGAGTTAGCCACAACACCCAGTTGTTCAGGTATTTGCTTGACTCACTAATTCTTTCATCACAAAAAGGCATATTACCTTTGAATTTGTGACACTTTTCAAGTTTTTCATAATCTGGTAATGTGTTTATCACTATTACTTTGGGACTTACATTTTATATTGTAACTGGGATGACAGAAGTGCTCTTTTTTTGTTAACCACCCGTCTTTTATGTACATAATGAAGAATAGGCAAGGAAAATATATACTGTCATAATAGCGAATAGTTACTGAACAAGGGGACTTTTATATGGTTGTGGGATGCTATGAATAACTGTCCGGTGAATGCTTGTTTGTTTCTCATCCTTCTTGTGTAATTTCCAATACATGCTAAGTAGTTTGTATCCCTTTACTGCACAGAGGGTATGCATTATGAACCATCGGCATGATTGAGTGTCATTTGGTTTTCAAGTGATTTAGTTTGTTAACTCTCTAAGCTAATATATATCCATATCTCAGTAATGGGAATTGCTGCTATTAATATGGTTGGAATCCGCAGTTTAGGCGTCCAAAGTTGTTTCTTACTATCTCTAAGAGCCTCTTAAGCTCGTATTGCATTACTCGTGTATTTAAGTCCATTTCTAAGCTTTGGTTTACTTGTTTTGGCTTTGCTTTGAAATCTAGGTTCTCATTTGAGCCCTCAGCTGAATTGGGTCTACATGTTGCTTCTTGTCTCCTGACAAGGTATGCTGTGTCCACACTTGTTCCTCTTTACAGTAAAACTATTTAATTTTGCACGAGTTGTGAAATTTTTTCAGTTGAAGTTGCAAGGCTTATCTTTCCGTTTTCTTTGTACAGGGCTCCTTTAGGCTATAATGCTGAAGGGAAAACAAAATATGTCATTAGACCGTAAGTTCAGCTAAATTTCTTTTACCAGCTTTGCAGTGTTTTTTTTTTATGTCCGGACAACCATTGCTCTGCTAGCCTATCTGTTGCATATTTTCACTTTTGTTGAATGGCTTTCAAGGAGGCCATTTTTTTCACACCGAATCTTCATTTAATTAGTCGTTTTTACCTTTTTGTTTTGATGATATTCTAATGATATCTGTCATTAAGAAAATAAATCTTGGAAATTATGCAGACATATGTGCCTTTATAATTTCCACCTTTTGGATTAGTCAGAATACAAATTATCATGCAAATAAATCTTCCAGATTATTATTTTTCTAGCTTTCAACTATAAGATTTATAACACTTTGTCCTTACTTATCTTCTATTTGTAAATTGATCTCAGTTACACTCCTATCTCTGACCCAGAGGCTAAGGGCTATTTTGATTTACTGATTAAGGTATGAATATCCTGTTAATACACTTGTGCCTAACTCTACCTTTGCTACTATTTTCTAGAACAAAAGTAGATGTGTTATGATTGCACGCATTTCCTGGAGTTTTATTTTGTTGATGTAGTTCACTGTTTTTTTTGCAGGTATATCCAGACGGAAAAATGAGTCAACATTTTGCCAGCTTAAAACCCGGGGATGTGTTGGAAGTAAAAGGGTATAGTTAAATATAGCCTTCTTTAATTACGGTTGGTTATAGTTATTTATTTTCTATGTGGTATGTAACTATTTCTTTTCTTGTAGACCCGTTGAAAAGTTCAAATATTCGCCGAATATGAAGAAACATATTGGCATGGTATACTCTTATTCCCTTGTTACAACCAACTTTACTGAAGGTTTCTTGCATACAATTTGTTTTGTTTATATGGAAGTTAAACTTTGAAGATATGGACTGCATTATTAGGTTTTTTTCTCATCTCAGTGTATAGAACTATTCGCCTGCTCTCGTTTGTTGATATGCAAGTCCTTCGAAATTTGACTGTCGCATGAAGTTCCTGTTTAGTAGCATGATTCACTGACTTGTGATCAGTTTTTGTAATAAAAGATAAATCCTAACCTGTGATTTTGTGTTGGAAAAAAACTTGAAGATTGCTGGTGGAAGTGGGATTACTCCAATGCTTCAGGTGATTGATGCCATTGTGAAGAATCCCGAGGACAACACGCAGGTGACCATTCTATTATTATCTTTAGTTTTTATTTTTCCCCATAAAAAAACTTTTACACCTAATATTGAATTATGTGATCTGTGCATACGAATATTTAACTACTTCCTATACTAGTGCTGGTTTGTTTACCAAGATCTTGAAATTGTTATCCTCTACAATTCATTTCAAAATCAACTGAGGTTTTTCATTAAAAGAAAAGTGTGTTAACATGGAGCTTAACAATTTCTTTGTGTGCACAGATATCATTGCTTTATGCCAATGTTTCTCCAGATGATATACTTCTGAAGCAGAAGCTTGATGTACTTCAGGCTAACCACCCAAATTTGAAGGTAGAGTTCTCTTGGATTTATCATATGATTAGTTTGCTAGCTAGTTACTATTAGCATACACACGTTTCCTAAAAATATGTTGATCTTAAAATTCGACAGATATTCTACACTGTTGACAATCCTACTAAAACCTGGAAAGGAGGAGTTGGTTACGTTTCAAAGGATATGGCTCTAAAAGGCTTACCTCTTCCTGCAGACGACACTCTTATCCTTGTAAGTTACCTTATTATCTTCTGAACTTAATTTTCCTGAGAGAATGACAATGAGGATGCCAAAACATTTAGCATTATAGATTTGGATCTAGTGACAAAATAGGTTATGGTTTAGAATCAAAATATACATTGTTAATAAATTCATACTTTGTGGTGGTCACCCTTATTCAGGTATGTGGTCCTCCTGGGATGATGGAGCATATATCTGGAGGCAAAGCTCCAGACTGGTCACAAGGAGAGGTTTGTACCAATTCATCAACATCTTTTTTTCTTGGCCATCTTGCTTAAATGTTAGTTAAACCTTTGCGCTGAGAGTGCATTGGTTTACATGCAATTAGCAACACAAACGATGTTGAGCTTAAAGAGGCTTTCGGACCTTTAGGGAATGTGTGTCAATGAATTATGAGATGGCTCTTGAAAAAGCATACTCTTTGTTATTAGGACACGTCTGATAATTTGATAGCAGAAGAAGTTGAAACAAATCATGGAATCTGTATATATTAGTTCCAGAAAATCAATCAATCAAATCAGCAAAATGCAGAGCAGTTCATGTCTAATGTCTTGTTGGTTTTTTTTTACCGCAGGTCAAAGGGGTACTCAAGGAACTCGGATACACAGAGCAAATGGTTTTCAAATTCTGAGAGGACGAGAGAATCAGAATGCCATAGTTTCTGACATTTCATGTAATAAAGTGTCCCCAAAGCAAACATTAATTGATGCAGAGTGAACATTTGAGAATTTTCCATTTAGATTTCATGTCTGTGTTTTGACTTAGCTCTTGCGCTTGGAGGAAGATCCAAACTCAAGCAGTATAATTTCTCACCTTGGCTTAGACCTTTCTTGTTCAACCGTAGTTTATTTGGCTCTGATTTGACTAACACCTACAAATCAATGTCCTCTACTCAATGTCTGTGTAGAATTAGATATCAAACTGACTTGCTTTATTGAATAACTTTGATTTGATATTTATACAGAACGGATTCAACATAAGATAACCTCTAAGTCCTAAGATATCGAGACCTAAGCCTTATCACAATAGGACTCTAAACACAATTGGACTATAACACATATTATCCACAATATTCTCCGTAATACTCCTCCTCACGTTGGAGTGATAAGGTCGTGAATACCCAACTTGGGCATTATGTAAAGAAACTGAGGTCAGCTTTGGTCAAAATGTCAGCTAATTGCTCACTTGACGCCACATGTTTAGTAACAAGAATACCATCAGGTATCACATAACAAACATCATGACAATCATTTTCGATATGCTTAGTGCGCTCATGAAAAACCGGATTCGCAGCGATGTGAAGAGCAACCTTGTTATCACAAAACAAACGAGTAGGCGCAGATTGTTCAATACCTAATTTCGTTAACAACTTACGAAGCCATTAAATCTCACGAAGGGTCATGGACATGGCACGATACTCGGCTTCAGCGGAAGAATGAGACACAATCTTTTGTTTCTTGGTTTTCCAGGCAATAGGCGAGCCACCAAAAAGAACAACAAAGGCACTAAGAGAACGTCGAGTGATAGGACAGGAAGACCAATTGGAATCACAATACACCGTGAGAGACAAGTCAGAGTCTGCACAGAGAAGAATACCTTGCCTTGGCGAACCTTTCAAGAACTTCACAACCCGCAAAGCAGCTTCCCAATGAGCTTCACGCAGTTCTTGCATAAACTGAGATAACACATGGACGAAATAGCTGAGCTTAGGGCGAGTATGATGAAGATACAAGAGACGACCGACCAAGCGATAATTACGAAGTAGGATTTGTCAACAACGGACCATCATCGTCAGCCAAATCATGATTCTGTTCTAAAGGTGTGTCAGCCGGCCGTGAACCAAGATTGCCACTATCGGCCACAATATCTAACGCATACTTGCATTGAGATAGAAAATTTTCTTCGGAACCCCGAGATACTTCAATACCAAGAAAATACTTCAGTTTGCCCAAGTCTTTCATAGAGGAACACTTCCCCAAGTAATGCTTGAACTTTTGGAGCATGTAGCTATCATTGCTACAAATAAGAAGATCATCAACATAAATCAACACACAGATGTTAATGTTCTCACGAGAGTGCGAGAAGAGTGAATAGTCATCATAAGTTTGTTTAAAACCAAACCAAAGCAATGCATCATAAATCTACTTGAACCAACATCTAGGAGCTTGTTTCAGCCCATACAACGACTTCCGGAGACGAAAAACTTTGCCGGGATGAGAATGACGAAAAGGTTGTGGGAGCTTCATATAAACCTCTTCCTCAAGATCACCATGAAGGAATGCATTGTGTACATCCATTTGAAAAACCTCCCAATTATTAGCTGCCACAAGTCGGAGAATAGTACGCACAGTGGTCACCTTAACAACATATGCAAAGGTCTCATGATAGTCTTCCCCTTCGACTTGTTTATTCCCACAAACAAAAAGACGTGCTTTGTATCGTTCTAGAGAGCCATCAACATGATATTTAGTCTTATACACCCATTGACTATCGATAGCCACCTTACCATGCAGGAGATTAGTAACATCCCATGTACTCTTGATTTCAAGAGCATCTACCTCTTTAGCCATAACATCATTCCATACTTTAATGCGAACAACTTCTTTAAAATTCTTAGGTTCAACAGAACGTGTGATAGCAGCCAAATATGCGAGATGACCAGCTGAAAACAAAGCATCGGAAATGTAATCTGTCAAAGGATACAAAAAGTTACCTTGGAGAGTCGACAAAGACAATGACGCAGAATTGGATGGAGCGTGAGGGGTTATTAAATCACTTGTAGCATTGTAAATAACATAGCCTTTAAGACAAACCGATTGCTTATGCTGTCGTTTTCCTTGACGAGGAGGTGTGGCATCAACAAATGGAGCCTAA
Organism: Camelina sativa; assembly: GCF_030686135.1. Taxonomy (NCBI): domain Eukaryota; kingdom Viridiplantae; phylum Streptophyta; class Magnoliopsida; order Brassicales; family Brassicaceae; genus Camelina; species Camelina sativa. The sequence continues at coordinate 8,263,638 of NC_141892.1, forward strand.
AGAGCCGGAGTTGAAACAGAGAAATCATAATCGCCTACTTTGTCCAGTGTTGGACGTGTCGACGAAGGAACAACAGTAAGTTCACGAGAACAATTATCCGAATCTGTGATAGCGAGTGGTTGCGTACCAGGAACCAGCTCATCAACAGGATGTCGATTAGCTGCAGTGTCAGATGTTGAAACAGAGACCGGTTTAGAAACGGAAATTGGTTCAACAGCCAAAGGTGGTGTACGAACATGACTCGACGTAGAAGAGGAAATATCCGAACCGGGCATCGGAGAAGGAGAAACAAAACTCCCCCTGTCCGAGAGAGGAGTAGGAAATAACCAATCCTTATCGAAGACTGCAAGAACACGAGTAATTGGCAATGGTGTAACGTCCGATGCAGCAAAGGGAAAAACATCCTCCTAGAACACTGAGAGAAACAAGAACCAAGTGGTAAAAGTTTTGGATTATTATTGACTTGGATAATCTTTACAAATGAGTATTGTGATAGTTATATACAACTCTTAGAACACTCTAGAACTCTCTCAACTTTTCTATATGTTATACATCTATACAATGCTTAATTACTGCTTATGGATGAGAGGGAATCAAATCGGTTTTGAATTGAGACAATCTTCATCTTCTTTGTTTCTTCCTTTGCAGGTACAGGTTTTGTCTTCTTCTGCAGCTCTGTTTTGGACTTCCCAATTGGGCTTGACTTCTCCAATTGGGCTTGAGGTAATGGACCTGTATTGCTCACACCCTCCCGCAAACTTGGAGTGGGTGGTCCAGCCACACCGAGTTTGAGACGAAGATGATTGAAGTCTCGCTTTTGTAGTGACTTTGTGAAAATGTCAGCGAGTTGCAGGTACGCCGAAACATGTATAGTTTCGATTAGTCCTAATGCAACCTGCTCGTGGATGTAGTGATAATCTGTATCAAAGTGTTTTGAACAATTATGAAGAGCTAAGTTGGCACTGAGATAAACTGCAGAGAGGTTGTCACAGCGGAGTGGTGTTGCCTTTGGTTGAGCTATGCCAAGATCACGAAGCAAGAAAGAAAGCCACTGGATTTCATGAGCTGTTGCCGTCAATGCTCTGTATTCTGCTTCGGTGGAGGAATTAGAGACTGTAGCTTGTCTTTTAGCCGACCAAGAGATGAGGTTTGGTCCAACAAAGGTGCAGAACCCTGTTGTAGAACGTTGAGTGTGTTTGCAGCCACCATAGTCACTGTCACTATATGCTGTCAGCGACATATCTGCATCCTTCTTGCTGTGAAAACCGAGATTGAGAGTTCCTTTCAAGTATCGTAAGATTCTCTCGAGGAGGCCAAAATCAGTGACAGTTGGGGAGTGCATTCTCTGACAAACAAAATTGACAGCATATTGTATATCAGGTCTAGTGATGGTAAGGTATTGAAGTTTACCCGCTAGACTTCTGAAGTAAGTAGGTTCTGGAAATGGCTTCATGTTCAGCTTGTCAAGACGTTCAGGTAGAGGAGTAGGCATGGAGTTGCAGTTGGACATGGATGCTTAATGCAGAATGTCCTTCGCATATGCCGTTTGATGAAGAAACAAGCCCCCAGTGTATGATTGTATCTCAATGCCAAGAAAGTATCGAGGTGGTCCTAGATCTTTCATGGAGAATCAGTTGTTAAGGCTATCAATGAGAGCTTGGATCAGTGAGTTTGTGCTCCCAGGTAGGAGTATGTCATCGACATATAGAAGAAGGACCAGAGACTCTCCATTTTTTCTGTAGGTGAACAGTGATGGATCTGACTTGCTGCAAACAAACTCAAAATCGATCAAGAAGTTACTGAAGTTATTGAACCATGCTCTGGGTGCTTGCTTCAAGCCGTATAAGGCTTTTGTCAATTTGCACACATATGTTAGGTGGTTGGGATCAACAAAGCCTGGTGGTTGTGACATGAAGACTGGTTCATCAAGTTCTCCATGGAGAAAGGCGTTGGAGACATCAAGTTGTTTGATGTTCCAACCCTTTGCAGTCGCTACATCAAGTACCATCCTTATCGTTGCTGTCCTGACTACCGGACTGTAGGTCTCTAGATAGTCTAAGCCTTCTTCTTGGTTAAACCCTTTGGCCACAAGCCTAGCTTTCAGCTTGTCAACTGTTCCATCAGGTCACATCTTGGTTTTAAACACCCATTCACAGCCTAAAACATTCATTTCTTCATCTGGTGGGACTAGAGTCCAAGTATGTAGCATATTAATTGTTGGCATCTCATCATCAACAGCTAGATTCCATCCAGGGTGTTTTAATGCAGCAGTAATAGACTTAGGTTCTTCTATACTGAACTTGGACGTTAGGAGAACATACCGACTGTTTGGTTTGTGAATTCCTGCCTTAGCTCTCGTAGTCATAGGATGAAGGTTGTCTTGGTGAGCTTCTTCAACATATGCATTGGTTATGGCTCATTTTTGTCTGATTCTGTATTCACATTTGGCTCATTGTTGTCTGATTCTGTATCCAAATCAGGTTTTGTAGGGAGAGCATTGTTTGCAACTATTGTTGCAGGTGGAGATAGGACCCGAGTGATTTGAGGCTCAACGACTTGAGGTGGTGAAGAAGTCGCTGATTGCCATGCTCGAAGAAAAGGAGTTTGGTATCTTGGTGAGAGAGACTGATATTGCTGTTTAAATGGGAAGGTGTCTTCATCAAAAAAGACATGTCGAGATATGTAGACCTTCCCTGTTGGCGGATAAAGACATCGATAGCCTTTGTGTTGTGGACTGTAGCCGAGAAACACACATTGGAGAAACCTTGGTTCAAATTTATGATGTGGCAGTGGTTTCAAGTGTGGATAACAAGCTGCACCAAAGACTCGTAGCATGGAGTACTCCGGTTTTTGATTGAGAAGAGCTTTAAGTGGACTTTGGTTCTGCAGAACTGTTGATGGGAGCATGTTACCAATGACACTTGCAGTATAGAAGGCTTCTACCCAGTATTTGAGTGGTGTGTGACTGTGGAACAACATAGAGAGACCCAATTTTACAATGTGGCGATGTTTACGCTCAACAATGCCATTTTGTTGAGGTGTGTAGGGGCAAGAGATAAGATGTCTGATTCCTGTATTAGCAAAATGTTGTTTAAGTTGATGATTGGTGAACTCTCCTCCTCCATCGCTCTGAAACACTTTGATCTTTGTGTTGAACTGATTTTCCACCATTTTTTGAAGTGCAACAAACACTGAGTAGAATTCAGACTTTAAATGCAGAGGATAGAACCAGGAATAGCGAGAGAAGTCATCAACAAAGACTGCATAGTATTTAAAACCTTGACTCGATACAACTGGTGAGAGTCCCCAGAGATCACAATGGACTCGATCTAAGGGGTGCAAAACACGAGACTCTGAATTTAAAAACTGAAGTTTTGAACTTTTCCCCATGTGGCAAGGTTCAGAAATTGGGGTAGTGCTGCTCTTATTTACTTCAATTGCCTTGCTATTCTTGAGTTTTTGGAGAATCTTGAAGTTTGAATGACCAAGCCGATGATGTCATGTTGCTTCTGAAGTTGCATAATGGCGATTAGAGAAGAGGGTAGCAAACTGATGATTCTCCAACACATAAAGACCATTATGCCGATTTCCCTTTGACACCACTTTCTGAGTGTTTAGATCAATAACGCATATCTTATTAGAATCCAATAATACTCCACAGGGATAGCCATCACAAAGCTTAGATACTGACAAGAGTGACTTCTTAATTCCAGGACAAATTAAAATATCATTTAATGGAATTGTACCTGCTGGTGATGTCAAAGTAGTATAACCGACATGTGTGATGGGTAGGTAGGTTCCATCAGCTACCATTACTGTATCATTACCATCATACCTTGTTGTTGACTGAAGTGTTGTTGCAGAAGGGGTTACATGAGCTGAGGAGCCTGAATCTGTGATCCACTCTCTTCCTTGTTCATTAGCAACTTGCAGAGCAGCAAAGGCTTGGTTATCAGAACTCTGGTAAGTGTTATCGAACCTGTTATAGCACTTCAGAGCTATTGATACACAGAGTTTTAAACCCTATTTTCCTACTGCAAGTGCACAGCAAAGAAGTAGTACTTAGGGGTCGAATCCCACGAAGACCAAGTTTTACTCTATGGTTCTATTGGTTCAATTTCAAGCTAAGACAATTCAAAGTTGGGTTTGTTTGGTAACAGTAACGCGATTAAAACGGTATAAAAAAAGGCAATAAGCAAAACACTAGATCAGGGGTAATTCTCGGGAATTTCAGAGATAACAACTAAACAACTCTTCAGGGCACAGATTAAGTACCAGTCTAGAACTCAAACATAAATATAAACTGATCCACTGTCGTGGTATCAATAACTCTATCTGATCGATTCTGTGCGGAAACGCGGAGCACATGCTCAGATATCCGGAGCACATGCTCGGCGGTCCATAAACCCTAAACTGTCGTTTGAGCCCAGAATCGCAGACAAGCATTAAAGAACAGGAATGATAAGTTCACAAATCACCTACACATCAACTTTTGCAGGTCTAGGATAGTTTGCCCACTAATGTCTTTTCTAGCAACCTATTACACTTTTGATGAATAGATAAACCTAGAATCATAGATTGGGTGATCAAATCAACCTAAGCATTAAGTCTAACAATAGTGAAGACAATCGATTATATAAAGCCCTATTTGTGTTCTGTTGCTAACCCATGAAACCCCTTTTGAAACCCCTAATCTAGCAAAGAAAACTACTCAGACATAGAGAAATGAATCATAGCAAAAGATGAGAAATTCAATGACATAAAAATAAAAAGGGTTCAGAGAATGCTTCACAAGGTAGCCGCTCTTCTCCCTCTCACCTAAAACGTCGTTCCAAAAACAAAAGAAAAAAAGTATATTCTCTCTCCTAAAAACCCTAGGTTAAATAGCATACAAGTAGAGAAAAATAAGGAAAGAATCCAAATTCAAATCTTCCTATTAAAAAGCGATCTCAGCCCTCTTTCTCTCACAAAGGATCGCCTAAAATAAGGGGAATTAGGCAGGGAATCGGCGCCTAGATGCTTGCCACGTGTCGTCATGAATCCGTAGAGTTGGGAGCATGTGCTCGGAAATCGGGAGCATGTGCTCCTGGGTCTAAAATCAGCTTTTCTGCTCCAATTCAACACCTTTCTGCTCCGATTGCTCCTGCTGTTCTAATCCTTGCTTTTAGCTTCCTAGCCTCTTATTATAACCTGAAAAGGAATCAAACAACTACAAAACTATCAAATAAACGGGGTCAAAGTGAGTCAAAACCGTAACATATCAGCCGTATGACCTGGTCTTCCACATATCTGACAGGTGGGACGTGAGCCAGAGTTGTTTGTGTGCTTTGATGTTGAGAGAATCCTCTTCCTCTGGTTGTATAGCCACCTCTACCACGGTTGTAACTTGAGCGTCCTCTTCCTCTTTGATTACCAACATAGTGAGCTTCGCTTGTCTGTTGAGTCTGAAAAGCAATATTTGAGAAGACGGAGTTGTTTCCTTCATACGACTGCAGCTTGGAATCGAAACCTTCGACCTCAGAAACTACATCAGTAAACCTTGGTGGTGAGAGTTTAGTGAGAGAGCTTTGAATGATTGTGGTGATGGGGTCATAATCTCTTGTCAGACCATTGAGAAAACCGAAGATTTTTATGGATTCTTCAACCGGTTTCCCAATGGCACTAAGAGAATCACAAAGACGCTTGAACTCACGAGTGTACACAGCCAAACTTTTGTTGGTTTTTGTGAGGAGTTGCAAGCTCCGACGGAGAGAAAACTCTCTGGAAAGCGAGCTTCTATTGTAAGATTCAGCAAGATGGAACTAGACAGCTTGAGATGTTGACAGAGTATGAACAGAGCCCAAAACTTCCTCAGAGAGTGTGCCAAAGATTCATGAACGAACCAGTTGGTCGGTGCAGAACCAAGATTCATAGAGAGGGTTGGGTTCTTCAGTCTGAGTATTGTTGCGAGTGACTGGTGGAGGCGTGACACTTCCATTGACGAACCCAAGGATACGTTGACTGGAGAGGAGAGATTCAAACTGTGTTTTCCACAGTAAGTAGTTGCTATCAGTGAGCTTTAAGGTGACGGAGCTCAAGACATGAACGTTGCTTGGAAAAGGGTAGGCCAAGCAAGGATTTGCAGTATCGGCCATGGAATCACCTGTTAGGGTTCACAATGGGTCTGCTACCATGAGAGAAACAAGAACTAAATGGTAAAAGTTTTGGAATATTATTGACTTGGATAATCTTTACAAATAAGTATTGTGGGAGTTATATACAACTCTTAAAACACTCTAGAACTCTCTCAACTTTTCTATATGCTATACAGCTATACAATGCTTAGTCACTGCTTATGGATGAGAGGGAATCAAATCGGTTTTGAATTGAGAAAATCTTCATCTTCTTTGTTTCTTCCTTTGCAGGTACAGGTTTTGTCTTCTTTCGCAGCTCTGTTTTGGACTTCCCAATTGGGCTTGACTTCTCCAATTGGGCTTGAGGTAATGGACTTGTATTGCTCACAAACACGACATCTCGTGACACTAAAAACTCCTCTTTAGTAATGTCAAACACCTTCCATCCTTTCTGAGCAAAGGGATAGCCAACAAAAATACACAACCGGCTTCTCTCTGCAAATTTATCTTTATCACGTGCGACATGGTGAACATAACAAGCAGACCCAAAAACCCTCATCTGATTGTAATCTGGTCTGGAACCATGAAGTATCTCATACGGAGATAAGCCATTATGAAGAGACGAGGGAGTGCGGTTGATCAAATATGCCGCAGTAAGCACAACTTCTCCCCAAAACTTAACCGGTAGTGATGCTGGAAACAAGAGTGCTCATTCAACGTTAAGTATGTGACTGTGCTTTCGTTCCTGGCGACCATTCTGTTGAGGAGTCGCAACACATGAAGTTTGATGAACTATTCCATGTTCTCTAAAGTATGACGCAAGAAACATAAATTCTGTCCCATTATCACTACGAACTACTCGAAAGGTCTTACCAAACTGTTTCTCTGTGTATGCAAAAAAATTAGTAAGAACCATACGTACTTCTGGCTTTTCAAGCATTAGATAGGTCCAAACGGCTCTTGAATAATCATCGACGATAGTTAAAAAATAAACTGCATCATAGGATGATGGAACGCGATACGGACCCCAAACATCACAATGAATCAAGGAGAAACACTCTGTTGATTTATTAGTACTTGGAGGAAAAACATATCTTGTTTGTTTGGCTTTAAAACGCACTTCACACGAACGAGAGCCAACAAAGTAGAAGAACTAGAAAACACCAGTAAATACGAAAGAACTGAAAAACTAGGATGACCCAAACGTTGATGCCACAAGGCCTGATCAGAAGAGACGCTTGTTGAGTGAATTTTTGCTGTAGCCACATCCGTAAGATAATAAACTCCATCACGCTCTTCATCGTTTCCAATCAAAGTTCTCGTGAAACGGTCCTGTAAAACACAAATTATGTCAATGAAGGTAGCAACACACTTTGTTTGTTTGACAATTCTAGAAACAGATATCAAGGTGCGCGTCAATGACGGAACATAAAGAACATCGAGTAACGCTACTTTGTTCGAAAGAGGAAACACTCCCATAGTTAGAGCAAATGTTTTGCTCCCATTCGCAAACCCCATCGAACATGGTGGTATAGACACAACATTAGATAAGAGAGAAAGGTCCCCAGTCATATGATGGGAAGCTCTAGTATCAAGAACAACATTGCCAAATTTTGTCTTACGGGACAATTTATCAGAAGTCCCATTGGTTGTTTGACCTTTGAGCATCTGGGCTAGAGCTTGCAATTGTTCTTGTGTGAATTCAGGAAGGTTAGTGGAATTGGAGCTCGTTGCATGAGCTGTCATGGTATAGCCTCTCCCACGTCCAAGACCGCGACCTCCTCTTCCTCGGCCAGCTGAACCCTGGCCACAACCGTTACACTCAGTCCACCATTCCGGAAAACCAACAATTTGCCAACGCTCCTTCTTTTCATGGCCTGAACGCCCACAATGAGAGCACATTACCGAACGAGAGTTGATAATAGATGAATCCAGTCTTCCTCCACTCCGCACCTCTGACCGTGAAGGAGTCGACACACTCTGTTCACCTTGAGCTGCAAAGCCGATGACCTTTTTCCGCTGTTCATGAACCGAACCAAAGGCGAAGCTAGACGTTTTTCTTCTCTAATAACACGAGAATAAATTTCACCAAGGGAAGGCAATGGATCCATTGCAATGAGATTACTACTAAGACCTCCAAACCGTGGGTCGTCAAGACCAAATATAAACTGGTGGATCTACTCCTCTTCTCTTTCTTTTTCTGGTTCAAGAGTAGCACCACGCGTGCACAATCCACACTTACAAATTGTCAATGGTTTGTAAGTCTGAATTTCTTCCGAAAGGTGACATAGCTTCCCATAGTAATCAATAATCGGCTGTCCAGATTGCTGACAAGCCGCTATTTGAGCCTTGATTTGATGGACTCGCACCTTGTTCCCCACTGAGAATCGTTGCATTAAATCCAACCACAAGTCATTTGCCTCAGATGTGAATGTAATTGTGGACTTGACTTTTGGTTCGATGGACGTACGGATCCATCCAACAATTATTGAGTTGACGTCTACCAATTCTCAAAGTTTGGATAAACAATAGAAGGTTTCGAGATTATTCCATTGATAAACCCTGTTTTGTGTTTGGCTTGCAGAGCGTTGGACATCTCTGTAGCCCATTCGTTGTAGTTTTCACCATTCAATAACACCGACGAAATCATGGAATCAGGATTGTCGGAGCGAGAAAGAGATAAGGAGACACCACCGGCGGCTCCGGCTGTTGAGCAACAGCTTTCTTTGTTGCAGAAGAAACTTCCTCTAGCGTAGACATGATTTCTTGTCACGCAAGAAAAACACTTTGAAAAGAAAGAGAATCGAAACTATCGATCAAAAGAGAAAAGAGTTCAGAAAAATTTATGTGAATTTGGCTTTGTAGAATTAGATATCAAACTGACTTACTTTATTGAACAACCTTGACTTGATATTTATACAGAACGGACTCAACATAAGATAAGCTCTAAGTCCTAAGATATTGAGACCTAAGCCTTATCAAAATAGGACTCTAAACACAATTGGACTATAACACATAGATTTGACGGTATCCACAATATTCTCCGTAAGTATCTTTTTTGAAAAGAAAAATGATTGCCAGCTACTTGAAATATAAGCCAACACATGACCACACATACAAAAAATATAAATGTCATGTTAACCACGTGAACTATTGTCATCACATAAGGATATCCATAAACAAATATAGGTTATGTGTACAACACCATAAACATTCAATTCCGGTGTTTGGTTGGCCGAAATTCGGCATTAACCAGTGTTGACCGACATTGACTAGTGTTAACCGGTGTTGACCAGTGTTGACCGGCGTTAACCAGAAAATATTCAGAAAAAAAAATTTCCTACTAAAAGTAATTTTTTTGTTTTTATGTATTTTTGATAAATAAATTAAAAATATTAAATGATTTGTATTATTTAAAAAATAAAATATAACAGCAAAAGTTATAAGACAAAAAAATTTGAAGAAAATTATATACCAAAAAAAGTTAAAAATTATATGGCATACAAAATTTGTGGTATATCTAGTAGCTAATTTTGGTAATACAGAAAATATACCAAAAATAATATAATAAAACTATACCACCAAAATTTTATGTGTAGTAATTTTTTTTCATAAAATTATAACATATATATATATTTTCCTTTTAAAAGTCATTTTTTATTTTGTATTTTCAAAGGTGGAGGTTTTAAATATTTTTTTCAATTTACTTCTTTATAAGATTATGTCATTTGAAATATATCCAAGACATTTCCAATTATTTATTTGTTTTTAATAAGTAGACTAGTTGGGCCCACTTAATCCGTGATAAAAACAAGCATTAATATCAATTAGACGACATCAATTATTTAAATGAAATTTTTTTTAAAAATCATCAGCTTATCAAAAATAATGAAAATAATTTTTAAAAAAATCTTTAATTTTTATTGATTTTTCAAATAAATCACAAAAAAAATTGTTCTTATCAAATAATCTATGATATTCACGGAATTTGTCAACCGAGACTAAACATAAAATTGACTTTCTAAACTAAATTTTAAATTTTACAATTTAAACGAATTTGTTAATAGATAATCAAACCGTTAAATTGTTGCGTCTGAAAATTCAAGCTCATGTTTTATTTGACAAAATCAACTGGAATTTGTGATTTTTAATAAAAAATCATGACTTATTTGGAAAGTCAATAAAAGTTAGATATTTATTCCACCAAGTCTAAAGTTTGTACTTTGTTTCACCAATTTAAATAAATTAGTTATATTTTGACATTTTTCCCATTATTTTCTTATTTATTTTACATTATTGAATAAATTTGAATAAACTGATGAATTGAGACTCGATGACACTGGTTTTTCTCTTCTAACATGCTCCACATATGATGGTTTTTTTCTTAATGAAGCATTCATTAACTTACACCTCTTTGATGATACTGCGAGTGGAATAGTAATTACACATGCTCCTAAGAGAAGAGAACACATGAACATGGTAGGGTCTATTTTGCTCCCTAAACTCATCTTTTTGATTTGTTTCTTTTTTTAAGCTTGTTTTGAATTTTGGATTTAGACGTTTGAAGAAATCTCAAAAGAGTTTAAGAGGGGTGTATGTAATCCATGATTTTGGAAGATTTTGGATTTTTATTAAATTCACATGTTATTCAATTTAGAATTTTAAAATCCTTTTCTAAATCTAGTGTTATTGAAAATGACATTTTAATAAAATCACTCAAAATGTCTTGTTATTCAAACAACAATTTTTAAAAATCATACAAAATCAACTTTTATTGAAAACATAACTTTTTTCTTTAAAATATCGTAACAATGATTTTGGAAGATTGTTAGAGATTTTGAATACATTTTTACACTACAAAACCAATTTATAAATCACACCTCTTTTACACTGAAAAAATAAGGTATTACATAAGCGCAAGTATAAAATATAATTAAAACCATGCCCGGTCAATAATCACGTAAGGTTGATGATAAAAAATTGTCCCTGCGTATGGGTCAAAAGCCAGAAATGACGCCATAATACAATCAAGTTAAGCATAAATTAGGAAATGTTTACAATCATTATCTCATCTTTATGGTCATCAAATGTCATCTCCCATTAAAAACCAAGATAACAAAGATATAAAATAATGTTTCTCTTTGTGTTTGTGGGGTGTGCTTTGGTAAAAGAAAAAGGCAAAAACTAAAGTTGTGACACGAACGACACAAAAATTATTGTAAACAAAGTATTGACGAACACAAGAATGTAAAAGAATCGCTCTTTTTTATTGATCTTTAGGAAACTCTCTCAGATCCTAAAGCTATTTTTGTTCTTTCTCAAAACTCATAAGTTATACCACACATTAGCATCTCCCCTTATATAGAGAACTCAAACACCAAAACCTATTTCTATTAGATTTTGTATATATTTTAGATAACTCCTAAATATAACTTGTCATTATTTTAATCCTTTAGAAACCACAACTTGGTAGGATTAGGACTCCTTATGACTCAAGCTTTCTTCAAGGTTAAGTCAATAATCTCCCTCTTAAACTTGAAGTCAGTTTCCTCCAAATATTGAACTCCAATTAGCTCCCTCATTTCTTTAAATTTAATTCTTCCTAAAGCCTTAGTCAGAATATCAGTTTTTTGCTCATGTCCAGGAACATGTTCTACCTCTGTTTGACCATTCTCCACACATATTCTTTTATAAAGTGATACCTTGTGTGAATATGCTTGTTCATACCGTGAAAAATTTGGATTCTTAGTTAAGGCAATGGCTGATTTGTTATCGACCTTGATCGTGACTTTCTCACCAGACACACCTGTAACTTCACCAAGTAAATCTTGAAGCCATATGGCCTATCGAGCTGCTTCTATTCCGACCATGAACTCGGCCTCGCATGACAACAATGCCACAGTATCTTGCTTCTGCGAACACCATGAGATTGGGCTGCCTCCAAGATAGAAAATGTGACATGTGGTGATTCTTCCATCATTTGGATCCACATTGTGACTACTGTCATTTTATCCTATCAACCTTGGCACCTTTGTAGCAGACCGTTTAAACACTACACCGAAGTTTGTAGTGCCTTGCAAATATCGCAACACCTGTTTCATCGCAACACCATGTGAAACTTTAGGAGTTTTCATATACCTGCTTAACACGCCTAAACAATAATTCAAGTCTGGTCGTGTGTGAAGTAGATAACAAAGACAGCCAACATTCTTCCTAAAGGTTGCAGCATCAATATCTTCTTCCTCCTATGCTTTTGCCAATTTCAAACTGGTCTCCATTAGCATAAGAGTTTGATTGCAGTCTTTCATGTCTGCTTGTTCGAGGATTTTCTTAGCGTATCGTTGCTGAGTTAGCATTATCCCGCCTTCGAACTGACACACTTCAATTCCCATGTAGTAGTTAGTCTTCCTAGATCGCTCATGTCAAACTTGGTTGCCATCTCTGTTTTGAACTCATTGATAACATGCATGCTTGTTCCTGAGACAAACAAATCATCTACATATACACCAACTATGAGTAGGCTTCCTCTTACTTCTTTGCGGTAGACCGATGGTTCTTTAGAACACTTCTTGAACTGCAACTCAACAAGAATATGGTTTAACTTGTTGTTCCATGTCCTTGGAGTTTGTCTTAACCCATATAATGCTTTGTTGAGTTTATAAACCTTGTCTTCGCTCCCCTTTACCTCAAATCCTTCAGGATGTGTGACATAAACAGTTTCTTTTAACTCACCATGTAGAAACGCAGTCTTAACATCAAGGTGATGTATCTCCCAACCGTTAGAAGCTGCAAGATTGAGTAAGAGTCGTATAGTCTCTATCCTGGCCACTGAAGCAAAGACTTCGTTAAAGTCGACCCCATACTGCTGAACATAACCTTTTGCAACCAGTCGCGCCTTGTACTTATTGATAGTCCCATCCGAGTTTCGTTTAAGTTTGAATATCCACTTTAAAACTATTGGTTTAACTCCAGCTGGCAAATCTACAAGGTTCCATACTTGATTTTTCTTGATCGAAAGGAACTCATCTTCACACGCACATATCCACTCTTCGATCTATTTTGCCTCATAGTAATTTCTTGGCTCATTGTTCAAGCACATAAGCAAGAACTCTCTTTCTTCTTCAGCTAAGAAGACATAATCCTGAAGATATTTTGGTTTTACTACCTACCTTGTTGTTCGTCTTAGTATCGACTGTTCTTGACTCTGAACTTCTTCGATCTCTTCATCATTAATAGAAGATACAGAGTTGTTGTCTTCGTTCTCTTCATTGCTTTCTCGATGTTGATCCACATTAACACCATTTTCTGCAACCGATTCTTCTTCATTCTCTTGTTGGATGCCTCGGTTACCAAAATCACCAAATACAACCCTGAAACTTCCACTCTGTTATGCATCTCGACTGTTAGCACTCCAACTCCAACCTTTTGTCTCATCAAACACCACATCCCTGCTTACAATTATTTTCTGAGTTTGCGGTTCTAGAAGTCTATAGGCCTTAGAACCAGGTTCTGTCCCGAGATGAACTGTGGTTCATGATCTATCATCTAGCTTTCGAAAGTGAGGTTTGTCAACCTTAACATATCCAATGCAGCCCAATACTCGAAGATGATCAATATTCGGTTTCTTGTTCCGTAATGCCTCACATGGTGTTTTATTTGCAAGAGATCTTGTTGCAATCTTGTTTAATAAGTAGGTCGAATGTCTGATGGCTTCACCCGAGAAATAGTTTGGAACCTGCATGTGCTCATGATGCTCATTGTCATCTGTAACAATGTCCTGTTTTATAATTATAAATAAAGAATTTTTTTGAATAATTCAGGAAAATGAATTACAAAGGAAATTGAATTAAAAAAAAAAGAAAAAAAATATCAAGCAACAAAAAAGAAGATTGAGCAAAATTAAAAGGGTAAAGGGAAGAAAATGTAAATACGAAAAATGGAAAACGTTACTATGTAAATTAGCAATTTACTATTTGTGTGTTAAAAATAAAAAATATATAAATAGGTGTTAAGAGATTTTAATAAAAGAAAAAAAGAGAGGATTAGAAAAGAGAAAAAAAATAAAGTATACGTGTTTGGAGGCTGCGAGGAGGATCCCTCAGTCTGGGCAGAGGTATTCGACCCAAAGTTGCAAACTTGGAGTAGAGTTGTTATCCCGGACCAGCTGATGATGACAGAGGCTAGGAAGGTGGTGCAGGGGGAGGAGACTTTTACTGTGTCCTGCAACTTTCCGAGGGTACAAGGTTTATGGAATGATTTTAATTATTGTGCAACAGATAGATTGTTATACTGTATGCATGCCGACGGGTATATAATGTGGTGTGACCCTCTGAGCGGGGTAAGGCAAGGGGCCATGGTTTGGAGGAATGTGTATGGTTTAAATGCTCTGAAACCCTTTTTATCCATTTTTTCCGATCCCGATTCCAGTTTGATCTCTTTCCGTGGGGACTTGGCGGATGTGTGGCAGTGCTATTTGCTCAATCATGGTCACAAAAACGGCCTCTTAGGCTTCATGCCGGACAACAAACTCCTCACCTCTTCTCGTGGCAACATTCTCGTCTTCTGGGACCTGCTCGTTGCTGATCCCAAGACACTGGAGATTTGGTGTGCTGAGATTTCGATGCAGATGTGGGAAGGCGACATTGGGGGAACGTCCTCTGGTCCGATGCTGTCTTCTCCACTTCCCCCCACCTTGGCTTCCAGGTTTCCTACTCTGTCTCCTACTCTGTTTCTGTCCATGTTTGAATTAGCTTCTCTACTTTTTTTTTTTCACTTTTATTTAAGGTTTTAGTGAAATCATTACTGTTGTATCATCAAACTACATTAAGTTTGCTCTCGTTCCTTATATCTGGCTCCCCTGTTGGGTTTTCTTTTTGCTTTTGAATATTATCTGCTTTTTTTCATTGCACCAGAGTCCCCTTGTTCTAAGTTATGTTTTCATTAGCAGTTTTCTCAGGGTTAATATTTCTGCCATTGACATCATTTATCCGCAGGTACCTACTATTAAATTATTAATAATTAAAGGCGCATTCCATGCCTGAATCAGTTTATACCTTGACTTAAGATAGAAAGATAATCACACCTGTTATACTTAGGTTTGTTTAGTGGCTCCTTCTCCTGTAGAAGATTGCAAACTTTTTTATTCAAGCCTACGTTATTACCTGTCATGAAGATTGGTTTTTAAGTGCTCTCATTTCGAGATGCTCATCTCTGCAGATTCCAGTTCAGGATGGCCTACCATTGCCAAAATAGCTCGTGGATCTGGTTATACATTCTGGAATGGTTGATGACACTGATCTGGCGTTATTTGAGCAACGTGCACACGGTGATTTTGACACACTCCCCAGTCTCCTTGGCAGTGTATATCAGCAACCTGTTGGATCAAATGGTGATGTTGGTGACGAAGGAGGAAGTAGTAAGAAAAGAGGTAACAGTCATGCGGGAGTCTCTCTAACCAAGGAGGTAAAACAAAGTCCGATCAGGAGCACGAAAGGGTATTCCGTTTTCTGAGGATGATCTCAGGTGATATTTGTTTATTTATAGCTAGTCATTTGCTGTTTCTTCTCATTCTTTTAATATTATTTCCATGTTTATTCTGTGTGTCTTCATTGTGTTCGAGAACATTGACAGTATCTCTCTAGTGACAATTTTAGGTATTTGTGAACTTTTGAGAAGTCCAGAGTTTTCAAAGTCATACTGTACTTAGAATCAAGGCTCTCGGTGGAAATATAAGGTTCTTCGTCCCTACTATCTGAGACTTTAATTTATTATTTTAAAGAAGGATTGGGTTTGTTTTTAGGGGGGGGGGGGGGGGGGGGGGGGGGGGGCTGACCCCAGGTAACTAGCTAACTCCGGAGGATACAGGGAAGGAAAAGTAGAAATTTCTTTAAGTGGTTTTAGTTTCCTGATATTTTCACAAGTCTCAGATTTTATTGAATTTTTAACTTGGCATGGGACAGAGAAAGCTGTTCTCATAAATTTTCTTTACCTCCCTGTCCTAGTTGCTATATCATTACATCCACCATGTTACACCATTCGTATAAACTTCTGTTTTGCCTGCCATTCATCTTGATCTATTTGGTGGTTTACATGTGCTTTTCCGACAAATTGAGTACGGGAAAGGTGATCGGCGTAGCAATTCTAGAAACGTTGTAGTAAACAAGAACGCGAGCGACCCTCAAAAGTGTTTCGTTCGTCTGAACTCAATGAACAAAGACAGAAGGCGATCAAGCACTGCCCCAGTCCCTGGCTCACCAATGAACATGGTTCAAATGCTGTACACCAACGGCTCATAGGTAGCACGAAAACACCTTTTTGTGACAGTGCACTTCGTTTTAGGTGTAAGAAAGATGTGTAAAGGATTTAGTGAACATTCAAGCTTGTTCCTTTTAAATGAGCTTTCTTATTACTACTTAGCTTGTGGGGATTGTTATGAGGTTCCAATAAAGATGATTAGATTAGTTTGTGAACACGATAAAGAAGCCTCTGTTATGAAACTTGCAACAAGATAGACAAGGCAACATCATTGTTTACAGAATCTGAACCTCTGGGAAACCTTGTTATGTAATGTTTATATACATAATTACAATGGCATTCCGGTTTGGTTCAACTGGATACTTTATACAGAATCGGAAATGAATTTCATTTGACTGAATATATATATATGAACGTGAAGACACCAAAATCAAATAGTTTCGAATTTTGTGATAACACGAAATGTGGACTGGTCCCAAATTTTATTACAAGCGGGTTACTTATCAAAGAAAAGAGAATAATGTCAGTGAGCGATCCAACAAGTGAAGCAACCAAAGCTTGGGGACACAACACAAACACGTTTCAAAGGAAAATATAAAATAACGACAGATTCTCTCAGTAATTCCCAAGAACAAATGCTGAATGATCGCTTGAAGAAACCTTTCCTCCATTTTGGTTTACTGAGACGGTTTCTCCTCTTCTTTCTTGGAGGATAAATACCTGTCATTAAAGCACCATGTATGAGATTGTTTCCTAAAAGTTAGAACATATATATGGGTCTCCGTAGAATAGAACTTACCCCTGGGCTCTAGCCCAACGAGAGAGCTGATAGAGCTGTACAGTCTCGTTTGATGCATGGCACGCAAGTAGCAAGTAGTTGCGCGGTTGCACCATCCAGGCAAATCTCATGAACAATGCAGAGTAAACGCACATCGCTGTACAAAACCAAAAGATGTAATGAGAGGCTTAGCTAATAACAATGTTTGCATATAAAGGGGGGGGGGGGGGGGGGATCTCTTTATTATATGTTACCTGAAGACATGTTTCCAGAAATCATTTCAGGGGGCTTCTGCATATCCACCAAACCCTGTAGTGAAATCAATTCGAAACTATAAAATGAATCCAATGGATCAACCAAAAAAAGGATGGATTGATATAAAAGAGAAAGACATGGAGAGAGAAACATACCGCAGCAACAAAACCCCAGTTAGCAATAGGCCCCCAGAAATGAGTGGTTTTAGGGCCAATCGGACTGTTCAAGAACGCTTGGAACCTTGATGTAGCCATAGCTATATCTATCTTCTGAAATTTAATTTAAAAAAAAAAAAAAAAAATGAGAGACTGACTCATGATTACATGAGACAGTTTATATTTATCAGACAAGCACATGAAAGAATCAAACCCAGAGCCCTCGAAATTAGGGTTTTTTGTTTTGGAAAAACCACTCGAATTGGAGTTACTTCAAAAAAAAAAATCACAATACAACTTCGATTGACCAATCTAAAGCTATTATGACAAACAGAAAGAGAACGTTTAGGTTAAAATCAGTCTTGTGATGTGATTGCTCTCACTATCTAAATTGAGATCGAGACAAACCTGGGGGATTCGTACAGGAAAAAAATCGAAGAAGTTGATTGCTCCCAATCGAGCCGAGTTGGTGAAGAGAATATAAAAGACAGACAGACGGAACACAGAGAGAGAGAGAGAGGATGAGAGCCAACAACACAACAGACTACAAAAGTCAAAAGCCTTATTGGGTTTGGGCTTTTTTCACGTTCTTTTTTTTCTTTGGTCAAATGAAAAATAAATTAATTAAGGGAGAGGTTCGGTTAGCCAAACCGGAAGCTTTCAATTTGGAAAATAATGTAAATATGAGATTAACAAAATTTGAAAATAAATCTTGAAATGCAAAAACGTGTTTCTAAGGCATGGAAAAAAATTGGTTAATTTGCGATGTCATTTTCCACTAGCTAGCTCCGAATAACATCTATGGGTACCAAGTACCAGCTTCATGCATGATGCTCCATGATCATATCATACATGTCATACTCCATATATACTAGTGATTTTAGTTCCCCATTGAAGAAAGAAAGAAAGAAAGAAATATTTGGTCTCTAAACTTTTACTTCCTACTAGCTAGGATAGGAAGTTACTATATAAGTTAGGAACATCACCAATGGTTCATATTCCTGATGATAAATCTAACCTAATCAATGCTAAACTATATTACAAATTGCCACTTTGCCAGGCCATGCGGAACAGCGGAAGTTTTTAGTTTTAGTGGATACTTTGAGTAACGTACTACTATGCCGAAGTTTTACTCCTTTTGTGCTATATATATACAACATCGGAAGGTTCTCGATCTTATCTCTTAAAAAACATTTTGGCATGGATGGAAACACAAAAAACCAGGTCCTGCTTTTTTTTTCTTTTCTTCTTTATTTGTCTTTTCGATCGAGAGGTGATTTAGAAAGTCAACCGACTGCAGTTGTTTGTCTCTTCTTCTCGAGACATTAGGACATATCAAAGATCTCTGCACAAATAGTAATTTAGTTAGGTCTCTCTTTGTTAAAATTGTTAAATATCCTATTTTTGGTAAACAGTCTCAATTTTACTAAAATATTGTTTATTTAACTACATTTGTGAAACCATAATAAGAAAAATAATTTTGAATAAGAAAAAGTAAAACAAAACAAAAAAGAAAACTTCCAACTTAAAATATTAAAAAGGAAAAACCAAAATTATAAAGAAAACTTCCAAAAGAAAAAAAAAAAAAAAAACATTAGTTTCCCATAATTATTCTCTTTGTTTTCCGTTTCTTCAAATATATATAATTAAGTTTCCGGGAGGCAAAAAAAAAATCACACAATTCAATTGAAAGAAGACAAGAGAGAAAAGAAGATGGCGTTGCAGAGATCAACAGCGTCGTTTAGGAGACAAGGATCGTCGGGACTCATCTGGAAGGACAGGTTCGTGAGTGGAGAGATTCGTCCCGACGTAGAAAGACAAGAAGAATTGAGCAACGATCATCGTGACGACGGATCAATGGCGGCTAGTACGCCTCCAACGGTGCAACGTAGCGCATCAGACGGAGGACGTGGCCATGGTGGCGCAAGAGTACTTGGGGAGATATCTCCAGCGTTGGATCCACCTTCTCCTAAGATATCTTCCGTTGGTTGTGGCTTTTGTTCTTTGTTTTCGTCTAACGGCCGGAGAGGAAAGCAGAGGTAGGACAAGATCAAGCGCGCTGGAAGTTTATAATTAGATTATCAATAAGTTGTAATTTATTCAAATTTATTAATCACAACAATTAATCATGATAACATTATATTATAAGGTTTTGATTATGTTTAAACATTCAAAATCTTGATGGACTAATTATTTAAAGCGAAGGATTGCTTCTTCTCTTTTTGGTTTATGATATGACGTTTGGAGAGTAGATTGATCCTCTCTTACGAATGTGTTTTGTTTGTGTGTTATCATCGATTTCTCATGTAAAGAGGGTTCCTGCGAATTAGTTTTGGAATGAGTCATTGTGTGCTAAAGCCGGAGACCAAATAGTTTGAATGGTCTTTCTGAATGTACATTGGAGGGTATGATACGTAGCGAAAATATCCGGTAATGTATAAAGACAATTGATAAATTCTGATCTATCAAAAATTCTAGCTTTCTTGTTTTGTTGAAATCACAAAACAAAGATCCAGAAAAGAGGAAAACTTGACAAGAACTTCTATTTGTAAACCCGATCGAGCGTGGTGGGTGGTACGTAAGCTGACTATGACCCATGGATTTTTTTTTGGCTCCCCTCGGCTTGGATTCCACCGTACGTGTGATACTATTGTGCAATGACACTTGGTTACTTAGGTTTCGTACCGGATCCTTTTTTTTGTTGTGGATTAACGGAAGACTTTTTACCAAAGCATATGCTTACTCGCCCGGAATTAGTTAGGCGTTTCGATGAAACTCATATTCCCAATGCTAAGTTCTTTTTTATTAAAACAAAACTTATCTTCTACTAGTCGTTGTATTAGAGGTCCTCTTAGGAATAAAACTTTGATGTTGTACAAGACTTAAAAGTGTTGTTTGGTTACAACGAGGAATAATATAGAAGTGAAAATCTAGTACCAAAGATTGTTTTTGCTACATTAAAGCTCTCCTAAAGGAACTCCCCCTACTAGTAGTTTTTCGAAATTAAGATTCTAATGTATGTTCACTTAATATAATGACCAACTTAATAGTTGATGTGATCGTAATTTGAGGAACAAAATAATTACTTTAGTCTTTAAGGAATGCGCATATAAACTAACGTATAATCCAAACAAAATCAACACATAGGAAAGAATCGTTGTTTCTTTTTTTTTTTTCCTTCTTGCTAAAAAGGTAATTAAGAATCGTTATCAACTCATAATTATATATATAGTAAGAAAAAGAACAGAGTAATAGTGAATTTACAGTAAGCCTTTTAGATTACGATTGGTATTAAGTTGCAACCTAAAAAAGAAGAGATCGAGAGAAGAAAATAAACAATATGTAATAAAAAACAAAAAGAATCAATGGGGAGAAGCAGGACGAACTTTGGTTTTGAAGAGGAGAATGTAGAGTTTGTCCATTGAGAAATAAATAAAACAACCTGTGGAGTGTGTCACGAACGACCCGAAACTTGAACCTACGATGCAATGCCATGCTGGTCCATACCCTTTGTCAAATTCCTGCATATAATAAATATATTACAATATCTCACTTACATAAATATAAATAAATCCCTTATGCAAGTGAACAAAACTGAAACAAAAAATTTAAATTTTTGATCCTTTATACAAGAAAATGGATCTGGTTAAAATTTCAACAATGTCATCAAAATGTCAGACTTGTTTTACCAAATGTCTCTACACAATAATTTTCGAAAAGATCTTTATAGTAGTCAATCCTTAACGTGAAGACTGAGAGAGAGAGACAAAAGAGGGATCCAACAAATAAGTAAGAAAAAGGGATAAGAGTTTGGAAGAGGACCACATGGCTCTGTTGGGTCATTCCCCTTGCTGCCCTTTTCATACATTAGCTGGACCATTTCCCCATCACTCTGTTTTCTTATTTAATTCTCTTAATCTATTCACTCTTCCATCCATTTTATTTTTGTAGATCCAAAAAACCAATAAATTCATTGTTTTCTAATAGTATTTGCAGCCCATTGAACACCCGGTCATTTGTTTGATATTGACATCGAATATTCATGAAAAAGCAATTGGCCATAATAAGGCTTAAGAGAGATGGATGATGTGTCATTTTCCTAGCTAGCATACTTTGTAGTCATTTTAATGACTTAGCGACAATGAGTAATTTAGATGTTTTAGGTATAAAGAATGAGATGTTTGCCTACTTGTTCGTAGATATGTGGCTTGAACGAAAAAACCAATAGAAGCTATCTCAGTCTCATCATCAATTTATATGCCCATTCCAACAATTTAACATAATATTAAAGGACAAACACAAACTTTAGAGACGTTCTAACACTGTAAAATGTTGAACCTAAAACACCAAGACATGATCAAATACATCTTACTTACTCATATTTCATATTTCATCTCGCCAAATTGGTAATAACAAAACTTACAATATCTCTAAAATGTAAAAAAATTTTAAAAGAAATCACAATATATATATCCTAGATATATTATAAGTTTTGGTATTATCAATCTTTTTTGTCTTTTACTTGTTGAAAATCAGACTCTTGGGATATAGAAATATTCATGCATATGTAAATATATGATTAAATAAGAGAAAGAGACAAAAAGGAGAAGAGGAAAAAAAGGGGTTACTAACCTTCTTGAGATTGAAAGCCATGTGCTTCGAACTAAACTTCTCCAAACTATCTAAAGTCATTCTCGCACACCTAAACGCATGTGCCTGCATAAACCCCGGCATGTCCGCAGCTAGTATCCTCACCGTCAACATCTCTGCTGCCGCCGCTATCCTCGCCGTTGTATCCTTCTCCACGTGAGACACCGATTTCCTTCCCTCCTCCGCCACTCCACCACCGCCGCCTCTCCTTCTTTCGTTATTTCTACTACTACAAGTCTCTAACTCGAAGATGTCTCTCATCACATGGTTTTGTGTTTTGTGCGACTGGACGATTGGTTTTGCTTCTACTTCGACTTGAGGTATCGATAGTGGGATCGGGATCTTGGGTTTGGATTTAGGGTTAATGAGTGAATGCTTCGAAGTTGTGATGGAGAATTTGTAGAAGTTCATGAGACTTTTCTTCTTTGGCTTTTTGGTTCTCTCTTCATTCATTTTTTTTTTTTTTTTTTTTTTCTTTTTCTCGTAACAATATTTTGTTGTGGAACTCTTTTAGTGGCTCATATGCGTTATTTATACGGAAGAGTCAAGAGACATACTTTTAGTCCTCTCTCCATTATTTCTTTTGATAATTGAATATATAGAACAAAATTTAATAATAATTATTATATCAAAATGGAGTGCATCCTATGCGTACCATATATATAACATTTTCTTATGAACTTTTATTTTTATATAGTTTGGTCTGCAAAAAGATAATAATTAAAATTGTAACTGGCTAAGAGTGTACTAACTAAATATTAACTAATCTAGCGTCACATGTAAATAATTTCCTTAGCAGCATCTTAATAAGGGTAATGATGGTTATTATGAGTTTTGGACAATGTTCAATTTTATGGACTTGCTTTGCTAAATCTTAAACTATAAAAACAGAGCAATAATCCTAAATCCAGAATCAATGAGGCAGTACCGCCTCTCAATTGGAGCTAGTTGAAGTGACAGTGTGGCGCTGACGGAAGATCACCAGCGATAAAAATGACACAGGAGAATGAGAACGTGAAACCTGACTAGCGATCTCTTGTTTTCATGTGTATGTTTTCTATTTACATGAATTATTGTTTATTATTTTCTTTTTTTTTTTGGTAAAAATAATGATTCTGTGATCTAAAGTTCAGTCAATAGTAATTTCAAAAATTGCATTTGGGTTTTAATTATTTACATAGTTATTTGCATGCCGTTCAATATGTAAGATAACACCATAAATATACTATACATTTTGTTGGAATTCTCTTAATATTTTTTCTTCATATATTTGTTTGTTTATGTAGTTTAGTATCATCGTTTTGTTGTTGATTAAATCTATTAGATCAAATTATTGGTGACAGAACATCGACACTAATAATAAACGATGATATTGCAAGTCATAGTCAAATTTGTCGTAATTTAATCACCGGTATTAATAGCCCTTTAATCTCTCATATACACTTCAAATTAATTAAACCGGCTCGGCCGTATCAACACCAAGCTAGACAATAATAAGAGCATAGACAAATTAAGTAATGTGGTTTAGAAAGTGAATAGGGGTGATTTGTAGAATCAAACCATGTGGCTCTGTTCTACGTCAAGTGAAATTAACCTCTTATTTTCTTGTCAACTAGTGAAATCAACATAAATATATTGGAGATGATTAATTAATAAGTTAATTGTGTATGTTGACAACAACACTTATTGTTCTCATGAAACACTGTTTTCCGGGTCCCCAAATCTGATATTTTATAGTCGTTACCCTTACCAAACTGTTTTTTTTTTTTTTTTTTCCTCAACGCTTCAGTCTCTCTATTAAGTATTAACTTAAAAAACTTTCTTTTTTTGTTGAAATTTCTAAAGAGAGGATTAGGATCGATTCTTAGGTTTTCATCAAGCAAGCGTTTCGACGACGAGCTCTCAATTTTTTTGAGGTTATTGATTCCTTCTTCTTTTCGAATTCTCCCTATCTTCTATATATATATATATATATATTTTTTTCTTTCCTCAGCTCGGAGGGATTTCTGAATTCTCGTTTCCGATCTCTTGATCCGACCGATGATCTCCAATTGAATTCAATTTCCCCCTTTTTGAATCTTTCGTTGCAGTAGTCTCGTTGGTGGCGCAAGCATCGATATAGGCTTTGGGGGATCGCTTGTAATGAGACGAATTTTTAAAAGTTTGGTACTTTGAACTTTCCTGAATCGAATCGACTTTTACAGTAGAGGGTTTCTAGGGTTTGTTTTAGGGTTCTTTGTGGATTAGTTGTATACTAGAGAGAGAGAGAGAGAGAGAGAGAGAGAGAGAGTGTGTTTTCTTTTTTAAGCTTTCTTGGAACATGTCTGGTGGAACTCCGGTTGGTGGTGGTGGCTACATTAGGCAAAGACATAGCCAAGGTTATGCATCTGGTGGTGATGATCTTGAGGACGATGCTTGCTCTAGGCCACAGCCTTTTGCGTTGGAGAGTCCTAGAAGTAAAACTTGGGTTGAGATTTTGGAGAATGTGCTTTGGATTGCTTCTGCTGTCTTCATTGTCTATTTTGGAGACAGGCACTCTAATATGATACACATTCTTCTACATGATGCTCGGATCAAAAGGTAACCACCGAGTTCTTCAAATGGCTTTCTTCTTTTTACATTTTTGCCTGTGTGTTAATATGTTGGGGTGAAGACCTGAGGATGCCATAGAGTTTGAATTCAATGTTCTGCTTAGTAGGGAAGCAGGAATCATAGAAACTTAGTCATAAATCAAGTGTTAGGAGAATCTATCTTCTTAATATTTAGTTGAACAAGTTCTTTTATGGTCCTTTATGGTTCTTTCCCCAAACCATGATGAGTCTTGCGGATTAACAAGGACATGTGCATAGGTAAGGTGGATACTATTTGAAGGCCTTTGTTGTTAAAGTGGTTTCTAGGAAATGCAGATTCTCTTGTCACGATATGGTGTTCTGCAATTTCAACATATTTTTGGGGATGATGGGTCTTACTGTGAAAACTATCTAAACATAATGCAATTATTTCTAGGATGCCTTTGTATTTCGGGATGTTGGGAATAGCTGTGAACATTGTGATCATAATCTACGAAAGCATGTTATCTTGGAGCATGAGAAGGTTCGATGAGAAATGGGAACTGTGGAGTATATCTGCTCTGCCTTTCATCACCCTACTCGGCCTCATTTCATTTGGCCTGTAAGTAAAGAACATGTTTTAGTGAATCAGGAACTACTACCGGGATTATCACTATTTGTTGTGTGTGACAAATTTGCAAAAATGCAGGCTCTCCTTTGCTCTGTGGCCTATATGGAGCTTCTTGACTCTTCCTCTTCTGGTATGATGATCTCAGTCCTCTATACAACAAAATCATTCCTTGTAGACAAATCTTATATGTTTTTTTTTTTTTTTGGATGATTTTGCAGTTCACATTGTTCATGGCATGCCTAGTTGTGTTCCCACATCTCATGATCATAAAATTCAGGCCTCAATACGAGGAACTTCGGATAGATTGATATGTAGAAGAGGATGGAGATAGGTGTAACTGGGAAAGTGATGCCCTGAATTTTTCTTCAGAAGTGAATAAATCTGAAAACTGAAGGGGATGCGTTTGTTTTGTGTGGTGTATATAGATAGAGATAGGTGAACTACTCATTGATGATCTATTGGGATCTTTTTTGTTTTTCCTATATTGTTTTGGTCATTGAGATTCGTTCATGTCTTTGTTTCATTTCTGAGTTTAGTGAAGTGAAAAATGTTCTCTTTCGCCTCCCTTCAAAATTAGTTTACAAGTTTGTGATGAATAGTGGAATAAAATCATTAGTAGTAGAGAAGGCTCTCATAAGCTACAAACAAGCCAACAAGTCCCCCCCCACAATTGGGTAAGATGAGTTCAAATTATTGAATCCTAACCTGCAAATAACCAAATTAATCATGCTTGCCTAATTGCCTTCATTGAAATTAGTTACTCCAAAAATTGATATACTGACCCAAAGAAAAAAAAAAAAAAAAAGTAAAAAACAAAGGAAGGAAGCAAATTAATATCTCCCCTAAGACAAAACTACAGATTGAAACAGCATAGTGGTGGGATAAGAGGGGGGGAGAGATGGGACACGTAATGAGGCTGCTGATAAACTCTCCTTCTTCGCCTCTTCTCCAACTCCGATACCACCGGACTCTTGACCCAAACTCTGTCTTCTCTCTGCGAACCTCGATTGCCAAAAGCAGCAAGGGACGATTCTCTTGTCTTTTCTCCGGCGGCAGTCAGAGAGAGGTTTGTGACAACTTTACTCTTTTACTTCCCTATACTTGTTCAAAGGACACTTTTTGTTTGAACAATCAGAGCCTTACTCACTTAAGGGATCGAATTCAATTCTTCGGGATTAGTGGGTTCTCCTGAAAATTGATGTTTATGGAGCCGATTGAAGTAAAGCTCACGAATTTATTGAAAAAAGTTAGTTAGGATGCATTCTCCAACTTGAATTACTCGCTAACATAGCCACATAGGGAAGCATATAGATCAGTTTTCTTTGGAGGAATAAGTTAAGCGGCACACTTCTTATCTCTACTGTAGCTAAGATTGAATGTTGCTGATTTTGAGCTGTTGTGAGTTAGTTGAAAGAGCTGTTACCAACGGCTTGACATATACGGTTGTCTTGGTAGATTGTTTCTAGCTCTAGCTGTTGGTTGCCCATTTGGGTAAGAGTTTAGAGTCTCTCTCTGGTTTGGTGAATTGGTATGAATGAGAATAGCAATTCCATAGCTTTGTTTCTTATTACATATACTGTGCTGTGTCTCCTTCATTTCTGCAGCTTCTCGGTATATAGATATACAGGAAGTAGTTTGTTTAGTCAATAACATTATTTAGGAACTACACGTTTAACACTTTCTATCTCTGTAAACGAAACTTTTATGACACATCAAGGAAAACAAATTTAAAGAATTGATATGCTTCAGAGACGGAGAAGTGTACCATCGTGATTTGTTGGCTAATACTGTGCTGTTCAATTTCCTTGACTGTGCAGGACCAAGCTCGTAAAGCATTGGAAAGCGCTCTTGGTGGGAAGAAAAATGAGTTCGAGATGTGGGACAAAGAGATCAAGAAAAGAGAAGAATCTGGCGGCGGAAATGGTGGCAATGGAGGAGGAGGAGGACGACGTTGGTTTGGAGGTGGTGGTTGGTTCGGTGGAGATCATTTCTGGAATGAAGCTCAGCAGATTGCCATTACCCTCTTAGCAATACTTGTCGTGGTATGCTTTTACTTAACAAATTTAAAACATCTTATTAATTGGAAAGACATTGTTTTGTTGTTGTTGATGGTTTTGAGGTGTGTTTACTGGTTGTAGTATATGTTGGTTGCGAAAGGTGAAGTAATGGCTGCATTTGTGTTAAACCCGTTGTTGTATGCGTTGCGAGGAACACGAGAAGGTTTGACTTCTTTAAGCTCCAAACTCATGGGAAGAGATGCTTCGAAAGTGAACAGTGATAAATCAGAGGAGATGTGGAAGAAGGAAGGTTTCACTGCTAAAGAGAGCGTCGTTCGGAAATGGGGAAGTGACTGAAACAAAATTCTTAGAGCCGACTCAAGAAGAATGACTTGAGTGTTTTTTGTAAAATGAAAATGAGATCAAATGCAATCGACCATTTCAGTTTTGTAATGAAATTTAGGTATTCTTCTGTGAACCAGAAAGTGTGACTCTGTTTGTAACTTCATCATCCTTTTCTTTTTAACATCAAAGATGAGATAAATTTGTGTCTATAGCTAAATTCTTTTCCACAAATAATGAGCAAGCTTATTGTTGTAGCCTGTCGGTTTGTGTCTATACAACTTTTCTGTCGTCGGAATTTGGTGATCTTACAACTAATAAGTAGATGAAACCTCTACATACGTCTTATGGTAATATTTGGCCAAGCAGAGAGCTAATCCAGACTAAAATCTTCAAGCCATATGATAACTTCGTTCCTCTGCAATGCAAAGCAATTACAAAGAACAGATGAGCACACAAATCAGAAGAAAATGCAATAACCATCATTTGTTGTGTCATGATGATAATAATGACAAAGATGAGATAATAGTAACTGCTTAATTCCTAAACTTATAGACATCAAAACATTGGTAGAGCTAGGAAGCATACCATTATGAAGTTCCATGTTCGTCCTGGATCATTGTAACGAGCAAGCATGCAACCCTTCTTAGCTCTAAGACCATCTTTACTTAAACTGTTCCTCAGCTCAATCTCTTTTGCACGGACTACATCCTCTGTCGGTTTCCCACTGAATTTAATTGCTGCAGCAAAACCGCCTTCCATCTGCTTCAACTTGATCTTTTCTTCATTAGGCATCGGTAAGCTAGAGGAACAAAGTGTACTCGGTCAGTCTCATAAACCCCATTTGTAGATGGTAATGGTGACTTAAACTACCCATGATAAGGTTTACCTGCTGAGATCTTTTCCTGATGGAATGACAATTTGTACTGACACATCAGCAGAGAGTTGAGCATCTGTTGTTTGGGTGAACACTGGTGTTGTCATTGGTATTTTCTCCGTCGTCGAGTTTTTTCCGAAAATGTAGCTTCACAGGTAACAGCATTTGTTACATTTATCTCAAACAAATGCAAGAAGAGTTTATAGGAAAAAAATGGCCTCACAGAACCCTCACCCAGCGACATTGTTGAAACCTGAAGAGCCAGAAAGCTTGTCACCGTTTGTCTCCACCACAATGAAAGGTTCATACTTTCTGACCTGCCAAACCATTAAATCCAGTTTAAAGCAGATCATGACAGGAACAATTTGCATATTTGATGCAGTAAGCCAAACACAAGAAGATATGTGACCTCGTAGTTTGCTCTTCTTTTCAGTATTTGATACTTTGGAGTTTCCAAGTCAGGCGTTTTATATATCCGTAGCTGCAAACAAGAAAGTTAAACCTATAACTCACTTGTAAAAGGAGATGATCAAACCATTTTTAAAGAAAGCTAATGAGAGACCAGCCCCACCTGCTTAAACACATCAACAAGACCTTCTAGAGAAAAGTAGTCATTGTTATTGATAGAATCCCACAAGTCCTGCACAATCCAGTTGTGTTGATAAGTAAACCGCATCAAAAAGGAGCTTTCCACAAGAACATGTTCAACAATATATATACCAGATGGCTGCAAAATTTCTTAGTTTGTGGATTAACTTCCATGATAGATGTTCCAGTGAAGACAAGCTCTGGTTTCCATGGTAAAAGCATGAACTTCATAACCATTGTCCATCTTGTGGTTATCTCATATGGACCTGTCTGTTGCAGCAGCTTGCATCAGTTTCATAGTTTACAAACTAAATGGTAAAAAAAAAAAAAAAAAAAAAAGCTTAAAACTTTGTCAAGACCTGTTTAGCCCAGTGAAGTTGAAAAAGAGGAGTGAAGAGATTCTTGAGAAGAGAAATGTTGAAAATATAACCGGAGATGGTGTCGTGCTTTGTGATGGGGTCTCTGAACTTGACACGCTCGTCATACGCCGTCGGATCGATTCCTTGGTCGTCGAATAGGTGAGGAAGATCCTTGTACAAGAACCCGACGAGCTCTTCCATGTCAACCTTCGACAATGATGTCGATGCGACTTCCTTGCCTACCTCAAGACTCAGTATTGGCCACCGCAGCCGGGACGTTACGTTGCGCCTCGTAAGCGGGAGGAAACGGGTGGGAACATGCCGCCGAGAATCAATACCGACGGCGGTGAGAATTGGCCGGTAGAGGTGAACACTGGTAGCCATAGAACGTTGATAAAAAAGTTTTGGTGGTTTATTAATGACTTTTGTAAAACTGTATTTGTACGATGAATTTGTTTGTAGGAGAAAACAAATTCAGTAAAGTAAACTCTCTAGAAAACTAGTCTAAGCTTTAATATTAGAAGAATTAGGGTTTTTATTGCTAAGAACAAGAAGAGAACTGAATAATTATATTCAATAATCCATGCCTTACAATGGAGAAGTTTTTCCCCCTTTATACATATTCATAAATCGCACAATATATTAACTTTCTTTATCAGACGAACTAAAATAAGGAAAGTTACTCTATCTCTTAGATCGGCCGCCGGATGAAGTGGAAGTCGGTTCGTCATCCTCGAGGCTAGGCTTCTTCTATCCGAAGTGGGCTTAAATGACCTAACTGAGTACTTAACCGGATTCCCAGTTAAATAACCAAATTGTCTTTCTGGTTTAGTTCGGTATGTCGGGGGTGCTAAATCCTGCACAACAATTAGTCCCCCCCCCAGTTCTAAATATTCGGAATTCAATTTGAATATTTTGAACTATGGAAAAGAGAATATCCGATCTAGACCATAAAGAATCATTTGATTTTACACGGGATTCCCGCGCCACTTCAACGTGAACCGTCCGGATGACACATGTCGTTTGCGTCACATCCGCTAGATCAGAAGTCGAAGAGCCGCGTAGGTCATAATGACTCTTCGTAGGGTTACCGCCCATTCGACTCTATAAATACGCCTCCTCCCTTCGTTATTTCTCATTTTCTGCCAACAGTGAAAGGTAATCTGCTCCGAACTCTCTTCTTTTCAATTATTTATCTCCATTTTTCTTCCGCACTCTCCGAACTCACATCATGGCGGGCACTTCGGATCCTTCTTTTTCGCCGGAAAGCGAAAGCGGGCAATTAATTCGTCGCACCTCCAGACGCGTCGCGCAGATCGGAGAATCCAGTAGATCGGGCTCTGAAATCCCATCTCTTCTAACTCGCTGCTCAGCTGGAGCTTCATCATCACGGACTCCTCTACCAGTTCGTCATGAAGACGGGAGTGACGAACTGACTCAAGACGTGTTGTCGCAAGAAGAAGACCGTTTCACGCCTTTAGGAATCTCAATCGAAGATATCGATCCTTTGTTAGACCATAAAGGACGAATTGGAGGCGATAAGAGTTTGAGTTCGATCAAAACCATGAACGACATGCTGAACTCATGCGGTCTATTCAACAGCAACGTCACAATTTTTATTCCTCGAGCCGACCAGCGCCCCTGGAGCCCGCCGGAAGGGTACATATGCTTGTACGAGGGTTATTTTACTGAATGTCGCCTCCTATTCCCAATCCCAGCATTGATATCACTCTACGCCCAAAGACGCAGGATAGCGATCTGCCAATTTGTCCCTGGAGCCATTTGTAACTTCATGGCTGCCCTTACCATAGCAGCCGAAGTCGGACTTAACATTGGAGGTCAATGCTTTGAGCAACTATCCAACTTCAAGTCATCAAACAGTCTGCATCGCTGGGAAGTGAATATGAGACCGGCGCACAATTTCCTTGCTGGTCAAAGAGTTTCCAAATTCAAGAAGTGGGTGAACCACTACTTTTATGTCCGCGTCGATCAGTACTCGCTCGTTAGTCCATTGGGTTTCCATCGGAGAGTGTGGAATGAAAATCCTGGTAGATTTTATATTTCCAGTACGTTCTAATTGACTTCGGCACCTCTGACCAATTTTAACTTTTTCATGTCTTGCTTCCAGATCGTCCATTTTGCGCAACATGTCTAGCTCCGGACTATCACCCTGTCAGGAACGCTCTACTATCCGGGAACAATCGTCGGTGGGAATTTATTACCCGTATCCGTGTTGAAACAGCGATGGGCAAACCCAGGACAACATTCCCAAGTTTCGCGAGTTCGCTGGGACGAACTGCGGAGCCAGCCGGGTCACGTGTCGTTGAATCCGACAGTCTCCAGGTCATTCGCCGAGAGACCCAGGCTGCCATCGAAGCCGATATCAATTCTCCTCAGGACCGGTTTGATGCTGATCCTGTTCAGGATCGGACCGTCGTCGATCCCACTCGGGCTTCCGAAGAAGACGTCGACACGGTCGATGTTACGAAAGGCGATACCCCTCCTCTAGCTTTAGGGAATGTCGTTCCTCCGAACGATGAAGAAGATGTTCCTCAGCTTGGAGCTGGACCAAAAAGGAAGAAGAGGAAACACAAAAAGAAGGCGCCGCAGCCAGCAACAAACCGCAAACGCTCAGCTGAAAATGCCGGACTGGAATCTGCCGACCGATTCCGTCTGGCAAGAGAAAATGACAAAACGGATCACAAGTCGTGATGCTTCAGGCGAACTTTTCCAAACCTTGAAGATCTCCAGTCGAATTCTTCCGTCAGCGGACGAACTGGAGTTCCAACAAGCGTTCCTTGACGTCGCCGAATCCCACTTAATGGTTAGCCTTATCATTTTCTTTAACTTGTTCAAACTTTGTGCGGGCAAGACTGACTTATATTCTTTGAATGCACAGACTGCCGCCAGGATGAATACGCTGACTCAGTTGTACGATAGGCGAGTCAAAAGTGATGAAAAGTCTGGATTCGAGCTTGAAAAGGTGAAGGAATGCGCGGAACAAATCCGAGTTGCCAGCAAAGCTAAGGATGAGAGGATCAAGGAGCTTGAAGCTCTTCTCGCTGAAAAGGACGATATCATCGCCAAATCCGAACTAAGGATTGGCGAACTGAATTCCCGAGCGCTTATTCTCGAAGAAGAGAAATCCGAACTGCAGGGAGCATGCAACGAGTTGAAAATCAAACTCGACTTTGAAGTTAAAAGACTTCGGCGGGATCGTTTGGAGAAGGTGGAGCGAACAGCGAAGAAAGCGCAGACTCGATTGAATAAGGTCAAGGCTTATTTAGTCGAACAAGAGAAGATTCGCCCCTTGGAAGACCTGTTAAACCAAGCTACCAGGGTGCAGGAAACTGTGCAATATCTGATCGAGAAGGGGGTCGTTATTCCTGAGGAGCGAATCGCGGAGATTGATAAGAACAAGGCCAAAGCCGAGGAAACTCTCCAAGCGATCGACGTCCTCGAACTGAATGAAAATGACGTCGTCATGTCCCCTGATCAGCTGGGCTACAGACTTCTTCACCCTGGAACGATGGCTCCGGACTCCGTCTACCATCCGTATGGCTCCAATGTCGAGAGCTTCCAAGCCGATTTGACCGGTGCTTTGGACTCTGATCTTTAATTTTTTTGTTTTTGCCCCAAACTCTATTATGTATGGGTTTGAATACCCTTGTAAAACATTGCCGACTTGTTCGGCCCATTCTCCCTTTTGAAACTTTTTCTTCTTTTTTGTGCCGGAATTTTTCCTTTTGCCCAAAAGGAAAACTCAACAAATTCTCGAAATTTGCACTTTTGCCATTTTGCACAGAATATGGAAATTTCACCCCCCAGTGTGCAGATAAATCAACCGGCGCGGTCTCCGAACTAAACAATTCTTGAAAAACTTTAAACCAAAGCGATGTCGAACTCTATTAGCAGCGTGGATGCTGATGTTCCGCGTCAAACCGGAAGATAGACGTGACCTGGAAGAATTTCTTCATCAGGTGGAAGACCGTCACACGGAGTACTGCGATCGACTCGCCGCACTCGAACAAGCGCAACGCGAATTGCTGCTCAAGCTTGAGATGCTTGAATCCCACCCAAAAGATTGGATCGAAAATGGATTCGAGAGGATAGCGGCCCTGCCGCCATGCCTGGTTGCGTATTGCAACAAGTGCCGAAAGGAAGCAGATCAGAAGCCGACACACATGGATCCTACCCTATTGGTGACTTCATTCCAGGAAACGTCAAGCCGTTTTATATTAACAGGCGTGCAAGTAATGCCGAGCTTGTTGAAGCTGATACCTTCTTTCGTCAGGTAACTATCGCGAGACATCCTGCAATATCCGCTTCGAAACTAATCCTTTCTTGACTTTGCTTATGCAGATCGCAGGTACACATCAAGAATTGAACCAGGATCTCCAGTACTTTCATATGAAAAAAGGTAGGATCGACCGTCAGCTGAAGACTTTAGAATCTGAAGTTGCCATACTTAAGGCAAAAAAGAAAAGGACTATTGACTTGCTGGATGAGTCCGAACAGAAGGCCAGGGCATTGGAAACACGCTCCAAGGACTGGGAGAAGACCGAGCTGCAGCTGTTGTGGCCGATGCCAAAACGACTCAAGACGAGTGTTCGTGAGATCACGGCGAATGGCGCACCAGTTCGGAATTAACATGTGTTATTTGAAATAAAGATTATTTGAGTATTTAATCAGATTCTGCCGCATTGTAGCAGGCAAATTACACTATTTGAGTATTTAAAGTTTGCTATTTTTATTGCTGAAAAATGTACCAGAAGCGAGACGTCTCCCGGCTTATATCCGGCAATTTTTATTAAACAATGGTAGAAAACATCAATCAAACTTTAAAAATTAAGCTATTTAGCCCTAACGGGATACGTTTGGTCGGAGGGCGAGATACTGGGCTCGGCTTATCTCCTTTTCTTTAGTTCGAATGCCGGACTGCGAAATTATTCTCTGGGTTCGGCTAACCATTCCGTCCGAACTAAAGTTTGGGTGCGAAATAAATACTCTGGGTTCGGCTTATCACAAAATGAAAAGATCAGGTGCGGAATAAATATTCTGGGTCCGGCTTATCCCTAAATTAAAAGATCGGGTGCGGAATAAATACTCTGGGTCCGGCTTATCCAGGCATATGAAAGTCAGGTGCGAAATAACAACTCTGGGTTCGGCTTAATCCTGAAAAATAGTGTGTAGTTACGCGATTATCTTATTAATCGGTCAAATCTCCAAAGCATGTAATGGCGATTTGCGATCAAGAATTTGCTCACTCGTATTATCCGAATTATTCAATGAAAATAACGATTGTAGACGAAGTATAATGAAAATTAATCCAAACGACTTTCAGCGTAATTTGGCGTACTGCCGATCGGATTGTATTCGAAACAAAGACTTTATTAATATCTTAGCTGCATTCACTTAATCTTGAAAAAGACAAGGAATTGCCTACGTACCCCGAAATGGGGATCAAGCCAACCGTAGTTCGTATTACAAATGAAAGATGAATGGAGTTCGGATTTCCAAAAACTCCTAGTTAGGGTCGTGAAGACGACTTAGTAGTAATAACGCTTCAAGTGGGTTGCGTTCCACGAGTTTTTGATCCGTTCTCCGGCCATGCTTACAAGTTCGTAGACGCTTGGGCGAATTGCCTTGGATACGAGGTATGGACCCTCCCACCGAGCGCCGAGTTTACCGGCATTGACTTCTTTGGTGTTATCGAAAACTTCCCGTAGAACCAGATCACCTTTGTTGAAACGCCGCTGACGAACAGTCTTGTTATAATACCGAGCCGCTGCATCTTGGTAGTGCTGTACTCGGACTAGGGCTTGATCGCGCAGCTCCTCGGCAAGATCGTTGTGGTCAACCAGTATCCTGTTGTTAAGTTCGGGATTGTCGACCATCATGGTACTTCCGAGTGTCGAGACTCCTGCTTCGGCAGGGGCGAGTGCCTCGAGACCATATGCAAGGGAGAAAGGGGATTGTCCCGTACTCTGCCGCGGGGTTGTTCGATAGGACCACAATACGCCATCAAGATGGTCTGCCCACGCCCCCTTTCTTCGACCAAGTCTCTTTTTTAGTCCGTCGACGATCGACTTATTAGTGGCCTCATCTTGTCCATTTCCTTGCGGGTATCGGGGAGTCGAAGTGCTGAGGCAGATTTGCCACTTCGTTAGGAAACGTCTGGTGATCATCGAGGTAAATTGTGTACCATTATCGGTGATAACCGCATATGGAAGTCCGTGTCGACATATGATGTTCTTCCATATGAAATTGGTTACGTCCAAGGATTGGATCCTTGTGAAGGACTCTGCTTCGACCCATTTAGTGAAAAAATCGGTCAGCACCAGGACGTATTTCTTGGATTTTGACGCCGGGAGAGGGCCTATGGCGTCCATGGCCCAGCGCATGAAAGGATATGGAGCTGTCACGGTGTTTAGCAGTTCGGGCGGTATGTGCCGCATTGGTCCGTGGCGCTGACAGGCTTCGCACTTTGCCGCGAAGGCTTCGAAGTCGGCCATCATGGTCGGCCAATAATGTCCATCCTTTTTTATTTTGGGGGTGAGTGCGCGTCCGCCAGAATGGTTGCCACCTTCGCCTTCGTGCACCTCCATCATGATTCGCTCGGCCTCGTCCCGAGTGACGCAGGTAAAGAAAACTCCGGACGCGCTTCGGCGGAATAATTCCCCGTCCAAGAGGATGTATTTGGCACTTCGAGCCTTTAAACGTCGGGCTGCCCATCTGTCTGGTGGGACGATGTCGTCGGAGATATAGAGTTTGATCTCATTTGCCAGTCGTTCGGAGGCTTCGTAACGTCCGTCAGATCCTCTACTGGTTCGTTGACCTCCATCGGAACTGACTCCATCGGAATGGGAGCGTCGATGCATTCGATCGGGATGGTGCGCCGTAAATTAGGCTCGGAGCTATTTGCCAGGGCTGCGAGGGCGTCGGCTGACGCGTTTTTGTTCCGTGGGACCTTTGTCAAAGAAAAAGATGTGAATTCCCCGGACAGTGCTCGGACCAACTGCCGATACGCCCCCATTTGCTTATTTTTGGCGTCGAACTCTCCACTGAATTGGCTGACTACGAGCTGGGAGTCACATAAGACTTGCAAATGTGTCACTCCGAGTCCTCGTGCTAATCGAAGCCCCGCAAGGACAGCCTCGTACTCCGTTTCATTATTAGACGCTCTAAAGTTGAGCTTTAATGCTTGCTCGAGAACTTCACCGGTGGGGGACCAGAGAATGAGTGCCACCCCGGATCCTTCATTCGTCGACGAACCATCGACGAACATTGTCCAATGCTCTTCCCTAGGATTGGGGTCGTCGAGGTCAGGAGACAGCTCGGTGATCAAGGTATTCGATGTCATACTCACTTAGCTCGTCTGCCCATTTCGCCATGCGTCCGGATTGGAGGGGGCTATGGAGGATAGTTCGGAGTGGTTGATCGGTTAACACGACGATGGAATGTGACTGGAAATAGGGTCGGAGCTTCCGGGTCGGAGCTTCCGTGGGGTATCGTGACTCCGCGTCGTTGATTGCTTTACTCGTATAGAAGATAGGTTTTTGATCCCCGCGGTCATCTCGAACCAACACGCCGCTGACAGCCGAACTGGAGACCGAGACGTAGAGGTACAGTGTTTCGCCGTCTTCTGGTTTGACTAATACTGGGTGGCAAGTCAAGTACTCCTTCAATTGTCGGAAGGCGGCCTCGCATTCCTCGTCCCAGTGAAAATCCTTATTTCCGCAGAGGAGTTGGTAGAAAGGGAGGCATTTATCTGTTGATCGAGCGATGAAGCGATTTAAGGCTGCAATGCGGCCGGTCAGGCGTTGCACTTCTCGCTTGTTGGTCGGCGACGACAGTCCCAATATGGATTCGATTTGTTTACGGTTTGCTTCTATCCCCCGCTCAGTGACGATATACCCCAAGAATTCGCCTGAAGTGACTCTGAATGTACACTTCGTTGGATTCAGCTTCATCTGGAAATGATCCAAGATATCGAAACACTCAGCGAGATGCTCGATGTGCTGCTCTGCGATCAAAGATTTAACCAGCATATCGT
This sequence comes from Camelina sativa, assembly GCF_030686135.1. Taxonomy (NCBI): domain Eukaryota; kingdom Viridiplantae; phylum Streptophyta; class Magnoliopsida; order Brassicales; family Brassicaceae; genus Camelina; species Camelina sativa. Next base: position 8,301,242 of record NC_141892.1, read on the forward strand.
TGATGTAGACTTCCATGGTTCTTCCAAGCAAACTAGCGAACATCATGTTTACCAGCCGTTGGTAGGTTGCTCCTGCGTTCTTTAATCCGAACGACATGACCTTATAACAATAGGTCCCCTTATCCGTAATGAATGCCGTTTTTTCGCGGTCAGTTGAACTCATGGCGATCTGGTTGTAACCTGAGTAGGCATCCATGAATGAGAGCAGTTGGTTTCCAGTCGTGGCTTCGACGAGACGGTCTATGTGTGGCAAAGGAAAGCTATCCTTGGGTCAAGCTTTGTTGAGATCAGTGAAATCCACGCATACCCTCCATTTACCGTTCTTCTTTTTGACCACGACTGGATTGGCCAGCCAGTCGGGGTACTGGACCTCCATTATCTGGTCAGCTTTGAGCACCCGCTCGACCTCGTCCTGAACTGCTTTGGCCCGATCTGGACCCAGGCATCGTCATATCTGCCTTACTGGTCTGAATGTGGGATCGACGTTGAGCTTGTGGCAGATAACATCAGGGTCTATCCCGATCATGTCCTTCGTTGACCAGGCGAATGTGGAAGACCGAGATTGCAGAAAAGCGATCAGCTTTGACTTTATGTGCTCCTCCAGTTCGGCACTGATGCCAACAGTTCGTGAGGGGTCGGATGGATCGATGTTCACCTGTAAGATTCGACACTCCGGAGACTTGAGGTGATCTCTCTCCCGCTTATGGGGACCTGTAAGATGATCTCCGCTCTGTAGTTGCTACGCGTCTTCATTTTTCCTCTGTTTCTTCTCGATAACAGAGCAAGTTCGGGCTACCCTCTGGTCACCATAAAATGTGCATATTCCCGTGGTGGTTGGGAACTTGAGGCAGAAGTGATAGGTCGATGGTACGGCCTGCATCGCATATATCCACGGTACCCCCAAAATGGCGTTGTAGACTGGAGGCGCGTCGATGGCTGCGAACTTGGTCTTCCGGGACAATCCGCCGGCTCGCACCTGCAGCTTTACGTCGCCCATCAAAAGTTTGGCGACCCCATCATAGCCCGTCAATGTTCGTGATTCGGGTTTCAGTTGTTCCGGCGTGACACCTATTTTTTCTAGCGTTTGTTAGCATATTACATTAACGGTACTTCCCGTATCGACCAAAACTCGTTCGACGTCGAAATCGCCCATGGAGACTTCGATGACTAAAGGATCCGAATGGGGGTGTTGGATTCCCTTGGCGTCTTCCGAAGTAAACGATATGGGGTCCGCGCAGAGTGGAGGTTCGCTTGGGGCTGCCTGAAGGCTGCAAACTTGACGCGCCCTCTTCTTTAGTGCGCGGACGGAGTCGACGCAGTCCTCTGGTGGGCCAAGTATCATGGTTATTCGTCCTCTGACAGGAGAATTGGCCCGCTCGGGATTTTGCCCTCTCTTTCGCTTGGGTGGGCCAGGCAGCTCGTCCGCCTGGAGCATCTCCTCTTGATGGTTCGCCAGTACTTGGTTAGCCGGCTGTTGAACTCCGTTGGCCGGACCATTGTAGCCTCGTCCTCCTCCGGCGCCACGGTCGCCGTTAGATTGTCCACCACGCCATCCCCCTCGGCGACCTCTGCCTCCACGAATGCTTTTCGGCTGAAAGGTGGCTTCGACTTCGCCTGAAAGATACTTTCCGTACAGGAAGTTCTTCAGATAGACGCATTCGTGTGTAGAGTGGCCGGCGATCATGTGGAAATCGCAGTACAGCTCCTTTGGGGCGGATGGCTGTTTGTTGTGGTCCTCCACTTCGGAGACCGCGTGAACGACACCCTTTTTTGGTCTTGGGGGTCGTGATGCTTGCGAGGTTCGTGGTGCTCGTCCCGGCTTTTAGCCTTAGGGGGTGCGATGGTTGCCCGATTGTTTTTGCGGCTAACTGGGCGTCTTCATCTTCGTCGAGCGCGAATCTGGAGGCTCGATGTAGTGCGTCGTCGAGGTCCTTGGGCTCCCGTATGTTAAGGTCCTTTCGTAATGGCGACCCGGGAATCAACCCCTTTCTGAAGGCTGCCATTGCGGCATCCTTTGGGACGGTGACGCGCGTTAGCTTTTCCTTGAATCTGCTCAGGAAACTGCCGATGGATTCGCCGGGTTCCTGGGTCATCTCCCAAAAGGTCTGAGCTCGTCACGCCTCGTTCGATGAGAATTCGATAATGCTTAAGAAAAGCCGTAGACAATTGGTCGAAGTTATCGATTGACCTTGGTTCGAGCCTTGTGAACCACACCAAGGCAGGGCCGGAGAGGCTATCGACGAATAGCTGACAGCAACCAACATCCCTCTGTTCTTTGGTGAATCGTGCCTTTGTCATGGTTGCCATGAAGGACGTCATAAATTGGACGGGGTCTTTGTCGCCCAGGTAGGTTGGGAGTTTCAGCTTGACGTTTGGGATGGCGGCCCGCAAGATCCATTGAGTAAAAGGGGATTGCCGGGTCACTTCGACAATCCTGTCGATTTCTGGAGCCGTGCTAATGGCCCGATGAAGAAGCATGTTCATACCGCTGATCTGCGTCTTGATTTCTTCGATTTTGAGGCAAGACCCCGCGTTCGTGAAGCGGGCGTTCGGGGCGGCCGAATTCTCGTGCATATGTGAATTTGGGTTTGTTGGTCGAATACTCGATGTCGTCTGAGGGGGAGGATTCCTCCGCTCGTATTGGACGTCCGAAAAGTCGAGACGACGAGTGAGACCGTTAGTGCCGAGTATGGTCGATTGTCCAGCAGAGATTTACGATGGGGTTGTCTGAGTTATGACGGCGTCGACCCTGCGGTTAGTTTCGGAGATCATCTGGTAGATCTCTTTCGTCATGGTGCCGAACAGGATCTTGAAATCTTCCATGGAGACGAGTTGCGGACTCTGGACCGCTGTCGTGGTGCGAACAGGGGATTCCTGTTTTGTGCGCGGAGCCGCTGCTCCGTGGCGCGTGCATCTTCCTCGCCTGGTTGTTCATCGGAGAGCTCCGTGTCGCGGTTGGTTGTCTCTTCGCGAGTTCGCCCTGCTTCCTGGCTGGCCTCCCCTTCAGATCTGGCTTCAACTGGGAGTTGGGAGGAGACATCAGTCAGGTTCCTCGATTCGGTGACGGGGCGGCAAACATACATGGCGGTAGCCGGCCTGGTTGAGACATCGCTCTGTGTTGCAACGTTGTCTTGAGCAGGTGCGATGCCCGTGACATCGGGTGTGTTGGAGGTGGTACGGTTCGCGCCGGTGACTTCGGTGATGAGTGAAGACATTATCGTGGACTTTTCAGAGAACTTTTCGGACAAGATTGTCTTTCTTAGAGAGTAACTTTTAGGGACGATTTGCGATCCCCACAGACGGCGCCAATTGTAGAAACTGGATTTCCACAATGAATTTGTTTATGGGGGAAAACAAATTCAGTAAAGTAAACTCTCTAGAAAACTAGTCTAAGCTTTGTTATTAGAAAAATTAGGGTTTCTATTGCTAAGAACAAGAAGAGAACTGAATAATTGTATTCAATAATCCATGCCTTACAATGGAGAAGTCTTTCCCCCTTTATACATATTCATAAATCGCACAATATATTAACTTTCCTTATCAGACGAACTGAAATAAGGAAAGTTACTCTATCTCTTAGATCGGCCGCCGGACGAAGTGGAAGTCGGTTCGTCATCCTCGAGGCTGGGCTTCTTCTATCCGAAGTGGGCTTAAATGACCTAACTGAATACTTAACCGGATTCCCACTTAAATAACCAAATTGTCTTTCTGGTTTAGTTCGGTATGTCGGGGGTGCTAAATCCCGCACCAACAACTTTTATAATTCTTACTATCAAGCTTTAATTTAGTGTAGTAAATAAATTAGTTATTTTACTGTATAATAGTAATAACTAAATTATAGACTAGTTTGCGTGTGGACTATATATATGTTTAGGAGACGTGGTTAGAAACGAACCAATCGAGCATGCTTGGTGATAACTTTTCTTCATGTGGAAGTGGAAGACCAACAACAATGCACAGAGATAAATTCTATAGTTGTACAAAATTTCTTTTCACTTGTGGGCTTTCACCCTCTTAAGCTTTTCACTATAGGCCCATTAGATTTGGGCTAATGGAGGAGGGAACTTAACTCCAACAGAAACAATACATTGCCGTGCTTGCATTTTTACCAGACCATATATGTATCCATTGATCCAAAAGAATGACAATGGTAAGTGAAGGTATCAATTAGTAGAAGAAATGAGACACACAAATTTTGATGATTCATACAAGGATTTTTAGACTTTCGTTTTTTTAACTGATAAACTGATAGTATTTTAACATTTATGCTAAAATGAAACAAAATTGTTTTTGGACTAATAAACTGAAATGGTGGTGACAATTTGTGTAAAAAATTGTACAAATGTCAAATGGAGAGGATATATATTTCTTTTTTAAAACGTGTGAAAGTGTGAACTGAATGAATTAAGACGCGAATCAAGAAAATTCAATAAAACGTCCCTTTGGACTTTAAAAGTAAAGAAAGATGCCGAGGTTTATACTTTATACCCTTTTTTCTTTCAAAGAATATTCCAGGGACCCCTGGATTCTTTTGACCATTTGCTTATTTTTATAACTCTTCTTCTTCTTTTTTTCTTAATTCGATGTATTTAAAAATAGATCAACAAAAGTGGTAATTGTCAAACTAATAATAGTAGTACGATCATGGAAAATGGAAAATATATTATATTAGATCATGAAGACCCAAACGTCCCCACGTGTTCTTGTCGTTGACAATCTTGACCCGGACGGATTGATGATATCTGTGTGTAAGAAAATATTTGCACACAAAAAAAAAAAATATATATATATATATATATATATATATATATCCAATCTTCATTCTCTTCAAGAAAATTCGTTTCGATTCACATCTATAATTTCTATATATATGAAAAATTGTGTAATGAGCCATTAAAAATAAAATCCCTACAGTACAGAACATATTAAAACGTTAAATACCATCTCTAATAAGCATAAGTGGATAAATAAAAAAAGCATGTGAGTGTATGAAGTATGAACTGAAATAAATGGCAAGTGTTACAATCTCACCCACAGATAACGAAATAATAAAAATGAAAGAGAAGAAGAATATAACCAAGAGATATTCCCCCAAAAGAAAGACAACACATCACACACTAATAAAAAGGATATTCTAAAAAGAAACCTTGAGAATATTCTCTTTATTTTATGCTTTAATCCTTTTTTTTTTTTTTTTATATAATCTCCTTTAAACCTCTTCTCTTTCTTCTTCCATCTTTGATTCTCTCACTCAATCCCTTTGTTCCTCACAAGAGAAAACAAGAACCAAGAACAAGAAAATGAAGTTTGGTAAGAGTCTTAGCAACCAGATCGAGCAGACACTTCCTGAATGGCAAGACAAATTCTTGTCTTACAAAGACCTCAAGAAACGCCTCAAACTCATCCCTTCCAAATCCTCCCTTGATCGTCCCGTCAAACGTCTCCGTCTCGATCCTTCCTCCTCCGGAGATGATGATTTCTCCCTCGGTATGTCTAAAGAAGAGATCAGTTTCATCCAGCTCTTGGAAGACGAGCTTGAAAAATTCAACAATTTCTTCGTTGAGAAAGAGGAAGAATACATCATCAGATTAAAGGTAACAACCATAACCAATATTAACAAATTCGAAACCGGTTATTTCGCTTAGTCTCTCTCTTGGTCTAGTCTAATTTGCGCGGTTTAAAAAAAAAACAAAAACAGGAGTTTAGAGATAGAATTGCCAAAGCTAAAGATTCAATGGAGAAGATGATTAAAATCAGAAAGGAGATTGTTGATTTCCATGGCGAAATGGTTCTTCTTGAGAATTACAGTGCTCTTAACTACACTGGTACATTTCAACCTTAAATATTGTGATAGACCGACCTTTGAACATCAAGATTCATAAATGCTGAGATGTGTTTTGTTTTTTTTGTTGGGAAAACTACAGGATTGGTTAAGATACTAAAGAAGTATGACAAAAGAACTGGTGATCTCATGCGCTTGCCTTATATCCAAAAAGTGCTTCAGCAACCTTTTTACACTACAGACTTATTGTACAAGCTTGTTAAAGAATCCGAAGCAATGCTTGATCGTTTCTTCCCTGTTAACGAAACAGAGTCTGAGAATATCATCCAAGCTGAGCTCTCTGAGCACAAGTTCATGGAGAGTCTCCATATGAAGAGCACGATCGCTGCTTTACGTGTTTTGAAGGAGATCAGGAGCGGTAGCTCTACGGTGAGCGTGTTTTCGTTGCCGCCGCTTCAGTTAAACGGGTTAGACGAGACTTGGAAGAAGATTCCGTTGATGGAGCAAGAAGCTAAATAGAGTTGAGTGTGAGGAGGCACACTACACTCTTTTGCCACTTTTTCTTTTATTTACACGATAGAAAAGCTAACAAGATTAAATCAGATGTTGTTATTATCGTCAATGTACACACAAAAAGGCAGGAAGAAACTATATGGGATCTGTTTCTGTGGTTACACAAATGTAACTTTGTTTCTGTGTTTGGTTGTAGTAATTGATGTAATATATATCATCACTTCAGATTAATTATTGATTTCTTTCTTTCCAAATCCATTGTGTTGGATCAGAAACTACAGATGATGACTTCAAAGATTACATGCTATCTGAATTTAACCTTCTATATGCTATCTGAATTTAACCTTCTATATGCTACAAGGTGTCTCCCAAACCAATGTCGATGTTATTACAACCTACATGTGATAATTAATTAGATCAAGCTCCTTCAATTGTAATTTGGGGTATGATCTTATTTTAGTTTTTCATTTTGATCGTCTAGTGTACCTGAAAGATCACAGAGCTTTTTTACTGGAAAAATAGATTAATTAAAGCATGTTCTCATAAGTGATACAATGATTCGATACAGCACCAAAACCAAATACCAACACAAACTCTTAAGAAACTGAAATGCAGAAAAAGTGATTCAAAACGTTAAGTGAAAAAGATAGTAGAATTCATGGACGGTTTTTGATATTTGGTAGTTGCCTACACAAAACTTCAGTCAAAGCCTTCCTTTTGCACGGAGACCCATCATACCGAGCAATCAATCAGAGAGACTGTCAATACTTAGATCAGAAGCTTCTCAATAGCATCCTGCAGGAATTACAACAAGTAAAATGATTAACCAATTATAAAGACATGTGAGAATCAATGATGGTTTATAAACAGAGTACAAGAGTAAGGGCTAAAGTTTACCTTGAGCGACTGGATCTGTGCTTTCAATTGACTAGCTTCGTTTGATGTCACTGAACAAGCGATGACTGGTCTTGTAACACCACAGGCTCTTCCCAAGGCTTGCTTTGAAGGCACAAACACATACGGAACATTCTGCATAATCAATCATTCACAAAGGGAAAATTAATCCAAAAGAACATCAAAGCATGTCTGATTCAAACAAATAAGCTAAACACAAGCATTAATGTTGCGTCCAAAGACAAAAAGTCAGAAGAAACATCAAGAAGTTGGCAATTATAGACTTCCTAGTGGGATATGAGAGTTAAGTTAACAAAATTATACAAAACTTGACTAAGTATAAACACAAACTAATCAAACTAACAATCATAGAGTATTTTAATGTAAGTAGTTAAAAAAGACCTCACAAGTATACCAATAGCTAAATGACGAAACAATATAGTTTTTGCAATTCTAAAAAGAGAAGTCAACTCTGTTATAACTCCAACAACCTTAAGGTATTCATAATTAAACCAAAGAGAGAAGAGAACAAACCTTATCCTCAGCAAGTAAGGGTAGATGAAGAAGAATCTCTAAAGGCTCTGCATCTGCAGCCATAACCACAAACTCGGAGATTCCACGGTTAAGTGTCTTCGTAGCTGTAAACAAAAGTCAATTACAATCATTAGGAACAATTTCATAAATACCCCCAAAAAAAAAATTAACAGAGACGAGCATATAATATACAAGATACCTTCGTTAGCACCCTTCTTGAGTTGCTTGTAGTTAGTAGCTTGTTGAACAAGATCAAGAATCGTTATCGATAACTGAGCATCTGCAAGCGGATACGCTTTAGGGTTTACGGCCTCTCCTGTCTGCAAGAATTAAAGAAAAAAAAAAACAAAGTGAAGACCCAAATCAAACAATCAACAAGAAAGATTCCTTCTTCGATAACAGTAGAAGATGGAATCGAAAAAGAAGAGAGCAAGAAGAGAGAAGAAGAAAGTACCATCTTCGCTGAGTCTAGGGTTTGAGAGAGGATTAGGGTTTTAGAAGGGACGAGTTTCTCGGCTTGAAGATTCTGAATGGAAATGTAGGCTTAAGCTTTGTTACTTATATGCGTGTTTATATATATACACAATTCTAATGGGCCTGCGGTGATGTACTTCGGCCCATGTAGTTCATTAAAACCGACAGAAAACTAATGTGGTTTTTTTAGTTTGGAATAATAAACCAAACCAAAGTACTGTACTTGCTTTATCGACGGAAGTGGTAATAAATTAGTTTCAAGAAAATAAGTCTTTTGCCCAAAAGTGTGTATTTATTTGGTCTATACATACTACATAGAATGATGTAACTTGCAAGGCTTACTATTATCACCCATGTTCTTCTCATAAAACTGATCTATTATCCAAATTGATTGTCACTGATAGTTAAAACTTACTAGCACAACAACAATCTTTCAATAGGGCCTGAATTTATTGACTGCTGCTCTCATAATTTTTTTTTTTTTTTTTTTTTTTTTCAATAGGGCCTGATTCCAAGGGGTTGCTGCTCTCATAATTAGTTCTATCAATTTGACAAACTTGAAGCTATGTATATATGATCACTCACAAAAAAGCCTGTGTTGTAAGGGCTGGCTCCAATGTCGTATGTTCAATATCATCAAAAGCAACACACGATCGTACCAAATACAAGACCATACCCATAATCCAAAGAGAATAATATTCTACTCTTTCAGTTTCATCAACCCCTTGGAATCTTTTGCATACAGAAAAGTAAGCATCTCAAAGAAGTTAAATCTACATGAACCGGTTCTGTGAGAAGCTGACACTCAAAAGAAAATGATCGACACACCCATCATGAAGCATCCCGCGGAGACCCAAGGACTCAAACGCTCGCCTGTAACAAGTGATAACAAAGAAAAAAATTTATAATCAACAGAATGTTTGGCTATCATATACTAACCACAGTAACTGTTGGATGACATAGCCTGTGACTTATGAGTTCACTATGTGCCATCATACATGTGCTTCCATAGGAGGTTTTAAGGATTAGAAGCCGGTTGAATTAAAGTTCAATGAATTAGTAGCTGCACTGATTCCTAGGGAATTCATTCTCCTAGAGAGTCTATCATTAGCCTCTATTTGAACATATGCAGAGAGGGGATTGTTCAACACAATGTTTTCTACAAAGGAATTGAATAAAAAATGAGCTTACCTATTCTAGCAGCTTTCCAAAAGAATCCTCGGAACCTGCAAACAAGGAAGCATAATAATGTTCAAGTAGTTTTCATCATTAATATCTATAAAACAAAGAGATGGATGGGGGCATTAGAGGTATGAGATAAAGACATATAAATCACCATGATCAAAGAACCAGCTGCAATCCAAAGTAACAATATGCAATTTGGTCAAAAGACTGGCATATGCTTGATAATATTAACCCGGTTTCAAAGCTCCAAATGTGTTGTCGGTTTCAGGCAAACCAATACGATGCAATGTAAAATAAAATACAGGAATAAAAAGGAGAATAAAGATACCCAGTTTTTTGCTCCAAAATAGCAGGGAACTGCATCTTCAGATAAGTGCAAGTGCAGATCACAAGCAGCACAACCGTCAGGAATGAATGGAAATTGAACAAAGCTGACTGTGATTATCCAAAACATAAAACAAAAACTCTTAGCTCGCTCAAATCGTTGAAATAAACAAAGTTTCACAATGGACCTGAGAATGCAATAGTTACCATTGTATTTTGATCACCGAAGCACTTCAGAAGCTACTAATTTTGCCTCCTTGAATCTGAAATAACCAGATGAAACAATAATATGGATCATATGAGAATCGATTCGAAGACAGACAAGAAGAATCATAACTACACAAACAAAAATCATAAGAAAAGAAAAAGAAAAAAAACCTAACAATTCAATTCTATCCCCACCGAAAAATCAAGCGAATGCTCATCATCTGTTCGTCACTTCTAAATCAGATTGAATATATAGAACCATCATCGGAGTACAATTATCAGATCATATAGCGAATCGAACTCCATAACTTTCATATCTTTGTACTAAATCAGGTGACGCGAGAAAGAGAACAAAACAGAAAAAGTGAGACATATTAGAAAGAAAGGGGAAAAGCAAACCTGAAGCTGAGCTGAAATCGATGCTAATGGCGAATGAAATTAGGGTTTCGAAGCTTGAATCAAGCAAAAAGATCAGCGAGACCGAGACGTCAAGGGTTTGGATCCGAGGAGAGACCAACGAGAGAAACGTTCGCGTGGGAGTTTTTTTCTTCTGATTTTTCCTATTCTACCCTCTCTTCCTTTATTAATGAAAGAAAAAGGGAAAGTGTTTTTATAATTTTATTTTTATAAATTGGGCCAAACTTGAAACCAGAACTAAGTATTATTTTGTTTGGGAGCTTCACTAAACGATTGAGATCTTATATAAATCTTGAAACAAAACATGTTCTCTCTCCTTTGTATTTCTTTCACTTACAATCTCTCTAAAGCATTGCGACCAGTACCACATAAGTTGATCAAATCCATGAGAACAGAGTACAAGACATCGAGAGACAAATGACCCAACAACTTGCGACTTTCCGATACTCCTTCCCTCTCCTCTGTGCAGCCATTCTCCATCACTAGCCACCACGAGATGCATCCCTTTACGTCTTCCGGGTTTACTTGCGCCACGAGGCTCACTCTCTCCCCTTCCACAATCTCTAACGCTAGAGATAGAAAATCCCGGCTCGCTTTTGTCCCAACCGTTCTCGCTTCCTCCAGTAGCCAACACACGATCTGGCTCGCCACCTTCTCAATTGTTATCAAAAACACATCAATAAAGAAATGTTGCTATAGACATGAACAACTTTAGGGCAAGAATAGATTGCCTAAACATACCTGCTGGAGGATCATCACTGGAAGGTCGGCCACGTCGCACTCGTATTTGTTCATAGAGAATAAATTGCAGGAACTGCTTTTCAGTAGGCCAACCACATTGGGCGTGCATTCTGCTTCAACACTGATACAATCATCTTTCACCACCACTTTTGTCCGGAATTGTGTCTTAAGATTCCTCTTACCATCTGGAGACTGTGTTTCAGAATTTCCCTGGGGGATGATTGATGGAGGAACAGTCATGAAGACAGTCCATGACGATGCCCGTGAATTCCATGTAGGATGCGATATTAGATGAAGATACGGGACCTTGCAGACCTGTTTGACAAGAAAGCAACAATTATTTGAAAAGCATGATCTAAGATGACAAGAAGTTTCTCGATGGAAAATGATACATGCAATAAATTTAATGCAGCAGGAAAAATACCACGCTTTCAAGATGCACAAGAACTCTATTTGAGAAGATTCTATGAGTCAAAGATAAGCAGAAATGATCAAGAAGTCCGGAGTTGCTGTCCTTTTCTGTTTGGTTGGATACTCGGATACTTTTTGACTTGGGCTGATCTTTCGCTTTTCCAAAGGCATTCTCATGAAAAATTTGTTGCAAGTATATTTCATAGCTGGCACGACTAGGGAACCCTAGCTTCTTCAAGCGAGAGTCTCCTTCTTCTGCTGGTTCTATTCTGCCAGAAGATTCAACGAGCAAGGTTGCAGAGTCAGACTTCTTGATGCTCGCATTTTTGCCTGATGGGTGGAGAGATACAAACAAAGAAGCTCCTTGGCCTATGCTCATTTCCATAAAATTTTCTCGTATTCCACTAATGTTGAATCCCACACCTTCATTGAATGCTTCGCGATTTAGCATGTCAAACAACTGGTAAGAAGACTACTGAAGTGAGAAATTGCCGTGAGGAGATATGCCAACCGTAGTACAAGTTATATGACAAAAATATTACCTGCTCAGCAAAAATTGATTTATGCACCTCCCTCAATAGCGAATGAGTTTCTTTAACATATTTGTCGTCACTTGCAGACTGCATTTCTGATGTTCCAGGGATATCCTGACCAGTAGTGGAGTCGATGTGCTCATCAGACTTGTTTGGGTTGTCAATAGGATTTAAGCCAACAAACCCAAACCGAAGAGAGTACCATGAATCTTGGGGTACATTAATGGCCAGCATACCAGCTGAATCATGATCAACACGAATAGTGGACAGTGTAGATGGGCGAAAACCAGAAGTCGGGTCATATAATGAACTGTCAGAAAGATCAATGGTGAAGCCCTCATTGCTGGCATTTGAAGCAAGCATGCGCTGTCGCTTGACTTTCCAGTTCCGCTGCAACCTATAAGCGTCAGCATAGCAAAAATAAGCCTTCGCATGAATCAATCAATCTATATTCTGGAGGCTGAAGTCTCTTATCATTTTCTGCACATTGTAAACAATATCCACGGAAATTCTCTAATTTGTGTTGGCATAGTCCTAAGATGTCACTACACAACAAAATGGAAGTTCCTGAAGTACTGTAATATGCAGGGTACAGCAATAGAGACGGTGTAGAAGTCCTAATTTTTTTTTTTTTTTTCACATTAAACAAGAATACTAAAATGCTTCCACGCGTATCACAGTCATAATTCATAAACATATAACAACACATATGAGCCAATCATCAAAAAACAACACACATAGCTATGTGATTGTAAGCTAACTAAAACTAGCATCAACTAAGCAAAATTCTTAAAGATGCATAATGGCATTAAGAAATATAAAGGTTGGCCTAAAGTTTCTAGTTCACAGAATAAGGGATGTAAAGTTTATAAGCAAATACTCGAACCTGATAAGAGCACCATAAAATCTTGCTTCGCGATTGATCTTCTGCTCTAAAGCTTTCGCTGATTGCTTAAAGTATTTTCCTAAATTCTGCAGAAAGAACAGGTATTCAAAAGTGACATAAACATACTTATATAGTTAAAAAGCTCTTTAGGTAAGCAAGTTCATTTTTTGCCAACAGTTTTGTCAGGACATAAAAAAGTGTCTAACTGATACAATTACCAGAATCCTTTCATCTTTAAGCAAAGTTAATTTGCACATAAGAAAGTAAGCAACTGGTTACCCGGTAGCCTTGTAACTTGGTAGCAGTAGACACAGCAAGATCCGAGAGAATCTCATTTGGCATAGGCTTAGGTCTGGTCATCCCAGCAACTGTTACTGCATCATTTGCTTGGACCTAATAAGATAAAACCAGAACAATGAGTTGTTAAGTTGAACTCTTTAATCCTTAAATATCACCCCGAAATCACTTAACCTTTTTGCAACCTTTTTGGACACAGTAAGAAATTGTTGTTCAAAATTCTTTGAATAAAGAGCTCTAGTCATTCAAAGTATTGTTTGCATCCATCTCAAGAGCATATAGAATATGAACTGTCTCAAGAATTCTCATCTAATATCAACAAAAGCATCAGAGTTTTACTCACAGTATCAATAAGGTCTATGATGACAGAGAGCTCCTGATGAGCCAATTGCAAATTCTCAACCATACCCTTCCACTTCCATTGCTCCGAGCTATCCTTAGAGCTCTTCTTCTGCTTCTTCTTCTTCAGCTCATCTTCCTCTTCCAACGCCCACGCGAAGTCTATTCTCCGAATCAACGACACTCTCTTATCATCGTAACCAACATCACTACACGTTTAAAAACAAAAAGGAATCATTCAGAAGCAAAATCAATCTGTGAAGATCATGGTCTCGTCTCTAAAACCATAAGACAAAACTTACGAAGGAAAATGCTCGGCGCCATTCTCCTCGATAGATTCCAGTCGTTTAATCGGAAGCCTGTCCAAAGAGATCTCCATGTCGCTATCCATTTTATTCCGGTGAAACCCCGAATTTTTTCTAGGTCGACGGTGACACAGTCCCCGGCCAAAAGGCTAAATCACCGCTTCAAATCGGTTTATTTAGATTTTAGAGCTAATAATTTCGGGTCGAACTTTCCGGATCTTTGTTTTGGGTAAAGCCCATGAAAAGCCCATTTACCAACAATACGTTGTACGGTTTGTGCAAGACGACTCCACTCCTCTGTAAAACTCAAAACCCTTTCATTTGGTTTTTTGTGTTATCGATCGCTTCATCTTCGTAGTCGCCTTCGAATTCGCAGGTATCTTCCTGTTGTTCAATTTTATTCGATCTCGCTTTATGGATCTATATTGGGTTTTGCTCTCAGTTCTTTCTCTTGCGGGATATGAATTAGTGTGTTGAGAAAAAAAAAAAAAAAAAAAAAAAGAATTAGTGTGTTGAGGTAGTTAAAGATCGATGCTTTAGATTTGTTTTACTCTTGCTTCCATTATCGGATTAAACCAAGAATTGCAATTTCGGAATAATTTTGGGTAGATTAGTAGAAATGAGATGTTTAGAGGGTTAAAATCTTTAGTTTTGAATCTCAAAACTGAATACTTTTAAGAGTTTTCCTCTTTTCATTTTTTCACTAAATGAGTTTTTTTTGTGTTGCTGCAATATTTATTGATAGGTTGTGAATTGCAGAGTGAAGAGCAATGAAGGTGAGATCATCTGTGAAGAAGATGTGTGAGTTTTGTAAAACAGTGAAACGCCGTGGACGTGTCTATATTATCTGTTCTTCCAATCCTAAGCACAAGCAAAGACAGGGATTCAGCTCCTTTGCTTTTGAAGGAATTACACCTTCCCCATTGTAAGTAAATCTTTGTATGCTATGTTTTTCGCTTTTGAGTAATTAGGTGTCTCTTTGGAATTCTTGATGGGTTTAATACAGTGTGTATGTCGTTCTTGAAAGATGGGTACAAAGCTAGTTAAGAGCCAAAGCTTTCCTTTCATTTTGACCATTGTAAATCACTTAATGCCTGAAATTGTTTCTTACTCAATGGAAACTGAGTAGCTAGTATGAGAAATTTTATGTTTGCTAAAGACTTTAATATTTTTTTTTTGGATGGATTTCGTTGATTCAGAGTCTGTTAAACAGTTGCCAAAATGCAATTTTGCTTACGAAAATATATTCATTCGAGGTTTCACTATAATGGAACATTACAAAGAAGCATGAATCATATGCATTGTTTTGCTTTGCAGAGTTGATGTAACAAGAAACTTACTAAATAAAAGTATTATGTGATTATAAAAACAGGTTTTCTGAGACGATTGCTAATCAGGAGGTGGTGAGGCTTCCTGGTCAGGGCGTATCAGCCGGTCTGGCAGCACTTTTGCACAAAAGGCCTATGCCAGCTGCGGTTTTTGGATGGAGGGCAGGTCTTTCATCCATTCTCTTCAAACAAGGGAATTAGAATGTTAACCAGCATTTTCTTCTTCTGTTGTAATCCCAGTTTCTTCCAATTTCTGGTATGGTGAAACATTATTGTATTGTATATCTCAATACTGTTAGTTTGGTCAGTCATAGGCTCGTTCTAGACCCACTTGATTGTACCTGAACAAAGAGATATATTATGACACACTGCACTATTTGATTTTAGGGCGTTCTATGGAGCGTATATTGCTCCAACTTTTATTGAACGAGGGGGATTTAAATAAGAGTTTTTTTCGACTGGACAACTCTTGTTGACTTGTACACTATTCGAAGTAAAAAAAACTCCTCCTACAACACTTGCATAAGGTTTGATGGATTTGTATAGATAGAGGTATCCTTAATTGTTGTTTCAATGGCAACGAATCACAAGTGCTTTATTTTAGGAAATATGTAGACTCGTTCCGAACCACCGAACTAGACTTTTAAGTGAAAATGAATGGTGAATGGTGGCAGTTGAATATGTAATTATGTGGCTGAATTGTATTCACCACGAACCGAACCTAGTAGTTTGAACTATGTTGTCATTTGCGCATATGTTTATAATGATATTCAATAAAATGAGGCTGCATAATGCACACCCACTAGATGCGAATCAAAAACAAAGAGGTACATAGATGAAGAAGAGAGACGAAGACTTCTCAACGACAAGGACCCCTTCTCTTTCTTCTCCACCGTTGAGCACTCCGCTCGTTGGTCCTACACATCTCCAATTTTTGGACAGTTCTACTTTTGGAGATAAAACTTCTTTTATTACTTTTTGTTTTAGTTTCCCTCCTCAGTCATATCGTTAACAGCTTGACTCCAAGAAAAAAAAAAACTCACCTCACCAATAATTGAAATGCCTTTTCGTAATTTCTAGTATTGTATTATTGAGCTGCAATTTTAACCAATTGATATCGAGAGAGAAGGATCGTAGTTGTGTTTCTTTCGCAGGAAACAAAAAATACGAAAGTGATAATTAAACAGGATAATTTTTCAAAGGTTCAGGATATCGTACCAATTAAAATTAACATGATCTTAATAGCTTTCATATGTTAGTTGGACCATGTGACGTAAAGCTCACGGTTGGTCTTCTTTCATAATAGAGTTCTTTGAATTCTAGTTTAAATGTTAAGATTACAGCTCTTCTTGCAACCCTACTTTCATAATCTTAACTTCTTCTTTTTTTTTTTTCTTAAATTGAGAGTTTCGGATTTATAAATATATAAATTTTTGATTAATTATATAGTTAAATTGACAAGTGACACTTCTTCGCATTAAAAAAGAAAAGGTATGGTTCTCAAGTATACAAAAATATTAAAACAATAGACATATATAAAATGTTTTTAAGGTTAGTAAGGTATATTGTTTTTTTTTGGTATCAATCTTAAGTATCTATAAAACTTTTGTCACAGATTACAAAGAATATAAATAACGGAGTAAACCAAAAGTTAAAAGAGAAAAACAAAAACTACAACACAATACAACAATGAAACACAAGAAGAAAAAAAACCAACGAGCAGAGTACATAAATTACGCTTACAAATAATTATATTTATTTCTTTAAACCAACACTTTTTGGTAACTTAAATTAAGTTGTACTATTTACTAATATTACTTTACATCAAAGTGTACTACAGTAAAACCTCTATAAATTAATACTCTATAAATTAATAAACACTATAAATTAATAAATTTTGCTGGTCCCAAGTCGGGTCAGTGTAAAAATTAACAATATTCGATAAGATAATAAGATAATAATTTTTTCGAAATCTCCTTATAAAATATAGTCCCAATAATATCATAAATTAATAATTATGTAAATTTATATATATATATATATACTGATATAATAGTGTATGTTTCTCCTAAAGCTCAATTCTATAGAACAATTGTAATGTTGTATTTTCAACCTATAATGATATCTCTAAAATATTTTATAACATGTCATACAAATAATTAAATTTAAAGTTTTAATTTTTAGATATGCATCATTTACAATTTGATAATTTGACAGATTATTAAAATAGGAGAATTGATATTATTATTCATAGATTTGAATTTATGTGTCTCATGTGTATAAGTCAATTTGTCTATAATATTTGTAATTTATTGTAAATAATGCTTTCTAAATATTACAAGTTCAATTCCCTAAACCATAAAATTTATAACATCCGAAAGTTTAATCTTATTTTGCTATAGTTGTTCCAATTCATAATTTTTTAAAAAATAAACAATTAAAAATATATCTATAAATTAATATCACTATAAGTTAATAAAATGTCTTAGTCTCAACATTATTAATTTATAGAGGTTTAACTGTAATTAAGAAATCAGTATCACAGACCAAAAAACAAAAATTGGCCAATGTTATATCAACTTAGAATGGGACCCCAAAAGAATCGAAGATAGAAATAATAATGGGCAAAAATCGTCGATTAGCTTTTGTGAGAGCCACATGGAATCGTATAAACTGTACTATCAAAAGGGGTGACCCACCCCCACCCCAATTGATTCTCATATTTATTCATATATTTCCAATTCATTTTATTTATAAAACAATTAGTATATTTCCTTTTCAAAAAAAAAAGAAAAAAACAATAATTTGTATCTTTTGCGATAATACATATAACATAACGTTGTGAAAATAAACGAATCTACCGTACATCTGTAGATGCATTTCAATAATTTTGTCACGTGTCATTGTTAAAGATATTGGCCGTGAACCAATTTATTTAGGTGACACTGCCGTCCACTTGCATGCAGTTCCGCGGAACTTCCCGAAACAAAAATATCAAAACAGTCTTTAAGTGTGTTAAGTTGGTGCCGCGTTGATTCGTTTGCACGAGAGTTTAGCTCTCAAATCGTCCTCTACAACTACCAAACAGAGCACGAATATACACGCACACCAATCGTACAAAAGCAAAGTCAAATTAAAAATCATTTTAGTTGCACAACTTGTGGAGAATAATAAGGTTAGGAGAAAAAATATATATATATATATATATTTTAGTTAACCAATTTAATTAAACATCCACCACGTGATCAAAAACTAATCGACGGCTGAGATTGAGTTTCGCCCCCTCTCTGTATATAAAAAAGCATCGTCTTCACTACTTCTCATCCCCCAGCTCACACACACCCATAAACCTGGAAAACAACAAATCTCGATCTCTTCTTCTTCTTCTACGTTCAACAAGAATCTCAAAAACTCAGATCAAGAAGAGATGCTGCTACGAAGCGCTTCAACGCCACTTCTCAACTCCTTGGTTCATGTCTCGAGTCCAAGGGAATCACCGATCGAAGCAGCGGAATCTGTTCATCAGATTCAGCGTCACAGATCCATAACACTCTCTGCGTCTTCTTCCTCTTCTTGTTGTTACAGCCCGATGTCTGCACACTCTAGCGACGAATCTGCTAGGAGGATGAAAAGACCGGCGTCGGAGAGCGATCTACGACATTTGACATCGCCGAAACCGCCGGTGAGTAGTAAGTTTTTGACCGGCGGTGGTGCTCTGATGGAGGATACGGAAGAAGGTATCGGATTTGGTCTTGGTCTTGGCCTTATACGTACGTCGTCTTACGATGGTGATTTGGGGATGAGTTGGGCTTTGGAGGAAGATACTGAGGTTGCTGGTGGTGGTGGTGGTGGGATGTTTCACGGCGGAGGTAAAGGGAGGAGTGGTGGTAGATCTGATGGTCGTGGTGGTGATGGAGGAGATGATAACACAGATGTTCACTATCGTAAGATGATTGAAGCGAATCCTGGGAATGGGATCTTTCTAAGCAATTACGCTAAATTCTTGAAGGAGGTACAGTTTTATGAATAAAGTTTCACTCTTTTGTCTTTCTTAGATCTGAATTGAATTGGATCTTTGATTTTGGGGATTGTTAATTGAGATATGTGTGTGTCATTGAATGATTTGAAACAGGTTCGAAAAGATTACTTGAAAGCAGAGGAGTATTGTGGGAGAGCGATTCTGGTGAGTCCTAATGATGGTAATGTTCTAGCCATGTACGCTGAGTTGGTTTGGAAGATTCATAAGGATTCATCTCGTGCTGAGACTTACTTCAATCAAGCTGTAGCAGCTGCTCCTGAGGACTGGTAAAGCAAGATTCAAACTTTATCAAGCTCTCTTCTTGTTGGGGCTTTAGTAAGTTACTGTGTGGCTTTTGTGCTTAAGTTCTGACTAACGTTACTTGTTGTTGTTATCTACAGTTATGTACAAGCTTCGTATGCTCGATTTCTTTGGGATGCTGAAGAGGAAGAAGAAGAGGAGAAGGAAGAGAGACATGATGAAGAACTTGAGCATCAAACTTCTCGCATGAGTTTCTTCACCGGATCTTCTCCAATCACGGCCATGTCTTAAACTCTCGTGGTCGGCATTACCAATCCAGTCCTTTTAATAGATTTAGAGAAACGTGTTACCGTCTACGATCTTATCTAACCCTTTTGTTTAATGTGAATTCTTTAATCAAGTCTCTATGGGGGGGGGGGGGGGGGGTGTCTCGATGCTTGGTGTTCAAAATTGGTCTCAGTTGTAGTAATACCGCTGGCAGTAAAATAAGAAGATATGGAATAAAAAGTTTTGCTTTTTTGATGGATGTAAATCGTGAGTTCTATTCTTCAATAACTTGCCTATGGAGGAGACACATAACGAAGTTAGGCTATATATCTATTTTTAGATGAGACTGATCGGTCTAGAATTAAGTCTGCACACACCAAACCTATTACAAATAGAGATTGGAGAACAACCCATGAAGACGACTTGCTGCTAGTTTTGTTCTTATGCTGATGCAGGTGCCATTTCGATGCCATTAGCCATTAGTGAGGCTGATAGTGGTCGTCAGGAGAACGACTGGCACCTCTTGTTAAGACCTATTTGGGTCAGTCCAGTCATGTCGAGCAAAGACAATCGAATAGAAGTCTCGTAACATTAAAAAGTCCATTAAGAGTATGCTCAGCCAGAGATACAAGGGCAGTGAGTGACAGCCCACGAGACCTGAAGTTTTGTAGACTGTGATCAGCAGAATAGGGTACTTAACTCTACAGAAGCAAAATCCCTTTAGCTGCCAACCATGGTGTTTAATACATCCTAAACCGCCTCGATCTTGAGACTAAATCGTGCAGTACCTTTCCCACTAGCAAGTACAGTATACGAGCAATCACACAAACCCAATACTAAAATGTGTTCTAATTTTTAAACTACAGTAAAATAATATGCTAGTAAGCAAAATAATTTTTTAAGAAATTAGTGTTACAAAAAAAACAAAAAAACTCTAAAGTGACATATAATTAACCAACAAAATCCTAAATCCTAAATAAAATATTTCTTTTATACGTTAGAGATTGTTATTTAGGCTGTGTTTAGACTAAAATCCTAAATACAAAAATCATGGTTATTTTTTTGTCCAATTTTCCTATAAACTAATTTGTTTTATTCTGTTTTTTTTTTCTGGATTATTTGGAAAACATGTTAACAAAAATAATTTTCAAAGATAAAAATGTTTTTTAAAAAACACCCACACATGAACAACACAACAAACAACTCTTTGACTTTAAAATAGCGCAACTACACTTTTACGAATATATTTTTTTCGGGATACCAACAGAGAGAGAGAACTCAAAATATATTTTTCCTATAAGAGAGTGGTAAAAAAATTTGAGAAAAGGAACACTGAAACAAAAGAGAGTTCATGGAAGGAGAAGCGTCGTTCTCCGCGGCGGCGGCGGCGGCGACGTCGAGCTATCCGACGGGAGGTGCTGGTGGCAAATTGACGCGGCAACCCGCGAGGAGGCATGCGGCGACGCCGTATTCTCGACCACCACAGAACCAGATACAACGGAGGCCGTGGATCTCGAGAATCGTCGATCCTGCTTATCGGATTATCTCCGGCGGCGCTACGAGGATTCTTCCCTACTTCTTCTCGAAAGCCACCTCCGCTCCTGCTCTTACCGCTCCAGACGATCAAGATCAACATCAAGGTTTTTTCCGCTCTTTCTAGCCTCCGTTTAAAGGCTTTTATGCCGGGAAAAATTTATCAGTTTTGGGAGTTGATTAATTTGATTTACCTCCATCCATGGTTGTATCTGTTTTTATTAGAATCCCTTTGGTTATGAGTATCTAGGGTTTGTTGAAATTGTTTTGATCCTGTAAATTAGAAGAAGGTTATATTGGTTTTGATTGAAGTGGAATTTTATAGAAGTAAGGCTTTTCTGATTGCGGTTTGTTAGTATTAGCCTCTGTTTATCTCTTGCTAGTGAGACAACTTTGATATTGACTACATGTATGTTTTAGTGTTACTAAATTGCTCCTAGTGTCAAGTGAGTGATAGATTTAGTCCTTGGGCAACTGTTATTTCATCGTTTGAGGATGTATTTACAATTTAGTCCACAGAGATGAGTTATGTTGTCTAGTATCGGCTAATGGATTTCATTCCAGCTGTCATGGTTTAACATTTGGCCTTTCTTTCTACTAGATAAGTTGCAGAATGATGATACACAGGAGAATGATCCGATTACAACCACAAGTTCAAATGTAAGCGTCTTTCATCTCCTCCTCCTCTCTTTTCTTAAACTTAATTGGGGAACTTACTGCTTTAACTAAGCTGATTTCTTTTGAACTTGTTAATGTGTTTTCTTGTGGTCTTTTTTCATGTGCTATTTTATCAATCGCTTTTGCAATAAGGGCCACCATATAAAAGCATTCTTTATCATACTGAAGTTTTATTCAAATGAGTTTTTGGTATCTTTGACAGTTTACGGTTAGGCGACTTTTCGTTAATTTCTCAATTGATTCTACACTGAGATCTCAAAGTGAGCAAGGTTTCATTTTTTTCTTATCGGGATGTTTTCTATTGCATCTGATTTAGTAGAATAAAGAATGTGTTACCAAAGAAAACAGTCATGAATTTTTTTTCCTCTTTGTGAAATTGTAGTAATATAATAAAAGTATAAGACAGATTTATGTATAACATTAAAAAGATGTAATCTTACTGTTTTGTGCTCTACTTCATTTGATACCTGCTTTTGTGATTTACAATAGCTAAAACACACCATTTTCTCGCTTTAAATGATTCGGGAAACTGTGCAGAAACTAGAGTCATCGTCATTTGAAAAGGGAGGACCTAGCGGTACAGCAAACGTGAACGAAGGAAATTTCAGTATCAGTGCACAGATAAGAGGGGAAACAGCTATAAATGATGCCGTTGCAATCTCGGAGCTTGAAAGGCTAATGGAAGGGAAATCGTTTTCACTGTATGTTATTATGTGTATTCATTCATTGCATAATTGCATTCAAATGATGTTTGATGGAAATTTCTTTCCTTTTGATTGTTATTTTGTTAATGCTTCTTAGTCATGTCTCGGTCATTAGTATCTTATTTGCTGCCAGCTTGAATTTCATGGCCTTTGTGTTATCTTTTTTTTTTACAGTTCTAATTTTTTTTTTTTTTTTACGTAGACCACTTTTACACTGACATCTTTTAATTTTCATCCAGGGCTGAAACTGATCGTCTCATAGAGATAATTACTTCAAGGGCTATTGATCTACCTGATGTTAAGAGAGACGAGAGAACTTTGGAGATTTCTTTGAGAGAGGGAGCCAAGAAAAATATGAGTTTCTTAGATAAGAGAAAAGAGCCAATTGGGGGCAGGGATGCAAATAGTGAACTATGGACTACACCAACCCCACTTCCTAAGTCAATTGTGAGTTGCTTGCTATCCAGCCTTTTTTTGTTAGGATGTTCTGATGACACTAGCATAGTAGCATTTATACATGAGTTGCCGGAAACTTCTAGAAGTTTAGTTTGCAGATTTTATGAGTAGTTTGAGGTTGGACTGTTTGTGAAAAGTTATTAAGAAATAGGTAAACAGAAAGAGCTATTTAGTTTCATATATTTGGTTCATCAAAGAGTTGGTGTCTCTTTCTTCTCTGGTCGTTATTTCTTCAATTAATGTTTTAGTTTTCTCACCTTTTTCGCATTTACTTTTTCTTATAGATTTTTGACAGAGACAAACAGATACAAGATGAAGCTGGTCTTTCACCTGCAGAACTTGCTAAGGCATACATGGGAGGCCAGACATCATTAAGTAGCTCCCAAGGTTTTGTAGCAAGAAATGAAAAGGATTGTTTTGATACGGGTATGCTTGTCGGAAAATCATCGCTTGCATCACCATCAAGCAAGCCTTCTGCTTGTTGGCCTGGTATCAAGTCAACTGAGCAATCTGGTTTCGCAACTCCTCAACGAGAAAGCTTTGGGCTTCAAAATTTTCCAAGGACCCCATATTCTAGAACCATCCTTTCAAATTCGAAGTCAAAGGTGTGTGGAAGTTTTTTTTTTATACTTTTTTGGTCAAAAATCTTTGGTATATTTGAGTTGTTTCGTTCTTTTTTTTTTTTTTTGCCCAGTTGATGCAATTGCAGAACGATAGTAGCAAGCGCCTAAGCAACCTCCAGTCTCCCTCTCAAAGTGTGCAGACAAGATATGGCCAGGTATCTATCTCTTTATGCTCTATAATTCTGATTCCTATAAGAGTTATAACATAGTGTGCTTACTATTTACATTTGTAAACTTTAAGACAAGCTTAAAGAAACTATGGTACTTTTCCTGGTCATTTTCACTTCCAGACTCCTTAAATAGATGTTTTGGGTGGCTTTTTTCTAACACGTCGTTCTTAACTTTGATGCTTGATGATTTTGAATTGTCCTGGAGCTTTTTTTATGGGACTTCAGAAGGGATAAGAAGTCTACAGTACTAAACATTCCCACTTTCTAGAGTATATATCTAGCTATGTCTAATGTTATCTATTTTTACCCAAAAACAAATCCGATGTCATCTATTAACTTGCAAGTGCCAACCCTTCTTGACTTTGATCAGCGAATAGGCAGTCAATTTATCGAATAGAAGAATCATATAATTTTTGTTTCATTTAGGTCCCAATGAGATATTCTCTATGAAAAATTAGTTCCACCTTTACTTTTTGAGCTGGTGTTAGGAAATCTACCTAAGATGGAATGTTATGCAAAGGGACTGTAGTGGTTACTTGATTGGTTCAAAGTACCGTTTCTGTCACTAGATTGATGAAATTGATTTATTATGGCTTAAATAGTGTTTGACTGGTTATCTAATGTATACTTAAAGAATGTGAAATGAAAGGGTGGTTGATCATAGTGTCGATTCTCTAGGTCTTTTTACCTTTTGCAAAACTTGGATTTAAATTAGAGTCATCATTATGCCACTTTTTGAATCTTACCTGGGTTTCTTCTATATGCTGAATCCTATTTCCTCAGTTGAAACTGATAAACCACTTTCTAATGTGTACAGCTTAGCAAGGGAAGAGATGGTGGACTTTTTGGACCCAGTAGAAGATCTCGCCAGAGCACCACGCCATCCATTGTGTCTCCTTATTCACGACCTTCACGTGGTTCATCTCGTTTTGAAAATTCTGATATCATAAAGAGCTCTGAAACAGGGGAATCAGATTACCTATCGAGGTCCCAGACAACAACTTATGGTAAGCATAAAGAGTCAGAAGTTGTTGGTACCCCGACTGTGCCTCCACATTCTAGTCAGATTGCTAGGAAAATATTGGATAAGGTTGTACGGTCCCAGTCCAACCCGAGAGGTAAATCTGCTGAGCTAAAGCTTGCCACTTCGTGGAGATATCCACAGTCTTCGAAAACCGTTGAACAAAGCAGCTCAAAGGACAACAATGTGAAAAAGGATGGCTCAGCTAAATTGAATGAAGATGTGCAGAACATTTTCTCTCAGTCGTTCTTTGTGCTTAAACCTCCTGCAACTAGCACTGCTGACACCCAAAATGGAATGACCAAGACCGCTCCAGCGTCAAATGGAATATTCAGTGGAACTCAAGAAGCAGGTAGCAGTGGTACCGCAGTCCAATATGAGTTAGGGAACCCTAAGGGTTCTCTTTCCAGAAGCACACATGGAGAGGTATTTTGAGCACTTGATTCTTTTCTTTTTCTTAACGCATATTGCATCAAGGTTTAGGGTGTTAAGGTTTTGGTTTCTTTGCTGCTTTTATCTCTTACAAGCTTCATGAGTTAATACATCTTTTGTGACTTTAAAAACAACCGAGATCTCTGCGGAAAGTGATAAACTTCTAACAGTTTGAATTTTTTGTTCTTGTAGAAAATTAATGTCACTTCTTCTCAGGACGCAGCAAAAGCTGTTCCCTATTCTTTTGGAGGCGAACCTGCAAATCTCCCCAAACCACCATCTCATTCACTGGGAAATAATAAACCTGTACTTCCATCGATCTCAATAGCCAAGCCATTCCAAAAATGGGCAGTCCCTTCGGGTACCAACGCTGGCTTCACATTCCCTGTCTCTTCATCTGAAGGAGCAACATCATCCGAGCCCACAACTCCATCAATCATGCCATTCACAACAAGCCCAGTTCCAAGTGGTGGTATTGCCGTAACAAGTCATCATGGAGCAATAAAGGATGATGAGATTCCTCAATATAGTTTCAACAGTAAGAGAAGGGATAATAAGTCGCCGCTGGTCTTTGACTTTCCTTCTGGGAGCGAAGAGGTGTTAAATGAGGAGGATAATGCAAGTTTAGGTATCGAATACACATTTGGGTCTGAAAAGACGGAGAGAATACCGTTCGGCTCAGCAGGAAGTGATGGTGTTTGCTGTTAACAAACAAGGACGATGGTCTCTTGTTTCTTGTAACTTTTCCAATCTCTTAGTTTTACTTTTTTTTTTTTTTTTCCTTATTGTGAGAGTAGAATTTTTTTACCTAGAATCATGTGTTTTGATTTTATATTCATTTTGAGATGATTGTTTTTTTTGTATCTGATTTTTTAATCATCAATCAGGATTGTTCACCTATACGATCAAAATAAAATTAAAAAGGTCGATTATATAGAATCATGTGTTTAAATTTTGCAACTCTCTGGGTTCAATTAGAGAGAGTGGAAAAAACATGTGCCACGTAAGTATCGTCCCCGCGTATTAGCCACAATTTCGAAGGCACAGCAAGTTAAAGAAAGATTCTCTTTGCCCAGACGAACGCTCGTGTGTGTGTGTGTGTGTGTGTGTGTGGTGGGTGTTACTGATCTTCCTTGATAAGTTTTTTTAACCACAGGGGGTTTGTTATCTCCTCATGTGCTCGATTCATGCTAGATTTCAGGTTTCTCAGCCACAATGGAACAGAAAGAAGAACACCCGATCTCTATTTCTACTCAATCCCAACTCAAAATTCGCCTTCTTTCCTCGCGCGGTTTCTTCTTCTTCTTCGGACAACAACGATGGTTCAGTTTCATCTTCCAGACAAACAGTGTATTATATCACTACTACTACTACTACCTATGTCTATCTCTTACAAATCGTATACCATTCTCCACTCTTTGTACTCACATTGATGGGATTTTTCCTTTTTTTTATGCCCTGCTTTGAACAGCGACAGATAGGTTATGATCCTTCAGAGGAACTGTTTGGTGTTGATTTCAAGCCCAGGTAAGAGTTTCCAACACTTGAAAGTGAATTCACCCGTAAGGTCTCTTGTGAGAATACGATCAATTTGGTGATGGTTGGTTTATTCAGGATCATATCTGGTGATTCCCGCGAACCAAGGTCATGGTTTGGTCCAAACGGTCAGTACATTAGAGAGCTTCCATGTCCAACTTGTAGAGGAAGAGGTTATACTTCATGCTCAAATTGCGGAATCGATAGGTCTAGATTGGACTGCCCTCAATGCAAAGGAAAGGTACTTCAAAAAGCGTTTTGTGAGAGACTTCAAACTCTTGCGTTACAATGTTATTGAACTTTGCTCTAAAATTTTGTGTAGGGCATAATGACTTGTCTCAGATGTTTGGGAGATTGTGTCATATGGGAAGAATCCATCGATGAACGACCTTGGGAGAAAGCTAGATCCAGGTAATGTTATTCTAGACTACTAAATCTCATTTTTGTTCATTCTTTGACTACTAAATCTCTTCTCTCTTTTTCTTTTTCTGCCACAGTTCTCCATTTAGAGTAAAGGAGGATGATGAGGTTGATAATCTAGATATAAAGTTCAGTAAAAGGAGAAAATCGAAGCGGATTTACCAGTCACCGACTCCTGAAGTTGGACAAAAGATCAGCCGATCTCTTAAAGTTAGTCTTATTCATGTATTCCTCCTCTTCATGAAATCATCATACCCTATCCATGGTGTATTGTTATAGTCAAGTCTAAATATGGTTTTATTATAGAGTCTCAATGCCAAGACTGGACTTTTTAGTAAGCGAATGAAGATTATACATCGTGATCCTGTCCTTCATGCTCAAAGGGTAGCTGCAATTAAGGTCTGTCATAAATTCCATTTTTGTTTTGCAACTTTTGGTTTTGTTTACTTGAATCTGCTTAGTGTTATTTGTGCTCTAGAAAGCTAAAGGAACACCAGCTGCTAGAAAGCATGCATCAGAATCTATGAAATCTTTCTTCGGTAACCCCGAAAACCGAGAACAGAGAAGCTTATCCATGAAAGGTAAATATCAGTTCTTAGTAGAAATTCAGAGTTTAGCTCAGTTTAGTACTCTTTTTCGTTCTGCAACTTTCTCTGCTTACATTCTCTAATTAATGTGGTACGAATTAGGTTGAGACTTTGTTACTTAAGGTAGCAATAGTATATATCTTTGGATATCATTGGCGCTTACACTGTTAATGTGAGATACCATGTTGTTTCAGAGAGAAACTGTAGATATATATAGGTTTTGATTTTCCTTTTATGGTGACAGTTTCTTGTGCAAGTGCAAGCCAGGAAATGGTAAAAATTCATTTTGTGTTGTTTCAGGAATTAAATTTTACTGCAAGAAATGCGGACAGGAAGGCCATAGAAGCCATTACTGTCCAGAACTGGGCACTGATGCGGACAAAAGAATTAGATGTAGGCTTTGCGGTGATAAAGGTCATAACCGAAGAACCTGTCCTAAGTCGAAACCAAAGGTCACTAAAGGCATTTCCACAAGGTATCACAAATGTGGAATATGCGGTGAGAGCGGTCACAACAGCAGAACATGCCAGAAACTGACCAGAGTGAAACTCAGTGGCCGTGTTGGCGATTCTGAGGAAGATGGTGTTGGTAAAGTCAGAGGAGGCTATGCTTGTGGGTTCTGCAAGAAAAAGGGACATAATGTAAGAACTTGTCCAAGAAAACAAGTTTCAGACAGTGATTCTTGTTTAGAGCAAGAAGGTTCTTGAATCTTGATCATGTGTCTTTGGATTGGTTAGGCTTTTGTTTTACTCTTGAAACAGAAATAACCAATCTCACACTGCTTATAGGCCCTTCTTAGAATCGGATTAATCAATCACTTTGGTCCTTGATCGGTTTTTGGCCAATTTTTCAAAACTCAACAAGTCTGACGCGACTTTGACCCCTTTTGGTTTCGGTTTATGACCGCATTCGTAATTCTTTTGGGTTGATTTTTATTGAGCACGACCAGAGTTGGTGCCAACGGACCCACGCAAAGAAAGAGGGATCGTTCATTGACAATATCGACCCTAGAAATTTCTTAAATGTTATCCATGTATAACAAATTGCCTAGATGGCTAGATGTCGACGTACATTAACACGTACCTAATAGTTCAGCCATATCCATTGACATTTAACTCTCTTGTTTCTTTCAAACATTATTAGTATCCTTACTATTCAACGATGCCCTTTACCACCACCGTGTTAACTGTTATTATTAGAATTTTATTTTTAATGTGAACACTAAAATATCGAAGGCTAATAATTTAATCACGTTTTTTTTTTAACTTGATTAAAATTTTATTATGGACTATTTTTTTTAACACGCGCTAAAAATAACAATTGTGGACAAAAAAAAAAAACCTTAGCAGGCAAAGATTGACTGACCAAAAGGGATAAAATCTAAAGTTGAATAATTCAAAGACACACCACGTAACGCGTCTTCGCGTATCTTTCGTAATTGACCCCTTGTGAACAACCTCTCCTTTATTGTCCTATAAATAGTTTGCAAGACTTTTTTGAAACCATTACAAACACACACAAAAATCAAAAGGGTCATTTAAAATTTTTTAAAGAGACGACATACAGATATAGTTTAAATCGACCAAGAAACGATTAAAGGGGTGACCTGAGTCCTTTCAACACAAAAAAAAAAAAACAAAATGGCCGGAGTTTTCAAAACGGTTACGTTTTTGGTTTTGGCTTTTGCTGCCGTTGCTGTATTCGCTGAGACGGAGGACCACGATGTTGGTGGTGATACCGAGTGGACGAGACCTATGGACCTCGACTTCTATACTACCTGGGCGGCCGGTAAAACTTTCAAAGTAGGCGACGAGCTCGGTGAGTTTTCTATTTCTTTGTTTCTGTAACTGTCGATTTTTCCGATCATGTCGGTGATGTTACTTCTTTGGTTCTATATATATAATTTTGAGCATATTTGAACTACATAAAAAAAAAAGATCAATTAAGTTTCCACCGACTGATGTTGATAGTGTATATTCAATCATTGGCTACGCGCAAGAGATCATAGTTTGTTAAAAAACTAATGATATTATAACTTTTTGATATTTTTATTACAGAATTTAATTTCGCTCCTGAAAGGCACGATGTGGCAGTTGTAACAAAAGATGCATATGATAACTGCGACAAAGAGAAACCCACAAGCGTCATGACCGTTCCTCCGGTCAAAATCAGGCTAAACACCACTGGACCACAATACTTTATCTGCACCGTCAGTGACCATTGCCGCTTTGGTCAAAAACTCTCTATCAATGTAGTTGCTGCTGGTGCTACAGGAGGAGGTGTTACTCCAGCTCCAGGTGCTCGTGGCGGTGCTTCTCCTGCACCAGCTGGGGCAACCCCAGGTGCCGGAGGAGCCACCACTCCCCCCACTGCTGGCGGGACCACAACACCTTCCGGCTCTAGCGGAACCACCACTACTCCAGCTGCTGGAAATGCCGCCGCTTCTTCTTTAGGAGGTGCTACTTTCTTGGTCGCTTTTGTTTCCGCTGTTGTTGCTCTCTTTTGAGTTCACACACTTGAAACTTTTTAGTTAATCAATATGTGTTTGTTTTATACCTTATACTCTCCTTAATTCTATTACAGTCATGTACGTATTTTTATTCTTTTTGAGAGAATAAAGACTTGTTTTCAAGTCATTATATAAACGTCTTATACTCTGTGATTAGTATGAGTTCGATATGTGATTATTCTGTTGCCAAAAAAAAAAAAAAAGAAGAAGTGGTTTTCCACATCATTGAGATGACTTCTATATATTATTACCACATTTCATAAAACTTTTCCATCTTTTTGATCCAGTTTGTCTAGTTTTCATGTATGATCTCAGACAAAATTTGCCTTCACAATACTTAAATCACTCACGAATTAATCCCAAACATGAACCGAAGTTAGAAATATATAAAGACACATATGTTAATCTAATTCAATACCAATATGGTGTTTTTGTTTCGGTGTAGCTAGGGAGACGTTTCTCACCTATATTCACAGTTTTAATATAGTATGTCCGTACGTTCTAAGTAGTAAGTACGACATACGACCACAAACTTCCACAATAATTCGACACGTGTCTGATTGACGTGAATTTAGAAAAACCATACACTTGTTTAGTTGTTTTGTAGTCTTTGTTTTGGTCAAAACACTTAGCTTGTTTTGTTTTCAACAACATGATGCATGTCATTTTCCCCTTAATATAATGTGTAAGCATGATAAGTTCCAGTGGTTATACCAAAGTCTTCGGCAATTACACTGTTCCTTTTTTTTTTTCAATAATTTAAGTTGTTTGATTTTTATAGTGTAGCTACGATATTCGATAAGACCTATATATGACATAGAGTTCCTGAAATAGCAAGTCTTGGCTTTACCAAAGTAAGAACCTGTAGAAAAATAAAGGTGGTTCTAAAATCTACAGAGAGATCTTGTTGGTTTAAAACTATAAAAAGATTCAAAACTCCGGTGCTAATTTAATTTAATTTTGTTGGTTGACGGGTTAATTCAATTTCTAGATAGACGAAATGAGAAGTTTATGTGCAGAATGATTTTATAGTAGCTTAATTATTAATTATATGATGTCACACAATTGTACTTTTGATTTTGTCACTGAATACCCATCGGAACTCTTTTAAATCTCAAATCTAATTATATATATAAGTGTAAAGCAAAGTTTGATCACATTTCATATGTAATTAATATTTGATATTTTTAGACATATAATAATAGTTTTTTCTCAAACTAATCTCAATCTACAGTTCATTGAAGAAAACATTGTATGGAAGAGACCATAGGTTAATCAAGCGACACTTTAATCTATCAAGAGAAAGACAGATAATCAAATCAAATGAAAGCAAATAAACATCAATCACATGCAAAGAGTGTTCATTAAGCAAATTAGCTAATTTTCTTTTAAATTTATTTTATTATGTTACTTCATTTTTTTTAAAGAAAATATTTTTGGTAGTGTAAAAAATAAGAGAGAATAGAGTTGGCTATGACTATGTGTAATAAGAGAAACAAAAACAAGCCTTCCATGACTGTGCCATTAAGAAAGTAGCTTTGTTTTCAATCCCAAACTGTCAAAGTCTCTCTTCACCTCTCAAGATTAATCAAACATTTATCTCTCTCTCTCTCTCTCTCATCAATGTTGCTTTAAAGCCAATGCTCCTCTTCTTGTTCTTCATATAAACCACATATCCTCTCCTCCACATCTTAACAATTTCATACCAAAACCCTAAAATTGAGAAAGAGTACTGAGAGAGAGAGAGAGAGAGAAAGATGGGTAGAGGAAAGATAGAGATAAAGAGGATAGAAAACCCAAACAACAGGGTGGTGACGTTCTCAAAGAGGAGGACTGGGTTGGTCAAGAAGGCTAAAGAGATCACAGTTCTTTGCGATGCAAAAGTTGCTCTCATAATCTTTGCGAGTAATGGTAAGATGACTGATTATTGCTGTCCTTCCATGGATCTTGGTGCTATGCTGGACCAATATCAGAAGTTATCTGGCAAGAAACTATGGGATGCTAAGCATGAGGTACTAGCTCTCTCTCTCTATCTCTCTCTCTCTCTTTATAATCTATAGTTTATTTGTCTCAAATAA
Organism: Camelina sativa; assembly: GCF_030686135.1. Taxonomy (NCBI): domain Eukaryota; kingdom Viridiplantae; phylum Streptophyta; class Magnoliopsida; order Brassicales; family Brassicaceae; genus Camelina; species Camelina sativa. The sequence goes on from NC_141892.1 coordinate 8,333,705, forward strand.
TATTCCATGGCCAAAATCATGAAATGGGTTTTCTATTTCTTTGCCAAAAACATGTCAAAAGACCCTTGAATTTTTAACCCTAGATGCAGATCTACTATTAGCTAGTGTTTTGTCTCAAAAACAAATATTCTGAGCTAGATATAATATATCATCATGAAATGAGTTATTTAATTTTCTTTTCCTAAAAATATGTCAAAGGAGAAAAACCTCGAACCCTAGATGCAGATCTACAAAGGTTTCTTTGTGTGTGTAGCCTTCCAAACTTCTTCATTGATTTTCTTGTACTCCACAAGACATGGAACCACAAAACATGGAAGTTATTCTTTTCTTTTGTTCGTGCTTTATTTGTAAGATCTTCAATATATACTACAGATCTAGAGTACATCTAATCATGTATTACACCAACTGTGTTTTCATATATTAAACATTTAAACGAGTTAGATTCAATTTTTAGGTTATTGAGAGAAAATCTGGGATGTGATATAAATGAGAATATTTGAACAGTTTACTGATTTTACATTGTGCGTGACTTTCAAAACTAATTGAAAACTGGGAAAATATACTTTCGATAATTAAAAATTAATTTTAATTCAGATATTATTATATTAATTCTGACAATCATAGGTTAAGCTCTAACAAATGAGATATATCTCTATAGAGTAATAAGCATACAGAGGGCTGTATACCATTTATGTGTATGCATAGAAAGATGTCAATATATATATGTGTGTTACTGTTCTATATGTTCTGCATGAAACATGAACAGAGAGAGACGAGACTTTTCATTATTAATCAGATCTGTTTCTTAAATTTGTTTAGCATATAGACAAGTTTTTTTTTTTTTTTTCTGTGATGTAAATTCTTAAAATCTACTAAATGCTCATCTAATACATATATATATGCTGAATAACATTGGTCTCCAGAACCTCAGCAATGAGATTGATAGGATAAAAAAAGAGAACGATAGCTTACAACTGGAGCTCAGGTCAGTCGATCACCCTTCAGTACAGTGCCATATCTTTACGGAGGTATCTTGATAGAAGTAATCTTGCTAAGTACTGAATATAAATTGTGAATACAGGCATTTGAAGGGGGAAGACATACAGTCTCTCAACTTAAAAAACCTGATGGCTGTAGAGCACGCCATTGAACACGGCCTCGACAAAGTCCGAGACCACCAGGCATGTGTACATAGATCTCTACGTTCATTCATTCATACACATGTATATATGTATAAATACATTCAAACATTTAACTCTTATTTGGTCTGCTTAATTGTCACAGTCGGAGATCGTCATGACAAAGAGAAGAACTGTGAGCATAATATAACAATTCATATTGTTTACTACTTAGCTTTCGGACTGAAATATGTATAAATGATTACATCTTTTTTTTTTTTTTTTTTTTGTACAGGAGAAGATGATTGTAGAGGAGAATCGGCAACTCCATTTCCAGCTGGTACGTATGTAAATTAATATAAGGCTTTTGCGTATGATATTTGGTTTGAAACTATTAGTACGTATGTTTGTGTTTTGAGAAATATGGATATATATATATATATATATATATATATGGCATTTTGGAAATTGCAGCAACAACAGGAGATGGCTATAGCTAGCAACGCAAGAGGAATGATGATGAGAGATCATGATGGGCAATTTGGATATAGAGTGCAGCCGATCCAGCCAAATCTTCAGGAAAAGATTATGTCCTTGGTCATCGATTGATCATCGAGATTTATAATCTCATCATCAAGATTTATAATTTCCGTGGTCCTTTTAATGTGTCATTATGTATCTGTGTGTTGTATTAATCTCGAGCCACATCGTCTATACTCTATCGGAGTCGGACTTGTTGTACTTAATTATGCTATATGTGTGTTGTTTGCTTAATTATATGACCTAGCTATATGTATTGGTTTGTATGGTGTGCTTAAACGTTTGGAACTAACTGCATGTGTGTGTGTGTTAACTAATTAATTATTCCTTGTTCAGCTATTTATGAATTGATATTAATGAAGAAAAAAATATTTTAAAGTTGTAATTGGCTTCTGAATATTTGTTACACATGTACTACGTACTATAATGTGTTAAAACCATCATTTATTTAATCTAAGTTGGAATCTATAATATGAAAGTTGGCTAATTCTCTCCCTCAGCATACCACATCTGACACCTAATTTAAAATAGCTAGCTAATCAAAATATAACAATTAATACAACTCAAATTTTTGAATGTTAATTATTTTCGGTTTCACGTCATTTTCTCTTTGTTCGTAAGTCTCTGACACACCAAATCAAAAAAAGTAAAAAGTCTCCCTCTTCTTCTTCTTCACACCATAAGCTTTTCTTCCTCAACCCATAGAGAGAGAAAGAGAGTAGCGGCTGATGTGTTCACGTTGTAACAGACATTTCGTGTATCACCACCAACATATCCTTTATAATTGTCTCAAACAAGAGCGTAATTGTAATTGATTTGCCACCATTTTCACCTGAAGTAGAAATGTAATACATTTGGAGAATTAGGCTCTCTCTCTCTCATCTCCTCTTTCTCTCTTCTTTGAATATCTCTCTTTGATGTTCCAATTTCAAATCAATTTTCTATCACAAAACTAAAGAAGAAGTTTTTGAGACGGAAGTAATTTGAGTAGAAGCAAAACCAAATATGTCTCTTTTAAAGTTAGTTTCCGCGATCAAAGATTTTCACCCAACTCACAAACTTGGCGAAGATGGATTTGGACCCGTCTTCAAGGTACCCTCAATTCTGACATGCCTGATCTTTTAAGTGTATCTTTGACCATTTGTTGTTTGTAAGTTTTTTGTGTGTGGTCTGTATTGTATTGATTCATTATCATTTCCTACATTTTTGTCTGATATTTTAGTGTAGCAACTCTTAGTACAATAGCTCGATCCAGAATATTGGATATGATGCGATTGGGTTGAAAATTGCTATGGTATGTTACCGTTGAGGTTCTTTAGGGTTTATGATTAGGGTGTATGCATGTAGCCTTATCGCATATTAGAATCAACCTCACTTTTTCAATCTAAAGTTAAATTAATAACATAACACAAAAATCTCACAAATCTTTTCAAAAGCCTCTCGATGTTGGCCCGGCTCAAGGGGGTGGCGGGAGGGGCAAAATCCAAGGGTCCACTCCAAAATTCAGAAAAAAAAACCTTTGAACAAAGGGCACAAAAAAAACTGTGAAAGAGGTTTCAAAAATTTAGTTCACCTAGGGCCTAAAAATATTGAGACGAGATGTTGGTTAGTGAAGTTTGTTTGTTTTTGTGAGGACTATTGCTTATTATTTTCAAGTGGATTATACATATTTCTTTAGATGATGTAATTTTGTATTTGAGTGTTTTTATTAGTAGTTGTTGTTGTTGCAACTGCTCTATGTGGAACTATTGCGGTTGAAAAGAAGGTGTTTGATATTGTTATTTCTGCGGTTGTCGAGAAGAAGGAATTGGTATTCTACTATTCTTCAAACATCTATTGCAGAGTATGAAACATTGGTTGAGGCGACTGCTATTAAACACACATAATTTAAAAATTTACACAAAACATCCTATAAATAAATGTTAAAAGACAAAAATACAAAACAAAAAAAATTAACAGCACAAATGAAAACAACAACCCGCGCATAGCACGGCCACCTACCTAGTACAATTAAAAAATGGTATAGGTGAAACCGCGTGAAAGTGTTATACAATAGTAAATTAGTAATGTCGTCCCTAATACCATTCAAAAAAAAAAATCGCCGACTAAATGTTGGATACAGACTTGAGACCGGATGGAGGACTGACAAAAAGGTGGAGATATAGAAGTCGCCAAATAGCGATGGTCGGTGAGTACTTCTTAATATCCCAGTGACGACTACATGAGTAGTTGGAGATGATATTTTTGTTCGTTATCGCGATAATATATGGGTAATCGACCAAAATAATATCTGACAAAACCTTATCCGCCAACTAATGTAAGATGTACAACATGGACGGATAAACAAACCCATTGGGTCCAGTTAAGACAAAACTCTCTAAACTTTTTGTTCGCTCGTAAGAAAAAAAATACCAACAAGTGGATTTGCTTTCTCCCAATCACTTTCCGATCCAAATCACCCGTTGCGAGCGAATCATGCATCTCCGAATATTTCGTTTTCTGTAAATTATTACTAGTAATTATAATAAATACAGCGAACAAAGAGACAATAAAAACGACAGAAAACATCAAATTATTCGAGTTTCGTGAAGTACTCTCTATCTATCTCTTTTTTTTAATAAGTTTTAATTTTATAAAATGAGAGAAAAAAAAATCAGGGGACTTGGTGGCACCGCACAATGATCGATATCTGGTTGAAGCAAGTTGAGATCAGCGAAGATAATTTAGCCACTTGTATGAAGATTCCTGTCTATTTGCACCCTTTCGATTTTACAAATTTTCTATTTTCATATTCTGGGCGAACAAGTTGATCTGTTGATGTCAGTCTATTTTCATATTCTTAAATTATATTCTCAAATTACATAAACTAATAACCAAGGGACATTAACATAAGTTCTACAATGAGCTTCATAGTTACTTGACATGGTATTTGTAACATATATAATCATTTACATTTAATAGTACTATATATGAGAGAATAGGAAATATTGGAAGTACAGAAAAATACCATGCAACAGGAAAGTTTACAAAGTATTTGGGATAAAAAAAAAAAAAGCAATAAAAACCATTACAGAAGACGACTATTTGTCAATAGTCATATTTTTGGTTACAAGATACAAGAAAATTTATAATTTTAGATTTTTGGTAGGTTGAAGAAAAATAATACAATAATTACGTCTCGTGATAAGATATAAGAGCCTATTATTATCCGGTGACACGATGACACGTAATAAAGTCGTGGAAATATATCTTTTTTGAATCCTTAAAAACATAATAAAATATCTTTAAAAATATCGAACCAACACGCCGCGCGTGCCAATAGAAACCTTATTATCCTACGTGGCAAACTCATCCTCCCTTTTTTTTTTTACTTGTCAACGGTCAACTATAATATCATTCTATCTTTGTATCATCTGTCACCAACAAAACAAGAAAAATATTTGGGTTTCTCGATTTCGTTTTGACCCAACCTTACGCTAAAAATTGATATTTTCATCCCTCAAGCTTTTTAACATGAAAGCTTTCTGTAAATATTTGAAAATTGAATAGTATTATCATGTGGTAAGATTTATGAAAAAAAAAAAGAGATTACTTGCAGTTCTTGCACGATAAGAAAGAAACAATCACAAGAAACACAAGACGTGTCAAAAGAAAAGTACTTAAAATGTAAAATCGAAAAAAGAAATATTTATTAATTACTATATACTACTAATAATTTTTTTTTTTTTTTTTTGACAATAGTACTACTAATAAATTTTATAAATGTATGTAATTAGACCTTTGGAATCGGATAAAAAGAGTTAAAAAAGATTTCCCTGAAACTCGTAAAAATATTTCATTCACACGATTTCCCAAAACAAGGAAGAAACAGAGCAACAACAAAAATAAAAATGGCGTCACAGACTTGCTACAATGGAATCTACCGTATAAAAAGGGTTCATCCTCTTCTGATCAACTACTCTCTCACATCTCCAACTCCATTATCCTCTTCTTCTTCTTCTCTTTCTTTCAAATCCAAACCTCACACTCCTCTCCCATCACACTTTCGTATTCGTTTCAGGCATTGTTGTTCATCTACTCGTGCGTTTCAGTTTTGTTCATATAAGGTACTACTTCTCTTTCTTCTTCAGATCTCTTTATCCATGGGAGATTACATAAACTCTCGATCTCTAAAATTTGTGATTTATTATTATTATTATTATCACAGAGAAACGAGGCAGCATCGTCGTTCAAGACAAGGTACAGAGAAGAAGAAGAAGAAGAAGATATGACGATTAAACCGGCGGTTCGTATCTCCAATGGGAATCTAATCATCAAAAACCGAACGATTTTAATCGGTTTACCAAACAATGTCATCACGACGTCAGCATCGGAGGCTGGACCGGTCGAAGGAGTCTTCCTCGGAGCGGTGTTCGACAAAGCACAGAGCAAATACATCGTACCGATCGGTACGTTACGCGATTCCCGGTTTATGTCTTGTTTTCGGTTTAAGCTCTGGTGGATGGCCCAGAGAATGGGCGAAATGGGCCGAGACATCCCTTACGAGACGCAGTTCTTATTGGTCGAGAACAACGGTGGATCTCACCTCGAGCCTGACGGAGCTGACGGCGTCGAGAGTAACCAGAAGCTTTACACCGTCTTCTTGCCGTTAATCGATGGATCTTTCCGTTCGTGTCTTCAAGGAAACGTTACCGACGAGGTTGAGCTCTGTTTGGAGAGCGGTGACGCCGACACTAAACGGTCGTCGTTTACTCACTCTCTGTATATTCACGCCGGCACGGATCCGTTTCAGACGATCACGGACGCTATTCGCACCGTTAAGTCGCATTTGAATAGTTTCCGTCAGCGTCACGATAAGAAGCTTCCAGGGATCGTTGACTACTTCGGGTGGTGTACTTGGGACGCGTTTTATCAAGAAGTGACTCAAGAAGGCGTCGAGGCTGGTCTTGAATCTCTAGCCGCCGGTGGAACGCCGCCGAAGTTTGTCATTATCGACGACGGGTGGCAGTCCGTTGCGAGTGATGACACCGTCGAAGAGAAGACAGAGTCGCCGGTGTTTCGGTTGACCGGGATCAAGGAGAACGCTAAGTTTCAGAAGAAGGATGATCCCAAAGTTGGGATTGAGAACATTGTCAAGATAGCTAAAGAGAAACATGGTTTGAAATATGTTTACGTGTGGCACGCGATAACGGGTTACTGGGGCGGGGTTAGACCCGGGGGAGAGTACGGATCTGTGATGAAGTATCCGAATGCTACAGAAGGTGTGGTGGAGAATGACCCGACGTGGAAGACTGATGTGATGACGCTTCAAGGGTTGGGTTTGGTTAACCCTAAGAAGGTGTATAAGTTTTACAACGAGCTTCATAGTTACTTGGCTGATGCTGGTGTGGACGGTGTGAAGGTTGATGTGCAGTGTATATTGGAGACTTTGGGTGGTGGGTTAGGTGGTAGGGTTGAGTTAACGCGGCAGTTTCATCAAGCTCTTGACGCCTCTGTTGCAAAGAACTTCCCTGATAATGGATGTATTGCTTGTATGAGTCACAATACGGATGCTCTATACTGCTCGAAGCAAGCTGCGGTGATTAGAGCATCGGATGATTTCTACCCACGAGATCCGGTGTCTCACACCATCCACATAGCCTCTGTTGCTTATAACAGTGTGTTTTTGGGAGAGTTTATGCAGCCTGACTGGGACATGTTCCATTCCGTGCACCCTGCTGCAGAGTACCATGCCTCTGCTAGGGCCATCAGTGGTGGACCTATCTATGTCAGGTGTGGATCATGGAACCTTACTATATCTATACTTGCTCTTGTTTATTGAATTGTAAACTTACATCGATACATGTTTCTTTTCTTGGTGAGTAGTGATGCTCCTGGAAAGCACAACTTTGAGCTTCTAAGAAAGCTTGTGTTGCCTGATGGATCAATCCTTCGTTGTCGATTACCTGGTAGACCAACCCGTGATTGTTTGTTCGCAGATCCTACTCGTGATGGTGTCAGGTAAGCTATAAAGACAAATTATTCACATTTTTGATTGCTCATTTTCTTTACTGAGTCTTGTTTTGGTTTCAGCTTGCTAAAGATATGGAACATGAACAAGTACACTGGAGTTCTTGGCGTCTATAACTGTCAAGGAGCAGCTTGGAGCAGCACAGAAAAGAAAAACATCTTCCACCAGACAAAAACTGATAGCATCACTGGCTCCTTTCGTGGTCGTGATGTGCATTTAATATCTGAGGCCTCCACTGATCCAACAACCTGGAATGGAGAATGTGCTGTTTACTCCCAGAGCAGAGGTGAACTCTGCGTTATGCCATACAATGTGTCTCTTCCAATCTCTCTCAGAATCAGCGAGCACGAGATCTTCACGGTGAGCCCCATTTGTCATCTGGTTGATGGTGTATCTTTTGCCCCAATCGGTCTTGTAAACATGTATAATTCGGGAGGAGCTATCGAAGGACTAAGATATGAAGTTGAGAAGAAGAAAGTGGTAATGGAAGTTAAGGGATGCGGTAAATTCGGATCTTACTCATCGGTGAAGCCTAAGAGATGCGTTCTTGAGTCAAATGAGATCGCGTTTGAGTATGATTCCTCCTCTGGTTTGGTTACCTTTGAGTTGGACAAGATGCCTATAGAGACCAAACGATTACATGTGATCGAACTAGAGTTATGAAGAGTGATTTAAACATAAACAATTCATTATACAGAAACAGTCTTAAAACTGTTTTAAGTAATTTATTATATGCAAACTTTTGGTTATTGTTGTAGCTGCTTTCGATGTTGTACTGTTCACGTTCTTGTTCTATACCAATATTCATCCCCCAAAAACCAGAATATGTAGAATCACAAAGGCAACCTCACGTTAAGTCTTCTCAACCAAACAGAGTGAAGAAGCATTTGAAGCATGTCAAACGGTTGTGAAGGTCTGTTGAGCACGAAATGTCTCTGGACCTGCAAAACCCTTCTCTGCAAGACCCTGTAGCGTCTCCAAGACACGTTCTTTAGTATGGTTTTTATCTCAGGGATCTTCTCAGAGGGAACATGAATGGTGAACTTAGTCCAATCAAGAACGTCTGAGAAGGGCAAGGCGTAGTGATCAGAGATGATGACAGGGACGCAGCCTAAGTTAATAGCTGCAACAACTCGAGGGCTAGCTACTTCGTAGCCACTAGGACAGAGACAAAACCTTGCCTTGGACATGAGCTTGAAGTAATCTTTGTTTTTAGACAAGTACTCGTGGACTTGGACCTCCTCGTCTTTGTCTTTCCAATGCTGCAGTAGAATCTTGCGGATATAGCCGTGTGAGCCGCCTGCGAAGAAAGCAAGGATGGGTCGGTCATGGCCGGAAGAGTTGGATAACTGAGGTGGTCCCAGCTTTCCACTGGGGATGTTGATCTCCGGGATTGAGACGTCTCGTTGGGGTTTAAAACCTTCTGATGTGTTGGCGTTGCAGAGAACTCTTATCATGTTTTTCAACAGCTCCGGGTTCGCTCCTGAGACGTCTGGTGCCTGCAACACGCGCGTCTTGAAAATGTTACAGTTTTAGTATCAAAATTACAAAAATAAGTACGGTTCCAGAAACAAAACAAACCCAGTCATGGCAAGAAACGAAGAAATGGTCGGCTCCGAGGCTTCTGTTCCAATAAGGATACTTGTGAGCCACAACATTGACATAGTCAAGAAAAACTTTGTGAAGTTGTTCCCTCGAGTAGGTAACAAGTGGGCGGTATAAGTAATGAACAACGTTGGCGATGCTGACAGGGAGGAGGAAAGCGTGAGCCTCCTCGGGGTGGCTAGCCGCGAACGGGCTCATGCCTCTCTCGATCTCGTCCACGAATTGGCCTTCAATGCTGTATATGTTGTTCATTGAACCCATATGTACTAAAGGTGTCTCACCTTCTCTGTACACCCACACTTTGAATTTCTTCTCCATCTCTATATGGCTTCTGCTCAATTTATAAGCAAAAATGTTGTTGGCTTAATTAGGTTGAAATCGATATCTGACAATATATTGAATTTTCATGCATGTAACAGTATGGTTTCATGTCTATTTGAAATTAGTGTTCAATCATAATTCATAAACACAGTAAAACACAACATAACCAAAACTAATTGTGAATAACAATTTTATTTGTAAAACGTGCAAAAGGTTATAATTTTAAAAAGTCAATAAAAAGTAGGAACAAAGGTTGTAATTCGAAGATAACAGAGAGCTGTGACTACAATTACCAAAGCAGGGCTTTAAGTAGGTGCTACGTTTCTCCTTTACCCGCATACCATTGTGCATAGTATTTCATAGACACGTTGACTATATTTAACAATTAAATAAACTTTACATCTTTTTAAAATATCATACAGTTTACGCAATTCTTTTTAAAGGTACAATTTGCGTTAAGATTTTTGAGAAATATTCATTTGTGTATTCACTATACGCAGGTTAGTTTGTGTGTAATACTATAAGAAAAGCAATGTATGTTGAAGTAAAAAACAAAAAAAAATGAAAAGAAAAGAAGTATGAATACTTAAATTAGTCGAGTTTAACGAGACGATGAGAACTAAGGGACGAGGAAGAATTAGAATTATACCTCGCTTCCTTTCCCAAAGCAAACGAGTAAATAATTCAAGCAAAACGAATTTATACGTACTTTTTGAATATTTCAATTATGAAAGGATTAATTTTTGAAAAAAATAGTTTATACTAGTATTTAAACAAGAAATGTAATTTGATTGAAAATTATTGTAAATTTTAAATTTATCCTTGGCAACCCAAATAATAGATTGAAGGAGCAAACTATAGCTTTATAAATGAAAATTCTCATATATATCATTAGCACATCTTTGTTCAAAAAAAAAAATGAAAAAAATCATTAGCACATATGTGATATGATGATCATTAGCACATACATAGATACAGTTGGATCTTTTTTTCAGTCTATAGCTCAAGTTAATTGTCATATTATTATTTATTTATTTTAGGCAAAAATCTTATGAATTATTTCATACTAGCATGTAAAGTAACTTTAAAAAGTGAAAAAAAATGAAGGAACAAAAATTGGAGAAAACGGATGACAAAGGAAACAGAAACTCACTGATGAAATGCGTAAGCGTTTCTGTAAACGGCTCCACGAGGAATAAAAGCTTCTTTCTTGTCCGATGAAAAATTCTTCAACATCACGGCTTCACGTATGGCCGCTCTTGATTTCGCTAAATCTTCCTCGATTCTGTTCCTCTCCTTTCCTTTCTTATCACAACAAATGATAATACATTAATTCAAAAAAATCCACCGCTTAATTAAGTGAATGATATGATACAGTTAGAGATTAGTGGAAACATACATTTTGAGGTTGAGGACTCGAAATTAAGGTGAAGTTTGATGAGGCGATACTAAACTCCATGGACATGGACGATGAAGGAGACGGGGCGACGATGGACGTAGCATCGACGAATGAAGAGAGAACGTTTGCGTTTAGGTTTGGAGATGATGAGTGATGTTGATAAAAGAGGAGAAGGACAAGAAGAACAAGAGTTGGAGCTAGGGAGAACTTCATATTAACAAAATTTGATTGTATCATATTTTGTTTTCTAGTTTCTTGGGCAAAGTGACACATTTGGGGATTGTATTTATGTATTAGAGGAAGAAGATATGAGTTGTTTTAAAAAAAATATATATATTTTTCTATAACTCTACATAAATTATTAAAGTAGAGAATCCAAGTCAATTAAAAGGCTCCCAAATAAAACCATTAAAGGTAAAGTATTATAGGAGAAATGGAAACAAATAATACTAGGGAAGGAAACCGACGACTAATAGAGTAATTGAGAAGCTAATAACATTAATTTTGTATTTATTGCTTTGTAAAAATGCTTACCGGCCAAATCTAAAGTTAATTTTCAATTTTCATAGCCTCCGTGTTTGGGTTTGGCACCGTCGCTCGTTCATGGCATGCTTAATTTTAGGGTCAATTCGGATCCGGTTGGACGAAGAAAAACGAAAACCTTTTGTCTCCGTTATCAAATCGCCCGGTTCTCCCCAAACTGCTATAACCGGTTTGAGGCAGGTAATTTCAAATTTAAGTTGGTTAAGCGTAAACCGATATAAAATTTAGTTGAGATGTTTGGTCAATTTATGAATGTTGAAACAATTTAACAATAACATCACATTTGGGTTAAGAAGAGTTGATTCACGCCAAGTAAAACCTAAACTTGTATTTTCATCGAAGTTTTTGGAATTAGAAAAGAGGAGAATACTCTGATGGCAACGGAGGCTTTGAGGAACATTTGTGGTCAAAAACTCAAAATTTTCTCTTGTGTTTACATCTCACCAAAGTTTCAAAAAAGCTAGTTTTTGTCTTTATTGTTGTGTTTGCTTTTACAGTTAACAAAATGATTTTGCTTAACGTTCTAAAAGTGGTGAGTTCTTTTGGAGAACATAATTGAAAGCAAAAACAATTGAAGTAAATCATATACAAAAGAGAAATTATTGAAGGGCAAAGATTTGTTTTTACCATCAACTTCTCATATAGAAATGGACTTGTGAAAATTCATGCATATTCAACAGACTTGGCACAAGTAAAATTACAATTCAATATTATATAAAACAAATGGGTTATTACAATTTTGTTCACCTGCACGTACGAAACAAACAAATTAATAATAATACTATATAAAAGAATTACACATATGGTTTTAACAACCAACGTGGTCACGCCAGTCCAAAAACATGAGAGCAGCCGCATAGTGAGACAAAGCTCCCAACAAAACGAACACATGGAAGATCTGATGACTATGTCCCACACGATCAAACCATCCTGGTTTAAACCTTTCCGGCACTCTCCCTACATAGAACCCTGTACCAACAAGATAGAACACTGCCATAAGCAACTCGTACAGTAGCGTCACGTTCCTTTGCGGGTTTCCCCAGTTGACCACTAGCGCGTGAGAAGCTGGGACAATCCCAAAGAGCCCCATGGAGGCGAAGAGAAAAGCGCGAAAAGCTCTGTACTTGGGAGCGGAAAGTGATGGGGTGAAAAGTGTGATGATTGTGAAGATTCCCATGGAAGTGATGCCTGCGAGGTAGATGAAGTACCAACGAGGAGTACACTGGAAGACGTAGTAGATTGGTGGGAAGAAGGAAGTGATGATCATGGCGGTGATACCAGCATAGTCTATGCGTAGGAGCAAGACGTTAAGGTCTTGGGAGTGGCAACAGAAGATGTGGCAAATGCTGCTTGCGAGTAGGCAAAATATTGAGCCTCCTAAGAAGACGAAGAATGGCCACCTTGTAACATTCCCTGGACTCTTTGCATCCTATAATCATCAACATGGATATATATATACCATCATAATTAAGCCTATATAATCATTGACTTGTTTGAATATTTTACAAACATGTACTAGGTATAATGATAAAATAATATGTATGGCATTTTATTGATGAGTTGTTTGGAAATACTAAAGAAGAACTAGCTAGAATACTGTACATAGAAAAGTTAGAACGATGTCAAAATTAAAAAAAGTTATAAATTTTAATCTGTGATAATTTCTAGATACATAGATATGTTAATTTCATCTTTTATGCCTCAATTGATATCTAATATACCAAGAATTTCTATTCATAATCATCATAACAACCCAGTACTAAATAATTAATTAGGAAAATAAAATATCTTAATCAGAATCAGTTAGGTATCTATTTCTACTTGACACATCCACTTGACTAATCTGAAACTAGCATAGTTGTTGGATCTCGAGGGGTTAAATTGAAACTCAGACTGAACATCAGGTTATTAAAAACGAAATAGACATGATTGGTGATTGAATGACAACTTACCACTGGGAAGAATCCATCATGATGAATAATATTGGCGACGGTTAGTGCCACAAATAAGATGAAACCTATCACATGTCTGTCCAAAACAAAAACAAATGATTAGAAAAACCAAACAAAAATTAAACCAAAGGAAAAAACAAAATGAAATTAAAAGTGAAAATTTTGTTACTGACGTCCAAATGTTGAGAGACTCATTGTGAAAACTAAAGACGCTGTAGAAAGCATCTCTTATGGACCATTCAGCTCTGTAATAATTTAATATGTATTCATTGTCTTGCATGTAGTCCGGTAGCTCACAATACGACATTAAACCACGTTGTTTCATCGTCTTTTTTGGCGATTTTCTCCTCTTCCTTCTCTTTGTACCGCTGCTCTCATCTCCACCGTGATCTTCTCCAGGCACGATCTTGCTCTTGCTGTTGTTGTTGTTGCAGCACGAAACTGTTTCCGTTTTGTCTTTCTGACTATCTTGGTCCATATGAGCTCTCGAATGTCGATTCTTGAGACAAGAAGGCTTAATTCTTGATCTCAAGAGAAGATATGGTACCAGGACAAGATCTGAGATGAGATGAGAGGATTAAATATATAATGGGAAAAGAAAAAAGATTATTGTTGAAGTTACAATTAAAATGTGAATTTAAGTTTGGGGGAAGGGAGAGAGAGAAATAAGAGGAAGATGGGAAAATGTAAGGAAACAGCTACAACATTTAAAGACGAAACTTTAGTATGCAGGTAGAAGTTGGTGTCGTGTTTTCATCTTTTAGTTGTTAGTTAGGTTATCAATAAATTCTTCTTTTTTTTTAAAAAAAAGAAGAAAATAATTTGTTTTTCTTATTTTTTAGTTTTTTATTTTACAAGAAAAGTGTCTTTGTTTTACACTACTTTTCGAGATATGCAAAATCTTTAGAATGCGAAATAGAGTAAATTTAGACGATTTTAAGACCGACCAACTCAGAATTCACTACCGGCTTGTACCTCTTATACAAGAATGATACCATTTTACCCACCGGATCGTTTGTACTTTGTAGTAATACTTTTCTTGTAAAAAACAGGTACTCTTTTACTATGCGTCAATCAACATTAAATTCTGTGTGAACTAAAATTTGATGTAAAGGTTTACGTAACTTTAAATAGACGAGTTAGAAAATTTGCATTTTAATTTTTTAACATCATGACTGTCAAATTAAGAAATTCATACTTTTTCACAACATGTTATGAAATAATTGGGGTAAAGGAGGTGTCAAAGCTTTTTCCATCAAGTGGATGACAACAAAAATAATGATACTAAAAACAGACATGCAACAATTTCAAGTCATCCAAAAGAGTTATATGGAAAATGGAAGACCACAAAAGCCAAAATCATTTGAAAAGATATTAATCTTTCTTCTAATGAAATGTTGCAAAAAAAAAAAAAAAAAAATTAGTCATTTTCAAGGAGTTAACACTAGAAAAGGACTTTAGCTTTTCAATGCCTCTAGTAATAATGAACTTCGTGTTAATTAACTAAAGTGATGTTAAAACTTAAGACGAATATTATTATATCCACAAGGAATCATAAATCGTTTGTAACATGTACTTAATATATATATATTGCATTATTGGTATGCTGTTTGTGTAGCTATTAACAACATCTCAGTATCCCACAATTTTTGTTATGACGTATTTCTAAAATTAAAGTTGATAATGGCCATAGTTTGTAGCTATTATGGTGTTTTTAAAATCTGTGTTGGCTTAGCCTTTTTTGGAAAACATTAACAAGGAACGACTAAACGGCTTTTTAACTTTCTAAAAAAGGTCATTCCTGGGACACCCCCAAGAACAACGCAATCAGATACGCATTCTCTATTCACATTTCTTGGATAAATAGATTATAAAATACTAAATAAGAACTCATATATATAACTTGAGTCTCTGTTAAATATGGTTGAGAAGAAAATGACATTAGCTCTCAACATCTTTTGCAATCTTTAATTCAGGGTAAGTGCCATGTGTTTCCCATCTGTGTGGCTCTAATTATAGACAATTGTCGCCTAGCGACTCCTAATTATAATCAAAAGGGATGGTTTTATTTACTTTAAATTTTGTTCTGTTAATTAAATACCGGGAGCATCCTCTTTTCTTTTTATTATTATTATTTATTACAATACTTTGCATAAATTTAGTAAAATCCGGTGGGTGTCAAAAAGACAACCAGAAGAAGAATTTGGTATTTCCGGCAGCTTATGTACGACGAAGTAGTAAACAAACCAAACCATGTGGTCAATTGAAAAAGATTGTTCGCATTCGGTACCAACCATTGATGATTGGAATTCTGTTCCTCTTATTTCAGGCTCTCACTCCTTGATAAGCTCTAGTTTCTTCAGGGCATCACGAACGTCCGAATCTGCCGGTGCGTGAACCACGTTGCTGCTCTCTAAGGAGATCACATCGGTGAGAGGATAGCTCCGGTTAGCGTGCAAGGCATTGCTTGCGCTGCAAGACACACCCGTTAGAACAACGCTCTTGTGAAGCCCTCCGAGCAGCCCTTCGTAATCAGTGTCGCCTGATTCCCCCACAAGCACCGCCATTTTCGCCATGTCAATGCCCCACCGAACGAACAAATACCTGCTTCACCATAAAACCGTCGTTAAGGGAAATGCTCTGAAACAGAAACAATAGTTACTAGAATTGTACCACAACTTTTGTAGTTAATAAGTTACCTTAGAGCTTGTATACGAGAAGCCAGCACTGGTATCACGTTAATTCGGGTGCCATTCTGACTATAAACAACATGACAACGCAAAGCCTGGATTCTCAGCAGCTTCCGGAGCTCTCTTACTGGAGGTACCTGGGAATTAAAAAAAAAAAAAAAAAACATATGACTTTTAACGGAAAGCTAAAAAGATATGTGAAGACGGTCTTAATAGTGTTGCGCCAGGTTAAATTTACCGCTGCTGGCTTTTTGACAGTAAATGTGTAGCAGTAGTCAGTTGAAAGATGTTCAGCAAGAGTGACTATCTGCTCGTCCTTTTCAGCCTTTTTATCGTTAAGAGAAGATGCCCAACGGATCAAAGTCTTCCTCAGCCCTTCACCACCCCACCTATATTCAATATGGGAGTGGTAGTAAAAGTCAACAACAAAAGGACCGTCTTCGTTGTTGAGGGATGTGTAGTGAAGATCGCTGCCGCTATTGCATATGAAAGCGTCAAAATCATTAGGGTTTAAGCCCCCTGACACCAAGAAAGATTGTATCTCAGAGATCGTTAGAGATGTCGACAGTATGAATCCAACTGATCCATCAGCTCTTTCCTTTTCAACCGCATCAAGAATCCTTCTTGTAGCCTCTAGCGTGTCTTGTTCCCCATCAAAATCAAGAGCAATAACAACAATGAACTTCCTTCTCCGCACGGCCGGGAATTTTCCAGAGTTAACCTCTGACCTCTCCAGTGATCCCATTTTGCGGCTATCTTTGCCTTTAGACCAGTTTTGGACAGCAGCTTCGATTTTGCTCTTCCTGTCCATGGAGCTCCCTTCTTGGTTCATGTAATTATCATTCCCACTTCCGTCAAATGAAAACTTTAAGTTCAAGGATATATCTTGTATATCTCTCAAGGAATCACTAGGTGACTCGGGTTCTGAATTATCACCGCCATCATCACTTTGCCATTGCGGATGTCTTGGTTTGAAGCTGGTTATGCGAGATAGATAAGTTTTGCAGTGCTCTGGCCAAGAGAATTGGTGAATGTTCTTCAAACCGTTTTGGCGACACTTTGACCATAGGTGCTTATCAGCAACAAGCTTAAGAAGAGCTGCAGAAATAGACTGCTGATCATGAGGATCCACGAGAAGGCCATTGTCCAGGACCTGGAAAAAAAAAAATCTCCAAGTTACATTTTAGAACAAATGAGCAGGTATGTAATAGTCTTTGGGACTTCAATGTTTCATCGTAAAAAACATACCCGGTGTATATCTACAGGACCACCATTTTGTGTAGCAACCATAGGCAAACCATGAGCCGCAGCCTATAAGGAAAAAAAAACGGAACACATTTTACCAAGATGACAAGAACGAAGTCATGAAACACGAATTTGTCAACAAGAGAATACAATACCTCAATTAGAGTAAGTCCAAAAGGTTCAATGATAGCTGGATTGATAAAAACACCCTGCATATAATCCATTAACAATGATTAATCTACTAAAGAGAAGAATCGACACCAGTATCTTGAGTAGTATCTAACCATCGAAACAAACATATAATTACATCAAGATATGTTTATCTGGAGATGAAATGTTTATTTGTGATCGGAGCCTTTTGATTTCATGGTGAATAGCTCAAGAAACTTAAGGCGACAAAAATTGAATGATCTTGAAACAATAGCATGATATATAATAATATGATGGACCTTTCCTTAAGCTTTGATCACTAACAAGCCGAAGAAAGTCACCTAAGTTTATAAATCCTAAATTTTCTGAACTATGAGACAAAGTCTGCCAAGAGTACCTTCGACTTTGCAGCAAGGCGATATATGTCTGGAACATCTGACTGTTTGTGATGTTTAGGGTACGCAACTTGACCATAGAGATCATACTTGTCAATTAGCTTTAGAACAGAAAGGAGAACCGAAGAACTCGTGCTCGACATTTCATCAATCCCATCTCGGTTACCCATAATAAGCGCCTGCACAAAATAGTGATCAAAACAGAAACATAAAATGAACAACCAAGGTTTCATACAAATGTCTTTACAAAAGTCCCTATACATATATGACAATTACATACCAGGTTAGCAAGCTCTCTCAGTGGACGGCATTCCCCAAATGCCTTCACTAACGTTGTGATATTCTTTTTTGGATCGGGCCTCGCAAGGGCAAGTATCATAGGCTTTCGGGAATTTGAAAAGAAACGCATTATCTGCATCACATAGAGAATTTGGAGGTCGAGTGAACTGCTTAACGGAAAGATAATGCAAATATATTTTGTCAGGAGAAAATAATGAAAGTCAGGAGAATCTACTATTATATAGATGTTAATTTTTATGCAAGAACCTCAGCCCATATTGGTGGATCTGGAGAAGTTGGATGTTCCTCATTCCCATCTGTGTCTTCAATATCACCACCATGTGGGACAATATGATTGAACTCCATCCCAGGTGGAATTTTCTGAACAAGTAAATAAACAGAACATTTTTATGACATCTACCGGTAGTTAGTTTGTCACCAACTAACATCTCAAATTAGTTAGCAATAAAACCTCAATGTGGAAAGCATAGATTTCAGTCCCTGTTAACCATGTCAATGGTCAAGGATCAAGAAAGCGAGAGATTAAGTTACTTACAACCATGCGAGGCATGAACCGTCCATAGCAGCTAACATTCCGCTTCATCCGTGCTCGCAGTTTACGCTCCAATATGGGGTCAAAACCATCGTACAATCTCCATTGCTCATCGATTTCCTGGCGCGTGCTAGTTATTACCATTTCAGAAACATCAAGAGATAATTCCTCACCCTCTATTCGACGCATAATCTTGTAAGTAGAATTGATTTCTTCTTTTGAAAGGCGGCCTTGTCTCAAAAGCTGCTCTAATTTGTCTCGACCAAGTGAGTGGCCAGTAAGGAGCATAGGCACATTTAGTGCACCGGAGAGCAAAGCAGCGGCGTCACCAGCATCAGCATAGTGTCCATGGATGGCAGAAGGCCAAATAGGCTTCCCAACACCAACTTGCTCGCCGAGAACATTTGACATTTGCATGATGTGGTTCATAGCACCATCAACAAATTCAGCAATGTGAGGCCATAGAAGCTCTTTTGGAATATACTTGTCCTTTGGACCAAATGGTATCCTCACAATATAAGCACCGCTACTCTCCCCCGTCTCGTCCGAGTAATCTTCAGAATCTCTAGGAGTCAGCATCTCCGTCGGTTCGCCATAGCTATAGTCAACATCTGGTGAAGACACTTGTCGAGTAAGCAAGTCAACCCTATAAACTCCTGGCATTGAACCCAAGGCGCGTGCAAGTTCTACAACATATTTAACCTGCAACATAAAAAGCGGTGTAAGAAGGACAAACTTACCTTTGTACCATAATAAATTGTCCATATCATAAATCAAGTATCATTACCTGGCCACCGGTATCAGAATCGCGACCGAGCTCCATGTTTTCACCACGTATGAGACCATGAAGACTGCATGCATATTGATTTTGTCAAACAACTATAACGTAAGAACATTCTTGATACTTTCCATCACTATCCTTACACATTTTCATTTGACAGATCAGTTTCTAAATTATTTACTCAGATGATATGTTAAAACAAGTCCTAGAAGGTGAACCTAACTATAACTTGACTTAACGAGGTTAAAAACTACATAGGAAAAGCAGAGCACACACATGACACATGTAAAAAGATTTAAAACTTGGAAGACTAGAATTTGAGCAGATACCTGATCAAAACAAGATACAGCTTATTTCCCTTCTGTTGGCTAGCCCATATCTCCATGGACTCAGCAGAATTAATCCTGGGTAACCTTGGTTTAGTGCTTTCACTAAGAGTTGAAATATCAGTGATGGCATCTCCTTTCTCTCCTTCTGAAAACTCCTCAGACATATCAGCTGTTGCCTCCCTACGACCTCTCTCACGCTCAAGCCGGCGCTTAGCCAGCCTCTGTGCTTCCTTTTCCTCATGCTGCACAGACGACAGAAACATGAGTTGTCAATATTTTTTAAGATCCAAAGTCGCAAAGATGAATTCCCACATAAGCAGAACAAGAAAGCTACAACTCAAAGTTAAATTCTATGCCATTACCGTAACATTTTTTTCCCCCCTTTTTTTTTTCATCCAATTGTTCTTCTCAAGTTATGTACTTTTTATCCCCTTTATTAAAAAAAAAAGCGATTGCAAAATGCAAACTTTGAAAAAGTCAACCTTTGAAGAGACCAAAATAAATAAAAAAAGCCTGACTGATGATAGTCAACAATTAAGATCAAAGTCAAGCATACGTCTTGATGAATTCACCAAAACTCGCTTTTAAAAGTTAAAAGAGCAAAAAGTGTAAAAAAAAGAAAAAAAAAAAAGACAAATTGAATAAAAGAGTTCTTTGCCAGGACCTGCTTCTTTTGACGAGCAAGATTCCAGATCCTCCAACACATATTCTCTAACCGTGTGTTCCTCTCCTGTGGACTCCTCGTAGCAACAGCCTAACCAAAAAAACACACACTCCTCTCATCAGTCATCACATCGATCTCAATGATCATACATACTCTGTTTTTTCTTTTTTTTTTTAATGATAATGATAATTATATGATTACCTTAACCCAGGATCTATGAAGATCAGTCTCATCGAAGCCAGTAATGACTTCTTCAACAAAGTAACGGCTGGGAGTGAATCGACCTCTCTCCCTAAGAAGAAGCGAGGAGCGAGCATCTTCAAGACCCTGACCGACGTCGAGAATCGCCTCCAAGTAACTGTTCACCCAATCGTTCCCGGCCATCTTTCTGGTGTGAGGGGGGGGGGGGGGACGATCAGAGAGAGATCCTCCTCGTATCGTATTTTTGTGGATGGATGTGAAAACTGTGGGATTGGAGATGATTGAATTCTCGTACTTTTTTTTTGTATCGATAGAAGACAAAAGAAGACTCAGCTGGAGTGTGGGGTTAGTGACGAACACCACAGCTCTCACTCTCTGGACATCAGACACGCATCCGTTTCGAACGGCTCATATCCTTTCTTTTCTATTTTCTTCTCTTTTTTTTTTTCTCTTAAATGGAAAAAATATATTTCTTAAAAAGTTAGAATATTCTCTGCGGTGGATTTTTTTTTTTTTAAGATCCTACTTTTATTATCGATTTTTTATTACGACCACTACTGAGATATTTCTTTTGCCTTCTAACAACAAGTTTACAACAGATAAACTAATTAATATCTTCACAACCCACAAAATCAAACAACATATGTTATAAGGTACTGTTTCCACCAAACTTATTTTTTTTGCTACCAAATTTGCTTCTTCTTTTTTTCTTTTTTGAGTTCATTTAAATTACGTTACCAACTCTTCTCATTTCTTTTACTATGGTTTGGGAGTGTGGATACACACACTGTTAGAGTCTCATGAACCGGACTTGGATCGCTGGGCTTATATTGGACTTAATATTGATTCAACCCACTCACTGCTTCAGATCCATCCTGCCTGGTTGTGTTTATAGCCTCTCATCGAACAGCGACAATCGAAAAAAATTCAAATAAAATGAGAACTGCTAATTTACTAGATTTTGTTACAAACATCTATTAGGAATATTGTTTATTCTGAAGAACTCACGATTCTCCTAGCTAATCAGTTTCAAAGAAACGAGCTGTAGTTATAATTGTAAAGAGACCTGATTCATCAGTAACAATATAAATAAAAAAGAGATCCGAGACAAAACCATTGTAATTGTACCATAATAACTGATGGGGAGTTTAAGGAAAATACCACGACAAGCTAATCCAAAAACATAGTTTCTCAGACAATTGAAACTGAAAACTTTAAAACATGTTGTAAGACAAAAGCATAGAACAGAATCTAAGCAGCACCCTTGCCCTTCTTCTTCTGGATCTTCTTCATGTAGAACTCCAACTCTTTACCTTCCAAGATGTATCTGTACATTATTTACAGCAACAAAAAGACCATCAGCAAAACATTAATTAAAGGAGCAAACACAACCAGTTTTAAGGCACGAGATGAATTACCCATCAGCACGTCCACATTGGCCAGGCCTTGATGAGATACAAGCCAACAAACGTCCACTTGCAAATTGGTCCTCAATGTGCGAATCAAGGGTGCGAGACTCTTGACGGCTTTCAATCTTCCTCTGAACGTGGTTGCTCTTCTTGGTCTCCTCAGGAACAGCTGGTGCTGCCTCATCACCTTCCTATAAATTTCAAACAATGTATAGATAGTATCATAAGTTTCGTATTACTGCCACAAAAACATGATAAAAATGAAAAATTGAACAGACTCAAACATCAAAAAGCAAATGAATAAAATGTTAAAATGGTCTAACCTCTCCATCCTTCTTGGTGGTAGTGGCAGCAGTCTTCTTCTTGCGGCCAACCTCAACACCGTAGTGCTGGAGATACCATTGCTTGAATGGAGCAGCATCAACCTGAACGATAGCACTCTTGACAAGAGTTTTAGTACGGACAAGCTCATTGTTGGAGGCATTGTAGACGACGTCAAGAACCCTGGTCTTGCGGGTAACAGCTTCACTTCCCCAAGCGTAGTTACCAGTATCGAGTCTCAACGCACGCCACTTGACATTTCCACCACGAACACGGATTCTTCTGACCGTCTTGTTGCTTGAGAGCTTGGTGTTGGCTGGCTGCCTTCCCATCTCGTACCTTCACACACCCCAAAACATAAAAACATTACAAACCAGTTGCATAACACCAATAAATATCCCAAGTCACTTATCATGACACCAGAAATGTGAGAACCAAAACAGACCAGGTTAAACAGAACCAGCTAATGAAGAACCACATACTATATATGATCCCGCTAAATAATTCAAGTACAGTTTCCGAATA
Organism: Camelina sativa; assembly: GCF_030686135.1. Classification (NCBI taxonomy): domain Eukaryota; kingdom Viridiplantae; phylum Streptophyta; class Magnoliopsida; order Brassicales; family Brassicaceae; genus Camelina; species Camelina sativa. Next base: position 8,356,735 of record NC_141892.1, read on the forward strand.
TACTAAAGTCAAACAACACTCGGATTTAACAGATCACAACATCGGACTAACTCTTAACCGTTTAAGAAATGGAGATTCACAAACTCTAACATAAGACGAGCGTAGCAGAATAATGAATCGAGAGAGAGATCTGAAAAACGAGAAAATGTAAAACGACTCACTTTCGCTTCTTCCTCCATTGCTTCTGCTTACCTCCAGTGGCACGCCTCTTGTGGATTGAGTCACGAGAAATACCTAAGATAAATCAGGTTACATACATCAGATTCTAACATCAATAGCATACAATACACAGAAACGAGATCCAAGGAGTGGAGAAATCGGAATCGATAGAGAGAGAGAGAGAGAGAGAGAGAGGAGAGATCGTTCGTACCCATTGTCGCCTATTAGGGTTTCTCCAACAAAGTTTAGCTGCGCGGTGTTGAGTAGTGAGGCGTGCTCTTAAATATATAGTGTGTATAAACCCTAGTGTCCCTTGAGGCTTATTATTATTAGGCCCATCTAATTACTTGGGCCCGTCATAGTTTGAATACCCGATTATTAGTTTTTTTTTTGTCTCGTATAACTTTTTTTTTACTGAAGTAAATTTTTTTGTTTCTGGACAAAGTGAAAAAATCAAGCACTACATAACGGCGAACAAAGGTTACAAAACATAGACTTCATAAATGATAAAAATGTAAATTTAATATATACTTAATCAATATTAAATAAAGATTAATATTTAGTAATAATGCTATTTTGACTGCTAAATTTTTGATTTTTTTTTTCATCTTTACCCTCTACTTCTTGTGATAAACAAATGACTATCATCTTGCGTCATACTAGAGAGCCAAAATATGTTCTAACAACCACATAAACATCACATTAGACTAACGAGACTCTTGCACACCAGTTATCATCAACAAGACAAGAGTATAACATTTGACATTTGAAGGAGATGTGCATGTTCGGTGTCTTCCAAACATCTTTTACAACAGTTATCTATTTATCAATGTCCAAATATATATATTGTCTACCTAATTTTTGAGAGAAATCAGGAAACGAAGAAAACTCATAACTCTTCTTCTTCATTTTCCTTTCTCGTTTCACTCTTCCTCCGCCGTACTAAAGCCTTGAACATCGTTAAAGCTGATATCAAAGCGATCTCCCAGTGCTCAGAGCTATTGAGTTTCACGTTTATCTTCCCCATCTTCCTATTGTTCATGTTTATATTGACGTCTACGTTCGTGCCCCGGGCTGGTCTAAGCTGAGTCTGTAAACCCCAGTTCAAGACCAGCTCTCGGTTGAAAGACAGAGCGGTCACTGTCAAACCGATTTGCTCATTTCTGACCGGGTAATCTCTCCCTCTGATACAAGCTTCAAAGCTTCCCCCGTGTGCTGTTTGCCCTGAACCCCTCATTTGACCTGCATTCACAGTTAACTTCACCCTCTTCCCAACCAATAAGGTATCCTCAAGCTTTCCGCCCACATAGTATTTCCCACCAAAAGATGTCAAACCGACTCCAAGGTCAGTTGTGTTGTACTTGAATGTTTGAAGCTTTGTGCCGCCCTGAAACGAGTACACCAGATCTTCTCCTGATGACTGAAGGTCAAGAGCTACAGAGAACGTCTGTTCTTTAGAGTTTCTAGTATAAGCTGCATTAGTCTCCGATTGGATAGTGAAATGATGCTTGTCTCTGCTCACCTGTCCTGTAGCTGATGCAAACGTATTCCTTTTTATTTTTGCAGCTGTCTCAATATTTATACCATCAAATCCCACATCGCGATCCCAACCTTGTGGATCATAGACAGGTCTCACGAGCCACTGGTCACCTGCCACAACGCATCGATATCTGTGAGCCGGAAAATCCGAATCAAAACTGTCTGGACCTGCCATGTCAGGCAGTGGAACAGCTGCTTGGTCGCTCTGTTCAGAGTCATTGAGATTTTCCTCTTCATTTAGCTTTTCATCCCGTCGTCTACGGAAGTCTTCCTTCAATTGCTTCTTCAGATAAAGGGTTTCCCTGTAATCAAGCTCGTCAAGATACTCTTTCTTCTGAGACTTTGACAGCTTTTCAAACCGGGATTTCCCAAGAATACGGATTGTAGGCAACTGGTCATACTCATCTTCCTCCTCTAGTTCTGAATTCAGAAGCTTGTCTATCTCTTTCTCTGCTTCATCTTCACCTGATTGTAAGCGACGGCGCAGAAACACTGAAAGAAGATGAGGAAGGGAAGCTGTTCGGGTACTACTTGGCTGTCCCAGGCCACTGCTGTCATGAAACCTTAGTAGAGATTGGACATCGCCAAGAACTTTGGTACAAACGCACAAAAACATAAACTGAGGCTTCCATACCATTCCATTTGGAAGAACAGACTCACCCGCAAGATTCTTTTTACAGCTCGAATGATTCTCAACTAACAGCACAGGGTTTTCTAGTTTTGTATCAGATACAGCCTGATGTATATAATGCTGAACCACATCCATGCGCTGGCCCACATATGACTCGTAGTTCAAAGATTGGCCATTACGTCCTTCTGTAGCAGTTGAACAATGTGTCATTACAAGTATCGTGTTTAACCATATAGCTGCACCCAAGATTTCAGTTATAAGCTGCAGGAGGGAGTAATCACTGTATCGCATGTCAATCATATCAAGGCGGTCCAAGTAAAGAACTACATCAGGTGGACGCTTCTTAACGTATCTCTTGACAGAGAGCAGAATCTTTCGGTTTTTTCTTGTGCTAGAAGATGACAGTGGGTGAAAACCAGGGGTATCAATAAAGGTTACTTTAACTCCATTAACAGTTCCCATAACCTCTTCTATGCGATTTGTGGCGGGTCTGAAAGCATCGGTTTCACTTTTGGACTGACCCAAAATAGAGTTTATGGTTGCACTCTTGCCAACACCTGTTTTCCCGAGGACTAAAATTCGAAGTGAAAAATTCAATTCCGGTATGCCAGACGATTCTTGCTCCCTCGCTAGAGCTTTTGCCTTATCTTGCTTGAGTTTTACTGTTTTGAGTTCTGATTCCTCGGCTCGTATCAGCATCGCAAGGTGTACCCGATATAAAACCTTGGAGACTAGAATATTATTCTGTGACTGCCTAAACCTTTGAACAAGGCGTAAGAACTGCACTTGGAGGTCGCCAATCTTAGCTAGTGGATTATGTTTCTTTCCGTTGAGATCAGTACTTGACTGGTACAAGCTTTCAAGTGGAATTTGTTGCTGAGAGAGAGGAGGCTGAAGTTCTACATCACCACTGGTTGAACATTGTGTTTCCGATCGCGTCACTGGTTCTGGTGCAGCAGGTGCGTGAGCTAAAAATAAAAGTGAAAGCTATCAGTCAAAGAAAACGTAATAAACCAGCAAGAAGAGAAGGATCAAATAATCAACCTAAATAGTTTCAGCAATTGGATCAAGTATCAGAAAGCAAAGCCCAATTCAATTTACAAAAGCAGTGATATTAGAAGTAAACCACAGGAAGTGCCTTATTGATATTAGGAGAAACAAACAGTGACTGGCATAACGAGGATATGGTCATAAAGCACAAGAAGAGGTTAAGCAGATCAGTTTAAGAGGTAATATATCAACAACACCCATCTCATAATCTTGTTCTCATTGCAAAAAGATAATGTGGAAAAGAAGAGAGAGAGAGATCATACAATGGTTATCCTCCAGTTCATGATGAGGGTCACGGAAAAAAGGGTCACTTCCCAAAAGTGGTCTAGATGATGCCATTGAGTTGGATAGAGCAAAAACCCAGTCTTTGAAGCCTTTCATTACTACCTATTCCAAGCAGACACACCAAAAAAAAAAAAAAGAACTACAAAGGGTTAACACACAGCTCCAAAAATCTTAAAGTTGCATAGGGAAAAAATATAACGCCATCTGCCTTCAGTGCATTTCTATGAATGAGCTGACAACGGAATCCAATAAACCTAAGATTCGAAATCAGTAGAGATATTTGAGTAATTTTGACCCCAAAAGAGAGAGCTAAGCAAAACACATTTCATTACTAAAGAAATTGAACGAGCTTCAAAGAAGCAAACTTGGCTCAATCAAAAAAAAAGTAGAATCAGAGAAATCCCAACGGATAAGAACAAGAAGAAGAAAGTGAGAACCTCTCCACCGCACAATTACACCGACTAAAGAAAACACATAAAATTTTGTAAACAAACAAAAAAAATCCCAGAAAAAAAAGTTCAATTGAATGAGAAATAGAGAAATCGAAGGAGACCTTTTGTGTTGTGTTGGTATGGAGAAGACGAGGAGGGGAAGGAGAGAGAGAGGGTCGAGGTAAGACAAAGGGTAGGTTGAAGATAACGAAGAAGAAGAAGATGCCGAGAGATGTTGTTTTTTCGTGCGGGCTAATGTGCGCACCCACCCAGACCAGTCGCTGACCTCAAACCGAATTTAATTTTGGAACTTTTAACTAAACCAACCAAACCAAACCGAAGAATTTAATCTCGGTTTAGTGTCTGTTAACCAAAAACCTCTTACTGCCTAAGAGGTCCGATGTAATCGATTGGATTAAAAGAGAAATGAGAATGAGTTTTTTTATTCTTTTTTTCTTCGTAACAACCTTTTCTTGAATTCTCAATCCTAGAGATTTAATGCCAAAACAAAAGGTGTCGGCTTTATCCTTGAACTCTTGAAGACATGATGTATGTAAGTCTTGAGCTTCTAGGATAGGACTTGGTGCATTGCTGCTGAAGTGGGTTTGTTCTGTGTTTACATGAGAATACTTGGCCAGCTCTTTACTCCTCCGTTTAGAGTTCTGGAGAATAGAGATAAAGGTGCTTGACATAGTGATAAACGATACAAAAAAAAAAAGGATATTTTCTTTTGAAACTTATGACCAGATTTGAGTTTGCTTATGGCTGCCTTGAAAAATATCCAGAATCTTCTCGATCAAGAAAGAAGGAATAATTAAGATTCGATCTGTGTTGTTGAGTTTTGGTTTTATTAGTTTGATTTTTAAGGTGAAATTCTCGTGGAGAATGCATACATTGACAGATGAAACTTGTTTCTATTGTCCTAACTGATCCATTCTGGAATGGTTGATCACGTCTCAGTTCTTGAAAGTGCAAAAAGAAATCTCTTTCACAATTGGTTGAGATAATTCACCTCCCAAACAAAATTCGCATATATATAGTATATGATTTGATATCTTTATATCATCATCAGTTCCTAACAAGAAGTGTTTTCAACACGGGCTGGGGAAAGTTGACTTTGTTTTTTCGTTCTAGTATACATGCATGTTGTTTGGAAAACATACTGCTGGTGGTTTTTATGTTTTAACAACAGTTTCTTTTTGTTGTTGTTGTTGGTTGCCTGGAGTTAGTTTTTGTCCCTGCGTTTAACTCTTGTTTTGACAACAGTACTATTTTTAGCTAGGTTCCGTTTCTCGTCCCAAAGTGGTATGAATGGCTTTTTTATTATTTATTAATTTATTTCTCTCTTTTTAAATCTTTTGTAAATCTCATATTGGCTCAACTCAGAATCTTCCTCTTGAGTTCCTGTTGATTGACATGTTCATTGATAAAAGTTTAGGTGTCAAATGTGGCACCTTTTTTAATTAATGCAATATAATTTGTCAATATAACAGTTTCTTGAGTGGCAATGATCTCGAATATGAGAGAAAATATGGAGAGAAATGAAGCAAGGGAAGGGACTATAGCTATTGCAATTGACAACGATAAAACAAGCTGCCAAGCTCTTAAATGGGCTGTGGACCATTATATACCCCGAGACGGGACAGTAAAACTCGTTCATGTCATCCAAAGATCTTCTCTGAATGCAAATGGATCTCACACAGATGATGAGTTATCTGATCAAAGACAACACAATGGTAAACGAAGTTCGAGGTTTCTTGCATTGCGCTGTCTTTGTATGCGAAGAAATGTAAGTATATATGGAGCTAGGTTTTCTTTCTTTTTCTTCCCTATGTATCTTGGTTGGTGCCTCTCTGATTAATAATGTCTATATTTAGATACAAAGCGACGTAGTTTTGCTGGAAGATCAGGATGTTGCGAAAGCGTTGATCGAATATATTAGCCAGAATTGTATTTCCACATTCTTGCTAGGTGCCTCATTGAAGAATAGCATTACCAGGTCATAAAACTAGTATATTACTGCCTCTCTCTTTCTCTATGTAATCATGTCCCAAAAATCTTGTACTGAAATCCTCTAAAATGGTTTTGATTTTGAAGGCTGTTCAAGGCTGATGACATTCCAAGTAATGTGATGAGATGGGCTCCAGACTTCTGCACTGTATATGTCATATCAAAGGGACGACTATCTAATGTACGGTCAGCCACTCGGCCTTTACCTCAGGCCTTGCCATCTCCTTCTTCAGGGACTGCACCGGTATTGTCACCGCGCAGCAACACCGATGAGGCTCCTTCTGAGATGTAATGTATCCTAAACCCGTCACATCATATGTTTGTTTATATATCCCCCGAGATTACAATTCTTGAATTGATTTGGCTTTCTCACAGGTCATTGTCAAGAGAAGATGACGTTTTCTTTGAAGATTTTTCATCATCCCTTGACCGAGATTCTAGTGTGAACAGTAGTAGGAGGATCAGTACAGACAGTTCTGTTCTCTCTTTCTATGAGAAACTTGCAACTCCACACATGTTGGAGATTCCTAGATTATCTTTATCTGCTCTGTATGATGAGAAATCCAAGTTTTCGATTGATAGTCCTTCTAATGAAAATTATGGTACATTAATGTCCCCACTATCGCCAGTCAATGACGCCGAGGCTGAAATGAGAAGGCTGAAGAAAGAGCTCAAGGAAACAATGAACATGTACCACGCCGCCTGCAAAGAAGCTCTTGTGGAAAAAGAGAGAGCAGCAGAGCTTGAGATGTGGAAAAAGAAAGCAGAGCTAAGGCTTCAACTGGCTGAAGAAAAAGCAACAGTGGCTATCATGGAGATGGAGAAGACGAAACTGGAAGTACAGGAGGCAGAGACGAAGGCGGTGAGAGGGAGAGGGGTTGATGACAGAAATATGGGTTTTGATGCTCTTAGTGAGTCTCATATATTGGTTAAACATGAGAGCTTGCTCCATATTTTAGTTGTAGTTTTCTTATTCTACGTCTATTTCACACTCAAAAGATTCTCTTTCTTGTGATTAAAGTTTCTCGTCTGGTCCAGGAGAAGTTGCTCATTCATTCTCTCTTTTATTCTTCTTCACAATTGTTACTCTTACTCATGCTAACATATTGCCTAAAAATTTCGCTATTTCTTTGTTGATTGTCTTCCCTTTCTCTCCTTCTGAAACCCATTCTCAAATTAAGTTTTCACACCATCGCAACTTTCTCATTTGCTTTTTATAGTCCCAATTGCTTGTTCTTTTTAACTATGTAAGACCACTAACCATTTCGATCACATAGGATCCTATTTGATGCATGAAAGATAAGAGTAACCAATTTTTTTTGGCACCTATCATATTATGGGGTCAAGCATCATAGAAACATATACTTTAGGTTAGTCTTGGTTAAGAACCTGTGACCTCTTTCAGACATCTTTTCTCTCTTTCGAGAAAATTGCATGTGTCTATCATATATGGTAATAATTAGTTCTAAGACAATTCTATGATGATATGCCGACAATAACCTCTCTTTCTAATCAAAGTATAGCCACTCGAGATCATCAGCTAAGGAATCCAGAATGCTTGAGGCACCACATAGCAGCTTGGGCAGCATGCTCTGCTGCACCTTTCTTTGTTGGTCTAGCATCACCATAACACTCCAATGTCATGTTGGGGGCATCTTCAACTTCCACGATTACCTTATATGTGAATCTGTTACACACACATACACACACACACACACACACAAAATTAATGACATAAAATCCAATAACTGACATTTTTTTTACCAAATTACTAGCTCGCTCAAGTTTAGAGATTTAGCCGTAGTTGATGGATATACTCACGATTTCAGGTGGCCTGGTCCTTCCTCCTCACAACATTCAAAGTTTGGTGGCTTCCAACAGTTAGCAACACATGTTTCATGCAAGAGGGATTTTGCGGTTTTGCTGCTTGATCCACCTGTCGAGTTTAGTAATAGAATCGGTAATTCAGGATATATACTGCACCAAATTTACAGTCTCCCAATAAATACACAAGAATCCATCGGCATACCTGCTTCCTTGATGGTCTTTTGAGGAAGCCTGTCTTCTGTTTTAGATGGTGCCTGGGGGAGACCTCGCCTGATGAGGTATGAGCTGCTTATTTTACTATTCTCGCCAAAATTTTCTTGGAGATTAAGGTTTTCAACGTCCAGCTCATCAAGTTCCATAACATCTATAGGCTCTTCATTGTAGCCAATTAATTTAGCTTCATTTCTGATGCTATTCTTCACAACATCTTCCAATGGATTTGCTGCTGTTATGTGCTCACGTGCCTGCAGATGAATTACACAATGAAGTTCTTCAAATTACGAGTTACATAAATGAACACTAGGTAGCTCAAGATATCTGTACATCACATTAATCGAAGAAATTCGTTGCACTACAGTTTATTTTGACTATGAGAAAAATTACCTTCAGATATGTAATCATCAGCTGTGCAGCCTTTTTTGTGCTCTCTCTTTTGCTCCGACCAGTTGCAGAAGCTGTAAGGCAACTACCTTTCTTGGTCACTTTTAATTCAACAGAAAAAGCACCATCCTTCTTCGTCGCTGATATTTCCCGATCCCACTTGTAAGACTGGCAAATTTCAATCAGTTCCTTTACAGGACTAATCTGCAGGTTAGACAAGTTTTTGACTGGATCTAGACATGATAGCATCATAGTCCAGACATGATTCAAGTTGAACCCACAATCAATGAAGAGAGCCCCCAAACAGGATTCTACCAAGTCACCAAGAACCTGCATGGAAATATAATAACTATATTAGTTCTTCCACTAATATATCATGTATGTCTTATGTAATTAGATATAAATTGACAGCAAAACTAAACTAATGAGATGGGCATAGTCTCTTCAATTCAACACCTCATGTAGGTAAAAAGAAAGAAATTAAGGAAGAAAGCTAACGGAGATAGTTTGAGATTTTCAAAATGTAGGTCAGCTTTCATTAGGGGTAAATCTCATCATAGTTTCCTTCCCTGGCTCAAAAATTGGCATATATGGTCATGAAGGTAAGTAAGTAAAATGCACATATCTCTATATACTATGACGGAATTCTTTTAGCATAATCACAAAGCAAGCTCTGAAAATATAACGGATTAATAAATAGTTCCACCAAGGCAAAAACACACTAAAGTACCAAACAGAAGCAGCAAAATATCGTCTGCAAGTGAAAGGAAGATCGAAACACACCTTTGGGCATCTTGGACCTTCAGGTTGTCCACTTGCCAATGGTGATGCTGCCAGGAAATTGGTGTAATCATCTATTGCTTCATGGAGATAAATGGACTCGCAAAATAGAAATCTCTTTAGCGAAAAATTGACAGCAACATTTGCCAGCGCCTTATTATTTACTGAGAGCGATCTTAGATCTGTCAGTTGACCAGGTTTCAGTGTCGGGAAGACTGTGAAAAAATAGGATGTCATCAAGTAGTCCAGAACAGCATCCCCAAGAAACTCCAATCTCTGCAGACCCCCAATTAAAGACTTTTGGTTACCATAGATGGAATATTATAGAGACTTAGAGAAAAATGAAAAATAAGAGGGAAACAAAAAATTACCTGGTAGCAGCCTCCTCCATGCCTGTTGTAAGATGGATGGATAAAGGCTTGTACAAGTAGACCTTTGTGGAGGAACGTATATTCAAGCTGGTTTTCAAGGGCCTCCAAATTATTGCGAGTAGTGAGTGGCATGTAGCGCCTGCTTGCAATACAAGCATCTCGTACTTGCACGGATTCAAAATCAACATTTACACCAATCCACCTAAGAAATTTCACGGCACCTTTGAAGCCACTGTCAACTAAGAAAGCTCCCACAAGAGCCTCAACCACATCAGCAATTGTTTTCTTGTACAACCAATGATGGCCTTTGCTACATCTGATTTCATCAGTATCTGAATCCGAAAGCCCAGGACCCCTATTCAAGGAATGAACCTCTTTTATCATTCCTTCGTCACAGGCTACTCTGCATGGATGGCCAAATGCAAAGAACTGATTAGGATCGAATGCTTGATCCCGGATGTAGACCTGGAAAAACGTACAAGGTTAGTAATATCCAAAAAAAATCAATAATCAAATTAATAAGTTTTAGTGTTTTACTCTTCCTCTGTCTAAAATATTTACTTTTGAAATATGTAACTGTGAATATGTTAAATGTATGGAGGCAAGGGTTCTGACGGCGCTTTATGAACATGATAAGTATTTGCGTTGTGTGCAGCAATCACAGCTCAAACAAGATTTAAAATGTACCAGCAATCAAAGCATTTATAAGAATTCTGAGAACCTGCAAATTTCTCTTGATTGCAAGCCTACACAAATTGGAATTGTTAACAACGTTAGAGCGTCTTCGAGTCAACTCTCCTTCATCAAGCCTATCATGGAGTAGAAAAAGGTGTCGGCTAACAGCAAACTTGAGGAATGCATCACCAAGCACCTCAAGCCTTTCAAGAGAAAAGTGCTCATGACATTTCTCTGTTGTGAGAGCTTCGAGTACCTATACCAATTCACTTAGTCAGTGAAGTATCAAACATTAACAAATTTCAGGAAAACCAAGCAAATGGGTTATCTAGTGAAATGAGGTTATACTCTGTGACCAGAAACTTCAGCTATCTCAGGGATCGAAGCAGACAGCACATGTTTCAGTTCGATAGCCACAAGTAAATTTTCCATACGATGCATGATTGACGGTAGCAAGGATAACGAGCTTCCGATGTCTTTAGAAAATCCTTTTATCTTTAACTGAGAAAGCTCGGGAGGAATCTCTATGAAGTATTCCGCAAGTTCTTGTGGTTCTGTCCAGGGCAATATGAGAATGTTATGTGTGTGTACAGGCACAAGAAAATGGTGATATGCGAAAAACAGTTAAGAAAATGTACCCAAATTCTTCTGCATTCGGTTGTGAAGCAAGTTCCGAACATGAAAAAGTGGTTTCACCTGCAAGAGTGGCTGTCCAGGATGCTTGAGTTCCACGCCATACCTAATTTTGCGCATAACAATGAGAAGGTTCTTAAACTCAGAAAATCATATAATCCTAAGTCTAGAGTCCCAACCAATTTTTTTATGGATTGTTGTAATACTGCTCTGTAGAAAAGGAAAAGGAACATTAAAACCAAGAAAAAAAAAAAGAGAAACCAGGATACATGTCCCTGAGAAAAATCGCAATCAAACAATCTGGATAGTAGAGTTTAGTGCTTACAAATCATATGTGCTCTCCATATGGCTTTTGGTGCTTGATTTCTTAACAGGACTAAAACCATTTCTTCCATGGCAGATATCAGCAACAAAGTAAAATTGTTTATTGTGGGTAGTAAAAACCAAGCTGTTCTTCACATCATCAATATTCCAGCAGCCATTTGCGAGCTTTAGATGAGAGCCTGTAGGAGGAACTATATCTTCCACTAAAACAGATGGAATCTTAAAGATTGGTGATGCCAAGCAGCTTCTGATAGTCACCCAATCTACAGATATAACACTTTCTGCACCATGCAGACTGATTGGAAGAAGAAGGTAGAAGGTAGATTTGCTTGTTCTAAGAGAGTATTGCAGTTCTAAGGGAACAAATTCCGGAATGAGCTCCTGCCGCTCAAAAAGAACCTTCAGGGCAACCTCCTGAAAAATCTCTGCTAGCCTTATCTGCATAGAAATAATCAAATAAGATAAGTTCATTCTTTTCATTGTAATCTAATTAAAATCTCAATACCTCATTGTTGTCGAATGTGGTGACTCCTGATGGAACAATCATCACACTTACAGATCTTTGATGAGCAAGGTGAAGATTGAAATCCATAGTCTCAGCCTCAACGGGAAGAGGTGACTTAATGAAAAAACCAAACTTTCTGTAGAGCCTATCCGCGGGATGAGGCACAAACCTTATGTAGTAAGAATGAAGATTGACACAACTTGTTGTAGGATCCCACTTTTGTTTAAACAAGCCAGGAACAAACATCTCATACAGTTCACCTCGTGAACAGCCTTCACCTAGCAGGAAATAAATTAGATGTCGTTATACAACGAGTGAATAGTATAAACAACTTATTGATAACTGAACCACTCATGCACCTTCGACGTTATCAAAATCAAATTCATCATCTGACAATTCAACCTCAATTTCATCCTTTGAATCTGGCAATAGAAAATCGTTAAGCACACCCAAGTTGTGCAACTCGTACACAGCCTTTAGACAAGCATCCTTTTTGGCAGCTTCAGTTGAAGGTCGTACCGAACTGACAACTTCACTTATAGGAGCATTAGCAGGTAAAATTATGCGACAGATAGTTCCACCAAATTCGTCACCAGGTTTGAAATGAAACTCTGGCTTTGGCTGAAAAAACCTGAGGGAATAAATATGCGGCAAATGGAGATTCAATTATGACAGGAACAAGCTCCCATTTACTGTGCAAGATGAATCTCTTAAAAAAGCACCAACGAAAAATTTGAAGTCTTACTCATCATGTGGAAGCCTAGAACAATATTTATAGAGAAGGGAGATGCTACTTCCACCACTGATACAAGCTCCTGTCTCATGAACTTTGTATAACTCCTCATCATGTCTAGGACAAGTTTCCTCTGACGTTCTGGAAGTAATTTCCAGATTCATTCTATCTTCATTTACTCTAAAATGTTCAATTAGATCCATCTCTTTCTCGTTTCCGCTGAATTAGGAAAGGAAAAACATTGTCAAATGCGTAGGGAGGAAAAGCGGACTCTTACTTATGGCCTTATTATTTTCTCATTCCTACATACCTGTCCACTAAAAAGGCATATTCGGACTGAGGCATTCGAGCACGGCCCCTGGACTGTATGAAGCTGGTAACAGTCTCTGGTAAATCATAACGGATCACAAGACAACATGTCTGAATATCAAGGCCTTCTTCACCAACTTTAGTGGCAACCAGTAAATTGAGCTGGAACAGGAAAAGGAACCTCTAGAAGTTAGTTGGAAGTGGCTTGACGACTGATCCTAAATATCTCCCAATACTAAGTTACTAACTATAGGTTCAAAATTAAGTATCACCTCTTTAGATTGGAATCGTTTAAGTATTGTTTCCATACTCCTCCTTGACATGCTCTTTAGGCCAGAACTAAGTCCAACAAGGAAATCAGACTTCCAAGATCGTAGCAGTTCCAAGTTATTTAGTATGCATGACAACGTTCTTGCAGTTACAATCCGATTGACAAATATTATACACTTCATGTGTGGCTCTAGCCTGAAAAAAAAAAGGAAGTTAAATAGAATTGACTTCTCTTCCATAATGCACTCATGAGCATAAAAATCAAGAACGATATAGTGAAAAGCAATCAAGATTTCACAGGACCCAGTGGACAAAATCAACTACCATGTTCATATAGAAATATCCAATGTCTTTTTCATGGTGAATTAAGTGCTGGAAGTAGATACTAGGAACCATGAGCTGGAAGTTGTTTGCTCAGAAAAAGGCCATACTCTCTCGTTTGAACAAAATTTTATACAAAGTTTCATCTCTAGGTTCTCAGTCGTATTTTACGGAAGCAAAAAATAAAAATAAAAAGTATAAAGGATAAAGACAGGTAAGTAGGACTAGACTTTCTTACATAAGTAATTTGTCATCTTTCAAGCAAATGATAACAATGAGAAAACGCATATTCAGTATTGGCTTTTGGGTTTTGGGTACGTGGCCACTTTATAAAGCTAAGGACAGTTCATTCATTTCTTTACTTCACAAATGCTTTATGGAATATTCAGTACAAAAGCATTCTAAGACTCTGTCACCTCTCTCAAGTACTAACCTGAATACCGAAAGGATTTCAATCAATTGAACTAGCTTTCTAGAGAATAATGGTTCCTTCAACGCCGCTAAGCTGAGGAGTTCAGATGCATTTTCATCTACAACCACAGTAAATATGAGAACAATAAAGAGGCAACCAATGGATTGTGTAATAGGGTATTCACATGGAAATAACAAATACAGTGCAGAATATAGTTAATATTTTAGTAAGTTGCAACTCTGGAAAAATATACGCAATGAAAAACGTTTCAAATTCTACCATGGCCATATTGGAAGAAAATTTAAGGTTCAGAGAAAAAAACACTCACTATGGTACTATGTCATCTTACCTTTAGCAACACCAGAGGAGAGGACCTCAGCAGCCAGAGAAAGATATGTATCACATATCTTTAACTTCTGATTCTCTCCCACAGGCTCTTCTTGTACATCATGGTCACTATTCAATTGTATTTTAGCAGCCTCCAATAAACGAAGAGAATAAACATTAGCACGCTACACATTGCATTAAGACATGTATGACACAAACAAGAAACAACATAGAGAGGTTCAATTTGGCAAGAGAGGTTATCGAGATTAGATGGTCGTCAGAGATTAAAGAATTTGCACGGAACCTTGCTGACATATTTTCTCTAGGAATTTTTAAACAGCTATTTAGTAAGCATCTAACAATTTGCACGGTGCCCTTATTTCTTTCCCAATTTTTCCGTATTGTACTCCTAGTGAATTTTATGCCAATCGTTGTAGTCTTTGCCTTCGATCTAGTACACTACTAATGCAAAAGTTGAATATAGTTGGCAATTATGATTATTACTGTACACTAAAACATGTCATCAGCTGCTTGTTAAAACATTGAAGAACCAGGAAAGACAAGTAATCAATACATCTGAAATCAAAAACAAAAAACCTAGTTTGCCTAAAAAAAGAAAAAAAAAACTGAAAATCTAATATCAAATCTACAAATTGCTTCAGTAAGAAATGTCTACCTGTATTGCTCCCCAGATGCCAAGATTCACCAGAGTATATATGAGATTATCATGAGTTCTTTTGAGAAGCCTTTTCATATTTAGGAGGTTTTGTGTTTGATGGGTATCAGTCTGCAGCTTAAGTGATGCCAAGCACTGTTCATAGAGGAAGAAAAATCAGTTCATATATATATCCAGGAACAGCGGGTTCAGATCTTTTCTTTTTAACCAAAAGAGTTATGAGACACATTAGACAACCCGCTGTTTGATGTCCTCCAGCATGGTTTCATATCTGATGGTCGATTGAAATACATCAGTCATAGCTGACCGATAATAATATACTTTGACTAACGGAGATGAAACAAAACCATCCAGCTGGGCATTGCTTTCTACTGAATAAACCTTTTAGATCACGGGAGACAAAAAGGGAAATATTAGAACATTTTTGAAAAGACCAACTGAATGTAAGAACATAAGTATGAATTTAACTATGAGTAAGATAATTCTGCTTTAGACTTCTAATAAACGATTAGTTTGGTATCATAAGCTTAGGACGAAAATACCCACACCAAAAAAGGTTCAAGCATTAGAAGAGTATTATTTCTACTTTGGTATCACCCAATTAAACACAGTGTGATAGGGCTCAACATAAATAAGCGGGCATCAATCATTTCTAGGAAAGATATCTTGCATACTTCAATAATCAATACCAAAAATGCAAATTAGAATATCCACTTCTAAAGTAGATAATTGTGCTTTAAGTTCATCTGCCAACAGCATACCTTGGCATTGAGTAAATTTTCAAGGCTATTTATGCTTTTCGATAAATTCTCAGATTGAAAAGACCCTGAAAAATAGGTAGAGCTGTCAAAAGGTGGACCATGTATAGAACGAGATGATCATAAGTAGCAGGTATTATTAAGAGCACGACAAACCTCTCAATCAAAAGAGAAAGAACAAAAGGAATCCAATGCAAAAGCTAATTTTGTCGACTATATTATTTCTATGGGAAAGATTAAGACCCTCTCATAATAAAATCTTTGCAAAGTAACGGGCTTGTAATCCGGAGTCAACATTAGAGTCGAAATGGAGCCTACCTTTGCCAACAACTGGAGATGCAGTCATTCCAAATATTCGAGGCTGTTGTAAACTTTCTGATTTATAGAAAACCTGCATTTGCAACAAAGTGGAGCAACCAAAAGATGATTCTATGTTAAAAATTAATGTTTCAGAAACCATATACCAAGAATGTGAAGGAAGAAACCTTCATGATTTCCGCATAAGGATGGTTGCTTAGTTGTTGAGCATGGTGACACTCATCAAATATTAGAAGGGAGATAGACTCCATCCTGATGAAACAGTGCTGTAAGTTATGCAGAAGTATTTGTGGAGTCATAACAAGAACCTGCAGGAAACATTCAGGCGCAATAACAGAACAATTGAAAGATGATCGCATATGTCAACCCACAAAAAAAATGTAAAATGGATATAACGATCAACTTAATGAGACTTATAGGATAAAAAATAGAACGAGAAAACAGGAAATCACCTCATTCTCTGAAATCTCTTTCTCCCATTCAGAATGGCTCTTCACAGTCCTCTTGCCTCCACAATGTACTGCAACTTTGAAGTTGATAGAGTCTGATACGACCTTGGCTTGCTGTAAATAACAACAAAGTCAAGACAGTTAGAACTTGAAGAGAGAAACAAATCAATCAATCCTCAATAATGAGTCTCCAGTAAACACCAACTTATAATCAAAATAAATAACCTCTCACCTGTTCGACCAAAGCCACGGTGGGAGCAAGAAAAATACAAACACTTTTGTTAGGACGAAGAACCAAGTGACCGAGCTCATATATAAGCATCACCGCAATGTGAGTCTTCCCACAACCTGTTCCCAAGTAAACAATAATGTTCTCATCCACTGCTTTCTTACACAGCTCCACCTGATACCTTCATACAGCAAAGTAAATCATTAAGCCCCTCCACACACAAAAAAAAAAAAAAAAAAAAAAAAAAACTCGTCTGTCATATAAACAACGAATTCGATCAATCCCTAAAACTCCATTACCAAGACATTAAGGCAAAATCCAAAATAATTAACAATCCGATAAACTTATAACTCAGCTACAAACTTGCGGCTACAACAAACAGAATCGATTAAAAAAAAAAAACACAGGACGAACACCATCGGTACAGAATCGTGTAAGCAAGCAAGCGAGAAAACAAAGAAACGCAAACTCCGAAAGGTGTTGGCAAAAGAGAAGAAAATCGAAGAAGAAGAAAAAAATCAAACCTCCTGGCGATTTTCCTAGGGTCTTTCTCCATCTTCGCCGAGAGGTCATCCGTACAAGCACCAGGCGCCGAGAACAAAGACGAAGAAGAAGAAGAAGAAAACGAAGAGAAAGAGGAAGAAGAAGAAGAAGAGAGGTGAATGTCGGAAGAAGCATCGGCGTCACAGTCGAGTGACTGTGAGCCAAAATCGTCGCCGATTTCACAGTACGGCATGGTCAAAGAAGAAGGATGAAGAGGAGTGACAGCAGCAGCAAGAGTGGTGGTGGTGAGAGGAGGAATTGGGTGTATTTGCTGTTTTGGCTTTGTTGCCTCCTCCTCAGCGAAGAAATTACAATTTCCACGCTGCTTTTTCGCTTTTTTGTTTTTGTTTTTTTCTAAAAGCTTATTTTTCTCTCTTCTGTCTCGCTTCCCCAAAATCTTCGAGGGAGTGGTCGTCAAGCTCAAGTCAACAGGTTCACGCATAATTCACGATCTCACGTCGCTCTCTCTCTCCCCTTACTTATTAAGCTGGCTGATTTGATCATTTTGATTTTATCACAAAACAAAAATATATTAAAGGGTTTATTTTTTTTTAGCTTTGAGTTAGGAGAAAAAACCCTAAAAAATCGCCATTTATTTTTAATTTGGACGTTTAATATCTCGTGTTTTTTTATTGGAAGAAAAATACTTGGTCTATTTAAATTTGCCATAAAAAATATTCGTTTATATAAGTGTTAGTAGATTCATACTTACGGATTAACAGACGTTTATAAGCGTGATAGAATTATGTAACAGAGTTAAATTTTGAATCCACGTTTCTAAGTAAAATATATATGATTTTTCTACGCAGTATGATTTCGCAATCGAGTAGCAACATCACCACTATCACAATAGTGATAATAATCTTCATGTATATTTTGTCATTTTTGCTAAATACTCTTTAATTATTTTTATTTATATTTATCAATTCCGATATTTGATTTCATGATGTCATATGTTTTTATGTATTTCATAATGCCATATATTCTCATGTATTGTTATTTAACATCCAAAAGTAATATTGGTTTTGCTATAACTTTTAATCATACTTCTTAATTCAAATTAATAATCCGAATTAATGTTGCAAAATAAAATAGCATTTGTATTTCCTTTAAAATTGATGTGTAATTAAATCATTGTACTTTATTATTTAAAAAATAAAAGAAATTGATCCTTATTACTGAAGTTTTATTATAAACATATTTTTACATCTATTAAGTTTTTATACGTGGGTTAACAAAAATTTACAAAATAAAGTTATTTTTCTATTTTAAAAAGAAAAACACATCTTTAAAAATAATCTAAAGTAAGAAAGAAATTTTTGTCGATTATACTCTATAAGGATTATGTCGATTACTCTACACTATAAGGCTTCTTCAACAAGCCTAAAAATATTTTCTCAAAATTAATCCGATTATTTAGTTTTCAAAAGGAATTACTGAATATTATTTCATTATTAGATAATCTTTTATAGAAAAAACGTTTGATGCTCAAATCTTTGATTTGTTTAAGATTTTGGAAACAATATTGAAAATTTAATATTCTAAATATTAATAAACTTCATAAAAGAAAATTTAAATGCTTACGGTGTGATATGGCAGGTTTGAGTTTACATTAATATGATTTTTTTTACAAGTTGTCTACACAAAATATTTTAGTCTGAAATACAATGAATTAAACGAAAGATGTTATGCCATCATCATTTCATTATTTTCAATATTAGATAATCTTAAACAATCAAAATATAGTTATACAATTTTAAAATTAACAATCAAAATACAGTTATACAATTTTAAACAATAAACAAAACACACAAAATTGATAAATATAAGAAACTTAAAATTTAAAATTTTTAGTTAAAAATTTGTCTGGCTGTGTACCACGGGTTAAAATTTAGTTATTTTATAAAACCTGAGGAGTATCTTTTGTTTATCCAATTTTCATTTTTGATTTTTTTTTGTCTAAATATTGTGTTATCCAGATTTGATGTTGTCTATTTTTACTGTTTGTTGTGGTGATATTGTAAAAAAAACCACTTTTATAAGAGATATTTACCTAATTTTAAAATAAATAACGCGCCAAATTTTGAAAATGTATTCATATAACTAACACTAGTAGAAGAAAAACAATAACCCTCCAAATTTTATAATTGACTATATGCACATTTTAAATCCAAAAAAATAAAGTTTAAAATTGCATATACATAGGCAAAATGTGTAAGATAGGCTAAATATTTCAAAATGTCTTTCATTTCAAATAATTCATGGGTTAAATTCAATAGTTATGGTGATGTTACTATAAGTCATGGTCCATTTTTTTATCTTTGAAATAAATTACAACTCATAAATAGTTCGATCGATGTTCATTACGTATGATCACACAAAACATGGAGATTTCTTTTCTTCTTCTTCTCGTTCATGTTATTTAGTATTCACCATGTCTTTTCATCTTCTTTTGAATTTCATAATTCACATATCATATCATGAGTAGAAACATTGATTTTGTTTTCTTTTTGCATATTATTTTCCTTTTAAAAAGAAGAAATAATCTGGTGACCATTTCTTAATTCGTAGGGAAAGAAAAAGAAAGGATATGTTTGTTTCCTATTTCAATTTTATCATCCAAATATTTACCATTTAGAAGGAATGTTTATTCAAAATAGACCCACATACATTAATTATTTCTCAATATTATGTTTCTCTAATAAACAAAATGTTTTTCATCAACTTGGAAGATAAACAAAAAGGAAAAAAACTTACAATCATTTTTATTATTATATAATTTAAAATTGGTTTTATGATCAATATTGCATTTAGTTATAAGAAAACAATAGTATTTTATGATATATTTAAAGATATCATTTTGTAATTTTAGAAAATTGATATAACAGATTTTAGAAATTGATAACAATAGCTAAAATTGTAAAGATATTTTCAAGTAAAATCTATCTATATCTTATATATCTTATATATACATTTTTGGAGACATTTAGCAAATAAATCATGGAGTTGCAACCTATTTACAAGCATGCCATTAGCATTAATTATTAATTTGTTTTTATTTAATTAATTAATATTAAGTTTTGATTTTTGGATACAAGATTTCCTATTCGAATAAAATTTCCAAAACAATAGGAACCACTTCCTTTAACATTAAGTATTAAAATTATAATTAATTTAATTAATATTAAGTTTCCAATTTTACAAAACAATATTTTCTCCATACAAGCATTTCCTAAACGATCAGCCTAATCAATAAACGACAATGTTTTTAAAACCGGACCGGAAGGTGAACCAGAAGTCTTTCGGGTGCTGGTTCAATTAGTCATAACGGTTGAACCACGGGTGAATTAGTTTATTAGTTTGTTTACATTTTATGAATATAACATCTACTTTTCTATAAATATATGAACAAAACATACATAGTTAAGTATTAGCGGTCGATATAACATTCCTACTTTTAGTACACGTAGGAATTCTATACTACTAACAAAATACTTTCTAATTTCTATACTAACTAATATATCTATATTTGTAACCTATATATACATTTTTGGAGACATTTAGCAAATAAATCCTGGAGTTGCAACCTATTTACAAGCATGCCATTAGCATTAATTATTATTTTGTGATTATTTAATTAATTTATATTAAGTTTTGATTTTTGGAAACAAAATTTCCTATCCGAATAAAATTTCCAAAACAATAGGAATCACTCCCTTTAACATTAAGTATTAAAATTATAATTAATTTAGTTAATATTAAGTTTCCAATTTTACAAAACAATATTTTCTCCATACAGACATTTCCTAAACGATCGGCCTAATCAATAAACGACAATGTTTTTAAAACCAGACAGGAAGGTGAACCAGAAGTCTTTCGGGTTGCTGGTTCAATTAACCCGTGACGAATTAAATCGGTTATCGGGTTATCCCTATATAAGTAAAAGAGAAGTACAAAAATGCTTATGGGTCGGGTCAATTGCAGAAAATAACCCGAAATTAAAACTGTCGGATTCGGGTCAAAATAAATCCGTGAAGAATTAAATCGGTCATCGGGTTATCCCTATATAAGTAAAAGAGAAGTACAAAAATGCTTTTGGGTCGGGTCAATTGCAGAAATAACGCGAAATTAAAGCTGTCGGATTCGGGTCATAAGAAACCCGTGACAAATTAAATCGGTCATCGGGTTATCAAAAAAAAAAGATATTTCAATAAATAAAAATCATAAATGTAAAACATCAATAAATTTCTCACAAACCATTTCTAATGATTAATACATTAACTGCCTCCATAAATCTTTAACAAAATATTCTACATATGGCATATTGATTTCGAAAAGATTGTTCAGTCCTGAAATTTAGGAAACATATAAAGTTAAGTAATTATTTAGATTCATCGTATAAAATTTGCATTTATTAAAAGCTTAACAATAAAATCTAAATCAAATCAACATTATTTGTTATACCAACTTACAAAAATATTCCGTAAATTTAGGATATCGATTTTGTAAATAATCGAGATCTCAATCGTACTCTATCGAAAAGAAAAAAATATCTCACATCAGTTATAATTTTTTTACAAATGTTCAAACCAGGCCTCCAAACTTGAAAAATCTATATATAGTGTTTAATACAATTTTTTATTTGAGCATATTTAAAATATTATAAGATTTTAAAAAAAAATTAAAGATTTTTCAAGTTTAATTTAAAAATTTTAAAACTTTTAAAGTTTAATTATTTAAGATTAATAATTTTAAAACTTTTAAAGTTTAATAATTTTAAAATTTTTAATATTTAAGATTTTTTCAAGTTTAATTATTATTAATATTGAAACTTTTAAAGTTCTGAGCTTTTAAAAAGTTTTAAAATATTATAATATAGGAAACTAAGAAAATTAATATTATTAGTAAATCAAATGACGCTTCAATTTTGGAAAATTATTATAGAATAATATCTGATTACCAAATTGTTCCAAAATTTTAGTCTTTTATCGGAAATTTTAGTCTTTTATATGCTAAACAAACAAAATCCTAAAATATCATTTAGTTATAAAGATATCATATCTTTGCCAAATATTCTATCGCAAGTTTTCACCTAACTGTTAGTATTCTAATTGATTTCGAAAACAGAAATACCGTTAATCACTAAAAATATTTCCTTATATGAATATATTCAATATTAATACAAGATCGACACTCATTACTCACTATATAAAGCAATACATTTGGAAATCAATTGTTTCATTCCAACTTTTCTATGCTTTTATGAAGTTTTTATCTATGATTTTTTGTGTATATATTTTTTATTTTACAGGAACATCAAAAACATTGTCAATCTATCAAACAAACTCATAGGTATATGAACTATTTTACATTTTAGTAAATAATTTGACTTAATATAGAAACTATATTGTTTTATTTTCTGCAACTAATGTTATTTAAATATATTTAAATTTTCTGAACAAAAATACTTATATGTACATACTGATATATATATATATATATATATATATATATATATATATATATATTTTAATTTATATTTTAACCAAATCGATGATTTTATATGTGAACACAAAGTTCTATCATTTAGCTTTTAGTTATGTTAATTACAATGCAACAATAATGAAATCATATAGATTTTAATATTAAAACTTATTTTTCCAATTTATAAGAATTTATTTTATATCTTAGAATTTATCAATTACTGTTATTTTGGAACCAATAATAATAATATGTAACTAAAGATCCTAAATATTTAGAAAATTTCATAATATTAATTAATCAATTTTTATTTATTCGGATGGTGAGTACAATAATTGTTTATATATATTTTTGTAAACAATAAATAAAATCGAAAATTAATACAAAATCACTATATTTTCCTAGAGTACATTCCTTAATCATTTTACTCACTACTAATACAAAATCATTATGGTTTGTCACATCATACATTACGAGTATGTAACTTTTACAAACAAAATATTTTTTATATTTTTTATGTATATTCCTATTTCTACTACCAAAATGATCAAATTGAATTATCTATTCATTTGTGTTGTTAGAATTTTCTCTAAACTTTTATATTTATTTTTAGGTATCAAAACTCATTATTTTTGACAAAAAAAACTCATTATATTACCATTTACTCACTTTTTTGTTTCCCTACTATTCTTTTATCCAACCTCATTACACAATTATATGATTTACAGTAAAAATAAAAATATAGCATATACCAATATATTAAAACCATATATATATATATATATATATATATATCAATAAGTATTCCCCCGCGCTATAGCGCGGGTTCGATCCTAGTAGTTAAGTATTAGCGGTCGATATAACATTCCTACTTTTAGTACACGTAGGAATTCTATACTACTAACAAAATACTTTCTAATTTCTAAACTAACTAATATATCTATATTTGTAATATATATATACATGTTTGGAGACATTTAGCAAATAAATCCTAGAGTTGCAACATATTTACAAGCATGTCATTAACATTAATTATTAATTTGTTTTTATTTAATTAATTAATATTAAGTTTTGATTTTTGGAAACAAGATTTCCTATCCGAATAAAATTTCCAAAACAATAGGAACCACTCCCTTTAACATTAAATATTAAAATTATAATTAATTTAATTAATATTAAGTTTCCAATTTTACAAAACAATATTTTCTCCATACAGACATTTCCTAAACGGTCGGTCTAATCAATAAACGACAATATTTTAAAACCGGACCGGAAGGTGAACCAGAAGTCTTTCGGGTTGCTGGTTCAATTAGTCGGACCGGTTGAACCACAAGTGAATTAGTTTATTAGTTTGTTTACATTTTATGAATATAACATCTACTTTTCTATAAATATAAGAACAAAACATACATAGTTAAGTATTAGCGGTCGATATAACATTCCTACTTTTAGTACACGTAAGAATTCTATACTATTAACAAAATACTTTCTAATTTCTATACTAACTAATATATCTATATTTGTAAGGTTGTACATTTAAAAAAAATACAAATTAAACATTAGTTATATATGTAGTTAATTTATAAATTAAATAACATTCTGTTATAAAAAGATAGTCCAAAACCTTGAAATATATTTCTATACTATCAATTTTTGGTTTTTTTGACAATTTTTATATAAACTAGATATTTTCAGGTGATATCCAAAACCTTGAAATATATTTCGAGTTAAGATCGGATTTGATTGTTTTTAATTCAATTTTTTTTAAAAGAAGTCAATTCAAATTAATGATAATAATCATGAAGAAAAAAAAACCAAAAATTGAATTCATGAAAGAAAAAAAAAGACAATTCTAAATATCAAAACACCTTCACAAGCCGACAGTTCTGGACTTCCTAAAACATCAAATGACATCAAATTCAAAGTTAGAATCATATAATCTATCCAAACTAACATATGAAAATGAAAACTAATTATCTTGCAGTAGTGATTATAAAATTACTTGCAAAACTTGTAAATTGACTCAATCTATTGTTAAGGTCCTTAAGAAAATCTAACTTTGGATGATTTCGGGTATTTGTTTTGGGTGTTCGGATATATCCGATCGGGTTCGGGTACCCAATTCATTTACTAAAAGTATCCAATCAGATATTTTTAAGTTCGGGTTCAGGTTCGGATCGAGTATTTTAAATCGGATTTCGGGTTAGATTTTTGGGTTCGGATATTTTGCCCAGCCCTATTACGGGATAGTGAGATTCAATTAAACACAAAAAATAAAAGTGGATAAAACAAAACTAGTTAAAAAAGACTTCACTAGATAGATCGACGGCTAAGATTACACCAGAAATCAAAATAAAAAGAATTTTACTATTTTATTAATACAATAAGACATTAAGGGGGTGTATTCAACTTGACATTTTAAGTGATTGTGGATAAATCATATGTTATTCAATCATATATTTTAAAAAGTCTGTTAAAATTCACTGTTATTGAACTGATGATTTAAAAATCTACTTTAAAATGCACTGTTATTCAAAACAGTTTGTGAATTTAGATTTTAATGACTTTTAAGGATTCTAGAGGATTTGAGAAGATTTGTTTAGTTAAAAATACATAAATCTTTTGTATTCTTACACAAATCACTTAAAATGTCAAGTTAAATACATCTCCTACATCTCATGGTTTTAGACAGGATTTGAAAGAATTTTGCAATAAATCATATATTTCCCTAAAATCAACAAAATCATTTAAAATAAATCTCACTATTCAAATCACTTCGAATATTAGATTGAATACACTCCCAAGAGTGCAAATATATCTCACTATCTCAAATACGTACCTATATATATATACACACACAAACAACGAAACATAATAAGAAAAAACACGTTTGCTTCCTTTCTTCTTCCTTTTCCGAAGTACAATCTTGAGATATCTCTAAGTACCCACACATATTTTGCAGATATAAGTTTCATCATGCTCTATTCGCCTACGAAGCTGTTCTTGTTCTTCCTCTCGTGCATTGTGCTGTTGTCTGTCAAATACAACACTAGTGGCTTCGTCACCGCAGCAAATAGCATTGGCTTGAACTACGGCCTCCTCGGAGACAACCTCCCATCTCCGTCCAATGTTATCAAACTTTACAAGTTCATAGGTATTACTAAAATCAGAATCTTCGACCCGAACATGGAGGTCCTTAATGCTTTACGCGGCCACCGTGATATTGCAGTCACTGTTGGCGTTAGGGACCAGGACTTGGCTGCTCTTGCAGCTAGCGAAGAAGCTGTTAAGGGCTGGTTCGCGACCAACATCGAGCCTTACTTAGCCGACGTCAACATTGCAGCAATTACTGTTGGTAATGAAGTCATCCCCGGATCAATCGGTTCTCAAGTGCTTCCAGTCATGCAGTCTCTCACCAACCTAGTCAAGTCGAGGAATCTTCCAATCATAATAAGCACCGTGGTGGCTATGTCGAACCTTGAGCAGTCGTACCCACCTTCTGCAGGAATATTCACATCCCAAGCTCGTGAACAACTTGTTCCCGTGCTGAACCTATTGTCCCAAACAAGTTCGCCTATACTTGTAAACATTTACCCATACTTCCCTTACGCTTCCGACCCAGCAAATATTCGTCTCGACTATGCAACCTTCGCCACTGAAGATATCGTTGTCCAAGATGGACCATTGGGATATTCAAACATATTTGATGCAATGTTCGACGCATTTGTGTGGGCAATGGAGAAAGAAGGCGTTAAAGATTTACCCATGGTGGTGTCTGAAACCGGATGGCCATCCGCTGGGAACGGGGATTTAACTACGCCAGAAATCGCGGGTAATGGAAATTTTGTAAAGCATATAGCAAGTGGGAAAGGGACGCCTAAGAGACCTAACAATGGCATCGAGGGGTTTTTGTTTGCAACTTTTAACGAAAATCAGAAACCGGTCGGGACTGAACAAAATTTCGGGTTGTACAATCCTACTGATATGAAACCCATCTACGGGCTATTTTAAAGTGTGACTTTTAGACTTTCCCCACTCAATAACACATGCTAGCAATGAGATTGCTGAGATCTCTCGTAGCGGAACTTAATTGGCTTTTTAAATAATAAATTTGATTTTTTTAATTAAAAAAAAACAATTGCTCTGGTTTCGTAATTGTACTTTGTTTCTTCATCAATTAAACAAACACAATACAAGACTACAAGAGTTATGCCATATACTTTGCACTCTTCTATGTTTGTATATGTTTCCAAAACAACTTTGTTTTTTATGCGTTTGGATTGAGAAAAACCAAGGGTTTATCATATATTAAATAATTCAAAGAAACTGCATTTAGAGAAGTGGAGCGCGTGAATCTCGCTCATGGCAATTTCTCTCTCAAAAGTTTTTCTCTTCTGATCACAATCTCTTGCACCAACGGCGGATCTTCTCTCAATTCCGGTGACGATGAGGACCCTACGGCTCATGGTTCTTCATCCGCGACTCTGCATCTTCTCGGCGACACCATTGGAACAAGATCAAGGGAGCAGTGGAAGGGAGAAGCATCTGCGAGACTCCTCTGGTAAGAGCTCTACCGGCAGTGTAGCGACGCAGAGTGAAAAAAGGAGATTCACGGCGAGGAACGAGCGAGGAAGACAGTTAGATCTGGGGACCGGAGATTCTGGAGGTCTCGCGGAATCGGTTTCGATAGGGAAGGTAGACTCCGATCCGGCGAAGCTAAGCCACCGTCGAAGGTCTCTTCATCTACTTCCTATTGTCTTTCTCCCTCACGACTAAGCAAAAACTCTCCTCGACGACGACGAGCTCGATTCTCTTCCTCCTCCTCAACACGGCTCTACGGTGGCGGAATGGAAACAGATCTTGGATCACCATCTCTGTTCGGCTAGCGTCGTCCAAGCTTACCGGAAGTCCTGTTCCGGTAAGTATCCGCAGATCTGTTGGACGGCGGCTACAACGTGTATTACGTTTGTAGATTAGGGTTTTCAGCGATCGGTTTGTGAACCCGGTCGGTTTTGTATCTCAATGGTTTAGTTCAGTTTGATGTCATGGATCAGACCCTTAGGGGATTTTGTATGGGTCTAATCCGGAAATAGCCCATTCAGCATATATTTTTAATAGAATACTCTTTAACAAAAAAAACTGCATTTGTGTAGAGAAGAAAAATTATAACCATCTTGATTGCACAATAATATGTTTTTTATGATCACGAATAAATTCTTCCTATTTTGGAATTTTTTTTTTTGAAGAGATTTATTAACCTTTCTGATACTAAATATGCTATATATACTATATACAAATTTAAAAATTTATTACGATTAGACAGATGTTATGATTCGTTCACATCACTTTCCTTTTAATTAAACCCACCAAAAAATATTGTATAATGTTCATGAAAAAAAATGACATTTAGAAATGTTAAGTTGTGATATAACAATAATAAGTTTGTGAAATTATTTTTAAAAAAAATACAAGTGAACGATAAGATTTGAAGGTATTTTGTCTGAGTCTGACCCGTCTTAATCCGATTCGTCCCCTTTCTTTCATCTCCGAGTCAATTTTTGAATTCGTCAATCGTTCTTCTTCTTCGTCTTCTTCCTCTTGAGATTCCCCAGAAAAACCCTAGCTCTCTCTCTCATTTCCCCCTCCAAATCTCACCATTAATTTTATGCTAGGGGGAGCATAGAATCGAATCGAGTCCTCGTATACCAACAATCGTGATCGATCTGCGGAGGCTGAGAAACAAACAAAAATGTCATCGGAGATCGAGGTGGTTGAAGAAATCCAATCGAATCCGCAGGAGAATGGGGAATCGAGTTGTAAAGCGGTTGACGAGGAGAGTTTGAAGAACGATGTGTATACCGCTGCGGCTTATGGTGATTTGGAGAAGCTTCATAGATTGGTTGAGTGTGAGGGTTGTTCTGTTTCCGAGCCTGATGGTCTTGGCTACTATGCTCTTCAGTGGTCCGCCTTGAACAACCGCGTCGCCGTTGCCCAGTACATTATCGAGGTTACACAACAACAACTCCCCCAATCTTCTTTTTTTTTTTTCGCAAACAGGGTTTTGTGCTTTATTAAACGTTTTGTTTGTTGATGTTCTGGAGTCTCTGTTTACTACTCTTATGTAGTTGATTTTGTTGCCATGAGCTAAATTAGGTTTGAACTGTTGTGGTTCTGAAGTTTCTATTACTGATCCGTTTCGGTTCTGGTTTGCCAGCATGGTGGAGATGTAAATGCCACGGATCATACTGGACAGACTGCATTACATTGGAGTGCTGTTCGTGGTGCGATTCAAGTTGCAGAACTTTTACTACAAGAGGGAGCAAGGGTCGATGCAACGGATATGTATGGCTATCAGGTAGTTCTCTTATTTAACTACTTCGTATATTAAGGGAGGTTGTATAACTGGCACTCAGGTTCCATAGATATTGCTTGTCATTTTTTGGTTGCATTTTTCTAGTAAGATGAATGTGTTCTGAGGTTCATGTAGGTAAATCAACACTGCGTACTTTGTCACTTGTTTCTATGGGAAGAAGAGCATATGTTCAATCAACATTATGCATTAGAAAATGGCTTCATCTAAGTACCGATCCTACTTGTCTTTGGAACGATATTGAGCTGTCTCGTGACCCATTATTCAAAGCTTTATCTAAAACATAGAGAACTTTCGTTTAGCCGGGATATTAATCAGCTTTTAGAATGTTCATAGTGATTTCAATTTCATTTATAAATCTCAAAAGACCTTGTTTCTGCCATCTCCATACTCCATTTAAAGGTTGAAAAACTGAGTTCTTCTTTATTCTCAGAGTTTCTTGGTAAAGCTCGGATTATTCGTCAATGTTCTCCTCTGGATCCTACTAAATTTCCCTTTTTGTCTTGTTACGTTCTCAGTGGATGTATTTTAATAGCCAATTTAAACTGCTTGTAGCCAACACATGTCGCAGCACAGTATGGCCAGACTGCTTTTCTTTGTCACGTTGTCTCCAAGTGGAATGCTGATGCTGATGTGCCAGATAATGATGGAAGAAGCCCCTTGCATTGGTATGGTTGCCGCTAAGTGGAACACAAGCTCGCCTTCTTTGAACTGTTACTTATTAATTGATTTTTGGCTCCTTTCATTTTTACTTCTAAGTGTTTAGGCTTGCATGCTTATTTGGAGACTCGATAGTTGGTTTATTTGTTTCCTTACAATTTTTTCCTAGTTGCAAAATATGCTGGGTGGATTAAATTACTTTTTGTGATGAGGTGATAGTTCTCGAGTTTTTTTGTTACGAAGATTTGTGAAGTTTGTTGTACCGTTTTCTATTTAGATTCCAAGGATACATAGGTTATTTTCTTTCCCATATTTCTTACTGAGGGTTCGTTACTGTTACATGGATTATTCTGCAGCATTTTTTTTAGCTTGCTTAGGTGGACCTTTGAATTTTTATCCTTTGTTTTCAGAAGACGGTTCTAATTCGTCTTTATTTTATTCTCATAATTTGAGAAATTCAGGGCTGCATATAAAGGTTTTGCAGATTCTATTCGCCTACTTTTATTTCTGGATGCATATAGAGGACGGCAGGACAAAGAAGGTGGTTACAAACATAATTTTTCTTTGAAATCCCCTTATATATTTTTAGATTAACCAAAAATTTCTTACATCTTCTCCTTCGTATATCAGGTTGCACTCCTCTGCACTGGGCTGCCATCCGAGGTAATTTGGAGGCTTGCACTGTCTTGGTGCAGGCTGGAAAGAAAGAGGATTTGATGATTACTGACAAGACTGGGCTAACCCCTGCACAACTTGCTTCTGAAAAGAATCACAGACAAGTTTCTTTTTTCCTTGTAGGTATCTGTTTTACTTGTTTTTTGTGTAGCAATTTGTAGTCATACTGTTTATTTGATGCTTTCGTAGTGGCTGTACTGCTAGAAATAAGTGGTAGTTGGATCATTCTATTGGCCTGGATTTTTTTTGGCAGTTATGTGCATCTCATTTGACCTTTGCATACCTGGTGTAGTTAACTCTTCTTGTAGCTGTACTGTATGAGTTTCTCCAAGCCTGTAGAATTCCTTACCCATTCAAAATGAGCAGCATTATGCTTAAACTATTGAGAAAATTAGTTCTATACTGTGTCTGAATATCTGTCTTATCAACACTACTGTGCAGGGTAATGCTAGAAACCTGCTTGAAAAGCGTTGCGACGGAAGCACTCCCCTTGGAAAGTTGTCAAAGTTGGGACTCGCTCCAGTTCTTTGGATCATGATCCTGCTGCTTCTGCTCGTATATACAAATTCTGTTGTTTTGGGTATATCTTGGTCCTCGAATCTCGCATCATATCAAGCAACTGTTCTGTGCATGATTATCATTTTATGAACTCTTTGGCCATTGCAGCATCGAATCTGCCAAAGTTAACAACTGGAATTGGTTCGCTTGCATGGCTGGGTTTCCTTCTTGCAACTGCAGGACTATTTTTATTTTACCGCTGTAGCAGGTATAGGCTCACCCTGTCCTTCATCGATTTCCTTTTTGTATAAAGTCTGAAAGTACCAAGTCTGCTTTTTGTTATTGTCTGATTATTAGTATAGTGTATCTATGCAATACGTAAGTTGCTGATCCAGCTGGCGGTTGCAGATTAGGATTTTACATTATAGTATTCTAAAGCCAATTCTCTTGATGGTTTCTTTCATTTCACCTAGCCATTGCAGATTGGGATTTTAATTTTCTGTTGTGAACTCCTATTTTTCTCCATAGTGGTATAATAATACCTTTGTATCACAAGTAGCGGGTTTCCTTATTGTTTAATAATGTAATTTATATATTCTGCAGGAAGGATCCAGGTTACATCAGAATGAACATCCATGATCCGCAAACTATGAAAGATGATGTTAGTACTATTAGCTTCTTTAGTTCTCAAGTTTAAGTGACATATAGGTATGATTTCTAGTACGATTTTATGTTCAAGTGTCATTACTGGTTTTCTTACCCCTTTACAGGAACCACTGTTAAAAATAGAGCTAAACAACCCTGCTTTGCTTGCTGGGAATTGGACGCAACTCTGTGCAACATGCAAGGTACCTGCTCAAATTCTCTTTTATGTCGTTCTTAAATCGTAATAACAAATACTTAATCATGGATCTTACATCTTAAAATTTACTTCTTTTGGTCCGCTTTGTTTCATTTTATTCAGATTATCAGACCTCTTCGAGCTAAGCATTGTTCCACGTGTGATCGTTGTGTAGAGCAATTTGATCACCATTGTCCTTGGGTATCAAATTGTGTTGGAAAAGTAAGTACAGCTCCTGTCTTCCTA
Source organism: Camelina sativa (assembly GCF_030686135.1). NCBI lineage: Eukaryota > Viridiplantae > Streptophyta > Magnoliopsida > Brassicales > Brassicaceae > Camelina > Camelina sativa. The sequence goes on from NC_141892.1 coordinate 8,388,671, forward strand.
TAATAGTTTTTGACATAAGTTGGCAAATTTGGGGTAGACGGATCAGGCTTTTGATAGTAACATTTTATATTACTAAATCTTTCTTATTCTTCCTTGTCTCTTTTGATGTGACATTACTTATTGTTCTTTTCGAAAAAGCTTAGACGATCTTAATTATTAGAGTGGTATACTTGTGTTGCATATTTGGGTATAGAGATCGCCGGAGATGTTTCTTGGTGTCATAGTACCTCTTCTATTCATTTTGGTTGCTAGTGGTTTGATTTCTTACACTGGCAGCACGAGCTTGATACTATTCTGTGATACTTATCTGTGGATTGTGCTTGTTTTCCATTAACCTATTTTGCAGAAAAACAAGTGGGAATTTTTCCTTTTTCTTCTACTTGAAGTTCTAGCGATGCTGATAACTGGTGGTGTTACTCTTGCAAGTACGTTTATAGTGGAGGATGCCCTTTATTTGTGATATATAAATTTAGAGAAAACTTTCGGATGAAAAATGTAAATGATATATACATGCAGGAGTCTTGAGTGACCCTTCAGCTCCATCTTCTTTTGGAGCATGGATGAGCCATGTCGCTACTAATCATGTGGGTGCTTTATCCTTTCTGCTGGTGGAATTCTGCCTCTTCTTTTCTGTTGCTGTCTTAACAGTTATACAAGCGTCACAAGTGAGTCCTCATTCCTTTTTCCGTATTTGCATGTCTTTGTTCCTCTTGTGGCCTAGATGGTTTAAGGACTCTGTTCGCTTCCCCAGATAATTCATCCGTAGAACTCCACAGCTAAAACTCACTAAGTAGACTAGATACATTTCATGGGGGAATGTTTTTCCTCATCCTGAAGGTTGATCCTTTCCCCTTAACCTTTACAGATATCAAGGAACATAACTACAAACGAAATGGCTAATGCCCTGCGGTACAGCTACCTAAGAGGTCCAGGTGGTCGCTTCAGGAATCCGTATGATCTAGGGTGCAGACGAAACTGCTCGGACTTTTTAGTAAAAGGTTATAACGAAGATATTGAGTGTCATGAAGAAGACGCAACACAGAGACAAGAGGGTATTAACATGATGCAAATGCAGCGGAATCCAGAACTTCAAAATGGCAATGGCCACGTCGCTATCAATGTTAACCCGGTACATAATTCACAGTCAACACATGGTCATTCTTCCAACTGCAGCCATAGCCATAATAGTAAGTCAAAGAGTGATAAAGTTCCTTTGGGGTTGGGACTTGGTCTTGCTCGCAACCCAACCCGACCTGTTGTACCTCCATGATAGGGGCTTGTCCCAAATGTTCTTTAAATGTGCATTTGTGTTGTAAGAAACACGTGTGTGCTGATACATTATCATTAACACAAGTAACTCAAGGTTCGAAACCATGGATTTCTTTTTTTCAGAATTAGATTGTTTCCATTTAGTTATTTCCTCTCTCTAGATTTAATCGAGGTCTTTTTAAGAAAAATTATATAGAGATGTTCTCTTATTGTAAGAGGCATCCAAACGGGAGAGCTTTTAGAGGTTTATCAGATTATTCCGTGGGGAGAGAACTTGTTCTTTCTTTGGGGTTTTTTTTTTTTTTTCTTGTTCTGTTTCAAGTTTTATAAAGATAGTTTCTTTGAAGTTACATCCCTGGTTTGTGGTTTTATTCTATCATGTGCTCTCTCGTCGAGTCATTGATGAGGTCAGTCTCTGATTTCAGGTGAAGATAGTAATAGATAACATAAATGGTTGTACATTATGTTTTACTGAACTGAAGCGTGGCTTTTTCAAATCATTATCCAAATTGCAAACTGATCGCAACAAACACATCATTACATTTTATATGTAACAACGAATTACAAGAAAATGACTGACTCCACACCAAAATCTTGTGGAAGTCATAAGAAAAGGAAAAAGAAGGTAAAACTCAAGTAGGTGTGTTGTGTATGAATGTCTCACGCCAAAGGAAATACGAGTCAAAAGACTCAAAACCAATGAATATAGTCACAAGACTCACACAACTCACCCTAAGACAGAAGAAGAAGAAGAATCTGCATGATATCTTTGCTTCTCTCCTCGCTAAATCAACCGTATGAATGTTACACAAACAAAATAGAACATATATATATGTCGTTTATATATGTTTCTTTCTCTCTACAAAAATCTGAGTTTGAAATCCTATACCACAAGACAAAACCTGCAAAGATAAATATGTGGTTAGATGAATTAAAACTCAAGTACCATCCAGAATGTGAACAATTCGTTTCAGGTCAAACAAAAAAAGCACTGCCTATAACAGTTGCAATTGGTAATATAATACTTAGAGAATACGGTTGCACAAAAAAAAAAAGAAAAAAAAAAAAGAGAATACGATGACAATGCAAGTTTGGTCAAAGTTATTTCATTGATCTTAAACCAATGCACATAAGGGTCAGACCTAACACTGACCAACAACACTCTTTGTATCTTAGACCTAACAATTCCGTGATAGTGTTATATATGTACCATGGTATGTACCTTTAAAATGAAGCTTGTTCAAGATAATGACCAAAGTCATTGTGTGCCACTTTAACCACGTTGAAGTCCTGTATTTGACATATGAAAAATATTTGCAGTCCTCCTGTTTAATATATCTTCCAACTGGTCTGAAGAGATCCCATTTCTCCATTGTTTTGCTTCATCTATCTCATTATATATATGTAATATCTCTTCCATGTGAAACCTTAGATCTGCAGCAATGATATAGGATCATATTGAACATCATGGGTTATGTTTTTCAAAATCAATATTGAGCTAGAGCAGGTAGTACCTCGTAATGTATTGCCGGCCACGTAGTCTTCACTTATTATCGCAACAACATCGTCCCTACAAGTTCCAGCTAACTCAAATTTCTCCATTGCAGCTTTTAAACTCTCTCGCCAGAATGGTTGGTCAAGTTTGTACTCCATGATAGATCTCTCGTAAAGTACAGCACACAATAAAATATCTACCATTGACTTTAACTTTAGCCTTCCTGCTACGTTTGCTGAGTTATCTTGAGTTGAGCTACCCGGCTTGGTTTCCAGATTTTTTAACACTTCAATAGAGATTTTGATATTGCTTTCGGCGCATTGATAAAACTGTACTACATCTGAATATGGCCATGTTTTCAAATCAAGTTGACTGACAAGCACATAGTACCATGAAAGTCTTGCTTCCTCAAACTGCTGCAGACCTACTGCCAGGAAGACTTCAAACAAATCCGACTTTATTTTCATGGCCTCTTTGTAATTTTCTTTTGCTTTTGTGTGATCCCTTTGAACGCATTCATAAGCAGTTTTGAGTTGTTCAGAGCCAGATTCTCCAGAAACACCTCGTAGGAGGCTCAACCTTTTCCGTGCCCCTGACAAGTGCACATTTCCCAACTTTAACAATGATCGTGCTGCCACTTCTTGGAATTGCTGAGCTGCTTTGTCAAAAGGCCCTTGAGCTGCATCAGACGTTACCACCTCCTCCATAGCTTCTGAATTGAGTTTCATCCCTAGTTCTTGAAGATTCAAGCATGTATCAGAATCAACGCCGGCCTGGATCTTAAAGAGCCGAGCAAATTCGATCATCCAATCCTCAACTTTACACGCACCTTTTCCATTTACCTTGGTCTTAAAAGAATCAGCGGATATTTTGAGTTTCTTCATCTCAACTAATCTTCCAAAAAAGGGATCCTGCTCAGGACTAACTTCCACTACATAAAATCTCATAGTGTTCAGTGCCCTTGCTGACACCTCACTCATTCTTAGCTCTTCATCTGTTGTAATTGTCACTAAATCTCCTTCTTGGTCCTTGTACTTAATATGAACTGCCCTTAAGCCAGGGAAACGCTCATGAACAACTTCCCTAAGTTGAAGAAGAGTGCAGTTTATCGGCACTTTAGCCAATCTTATGTCATCAGAGTATACGAATTTCACAGCCATGTTTACATTTTCACCACTTATCTCCAAAAGTTTCTCCTCAATTATTACTTTTTCCTGTTCCTTGCTCGTATCACTTCTCTTCTCCGACTGCTCGTTCCCTTTTACTTTCTTTTTATTCTGCTTATCGATAACCTTTTCCTTGCCCTCATCAGCTGCAAGATTGTTGTTATTCTTCTGCTTTGTCTCTACGTTATCGCCCTCGCTCTTCTCTTGCACTTGATTGCTCTTTTTAATTTTCTTCACTCGTGCCTTGCGAAGTTTAGCCCACAGTGCAGGGGAAGCCTCAACAGGTTCAACATAATCTGGAGGCAACTCTATCACGGAATCTTTGACCGTTAACCCTTTGCTCTCTAAAGTTCTCTTAAGCTTGTCAGAAATTTCAGATGCCATAGGATTCTTTGGATCCAGCTTCGAAACCATACAAACATCTTTCAACGCCAAATCCAACTTATTCAAAGCCTCATAACATCTAGCCCTCTTCAACAGTGCTTTGCTATAATCAGGAGTAACACTAAGTGCTAAATCACATTCATGAATGGCTTTGGCAAACTCGCCAGGTTCCAATTGCATATAACAAGAAGCCATATTAGCCCGAACATGAGAAACCTCTACATGATCCTTAGGGAGTATCTTGATTGCTTCACCATATTTAAACATTGCACCATAATAATCTCTCTTCTGAAACAGCTTGTTCCCTGCTTCTTTCAACCCTTGTGCTTTCAAAACAAAATCAAAAGTTTCAACCTTTGAACCATCATCCACTAACTGACTATGGCTAGTCTCAGCAGCATCTGTAGATTTCTCCTCAATCTGCTTCTCCATGGATTTCAAAACACAATCAAAAGTATCAACCTTTAAATCATCATTCACTGATTGACTTTGGCTAGTTTCAGCAGCGTCTGTAGATTTCTCTTCATTCTGCTTCTCCGTAGATTGCAAGACAAAATCAGAAGTATCAGCCTTTGAATCATCATCATCCACTGATTGACTTTGGCTAGTTTCAGCAGCATCTGTAGATTTCTCCTCATCCTGCTTCTCCATGGGTTTCAAAACACAATCAAAAGTTCCAACCTTTGGATCGTCATCCACTGATTGACTTTGGCTAGTTTCAGCAGCATCTGCAGTTTTTTCCTCATTCTGATTTTCCATGGCTTTCGAAACACAATCAAAAACTTCAACCTTTGAATCATCATCTGCTGATGGACTTTGGCTAGTTGCAGCAGCGTCTGTAAATCTCTCCTCATCGTGCTTCTCCATGGCTTTCGAAACAGAATCAAAAGTATCAATCTTTGAATCATCATCAACCACTAATTGACTTTGGCTAGTTTCAGCAGCATCTGTAGATATCTCCTCATTCTGTTTCTCCATGGCTTTCAAAACAGAATCAAAAACTTCAACCTTTGAATCATCATCATCCAGTAATTGACTTTGGCTAGTTTCAGAAGCATCTATAGATTTCTCCCCATCCTGCTTCTCCATTTCAAATCCCCCAGAAGCAAAACAACGAGAGAAAGATTCCAAATTTTTTTTACCAAGGATCGCTACTACATGAGAAGACGATTCTATGCCGGGGGATTCTAAGAGAAACTAACCAAACAGCTAATAGATATCACAAGGGTCTGGTAATAAAACAGTGCACACGATATATTAGAGTATATATAATTTACAAAAGCCCTAAGGGATTACAAAAGATAGATAGAACACGAAACGTGTGTCTGCCTCTTATGAATCGAGATCCCTAAACGGCAATTTCCCCTGGAGCTGTGTGTGGGAAGATTAAACGGGTTTTCTCGAGAAAGAGATTTGAAAATTTTGCGGAAAAAAATATGAGGGGAGGATGAAGAAGAAGACGATGTTAAAAAAGAAAATGAAAGAGGAAGAAGAAGATTGGACCATGTGGCTCTGCACATCTGTAACGAGGATAGCTTTGTCGTAAAGCCACGACGACTCGTTTCAGCCTCCAACCCCCCCATTTTTAATTTATACTAACATAACAATATATTTCATTAAAAATCTAGTAAATTCGGAAAAGGTATGACGAAGAAGAAGATAAATCGAATCAAATCCCACTTTGTTGACACGTGTCGAATCTTTACACTTTACAACGAATTAAATACTTCGGGAATGTTGTTTATTAATTCTGTTTTTGTTTATGATGACTCCATTAATTTTGTTTATGTGTACGTTAATGTTGTTGTTGTATGAATTATGATGATGTTAGAAAACGCTTTACAGTTTAAACCAAGAATTCATGTGTTCTATTTACTGTGATGGTCTTTATTTTTAATTTTTTTTCTTTTTCTAATGGTTAGTGATTGCCAAAGAGACCATCTTGTTACAAGTTTATGTGAAATAAAATGTGTAAAAAGTTCCAACACTTCTTGACTTCCAAGTTCCATATGTTTTTTTAAGATTAGCTTATGTTCTTGATCGGAATCTTATGTTTGAGAATATCAAGAATTTGTATTCAATTTATACTTTTTCATTATTATTATTTTTTTTTTTGTTTTTGGACATCATACTTTTTCATTGTTTGAATTTATTCACTTTTATCTTTTTGCAACATAATCTTATAGATGAAAGCATGGTCCAACCATGCAAGTTGGTGAATAAATTAACAAAAAAAAAAATCCAAAAACTAGAGATATTCCAATTGATCGATTTTTGGTGGAGTCTTATTCGGATGTAAATGACGATGGGAAACGCAAAGCTCACAAAAAAAAAAAAAAAAAACAACTAGTGTGGCTTTAATTTAAGATTACAACGTTGGTAGTGTTTAGGCAAGTTGTGTTTTAATTGTCATTTGCAAGTTAGTGGTGATCTACCACGTATAATTTGGTTTCTTGTCACATATATATCACCACTATTTTTACCGTCACACTATGGGCTATCTAGTAATGTGCTACCACTAATTCGTCACAATCTGCATATAAACTCCGACACCATTGCAAATTTGGCCACCAATTTATAATCAAGAACACACAAGAGACATCATAATTCATTGTTGAATGAGGTAGCTCAAACTCAGATTTAGATGACGTTATCAATTTTTTTAGCTCGTTCCCCATCTATTCTCAACTCATTATGATGATATCCTAGCTACTATCAAACAAAACTATAATTTATACATACCGACGACTTAATTTCAGAGTGTAAATCTCTGTTTTGTTTACCTCTTCTACAGGTTAAATTTGTATCCCCAACTTCCACTTGCAAGAAACTATTCAAATTCAGTTATAATATTTTTATCAAAACTTGGCTTTGCAATCGATTCTCAGTATCTTTTCTTTCCTCTTTCTGCGTTTAAAAGAGAATGTGGAACAAAATTTGCATCATCCTCAATCCTTAATGGAAAAAAACACATTCGAAAGAACTCATATTTTTATTCACATGTCTCTCTGAATAAAACAAAGAAAATAGAAACTTCATATAATAAAGTCGCACATACCCAATAAGTCGAGTTTGACTCCAACAAAAACATGCTTAGTAAAGCTAATAGATTCAGCGAATTTGCTTGAGATAGAGAAGAAGATCATCCATAATTCCTAAACTCCTAATTACACCAATTGCATTAGGAAAAATTCTAATGAAAAAGTAAGGAAGAATTCGAGCACACTGGCGACACTAAAATCAAGTCCTAATATCTACACAAAAATTAGTTCATCAATACACTGCGCCCAAAGAAAACCCTAAAAAAAAAATATTTCTTCGTACGCAAGAAAATAAAAGGAAATCAAGAAAACCTAGCTAACTCCTTGTTAATCTTGATCTTTATGCAATTCGTAGAAGCGACTGAGACGAGGACGGAACTCAGGACGGCGAATGTCATGAAAAGACGACGGTTTAACAAGATTCGCCGCTAAACATGTCCTAAATCTCTCCGCCTCAACACTACCAATCTTGGCAAGCGAATTAATCAACGCCAGCTTCCTCAGATTCAACCCAACACTAACCCTCATCGTATTATTATTATTATTATCATCACCGCGGTTCGAAGAAGCTAGGGTTTTGGATCTCTCGTGTTCTAACCGGCGGTGAAAAGCGCACCGGAACGAACCAGGGTGCGTCGTAGGAGAACACAAACACTTTCTCTTCTGATGATGGTTATTAGAAGAAAGAGCGACGACGGGGGAGGAGGGTTTGTTGGGGAACTTTAAACGGAGGTTGAGATTGTTGCAAGGAGAAGGAGATCGTTGACGATGGTGATTGTGTAATCTCTGGGAAGAAGAGAGAGGACGAAGAACTGATCGGCTTGATCTTCCAGTAGACGCCATTATTACTGTGTGCAGTGAAGAGATGGATGAGAGAGAGAGGAGAGAAGCGTTTTGGTTTGGTTAGTTTGTGTTTTTGGAGTTAAATGTTAGGAATTAAAGTATTGGAAGAAGAAGAAGAGGATAGAGAGAGTCCCGTGTGATTCGCATCATATCTATTTATGGGGTCGGTCTATCTAATCCTATATACGTAGAGATCTCTGGCGGTTGCAAAATCGTGACCAGGGTCAATACTGTCATTTAATGTTTCCTTTATTAATTACTATGTATTGTAAACTTTTTTTCTTGAATACTTTGATACCTTTTACATTTACACTTTACAGTTACCTTTTAATAAGTTTGTTGAATATTCAAGTGTTCATGGTGGAATTTTTTAATTAATGTGTGTATGTAGACAAATGTTGAAGTTATTAGTTGCTCACTCCTATATAATAAATATATATATATATATATATACTGTTCTTATTGTTATGATATAGATTAATCACCAGTGGTTTTTTAAATAGCATATTCTTATCTCTAATATTTTAGAATATTTTAATGATCTAAACTTTTATTTATCTTTAATTATCGTTTAGATAAAAATGACTCAAGTCATAAGCCATACATACCACAAGATAATGTTAATATTATCCACTATCAATTATAAAGCTAATATTATCCAGAGCTATTTCTGATACTGTAATTTGCTATATGCATTGTTCAATAAAGCAGTAGGCCACCGCCTAGGCACCGTATAGGCGCTAGATGTTCAGCAAACGCCTAAATGACCGCTTAAACCGCTTAAAATTATATAAATTTTATTTTAATATTTATTTTTAATTTTTAAATTACATATATTTAAATTATTGTGTTTTATATCTATAGACGTAATTATAAACACGTATATGTTGTTAATATAACTTAAATAAATATATTTTTCTTACTTTTGTGTATAATTTATATATTTTTTTATCTTTATAACATATATTTTTGTATAATTTTATATATATAATATTTTATGTTGTAAATGCCTAAACCACCTAAAAATCGTGTAAGCCCCGACTAAGCGTTCTAGACGCTAAATCACCGCCCTGATACCGTTTAGCACTTTCTTGAACATTGGCTATCTGATACAAGATCCTCCTATACGATGGTACTTCATAAATTGATGATGTTAAAGATTTACCATTTTTTTTTTTTTTTTTTTTTGACCTCAAAAGATTAGTTAAAGATTTACCATTTTATCGTTAAACAGAGAAGGTAAAGAATAACCCACAGAGAAGGTATCGAGACAGATGCACACGCTTTACCATTAACACTTTGGGTTTTTCAATTCATTTGCAACTATGCAAAAACCAGGATAAGGCAGTGAACAAAATTACCACTGCTCTTTTCGTTTTTGCCAAAATTTACCATTCCTTTTACCTATACAATAATAAAAGTCTACATGTCTTTTTCTTTTCCCAAAAAAAAAAAGTTGAAAAACAAAACCTATGAATCTTCCTTAGTGAACGTCTGAGGCTCACTGCTAGCAAATGCCAACCATACAATAGTCCCCGTTACATAGAAGAATATTGATGGCACGAATAGAGACATCTACGCGTTAATCAGAACATTGAGTTACTAATTAATGAAGATTACTGAATGTCAATCAATATAAGGTTAGCAACTTACAGTCCAAGAATGGGTCGAGTCCAGGAGAAAGCCAGTTAAGGCCACACCTACAATTCCAGGTACTGCCCCCACTGTGTTGGTAAGACCCTAAAATAATAAAAAATAATCACCTGACTTGTTTAGAGTTGGCATCAAACAAGGCTCATATGGTTTATGAATAAGAACTATATATACCAGAAGTATGCTTGCATATTCGGGTGAGATATCCTGATGAGTACAATAAAGTCCTGTCAAAAAACCATGGTGCTTGTCATTCCGGTGCAATAAACCCTTTCAGGTGCATCTTCTTAACATAATGTTACTTGAAGATTCTTGACGGAGGACAGAAAAATAGATATCTCCAGTTACCTGATAAAGCAAAACTTGATAGGGCCAAGCCTGCTGTCAAGATTCCTACAATTTCCCATGGTGGCAATCCAATGTCCACAGATGAAAGTGTCATGCATATCGCTGGTGACACAAACGCAATAGTTTGACAAATCTTTCGGACCTACATGGCAATTCCCAAGGAGTTTACAAATCAAAATGACACAAGTTGATCTAGATAACTGGTGCAAAATGAGAAAAGGGAATAAAGTAAACACTACGATAATTGCGTATAAAATAATAGATCTGCAAGAGGCTGCATGTTAAGACCCTTTTGGTTTGTTACAAGGGCTAGGTACATACAAAGAAAAGAGATGTGATTTAATACCGTGGTAGTCTCAACTCCATTTGTTATTAAGTAGTCAGCAAATTGTGAAGCAAGACTTGTCACGACAATCGAAGCTAGTGGAGGAAGGATGGAAACCTGATCTTCATACCCACATATTAAATTTCATAATGTTATACCTTTGCAAAATGCAAGCTGAGCTGACTTTTTAATATTCCAGGGAAAACAGAATATAAAAGATAGTTTTATACTTACCCAAGCAGCTTCTGTCAAATTTAGATCCAGTGCCTCACTGCATACCGGAAGTATGATCAAAATTAATCTCTTCATCAACAAAGATACAGAACAAAGAGAAAGAATACTGCTATAGCCATAACTGTTTGTTTTAGAGAAACAATTTAAATGTAGTTTCATCTAAATCATAGGCCCGGAGAATTTATATCAGAAAATATGAGCCATGAAACCACAAAATACATCAAGCATCAATTAGGTCTTGAAAGAAGAACACATCTTGTACAAATTAAGTTAAAAATCTTAGAATTTCAAACTGCACATAGATAGACTTTCAAACAAATGGATCAGCTACAGCATTGCCCAGTAAAATCTATCATGGTCAACAGGAACACGCAATTACCTGAAATAAGTAGGTAGCCAAGATAAACAGGTGTAGTGACCCCAACTTCCACAAAAGTGAGTGTATATCATCGCCCAAACAGCTGAGCTTTGGAAAAACGACTTCCATGGAATCTCCTGTAGTAAGATACCCAAAAATGAAGAACGACCTAAAGCAAACTATAAGTTTTTGGGGTTTTAAAACCATTTTTTTTGCAGGCCATTTTGGCACCATTTTAGGGGACATGGTTTTGAACCAAGTGAATGTAATCCTACTCCACCTTCGTGAGAGGGTTATGCAATGCTCCTACTATATATATTGCAACTACGTATTTACAGTAGAAACAGTAGGCTTGACAAAGTGAACGTTCGTTAAATTCAACCTCATCAATTAGAAGTGAAATAAAGAAAAAGCCATACATAGGCATAACATTAGAAGAAGACTAACCTTCAATGAGTTCCCCATCTCTTCCTGTGTAGTGTTTTCTGATTTATGCGAAGTAGAGATCTCATTACCTATCAAACAAAGGGAATCTTGATTGTAATTGGTGTTTAAATCTTGGACAAAACGACACAGTAAGTAAATGTGTAATAAATACAACTATGATACATCTAAGCTCCCTGTTTCAAGATGAAATTAAGTTTGAATAAGGAAAAGGAAGGAGAAACCACCTTCATATGAAACTTCTTCTTTATTAAGAAACTGAAACCCGACGAACCTTCAACATATAGGGAGAAAAATGAGAACACAGATATACTAAAATGTGATGCCGGCATGGCGAAGAATAGTCAGCACTCAATCTATTCTCATTTGATGTAGAAGAATAGTCAGAACTCAGAACACAACAATGTTGTGAAAGTGTGTAGTCATCAATCGATTAGACTTACCAGCCAACACCAAGGAGACCAAACAAGTAAAAGACAGATTCCCAATTGAAGGTTTCGATAATGGGAGGAGCCAAGAGAAGCCTGCAAGGATAATAACGTTAGGTCCGTGCAAGTCTCATAACTGAGAATTGGTCTTAGTTAGAGTATTATCCAAATAAAACCACATACTAATAACTTCTGTAGTTTAAAACTTTAAGTATCACATCAAGAAAACCATACCCCAAAACACTTCCCAAACTCAGTCCTCCGAAAACAAAGCCTACTGCCCTTGAGCGCTCCTTAACAGGTATCGTCCTGTACCCAGCAATTGTATGGCACAATCAGGATATGAAAAAAGGGGGCTAAAAGCTATAAAGCACCCAGCCATAATTTTAAGCATCAATGGACTAAATGCATGTATACATAATTTCAACGTTAGTAAGGAAAGGGTTTCCGTAAGTAAAAAAGGTCCAGTTCCCGAATACTAATATGCCCATGGGAGTCGAAAGAACAACCAGGGAAACATATGGATTTCATTAGATTCTCATATCTAGATTCTGAACTACTTTTTTTTCTTTAGAAAAACAAAAAGAGAACGCTGCATAAGCAGTTAACACATATCAGCTATATATAAGTAACTATGAGCACTCTTCAAATTTTCTCCAGATTAATACATGCCTGGCAATAAGGTCTGTCGCAGCTGATGGGGATACACCTTCTCCTATTCCCACCTGGAGTTACAAATCTCTGTGTTAAGACAAAGACATATTGTAAGGCTAGAGCAGGGTGGGGGGGAAGGGGAAGGAAAGAGTTTAAGAGTGTAGTCAATTCATTACAAGTTTGAAGAACTACGGAATTAGTAACAAAAGAATGCCTCTAAAATCAGAGTGATTGCACTAATAAGTGATGCGATAAACATGTGAACAGGCTTACCAAAATCCGAGAAAAGATTAAACCAGGCATGAATCCAGCAAGCAGCGGAACAAGAGCTGTAGCAAAGGACCATGTAAATACACCAATCTCAAGTACTTTTCTGCATTAGGAAAAATTAATAAAAATGAAGGAATACATTGAGACAAAATCAGTCCTTACAGCAAAACTTGGAGGAGCCTAATGAAAGAAAACAAACCTGCCCCCAAAAATCTTGGAAAGCCAGCCTCCAGGCAACTGACTCAAGGCATAACCCCAAAAGAAAGATGACTGGACCAGGCCGGCCACAGACGAGCTCCACCCAAACTGGTGTGACATTGGTATTATAGCAATACTCAAGTTCACCTGAAAAATTCTCACCACACAATATACTTTAGTCAAATGATATGGTCCGTACTCCTTACAATCATCATCTATCTCCTTCACAAATTCATCTGTTCATATCATTACCATAAATCACCTACTAATAAAAACTACGCCTTTACTTTACCAAAGTCAAAAGTCACAACACCATGATCATATTATCTCATGTAAGCTAACCTAAAACCATACCAGAATTTCCCATAAGAGAAAAAAAAATGAAATTTTTGTTCAAATTAAAAAAGGAGAAACCTTGTCCATATTGCAGATAACAAAGGCGAGGGAAGTAGCGCCGATAAGCTTATATCTCTGAGGTACGTTTTTCCATGGAGGCCAATTCTGTTCCAAGCCCGTTTCCGTACTCAAAATTTCGGAATCGGAACTCGGAACCGTAAGCTGAGGTTTAGGGTCTTCGATAGGGTTCTTAGGAGGAAGCTTCTTGCTCTCTCTGACTCGTTCAGTACCACTGGCGGAGCACTTAACCCTTGATTTAAGAAGAGGATTGTGGTAATTACGGTGGGGGAAGATGGTGTAGAGGGAGAGGAAAGGTTGATTATGTGCGTGGATAGGAGAGGAGGAGGAGGTGAAGAGGTGATTGTGTGGTCTCAAGGTAAGTCTCGCCATTGTTGGTGTCAGAGAGAGAAAGAGAGAGAAGAAGAAGAAGAAGCAAAATGGAGAATGAAGAGAAGAAGAAGAAGAGGGAGAGAGGAGGACACGGTGGAGCAGAAGAAGAAGCAGCTTGTGTGGCTCACTGCTTCTGCCGTATCAAAAGCTTTACTTTGTCATACTCTTTTTTTTTTCTTTTCTTTTTTTTCCCAACATACGGTGAGATTAAAATAGTGATTAGAAAATGTTTATGTGGACCGGTTTGAATAACAAGATAAAATACAAATACATACAATAAAAAACAAAATATGTAAATTAGATAATTAAATGTTTTGATGGTTTCAATTCATTGACAATTGACAATATTTTGTGGTCTGAGTTTTGTTTTCAGAATTTTGAATTTTCTTAATTTTATTCTGTTTGAATTTAAAACGTGGAAGTTATAAGATTGTTTTGGTTTGATTTGAAAAACTCAATTACATCAAAAAAATGTCCAAAATACTAATGGAACAGTCGCTTCAGTTTTCTTAAGGGAAAATTGTCTTCCGTGATGCCATGAATAGTAATATTCTTCCTCTCCAATGTCAGTTTCGTCGAAACCTTTTCCTGCCTGTCACAAGCTGTTCAACGAAATACCATTTTGCTCTTACTCATAGTTTCAATTTAATAAGCGATTTTCGATTTAAATAATTAGTAAACTTGTCCACAATGAAGAAGATAAGATTGACAATGACATAAAACCATCACAACATAAAAAACAAATGGTGGACATCTACCTTTGATTTTCGAGTTGGTCCACCGAAAGCAAACCGGGATCGGGTCTGCAATGGAGAGGATGAGTTAAAGTTGTCCATCATGAAACAACCATGAAGAAGACAAGATTGACAATGGATTGCATAAAAACATAACAACATGAAAGAGTGGTGGACATGTAGTGGTGGACATGTACCTTTGATTCTCCATTTGGTCCACCGAAGGCAACACGTGATCGGACCTGCAATAGAGAGGATGATTTAAACTTGTCCACCATGAAGAAGACAAGATTGACAATGAATGACATAAAAAAAACCACAATATGAAAAACAAATGGTGGGCATCTACCTTTGATTCTCGATTTGGTCTACCGGAGGCAATCCGGGATCGGACCTGCAATAGAGAGTATGAGTTAAACGTGTCCACCATGAAGAAGACAAAATTGACATTGGGTGGACATATACCTTTGGTTATGTATTTGGTCCACCGACAAAATTATCAGATAATAAGGTAAGGCTAATTTGGTCATATTACATCTCTTCTCATGTGTAAAAATGGCATTTCGTAGAAGACAAAATGAAATTGGCATTTTAGACAAGATTTTGGGGAATAATGACATTCCTCGCTAATATCCTTTTTTTAATGCTACACTTGAATTTTTATCATGTTAGACTTATAGTTAGTGACCGGTAACCACTTTACAAAGTGGTACAAAGCTGATGTAGAGTTTTAAAATTTATCAATTACAAAAGTGTTATTCTCAGTTTTTTATACAGTTTTGAAATATAACTCTTTTTTACAGTTTTGAACTATCTTGTAACAACTTTTCTGTACAGTATACAAGTTTTATTCTCAGTTTTTTTGGAAGGTTGATTTTTAGACTTTAATTAATTAATTTGTATGTTGTAAAAACAAGTCATCGAAGTTCGAAATATCACGTTATCAAAACGCATCTTATAACTGGGCAACTTGCTTCTTCTGTCATATTAAAATAGTGTTATCTTTAAGCCTTTTTGGCTTTAGAAAATGCCAAACCAACGACAAAGTCAAGATCGTGTATGGATGGTCTTATTAAATAACCTTTTTCGTCCCAAAACGTTCATCAAATTCAAGATCCTCTCAAACTCAGTAGCAAGCAACAATGGAGAAGCCAAAGTTCAAGACTGTCCAAGAAGTGGTTGCAGCCGGCGTAGGACTACCGGATAGATATCTCCAGGCATCCACCGGCGACGAGGAAAGTCAACCTCTTAACGGTCCGGTTCCGGAGATGGATATTCCAGCCATCGATCTAAGTCTTCTCCTCTCTGCTTCTGAAGACGGTCGAGAAGAGTTGACTAAGCTTCACTCGGCACTCTCTACATGGGGCGTTGTTCAGGTCTGACCCTTCTTGGTGATGATGATGATATCAGAGTCATGAAATTTTATTGAAGTTCTTGTGAAATAATGGAGTTTGATTTATTATGGATACATATAGGTGATGAATCATGGAATTACAGAAGCGTTTCTTGACAAGATTTACAAGCTAACCAAAGAGTTCTTTGCGCTTCCGACAGAACAGAAACAGAAGTGCGCCAGAGACATTGGTAGTATGCAAGGATATGGAAACGACATGATTCTGTGGGAGGATCAAGTTCTTGATTGGATTGACCGTTTGTATATCACTACCTACCCTGAAGATCAGAGAAAACTAAAGTTCTGGCCTGAACTCCCAATCGGATTCAGGTAAAGTCATATAATACGTTACTGTTTTAACAGTTCGTCAATGTTTTGACAATCTTATCTTCAGGGAAACTTTAGATGAATACACAATGAAGCAACGGGTAGTGGTTGAGAAGTTCTTCAAGGCCATGGCTAGATCGTTGGGATTAGAAGAGAATAGCTTTCTAGACATGTATGGAGAAAGTGCAACGATGGATACAAGATTCAACTTGTATCCTCCATGTCCGAGACCGGACAAGGTTATTGGGGTTAAACCGCATGCTGATGGCTCGGCTTTTACTCTTCTCTTACCAGACAAAGATGTCGAAGGGCTTCAGTTCCTCAAAGATGGCAAGTGGTATAAAGCTCCTATAGTTAATGACACAATTCTTATCAATGTTGGAGATCAGATGGAGGTAATCAATCATGTATAGATATATGCATATGATTTTTGAAACATTGATTGGTGTAATTTTGACATAATCTCTCTCTCTCTCTGTCTCTCTCTTGTGTGTGTGTTCAGATAATGAGCAATGGGATCTACAAGAGCCCGGTTCATAGGGTGGTGACTAACAAAGAAAAGGAAAGGGTATCTGTGGCAACGTTTTGTGTACCGGGTGAAGAAAAAGAGATTCAGCCTGTAGAAGGGCTTGTGTCTGAGGCAAGACCAAGATTGTATAAAACAGTTAAGAAGTACGTGGAGCTCTACTTCCAGTACTATCAACAGGGTCGAAGACCAATGGAAGCTGCGTTGATCTGAAACTACTTTTCAAATGGTCTCTTTCGTTTCATAATCGAATTTGTTGCTTTGTTTTGTTAGAATATGTAAGGCTGCGTTGTGTCTCTGTTGCATTTCTAAAACAATAGAGAGTCAAAAGTGGATTTTCCCGTATCAACTGCTACTTGAAAACACATTAACACTAAAACAGAGTTAACACTAAGAGGCTAATTGGTCCATTTACATCCCATGAGAACTCTGAGACCCAACTGGGGAAGAAAACCATTAAAGAGCACACCAGAGAGAATCCTTCTGACTTGTCTATGAGAAAATCAAGAAGCATGTGGAGCTCTACTATAATTATTATCAATAGGGTCGAAGACATATCGAAGCTGCAATCATCTGTAAATACTTTTCAAGATTCTTTTTGGTTCACAGATAAAAAATACTTAACTATCTGTGAGGCTGCATTGTGCTGCGTTGCAGATCACAAAGGTCCGAAGTTTATATTTCCAAAACACATAAAGATCTCATTATCAAAAGAAAAACAAAATCCTATAGAATAGACTTATTATTGTCACACTCTATAATAACTAATAGAGTTTTAAAACTTAGTGAAATTCTAAGAATCAAGAAGAATCTAAATAATCAAAACATCTTGTAGATAGGCTTCATATTAGTAGGATAGTACAACCCAAAGTTCTGTTCAGTGCCTTCTGGTTTCTGATTCTCGTTAAACGTCGCGAATAAATACCCTTCAATGCTACTGTTTGGCCTCTTGGGCGTCCCTGCACCACTTTCAACATGTTTGACAAAGTTTCTGTTGTATGTAGAAGCGATGTAACGCGTTGTCATCTCCCCGTTACCGTGGGAAGGCCATCCGGTCTCGGACACCACCATAGGTAAATCCATCACTCCCTCCTTCTTCATTGCCCACACGAAAGCGTCGAAGATGGCATCAAACAGGTTTGTATATTTCATTAGCCCGTCCTGGAAAGCGACATGTTTATTGTTGAAGATGGCGTAGTCGAGCTTGATGTTGATGGGATCGGACACGTAAGCGAAGTAAGGGTAGATGTTGACGAAGATAGGCGTGTTGGTTTGAGACAAGAACTTGAGCACAGGAACTAGTTGTTCACGAGCTTGGGGAGAGAAGGATCCAGCGGAAGGTGGGTAAGATTGCTCGAGGTTAGACATAGCCACTACGGTGCTTATAGAGATGGGTAAGTGTTAGTGATATGACAGAGATATGCAAGATATGATTGAGATATGCAATCAAGACACAATATTTGATTGAATAGCTTTATGAATGTTCTGTAATTAGATTAACCTAGAGTATCCTCTTCTAGCAGTCTTGTATATATATGTCTGTACAAACTCTATGAATAACACACAACACATATTCTCTACAGTAAGTTCCTGGACTTGAGAAGGCTGGTGAGAGACTGCACAACGGGAAACACGTGAGGACCGATTGGTCCCGGGATGACTTCGTTACCGATGGTGATGACCGTGATGTTTACGTCGGCTAAGTAAGGCTCGATGTTGGTGGAGAACCAGTTCTTAACAGCATCTTCGCTCTCGGCAAGAGCAGCGCGATCTTGGTCCTTAACACCTACGATGACTTGAATATCACGGTGGCCACGTAAGGCGTTCAGAACCTCAGTGTTGGGGTCGGAGATTCGGATTTTGGTAATCCCTAATGACTTGTAAAAGCTGATAACATTGGGTGGAGATGGGAGGTTGTTTTTTTTTTACTTTAGTTAATTCATTAATATGTTGTAAAAACAAGGGGGTCATCGAAGTTCGAAATATAACGTTATCAAAAGGCATCTTTATAACTGGGCAACTTGCTTCTTCTGCAATTAAAATAGTGTTATCTCTAAGCTTTTGGCTTTAGAATATGCCAAACCAACTACAAAGTCAAGATCGTGTATGGATGGTCATATTAAATAACCTCTTTCGTCCCAAAACGGTTCATCAAATTCAAGATCCTCTCAAACTCAGTAGCAAGCAACAATGGAGAAGCCAAAGTTCAAGACTGTCCAAGAAGTGGTTGCAGCCGGTGAGGGACTACCGGATAGGTATCTCCAGGCATCCACCGGCGACGAGGAAATTCAACCTCTTAACGGTCCGGTTCCGGAGATGGATATTCCAGCCATCGATCTAAGTCTTCTCCTCTCTGCTTCCGAAGACGGTCGAGAAGAGTTGACTAAGCTTCACTCGGCACTCTCTCATGGGGCGTTGTTCAGGTTTGACCCTTCTTGGTGGTGATGATATGATGATCAGAGTCATGAAATTTTATTGAATTTCTTGTGAAATAATGAAGTTTGACTTATTATGGATACAGGTGATGAATCATGGAATTACAGAAGCGTTTCTTGACAAGATTTACAAGCTAACCAAAGAGTTCTTTGCGCTTCCGACAGAACAGAAACAGAAGTGCGCCAGAGACATTGGTAGTATGCAAGGATATGGAAACGACATGATTCTGTGGGAGGATCAAGTTCTTGATTGGATTGACCGTTTGTTTATCACTACTTACCCTGAAGATCAGAGAAAACTAAAGTTCTGGCCTGAACTCCCAATTGGATTCAGGTAAGTCATATAATACCTTACTGTTTCAACAGTTCGTCAATATTTTGACAATCTTATCTTCAGGGAAACTTTAATTGAATACACAATGAAGCAACGGGTATTGGTTGAGCAGTTCTTCAAGGCCATGGCTAGATCGTTGGAATTAGAAGAGAACAGCTTTCTAGACATGTATGGAGAAAGTGCTACGATGGATACAAGATTCAACATGTATCCTCCATGTCCGAGACCAGACAAGGTGATTGGGGCTAAACCGCATGCTGATGGCTCGGCTTTTACTCTTCTCTTACCGGACAAAGATGTCGAAGGGCTTCAGTTCCTCAAAGATGGCAAGTGGTATAAAGCTCCTATAGTTAATGACACAATTCTTATCAATGTTGGAGATCAGATGGAGGTAATCAATCATGTATAGATATATGCATATGATTTTTGAAACATTGATTGGTGTAATTTTGACATAATCTCTCTCTGTCTCTCTCTTGTGTGTGTGTTCAGATAATGAGCAATGGGATCTACAAGAGCCCGGTTCATAGGGTGGTGACTAACAGAGAAAAGGAAAGGATATCTGTGGCAACGTTTTGTGTACCGGGTGAAGAAAAAGAGATTCAGCCTGTAGAAGGGCTTGTGTCTGAGGCAAGACCAAGATTGTATAAAACAGTTAAGAAGTACGTGGAGCTCTACTTCCAGTACTATCAACAGGGTCGAAGACCAATGGAAGCTGCGTTGATCTGAAAATACTTTTTAAAATGGTCTCTTTCGTTTCATAATCGAATTTGTTGCTTTGTTTGTTACAACATGTAAGGCTGCATTGTGTTCTGTTGCAATTCTAAAACAATAAAGAGAGAGTCTAAAGTGGACTTTCCCATATGGCCATATCAACTGCTACTTGAAAACACTAAAACAGAGTTAACACTAAGAGGCTAATTTGTCCAGTTACATCCCATGAGAACTCTGAGACCCAACTTGGGAAGAAAACCATACAAGAGCACACCAGAGAGAAATCTCCTGACTTGTCTATGAGATGATTAAGAAACATGTGGAGCTCTACTATAATTATTATCAATAGAGTCGAAGACAGATCGAATCTGCATTAATCTGTAAATACTTTTCAAGATTCTTTTTGGTTCACAGATAAAAATATTTAACTATCTGTGAGGCTGCATTGTGCTGCGTTGCAACTCTGAGAATATCAATTATCCCAAAGGTCCGAAGTTTATATTTCCAAAACACATAAAGATCTCATTATCAAAAGAAAAACAAAATCCTATAGAATAGACTTATTATTGTCACACTCTATAACAACTAATAGAGCGTTAAAACTTAGTGAAATTCTAAGAATCAAGAAGAATCTAAATAATCAAAACATCTTGTAGATAGGCTTCATATTAGTAGGATAGTACAACCCAAAGTTCTGTTCAGTGCCTTCTGGTTTAACGTCGCGAATAAATACCCTTCAATGCTATTGTTTGGCCTCTTGGGCGTCCCTGCACCACTTTCAATATGTTTCACAAAGTTTCTGTTGTATGTAGAAGCGATGTAACGCGTTGTCATCTCTCCGTTACCGTGGGAAGGCCATCCGGTCTCGGACACCACCATAGGTAAATCCATCACTCCCTCTTTCTCCATTGCCCACACGAAAGCGTCGAAAATAGCATCAAAGAGGTTTGTATACTTCATTAGCCCGTCCTGGAAAGCGACATGTTTATTGTTGAAGATGGCGTAGTCGAGCTTGATGTTGATGGGATCGGACACGTAAGCGAAGTAAGGGTAGATGTTGACAAAGATAGGCGTGTTGGTTTGAGACAAGAACTTGAGCACATGAACTAGTTGTTCACGAGCTTGGGGAGAGAACGATCCAGCCGAAGGTGGGTAAGATTGCTCGAGGTTAGACATAGCTACTACGGTGCTAATCGAGATGGATAGGTTCCTCGACTTGACAAGGCTGGTGAGAGACGGCACGACGGGAAGCACGTGAGGACCGATTGGTCCCGGGATGACTTCGTTACCGACGGTGATGACCGTGATGTTTACGTCGGCTAAGTAAGGCTCGATGTTGGTGGAGAACCAGTTCTTAACAGCATCTTCGCTCTCGGCAAGGGCAGCGAGATCTTGGTCCTTAACACCTACCATGACTTGAATATCACGGTGGCCACGTAAGGCGTTAAGAACCTCAGTGTTGGGGTCGAAGATTCGGATTTTGGTAATCCCTAAGGACTTGTAAAAACTTATAACTTTGGGTGGAGATGGGAGGACCGAGTAGGCCGTAGTTTAAGCCGACGTTTTTTTCTACCACGATTACGGGGGAATTGTCTTCTTTCTTGTAGTAATAGTAGTTGATCAGAATTGCCGTAACAGCGACCAAAAAGAAGACGAGTGTTTTGTTACAGTTCATGATGAAACTAGGTGCCTGCACTAATACCCTTGAAACTCGGGACCATCTCTTCTTCACTTGCAGTTTTACATCAGGTATATGGACAAACATTGCCAAAAAGATCTTTGCAGTACGTTTCTCTTTGGATTGGCAAGCTTTGATAACCACACTATTGGGCTCTTGGAAAGATCGAGTGGAAAGTTTTACAGTCCGCTATGTTTTTCAAGCCACGGTACATGCTCTATGGCGAGAGCGAAACCAGAGGCGAATGGAGAACATCCGACCACTGCAGAGCAGTTGATCAAATATATCGACAAACAAGTGAGGGACCGGCTCCTCTCGATAGCAAAGAGTGATGACCGCCGACCGATAGGATACTGCTCTTCAGTTTTGACTAGCCTCTAGATATTAATTCTCAAGACTCTTTAAGTCTGTAGTTTAAAGTTTTGATTTCTCTCACTTTTAACAAACATGTTGCACTAGTTGTACAGACGCTATTTTTCTTTGAATCAAATTTAACATTTTATTCAAAAAAAAAAAAAACTAGGTGCCTGGAAAATCAGAAGAGCTAGATAGAGTTAATATTAATTAGATTATTATGTATCGATGGAACATAAAAACAGTTTTCGTAAGGATTTTATTATGTATATAGAGAGATATCACAACAGGATCTTACTTTGTGTGAACGATGAAGACGAAGGAAGCGAATGTGATGAGAGATTTCACAAAAGGCTTTTGTTTGGTTTCTTTTTTACATTGTAACAAGTATATACAGTATAAGAGTATTTTCCTATTCTTAATACGACTAGGGGTTATACCGGGCTACGCCCGGTTTATGTTTTTCAATTGAATTTTTAAATTATTTAATATAGACATCTTTTGGTTTACCTTTTTAAAAAGAAAAGTAAAAAGAGTGTAGAAATAGATTTTTCATTTTAGATACGAATTAAAAGTATATGATAACTAACTCAATAACATAATACTTTTCCATACCCATAATAAGAATATTAGTTAGTTTAAAATTACCAGATTTCGTAATAATTTGAACTTAAAAGTCGAAATCATATATTTATATTATATATAATGTAATGTGAATCTCCAAGAAAAATCGACAGTCTAGTAATATAACATATTTTCCCATCAATAGGCTAAGAATCTTGATTTTTAGTTTAGTGAATAAAAGCATAGGACATCTGTTAGCCTTCTAATAATCTTTGATTGTTTGATTGTTTGATTGTTTAGTGAACCACCATATAGACGAACGACTAATAAAGCTGGTCACTGAACAAAATATACAATTCACACCTTTTTCACCACCAGTGCGGCTATGTAATTATATATACATGTTTTGCAATTCACAAATTACTTAGATCCGAACAATAATGTACATACCCTATTATATTAGCAACATCAATTTAAAGTGGAAAGGTTAAAAATTACACTCCATCAAGATTCTTGTTGCATATTTGATATTAAAAACAAAAAAATACACGGTTCCATTATTTTCTAAATAATCAACAGAAAAATTATAGTCCATCAAGATTTTCCTTGCATATTTGAGTACAAAATCGAATTAACTACCTGAAAACATAAGACGAATGCAAATTTTTAATCATCTAAAACCATGAGATGAGTGCATAATCGAATTGGAGCATGTGGGTTGATGCCTCTTGAGGTTTGAGGGTTTCTATGTTCCAAACCCTTCTTCTAATTCTACATCTGTTTTTATTTCCTTCACTTAATCTTCTCTGTGCCGTACATCCAATCAATTTTCTACATTAATTACTTCAAATAAGAATAGATAGTCCAATACATAAACCTGTTAAGATTGATGTAAAATCACTTATGAACTGTATCCAATTGCTGACATACGAGAAATGAATCGTGAATTGCAAAGTGACGACTCAGTTTGTTTACTACACGTTGTGGTACACTTTCTTGCGACGGATACATCCCGTGACAGGATTCCCGTCAATCCGTATACTTAGACGAACTTTTCCTCAGCTGCTATTGTAAGCTTCCAAATCTAGAGACAACAACAAAGCTTCCAAATCTAGAGACAACAACAAAGCGAAGTAAGAAGAATGTACAGTAATTCTAGAACTCTACCTTCGTTTGGTTTTGTCTTGATTCATGTTGTAACATAGCATCAACGACTCTTTGTCTGGCAACTAATAGTTTTCACACATCCTCAACGTCTCTGTGTACTAAAACATAACAGATAAAGCAAACTAAATTAAAAACCCAATCACATACATCTTTTCCATATTGTTCTTTCATCCTCGTTAAAAGAAAACCTAACTGAGCTTGGAATATGAAACACTAATCCAACGCTCGATCAACGGATTTCTACATCTTCCAACGTAGAGTATGTCTGAGGTTCCTCCTGGTTATTGCTATATCTTTAAATCCAGCGAAAACATAAGAAATTGGATGTGTCAATTTAGATCGTAGATTTATGGAAGTTAAAAGTTTTTGCTGAAGAATGAAATTAACATAGGAGGTAGAATTTTACCTTTGTTTGAAAAGTGGATGTGAGATCCCTTTGGAGAATGTTAAGAAGGATTTAAATCTGTGGCCTGCAATCGCTTCACATTCTTATTCATAAACCCTCAATCTGTATCGATGTATCTGCAATCATTATAAATTTGGTTTATAGGGAAGAGGAGAAGGAAGTACAACAGTTTCTTAGCTAACTAAATGCAACTCGAAGGCATCATCTCCTAACGTCAATTTAGGTTTAACACATGTAGGCTAAGTAGGCTGACATGGCATCGTAAGGGAGTGTTTTAGAAAAGCTGAGGTGGACATTGTTAGAGGGTTCAAATTGTCCCTTTTATTAGTAGTAATTTCCTTTTCCTTTGATTAGATAAAAACTAATGTATAATTAACATATATCTTAGCCCAATAATTATTTTTGTTCTTTTCCGTAACGTGTGTAGACAGATATAAATGTATATATTGTGATAAATTCCCTGTTTTATTAATATCATTAAAATTGTAAATTTGCATTATTTAGCTAAATATTGTAGTTTCTTCTCATGGCATTATTTATTTTTATTATTTTAATTTTCTTTGAGGAATTTGCTGTGTTTGCCTTTTACAAAATACAATGTCTAGATACTTTTCCATAAGTGCAGTAAGTCAAATTATTTTGCATAATTAATTGTCTATTTTATTCTTTTGTCAAAAATTATAGGTTTATTATTACGGTTTTCCAGGAATTGAAAACATAAATAATTAAATATGAACGGCCACAAAAAGGAAAAAGTGAAAAAATCGACGATTTCGGGGGATACTCGAATCTTTTTTGCAAATCGAATAATCCAAAAAAAGGACGCGATTCTGACGGCTGTAAATGTCATTAACATCAATCATTCAAAGTTCAAACAACCACTCTTCTCTGTTTCTCCTCCTCTTCCATGTTTTCTCTCTTACAACATCTCTCCCCTTCCCTTCACCCCCTAAACCCTCTCTCTCTCTCTCCGTTTTTGTGTGTCTCCTAAACAGCTCTCTGATCAGAGACTCGTCTCTTCTCTTCCTCCTCCTCCTCTGTTAAAAATGGCGACGACCGTCATGTCCCTTGCAGAGAAAGTGCTCGAACGACTCTACGGTACTTCCAAATCCGCCGTTTCTATAGCAAGCGACGAAACGACGACTCAACGTCATACCCATCATCACATCCACCGTAGCAAAAGCTACGACGAAAACGACGTTGATCTTTGTTACAGCGACGAGGATGAATCAGCAATGGAGCTTGTCGAGATTGGTGCTCAGAGGACGAAGAACGTCTTGATCCTCATGAGCGACACTGGTGGCGGTCACCGTGCCTCCGCTGAAGCTATCCGTGACGCTTTCAAGATCGAGTTCGGAGATAAATACAGGGTAAAGAAAGAACAATGCTGACCATATTGTATAGTTTGTTCATAAAAAAAAAAGGAATGGTCTTTTTTTTTTTTTGATTTTGGTGAGTGGTTTTGAATAATAGGTAATTGTGAAAGATGTGTGGAAGGAATACACAGGGTGGCCATTGAATGATATGGAGAGATCATATAAGTTTATGGTGAAGCATGTTCAGCTTTGGAAAGTTGCTTTTCACACCACATCTCCCAAATGGATCCACTCTTGTTACCTAGCAGCCATTGCTGCCTATTACGCCAAGGAAGTAGAGGCTGGTTTGATGGAGTACAAGCCGGAAATTATCATTAGTGTTCATCCTCTCATGCAACACATCCCTTTATGGGTTCTAAAATGGCAAGAGCTACAGAAAAGAGTCCTCTTTGTCACCGTTATTACTGATCTCAACACTTGTCATCCTACTTGGTATATAAGTATTAATTAGCCTGGTTTTAGTCTTTTGAGAGAAGATGGTAGCTGCAAAGATTTGATTTTTTTTTTTATCTTCTATGGTTTAGGTTTCATCCAGGGGTGAATAGGTGCTATTGCCCGTCTCAAGAAGTGGCGAAAAGGGCCTTGTTTGATGGGCTGGATGAGTCTCAAGTTCGTGTTTTTGGTTTACCTGTGAGGCCATCTTTTGCACGAGCGGTTCTGGTGAAGGATGATCTAAGAAAGGAGCTTGAGATGGATCAAGATCTTCGTGCGGTTCTACTGATGGGAGGAGGGGAAGGTATGGGTCCTGTGAAAGAAACAGCTAAAGCTCTTGCGGAATCTTTGTATGATAAAGAGAACAAGAAGCCCATCGGGCAAATGGTCGTTATATGTGGACGTAACAAGAAATTGGCATCTTCGTTAGAAGCCATTGAATGGAATATTCCTGTTAAGGTATATATGATTAAACTAAACTTCTTAGGCATTATTAGAGGTTCATAGGTTTCAAAGAACGGGAGGTTTAATGGATATTGACATTATAGGTTCGAGGATTCGAGACCCAAATGGAAAAATGGATGGGAGCTTGTGACTGCATCATCACAAAAGTAAGAGGAACAGAACAATCGCACCCTTGTTTTTATCACCATTAACTAATGTTTCGGTTTCTATGCCTACCTCTATTCACCAAAATGTTCATAAGCTAAATGTTGTACGAATCTTGCAGGCTGGACCGGGAACAATAGCTGAATCGCTGATTCGATCACTTCCAATCATTCTCAACGATTACATTCCTGGACAGGTCGATTGAGACTTGTACTTTTAATGTATCTAGCTCATATATGTATAAATTCTCAAATCAATTACCTTTGAAATCAAACAGGAAAAAGGGAACGTGCCATATGTAGTGGAGAATGGTGCAGGAGTGTTCACAAGAAGTCCTAAAGAGACAGCTAGAATCGTTGGGGAATGGTTTAGCACAAAGACAGATGAGCTGGAACAAACTTCAAGCAACGCACGTAAACTAGCTCAGCCTGAGGCAGTCTTCGACATTGTCAAAGACATTAACGAGCTCTCGGAGCAACGAGGTCCTCTTGCTAATGTATCTTACACTCTTACCTCTTCCTTTGCCAGTTTAGTTTGATGTCTGACATGTTTTATATTAACGTGTCTCCCTTATTAGCTCCTTCTCTGTTCTTTTATTCTTTCCATTTTTTTGTATAATTTATTTGTTAATTAAAGTTGTATGTAAGAACAAAATTTAAGCAAAAGGTTCATGATCTCTTTGCAACATTGTTAGCCTTAACTAGAGATTAATGTGCCAATATACTTGCTAGCTCATATAGGAGAACTGCTTATATATTTCACATTGTTATAGATTATGTCACTATTTCACAATACTTAAGACAGGCTTCTACATTATTAGTATATGATACATTTGCACATAATCTACTTATACATCATTAGTATATATGACACACATGAGTTCTAGAGACTTGGGATATTCAAAGCCATGGTAAAAACAGAGAACTAACTTCTTTGTTTCTGTTTGCAGAAAATTTCAGGCTCCTTATTAGTTAGTATTCTTCTTTATACAAACCATCACCCTGTTGAAGCCTTCTCATTCTTCATGATCATATGGAAAGATTTGACTCTATCTTCCCCAACGATCTCTCTAAGAACATCATCTTCAATCTTCTCAGCTTGCCATAGAGACGGATCCTCAACAAACTCCTCACTGAATATCATACTTGAGACCCACTCTTTCCATGTCGTTCTCCTGTACTTGTCTTCCTCCAATGTTCCTCTGGACAAGAGCTGGTAAACATAAACAACTTTCTGCTGTCCCGGTCTGAATGCACGAGCTATCGCTTGTTTTGTCTTTGAAGGGTTCCATTCTGAGTCAAGCATGATGACCCGTGAAGCAGCGGTTAGACTAATCCCTTCTGCGCAAGCTGTGATCGAGGCCAGTAGGACTCGGGATGGGTTTCCCAGTTCTTCAAATTTGTCTATCACTCTACCTCTCTCGAACAGCTCTAGATCACCGGTTAAGGTCAAGATCTCTCTGCCTCTTTGCCACCTGAAAACGTTCTCAAACAGTTCTATAAACAGACGGATTGGTGCTATGTTGTGGCAAAAGATCAAGATCTTCTCCCTCTTGACCACTCGGTAGACAAGGTTTAGCACAAACATGACTTTAGATCCTTTCTTTGCGTCGTGCTTGTGTTTTTCAATCTCAACAAGTTCTTGTTGGTTGAAGAATTTTGTGCAACAGTTTGATGTCTTGATCAACCAAGGGTGTATAGCTGCCAATGTGGTCTGAAGCTCGACCTCGAGTGGATACCCGTAATGTGTCTTTATTACATCCTGAAGTTTTGTGAGTATCTTATGCTGTACATCCGTCGAGTTCATCAGCAATGTATAGATCTGTAGACCGGGAAGAGCATCTCCACTTCCACTTCCACTCCCTTCATAATTATCAATGAAACTATTAGTCATATTCTTCAACATATTGAGACCTTGAAGGCGTTCATCTCCCACGCTCGCATCAATCTTCTTGGCGATTATATCGATGAAGAGTTTACGTGCTCTGTTCTCCAGTAAGTGAGGCGCCTTATTCACACCTTGCCTGGTCTTATATTTCTGATCTAACTCCATCAGAACCTCATATATAAACTTTGGTCTAGCCAAACACAGCGTGTTGAAGTACTCACAGAAGTTGTTCTGAAACAATGTACCTGAAAGAAGTATCCTAAAGTCAGTACCAACTTTCATCAAGGCCTTACGTAGTCTTGACTTGGTACTCCTTGGGTTATGTCCTTCATCAAGAACAAGAAGCCCAGGGCTCTCTCTTAGAACTTTAGCCATGTATTTCCGATGAGAAAACTTTGAGTCTTCCCTCATCAGAGTCAGAAACGAGGTGTAACCCATTAGAAGAACGCTTGGATGCGCGTGCCATTTCTGCATTTTTTCTAAGCAATCAAGAACATGCATAACATCTTGGCTTGGTTTTGGAACTCCATTGAACTGAACTGTGGTGTTATGTTTGAAGGTAGAGTAGGTTTGTCGACCATGGATCAAATGAACCGGGACTGGGATCTCCCATTTGATGAACTCCTTGTACCAAGTGTAGAGAGTTGTTTTAGGAGCAAGAACCAAAGGTCTTTTCCCCGGGAATAGCTTCAAGTAGCTTGTGAGGAAAGCAATGATTAGGAAAGTTTTACCAGCTCCTGGTGTATGAGAGATCACACAACCACCTATCTTATCTGAAGTGGGATCCATAAGTGTGGGTTCCACAGATCCTGCTATATTTCTCCAGAGAAACTCAAAAGCTCGTTGCTGATGCATATGTAGTTTTCTCTTAAGCTGAGGTATTAATGCCCAAACATTGTCACTTTCTTCAGCCACAAGCAATTCCGAAGAATCACTTGACATAGTGAAATCTTTTCTCTCAGCTTCTTCGTGGCTCCATTTAGTCTTTAAGTCATGCTCTTCGATCTGCTTAGTCTCTATGGTCCATTTCTTATGTTCCGCCTATTCAAACCAAACCATGGTATACAATCATTTACAAGCCAACGAATATCATAGATTTGTAAGTTGTGAGTTTGACTTACAAATGGTGCAGAAACATGTTTGATCTCAGTTCCTAAATGACCACATAACCTACAACACAGCCCGATTTCTTCGTCCAGCCTATATTCGTGCTCACAACCGCTTCTCGCCTTTTCAAAAGCCTCGTTGTCCACTCTTACCTAGAGATTTTGATACACCCCACAACAATGGAATTTAGCGGGCACATATGCTTGCATAGTTTTATAATATGAGATGTTTCAAAGAGAATTATACCTCGTTGTCATCAAGAATGTAAGAAGAAGCTAAGCAGAGTTCCATTTCTCTCCATAACATTTCGTTCTCTGAAGTCTCTCCCCCATCATCCTCATTACGGGTCTGTTCCGTATCTCTGTGCAATTTAGATACGAAATTTGTCTTCTTTAACTCCTCCCATTGTTCAACAACACTGGTGGGCTCGTCCTTGGCTGCAATTGTTACCTCAATGTTGTTCATGTATGTATTTATCAGCTTATTATATGCACCTGCACTCAATGTTACTTTCTTAAAGACCCGTGGACGTTCCTCAGAATCCTCAGTTTTTGAAACAACTGACCGCGATGGTCGAGATATTCGTTTTTGAACTGACTTCACATGGTTAGAACCTTTCCAACACAGATCAGCTTCCATCATCTCTTCCATTTCCGTCATTTTCTTCCCATATTTCACAGCTTTACTTCGGTACTTATCAATCTCATCAAAGTACTGGCTTCTTGAGAAACTGCCACCCCCACCCAACAAGTTAGGATCAAGACCAAACCGTTCCAACGGTATAGGCTCAAATACAGGAGTGAAAGGAATAACAGAAATCTCGGAGTTCCGCTCTTTTCGACCAAGTCCATTTCCTTTCCTCTTCTTCACCAAAACAGTCTCGTCTCTACGAACTTTTGGTATATCTTCTTGAGAATTAGTTATTTTTTTCTTGAACAAACATGACAATGGTACATACAAATCATCATTAGTATCACCATCTTCTTCGTCCTCACTCTCCACATTAACAACAGCCAATTTATCATATCGGTATGGCATCATCCGCACCCAACCGTCATTTATATCTGGCTGATAATCACATCCGGTATATATATCAGGTCTCACTTTCCTTCTCTTGGACCGACGCAGTTCCACTACCTCTTCTTCTTCAGGATAACAATCAGTTTCTTGCTTTATTTCAGGATCTTGAGAATCATCGACTATATCAGCCGGATTAAACTGAACCACTTTTGACAACGAAACACCGTCTTCAAAAGTAATATTCATCGAACTTATAGAACTGCTAGAGCCTTCATCTGTTATAATCTGATATACCATCTTGGTTTGCACTGTTCTAATGTGAAAGACAATGCTTTTCATAGTTGAAGTAACAGCCAACCACGAAAGATCCGGCAAGAACTTTCCCAACGACAGTCTTGTTCTTGTCAACGAAGTACAGTCCTCAGAGAACTTCCACCTGTAGAACTGATCACTACTTTGTTCCTTGTAAAACTTCTGGAGAATAGAGATTTGGTTTAGACCGATGAGCACAGAATCTTTATTGATTCTTTGTTTATCAGAAGCAATGCAGCCTTGGTCTATGTAAATTCTAACGTTGAACTTGCAAGAGCACTCAGACTGATCATGAGGCTTCCTATCTATAGAAACTATCCTCGCATCAACCCAAACCTATGCAAGAAACAGATGCAGAGTGTTTTTATGAGTTCGAAGATGCAAGAAAAAAGAGAATTCAAGCAATTGGAGCTATATATATACCGGTTCCAGGTCATCCTCATGGAGAGGATAGAGAACACAAACATCGATGTCAGGCCTAAGGAAACAGATACAGTCGGTCAATGTCGCCTTTCTTGCTCTGACACGAAGCCTTTGGAACGGACGGATATCTTCCAACACATAACCATTCTCTAACAGACGTATTGCCATCTTTCCATCTTCGATCCTTATGTGTTCCACAGCCTTCCATGTACCCGAGCAGAAGAACTCGAAAGCTAAGAGTAAAAACCAATATTAAGTCAAATGAACTGCACTAACTTCGTACCTAAAAAATAAGCACAGCAGAAAATTTATAAGAGGGAAAATGAAACGACACTTACGGCATGGATTAAAGGGATGCTTCAAACCATAGAAACGTCTTTTCTTCATCTTTATAATCTTTTGGATCAGTCAAGAAACCCAAAAAGTCAGATTGCATATCTTTCATAGCAATAGTAACTCAAAGATCAGCAGAAAAGGACACAACAGAGTGCTCTGTTCATGTGAGCTTATGCTTAGTTGATTAAGGGAAAGGCTAAGTGCATGTGCATCTGTGCATGTAATAAAAATTTGGTTATTATAATGATGCCTCTATCTTTCCAAATCACTAAGAACGAAGTCTAATCTCAAATGCACACTAGAATCCAAAAGGTCCACAAATCTTAGCATTTGTTGTTATTTCAGGCAAAAAAAACAAAACCCAGATATTTTCCTGGAACTGATAGCCGAAAGGGGCAAAACATATTAAAATTTAGTCACTAAAGGCTAAAGCATCGTTATCACTGCAATTAAAAAGGTAAAAAAGTAATAATTAATTAACTGTAACAATTCCCCTATGATCAACAAAACCCAGATATTTCAAGAAACAAAAAAAAAAGTAAAACAAAAACATTGAAGGTGATGATTTAGGAAGCAAATGATCATGATCTAGACAGCAGAACCTTAAAGTCCAAGCACCAACAAGAGACTCCGATTGAATCAAGAAAAGATGATCGGAGAACAGAGTTAGTGAGTGGACCTTGGAAACAAAACCAGATTGTACAGTGAAATGGAGAGACCAAGAGGCAAGAGAGATAATTTACTATTCCATGATTCAAGGGCAATGGATGGAGGTAAGATATATGTAGAGGAAAAAAAAGACGGAGAGTTCGACACCACACACTACTAGTTATATCAAAATCTTGGCCATTGCGAAGATCTTAATTTTACATTATATATTGTACCAAGATTTGTTATTTGTATACAAAAAAAATTGCTGAAATTAAATATCTAAACGACAGAGCAAAACAATCCGATTTCAAATTCGTTTGAAATTATTTTTGGTTTTAAAATATATTTTTATGTTAATTTAACATAGTGTTGGTGTATTTGCACTATTTTCCTCTAGTTTGGATTGTCGTCTTTAGAGTTTTTTTCTAATTAATGTTTGGTTGACAAAAAAATAACAAAAGTTTTTATATGTAATTAAGATTCATTTTTCAAAAATTAAACAAAGGCTATAACTTTTTTGGTTATTTTTAAGTCGATATGAAGAGAGTGAGTGAGTAAAAAAAATTGTGAGTGAGACAAGGATTATAAAAGGAAGGAGTCCACAATTGGACTATCAACAAACAAACCAAACAAGCAGAGAGGGGTTTGAGGAGAGAGGGTATTGGTAAATTCACATATTTACAATTTTTAACTAAGGGACGGTTGTGATTTATTATGATTTTATCTACTAGATAGGATAAATTTTCAAACACAAGAAAGACAAGCCATAAAAAGTTGGTGAGATCCACTTTGAAGATATGGTGGTAAGTCTTTGAAAGCTCAGTGTTCTAAATAATAAGCTATGGTAACTAGACATGCATGCCTACAATAAAAATAACAATAGAAGTAGTAATCTACAGTAAAAAATTGTGAAGGGCAAAAGGAGCTAGATCTAAGGAGTGAAGAGTTCTCATCTGTGAAAAAGAAATCGAGGTATTACAATCACCTTATTTACAGAACACAATGTTTTTTTGTTACGAATCAATTTTTTTTTTTTAGTGTAAGTTATAGGATATCTAAAAGTTTGATGAAAAAAAATCACCGATTCGAACGTATCTGAAACTATTTCATATTATATATTTCGTCGTTGTTTTTCTTTTTCTTTATCTGAATATATTATAGCCTCAAAATTTCCGTCTCTGTTTACTTATCTTTGTTTAACTTTTTCTGTTTCAATCACTTTAATAATATCATTAAATTACTTTTTAAATCCTAAATTTTATATAAAATATTTGAGGATAAGTGCCACTGCAGACTATTTACTAATAAAATTGGTCCGCAGCGGTTTGTTGTCTGCCCTATTTTTGGGACGTTTTAGTCCGCTGACAGATTTGTCCGCCGTCACCATTCAAACCCTCACCAAATCCATAACATCATGATATCTAAAACCCATAAAAATTTACCCCAAAAAATAAATTTAATTACAAATATTTTTTAAGAAATTAGTTCATGTTATTTTAATTTCTTTTAGAAAATAATAAAACACTACACCTAAAAAATAGTAATTATACACTACATAATATATTGATGCAAAACTATAGTACATTTCAAATATACAAAGACATTACTTACATATATAATTAATATAATAAATAAATTACATTTTGCATTTATAAACAAAAATTTAACCCGCGGTGTATCGCGGATGAATATTTATCTGTATAGATTTACCTCCTTTTTTGGTCAGCTATAATAACTAAAAGAAAATCTTTGACCACAACTTTTCAAAGTCTAACTTTTACAATTTTTTTTTTTGGGGGATAAATTGCCTATAAAGTTACATTATAATTTGTTTTAAAATGGCTAAAGTGATTTATCTCTATAAAATTATTTATATGTAAAATTTAATGTAAAATTATTTATATCTCTATAAAAGTTACATTGACGATCCATATGGTCTCTTAGTTTCAAGAATGTCGCTAATTAATTAAGAGGGTACTTAGTAATGACCTGAACACTCGTAGCAATAGCCTCGGTAAAAGGATCCATGTCCTGTGACATTATAAACTTGAAAATTCAATCAGAAAGAAGAAAGAAGAAAATAATTTATATGTAGTAGGCAGGCAGGTAAAAGCATTGTTTTCCTGATCAATGACACAGCCATGCTAGTTTAAAATCATGAGCAATTAGAATAATAAAAAAAGACACTGCTGAAACAAAGCAACTTTCAAATTTATGTACCTTCATCTTCATATCAGCACTTCAAGGGTTTGATACAAGACCGGGTTCAACAGTGAAAGAAAACAGTAATCGAGGTCGGAGGATGGCCAGGCCAGGTGAATCGTCGATTTAGGACTAGGGGTTTTGAAATACTGACTTAAAGTGCTCATAGTCATACTCGTGAGTTAATTTTTTATTGGGCTTATGGCACTAAAGTTTTGGTCTATTAAAGCTAGCCCTGGGCATCCGGGTATCCGATGGGATTCGGGTTCGGATGTTCGGGTTTTCGGATTTTCAGATGTAGAGATATAAAATCCGATCAGGTATTTTCTAATATCGGGTTGGGTTCGGATCGGGTGTCTTCGGGTTCGGGTAATTTCGGATTACCCGAAGTCATATAAAAAAAAAATATATACTTTCTATCTTCCTCTTTTTGTCTCCTTCTTCTTCATCTCTCTTCTTCAAACAAAAAAAACCCTAGATTTGTTTATCCATGGCCACTACTTCAAAAATTAAATCCTTCAAATTCCCTACCAAATCTAATATTTATAGCAAATTATATGATATGATTCATATTTATCTTCCAACCGCACTCACTCTTCAAACTATATTTTTTTTGTAGATTTGCTTGTCATGTTTCTACTAAAATTGATCTGGGTAATAAAAAAAATAAAATAATTATAGGTTCTGTTGATTGTAGATTTGCTTGTCATGTTTTTATATATATATATATATATATAAATAATTAACATTTTCATACTATGACATAAAACTAAAGTGACAAAATGGTTTATGATAAACTTGTAAATGTCTAAGGTACTGGGTTCAAACCCACTTAAATACATTTTTGTATTTATTTCGGGTTAGTTCGGATATCCGAATTTCAAAAAAACTAAATCCGATCGGGTATTTAGTACTATCCAAATCCGAACCGCACTGCCTATTTCGGGTCGGGTTCGGGTTTCGGATTCGGTTAAAATGCCCAGGCCTAATTAAGGCTCAATATTGCTTTGCTTGTTGTTAATGGGTTTCCAGATGTCCACAAATTAACATCCTAAACGAGTTGATAATTATGTAATTACTTGCGATTTTACAAAATGAGTTGATTTAACGTTAACAGTAAAAATTAATATTATATCTTGTTTGTGATAAGCTGAGTGAAGAAGAATAGGCGTAACACTTGTTGACTTAATTGCTCAAAACCTACGTGCTGTTTTATCCTCCGGAACTACTTGCTGTTTATTTTTTTAATACGTGAAACTAATTTTCCTAGTAAAGAAACTTGAGCTTGGTTGTGTACCTAATTGTGTGTTCTCTTTGGTTTCTTTACATTTACAATTGGTAGCAAAACATTTGTTGAATAATTCATTCTTCATTATCATATTCATTTCATTTTAATGCAGGTGGTGTTTGATACAACAAACTATGGATATAGAAGTTGGGAGGAGATCAATATGATGAAGATACTTGGAGCTAAAGATGACAATAAACTCAAAATATGTTTCCAAAGATTTAGCTGTTATTTTTTTTAGTATCAGGCATCAATCAATTGTTAAGACATCAATTAAAAAATTAAAACAAACGTTCCATTATTGCAACAACACTCAAACCAGCAATTGAAGAACTAAAACAGAATCCGTCCCAGAAATTAAAAGGAAGAATGAATACACTTTTTTAGGGCAAGATTAATGCATCAAACACTCCTATGCCACATTCTGCCCTAGTGAGTAAGAAGCTGATCAAAATCGCCGTTGAGCAAATGAGGAGGGGGTTCAGAGTAGTTTACATCCACTTGTTCCATTGATTTTGACATATCCTCCACAGTGAATGGAATGCTGTGTTTTGATTGATTCCCTCACGTTAGTTGATAAATGACAAGGGGTACAATGTACGAAGAGATTTTACCACAAAATAAGCTTAAGTTACCTCGAGTCATTGTCCAAAAGAAAGGGACTGGTTACAGGATTCCGTTTCAAGTCCTCTGTAATCATAGCCCTCATGTTTGTAACCAACTATTCAGTTTTGGAAAAAAACATAGTTAATAACATTATCTAGGGGAAAAACAAAGCTTAGTTATGTAAAAGTGAAACATACATCTGAAGAAACAGTCCGAGTGCCATATTTGCCATCCCAATACATTATGCTGATTCTGTATAACTGTTGTATACTTAGCACCTGAAACACGAAAAAATCTTACAATGTTCAGTAATTAGTAAGAGACGGATTTAACCTAGTAGAAGAGCGAGGCTAAATACCGGACAGAGTTCTCTTGTTACTTCTTCTAAGGTCATTTTCGGCTTTTCACGAATGACCTGGATAGAGAGCCAAAAAGTTATTAGTTTACATAAGCAAACAATGTAATGGAAGCATATAAGGAGTAACATATATAGCGTAAACTAAGAATTTCACCAGGAAACCAACAGCCTGCCTGGTATGCCTCAACTCGTCCCAAGCTAAGCCAACATACTGTAATAAAAAATTGAAACAATAAGTCATTTTTTTTTGGGATGAACATGTGGAAGAGGCAAAAGTGTGGTAAACTTAGATTGTGGCTTACTTCATCGGTCGCCTCTACACACCATTTTTTCAGTTCAGCCAAACCTGCTTCAACGTACTCCCCATGGCTTAATGAGCAACACTCACGACGTAGAAGAAAACTACACAAGTTAATTTATTACCGATCTTTGAGTCAACCAAGAAAGAAAACTGAGTTAAAAAAAAGAGACAAAGAGGACTGATTACAACTGAGCATGCCTGTTAAAAAGTTGATGATTGATGAAGCTGAATACTTGCGTGAATATTTTGCTGACTAAAAAAGGTGGAACCTGAATCATGTAAATCATCATTGCTCAATAGATTGTCTCAAATTGGAAACCCAAAACGTGAAGTTTTACTCTTTTGTTATTTTTTTTGTTTTCTAATGGATCATCAGAACTCACATTGTTTGCTTTCATTAGATTCAGGTAACTGTTTAGGCTTTCCACAATACTAAGCCAGTGAGCAACTAGAGGTTGTGTGTTTTCTGCTATCGTCCCTGGGTTCTGTGTTATCCACTAACTCGATAAATTAATCGATAAAAGTATACAGGCGGATCAGAAGTTAGCTATAAACACAAAAGATCAATAGATATGTAACCTTGATACACAACTCAAGGAGAGGAAGGATCTCTTTCTTTAGATTATCTCTGATCATTCCATATATTCCCTCGATGAATGCAACAAGCTTCTGCTTGAATGCCTATTTGGATTGTAACAAGACAGAACTGAGGCTAACACACATTAAGGCAGATTAAAAAGAACGAAAGATTTGCATTGCAGCTTCTTACTCGGGACATTGGTGTTGTAGCACTTGCGGTTGCGGACATGCGTCGCAGTAAGAAAAACAACGTGGCTAAATTAGATAACCAATACGCTAAAACCTCGTTACTATTATCTGGGACCTGTAATGAAAGACAACATTGTCCATGTTGATACTTATCAACGTTCCAGGGTTTAGAATATGTTGTAGGTAACCATGAAACAAGAAAGAACGAGCTTATTACTTCAGTGGCCGAAGCAAGCACTTGAACAATACGGTTAAAGATGTTGGTGCTTTTGTCTTCAAATGATCTCCAGTGGATGAGACATTTGTAAATGACATATGCAGCAACAGGCTTGCCTCCATCATATCCAAGGTTTTGTGAGATGCACTTCACTAGTACTTCCTGGTTTTCCTGATTCACACCAAAGATAAAGTTATATGTTAAAATATTTTTTAGTGTATACTCAACCAATACTGGAGTGTCTGTCTCATTACTGACAGGAGGTGTTTCTTCAATAGTTTTCTCTGTAGCCTCCCGTTCTCTAAGGGCTCCAGTTTCTTGTGTAGCCTGATTCAATTTTGAGCATGACGAATCATGGTTTTTTATTTTCTTAGTTAAGTAACCAAGAATAACGCAGTTTAATTAAGTGGATAATTAGTAATGACCTGAATAACAATATCAGCCTCAGTAAAAGGATTCATGTCCTGTGACATTTAAACCATTATAAGTGTCTAGGGTCTCATTATCAAATATAATCAGAAAAAAAAAAAACCATTTCAATTCATATGTATCAGAAAGAAGAAAAAAGTTCTTTGATTATAGTTAGAGCCTCTCTGTAGCATCAAAACTTGTAAAAGAAAACGGAAGTCACAAAACAATGAAAAAAGTATATTGGCTAAGATTAACAAACATGAACAAACTGCTAGTTCATAAATTTTTCTCAACATGTGAAAGGGCTTGTGAACAATGAAGAAACAACTTACTTCAATGCCCGAAGCTAATAATTGTATGAATGATACGGTCAATCAAGAACGATGGTTTCCACATGTATCCATTTATACAAATGTTCAGGATCCAAATTTGGATTTTTTTTCTTAAAAAGAAAAAATTGCAAATAAAGAAAAAACATGAAATTTTTGTAGGAAAAAGTTGCAAAAAGGACTAAATATCATTATTGTGACAAAAAAAAGGATTAAATATCATTATAGATAGATTCTCAAATTTGTAAGCTGTAGCTGGATAAGTTAACTCTTATAGTACTAAATATCTTTAAAAAAATTAAATGTGTGATCTATTGAAATTTTTGTAGGAAAAAGTTGCAAAAGGACTAAATATCATTATTGTGACAAAAAAAAGGACTAAATATCATTATAGATAGATTCTCAAATTTGTAAGCTGTAGCTGGATAAGTTAACTTTTATAGTACTAAATATCTTTAAGAAAAAATTAATGTGTGATCTATTGAAATTTTTTTGTAGGAAAAAGTTGCAAAAAGGGACTAAATATCATTATTGTGACAAAAAAAGACTAAATATCATTATAGATAAATTCTCAAATTTGCAAGCTGTAAAAATTCTCAAATTCTCAAATTTGATAAGTTAACTTTTATAGTACTAAATATCTTTAAAAAAAAATTAATGTGTGATCTATTCAGTAAGATTTTGATGCACTTTCTTATCATAATTGTTTATATCTTTTGAAAAGTTCTATATATGAAATGGTATGGATCTTGACCTATAAATGTTTGTATTATTGGTGTCACTCATTGCTATCCAGATTTAAACGCAAATAAATGTTTGTTAATGTTAATGATAAGAAGAAAAAAAAGAAGAGAATTATATTACTATATAAATTTATATAATTTTTTTACTTGTCAGATCTATCATATTCCTTTCATTCATTAATATTAATATTTTCATTTAATATAGTCAAAAGATATAGTCAACAAAAAATATATATATATATATATAGTCAAAAGATATAGTCAACAAAAATATATATATATATATATATATATATATATATATATATATATAGTCAAAAGATATGTTCAAAATACAAAATAAATGTCAACAACTTTTTGGAAAAACATTTAATAGCAAAATTAAGCGGATTGGGAAATATGAAATTACCAAAACTAAGATTAATTATATAAGTGGAATCTCTCTAAAAGATAGCACCATCTTATTCAGTTAAATTTATACAAAATAATAAATATCATAATGGGTATCACAAAAGCTTTGGTGATTTTTCAAATTGTCATATTAGCAGTTTCGTTGTCCAATCATATTGTTATTGCCTCAGATATATTTAAATCTTTTGGGTTTGTGATTGTGATATGCTAATAATCATAACTTTTGGAGTCTATACAAAACTCTAAATAATATATAGACATGTTATACGTAAGTATATATACAAATATACAATACATATACTTGCATATACACAGGGTTCAGGTGTAAAAATCACAAAAATTGTTATACTCTCTGTTCAATTTTAGAAAAATGGGCCTTACTTACATATAAATATTTTGTGAAAATTATTTTGAGCCTATAAATACATTTATATTTAGTATAGTGCCATTGCAAATGCACTTGTTGCACATCTCTATCACCAGCTATGCATATACATATTTTAATATATATATTTTGGTGGTTTTGTGTAGATGCAGAGATCGACAAAGTTTCGGATAATTGCATCTCTGTGTGTATTAGAGGACATGGGTATGGGTCAAGATTAATATTTTGGTCACGAGAATGTTTGGCAGCCTGTACTAAAAAGGGATACCACAACGGAGATTGTGTAAGCCAAGGTGGTCTAGCACGTTGTTGTTGCTATTAGTCCCCTAATGCTAAGCAATTTAAACGTTGTATTTATACAATTTTAGCATCCGACTTATGATTATCGTGTTA
Source organism: Camelina sativa (assembly GCF_030686135.1). Taxonomy (NCBI): domain Eukaryota; kingdom Viridiplantae; phylum Streptophyta; class Magnoliopsida; order Brassicales; family Brassicaceae; genus Camelina; species Camelina sativa. The sequence goes on from NC_141892.1 coordinate 8,429,764, forward strand.
ATTTACAATAAATAAAATAAAATAAAAAGTAATGTTTTTTTTTCTATGCCTTCGCAATCAAACTTAAAAAAAAAAAACATAGTGGATATGAATTATATGATTAATTTTATATATAGAGTTGTTTTTTTTCTTTCTAACAATAAAAGTAAGGTTACCCCGGAACAAAATACTCGACCACCTGATGGTCGTGCCTAAGTTAGCCAAAATGAAACATTCGCATGGCTGTCCTCATCAGCAATGTTCTGAAAGCTCCGCAAGAAGAACTCAGCCTGGTCACATCCTCCAAGACCAGAGCATAGCCTCACGCCTCTCCATTTTGGATCTGCCGACCTCACCGCCACATAAGCGAGATTAGCTCCCAAATGAATTCTATCAGCATTGAATCTCACTTCTCTTTTTGCTTCTCTCTCGCAATAACGTTTACGAGTTTGATCCAAAATATGCATATGTGGTAAGATCTATTTACATCACCAACTTTGATGTTAAGTAAACCAGAGGAGAGAGTCTTTGGAACTGGAGAGCTTCTAACTTTGATGGCTAATGAGAAAATTCTCCTGTGCAATTTGATCTATCTGAGGTAATTCTCCAAGTCCCTTCTTCTGATTGGTCTCTGCTAAAAGTTAAAACATGATTCAATTCAACAAATTGTAATCGGTTTAGCTCGTCTAAAAGCAAACTGGAAATTGCAAAGAGTTGGGTTTTAATCAGTCAAAAGCTTTGGTAAGGAAAACACTCTCAGAGGAAAAGAGGGGTTGCTGTTTATCACAATTTTGAGAGAGTTGATAAGAGTGAGTGGACGAAACAACTTGAGCAAAGAAAGTCACATAACACTTCAAAAAACTACAAGCTGTTTTTTTTTTCTCCTTAGTTAACAACTACTTGCCGTTTTGTTATTGTCACACTGACGCTTTGTTATCGTCACACTGACGCGCATAGACTCGAAGGAAATCCCAATATGAGCTCATTTTGCAGAAACCGATGGCGTTACTCAAATTAGCAACTCTGGTGTATTTAAAACACAAGAATTGATCGACGACGACGCCGATACAGGAAACTCAAAATCGTTTAGTAAAAATCCTCTTTTTTTTTTTTCTTTTTTTTTTTTTGTTTCCATGTACAAACAACGCTTTCGTAGATGTATTTGTTTCAGGGCTTTGAATTAAGTTTCGGAAAAATCCAAACTTTTTGAAGCGATGATTGTCAAAATAAAAGTTTAGATTGACACAAGATTTTATTTAATGTCACAAGAGGTTGTCTATGTTGTCGGCCAATGTGTTTTGTTTGTGGAAATGCTTTGTCTCTACTCTGTTCAAACGAGGGTTTCTATCAAGTGTCTTTGAATTCACTTCGAAAAATCCAAACTTGGAATTAGCTTTCACTCTGTTTACACACCTTAATAAGTTTGACTGTTGAAAAATGAAAAGTAGAAGTCCACATACTTTGTTTTGATTTTGTGACCATTTTAAATGAGTTTCAGTTTTGAACCGCATTTACTAGCCCCACCCACGACAGTAATGCAATCGTATTTTGGATTTTTCTTACCTTAAAAATTCCTTTCATTTTCTGGTTTTAAGTTAGAAGCAGAACCTTTTTTACCTTTGTATAAGCGACATGAAGCTGTCTCTTTCACTTGCTTTCCATGCTACTATCTTCTTGCTTCAATTTTGCAGCGTGTTCTTTGCTGAAGCCAGGTTTTCAAATGAGACTGACATGAAAGCTTTGCTCGAGTTCAAGTCTCAAGTTTCTGAAAACAAGAGAGAGGTCTTGGCCTCATGGAATCACTCCTCCCCGTTTTGCAATTGGATTGGGGTCACATGTGGCCGCAGGCAAGAAAGAGTTACAAGTCTGAACCTTGGAGGATTCAAATTGGCCGGTGCAATCTCACCTTCCATTGGTAATCTCTCTTTTCTCAGATTACTTAATCTTGCGGACAACTCTTTTGAAAGTACCATCCCTCAAGAAGTTGGAATGCTATTTAGGCTCCAACACTTGAACATAAGCTTTAATCTTCTCGAAGGTAGGATTCCTCCTAGTCTTTCTAGCTGCTCCAGACTGTCAGCTCTTGATTTATCGTCAAACCATCTAGGACATGGCGTTCCTTCAGAACTAGGTTCACTTTCTAAGCTTGCCATACTGGATCTTAGTATAAACAACCTTACGGGACATTTTCCGGCGTCTTTAGGAAACTTGACTTCACTCCTGAAACTTAACTTTGCATATAACCATATGGAAGGACAGATTCCAGACGAAGTAGCTAGATTGACTCAAATGGTATATTTCCAAATATCACTGAATAGTTTTTCTGGTGGTTTTCCTCCTGCACTGTACAACATCTCCTCGCTTGAGTATCTATCTCTAGCTGACAATTTCTTCTCGGGTAACCTTAGGCCTGATTTTGGTGATCTTCTACCAAATCTAAGAAGGCTTATTTTGGGAACAAATCAGTTCACTGGAGCTATTCCCATAACACTTACCAATATCTCAAGCCTTGAAAAGTTTGATATATCATCTAATTACCTGACAGGAAGTATCCCTCTGAGCTTTGGAAAATTACGTAATCTGTTGTGGTTAGGGATTCGTAACAACTCACTGGGAAATAACTCGTTCAGTGATCTTGAATTTATTGGTGCATTGGCGAACTGCACTCAGTTAGAGCATTTAGATGTTGGTTACAATATACTTGGAGGTGAGCTGCCTGCCTCCATATCCAATCTGTCCACTAAATTGACTAGTCTGTACCTTGGAGGAAATCTTATCTCTGGGACCATTCCTAGTGACATCGGGAATCTTGAAAGCCTGCAAGAACTCAGTTTAGAAACAAACTTTTTGACTGGAGGACTTCCCGTCTCTTTCACGAAGCTTTTGGGGTTGCGAGTTGTGGATTTGTATTCAAATGCAATATCTGGGGAAATACCATCTTATTTTGGCAGCATGACTCAGTTGCAAAAGCTCCATTTGAATAACAATAGTTTCCACGGAAAAATCCCTCAGAGTCTTGGACGTTGTCGATATTTGCTAGACCTATGGCTTGATACAAATAGGTTGAATGGGAGTATACCTCAGGAAATACTGCAAATTCCATCCCTCGCTTATATAGATTTTTCTGACAATTTGTTGACCGGCTCTCTTCCGGAAGAGGTTGGAATGTTAAAACTTCTTGTTGGACTAGGTGCTTCGAACAACAAATTATCAGGACAGATCCCAAAAGCTATAGGTGGTTGTCTCTCGATGGAATTTCTCTATGTGCAAGGAAATTCGTTTGAGGGAGCCATTCCAGACATAAGCCGGTTGGTAAGCCTAAAAAAGGTTGACTTCTCCAACAACAATCTCTCTGGCCGCATACCTCGATATCTGGCCAACCTTCCATTGCTGCAAAATCTGAATCTTTCTATGAATAAGTTCGAGGGAAGGGTGCCAACGATAGGAGTGTTTCGAAATGCTTCAACAGTTTCTGTTTTTGGAAATGAAAATCTATGCGGAGGCGTCATAGAAATGCAACTAAAACCATGCACTGTGCAGGCATCACCAAGGAAGAGAAAGCCGCTCTCAGTTGGAAAGAAAGTTGCCAGTGGTATTGGTCTAGGTATAGCTTCACTTTTGCTAATCATAATTGTGGCTTCTCTGTGTTGGTTCATGAAGAGGAGAAACAAGAATAATTCCAGTGATAGTAACCAACCTGATTCTAAAACTTTGGGGATGTTCCATGAAAAGGTAAGTTATGAAGAGCTTGATAGTGCAACAAGTGGCTTCTCTTCAACCAATCTGATTGGTTCAGGCAATTTTGGTAATGTTTATAAAGGATTGCTAGGCCTTGAGAATAAAGTCGTCGCTGTTAAAGTTCTGAACCTCTTGAAGCATGGAGCAACTAAAAGCTTTATGGCGGAATGTGAGACCTTCAAGGGTGTACGGCATCGTAACCTTGTTAGACTGATAACAGTTTGTTCAAGCCTCGATTCCAAGGGAAATGAATTCAGAGCTCTGGTCTATGAGTTCATGCCAAAAGGAAGTCTGGATATGTGGCTGCAGCCAGAGGATGAGGAAAGGGGAGATATTCACTCGAGACCCTTGACACTTGCAGAGAAACTCAACATAGCAATAGATGTGGCTTCCGCATTGGAGTATCTGCACGTTCATTGTCATGACCCTGTTGCTCACTGTGATGTTAAGCCAAGCAACGTTCTTTTAGACGGTGATCTGACTGCTCATGTTAGTGACTTTGGTTTGGCTCGGCTCCTCTATAAATACGATCGAGAATCTTTTCTAGACAAGTTTAGTTCTGCTGGTGTCAGAGGCACCATTGGCTATGCGGCACCAGGTAAGTAAACATATATATGCAAAAAGTATTGTTCAACCTTGAATCATCCAACCTCATTGTCTATGTTGTTTCTTTGAAATATGTTTGCAGAATATGGAATGGGAGGCCAACCATCAATACAAGGAGATGTGTACAGCTTTGGAATTCTACTTTTGGAGATGTTTACTGGAAAGAAACCGACAGATGAATCATTTGCAGGCGATTATAACCTCCACAGCTACACGAAGTCAGAATTGTCCGGTTGCACAAGCAGTGGAGGCAGCAACGCCACTGATGAGTTATTGAGACTAGTTTTGCAGGTGGGAGTAAGGTGTTCTGAAGAATATCCAAGGGATAGGATGAGAACTGCTGAAGCAGTTCAAGAATTAATCTCAATCAGATCTAAGTTCTTCAGTTCCAAGAGAACTAATAAAGAGCTAAGCCCCGGGGACGCTCCAGAAAGTTCTCCTCAGGAATGGATGTTAAATGCGGACATGAATACAATCTAGACAAAAGCGAGGACGTCACCATCACCTTCTCAGCTACTTATGGACAACAGTAAATGAGTATCTGCTTCTGCTTTAGTAATGAGTATCTGCGTCTGCTTCATCGAAACAGATCAATGTTGGGAGAGACTACTTATTACTTTATTAGTATATATCAAGGGAATAAAGAACGTTGGTAATCTAGCTCTGTTGTAGTCTTAAATCACTTTTAATCCTTTTTTTGTTGTAGGTAAAAATGATTATGACCACATAGATATGGTTGTTGAATATCCTTTTTCGTTTTGAAACACAATATAGTTCTCTGTGTCTATGCCCATAAAGATTGAGCAAAACTTGTTATTGAAGAAGTGCACTCATAACAAGACAAAGCCCATCATCAATAGACAAACCTGCTAACATTTCGACCGAGTACCCAATATAATATGCAAGAATGTGTGTACTTTGGTCTGTTCATGATTTAGAAACAGGTATCAAAAGAAAACACTTTTCACTGATTCGAGTAAAAGCAGAAACTCACCAACAATTTAAATGAAAAAAATATTTGATGTGCAACCTATATAAATAGTGAAAACAAATTTTCTTTCCTTCATTACAATTATAAAGACTCGCCCAAACCAACAAAATATGTAATTGACTAAAATAAAATACTCTCCTCCCCTCTGTGGGCAGGACAGCATCAAACACACCTAAGCCATTCTATGACAAAACCAAATGGCAAACAAATTACCCCTGTGAGTTTCCATAACTACAGGGATGCAAAGAATGAAATAAACTCGGCCTCTCCACAAATACAAAGGCCAAAGACTGAACCCCAAAACAAAGAAGAAGAAAGAATAGAAACCGAAAAAGAAATTAATATACACAAAACGCCCATAGGAATGCAGTGGTACGATGTATTTATGTATATGCGGTAGAAACAATCGTACTTAGGTGGACAATACCGAGCTCCTCGGGGACAGTTACGATGTACTGCCTTCTTTACGTGTGAGTAAGAATCCGAAACCCGAATTTTCACGGATAAGTTGAGGAGGTTCAATGTCATTTACATCCACTTGTTGCATTGACTTTGATATGTCTTCAACCGTGAACGGAATGCTGTGTTGTGATTGATTTCTTGGATTAGATGAGAAACGGGAAGGGTGCAAAAGATATTGAACACAAATTAGTTTCAGCTTACCTCGAGTCATCGTCCAAAAGGAAAGAGCTGCTTACGGCATTGTTCGAGTCCTCTGTCATCATAACCCTCATGTTTGCAATAACCTACGGTTTTGGAAAGAACACAATTAATATCATATCTAGACAAGAGAAATCTTAATTATTTACAAGTGAATCATACATCTGAAGAAACACTATGAGTGCCATATTTGTCATCCCAGTACATTGTACTTATTCTGTAAAGCTGCTGTATACTTAGCACCTGGACCAGAAAAGCAACTTCAGTGATCATCTCATGGAAAAAATAATTTAACTTTAATGAGCTAAAAATCGCTTTGACTGAGTAGAAGAGACTACATACCGGACAGAGTTCTCTTGTAATTTCATCTAAGGTTTTTTTCGGTTTTTGATGAATAACCTGATCAGAGCGTCAAAGGAAGCAAAATTTAACCTCATCACAATTTCATGGGAGCGCATAAAATAAGTGGTATAGTATCGACTAAGAAATTTACCAGGAAGCCAACAGCCTGCCTAATATGCCTCAACTCATCCCAAGCTGAGCCAGCATACTGTAAGAAAATGAAACAACAATTCCATTTCAAAAGATGTAAAAATATATAAGTACTTTAAAGGCACAGCGTGACAAAATCTCGGCTTACTTCATCAGTAGCCTCCACACACCACTGCTCTAATTCGGCCAAACCTGCTTTAACGTACTCCCCATTGCTGAATGAGCAACACTCACGACGTAGAAGAAGACTGCAAAATGTTATGACAGAAATATTTCTGTCAACCAAGGAAAAAGAGATTTGACAGAAGAAAAAAAAGGAGAGATTACAAGTGACACATGCCTGTTGAAAAGCTGAACGTTGATGAAGGAGAATATTTGTGTGAATACTTTGCGGACTAAGAAGGGTGGAGCCTGTATCATGTATTATATATATTGTAATCATCATTACCAAAACAAAAATATAACTTTTACTTTTGCTAATTTCGAGACTCACATTATTTGTTTTCATTAGGTTCAAGTAACTGTTTAGGCTTTTCCTTATACTTTGCCAATGGGCAATCAGAGCTTGTTGAGCAACAGCATTTGCTTGTGCTCTCCCTTTCACCAAACTTGCCCTTGATGTCCTTGGTGCCTGCATTATGTAACGAAATCGAAAAAATTTCACGAAACTAAAGCTAAAAAAGTACCAGCATATCAACTTTCACAAAGGAGAAACAACAAAGAACTACATGAAAACCCTTCTCACTAGCAATAGAAAATAATATTTTTAAAGTCAGCAGTAGAATCATCCTAGAGGTTTTGAAGGCGTTGACTAAGAAATGTTTATCCAGAACGTTCGGTTATTAATTTCAAGCCATTAAATTTATAACCTCTCTTTCTAGAAACTGTTGTACAAAAACAAAGAGTTACCTGTATACATAAGCCAAGGAGAGGAGATATCTCTTTCTTTAGGTTATCTCTGATCATTCCATATATCTTTTCGAGGAATGCAGTAAGCTGCTGCTTGAAAAGTAGTGCGGGGTACTTTGCTTCAACTTGCCTCAAGTCGTCAAGCTTGGTGAGCCCTTGTCTATTCAGAAAAGAGAGCCCAGCACTTTGAGGAGATCCCCTTAATCCCTATTTAGATTGTTAAAGATGCACACAAGATGAATTGAGGCTGATACACCAAGGCAGATAAACAAATTTAGGTAAGCAAATTGATTTGCGGCTTTCTTACTTGTGACATCCTTCCAAAAAGGGAAGCTGATGTTGTTCTTCGTCTCTGCGGCGTTAAACTAGCTGCGCCAGTTGCTTTCAGTGTGCGTTGCAGAAGCAATAATAAAGTGGCTGAGTTAGATAACCAATACGCCAAAACCTCATTGTTATCTGGGACCTGTATGGAAGACAACATTTCCAATTGATATCCAGAAACTGGGCTTTATAACATGTTGAAATAGTCATAAATGCCTCTTAACAACGAAGCAAGAATGAATCAACTTACTTCAATGGCAGAAGCAATTGTTTGAATGATACGGTCAAAGACGCTTGTTCTTTCGACTTCAAATGATCTCCAGTGAAGGAGACATTTGTATATGACACATGCAGCAACAGGTTTGCCCCCAGCGAATCCAAGATTTTGTGAGATACACTTGACTAGTAGATCCTGGTTTTCCTGAATGACACGAAGATTATAACATAATGTTAAGAGAAAAGCAGAGTGCAATAATGCAAGAAAGGGAATCCCATCATTAAGATATTTATATATGATACCTGCTGCCTTTCATTCAGATATTTCTGTGGTTTCTCCTCAGACTCTGGTTCCCGTACAGCTAGAGTCATGTCCTGTGACATTTATAGACGATAAGCAACTAAATAAACAAGAAAGTATGCCGGTTTCCTTAACGTGCAATTTAATCAGAAAATTCACATTCCCTTACCGGTGTAGTCTTTGTTTCTCCATTACGAAGATTTCCATTCTCTGGAGTTCTCTGAACATTGAAAAGAAAAGATTACATGAATAAAACAGACCAACTGGTATCCATATGCACCTGAAAGACGAAAAAAAATTCAATTGTTGTTGGCACCGGTAAAAGCATTGTTTTTGATCGCGCAGGCATAGATCTGCTGGTTGGCGATATAGCAAGTGCCTGTTGCCGGAGTACTTGGATTTCTGACTCTGAATTGGAAAGCTTCTCTTCTAGTCTGAACCAGAAGCAAAACCAACATGTAAAAGTCCAGAATAGAGAAACACAGTGATAACTTATTTACTCAATCAACAAGGATAGCAATGACTAATAAGAGTCTCTTCGCAGTTCAAAACTTGTAAGCAAAATGACAGAGTCAAAAATACATGAGAAATTATAATATGTCCATTTTCTGTTGATTGTTCACAAATATAATTTATGTACCTTTGTACTGATTCATGAAGCTGATCTGCTTTTCTCGTAGCATTTTCAAGCTCTGTGGCCAGCTCGGAATTTCTAGCTTCTGCCTCTGAGAAAGCTTTTTTCAAGTTTTCCGCTGCTTGTCGTTCAGCCTGAAGTGAAGCCTGTAAAAATATATGATTTCAGCTAACCAATCCACTTCACGATATTAAGGGCCTAATCAACAGAATTATTTACTAACTTTGATAGTGAATACATGAAGGATGATCGTATAAGTGAAAACACACATACCTTTAGAGCCTCCACCTCTGATGTTAATGAATTGATTTTTTCAGTATCCTCAACCAATACCGGAGTCTCCTTAATGACTGGAGGAGCTTCTTCAATAGCTTTCCTTGCAGCCTCACGCTCTCTACTTACGGCAGCGTTTGCCTCTTCAACTTGTAACCGCATTGCTTGCAAAGCCTCCTGTTGTTTTGCAAATTCTTGGGCTTTTGTTTCTTCTAGCTCAGTCTGTATTACCAAAGATTATCAATGACAAAGTAAACAAAGCTTGATATCATGCCAATGTATCGAAATGAACTTACTCTCTGTCGCTTTTCTAATTGTAAGCGCCATGTTAATTCTTCAACACGCTTTTCAAGTTTGTCTTTCGCCTCTCTAAGGGCTCCTGTGTCTCGTGCGGCCTGATTCAATAAATTGTAAAGGTAAGAACCTGATTCAGATCATGAAGTTGTGAAAATTTAGCAAAATGTGTTTTTTTTTTAACCCAAAAAAAAACTACCATCTTAAGTGTCCTCAATTCTTTTCGTGCAACCCTGCTCCTCCAGCCACATTGTGTGGAAAGGGCAGCTTTTTGGAGCTTCTTGTAGTAAGAATATGCGAGGTGACTACGAAGACGAGCCTAAATTAAAAAAGGAGGACCATCAGTGCTGGTTTAAAATGAACAATGTCACACATAGACGTATTATGCTCTTATTTTCTCAGTTATGTAAACAAAAAAGACCCAAAGATGTTTCTTAGTAAAGACCTGAATAATAGTAGCAGCCTTCATTTGCTTTCTGAACCTGAACTCATTGCGAGCAACCATACCCCTTAGTGCTGTTTGAACTGTTATTGCTGAATGTCTAACTCTTACGTAAGATTCTCTGGCAGTATGTCTTCTGAAACCCTTCTGAATATTTACTGCTGCTGCCTGGCGTCGCATTTCCTCATAAAGGTTGCACGCCAATTTGCCTTGAATTCAATAAAAGGATTGAGAAGCTCATTCCTCCAAAAGTAATACAATCCGTAGAAGAAAAAAAAGGCACATAAACTCTACATATATTTCACATTTGCAAGGCAATACGAAACAACGGACCATAACAAGTCACTAATTGATGGGAACACAAGAAAACCAAAATCCATAATGCTGGACAGCTATAACAACAGAAACAAAAGAGAAGAGCATAGTGTTGCAATAAATTGTGGAAGAAGATACCTCGGCAGTTGGACTGTAATACGATAGCAGCTCCACGTAGAGCACGGAATTCTTTACGTGCGATGAAAGTACGGCTTTGCCTTTGGATTCTCCTAGCCGCATTTCCAAGAACCTCAGCTCTTCTTGCATCTAACTCAGCCATCTGCCCAGCTCTAAGGAATACTTTTGTTTTCCCTAACTGCAAGTGGCAGCATGTCGGATAAATTAGACATAGTTCCTAACACATAAATGGAACCATTACATAGTACAATTTCAAATGACTTACTTCATAACCCTTTAAGCCTATCTTATCCAGAAGCATTTTGCATGCAACTTTGTCATCATAACTGCAAAGAAAATAGGAACCATTACATACAACAAAAAAGTAGAAGTCTTTTTTCAAAGGAAAAAAACTGCAAGAAACAATAAACACCAATTTCTTTTCAAAAGACAAGGCCATTTGTCAGGATTATACAAAAACTACGAGAGAAAAACAAAAAGTATATATCAATTGTGACTTACTTTCCCTCTAGAACTTCTGGAGCAAGTACACCAAAACGATTGAGAAACTCATAAAACGTCCGCTTGGTAGGATAACCTGCACAGCTGATTCTAATAGCTTCCAGAACACCCTTAACAAAAGTAAGACAAATAGTAAGTTTGTGAGTTTCAAAACCGAACATTTAGGTCGAAGAGCCTCGACTATAAATACCACAACAGAAAAATAATATAGAAGGCTCCAGTTGTACTTACACCACACCGTAATTGTTGAATTACGTTCACATTCTCGAAGATGGCAGGCTTAAGTACATTATTTGGCTTCACACATCTGATGTAGTGAGGTTCAGTTGAACTCAGTGTCTCCATCAAAGATTGAAGTTGAAGCTGGAATTTGAGATAGAACATATCTTGTTAGATACAAATAAACTGTTTCCCCTACATAATGTATAAAACCATGGTTCATCACTAACATCAACATGGGTGAAAAATTGAAAGCCATGGAATAAAAATAATAATTACAAAGTCAAAGTGAATGAAAGAAATGAGTTAATGATGTCTGAATTAGTGATATGGCTGCTCTATCAAGCACACTCAGGACATAAAGTGTTAAAAATGTTTCCACTATATACAGAATATTCATCAAAGTTCCTTAGATATTTATGTAAGAATATATAGCATAGCAGTTTTGGAGAACAAATCTATATGGTGAGCTAAAAAAAACACCATACCTTAAAGCGTGACCCGATGGAAGAAAATTTGGTTTTACTTGATGTTTCCTCTGCTAGGCGAGGAAATAGACCAGCTACAAAAGTATCACTGGAAGCGATCAAAAGATCCTGATGTTCTGCCACCACGTAATCTTTGTTCTTGTCAAGGAACAAGTCAGCCTGATAAGTTACCTGTTTCAGTAGAAAAGAGAGAATGTTAATAGGAAACTTATCTAAACTTAACATAAGCATGTAAAAGATGTTTTACCTCTCCAGCATAATGTGATATTGCAAAGTTGGTCCGAGATAGCTTTGGTTTGGTAAACCGCTTATTGTTTTTGAACGTTTGATACAGCTTCTGAGCAAATGTTTCATGTGTCGACTTTGGAAACATACTGCAAAAGAATTGAGTATCCATTATACAGTTGGTCTTAGTCAGATTTAGCAAAGCAGCATCTTCATCAAAATCATAGAAGATCTTTAGTCCATAAGCATAAACTGAAACAGTTTCGTCTAAAGAGTCTAGTTGCCTACCATGCTTCATCTAGAAGTGCAATGACTCCTCCAGGTTTCTGAAAGAGAAAGTCATAAACACACACATTAACTACACACATATGTATTAAGAAGGATGAAATAGTTGTAAACTATCACAAAAATACGTCAAGAATAAAATTAGATAAGCCGGCATTAGGACACCTTCTCAATGAGATCCAACACATCCTTGTTATCAACAAATTCTATGTAACTCCAGTTGATCTCTTCTTTGGTATAATCCTCTTGTTCCATTTTGAAGACGTGCTGTGAAAGAAAAAAAAAAATTTTACGTCAAAGCTAAGTAAGGAGAGGAAAATCTATTCTAAAGATAGTAAGAACACAACGGACCTGGTTGAAATGTTGTTGCAGCTTTTCATTGGTAAAATTGATGCAAAACTGCTCAAAGCTGGAATGAATTACAAAAAAAAAAAAAAAGAAAAAAGAAAAAAAGAATCAATAAAGCTTTTAAGTTTTAACACTATTACACAATAAATCATTCTGCAAGCTACAAAATTTACCTGTTGATCTTAAAGCTTTCAAACCCATAGATATCAAGAACTCCAATTATTGTCTTAGAGTTTGGATCTTGCCCGATAGAAATGTTAATTTTATTAACAAGCCTGCAAAAAAAAAACAAGGGACACGGGTTCTAAGAATTTACAAAATTTCAAGTGGCAGCTGAACTAAAAAAAAAAACATTGTAGACATTCTAGGACAAATTTCTGATGCATAAATGATATATACTGACACAATAAGTGAAACATGTCCACAACAGATGAGTGAACTTAGTGAAAACAAAAATCAAAATCGGCAAATCAAAAGAGAGAACGTTTCTTCGTATACCAATCAAACAAGCGTGAATAGATAGTTTTTGCTAATGCGTCCCTGCTACCCGTGGCTGAATCAGGATCAAGTGTTCTTGTAATAACCTCTTCTGGTGTCACCATTACACGTTTTATCAACGCATCTTCCATTTTATTTGCATCACACCTTTTGAAAGAAGTGGGTTCAGGATCAAAGATGTAAAAAAATAAACAAGATAGAAATCGAGATTAAACAAGTAAGCAGCACATACCTAAGAAGTTCAGCACATACATCCAGATGATATCTTGATTTGTCATCCTTCAAAACTGAGGAGTCAATCTCTTTTCCTTTCGCAAAATTGACATTACCTAGATGCAGGATTGCAGCAACAACTCTAAAAATTGCATCCTGATAGTAATTATCAGAATAGTCAATAAGATGCTCTACTAAAGAAATCATTTCTTGTTGGAAAAGGAGAAAAACGAAGACTGACCTGTTCCTCTTCACTGATACCAACAATATCCATAGCTCGTCGGGTAGCGAGATATTCCTCGGTGTCATCCACTCCATCCAGTTTATAGCACTTTGATTGATTTAAGTAATGAAATAACTTAGGATCTCCCAACTTGAACTTTTCTCTTTCCTACAGATTGGGAAAATATATGAATTCCCCAACTACCTATTCATGTGATCTAAAGCAGAACGCCACACAATAAAGTATATTAGCATCATTGTGTAGCACCATTACCTCAGGTGGCGCAGCACATAAAAGGTAAAAACAGTGGTAATTTCTTTCAGGATCTGATATTTGACACACTCGAGACCTTTCCAACAAATATGTTCGCACAGCCGCTCCAGATATTCTCCCACAATTGTCAAACTGAAGCTCGACAAACTTTCCAAATCGACTGCGTTTTGATTAAAAACAAAGCGACGATGATGATACTGCATCTGCTTTGAAGTTTAGAATAACTCTATGACACAACAATTAATCACATAGGAACGTATTACTGTTGAGTTGGTTACTCCTTAACTTTACAAATGTAGAAGGCCAAGAGATTAAGATAGTTTATATGTGATACAATTTGCTTATGTGCCAACTGTGAAATTGATTCCCTGAATTTCCTTAGTAACAAAACAATTTTCTAACAAGTAGTGATTGAAGAAGCTTTGAGCCAAGAACAAGTTTGAGTATGCAACTCATAAAAGCATTTCAAGAGAAGATTTAGAGGAAAAATCTCTAAGTGAACATACACATACCTGGAATTGTTATTCCTGAGTGTTTTGGCGTTTCCAAAAGCTTCAAGAACTGGATTTGACTGTACATCAACAACAAAACCAAATTAGCTAGCATATTACAAGCCTCTCTATGAATAAATCAATGCAGTAACTAAAAGTATCTGTGTAGAGGCTTATATTTTTCTCCATGACAAGTGTCGAAGCAAATGTTTTTTGAAAAAAAAAAAGAAAAACATTAGTTTTTTGACGCTTCACCTCCAGAACTTGCTGTTCCACTGTCCTTCCTTCAACGCCCGATCGACCACCAAGGTAAGCAAGGTAGCGCATAAGCATCTTTGTGGTCTCAGTCTTACCAGCACCACTTTCCCCACTTACCAGAATTGAGTTGCTCTTGCCCTCATTGATCATCGCCCTGACCAAAGAAGCAATAGACTAGCATGAGAAAATGTACAAATAAAGAGTGATTAAGAGAAATTCTGCTGATGGAATCTATGATTGGTCCTAATTACCTGTAAGCAACTTCTGCAATAGCAAACACATGAGGGCTTAGTTCCCCAAAACCTGCTCCTTTATACTGCTCCATCATATGAGTATCATAGAGATGTGGTAACCTTTGGAACGGATTTACAGCAATCAAGATGTTTCCAGTATATGTCTGCAAATATTTAGGAATGTTATGTAATGCCGAGGAACTCAATACTCAGCGTAGAAAATGCCTAACAACTTACATAAATTTCATTCAACTCGTATCTCATGGCCAAGTTATTCAAAACACCTGGTTCATGTAAATATGAGAGCTTTGTCATGTCATCAACACCCCCAGGGGGTGCCTCCGTATCCTTTGGATATACGTTTGCCATATTTGCCACAACCTGAGATTAAATTTCATTGATTAGTCGATAAAACATCTGGTTTCAATCATTGTAATAGAATTACAAAACAAGGATGTCAAGTGTCAAGCAAAATAATGCAAAACTCATATATTAGAGAAGTTACAAGTATCCATAGCAAAGGAGTTTAGAAGACTAGTGCCATTTTGAACAAAGATAAATATAAACCCTAAGCAGATATATCCAATCTAGTGACAGTGTTTTTAATATTACATGCAAAAACATGTGAAGAGGATTGAAAACTTACGGTCTTCCCGTTTGTGGTCTGTGCATGAACTTCTTCGCCATTAATTTTGACAACTTCTCCGTCAATCCATGCAACTCCTGGATCTTCAATCCAAACATGAGAACCAACTATTATATTGACTGGGCCAACCTACAAGATATAAAGATTGAACGTGTAAGGTTTAATAACATCACACAAGCTGTTCCATACGTTTATGTGGGTGACTAACAGTCTGGCACAAAGATATTCTAATTTATCTAGAGGGAAAAGTATACTTATATCATAGGAAACTTGAAAGAATATTTATCAAGATTTGTGTGGAGATCAATGAGGAATAGAGGCCTAAAAATAATTGATCCCCTTGAATAAGCAATAGATGCAGAAAGCAGAAGAAATATGTAAAAAGTATAGCTTAACCTTATACAAGAAAAATAATGATCAAAAGGTAATAACCACCGAAGAAAGCATTCAGCTTCGAACAAATTCGGTATTGACAAACCCACATTGGTGGCATGTTTCATAGGAGAAGAGCATAAAGGGATGCTGGATCTTATAGATTATGTCAACTCCCCAAATTAGTTCTAATAGGATCTAGAGATAAGAGTATACACTCCTTTCCAAACACAACAAAGAAATCATAACACACGCCTATCCCCCAGTTTCCATATAATGAATTCAGCAATTAAATCTTACTTCTGGAAACTAAAAAATCTTCATCCTTTATCCAAAAGTATATATATATATTTGTTTTTTAAACACGAATTTCCTGATGAAATATATCACCACAATATAACATAGAAAGATCACAGGACCGTATTACAACATGCTATCTTAGGTAGTAGATTCAGAACAACAACTAATATTAGAAGTTATCTAAAATGCCGCAAAAGTGAATGTTTATAGGAAAATGATAGTCCAAGAAAATGAATTTGAAGATAAAATTGCTTATGTTTATAGACTAAAATGTTTATAGAACTTGAAACACTTTGTATCGTTTCCAAATAAAATTGCAAATTTAAATAGAATTCGGAAACTCACTTCCCAACAATGATCAAAGTGGCATAACCCCTTAAAAAACATTCACGAGATTTTATCGTTTCCTTTTATTGTGGGATCGACAAACAAACGCAAATCTCAAAGGAAAACTCTCTCTCTCTCTCTCTCTCTACCAACAAGAACCAAATCAAGTGAAACAGAACTTGTCGGAACAAAAAAAAATCAATCCTTTTCTACTTGGTCAAAATCCAAAAATCAAAACTTTGGAGATATAAAAACACGCAAATAAAGCAATCGGAAAGAAAAAAAAACGAAGAGGAAGTGATGATATTACCATGGCAGCTCTTTCTTCTTCTTTTTTTTCCAATAGATCCTTCTCTCTTGACCCACTTAACTCATCCAATCCAAGAGAGACTCCGAGTTTACAGAAAGCCGACTCAGCGAGTCAAGGCAACTTAGACGAGTCAGATCGGGAAGATTCTCGAGTTGGTGGGTCTGAAACAACACAAATTCGCCTTGAAGTCAGCTCAAAAGCAGACACGGAGAAATCGGGGAGATCGGATTACCCGAAAAGAATTTTTTTTTTTAAAAAAAGCTGAATCTGAATGTTCAAATCTCTCTCTCTCTCTCTCTCTCTACAGAAAAAAGCTGATGAATTGTTGAATAAGCTGGACTTTGCCTTCTTCTTTTGCAGACGACGTTTGTTCTATGGAGGAGGCTCTTTTTTTTCTCTCTCTTCGAGCAAACAAAATAAAAATGTTCTCTTTTGAGCTGTTGTGTCTTTCTTTCTCTCTCTAACACTTTTTTTTTTTTTTTAATTATTGTTTTTTCAAAAAAAAAAATGAAATTAAAAAAAAAATATGGTGCTTGAGAATTGAGTTTGGTCCACTGAGAGAAGAAGGGAGGTGGATCGAGTTGGACACATTCACATTCGTGGTCAGCCACCCACAAACACTGTTTTTTTTTTGAGTCTGGTTAAGAAAAATTATAACGTTTACACTTTTACTTTGTTTTCTCTTCTGCCCTTTGACTTGCTCATTTTTACAGTTTTATTCCCTTTTCTAGAGTAAATTATGGGCTAATTTGTCTCTCTATTTAATCAGTGTAGTCTTCGTTTTGATGGATTAGTTACATAATACACATGTGGAAATTTTTTAAAAATGTTTGAGCGTTTCTATTTTTAAATTCCTCCCTATAGAAATGTAGGATATATTACTTTTTTTGACAAACAGATAATATAGGATTGACTCAGAAGAGCCAATCAGAAGGGATATCATTTACAAATATATAGGATATATAACTTGTGAAGAATGTTTTTAATAACTTTATAATGATTTTGACTCTTTTATTCAAACTGATGTTGTGTCACATAGATATATATTTTTTCTTTTGTTTTGGGATGATGTGTGAATATGGTTTTCTAGAATTGCGTATATTAGGGGGAAATCAAATTGAACCCGCAAGACAAGTTGGTGTTAAAAAAAACGTCCAAGTACCAGCTTGTCATTATCATGTACTGGGTTTGGAACGGGCTGAAACAGTAGGCCTTGATTTGGGCTTTAATACGACCCGGATTTTAAATGGGCCTCATTAAACCGGACCCGTCACGACACCCTTGCTTACACGCCGTACAGTTCAATCCTGCAAGTGATCGTCTTCTATTGGCATCTCACTGAGAAGAAGAAGAAGAAGAAGAAAGGAGCCATGACAATGCTTAGATCTATCTCGATGGTAATGTTGTTCGTCACACTTGTTACAGCCATTTCCATGGTGTCCTCTTCTGCTTCATCATCGGAAGCCGAGTTTGTTCAGAAGACCATCTCTTCCCACAAGATCGTCATCTTCTCCAAATCCTACTGCCCGTATGTCTCCCTATCTCTCTTTGGCCATTACTAATCAGTGATCACTCTGGATTTGCATAAAAATTGGATCTTGGCTGTTTTTGTTTGTTTAGATCTTATTAATTGAAACTTAAGTGAAGACTCATTGGATCTTGACTTTCTTGACTGAGTAATCTTCACAATACGTATATGAGTCTGTCTCTGACTTGATGAATCCTATGAACTTAACTTCATGCCTTTGCTTTTTTTTCTCTTCAATTATATTCGGTGGATTGGGATCTCTATGACAAAACTTTGTTATCTACTGTTTACAAATGGTATGGTTGTTGAGCTACATTTATATAGGGCATATGTTCAAATCAATTTGGATATTGTTCAAGAGATTCAGGTTCCGTAATGTGTTGTGTTCTTGTTCTCTTTGCTTTTCCTTTGGCCCTTTCTGAGAGGGAGAGATCATGTACCTATAAATGACCATCTCTACTTTTCTTTTGCATCCTTGGTGGTTTGGTCAACAGCTATTGCAGGAAAGCTAAATCTGTCTTCAGAGAGCTGGATCAAGTTCCTTATGTTGTCGAGCTTGATGAAAGAGGTGCTTTTTCATCATCCAACTATGTTTCTTACCTCTTTTTTGCCTTGAGATCTTGAGTCTCAGACATTTCTATTATTTGAAACTTTGATGGATCACCCACCACTTAGACATTCATTTGTAACTAACGGTCGAGAGATTTGGGTTAAAATTTGGGTCTTGCAGAAGATGGGGGGAGCATCCAATCTGCACTTGGAGAGATTGTTGGAAGGCGAACAGTACCGCAGGTCTTCATAAACGGAAAACACATCGGAGGATCAGACGGTAGACTTACCTTTCCTTCTCCTTCAAGAAAACGTCTTTGCTTATGATATCATTTTCTTATTGACAGATTTTATTTTTGTTTCTGGTTTTCAGATACTTTAGATGCGTATGAGAGCGGGGAACTGGCCAAGCTTCTTGGTGTTTCCGGAAACAAAAATGCTGAACTCTAGGTTGAATATAGTTGGAAGAATTGTTATGTTGAGGTGTAAACAATTCAATTTCCAGTTGTTTGAAATTTCCAGTTGTGAAACTTATCTTATCAAAGACCGAAAGACTACAACTTGAGTTATACGAAGTTGGGTTGAGAAATCAAATCTGGACATGCTTCTAAGTAACTATGTCTGAACAACAAACAGATAAGTGCATTATACAATTTGGAGGATAGACAGATAGATACATAGCTAAGATTAGTCGAATAAAACGTTTAGGGTCGTGCTCTTTTGTTGCTGCAAGAAGGGCACTTGTAACGCTTGATATGCTCTGCTCTAGCAGGAGTGATCTTCACACACTGCCCGTGGAACCATCTCTCGCACTTATCACAGCCAATCCAAAATTCATCAGAAGCGTAGTTATTTCCACAAGCTCCACACAGGGTTTCACCGTGTTCGTCTTCATCCTCATCCTCTTCCTCTTCCTCTCCCTCTTGCTCTTCCTCTTCCTCCTCCTCTAATCCTTGTTCCTCGTCCTTGGCCTGCATCGTCTTTAAACTTTCGCCATCTAAACCTCTCTGCATTCCAGATGAAGGATTATATTAACTACACCAATAGAGCCAAAGTGTAAACTTCAAAAAACAAATCAACAGATGTCATTGGAATGGTAAATTTTGAGATAACTTGGTCCTTTCATTACATATCTCAAACCTAGAGGTTTTTTAAGCTGCAAGATGCAAACTACAATTACGGAAGTAAGAATATTGTGTTCAGTCTATGTTTTAGAACCTCAATAGCAAACTGTGTAAGATCTTACAATCTATAATGCATATGATAGAAAAGTTGTTTCAGGACCAAAAATGTGCATCACACTTCATTCATGCTACAAGAAAAGGAGAAGTACGAAAGCAACAATAGAGACCTTAACGCAAAACAAAAAAAAATCAATCCCTGATACTTTAACCCTATGAGAATAAGCTTATGGGTATCTGATACATAAGTATATGTAGTTATAGTAGAATAGGGTTAAAAAAACTATTCTCTAAAGACACTTCCAAGATTATGTAATGACTGGATATAAAAATGTCATATATTGGTTGAACCCTTTACGATGTGAAAAACATATGCCAGTGCTGTGGTTTTTCAGGTATCCATTTAACCATTCCTAATTTCTGAAAAACTGCAAAAAAACAAAGCCAAAAAGAAAGATGATAAGAGTAGACTAAAGATGAAGCTTATGTTTATCACTATCGAGACGTTTTTAGTAGGTTTCTAATTGAGTTGCTAGCTCAACTAACGAACAACTTAAATCGTTTACCATGGGAGGAGTTAGATAGAGAACCGATGGTGGTAGGACCAAGTTGGGAAAGGGTTTGGAAGAGTAGCAAAAGCTCTAGAATTCATCGTAGGGCTAGTTGGTTTGGTTTTTCTTAGTTAACAGTTAATACATAAAGTAATAAATGTTCTTAATCTTATTATAGGACAGCATGAGTCTTACCACTTTTGAATTTGACTTGGATTTGTTGCCACTTTGATTTTCTGAAGAGGGCTTTTCCATTGTTTGTTTTTTCGCATATCCAGTTACAACTTCAAATACAGTAGGAACTTCATTCATCATGTTGAACAATCGCTTCCTGAATTAGTAAGTGCAAGGGGGTTAGTATGGAAATGCTGGAGACATCATGATAATTAATGGTAGAGAAATGAGCAGAGATCTTAAAAACTGAACATCAGGTAAGAGGAGTACACATCAATCAAGAAAGCAAAGATGATACCTGTCAGCTTTATCGAAACCAAATCTTGAACCAAAGTAAAAGGAGACAGAAAGCAACCACGCATCACTGTGGACAGCAACAAGAGAAAGCCAGTCTTTTTCCTGCATTCCATCTCTGGCAAAGTTAATGCCGAGTGCAGGTTCGGGAAGCTCAGGTGGAATTTCTTCAGCTGGTAAGTTAACTTCCCAAACTTCATTAGGGAATCCATACAAGCAAAGATTATCCTTCTCTGAAATGTCACAATACAAAAAGGTTTAGAGCTGCATGTGCACACATGCTTAGAGACAAGCAACCTCTATGTAGTTGTGACAATGAAGCCACAGTCAAAAGCTAGATATAGCAGAGAAAGATAACAGCACAAAGGCGAAAACTATTGAATCATGGGGAGACCAAAAGAGTTGCTGAAAACCCAGAAGTCAAAATCGTAAATAAATGAAGCAGCTTGAGAGAAATCACTTCAGTATAATTAAAGCTAGAGAGAGACAGAGAAAAAAAACCCTAACCAGGATCACATTGCTGGAAAAAATCTTCCACATCTGCAAAAACAAAACCAAGTGAATCAATCAGAAAAATAGTTCTCAAAATCGGAGAACTAAGTATCACCAACACAACACTTAAGCACAATTGTTTCGGAAGTAGTCTGAATCAGAGCACCAAACGATCGTCGTGAGAAGAATTTCAATGAAAAATTCAAACTTTAAAAAATTTCAATGAAAAAAGACAAATTTTAAAAAACGAAGAAGAAGAAGATTACCAGTGGTGAGAGCTTGGATGATGCCAGCTCGACGACCCTTGAAATCTCGGAAGACTTCTTCGACAGTTCGAGGGTTGTAGCGCGCAGCTCCTCCTCCTTCCATGTCCGTCTCTTCACTTTCACTCTCTCTCTCTCTTTTTCTCTCCCTCAGAATCAGAAACGATGCAAGAGCGGCATTGATAGTGAGGTTTGTGTCTTTTTTTTAGAAAAGCATAAATTTTTTGTTTGAATCGAAGTGATAAAAGTACGAAAAAGCTGAATGAAGACGAAAATAAAGGTGCTGCATCCTGCGTGGACCGTGACAGACCCGATCTAGTCACACACTTTTGTTTTCGTTCTATTTTTATCACTTGGTCTTGGTGTATAACTGTTGAGAAAGACCCAAACCACTCACCACAGCTTATTATGAGCTTTTTGGCATATGTAAGGATATTAGTTCAATATAACGTCATGATGCTGGCAGATTGACTGTATTTGGCAACAATCAAGTTATACAATCGATTATGATGAAAGCTTTACTCCAATAGTTTTAAAGATCTTTGGATTAATACAAAAAAACGCGAGAAAATATATGATAGACAGACAAATTCAAGATTTTAATTATATAACCATGTCTTTGCACTTTCTCAATCATCTACACAGCAACGATCATTCAGAGGAAAATGGTTACGATCAGAGAGAGAAACAATAACACTTGGAAAAATAACCAAAAAAACAAAAATGAGACGAAGCAAATGCATCTGATTAACCTACATTTGCCATCTCCACTAGCTGGTTCTGCTTACAAAGTATTTCTCCAATATCTCACTCTAAGAACAAGTTGTATCTATCACTCCCAAATGCAACATACGTATAAACATGCCTTATAAAGATACTGTCGGTTCAAGTTGCAGTTGTAGGAGCCAAGTGAGTCAAATCCTCCTCTAATCACAACATCGTCAACTCATTTAGCTTCCTGTCATCAGATAATAGACCAACGCCAACCTTAGACTTCTACTTCAGGAACAAAACATCAAAAGAAAATCTCAAGAAGCATTGATAAGACACATTATTTCTAAACTTCGAGAAATGATTTTACCCCTATCGTCCTTCCTTTCTCAGCCGCATGCTTTTCAAGAAACTGCACGTTTGTTTTCCAGTAAAGGTCACCACCAGACAGCCATGTATCCATATGCATCCCATTTGGAAACTCCACAAAGGTGCACTGAGGGTTACGGGCAGCTGCTTTCGCATACAGCAGTTTCATGTGAAATGGAGGGACCATCTCATCTTGCAGTCCAGAGAGGAAAAGCACCGGCTGTTTGACCTGTTATTGTTTCAAGATTAGCTTATCACGGGTTGCTACATACAATCAAAATGATGAGACATTGATCCAACAGGGCCATATTTTTTGCAGGACATCAAACTCCCTACTTATCCCCTTTTAAGTTTTAATCCATGGAACAAATCAGAGAGCAATCATTCAGCTCGTGGTGTACATTAATGCATGGGATATATTAATATGGAGGTCTTTAAGGTAACATAATGTTATCTGCTTGTTTGAGTCATTTCTTTGGCATATGCAAACTGTAACCAAAAAGAATCCAATCTAAAGATAAGTCTGCTAGAGTCTACAGGAGCATTGATAAGCTTCTTACCTCACCAATAGCATCAATTGTTTTCCAGGGGGAGCGTACAACAAAATTAAGGAGCTTCAGGCTTTTCGTACCACTTCCTCCAATAAACCACTTTAAGAAGGGGAGCAAAACGCCAGCCATATCAAGAATGGAAGTGAAAGTATTTTCCAGAATCAATGCAGATACCTATATAAGGACATTTACAAATGGTAAACATACAACCATTTGACGTGTAGATATCAAATGATATTATGAAAGTAGAAACAACAAGAGAAAAGAATATGCAACTAATCAAGGCATCTGTAAATCATTTACCAAGAAATTCTCTAAGAAGGATAAAGTTCGTGTGCATATTACAGTAAGTTTCAGAGAGGTTAATAAAAGGAGGCCACTCACAAAGCTCAAACGAACCCCCATGTAATTTTGCCAGATGACTAAACTTTTTCACAATAATAATTAAATTCCGATAGAACTGACCGAGTAGATCATTACTGATGACAAGTGACGAGAATCTAACTAATGAGTTATTCTATAAATTTTTGTACAATCAGCCTCCAGGTCATCTGCCAAAGACCATGAGTAATAATCTAAGATACTGATAAGAAGCTATGCAAACCAGGCCCCTAGAGAAGTGCAGAGGGTCTTATAAGCATTGGTTAGTCTCATTTGTAACCATGAAGGACTCTGAATAATACTTCTCTCTTTACACAATAACATCCACAGTGATGGCGGCCTCTCTCTTCTCTCTGATTCTAAATTAAATGTACAATTTCTCTACTCATAACATGCTGCCAATAAGAATATTTACTAATATTACCTTATCTGGATTGTTCTTGGTAAGCAGAGCTCCGACAGCTCCTCCAAGGGACCTTCCAAATACAACTATTCTAGATGTATCAATGTCAGTCCTTTGAGAAAGGTGATCCAATGCAGCCTAACAAAAGTATCAGACAAGAAAATGGGTAATAAGGGTAATAAATACAAGGAGAGAAACAGAAGAGTTGAAGAGTATCTGGATAGATTTAGGGAAACGACCAAACCTGAGCATCTTTTGTGAGTCCATGTTGTGAAGGATAACCATCACTTGCCCCATAGCTAAGCACAGGAAATTCAATCAGCATTGTGTAAACAGATCCACCAATGATTAGACTCAAAAAAACAAACAGTTGAGACTGAGATAAGAGATAGAACCAGAAACCAGCTAAAAATAGAACTAACCCGCGATATGAAAGCATGAATACATTGCACTTCAATTTTTGTATCATGATGCGAACCATCTCCAGACGATGAGCGATGTCTGGGGTTTCAAGGTCAAGGCCGTCACAAGGCAAAAGAATCCCAGCCAACAGACATAAAACGTCGAAAATATATAAACCAAACAGGCAGATACAGAAACTCCATACAGCATACACATATATAAACAAACAAAGACCACGAAATGGCTCTGGAAAGGATACTTCCGGCATTTTCCTGGAAAAATAGAATAGTCGGACCTGCACGGAAATTAATCAACATATCAACTATCAGAACTCGAACCCTCAAACTCGGTCCAGTTAAGCTAAAGCTACCAACTAGCTTTTGAGTAGCTGATAAGTTCCAAACTAGCTTACAAGCGGCAAAAGAACACAAATCTGGGGAAAAGGAGACCATAACCTAGCTAAAGAAAGTGAAATCAAGACCTAAAATCCCCAAAATCCGGTCGATTCAGAAGCTTTCCGAAATGCATAAACCAAATCTACCAAAAAAAACTACTGAATCGTAGAGCTGTAACGAGACAAAACTCAATAAAAATCAAAAAGAGAAAGAGACCTCGACAGTCAGGGAACATCTTGATGAACCAAGCGTGGAGGCGTACGCCATCGGATGATTGAAGCCAAACGTCCTCGTAATTGAGATTGAGCCTAGCGGGAGTGATCGGATAAGCCTTGCTCAAACCAGGTAGAACCGGTACGTAAACAAGCTTCTCCTGGAAAGCTACGAGCAGCGCCACTCCTGCGACGACTATCCCTCCTACTCCGTAAAACAACGCGCTCACGTACGTCACCATTTTCCTCTGTTTCCGCTCGAGGAGCAGATTCCAAAATCCGAATCCGAGTCCGTAACAGAAGCAACGGGATCGAACGCACCTTTTCCACTTTCTATCTGTATCTCTCGTGGATTTTGCTTTTCTTCTTCGACACGAGAATAGTTGTTTTTACAGGTGAGAAGAGAAACTGAGAAGGATTGCGACGGAGAAGGTATTAGTGGGCCGAAACTCAAAGCCCATATTTAGATATTTTATAACTAAAAGCCCGTGATTGTTGAATTCTTGAAGTCAATTTTTCATTCAGCTTTTTTTTGATGGAAATTGCAACTACAGTACGTGTACGAGTGTGGAGTCTTTTGAAACCCATGATTGTAGACTGTAGTAGATATGCGTATGCCTCCCAAAAGCCTACCTTGAAATCTCAGTGTCACTAGTATAATGTTTTAAGAACACCAAAATCGAGAACAAGACCATAGTGGCTGGTCGAAAAAGAATTTAAAAAATGAAATGAAATGGAAGAGTTGTTTGTAACTAAATGTTTTGGCCAAGGGTGGTCCAACTCGAAGACTTGCTTTAGTTTCTAGTTTAGTACATTACATCATTGACAACAACAACAACAACAACAAAAATTAAATCAGTCAAACCAACGAGTGTTCTAAGCGCCAATATTGTACTTACGCTTTGAATGGGGCTTATCATAAACTTTGAAACAAAGGAAGAGATAATTTTAGTCGAATCATCTTTTAGATAAAAAAGTTCTTATGTGAGAAAAAAATTGGTAAGTGCTCGTCCAATTTTTGTATGTTGTGAAAAATAAATGCATCTTTATGTATAGAAAATACTTACACTCTAATAATTTTCGAGTCGTTGGTTCAATCATTCACATGAAATGTATAGTAGACGAAGACACCACATATTTATATCTTGTCGGAATGGAACATAAACATATACTTGCTATTTGTCACATTGCTATCTTTAAATGTCAGATAAGTTGCAATCAGAAGCGTTACGATATGAACAAACAACACACTCTAGCTATATACATTACACATTTAATGAATGAATATGCTAAGAAGTAAGAACAACTTTTAGTATTATTGACCTATTGAGTTATTGTGATGTATAATAGCTTAGAGCCGTACATAAATATCTTTCGTTTTTTAGGTTTGTCAAAAGTCAGAGTCAAGAGTTTTTGCATTACCTCGATAATTCAATCCTGCAAGCACACTTGCACACTTGACTACTTGCGTTAGATGAAGGAAACGGCCTTTGATACTTCTGAAAGTATGAAATCCACAGACTGCAATCATGTATATAGTCCTAACCTACTGACATGTTTTAGCTAAATCAGTAAACTAAACTTTTTTTTGCTAGACACCAAAACTTTTTAACTTTTTTTACTTTCATTATTATTTTTTACCACCGAATTGCGTAATTACCGTAGGGAGACTCGGAACCTTTATGGAACCGGTAATCCCGGTTAAAAGTTTCTTAAGCACAAGATTATAAAACAATGATTAAAAAAAAAAAGAGAGACAGAACAGAAACTTAAAAAGAGCACCAAAGCCAAAAACAAACCAAAGTAGAAGAAACTGACACCATTCTCTTTCTCTCTCTCTCTCTCTCTCTCTGTATCCAAAAAAGAGAAAACAAAAAAAAATCAAATCAAAGACCAAGCCAGTCGCCGGAAAATGCTGACGTGTATAGCTCGTTCAAAGCGAGCCGGCGATGAATCTTCGGGTCAACCCGACGATCCGGATTCCAAACACGCCAAATCTCTAACTTCTCAGGTAAATTAAAATAAACTCTTAACTAGCCTCCTCCTCCTCCTCCGTCTTCTCTCTTCTGATGGAGGGTATTTTCGTCAATTCAATCTCAGCTCAAAGACATGGCTCTGAAAGCTTCGGGAGCATACCGGCATTGTACACCGTGTACGGCGGCGCAGGGTCAGGGACAAGTGCAAGGACCGATCAGGAACAGTCCAACGTCGGTAAAGTCGGATTTCGAATCGGAGCAACGGTTCAAAATGCTTTACGGAAGATCAAACAGCTCGATCAACTCCACGGCGGCTGAGGCGGCGCAACAACAGCAGCCTAGGGTATGGGGAAAAGAGATGGAAGCGAGACTAAAAGGGATATCTAGCGGAGAAGCGACACCGAAATCAGCGAGTGGGAGGAACCGGGTCGACCCGATAGTGTTTGTTGAAGAGAAAGAGCCAAAAGAATGGGTTGCTCAGGTAGAGCCAGGGGTTCTCATTACCTTCGTTTCTCTTCCCGGCGGTGGTAATGATCTCAAACGGATACGTTTCAGGTACGTTACTTTAATTACTCTCTTTATATCTCTACGGTTATGATTCTTTTGTTGACTCTGTTCGTTTTTGATCCTACGGTTAGTTTTTACTTTTGCTTCGTCGTTGCCTCGTTTTTTTTTTTCCCTTTAAAGAATTTAGCACGTTTGTTTTGGTCGTGATTTTGTGAAAATGTTCCGAAAATGCTTGATTCTTAGGAACACTGAACTCAATCTGATTTTTAAAACATATATATAAAATCAGTGCAATCTGAAAATCTTTGAATGATATTCTCTAAATATATATATATATATATATATATATATATATTATATCGAAATTTAGCGTAGATAATGTTTTACGAGTATGATTTTTTTTTGTTTTGTGGAGTTCAATGTCTAGGCAACATATGTTGATAATAGCTAAAATTCTAGATCATACGAATCTAGTAACAATCATGCCATGTCTTTTTGTAGAAATGTACTTATTTTTCTTTTCTTTTTTTCTTTTTAAGAATACAAAATAGTATAGTATCTCGATTTCACGATTAGAAGACATGGCCCAAACTAGGTTTTCCGTTTTTTTTTCTTCTCCTTCTCCTCTTTTGGTTTGATCTTGATTCAAGTTTTATTTAAGGTTTTTAAGCTATTCTAAAATTAAAAAGGTGTTTTTTTATTTTAATTTGATTGAGTTTGGAATATGTATGTTTTTACGTAGGGGAATATAAAACAAGATAGTTAGCATTTAAATTGAGTAAAAATCGTCACAGGTAGTTTTGGTTTATTTCTAAACTACAAAGTTAGGACAGTAAGTAAAACGTATTACCTCAGGTAAAAAAAAGTTAAAATGATGCACCCAAAACTGGAGTGTTAAAACTATAGAAGAAGGGGTAATTTGTGGGTGTGAAAATGGGGAAAAAGTTGGTAAAAAAAACAGAGAATGGGACCAGAGTTGTCGACTGTAACGCTTCACGCCTAATGACTAATGAGAAGCGAAGGCCGTAAAGGTCCAAAAAGCAAAATATATATTGGGGTGTTCCCCTTTTTAAAGTGCTTTCCTTGGGTCATCTCTTCTCATTCTGTCTCTTTTTTTTTTTTTTTGCTTTTCTAATCATTTTTTATTTCCTCTTTTTGTTTTCTTCAATATCAATAATTTCCAGTTCACAATGAAAAACTTTGAGACTTCTCTCTTTAAATTTGATTTTTAAACATAAATGAAATCACTCTAGAATGGTGTCACTAATAAGTTTGCCAAAACTTGATTCTTTATGGAGTTGGTAGATGCTACATATGTTTTCTTTGTTTAATTTAGTTCAATCAAACATTCCAAAATCATTGTTTGGGTTCATTTATATTATTTTAATCATTTTCACCAATACCATTTCTTAACGTTTTCTTCTACTATTAAAATATAAAAATCTTGTTTTATTGAGCCCATGAGTGCCTTATTCTCCGCGTCTTTGTCCTGTTTATCACATTATTGATGTTGTTGGAGAGCAGCATAGGAAAGAATAGTTCTTCTCATTATTCCAAAAGACATAGTAGTCTAAATTATTCTTAAAGACCAAAAATAAAACAAAGCAAATAGCTTTTAGCCTTCAGCACAGTTTCGTTCACTCCTATGTCGCCTATTGATAACGACATGACACATTTCAACGTATTTTGTCTCCTCCTTCCTTCGATTCTTTGTCTTCTTTCGTATCATTAATCACACTTCTTCAACTTCTATCACTTACTGTCTGTTTTTTTTGTTTTGTCAAAACCTTCTTTTTGGTCTCTTATGTGATCATAAAGGCTTTCGTTTAGTTTACAAATTTAATGTTATCTTTTCAATCCCTTGATTAGGTTGAGTCCTAACAGTCCTCTGGTACATGTGTTTCTTCTTCTTTTGTTTAGTTCTGGTTTTGGTAAACAAAAACAAATGAGTTAATATAACTTTTGGAGAAATATAATTAAACAAAAAAAAAATTGAGTTTGCTTTGAGAAATTCTCTCCTACCCACCCACCTCCCACATTATTTTTTCTTTTACTGTGTAGAGCACAATCATATCTCCTAATTATTAGCTTTGACCATTGTTGTCGCTATTTCTTCCTCCATGATTCTTTTGTTTTCTTTATATCTACGAAATTTTGATTGATTATAGTACTATTACCCGGCCATTAAACTAACTATTTTTTTTCTTATAAGAAAAAGATCCAATCAATATTCAAAAGGTTGGATCTGTGTCTCTTGTTTTCAACTCTCTTTTCTAGCCCTTAGCCTATGTATTCAATTTGTCAAAAGGTTTATTGAATTAGCTGTTTTTATTTTGTCAAATCTCCCTTTAATCCACCTTCGTTAGTGTGCCCACTTTGGTCCTCTGGTCCTGGTTTAAAAGTTACTTCTTTTACTAATATTTTTTCTTATTTAACTTAGAATCTCATGTGTCAGAAAATCTAAGTGAGCCAAGGTGACTTACATTATAGGGAACTTTTAGGTTTAGCTGGTAAAAATAATTACCGGGGTTAATCTGACAATTTACTTTTACGATGACATTTTTTAAAATCACCCCTTAACTTTGGTTTTTCAATGTTTCATCTTTTGCTCTTTGACTGCTGTACTCTTAGATCATCATGACCTTTTCCTAGTAGCATTTTGAAGAAAAATTAGACATGCTTCCAAAATGTAATCGTCTCACTTGTGTTTTTGGATTTGTCTTTGATTAGCCGAGACATGTTCAACAAGTTACAAGCTCAACGATGGTGGGCAGATAACTATGACAAAGTAATGGAACTTTACAATGTTCAAAAACTAAGCCGCCAAGCTTTCCCGCTTCCCACGCCACCTAGATCCGAAGACGTGGTAATTAGCTTTTCTCACTATATCAGGTTGACAAACTAAACCCGTGATTAGTCACTAATTCCTCTGGACATCTTTTTGCTTAGAATGCGAAAGTGGAGTTCCATCCAGAGGACACTCCCGCAACACCACCTCTAAACAAAGAACGGTTGCCTCGTAACATCCATCGTCCAGCTGGATTGGCGGCTTACTCATCCTCGGATTCACTAGACCATAACTCAATGCAGAGCCAGCAGTTTTATGACTCTGGTCTACTCAACTCAACTCCTAAAGTTTCAAGCATCAGTGGAGCCAAGACAGAGACTTCTTCCATGGATGCTTCCATAAGAAGCAGCTCCTCGAGAGATGCAGACCGGTCAGAGGAAATGTCGGTAAGCAATGCGAGTGATGCCGACAACGAATGGGTGGAGCAAGATGAGCCTGGCGTTTATATCACCATTAAAGTATTACCTGGTGGGAAAAGAGAGCTTAGAAGAGTCAGATTCAGGTAATTACAAAAAAAAAACTTCCTTAACATTGTTTCAAAACCCGGCTTAATTACAAGTGTAACATCACTCAAAAAAACTGTGTTTTCTTTTGGCATTGCAGCCGGGAAAGATTTGGAGAGATGCACGCGAGACTGTGGTGGGAAGAGAACAGGGCAAGGATACATGAACAATACTTGTGATCGTCGTCTAGATGCATCAAAAGGGTTTTGTGTTTATTATTTATTTCTCATTCTCTGGTATACCGTTTTTTTTTTTTCTAGCTCAAGTAAATACTTCCACAGGTACTTCTTGTGCCCTCTATGAAATGAATCTCAAATATCAATTGTGGAATATGTTTTAAGGAGGCTTTCTTATCTACTTTCTTAAAAAAAAAAATTTGCAAAAGCTTGGAAATCATATAATGTTTGTCTTTCTGTTCTTCAAGTTTTAGTATTTAAGGCTCATCGATGGGTTTTATAAATTACCAGCGAGCGTTTGATAACTAACGAAATAGCTAGTGTCGTCTGTATGATCAAAAGCTTAAGATAGAAAAGTATTTTATTGTCCAATGTTGTTTTCATACTGTTTGGGTCAAAAGACTCCAAAACCAACTTGACGGACCAAGAGGGGGGAATACAAAACCGAACGAAACGTATCAGTAAAAGTGTAGTTTTATTTCCTATCAGTAAAATATAAATTGACACCAAAAATACTATACCCTTTTCCCGCTCGTTTGATGCTACTACTTGTACTTATAAAACGATAAGCCCAAATAATAAAGGCCCACCGGAAAACCGGAACACTAGCCTAGGGCTCGGTTTTATATTTCTTCTATAAGACTAAGAGGATGGAATTTCTTCGAATCCAAGCTTTGGAATCTTGCTGCGGGGTTTTTCCTTCTCGGCTGAGGTACGACGGGGTTTCTTATCTCTCTTCTAACTATATCTCCCCTTTTTCCTATCGATCTGTTTCTCTCACAGTAGTTCCACCTTTTCCCATGGATATATTCTTGGGCTTTCCCCGCGTTAATCTGACCTATATATATATATTTTTTTCTTCTTCTTCTTAACAGCCAATGATTTAGTTCGGAAAATCTGATTTTGGTG
The DNA here is from genome assembly GCF_030686135.1 of Camelina sativa. Taxonomy (NCBI): domain Eukaryota; kingdom Viridiplantae; phylum Streptophyta; class Magnoliopsida; order Brassicales; family Brassicaceae; genus Camelina; species Camelina sativa. Next base: position 8,461,658 of record NC_141892.1, read on the forward strand.
TTTCTAATGATTTGATTTTCATGAAAAAATTTCCGAATTTATCACTCTGTTTCTGTTGATTTGATAGCTTGTTGGCGTGATTTTTCCTTTTAACCAGTGATTTAGGTGATTTGTTTTTTTTTTTTTTTTTATGTTTTTGTAGAAAACAAAACATGAAAAATATGGATGTAGCAATCACTGAGCCACCTCCCCAAATCAGAATTCTTGTTGAGAATATTGCACAGATGGTTTCCAAACTGGGCGTGGAGGTGGAGAAGAAGAAGAAGGTCTTGCTCTAGAAAAGGGAAGCAAGTGAAGCCAAGGATTCGGACCCAAAATTTCAAAAGTCTATTTAACTTAAAAATCTGTTGAACAAAAGACCTTTTTTTTTAAGTATATGTATAAAGATTTTTTTATTTACATGTAAAAATCTTTTCATTTGTAGGATATGTAAAAAACCTTTAAAAAGTTGTAGCCTTTTATATAAAACCTATAACTTTTGTCATAGGTGAAAACGACACATTTTTAAAATTTTGGGTAGAGCCTTCACTAATGTTGGGCCGGCACTATCCAAGATACTTCTTGAGAAGTCCAAACCACCCTTTTCACGCATTATACCAGCTCAAGCTTACTGAATACCGTGCTCGTTTTCGGAATCAAGAAGATGGATCAGCTCAGAATGTCCAACCTCCTGATGCTCCAGCTACTGATGAGTCTGTTCGTGTTGTTATCGTTCCTCCATTATCGGCCCTGCGTCACCCTCTAGCACCTCACAGATTTTCATTGAAACCTCCCCAAGGCATCACGCTCTTGGAACTTGCTACTATTAAGCACACAGCTCAGTTTGTGGCTCGGTATGGCATGTTTTTTTTGGCAGAGTTGGTGAAGAGGGTGACTATGAACCCTCGTTTTGAGTTTATCAAGGAAACTGATGCCAGGCGTGATTATTTCACACACCTCGTTGTTGCGTATACTAGAGTATTAAATCGTTCCCAAATACAGAGCGAGAGGGGTGCTGCTTATATGCAAACCCTTCTTGGTGGTTTTTTCGAAAGGGTGGCTGGGATTCTTCATGTGCCTGCTTTTGTGGGTTGTGTTGACTATTTTGCTTACATGGAGAATACAGATTCTTCTTCTCACGTGCCACCACTTGAACACCTTTCAACGTTGTCGCTAATCCCACCGCCACAAACCCATCCTGATATGCCTGTAAGACCTCCACCGGGACCTAGTGGTCAGCTTCCACCCCCTTGTATGGACGAGTCGAATCATCCGGTAACGTTTTCTCCCCACTCATATATTTTAATGTTTCCTATGATTATTTTTTCATGACTTTGATTTGGTTTTTAATGTTTTCTTATATATGTTTTTCTCGGTGTAGACAAAGTTGTCCACTTCAACACAGAGTCGTTTCCAGCCGGGGCAAAACATTTCAAACCAAGCAAATCCAAGCACTGTAAAAATCTTCAAGCCACGTCCAGATGTCCACATTCTCATTGAGAAAACGGCACTTTTAGTTTCCCAGGAGGGGTTGGAGTTTGAGAGGCTGGTCAGGACTATAATGTGGGTGATACGAGATTCGGCTTCTTGAGGAGCTCACACCCTTGTCACGCAATTTACCAGCAGAAGCTTACTGAATACCGTGAGTATGTAGGTAATCATCCACTACCCGATCATAGGCCTCCTCCATCCAAGGTTAGGATGAATCCTCCAGGACCTTGCTGTATTGATATGATTACACCTCCTGAAGGGACGACGCTCAAGGAACTTGGTGTCATGAAGCTCACAGCGCAGTTTGTGGCGCGGTATGGGTTGTATTTTTCGTCCAAATTGATGAAGGACCCTCGATTTGAGTTTATGTGGAAAAGTGATGATCCTAGGAGCTTTTGTTTAACTCAGCTTGTTTTTGTGTATGCCCGAGTATTTATGCATTGCCAAGAGATGAGCAAGAAGGGTGCTTTAATGGAGACTGTCCTTGACGGTTTTCTCGAGCTTCTTCGATTTCAAAAGCGAGATCCATACTCTTGGAATGCTTTGGTGTTTGGTGTTGACTATTTCTCTCTCATGGAGTGTGATGATGAGTCTGATGAGGAACCAGAGCCAAGGAGACAAAAATTGGACATGTCGGACCTGATTCTTGCCGCCGGTAAATTATTTTTGCTGTCTTTTTTTTTTTCTAATTTATTTCTGACTTCAGCTGTATCTAAATTATACATTTTTAGGTCAGGAGATCGATCCCTATTCGAGAAAATAAAGAGAAGTTAAGTGGAAAAGAAAGCTTGGCACTTAAAAGAAGAGCAACTGGTGGTGACTTCACTTGCACAGAGCAGCACTGTCTTTGTTTGTGAGATTGCCGAATTGCTTTTCAAACTGCCAAACCCTTTCTTCTTCTTTTTTATTTTATTTTTTTATTTAGTAATTAATCTTAAAACATATGTCTGTTTTATGTGATTCTCATCTTCTGTCTCTATTGTCGTAAAACTCTCTCTCTTGTATTGAATTTGACATAACTTAGCGTACATTATCCTACATTATCTTTACTTGATTTTGTGGAACGTTTCCACTGATTGTACGAGTTAGTACCAAGCTGGTGGAACTAACTTCCATCACACCAATTTTTTCATTATAATGTTAAGAATTATTCGTCATTCACAAATTATACATCCTATTCAATAAGAGCACTACAAGAAATTTGCCTATTGTTAGCACATGAAAAAACGCTATTTTATCGTTTTGATAGCGATTTCGTAAACGTTGTCTTTGCGAAAACTGTGTTATAGTTTTCTGCTATTAATGCTCATATTTCTTCTAGTGGAGACTCGATTTGTTTTGAATGAAAGCTTATGTAATAACAACAACAACAAAGATTTCACTTGTGGAATATTTTAAAGGAGGCTTTCTTATTTACTTACTTAAAAAAAAAAAAAAATTGTAAAAGCTTGGAATTTATATAATGTTGTCTTTCTGGTCTTCAAGTTTTAGTATTTAAGGCTCATCGATGGGTTTTATAAATTACCAGCGAGCGTTTGATAACTAACGAAATAGCTAGTGTCGTCTGTATGATCAAAAAGCTTAAGATAGAAAAGTAATTTATTGTCCAATGTTGTTTCTTACTGTTTGGGTCAAAAGACTCCAAAACCAACCTGACGGACCAGTAAAACTGTAGTTTTATTTCTTTTCTACTCACACGCCTGTGGCCTGACATGGCGTGTATTAATTACGGTTGTTATGTTGAACTTGAAACCTACAATTTTGTTAGAGAAGTGCATAATTTCGCATGTCATTGCGCCTCCAAATCCATATCGATGACTCTCTGTTTGAGATGTAGACAAATAAAAATAAGGTCAAGATTAACTATAACATCCATTTTAGAATATAATTTTTTTTTCTTCTTTCGATTAAAAGATATCTTAAGCCAAAATTCAACTGGTTTAGTAGAGTTGGCTTTGTAATGGCATTTGAAATTCTATTTTTCACATTGTTTGTTCCATTTTGTTTTTGTGTAAATATGTATTAGTTATCTTATCTCTACATATATATAACATTTATATATTTGTCTACTACCGAAAAAAAAACAATTATTGGGCTAAGATATATGTTAAATTTATATTTGATCTAATTAAAGGAAAAGGAAATCTTGTAAAGAATAGGAAAGACTCTTATGTATAAATAAATACACTTACTTGTTACAATGTCAAAGAGAGAAACCATAAACAGCCTTTTGTGAAATCTCTCATCAAATTCATTTCCTTCGTCTCCGTTATATTCGTAAGTAAGATCCTGTTGTGATATCTCTATATACATAATAAAATCCATACGAAAACTGTTTATGTTCGATCGGTACATAATAATCTAATATTAACTCTAGCTAGCTCTTCTGATTTTGCAGGCACCGAGTTTCATCATGGACAGCTGTAACAAAATAGTCGTCTTCTTTTTGGTCGCGCTTACGGCAATTCTGATCGACGACTACTACTACAAGAATTCCTACGTAGTCGTGGTAGAACAAAACTGTTGCTTAAACGTTGGCTTAAACTACGGCCCCCTCGGAAACAACCCCCCATCTCCGTTCAAAGTTATCAGACGATTCGAGTCAGTAGGGAATACCAAATTCCTAATCTTCGACCCGATCACTAAGGTTCTTAACGCCTTACGTGGCCAACATCATATTAAAGTCATCGTAGGTGCTAAGGACTGCTCTTGCCGAGAGCGAAGAAGCTGTTGAGAACTGGTTCTCGACCAACATCGAGCCACACTTAGCTGACGTCAAGTGGTGCAGGGACTCCCAAGAGGCCAAACAGTAGCATTGAAGGGTATTTAGCGCGTCGTTTAACGAAAATGAGAAACCAAAAGGCACTGAACAAAACTCTAGGTTGTACTATCCTACTTACTAATATGAAGCCTATCTGCAACATGTTTTGATTTATTAGGTTCTTTTAGAATTTCATTAAGTTTTAACGCTCTGTTAGTTGTAATAGAGTGTGACAATAATAAGTCTATTTTATAGGATTTCTTTTTTCTTTTGATAATGAGATCTTGATGTGTTTTGCAAAATAAAACTTCGGACCTTTGGGATCATTGATATTCTCAGAGTTGCAACGCAACACAATGCAGCCTCACAGATAGTTAAAGTGTTTTTATATGTGTGAACCAAAAAGAATCTTCAAAAGTATTTTCAGATTACTACAGCTTCGATCTGTCTTCGACCATATTGATAATAATTATACTATAGCTCCACATGCTTTTAATAGCTCATACACACAAGTCAGGAGGATTCTCTGGTGTGGTGTTGCATGGTTTTCTTCCCAAGTTGGGTCTAAGAGTTCTCATGGGATATAACTGGACCAATTAGCCTCTTCCTGTGTTAAACTCTGTTTTAGTCTTCGAGCTGGATTTGGAAGTTAAAATATGTGCGAACATCTATTTTAGACCCTCTTTATTGTCTCAAAATTGTAACACAAACACAATATGCAGTCTCATATTCCAAAAAACAAAGCAACCATACCATTCTTATAAGGATCAAGTAATTGAAAGAAACAACTTCATTTGTGAAACCCATCGAAAAGGAGAAATCAATGAAGCTGCAATTGGTCTTCGACCCTGAAGATAGCTCCACATTGTTTTAACTGGTTTATACAATCTTGGTCTTGCCTCAAACATTTCTTTGTTCCATATCAAAATAACTGTTGATATTTTTATTTTCTGGATATTGATACAGGAACAGGACACCCCCTAATCAAATGATGTGTTGTCTTTTTTTTTTTTTGTTCACTCGCTCCCTAGTTTGAAACAATATATAAACAAGTGTTATGGATCGATTAATTTTGTTTAACACTAATAAAGTGTGTTTATTTTTTTGGATAATGCTGAGTTCTGTGAAAATTTCAAATGCCGTTCATATGAAGTTGTAAACATCAATACATAGTTCTATATAATTATTTTTGAAAAAATATATTAGATTATATATATTTTAAACATCAATTATATTGGAGATGCTCCTAAAGCTAATTTTTACACAAAATTTTAAAATTTATGAATGCTTGCATAATTTCATAGATAGAATTTTCCATTAAGTTTTAGTCAATTCTAGATATTTTCCAGTTTAATTATAAAAAGGCATTGCATCTAGACACACAAAAAAAAAGGCAGTTCTAATTGGTAAAAAGGGAAAAAACCAAATTTGTAATTAGATATGTAACTAAATAACGTCAGGAAAAGAAAGAATCGAGTAAAGTGATATCAAATAAAATGGAATATCGCCCATAATAAACAAAATTAAAGAAGCAACTGTACAATTTAAATAAATGGAATATGTGTGTGTATATAATATAATAAACCTACAACCTGCAAGGCTACAACCTACGTTTTGCAACAAAACAAAGAAGATAAACAAGTTTGGCTCCTTGGTCGATCCGTTTGTTCATATATATATATATATATATATATATATATGTTATTTTGGTTAAACAAAATTGGTGATCTTTAGCTCTCAACTGATTCTGCAGATACGAGAGCTAGTTGCGGTATGAGGTGTGTTATATTATTGGTCTTTCTACTGCTCTCGTGCACGGCCGTTCTGCTCTCTTGCACAGCAGTTCTGCTCAAACACAACAAGGACGGTTCCAATAATGTATCAGCAACAAACATCGGCTTAAACTATGGTCTCCTTGGAGACAACCTCCCGTCTCCAGCCAATGTAGTCAGCCTTTACAAGTCCATAGGCATCACTAAAATCAGAATCTTCGACCCAAACACTGAGGTTCTTAACGCCTTACGCAGCCACCAAGATATTGGAGTCACCGTAGGCATCAAGGACCAAGACTTGGCTGCTCTTGCTGCCAGCGAAGATGCTGTTAAGCACTGGTTTGCAACCAACATCGAGCCTTACTTAACAGACGTCAACATCACGTTCATTACCGTTGGCAACGAAGTCATCCCCGGAGAAATTGGTCCTCAAGTGCTTCCCGTCATGCGGTCTTTCACAAACCTAGTCAAGTCGAGGAATCTTCAAATCTTGATAAGCACCGTGGTGGCTATGTCGAACCTGGGAAAGTCGTACCCACCTTCCGTAGGAAAGTTCACTCCCCAAGCGTGTGAACAACTTGTCCCCGTTCTGAAGTTCTTGTCTCTAACGAATACACCAATACTCGTCAACATCTACCCTTACTTCGCCTACGCGTCAAATCCTCTTAACATCAGCCTCGATTATGCCACCTTCAACACCAAAGATGTTGTGGTCAAGGACGGGCCAATGCAGTATTCAAACCTCTTTGATGCTATTTTCGACGCTTTCGTGTGGGCAATGGAGAAAGAAGGGGTGAAAAATTTATCCATGGTTGTGTCAGAGACCGGATGGCCTTCAGCCGGTAATGGATACTTGACAACACCAGACATCGCTGCTAGGTACAACGGAAATTTTATCAAACATGTTGAAAGCGGTAAAGGGACACCGAAGAGGCCAAACTGTAGCATTGAAGGATTTTTGTTCGCGACGTTTAACGAGAATCAGAAACCAGCTGGAACTGAACAGAATTTTGGATTGTACAATCCTACTGATATGAAGCCTATCTACAAGTTGTTTTGATTTTTAGATTCGTCTTGTTTAGTTATATTAGCTCTAACAGTGTTTCTTTAGTTTTTGTTTAAAGGGCCCTTTTTTATTAACGCTCTTATATAACACTTAAATTTCATATGTTGTATGATATTCTTTTCTTATAAAAGTCTTTTACTAGTTATAAAAAAAACATGCTATTAGCTACGGACAAGTAAATTGGTGATCAGCTATATAATGTGTTGTTAAACGTTTAAAAGAAAACACATCAATTTAGTTTGAAATAATACAATTAGCAATGGATTGAATTTGTTTTCACTAAAGTGAATAATCACGCAAATTAGCAACAGAGTTTCATTAGCGAAGTGTCGTCTTGTGCTGGTGGTATTCAACTATTAACCATCCGGTGTTTTCACTTCATATTTTGTCTGTGGTGTATGAAAAAAGTGAAGCCGGCGAAATACCAATACAATACAGAAATCATAAAATAAATTAGGAAACCTATCTCAGACTCAAATGTGTACAATTTCTCTCTTCAAGGGTTTGGGTTTGGGTTTAGGGATTTCAAGACCAAGTTTACTACTCAATAAATATGTGGTTTTCCGATTGAAGGGGAAATCAATTGGCCTCAATAAAACTTTCTTTGCAGGATTTTTTTTCTTTAATTTTTGAAATCAACCACGTCACCCAAAGCACAACGATGATAGGTTCAGTGAACAATGAATCTCTGTTCCACAACTTGGCGAATTACATTACAAAAAGAAAAAAGAAAAGAAAAACCCTTGAGAAAATCCTTAGTTATCATATGCGGTAACCAGATGAACCTGATATCTTCTCGATTAGACACATGTTTGCGGGTAACAGTCCTTGGTTTAGTGACCATATTTCTGGAACTCCCACTCACTGTTATCTGTTAAAAAAACTCGGCAAAATTAACAAAGAAACCAAAAACTGCAAACTAGTCAAAGAAGCTTTAAACAGAGAAACACTTACCTAATGGACAAACTTGACGAGTCTTTAGCCACCTGCTGATGCAGTGAAAGTGGAAGGCATGATTGCAAACCCCTGAAAAGTACCCACATAAGGCGGCTTTAGTTAGAAAAGGCATTATCCATCATATGTAGTTCGACTTGGTTGTCCAAAATACACATTATAGAATCACACAATCACATATCTTAAATGAAAACTTCCTACTTTCTCAAACACTTCCAGAGCAGGATCAATAGAGAATGCAGAGATACATAATGCAGTGATTTTGGTCATTCTATAAGTTTCTAATTCATCCTCAATAATACAACCCAATGCAAGACATTAAAAGCATGCGAACACAATAAATAGTATCTGATCTCTCTCCACAAAATCTTTAAAACACCATAAATTTTAATAAACCGTACTAATCATTGAACAATTTAGATTGCTGCAAAACAAGAATAGGGTTCTCTCCTTTCAAATAAAGCAAAGACATGCTACCAAATAAGCAAAACTCAATGGCAACATCAAACATACACACTCTGAGATTCTAGAATGGTTTCACATAATACTAATTCTCATACAATCACAATAGCTACAACTGGTAAACCCAATCAAGTCTCGAAACAGAACGCAAAGATTACAATCAAGATCATAGAAGAAACAAGACTTACCCCAAGCAACGGTGCATTCCTCACTAGTAGCACTGGCCTGATTAGCTTGACACTCGATGCCTAACAACAACAACCAAAACACACAATAACAAAGTAAGCAAGCCAAAACATTAGCAAATCTACGGATCATCAAAACATCATCGTTACAAATTCCTCAAATCAATCGATTGTTCTTTCACTTACAGAGATCCATGATGTGGTTTCTGCAGATCGCACAGTTGTCAACAACGATATCTGAAACCAAAAAGAAAAAGATCAATCAAAAACTCGACCTAACCAAAATTTACATCGTAAAAACAAACATCGAAGGATACGATAAAGGATTGTTGCGGTTACCCCAAGCCCAGAGAGAAACGGCGCTCCACTTTTTGATTTCGAATCGCTTAGGTTTCTTTGTGGAAGACGAAGCGCTACCAGAGGCTCCTCCGGCAGGAATCATAGGAACGTCGGAGTCAAGAGTTGCCATTAAACCCGATCGGAAAGGAAAATTTGAAACCCTAGAAAAGCCGAAGAACAAACTCAACGATTGAGAGAGAGCTCGCTGGGTTCTTTTTTCTTGTAGAGAGGACGGAAGAAGAAGAAGCAAGAGAAAGATTAATTAATAAAGCTGCGCTGGGCTTTGCCTATATATATTAGTGGGCCTTCGTTAGAAATTTATTATTTTCCGTAATTTTCCATTAAGTCGGTTAAAATATCTAAGATTTTCTCTTTTTATTATCCAAACAAATTTTGATTTTTTAATTGTAATACTAATTAAATATTTCAATAACATTATGGAAAGATATCTAATTTTGTAACATACTTCTTTTCTATGTATCCCCAGAAAAATTAACAAAAAGCTATATATATACTTTTTTCTTCTTCGAGTAAATATGTGTCAATAGGGTGAAAAGTTGAAAACAATCCCCTAGGTTTATCATATATATGATTTTTTACAACAAGAGCAATGACCATCAAGATACTTAACCATTAATTAAGACTGCAAATCACGAATGCAGAATGTGGAACAAAACACTAAGCCATAATGGTGAAAAATCACTTTTTGTGAACAACGTTGCTTACAAGTGGTGCAAACAGGCCGAGACATATGATGATTGTTGGGCAGAACACGTAGCTCTTTGCTGAAGAAGAACCACGATGAACCGGGCTTCATGTATAAGTCCTTTCCGATTAAGCATTTTATGTGTAGGGTGACACAACATGACTCATCACATATATAAAATCGTTGTCTTGGAAGTATTTGTTTCTCGCAAACTTCACACCAATACGTCGGGACGATACTTGTCTCCTTCCCATCTGAAAGAGTGAGTATATGCTCATCATGCTTATACCTTACGTATTGAGGTAAAGTAGCACATTTGAAACACAAAGCAAAGTCACACTCAATACAATTGAATGTTTCATTTGTAATATGAGGTTCTGATAACTCTTTGCAAACTGAACATGGTCTCCGCTCCCCTGGTTTGGATGTAAGGAATAAGGGATGCATATGACTCTCATTGACCAATGGCTCAGAAATCACGGCGCACTGCACGTGTAGCTTAAAATATAAACACTCTTCTTCATCACATCTATAGAAGAAACCAGCTGTGCACAACCAAGGACAAGCTGAACATGATTTCGTAAGGTTCATAACACCGTTGTTTCCCCCCACTAGTGTGAGTAAATGAGGGTGTATCGGATGATGTACTTTGCGGAAAAAATTCGCACATGCTTCGTGGAGAATGAAATCGCATTGCATACATGAGTAGATATTACCGTAATATATTGGTGTGATGCATGCTTGACACTGTTTATTCTCGTCGTAATCTCTGCATGTGTTGTCATCAAGTCTCAAATGATGGTGTTGATGGCTAAAATGTTGTATGATTCCATCGCTTATCCTCACAAACGGTTCAACTTCTTCAATGTCTTCTTCTGGCTCTCCTTCAAGTTCTTTACCATCCCACACGTTTCTTTGTGTAGCACATCTTGAATGAACCCCATATGAACAACCGTCCTTGATGCAAGAATAGCCCCCGTAATCATTATCGATCTTTCTACGACAAACACCACAAGACCAATCTCCTTGGCCGAAACAAAGTGTAAAAGAGATACGATGGGGATGACGAGATATCCTTATGAGACGTGGTAAGCTGACACAACGTTGATGAACCACAAAGTCACAAGGAGGGCATATATAAAAAGGACAGCTTGTATGTGACAAGGCACAAACGCTGCAAGTTAAAGAAGTGTTTCTTGGAAACAGAGCAAGTGTATGCTCATGCCACTTGGGATAGTCTATAGACAAGACTCGTGGCTTCTCCACACAAGCTATATTCATAGCGTAATCGCAAGCAAAGCAATAGTAAAATATCCTCAAGAGATCTTCATCACAGCAATAACATTCCCTGGTTCCTTTCCCTTTCAACAAGACAAGCTGAAGAGAATGTTTTGGATGAAGAGGGTGTTTGATCTCAACTGAAGCCTTGTTATATTCTGTATGATTCTCGCCATTGCAGTTTCGGCAGCGGAAATGGAGTACAGCTTCTACTTCTCCTGGTAGCTTCAGTTTCTCCCAGTTTAATGGGAGACAGTCCCACATGTTATTGCTCCTCAACGAGACTTCTTCATCTACATGGAATCTTCCTTCTCTCAAACGTACTTCTACTTGAGGGCACAAAGAAATAAGCTTCTTCCCCTTTAAATTCATAGAGGCGACGAGGGACAATATTTGATGAATCAGTAATAAAAGCTCTGGCATCGGCTCTAGTGTGAGTACTTCCCGAAAGAGTGAACTGTACTCCGGATACGAATTTGTAGAGATGATCCGATGGTCGAAGTTTTGAGAAATGATTGTTATGACATCTCTTAAAGGCATTGGTTGTGAATCCAAATCCATAGAGTTGAATAGAGAGACTGTTTGAGTAACGAGTGACATGAGCTCCGACTCCGGCTTTGGCTGCGAGTTGAGATCCATTGAGATCACTAGAGAAATTATAAGAGCGATGTGTGAAACGATCTTCAAAATCTGATCTATCATCCAATACCTAGTGTCGATGAGAGGTAGTAACTGATGAGTAATGAGTGATATGAGCTTTGACTCGGGATCCTGTTTCGCTTTTGGCTTCGAGTACGTGACATTGACGACATTGGCTAATTGAGTAATAAGTGATAAGAGCTCTGAATCTGAATCCAGTGAGTAGGCGGAAGATAATATTTGAGTGGTGAGTGACATGAGCTCCGGCTGCTGTGGATCCGATTCAGTAGAGCTAATGAGAGAGATCATTCGAGTAATGAGTGACACGAACCGAGACTCCGCTCCCGAATCATCATCCGGTATAGAGTTGCCGAAATGTATTATTTGCTTGATGAGTGAAATGAGTTCCGACTCCGGTTTCGGCTGCGAATCCAAATCCATAGATTTGATGAGAGAGATTAGTTGACTAAAACGTGCTACGAACTTTGATGGCCGTAAATTCAATAACAAAGCCCACTCCGAAACCGAATCCTCATCGATAAAGAAAGATATCACTTGAGAAATGACTATCCCGAGCTCCGACTCCAAATCCATTGTGTGCTGCCCAAGGAAATGATTTGAGTGAGTATATAATAACCCCAAAACCGGAAAAAAAAAACAGAAAAAGAAACAAAAGGAGGTGATCGAGTATAACGACTTTGGTGTCCTCTGTATGTATCGGGGGGAGCTTTGTAAAATTCTTAAAATCAAATAACAAGTTGTCACGTTTACATAAAGTCAATGACTAGAGTGTTTTCTATATTACAACATACCAGTCTTGTTCGAAAAAGTCATTAGGAGTTAGTCGTTGGATAGATAGGTTGTGCCTAGCGTCTAGCCTATAAACAGGGGATTATTTGTAAATTAATCGAAGACTAATTTATCTATGGTTGATATAATAATAAATATGTAATTTTAAATACTATCTATTACCTGTCATTGGTAAGATCCGCAAGCAACAGAAGATATCACAGAAAACAAAATTAGAAAAATGTATTAGAACCGAAAACATACCCGTGTGGAAGAGGAGACCACTAGTAATTAATATGGTGTCATCTTAATTTTCTATTATTATTATTAAGTTATGAATTTGTGAGAAAACATTCTTCTTGTAATCAATCACCCTTTCTTCTTGTAATCAATCTGCTACTGAATGTTCCTACTCTAATGTAGTCGATGTAACCGTTGAACCGGCTGCTATACCGGTTTGAACCCTCTTTTAATTAAAAACTTGGTTTTGACAAAAAAAAAAAAAGAATTCGTGAGAAAACTTATTTTCAACAATATATTTATTTACAATTTTTTCATAACTCATTCAAATTATGCACAAAGAAAGAGAGTTCCATTCTAATCAACATTTCAAGAAAAAATGCAACAAAGACTTACAAAATAGTGTCAAAATATTTGTCTACAAGCCATGTGAGTTACAGAATAGTTAGATGATGTATATGCTTTTATGCCACCTGCCTCTGGTCTCTTAGTGCCGAAACTTTCTTCCGCAGTTCAAGATTTGATATCCTCTCCACCTCCAGAGCTCGTTCGAGCTACACATTCGGTTTAACTTTGTTAGCCTCAGAAAACAAAAACATATATTACGCAAAAGGGCTTGGATTCGATAAACCCGATATAGGAAGGAAACTATAGAATGATAATTTAACATAGACTTTTCACGAATCATATTGCATCTCTAAAACATGCCTCTACAAAAGACAAACGAGAGAGAAGATAAGATTGTACCTTTGCAGCTCGCATACTCCATTCTCCAAGAATAGCTCTTAATCTTTCATTTTCTGCAACATACTGTTTTAGGAGTTTCAAAAGAGAAGATGATTGAGTTAATTTCACAGATCCGAAGATGTGTAGCCCTTACAAATTGTTCGATGCAAAAGATTTCATAGTAAAGCATTTTTTGTTACACATGATGTGACTGTGATCTTCGTGGAGAGTATGTTATGTTCTCAGGTTCTTATGTTTATAAATAGTCTCAAACCTGATTATTGGTATTCCGAACGTGTTGTATCTCTCTATCTCTCTCAGAGATCAGAGATCGAGCAAGAGTAAGCTCGGAATGGAGTTGATCCACCTGCAAACATACAATTTTAATCTATTATCATCCTCCATTTCGAGATGCCACATAAAGAGTATTAGCCATGAAATGTCAATCAGCTATGATATGTTTTCCACCAAGGGTGATAATTAAAAATTAACCATGCGAATTTGCAAGTTTATCATTTGTTAACTGAGCTTTACCTCAGCAGAAAGTGTTCGCAGTTCCTGATCACGAGTAGCCACAAGATGCGCCAGATCAACCTGAAAGTTTATCATTTAACAATTGCAAAATTAAAATCACTGTGGAAGGAATTACATGGATTTTAAGAAAATTATCAAGAATGTTGTTAGCATGAGGAGTCATTAATTTTGTAATGGAGCAGTTCAAACCTGAGGAGTGCTGCTACTACCATTGGTTTCATATTTTCTTAAAGACTCCTGCAACCGCAGAATCTGGAGAAAAAAGAAAGAGAGAGGTAAGAAACTCACTCTAGCGAAAGCACAGGATAATTCTGCATATAATTAGGTTGGATGATGAAGAACTAGAAAGAGCATTGAACGTAGGATTACTAGTACGATACTGTAGACTAGTAAGAAATAACACAAGCATCAAGATTCAGAAATGAAGTACTCATGATAAATATTCCATGTATTGTCACCTCTTCACTGAGATAATGGAGATTCTCACGCTGATATTGCAGTAGAGCCATTTGCTGATCAGAAAGGCGACCAGCTTCATGGTATCTGTTTTTCAAGAACATAAACTGAAGACTTGAGAATTGTGTAAGTATCGCCATGGCATTATAAGGTTGTCATGCTAAATTTGATATTCATGACGACTACGAATATAAGGTTCCAGTGAGATTGTGAAAGTACCTCAATCCCTCCAAAGCAGCTGGTTGAAGGGGAGAATACAGTGAATTTAAGACATCGGGCTGAGAGTTCACTGAGTTATACTGGCGAACATAACCTACCAGTATTAAAACACAGATAAGAAGAGCTGCATAATAACTTAGCTACATAATCTCTTACTAAACAACTGGCACAACAATGTAACAAAAGAATGCATTATGCTCTAGCCAATGGCTTTTTCGAATGCACTGTATGACAGGTTCTGCATTGAGAACAAAAAAGGTACTGAAACCCAGAACAGCAATTCTTGAAGATACTGCAGTGATCTCCTAATATTCAACCAAAAACTATAGCCAATTGTAAGAACTGCATACATGATACATATAATTACAAATATATGACCATAGAGTGTAGAAAGTTTGATGGTAATTTAGCATGCATTTTATCGCAATAGAGCCCAGAGGCAATGGAATTATTTCAGTTATGCTCTATGGGTCAGGTACATAAGAAATGAAAACTGACACTTAGCAATCATGGCATGAAATTTCGAGACTAAGAAAAGTATCCAGGCTTAACAGCTGAACCTGGTGTATTTCATATATCTAACAAACATAAAGTGAATCGATTTGGATACTGCTCTAGTTGAGACACTAAAGTAATGCTGAATGCATGCCTAAAAGTGTAAATATGATCTCTGGACCGTATGGCTTACCAACAAATACAATCATAAAAGAAGCGGCAGATATTGCTTCAACAGAAATGATGAACCTGCAAGAACAATATGCTCGTAAGCGTTTTCGACCTTGCCAAAAAAAAAGTTCCTTCACCAAGTTTTTCCAAAATAAAAAATAAGAAAGACATTGTCAGCTTCTATATACTACTTCTAGTCAATAGCATCAATATAAACATCTTGTAGGCGTTTATCTAAGAATTGGTAAACATGTTAAGTCAAATATGTCACCTGCGTGAATAAAAACAGTTTATCAATAAGGAGTTTCATTATGAGATAGTAGTAATTTTCTTAGCAAAGTTGGAAGATGTTAAGGATGGAGTCAGAATCTTCCTTTTATTCGTATAATCGTCGAAGACAAAAAAAATAAAAACAGAAAATGTGATCAACTGAACAGAACAGAAAACTCAAAAGAATGTATAAGCAGTTAGTCTATCTAAAAAAGAAGGCTGCAGACCTCTGTACAGTAAAAATGGGAAGAACACTGACGTATGGTCTCCACACCATGAAAAGCAACATAGATGCAGTCCCTAGAACAAAACAGAGTCACCTTATTGAGTGCAAGAAATAGATATATGTAACAATATATGATTGGAAAAGTAGCATTAAAAATTACCATATGCCATGATGGCAAATGGCAGACGAACTACATGTTTCAATTTCTGACTGAAACTGTAATAACCCTGCAATAGAAGGTTCTTTCAGAAGGTATTTAGATGAAATTACTACAACTACAATAGAGAATATCGACCCATTTCTACATAGTTTTAGAAAATAAATAAAACGAGCAGTATCCGCCTGGTTAGAACAAACATTACCTGCAAGCGTATTTTCTGGACCTGATTGACAAAGTATTGCTGAAACATACCTGTTGCAGAAAAATACTCATAATAATTATATACCTATCCTGCAGTAGTACTCATGACCAATTAACAAATGTACTAGGCAGTAGCATACCACAATTTAGTCTGACTTGCTTCTAAACAAAGATTGTAGTAATAAGCTTAAAAAGGGAGTATTTTAGTAGTTTACCTGTTAACAACAATAGAGCAACATTGCAGCTGCAAAGTATCGAGGGGATAAGAGAGTCTACAGACTGAAGTATCCACGGTGCTCCAACTGCTAAAATAGCATAACCTGCCTAAAAATTTAACAAACAGTAAATACAAAAGTCAGACACTCTCTCATGTGTCTAATAATAATAATGCATATAAAAAGAAAGTTTACAAATACTCTTGACTCTTGAGTTTAAGTTTAGAAGCACTTGCCAGTATGATCAGATAAATGCAGCT
This sequence comes from Camelina sativa, assembly GCF_030686135.1. Taxonomy (NCBI): domain Eukaryota; kingdom Viridiplantae; phylum Streptophyta; class Magnoliopsida; order Brassicales; family Brassicaceae; genus Camelina; species Camelina sativa. The sequence goes on from NC_141892.1 coordinate 8,478,252, forward strand.
TCCAACAAGACTTCTAGATTGACGATGACCGAAGAGAGGAGCTTCATGTAGAATATCAAGAAACCTATAATCACAATAAAAGATAGAGAGAATTGAGTAATCTGCAAAATAATTTGAAGAAAAAAAAAGAAAGACGCATTGAATCTGAAGCTCAAAAATTGGCTAATGAGTAGAGAGAAGGAAACAAAACGAACAAATCATCACAAAGGAAAAGACTTACATAGCATTGTCTTGCTCCGTCGCGGGATTGAAGGAAGAAGATCGTCGAGCGTTGGCCATTTTGGTATTGGGTTTCTGCTTTCGCGTGTGGGAGTGAAAACTTTGAATCTCAAGAGACTTGTAAATTAGGGTTGAGTCATATTCGTTGCCCCCAATCTAGAGATTTTGATAGGGAGATGTGAAGAGCAAGGGGTAAGAATTAGAAGATAGTATCATCGAAGGGATTAGAATGTTTGGTATAACGCTCGCTCTTTAATTGGGTTTGTGCAAAGTCCCCCTCTTCCTCTTCGAACAACCAGTCAAAATTTTGCTGAGATTGTCTTATTGGTCCAACAAAAGGATTAAAAACAAACAATCAAACAAACAAAAATTGAGTGGATTTTGCTGGGCCTAATTGCTACTATTTGGAACTTTTTAAGGATTTTAGTGAGATTAAAAAAGGTGATGTTACATTACACCAAGAGTTATGCGAAATATTTACATAAATTTTACTATAAATTTATTAGTTATAAAATAATAGTAGAAGTTTTATTTGATTAATTCTATATATTTTATAATCTTTTACATATAATTTAATTAGTTTTATACTTTGATTTCAACCCCTCTTCGGTAAAATATACAATTTTCAAATCAATGAATCATATAAATTAAGTAAAATCCGGAAAATAAAAAAAATTGTATTGAAGCAGTTGTTTTTAGAAAGTTCAATTTAACTTTTCGTTTTTTATTTAGTTGTATATATTATATTAAATAAAATATAACATTTGTGAATTTTAAGATTTGAATAAGATGCCATTACATTGATGTGCAGTTCAAAAAATATTTAATAAATCTATACTAAATAAAAGTATGACCTATAAGCTCCTAAAGTTGTCCACATAAGATTTAAAACATCCAATAGGGATTTGACATGTCATTAATTAACATTTTTAAAAAATTTCTAGAATTTTGTATATTCAAATTTTTTTAACGACCAATCAAAATCAGAGATCTCAATATTTAATATTTTTGATATTATGTAAATTTTATATATTAAAATAATATAATCTAATAATAATTAGTTTGAAAGAATAATTGAGTTCATGTGTTGATTATGCTGATCTATGAATTGCACAAATTTTACGAAAAAGGCAAAGTTAATTTTATTTTTACGGAATTTTGCAAATTTTACGAATAATTGAGTTCTTTTATTTTTTTAAGAACAAATAAATGATGATTAAAATAAAATAAAAGAACATTTGTGTTAAAAAATTTGAAAACAAATATACTATAATAACTTTGCATATTATATGTAAATATATAGTTGTTTAAATGATTTTCAAATCTAACTTTTTGTAAGACAATTTACATAACCATACATGCGTGTAGCGCGGGTTAATAATCTAGTTATTTAGAAGATTTTATATTTTAAAATATAAGCAATGTTGTATCTTCGTTTTAAAATATATATGTCATTATTAAACGATTTAGGGATGCATATATTTAATCTTAGTATTATAAATAAAATTAAGTTTATAATTATTCTAAATAGTTTGTCATTGTTTCCTAAGATTTCCGAAGCAATAAATAGAATCTGTTAAATAATTTCAAAAATATTTTCATATTATTTTGTAAACTAATATAAGCTTTTCTTTAGTTAGTTATTCAATTAATTAAAATGCACTGACATTTTTTGTAATATGCCACATGATAAGTAATGTTGTTAAACTTCTAACAACATTACTTAAATAAGTATATAGAGATTGATGAGAATTTAGTTCAAAAAAAAAAAAAAAGAGATTGATGAGAACAAGATTGCACTTTGAATAGTATGATAAATTTTAAAATAGATTCAGCAGATTTGTCACACCATTCTTACCATGTAATCATTTAAAATTCTTTTTTATTTCACCAGTAGTAATCATATAGAATTCTTTTTTCCACCAAATAGTAATAATCATTTAAAATCCGTAGTCTCCCATCTATTCTAAGTTCTAAGCCAATGCGATAAGTTTTTTTTGTATGAATACAGCTAGTTGGTGTATGTATATCATCAAGTTGAAAAGAGAGTAATCTGTTTCCAGCCCATTATTTTACTTTAACACACACTTAATAAGTAACACGTTTGATTACTTCTCTTATAAATTTTCTTAAACTTTCTATTATGAATTATAATATCTTACTAGTTGCTTGAGACTTTAGTGATTTTGATGAGTTTAATATCCATATATGTCTTTGTTATCAGGTCGTTGTCTTTTTTTTTTTTTAACTATTTTTTTAACCTAATTTTCTAAACATTTTTTGCCTTCAAAAAAAAAAAAAACTAATCATAAATGATAAAATCTTAGATAACATTAACATAGATGTGTGTAAGTAGCATATTCCCACAATTGTGATTTTACTGTTTAGTTTAGTGATTGCTTTTGATACATTCATTCACTTATTGACCAATTTAGTATGAATTCATGAACATACTCGAAAATTATTTAAAAATTACCTCATTTAGCATAAATATATTTGCATTTACGATATATAATTTGGAATATTGACCTTAATTTGGAGTAATTTTAATTATTATTATTATTACGAGGTTCACAACCCTCTTAAAGATCACATATGCCATCACCACAAAGGCAAGTACGTAGGATGCCAACACCAATACCGCCACCAACACAATGGGAACAACAAGCACCACAGAGGCAACAAGCGTCAGGAAGCTGGACAAATTCATGGTTTGAACGGTTGAACCGGTAATTGCAATTTTAACAGCAAAATAAAATTTCAAATGTCATGAGTATATACCACAGCTATAACAAAGATAAAAACAACTCCGGGGAAATTGAACTCACAGCTTAGAACTTGAGCTTTGCATATCAATCTGCAAAAAAAAAATCTAACAAGTAAGCAGCTGCTAAGTAATAAGCGAATCAAATATATGAACTATCTTTCTACAAGACTAACAATATCTTCTTGTAAGTGATTTGTGTGAGCATTGATATTGTTGATGCAGATGCTAAACTAGATTTGCTAAGATTGACATTGCACATAAAACGTGCAGCAAGAAGACTCACATAATGATGAATCATCCATAACCCAATCACCATTAGTTTAGTTTCTGTTTGAAGATGAAGTTAAAGCAAAGCACACAGTTTACCTCAGATGATCATAGACATTTCCTTCAAGGTAGAATTTTGTGAAGCTGTTTATTTCACATAAAGGAGGCCGACAAGGTAAAGTATATGTGGCTGATCTGACATTTTCAGCCTCATTATTGCTAGTTGTAACATTTTATGGAAGCGAGACTCCCTATGAGACAGATCCATAAGCTATTTGTCACATGGATTCTCAAAAAAAAAATGCAGCTCAAAGAAAAAACAAGTTAATGAAGGACGAGAGAGAAGAGAACACACTTGTGCAATAATTTGAACAATATTGGAAGACAAAATAACAAGTGTCTCGACCACACTCCCGCTTGCTACATTCGCTTTACTTGTCCCCTTCTTAACAATTCTTGCATTCTTCAAAACAACGCCTACACAGAAAAAGGTCAATTACAGGGAAAAATATTAATTTGTCATATTTGGTTTGAACTCGGGTATGGGGAGGTCAACAGTGCAGAATTTACCATATGTACTACTGAAATGTTACATAATTACATGTAAAAACAAACTATTTAGTTAGTTTACCTAGGTCAGGTGACCTTCTTCCTTAGTAGGTCCGCCGTTGAGAAGATCCCATTCACAGATCTCGGACACATAATGTGTTAGAGGAAGATTGTATTAGAATCTCATGATTGCAATGATACAATGCATTCTCTTATATAGAGATTTAGTTTCCTATTTTAAGGTATATATAAATGTAAATAATACATTAGAGATAAATATAAAGATTCCTGAACTATATATTCTGAATCTTCATGTAATATAAACATTCCTAAACTGGGCTAGAATGGAAGCACGTGAAAGAGTGTTGGCAAGAGAAGCAGTAAAATGGGCTAGAAGGGAAGCACGTGAAAGAGCAGCCGCTGAAGCTCATGCGAAAGTTCAGAGTGCTGCTGTTAGGAAGGCTTCTGATGTCCGCGAGCGTGCAGAAAGAGCAGCGGTTTGAAGAGCCAAAAAAGGCCTTGCTGAAGCACGTGAAAGGGCAGCTGCAAGGGCACGAGAAAAAGCTGATAAAGTTGCAGCAGAAAAGACTAGCGAATTCATTGAAGTTGAAGAGGACGAAGGAGACAATGTTTGTTCTCTGAGCAGTGACGACACATACACTTGTTCTAAACCTGAGATGGAGAGTACAATCCCGGAAGGTTAAGACGAAGGTTTGAACACATTGGTTAGATTTTCTTCATCACTTAGATTCTTTTGTTTTGACGACTGTTTGAGATATTTTTCGAGGAAAGTCAAAAGTGGAAGTTGTGGAAGATTATGATGAAGATTAAGTTAATGGGCAAATAATGTGCGAATTGTTCAACTTTGGCAAGGTGTTCTTTTGTGAGCAAGTTGTGGCAAAAGGGGACGGAGGATGAAGAGCATTGGGGGAGATTTATGATACTTGGTGGTGTTACATCATATAATCTAGTAATTTACAATATCGTATCATAAATTTTAAAATCAGATTCAGCAGATTTGTCACACCATTATTACCAAGTAATCATTTAAAATTCTTTTTTCTGGTAATCATATAGAATTCTTTTTCTCCCACTAATGATTTAAAATCCATAGGCCCTATTCTAATTTCTAAGCCAATAAGATAAGTTTTTTTTGCATTAATTCTAATTGGTGTATGAATATCATCAAGCTAAAAAGAGAGTAATCTGTTTTCCAGCCCATTATTTTTAGTTTTTTTAAGCTAACACACACTTAACACCTTTGATTACTTATATTATAGATTTTCTTAAACTTTCTATTAGTGATTTTGATGAGTATGATATCCAAATATGTTTTGTTATCAGGTTGTTGTCTTTTTTTCTGTGTTTTTAATCTAATCTTCTAATCATTTTTTTTTGCCTCCAAAAAAAAGATTTATCATAAACAGTAAGATCTTAGATAACATGTGTGAAAGTAGCATATTGCCACAATTGTGATTTTACTTTTTAGGTTAGTGATTGCTTACTTTGATACATTCATTCACTTATTGTCCAATTTAGTATGAATGTATGAAAATACTCGATTTTTTTTTAAAATTACCTGATTTAGCAGAAATATAAGTGCATTTATTTGGAATATTGACCTTAATAACATAGTTAATAATTAAAAAAAAAATGAAAAAAAATTGAATGCTCGAGAAGTCGCATCGTAGCGCGTAGCTCTCTAGCTCCACTCCGATGGTGGTAGCTTCACTTCACAATGTCGACTTCTTCTTCTTCTTTCCCTAGTTTCCCTCGCACCATTGTCTCCTACACTGTCACAACTTCACTCTTCATCGTTATCTTCCTATGCAGCGTCTTCCTCTTCACTAGACGCACTCTCGAACCTTCTCTCCAACCTTACCACGCCGCCGACATCCCTCTCTCCGCCGCCGATCCACCCCCTCCCACGCCCATACTCCCTCAAATCGAGCCTCAAGAACACGATGCTACCGATGTTGACGTCACCGTGGAAACAAATCCAAAGGAGGAAGGCGATTCACGCCGCGGCGATGACGTCGCGATCGAGACTGAGCTGAAATTGAAAGATGTGGAAAATTCACACACGGCGAAAACTGAGCCGGAAGAAGAAGGAGGAGGAGGAGGAGGAGGAGGAGGAGAAGAGTCTCGCGTCGAAGGTAATGGTGAATCTGTGGACCAGGCGGTGGTTGAGAAGATGAGAGGCTGTGATTTGTACAGGGGATCATGGGTTAAGGACGATGATGAGTATCCATTGTATCAGCCTGGATCGTGTCCTTATGTTGACGAAGCTTTTGATTGCCAGAGGAATGGGAGGCGTGATTCTGACTATCTCAATTGGAGATGGAAGCCTGACGGTTGTGATCTTCCACGGTATGATATCTTTTCAGAATTTGTCAGCATTTCACTTCTTCACCTTACATGGTTCATGATTGTCGTCGAATCTTACGTTTGAAATGAAGTTAGGGACTGCCATATAGCTTTGTTGTGTTCATGAGTTGAATTGTCCTATTATTAGCTGATTGTGAAGCTAAGGTTATTTGAACATATATGTTAGCGTGGATGTATAGATAAATGAATGAGAAGCTCTCTTAAATGCGAATATTGTAACTCTACATACAACTTTAATGGGGGATTCCTGTGTGTTCACTGTTCAGTAATCGTGGCTTCTGCTTTCTCTTTATACAAAAAGAGCAATAATGAATGCTTAGTCCTTGATCAGACATGCTGTCACACTTTACATAGCAGAAACACCTCATGTACAATTTCTGTTTGTGCATAGAATGTATTTATCCCCTTTTTTTATTGACTTTCCAATCATAGGTTTAATGCTACAGACTTCTTGGTGAAGCTACGAGGTAAAAGTTTGTTGTTGGTTGGGGATTCTATGAACCGTAACCAGTTTGAATCGATGCTTTGCGTTCTCCGAGAAGGTTTATCCGATAAGAGTAGAATGTACGAGGTTTATGGCCATAATATAACAAAGGGGAGAGGCTACTTTGTATTCAAGTTTGAAGTAAGTTCATTCTTCTGCTCATTGTTGCCTGTGTTTTCGATTGAATGTTCACTGGTATTCTGGTGATCTACTCTGCTTGTAATTTGGTGCTGGAATAGGCAACAGAGTTATGATTGAAGTAACCCCAATATACTATTCTTTAAATATGGATCCTCTGGAGTTTATTAGAACTCCCAGGACCCCTTTTTGTGACCATTAATTGACATATTTTTGTTTGAGACAGTATCTATTTGTGTGCATCTTTTTCGATTGATTAAATTGGGGTTAAAATGTGTAATAATGTCTAACAGGATTTCAATTGCACAGTAGCGTTTGTGAGGTCACATTTTCTTGTAAGGGAAGGAGTTAGAGCAAATGCTCAAGGAAACACTAATCCGACCCTTTCGATTGATCGCATTGACAAGTCACATGCTAAATGGAAGCGCGCTGACATTCTTGTCTTTAACACTGGACATTGGTGGGTTCATGGAAAGACCGCCAGAGGGTATGGTTCTTTCCGTTCCTGCTTTATCACAATTCTTCACAACTGTTGGCTTAATCAGAGAATTTCCAAATACCAAATTCGAGATGTAGAGTACATTTATTTTCAGCTGTAGTATCCATTATAGTTTCTGAATTTCTCATCTAACAGCTTGATTTTACTGGTGCATCCCATTGTACTTTTGTTTCATGACACCTCTCTAGATAAGGACAAGCCATTAATGGTATATGACATGGTGAATAATAACTAGTGCAGGAAAAACTACTACAAAGAAGGTGATTACATCTACCCAAAATTTGATGCGACTGAAGCATACAGAAGGTCGTTGAAGACTTGGGCAAAATGGATTGATCAGAATGTGAATCCCAAAAAGCAGCTTGTATTTTACCGCGGATACTCCTCTGCCCATTTTCGGTAATCCCTGATCTTTTCTTTACCTCCCGAAATCTTTTATCAGTTACAAACCAGTTCATTTCGGTTTGGCCTCCTGCATGTACTCTTGTTGCGGTTTTCTTACAGAAGAGTTAAGTTCTTCAGCGTATTCTGTGTCTTGACTTAAACAGGGGAGGTGTGTGGGACTCGGGAGGGTCGTGCAATGGGGAGGTGGAACCGGTAAAGAAAGGTTCAATCCTGGATTCCTATCCTTTGAAAATGAAAATAGTCGAGGAAGCCATAAAGGAGATGCACATTCCTGTGATTCTCCTAAACGTGACAAAGCTGACTAATTTCCGCAAAGACGGACATCCGTCAATCTATGGTAAGACCAACACAGAAGGTAAAAAAGTGTCAACGAAGCGACAGGATTGCAGCCACTGGTGTCTGCCAGGAGTTCCCGATGTTTGGAACCATCTTATATACGCGTCTTTGCTCCTACAACCACATTCATAATAGCTGAGCTCATACATCAACAAAATTAGATAGGACGAGACGAGGAGAAACAAATGACCAATTCAAAATTTTGTGCATTTTATCACCCTTGAGTGAAAAATAGTTTTCTTTTATGTAGAGGTGTGAACAAAACGGACATGGGACGAGATTTTCAGTTTTCAATGGCAAAGATTTTTCTCATAATTCTCAAATCAGCAAACAAAATCTCAAAGACGTATTGAAAGTTGAAACTATAACAAAAATTTAAAGAAAAGCAAAGCAACCAATGATGACTCGACACTCCATTTTCATGGTGACATTTTCTTCTTCAAGTTCTTGATCGTCTTCACTCCTCTACGTGCAGCGGGTTTCGCTTTCTTCTTCGTCCTCCTACTCGCCAGCTCCCTCACTGGGCCGGCCGGGATTCCTTTCTTCAGAGCACTTCCTCTTGGCGTAGCAGACGGAGGCAACCTCAAATCTTGTGGAGGTAGAGGGCAATGAGGTTTCCACACCAAATTGTTCTTCATTGCGAATCTTACTCTCTTTGAGCTCTTCTCACTGCTCGGGCCGGCTAAGCTTGTCTCTGCTGCATCTCTGTTAACAGTAGTATCTTCTTGCACTTCCCCTTTGTTCTCTCTTTTCCTCTTCTTGGACTTTTTGGCTATTGACACAGGTTCTGCTACTTCACAGACACTTGCAACCTCACATTTTGACGGACTCATTTCAGATGCAATCTTCTCAAACTCCTGTCGAAGATCCGATATCATAGTTTCATCAAAAGCTTCATCTTTCTTACCAAGATCGATAACATCATCATCCATAACAGCATCCTCCTTGGCACTGCCTTTTTTAGTCTTTGAAGAACATTTCTTCAAACCCTTTTTCTTCGAAGAAGACCCATTTGCAACAATCTTCTTAGACTTAGAAACAGCATTTGGTTCAGACTCAGACACGGGAACCAATTCAGGCACCTCATCGCTGCCAGGACGAGAAGCTTCAGCGATAGAAACTTCAATGCCGGAAGACGACATATCCTTCTCCAACTGCAAGAACTCCTTGTGAATAGCAAATATTGCTTTCCTACTACCCTGATGGCAATCCGGAGAAGAACCCATTTCATAAAACCTCTTTGCAAACTCCATAGACAAAGCAATAGATCCCAAAACCACTACATCATCATCCTCAGGGACTCCATCATCCCCAGATTTCTTAATTAACAACAGCTTCTTCCCCATCTTCAGTAACTCATCAAACAAATTACTCTTAATCTTCCCAACCAAGATCTTATCATTAACAACACCCAAAATCTTCACAAAAGGAGTAATAAGAAGTTCTAAAACCTCCTTCTTTAGTGGAAGAAACGGTCTAAGCTCCTCAACAAAAGCAGAAGCTATATGATAGTTAACACCATTCCCTTGAAACTTATCACCAGCAAGAAACGTACCATCGAACAAAACACTCATCAAACGACGAGTTAATTCCAAATCCCACGAGTTGCTATCAAGCAGAGAGAAGAAACCGTTCAAAAACCTTCGAATCAAGAGGTAGAACTTATCTAACCTGAGGCGATCAATGCGTGACCACTCACGACGCATGGTGAACAAGAAGACGGTGAAGTAATGGAGAGACAAAGGCAGAGGAAGGGAATGAAGAGCAGAGGAGAGACGATCAATGAGTTCTGATTGGTAAAGAGACTTATCGGCATGCCAGATGCAGTAGAAGATTCCTTGCCATAGCTTCTTCATGTCTTCATCGGAGATTTCGGTTTGTTCAGGGAGCCAAGTACCAAGAACGGTCCGTAAGGATCTGTCGCGGATGGTTTGTTTACAAGAAGCAAGCTTTTTGATAAGCGATTTACATTCTTCTTCAATTGGTAATGATTGCTCTGCCTGCGTAACTCGGTTGCGTTTCACCATTATTGCTATCGAACTCTGAAGAGGTGACGGCAGATTCTGGGGTGGGGGAAGTTGAAGAAGAAGAAGAAGAAGAAGAAGAGGGCGTAATAAGGGTTAGGGTTTAGCTTTTTTGTTTCTTTCATTTTGTTTGTTTTTTTTACATTTTAACCCCTCATCTTTAGAATTGTTTTTCTTTGATCTCCAAATCATTTCGTAGGTTAAATTTTATGAAAATTAAAATTCTTTGGAAAGTAGCTATTGTTTTTTTTCTTCCCTTAAATTTTAGATCTTATTTTCAAATTTTTTGAAAAACGAACTTATTTTAAAAGGAAAAAACTTTTTCAAAATATTCTCATGGCATAAAAAGAAAATGACATCGCATAAAATTAGTAATTAAATATTCCAGAGATTTTTTGCTTATGTATCCATTTTCTTTTCTTTTTTTGTTATAAACCTGTATCAAATATGTGAAAAAAAACTTTTTTTAAAAATCAATTTTTTTTTATAAATGGTTTATTTTAGATTGGATCTGACTATTTGAGATATAATTGATTGGGACATTAAATTCAAAGGTGTAATAAGCACGAGGGTTATATAGCACTAAAATAATCTTTGAAGGCAATTATACGAAACAGTAAATAGAGTATTAGGATGTACTCCAAAAGAAATTATTTGAAAAGTTCAATTGAATTAAAAAAGACAAAGGAAAGAAGAAATGTAAAAAAAGAAAAAAGAGAAAAATGGAATAAAACAAAGTTGTCTTTCCTTCTTTGTGTTCTTCGTCATCGTCTCTGACGCGCCCCTCTCATCCCCCATTCTTCTCTTCTTCCAAGTTTCGGCAGAGACGACTTTTCTTTACTCTTACTTTTAACGCCTGGTGAGTTCTTCACTTCTTCTATTCTCCATCATCTCTTCTTTTGTTGGATTTTTTTTTATTCTCGTCAATTCAGTGATGTTGGGTTCTGATTACTGTGTAGCCAAATTAATTTCGATTGTTCGTTGGAATTGGATCTATTTCACATAGCGCTGAGATTAAAATTTTGTATTGTAATCAGAAATTTGGAAGTTAGCTTGTTAAATTTCATGAGAATTGCAAATGTTATGGCGTGGTATTTGTTTGCCTAGAGTTTTGAAGTCATTAGACCTCGTCGAGAGCTTGTAGCAAAAATTACATATGTGTCTTCCTTCTCTCAATTGATTGTGTAGGAGTCAAAGCTACGGTAGAATTATATATGTGAGAGAGGACGGCTCCTATTCTCTTTGTTTGGAAACTGTTGTTGTTTGGAGCTAATTTTGTGTTATTTCTTCTCCATTTTAAGGCGTAGGCTCAGTTGTGTACTTAGTTAACATAATTAGATTTAGTTATCAATGTCTATGTGAGCTCATATTAGGCCGTATGTATGGCAATCCCACATGTTGCATATGCTGGCCACGTTACCACTTTCTTCTCTTCTTTTATCCCTGTCCATAACAGGTTAATACGGCTCCTTTTTGCTTCTCTGATCCTGACCTGACAAAACAAAAAAAAAATCTGCAAATTTCAGGTTTTTCAAAGTACAAGATGAGTAAAGTTAACAGTGAGGAATCTTCTAGTGGCCAGAAATTGTTGAAGGAGGTTGAGTCAATAAGCGAAGCTCTCTATGTGAATAAGAATCCTAGGGGTTCAGTTTCTGGTCCTAATAAGACTCCAACAAAACCTTTGAATCGTAGCCACTTGGCTGACACTCAGAAGGAGAAGAAGTCGTTTTGGAATTGGCCTCTCAGAGCACTTTCTCATGTCCGAAATCGCCGGTTCAATTGTTGTTTCTCTGCCCAAGTCCTTTCCATTGAAGGGTTACCCCCGATATTCCAGGATCTTTCTCTCACTGTGCACTGGAAACGTCGTGATGAATCTTTAAGCACTCGTCCTGCTAAAGTTTCAAACGGAAGAGCTGAGTTCAAGGACAAGCTGACACATACATGCTCGGTTTACGGAAGCAGAAGCGGACCACATCACTCAGCTAAGTATGAAGCTAAGCATTTCTTGTTGTATGTCTCTCTGGTTGGATCTCCTGAGGTTGACTTCGGAAAACATCGAATGGATCTCACTAAGTTGCTTCCTCTCACACTTGAGGAGTTGCAGGATGATAAAAGCTCGGGTAATTGGTCAACAACATATCAGTTGACTGGAAAGGCTAGTGGTGCTACTCTAACCATGAGTTTTGGGTACACTGTTGTTGGGGATACTCGTAATCCTTCTTCATCAGGTAGCAATCAAATTTTACGCAGTTCTTCAAATGTAAAACAAACTAGTAATAACACAGGGTTGGCAAGAACCATCACTGCAAAGTCTAGTCTAGGGAATGGGAAGTCCACGTCTCGGCGTTATGATCATGGTATTGTTAACAAAGAATCGCATTCTACATCCCAGAATATGGAGGAAATTAAAGATCTTCATGAAGTTTTGCCCGCTGCAAAATCTGACCTGGTCGATTCTGTAAACATTTTGTATCAGAAATTGGATGAGGAGAAGATGGATCCGGTAACTGAGTCTCGGTTCGAATTTGATGTTGTCACTAAACACATTGAATCTTTCGAGTCAGTGTCTCGTGACAAAGAAGATGCAAATGCACTTCAAAGCAAGCCTCTGGTGGCCAGGAATGAAAGTTTTATTCCGTTTGAGGAAATAAAGAAAGCTGGCGAAGTTCCTCTTGCTCGAAGTGACGACGTTGTTACAGAAAATTTTCCTTCAGAAGAGTCCTTGGTAAAAGGTAATGAAACTGATACTCCTTTTGAAGAAATAAAGAAAGCTGGTGAAGTTCCTACTGCTGGATGTGACGCTGTTGGTACAGAAAATATGTTTCCAGAAAAGCCCTTGGTAAATGGTAATGAAACAGATGTTCCTTTTGAGGAATTAATGAAACCTGGTGAAGCTACTATTGCTAGAGGTGAAGAAGGTGTTGAGATTGGTACAGAAAATGTCCTGCCAGAAGAGGGGAACAAAGATTCTCTAAAGGACGCTGAAATTGTTGTTACTCAAGATGCTGAAGAGGAAATAAATGGTGATAGAGACTTGAAAGAAATGATAATGAAAGATCTTGAATTAGCTTTGAAAAATGTAGAAATGTTGGAAGCAACGGCGTCAGAAGACGAAGAAGATCAAGAAAATCATGGAGACGGAGATAGATGTTTTATAACACCAATTAAGGAACCAGCAGCATCAAGTTCGAGAGATGTGGCTGATACTGTGGCAAGTGAGTTCTTAGACATGCTAGGTATCGAACACAGTCCTTTTGGTCCAAGTTCCGAGAGTGAATCTGAGTCCCCAAGGGGGCGCCTGTTAAGAGAGTTTGAAATGGAAACCCTAGCTGCCGGTTCTTTGTTTGATTTTAGTATTGAAGCTGATGATCCCCAAATGGAATTTGATGAAAACTTTTCGAAAGAGTATGAATCGGATTATGAAGAAGGTTTCGATCTGGCATCCCTTGTTCATGATATAGAAGAAGAGTACCAGTTGGAAGCTCAAGCAAGAGTTAGCGAACCCAGGGCCAAAATGTTGGAAGGCTTGGAAACGGAATCGCTGATGCGTGAGTGGGGTATGAATGAAAACACATTTCAGAACTCTCCGCCTCACAATGGTCATAATGCGTTTCATCCAGCTGATTTTCCAGTGAAAGAGCCATTTGATTTGCCTCCTCTTGGAGATGGCCTGGGTCCAGTTATGCAGACAAAGAATGGAGGATTCTTGCGGTCAATGAATCCCTTACTGTTCAGGAATTCCAAAGCTGGAGGCAGCTTGATCATGCAAGTGTCAACTCCAGTGGTGGTGCCTGCTGAGATGGGCTCTGGTATCATGGAGATCCTTCAGAAACTAGCCACTGCTGGAATTGAGAAGCTCTCGATGCAGGCAAATAAAGTAATGCCTTTGGACGATATAACAGGGAAAACGATGGTTGAGGTGTTGTGGGAAACTTCACCGGCAATTGACGATGGGGACAGGTTTGCATCAATCTTATCATCACTCGTTTTGATTTCTGGAAAGGTTTACATGAAAATTGTGCTTAACACAGCTTTTCTTACAAGTTGAATGTATTTGGTTTATCTTCTCAATGCAGGGATCATATATCAGAGCATGAATCTGATGATGCAGCTTCTTTTGTGAGGGGAGGTGAAAAACGAACATCATTTGCAGCTAAGCCGAAAAAGTTTGGTTCAAGCTCTGGTAACAATAACTCTGACTCAGAGTATGTGTCACTTGAAGATCTTGCTCCTTTGGCTATGGATCAGATTGAAGCACTTTCTTTGGAAGGATTGAGAATACAATCAGGAATGTCAGATGAGGATGCACCCTCAGACATCACTGCACAATCTATTGGAGATATCTCAGCTTTCCAGGGGAAAAGTGGGTGCGTTGGTCTAGAAGGTGCTGCCGGGTTACAGCTTCTGAACGTAAAAAATGATGGGGACGATGATGATGGTTTAATGGGACTCTCCTTGACTCTTGATGAGTGGATGAAGTTAGATTCAGGGGACATTGGCGACGAAGACGAAATAAATGAGCGAACTTCCAAAATTTTGGCTGCTCATCATGCTAACCCACTAAACTTTATCCGTAAAGGAACAAAAGGGGAGAAAAGAAAGGGAAAAAAGGGAAGGAAATGCGGTTTACTGGGGAATACCTTCACCGTAGCACTAATGGTCCAGCTCCGAGATCCACTAAGGAACTATGAGCCAGTAGGATCTCCTATGCTTTCTCTTATCCAAGTTGAGAGATTGTTCGTTCCTCCAAAGCCCAAAATCTACAGCACAGTTTCAGAGCTGAGGAATACCGATGAAAAGGATGAGGAAGCGGAGGCAAGTGGTGCAGTCAAAGAAGAGAAAGAGGAACAAGGGATCCCTCAGTACAGAATTTCAGAGGTACATCTTACTGGTATGAAGAGCGAGACCGATAAAAAGCCATGGGGAATCACGAGTCAGCAGCAGCAGGTGCAGTCTGGTTCAAGGTGGTTGATGGCTAATGGAATGGGGAAAGGGAACAGCAAGCTTCCTCTTATGAAACCAAAACCGGGTTTCACAAAGGCTGGTGACAAGTTGTGGAGTGTCTCTGGTTCTGGGTCTAAATGGAAAGAGCTTGGGAAAATGGGAAAGTTGAACACACACGTGCGAAATCCAAATGTGATAATGCCAAAATGAAGTTAATATAAGTAGCATGTGTCTGCCTTCTTTGTTTTTATTAATGCTAAGCAAATGTATTGTTATGTGGTGTGGTGGATGGTGTAGATTCACTTCAACTGTTGCATCTGTTTTAATATTATGTGTGTCTAGTTTAGGTTCTGTGGATCAAACTAATCCCTGTTTGTGGTACAGTTAAGAGATAAATGGAACAGATTACCAACGAACAAACAAACGATCCTTTGAACTATATGACTACTCTCCCTCTATTCTCTGGTTCGAACATATTTAGACACTAGGTTATAAATTCTTAAAAGCGGAATGTTTAACATGCACTTGGATTATTAATAAAAGTTGAAATACAAAGGCTCGTTACGAGACCAACCAAATGTTCATAAGAAAACAGAAAATGAAACTTAAGGTCCATAGGGATATAAGTTTTCCCCGCATACGAAACAGAAACCAGGTAAAGAAGATCACCTCCCAAGTGCATGAGACTCGAAAACCACACTTTTGATCAGATCAGAAAAGCTCAGAAGCTTCCACCACGAAGACGAAGAACCAAGTGAAGAGTTGACTCCTTCTGGATGTTGTAATCTGCAAGAGTCCGACCATCCTCAAGCTGTTTCCCAGCGAAGATGAGTCTCTGCTGGTCCGGTGGGATCCCTTCCTTGTCCTGAATCTTAGCTTTAACGTTATCAATAGTGTCAGAGCTTTCAACCTCCAAAGTGATAGTCTTGCCGGTAAGGGTCTTCACAAAAATCTGCATACCACCACGGAGACGAAGCACAAGATGGAGGGTAGACTCTTTTTGGATGTTGTAATCCGCTAGGGTGCGTCCATCCTCAAGCTGTTTCCCGGCGAAGATGAGTCTCTGCTGGTCCGGGGGGATCCCTTCCTTGTCTTGAATCTTTGCCTTGACGTTATCGATCGTGTCTGAGCTCTCAACCTCCAAAGTGATAGTCTTGCCAGTTAGGGTCTTCACAAAAATCTGCATACCACCTCTCAGACGAAGCACCAAATGGAGAGTGGACTCTTTCTGGATATTGTAATCAGCCAAGGTGCGACCATCCTCTAGCTGCTTACCGGCAAAGATAAGCCTCTGCTGGTCCGGTGGGATTCCCTCTTTATCTTGGATCTTAGCTTTGACATTGTCAATAGTATCTGAGCTCTCAACCTCTAGGGTGATTGTTTTACCGGTGAGAGTCTTCACAAAGATTTGCATACCACCACGAAGACGGAGGACAAGGTGAAGGGTCGACTCCTTTTGGATATTGTAGTCAGCAAGAGTCCTTCCGTCCTCAAGCTGCTTCCCGGCGAATATAAGCCTCTGCTGGTCCGGTGGGATTCCCTCTTTGTCTTGAATCTTTGCTTTGACATTGTCAATAGTGTCCGAGCTCTCAACCTCGAGGGTGATGGTTTTGCCTGTCAACGTCTTGACAAAGATCTGCATACCACCTCTTAAACGGAGAACCAAGTGGAGGGTTGATTCTTTCTGAATGTTGTAATCAGCCAAGGTGCGGCCATCTTCGAGCTGTTTACCGGCGAAGATCAATCTTTGCTGATCCGGAGGAATGCCTTCCTTGTCCTGGATCTTTGCCTTAACATTGTCGATGGTGTCGGAGCTCTCGACCTCAAGGGTGATGGTCTTACCAGTGAGTGTTTTCACGAAAATTTGCATCTGGAAAAGAAAGAGAAGCAAGCAAGTGGTAGTCAATAAACAAAATCGTAAACCTAAATTAGAATAAATCAAAACAAAACCAGAAAACGGATCTACAACTTTAAATTGATAACTTCAAAAAGGAGAGAAGATCGATCATTAAAAAAAAAAAAAACAAAAACAAAAACCTTAAAATTGAATAGATCGTGGTTGCAAACCCTAATTTCCCTATGAGAATTGCACAATCAAGCAAGAAATTGAACAGATCTGAACGATATTACTACTTCTCAAGGCAAAGAAAGACCACAAAATTCTACAACACGCAAATCTAATCGAAAAGATCAGACTCAAAACCAAAAGAACCAGTCGAAGAAGACGATGTACCTTGAAAGAGAGAATCGTTCGGAAGAGATTTGAAGAGCGATCTTTTTAGGTAAAGGTTTGGTTTGGAAGAGATGAAGAAGAATTAGAACAACGCCTTCTATTATATAGTGTGGTGACTTATAGGCCCAAAATCAAAACCGACTTTTATTATTGGGCCCAAAACCGACTCTTATTTTTTTAGTTAAGAAAATTGTAATTGTGTTTATTACTCCGGAGTTGTCTCGAAGCTTCGAGAGTGATTTATTAATTCATAACTCTGACTAGTCAATTTGTCCAAAAAAAAAAAAAAAAAAACTTTGATTAGTCCTCCTAATCACTCAGATATTAGATTTGGCTTCGGTTCAATTTTTTATTGTAGGATTCAAATTGGAACCGGAAAAAATCGGTTTGTTTATGGTTTGGATTTGGTTCTTTTATGGAGTTGTATGGAGTTTAGGATTCATTCATTCGCATGTCTTCGGATATTTAAGACTTTTTCGGTTTTTTCTTGATAATTTTTTTTTTTTTTTTGCATTTTGGTATTTTCGGATACTCGGTTTAAAAATTGCTAATATATATGCATATATAATTTATACTGTATTTCATATATTTTTGGATATCTAAAATATTGGTTCCAGTTAAATTCTAGTTCTGAAATTTTGATTTATTTGGATATTTTAGAACTTCATTTTAGTTCTTTTCGATTTCGTTAATTTGCCCGAGTGACTTTGTTCATCCTTCATAACTCGGAGCATATATATATTTTAATCCTGTTGAATCCAAATGGCAACACCGTATATAGTACGATTAACTGTTTAGATTATAATAAAAAATTAAGTAGCTGAGAAGCCTCTTTTAGACATCTGCAATGTAATATGCTTATTAGTTGTTACAATTCAAGCCGAAGAGACATGAGAAATGAAACATTGAGGAACAATAACAACCACATAAAGAAAACACAACCATTTGAATATGCTTAAGGAGGAACTCGAATAACAAAAACACTCATAAAAACACATTTAACAAAGAAAATTAGAGAAAAATGAAAACTAAGTGAAGCTTAATTAGTTCCTCCAAGCACACCCTTAAGCTTCTTGACTTCTTCGTCGCTGAGGAACGTTGTGGCTTCAACGAGTTCCGAAGGCAAATCGTTTGCAAACAGAGCAAACGATGTAATCTGGAGCCCAGGGGAGGGGCTTCCGAAGGCGACAAAGGCCAAGGCAGGGCCTTTACCAGAGTTAAGCTGAAAATGAAGAAGCCCTTGAGGAAAAACCATCGTATCGCCTCTGTTTAGTGTCTTCAAGTAAACTTTGTTAGCAGAGGAAATAAATCCAGCGCAAATGGTGCCTTGTATGACCACAAGGACCTCAGAAGCACCAGGATGAGTGTGAAGAGGGATGACACCACCACCGGCTAAGTCAAGACGAGCCATAGAGATACCAAGACCATTGATACCTGCGAAAGCTGGCGCAAAAGCTGGAGTAACTGCGGCTTTAATGATGTTCGAAGTGTTTCCAGCTTTGCCGAGGCCTGAAAATACGAAGTCATTTTCGTTGACCTGGTCAGGGTTCTTGCAAGAATACCCTGATGGGCTTTGAGGACCCTTTGGATCAGCTACACAAAAGTCTTGAACAGAGGCAAAAGCGATGGACAAAAAGAGGGAGATAATGAAGAAAACATGGATTATCATCTTCATTTTTCTTGAAATGTTTTCGATAAGAGCTCTTCTTGAAGTTATGAGGCAGAAAGAGAGGACGTCTGGTTTATATAGACACTTTTTAAGATATTGATATGGTTAACGTGAGGATGGTCTTGAAGCAAGCAAGAGGGATCTTTTTTTTTTTAGCATTGCATGCATGTGAACTTTGGGTGTACGTACGTGGGTTAAACCCCACATGGCTGTGATGGGGTTCCATGTCAGAGATTTTTGTAAGTCTGGAGGATGGTGATAAATGGTTCGTTTTCACTAAGATAAAACTATTTGAAGAAAATTTATTCTACTATACTAGCAAAGTGTAAAACTAATCTCCGGTTTCATGCAAACTGCAAAGTATAAATATTTACAAAAATGTCAAGTACGCAAATGGTGATTTCGTACAAGACTTTTTACTTCAAAATTATATATATTCTTACAAAGAAGTTTATTGTGTGTGTGTGCGTATATATATAACTAAATTTGATATAATTTAGGTTTCTAAGAAGTTTCAGAATATCATCAGTATTGTAATTGGATTCAGTAATTTCCAGAGACAAATTTACGTTTATCATGGGAGAAGGGAATTCATGTGCCAACCGTTTAGCAAATTAAGGAAGGTTATCGAACATCATTAGTCATAAGTCATTACTCATTAACAATGACTTTTCCTCTTATTGACTTAAAACTCTTGTCTTTGTACAACAAAGACTTTGTCGACTTACCTGAAAGCAATAAAGTATCAAAAAAATAGAGTTTGCGTTTGATATAAAATTTGCATTGATCTCCAAATAATTAGATAAAGCTTTGATAATAATGACCTCTTCCTCCTGTGGATTAATTTTTTTTTGGAAAAAAATCTCAATTCATCCTTGTGTTTTCCTTCCACGTTCTCACAAGAAAATAAATCAATTCAATTTCTATGAAAATGTGACGTAGACCTACAATTCATCAATTCAATTCATTTCATATTAAAAAAAAAAAAAACATGATATGATTTAATTTCGTATAGAAAAGAGACATTTCTCATTTCATTAATTGCCACTTGCTTTTTCATATAATCTTCATAAATCCTAAATCTAAGTGTCACTATATGGAATGTGAACCAAATTTAATCTCTTGGTTCCACTAGACTTCTTAGTATACTTCAACTTCTTTTCGTATAAACAGATTATCCAATAAAATTTGAAGCGACACTGAATTACATAATAGCTTAGCATTAAGAAAATAAAATCATTAAGTTGAGTTCTGACAACTAAAATAATGTATATACAACGTTGTTAAATTCGAAGGGTAAAAACTGTTAACAACGTTTAGACCTTCCCCATCCGAGGATGTTAGTGGCGTTTTTAGGTTTTTGTAGGTAAAAATTAAAAATAAAAAAAAGAAGAGACTCTTTAGTATAGTAGACTGAAATCGATTATAAGAATCTCTACGTGTTCATGTTTGGTTGGCTAACAGAATAAAACAAAAGGGAATTTTTTTTTTCACGCAGAAATCTCTTTCTATCGCGATCAAAGTGTCGATCCGATGTCAGAAAGGTCTGCTTTAATCGGAGGTTAATGAATCAATGGACTGTTGGTTCGTAGGCGATTGAATTGGCGACGATCTTATTGGAGGCGACTGTAGCGGTGGCGATTTGAGTCGTCGTTGAGATTGTATCGGATGGGATTTGAAGGAGAAGGCGATCCAATCGGAAGAGATTGGATTAATCCGATTGAGAGGGTAAGTTTATCAGTACAATAGTATGATTAGGTAAACTGTTAGGTTGATTTAATTTTGGATGGTTGAAATTAGGGTTTTTATGTTTGTTCGATCAATTGAATTCTTGGTGTGTTTGTGTTCCGATTGATAATTGATGCTTTAAACGGATTAGGGTTCTTGGTGTGCATGTGTTTGTGTTTGTGTTCCGATTTGGTCCGTTTGTTTGGTCTGTTTGTGTTTAGTTTGTGTTTGTGTTCCGATTTGGTCAGTTTGTTTGGTCTGTTTGTGTTTAGTTTGTGTTTGTGTTCCGATTTGGTCCGTTTGTGCTTGAGAACCATGTGTTTGGTCTGGTTGTGTTTAGTTTTTGGTGTGTTTGTGTTTGTTTAACGATTGATAAGTGATCTTTTGTGTTGTTTAGACATTATTGTAAAAAACCAAAGTATAATGTTAGTGTTGATAAGTTAGTGTTGTTCCTTTAGTAATGTTAGACATTATTATTCATTCCTTCTGTTTGTTTGATAAGTTAGTGTTGTTCCTTTAGTATATTGTCCTGGTTTGATATTCATTTTAATTTGCGGTTTTGTGATATATGTCTCTCTTTTGTTTTGAGGTTAAATGGACAAAAATGATATCGATGGATTGATAAGTATAGAGTGTGCTTCGGCCATGAAGGAAGGTAATTATCATCATCTTCTTTCTTCATTTATTTGATGTCAGTTATAGAGACCCAAAATTAGAACCTATTATTAGAAGAGAAAATTTTAACTAAGAGATGATGGGTTCTTATATTCAAAACAATACACAATTAATTTATAAAAAATTTAACAACCCTTATAAGAGACTACCGATAATTATGCTCTTCTAAGCTCCAGAGGTGTTTTAAGGATTTTTTTTTTTTTTTTTTTTGACAAACTAAGGAAATCAAAATATCTAAAAAAGTGGCCGCCTTTTGATAAGATATTTTGTAACGAAAGGAATGGCGAAGAAGAGAAGAGAGATAGGTGTGGTCCAGTTTTGGGTAAAGAGCAAACATGTCTCTTCCTTCTCTAATTTGGACTCCTCTGCACAGTTACTTATCCTCTCATCTCAGCAACTTACAAAATCGTGTGGCTCTTCATTGTTCCCTCTAGCTTAGGGCATTTATACTATCTCCCAAGTCTAGTCCGTATAAAGGCAATATAACTATATAAGTTATGGCTTCGGGTCTTGGATTTTTGAATCCAATTTTTAAAGAAGATCTATTTAGTTTCATTTTTTGTTTTTTTTGTACATTTTACATCAATAAAACGACATGCGGAAGAGGAACTTCATCTTGCGCTTGACATTGTAGTTTTTTTTTAAGAATTCACGAAAGCAACAATAAGCAGATAAAAGAATAAAGCTTATAATTAATACTTTATTTACATTAATTAAGCTCAATGATTGAGCCTCAATCGAACTATTAACTAACTACTCTTAAGTCTCTAACTAATGTGGCCAAAAATTTCAGTTGATGCATGGGCTTCTTGAGATTTATAGTAGTTACATTACATATAAATCGTCGCATTTCTGTGTATTTGTTAAAGTGAAGCCAAAAACTTGGCTCATGCATGGGCTTCGTGAATTTGGTAACATATAAGAAATGACCTTTACAATGTAGAAATAGATGAACCCAAAAGTAAGAAGCCCACGAAGAAAAAAAAACATGCATACGTACGTAAAACAAACTAAAACTAAGCTACAAGTGAAAGGAATAAAAATACAATTAGAAAAGAACTTGCATAAGAAAATGTTTGAAACATCTACTAAAGTTACAAATTTACAGTTAGCATGTCATAATTATGAAATATAAGATCACTCTATCTATCTATTAAGATATATCGTTCTGTATAAGAAAAAAAAAACTAGGAAAACAATAATGTGGAATAACATGAAAGATATAAATACCAAAGACAACAAGCGAAGAGTGTCAGAGGAGGAGATGAGTATATACAATTCCACATCATGCATCGAGCCATATGCTAGATTGACGAGTTGCATTTAATAATTTGGATTTCCATCACTTTTTTTATTGCAGACAAGGTCCACACCAATCCTTCTCTGACATTTATTTTGTACCCAAAACTTCATCTAATTTCGTTTTCGACCCCTCTTTTTTTTTTTTTTTTTTATTGTAGCCTCTTGACACAGACAACACCTCAGCCTCTCTTTAATGGGACCTCTAGAAAATACAATAAACACTCTCTCAGGAAAGATGAGAGAAAAGACCTTCGCATTCTGACTCTATCTGATCCCTCAGTTGGATCCGTACCGTACAAGAACCCAGAAACCCTTGATCAATTATTACACGAACCCTATTCCGAATTTATCTTCTTCTTTTTTTCACCATGAAAATCTTTTTTTTTACCCTCTTCCTCTCTGCTGAATTATTCTCTCTGACTTCTTTTATCAAAAAAAGAATATAGTTTAGCAATTAATACGAATATCTCTGATATCTTTTGTTAAAAAAAAATATAAAAAATAAGAACCCATCGGACATAAGCAGTGAATGTTATGTCGGATATTTAGGGGGAGGTATTGGTTTAAGATTTAGAAAGAATTTTAATGACTTTATATTCTTGCTGATTGTTAGAATCATAGAAAATTGAAAGTTAAAAATAAAGGATTCTAAGAAATTGTTTAGGAAGTTTTTTAAAATCTTGATGATTTGTTTTTTCTAATTTTATAAAATCTTTCTATTTGATGAAAGAGTTTTCATGACTTTTGTTATGAAGGAAATGATATAAAATCCTAAACCAATAACATAAAATTTGAATTCATTAACAATCCAAAATTCTTTTGTTTTACTTGAATAACATAAAACTTTTAATGACTTTATAAAACTCTTAATCCAATAACACTAGATTTATCAAGATTTTATATAACTTTTTACAAATCCACAACCAATAACACCAAATTTTTAAAGAGTTTTTAAAAGTCTTGATTGAATAACAACATATTTTACCTAACTTTTAAAGTCATTAAAATTCTTTCTAAATCCTAAACCAATACCTCCCCTTTAGTCAATTTTGTATCTAGTTGTGTTCTACTAATCTCGTGAAAATTTGGCTATATAATCTAGTTATCATTCAGTTATGATTTATCCCAGACTGGTATAAAGCTTAACCGCGAGTAAATCGAATTCTGTAATTAACCGATTCTATAGTTTTTGAACTAGTCAGTGTACGTACGTATCCATGATTAATTAACAAAGTATCAAATTCTTTGCCCTCTTCTTGGCTCTTGCCTTTTGAAAAAAAAAGACTTACAAATGAATAATGCATTAGTTTCTTAGGAAACAAAAAGTACAAAAATTTAAATTCAACAGTAGGCGCGCTGACAACAATAGGAACATGTTAAAATACTCCTACCATTTTTATATTTAACTCTTTTTCAATAATTAATTTATAATTTAACTAGCTTTTTTTGATCATAGATCCCAAAAAAAAAGAAAAAAAAATTATGAGGTTAAAGGTTGAAACAATGAAACATGTAAAATTAATATTGTTTTATATAATATTAGCAAGAAGAATAAAGTGATATAACTCTTTAATGAGTTACGTCTAAGAAAATAATGTATAGTTGTAACTAGTCGTTTCTTCAATCATTTCTATGTGCTTAAATTTTTATTTTTTCACTGCAAAAGGTTTGTAATTTCTTGACAGGATAACAAGTTATATATGTGTTTTTTACTGTCGATTATTATTGTACATTTCATAGCTGCAAAAATTTATTTCCTCAGGGTATTGTTCAACTTCAAAGTAAACATGTTGTAAGATGTGTTTTTGCAATGGATCCACGATAAATTAGGAAAAAAGTTGCATATGTAGACCCAAAACATTGACAAAAAAAAAATGTAGACCCAAAACAAGATGTGTTTTAATTTGTTTTATCATGTAGCTATATATGATCCGTATCTAATAAACATAACCCACGATGCCATTGATTTTAGATCTTGATTTTGTTGATACGTTCACATAACTTGTGATATAGTATCTCATGGATAAACCCCAATAACAAAAAAAAAAACATATCCCATGGGAGGCTCGCTTAGTAATCATCACTTACAAAAAGACAAAGATATTCACAAGTTTATTACAAAAATCAAGAAAGAGTTTCTTCCTTTAAGAGATAAAGAAGAAATGAACCAAAAAATATGACTTATAGAGAAAATAACTATAATGATGCCAACAAAAAGAAAAATAAGAAGAGAAAATAGCTATAATAATAATAATAATGTTTAGAAAGCTAAACAACAGGGATTAGAACAAAGATTTTTACAATTGCAAAAACAACAAGAACAAAGTCGTACCTTGGGACATCTAAAACAAGATGACCATCTGATCTTGCAGTTGCAGTTGCAGCATGAACTCTTCTTTTTACTCAGACACGACGGTCGGGCGCAACTGCAACTGCGGAAACATTTGGGAATGCAGCAAGACAAGTCCGGACAAGAACAACAGCAACCTCGGAAGCATGAACAGCTTGGACAACCTGGGCAGCTTGGTCTTGGGCAACAACAAATGCTTGAGGAGCACGATCCGTCACAGCATTTGGACCCAATGCAGCTGCAAGATGTACAGCTACAGCACTTGGGCTTCTTCAGATGGCACGAACACTTGGATTGGCAGCAACAGCAGAAACTCACCATGCTAAAACACGGGCCACTGCATCGAGTTATTAGTTAATCAGATCACATTGTTAGGACAAGATTTACTCATTTGTCATTCTATCCATCTAAGATCAAGCATTACCAAAAAACAGTTCTTACTATTTGATGCCTTATTCAGATTTTATATAAGATGTTGAAAATATAATATTTCTAAAATTAAAGCACCCTAAAATTCTTACCAGAGCCACTTCCAGAAGCGGCAGGATCTTCGACTTTTTCGTTGTCTGTCCGTATGAGAAAAAAAAAAACAACACAACGGAATTGTAAGAGCAGGCAAAGTAAGAGAAAAGTGAAGTCACTGAGTGAACTAGAAATATAACGCTTACGCAGGGATCATTGGGTCAGAATTTGCAACTACAAAATCAGAGACCCTGCCACAATAAAAACATTTTTATTTATCAAATAAACCAAACCGTAATAAAAACTGATACAATGTTTGAAAAAACAGAGAGGTCATCTCACTCTTTGCAGCATCTAGAAGCTGGTTGTACTCCTTCTACGAATTTAATTTCCCCCTGCTCCATGAGGCCATTCGAAATATTAATTAAGAAATTAACTTCATTCATTAATCAACTAACCCAAAGCTAATTGTTACTATTTGCTTGTGAAATATGAGAAAAGCTGATTACACAAGAAGACACTGATGGGACAAACACACAAGAGAAACTAAAACATAGTGTAACAAAAACTTATTTAATTTCCCAAAAATATGCCATTATAGAGAGTAAAACATAAGGTAACGGGGAAAGCAACGTGAAGAAAAAGGTGAACAAGAATTGGGTCCTTTCAAACGCAGATAGCAAATAAAGACAAAAACTTTCACAAAAATTGATTGATATGGAAAAGCAAAACAAAACAAAATCGAAGCTAACCAAATTCATTATATATTTTTAAAGATCTATACTCAGCTTTCCCTACTTTGGCTCTCTTCTAATGCCCTCTCTTTTTTTCTTTTCTTCTTTTTCTTTATCATTTTCCTTTAAATACTCTCTTTGACTAAGCACTCACTTTCATAGTACACATGCACGAACACATTACGCCTCTCACTGATGCAAACAGCAACAGAGTAAATGGGCGTCTTATCAATCACTTGACACCACACGATGATCACATTTTTTTTTTAACTTTTAACATTTACATTTACATTTACTTTTGACAATATTTGATAACAAAACAAATCCTGATTAAATGAGGATTAGAATAGAAGTTAGTTGAAAAAGCTTAGGAACTTAATTAGTTTAGTTTTGTAATCAATAGATCCGTTGAGACTCCCTCAACTAACACAAGTTTTAAATGATTCAAATTAATTAAACGACAAAAACAAAAAGAAAATGATTCAAATTAATGTTCAATTTAAAAACATGCATATACTAGTATCATATGGAGTAGTACGAGTTTGAAATTAATTAGATATAAATGTGTCTGATGACAGAAATTAAATTACTCTTTTTGAGAGCATCTAAGAGAATAAAGAAAAAATTAAATGTCTTGGTTTCTACTTTCTATAATTGCTGTCAAACATAACACAATGGTCCAGAATCCAAACCAACCTGGATATAGTAGGAACCAAGTTTTTATTTAACAAAATCGATACCCTCTTTTCTCACAACAACAAAATAAATAAAAATCAAATTGTGTACTTAGATTACTTACACAAGAAAAGTTTTACTAAAAAATAATTCATATTCTAATAAAAAACCAACACTAGTATCAAACTATCAATTAGTATAAAAAGAGACTAATAAAAAACAAAATGAGTAATGAAATTCAAAATATTCGGACACTTCCTCAGAGTAATCAAAATGACAGATTAAACAAATAATAGTATATGAAAAGGACTGTTTTTTTAAAATAAAAATATAATAATAATAATAATTTTAAGTACTTTTTTTTTCTAATTTAAAGAACTTGCCTCGAGAAAACCAATCTCTCTCTCGAGCATCTGAACTCTCGCCGCCTCTCTGCGTTTCCCGTACAAATCTGGATACTCCGGCGGAGACTTAGGACGAGGCGGCGGTAGTGACGAAGGAGCAAAAGGAGACGAACCCACTTCACCACCAGCACCACCATGGCCAGCTCCTCCTCCTCCTCCACCACCGCCAGAAGGAGCAGACATTTTGAGAGAGAAGTGGTTTGTTTGAGAGTCTTTAGATAGAAACATGCAGTATTGTAACTTAAGAGAAAAGTGAACAAAAAAGTGTCAAGAGGAAGAAAGAAGAAGAAGCGGCGAGTGAGTGAGTGAGTGAGAAAAACAATGCAAAGGAGAGAGAGAGAGAGAGAGAGAGAGAGAGAGATTAGTAAAAAGAGTATAGAGTATAGTAGAAGAAGAAGTAGTAGAGAGGGAAAGAGGGGAACGGGTGGGTGGCAGAGGCAGTAATAATAGCATCTGACAAGGATTATTACTTACCTTCCTCTGCCCCTTTTAAGGCTCCGTGTCTCTCTTCCTTGTTTTTTCTTTTATACAACTTTTATTATTTTACTAGTTTTATAACCACATTTTATCGACGACGACCATATAACAAAAGACTTCTTGTTTCTAATAGTTCATTTCCTACGTCTTATTAAAGAAATCTTCAACTTTGTGTTATTCAAATTATGTTGGTTTCATACATTTATATCAATATAGTTTATAGAGTGAACGACCCTTTATTTAATTAACATTACAGCCGAGTATGAGAAGAGGGGCTTTAATATTTCGGATTGTACATGAAAAATAAAGAGAAGTTGAAGATGATAAATGACATATTTCGTTTGTAGTGTTTTACCAAATGGTCCTTTCACTATAGTACTCTATTTCTCAACTAATTAAATGGTTGGTTATTTTAATTCTAATCTAAGTATGATTAGACGACCAAAAGATCAAATAAAATTTTGGTTATCTCACAAAAAAAAAAGGGAAGAGGAAGAAAAAGAGTTCTTACTTCACATTGATACCAAAAGTAAGAAAGAAAAAGAGTTCTTTAAAATGAAAAAGAAGAAGAAGTAAAGCTTTATAATTAAGCCTCTGTCAGCTTGTGGCATTGCGAGACTTATTCTAATAATGTTCGTATCTTGCTCATTTTAGCTTTAGAAATGCCCACTCACAGTCACACCACTAACTGATTTATCACGTTGCCGATTATTTAAGTCTTAAGCTTTTCTATAACCAAAGAAAAACAATGTCTTAAGCTTTTGAAGACTTTTGTCACAAATATAGATACTATAGCATCTTTGTAATTAACCTTTTGAAGTCTTTTGTCACAAATTTGGACACTAAGCATCTTCTTTATCAAGTATATCACTACAATGGACACTATATAATTAGCATCTTTATCTAGTGTGTCACTACACAAGTGTTGAAGTGTACATCAATATATAAGGATTAAGAGAGGTCAAGTATAGTATATATAAGTAGAACGCACGTGTGTGTAGATGTGATGGGTGCGAGAAGCAGCCATACAGTGGATCCAGTGGTGAGTCGGAGATACTCATCGGAATCAGAGGCGGTGCTGGTGGTGCGGCGTCGACCGTCTATGGTGAACGGAGGAGGATTCGTAGTGAGTAATAACAAACAACAGGTAGTGTTTAGAGTTGATGGGTGTGGAGTTCTTGGAACCAAAGGCAAGCTTCTCTTAACAAATGGTGACGGTGAAAATTTGCTTCTCATCCGCAAAATGGTAATTATGATTTTTTAGTTTTGATTTCAGTGAAACGGGTGTGTAATGTTAAAACTGATTTTAGTATACGATTTTGATATCAGGGAGGAATAGTGCAGGCACTGAACATGGTACACAAGAAATGGGAAGGTTTTGGATATGATAAAGAAGGCACAGAGAGGTTGGTTTTCACATTGAAGGATCCAAAAGATTCATGTCTGGTTCATAACAACAACAGTTCTTCAATCATAATTTTGGTTCACGGTAAACCGAAGATGTTATCAACTCACAAGAGCTACGTGGAGATCAAAGGCTCTTTCACAGAGAGAGATTGTAACATCATGAATTCAGAAGGCAGAGCCATAGCTAAGGTAATTAAACATTACTGTATTCTCTTACTTAACTAGTTTAACTTTAATCTAACGTGGTTGATGTATGTGGTGGCAACCTCCAAATTTCAAAGTTTCTGACAAAATTGGGATAGCAAAAGTCGTCGACATAATGGTAATAATAATTGAATTTGAAGGGAGACAATAGTAATGATAATAAAAAAATTGAAGCAGGTAAGAGCAGATAAAGAGATAGAGGAGGAAATGGTGGGGAACAAGACGACGGATCTGTATCATGTAATAGTCAAACCAAACGTTGATCAAGCTTTCATCATCGGTCTCATCGCCGTACTCGACTATATCCATGGCGAATCCACCATCTGTTAATATATCTGTTTTTATATGTTTAAACTTTAAACCATAGTGTTGGGAACTGTTAACTGTTTGCTTTGGATAATAACATTGCTTAATCATGAGATTTAAACCATTTCAATTCGCAATTAACTAATCATACAGAAATAAACAACACAACAAATTGTAATCAGAATTACAAACATCAACCACACTTTTTTTTTTTTTTTTGTCGAGATTTTTTCCCGATTTTTCTCATCAATCAAGCACAGGGACATGGATCATCGGTGGCGGCGTCAGAACCGCCGTCATCAGATCTAAAAACGGCGTATCCGACGGTTAATCCGACGACAATCGCGATGAAAACGCCTCCGTTAAAAGACATAGCAGCAAGCATAAGCAAGTAACCGATCGCAGCGTTGACGCCGAAAAGAAGAATCGAAGCGGCTTTAGCGGCGGATCTGGTACCGGATTTGGGGATGAGAGGAGCGGATACGCCGGAGGAAGAGCGATTCGGCGGAGGACGACGGGATGAGGAGGAGGAAAGGGATATGAATTGAACGCGGCGATTCTCGAGGTATTGGTAAAAGGCGGAGAAGACGAAGCAAGCGATCAAAGTGAGGATGTAACTTAGCCATGAGTCTGTTTTCCAGAAATTGAAGAGAATCGTGGCTTTGATTCCCCAGTAGAAGGTCATGTGCATCATCTTCGCGAGCTTTTGATTTTGATCTGATTTTAGCAGCTTTTGATTTCGATCGTCTGAGTCTGTGAGAGAAGATGGAGATGAACTATGATATTTGGATTTGGTGACTTTGTTTCGAAGATACGTTTCGTTGTGGGCTCATATTATAGCCCAGTGGGCTTTACAACAACAATAACCGCCGTTTAAAAGTCAAAGGTCATAGTGGCATTTTCGTAGATAATCGTGATAGAAGGGGTATTTTAATAACTCCCAGGAGATTGAAAAGCTTCGATTTTTCAGGTGGAAGCTGTATTAGTCTCTGGTAGTACCAAATCCTCGATACGATGAGGAAGCGTAATCCAAAGGCGTCAGATTTGTCAGAGCCATCTTCTTCTCCTAGTCGACAAGAGCCCGATGTTGTTTATGATAACGATGCTCTCGATAAGGAAGTGCAGGCTGATGTTCAAAGATCCGGGAAAGTTTGGTTTTCAGTGTTGATTTTGGTCACATACTTCTCTTGGGCTGTTTACAGTTATCAGTATGGGAATCTACCTAAACCTTTAACAGCAAAACAAGCTGGTAAAAGGGGTTTCTCTGAAATTGCGGCAATGAAACATGTTAAGGCTTTGACTCAGTTTGGTCCTCATCCTGTTTCTTCTGATGCTCTTGTCCATGCCCTTGAGGTTTGTCTTTTTTTTTTTTTTTTTAGGGGTGTTTTGTGTTTTCTTAATTTGGGTGTATTCAGAGTTTGTTATATGTTTGTCTTTGCAGTATGTATTGGGAGAAGTTGAGAAAGTTAAAGAAACTGCTCATTGGGAGGTTGATGTGAATGTTGATTTCTTTGAATCTAAATCTGGTGTAAATCGTCTGGTTGGTGGTCATTTTAAGGGCAAGTCACTTGTGTATTCAGATATAAGTCACATTGTACTAAGAATCTTGCCAAAATATGAATCAGACGCAGGGGACAATGCTATTCTGGTCTCTTCTCACATTGATACTGTCTTTACAACGTATGTTGCTTCATCTCTCATCCATTGATTTTGGATTCTTGTTCCTATTTTCATCACGGTATTGAAGTTTGTGTGTGTGTTTTTTATTTTCGTTTGTGATTGTATGAAGTGGTGGGGCTGGAGATTGTAGTTCATGTGTAGCTGTAATGCTGGAACTAGCTCGATCTGTTTCTCAGTCGGCTCATGGGTTCAAGAATTCTATTATCTTCTTGTTTAATACTGGAGAGGAAGAAGGTCTTAATGGCGCTCATAGCTTTATAACTCAGGTAAATATGATACACTATCCTTAATGGCTTTGATTTTTATGTATTTTCTCTCTCTCTTACTTTGACTTTGTCGAGTTAATCTGATTAGATCTCTTTATTCCTGAACTTTTGGTTTCTGGCTCACATTGTACTTTATTGATGCAGCATCCATGGAGTTTCACAATACGTTTAGCTATTGATTTAGAAGCCATGGGTGCGGGTGGAAAGTCCAGTGTTTTTCAGGTATAATCTTATGCACTACCTCTCGTTCCTGACCATTCTTTAAGAAGTACAATTTGAAAAAAAAGTGGTGACTTCATGTGAAGGGTTTTGGTAATTCTTACTTAATTTTGGCAACGGTCCTGATTAGTTAGTGATTAATTTTTCTGGAAGTTAAATTGTTGTGTTGGAATTTCTTGCTATTGTTTGCTCCTTGTACCTGAAAGAGGATTGGGTTTCTGGTTTTCAAATTGCGTCTCTTTATCTCCAAGTTTGAATACCGACCTTTTGATTGTTGGAAATATCTTCCGGTGTAGGCTGGCCCGAGTCCGTGGGCTATTGAAAACTTTGCTTTAGCTGCGAAATATCCATCTGGTCAGATTATTGGACAGGTATGGACTTTTCAACTGATGTTTCTTTCCCTCTTTACTGGTACATATATGCATTTATATGTCACTGCTTTACTATGGCAGGATCTGTTCACTTCTGGAGTCATAAAATCTGCGACTGATTTCCAAGTATACAAGGAGGTTGCTGGTCTCTCAGGATTGGACTTTGCTTTTGCAGATAATACTGCTGTATACCACACTAAGGTATTTCCTTTTTTTTTGTAACATGTTGTTCTTCTTGTTTTGATCCTTTTTTTTTGTAACATGTAATATGTTGCTACTTTTGTTGCAGAATGATAAGATAGAACTAATAAAACCAGGATCGCTCCAGCATCTTGGGGAAAATACGCTTGCTTTCCTCCTTCGGGTTGCTTCATCTTCTGATCTTTCAAAGGATAAGACTCTTCAGGAAGAGGAGAAAGCCAACCCGGACTCAGCGGTCTATTTTGACGTTTTGGTAATCTCAGAACCAACTATTCTGTTGTTATTATCTATTAAGATATGTACTTAGATAGCTTTTCCTTTACCATGTCCTAATGTCTTTCCTTTATTCTTATGTCAACTTTTAGGGGAAGTATATGATTGTATACCGGCAAAGTTTTGCGACAATGCTATATGTTTCAGTGATCATGCAATCGATTCTTATATGGGTTCTGTCTTTGTTCATGGGTGGTTATCCGGCTGTTGTGTCGCTGATTTTGTCGTGTTTGAGTATTATCCTCTCATGGATATTCTCAGTAGCTTTCTCGGTAGCTGTTGCATTCATATTGCCCTGGATTTCTTCATCACCTGTGCCGTATGCTTCAAACCCTTGGATGGTAGTTGGATTGTTTGTGTCGCCTGCAGTTTTGGGGTCAATAAGTGGTCAGCATGTGGCCTTTATTTTCCTTCGGAAGAAATCATCAAACCGAAATTCGAACAAATTGCAAGTCTCGCCAAGACTACGAGATAATTTGGCCAGGCTGGAGGCTGAGAGATGGCTGTTTAAAGCTGGTTTTATACAGTGGCTTGTTCTTCTGGCCATCGGAACCTATTATAAACTTGGATCAACTTACCTCGCTCTGGTTTGGCTAGTTCCACCTGCATTTGCATGTAAGCCAATATTTGCTAGTTTTGTTTTTATATAATGAGGGATGTTATTATCATTGCAGGCTAACCACATCCATTAAGAGACATTGAAATAGTGTTTCCCTTTTAGGGCTCTCCTAAGTTTAACTTAATCAAATCTAATGGTTGTCCAGATGGATTGCTCGAGGCGACTTTATCTCCAATCCGATTGCCAAAGCCCCTTAAACTTGCAACTCTCTTTATCAGCCTGGTGGTACCAATTTTGGTTTCATCTGGCAGTTTTATCCAGTTGACGGGTACAATGATCGGTATGCTCATTCGATTTGAAAGGTAAACTGATAGGCTCTACAACGTGAGATTCTTGATACATATGCATGAACAATAAATACTGTACATATAGGTCAGAAGGTAAACAGATTAGGAGTCTTTTTGAATTTGTGTGTTTTGGGAGCCAAAGAATTTGGGAGATATTAGGAACTTCAAAACAAACCATAACATTTTTTGGTTTCCCTTGGTCATCGATTCACCTTAATTGGTTCTTCCTCCTTTTAGAAATTAAGAGAGTTCTGCTTTCTGTTCCTATCATAAACAGGCTAAAATTCTCTTGTCTAAACTTAGATAGTGAAATCAGATGTTCCCATTATGTTGGAATACCATTGAAAGAAATCCTAATTAGTTTTTAGTTTGCAGCTGCCATGTCTTAGTAAATATGACAACTAAAGTTAAATTCAGAATGCGGTTGCTGCAATGAGAATTTATGGTTCTGTAAATCTCTTTCTTCTTTAGCTTCAACAGACCTTATATTGTAGCTGTTGTTTTGGGTATTTGGTGTGTAGTACCCCAGGCGGAACTCCAGAATGGCTAGGCAATG
This sequence comes from Camelina sativa, assembly GCF_030686135.1. Taxonomy (NCBI): domain Eukaryota; kingdom Viridiplantae; phylum Streptophyta; class Magnoliopsida; order Brassicales; family Brassicaceae; genus Camelina; species Camelina sativa. The sequence continues at coordinate 8,512,370 of NC_141892.1, forward strand.
CATTGATCGCTGTTGTAATTGCTACTTTATTAAGTCTGACTATGGTGTACCTGCTGTCCTATATTCATCTCTCTGGTAATGGTCTACTTTGTTTTGGAACTTGTCACAATAATTACGAAGTTTTGGTTGATTAAGAATCATAATACTTGACAAACTTATGGTCTTCAGGTGCAAAAACGTTGCTTGTCACTGCATTATGCATTTCCACTGCCCTCTCTCTGTCCCTTGTAGCTTCTGGTGTTTTTCCTGCATTTACTGAGGATACTGCCAGAGCAGTAAATGTAAATCCCTTTGATTCTTGTTTCAGTGGCAGTTCTTTAATTATTTTGTGTTGCTACTTGTAAGTTATTCAAACACTATGCGACTCAGCCTTTTGATATATGGTTGCACACATGTAGGTTGTACATGTTGTGGATACAAGCGGGCAAGATCAAGTGGCTTTCATATCGCTATTCTCAAACACTCCTGGAAACCTAAACATGGAAGCAGAGCAGATCAAAGAAGGGTTCAAATGTGGCAGAGAGAATAAGATTGATTTTGTCAGTTTTGAAGCCAAATACAGTTGTGTGACCAAGAAGGACGCCGAGGTTGGATGGGACAAGCACAATATTCCAGTCCTTCGTGTCATAAACGACAAGGAGAGGGACGAGGGAAGAGTTACAGCGATTTCAATGGACACAGGAGGCTCTTCGCGCTGGACACTTCGCATTGACATGGAGGAAATAGAAGACTTTACAATGCAAGTGAGTGAGGATGAAGAGTTAATGATAGCACGAGGCGAGAAAAGCAGCAATGAACAAGGATGGCATCAAATTCAATTCGCAGGTGGGAAAAAGGCGCCAACAAGCTTTGTTCTCAAACTTTACAAAAAGGAAGAAGTATCTGATGAGAAGAAGAAGCAAAGACCTCTCTTGAAGCTCAGAACTGACTTCAACCGTCTCACTCCACAAGTCCAGAGGGTTCTAGAAAGACTTCCTCCATTTTGCTCAATGTTTGGAAAATCCACTTCTCCCTTTACTCTCGCCTTTCTTGCTTCTCTTCCTTGCACCAAATAACACTTCCCACTCACTTGGCTAACGCATTTTCTAATAAATATTTTGTGTTTACTTCAAAAGCACGAGTGAAAAGTCCCTGAAGATCACCAAATATTTGAAACTCACAGTTGAATCCGATAAATATACCTCAAATCCAGCAAATTTCGAGACCCTGCAAAATGGATTTGTTCTTTCACTACTAGCATTCGAGTTACTACAAGAATAGTTTGTCGTCAAATCCTACAGTTTGATCGTTACATAATTAAAAATGAAGGGTAGTAATACTTTATGAACACACACGGTAGGTACAAATCTTGGTGGGTATACTCAAAAGATATTCGTGAAAGGGGCTCGAGATATTTTGAACCCAAGCAACAAAAAGTGACCAGAAAAAAAGATTAAGAGAATAAACAAAAAAACATGGATTGTCTTTATATTAAGAAAAAAAAAAACAATTAAGAAACAAATAGAGAACAAAATGCCAAGTTAGAGTGCATATGACAAGTGGGCAACAAAGTGAAGAGGAAGGAAGGACCCATTACGCCACACAAATAGGGAAGTGATGTGAAAACATAACAAATGAACATTTGTGTCTCCTTATCATACCAAAGCTGGAAATTTCCGCATGTGCCATGCATTCATACATATATGTTTACACATTCATCTATACTTTTCTAACTGGATCTAACAGACTAGATATTAGGCTAAATCTTTGGGCTAACCGGTGAAGCGGATGGCATACAATACTGCAATGCAATATATATGGTAGTGATATACTAAAAATGGTTTGTGATGTATTGATCAACTGTCTACTGAATGATCTTGTGGTTTGTATTTGTTTTCTTTTTCTTATCACCAACGCGCATATTTCCACGCTCAAATGCATATAGTGAGACATCTATAACAGAAGTACAAAACTACACAATCGCTGAATATTAAACTAGGTATTATACGTATTACTGTATTAGTAGATTCCTCAGTAGTATTAGTTTAATTCACAATTTGTTTTAGCGTAAAGCTCATCTTAAAAAATACTAATAAGTTATATACTTATACGGTTTTAGAGCTCTACGAATATCTTAGGGTGTCCACGTTTTACTATAAAGTAAATAAATTCAAATCTTATACGAAAAATATAAATTGTAATATTGTATAAATCATTATGCACTCTTAATTAGAGTTTTTAGCATAACAATGCAAGGATAAAGTCATAAAATTGAAAAACCACTGTCATTAACTCATTTTGTTTGTTTTGTTTGTTTGTTTATTTTTTTTTTCTGAATTGTGTGCGTGTATATGCACTCCATCTATTGATTATGTATCAAAATTATTTTTTGGGTTTTTAAGATCATATGTATTTTCTCGGTTAGGCAAAATATAAGTGGCAAGCCATGATTAATGATGCATCTAAACAACAACAAAATGTAGTGAACTTCTCTTTCAGAGTTCACAACCATTACATAAGTCGCTTCAGTTTCCATATATCATTGAACCACGCTACTTCGTTTTTCTTCCCTCCTTCGCTTTTTTTGGGTGTTATATATGTTGCATCAGTTTTTAAATCAGATGACATTACCAAGTCGGATGACTCGGATCAACTTTATTACCCTTAAAAAAAAATGTCAGATCAACTAGTCAAACTCAATCGGATCAAATGGGACATATTATATTCACCTATAGCTTCGACAGTTCAGATATGTAATCACAAGAAAAATCTTTACTATGATTAAGCAAAAGGATAGTTTCTTGTTTTTTTTAACCTCGGTAAGATTATGATCTTAAACTAGCATTGTCTCATCACCACTAACTACATCAACATTCGTAAACAAAAAACTCTATCATGAATATAATACAACACAATTACTTCAACAATCTAAACTAACATAATACTGAATTTTTATTTTTTCGAAACTGATGAGCTTTGCTCATATTTTACAACATTTTTATTAACTCACTTATGAAGAAAGGTTGACGTCATAGGAAATTTTAAATCCTCGGATTCCAACCCTTTCCTCTCCTTCTAAAATGTAATTAAATACAAATAATCTTAAGACAAAAAAATACGAAACTAATCAATCACGTAGAGAGAGACGGGAAACAACTCCCAGATCGGAGAAGCGACCGTCGTGACGCAACACCATCGATCCCAGGCAAAGCACTGCTCGAGCTCGTCCTCGTGGTTGTTCTCTGAGGAGAACCGTCGAGGCTCCGACGCAAGATCCTACCAATGACCGAGATCGGATCTTGCTCCTCGTCGGGGCTCCAAGAACGGAAACGGTGGCAAAACGTCGTGTGACGACGGAGAGCTTCCTCGACGGAGATACGAGTGGAAGATCGAACCACCTCGTCTTTGACCGCCTCAGCGCAAAGCCCACAAAGCCAGTGTCCCTTGTGACGTTCTTTGACACGGTGGATGTAAGCAGGTGTACACTCCTCAGCGAAACCGCACGTGTCGCACGTGACAGACTCCACCGCCGACAGAGAAGACGACGACAGCTTAGTGTTAGTATCGGTGGCTGATGATGATGACATGGTTTGTTTGTGGAGAGACTTAGTAAAAAAATTATATATTACGACGAGTTCTCTCTCTAGCTAGCTTTAAGGTTATAAAATCTCATATACAGAGAGATACACAGGTGGTCTTTATTGGACGTATATATAGATTATACATACATGGTCATGTCTGTTATTTTATTTTATTTTTATTTTTGTTTGAGGAAAAAAATATTAATAATGTGTGTATGTTAAATAATGTGAGGGTGGAGGAGGATTTGGCTTCATGTGAGTGAGATAATGTGGCGAGAAACTTTTTGTTTGTATCTTCAAATTATGCATGTGGGTGTGGATGGCTAATTATTGAATTTTGTTTTTGAGTATAAGTTGATGAATTCATTTTATAATTATGCAAATCTTGCCGTTCAAGATATTCATATTTCCCCCCTCTTGAATTATAGTAATCTTGTATATCGAACAATATATTTCGAATACAGATTCAAATCTGTTAACTTTGTGAGATTAGTTAAGTCTATATAAACATTTTGAGTTTTGTCGGTCCAGACTAGAGATTAATATATCAGTCTTCTACTGTGATTATACATTGACGATTGCAATAGCAAAAACTAAAATTTATACTGATCTCAATATTAGTTAGAGATGCGCCAGGATCGCTCGAATGTAGAAGAAAACTCCATATACTGGCCATAACTTATAGTCTCGAATCTAGGTTCAATCTCTCTTTTTTTTAGTGTGTGCGTGGGGTTAGCTATGAGATAAATTACAAAAGAAAATTAACGGAGGGAATTGGACCAGTTGGTCTTTACATGGCTTATGGCTGAAAGACAGAGACAGTAAGAATATAAGAATATTAAAGAAAAGTCGTTATATTTGAGGTGGGAAAAATAATAAGAATGAGCAAATAGTGCAACTTGTTGTGGCAACAGGTGCATGATGATTTATAAACTAGTTAGAGAGTGTAGGACTTTTATTGTTAGGCGAAGAGGTAGCTTTATGAGTTGAAGAGTGGAATTTGTTACTTGCTAATATTTGCTAATGAATTTACTTACTTCAACAGTGATCGTATGATAGCAAGTATGATAGCAAATTAGCAATAGATGGTTGCTTGAAAGTTGAAACCATAGATATATAGAGAAATGTGGACCTGAAATTGAGGTTATCCAATCAATGGTTCGATGTGAATGTTAATGGATTAAAAAAAAAAGAGTTGTGGTTACATGGAAAAAGAGGTGGTCCATAGTTGAGAAGGTACCTAGTCTTTGAAGCAATACTCCATTGGTGAGGTATAAATGTCTTTGGTTAAAACTGAAAAGTTGAAAATCCCATTGACAGTAAACTAAGCAAGATCCATATAAACCCTAGTGAGGGCTGTATGAGATTATTGCCCCTCAAAAGATCTGTTGATGAAAAATCGATCTAATAATGGGAGACATCAATAGATTTAAGGAGGCTAGTAATAATTAAGATCTTGATTTCCTTGCGCTTATGTGGGCGTTTACACATATATAGTGCATTTTTCTTAATAAACCCAAAATATTAACTAATATTCTAAGCAAAATTATTTTGTTTACATAATTTTGTTTGTATTTTAAGAAAAATGTTGTACAGTCATGTTTTGTAAATTTCAAAATGTTAATCTTTAAGCCTTTAACTACGTAAATGTAAAACTCAAATTTCATGCGAACAATAGAAGCCTAAGGGCATGTCCATGAGACATATTTTACATAGGGTCTGAGAAAAAAAAAATGAAAAAAAGTTGGAGAGATGAAAAAGAGTGTCTAAGAGCAATCAAGACACTGAATCTACAGGTGTCATCAACTCAGGTGTCATCAACTGACTGGCTGGGTAAATAAAAAATAAATAAATAATATTATTATTTAATATTTTTGACATCCAAATGGCAGTATCATCGATGAAATTGCTCTAATTAGTCTTACTATGGTGGTTAGTGTGGGAAGAATCTAGAAGACCACTATGCTTTAAGAATCTAGAATACCCCTATGCATTTCAAAACAGTAAGCCATATAGACATATTGTACTATATACTACGTGATTCTGTAGAAATTTGATTTCCACAATGAATTTGTTTATGGGGGAGAACAAATTCGGTAAAGTAAACCCTCTAGAAAATCAATCTAAGCTTTGATTGTTAGAAGAAACGGAATTGATCTTTTAAGAACTAGGGTTTCTATCGCTAAGAACAAGAAGAGAATTCAATAATTGTATTCAATGATGGATGACTTACAATGGAGAAGTCTTTCCCCCTTTATACATATTCATAAATCGCACAATATATTAACTTTCCTTATCAGACGAACTGAAATAAGGAAAGTTACTCTATCTCTTAGATCGGCCGCCGGGCGAAGTGGAAGTCGGTTCTTCATCCTCGAGGCTGGGCTTCTTCTATCCGAAGTGGGCTTAAATGACCTAACTGAGTAATTAACCGGATTCCCAGTTAAATAACCAAATTGTCTTTCTGGTTTAGTTCGGTATGTCGGGGGTGCTAAATCCCGCACCAACAATTAGTCCCCCCCCAGTTCTAAATATTTGGAATTCAATTTGAATATTTTGAACTATGGAAAAGAGAATATCCGATCTAGACCATAAAGAATCATTTGATTTTACCCGGGATTCCCGCGCCACTTCAACGTGAACCGTCCGGATGACACGTGTCGTTTGCGTCACATCTGCTAGGTCGGAAGTCGAAGAGCCGTGTAGGTCATAATGACTCTTCGTAGGGTTGCCGCCCATTCGACTCTATAAATACGCCTCCTCCCTTCGTCATTTCTCATTTTCTGCCAACAGTGAAAGGTAATCTGCTCCGAACTCTCTTCTTTTTAATTATTTATCTCCATTTTTCCTCCGCACTCTCCGAACTCACATCATGGCGGGCACTTCGGATCCCTCTTTTTCGCCGGAAAGCGAAAACGGGCAATTAATTCGTCGCACCTCCAGACGCGTTGCGCAGATAGGAGAATCCAGTAGATCGGGCTCCGAAATCCCATCTCTTCTAACTCGCTGCTCAGCTGGAGCTTCATCATCACAGACTCCTCTACCAGTTCGTCATGAAGACGGGAGTGACAAACTGACTCAAGATGTGTTGTCGCAAGAAGAAGACCGATTCGCGCCTTTAGGAATCTCAATCGAAGATATCAATCCTTTGTTAGACCATAAAGGACGAATTGGAGGCGATAAGAGTTTGAGTTCGATCAAAACCGTGAACGACATGCTAAACTCATGCGGTCTATTTAACAACAACGTCACAATTCTGATTCCTCGAGCCGACCAGCGCCCCTGGAACCCGCTGGAAGGGTACATATGCTTGTACGAGGGTTATTTTACTGAATGTAGCCTCCTATTCCCAATCCCAGCATTGATATCACTCTACGCCCAAAGACGCATGATAGCGATCTGCCAATTTGTCCCTGGAGCCATTTGTAACTTCATGGCTGCCCTTACCATAGCAGCCGAAGTCGGAGTTAACATTGGAGTTCAATGCTTTGAGCAACTATCCAACTTCAAGTCATCAAAGAGTCCGCATCGCTGGGAAGTGAATATGAGACCGGCGCACAATTTCCTTGCTGGTCAAAGAGTTTCCAAATTCAAGAAGTGGGTGAACCACTACATTTATGTCCGCGTCGATCAGTACTCTCTCGTTAATCCATTGGGTTTCCATCAGAGAGTGTGGAATGAAAATCCTGGTAGATTTTATATTTCCAGTACGTTCTAATTGACTTCAGCACCTCTGACCAATTTTAACTTTTTCATGTCTTGCTTCCAGATCGTCCATTTTGCGCAACACGTCTAGCTCTGGACTATCACCCTGTCAGGAACGCTCTACTATCCGGGAACAATCGTCGGTGGGAATTTATTACCCGTATCCATGTTGAAACAGCGATGGGCAAACCCAAGACAACATTCCCAAGTTTCGCGAGTTCGCTGGGACGAACTGCGGAGCCAGCCGGGTCACGTGTCGTTGAATCTGACAGTCTCCAGGTCGTTCGCCGAGAAACCCAGGCTGCCGATATCAATCCTCCCCAGGACCGGTCTGATGTTGATCCTGTTCAGGATCGGACCGTCGTCGATCACACTCGGGCTTCCAAAGAAGACGTCAACACGATCGATGTTGCGAAAGGCGATACCCCTCCCCTAGCTTTAGGGAATGCCGACCCTCCGAACGATGAAGAAGATGTTCCTCAGCTCGGAGCTGGACCAAAAAGAAAGAAGAGGAAACACAAAAAGAAGGCGCCGCAGCCAGCAAACCGCAAACGCTCAGCAGAAGACGCCGGACTGGAATCTGCCGACCGATTCCGTCTGGCAAGAGAAAATGACAAAACGGATCGGTTTGTCTTTGAGTATTTCGGTGATACCCCTTTGGTCACAAGTCATGATGCTTCAGGCGAACTTTTCCGAACCTTGAAGATCTCCAGTTGAATTCTTCCGTCAGTGGACGAACTGGAGTTCCAACAAGCGTTCCTTGACGTCACCGAATCCCACTTAATGGTTAGCCTTATCATTTTCTTTAACTTGTTCAAACTTTGTGCGGGCAAGACTGACGTATGTTCTTTGAATTCACAGACTGCCGCCAGGATGAATACGCTGACTCAATTGTATGATAAGCGAGTCAAAAGCGATAAAAAGTCTTGATTCGAGCTTGAAAAGGTGAAGGAATGCGCGGAACAAATCCGAGTTGCCAGCAAAGCTAAGGACGAGAGGATCAAGGAGCTTGAAGCTCTTCTCGCTGAAAAGGAAGGTATCATCGCCAAATCCGAACTGAGGATTGGAGAACTGAATTCCCGAGCGCTTATTCTCGAAGAAGAGAAATCCGAACTGCAGGGAGCATGCAACGAGTTGAAAATCAAACTCGACTTTGAAGTTAAAAGACTTCGGCGGGATCGTTTGGAGAAGGTGGAGCGAACAGCGAAGAAAGCGCAGACTCGATTGAAAAAGGTCAAGGCTTATTTAGTCGAACAAGAGAAGATTCGCCCCTTGGAAGAGCTTTTAAACCAAGCTACCGGAGTGCAGGAAACTGTGCAATATCTGATCGAGAAGGGGCCGTTATTCCTGAGGAGCGAATCGCGGAGATTGATAAGAACAAGGCCAAAGCCGAGGAAACTATCCAAGCGATCGACGTCCTCGAACTGAATGAAAACGACCTCGTCATGTCCCCTGATCAGCTGGGCTACGGACTTCTTCACCCCGAAACGATGGCTCCGGACTCCGTCTACCATCCGTATGGCTACAATGCCGAGAGCTTCCAAGCCGATTTGACCGGTGCTTTGGACGCTGATCTTTAATTTTTTGTTTTTGCCCCAAACTCTATTATGTATTGGATTGAATACCCTTGTAAAAAGGATCTTTAATTTTTTCTTCTTTTTTTGCCGGAATTTTTCCTTTTGCCAAAAAGGAAAACTCAATAAATTCTCGAAATTTGCACTTTTGCCATTTTGCACAGAATATGGAAATTTCACCCCCAGTGTGCATATAAATCAACCGGCGCGGTCTCCGAACTAAACAATTCTTGAAAAACTTTAAACCAGAGCGATGTCGAACTCTATTAGCAGCGTGGAATCCCCTCTTATCGGGAATGGTGTCCCGACGTTCTCGAATGCCGAAGCTTTCGAAAGGGGGATGACCTACTACCCGAATATCCGAGCTCCTTGGATGTTGATGTTCCGCGTCAAACCGGAAGTGAGATGTGACCTGGAAGAATTTCTTCATCAGGTGGAAGACCGTCACACGGAGTACCGCGATCGACTCACCGCACTCAAACAAGTGCAACGCGAATTTGCTGCTCAAGCTTGAGATGCTCGAATCCCACCCAAAAGATTGGATCGAGAATGGATTCGAGAGGATAGCGGCCCTGCCGCCATGCCTGGTTGCGTATTGCAACAAGTGCCGAAAGGAAGCAGATTGGAAGCCGACACACATGGATCCTACCCTGATTGGTGACTTTATTCCAGGAAACGTCAAGCCGTTTTATATTAACAGGCGTGCTAGTGATGCCGAGCTTGCTGAAGCTGATACCTTCTTTCGTCAGGTAACTATCGCGAGACATCCTGCAATATCCGCTTCCAAACTAATCCGTTGTTGACTTTGCTTATGCAGATCACATGTACACATCAAGAATTGAACCAGGATCTCCACTACTTTCATATGAAAAAAGGTAGGATGGACCGCCAGCTGAAGACTTTAGAATATGAAGTTGCCATACTTAAGGCAAAAAGGAAAATAACTATTGACTTGCTGGATGAGTCCGAACAGAAGGCCAGGGAAATGGAAACTCGCCCCGAGGACTGGGAGAAGACCGGACTGCAGCTGTTGTGGCCGATGCCAAACGACTCAAGACGAGTGTTCGTGAGATCGCGGCGAATGGCGCACCAGTTCGGAATTAACATGTGTTATTTGAAATAAAAATTATATGAGTATTTAATAAGATTCTGCCGCATTGTAGCAGACGAATTACACTATTTGAGTAATTAAAGTTTGCTATTTTTATTGCTGAAAAATGTACCAGAAGCGAGACGTCTCCCGGCTTATATCCGGTAATTTTTATTAAACGATGGTAGAAATCATCAATCAAACTTTAAAAATTAAGCTATTTAGCCCTAACGGAATACGTTTGGTCGGAGGGCGAGATATTGGGCGCGGCTTATCTCTTTTGCTTTAGTTCGGATGCCGGACTGCGAAATTATTCTCTGGGTTCGGCTAACTATTCCGTCCGAACTAAAGTTTGGGTGCTAAATAAATACTCTGGGTTCGGCTTATCCCGAAATTAAAAGATCGGATGCGGAATAAATACTCTGGGTCCGGCTTATCCCTAAATTAAAAGATCGGGTGCGGAATAAATACTCTGGGTCCGGCTTGTCCCTACATATGAAAGTCAGGTGCGAAATAACAACTCTGGGTTCGGCTTAATCCTGAATAATAGTGCGTAGTTACGCGAGTTGATCACCTGGCCAGGGTGTCAACGAAGAGTGAGTTCGGTATATACCAATACTTAACCCAGTTCGGTGTTATTTTATTATTATTATTATTATTATTATTTTTTTTTTCTTTTACAAAAAATAAAAAGATGCGCTGCATTACATGTTTTTCGCTGTATTATGATAGGTGGATTCAGCGGCGGTCACAATTTCTTGAAAAAGAAGGATGGTAACTACTCGATCCGCATGGCTAAGACGGGCCCGGGAAAGAATAACTGAAGCGTCGGATAATCCCTCCGCTCTTGATCGGGCGGAGACGTTTCTGGTTCGTGCACCTGTCCCCTTCGTCGATATGACTGGCGCGGAGGGAAGTCTTATATGCCAGGAGCTCCGACGGTACCGAGCTCGCCGATATAGGTTGGGGGCTCATCTTACGGCGAGACGGCTTAGGCTCGCCGAGATCTGTCGGTTCTACCGCTTGGACGAGACTGTTTGGGTTCTGAACGAGATGATCGCCGAAGGTTTCTTCTTGGCGAAGTGGCGAATGACCCGGTTGCTTGCTGCGCGTACGTCGTGCCAGGAACAGGTTGCGCGCATGGATGTGCCTGCCCTACTTGAGGCCGACTGCCAACCTTTGGAGGATACCGCGCATCTGTTTATCACGGACATCTGGGCCTATCGGGCTTCCCTGGAAAGGTTGAGGCGAAATGCCAATTTTTTGGAATCGGCTGACCCAATCTTTCGCGAAAGGCATATGGTCGAGGGCCCATGCACCTTCCTGGAAGATTTGGTAGCTAATGGCTTCGAAGTCCCGGTGGATAGACTTGAGGCCTTAAGGCAGACACGCCGGTTTTGGCGAGCCGAACTAATCAAGATGGAGGTGGAGGAACCTTTGGAGGACGATTTGTCTGGTCCTCGTCCTCCACTTCGGCTGCCAGACCGTCCAGAACGGTGATGGTGGGCCTCGTACCGCGCCGAACTCCGAAAACTGGCGCTAGAAGGAAGGATTTTCTCCTTTGCGTCTCTTTTCTCCCTTTTTTTTTTTATAAAGAGAACTGGTGCTAGAAGGTAGGGTTTTCTCTTTTGCGACTCTTTTCTCCCTTTTTTTTATCTTATTAATCTTTCAAATCTTCAAAGCATGTAATGGCGATTTGTGATCAAGAATTTGCTCACTCGTATTATCCGAATTATTCAATGGAAGTTTTCCATTTATACTTGAAAATAACGATTGTAGACGAAGTGTACTGGAATTTAATCCAAACGACTTTCAGCGTAATTTGGCGTACTGTCGATCGAAGTGTATTCGAAACAAAGACTTTATTAATATCTTAGCTGCATTCACTTAATCTTGAAAAAGACAAGAAATTGCCTACGTACCCCGAAACGGGGATCATGCCAACCGTAGTTCGTATTACAAAGGAAAGATGAATGGAGTTCGGATTCCCGAAAACTCCTAGTTAGGGTCGTGAAGATGACTTAGCAGTAATAACGCTTCAAGTGGGTTGCGTTCGAAGAGTTTTTGATCCGTTCTCTGGCCATGGTTACAAGTTCGTAGACGCCTGGGCGAACTGCCTTGGATACGTGGTATGGACCCTCCCACCGAGCGTCGAGTTTACCGGGATTGACTTCTTTGGTGTTCTCGAAAACTTCCCGTAGAACCAGATCGCCTTCGTTGAAACGCCGCTGACGAACAGTCTTGTTATAATACGGAGCCGCTGCATCTTGGTAGTGCTGTACTCGGACTAGGGCTTGATCGCGCAGCTCCTCGGCAAGATCGTTGTGGTCAACCAGCATCCTGATGTTAAGTTCGGGATTGCCGACTATCATGGTACGTCGGAGTGTCGGGACTCCTGCTTCGGCAGGGGCGAGTGCCTCGAGACCGTATGCAAGGGAGAAAGGGGATTGTCCCTTACACCGCCGCGGGGTTGTTCGATAGGACCACAATACGCCATCAAGGTGGTCTGCCCACGCCCCCTTTCTTCGACCAAGTCTCTTTTTTAGTCCGTCGACGATCGACTTATTAGTGGCCTCAGCTTGTCCATTTCCTTGCGGTTATCGGGGAGTCAAAGTGCTGAGGCGGATTTGCCACTTCGTCAGGAATCGTCTGGTGATCATCGAGGTGAATTGTGTGCCGTTATCGGTGACAATCTCATATGGAAGTCCGTGCCGACATATGATGTTCTTCCATATGAAATTGCTTACGTCCAAGGATTTGATCCTTGTGAAGGACTCTGTTTTGATCCATTTGGTGAAAAAATCGGTCAGCACGAGGACGTATTTCTTGGATTTTGACGCCGGCAGAGGACCTATAGCGTCCATGGCCCAACGCATGAAAGGGTATGGAGCTGTCACGGTGTTTAGCAGTTCGGGCGGGATGTGCCGCATTGGTCCGTGGCGCTGACAGGCTTCGCACTTTGCCGCGAAGGCTTCGCAGTCGGCCATCATGGTCGGCCAATAGTGTCCATCTTTTTTTATTTTGAGGGCGAGTGCGCGTCTGCCAGAATGGTTGCCACCTTCGCCTTCGTGCACCTCCATCATGATTCGCTCGGCCTCGTCCCGAGTGACGCAGGTAAGGAAAGCTCCGGACGCGCTTCGGCCGAATAATTCCCTGTCCAAGAGGATGTATCTGGCACTTCGAGCCTTTAGGCGTCGGGCTGCCCATCGGTCTGGTGGGACGACGTCGTCAGAGATATAGAGTTTGATCTCAATTTACCAGTCGTCCGGAGGCTTCGTGACGTCCGTCAGATCCTCAACTGGTTCGTTGACCTCCATCGGAACTGAGTCGTCGTTGATTACTGCTATCTGATCATCGGGGTCGATGCTGGGAGCGTCGATGCATTCGATCGGGATGGTGCGCCGTAAATCAGGGTCAGAGCTATTTGCCAGGACTGCGAGGACGTCGGCTGACGCGTTTTCGTTCCGTGGGACCTTCGTCAGAGAAAAAGATGTGAATTCCCCGGATAGTGCTCGGACCAACTGCCGGTACGCCCCCATTCGTTTATTTTTGGCGTCGAACTCTCCACTGAATTGGCTGACTACGAGCTGGGAGTCACAGAAGACTTGCAAATGTGTCACTCCGAGTCCTCGTGCTAACCGAAGCCCCGCAAGGACGGCCTTGTACTCCGTTTCGTTATTTGACGCCCTGAAGTTTAGTTTTAATACTTGCTCGAGAACTTCACCGGTGGGGGACCGGAGAATGAGTCCCACTCCGGATCCTTCATTCGTCGACGAACATTGTCCAATGCTCTTCCCTAGTATTGGGGTCGTCGAGGTCAGGAGATAGCTCGGTGATGAAGTCGGCCAGGACGTGCGACTTCAAGCTTGGACGGGAGCGGTATTCGATGTCATACTCACTTAGCTCCACTGCCCATTTCGCCATGCGTCCGGATTGGAGGGGGCTATGGAGGATAGTTCGGAGTGGTTGATCGGTTAACACGACGACGGAATGTGACTGGAAATAGGCTCGGAGCTTTCGTGCGGCGATGATCACTGCGAGTGCGAGCTTCTTCAGCGTGGGGTATCGTGACTCCGCATTGTTGAGTGCTTTACTCGTATAGAAGATAGGTTTTTGATCCCCGCGGTCGTGTCGAACCAACACGCCGCTGACAGCCGAACTGGAGACCGAGACGTAGAGGTACAGTATTTCGCCATCAAGTACTCCTTCAATTGCCGGAAGGCGGCCTCGCATTCCTCGTCCCAGTGAAAATCCTTATTTCCGCGGAGGAGTTGGTAGAAAAGGAGGCATTTATCTGTCGATCGAGCGATGAGGCGATTTAAGGGTGCAATGCGGCCGGTCAGGCGTTGCACTTCTCGCTTGTTGGTCGGCGACGACAGTCCCAATATGGCTTCGATTTGTTTAGGGTTTGCTTCTATCCCCCGCTCAGTGACGATATACCCTAAGAATTCGCCTAAAGTGACTCCAAATGTACACTTCGTTAGATTCAGTTTCATCTGGAAATGATCTAAGATATCGAAACACTCAGCGAGATGCTCGATGTGCTGCTCTGCGATCAAAGATTTAACCACCATATCGTCGATGTAGACTTCCATGGTTCTTCCAAGCAAACTAGCGAACATCATGTTTACCAGTCGTTGGTAGGTTGCTCCAGCGTTCTTTAGCCCGAACGGCATGACCTTATAACAATAGGTCCCCCTATCCGTAATGAATGCCGTTTTTTCGCGGTCAGTTGAACTCATGGCGATCTGGTTGTAACCTGAGAAGGCATCCATGAATGAGAGAAGTTGGTTTCCAGCCGTGGCTTCGACGAGACGGTCTATGTGTGGCAAAGGAAAGCTATCCTTGGGGCAAGCTTTGTTGAGATCGGTGAATCCACGCATACCCTCCATTTACCGTTCTTATTTTTGACCACGACTAGATTGGCCAGCTAGTCAGGGTACTGGACCTCCATTATCTGGTCAGCTTTGAGCAGCCGCTCGACCTCGTCCTGAACTCCTTTGGCCCGATCTGGATCCAGGCGTCGTCGTTTCTGCCTTACTGGTCTGAATGTGGGATCGACGTTGAGCTTGTGGTAGATAACATCGGGGTCTATCCCGATCATGTCCTTCGTTGACCAGGCGAATATGGAAGACCGAGATTGCAGAAAAGCGATCAGCTTTGACTTTATGTGCTCCTCCAGTTCGGCACCGATGCCAACAGTTCGTGAGGGGTCGGAGGGATCGATGTTCACCTTTAAGATTCGACACTCCGGAGACTTGAGGCGATCTCTCTCCGGCTTATGGGGACCGGTAAGATGGTCCCCGCTCTGTAGTTGCTACGCGTCTTCAGTCTTCCTCTGCTTCTTCTCGATAACAGAGCAAGTTCGGGTTACCCTTTGGTCACCATAAAGTGTGCAGATTCCCGTGGTGGTTGGAAACTTGAGGCAGAGGTGATAGGTCGATGGTACGGCCTGCATCGCGTATATCCACGGTACCCCCAAAATGGCGTTGTAGACTGGAGGCGCATCGATGACTGCAAACTTGGTCTTCCGGGACAATCCGCCGGCTCGCACATGCAGCTTTACGTCACCCATCGAAAGTTTGGCGACCCCATCATAGCCCATCAATGTCCGAGATTCGGGTTTCAGTTTTTCCGGCGTGACACCCATTTTTTCTAGCGTTTGCCAGCATATTACATTGACGGTATTTCCCGTGTCGACCACAACTCGTTCGACGTCGAAATCGCCCATGGAGACTTCGATGACTAAAGGGTCCGAATGGGGGTGTTGGATTCCCTTGGCGTCTTCCGAAGTAAACGATATGGGGTCCGAGGAGAGTGGAGGTTCGCTTGGGGCTGCCTAAAGGCTGCAAACTTGACGCGCCCTCTTCTTTAGTGCGCGGACGGAGTCGGCGCAGTCCTCTGGTGGGCCAAGTATCATGGTTATTCGTCCTCGGACAGGATAATTGGCCCGCTCGGGATTTTGCCCTCTCTGTCGCTTGGGTGGGCTAGGCAACTCGTCCGCCTGGAGCATCTCCTCTTGATGTTTCGCCAGTACTTGGTTAGCCGGCTGTTGAACTTTGTTGGCCGGACCATTGTAGCCTCGTCCTCCTCCGGCGCCACGGCCACAGTTAGATCGTCCACCACGCCATCCCCATCGGCGACTACTGCCTCCACGAATGCTTTCCGGCTGAAAGGTGGCTTCGACTTCGCCGGAAAGATACTTTCCGTACAGGAAGTTCTTCAGATGGACGCATTCGTGTGTAGAGTGGGTGGCGATCATGTGGAAATCGCAGTATAGCTCCTTTGGGTTGGATGGCTGTTTGTTGTGGTCCTCCACTTTGGAGACCGGGTGAACGACACCCTTTTTCGGTCTTGAGGGTCGTGATGCTTGCGAGGTTCGTGGTGCTCGTCCCGACTTTTAGCCTTAGGGGGGTGCGACGATTGCCCGATTGTCTTTGCGGCTAACTGGGCGTCTTCATCTTCGTGAAGCGCGAATCTGGAGGCTCGATGTAGTGCGTCGTCGAGGTCCTTGGGCTCCCGTATGTTAAGGTCCTTTCGTAATGGCGACCCGGGAATCAACCCCTTTCTGAAGGCTGCCATTGCGGCATCCTCTGGGACGGTGACGCGCGTTAGCTTTTCCTTGAATCTGCTCAAGAAACTGCCGATGGATTCGCCAGGTTCTTGGGTCATCTCCCAAAGGTCAGAGCTCGTCACGCCTCGTTCGATGAGAATTCGATAATGCTTAAGAAAAGCCGTAGACAACTGGTCGAAGTTAGCGATTGAACTCGGTTCGAGCCTTGTGAACCACACCAAGGCAGGGCCGGAGAGGCTATCGACGAATAGCTGACAACAACCAACATCCCTCTGTTCTTCAGTGAATCGTGCCTTTGTCATGGTTGCCATGAAGGACGTCATAAATTGGACGGGGTCTTTGTCGCCCAGGTAGGTTGGGAGTTTCAGCTTGACGTTTGGGATGGCGACCCGCAAGATCCGTTGAGTAAAACGGGATTGCCGGGTCACTTCGACAATCCGTTCGATTTCTGGAGCCGTGCTAATGGCCCGATGAAGAAGCGTGTTCATACCGCTGATCTGCGTCTTGATTTCTTCAATTTCGAGGCAAGACCCCGCGTTCGTGAAGAGGGCGACCAGGGCGGCCGAATTCTCGTGCATACGTGAATTTGGGTTTGTTGGTCGAACACTCGATGTCTTCTGAGGGGGAGGATTCCTCCGCTCGTATTGGACGTCCGAGAAGTTGAGATGACGAGCGAGACCGTCAGTGCCGAGTATGGGCGACTGTCCAACAGAGATTTGTGATGGGGTTGTCTGAGTTATGACGGCGTCGACCCTGCGGTTAGTTTCGGAGATCATCTGGTAGATCTCTTTCGTCATGGTGCCGAACAGGATCTTGAAATCTTCCATGGAGACGACTTGCGGATTTTGGACCGTTGTCGTGGTGTGAGCAGGGAGGTTCCCGTTTTGTGCGCGGAGCTGCTGCTCCGTGGCGCGTGCATCTTCCTCGCCTGGTTGTTCGTCGGAGAGCTCTGTGTCGCGGTTGGTTGTCACTTCGCGAGTTCGCCCTGCTTCCTGGCTGGTCTCCCCTTCAGATCTGGCCTCAAGTGGGAGTTCGGAGGAGACATCAGTCAGGTTCCTTGATTCGGTGACGGGGCGGCGAACATACACGGCGGTAGCCGGCCTGATTGATACATCGCTCTGTGTTGCAACGTTGTCGTGAGCAGGTGCGATGCCCGTGACATCGGGTGTGTTGGAGGTGGTACGGTTCGCGCCGGTGACTTCGGTGATGAGTGAAGACATTATCGTGGACTTTTCAGAGAACTTTTCGGACAAGATTGTCTTTCTTAGAGAGTAACTTTTAGAGACTATTTGCGGTCCCCACAGACGGCGCCAATTGTAGAAACTGGATTTCCACAATGAATTTGTTTATGGGGGAGAACAAATTCGGTAAAGTAAACCCTCTAGAAAATCAATCAAAGCTTTGATTGTTAGAAAAAAAGGAATTGATCTTTTAAGAACTAGTGTTTCTATCGCTAAGAACAAGAAGAGAACTCAATAATTGTATTCAATGATGGATGGCTTACAATGGAGAAGTCTTTCCCCCTTTATACATATTCATAAATCGCACAATATATTAACTTTCCTTATCAGACGAACTGAAATAAGGAAAGTTACTCTATCTCTTAGATCGGCCGCCGGGCGAAGTGGAAGTCGGTTCTTCATCCTCGAGGCTGGGCTTCTTCTATCCGAAGTGGGCTTAAATGACCTAACTGAGTACTTAACCGGATTTCCAGTTAAATAACCAAATTGTTTTTCTGGTTTAGTTCGGTATGTCGGAGGTGCTAAATCCCGCACCAACAATCACATGCTGGGACCAAATATTCAACGAGTGATATGTGACAACTATATGATACATAATCGTACCAATATTTCATAAGATAATTTTACAATATTGTAGAATTTAGTTTACCTAAAAAACTGAGGAACGTGCAACAGAGGTTTTTCAAAATGTACTGCAGCTTTTTTTTCTGCTTGTAAAACGATATTTGTCCCTTAGCCAACTTAGATATCCTCTCGATTTCGTCTTCTATATAGTCGTTCTCTTTTCTTATCTCCTGGAAACCTTTTTGCTCTCTTTTCACTGTAGTAACTGTCTTTGTTTCTTTTATCTTTTACTCTTCTAACATATCTAATCTACTAACCAAATGTTTGTTTTGCTATTTAATTACGTTTTCATATATTCCTGATTTTAAAGCAAAACATATAGCTTGAATACGTGATGATCTTTGGTCTTTCAGAAATCTAATGATAAAAAATATAAAAATTTGATGGATGAAAAACATAAAAATGTTATATATATATATATATATATGTATACCACGTTATAAGAATCTATTAGATTATGACAATATAAAGATGGTGTAAGCTAGCCCCAAATAAAAACCAAAGAACGAAACATTTATTTCTGATAATTAACGTTGATCAAGTTCAAGTCAAGCGAAGTTATCCTCTAGCTTTGCTATACGTTTGGCTAACTATAGCCTTAGGAGCTAGAGAGAGTCTAACTAAACCAGAAGTTTTGACTTCTAGGATTGAGTTTGAAGACAAGCACCTAACAAGCTCGTCGTCGTCACTCGTCACGAGTATGATATGTTGTAGTTTTCGTGCATCGTAATGGCATTATTGTAGTTTCGTTACGAGTATGATATGTTGGTTATAGGTCGATTTAACTATCTATATATTTTGGGGGTGAAATCAGATATTATTTTTCGGTGAGATTTGATAACATGCTATATTGTATGTAAAAATGTAAAATTTTCAAATATGTTTGAAAGAGTTAACAAATATGTCGATTCTACAAAAGAAGATATATATTGAGATTTTTTTCTTCTTTTTTATTAAGGAAGCTGGAAGAGGATATATAACAAATATTTACTTTGCTTCATTGTTATTTTTGCCATTCACCAAATTGAAACAAGAAAGAAAAAAAACAGTTGATTTGATGTCTAATCATAGATTAATACTAGTGAATTACGTTTTAGAATCGTTTTCTTAAACGAAGGCAAGATGAAAACCAATCATGAATAGTTACGTTTTCGAATCGTTTTCTTAAAGAAGCAACATGTTCTTTGTCTCTATCTCTCTCTCATATGTTTCTCTATATATGTTGGTACAACAAATACAAAATAATTGAGCTGTACGATTTTCAATTTTTAGTTATAATAGAATTACTATTATGATCCATTTATACAAATGTAATAATATCAATTATGTGTAATGTGGTACCAAAAACCAACTACACAGCTGGCATAGTTTTGTCTTCAACATGAATGATAGCTGAACTTTTTTAGTCGTCTTCATGTTTTTTTATAAGAACACTCACTTATTACCTTTCTTCTAATCTCGTCCGTTAAACACACATTTCATCTTTTTACCTAGTGAAGTAATTGTGATCTTTTTGGCGTACATGTATAACTAACAATTCTTGTGTTGGCACCATGTGATTTCCAGATCATCCAAGTGTACAACAAATTCTGAAGTGAGCAAAGAATTTCAGGAACTTAATGATTTGCACAATTTCAAGTTTTGCAAAACGCAAATATCAAATTGTGACCAAACTACTTTACCAAATCCGCTTTACCCATCCGGATTTATAACTAGATTCGCTATATAGAGTTTTAGTACTAAAAAACTTCACACTTAAAAACCCATTCTTACATGACAAAAACAAACCAAATAGTCATATACTAAAATAACAAAAGGGAGAAAATGCTTTTAATGGGTTGTGATAATTAATTTTCTACCACTGTGTGACTGTGATATGGGCGTTTTGTTGTAACTAACAAAAAAAAGGAGTATCCAAAACAATTTAGAAAATATTTTTAGTTTTTTTTTTGTAGAGGTTCTTGTATTTGCTACTTTATATCGTTCTTAACTATATTACGTACAACCAACTTCTCTTTCCATGACTAAAATTTTTATACCATTTTGTGTTACCAATTATGCTAATAAAAATTATTACTATATAATTTTCAAGTGACATAGAAAAGAAGATTTATGGGATTTGTGCCTTTGGTGTTTTTAGGGAGCATTCATATAATAGGTAATGTAATTTTTGATGACTTTTCTTTTATAAATGAGCTTGAATAGTTTTAAAATTTTCTGTGAGGCCTCTGAAGTGTTCTTTTTTTTTTGGGCCCGTTGGGCCATTTGAGTTTTGGGTTCATTTTCCAATTAAATTATCAACACTTAAACAAGTGTTTAAACAGATTTTATGTGGACTATAGAATCAGAATGGATGACTACAATTACAAGTTATAGCTGTTGCTCTCTAATGCGAAGGATTGAAGCATGTTAGTGGGTTAGATTGCACTTTTGTCACTAAACTACTCCTTTCTTTTCCTTGGCGAGAAGAATCGTGTCCACCGTAGCTTCCGATATTATACCCCCAGCCGCCGTGCTTTCTCATTTCAAAATAAGTGGGGGCAGTAGTGTTGCTCACATACATAGTCACATCACATCTATTGCCATCTCTCATTTCGAATTTCGTTTATGTTTTTCTAGGTCACTAAAAAAAAATAAAGATTTTTGGTTCCCTCCAAACTGGTAACACAGTTAAAATTACGTGGTGTAAACGACCGTTTGGTGTTACCAATCTAAACTTATACTTTTTAAAAATTGATGTTAACTTGATTTCCATGTACGTACCACCGATTATTCTAAAGAAGAAATCAACCACCAAAGTTCAATGCAAATTACAATCAAGAAAAAAACAAATGGTACTCTTTTTTAGTCATTAAAAATTAAAGATTTCACGGCCGACAAGTGATTTTTTTATTAAGGGTCAAATAATTTCGAAGCCTTTCCTTTTGTTTTTGTATTCTCTCTCTCTCTCTCTCTCTCTCACTTCCCAAATTTATTTGAATTTGATTTTTTTGTTTTGTTTTGTTTTCTTTGATATCTCCACCCAACGTAAGTAATTTTCCTCTAAACACGCCTCTCCTCTCCGTACGGCGTCTCCTCCGGTGAATCGGATTTAATCATCGCCGACATCTACGGACCACCCAATTTTAAGACTCCTTTTTCATTCATTTTCATTGGAGGGATCCTTCGATTCATTTCATTTTCTTCCCCCCCAAATTCTTTCTCCTCGGAAGATAATTTGAACTTTTTTGATCTCTCTCTCTCTCTCTCTCTCTCTCTCTCTCTCTTATTCTCAGATTCAAAGGTATTATCATCGTTTCGATCCGATCTAACTCTTATATATTAGTTGTCGGATTTAAATCGTGGCAGAAAGAAAAATATGAATTGAGATATTTTTTTCCTTAATCACTACTATTTGAGGAATTAAAATGGTTTTAGTTGCTTTCAGATTTTATGATTAGGGTTTGTGGGATTGAGATCGGGACCAGAACATTTCCGCTTCTGCAATATTGCCTCATTTTCTTAATCTGTGATTTGATTGTAGTGAAATTAGTCGATTTCAAGTAATGGGCGTGGGGTTTGGTTTTTGTTTTTTACCAGTTTTAGTTATAATTATAATGGAACAGTGTTTTTAGTAGTAGTAGTAGTAGTTGTTGGAGAGATATGTTAATTTTGCTAATTGTGTGTATAATAATAATTTGCTCAACAACCTTCACTCTTAATAAATTACATGAAAACACTTTTTTTGGGGTCTTCATCCATGTTTCTCTCATAGGGTAAGATCTGAGGTTGTTGCCTCTTGTGATTGGATCTGTGTTTAGTTTTTTTTTTTTTTTTGTCATTAATGGTAATGCTGAAAGGATTAGGGTTTTTGTTTTTGTTTTGTCTCTGTGCTAAATACCAATAATCTTATATGATTAGGCAAGGGATGTACTCCTAAATGTGTTGATCTACCTACTAATTGTTCTGAAAGGATATCACACTGACTGAACCTCGAGCTAGCTGGAACATATATGCCTTGAATGATCTTAAGTATGAACGAAAGTTTCTCTGGAACGCCAAGAAGCATCACCCTCCATAGAAATAGGTAGATATATCTCCTAGTTGATTGCTGCTCACATGTGCCTCTAGCTACTAAGCAGTTCTAATAAGACAGCCATTTTGTTGGGGTGATGTGATCTTATCTGTTTAGGAGAATCCAAGGCTCCCCCCCCCCCCCTCTCTAGTTTTTATCATTTTCTTTTTAGTGATGTAATATTCAGTGTGGCAGAATGAAATCTTACAGGTAATTTATTGGAATTTGTATAGGATGAAAAGAGGAGCCCTTAGACGAAGGGCTAGGGATATTTCGGTTATGCTTGTTGTGCTTGTTTGTGCAACCGTTGTAATATGGACATGGGATAGAACTCCTACCTCGGCCTATCTTCCACCTGAAAGTCACTATTTAAAGCTGCAAACAGGTTTTTACTATGACACTAAAGCTCTCTTTCTGGCAATATTTTGTTAGGCCGTTTGAATGCTAGAACATTAATATTGAGACTTTGTCTAATGTTTAATGTAGTGCTCCTTGACAGCGAAATGTGTTACTTATAGTTCCCCATGTTTATGTTTCGTAGGTCTTGAATTTTTTGTTCTGTTTAGGTCTAGAATATTACTTATAGTATCATTATTCTTCTTTCCACTTGTTGTTTCTCCTGTTTCTGTTTCAGAAATTACTGTAGATGTTCTTGGAACCAATAGTACGGTTATTTTTCTTTTTCATTTGCAGAAGAAAAGGCTGAGAGAATACCTACTACGCTGAATACTGAAAGTAAAGATAGCTACTCATCAGCTACTCCATTTGTAAACAAAGGTATATGTTCAAAGCATTAACATAAGCTCTCTCATGCATCTTGTAATCTCCTCAACTGTTTTTTTGAAGGGGTTTGCTCCCTGTCTGCTGTATTCTGCATTTTTGGGAAACTAAGCTTGGCATAAAAAAATTTCCTGTTCCCGACTTTTCTATGACAGAGGACAGCAAAGAGGATTCGACTGATAATAAAGATACAGAAGAAGAAGAGAAACAAGTAGAAGAAGATACTGTAAGTAATACGAACCAAGGGGAGACACCAATTATTGAAGAGAAAAAAGTAGAACAAGTGAAACGTGAAGTTATTGCAAGTGAACCAAAATATCAGAAGACACCAACTAGTGAAGAACAGGTGAAGCGTGAGGTTGCTGTTGGTGGCGAAGCTTCGAAGACAACACATATTAAAGAGACTGTTTCAGATCCAGAGAGTAATATTCTTGCAACAGATGAAGAGAGGACTGATGGTAGTACTTCAACAGCTCACATCGCCAAGCAAGGTAGAAAATCATATTTTATAGATCCAAGTATTATGATGCGTTAAAGCCTTCTTACGAGTGTTCTTTAACTGGACATGACTAATCTATTTGAATCTCGGTGAAACTATTAGTCTTGAATCTCTACACCGTATTGATGTTGTCTCAGAATGATTTCCTCTTACGTGAAGTAACAGGTTGTTTTATATTATCTTTCCCTACCAGCTTGTAATTACGCTAAAGGGAAATGGGTTGTGGACAATCACCGTCCTTTGTATTCGGGATCTCAATGCAAACAGTGGCTTGCTTCTATGTGGGCATGTAGGTTGATGCAACGTACAGACTTTGCCTTTGAAAGGTTAAGGTGGCAACCTAAAGATTGCTCTATGGAAGAATTTGAGGGTTCCAGATTCTTGAGAAGGTAAAAGAAATTGTATATTTCATTTCTACGTTTGTTAAATCCAATGTATCCATAGATGTTGCCAAGTGTTTGCATCAATTTCGTAGTAACAGTAAATAAATCCTCAGGATGAAGAACAAAACCCTAGCCTTTGTTGGAGACTCATTGGGAAGACAACAGTTTCAGTCCATGATGTGTATGATCACGGGAGGCAAAGAGAGGCGCGATGTCCTTGACGTAGGACCAGAATTTGGGTTCATAACTCCCGAAGGTGGAGCTCGTCCTGGTGGCTGGGCTTACAGATTCCCAGAAACAAACACAACGGTCCTATACCACTGGTCATCTACACTCTGCGACATAGAACCAATCAATATCACTGACCCTGCAACTGAACACGCTATGCATCTCGATCGCCCACCAGCGTTCTTACGCCAGTACCTTCATAAGATCGACGTGTTGGTAATGAACACAGGTCACCATTGGAACCGAGGGAAGCTCAACGGTAACAGATGGGTGATGCATGTTAATGGCGTTCCAAACACTAACAAGAAGCTAGCTGCTCTTGGGAATGCCAAGAACTTCACAATCCACAGTACTGTTAGCTGGGTTAACTCGCAGCTACCTCTCCATCCTGGTCTTAAGGCATTCTACAGAAGCCTTTCGCCCAGACATTTTGTGGGCGGGGAATGGAACACCGGAGGAAGTTGCAATAATACAACCCCAATGTCTATCGGAAAAGAAGTTTTGCAAGAGGAGTCGAGCGATTACAGCGCGGGTCGTTCAGTTAAAGGTACAGGGGTTAAGCTTTTGGACATAACAGCCTTATCTAATATTAGAGACGAAGGTCACATATCACGGTTCAGTATCTCGGCTTCACGGGGAGTTCAGGATTGCCTCCATTGGTGCTTGCCCGGTGTTCCTGATACCTGGAATGAAATCCTTTTTGCGATGATCTAAGTTTTCAAGTTACAGCTGTTGCATCAATCAGCAGAAATGTTCAGAGAAAGGGCTTGAGCCAAACCAAAGCTTAGCCTTTTGATAGCTTTCTACAACACACATTGTAGTTTTAGCGGCTTGAGGTGTAAGTTAGTATATTTTTTTATTATGGTACAAAAGCAAAGCTCTGGCTATTATAGACCTTTGTCGTATGCGTTTGCAAAACGCTAACCATACCGGGAATTTTGTTCCGACCATATTTGCGGAACAGATCCTAACTCCTTAACATTGTCTTGAAGTCAATTAAAAGAAATTTTAGAGTTAGTTTTGAATTCTTTATGTAATATCTGAAAGTTTGAGTTTCAATTCTGCTTAAACGCTTTTAAGCATGATTTTGATGGAGGTACGAACCGATTGGTACCTATTCTGATCCGTCCGAATTTTAAGAAACCAAATATAGTAATTGCAATTGGGAATGTCATTTTCTATAACAATGATGAGACATGCAAATAGATGGAAACTTATTAAGATTAGAAAATCAGATCCTTATTAAAAATTATCTATGCTCTCAGAAACAAACCAATAGGTTTGCAACTATAACGAAAAACAAGCTATTTTTGGCTTTAAAAAAAAGTCTAAACTTTGACAACTAATTCAATCAAAAAAAAACAAAAAGAAATGCCACCCTTACTTTCACAACCCTCACAAACAACCAATGTCCAAACTTTGGAACAACAAACACAATCTAAACAAAACTGCACCTCCCAACAAATCATAATACATCCATTATCAAAAAAAAAACATCGTCCTTAATTGTTTTAAGACATAACATTATACCAACAAGAAAAAGAAGAACAGCATCTATTCTCCTAATCCATGGCTGCTGTTCTGAATCACAGCTTTATCCTCGTCCTCCTCCTCTTCTGTTGTTTCTCAATCATCCCTTCTTTGCAGCACGTGAGCGAGTCGGAACCGCTTGTGCGGTTCAAGAACTCGGTGAAAATAACCAAAGGGGACCTAAATTCATGGAGAGCAGGAACAGATCCTTGCAGTGGGAAATGGTTCGGGATCTATTGCCAAAAGGGTCTAACAGTGTCAGGCATTCACGTCACACGGCTTGGTCTCTCGGGTAGCATCACCGTAGATGATTTAAAGGATCTCCCAAATCTAAAGACAATCAGGCTTGACAACAACCTCCTCTCGGGTCCTCTCCCGCATTTCTTCAAACTCCGGGGCCTAAAGTCTCTCATGCTCTCTAACAATAGCTTCTCCGGAGAGATCCCTGACGATTTCTTCAAGGACATGACAAAGCTCAAGCGGCTATTTCTTGATCATAACAAATTCGAGGGAAATATCCCTTCCTCCCTTACGCAGCTCCCTCAGCTCGAGGAGCTTCACCTTCAAGAAAATAACTTTACCGGGGAGATACCTGTAGAGATTGGCAACATTAAGAGCCTCAAAACCCTCGACCTCTCAGTCAACAATCTCGAAGGACCCGTCCCGGAAAGCATTACGAATAAGAAAAATCTTGCTGTCAATGTATCAGGGAACGAGGGCTTGTGCGGGGAGTTAGTTGACCTTTCATGTGATTATATTCCCCTAGATGAGGGGCAGGGGCGGGATGACGGAGGCCAGACGCCTCCAACAGCCACAGTATCTCCCAACTCGAACAATGCCACGGTACACGCGATCATGGTTGCCTTCACGCTTCTTCTTATGTTCTTTATTATCGTAGGCGTTATAAGGAAGCGAAACAAGAAGAAGAACCCCGACTTTCGAATGCTCGACAAACAACGTCTGAGCGACAACGATATTGTGGAAGTCAGAGTACCCGAATCCGTATCCACCACAGCGAAAAGGTCTACGGAATCGAGCAGAAAGCGTGGTGGAAACGCGGATGGAAGCGGTTCCTCCAAGAAAGGCGTGTCTCAAGTTGGGAAAGGCGGTAACGGAGGAGGAGGAGGAGGCCTTGGCGGTGGGATGGGTGACATTATAATGGTAAATAGCGACAAGGGTTCTTTCGGTTTACCGGATTTAATGAAGGCTGCAGCTGAGGTGCTTGGCAATGGTAGTCTTGGATCAGCTTACAAGGCCGTCATGACCAATGGTTTATCCGTTGTGGTGAAGAGGATTAGGGATATGAATCAACTTGCACGTGAACCTTTCGATGTCGAGATGAGACGCTTTGGGAAACTCCGCCACCCTAACATTCTTACCCCTTTAGCCTATCATTACCGTCGCGAAGAGAAGCTTGTAGTCTCCGAATACATGCCTAAAAGCAGCTTGCTTTACGTTTTACATGGTAACCCCGCAATATGCTTTTTCTTTTTCTTTTTGATTCCAAGAAATCTCAAAAGCAGAGTTTCTTGCCATTTAACACAATTTAGTGATCAACATATATGAAACCTTCAACTACTAAGGCTAAATGAAACTTTCGGTATTTATTTTGTTCTCAACAGGTGACCGGGGGATATACCATTCGGAACTAACTTGGCCGACAAGGTTGAAGATTATTCAAGGAGTTGCGCATGGAATGAAGTTCTTGCACGAGGAGTTTGCGTCTTACGATCTCCCACACGGTAACCTCAAATCAAGCAACGTTCTCCTCAGCGAGACCTACGAGCCTTTGATCAGCGATTACGCATTCTTACCGCTCCTCCAGCCAACCAACGCATCACAAGCGTTGTTCGCTTTCAAGACACCCGAGTTTGCTCAGACCCAGCAGGTCTCTCATAAGTCGGACGTCTACTGCCTCGGAATTATAATTCTAGAGATCTTGACAGGGAAATTCCCTTCTCAGTACTTAAACAACGGTAAAGGCGGTACCGATATAGTTCAATGGGTACAATCTTCGGTCGCGGAGCAGAAGGAAGAAGAACTTATCGATCCGGAGATAGTAAACAATACTGATTCGGTGCGACAGATGGTGGAATTGTTGCGGGTTGGGGCTGCTTGTATCGCAAGTAATCCAGACGAGAGATTAGACATGAGGGAAGCTGTTAGAAGGATAGAACAAGTAAACACTTGATGAGATGTTTTGACCGCATGCAATCATGATCGGAGCGAACAATCAAACTCTAAAAGGAAGAAAGAAAACCTTCGGAATCTGTATATATATGTATATATATAGAATATACTAACCACGAAGCGAAGTGTTGATGAATTTGGGTTCGTAAATAGGATAAAAGGTTTTGTTTCTTCGGAGGGTTTCTATTTTCCTTTTTGTGGTTGCAGTGATCTATCTTTGGAAAGAAAAAAAGAAAAAAAATTATACGTTTTATGTTTCTTGTTCCATAAGAAAACCACAATGATTCATCAAAAAGTTAGAAATATTTTAAAATTTTTCTTTCTATATTTCCTCTTTTTTTATTTTTTTTTAAAATGTCAAACATGATAAGACTTTTTATTTTCTAGGAATATATGTTTTTTTTTTAATCTAATCATTACTATATGAGAAAAGTCCATTCATCTCATAATCATTGGTCTTGTGATTGTGGCCAATTATTTTTTCTTTTTAATATGTTTCCACATAACTGCTAGAAGGAGTCAAAATTTGTTACAAAGATCAAGATGAATGTGCAGACATATCAGCAAATAAGACATCTCATGAAAAAACTTGAGTATGCAAATGTTATTTGATTCAATTATTTTTCATGTATCTATAATTTGTTGAACAGTGACTGTATCATTTTGAATATTAATTGGTAATTCTTGGAAAGTTAAGTACAAAATGATCGACGTCGTCATTCACATACATAGGTAAATATCAATGGCACAGTGTACTCATTCACATACAGAGGCAATTATGTTAGCTAGCTAATATATAAACCGAAATAATTGAAATGATCAAGAATGACTTTTTTTTTTAAAGTTATTATTTTCATGAAAGAATTTCTGTCATAATATATAATAGCATAATAACCACAAAAACTAACGAATAATCTTCTTCTTTTTTTTATTAATGCAGAGCTTCCAATTGCTAGGGAGAAATTCACTTCACAGGTTCGAAGCTATGAAGTGAATATGTATACAAATATTTTTAAATGCCCTGATTTCTCAAATTTTGTGGTTTTTAATTATTGTGGTAATTAATCTAATTTATTTTTTAAGGTATGGAGGATTTTTTAAGGTATGGAGGACGAGGACCATATCATAATAACTCCGGTAATCACTTGTCAACCGTGTTGTAAATGCGGATGAGGCAATAATAAAGTGCAGAAAGTAAAAAATACAAGAACTTTGTTAACGAGGTTCAGTTTTTTCTACTTTCCGGGACCACGTCCAGATTTCGATTCCTCTAGAACAAGAAAGCAAATACAACCTATTCGCAAACGCGTAAATCAAGCAAAACCCTCTTAATTCACCGCTCTGTTCTATAACATGAAATCTTAAGGATAATTCTCTACCCTTAACTAGACTAACACCAAGCCTAGATTTAAACCAAGATAACCTAACCTTGGGCTAAACTCCCCCTGAGCCTAGACTTCAGATCTCCAACACTCTGGAGCAACCTTCACACAAACGCCACACCGACGAACAAATAAGCTTGAACAACACAAGCATCAAACTGCGAAACTAAGCCGCACACAATGAGAAAGCTCTCTAGGATTTTATTATTTATGTCTCAGCTCTCTTACTTCTCTAGGACGTGCCCAACACCTCCTTATATATCCACAAAGACTTCCTAATCACCATAAGAGAAGATTTCCAAATTCCATAAGAAAATGACTTTTTCCTTTTTGCTATTTTCCTTTTCCTTGTAAAACTCCAATTTAATCAACCCAATAAATAGTAGTTTTCCTCTTCAATTCATCCTCAAATCTTCCTTCAATATTGCCTTCTCAAACCTTCTATAAACTTCTCACGCACATAAAACAACAACAATCTTGTATCACGTCTTGAATCACACAGACACTAGTTCAGACAAACCAATACATCTTCATTCTCCCCCTTTTTGACTATGCTTGTGAACTCATCAGTTCAAACACTTAAACACCATCACCAAACACATCTTCATTCTCCCCCTGAATGAGTCACAACATGGTCAAAACTAACAAGAAAATTCTCCCCGCTTTGCAATACGCGGTTGATAGCCTAGTACACCACCTCCATAGAAATTCTCTTTTCTGACCCAAATCTTGTTGTGCCTTAGACCTCCATTGTTAACCTCTTGAGTGAACCTGAAACAATTCCTCTTAATATGTCCTTGAACTCCACAATGATAACATGTAGGACCATGAAACCTTACATCATAAGCATTCTCCATTCGGCTCCTCTCTCTCAACAATCTGAAACATTTTGGCCTAATATGCCCAACAACACCACAATGATGACAAACAAGTCGAAAAACTTGTCTAGGTGCATTGTGAAATTCAGAAATTCTTTTATCATGTTCTTTCAAAAATACAGTCTCTGAAGCACTCTTTGAAGCAGTCTTTGAAGCAGTCTTTGAAGCACTCCTGATGCAGACGTGATTTTTCCACTTGAAACAAACACCATATCCGATTTTGAAACTTTTCCTTCATATCCAAGGCCACACTTATCATTCTTGCCAATACTCATAATGTGATCCAACTTCTCTGTACCATTATTAAGCATCCTCAAATTCTTTTGAGTTTCTTCAAGCTGCACTTTAGCTTGTAATGCTTCTTCTCCCTTCTCTGTTGCATATTTCTCTGCTTCAATGACTTTAGCCTCTAACTCAAGCTTCTCCTTAATAAAAACTGAATTATCATCAACTACCTTAAGCCAATATGCATACAACTTCTCATAACTCTTACCAAGTTCTTCATAACTCATATCCTCTCCATCACTATCACTATCAGATTCATGTTCAGATGCAGTTGCAGGTTTTGCTGCAGGTTTAGAAGCAGTTGCACACACTGATGCAGACGCTGATGCAGACACTGATTCAGAACTATCTTCAAAAGTTGTAAACGTCACAAAATTCTTCAATTCTTCTTCTTCATCTGAATCAGTTTCAGAATCACTAGTAACAACATTCATAGCCTTCTTCTTATGCTTTTGTAGATTGACACAATCAGACCGTACATGACCATATCTTTTGCATTCAAAACATTTAACATTCTTTGATGAAGTCTTCATCTCTTCATCCATTCTACTTTTCTTCTCTTCGCCCTTACGCTTCAGAAATTTAGCAACTTGTCTTGATAACATAGCCATTTGATGTGTCTGTATTTTATAGGATTTTACCCATAGTTTTGGTATTTATTTTGAGTCTTTTATTGAGTCCAAGTGTGCTTTTAGAGTCTTTTTAGTCTTTTGTGAGTCTGTACAGGTTCTAGGCTACTTTGGAAGGAAACTGAGTGTTTTGGGGATGAAGACAAGCATCTGGAGCCATTTTGGTGAAGACTGATCGGACTAGCAAGCAGATGGAGCGAACACAGAAAAAGCATCCTGGATCGGCTGATCCACATTCGAACCGACCGATCCCGGGCCCGACGCAACTTTTCCTTTTTTGTTTTAAACCGACTTTTAGTGTTTTATTTTGATATTTAAGTTAGAGGCACGACCTCCAGAGACATAAGCTTTATTTTTCTGAGACTATTTTGTATTGAGAGCAAAAGGGAGAAGATCTCTAATCCTTCTTGACACTTTGGAGAAGATTTCTAAACCCTATTTTCTATTCTTTTGCAATTCAATTATGTTTTCTTCATCTTTGATTTGCTGTTCTTTTATCTCCATGTCTGAGTAGTTTATCTATTGGGTTTTGGGTTTCAAAGGGGTTTTATGATTCTCTAGCTTAGGTTGTTAGATTTGGGATTGATCTATTGAGTTCTTCATCTATTGTTGTTCTTATTGCTTAAACTAGATTAGCTACCTAGTTTATGATCATAGGTTTAATTCATCTAGGCATCAAAAGTGTTGTTGAATTGCTTGAAAAGAACATAGGTGAGCAAGGTGATCCTTAGCCAACGACAGTTGAAGTTGAGGCACCTTGTGAACATAATCAAACTTGAACTTATTGCTTGCTAGGATTGTTTAGATTCAAACGACGGTTTAGAGTTTCATCATTCCTTGCATAGATAACTAATGCTGCGACAGTAGGTTAGTTTTACATTCGAGATTTGAGTTCAAGAACGGTACCTAAAGCCTTCCCAATCCATCATCTAATTTCGTGATCATATTCCCTGACTGATTCCCTACGCCCAATACTTTCTCTTGATTTACAAACTTCTATTTAAATTCTGCCTTTGATCGGTTACTTGAAACACAATCTTTCTTATTGCTTTAGCTATACTTGATCTTTATAGTTTCATAGTGCATCGCTTGGTCTTTGTGGATTCGACCCTAAAGTGCTACGACGACACCACTAGATCGTGGTTGAGTGTGCTTTGGGTTATTGATTTAACTCTAGATCACCATTGAATCTTCACAAGATGATACCTTAAGAGCTACTCCAATGTCAACTTCCTTCTTTATTGCTTCCTTAACTTGATCATCTTTCTTCTTTACTCCTTCAGCTTCATATGCTTTGCTTAATTCAAAAGCCTTTAGAATCCTAACAAACTCATCAAAAGCCATCTCATCTAAATTGTGAGCTTCTTCAACTGCAAAAATTTTTGACTCAAATTTTGCAGGCACCGATCGCTTCAGCTTCTTCACAAGTTTTTTTTTGTCTTTGTACTGCTTTCCAAGAGCAAAAGCCTCATTAGATATATCACATAACTTAGCACTGAACTCAGTCACAATTTATTTTTCTTCCATCCTTAGATTCTCAAATTGTGATGCCAACATATCCAGCTTCGTTCTCTTAACACTTGAAGTACCCTCAAACATATTCTCCAATGACTTCCATGCTTTCTGAGCTGATACACATTGAGAAATTAACTTGAAGTGGCTTGAATCAATAGCATTGTAAATCGCTGTCTTGGCTGTCGAATTACAACTTGATAGCTTTTTCTCTGCAGTAGTCCACTTATCCCTGGGCTTAAGACTCTCAACCCCTTTATGATGATGAGTCCCTTCTCACCACCTGAGCCGCTTTTCGAATTGAGTGGAAGCTTTCTCAGTTTTGGGCAGTTTCTTACAATGATTGTCCTAAGGAAACGGCAGAGGTCTCCAACAGATGTTCTTCAGCTCCCGTAGATTAGCCAACTGCAGAAACTCTAGTTTTTGAAAAGGAACAAACCCTGATACTTCACATACATAAGCTTTCTCTCTGTTTATTATGTCTTCTATTTTATAAGCACTGTCAACGTAAAGTAACGTAAGATTTGGAGCCAACATCAGCCACGTCAATTCCCATATGTTTTTGCACTACCATAGATTAATCCTAGAGAGGCTCAAGAAGCATGTGTTCGGCGGGTTATTCAGAGGAGAAACCATCTCGCATCTGATGCTTGCAATGTCCATCTTCACCTCAAAAATAGTACATTTATCGAAAATGAGTTTAGAAACTTTCTCCATACTAGCTAAAAGCGATATGTCTGATGATTCTAATTGCAAACCCTTGATCTCTAGAGCTTCGGTACAGCACACCAGCTTGCGAGAGCTTAGAAACTGATTCAAACCTGAATCAGAACTGAATCCCATTGTTAGAATTTCTAAATTATCTAAAACTACGAGGAGTTGCAAGTCTTAGATAATTTAGAAATTCTAACAATGGGATTCAGTTCTGATTCAGGTTTGAATCAGTTTCTAAGCTCTCGCAAGCTGGTGTGCTGTACCGAAGCTCTAGAGATCAAGGGTTTGCAATTAGAATCATCAGACATATCACTTTTAGCTAGTATGGAGAAAGTTTCTAAACTCATTTTCGATAAATGTACTATTTTTGAGGTGAAGATGGACATTGCAAGCATCAGATGCGAGATGGTTTCTCCTCTGAATAACCCGCCGAACACATGCTTCTTGAGCCTCTCTAGGATTAATCTATGGTAGTGCAAAAACATATGGGAATTGACGTGGCTGATGTTGGCTCCAAATCTTACGTTACTTTACGTTGACAGTGCTTATAAAATAGAAGACATAATAAACAGAGAGAAAGCTTATGTATGTGAAGTATCAGGGTTTGTTCCTTTTCAAAAACTAGAGTTTCTGCAGTTGGCTAATCTACGGGAGCTGAAGAACATCTGTTGGAGACCTCTGCCGTTTCCTTAGGACAATCATTGTAAGAAACTGCCCAAAACTGAGAAAGCTTCCACTCAATTCGAAAAGCGGCTCAGGTGGTGAGAAGGGACTCATCATCATAAAGTACAAATTTTTTTCAATATTGCCTTCTCAAACCTTCTATAAACTTCTCACGCACATAAAACAACAACAATCCTGTATCACGTCTTGAATCACACATATACTAGTTCAGACAAATCAATACATCTTCACGTGTCTCAGTCTCGGCTTGAAAGCAAGTGGTGGTTGGGGTTGGCTCCTCAGTCACCTAAATAGTAAAGTCAGTTTTGTTTTATGGAAATGATTTTATGTGTCTTATGGTCCGACTCCGATCGACTAACTACTCGTTCCGATCTGAGACCTTTAAACAAAATAAATTTTGGTAGCAATTCATGACTTAGATAAGTCTTAGATCTATTGTTTTAATTAACCAGATTTGGGCCAGAGAAAACCATGATTTTCCGTGGTTTTTTGTAGAGGCAAATCGGTAATGAGTTTAAACAGTATTCAGCCGCTTGTTTTATTTAATTTCTTTGTTTTTTAGTTTTTTTTTGTTGAGACTTGTTAGAAACTGGATGTCATTTCCGTTTTATAAAAAGTCTACAATAGCCAACCATGATTGAAACGTACTGGTTTAGCTTCGTCCTGATTATGATTATTTTATTGAGATGATTAAGTATCATATTCATATCTCAGTAAATATATCTTTTTTAAGGATAATGTTGACTCCTGCTGTAGCAAAAAATACATATTTGTAAGTTGTGAGACTGATGGCTTGGGTTCCTTAAGCTCCAAACTCAATTCTGAGAAAGAAACATTCAAGTTTAACTAATTACCCATAACTTCCCAAATCTTTTTGGTTAAGGATGGAATCAGAACAAATATGTGAATCAAATCAAACTATTATAACCTGAGCGAGAGACGAGAAAAGGAGAGAGATCATATACGAAAATTATCACGAATAAGTTATTTAGATAATAAAGTGCCGAAAATTATCACTCTGTCTATATGACATTTTATGTGCCGAATCACGAGTAGTGACAACAACAAGTGGCAAATCACGTTAAGTAGTGACTATCAGAATTATGGGATAATAATTAATAACAGATTTAAGGAGTCCGCGTGATTATGTTTTTTTTTTCTTTTACTATGTTATCAATTCATTTGCAGACGCATTTTTCCTATTTGAGGATTTAGTCTAACGGTAATTTTCTCATTTATATCACATGCAGCTAGCTACTCTTCTACGATCTCAAAATTTCAGATTCCCAATAAATCTTAACAATCAAAAGTCAAAAACTGTATAGTTTAAACACAAGCAAAAGGAAACCATAAAAGACTAACATATTAATGGACCCAAAAGCTTGAGTATTGGGTAGGAGACTCGATTCGGATACGAACAAAGACATATTAAAATTGATGCATGCAAGTCAATTTTAGTGAAAGGACCACAAAGAAATTAGGTTTTGTCTTCTTCTTCTTCTTCCTGTTATATAATAACCAATAATAAATAGACTTTTGTGGTAGGCCCTTACCACTCAGCAATGATGTCCCTCTTTTGGGCTTATTCTCAGTGCTGGCTTCTTCCGTATGGGTCAATTTTATTTTTTATTTATTTTCTTTTAGTATTTCGTATCTTTCACAAGTTGATTGATATGAATAAAACCACACATAAACCAACACGGCAACAACCATTTTTATGCTTTTCTTTTTTTATATACACAATTATACATCAGAGTTATGCTTAAACTTTATTACGTATATTATTCGAATTTTTTTAACACAATTTTCACCGCTCCATTTTGTTGTTTGCTAATATTCGCTTCAATTATTTGATATGATGCTTGGATTGGAGCAGTCTACTTATATTCACCTTTCAAAACATCCATTTTTAAAATAATCGGACACAATAAAAAGGTAAAACCATATTTTAGAAAACTTCAAAATCATTTTCATATATGATAATTATCACAAAAATACAGAAAAACAAAACAAGAACCAAAAAAAAAAAAAATAAGAGCATTGTTCCATTTCTCGCCATGCTTAACGATCAAGAATTAGCTCTCTCTACATTTCATTTCCCCCTCATCAAAATTTCTCCAAATTGTTTCGTTTCCACCATAGATTATATATATAATATGGACATACATGTCATATATGCTAATTTATTTCTCTTGCCGATTATTTTATTTACCCCCGATCCCCCCTATATATATATATATAAGTAAAACTCAGTAGAAGAACTGATCCGACTAGGTCACTAGGACTCCGGTGGTGAAAATTTGGCCGACGGTGAAAGGAGAGGTTGAGAAGTTTGATCTACATCTCTCTTTCCTTTCATCATTTGCTATATGACTCGATCGGCACTCTGTGCTGCAAAAGGCTTTTTCTCCTCTGCATAAACAAAAAAAAAAGATTAATCAATAAGAGGACCGTAATATGAAAATACTTATACATATGCTCCCAAATGATACCTGTAAATAAATATGTCTTGACCATGAAGTTTCTTCCTGCACAAGTAACATGAATTGAGGAAACCCAAACCCTGAAACTCCGGCGAGTTCTCTGGAGATTCCATACCGACATCGACCACGAATAGTCTTTCACGACGATCTTCCTTGATCTTACTCGAGAAGCACTCAAACCCATCTTTGTCATAAACCCTTGTACTACAAGATCCACTTGGCCCATGGTGACATGTCACCAACGTGTAATCCTCCTCGTCCATTATGAACATTTCCTCGTCTTCTCCGTCCGTGCTTCCTCCATGGTTCATGAACTGGACTGGATCAGACCGGCCCGATTGGTTCGGTTCCGATCTACAAACGCTCGTGATTAGACGAGTGTTTGAGTTCTCGAGGGCGGCTACTATCCCTAGACCAACGGAGCCACCAAGACTGTCATCGTAGAATCTCTTTGAGCTGTTTCTTTGAGATATCTGAGGGAGAATCTTGAAATCGAGTGGGCTTCTAGGGCTCGTCATCAAGACGTCAAAGAAAGGAGCAGCCGCTGACCGGTTGACACCGACGAGGAGCTCCGATATCTTTCCGATCATTGGATGGGTTCTTTTGGTAAGCATGATCTTGAGAGAGAGAAGGGTATGATCAGATTAAACCAAAAAAAACAAAAACAAAAAGAAGAAGCATAAGAGGAGAGAAGGGAGAAGCTTGGTGGTGTTTGTGAAACCTCCACAAATAAGAGATGGGGGAGAGATGTGTTATTTATGGTGGAGTTGGTGGGAGGGTTGAGAAACTTTACACTACCTTTTATTTATTGCAATATTTACAATAACTCACGTGAACTGTTCTTATTTCGCGAATCAAACCCTTATTGTTTATCTTCAACACAAAACTATCATATACTATCTAATCACTTAATAAGCACTACAAGAAAATATGGAATTACCGACTACAAAAACAGTTACTATACAGTCGCTAACTACTTAGTCACGACTGATTGGCGACTGACATACGTAGTCGCTAAAAAAATCAGTCGCTAAAAAGTCGCCATGAAGCTACTAATTGGCGACTGATAATTGAGGTCGTTCGTCCCTCGCCAAACAGTCGCTAAATTTGCGACTGATTTGCAACGCTTTAGCGACTGATATGGTTACTCATTTGCGACTGTTTTGTTTACGTTTTGGTGACTGTTTTACGACTGTTTAATTATCATGTTTTAAAAAAAATTATGGTAAAAATGCATTATTTGATTTTGTAATACCAAATCTGATTAAGAAAACTATAACTAAAACATAACAAACATGAAATTAAACAAAGACATAAGTACCATGTTTTTTACAAAAGTTGCAAAAGTTCCAAAAGACATCCAAATATCCAAGAGTGTTGCAAATATTACAAAAGTTTTCATAATCATGAGGGAACCTAACTTTGAGAATTAGCAGGGTTTGGGTCATTGGTTTGAGACTCGAGGAAGGCGACATAGTTTGAGTTAGTCTTGAGGAAGCTCACCAAGCGTGAGATCTCTGTTTGTTGCTCAGATGCAACCCGTAAAGCCTCAGCTGCAACCCGTGAAACCTGTGCGTCACGCTCTGCTTGTAGAGTTGTTTGTTCCTCTATTTTGCGGTTAGCATCTTCAAGCTGTTGTTGCAGGGTTGTGAAAGTAGAAGAGCTTCCAGGGTACTTCCGCTTCCCGTTGATGTAACTTCCTAGGCATCCAACTCCAAAGTATGTTCCTCTATCATTTATGAAAGTAGACTCCATACACAAAACAGAGAGAAAAAGTTATTATAATTACTTAACAATGAAAAACTTAATAGCTTATTAGAAAGAAGCAAATTACCTGAAGAAAGAGCTCATCATCCTCCTCGTGAGATAGCTCTGATTGACGTGAAGTACCATCAGAAGACTCATCATTATCCTGGGCAGCCAACTTAGCTTCCCTTTTCTCTTATATGCCTCATGAACTGCTTGTGCTTTCTTATCCACAAAAGTACCATCTTTTTTGGTATGAGACCTGAGAAAAACTTCAGGAATAGTTGGCGGTCTTCCCAATTCTACTTCCTGAAATGTTAGACAATGAAAAGGTTAGGAACCATTTGATGTCAAGTAATTAAAAAATGAAAAGGTTATGATGTAACTCACCATCTCTTGTTCGATTTGTAAGTAAGACTTCGGCCCTGATAAATGCTTGTGAGGGCCAAGACCATTACGGTCAGACATTCGAGCTGATGAAGTGGTTGTACTCTTTGCCATGGCTTCTTCTGTGTTCCAATAGTCACACATTTCTTTCCAAAGAGTTCTCTTAATCCACCTCGGTTTCACTTCCTCTCGCTGAGCTGCTGCCTTGGAAACCATGTCTTTCATATGGTTTTGACAAATGCTATAGAACTTTGCTTGCATCACACCGGTTAGAGAGGGATCCCAGGTGTGTGTTCTCTACAAAAGAAGACTAGTGTTAGTGATAAAAAAAACCAAGAAAAAAAACTATAAATACAGAAATCAAATTGAAAGGAGTAGAAGTTTACCGCGAATTCCAAGAAGTAACCTTCTCTTTTTGCATTCGGAACACAACCCCAACTGTAATATGGACCATCAAACTTGTTTGTAAACACATTTGTAATCTTTCGGGTAAGTGATGACTTGTCTTTACCAAACCTTCAAACACAAACAAATCAGTAGTAAAATTCTAATCAAACACAAACAAATCGATCAATCCAAGTAAAATTCTAATCACACACAAACACAAACAATCAAAAATATTAATCACAAACAAATCGATCAATCCCAAATTCTAAAAATTCTAATCACAAACAAACACAAACAATCCAAAATTCTAATCATAAACAAACAAACACAATCAAATTTTAATCCAAAGTCCAAAATTCTAATCCAAATTCTTACCAAGTGGTTCCACGCTCTAATGAGGGAGAGAGGACAAGGTATACTTCACACGGCCTGGTTGGACAAGCATGTCATGTAAAGAAGCGTGTACATCAGCTGGGAGATTTGATTC
Source organism: Camelina sativa (assembly GCF_030686135.1). Taxonomy (NCBI): domain Eukaryota; kingdom Viridiplantae; phylum Streptophyta; class Magnoliopsida; order Brassicales; family Brassicaceae; genus Camelina; species Camelina sativa. The sequence continues at coordinate 8,551,976 of NC_141892.1, forward strand.
CCTTGCACTGTCATCCTCAGAATCAGCTTCTTCCTCATGTGAGTTTTGCCCTTGAGAACTGTGAAGCGATGCAGAAGCTGCTCGAGGTTGACCAGGTTGAGAAGAGGGTGGTCGATGAGACTATCGAGGTAGAGGAGACTGTCGAGGTAGATTCGAGACTTTAGGAGACTGTCGATGATGATTTGTGACTGACGGTTGAGAAGACTCTCGAAGTTGACTCGAGATTTCTGGTGGATTCGTCGCGGAGGCGAGAGGTTGAAGAAAAGGACGCCTGGTTGGAGCTTCGCAGGAAGGGGATGTTCCAGGAAAGCTCCTCGAGTACTGGAACAGATTTGTCGGAGGTGGATAGTCTCGGTAAGAAGGTGTAGGTCTCGCTGGAGGCTTGAGGATTGGGACAGGAGTTCCCTGAGAATCAATCTCTGGATCTCGCTGGTTCGCCGGCGTGAAGGTATACTGCCTGGGAAGATTGGCGGATCTTTGATTCGCCGTTTGTGAGGTTCCAGAGGTTCGATTAGAGGGGTTTCTTCTTCCTCCACCTCTTTTCTTTACTCCAGCCATCAAGGGTTTACGATTTCGTCGAGTGAGAGAAATTTAGATCTAGGGTTTTGAGGTTTCGTCGTTTCGTCTCGAAGAAGAAGAAACAATTGAGAATAGAAATGTTGGATTAGGGTTTGTTCGGGGAAGAAAACAAATAAGAAATGGGTTTTTGTGTTTTGTTACGGCCCAAATTTTGTTAAGGCCCAAATTAATTAAATCAGTCGCTAAATAGTAGCTCTTTAGTCGCAATCTTTTAGCGACTGTCAAACTGGTCTCCAAATTAGTCGCAAATTGGCGACTACACTGCGACAATATGTATCAGTCTCCAATTAGCATCTACTAGACGACTGTTTTATTTTAGTAGCCATTCAATAGCAAAACAATCACAATTCAATCGTTAAATTTAGCGATTGTGTTTTTAGTCGCAAATTGCAGTTGGCAATTCCATGTTTTCTTGTAGTGAAGCCACAAAGCATGTGAAGCTAATTAGATTTTTTTTTTTTTTACATGGACCGTCTATAAAGTTTGAGCAAATTGAATAGCTCACGAGGTTATTATTATCACACAAAAACCATAAGAGATATATTAACAGAGGATAGAAAACTTATAAATCTTGTCTAATCAGTGTATTATATTCTATTTAAATTTAATATGCTATTAAGTACATGAGTAAGTCATCAATTATCGTTCTGAAGATAGTCAAAATACTAAGGCTATATATCAAAACGTTGACGCAAATATATTGTGGAACTTCTTGATACAAATAATAGTGTGGGTGACACGGTGTTAAACTGCAAGTACATTATATTCGAGTTTAAAATAAATGGGCACTTCATATATTTTTAGTCATGACTCATGAGGCAAGAAAATATATAGCTCTCTTCACACTACATCATCATAATTTATTTATAAGCTTATGTTTACTTCTAAGATGAAATGAAATATAAATAAGGGTCCCTCCTACAACTTATCCCACAATTAAACGCTAAGAGAGAGGATGTATAGCTTTTGGTTTCGAAATTCTTACAACGCTATAACATTAGTTTCAATTGCATGCAATCACAATCATATCCAGCCACAAACACAAAAATATATTAACGTTTTGTGAGCAGTAATGTCTAAACCAAACGCAACCCATCTGTATTTGCCCAAACTTGTACATTACAGCAACACATGCATGTTTTCTTTGTTATATATTCAATAAAACAAATTTCAGTGGTGTTATATGTATAAGCTTATTAATTGACATAAACCCTAAACAATGCTTTTAATGATGGTTGAATAGATTTGAAAGATTTATTTTTGTAAGAAATTTTATTTATAAAAATACTGACAAAAATAATGTAAGAGAGAGATATTAAACAAAAACGAATATGAAGATGAGGTGCCAATGAAAGAGTGGTCCACACAGAGACAACCAATCTACCTTTAAAAATTAGAAATCAAAAACACAAAACGTCGAGATCGATCGGCAATGTCGCCAATGGATCCCACAGGGCTCTAAATTAAAGAGGATTCGTTTAGCACTTTCATGAGATGTGGGAACGTGTCATTCATCAACAGCTTCATTTTGTACACCTCCACTATTATTTGCTGACTCAGTTCTCTGTTTTACTTTGCCACAGTGAGTTTTATTTTTCCTTTCTTTTCATATATATGGTCCATTCCCCTACTAAAGATCCTCCTCTATAGTCTATATGTATATTTTCTAGCAGAATAAATAAAACAAATATGTATAAATCAGTTGTTTTACAAACACATATATGATCAGAAATCATGATTACGGATCTTAGGTTTTTTCAAAACAGCAATTTCTTTACAAAAAAAGGTAAGGTTTGTTTTTGTTTTTACATCAAGCAGTGGATCTAACCGAAAAAACAACTTCTTCAACTTCAACTATCCTCTGGATTTATTTCAAACTCTCTCAACTATATATATTTTATGCATTTAAAACCTTCAAAAGATAAAACAATCCCCCGTAAACAAAAACGTCAAAATCATAAGCGACGTCCATCAACAACAACGTTTGTTTGATGGGAAAGAAACATGTGTTTGAGCTTCACGTAAAAATGACTCACAATTCAAAGACTAAAAAAAATGACTCACAATATATAATATATATATATATATATATTATATATTATAATCTTCAATATATATATATAACAACGTACTGTATTTTGAAAATCCTCTAATCTAAAACCATGCACTTTAATATTATAAACTATGTAACAACCAGTACTATGTGCGGAATAAATTTTTCTGATAAAATTAAGGTTATGAGTAAAGATATTTTTTGTGATCTAAAATTTGTTACTGTAAAAATATATATATAACCTGTGAGAATATGTTTAGATCAAACTAATATATATCAACTAAATATATGTATAACCCGCTCTTTCTTCAACCTGTGCAATATTTTTTTTTAAAAAAAATCTTTATTTTGTGTAAGTATGTTTCACCCGTGAAATATTATATCAATGATACTAAATAAGTCAATTCTCTACAATAATGATTATTGTGATAATTTTATTTGAGAAACTTTAAATATGTGAATAGTAAACAATTTTTTTAATATATGAATAAATTCTGATTTTGAAAATGTTTTAGATCTAATGATTTTAAATTTTAATAATTAAATATGTTATAAAATGATTAAAGTAAATTTAAAAATTGAAATGTTTGATTTTTTAATTAATTGTAAAGGAATATTCTTTAATCATCCAATAGAAATTATGTGTAAATATCCATAAAAATGAAGGTAATAAATTCATTGTTGTCTCGAGTTCTCTAACGACGACACATCAACATTTTCTTGAGAATGTTTCTCTATTAATATATAAGGGATTATAATTTTAATTTTTTTCTTGGGGGTTTAACCCAAAATTTGGATTCTAAACCAGTTCTCTCCCTGTTTATCAGTATCAAACCATTTTCCATTATATGGTTTACGGATTTCCTTTCAGTAACTTTCTACCTTTTTTTTTTTTTTTATCATCAAGAATCCTTATGAGACTGTTCAATTTTCTCAAAATTAGCTAGTCTCAATATGATAGAGATTATAAGTGGTATGCTTACAACTAAGAGGAACTGAGAAAATATTACTTTTTCTTTCTCTTTTCAAAGTAACTCTCATCACCATGTGTTATATAACTTATATAGTTATAAGTGAATGAGTTACATTTTATTTTCAAAGTAAATCTCATCCATGAATTATATAACTTATATGTGAATGAGTTACTCTCACTTTCTCATATGTAGACATTATTATCAGAAAACATTATTTGTAACTTCTTGTAAACTCATTTTGGGGTTAAACTTCAAGTCTTAACCAAAGAGTATAATAACTTTTCGTACCTCTGTCTAACCAAACAAAATTTTTTAACTAACGTGATCTAGACATAGTTTCCAAAAAATGTTTGTCCAATCTGTTTATCCAAAAAAAAAAATCTTATTTTTCTCATCCCTAATCGTTCGTTAAACATTATCTAAAAGTTTTTAACCTAGTCAATCCCCTTATCCAAATGAATAAAAACCTAGTCAATTAGTGAAAAAGAAGAAGAAGATAACTAATAATTTCTACAAATCCTGAAAACCTATAATTAGATAATTTTGTTTTAAGTTTTTTTTTTTAGTTCCTACAACCTAGTCAATGCTAAAGAAGGTAATTAATTAAGATATTGGATTAACTCATTAATAATTTTCACCGTTCCATTCAAGGATATTATACATAGAAATTTAGTTCACAAAAAAAAAACATTAGCTCTATCGGACAATTTTTCTCATAAATATTCAATGCAAAACCTTAAATTCTTTTTTTTTTAGTTCAGAAAACCAAATATTAGTTTTTAATATCAAAAACTAATACCAACGGCTTTATCCAAAACGAAGTACCGAAAATGATGTCTGAGATTTGAATAAGTAATAAAATTGAAATGATAGTTTAAATTTTTTTTAAAAAACGTTTATCTAGTCAGTCCTAAAAATCGATTTAATTAATCGAGATATTAAGCAAAGTAATCTAGAAAAAAATAGTAGGTTATTGTTCCATCAACACTACTATAAATATAGTTCACACAAAACCCTTCGAAAGCACAATTTCTCTCGTAGAAACACAACACTAAGATATGAAAATGAAAACCTTCACTTATCTCTTATCATTGTTCTTCATCCTCATCACTTCATTCCCTTTGGCTAACTCGACCATTGTCTCTCACGATGAACGAGCTATCACCATTAATGGATAACGCCGAATCCTAATTTCAGGCTCCATTCATTATCCACGAAGCACTGCTGATGTAACTACTTTCACTTAACACACAAATTTTTCATATGTTTCTTCATCCACAAGTAATAGATATATCCATTTCTAATGTTTCGTGGCTTTTGGTTGCAGATGTGGCCTGATCTGATCAACAAAGCCAAAGACGGTGGCTTAGACGCAATAGAGACGTACGTTTTTTGGAACGTACATGAACCAAAACAAAGGCAATACGATTTCTCGGGGAATCTAGATATTGTTCGATTCATCAAAACCATCCAAAGCGCGGGCCTCTACTCCGTTCTTGGCATTGGACCTTACGTTTGCGCAGAATGGAATTATGGAGGCTTTCCGGTGTGGCTGCACGCCTGCACAATATGCCCAACATGGAATTTAGAACGGTTAACCCTAGTTTTTTCATGGTATAACCCAAACTTTAATCAGATAATTCTTATGTCTTTCGGATATTTTTTTTTTTTCTAATGTTTTCGTGAATATCTTTTTATGCAGAATGAAATGCAAAACTTTACTACAAAGATAGTAGAGATGATGAAGGCCGAGAAGCTCTTTGCGTCACAAGGTGGTCCAATCATTCTAGCTCAGGTATGCATTTTTAAATTTCTAAAGATGATGTTATTGTGGCCGAGTTTAATGGTCCTTTAGCGAACGGGCTGACCCATTGGACCCAGCATCAGCCTTTCTATTGAAATAAACCGGATATTGTCAATATGTTCATTTTGATGTTCATATTTTCCTCTATATATATACAAATCTATAAATTTTTAACTTGTTCGGTTATATTTTAGATTGAGAACGAGTATGGGAACGTGATCTCATCGTATGGAGCAGAAGGTAAGGCCTATATTGATTGGTGTGCCAATATGGCTAACTCTCTAGACATCGGTGTTCCATGGCTTATGTGCCAACAACCCAACGATCCTAAGCCTATGATCGAGACGTGCAATGGATTCTACTGTGACCAGTACGAACCAACCAGCCCGAGCAGCCCAAAGATGTGGACAGAGAATTGGACCGGATGGTTCAAAAATTGGGGAGGCAAACATCCTTATAGAACCGCTGAGGATCTTGCTTTTTCAGTTGCTAGATTTTTCCAAACCGGAGGAACTTTCCAGAACTATTACATGGTCAGATTCAGCTCCTTTGTATTCATTATTATACTGTAGTAACCAGTCTCTTTTAACTTTTTATTGATTGATTTTTTAATATGACATATTACAGTACCATGGTGGTACTAACTTTGGAAGAGTCGCTGGAGGTCCATACATCACCACTTCATATGATTACCATGCTCCCCTTGATGAATACGGTATAAACAACTTCACATTTTTCTTATATATACACAAATCGCTTCAAAATGTCTAGAAAATACGGTTTAATTTTGACTTATATATATATATATATATATATATATATCAGGTAACTTGAACCAGCCGAAATGGGGTCACTTGAAACAGCTCCACAGTGTTAAAATCCATGGAAAAATCACTGACTTATGGCAATATTTCAAGAGTCGATCTTGGCAACTCCATCAAGGTTAGACCCGGTTCTGTTTCCTTATATTTTACATAGTTGACGCTATATATCATTAGTTAACATGTTTGTTGTATCTCTAAAAAGGCGACAATTTACACAACAAAGGAAGGATCCAGCTGTTTCATCGGTAATGTGAACGCAACTGCGGATGCTTTAGTCAACTTCAAAGGGAAAGACTACCACGTACCGGCTTGGTCCGTGAGTGTTCTTCCCGACTGCGACAAAGAGGCTTACAACACTGCAAAAGTGAACGCTCAAACATCAATCATGACCGACGACTCTAGTAAGCCACAGATGCTGCAATGGACCTGGAGACCGGAGTCCGCTCAGAAGAGCATTCTTAAAGGCAGCGGAGATCTCATTGCCAAAGGTCTTGTAGACCAAAAAGACGTTACAAATGATGCTAGTGACTATCTTTGGTACATGACTAGGTATGTATATCTATATACCTAGACCAACAATATCTTGTAATGATGATTATCTTGTTCTAATTTCTAAGTGATTTGTGTACTATATATGGTTTTAATATGGGATTATTATTAGGGTTCATCTCGACAAGAAAGATCCACTCTGGAGCCGAAACATGACGCTACGGGTTCACAGCAATGCCCATGTTCTTCATGCTTACGTCAATGGAAAATACATCGGTAACGAGTTGGTAAAGGACGGGAAATTCGATTACAGATTTGAGAGGAAGATCAATCCCGTTCACGGGACTAATCACATTTCATTTCTTAGTGTTTCCGTTGGACTACAGGTAACATGTGAAGCCATAGCTTTTTGATGATATTTTTTTGTCCAAAATATCTTGTGACAACTGAAATTGTGGTCCTCTCTTATGTTTTAGAATTATGGACCTTTCTTTCCGAGTAGTCCAACTGGAATCAATGGTCCTGTGTCCTTGGTCGGATACAAAGGAGAGGAAACTATCGAGAAGGATCTATCAAAACATCAATGGGAGTACAAGATTGGTATGAATGGATACAACAACAAACTTTTCAGCACGAAATCCGTTGGTCACCTCAAATGGGCAAACCAAAAGCTTGCTACTGGTCGGATGCTGACATGGTACAAGGTCAGTATTAATTAAAAATTTCTATGAAAAGTCATTTAATTATGCAAAATGAACGGTTCCTCTTACAATGAATTGTTACATGTCCAGGCACATTTCAAGGCTCCTCGTGGTAAAAATCCAGTGATTGTGGACTTTAATGGTCTCGGGAAAGGCGAGGCTTGGATCAACGGTCAGAGCATTGGACGTTACTGGCCGAGCTTTAACTCTAGTGACGATGGTTGCAAAGATGAATGTGACTACCGTGGGGAGTATGGTAGCGACAAGTGCGCTTTTATGTGCGGCAAACCAACTCAAAGATGGTGTTCCTTTATTATTTTCATCAAAAAAGTTTTGACTTATTATATAATCAATAACGTTTCATTAATTATTATGATATGGCCAAACTCTTGTAGGTACCATGTTCCACGATCGTTCTTGAACGCGAGCGGACACAACACAATCACTCTATTCGAAGAAATGGGTGGCAACCCGTCCAAGGTGAACTTCAAGACAGTCGTGGTCGGAACGGTTTGTGCCAGGGCTCATGAACACAACAAAGTGGAGTTGTCCTGCCATGACAGGCCAATCTCAGCCGTTAAATTCGCGAGCTTTGGAAATCCGGTGGGGCATTGTGGGTCATTTGCGGTTGGTACGTGCCATGGAGACAAGGATGCTGTGAAGACCGTGGCTGAAAAGTGTGTTGGGAAAGCCAACTGCACTATCGATGTGTCTTCGGACACGTTTGGCTCTACTTTGGACTGTGGAGATTCACCTAAAAATTTGGCCGTGGAATTGGAGTGCTAGATTTAGATCTTAGCTCTAGCTAGATAGCTAGTCACTGCAATAATTTTTCTTAAAATAAATTTAGATCAATCCGTTAAATAATGTCGTACTTGTTTTTAATCTATCAGGTTTTTTTAGATGGATTTAGGATTATGGAAATCAATATTATGATCTGAATAAAATTTTCTTTAAATAAATATTTTCCCTTCAGATGTTTATTTTTGCGACCTTCTTTAATAAACAACGACACTACAATACATATGCTTCAAAAGAATTCGCCTATCACATTTTCTAACACTAACATTGACGTCACCACATTGTATATTTCGGTATATGTATACACAAATTCTATAGACTATTACCATCAAAATTGTATATAAATTCTTTTACCAGTGTAATTTTTTTTTCTTTGTATCCTAATTCCTAAGCATAGAACTCATTTGGATTCTAAGTTTTTTTTTTGTCTATTTCTATATGTTGCCCTTATTTAAACTTCATTCTAAAGATATTTAGAAAAGAAAAATATTGATGTTAATGAGTTAGGAGATAACAAATGAGATCGATTATTTATTTGAAAAATGATTCTCTTAGCTAAAGGCAAATATTCTCATAATTGAAAAGATGTTGTTTTTGGTCTATTATTATATAATAATTCTCGAAATGAATTTACTAATCTAGAAAGTTCAGAAAGTGTGACAAGAGGATTAGGTAAAAGACCCGACCCGAACCCGGTATAAGAGACTAAAAAACCCACCCGGTAGAGCGTTCTAGAAACACTAGCTGAAATAAAAAGGGTGGAGTCATGTGTGTTTTCTAGTCTATCTCTCTCTCTCTCTCTCTACTGCAATTTTTAGGGTTTTTATCCTCCGAAAGTCTCAACCTTTTTTTTTTTCTTATCCTCAACAAACAAGGTATCATCACTCTTTTCTCCTTTACTTACCCACTCTTCCTCTTCACTCTCTATTAGGATTATAGAAACGGTTCACTACGAGAATTGAATTCAAAGGTTCGAACTTTAAGCGGATAAAGTAATTGGGTTTGCTCTGTAGCTGTTGGCTTTTGCGGAAATGTTTTGTGAATCTGGGAGTAATCTTCATTTTCTGTTTTCTATGTCTCAATTTCTACTAATTTAGAGTTTATATGTGTGTTTGATGGATGGATGGATAGCAGAAATGGCGGCTACGCAACTTACAGCCTCACCAGTGACTGTGTCAGTGAGGAGCTTAGCCTCGCTGGAAGGTCTAAGAGCTTCAAGTGTCAAGTTTACTTCTTTGAAACCAGGGACTCTAAGGCAGAACCAGTTCCGTCGTTTTGTTGTCAGAGCTGCTTCTGTTGTTGCTCCTAAGGTATTCGCTCTCGCTTCTTTTGTGTTGATTCTCATTGTTGTTTCGTAAGTTGGGTCTGTTTGTATGTGGAACTCATGTGAATTTTAGATTGATGTTTGTATGTTTAACCAATTCATTTTGATTGTTTTGGCCATTCGTCTTGTGTGTTAATACAATCATATCTGCTGATGTAGAAAGAAACGGAACTTAGATGCTTCTAGCTTTTCTTTTGCAAGCTTGATTTGTATCTTAATGGTGACTTGTGTTACGTTTGGATATATGTTTCTTCTCGTTTAGTTTTGACTTATAAATTTCTCTGTTTCGTTCTGGTTATTTACAGTATACTACAATAAAGCCATTGGGAGATCGACTGTTGGTGAAGATCAAGGAGGCAGAGGAGAAGACTCTAGGAGGTATCTTACTTCCATCCACAGCTCAATCAAAACCTCAAGGTGGTGAAGTCGTTGCTGTGGGTGAAGGAAGAACTATTGGGAAAAACAAAATTGATATCACTGTCCCTGTAAGCCTCACTACCCTTCAAGCCTTGCTTTTTTGTTTTGCTTTGTTGTTTGTTGATAAACTTATCTGAAATGCCTTCTTCTTTCTCCTGATGCAGACTGGAGCACAAATTATTTACTCCAAATATGCAGGAACTGAGGTCGAATTCAATGATGTGAAGCATCTCATTCTCAAGGAAGATGATATTGTTGGCATTCTTGAGACAGATGACATCAAAGATCTTAAACCTTTGAATGACCGAGTCTTTATTAAGGTTTGTCTCAAGTGCTTACCTTCACCAACTTAATATTGTTTCTGCCCGCAAGAACAGTGATAACTTCTGTTTTGAACTTTATGAGTTTAGGTTGCTGAGGCAGAGGAGAAAACAGCTGGAGGGTTGTTGTTAACCGAGACCACCAAAGAGAAGCCTTCTATTGGCACGGTAAGTGCACATGTGCTATTATGTCGAATCTGAGACTTCCTTAGTCGATTGATGTATTTCCTAGTTCAAACTCCAGTTATAATAATACATGTTCCCCTCTGCATTTTTGGGCAGGTGATAGCAGTTGGACCTGGTTCCCTAGACGAGGAAGGTAGCGTTACCCCCCTACCAATATCGACCGGAAGCACAGTTCTTTATTCCAAGTATGCTGGTAACGACTTCAAGGGCAAAGATGGTTCCAACTACATTGCCCTCAGAGCTTCAGATGTGATGGCTATACTTTCTTAGTTATTTTATGTCTTTGTAACATGCAACTTGTATCCCAATTGTGGAAATTTTTTTCGTAAACGGCATGAGCATAATTTGGAATAAAGACTTGAGTTGGAAAAGATGATTGTGTTTTTTATTTGCTGATCTCATGTTTTGCCTTCTTTAACCGTAGACTCGATTAGCATTTTAGTTACAAACGGTTTAAAATGATCAGTTGACTTGGTAGAAACTGTGACTCGCATCAAATGGAATCTTCTTGTAAACTTTAGTGGAAAATATTTTACAGGTAAATGCTCTACAGTGCCCAGTGGAAACTTGAGACGCGTGCTATCAAAGAGAAGTTATATTACAAAACGAAGAAAAAAAGAATCTTTGTCTGAGAGATCTTCTGCCTTCACCGGTTAAACGAGGTGGCTGAATTATCATCATAATGACCTCTCCAAGCATTGCCACTATCACCGCCACTACAAGCTTGATTAGTAACCGGCACACCCGCAAAATTACCATCCAAGCTCATCTGTTGAACCTCAGCTGATGAAAGGATCTTTATGCTCTGAACACAGTTTACAAATTCCCTGCAGAAATCAAGATTATAATAAAGGTTTTCAAAAAAAGATTGGCACTTCTAACGGTTTGATGTGTGAATGTAATTGCTCTGCACTTACTCCCATGGATCATCCCCGACGAGGAGGATGTCGTTTTCATGATCGACATAAACAAGTTTCCAGTCTGATGTTTGTGGATCTTCAAGCTGTCCTTCGATTCCAAACATGCGAGCTAGATCATGCCTCAACTCATCGTAACCTCTGTAACGGTTGACGTCTATTGATCTCCCCACCGAACCTCGCTTTTGCACCTGTAGGATAATCTACCACATTTGTCAAACCAAACAAATATTCCAAATTTCAACATGCAGGGATCAGAGTTAAGTCGAACCTTTGTATAAGTTCGCATTCGCTGAGTCTGAGCTGGCCACAGTCCAGCACCAAGAACTCCAGCATCGTTGACAGCCAAATCGTTTGAAATGGCGGGCACGTTGGGGACACCAAAAGATTGAGTTCTTACAGCTGAAGTAGACATTTCTGTGCCAATGTCATTTGTCACTCCTCCATAGTTTGAAAGCATGTTCTGAAGATCTTTCTGGGAGTCATATCCCCTCGAGAGCAACGTGTCAGGAACAAAGCCATTATCAACATTAGGTCCACCGAGCAAGCTGTTCCTGGAATCACCGTCAAGGCCAAAAGTTGGAGCCAAGAAGTTCTGTTGTCTGTTGTTGTCGCCTCCATCTAAACCGTAAGAAGTTCCAGAGGCAGATGCTTCTAGATGATGATCTGTTAAACTAGCTTTGGACTTTTGCTGACCCACGAGTTCTTGTTTTAGCCTCATATCGGATTTGCCGTAAAGATCCTGAACGAGATTACCAGACATATCAATCGCTGCATCAGGTATTAAGATCGCTGGCCCGCTTTGGCTTCTGTTGAGAAAGCCTGAAGACGAGATCTGACAGTTGTTGGTAGAAGGCGAGGTTGAAGAGGAAGGTGCATCTCCTCCATCTGTGATGCCTGAATAAGCTTTTACCCCTCCTCCAACAGGTGGGTTTTGTTTTTCCTGAGGCCGGTTCACCAGCATTTGAGGTGGTTGCAACGTCGATAAGCCATTGTTAGTGCAGGACGACGGAAACTGATGACCTTGAGAGAGAGCAGGCAACTGCTGGCTTTGCAATTGATGGTGTGGTAACTGAGACTGCGGCGAAAGAAACTGCTGCTGCTGTTGCTGTTGTAATCTCTGCAACAACTGAAATTGTAAATGCGGCTGTTCCAAGAGACTCTGCTGGAATATCTGTTGGGCCTGTGCCTGGTGAGCTTTCTGCTGCAACAGTGTTTGCTGATTCTGCCCCTTGAGACCAGGAGGCTGCTGCTGTTCTACTTGTCGTGGAAACTGCGTCTCTTGCGGCGGTACAGACATCAGATTGGATGATGACTTGCTGGTTTCAATTACATTACTCTGGCTAGTGCTCGCACCTAAATGGTGGTGTGCTTGTTGAGGCTGCTTAGACTGTTGTTGCAGTTGAAAGCTTTGATTAAGGGAGCTGGACGGAGGCGTGATGACACTGCTTGCCATCGATCCAGAAACTAGCTGTGGTTGCAAATGTTGTTGCGCCTGATGCTGCTGCGCTGCTTGTTGGCCACTGTAATGCTGATTCTGAGGATGCTGAAGTTGCTGCGATTTATGTTGTTGTACCTGTTGTGGCTGTTGTTGTGGATGCGAGTGAGATCGCAATGACTGCGTTCTCTGAATCTGTTGCTGTAACGGTTGTTGATGCTGTTGCTGCAATTGTTGTTGTTGTTGTTGTTGTTGCTGCTGCTGCTGCTGCTGCAACGATTGTTGTTGTTGTTGTTGTTGTTGAGACTGCGATTGATTGTTATTGCTGTGTTGTTGAGACTGCAATTGTTGTTGCTGCTGCAGTAACTGTTGTTGTTGTTGCTGTTGTTGAGACTGCGATTGTTGTTGCTGATGGTTCAAAGAGGAGTGCAACAATTGCTGCAGCTGCTGTTGTTGGGACAACGTAGTTGGTGGCTGAGGCAACTGGGACATTGGGGCTTGAGAGTTCGGTTTGTTATATTGGAGATTTGATGAGGACATCCCTCCTTGCGGCGTCTGAAAGCTCAGTAACTTGGAGGGATCATCAGTGCCACCAAGATTGTTGTGCAGTCCCGCGCTTGGCGATAGCATTGACGGAAAGAAACCTGGCTGTGCAGCAGCAGATGGTAACTGGCCGTTCTGTTGCTGCATATTCATCCACTGAACTAAACTCAGACCAGGAAATATCGTACTCGAAGCGTCTTTCATCTCTGAGCTATTATCAAGCCATGGCATTGCTCTCTTCAGTGCAGACTCCATGTCAGTCTCATCATCTGCAAGAGCACCAGGGTTTCCGTCCTTAAGGAGATTCAAAGATGTTGCGTCGAAATGAAAATGGTACAAAGATTTTACCTGGCATTCCAGGTTGCCCTCCAAACCGAGGTCGAAAAAATGGAGGAGGACATATGTAGAAAGGAGTTAAAACCGGTTCAATGTCCCAAACTGAAACTCGACTGGGCCGATCACCAGCAGCTGACTCATCCCATCCAATCTTTAGCAGACACAGAAACAAGGGTTAACTAAAATGAATGGTGCAAATGTATCAAGAAAGACAAATCTGGCATTCATCATGAGTTTTACTTTCAAACTACCTGAAGATTCCGCCACTGAGAGTTTTTCCATCTCACTGGATCAAGATCACTGATACCGGTAACTGTACCCATATACCGACGAACTCCACATTCTTCTGTCTCAAATATCATCCTAAACCGCATACCGAGGGAAACCTGAGCGTACATTGCTTTGGTATACTTGGCTAAAGGAACCACAAACTCAGCGGGAGCAGCCCTGCAAAAACTCGGTTGTGATTCTCTCAGCAATTGCCTTGAAACAAAGTATATAGTAAGGTTAATGGAGGCAAAAAGGAAACATAGATCCGCCACCTTGGGTTGTAGAAAATGGTGAAAGGACTGTTATTAGCATTAGCATGAGCTGCTGCAGCAAGAACTCCGATGTGCATGCTATCGCTTGATATTACAGATGAAGAAAGCGCAGGCTGTTGCCTATTTGCACGTCTTATACCCAACAGAAGTTGCGCCTTTCCATCTCTTAATTGAAAGTGAAAAGGAGTTAGCATCTTTGACAAATAAATACCGAAAAGAGCCATTGGCACATTGAGATTGATATATACCTTATAAAAAGAACAGAGTCTCCAGCAAAGAGCCTTTTCGTACTGACAAACACACTCCAGCCTGTAGTTAGCAAGTGCCTTTTTGGTTGACCTGATAAATATCAACATATGGGAAAAACCTAAGAACAGGTTTTACTTAAGCCAAAATTGATTGAATAAGTTGGAAAAACCTCGATAAATATGTCTGAAAGTCCATGTGCTGTCGTGAATATCCTTAGCAACAAGCTCCTGACAAGGTGGTTGCATGGAGAAATCCTAACAGAATATTGCCAACAATGTAAGAAGCTAATGCAATAAAGAGATCCTAATTATCAGATATATAATAAAGCATTGTATATACACCAGAGCAGGAAAGATTTTCTCAGCTGCTCGTCGAGGTACAGAAAATCCACCGTGAGTACTTGTGTCACTCGCTGTGAGGGTTTTGCAGAAAAATTCGTTTGGTTGTCTGTTTAGCTTAAGACCCATGTCAGAAGCAAGCAATGCATCTCTGTCATACTGTTCAACAAAAATGCTCAGAACAATTAGTCCCTACTCCTCAAATACACTGAAGAGTATTTTCAGTGAAAAGCAGCAACCTACTTTGTTTACTGGCTGAAGAGTCATCTGCGCATACACCTCATCCGTCTCAGGATCAGCCTGGTTTATAATCGACAATCAGATGTTAGAGATGTAAATGTAGAGACCACTATTGATAATTAAAGATATCATACATTCAAAGTAACATTATGAAGCATGCAGATGAGTTTGGAAGGAAGATTTGGGTAACTCGGTATGCAATCAGTCTGCTTCTGCATTGAAGCCGCGACCTAAAGAAATAGGAAAAGGAAAGACAGCAGCATGAAATTTCCAATCAGAGGCTCATTCTTGATCAGCCATGAATTAATACCAAACTTTTATGGAACAACATACTTGCTCACTGTGACCTTGAGGGAAGTAAACAACAAGACTTCCTGCTGGAGGCAACGAAATCAGTGGCCCAGCACAAGCGTGCCATAATTCTGAGTTTATATTTCTCCTTTCCCCTGCACTCACACAACATCAAAGCTGTGATTACTTCAAATATCTGGTATCCTCCTTCAGTTACTACTATCAGAGAGAAATGCAGGGGCTTGGATGACTCAATACAATAGTTACTTAGCTTAGTTCTAAAGCAGATTATATGCAAAAATCAACTCAATTACACATGTTCAGGAACTCTCAACAAATCCAGCAATGAGTTTCTACTAATAAAGGATTTAGAACTTTTAATCAAATACTAGAAAACACAAACCTTCAACGGGATTCGGAGAAACTCCATTTGATGAAGGAGCTTTCATGATTACTGATCTTTTTTACTCCTAAAGTTTCTCTAGAAGAAATAAAACCCGATAAAAATAGTAATCTCAAATCTGAGCTTTATACAAAGCTGAGCTCTTTACGTGAGAGCTTCATCTTCAGCTTACACCCTTAAAACCCCTAAGCTTTTCACTCCAACACAAAGTGAATGGAAAACAAAGTTCTTTTTTTTCAAGCTCCACTCTTGACAATCCAAGTTACCGCAGGAAAAAGAAAAAAGAAGTCGTTAATCCGAAATGAGGACTCCAAGATCTCTGCTATTTAACTCCGACAGAGACTCCAATTCTTCGGAAATTTTAAGTATCTCAAAGAGATCAAAAGCCACGACTTTTCACACGCGGAATCTCCGGAGAGACAAAAAAAAAGGACCTTAAAAAAAAAAGATTCCTTTTTTTTTTCTTCTCAACGAACGAGGCTCTTCAACTCGAGTCAGATGATTCAGAAAGAGAAACCCAGAAACCAGAAGAAACCCACACAAGTTTTACTTGATTCAGCTGCTTTCCTTTCTTGGCGCATCAAAGAGAGAAGGGTTTCTATAAAAAGAAAATCTGGGAAAATGGATTCGAAAGAGAAGAAGCAGAATCGAAAGGTAAGAAAGAGATTAAGACAGAGAGAGCTCAAGCGATAGAGAGAAAGAGCATCAGAGTTGTCGGAAAGGGATGATCAGCGAGACCAGGACAACTACCAAAAGGTCTGCTAAAGGCACAGGAACAGCTTTTTCATCTTCCTCCTTTTCTTTCTTTTCTTTTCCTTCTCGTTTTTATTTTTCTTTTTCTTTGTTTGGGATATTTATTTATTATTATATTTATGTTTAGTAATAATAATGCTCATGAAGCCGACATATTCACTAGCAAACTGGCCACGATAAATTTCTTAAACATTATTGTTCTCTACAAAAAAAAAAAGAAAAAAAAAATTAGTGTTATTTTCTCTGAAAAACTTTGATGAGTGTTTGTCATTAAGGTTTATATTTGTTGTACAATTTAAGAGATGTAAAAATTTGTGAACCCAAAAAAAAGAGAGAAAATTACTAATTTGACTAGCAGCTATTTTTATCAAAGTGCATTAATATATTTTTGGTAGTTTCTGAAAATTTTGTATTTCATTTTACTAGTTGAGATACATTTTAGGATTAATAATTCAATAGAAAATTATCTTCTGATTTTCGATATTTTGTTAATTAAAGATAATCGTTTAGAAAGTCTGTGAAGTTTTATTAGGTTCTATAGGAGGATGAAACATATATTTTTTTAGTAATGCAATGTATAGTCAATGTGTTTCTATATCTTTAATTTATAATTTATATAAAGCTATCAAATTGTAAATTAGGTTTAGGAATACAAGAGTTTTTATGATACTAATAAATAGCAAATGTTAGTATTTATTTATGTTAGAGATTTAACTGAAAATAAATTCTTCAATATATCTTTTATTTTTAATATTCGAAACTTTTTTTCTTGGATAGTTGAGAGATCAAGAGCCGATTAATTAGTATTAACATCAGTGTTCTCGTTAGCCTAATTTGGTAGTAGTTAATTTTAGGGTTGTCATGTTAATAAGAAGCACATCATGTGATTCATGTTTTGGATGTGGATGAAATATTGCTTTTTAACATACAAGAAGAAGAAGATAAAACTTATATGGAAATTTATAGTATACTGTTTATGAAGCAACATGTTGATAAATTGATATACGTTGGTCGATGCTCTACAATTATAAATTTGATCCCTCTTTAATCTTTTAAATCTCTACCATTGTACCATATCAGGAATAAAAAAAAAAAAACCTCGATGATAGTATATGATAATAAACGGGTCTGATTGGTAATGTATATAAAAATGTACAGAAAAACTGTAAGGTTAAGCTGTAAACTTTTACGGAATAGTGCAAAATTGTAAGAAAGAGCTGTACATGAAAACTGTACAAATAAGCTGAGTGTAAAATTTTTAATAAAAATATTAGTTAAGTTTTTGTGATTGGTAAAAATACAAAGCCGTACCACTTGTACCGCTTTGTTTTTGTCACCAATCACACCCAACATACTCGAAACTGAAAATTACACATATATGTACATTCAACCAACACTAATTCCAAAGTGGAGTAAATAAGAGATAGAGTCACCTCCAAGTCTCCAACTTGTGCGTTAAATATTAGCTTGTTTAAGAATAACTCGAATATAAACCATACATATTTTACAAATCACAAACTGTTTGGTTTGAGGCCTCATAAGTCGCTTTGTATACTACTAGATACTAAACTTCAAGATTGGCCTCTGTAAAGTGTTAACAGTTGAAATGACCCCCCAAAAACAAAAATCAGGGACCTCTTTGTTAGTTTAGGTTTCGATCCAAAACTTTATAATGGTTACAAAATTACTAGAAATTATAAAAACTTATAATGAATGGATGTCAATTCAAATAAGTGGCAGCGAGTAGCGACATGATGTCCCTTAGCAATAAATGCGTGAAGAGTGAAGACAGACGTTTTGAAGATTGGATGAATGTAAAAAGACCTTATAAAGTAATTTTGTGGCCTAAAAAGAACTCCCAGTTATTCTTTTTTGTTTCGTTCGTAGTTCTGTTATATATTACAAAAGTACTAGCAAACGATTGAAATTTATTATGAACTCCAAACTATGACTTCAATATGTTGGAACTATAACAGAGTCCAAGATTCTAGGTCGTGTTCAGTGCCGAGGAGAGCAAGAGATATGTGACGCACGACGCGTTTCAGAACCGTTTCTATGTGTCCAAGATCTATATGATGTCCGCACTCGGAGGAAAGTGGACAAGCTTGTCCAAACTCATATTTTAGCCGGTTTTAATGATTTGGACATTTAGTGTTAGTATTATACGAATCTGTAACCACAACACGCACACTGGAGTTAGATGGATTATCAGACATCTCTTAGGAAGTTTCATTACCACCAGTGACCAGACTAAAGAAACTCGAATTTTTGGATTTAAGTTATACAATGTTTACTATTTTTTATGCAATTATTCACCAAAGCGGTATATACCGCTAAAATACTTTAAGACAATAATAATAAAGAAGTATAAATAGATACATTTTTATTTAATTATAATCTATTTTTCTATAGTTATATATTTTTCTGATATGATCTTAGATAGATACACTCTTGATTTAAATTTAATTTATAGAGAAAACAAAATCCATCACTGCTTGTATTCTAAAGCGTACTGTACTGGGATAGTTGACTACTAGATTGTAAGAGAGAGTTGTGGGTTAACCGTTTGACGGGTTCAGTCTTTTCTTTACTTTTTGTGGGTTTATATATGTTCCCTTTGTCGAATATTCCAACTTCCTGATAAGTTTATTTTCTCTTCACTATTAAAAAAAAAAAGAAATAAACAAAAATTAGAGAAGGCCCTCTCTCACAGCAAATCCCACCTGACGTGGTCACACTCCCACCCCATTTTTACATTGGCTCAAAGTGTTTGGTGGATGACATGAGCTGGTTTGCGCGACATCTCTTTCGCCGTGGACCTGGATTAGTCAAATCTATTTAAAGAAAAATACATTTTACAAACTTCCTTGAAATTTAAAGAAAAACGTTGTTTTCAAACTATCCTAACATGCGTTATCTTATTCATTTCCATACACCACATCATCAACAACAGTAATATACTCCCTTCATTTATTAAATTCCATATTATGTGATCGTTTCACATACATACAATATCAAATTTAATTACATTCTACTGAATATACATGGGTATATATGGGTGAATTAGGAGATGAAACATCCTAGATGTTTATAGGTATTTGAGTTAATTATGAAAGGAGGAAACTAAGATCTTCGTCGTGATGAACAAGCATCAAATGATTCAAGGGACACAAATATTCTTTTATTGATATCGTTAAAAAGTTAGTTCAAAATGCTGAACATAATTGGAGAACAAGATAAAATAAAGTTAGTTCAAAATGCTGAACATAATTGGAGAACAAGATAAAATACGTATGTAAACCAGTTAGTGAATTCTTATTGAGAAAAATGCCAACCCTTGTTCTGTGCTTGTTCCTCCTGCAACCTTAACGACTTAATTATTATGTCATGTTGGTTATGGGCCGTCTTGCTGGGCCTGGTTTCTCACGAGCTTGGTCAAACATACACACACTCTTACGTTATCAATTTCTTATATCGATTTCAGTTTCATACCAAGACAAAATCACATGACGTACGAGAGTGTTACACAACTTACAAAGTTACAAGTCTATCTTTCGATCGAATCTCAACGGATCCATAAGACCATATAGTGACAGAGTAGATTAAAAAATCATTTCAAAAACTACTTAAAAGGACATTGTCTAATTTCAAAAACTCATTTTTATATATAGTAGAGATTTTATATATAACTTGCAATTAAGACACACGAATAAAGAAACCTAGAGAACACACAATTTAAAGACCGTCCATTAGAACGATCTAGCTCATTTTTAACATCAAAGATGTACGACATGGGGTTTGCCACGTGTCTCATCTAGCTGGTTGATCATGTAAAGCGCGTTGCTCGTAACCCTCGCCACCTTGGTCATCCACTGCTTCACCTCCGTTTTGATTTCACCGTCGATACCTTGAAACCCATCAAGACACGTGTCTTCATCTGTAAGCGCAGCGCTAGCCCACGTCTGTGCATTGCTCATCTGCCACCGGAACTCCTTAGCCGAACCGCCTGAGACGCGGAGATGCTTCAAAACGCCGAGCGTACGGCTCAGCTCGTCCACCGAGTCTCCAATCATCTCCACACAGTCCACGAGTGCCCCTTTCTCCAGTTTCTTCTTCTTCCCCACCGAGTCTCTCACCGCCGCAAGCTTCTTAGCTGCGCTTTGTGCGTGGGAGAGGCTGATTTTGACGGCTGCTTGAGCTAAATCGCGGCTGTTGGTGATTGTTGGGCCGGAGTAAGATGAAAGAGTACGGACGCATAGTGATGGGTAGCTCGCGTGTTCGCAAGACGAGTGTACGATGTCTTCACCACCATTATTATGTCGACCATGTCCGGTGGTGGCAGCTACAATGACGGTGAAGACAATGGCGGCGATGAAGTGTTTATGTGAAGGAGCCATAACTTCTCTCTCTCTCGGCTTAGACTTTGAGTGAGAGACCACAACTAGGGTTATGTCTGTAAATGAAAAGGAGAGTAGTCGGTAAGAAGAATTTAAAGCCGTAGGTCCGTGAAACATTACTTAATTACCCTCAGATATTTCCTACATTTTTACGTGTGTACGTACAGAGTATAGGGGTAAGAAAGTGAATGGGGAGCATCTCTTTCATTATGGGGGAAATGTGTAAAATTTAATGCACCGCATTTTACAGAACAGAGAGAGACTAGCGAATCCAGCGCAAAAACAAAAAAAAAGACTGTCCATTTCCATTGCGTATACATAAACTGATAGCAAAATTTTGATTATAAAACAATATAAGTAACAAACAATACGAAAAAGAACAAAATTTGTGAAATTATTGGCGGACTGGGCACCAATGCCCAATTATTTCTAAAGAGGTTTCATCAGAAGTTTGGGTCCACATTTTTGTTATGAATTGACAAAAGAGCTTTCAGAGACAAAATCTTTATTTGCCATTAATTAAAATGGCTGCCACAGTTCTTTGCTTCACTCTTTATAGTTTGTATCATATAATTTGAATTTAATTACTATACTACATGCAATATTAAAACGAGTTAATCTTCATTCAAACTTTTTAAAAAATTGAATTATGAAAACAAACTGCATACATATTTGTTATTAAAAAAAAAATACTTCAGTTGGTAAATTAATTAGTAATTTGCTATATCAAGTACACCAAAATATATATGCTAAGTTTTTTTGCCTCTAGGAAACTTTAATGATGCTTTCCTAGAAGGACCCACTTAAACGAAAATGTCACATCTTCGTATGTTTATTATTTTGGAGATCCAATTATACATAACGTGAAGTCTAATGAGTGAAAGTTAGTTAGTGGTCTTAAGCTAGCTAGCAGCCTCTTTGGTCTGCGGATGACAAGTCGACAATGTTATTGGATACCACTTTTTTCACCATATCGAATGTTTAAGAGGTTAAGCCGTTAAGGGCCGTGTGATGATCGAAATATCCTAATATATAACTTCAGCAAATGATTCTGAAAATTTGTCTTCCACAAACATCTCCACAACGTCACTTGCATCAGAAAGTTAACATTTATACATGTAAAAAATTGGTAAAATATACTTCCATCTTTTAATACAAATCTTGAAGGTGGTAAGTACTAAATAGTAGCCCTGTTCGAACCTGGCCGAGTTTAAAAACCAAGCCTGAACTGAACTAGACTTGTGTAAAAGAATACGTGGATCTTGCGGGTTCTACGCCAGCCTAGACCAGGATGGCCCTAGCAACACAAACAAATACACATATGTGCAGGAGTCAAGTTTTGATGGGCTTAAAAAGTACATGCTTGTTATCAATTTTAGATTGGCCAAACCAGCAAGCAAACATACAGTAACTTGGAATCAACAATTGAATATTCTCTTCTAGTTCAAGCGATCCTTCATTCCTTGGTCCTTATGTGAAATATTATTATTTACAAGTTGCAACTTAACCAACAAAAAAAATACATTTCAAACAAACAATTAAAGTTTCCAAAATAAGGAACTACTCTAAATTTAGACAACTCCGGCCGTTACTCGTTCTGTTGTCATCCCATAACCTTACGACATTTCCGTTAATCACCGTTAAATCCACGTAACGATACCAACTGTCATCACCATTTCTCATCCTCACCACTCCTTCCCATTTCCCCCACCAATCTCCGCCACAATCACCCAAACCTCCTCCGTAGTTACCGGTAACGGCCGTTAACTCTCCGTCGATACACCTCCCACGGTCACTGTCAACGTCTACTTCGTAGTACATCGTCAGTTTCTTCCCCTTCGTCTCTCCGTCATCGCACGTTAACATCTCCCTTTTCGTAACCGTTTCTTTCACTCGAGCAACCGTTTCTTTAACCGTAGCGGTTATTGATTGCGGCGTTTTCGTAACCGTTTCTTTAACCGGATCGGTTCTTGATTCCTCTAACAAGACACATGCATGGCCGTCTCCGTCTCCGATGGTGGTGACTCTGATCCTCCAGAAGCTGACGGCGGCAGTAACTACAGCGATCCATGTCCAAACGTTGTTGACAACGGCGAAAACACCGAAGCTAGCGTATTGAAACGCCAAAGCCTCTAATGGAGATTCCAAGGTCGCCATCTTAATAATTTGTTATACTTTTTTTTTTTTGCCAATTTGGAATCCGATAAGCAAAATATAAGAATGGTTCCAAGCGGTTATATAAAGGAGGAGGAGGAGAGAGAGATGATATATGGACCGTTGGATGAAGAGCAAGTTGAGTTAGGAAAGGTAAAGCCGTTGGATTGGATGTCAATGTGCAAGTTGAAGTATGAATATTTTGGGTAGATGCTGAGAATCGAGAGCGGAAGATGCCTTTTGTGTTGAAGGAAGATGCGAATAGCCCGATGAGTTATTCCCCACCCCTCGAAAATTTAATAATACTAGAAAACAAAGAATTGTATAACAAACCTAAACAACACTTTCGATACGACTCTCTTTATTTTTTGTTGTTGTGTGCTTATTATGATTGTGTGCATGACCGATGCAATATTTACTAGGTGGAGGATGTTCCGTGTTCGTCCATCACTAAAATTAATAAAAGAAAATTCATTATAGATATATATCTTGAATATTGGTATTTCAGAGAGTGAAATAATTGGTTCACAATAGCTCTGAGCACCTCCATCAGAACGATGGGCATGCTCTTATTGGGTAAACGTTGGTATTTTGGTTTTTTTTTTTTTTTTTTTTTTTTTTTTTTTTTTTTCTAATAATTAGAAATACAATGAGTCAATGTCCAAATTACATCCTCTTCACTTTAGACACTAACTATCATCTTTATTTAGCCACCACACTTTTAAAAAAATTAATTTCTATATCATCATCTTCTATATATTTCTTCGGCGCACATGTTATGATTTAAGTCTTTAACCAATAAATACAAATTATTCGACCATGTCATAAAATGTGATAACAGATAAATAGATTTAGTCCCATGGAATGGATTTGTATTAAATATTACTATGTAAAACCAAAATCAAAGTTTATAAATTCAAAACATACTTTTCAAGTTTCAACACTAAGTTAAACCTAGTTGTGTATTATTAGTAAACGAAAGAGAAAAATCTTTCTACCAAAGAAAAAAAACGAAAGAACAAAAAATCTAACAAAATACTAGCTAACTTTTTTTTTTTGCTAAGCAAAATACTAGCTAACTTACAGAGACCAATCCTTTAAGCCCGTTAGACTTATTCCAAATCTAAACGTAACACACTAAACCAACAGTATCTTAAAACAAATTTCCAAATTTCCATCAAAGAATGTAATGAAAGTATCTTAAAACAAATTTTATTCTTAATTTTGAAAAAGTGAAATTAAGAACTTCTTAAAAAACTTTAATATTTTATAGGTCTATTGAAAGTTGTTAAATTTGAAGTTCTTGAAAATATTTTTTTTTGTAATTGTAAATTATTATGGTATTTTGTTTAAATTTATACTTTTAAAAACTTAAAAATAATGCATTCAATAAAAGTTTAAACAAACATGGCATAAAAGAATAAGAAAAAAGGTGTGGAGCTGAATAATCCAAACTCCACATTCTCATGCTATGCCCTTTTGCGAGAAGAGTTTGGGAACTAGCACCAGCTGCAAAGCTTCCCTCAAGTCTGAATCTCGGTGGCAGCAAAACTTCCAATTTGTAAGAAGAACATGCAGTTTTAAAAACCAAAACATGAAAGTATTCAGAATAAAAACTGCAGTTTTCAAAACAAAAACCTGCAAGAACACTAAACAGAACCTGCAGTTTTTAAAATCAAATCCTATAGTTTAAAAACCAAAACCTGAAAGTATTCAAACCAAAAACTGCAGTTTTTAAAACCAAAACCTGCTTGAACAAAAAAAACAGAAACTGCAGTCTTCAGTCATAGTGACCGGATCCAAAAACACAAAGTCAATTCATCATCCATTGTTAAACTGCTACCAAAGAAGCAAAGAAACTCTCACAGTCTTCAGTATTAGTGATCGGCTTTGTGTTTTTGGATCCTTTCTTAGGCTTCTTCCATTTCATCATATTGGTTTTACAAAGGTTTAATTATAAGAAAAAAGGATTCAAACAATTGTTTACTCCACCAAATATCATCAAAACTCAACAATAGCCGTCTAAACAAAATACAAAATCAAATATCACAAAATCAAAGGCTAGTTCCAATATCATCTAAAAGATGAAAATTTACTCACTTAATCTCTCTTAGAACCTTGACACGCTTCCTGACTGTCGGAGTCAAGTTCATAAGGACATCTGAGTGTTGTCCAGCCAAATTCTGCAACTTGTTCTGCAGCAAACACACAAATCAGAAAAATTGTACATAAGCTATTAAAAGGAACAAACTTTCAAACAATCAAATTAAGATGCAACAACAATCCTCAAAAGCGAAGAACGATTCATTGAACCCTAATTTCAATCACAACAAATAACCCTAATTCATCACCATCTACAAATGAAATCGGAGAGATTCTTACCAATGAAAACTGATTGAAACATCATTGAACCAAAGACTCTTATTTCGCCACTTGAATCGTCGCTGGTTGCACAGGCGATGGAGATGGTGATGACGACGGACAAAGGCGTTGGACCAGTCGCGAGAGAGAACGAGGGAAAAAAAATATATATATATATATTTTTTTCTCTCTAACCAATCAGGTGTCGACACAACCTCAATCCTTAGTGATCCTTAAATCTCTAACACAAAGATCGATTACTAGCAAAATTTGTTTTTTTTCATTAATATGATTTATTTTTTAAC
This sequence comes from Camelina sativa, assembly GCF_030686135.1. Classification (NCBI taxonomy): domain Eukaryota; kingdom Viridiplantae; phylum Streptophyta; class Magnoliopsida; order Brassicales; family Brassicaceae; genus Camelina; species Camelina sativa. The sequence continues at coordinate 8,577,715 of NC_141892.1, forward strand.
CTAAGCAACTCTTAAAATATTGCTAATAACCTTTGATAGAGATAGTCTTACTGTCTTGATAGTTTTTTACGGCCCATTTCAATAAATGTCTAATTGTAAGAAACTAAATTACTTGACATCTAAAAAATCAAAACATTTCACATGTGAGAAGATTTTGTCAAATCCATCCATAATCCACAAGGAAATACACCCACGTTGATATATATAACTCATCTTTAGATCTTATAGTACTAAATATATCCTATATAAAATATATATATATATATGAAGAAGGAACGTGAGAAAATAAAACAAAAGAACCTGAAAGGCGAAAGTGAAGGGATAGCCAACGAAAAAAAGAAAATCTTAAAAAGAAAAAGATCCTGCGAGAGAGAATCAATGAAACTATAAAAATCCAAATAAAGGCAATCCTTAATTTCTCCCAAAATCCGCTTCTCTCTAATTCGTTTTTAATTTCACCCCACCAAATATTTAGATTCTATATTAACTTTTATTTTGTTTGTTTTTCAGTTTTAATATTTTTTTTTGTTTAGTTTCAGAAGTACTTGAAAACATCTCTTCCTCGTATCATCGTCGTTTTCGAGCTCTCCGATAACAGAAAAAACCTATAAAAAAAAGATCCAAAGCGTAAAAAAAAACCAAAACGAAACCTTTGGAAGCTCCTCTTTTTGTTTGTTTGGTTGTTGCATGGTGTGTTTCTTCGTCGTGTCTTCTTCATAGCTAAAGAAAGCTTCGATTCGTTTTCCTCTTCAGGTAATAATTCTTTTATATATATTCTGATAATGTTTATACTTACGTAATTCACACGATTGCTTGTTTATAACTTTCAGGTTTTTTGTTTCCATCTGAATTGTTTTTAATTTTCTGTATATCCGGATCTAAATCTCGATTCAGTTTTTTCTTTATTAACTTTGTTCTTGAGATTTTTTTTTAATAAAAAAAAAACCCTTAAGGTTTGATGTTCTTGAGATTGATCTGATTTAAAGGGTTACAATAGATTCCATATTCATAAAAAAATTGGACTCTAAAAACATATTTCGGATTTGCAACGAATCTGCGAAAGAACATTCCTTGATAAAGACGTCTTTGGGATCTGCTTCTCTTGTAGATGTGCGTGGGTCCTCTGTTATGGCTGCTAATATTTATTTATTTAATCAGGAGCTATATACTTATATACAAATGTTTCAAATTGACCTAGGGGTCATAGAGTTTGTGTAATGTGTTTATTTCTTTGTTTTGATGCAACTTAGTTTGTGGTATTGTAAATGCAGCTACAAGGGAAGAAGAAGAAGAAGATCATATGTGACATTTGATCTCTCATTAACGAAAAGTGTGTGCGGGGTCTTTGTACTAACCATATTACTAGGCAGATGGATGAAAACAACACGGCAAAGTTAACCGGAATCAGGCAGATTGTGAGGCTTAAGGAGATATTGCAGAAATGGCAAACCGTAACGATAGGCCCCAAGTCAGATGTTCCTCCATTGGCAGCTGGAAAGCAAGCGGCCGAGATGATTGTACCGGCCATCAACAAGAGGCTATTAGAAGTAAAGAACGCTGACTCGGATGAGGAAAACTGTCAAAGCCCTGAGCCGCCTCATGATGTTCCTAAAGGGTATCTTGCGGTTTATGTTGGACCTGAGCTAAGGAGGTTTATCATACCGACAAGCTATCTCAGCCACTCCCTCTTCAAGGTGTTGCTTGAGAAAGCAGAGGAAGAGTTTGGTTTTGATCAGAGCGGCGCCCTCACCATCCCTTGCGAGGTCGAGACTTTCAAGTACTTACTTAAATGCATGGAGAACAATCCTAATGATCATCACCCTGATGATGATGACAACTCCGGTAAGCCCAAAGACCTCTCTCTTATCTAGAGCATCATACCAATGAACTCAAAATCCTGTTGGCCAAGTCAGCCTTAATCAGGCAGGACTGGGTTTTAAACCATGATGAATCAAGGCTAAAAACATGCTGGGCTCCAAATGGGCCTGTCACGCCTCTTAGGGATATAGTGGCAACCATACGCTTATGATCTTTTCAGCTCCATTAACAATCACAAGAGACTTTACAAATTGTTTGATGAGAAATCAAGCAATAGATTGGCCACTATATTGATTCTTGAGAAACTAGAGCATCACTGATGGTTTTGTCTTGTCTTTTGCAGATGAGGAGGCAGTAGCAGCAAAGGAAGAGTAAATACAAGTCAAGTGATAAAAAAAAAAAAAAAACTCCTATAACTTTTTTCTTTTGTTACCATGATTCTTGTTATCTTTTAATTAATCATATACTGATGGAAACTATTAGGGATGATAACTTTGGGGTGTAATTGTAAAATCAGGTTATTTTTTTTGTGTTTTCCTGGTTTTTTTCTTTCTTCTTCATTCTTTGTCAATGACGATATAAGTTTACTAGAGACATATATGTTAGATGTGAAAGGATTTGGTGGTCAAAGTGTGATACGAAATTAAACAAAAATATAACCTCTTGAACGAAAACATGTGCACATTTCTTGTCTTCTCGTCCATTGTTATTATCGAAAACGACTGTTATGTGTGTCAATCAAGTAGACTAGTGAATAATATGCAACAAACTTATATACTGTATATGGCATGGGGGTATATATATGGCTTGTGGTTGATTTTTTCAAGAACTTGTCGGATTTGGTGTAAATACTTTTTATTTAAGATTTTGAGGGGTTACATACATGGAGTGTAGTTGATTTGTCAAGAATTGTGTATATATATATATATATACTTTTTATTTTATTTTAGCTGAGGTATATATGGATTGTTGGATCACGATTAATTGTGAATACACGTAATTTAATATGTTGTTCAGTCTATTGGTAAGGGAAGCTCCAATTGTGTTCCCATGCCGCCATGCGGTAATGTTCTTGTGTGCGTGGGCATGTGGGGACAAATTAAGAGTATATATGTTACTTTGGAATATTTTTTTATCATACGTTTGGGAATTGTGGAACGTCATATATAAAACAGGAAAACATATGGATTAGTTTTACATGTGAATTTTTAGAACTAATTCTACTAAAAATGCAAAACCTTTTTACAACATGTCAGCATATCGTTTGAGAAAACGAAAATTATAGATGACGTAGTTCTTTTGTGGAAGATTAATTAATTCTGTGTTTCTTTTTTAAGAAGATAAATGAAATTTTACATTGACGACGAGGTGTCCGGACTCCGGAAGCCCCCTTCTCCCCTGCGTCAACCCTCATATTTCCTTTGTGAAATATTTTAAATACATATGGGGCCAATCAGTTTAAAATAAAATATAAGATGAATTGATTAGGGTTGAAATTTTGTAACCCGTGATTGATCTAGCTATTCCACGAAGTCCGTTTTACTCATTTGACCGACGTCCTAACTCCGAGTATCCAAATATATTGATCAACATTGACATTGCAATTAGTTTTATCCCGTACATATAAAAATTGATCATTCTTACATTACATTGCAAGTCAATGTTTACATATTAATACATTTATTTATCGGTTGTTGCATTGTTTAACAGAAAAAAAAATATATATATATATATATAACTTTTTAAAACGAAAGACTGTAAAGTATACGAAGTATAGAATATACAAACATAAATAAATCATATATTTCGGACCTAAATTAATTGTAAAGAAGTTAACAAGCGTAGAACTCGACGAGTTCGTGGACGGACTCGGGACGTGACTCGTCGGCGTCGGCGTTCTCCAGCATCCAAAGTAAATGCTCAAACAAGACAACTTCGCACGACACGGAGATGGAACCATCCTCGCTGCCGCCACAGCCACCATCCACCGCCGCTAGCTGCTGAAAGAGCGGGTGGCTGACTACGTCGGAGCTCACATGGTACGGTCGACGTGTTCGGCCGACGTAGACGGTTTGAAGATATTCAGAGGGAAATGCACTCACGGCGGAGGATCGGCCCTGATTGGCTGGAGCCGAAGATGGCTGGTTTGGCTTGGTGTTGAATGAGTTGAGCTTCTTCAAAACTGACTTCAACTTCATCAGTTTGTTTCCTCCTTTGGCCATTTTCGATTCGGTTTGGAGACTTTAACGCCGGAGATGTAAGTCGGAGTGAGTTTTTTCCGGTAAGAGATAGATAGATAGAGAGAGAGAGAGATGTCGATGTCGATGTCGAAGAGAGGAATGAGAATGGGGTTCTTTATATAAAGTTTATAGGGGTAGTTTCGTAGTTATCGTTTTTTTATTGTCCAATAGAAAATTTGTTTTTTAAAATTTGAGAACCCTCAGGTACCTTATCAACCGATTTCGAATAGCCAATAATCTATAAGTTTCCTCTATTTTTTGTTTGGGCAAATCTCTATAAGTAGCCTATAAGTTGCCAAGAGTCGGAAGCAATTATTCGAAAAGATTATGATTATGAATTAGAAAACTAAGAGCGAGTGTCAGACGCTAAAAGTTTTTTGCTTGTATATAATAAAAAAAAACTATGCAAATCCACATCACTCCAAAAGTTTTTGTTATGCCAGTCAACCATATACATCATCATTGCTCCATGATAATTTAACTAACGTTTTAACTACGTTGTGGTAAAGACCCTACGAAAGACTTCGAGTGTGTAAAACTATTATCTTGGTGGATGAAGTTTTGCTAAGTGTTGGATTTTCATCATCATTTTCTTATGGAGTTAAATTAGGATGGTAAAGTATCATGACGACTTTAGAATACACCCCTAGACTATATATATATTTTGATGCAATGTCTATACATATATCTTCAACGAATTTTCATTGTATTCATTTAAAAAATTTAATTGTACCTTTTTTCAACGAAATTTTATTGTTTATTTAATAATCACATTTTTCTTCTTATAATTTATGGAGTTCCCATTTTTTTCTCGTTTATATACAATGTATTATCTTTGAATGAAGATCATAACAATATAAATGAAAAATTGAACTTTATGTAATCACTTAATAATTATGATAAATTAATCCAACAACTAAAGGAGGTTCATGAACTTTAAAAGCGGCTACTTCTATTTTGTTAGGTAATTTGGCAAGTATCTAGACTATTATTTCTTCAGATTAAAAAAATTATCATCTTCTTTTTTCCTTACACATAACATGTTACAAGACACCTTTGTATTAAATTGCCAAATTTTTTTTGTCATTTTGTTGTGGTTAGATTAGAGTCCGACATTATTCTTTTATGCAATGTATTTATTATTTACGTTGTATTGGCCACTACTGTTACAGCATGTGAGTTCCGGAAGATTTGTCTCTCTTTTTTTTTACGTAAAAATGTTATCATAATCAGCCGACACAAGAGCATCAAATGTCTTTCTAATCATGTAACCAATGTATATATATTTAACATATTGGACCTCCTCCTAGTTTGTCTACTTATAATTATGAAAAAGTTTATCAATCTTCTTAATATATAAACAAAACTACTACGGCATAATATTAATTAGAAGTGAGAAATAAAAGATGGCGGAAGAGTCCAAGTAAAGATAATATAGAAGAAATTAAGATGAGAGTAACGACCAATTATAAATTTATTATAGATTAAATTTGTTAATGAAAATTTCAAGTCCAATATATGGGCGGACTCTTCACCTGCCAAAGCGTCAAGCTGTAGACGAACCGTTTAGACAAATACGACGGAGCTTATTTTCTTTCCGAAAAGGCCAAAACGTTCGTTGAAAGACTCTGGTTGTTGTTTTTCTCCTTCAAACTTCAAAGTAAGAATCAATTATCAACTCTTTCAAAAAAGACAAAAGATATTATTTTGGATTTTGCATTTGCGTTTACAATGTATATATCATGTCTGATGAAACATAAACTAATTTATGGTATACGGTGGTGATTGAGAATTTGTCATGTAGGTCAAAGCCAATATTGAGTTGAGTACTTCATGTTTTTTATACTACGGATATCCAGTTTTTTCTTTTTATTTCTTACAAGTTTCGAAGATTAGTATGAACCTTCACTATGAAACTCATGGTTAAAGAATATGACTTACATAAAATGTATTTTATGAGTATATATACCGTAGTTACAAAACGATGTTTGATATTCTAGTAATTTTACTTTCAAAACGTTTGTAAATTATGGCTAACCGCGTCGATAAAATATCACATCAGTATTCATAGTTTAGGTTCGCCATTGCAAAACATATATATAATCTAAACTTCTGAAAACCTAAAGCATGGAAATTATCATAAAGTTGATAATAAGCTTTAGTTCTTAATATCAGAAGTGTCTTAACCAAAGGGGAATGCACACACATGTGTGTTCCCCACTTCTAAGTGGTGCATAGTCCATGGATAATAAGACCAAACATTTGTTTTGAGGAAACATTTTAAAACAATACCGAAAGTATAATAAATACTTAATAAACCGTTTTTATTCCCTCTTAGTGTATGTTGGTAAGCGAGGACCCATTTGGATCTTTTGATGTCTTTTTATTCAAAGTATTATATCATCAAAATATATATTGTCGGAAACCCAAAAATTCTCCCTATATTATTTATCCCTTTGTCGTCCAAATTATTATTAGCTAATGAGAATCGATTGAACCCTTATATGTTTTAATCACACGGCGGAGAATCGGAGATACATGTAAATGATATGGACTAATTAAGGGACTAATCATAAGAAATAACTCTGACACAAGGGTTATAAAAATGAGAGATGCTTCGAATTTGTGATCATCACAAGAAATAATATCCTCCATATATCTACCTACTTAGAATCTTAGATTATAATTTGATCAAGTTGTTTCCACACATACTATTATATAGCATCGACATGAAAATCCTTCTTGTTACAAAGATTGTTGCACTATACATGTGAGAAAATCGACCATCGTCAACCATACCAAACAAGAAAGACATGTGCAACGAGTTGGTGTATATTGACTTTATGCGTCTCCACTTGCATGGTATTAATGACACTCTTAAAACTTATTGATTGTGCAGCAATTTGGATATTCACGAACAGAACATTCGTAGATGAATACAAGTTGTATATACCTCTACGGGTGACAGTAGGCGTGAGATATCATATTATGTGTTTAGAACCTGAAAGAGTATAGTGATTTAAAAAAAGTTTTTCTGATTCATAGATACAAAAACTTGTCTCCGTAGATACAAAATCAATTTCACAACTCACTCAACCAACTCTAACTAATAACAACGTCCCACTACTCATAAACAGCACTACTCATAAACTCTACTGAACAATCAAGCTTATGTTTGATCTTAAAAACCCATTTACAACGCACACATTCTTCTCAGGTGATAAAGTTTTACTCTTAAGCTCCACATCAATAGCACTATTCCATATGGAAAGATGTCATAGTCTGCTTAAATGTTATGTGTTCTCTAGGATAAAGAACTGAAGAGCAGATGATGATGCTGCCGTTTTCTCCTCTTAGTCTAGCCATTCAATCCTGTTACGACAACCAAGTATGTAGGTCTAACTGAAAAGCCCATCAAAGATCCATTTAGGTTGTAACATAGTCAAACTAGTCCAAAGCCTAAAACTAAGAAGGCCAACTCTAACAATATTGATTTGTTTCTAGATGATCTGTCATCCTATAATGGCCACACTTTTTACTGTTTAATGGTGGTTGGTTTTGGTTGCTGGAATATGTAAATTATTGAGGATCAGGAACTAAATGCAAAAGACAATTTCAAGATAGTAAAATCGAAATTTTACTGCAATTAGCAGGGAAATCTCCCAACAACCAGAATTCAAAGCAATGCCATAAGAGGCAGAGGAAAACAATGACAAAGGAATGAAAATAACAAAGAAGGAGAGGAACACAAAAGAGTTCCCAAATCCGAATGATAATAAGAATCAAAAGGAGATCTTGTTTTATTCTTCAAACACCGGAACCACTCTCTTCAAACTCTTTACTGGTTCCGATCCGAGTCTTTTTTCTCTTTTCTTCAATCCTCCTGAGCAAGAGGAACAGCCTGAGCCTATAAGACACAAAGAAACAGTAGAGATATCGCGTTAGAGACAAACAAAAGTACCATTCTTTGAAAACTAGAATTGTTCAAGAATGCATACCAATGGGCGGTACTTCAATGCATAGAACATTTCAAGGTAACGGCGGGCCTCAAGACGGTCAAGGTTCGAAACATGCTTCCAGAATCCATACACACCAGTCAATGTCAGGAGCCTCTGTGAGTATATCTGCCAGGTGTATCTGCAAAACCAACAAAAGATGAGTAAAGCTGAACATGAGAATCTAAGTGAACTAGAAAAAGAACTGAGGAATAGTAAGTTGTTTTTACTTCTCTTCGATCCTCTGAAGCCCTCCTTGTGAGATCTCATCCCAGTGAGATGGATCTTCCTTACACTTGGTGAAGAAATCAGCAAGAGTATCAGCAGCCTGATCACCGTGGTACGGGTCAATGTGGAAACCTGATTTGCCGTGGACAATGATCTCAGCAGGACCACCTTTGCAAGTGGCGAAAGTCGGTAACCCACAGGTCATTGCCTCAACAACAGTCAACCCAAAGGCTTCATACAATGCAGGTTGCACAAACGCACCCTTGGTGTCACAGATGTACCTGTACAGCTCACCGTTCCTAACCCGGTTCATCTGGGAGGAGATCCATCTGAACTGACCGTTGAGCTTGTATTCCTCAATGAGATCATACATTTTCTTCATTTCGGCCTTCTCTTCGTTGTCCTTTGATTCTTTCCTCCTGTCTCCTCCCACAACCACCAAGTTAGCTAGCTCACGTAGGCGGGTGTTCTTCCCGTACCACTCAACAAGACCTGACAAGTTCTTGACACGGTCAAGCCTAGCCATGGTAAAGAGGATCGGCTTCTTCTTGTCCTTGAGCACACATCTGTTCCACAAGAAAAGCAAAAAGATTTTAGAACAACAATCAAAAACGTCAAAGATAAAAAAAAAACATAAAGAGTTATTAAAAAGCTTACAGGTGCTCTTCATTCTCAACATCGCTGTAGAGGAGCTCCTCGATCTCAGAGTGGAATTTAGTCAATCTACGCTTCTCCTCTGTGTAAGGGAAGTAGATGCTCATATCAGCACCAGGGGAGACAATGTTAAACTTGGGATCAAACACATCAATCCCGTGAACAACTCGGTACAATCCAGGGAGAGTAAAGGCCGTGTGACTCTCATACTGTCCAACAGTCTCTTTGCTGCAATATGAGTAAAGAAGACAACTCTTATAAACTAAAACACTTCTCTGAATCTATTCATTCATATATATATGTACTTCAATCAATCAATCTCTTTACCTTCCAGCAATTTCTTGGAATGTACTGGTGATGATGAAATCAGTGTGGTTCATTGCGAAAATATCCGCAGTGAACTGGCATGAGAAATGGTACTTCTCGTCAAGCGTCTTCCAGTAGATATCAGAATCTGGGTACTTAGTTTTCTCCAGAGCGTGAGCAATGGTACACTATAAGAGAATCATTCACAAAGCATTATTATCTTGACCACCTGACTTATTTCATTAGATGGTTATGAAATGTTCAAATCAAGAAACTAAACCTGAGTAACACCAAGTTTGTGTGCCAATAAAGAAGCAACAAGGTTTCCATCACTGTAGTTACCAATGATAAGGTCAGGCTTTCCATTCAATTCTTTTGATAACTCAACAGCAGCATCCTGAAATAGCAAGAGAAGTTCAGGTTTAATATATAAAAGTGGCAAACAGAACACAGTACTAGAGGAAGAAGATGAGTGTACTTCACCTCAGCGTAAGTCTCTAGATATGGCCAGACTTCAAATCTTGAGATCCATTTGCGAACAATACCCTTCTCTGTTCTGAAGGGGACACGAAGAATGTCACAGTACTCAGAATCATAAACTCTCTCTAGACGTTCACCACATGTGGTTCCAACCGCATCAGGAAGCAGTCGAGTGAGCTGCAACATAACCAAAACATATGGTTAGATATACACATCCGAAGAATCCAAGATTGGAGCAAAATAACTCAAAGCTTACAATGAGAATTCGTGGAGTAATGTCGAGTCCTTGTTGCTTAATACGTTGGAGCATCTCTACCTCAAGGGCCCGAACTTGATCCAGAATGTAAACAACCTGCAATATCACAAAAAAATTAGCTACTCTTTGACAGAACAAGAAGTGTATATCTCTACAAGACTACTAGAGGAAGAGACTGGTTCTAACCTGACCACCAGTGTCAGGGTAACCAAGAACATTGTCTTGAGCGAAGTAACCATGTGGAGAGAGGATCACGACGTTAAACACCATTGGGACTCTTCCAAGAAAAGTCTCAAGAGTGCAAGGGTCAGGCGCCTCAAGAAGGTCCAAAAGAAGACGAATCATGTCAAGGACACGTTCAGCATTGTTACCCCATCCCCTCTCGAGACCAATGTCCTCAAACTTGGCCTCAAACTCTTCATAGGGTGTTTCCGGCTTAAGCTCTGCCAGGTACTCCTCTGCTTTCCTCAAGACGTGTTGCAGCGTGTTGAGGTTTTGAATCTTCTCGCTCAACATTAAATTCTACAAAACAAAGCACAAATCATTCAAACATAGATTCTTGGTTTAATGGGAGAGAGAGATTTCAAATGGATACAGATCAATACCTTGCCCTGGTGGCTATGTCGACGAAGGAACTTAAGCAATGGAAGCAAGCTCTCCTTGTCATGGAAGAGCTTAGCTGAGAGATGACGGTTAAGGAACTCAACACCATCTCCAATGTACTTGTGGAGCGTCGGACGAGGGACAGACGCATTGAATGGCTCGAAATCAAGCTCAAGAGTGAAATCACCATTCTTACTGCAAATTAAAAATGACATTGTTGAGAGAAACAGAGATGTAGAGAGAGAGAGAAAAACAGAATTTGAAGTTAAGGAATGGTAAACATACACTCCATCAACGAGTTCTTCCTTGAAATGAAGAAACTCAGCAGGTTGAAGCTCCTCAACGACAAGATCATGGAGATTGACTTTTAAGTATTCCCAAACACCAGGACTTGGCCTCACAGCAAGAGCAACCCATGGTGGCAACACTACTGCTTCCTGTTTTTTTTTCACCCAACCATAAAGATCAAAACTTTTTCCAAACAAAAAATCAAAACTTTGCACTACCCATTTGAAGATTCGAGTTTTGAAATGTACCTGAGTGGATTTGAGAAGGTCAAAGAAAGCACCACCTTCAAGTTTTTTCTGGGTTTGATCAGGCAAAGCCTCGAATTCAGCAGTGATCTGGTTTTGTTGCAAGATACCTTTACCTTTGGCTGCAACCCTACAAAAAAAAAATAAAACATGTGAAGTTGATCAAACTTTTTTTCTTTTTTTTTTTCTTTAACCATAAACTGAAAAGCCCATTGAAAAGGTGATTAATGAAGTGAAACAAACCTGGAAAGCAAGGCAAGGACTTCGTTCCTCTCAGAAACAAGCGTTTGGTTCAAACGCTCACGTTGGCTGTGGACGCGCGTTATCATACGTTCAGCGTTTGCCATTGATCCAAAAGAGAGACGCAGAAACAGTGAAAAGTGTTTTGTAAACTGCGGAGAGAGAGAGATAAAAATCAGAGAGTTGTAAATTATTCGATGAAAATAAAATGAAGTGTTTTGTGTTTTCCACATTCACATCATCATCATATATATAAAGAAAAGGGAACTACGAATTAGATATTATAGTATAACGATGGTCAAGATATTATAACCTACTAAAAGTCAAGAAACTGTGACTCTTTTAGCCTTACAGAGTCCAAGGTTATTACGAAAACAAAGCCTAGAAGGTTATTATTATATTCAACTACTTGACCCTCTCTACACGTACACATGGCGAAACCAGAATTCGTTTCATGGTTTTTGGTTCCTAAGTTCGATAGATGATCATTAAACAAATATTTTGAGCCGACATCGAATTTGACGTTTTAGAAAATTGAAAATGATGTTTTAAGAACAAATCTTTTCCATCAAAAAATACATAAGTTTTGTTAAACATTCCTATCCTCCACCATCCATTGTAAAAAGCAATGGTGTGTGATTACGAATCTTTTACAAAACATCTTTGTCAAAAATTTAAATCCAAGCGTGAGTCATAAAAAAAAGTGGATGTAGACATACTATAACATAAAGACAAATATAAGAATCCTGGTACACGTCATACAAATACATTAAAAGAAAATTATTATAATTATTGAGCAAAACTAAAAAAAAGTTAAGTTTCTTGAACAGTCGAATGTCTCTATAGTGGATTCCATATTTGGAGTTTTTTCTTTTGCAAGAAAATGATTCATAATGCAAAAGAATTTTCCGAAAATGTTAATTAATTTATAAAAAAAAAATGTTGGACGATGATATTCTTTTTTATTTTGCAACACAGCTGGAAAATTCTCTATGAGAAAATTCCTCTAAAAAATAAAATTAAAAAAAAAAGCGAGAAAATAGAATATAAAGCACGACTGATTCTTTAAAATATAAAAGAGTTTTGGTGTTTTTTTCCTAACCAGAGATTTTTCAGGCAAGAATTTTCTAAAAGATTTTGTTTGATTCATCTTCTTTATTCAGAAAAATAAACCAAGACAAAGCAAATCTAGCTATCATTAGAGCTAAAACATGATTAAAGTAAATGCAATAGACAATTAAAAAGAATAGGAAGAAGAAGAGAACCTGGAGTAGAGAGAGAGAGAGAGAGAGAAGTGGTTTGAGTGAGCGATGAAGGTATACGTTCGATATGTTTCAGATTTATAGGGAGAGGATTCTTAAAGCTTGAATGCAAATTTTGGTAAGATGATAAAATAATAAAATGAATCATTACTTCCTCTGTTTCCTTTTACGTTTCATTTCTTGGGCTCCAAACCCAGAAAAACAAAAAACTACTAGAAGATAAAATGGATTTTTAAAAGTCCAAGGTAAAGGCCATTTAAGGAAAAGAAGAAAGTTCTGGAATGGTGTAATTTTCCTTAAAAAATGTATAATCACTAATACTTTTCTCCTTAGATAGAATAGATATCGGATTATATTACTGATCTTTGGATTAACAAGACATTTACATAAATTAGATCTTATCTATCTTTATAATACTTGACAAACAAGAAAAAAAGTTATTACCATTTAGTTACAAATTTTTTTTTTCTGTGTGCCAAACCATCCAAACATTTCACTTTTAATAAATTATACGTTTGACTTTGTGGGAAATTTGTTTTGGCTTAATAAATAATTTTTTTTTTGTTGAAAATTTTTGGACTAAAGATGATAAAGTGAATTACTAAAAGTTTTTGAATAAATACAAAGAGTTTTTCTGAATAAATGCAAAGAGATTTTTTTTATTATTAGCTAGTTTCATATATTTATGCTATCAAAAAGTCTTTAGAAGTTATTTATTTCTATTTTAAAATCGACTTAAATTACATTAATTTTCTCAACTTAAAAATATTAATTTTTTACATTTATTGTGATTTGTAAATGATATGTGTTGTCTTTTTTACTAGTATTTTTTATATATAAGTAACTAACTTCTAAAACATTTGACAAATAAGCTGTAAACTAATCACATGTTTCCTTTTCGAAAACTTTTCTACCTATAGATATTTTACCAAGGAAAATAATTAATTTCAGTTATATTCACTTTTTTTACCTTCTTTAATCCAGTAAATTTACCCTATTTTTGTTCTTTCTCATATTTTAGAAATTAATATAACTCTTTCAGCAATCTTTGATAAAATGATGAAAATGTATTTTAGAAAAATGGATGGTTGAGCTAAATCATATAAGCTCATCATCTAAACTCATGCATAGTAATAAAATTGTGTGTGTACAGTGAACATAGTACAATATCACGAAGATGGACGTGACATTGATCACTCTGCAATACAAATACAACTCGACTATAAAGTAGCATTACCGAAAGCTAGCATCATCGTACATTTTGCCGAAGTATTTTTCTAGGTCTTAAAGAATCAAGTTGGACTGATAGATCCACGAAGAGTTGGTCTGTCTCTAACATTCTTAGGTGCGACTAAAAAAATTATGGTAAGCCAAAAATAAAAGAAAAAAAAGTAAAAAAAAATTACGGTTGATTAATGTTAGTAACCCATATGTCTGAAGTCTGATGAATGATATATAACTTATATATTCACGTGATTACACAATTTTTGCTAGTATTTTTATAAGTTATCAGTTTTTATTGGTCATATTTTCAATGAAATGATTTATCATTTATATAACTTACCTATTGAATTAGTTTTTTTTTTCTTTAAATATATATATATATATATATATATATTATGATTGTTTTGTAATACGATCTATTCAAAAGTTCAAATGTAGTCTTTTTGGCGATCAATCATCACTTTGCTTACTTTTTACAATTCATATCTCTTTAGCAAATGTTTTTCACTAGCACCATTATTGTGTTCCGATTTTAATTGATGGTTTAGATAATGTAGTTTCGTGAGTTATGCAATAAAAAATTCAGTCGCCTTTTTGTGGGAAAATATTCCGTTAAGAGTTTGTCATCCAAATTTAATCGGATGTTCCAGAAGCGACTTATAAATTATAATGTCATCCATTTGCTTAAGTTTTTTATTCCAAGTTGTTGTTCATTTGCTAAGTTATTATTATACCCTTTGACTACATAGAAATTATTCGTTGTGAATGATGGAAGAAAGCAAAAAAAAAATTTGTAAATGGCCATCAATACATATCCCCATTTATCGACAACCACGTGTCGGAGTACAAGAAGGGTTTCACGTGGAACGACGGTATTAGTGAATCTACGAGCTACACCAACAACAACAAAACAGGAGGCCAGGACGAGCTCTACTAGCAATTTTGGTTGATTGTGACGTGGCTTTCCACCGACTTTGGATAATGAAATAACAAAGTTGTGTAATCATTTTGTATTAGGATAAGGATTTAGGAGCTAGTAGCCAATTACAATTTTGATTAATTCAGTTTCGTACGTTAAAAGTAATATTTTTGGTCCACTAAACACAGTCCACTGTTATTTTTCTGTGGGGTGGTTTTTGACTTCTGAGGTTTAGGTGAAAGCGGTATTTTAATTCTCGTTTATTGTGATTTAATGGTTGCTGACAATTACAAAAAAAAAAAATGGTTGTGAGTTTAGAGGAAGTGGAATGGGGTAGATAGATAATTATTTCTCTCTAATTTGCTACCATAATAACACCTTTCATCTAACCCCTTTTAACATTTAACGTTTCTTCCACTTTCTAATTTTGTTTCAAATCTATACTTCTTCAGTTCTTTCTTAACATATTGCATTATGCTTTCTATTGAATCATAATGACATCCCAGGCTATTTTGCCTAAATATCAATTAGCAATAAGAGTTTCCACCCAACCCTCATCCATATTAAAGCAATACTCATTATGTTTTGAATTTTTGATGAATGTAAGTTATGTAACGAGAAAGAAACTTTTGTTGTGTGGGCCTGTCTGTGTAAATGCATAATGTAAGTTAGTTAATAGATTTTACAGTGGTAATCTTTCAAAATCAAAATACAATTTACGATTCAACTAATATTTAGTTTGTTGAACAACATAATTCTTAACTAACGAAGAATTATTCAAGTTAATAAGTATCTTTGTATCAAAACTTTTATTTGGCCATTTATTTTAACTTTTAAGACAACAAAAGACATGTCTCTGCGTAGATTATCTTTTTTTTTTTGGGGTTAAAAATACGAAATAATATACTTCATTAGTTACACAAAAGATGCCATAAATTAAGAAAACATATTAAACTATCTTTTACATCTTTGAAAATCAAATTGTTTTTTTGATATTTTTCGTCGATTTGAAGTTAAATTAGATACTTTACAGTTTACACCAAATTTTGTATTGAAATATTTTTGGTGGCTGGAACCATCTTCTTCTTCTTTTTTTTTTTTTTTTTTCTAACCATTTTCTTTTTGAAAAATGTGATGTTTCATTTTGATTTTTAGGTAGTAGTCAAACATTACATGATTTCCATTAGGTTTGCCTAATTTCTGGAATTGAAGTTCCATCTTCTGATACAGAATCAGGCAACAACAAAATATTATTAAAGTGTTTCGCTATATTCAATCATCCATCATTTTCTCTAACAAACCACGACATATAATGGTAATCTACCACGAGATCGTCAAAAAAAAAAAAATGGTAATCTACCACGTTGCTTTTTTCTTAAAAATGGAGGGTTTGCATTTTTCTGTTCATCGAAAGACGCCTATGATAACATCTAGGAAATTTAATTACTCCAATTCGTCAGAGACAAATCCATGTGTTTTCCCCTCACTTTACGTGTGTTTATGATTTGATATGTTTTTCTAGCATTTTTTACAAACGTTATGAGAATCATCTTCATACTACATCTGGTTTTCAACCTTTTTATTTATGTATGTTCCTACATGATAGATAGGTTGGAAATATTTTTCTCGAATTAAGACTTAGAGAAAATAATGATACTTACTTTCGTTTCAGCTTTCAAGTGTCCTTCTAGTGTTTCTCTATATTAAGGAAATTTTTTAGTATAATCTGAAATATTAATAGGGATAGAATTAGGAATTTGTCTCTTAAGGAACAGTGAAGACAAATAATGATGTTCTGTAACATCATTCACATCACACAGTTCTATGTGTCATTCAAAAGACAAATCATCTGGTCTGATTTATTTTGATTATTTAGGCAAGGCGAGGATGGTGTGAGGTGAACCCTTGAAAGATCTCGTTACGATTTGTAACTTGTTGGCTGCTCAATACCAATTTGAATACTACTGTAGACTGTAGTTCTAAAACCAATGAAATGGCCAGGCCAGCAACATCTCTTACCAGACCGCAAAACGCAAACGCATAAGTGCAGTTGCGACTCGAGTCGACTACAGGTGATAAAGAATCGATTTATTTTTAGAACAGACAAGAGCTTACAAGATGGATTTAAAAACAAACAGATATTTACATCAGACCACAAACCAAAATTAAAGAGCCTAACATAAGTCTCCGACTATCTCACAAGTTTCTCTCAATAAACATGAAATTTTCCTCTTTCTCTTTGCAAGACTGCAAAACTCAAACTTCTCAGCTATTTTAGTATTTGCTCCTCTTAATAGTTCTAATCTCATTTGACAGGTCGTCACCGTGACGTCTCGAATACATGGCACTGCGAATCTCTCTACCAGTCGCTTCTCCATGTTTAAACCGTAATACCCAAATGTTCAGAAGACCTCAAGTATGGTGAAGGCAAAGTATGTTCTTGTTGGAAACGGACGATTGAGAGAGCTTCAATGGCAGATTGCTTCCCCGTACGCTACCCATTGTTTGAAGCTATCTGGGAAATCATCGCGAATCTTTGTGTGTACAGATTGTTCGGTTCCCATAGGTTCTTTTCCCTGCCAAAGGAAATAAATCCGGTTTCCGGTTTAAGTTTCAAGTGAAGTAACCAAATCACAATATATGCCCCAAAAATATCAAACCATCTGAGTGCAGTGAAATATGTCGTATGATACAATACCAAATAAAATCACAGCGCTGAACTATTTTATTAGCTAATATTGGCCAGACTCTTAACCATTTCATTTATTAATTTAACGTTTTAAGCCATAGACTACATGCTTTGTAAAATAAGAGAGTAAGAAAATCCGTTTATTTGTGACAGGTTCAGCTACTAGATATCCTCTGCTCGTTAAATCCTATTATAGCATCTACTTCCAATCTGAGCTCGTTACGACTAACTTCCGTGGTTCAAGGTTTAGCCAATGGTTCATTCAGGTTTCAGAGAAGATATCATATAGAAATCTATACGAGCTAGATGGCAGAAAGTAACACCAGTTCTCACTGTACAAAACTTGCTAGAGAGATATGCAAACTAGTATATGGAAGACTGACCTTCCTGCTGCTTGATCCACTCTCACTCATAGCTGGCGTCGGTTGTTTTGCTTCAGTAATGATATTTTCTGATGAAGACGTCTCGGCGGTTGAATATATTGTAAGCACTGACGGCCTGCCAAAAGAACGCAATGTGAATTGCATGACCTTATACCGTTATACGTAGTAAAATTGACTAGACCATGACTAGAAAAAATTGTTGATTTTTCATGAGGAATAGGCTATCATTGTTATATTAGTCATCACTGGTGAAAACCCTATGCAAATGGATATTTGAAAATTTTTGTTTTAACATTTTTGGACATCTATCAGCTGTGTTTTTTAGATAGATGGACGAGAAAACGCTATAGACGTAGAAATTTTATACTTCTGTGGAATGAGATCTGGTTCCCCTATTGTCTGCTTAAAATTGTAAACTGATGTCTTTAGTGCACAGTAATTTTACCTGGACAATTGATCGTTCTCACATAGATTTTCCGACGAAGAAAGCCACTCAATATCAACGAAATTTGAGACACTAGACATATCTTCTTGCTCGGACAAGTAATTGGAGCTACTACCATTATGTTGAACCTTTTGGGCATCTCCAAAAAAATATGTGCTAGGCATTGACGGAGTACACCTACAAAGATGTTATAGCTAAATATCAAGACCAACAAGAGAGACAAGTGTTACTATGTACTAGCACACACACTATCTAATCTACATGAAGCATACAGATAACCACTTCATGAATATATGAGCTATATCACGGGTAGAACTCAGAAGCACAATAGAGCTGCACCCATCAAAATTATAATGCATACATAGCATGGACACTCAAGCTAAATGTACCAGCAGCACATATTTTATCTAGCTATAGTGAAGAATATTGTAGGAAAGATTTGAACAAACCTCGATAATGTTACATCACCGGCAGCTGGCATATCTGGAGATGACTCTGAAATTATATGAGTCACTTGGTGTGACGACACAAAGCCTTTATGTGATATGCTTTCACTCTTTCTACTCATTGCGGACATCGGAGTGTGACTTTCATGGAGAATATTCCCATCTGATAAGCACCTCTTCACAAGAAACCTGGAAACATAGTATTAAGAGCTATGATCATAGATGTGGCGAAACAAAGTCTATCATATTTGTGCACTTTACGACGAAGGCTAACAAAGATGAAAATTTTACATACCAAAAAAAAAAGAGCAAATTCTTAAACATATAGGGCGTACAGATTAAGGTACAGTTCGATGCAATTAACAAACCAATCCTAGTTTTTCATCAATAACAAATGCCCATACCTCCTTATGTCTAAATCATATGATAAGGGTCACAATAGTTTTGCGGGATCTAAATTGGAAGTTATGGTGGAGATATATCATTTTAGTGAATGGACAATGTTAAAATCTGTAGAGCCTATTTGTTTCAAATTCGTATAACACATACAATCATCAAAAATTGTCTTAAGGAGAAAATGGAACCACTAAAACCTCTCTACCTACATGGCAGCAGCAATTTTATAAATAGGTGAATATCTAAAATTCAAGTTTGCAGTCACAGAACCCTACCTTTCATCTTCCCCCCTGCTTATCTCTCCACTTTGTCCATTAGAGTGGGAATCTGACCGCAACTCCCACACCGCTTGCCTCCCTTGTTCAGGCCGGAAAGTACCAAGAAATCTGCATACAGGAATCCACAAAGGCCCAAAGAATTTCTGTAAGTCTCTGGAGATTAACGTGAAACCTGGATATATACAATAGAGTGAAAGAGACAAGCTTACATATTAATAGCATCTTGTTTATCCGCATCCATATATGCGTTATTATAATAACGTTGCAGAGTCCTCAAGAACTCTTGTGACTGGGTTGCTGCTTTCCACTGGCCTCGCCTCTCACTAAAAACCTATTGCACACCAGAAATTCTAAGAATCAACAAAGTGTATCTCAACAATAGTGAACATAATTTTAACTTGAGAGTCGGCTGCAGAAGATCGAAACATCATAATTCAGTGCAGAACAATGGGACAGATTACAAAAGGAATTTTGACTGAAGTCCGAAATCCTTTGGTGAAAGTAAGATAATGAGGGCTTAATCGCGATTGAGATATAACATAGATGACATAGCAAGGGTCCCTTGTACTTCTTGTACATCAAAGACTAAGCTCAGAAATCAGACCAGCTTTTCTATAGACCAATATCATCCATAATTCCTAACGTTTCATGAGAAAAACATTTTAATCTTTACCAATTATGTACATGCTGCTTCTAACTCAAAAATCATATCATACTAATATCAACTGAAAAGCTGATAGGTTTAAATAAGAGATGGTGGATCAGCATGCATGAAGGATTCCTGATGTTATACCGAGAAACAAGGATGCACAGATGAAACTAGAGTTTTCATGAGCTAACATTTACTTTTAAAAGGCAACAGCTGTTTTTTAGTTGTGAATAATAAATTCCTTTGACGAGAAAAGGGATATACTTCATCTCATGGAGCCAGTCATGAATCGTTCCAACCAGACTATATGGAATCTATTTTGTACATAATTAACCGCCCATTATTTAGTATCCACTAACTGTCTCTAGCAGAAGACTTAATATGGACAGTTCCATATGAACATGAACAAAACCGTTCCGATGCTATGTCAGGAATTATACGAATAAAGTAAAAAATAGAATTACCTTATTGTGGGCTGCAGATCCGCCATATTGATAAGCTAGTGTGTCTCCCATCATCTCGTATAACCCCATTAAAGTACTAGACAAAGGATCATCAAGTTCTATAGTTGGAGCATCTCTAATTCCTAAAGCATGAAGCTGTTGCCCTAGAGCAGCCCAACCATATGCATACTGGGCAACATTTGTACGATCAAGGCAATCTATGCAGTTGGTCCTCAGCACTCCTCTCTGGAGCCTGCTTGGCTTGATATCATAATCGCCATTTGCAGCATTCTTTCTTGGGCAAAAATTCTTCTCTAAGGAATCATATTCCCCACTATCATCATCAGAACTATTATGTGGAGACATATCGGCGCTGCAATTTTAAGACATTAGTACTGTAAGTGTTTACTCTATAGCTGCAGGAAATTAACTTTTCTAATAGAAATATTTCAGTGACATAATTTTCCACCAAGAAATGGCAATTACCCATTTTCAAAGAGTAAAACAAATAATGGATAGTTGGTGACAATCAACAAGTTATCCACATTCGCAGAAGATAATTCCATTAACTACTTTGACAAGATTCAGTTGAAAGCCCACAGCTACATATAAATTGGAGAACAATTTATATGATGAACAAGTACGTTACAGGAACTCAAGCAAAAAGGCTTACTCAGAAGAAGACAAGCTCATATAACCCTCAAGCTTCATTGCTGGTGTAAGTTGATGATAAAAGAAACCTGTCAGCATCAAAGCACAGGCAGCTACTTTTCC
Organism: Camelina sativa; assembly: GCF_030686135.1. Taxonomy (NCBI): domain Eukaryota; kingdom Viridiplantae; phylum Streptophyta; class Magnoliopsida; order Brassicales; family Brassicaceae; genus Camelina; species Camelina sativa. The sequence continues at coordinate 8,598,976 of NC_141892.1, forward strand.
AAGAAGTGCCAATACATTTTCTGTTTTGCTGAAAGAAATAAAAAAAGAAAAAAGAAAGAATAGAGAAAACTGGTTTATATAGAAAAATGCATTGATAGATATTCATTATCTGAAGCAGCTGGATCGCAAATTAAAAAGATACCTGTGAAAATGTTTGTGCAAGTCCCAGTGGAGGAATTTAAGCCGATTTTCTTCTGGCAGATCTTTGTTTATAAAGTCAATTGCATTAGCAAACTCTGCCCGGAGAATCGACTCCCTGGGTTTCCTCTCTTTGGTCTATTGATTGTCAAAAGTAACAGGAGACATCAGTGAAAGTTTGAGGTGTGAGAGCATCAAAAATATAATGTACACACAATAGTTTGTTTCATTAAAAGTATAACTAGATTAAGGTGTAAGAAGATGCATCACTTGCCAATACAAAAAGTACCCAGCGAAGTAACGATTTAGGCGTGATAGATGAAAAAGCTAGATTAGGCAACTATGAAAAAGCTAGATTAGGCAACTCACCTTGATCAAGTTCAGAATAATGATGGGGATTCCATACCGCTCCACAAGGTTTTCAAAGTGAACTCTAGTTGCCTCATAGTTCAGGTCCTTTTTCGACACTGGAATTGACATTGAGGTGTTCAAAACAAAGAAAAGAGAGGGAGGGAGAGAGGTGACCAGGCAGTATTAGTATAAATAACACTTACATACTATATCAGGCTTAACTTTCATCCTTGAGGTCTCCTGTGACCAGAATAGAGGGATTGAGCCACGATTCTGCACAACAGAACTTATTTGCATGGGACGGTCTACAGGAACGTCCTCCGACACTATCTGCTCTGTTTCCACATCATTAGCAACATTACCACTTTCGTTTATTCCTCGTTTCAAGTACCTAAAATCAAAAGCGGGGTTTAGGAGAACGAAGCATAATAACTAACTGAAACAAAGATGCCTAATTAAAATCTCAATGTTGGAAGAACCCTGGAGATGGACATATATTGCACAACTCTAGCGCATGTATTCTTATGTGATTAACAATGTGGGCATTTATTTGCAATTATTTCATGTTACTGCTAAAGGTTAGAATACAAAACGAGTTATAATAGACATGTTACCACAGAAGTGGAAACTATGGAGTGATGAAATCTGATACCTGGTTCCAGCATTATGGCGGGAACGTCTAGCAATAAGAGTGAGTTTGAAATTCCGTCCAGCTTCAGAAAGTGTTGTCTGCATGCACAGTAAAACAAGGTTCAGCATCCATAAATCTAAACAGTACTGTGAGACTATCAAGGTATTTGAGAATAAAGATGCAAGAGTATCATAGCTGTATCTAAAATAGCAAGTGAGACAAGAAGAAAAATATTTGGGCAAGACAAGACATGATTTAGGGATGCAAAATAGTTAAACCAAAGAAAATGACTAGCTGTGAGGAAAGAAGAGAAACATTTGTATTTGAATTCGGGGAAACTTTAATTTCTCTGGTAAGTAAATGGTGCAGAAAAACATACAATTCTCACCTGCTTAAAAAAACCATACACCAATGCTACCGTCCACAGGGTATTCCGAAGATGATGTCGGGTCCCCCGAGTCAAGAATTCGTTCCACACAAACATTTTCTTATAGAGAGAACCTCCACTCTCATGGTCGCATATATTCTTCTGGAAACTTCGCATTATATTATACGAATAGCTAAAAAAGAAGTCTTTTGTAAGGTCCACCATACACAGGAGTCTCTTGTACCTGTTTACAAAGAAGTGGGAAACACCAATAGAGAAACGCCAGGGTTAAATGACTTTCAGTTCATAAAATGGGTGGAAGGGAACGTGCACTCTCTCTTTTCACCAAACAGGACTCTCTTTAGCACTAGGATTGAAATAAACACAAAAAAAACGGATAATGTAGCAAAAGATATATCAACATACCTGTTCTCGTCTCTCGAATTTGCATAGTTGGTAAGCACGCTAGAATTTTGCAATGCAATTATCTCACTCTTTGACACTTCATAAACAACGTGACCACAAATTTCACCTATCTCTCTTCTTTCAGTAATAAGAAGCATGTAGTATGGTCCCAAAAACTTAATGAACCCTGAGAGCAAATAAACGGCAAAACAAAACAAAAAATCTGTGAGAACAAAGCTGGAAATTAAAACCATCTACGGATCTACCCTCCTGTAAACATAACATGGGACAAAAAAAACACATACCAATAATTCCATAACAAACAGTGACAAGTTTCAGTCCACCCGTGGCCTTGTTCCCTTCGTGTATCCGTTTAAGCAACTCGTAGCATTCTTTTTTAGAATAAGCAGTGGAATCCTCTCTGAGATTAAGCTCAGACGCATCTAGCCGGTCTATCTTTAGTATTCTATACACTCCACTACCATTCCAACCAATCATGTAGAAATTCTGAAAAAACAAAAAGTCATGTTAGTGACAGTCCATGAAGCTCGTTACAAATATCTAATAGGCACGAAAGCAGATCTCAAATAGCTGATTGAGAATACTTCAAAGTGTGCTAATCGTGTATCATTTACCGATTGAGTCTCAAAGAGTTTGAATTCTTGCATACAACCAAGAAGAGCAGATGATACAGAGGAGGCTGAGCCTCCGTTCTCCATTGACGGCGATGAGGTCATAAACCTGATTTCTCAGTTTTTTTTGTTTTTTTTTGTAATTTGAAAATAAATTAGATCTACGCCCAAGCGGCTGGGCTCAGAGAAATATATCGGCGGAGCATTCACCAATATCCAAAATCCTTGAAAATGCAGAATTCACACGCAAACCAAAATCAAAAGATACTCTAAAACCTTGATTGACCACGTCTCCAAAGAGCCGACGGTCGTTGATTCCAAAGGAACAACAAAAACACGAGTCTATTGTATTGCTCTCTCGAGATTCGCACCGCGGACTTGCTTGCGCAAAACAATCGAATCAACCCTCAGAACCGACGCACACAGAGAGAGAGATTCTCTCTAGTGATATTATTGTGCTGCTTCTCTGGAATCAGAGAGGAACAAAATGCGAATTGGAAAAAAAAATAGGTAAAGCAAGTAATAAAAGAAACCACGATCACGGAGATCACAAACAAAAAACTCCCAAAGCTCAAATCAAACGAAAGAAGGAAGCTCAGATGAAACAGAAGATGATGATTAGATAAATTCAGAAAGAGGAGAAGTTTTATTACGAGGAAGAAGAAAGGGGTTTATGATGTAGAGAGAGAGAGAGAGAAAATAAGAGAGTTTTCTCAGCTGTTTTCTTTGTTTGTGTCGAGAGAAAGGAGAAGAAGATTGGATCGGGGAAGAGAGAGAGAGAGAGAGAGAAGACGACGACGCAAATCACCACAATTTCCTCTATTTTTTTAATTAAAAAAAAAAGAAAAAAGAAACTGAGATCTTTTTATTTGTTTTGGTATAAAAAAAAAAGGGAGCCCGTGACGATGCCTATATAAACTCACAGCTGTCTGGACTCGAATGGAATAGTTGCACTTTCGATGAGTTATTATTACTTTTAAATTTTCCAATTCACACAAATCCTTTATTTATTTTTAAAACTTAAAAACAATTTATAATCATGAATGAGTCATTCTATTTACCAAACTACTTTTTTTTGTTCTTCTTTGAAATATCGGGAGGTGAAATCAATGTTTGAATATCGGACGGAGATGGTGATCATCACCAGGTGATGTCAACAAACATAATTTAAAAAAAAAAAAGAAAAAAAAAAGGAGAAGTATCGTTGTACAATGAAAAAAATCAAACCAAATGGAATGCAGATACTACAAGCCCTTTAACAAACTATAAAAAATGCAAATACTACGATAAAATTTCTATAACTTAATAATTTTGAGACCATAATAATTTCTTAATTTATAATTCTATTAATTTTTTATAAACTAATATTGATTATCTTATTAGTTTCTAGTAATAATAAATTTTAAAATTTACAAAAAAAATAAAGTCATAATAACTATTGGTACATGACAAAAAACAAACTATTTAGTAGATTAATATTTGATGTATAGTAATATATTGTTAGCCGTAAATTTGGTACGTTTACAACATAATTAGAGTTTTGCCGAATTAAAAAAAAATAATAATAATCAGAGTTTATCGATGTCGAGAGAGAAGAAAATCGATTTTGGATCGAGAGAAAAAACCTTAAATTTGGAAAAGAGTACAATTCGGCAAACTCTGATTATTTTCTTGTCTTAGCCATCGATTTTGGGAATAGAGAAACTATTGCCATTGTCAGTTCAGTCTTCTCTCTCGATAAACTTTGATTATTTTATTTTCTTTAATTCCGTGTACGCATATAATAAAAACAATGAAAGTTGTCGCTGGTACAGTGGTATAATCCTCCCTTATGTACTCTCAGAACACGAGTTCGACCTTTGGTGATGCAATTTTTTCTTAATTAAGAATTTCAAAACGATGTCGTATGATTTAACCCCAACTGTTAACGTGTTGTTAATGACGTTTAATTTTTCTGTTAATTTTATAAACAGCGTGCTAATTTGACAAGTCAACAAAAAGTTAAGTATTTATTTGGCTAGACCATAAATTCATGCTTTTTTTGGCAAATTCTGAAAAGTTTGGGTTTTTTTTGGTTGAATTCTCAATAATAAATTTTAAAATTTACAAAAAAATAAAGTCATAATAACTATTGGTACATGACAAAAAAAACAAACTATTTAGTAGATTAATATTTGATGTATAGTAATATATTCTTAACTGTAAATTTGGTACGTTTATTGGAATAATATGGTTATTAGTGTAAATTTAATTTAGTTCGTTTTACTATAGTTTAATTTTGAATATGACGAAATAATTGTATGCATATAGTTTTAAAGCACCCATTACTTATACTCTTGTCGGATTATACCCGAACAATCATATAATGATCCTTTTATAATAATTATTTTAAAATAATATTGTATTTTAATTTTTTGGATGTATACTATAGTATATATTGTTTGTTTGTTGTATTTACATCATTATTTTAGTGAGATATTTTAAGGTTGTATTTTTATTTTTTTCGTCGAAAAGGAATTATATCGATGAATTATAATAATCCAGATACAATTGTTGGACAAGCCAAAGAGGAGGAGAAAAACAATCAAAATAGAAATTACAATGAAGTCATCCATGTTTTGCTAGAAGATGGGCTATTGTATTACAACATCTCTTAGTATAAGTAAAAACAATATGGTGGAAATGTGTTGCCCAAGCTAATGATTCCATCAATAGATATGTTGTAATTATAATATTGTTATTTTTTTTTTCACAAATGAAAAATATATTGATTAAGATGAATCATTACAGAGAGAGTTACTTAGACAAAGAGGCTTCAATACAGAATCAGTGTAATATAAGTTATCAATGCAACCATAGAATTGCCTTCAATCGAATTTGAGTATTCCCAAACACTCTACTCCCAAATGTAATCATCGATTTAGATGTATTTATCTTTTGTCCAGAGTAGTATTCATAGATATCAAAAATATCTTTCAGCGCTTGGTAGTTTTTACTATTTGCTTTGCAAAAAAATAAACAATCATCTGCAAACTGTAAATAGGTGATGCTTGGTGAACCATTACCAATTCGGATTCCTCGTAACTCACCTTCTCGTTCACTAGAAGAGATTAAGTGACTAAGAATGTCTGAACAGAGAATGAAGAGATAAGGTGATAGGGGATCAGCTTGTTTAATACCGCTAGTCGGCTTAATATGGCCATAAGGAGCTTCATTAATCAAAACAGAGTAGTTCACAGAACTCACCACCGCTATGATCCAACTTATCCATTTGTCACAAAAACCAAATAGTTTTATAGTTGTTGTAATTGTGAGCAAATAAAACTTATAAATTTATCTACTCACATAAATTTAGTTTTACTAACCTGATGGTGTGGAACATTGAACACACATTTTTTTCATATACTAGATTGAGTAATTTATATTCGCTCGAAAAAATCCAAATTATAACATATGCAGAAAACTATATATATATTAATCATATGTATTATATGATAAATCAAAATAGTTTGTCAATGAAATCAAAGAAAGATGATAGGAAAATCAGAATTTAAAATCATAAAGAAAACTTCCAAATATAATAATTAAAACAAATAATATGGTAGAGTATCAAATCTTAGTTTTTTAAGTTTGACTAGTTAACAACCTTTTAAAAATTAATACTTCTTTCCGTTCATAGTTAACTGTAGAGCAAATTGAATTAATTTATTTAAAATTTTAATAATTATTTAGAATATTTTATTAGTTTGAGACTTAATTTGCATTGTAAACCTTAAAGAAAAATTTTAAGACGGTTTTAAGACCAGTGACATTTGATGTAAATACTTACAAAAAAAAAATGTAAAAACTTATGAGACGTCTCCTTTAATTGTATAGATAATGTTTTCTCAAAGTGTGTCAATTTCTTTGTTGCTTAGATAGTTTTTTTTTTTTTTTGTTAACGTTCTTTGATAGTTTGCGCTGGCTTTTTCGGCAGTATTTGTGTTTTTTCGTTTCGTTTATTTGATTTCGATGTTGAAGAATGTTAAATATAATTTACTTGGTCTATAATGTTAGATTTCGTAGTTTTTTTTTTTTTTTTCATTCGTATGATACTCCATTCCTAGAATCATTTAGCGAAAGATTAATTGTTAAAAGACAAATAATGTATACACACTATTTTGTTAGCAAATCAAATTAAATCATATCTAATAATAATAAGTAAAAAGCAGAAATTGAATATGAATTATTAAAAGACCACAATATATGAGTTTATAAATCATTACAAGATCGATGTTCTTTATAAAATACTAGTTTAAAGCCCGTACTACGGGTCAAAAATGTATTACATAATAGATTTAAAGACTATATAATTGTAATTGAAAATCAAGTTTTTGCTTGTTTAAACGTTCATTAACTTATTCAAAATAGCGTTGTAACTTTATTTGATTAATTTTCCAAAGTATACATATCAAAGTACCACAAAAGTTCATAATCATATTATACCAAAACAATCTTGTCGTTCTTGCTTGGGAAGGTAAAAAATCAAAGCAAACTCTGACTGTTTCTTATCATCTCTTCAGCCCTTTTTATCATGTGTGAATAATCTTTAATTAGTCCTTCCTGTATTGAGCAATTGCAGTATTTCATTAGTAATAATTAAAATCTTTCCTATGATTAACAATATAATGCTAGTAAACATGGTTCTATTGAGTACGAACACCTAAGAAAGAAAAAAGTGACAAATTTACCTTTATATATAACCCTCAATTTTCTACGAAGATGTTTTGTGCTGTAACAAAGGATCTGCATATCATATCTAGTTGTTGTGTTAAGAGTGAATGGTCTTTAAGAAGAGTCATCTCCATAGTAATGACGTGTAAAGCGTAAATTAAGAAAAATGCAAATAGTAAGAGACACACTGACTTCATTTGACATCTTTATTTGCTATCTCTGTAAATGACTACTTTTAATTTGACATGAAGAAACTTTCACCAATTGAACTGTGCAAGAGACAAATGTAATAATCGAGCGACATGACTTTAGAATGGAATATGAACCTGCAAATCCAAACAAAAAATTCATAAGTCATAGTTATGAGAATGAGAAAAAGAATGTGAAATACAAAATTTGATGAGCCTGAAAAACAATGATGAAGAAACAAAACCAGAACTGAGAAAGTCGAAAACAGAGATTATTATAAATTGTAAGAGAATTTGATGAGATATGCAATTGATGAAACGATGATGAACAGATTAAACCATAATTGAGAAATACAAAATTAGAATTTAAATTGCAAACGGAAGAAGAAACATGCGAATGAGACTGATGAAACCTTATATATAATCAGAACATAATATCTGGATCGTAATTTATGTACCTTTTTCCCAACAGTTGTTTCCTTCGTTTTCTGTAGATTTCTTCTCCTTCTTTTTCTCTGTTCTCGTTGTGAAATTTTTGGAAGACTAAGAAAGAGTTGGTGAGACTTTGTTGTCTCTCATCAGTATATATCGTGGAGGAAGAGGAGAGATCGTGGGCGAAACGGTTGAAGTAGATGAATTTTGTAAATATTTATTTAATGTGGAAAAGTGAAAGTTTAATTGTTTAGGAAGCTGATTTTTTTTTTTTTTTTTTTAAATTTTGGTTTTCCGAGACTGATAGCAAATTTGAATATGGTCGTGTTTTTTTTTCCTAAATTATTAATGGGTTTTTATTTTTTTTTAAAAATTAAAAATAATCTAATGTGGCTTAACTTGATTGGACATATGACTTGTGCTTTATAGGATAAAGGATGAATAATGTGAATTATTGTTTTTTTTTTGTCAACAGCTTACAAAATTAGCTCACTCGAGCCAAAACGAAAGAACATTATTAACATAGGTAACTAAGTGCGGAACTGAACGAATTCGTCGTGCAAGATTATCCGCTTTACCATTCTGAGAGCGTGGAACATAGACTAAGTCAAAAGAATCAAACTCCTCTCTATCCGCATGTATGTCCTCCAAATACGGCGTGAAAGCTGGCCACTCGGAAGGTGAAGACACCATCTTCACTAAGTCAGAGCAGTCGGTAAGAAAAACGACAGACTGATTATCCGCCCCAATCATGCAACGCATGGCCCAAACAAGGGCTTCAATCTCGGCATGGAGAGGAGACAGGTTGCGACGAAGATTAGCAGCACCCATAGTAGGGGTATCACCCCAAGGTGACATACAATACCATCCTCTACCTGCATAGCTATCTGTCGCTTTCCAAGAACCATCTACAAAACAAGTATAGCTGGAAACAGACCGAGAAAATCCCAACCCCCCATTTCTGGAGGATCTCGCCGCATCATGACCATTCAAATCCTGAACCATATCCTCTGTTTGAGCCAGAGCCCATGCATTTGCCTCATCCTCCGCTATCCGCAGTATAGCAAGGGGGTTTGAATCCAGATTACTAAATAGTTTGTCATTTGCGTCCTTTCCAAATATACCACAAAATCCAGGGAAAAAATTCCTGATTCGGAACGGTAGGAATCCGCCAAAACAGAAAATCTAAATTAGTGAAAACTGACTCTGAAGGAAAAAACCCGGGGCTGTCGGAAATTGGGATAGAGCCCAAACCTGTCTAGCTGGTGGACACTCAAAGAGAGTGTGATTAACTGTTTCCTCCGGACAACCACAAATACCACACATAGCTTCCCCACTTATACCACGTTTTCGAAGATTAGCCGTAACTGCCAGACAACCCGAAAGCACTTGCCAAAGAAAATGACGAAGCTTCGGGGGACATTTGATTTTCCACACGAAGGCCTGGAGAGGGAAAATGCTCGGTTCAAATACAGGTCTAGCAGAAGCTGTCATATTTGAACGGAGAATATGATATCCTGACTTAACCGAATATTTACCATCCCATGAGATCCGGTTTGTTCGGTTGTCACAATGGTAAAGCCGATATTATAGCCACATCTTCCGGTACAAACGTAGCCGTAAGCATAGCCATATTCCAGGAATTTGATCTCCTGTCAATAAAATTTGAAACTCGGGGCAGAGGATCAGAGGGAACACCCATGCTCAGTGCTGGTCTCGGGGATTGGGCAGGGATCCAATTGTCCGTCCATACTGAAATGGAGTCACCAGATCCTACTCGTGAAATTAGTCCTTTGTTAACCAGAGAGCGAGCAGAAACTATGCTTCGCCATCCATAAGACGGCGAATAAGACCTAATAGGATCCAGAGGATCTGAGTGCCGATAGTAGCGACCTTTAAACACCCTTGCAAAAAGAGAATCTGGAACCGTAATTAGTCGCCAAAGCTGTTTGGCAAGCAACGCCGCGTTATAATCATCCAAATACCGAAAGCCCAACCCCCCCCAGCATCTTTGCTGAAACAGAGTTTATCCCAGGCAATCCAGTGTAGTCCCTGTGACTGGCCAGACGAACTCCACCAAAAATTTGAAATGGCGCTTGTCAGTTTCCTCGTGACCGTCTTTGGAAGACGAAAACACGACATCACAAAGGTGGGGACTGCCGTAGCTACCGAATTTATCATCACCTCTTTCCCCCCTTTGGAGAGTAATCTTGCCGGCCACCCACTTGCCCGTGCTTGCAACTTATCCTGGACAAACAAATTTTTTTTTGTCTTGGACCCACCTAAACTTTCCGGGATTCCCAAATAAGAACTCATCCCACCCAAATTTGTTATACCCAAAACTCCCTTTAATTCCTCCCTAAGATCCGCATCCACCGTGTGTCCAAACTGGACTGAAGACTTCTGAAAGTTTATTTGTTGACCACAAACTCGCTCATATTGCTTGAGAATCCTCAAGACCACCTCACATTGCTCCTTTGTAGCCCGACAAAAGAACAAGCTATCATCCGCAAATAACAAATGCGAAATAGGAGGGCTAGCAGTGGAAATCCTAATACCAGTGAGTAGCTTTGCCTGTTCCGCTTTCCGAAAATGAGCGATAAGCACTTCCGTACACAAAATAAAAAGGTAAGGCGACAAGGGATCTCCTTGTCGGAAACCCCTATGAGGAACAATAGCCCCGTGAGGGCGACCATTAATTAAAACCTTATACTTAACCGATGACACACACCACATTATCCATGAAATCCATTTCTCACATAAACCAAACCGTCGGAGGAGTTCCTCAACAAAAGTCCATTCCACCCTATCATAAGCCTTACTCATATCCGTCTTAATAGCCATAAACTTCCCTTTACAGGAAGGGTTAGTACGGAGGCCATGAAACATTTCCTGTGCTATCAAGATATTATCCGAGATATAACGCCCAGCCACAAACGCCGACTGTGTTTCGGAAACCAGTTCTGGAAGGAAAGTACGAAGTCGTTGACATAAAATCTTGGAAATAATTTTATACCCAACATTGCATAAACTGATCGGACGTAACTCGGACATTCTGGTTGGTTTATCCACCTTCGGAATAAGGCAAATATTTGTCTCATTCAACCGTTTATCAAAGACCCCTTCCTGGAGAAAAGAGTTAACCAATAAGACCAAATCCGCTTTAACCGTGTTCCAAGCTTTCTGGTAAAATAGTGCCGTCATACCATCCGGGCCCGGAGCCTTATCCGGATGCATCATAAAGAGTGCTTGTTTAATCTCCGTCTCAGTAACTTGCCGAGTTAAAGAATCATTTGTGGCCTGACTCACTAATGTACCAATCTCAGCTAGACTATCCTCGAAATCCAAAGGATTTAAAGAAGTGAAAAGCTCCTGAATTATTGTTGTTACATAGAAAATAAAATTACAAAGGATTACTAAAGAGGTAATTTAATGCCCAATAATAGACATGTAACCTTAAGCACAAGACGGAAGATGAAACGCATAGGAAATAACAGACCCAAACAGTCTTCCGGAAGACCAAGTAGGACGATGCAACACTCTTTCTTAATAGCATTAAAACGGCCATGTTTTACCGCTTTTATACAGTCAGGAGATTTTCTGGTGTCTGCTATACAAAGTGTTGGATTTGGCAACAACCCTTTCTCTGACATTGGAGCGAGCCCGATATCAGTATCACCTTTCGTGTTTTAAGAAATTGATAAGATCACTATCATCACTATTAAGATGGATACAAACGGTCTTTTGTTGTTCTTGCTCATCGTGTAGTGTTTATATAATTCGTGGTGTGTTGTACTTGTTTGTCTATACGTCGACATTGTTCTTAATTAGTATTTATACATCATGTATGGCTATGATTTTTTTAGTACACAAATATATTACCTAATTCATGGATTTTGTGCATGCATCATGTATGTGTTCGCTGTTTTCGAACATGTATGTTCTAGAGGAAAAGAATACCATACAAGGTCTTTGAGACTTTGACCAAGACAAAAGACTACACAATGTACACCAGCCCATTTTGTTGGGGTCAAAAGACATTAACTAATTATGACAAGTTTATCTATATTAAAGGAAACTTTACATTCGATTACGATCTTTTTCAATGTGTATTTCGGACTAGCGGTATTTGTTTCTTTTTTTGAATTTGCATGAAATATTGTTATAATTTATTTTTTAAAAACTATATTAAAGGAAACTATATATTCGATTACGATCTTGTCAATGTGAGTAATCGAATTTTTCTATTATTGATAAAATTCTATTGACTAAAACATTGACTGTTCACACGGTAATTTTTTAAAATGAAAGTACATCAACGAAGCTGTGTGAAACAAAAAAGGTAGCAACTTTCATTACCCGAAAAACCTACTTACAAAAGCTCTTTTGCTACATCAATGCTCTACTTGTATGCTTACACAATGATCGACAGAAAATGGTTCTTTGACATCATTACAAGTGAAGGATTTGCAAAACACAAAAGACAGAGAAGCGAGGCACTGTGTGACCAAAACCTTCAATCCTTGCAATCTGTTACACCTTCTGTAGATATTTGAAATCGAGCTTCCGCTTCTGGCAAGCATGGCGAGCTTATCACTTTACAGATTCTCTCCTCTGCTCTTCCTTTCCTCAACGCCAGCCTGTATAACAAACACATTTTTGCCAATGGACTCTAAAAAACAATAAACAAGAATTCATCAAATTTGCAAACATTACAGACCTTGTTGTGGTGGCATGAGCCATGATATTCCCACCAATTGGCTTAAATTGGGGACCAGCAAAAAGAGCTGAACCATCTACTTGCGCAACTACTTGGTTTGTTATAACAACAGCCACACCAAACTAGAGCCATTAAACATAAGAGAGAATACTTCAGGATGGTGTCTCAGAGAAATTCTGGAAAGGAAACAGTTGGTAGTAGTATTACTGAATGTTCACCTCATCTGCTAACTTCTGAAGACTTCTCAAGAACTTTGCAAGATGCATTTGTCGAGCCGAAAGCTCTCCCCTTCCAGAGAAATCTGTCCTGTAGAGAGCTGTAGCACTATCGACAATCATGAGAGCAAACCTGTGCCAAAACGGTCAACGTAACTTTTTAATTTAGCACTCTCGTGATAGACATAATGGAACTGAACACCAAAATAAACTTAGCACACCTTGTTTCAATCATCATTGATGCTGCTTCAAGCAAAAGTCTCGACTGATGATCAGTATTATACGCTCTTGCATAGGCAACATTTTCAAGTACATCAGCTCCATTTAGTCCAAACCTGCAACATTTTGCTTTGATTATATCCAGATTATTCTGTCTCAAGAACCCCATCATGAACGTGTGTTACAAAGAAACATACCTGTCAGCTATCTGTAAGAGTCTTTGTGGCCTGAATGTTCCCTCGGCATCAATGTACATCGCTTTCCCCTCTCCACCTCCTTGATCCATGGGAAGCTAATCATTTAAACGTAAACCTTAATGTGAATATCTTTCTCAGTTTTGCGAAGGTGTAAGAAGAAATTCAAGATCATTACTGCTAAATAAGCAACAATAGCTAAATAGTAAGTTCAGAAAAAGGGTTCTTACTTGACAAGTTACACACAGCGTATGGCACAACTGAGTCTTTCCAGAGCGGAACTCACCATATAACTCAGTGATGGATCCAGTTTCAATTCCTCCTGTTGAGAATACAGCAAAGTAAGATCAAAATAGCAAAACGCTGTTTAGAGATGCACTGAAAATCAGAACCAACCTTCAAGAACTTTGTCAAGCTCCCTTGATCCAGATGTAATCTGAATGATCTCCTGTCTCTGGGCATGAAGCTGGCTCGCACTAGTGAAACCCAGAGGAACAAGCTTTGAAGCTGTCACAGAAGAAAACACAAATAAGAAACACATAAAACTCTAAAACTACCAAAGAGGGAAGTAAAGCAAATTCATTTAAAGTGACATACCTGCTTCTACGATTTTGTCAACCTTGGCATCACTGATTCCTTTAATCTGCAAGAGATCCTTCCTTGGAGTATAGGCAACACCTTCAACAGTACAGAGACCAGCATCCCTAAGCTTCTTTACATCAACAGAAGCTATACCTGCCGCCTGTAGTTTTGCAGGATTAAAGAGATGAAACAGCAAACAACACAAAAGACTCTAACCAGAATAACAAAAAAACCCCGAATTCATCTCCCTTTATGAACACAAATTAAACGAATTGAGAGGTTTGTATCGCATTGGAGTCACAACAAGAATGGAGGCTAAAACCCCCCAAAAAGGTCAACTTTATCGGAACCCTAAAACAGTTTTTGCTCTACAGATCGTAGCGAAACCCAATTCTCGCTCAATATTCACATTTCTTTCACATCGCGAAAACGAACACAGGGTAGAAAGAAAAAAGCAGAGATCTTTAGCGAATTCAAGCCGAACCCATTTCGATTAACGCAAGATCTAGTGAAGCTTATGAACCGCGAAGGTAAATTTCCACGAGAAATTATAAAATCTGGAATAAATTGAACCTGAAGCTGTTCGACGGGGAAAGGACCGTGCTGTATCTCTTCGTCGTCTTGTTGTTGGACAACGTTCTGGTTTCTACGCTGCTCCATTGTCGTCATCGCTCTCAATCAGAACAGATTCGGGGAACCCAGAGAATGCGAGAGAGCAAAATAAGAGAGCTTTGCGAGTGGAGGGAACTGGCGAAACTGAAAATGAATTGAAAGAAGCGCCACAACCACAACGAAAATTATACAAGACGATTGAGTGGGGCAAAGGCTTCTTCGACAAGTCTCGGTTGTGTTTGGGACCTTTGGGTTAGCTTCTTCTTAGCCAATGCTCGTATCGGGCTCTTAAAAAGCCCAAACGGATTTGGCCCATATTAAGTTTAAGTTTGACAAAATACTAACCAAGATGTATAAAATTCTAACTGATAATAATGTCAAAATTTATCTAATTTTCTATTTTCATATCATTTTAAATTAGTTTTTAATATAAATACGTTAAATTAACGTTTGGAAACACAATATTTGTCGCCACCCAAATGACATTTAAGTTATCACTAATTGAAGCAAAAAAATATTACAAAAAAATAAACCTTAACTTCTAAAAAATATCACTTTTATTTTCAAAAAGAGATAAAATACAAGAAAATGATGCTATACTTTGTTCTTCATCTTGGAAAAAAATGCAAAAAAAAAGGGCCCAACCGGGATCGAACCGGTGACCTATTGATCTGCAGTCACATGCTCTACCACTGAGCTATGGACCCATATTGCTTTAATAAACTCAAAAGTTTTAACTGATTTATTTTATTAATTATTATAAGTTTTAGCATAGTCAAGTCAATTATCTAGTAATCATACAAATTACCAAAAACATATCACAAACAAATTAAACCATGGCAACTAAAAATGATTTTCATTTTCTATTATATTATAAATGCAAAAAAAAATGGATTGTTAGTTTTTTAACTTCAAAGTTCAAAGTGATAAATTATCTAGTATAAATTTGAACTGAAAAATGAACCGTCATCTAGACTGAATATACAAATGGAATATATATATATATATATATTTCCGTCAAAATATCTTATATTATACCAAAAATGAATCATATAAATTGTTCGTAATCCATATAGAAGGAAAGTGTCAGAATTAAAATTACAATTCATGCTTCCAAATTGGGAAAAATTATATTAATCAAATATCTAACAAACTCCCCCCCCCCCCCCCACCCCAAAAAAAAATATATATATATAACACATTTTTATTGTGAAAAAAACAAATTACCGAAAAGAATTATTACAAACCAATTAAACCATGACACTACAATATTTTGTTTTACATACAAACAACATTTCCTTAAATGGTGTAAATACAAACAACATTGCCAACATTTTTTCATGATGAAAAATACAAATTGCCAGCTAAAACCTCAAAGTTAAAGATTGGGTGACAACTAGACGCCAAATGCTACGTATCTAACTTATAAGAGTTTTCCCTAGAAAAAAAAAATACAGACACGCAAACTCACTCTTATAAAAGAAAAATTATTTTGGTAAATATATAAAAAAATAAGGGCCCAACCGGGTTCGAACCGGTGACCTATTGATCTGCAGTCAATTGCTCTACCACTGAGCTATGGACCCATGTCTACATTGAAAGAATATTTAGTATAAAATCTTACATTTGTTTGGTATAAAGTCTTACATTCATGACCATAAAACTGAATCGATGTTATCTCTACTATTCATAGCGTCTTCTTCTTCTCCTTTTCGTTTTCTTTTTTCACTAAATCCCAGAAGTGATACTAACACCCGTAGAAGGCAACCAATTAACACCATCAATGAATTTACCGACGCTAAAGTAACTGGCCTCTTCAAACCCAATCAAGTGAAACCCTTGCCACGTAACCCTCTTGGAAACTCTAGCTCTCGGACCATAGTTCTTGAACTCTCCAAAGTACAATGTCTTTAGTACCTCGTCTCCTGAGTTTAACCACCCGACCCATCCTTCCTCGGCTATCGCTTCGTCAATATACGACTCTATCACTACAGCCCTCGAATACATCTTCCACGGCCGTCCTAAGTATGAGCTATACCTATGTTTCACGGGAGAAAGATCTGAATCCGTCCGGATCCTACAACTATGGAGGGCGAATCCTGAGTTTTGACGCTGGTCTGTCCTCCCGTTAGCAAGAATAACGTTAATGGCCTTGACACCATGAGGACGACGCATGAATATGTTGCAGCTTTGGAAAACCGCAGCCGCGTTTCCGAATATGAAATCTATGGTTCCGTAAATATCGCATTCTCTATAGAACTGACGTAGCGCAGCTGCATAGAGTGTGTCTTGATAACCGGAGATGCTACATCGGTATAACACTGACTGGTCTGATGTGACACTTAATGCTATGGCTTGTTGTCCTCTAGGCCCTGCCGTGTTCTTGATTCCGATATCTCGTGCGATGAATCCGTCACCCGTAACGGCTGCAAGAATTGCATTTTTTAGTATCAAACAATCAAGTTCTGTTATGTAAACAGTTTATGTTTATAAATGAATGTATGTACTGACTCATAGTAGCCGTGTCCGGCACAGAAGTTCCTCCGGCGAAGCTATCATCACCGACAATCACCGTCTGGTCTTTGCCTTCTCCTATCAAAGTAATCTCATGTTTATGGATACTTACTTTCTCTTTGTAAACCCCTCTTTTCACGTAAATAATGAACCTGCCACGTCCATGGGCAGCCGTGACAGCCTCCATCACCGTACGGTAATCTCCGGATCCGTCTTTGGAGACTACCACGTGTGCTCTTGCTCTACCTACTAGTAGTCTTCGTTCGCCGGCAGTGACCCATCGGGGAAGAGCGGTTGACTCTGTCTTTGGCTTTGGATAATGCATGATTGTGTCGACAAGGGCCAAGGAGTTGCTGACAAGCCGGGAGAGGTGATCCATCTTCTGTGTTATGTGGCTGATGGAGGCAGAGGAGGAGTCACCGAAGTCAAGGATGGAGTCTTTGCAAGCTTGTTGGAAAGTCATGGCGGCAGAGAGCCATGTTTGTACGTCGTGTTTTCTGTGACGCTTTCTTGATGAGCCGTTGAGAGCTTCCATGGCTTGTCCAAGTCGTCTTGTGGACATATTCAAGAGCCGTTCACAATAATCTGTAACATTTACAAAAATGTTCTTGATTGTATGTACCGAGACTTTGCACTTGCATGATTAGTTTGTCAAAATTATTAGGTATCTCGGTGGAGATGATAGAGAAATATTTTAACTACTTTATGAATGGATTTTCTTTTTGTTACTATGTAGATGATATTCATACATACCCAAAATTTTCCACCAATAATAATATAGAGATTTAAAATATTAAGTTAAAGCAATAAGGAATGACGTGTTTCGATAATTCCTCTATCGCAACATTTAGATTTGGTTCAACTAAACATAAGACGTTGACAATTAATGAAGAAATGTTGTGTACCTGAGACCAAAGTCGAAGGCAACGTATCATCGGAAACTTCCAGAGAAACGAGTTGGGATGAACTCATAGAAGAGGAAAGAGGAGGAAGTAGCATATTGGAGTCAGAAATAGTCTTGTTAACAAGAAAAGACACAAAGTCGAGACCTTGATCAATAGACCCATGTCGAAACTCTCGTAAGTTTTGGACACAAAGTGAACTGTACTTTGTGGAGCTACAATGCCTTTGCAATTCATTTTGGTATGCAAATGGCATTTCTCTTGACGAGGCTTTAACGAGGAGAAGGGCATGGACCAAAAATACCCAAAACAGAGCAATATCTACAATACCCATTTCTTAGTTCAAAACAAAAATGTTTAAATTATTTTATAGGTTACTTTATAGGGGAAAGTTTATAATATCAAATGAAGTAGAGATTAGCATTGATTTATAAGTGAGTTTTAGCTGATGGGTTGAGTGTCTGGTGAGTTAGTTTAGCGGTCTACCATTTTTTCATAGAGTGGCTTGGGACTTGAGTGGCTTCGATAGGATAATTTAACTCTCACAGCTTTCTATTTCTTTCTGTTTATTTTATATTGGTTACTTTGGAATAATTCAAAAAGTTTTGGTTGGACAACTCGATCAGTTCTAATTGGTAAACTAAGAAGATACTGTGGTATATATGAAAAAAATCATCATGTAACCCAACTTTGTTAATTGCAACAACTCTACAGAATAAGTCAAATCCTACGGAAGAGTGACACAATAACTGCTACTAGTTCCCTTATCTGAAAATGGGTGGTCATATATACCTTTTTGTCTTTTGGTTGCTCAACTATTTAAAAGAAGCTTCTACACTTGATACGGTTTTGACTCAAATCCGTTTGAGGTTTATCAAAGACATCGCAGATAATGTACTTAAATCACAGACGTTCTATGAAAGACTAATTATATGTCCAATGATCGACCATAGTATTTACAAGATGTAAGAAAAAGAATGAAAACAATCGTGAGAAAATGTACAAACGAAATGAGAAACCCTCCAAGGATCAAGTAAAGAAGACGGTCCATCCGATTACCATCCCCGCAGCAACCGCTACCACCATCGACCAATTTGCTTCGGGTGCAGCGGATTTCCTAGGCGGCGGCTTCAGCATCTCGTGCCTACTCGTATCGATTTCTATAGGAAACCTACACGAACCACTCGACGGATCAATCTTAGTAAGAACCCCAAGATTGTTAAAATCACACGAGCCACGACGATGATCCATTTTCTGAAAATACATATTAAACGCATAAGAAGCATTCGCCGCAGGGTCTAGTGCCGCGCATGAGGAGCCCGGCCCGAGCGATGTGCAGTCAGCGTTCTGACACGCGTACGAAGCAGACGTTGCCAACACGGCACCAGCGTTCCTCGCAGCTTGAGAAGAGAGCACGCACCACTCACGTGCCTGATAACGAACACCTTTAGCGGGAGCCAACTGACGTCCGTTACCAAGACTCAGAGAATACTTAACGGCGCCGTCATAAGAGAATATTCCCCAGTGTCTTTCGAACTTTCCGGGATCAATGCTCTTAGCGTCTTCGTCTACTAATGAGAATATGTAAACCTCCGGTGCTGTTCTCCGACGAGGCGTTCCTTGTCCTTGAAGTATCCGATTCAGTAACCCTTGGTTGAACCTCTGAGCCATCGTCGGGGTCGCGTTCTGATCGCCGTCCGTTGGCCATCCGACTTCTCCGACGATGATCTCGATCTTGTTCGCGTCGAATCCGTTCTTCTCAAGCGCCGAGACTAAAGTGTCGAAATTTGCGTCGAAGACGTTAGTGTAAGAGATTGAACCGTCGACGACGGGCTTAGCTCCGCCACCACTTGATCCGTTTGGGAAGAAAGCGTATTCGCGCGGGAAATTTGGATCGGCGTTGAGAGAGAGGAAAGGGTAGATGTTGAAAGTGATTGGTGAGACGGAATCAGCTAGGAATCTAACGATAGAGACCATAAGGGTTTTGATGTCAGATCGGAAATCGCCGGAGGAAGGAAGACCGTCGCCGGATTCGTAGACGTCGGCGTTAAGAGGCACCGTCACTTTGACTTGCCTGCCAAGACCAGCTTTCACCAGAGCTGCTTGAACGTTCTGTAGCGCCGGGTATGTTGAATGGATGAATCTGTCCTTGTATGTCTTCAAGAATGGCTCATTCCCCACGGCTACATATCTGTCTCAACCATTAAAAATCAAAGCTTTAGTAACTTGTGCATGTGTGAGTTTTTAGCTATAGAAGTGCAATGCAATTTACCTTATGTCAGTTCCATATAAAGAGATGTACTGAGAGACGTTTTGCTGAACCCAAAGCTCTGCGTTGGCGACAGTGGAAGCCATAGTTGCCAAGAGATCGTTGGGGATACCGACCATGACTTGGATACCGGATTTACCAAGAGCTCTGAGTGCACCAGGGTCAGCTTCAAAAAGTTTAACCTTGTTGAACCCGTTTTCCCTAAGGAGCTTCACCACTATGTTTGGTGGCAGAGGATGGCTAGCTTGTGTCCCCCAGTTACATGCCAAGCCGTCCACATTCTTCAATATGTTGTGATATAACAATAAAGATAGACAAAAAAGGATGATTTTTTGGTATGTATCATGACGACCCATGTCTCAAGTGTGAGATTGGAAGATTTTGAACCACAGTGTGGGGTCTCTAATGAGAATTTATGTTTTATGTTTGTGCATTATATACAGAGGTACAGATGTAGGTAGTCTGGAGAAGGTGGGTATATGGAAGAAAGAGGGGAAAGGAAAGGTATTTTTGTGATGGTGCTTCAAAAAGGAACATGATTCCATTGGAGATAAACCTCAATTTAAACCATCCAAGCAAGAGAATTCTACTATTCAACATGTCTTAGCTATTTTGTACCAAAAACAAACATATTAAAACATAAATATTGTCACTTACACATAATGAGTAATCCTTGATGCTAATAATAAGAGGGAGAGGGAAGAAGAAAGGGATGGAGTGTGTATGATGGAGACAACCTTTGTGGTTACTTTCTCAGAGAATATTTAGAAGAAAGTTTACAATCTTTTTAATTAATCCGATGGAATCTCCCAAATTATATTATATGATCGCAAGTCCTTAACCTTGAGATTTCACAAATGGTATATCATTGTAAAGACATTTTCCGATTCAACCAAGATACCACAAAACATACCTATTAAGATACCCCAAAAGAAACAAGATCTTGAAAGAAGAAAGTAATGACTAGTGGGAGCCATCAAGATTAGATAAAAAAACACTGATTTGTAGGTTGCAATTGTATGAATGAATACATGGAAACCATCTTCAAACAACAAACCAACCCAACATAACACTCAATGCTAGAGCCTAGAAGATGACTACAAGAGAATCTAACAGAGTGAGCTTACCGATTCACAGAAGAAGACAAGCCTCAAAGAGCACCAAAAGAGGGTAAGAATCTAACTGGTTGTAGTTCTTTCAACGAAGACACAGATCTTAAAACTCAGAATCCGTAAGTGGTGGGTGGGTTCATTTCATTTCATAACACGGCAAAAAGGACTATTCTCCACTCTACGAGCCATCATGATGATATCACTCAACCCCTTTGGTTGAAACATACGGAGCATGTCCTGAATCTCCTTCTTAAGCCCTTTGATGAACACAGCCTCAAGAACAGAATCAGGGAGACCAGAACATTGCGTGGAGAGATCCTCGAACTCACCAAGATAACGTATCACAGATTCATCTTGTTTGAGAGAGAGTAAACGTTCCATAGGAGATATGGGATCCCCAAACCTCTCTAAAACCCTAACTTTGAAATCGTTCCAATCTAGAAAAGGCTCACGTTCCTCAAGCTTAAACCAACACAAAGCTTGACCTTCCACACTCATATAAGCTAATCGGATCTTCTCCGCGTCCGTGAAGTTACCGAACTCGAAGTATCGTTCGGATCTGAAAAGCCACGAATTAACATTGGGACCTCCTTCGAAGACTGGCATCTCGATCTTGGTCTTCTTCAGTTTAATGTAGCGAGACAACGGGTGCTCTTTGACTGAGTTATCCACCGGCGCGGTCGATTGTTTCGTCGGTGGTGGAGGTGCTGGTGCTGGTGCTACAGGGAGGTCCTGATTCACCGTAACTTTCGATTCAGACGGTGTCGGAGCTGTGGGTTGGTGAAGAAGTGCTTCCTTCATCTCCGCCATGGAATTTAGGGTCTCCGACATGGAAGTGAGTAAGTCGCCAACCGTGGAGTGAAGCAGAGCCATCTTGGTTTGGACCTCGCGTACGGATTGCATCAGTGAATCAGCGGAATCATCAACCTGATCGAGCATCTGTATCGCTGCCATCGGAACAAGATTATATTGTTTGGAAACGAACAAGTCTCTCTCCTCCTCTATGTAATTGAAACCCCCAAATTAGAAAAAGCGAATTTTTTTAGCCGACCTAACCCGAGCCTCATCAAAACGACTGTGCTTCATTTGCTTCCCCCATCTTCTTCTTTTTTTTTTGGTTTTGGTTTTTTTAGGTCAATATGTATAATTTTCACAAGTATTTTTTTTTTTGTTGACAATATTTCACAAGTATTTTATGAGCAACGATTATGATATGGTTTTTGTTATTAAAATCGTAAAACCCAACTCTCTATTGAAGTAAACATCACAAAGCTCAACATTTATATTTTATACAATTATTATGTAGGTTCAAACGAGCCTAATAAGATATAATAATCTCACGTCACTAGCCACTAGGTTTTCTAGCAACTAGCAGCAAGTGATTCATATAATTTATGTATATGAATTTATTGAATTGTAATGAACACTGATGAAATTAATATAAGAACGCAACCTCTACACTGTTCTTTGATGTCTTTAGGTTCGAAACTGGTCGAGATAGCATCATCATCAAATCAAACTAATGAAATCAGAAATCTCTGATCAGAGGTTTAAGATAAAATTGATATTAAATCTTTATTATATTTCCTAGATTTAACCATTAAATCCCCCCCACCCAATTTACAAAAATTGACAACTACGTAAATTTCTATAGATCAAAATCGATCCCACTAAATAAAATCAAATAAAATCAAATAAAAATTGAAAAAAGGAAAATAAAAGTTGTAAAAATCAAACGAGAAGATCATCTCCGAAGAGGTAAAGAAGACGTTCAACAGCCCAGCTAGGTTCGTTCTTAGTAGGCCAATCACCACACGACGTCGTATTAGCAGCAAGAAGCGGAGTTCTACAAAGAGGGCACGTCCGGTGGTTATCTTCCTCACCTTCGTTATTCTCATCTCCTCCTCCGCAACATTCGTAATCCAACCACCGGTCGATACACTCGCGGTGAAACATATGGCTACAATTCCTCAGCTCTCTAACCTCGTCTCCGTCTTCCAGATCTCCGAGACAAACAGCGCATGTATCGTTGATCATCGCCGGAGATCTCTCGGCCGCGTCACGGAACGTCGTCACGGAGAGGCTTTCTTTGATTGCCTGTGACGAAATCGCGGGACAAGAGGGAGAAGAAGAAGCGGTGGATCTAGATCTGGATCGGTAGCGTAAGATCCATGCGAAGATCCATCTGAGGACGGTGATGAGAACAGCCATTTTGTAGAGGAGTTGGGTGACTATGAGACCAGATTCTTCGATGAAGAAGCTCATTGTGTTAGATTTTTTGAAAGAAGAAGAAGAAGAACAAGTTTTGCTGAGGTGTGTGTGTGTGAGTGAGCGAGAGAGAGAGAGAGAGAAGGGGGGAGGAAAAATGGAGAATGAGATTCGATTTTTAATAGAGGAATAAAGCTGCTAGGCTGATGCATGATGACTGATGATGATGGTTGCTTTACTTTACTTTAACTTTAAAAAAATAAAAATAAATTAGTGCTGTCTTTAATTTTTAATTACATAATTTTATTTTATTTTAACTTCAAGTTGCTTGGAGGTTTTTTATATTTTATAAAATAGGTGTCAAGTTTTCGATTCGCTTTAATTATAGAACGTTAAAGATATGTTTAAAATGTAATAGGGGAGATAATAATAGTATAAGATTCTTTTCTTTGATTAGTTTAACACGAATCATTCAAATAATTTTGAATAATTGAAGTTGGAGATACTGTAAAGATCCGGATCTAAAAATATAGGGGTCATTTTGTGAAAGTTTAAAAGAAAAGATTCTTACAATTATGCCGTGTGTGGAACGAGTGAGGGGACAAATTTTGCTAATTTCTTAAAGTTAATTATAGAGTTGTGTGAAAATTTGCAATTTCGTTAAAAAAGTTAAAAGACTATATGATATTGATATGAATGAGGGTAAATGACGAGAGCCTAAGTTTATTTTTGTGCCGTTCGTGTCACAACTTTTTTTTTTTGCTTATTTCTTTTACCAAAGCACACCCCACAAAGAGAAACATTATTTTATATCTTTGTTATCTTGGTTTTTAATGGGAGATGACCATTTGATGACCATAAAGATGAGATAATGACTGTAAACATTTCCTAATTTATGCTTAACTTGATTGTGTTATGGCGTCATTTCTGGCTTTTGACCCATACGCAGGGACAATTTTTTATCATCAACCTTACGTGATTATTGACCGGGCATGGTTTTAATTATATTTTATACTCGCGCTTATGTAATACCTTCTTTTTTCTTCTAATGAAATGATATGGATCAATTTCCACAAAAAGTAGATGTAGATCAATCCCATTGGTCTTTTGCTTTTGTTGTCTGTTTTTGAGAGTGGTTTCTCCATTTGATATAGCTCTATCTCACCTTACACTCGTTAAGGAAAATGCATTGCTCTGTCTTGATCTCAACGCAAACAAATGTTCTTCGACAGCCGCAAAAACAGAGTGTGTCAGAGATTGTCATAAAATCTTGAACAGCTTTGGGACGCCACATTTAAAAAAAAACTAGGATGACATACATGCCAACCGACCCGAGGATCTTGTTGTTGAAAGATCTGTAATCTCCCTTGCCTTGTTCATTGATTTACACGGCTTTATAAAAGCTAAATTAGTTACAGAGATATTCCTATCATCTAGGATATATGAAACAGAATATATACAACAATAGGTAAGTAGTTGTAACCGAATATCCCTATATTCTATCACCCTCCCGCAGTTGAAGCTTCCGGTTCTTGGATGGTTAGACTGGTTCGAAACTCTTGGAATAGACATGTTGATAAACCTTTTGTGAAGATATCGGCATATTGGAGAGAACATGGGACATGTACGACCTTGACTTCGCCAATCGCTATCTTTTCACGAACGAAATGAATATCTAGTTCGATATGTTTGGTGCGTTGATGCTGCACCGGATTCGTCGCTAAGTAGACAGAGCCAATGTTATCACAGTAGACTATAGATGCTTTATGCAGAGGGAGATGAAGCTCACGCATGAGATTGCGCAACCATGTTAGTTCAGCCACCACATTTGCCATGCCTTTATATTCAGCCTCTGAGCTTGAACGTGAGACCGTTTGTTGTCTTTTTGCTGACCATGAGACAAGGTTTGAACCTAGAAAAACACAATAACCGGATGTTGATCGATGTGTGTTCGGACAACCTGTCCAGTCCGCATCGGTGTATGCAGTGAGAGAAGTAATATTTCCCCGAACTAGTTGTAGAACATGTTTCACTGAACCTTGCAGATACCGAATAATTCGTTTGAGAGCATTCATATGAGGAACCCATGGATCATGCATATATAGACAAATTTGATGAACAACATAAGCTATATCTGGTATGGTGAATGTGAGGTATTGTAGAGCTCCTGCGAGACTTCTATAAGTTGTTGGATCAGTGATTGGATCACCCTCTGTTGTTGCCGAGAGTTTGGATTGCAGATCCACCAGTGTAGCACAAGATTTACATTCAGCCATGCCTGCTCTTTTAATGATGTCCTTTGCATAAGCATGTTGACTTAGAAACATACCTTTCGTGTTGTAATCGACCTTGATTCCCAGAAAATGTCGAAGCTTGCCCAAATCTGACATTGGAAACTCATATTTCAAGCGATCAATAATTTTCTGCATAAGTGGAACAGTGGATGCAGTGAGCATTATGTCATCGACATATACGAGTATGTAAGCCATTTCTGGACCTCGTTTATAAACGAATAACGAGTTGTCTGCTTTGCTCATGACAAAATCCAGTTTGACCAGAAGCGTAGTTAATCGAGAATTCTCTTGGAGCTTGTTTTAAGCCATATATTGCTTTTTGAAGTTTGCAGACATGATTTGGAAACTCTTTGCTTACAAAACCTGGGGGCTGATGCATATAGACTGTTTCCTTTAAGTCACCTTGCAGGAAAGCATTTTTGACATCTAGCTGATGCATTGGCCAGTTTAAGGCAACACCCACATCAAGAACTGCTCTTATCGTTGCTGGTTTGACCATTGGACTAAATGTTTCTGTGTAGTCGACACCATGCTCTTGAGACTTGCCATTTGCAACCAACCTTGCTTTATGTCTTGTCAAAATCCCATCTGCATCGTATTTATGCCTGAAAGCCACATTGATTTCACATTATTGACCTTTGGAGGTCTAGGTACCAAATTCCAACTCTTAGTATCTATCATAGCACCATATTCATCAGTCATAGCTGGATTCCAATTTGGATCCAGTAGTGCTTGGTTATGACCTTTTGGAAGGGGTGATTTAGATGTGGTTAGAAGAGAAAGCACTTGTTTTTGTTTAGTGATGCCAGATTTTGACCGAGTGGTCATGGAGTGACTTGGAACAGGTGGAAGAGTGGACGTAGGGATGGTGTTTGGTAATGTTGGTGCAGTTGGTAAAGAGTTTGGTTTTTCGAGAATTTGTTTGAAGAGTGGTGGTGTTTCTGCATCAGCATCCAGAAATGTATATGTTGGAGTTTTAGGTAGGGAGCGATCAGTTACTGGGAATGTATCTTCGACAAAGTGAACATGTCGTGAGATAATAATTTTTTTGGTTTTTCAAATTCAAGCAGCGATACCCTTTGTGTTGGGTTGGATATCCAAGAAACAAACATGGTGTTATTCTTGGTGAGAGTTTAGGAAGATTTGAATGATTGAGATTTGGGAAGCATAAACAGCCAAAAACTCTAAGATGATTGTAGGAAGGAGGTTTGTTGAACAGCAGAGCAAAAGGGATTTTATTTTGTATCGATTTTGATGGAAGGATGTTCAAAACATGAACAACCACATTTAAGGCCTCAACCCAATAGCTAGGTGCTAGGCGAGCCTGAAAAAGAAGAGCTCTAATGGCATTGTTTATTGTTCTGATCATCCTTTCCGATTTTCCATTTTGCTGGGAGGTGTGAGGACAGGAGAAACGAACCTTGATTCCATTGGAATCAAAGAATTTATGGAATTGATGGTTGTTATACTCTCCACCATTGTCACATTGAAAAGCTTGAATGTGAGCATTGAATTGAGTTTTAATCAGTGAGGTGAAGTGAATGAATTTAGAGAAAACATCACTTTTTCGGCGAAGAGGATAGACCCACAGATAAGGTGTGAAATGATCAAGAAACAACACATAATATTTGATTCCACTAATGCTTGGAACAGGAGATGTCCAAACATCAGAGTGTATTATTTCAAAAGCTTTGGAAACAAAAGTATTTGAAGATTCGAATGGTAACTTTATTTGTTTGCCCAAATAGCAAGGTTCACAAGTTTGAGAAGGCTTGTGCTTATTACAAATACCCAAAGAGTTTGAAAAAACAGAATCAAGAAAAGCATTATTAGTGTGAGCCAATCGTTTATGCCAAAGAGAAGGAGTGGAAGCTAGGAGAGCAGTTGATTGAGGTGGTGTTTTATTGAATGAGGCTGGAAGAGTGTAGAGGTCACCAAGGCTATCACAACGGAGAAGAGTTCTCCGTGTTGGAAGATCCTTCACAGAGAAACCAAATGGATCAAAATCAACAATACACCAATTATCTGTTGTAAATTTTCGAACAGATATCAAATTCTTAACTATTTGGGGTGTAACAAGGACATTGTTTAGGGAAAGAGGTCGGGACAGGCTTTTGATGTGAGAAGATCTTACACAAGTTACTGGAATTTTGGAACCATTACCCACTATGACCGATTGATTGATGCTATGGTTAGACATAGAGTGGAGATTACCTGTTGTGGAGGAGAGATGTGCCGTTGCCCCCGAATCCATAATCCACGGATAGGCTGTTGGATCAGCAAGCATTTCAGTTATCGGAGCAGCAGGCTGAAGCTCCATCAGATGTGCCTGCTGGTGCGACTGTGGGGGATGCGGTGTTGGGAACGACGGTCGGTACGGTTGCTGAGGCCATTGACCATAGTAGTTGGGCCAAGATGGGAATGGGCCTTGCCTGAATGGAGGTGTGGCCCAGTTGGGAAAATTGGGTCTAGACTGAAAGTTATTTCGACCACCTCCTCTTGAACCTCTGTTTTTGCGATTTCCTCTGTTGTTGCTGTTGAACTGTGAACGATTACTAGGGTGGTTGAATGAGCGAGTGTCTGGTTCTGTTGTTGTTGTCGCCGTGAGAGCCGTTGTGGAGGATGAGTGATCTGAATGTTTCGCAGTTAGTCTTTGTGCTCTTTTGAGGCGTGATTCTTCAAGGTACAGCATCGATTTTACAGTCTCAAATGATGGAAAGGGTTCTTTGTGTTTGATTACATTGATAATGTAATCAAACTTCTCATCGAGACCATTGAGCAAGTACGTCACCATGGTTCGTTCAGTCACCGGGGCATCAACATTGGAGAGTAAGTCTGAAAGAGATTTTATTTTCTGACAATACTCTTTAATGGATCGATCCCCAATTACCTGATTACGAAGCTCATTGTCTAGCTGGATCGCCCTCGCCTCTTTGTTGTTGCGAAACTGATTTTCTACACGTAACCAGACATCACGCGAAGTACCTCCGGTTTTAAAAGATGAACGGAACAGATCTGGAGCCAAAGTACCGTAGATTCAGAGTTTTACGAGACTCCAGATCTATTGATTTTATTGATTTTACATGTAATATTTCTTCTATTGATTTTACATGTACTATAGTTTATGCATATCCATTAAATAATTGGATAAATTGGTGCACCTTTTTTTGGTTGTTGTAACTTTTAACTGTTTTGGTAAAAGAAATGAAACCATGAAAATTTCTGCGATTCAAATCAAATCATCTAGTATAAAACTACAAAATCGAAAACCAAACATACTTTTCTGGTAAGACAATTGATAAAGGCGACGCTACAATTAAAGCTTGCGATTGTAAGGTCCCATGTTATTGATCTGCTTTCCTTTTATAGTGTGGTTTGGTCGGTTGACCAAACCTTTACAACGCAAAACCACCTCAACGTTGTAGGTGATGTCTCCATATTTTTAAAGATATTTTTTTATACAAGTCGATCATTCCTACACAACAATTTGAACAATACATTGTATCATTCCAGATTTTGTGGTAGTTATATAACTTGAGACTTTGTTTACGTAGCCCTTCAATTTTTACTGATCCATTCTCCTGCTAAAATATATTAGAATTTAAATGACCCTACCAAAACAAGTTAACCTTGGAGATTTCTTAAAAGTCTAAATCCAAAATCAAAACAGGGTTATATAAAGAAACAAAACAAAAAGATGAGTTTACAGAGCCAAACACTAAAAGTTTTAAGAAATGAAAACACAAAGCTATGACATTGAACAGCATCACCGGATGATATGATATCATGAAATCTCGGTCCCACCATCTTCATGTGTTGGGTTGGTTTCACATCCTGTCTTCTCTCCTCCTAGGAGCACATGTAATGATCTCATCCACTCGCAGTATCATCTCTGATGCTTCTGTTGCAGAAAGCAGAACCGCTTGCTTCACTTTGAATGCTTCATAGATTCCTCTCTCTTCCATATCTCCTACCTGTAAAGAATCAATCATCATCATCATCACAATTCAGCTCTAGTCTAACCTACCACAATCTATGCCCGATCCTAATGCTTATAGAGTTTACTTACAGATCCAGAGATGACATCGATTCCGGCATTGCATCCATCATTGTGGTGCTCTGCACGAAGCTGAGCTACCAATTCGGCGCTGTCTAAACCAGCGTTGTCAGCGATTGTTGTTGGAATAGCCACTAGAGCCCGTGAGAAAGCTTCAATGGCATGCGATTTTTTGCCAGCAGTTTTCCTTGCAAGCTCATCCACTTCCTTTGCCATAACCATCTCTGGCCATCCACCTCCAAGCAACACTCTAGTGTCATTTACTGTTTGGGAGAGTACACATAGTGCATCATGGAGTGATCTTTCAGCCTCGTCTAGAACATGGTGACTGCAAAAACAGAAAAAAGAAAAACCACATAAAAATTGTTGAACTAGAGACGAAGTTTTTCAAGTAATGGGAGTAGAAAATGTATACCTAGCTCCCCTTAGGACAATTGAACAAGCTTGGCCCATTTCACAACCAGAGAAATGGATCAACTTGTCTTCACCAATCATAATTTCTTCGATGAGTTTGCAGTGCCCAAGCTTAACAGACTCGGGGTTGTCAAAAGTTGATGCGATTTCGCCACCAGTAACCAAACCAAGGCTCTCTATCCCCTCAAAGTCAGCATGCTCAATAGCAAGTATACCAGCATCTGCGAAGAGTTCCTCAGGGAAATTGTAGATCAACTGCCTGTTAACAAAGCAGTTGATACCATGGGCAATGATCTTCTTCACCTTGTCTTTCATCTTTTCCTTCTCAGCCCCTTCAATCTCAGCAACCTTGGTCATGGAATCCACACGGACACGTGCACCGTAAATTTTCACTTTATCAGTGTCCATAGCAGTATTTGCTACCAAGATCTTTGCATTCTCTATACGCTTTGGCTGCCCAATTCCTATCTTCTTGTCAAGAATAAACCTATACGCATAAATTAAAGTTGAGATATCAGAGACAAAAATACTGGATGCACAAAGGCAGGGACGCAACACTACATGATGCCGTTCAACATTCTAATATAAGACTATACATATAAAATTAAGCTGCACAAGCTATGAAGAAGAGAATGAAACACGAGATATCCTGAACAGATGAATAGTAAACAGAGATCAATAGCATACAGAAACAGATTTCAAACAGGAGTCAAAGGCAAAAGTGTTGTCTTACCCTTCATCCAAAAAGGAATCTTTCAGGGACCCTCCAGGTTTTTTGATGATCTGGATAGCTTCCAAGTTTGTGCTTCCCTATTTGAACAACAACACCAAAATGTCAGAAGAAATCATTTAGCACCTCAAAACGAAAACATGCATCTACAGGAAAGAAACTAGTGGTGAAATGAGACTAGCTTTACTACATGACATTCGTCAAAGAAAGCTCTTCTTTCATTGCACATAAATTCCAGAGAAATAGAAGGAAGGAACGAAATGCTGACAGATTTTAAAAGGAGGCAGAGATGATACCTTTAGCCTGAAAACAGCATCCACGGCCATTTCTGCAAAATGTTCCTTGTCCTGTGAAAGAATTTTGGAACATAACGTAGTCATCGCAATCTTCAGCAAGTCTGACCTAAACTTCTCTGCATTATCACAAAGCACAATAATGTAAGTAATAGTAAGATTTTAAAAAGGTTAACAGTAAAAGAAGGAACTGCTTGAATCCAACACCGAAGCCATCACACAAACAAGAGAATGCGATACTTATACCAACAATAACAACGTCTAACCATCTATATAGTGATTACCTGCATTTTCCTTATTATCAATGACTCTTTTGAGTAAAGCATTGCGAGCACATTCGGAAGCCATTCTGTAACCTAAGAATCCAGAAAATGAAAAAGATTAGACATCATCGTCGTAATGAAACAAGGAGCTGATAAAACATTGTCATCTTTACACTTAAAAGAGCCAGATGCTTACCTGCTATGATTGTCATAGGGTGAATTTTAGAAGCAACAAGCTTTTCAGCTTCCCTCAGAAGCTCGCCGGCCAAGACAACAACAGAAGTAGTCCCATCACCAACCTCATCATCTTGTACTTTAGAGATGTCTGAAACATCAAAACCAGATACAAGAAGTGTGAGAAAAAACCCACCAAAAAGAAAATAAAGACCAAGCCCAAAACTTCCAGTAACAATGTTGCAGGAGAAAAGCATACATACCAACAAGAACTTTAGCTGCAGGGTTGTCTATGTGAAGTGACTTGAGAATAGTAGCACCATCGTTAGTAACAGTGACCGCATGACCTCTACCAGTAGATTGTAAGATTTTATCCTAAAGAACAACAATAAGATCCAAACCACAATCAGTCGAAACGAATTTGAAAGTTTAAAATTAGAACCTTTTCATATATCTAGAGATCGGAAGTTACCATGCCCTTTGGCCCTAAAGTAGACTTAACCAGATCACTGATAGCCATTGCACCAACAAATGATGCCTAAGAGAGAGCAACAAAAGAAGTAAATCAGATTAAATAAACAGTGAGAAGTGAATCTGAAAAACCCTAATTCCTCAATGACAGTAATAAACAAAAAAAACTCACCATCCTAGCACGTTCTCCCTTCTCTTCACTAGCATCATCTTTGAAGATCTTATCGATCTACACACGAAATAGCGAAGTTAATGGCTGCGTAAAGAGCCAAGGGAATGCAAAAAAAACAGTAATGAAAGCGACGACAGCGTATCATTACCGGCATCGGGAAGAGCGGAGGAAGAAGAAGGAGGCTGCTTCAGTATCGGAGATCTCCTCTGAAGTCGACGAATCTGGGATCAGGACTGTATAAAAGCGAGGGTCGTTCACGAAGAACGAACAAGCCTAAAGGATCTCGAGTAGAAGAACAAGCCTTTTTAAAAGAGAAGCTCGAGTAGAAGAAATGAGGGAGAGAGTGCCAAAACCCAGATCTTTCGGAACCCTAAATGAAAAAGCCCAATGACCAAACTACCCTCACTTCTTCTAGATTTCTCTACTACCCTTGGTTAAAAAATAAAGCTCAGATTAAAAAAATTATTGTTACAGCAGTTGCGTTTTGTACGCGATTATTTGCTTTTGTGATTAATCATTTTTTTTTTTTTTTTTCACAAATATTTCCCTAAATACATTACACAAACTTGAATTTTGGCGATGATTTAGCGTAACATACAAACCACTGGATTATTAATATGCTCTGATAAATCATAAATTAATTGTTCTCTGCAATTGGGTTCTTTGTGTGCTAAAGAAAAGAAAAACTAAAGATGCCAGGGTCTTGTTTTGGGGACTATATCTAGTCCACATCTTAAAAGGCTTAGCAGGTAAGCCCAACATTTCTTTTTGAGCCCAATAGAACTCAAGTCTCAGTTCTCAAGATAATATCATTTTTTAAAAATTCATGTCTCAACCACTAGACACGTTCTGAGTTGTCGTCGTTAACAAGGGAATGTCCCACATTAAAGGCAAAACCCAAAGAAACGACACCGGATCTTATTCGCGCACGTTTCTAAATTAGTGTCTTGTCTGTATTTTATTGTCTTCGTACCGAAGTCAAACAAAAAAAACAATATCCACCGCCACGTGTCCAAATCGCAGGAGCTTCTGGAGGAGGATATATCTCGGACTCGGAGGTTCCCGGTCTGCAACACGAATCCGAAACAACCAGGAGAACAAGAAGATATTTTAAACATTCTTATCGGATTAAAGAGAGAGATTTACGAGTTTTGAGAAGACAAAGCTATGACTATGGCGAAAGATGAGTCACACGCTTCCGTTGAAGGCGGATGTGTTGTTGCCGGCGGCGCGGCTGAGATCGGCGGTAACGGAACCGAGCACGGTGTCTTCGGCGGATCTGTTGAGAAATCGATTCACGAAGTTAGGTATGAGCTGTGTTTAGACTTGCTGTGTGGATTCACATGTTTTTTTTTTCATCTTCTGTTTCTTCCCTTTGAATTTGAGTTTAGTTTTTGAATTTGTGTGTCATTTCTGATAGTGAACATTTCGATCTGTCAATACTTATAAAAGGAAAGGAATTTGAGGATTTTATTTGCTATTTAGAGAAAGTAATATTTTACCTAGAGGAATCATTTTGTTCTTGGCTAGAACAATTGATCATCTTGTGCTTCAAAAGTCCTTAATGCATACATAAGTTTATTCATGTGAATTTGGTTAATGGAACTTCATCTTGTACATTTGAAACTGGAGAGTTTTGGTTTATATGAATCATATTGACTGAAATGAGAAACCAAGAAGTTGCTATATTTAGTCACTATATCAGTTACAGCTTTTGGTTTATTATTGTGTGTTGCAGCATATTCATATATCAAAGACATCCTTCCGTGTTTCTTGTTAAACGGGTCTGACTTAAAAAATTGCTTGAATTTGTGTGTTTTAACAAGAAATTTTATGTTACCTTCTGCGAGTCATTTGACATGGAACTCAGAAGAACCTGATTCTTCTGATTATTGGTTGTTAGAACCACTAAATCACTTTAAACACTAAATGACAGTTATTATAACCAATCTCTTGCCTTTGTATATGCTGTTTAGTGCCTTTATCAACAGTCACAATATGTGGAGAGTTTCATTCCTAGCTATTAGATTGTTGTCAAATGTTGCATTAATACATGGATCTTCTGCTATTGAAGGTCCACGGAGAACATATCATCTGAGGCAGATGCTTCAACGGTCCTTCCAAGTCAGCTTACTATTTTCTTTGGTGGGAGTGTTACTGTGTTCGATGGACTCCCAGCAGAAAAGGTTGGTCAATCGGAGCAAATTCTACACTTTTGTTGTCCGAAAAGCTAGCTTAAGAGAGTTCCTGTTCTCATTGTGATCTCACGCTTGTAGGTTCAAGAAATCCTTCGTATTGCTGCTAAAGCCATGGAGACAAATAATTCTACGAGCATCAGTCATGTCCCATCGCCAGCACTTAACAGAGCTCCTTCTTTCTCAAGCACATCTAATGTAGCTTCACCAGCTGCACAATCATTTCCCATTCAGCCAATTTCGTTTTGCAGATCCGCGGCTGGTCAGTATTCGATTCAACTGGTTATAATAATCTTCAAAATTTGAAAATGGATACTCTCATTAGATTCTTACAATTATGTTTTGCCAATTCAGATCTACCTATTGCAAGGAGGCATTCGCTTCAACGATTCCTCGAGAAAAGACGGGACAGGTATGCATCCTTTATAACTACACTCCATCCCTCTGGAAATTTAAATTCTATCTATTTTATTGAGTTTTTGATTGATTTACTAATCCGGAGCTTGTTGATATGCCTGAGAGAGACTTGTAAAAGATAGGTTGATCATATAATGTTCCTTGAGATTGCATCTAACAGCAACATTTACATTCTTTTTCTCTGCAGATTGGTCAACAAAAACCCTTACCCTACCTCCGACATAAAAAAGACAAATGTGCCAATAGGCAATGCCTCTATCAAGGAGGAGTTTCCGACTGCTTAGCAGAAGATCAAACCTCAGGGTTACAATAAGCTTTTAAAGCAAACTAAGTAAAACTTTATGTCAATATGGTTGATATGGTAATCTATCATGTATGCTGCTGTGTGTTGTTTGATAGTCGTGTTCTGTATAGGTTTGTTAGACAAACCAAAGATTTGTTTGCATGTCTCTGGAGTGGTCAGACATGTTTGTCTTTTTACGAGTTGCTTTAAGGGCAGACGATCATCTCTACTGAAAAAACTACTATTGTGGATTTAGTAATACTCTTGTTGTTATGTACTTGGTGTCTTTTCAAGACAATTTGTGTTATAAAGTAATGAAATCTTTGTTGTTATTCTATAAGCTTTCATTCAAAACAAATCGAGGGAGATGTTAAAGTACAAACAGTGGCAGTGTGCCATAAATTTTACAATCTAAACGTACATATATTCACCTCCGCGGACAGCATTCTCTGCGCCTTTCCTCTCTTCCTCAGCCTCTTTCTCCCTCTCTTTCCAGTTTTCGTATTTCTGATCGTCTGTTGGTAATTCATGACGACATATAGGGCAAGAGTTATGCTCGTCCTGCCACAAACAATTAAGATCATAAGCTTTATGTTCTTGCTTACCCTTAAGCTTTAAAAGAATGAAATTAACTTTACCAGCCAAGGCTTTAGGCAAGGAGGGTGGAATGTGTGCTTGCATGGCAGCTCCTGCATTTTGTCGCCGATTACAAGATTCTCCTTGCAGATGCAGCATTCTGCCTCTGGTCCTAACTCTTTAAGCAGTTCCTCGCTAAAAGCGATCACTGGAAGTTTCTCTACAACTTCTTTACTAGCCGGTGGAACTCTTGGTGGTCCACCATCTTCTAGCATCTGTATAAAACACATCATATATATCATTTTTCAATCATAAGGCTAAGCAAAAAAACCACTCTACCAATATCATATTAGATTGGGGTTAAAGACTCTTGATACGGAAGAAGGAGACAAATATCAAAGCCATATTTGAACACAGATTGCTTTAAACTCATCTATATGTGAAGTATCACGCTTTATCAGGCAATGTGAGAACATACAACAACGAAATCATTTAAAACTAGTAAGGAAGAAAAGAGAAAGGGCATTGCCAAAAAAGATAAAACAACTACCTCCGGGATGATACTGTCCAGGCCGTTGATGAGTTCTTGCATCAAGTTGGCCGTATCCCCAAGAGTGTTTTCAGTAGGAGCATTATTAGAGGATTCACCAGCAACAATAGAGGCGAAAGCAGACATGAGATTCTGCTGCACTAGCCACTGAGGCTGTGGCGGCTCACGATCAACCGTTAGATGTCCCTCAAAAAGATAACCTGGAACAAATTCACAAAGAGTAATAAACTCACCCCAGATTCTCTCTTCAGGTTAAACCATATGATAAAGCCAAGCTAAATGCTACACAAACCTTGTGAGGTCTCAGTGGGCTGGATATCAACTTCGGTTAACTGGTCTTTGGCTTGAGCAATGCAAGATTTCAAGTGTTTCTTCTCAGAAGCATCAGATACAAGTCGCTCAGCTTCCTCGAAAAGGCTCAGCCCCGCAACCCAAAACCCAGTAGCTGTATATCTTGTCTTGAGAACCGTTGCAACTCGAGATACAACTATGTAAAACTACAATAGCCATAAAACAAACGAAAAATTCGATTATAACATAGAAATTGAACAAATTGAAACTCAAATTGGATCAAATTGAAGATCCTTGACGTACGCATCAATCAAAAATGGCCAGTATTCTAAAATTTCGAGAGCTAATTTTGAAATCTATGGTTACCTAAAATTGAAACAAAATAAAACCAAACCTGTTTGCGGAGAGAAGGAGAGGAAGAAGAGTAGTGATCACGCAGGAGATCATGAATAGAACGAACGGAAGATTCGAATCTCAGCTTTTTGTTAAGCTGTTTCTGCAGATCATCAAGTTGAAGCTTCAAACTTTCCTCGGAAGGAGACGGTGATGAAGATGCTGCTGCATCCATTATATTCTAATTACTAAAGAATTTAGGGATTTTCGATTGGAATTTGGGGGTTTTTGTAAGAAGAAGATTCAAACGAATTCCATCAAATGAGCAAACGATTGATCTTTCATCGTCTTCTTGGATTTGTAGGAGCAGAGAGATTTCTTGATCAGGAGGAAAGGGATGAAGTCGGTCGGTTTTGCTTCATCTTGTTTGGTTTGGTTTGGTTCGAGAAAATAGATTACATACGTCAAATTACCGGTTTACCTAATAGAAAACCGAACCATTTTAATGTTTATATTTTTGAGATTTTTTTTTAAAAAATATCTGAATTGAATACACATCTTTAGAAATTTTACAACAAGTTCATATATTGGGGATCTTATGTACTGTTTGATTTTTTAATGAATTAATTGTGTACTGTTTTAAATTTTAAGAACCATTGATCTCTTAATTAAAAATTTATCCTCCAATATAAATGATCTCTTATTTTATAATTATGGATCTCTTATTTTAAAAATATAATTTTTTGAAATAATAAAAATTTAAATAGATTAGAAATAGTATAAATGATTAAACATTTAAGATGTTATAAAAATGGGAAAATATTACATTTAATTAATTTTAAGCATACAAAACATAAAATAAACATAATACATTTTATAATAGAAGTGCAATTCATAAATAGAGAAAATGATTAATTGTAATACTGATTTACCCCAACTCCTTCACTAAATTTTACCTTACCCTGCTTCAAGGCACATATGTCCTGTTTTTCCATCACTTGTTCTTCTTACTATGCCTCTGCACTCGCAACTCTAATTCATTTCACCTGCATTTTCTAATCATCTAAAACTTATTAGATAAATCTTGTATACCAGTCGAAACAGATCACATATATATATAGTGAAGAAGATGAGTCAAAAACTGAACACCTCACCTCATAGAACTGTAACTTATCATCATTTTGTGGCCAATCTGGCATATCACCTTTATAGAAGTTATCTATAGCATCCAAGTCCCCAAAGACAGTGGCATCTCCAATGCCTAAAACATACATTTTAAAAAGATTTAGCCATAACTAAAAATAAACAGTATTGCCGACATGATTTTTTTCACACACACAATTTTACCTGGCACTTGAGGCTTGATCCTGCATATTTTTGTGACGAGTATCAAACGCGCTTTGTTCTCTCATACCCTGCATCCGTGACTAAAGTTTGGAAAGTGTGAATTGAGTTGTTGATAAGATCCATCACCCCGGATGTTGAATAAGAATTGTAAAGTGAACCGATTTCTGAGTTAACTTTGACTAGACTCTTGAATTCTAACTTCTTTCCCTACAAGGTTAGAAGCAATGAGGTAAGCATCTATCTATCAATCGATCACAAGGAGAGGGTAAAGCAAAAGTGCTTCTCCATCTAAGAGAGTAACCTTTTCAAGATTGTAACAACGGAGTCCAACCTTTGCAAAGAGTTTGTCAGAGGGACTACATCCACCCGGCATTATGCCATTATACGTATGGTTGCAGAAATCAACATCAAATCCCTAAAATTACAAATTCAACACATATTAAATTTGGAATACGAAAGCACAAAACTTGCAAAACACAATTTCAAGAAATCACACCCAAAAAGATTCTCACTAAAACTTAAAAGACATGACTAACAATGATACATAGTAGGAAAGAGCAATAACATACCCTGTTCTTAGATAAACTTTGGTCAGTGAAGGATCCAACTCAATTGCTCTGTTTACATCTGCCACGGCCTCTGCTCATTGAGAAACAAATCAGACCCAAATCTAATCAAACCACTGAAGTCATATAACACCAAGTTCCAAAAGAAAGACATGCTCTACTACCAAATCCAACAGCCTCTCACAAAACTGAAGAAGCTAAAAGTGAAATCAAATGAAAGAGAGAAAAATTCTTGCAAAGAACCCTAATTTGGGATCAAAAATCAAAAATCAGAGAACCCTAATTTGGGATAAAAAATCAAACAACCCTAATTCGTTTACCTAAGCGCAACCTCCTCTGATTCCATATCTCCTCCGCCGATTCAATCTCCTCCGACCCCAACCTCCTCTGATTCCATATCCTTCAATTCCATCTTCTTACTTTGTCGATTCGGGAGTTATAACGCGAGAGAGAGAGGAGAAAAGAAATAAAATTTGATCGATCCAATTTTGTTTTTCCCTTTTCTATTATTTTGTTTGCCTATAGAAGGACGACACATATCACCTCTTAAATCAAAATTGGATATACTATATAAGAGGCTCCCTTACCATTTTTCTTTTGTTTTGATTTATTTTTTTTCACCAAAACATTAAAATCCCCTCTATGAACCTCCCGATGGAGAAGGTCTTAAATATTTTACCTTGACAACGGTTCTTACAAGAAACGCATATTAATGGTCGAGAAATATGACGTTTGGGAAGAGCCTGAACATCATTCTCCGATCCCCTTGCTAAGTAACTATAGGGCTTCATGTATTGGTCTGCACCAATTACGCATTCAATATGAAAAGCTGTGTAGCATTCGTTGCACCCGTAACACAAGTTACACAACGCTTCTGCTCCCGTATCTTGTAAATTACGTTCGCACACCTCACACAAATTTTTCTCGCTTACTTCTTCACCCCATAACAACGTGAGAGAATGTGTGTCGTAATGCTGATATTTTGCTTTGTATGGTAAGGTAACACACCTGAAACATACAATTAAATTGCATTTCATGCAATTTAATTCTTTAAGACATCTTCTTTTGCATACGTCACACATAGGTTCTACTCCTTGGTTTAAAGATATGAATAAGGGATGTTCATGACCTTTGTAATCAAACGGCTCAGAAATTGAAGCACACCTTACATCTAGATTAAAGCAGTCTTCATCTTTGCAATTGCACCCATAGCCAAAGCCATTATGTATACGACCACAAGCATCACAACTCGAGAATTCTCTATTGTGAAACTGCTTCATTTTGAGTGGATGAAGATGCAAGGCATGTTGAATTCTACGGGGAGCCTTAGCACATGTTTCATGGAGGATGAACTCACACTCCATACATGAATACAAGTTACCTTCATAGATAGGAAGGACACACGCTTGACAAAATTTATTCTCGTCATATAGCATATTGACCTCGAGCCGGAGATGATGGTCATGAAGAAAATAAAGTATCACTCCTTCAGATATCATTTCGAACTGCCCAACATCTTGTGTTATATCATCTTCTTCTGGTACACCTTCGAGTTCTTTTCCATCCCACACATTCTTCCATGTAGCACATATTGGATGAACAACATAATCGCTACACGTGTCACAAGTATACGCACCATAATCACCGTTAATACTTTGACGACAAACTCCACAAAACCGTTCTGATCTTGATGGAAAAGAAAGAGTGAAGGAGATACGGTGGTGGTGACATGATATCTTGATGATGTGTGGGAGATTCATACAATCAGCATGAGATACAAAGTTGCATCTGACACAAATGTAGGTGGGACAAACTTGTCTCAGCCAACCACAAAGGTTACAAGTTAAGCAAGTTTGTCTGGGGAAAAACATGAGAGAATGAACATGGTTTTTTGGTGGGTCTACAACAAAGGGTATTGGTTTCATCGCACATGTTGGATGCATAAAAATCTGACATATCGTACAATGATACATTAACCCATTTGCTAATATTTTACAACATAAACACTCAATATTGTCGGAAGCCCCATAATAACGAACGAAAAGTTGGAGAGGATGCTCAGAGTGGTAGGGATGATTAATTTTTAGTGGAGACTGGATACATTCCCTATGGAATTTTTTATCACAGTAGTTACAGAAGTAATAGTCTGTACCAAAATTTGAGCCTTTGCATATGTCGCACCCACCATCAACATCAAATTCCTTATTGTTGCACCAAAACAGAGGGAGTACATGATGATCAGAAGAATCTGTTGTTGTAGGAATTACGTACTCGTGGGAAGAACCGAGCAGATATGTTGGTGCAGGATTTAGCACCCCCAACATACCGAACTAAACCAGAAAAACAATTTGGTTATTTAACTGGGAATCCGGTTAAGAACTCAATTAGGTCATTTAAGCCCAGTTCAGACAGAGGAAGCCCAGCCTCGAAGGAGAAGAACCGACTTCCACTTCGCCCGGCGGCCGACGCAAGAGATAAAGCAACTTTCCTTATTTCAGTTCGTCTCATAAGGAAAGTTAATATATTATGCGATCTATGAATATGTATAAAGAGGGAGAGACTTCTCCATTGTAAGACATCCATTATTGAATACAATTATTCAGTTCTCTTTTTGTTCTTAGCAATCTAAACCTTAATTCTTCGAGATCAATTCCCTTTCTTCTAATTTCAAAGCTTAGATCGGTTTTCTAGAGAGATTACTTTACTGAATTTTTTTTCCCCCATAAACAAATTTATTGTGGAAACCTAGTTTCTACAAGATAAAAGCCATAAACTCCTGCATAAGAAACGTCCTTTCGCTGTCGTTCCTTAGGACATAAGAAAAGAGGTTGAAGAGAAAGCTCAGTGGAGGAGGTTAGGGTATGTATTTGGGGTATGGGACAATACTTAGGGTGATGGTATACCAAAAACAGTCTACCATTCTTTTCCACCTCATGAAATCCACCGTTATAATCCATGACACTCTCTCTTAATTTGTCTTTCTTTACTATATTTTTGTTATAGGTTTCTTTTTAAAAAGTATTTGTTATACAGAATATCAAACTTTTAACAATTTCCATTATATATATGAAAATATGATTCCAAAAGTGTTGTTCTACTTTTGATAATTGGATCCTTAACGTAAAAAACGTTGTGGAATTTGTTCTTTTCCTTCTGTAGTGGTTATTATAATGTTCTTATTTGCGTGAAAATAAAGAATAAACTGTTCTTTGCATATAATTTTCGTCATTTCTTAAATTTTATCACTTCAAGATTCTATAAAAGTCGTGGTCAATTATTGAGCCAAATGATTAGTAACAAAAAGAATTTATATTGAGACTAAAATGAACTCAAACAAGAAACACGAAAAGAAAACTAAGTTTTGAATGGTAAAGTTAGGGATTTATATTGAGACTAAATGAACAAGAATTTATATTGAGACTAAATGAACAATCGAACCTCCACTAAATTGTAAACCGATTTATATTGAGACTAAATGAACAATCGAGCCTCCACTAAATTGTAAACACGAAAAGAAAACAAGAATTTATATTGAGAGAAAGGTCATGTTTGTTTGGTGAACCAGATGCAATATCTGAAAGCAAATGCTTATTGTTGTTCGTTTAGTAACAATTAATAACTCATCTGGATATAATATCTGGATACATTTTAAAAACTTATAAAAAAAAACTAAATTTCTAAATGAGATTTTTTAAAAAGTTTGGATGAGGTAAACTCATCCATAATTTGTAAAAGTAAAAAATACCCCTATTTAATTAAATAATTACAAAATATTTTTTCTCAATTTTAATATACATACAACTCTAAAATTTCAATTCTTCACCCACCAACCTGCAAAATCTCATTTTCCTCTAAAACCCCAAAATCTCGTTTTTCCGCTAAAATCGCAAAATTTGGCTTTTTCCGTCAAACCGTAAAATCTCGTTTTCCTACCAAAAACACAAAAACATGAAAACTCGTTTTCCCGCCAAAACTACAAAATTTTGTTTTCCCGTCAAAACCGCAGAGTTACGTTTTCCCGTCAAACTCGCAAAATCTTGTTTTCCCGCCAAAACCGTAAAATCTCGTTTTTCCGCCAAATCCGCCAAATCTCATTTTCTCGCCAAATCCGCAAAATCTCGTTTTCCCGTAAAAACTGTAAAATCTCGTTTTACCGTAAAAACTGTAAAATCTCGTTTTCCCACCAAACTCGCAAAATCTTGTTTTCCCACCAAAACCGCAAAATTACGTTTTCCAGCCAAAACCGCAAAATCTCGTTTCCCGTAAAATTGCAAAAAAAAAATTCCCGCCAAAATCGTAAAATTATGTTTTCTCGCAAAAAATTAAAATTTTATTTTCTCGCCAAACTCGCAAAATCTTGTTTTTCAGCCAAAACCGCAAAATCTCGTTTTTCCGCCAAACAGCAAAATCTCGTTTTTTCGCCAATACCAC
This sequence comes from Camelina sativa, assembly GCF_030686135.1. NCBI lineage: Eukaryota > Viridiplantae > Streptophyta > Magnoliopsida > Brassicales > Brassicaceae > Camelina > Camelina sativa. Next base: position 8,642,237 of record NC_141892.1, read on the forward strand.
AAAATCTTGTTTTCCGCCAAAACCGTAAAATTACGTTTTCCACAAAAAAATGCAAAATTTTATTTTCTCACCAAACTCGCAAAATCTTGTTTTCCCGCCAAAACTGCAAAATTTTGTTTTTCTACCAAAATTGCAAAATCTCATTTTTAAATATTTATTATATATATATATATTAAAATAAACAAAAAAAACATAAGTAAATTTAAACCACTAAAACATATTCAACATAAAATAAATGGTTTTTTGGTATTTTACATATATTGTATCCAGATACATATATCAAATTACAAAACAAACATAATTGAATCCAGATACAATTTATAGACACATGAACCAATAACACAAACGAACATCATCTAGATGTTGCGTCCACATACTGCAACTTGATACTGTATCCAGATATTTTGTCTAGTTTACCAAACGAACAAGGCCAAAATGAACAATCGAACCTCCACTAAATTGTAAACCGATTTAAAGATAAGAAGAATTTCCGAGATTTTAAAGTAATGATGTGGAACACTGTAATAAAGTGTTGAACATTGATGGTAGTCAGATCCAAATTTGAAAGTTCAATAAGGATTTCTATAAGAAAAGTGAGAAACCCTAAACAATATGATGTTTGTGGCTGTTTGCAATTGATTTATACTCCAACTCTTTCCGGATCTTTACACGCTTCGAGATAAATTCTCTCCTCAATAGAGTTTTGGTGTCCATTAGCTTTGAAACTTAACCATTTTCAATTACAAACGTACAAGAAAACATGAAGAAGAGGCTTTGCATGGACAAGAGCGTTGAAGCAGAAAAGGACTAAATCGACCATCAAGTTAACCACAATGAACCTAACAGAGTCAAAGGTTTTGATCATATCCATATTTAAGGTGAAGTCATAATCTGGTGATTCTTCTTCATCATATTCCAAAACAACAACAAAAACGAAATAAGTATTTAAACTCAAAAGCTCATAGCAAGTCACAGAAGCAGTAGAAGAGAAGCATTGAACCAACTCCATAACAAGCTCACTTCACCTTCCAATTTCTTAAGTCTTTCTGCGACCAACACGAGCAACAAACCCTTGCTTGATCTGAGTCACAGATCGTTGAGATCCACACTGCAAAGATGAAACACAGAAGATTCAGCACAGAGTAAACACTTGATCAAGCAATGTAGGCAAAATATATATCTACATCATTGCCAGCCTCACATGACTCTTCAATTTAAGTCAGAGAATTATGATTCACTAAGAAATCTATGCCTCCTGATGAGTTTATGTTCACCAAGTATCAACTACAAGACAAAGCATAAAACTGTGTGTGTGTAGGGGGTAATCAACTGGGTTATCACCAGTCTGTCTAAAAGAGAAATCATGCATGATAGAGGCTTTTGGCTAGTGAAAAGCATGAGGAGAAGACAATGGCATATATAAGCTTCTCTTAAAATTATCAGTTCCCCATCATATGATTGAAATGATGTAGGCAAGAAGAGTTTTAGTATTTAGCTGCGCAGAAAGTACAACAGAAACCGAGGAATGCATATTAAGATAAGAGCTAAAATTTATACCTTTTCACATCGCAAAAAGAAGAGACGATTCTCCTTAGAAAGAATTGTGTCAGGGCTCTTGCAACCAAGGCAAATGACGTACTCAGCTGCAAATAAACGAAGCGATTAAGAACTCTCCAAATAGTTATTATTCACAAATTTGGAGACTAGAGAGAAAGTTACTTACTGATATATCGCCGCAAAATCCCTTCAAAATTCTTAGGTGCAAACCTTCCCTTAACAACCAACCTTTGCTGCCCATCAAGCGAACCACTAGTACCCAACTCAGCAAGCAAGAAAGTCATAACATGATCTGGTTGACGATGCATCCTGATTTTTTTCAAAGCAGTGTCAGACAGCCATCAAAAATATACAAGTATCATAATGAATAAACGAATTTGAGACAAGAAGGGGTTTGTTCGTACGTCTTGCAAAGGTCCATAAAGTTGACAAACACTGTCTTCTTTGTCCCTTCACGAAGAACCTGAGGAGGCCTCATAACTGTACGACGCCTATCTCCAGCAAGCTCCGGATTATTTTCACGGAGAATGTTAAAAACTCTACCAAGAAGCTGCAAATATAAGTCCCGTCAGGGGAGAGGGATTTTTGAAATGGATACTTTGACATACGAACAAATAAAGATAAATATTTTTGTTTTTGGAATGGATACTTTGACATTGCAAATCAACACGGGTTGTTGATACAAATAACCATCTAAGATATACTCACTTCGTCATATATGTAGTCTCTATCACTTCCCTCCCAGGGGTAACGTTGCTGCTGAAGAACCATTCCTTCTGCCCCTTCTTCCTCCTCATTAGCAAGATCTGCAATATATTCTCAATAAGAATTTAACATGAAAAACATTCAAGCCCTAGTAAACAATTAATAAGCAAAAAAGAAAGAAAAAAAAAACCATACCATCCAAATCTTCTCCAGCATCAACAATTTCATCATTCAACAAGCTTGATTCATCAAGCTAAACACAAAACAAAAACAACAATATGAAGCACATTATCATCCAAAACACACGTTTAAAGAATAAAAAAAAACCTTAAAAGGCAGAAAACGTTAAAACACTCACTGGCTTCTTCTTCTTCTTCTTCATTCCAGCAAATGAACTCTCAAGATCACCATCATTAGCTACAGAAAAAAAAAAAAGGAATTAGACAAAAAAGTAACACAAACACGATTAAAAAAAAACAAACAAACTGTTTCACAAATCATCGTACCAGGCAATGAATCAGATTTCTCAGCCTGTGAGGACTCTCCTACGTCCATAACAGGATCCTGAATCACAACTTTCTTCTTCTTCTTCTTCTTGGTTGGATCAAAAGGTGCGAGCTGCTGTAAAACGATGAACCAAAACACAAAATTCAATAATGACTTTTTAACAAACAAAATATCAATATTCTATACCGGTAAAATCGACACCTAAGAAACCACAGGATCATTAATTTACCTCTTGCTCTTCCTTCATCTCATTGTTTTCGTCAGCCATGATTGCAACTGAGACAAAAAAACGATAAAAACACGAATGATAATAAGCACTCAGAAACCAAAAAAAAAAAAAAAATCAGGGTTTCGACATCAAAAATCGATAATCTCAAACGCAACGAAAACAATAACTAGATTCAGGAATAAAATTTTGGAATCCCAATATGAAATCATTAGATGATTATTATACCCACAGGTCAAGGGTTCACAAGAGACAAAAAGGAACGCGGCTAGGTTAACCAATGATCGCTAAACTCAATAACTCCAAAATACAGATTGAACTTTGAGATCGACAGAAGGAAACTCACAAAGGGATGTCGAAACGAGATAGGCCTAAGGAGTAAACGAGGCTGCTTTGCAATGGCGATGAATCCGAGAGAGCGAGAGTAAGCGGCGCAGGTCTGGTTTTAATCTGACATAAGTATTAACCCTTTTTTGCTCCTCGTCCTAAAATAGTGTAACTTATTATTCTCTTTTTTATTATTATTATTATTTTATATAGATACGGAGACTTTATTTTTCATTTTCTTCAGAAAATTTAATATTTTATTTTGCGAGAAAAAATGATAGATTACTTTTACTTTATAAATTATTTTTAGAGTAAGAGAAGCGGGGATGTAAGCAAACTAATAAAAAAGGAGAACTCACCTGTTTGAAACTAATGTGGAATCGATGTTAGAGAAAAACAAAGACGTTGTTCTTGGATTTAAAGCAAGCTTCTTTTTTAATAGGGTCGAGATGTCGGATGAAGATGATGGATGAGGGGGATGGACTGTGATTGGTCCAATATCTCGCTTGTGATTGGTCCAATATCGGGAATATCTCGTTTCTGATTGGCCAAATTTATTTTCAATTTATTTTTATTTTAATAAAAAAATTAATTATAAATCGGTTTTTTTGTTTTGGTTTAGTATTGGTTTTGATAAAGGTAAAGTTGGATTACTGTTATGTCATTAAGAACATGAGAATAGAGGAAATTAAAGAAGAGTACCGAGAATTTTTGTTGGAGAGTAGAAAGTTTTCTAGATTTTAACCCCTTAAAGTATTTATTTATTTTTTGAAATTGTTTTAAATCAAAAATAAATTATATTTGAGAATTTTATTGGGAGAGTAGAGAGCTCTCCAGAATTTGACCCAATTGAGTAGTACTTGTATAAGACTGTTTGACTAGTGAAGGATGATTTTGTCCTCTTCGATCAACTGTTCGGTTTATTAATGGATTGTGAAGGCCCAAATGAAGCCCATAAATGAGTTATATAATCAATGGCCGCATGACTTAAAAAAAAAAAAAGGCAAAAAAAGCATCGTCATCGTCGCCTGAAACCTAAATCCAGGGAGGATACGATACGACGATAATAATGATGATGCTGGCCCGGCGCCAATACCTATCAGTGGATCTTTTGAGGAACTCTGTAAGTAATTCTTTCATTTTTTTTCCCCTTTCATTTTCTGTAAGGAAAAGAATCATCGAATCATCCATCTGATTCATCTTCTTCTTCTTCTTCTTCTTCTTAGGAGATTTTCGATCTCAAGAGTGGTAGGTACGGATATATGTTAAAATTCTGTGATCAAGAGTCTCCTTGTCCTCCCGTGGTCCTACTCTATGCGAAGATGAGCCTTCATCGTTACAATTTCGTCAAGGTTTGTTTAACAAAATCATATATGCATCTGTAAAACTGTAAATCTCTATGCCTATTAATACATTATTCAATATCTTAGTTTCTTCTTCTTCTTCGCAGGGTACAAAGTTTGAGCTGATTGGCGTACAGAAATACGTTCAGACCACTGGTTCTGCTGCTGCTTCATACTACATTACTTTGGATGCAATTGATCACGCCACTGCCACTGGTTCCCTTCAAACTTTCCAGAATGTAGTATCAGAAATCAGTTTTGGCAGATTTATGCTGTCTTGCAATATTGCAAGAATTAAAGGTGGTTTTCTCTTTGCCTATTCGTTGTCTTCATCCAATGAAATCATACAAATTCTAATTTTAAAAAAAAAAAAAAACCTTTTGTACATATATATATATATATATATAGGGGAACCAAGAGATGGCGAAGGACTTTTGAGGAGGCCACCATATATTCGAGGTGTTTGTTTTTTTGCATCATAATTAATTTATTATTAACTGTCTTTGATCATCCAATGAAATCATAAGAATTTCTGATTTTTTTTTCTTAATCTGTTGTCTAGGGGAACCAAGAGATGGCAAAGGGTTTTTGACGATGCCAGATATGACCTTGCCTACGTGCCCGCCAGAGAATCCTTTTCAAACATATTACCTAGTAAGATCACACACTATTTTGATTTGCCGGTCTTATGAGTATGATCAACAAGTTAAGTTAAGTAGTAGTAATATAGTGATATAGTATGTTTTTTTTTTGGTCTCATTCAGCTGAAGGAATCTGAGCTGCAAGAGAATTCCTGGATTCGTCTCTATTTGGAACTTGCTGTTGCCAAAACTGATAGGCATTGCAAAGCTAAGGGTGCTGGTCTCTCCAACTTGGAGATTGTAGACGTGGCCATTGATGCTGCCAATAATGAGGAAGGACTCTATGCCAATAATGCTCTTTTCTACATAAGGTACAGGGACTTGTACAAGGCTAACCTTGGTGAGCCTCTTGATCGCATTGCTATTGTTAGAAGAAGCTTTGATAAGCCTACCGGATGCTTCTGTCTCGTCGGTCAGTCTCTGAGTTCCGATGTTATACCTAATAACCGTATGATTGCTAATGAGGAGGGTACGGGGTGCTCCAGTTTCATGGGTCAGATTCAGAGTCCACAGAACTTCCTACTCAACTCTCTTCACCTCTAGGTGATCATGAAGCCGCTATGAGAACTCGAGAAATGACGAAGCTACCGGGAGACTCTATGGAGCTTTCTTTACTCGTTAAACTCTTTGAAAGATATTTTACTAAGACTTGAGTTATTTGGATTGTTACGTAGATTGTGTTTTTGTGTGGTCTTCTAAACGTGTCGTCGTGCTTTAATAATAATAATGTGTTGGTCTTTATATTTGTTGTACTTGCAATAGTCTGTCACATATATACTCCATTTCCAGTGAGCTCTTTTCATAAAGCAAATACTTTGGTAAAAATAACATGCATTCTATTGCCGGTAAGGTCTAGGTGCGTTGAATCTGGAACCGAATTGTTAGGAATAAGGATCAACATCTTGCCTCTGATCACTTGGGAACAATTTTTGAAACGGACTCGGTATCTTCATATTACCTTGGTACTTAAATTGGCAGAAACATTTGCTCAACCTCTAGCAATATTCTCATTAGAGTAATGAAGCAATTATCAATATTCTATAAGAAACAAGCAAGAGACCGTAATAACTTTGCGAGAGGATAACAGTCAGCTCAGGAATATATACTTAAGTGCATTACTTAAGGACAAAATCATCTTCCACTAGCCAAACAGTCTTATAGTAGTACTACTTGATTAGGGAGCACAAAGTATGAGTTTTCTTATATTGTAGAACCAAGCGATCAATAAAGATCAAGATGGGGAAGAGTTTAGTTGATTCACCACCTATAATAATATTTGATTGTGGCATCTAACATATTTCTGAGAAAAATGGATATAATTAAATTTCAGAGAAACAGACAGTCAACAAACAAGGAGTTAATATTGTAAGATTTCTATTTGGGCTGATGATTCAGAAAAAAAAAAAAAAAAAGAGAAAGTTGAGAAACCAATAACACAGTTACACAATTATAAAATATCAAATTCTTAAAAAAAACTCATCGTCCACTGATCCAATATTTGATCAGAGACTAGGATATTAACCAAATGATTAACACATCCAGAAGACAATAACACGAACAGTTAGGTTCAACCAAGAATCTAACATTGTGACTTTTTGAGGCTACAAAAATGTTGGTGTGGGAATTCGCACCCCAAACATACCGATCTGAACCCGATTAGGAAAACCGTTTATCTAATTGGCAATTCATCCCTGCGGTGGACCTCGTCCTTGAAGGCGCAATAACACTGAGAAGCCCAATTCCGAGGTGGCTGACCGACATCCCAGCTCGCCCTTGAGCCGATTTAACAAGAAACAAGGAACTTTCCATATCAACTCGGCTGAGATTTGGAAAGTGGATATATTCTGTATATTCTGTGTATCATGAAAAACCTATAAATAGGAGGCCATCCTTTGTTGTAAAATCATCCAGAAATCAATACAAAAAACCCTAGTTCATACTTGTTCTAGAAAAAAACCTAACTTGTTCTTCAAGAGATTTCAATTCCCTTTTTACTTGCTAACTTTGATCTTAATTCTTAAAGAGATAGTGTTATTGAATTTGTTTCCCCTCTAAACAAATTCATTGTAAAACTCAATTTCTACAATTGGCGTCGTCTGTGGGGACGATAAGTTCTCAACTCACTTTCTCTTTTAGATCCCTTTGAAATTCAGGCAAGCAAAGCCATGTCTCCAACGTCTAACAACGGAGCCACCAACTCGCAGGACGTCGCCGCCGACCCTCCTACCGACGCGCCAGCCACGCGTGTCTATTCCCGACGTCCCCACGGCACATCGGGGAACCTGGGAGGCGACTCAGCGACACATTCCATCGGGGTGCAAGAGGCCGAAGAGCCCCATCACGGAGCCCAAGAGTCCAACTGAGAGCCGCCAGTCGATGGATCTGTCGATAGACAGACTACATCCACGCAAGTGTCACGCCCCCCTCAACTCATCTCTATGGACGATCTTCAGCATGAATTCAGAACGATCTCCAAGGATCTCTTCCAAGCGATATCTGATACCAACCAGCGATTGGACGCGATCGAACGCAGCGCGCCTCCACCGCTCCAGCAGAACATTGCACCACCGCATGCATCTCGGCAGAACGACTCCCTCAACCGACGACTGTTTAGCGATCCGCCGCCTTCGGCCTTCCGTTTTCCAGACCAACACGCACCATCGGTACTAGCCTCAGGGGTGCTCCCCCACGTCGGACAATCCTCTCAGAGGAATCCGGTCACTGCTCCCTATTCGAAACTGGTGAAAATCCACCTAAAAATTCAAGATATGGGATCCCTCCTCCACCGGGCTGTGAGTTCAGCCCCGGAGATCGACCGAATGTTCGAGGCCTCACAGCGGACCCCATTCACCAGACGAATCCTGGAGACGTACGTCCCAACCGTGAAAATAAAAGTACCCACCTACGATGGGACTAAGGATCCGATGCAGCACCTAACCTCGTTCATGGTTGTCGTGTCCAAGGCCAGATTCACCGACGAGCAAAAGGACGCCGGTCAATGTCAGCTGTTCATCAAAAGTTTAATCGGGAACGCGTTAACCTGGTTCTCTCAACTTCCAGCAAATTCAATCGACAACTTCCCGCAGCTGTCAACAGCTTTTTTGCGAAATTACCGGGTATTCATAGAACGCGGTGTTTCCAGCGCTGAGTTATGGGAAGTAGTCCAGGAACCCGGCGAACCCTTGCCATGATACCTTACCAAATTCAAAGAAAGGTATGCCAGAGTTTCAGTCACCGAGGATGTCGCCATTGCCGCATTCAAAAAGGGACTCATTCCCGGGTCGCCCCTGTAGGTGGACCTCAATATCCGAGAGGCCAAGGATCTGGACGACGCACTTCATCAAGGATCCCGTTTCGCATATGTTGAGGAGGACGAAGAGAAACGGACAGCGAAGGCCCCTCCCACGCGAACGACCCCGGTGAAAGAGAAGAACCGAGAAGCTTACCAGGAACCTCGGAAGCACCACGACACAAGAGATCCTAAACGCGGGGTGGTCACCGCGATCTCCGAAGATGGAGGACAAGAGAATGCACCCCCGGACAACCAAGAGGAGCTTTACTGCGACTTCCACATGTTTAGAGGTCATTCCACAGCCGAGTGCAAGCATCTGTCCAATTACCTATACGAGAAATACTTGTCCGGCGAGATCAAAGCTGTCTATCAACCTAAGGCTTTCCGCGGTGGTCGCGGAGGTAGAAGTCACGGAGGAAGATTTGGACGATCTAATCCTGGGCGAGGTCAGAAGGGCAACCACTCAAACAACGCACCAAGCGACCTGCAACAACAACCCCCTGCTGAGCAGCAAAATCCAGTGCCAGCGGATATTGCACCGACACTACCCAAGCGACAGAAAGGGCAGCCACCTGAACAAACCCCAACTCAGGGTCGTATCTCCATGATCATCGGCCAGACTGATGAGTGCAAAGATTCAGTCTGGGCCCTGAAGAAACGAGCGCGTCAGATCTGTAGTATCCAGGCACTCTCCGAGGAAGAACCGCTTAGCGCGGACCCTATTACATTTTCAGCTGAGAACGCAAAGGGGATCCACCACCCGCATAATGACCCCTTGGTCGTGGAAGTTGCAATGGACGAGTTCGACGTAGAGCGAATCCTAGTAGATACGGGCAGCACGGTCAATGTTATATTCTGGCAAACATTGGAAAGAATGGGCGTGACACCAGAACAAATCAAACCAGAATCCAGAACATAAACCCGATACGATGGTGCGGCCAAAATGTCAATGGGCGATGTGAAACTGCAAGTCCGAACTGGCGGAGTAACACGCAAGACAAGGTTCATAGTTATAGACGCTCCACCGATTTACAACGCCATCTTAGGTTCACCCTGGATCTACGCGATGCGGGCAGTCCCTTCCACCTATCACGTTTGCGTTAAATGCCCAACCGCCACTGGGATTTACACATTATATGTCGACCAAAAGATGGCTAGGACCTGCTCAGATCTCGAGAAAAAGCAGAGGCGAAAGGAGGACGCATAGCAATTACAGAGAGAGGATCGCCTAATTGATCCTCATAAGCCGGAGCGGGATCGACTAAAAGCCACAGGTTGCCAAATCATCTAGGTCAACATAGACGTCACGGACCCATCCCTAACGGTCGAATTGGGGCCAAACTCGAAGATCAGATAAAGGTCGAATTGATAACTTTTCTGAAATCCAGGTCCTCGACGTTCGCATTCTCCACCAAGGATATGGTCGGTATCGATTCATCGGTCACCTGCCACAGGTTGAATGTTGATCCTACCTTCAAACCGGTCTGACAAAAACGTCGACGTCTCAGCAGCGATCGAGCAAAAGCAGTACAAGACGAAGTCGAACGACTCCTGAAAGCCGATCAGATAATGGAGGTACAATACCCTGATTGGCTAGCAAACCCGGTGGAGGTCAAGAAGAAAAACGGCAAGTGGCGAGTCTGCGTCGATTTCACCGACCTCAACAAAGCATGCCCTAAAGACTGTTTCCCTTTACCGCATATCGACCGACTAGTAGAAGCCACCGCAGTAAACCAGCTGCTATCATTCATGGATGCATTCTCCGGTTATAACCAGATTGCAATGAACCCGGTCGATCGCAAAAAAACCGCGTTCATCACGGATAGAGGAACCTACCGTTACAAGGTAATGCCGTTTGGACTGAAAAATGCAGGGGCGACTTATCAACGCTTGGTCAACACAATGTTTGCTGACCTCTTAGGAAAAATGACGGAGGTCTACATTGATGATATGTTAGTCAAATCTCTTATCGCAGAATAGCACATCCAGCATCTCGCCGAGTGTTTCGATATCCTGGATCAGTTCCAGATGAAGTTAAATCCCACTAAGTGTACGTTCGGGGTGATCTACGGGGAATTCTTAGGATATATCCTCACCGAACGGGGAATTGAAGCAAACCTGAAGCAAATTGAAGCGGTACTTGGGCTCCCATCTCCGACCAATAAACGAGAGGTTCAACGCCTAACAGGTCGAGTAGCCGCGCTGAATCGTTTCATCGCCCGATCAACAGACAAGTGTCTTCCTTTCTACCAGCTCCTTCGGGGAAATAAAGACTTCCATTGGGACGACACCTGCAAAGTCACCTTCGGACAACTTAAGGAGTATCTAACTAGTCAACCGGTACTTGTCAAGCCTGAGGAAGGAGAGACGTTATACCTCTACCTTTCCGTCTCCAGCTCGACGGTAAGAGGGGTGCTGGTCCGAGATGATCGTGGCGATCAGCGACCAATCTTTTACACAAGCAAGGCTCTCAACGACGCGGAGATGCGTTATCCAACCTTGGAAAAGCTGGACCTCGCTTTGATCGTTGCTGCTCGAAAGCTTCGACCGTATTTTCAGTTACATTCCATCATCATATACACCGACCAGCCTCTCCGAACCGTTCTCCATAGCCCTCTTCAATCTGGGTGAATTGCAAAATGTGCGATCGAGCTAAGCGAATACGACACTGAATTCCGCTCTCGCCCGAGTTTAAAGTCACAGGTCCTAGCAGACTTCATCACGAAGCTATCCCCCGAGCTCGAAGAAACCATTCCTAAGGAGCAACCTTGGACTTTGTTCGCGGACGGCTCCTCCTCCAATCAGGGATCCGGCATCAGAATCATTCTCCGCTCTCAACTGGCGAGGTCCTCGAGCAAGCATTGAAACTCGGCTTCAAGGTGTCGAACAATGAAAATGAATACGAAGCCGTCTTGGCCGGGCTACAGTTGTGAAATACCCCGTCCCCGGCCATCTATGGCCGGAGAGGTTCTGAAAGACCCCATCCCCGGCCATCTATGGCCGGAGAGGTTCTGAAAGACCCCATTACACTACTTAGTCATATTTTAGGGCCCATTCCTTTAAACAATGTTCGTTTGCACATTCTGTGATTCATACATAATCCTTATGATATAATACTTAGAGTAAGTAAACATTCGATATTCATTAAGTAATCAAAGGATTCGATACAACTTATGAGTTTGCATAATAAGCTAGTACAAGCTGTATAATCGATCCTATCTACCCTTCACACCACCACTCATCTTCCCGGTCATGAGTTCCGCGCCTAAGCACTTCTTTTCCCGCGATCACCCTCCTTTCCTGAAACCAAGTAGGGATCAATAACATTCCCTTTTCTGTTGTACATGTCATGCAATGCACGCTAGGTACTAATAACCGTCTAGTACAGAGGTCGGCCGGTAGAGAGTTATCCCGCGCATCAGTTCGGACGGTGTACTGGGGGTCTGTACCGATCCCTGTCCAACCGCCGAGCCGCGTTTACTTTTCTCCGCCCGATTTGTCCATACTTGGACACCGCGGATGGTACGCTGATCGGTAGGGAGGTAGCATGCGCATCAGTTCGGTTGGTTCACGGCGAACCTGGCGGTTCCCGATCCACTTCCGAGCCGCACCCCCTTTCCTCTGACCAACCGGACCATCCGAAGCATTACTTATGCTTATGTTTGACGCACTACCCTAATCTCCAGAGCCTATATGGACGGTACTGTACCGTACCTCCGACCCTTATTACCCTTCCCGCCGAACTCTTTATCTCTCGGATCCTTCTTCCTGATCTTTACTCGTACTCTCGAGTTTTTGGTGTATTTTTCTGTATCCGATCGTGTCTTCAGAATGAGAGGAGCGCCCCTTTTATATAGGGTCCTGGGCCGCGGTTTTGGCCCCAAAAGGCACCCTTCGGACGAATCCGTTCATTCACTCTTGTTCGCTCATGTACGCTCGCCGTACCCTTTCGGACATGGCCATTAGGCCGTGCCCTTTCGGTGCCGAGTTCCCAGCTGGCCAGTGAACTGTCCACTGTCGTCCAGCTGGTCGAGCTGGGTCGAGCTGGGTCGAGCTCCCTGGCATCTGGTCGAGCTGGCACTAGCTGGCCGAGCTGATCGCAGCTGGCCACAAGCTGTCCAGAGCTGGCCAAGAGCTGTCCGGAGCTGGCCAATCCTTGTCCCATACTTGACTCGTTTTTCCCCCTTGACCGAGCTAACGAGTAGCTCTTTCCCGACTTGTCCAAGATCACCCTACCATCCCGGACCAAGCCATGGCCTACGATTCTATTCAGGATCGCGGGCGTTACAGGTTGGCGCAAGGGCTTGGGATAACCAGCATCTAAGTTTTCTGCGATTCCCAGTTAGTAGTCAACCAATTTAGTGGAGAATACGACGCTAAGAACGAGCGCATAGGGGCATATCGCCAATTACTCTGAACTCTGTCGGAAAAGTTCGCCTCGTTTGAACTAATCAAAGTTCCAAGGAGTAAAAACATGTTGGCCGATGCTCTCGCCGCCCTGGCGAATTGTTCCGCCCCAGGTTTGCGACAGGCGATCCCAGTCGAATGCATTGACGCACCTAGTATCAATTATACTGATCTGGCGCTTGCCATCAGCGATGACGCTGAGCCGATGAAAGTAGACGAGCCTATTCAGGAGCCCGCAGATATAACACAACCCCCAGTCGATTGGCATCTCGAGATTAAGATGTACATCGAGGATGGCAAGGTTCCTGAAGACCGATGGCCAGCTCGACGGTTGAAAGCCCGATGTGCGCATTACGCGATGATGAAGGGTAGCCTTTTTCGATGTAGCTCGTATGGGGTCCTACTCACCTGCGTCGATCGTGAAGAGGCGGAACGAATAATGACGGAGGTTCACGAGGGTGACGGTGGTAACCACTCAGAGGACGCGCACTTGCATTAAAAATTAAAAATGGTGGGCCAATTTTCGGCGAGGTGCGAAGCCTGCCAACGTCACGGGTCGATGAAACATGTACCTACCAAACTGCTGAATCTGTCACTGCGCCATACCCTTTCATGCGTTGGGCAATGGACCTCGTTGGCCCACTGCCTCCGTCAAGATAGAAGAAATTCCTTTTGGCTTGACCGATTATTTTACTAAGTAGGTAGAGGTTGAATCGTTTCACAAGGTGCAATCACTTGACGTAACCAATTTCATTTGGAAGAACATCATATGCCGTCACAGACTCCCTTTTTAGATCGTTACTGATAATGGGACGCAATTCACTTCGCTCATTACCAGACGTTTCTTAAGCAAATGGGGGATACGCCTAAGCACTTCGACCCCCCGATACCCTTAGGGAAACGGCCAAGCTGAGGCCACTAACAAAGCCATAATAGATGGTTTGAAGAAACGTCTCGGAAGAAAAAAAGGAGCTTGGGCAGATCAGCTTGATGGCGTATTATGGTCTTACCGAACTACCCAACGGTGAGCTACTGGGCAGTCTCCATTTTCACTAGCCTATGGTATCGAAGCACTATCCCGAGCTGAAGCCGGAGTGCCAACACTTCCCCGTACTATGTTGGTCGACAATCCCAAACTCAATGACAATATGATGCTCGACCACATTGATTTCGCCGAAGAATTGCGCGATCAGGCCCTGGTCCGAATCGAGAACTATCAAAACGCCGCAGCCAAGTACTACAACAAAGCTGTCCGTCAACGACGCTTCAATGAGGGCGACCTAGTACTGCACGAGGTCTATGAGAACACTAAAGAGATCAACGCCGGAAAACTCGACGCTCGTTGAGAGGGGCCATACCTCATCTCCAAAGCAGTACGTCCTGGAGTTTACGAGCTTTTGACCATGGAGGCCAAGCAGATCAAAAACTTGTGGAACGCGGCCCATCTGAAACGCTATTACTACTAGAACATATGTCCGACCTTGTTAGTGATAACGTGTACTGTGAACTACGACTGGCTTGATCCCAATTTTGGGTACGTAGGCAGTCTTCGATTTCTTTAATAGGATTTCGTGGGCGCAGCTAGAAAGAAAATAGAGATTCTTTGTTTTTTATGGGAGTTTTATTACACCATCAAAGTTCAGTTCGGCATCTCGCCACATAAAAGAGAAATCTTTTACTTCGGCAAATAGATCGGCAGCGGACTAGAAAAATAAAAACAATAGGACAAGCCTTCCATTTTCAAGGAGCCAGTGCGAAGTGAGATCCCCCTCCTGTGATCTCAATCTCCTCGGCGACTCACAGACGCAGAGCTTGAAAGGTCGGATTCCAGTGGTTCCTCGACGGTCAGACCTGCAAGATAGGTTCGCCAACTTTGCCGCTCCCGCCTAAGTTCCTCTAGTCGACCTGCTGGTACCTTTGCACCTCTGGCCATCATTTCTTCAAGGGATGCGCATGGACCTTCGACGGTATGACTTTCTCGGAAACCGTGGTCTCCAGATGGAGAATATCCAGTGAGGCGATCCCTAAAAAAAACAGAGAAGCTCATGAAACAACAACAACAACAGCCAAAACAAAACAAAAAAACAAAAAAAAAAAAAAAAAAAGTTGAAAATCACGAGTTTTAGAGCGTTTAACAGCTAAACGAAGACGACAAAGAAGAAATCTCAAAAAAAAAAACTCAAAACCCCAAAGAAATCAACAACAACAGCCAAAAAAAAAAGCACGAAGAAGAAGACAGATAAACACTAACGAATACGAAATCTAACCAAATAAAAACTCTAGAAACCGAAGAAATCAACAGTAATGATGCATGGAAGGTAGAAATCGAAGATACATTGAACGATTTCGACTGTAAAACAACCAAATATCATATACCTAGTCGTTCCCTGTTGTGCTGAAGACGAGAGACGACGACGGCATAAAAGAGAAAACAGAGCAGAGCAGTTCAGAGAGAGAAAGAGAGAGAGAGCTTTTAAGGGAAGAGGAAGAAACTGAGGAGAAACAAAAATGTAACAAATTTTATTTTTCTTTTGAATAAATAAAAACCCGCAGACGCAAACAAGAGTGTTATTAATTTATTGATTGAAAAGGGGAGAAATACCATGTTGTTCACTTGGAAACTATATAGTATATATATAGAATCAAATACTTTACTTTGTATATATAATACTAAAATTGTTTTGTAGGAAGTTTTTTAATTAGAAGGTTTACCTAGAAAATAATAACTTTATACCCTTTTTTTTTCTTTCTTAAAAACTAATCACACACACAACGATCAGTAAATTGAACCATTTTATTTGGCATAATGAATACACACCTCTATAACATATCTTTGTTTTGCTATGCATTATATCTTTCGATTCATAGATTTCTTCACATTACTATTTAAGTCGTTCTTTGAGTAATTTGTGTTGTTAAAGATGTTGGGTCTTTTGACCAAAAAAAAAAAAAAAAAAAAAAAAAAAGATGTTGGGTCTTTGTTATGGTATTATATTTGACTGGTATGAGGGTATCTATATCTTTCTACACTTCCAATTTGGAATGCATGATGATGATATCAAAGATCATATGGAGTTGATGATAACTCTTTTAATTAAAGCGAGGCACGGTTCTGTGATAATCTAATACTAGTTAAGTAACATTGTCGAATTGTGGATGGTATCAGTTGAAAATTACTTGAAAGTGTTAGTTTCATTTATGATTTTATATCTTTAATTAAGCCATGATGCATTGATTGTTTGATGATGGCCACATGACGATCCAAGTCTCTTTATATAAAAACTGCAGTAGAGACACATATGCGCCTATGTTACAATAAATGATTATAACGAACATATGATTACTATAAGAAATTATTGTTATGGTACGTACTATACTAATATACAGTCGTTGGTTACGTTACGTATATTTATATTACTAAAATGTAATTTTATTTATTTATTTCATATGTAAGTTTATAACGAGGTTTTAAATGTCAAAGTCCTGAGTTTGTGATAGTTTATTAACCCCCCAAAGTAAGTCAAATTTTGAGATATGTATGTGTATTCATTAGAAAATATCATGTTTCTTTTTCAATGAACGAACATACATTTTCTTACACTAACATTTTTAAAAACATTGGGTCAATCTTATTTCCCAAGTATTAGTATGGAAGATTGGAGTCTTATCATGAGAACATCGTAAGAGAGACACACACACAAAACTTTCTCGAGCTAGTTTATATATACGTACATACATGGACGCTTTGACCTCCAGTTAATTTCAATGTCAATAGAAATTAAATTAGTATATATACTACACTAGTACTTAATAATCACGGAAGCTCATCGCATCATGAATTTTTGAAGCGTGTGCAATGCATGATTCGATCATTTCTGTCAAACACAAACCTTAAAAACAATTATGTAAACTTTTTTATTTTTTCTTATATGCATTATGCACCCAAATTAATAGTGACTATATATATATATATATATATATATATATATACCACAATTTAAAAATTCTTGTTGCCACGTTATATTTCTTGAAGCTATTTTTGAAAAAAAAAAAACTATAGTTAAGTTTTAGCATTTGTGTGGTTTGTATGCTTGACAACTGTTACAATCCTACACATAGGGAAGCTAAAGATGAAACAAAAACACTTGTCACGCCAACTTCTCATATTATATATTATAAAGAAAAGAAAAAAAGAAAACAAATTTTACATTTCTGAATAAAAATTATACTCAAGCGAGACGAGACAGGTGCTGAATTGCTGACAGTTATATGCTTGACAGAGCCAAAAAAAAAAAGCTTACATATGCGATGAGATGGATTTGACTCGCTTCAGACTAATATATGTGAAAAATTCAATATTGTTGGTTAAAAAGAAACCAATCACAATATTTTTCTTTCACAAATGGTTAGTTTGACTAATTTCTTTCGTTTCTTATTATCTTTCACATCGCTCTACGGACTGCACTCCTGCAAAAAACAATAACAAAAATGTGTAAAAACAAAAATAGTAAATGCTGCTTTTGCTTTGCTTTGACTGTGTATATGGAAAACAAAAAAAAAACAAGGGCGTGTTTGATGTTTGCTCTGCGACTGCGATGTGCATCAGACTGCAGTCTGGGTGGGTTTTTTTTTGTCATCTTGTAAAAAATCTTTCCCATTCCCATTCCTATGTTCTTCTCTCTCTCCTTCAATTGTATAGCTGCAGGTTGTCCTTTCCTCTTTTTTTTTTTTGGTTCATATTTACGTTATTATCCGTCCATAACATTAAAGCAATATACATATATTTTGAACTCACTAGTCATGGTACTACACCAAATTGTTCGTTTGCACATCTATGGTTAGATTGGACCTTGTTGGTCTTTGATATGATTTGACTATTATGGTAGAGATTCATCATAAACGAGAGAAAAAATAAAAAAAGAGCATATACTCTTGTGAATTGATTCCCGTTGGTCTTTGATATAACTTCCATTCAAGATAGTTATGTAAAGACGAAATTGTAACTATTGTATCAAAAATTTGATAATTTGTTTCTTTTGATGGGAAAGGATATATGAATCTTTTTTCAAAAATACTGCTAGTGTTGTTTTTTTCCCCAACTTATATTTCTATGCTATAAACTTACAACTAAGTTTTTAAACATGTTATGATTCTAAAAGTAACAAGCTTGTAAATTTAACTGATGTGACACACATAATTATTCATTGTGCTGCTGTGTGTAACCTGTAAAAGATACTAATGATGCCATTTACCCTTAAATATAGATTTGCTGTTTGACAGTTCCTTTTAACATTTCATTGTCAGATATGCTAATTTTCCTTAAATTAGGACCACTTTTACAATTACAGAATTACCACTAACAAACAAGCCCAAAGGGAAAACAAATAATTAATTAAAGCTGTTATTTTTTAAAAAAATTAGCTGCCAAAAACTAATTTTTATTACGTCATCGAGTCGATACGATTCCCGCCATCTCTCTCTCTCTTTCTCCCAAAAAAAAAAAAAAAAAAAAACCTAATTCACAGAAATCCCTAGGGTTCACTTGATTCTAAAACCCTAACTTTTTCATAAGGCGAAATTGCGAAGGGGGGGGGGGGGGGGTCTGAGGATAGCGCTAAGCTGGAAGCACCATACGCTAATTCAGGCTTTGATTTCACGAGGTCCTCTCAAGGAGAGAGAATTTCATTCCATCTTCACCGGCGTCACCGGACGAAACCCAGGTCCGTCTCTTTCTCAATTTCGTATGAATTATCAAAGAAATTTTCGTGGGTTTGCGCTCGATTGGATTTTTATTGAGTCAAAATCTGTAATTTTACGGAAATTTTAATCGTGGGTAATATTTAGTTTATTACTCTCTGTGAGATAAACTTTATGTCGAATGAATTGGCAATACTGAGTTTGAGGAAATTAAATCGATTCAGAATTGAGTTACTGGTTATTGTAATGTTGAAGGATCCATGGAGCATTTGTCTTGGATGTATTGTTTGTTCTTTTTGATGCAGGAACTGTTAAAAAGATATTTGACAAGTACCTTCTTGAGATAAACAAGGAACTTTCATATGTTCACTTTGAGTTGAAGGCTTGTAGAGATCAGTATGATGGCCAAGTTTGTTATGGAGTGGTTAACAATGTGTCTGATGATCAATCCAAACTCGGGACCAAATATTCTGTGCCTCAGATTGCATTCTTTAAAGGCATTGTAAGTCACATTCAGTCCTTTTTTGGTTGTTGTCTGGCTTATGTTCTGTTCCTATTGATCAAATTTATTGGTCTCCTGTGTAATGATTTTATCACATCTATAAGTCTGCTTTGTCATTCTGTTTTCTTGCTATGTGTGCACTTGGATGATTTTGGGCTATGTGTAAAGTCAATATCTGTGCTAGTTTTCTGCGACACTGATGACTTTAACTTCTGGCAGATAGAAGCAATTGCTCAGGATGAAGCTGCTCAAGGTTGCATATCAGGCTTTGAACCACTCAATATCCGATTGGAGAACCAGGTCAATCTTAGTCCCTCACTTTTGTATATTTTGACAAAAGTAACCATTCATATTCATTGTTCAATATACTGATCATGGTGACTTCAAAGAAAAGAAAAGAAAAAAAGAAAACAAATTTTACATTTCTGAATAAAAATTATACTCAAGCGAGACGAGACAGGTGCTGAATTGCTGACAGAAAGAAAAAAAAAAAGCTTAAAATATGCGATGAGATGGATTTGACTCGCTTCACACTAATATATGTGAAAAAATCAATATTGTTGGTTACACCTTTAAAAGAAACCAATCATAATATTTTTCTTTCACAAATGGTTAGTTTGACTAATTTCTTTCTTTTGTACGCAAACATCGCTCTACGGACTGCACTCCTGCAAAAAAAAAAAGAAACAATAACCAAAATGTGTAAAACAAAATAGTAAATGCTGCTTTTGCTTTGCTTTGACTGCGTACATGAAAAACAAAAAAAACAAGGGCGTGTTTGATGTTTGCTCTGCGACTGCGATGTGCATCAGACTGCAGTCTGGGTGGGTTTTGTTTTGTCATCTTGTAAAAAACCTTTCCCATTCCCATTCCCATTCCTATGTTCTTCTCTCTCTCTCCTTCAATTGTATAGCTGCAGGTTGTCTTTTTCACGTATATGACCTTTTAAATACTTTTTGATTTTCCTCTTTTTTTTCTTTTGTGTTCATGTTTACGTTATTATCCGTCCACAACATTAAAGCAATATACATATATTTTGAACTCACTAGTCATGGTACTACACCAAATTGTTCGTTTGCACATCTATGGTTATGATTGGACCTTGTTGGTCTTTGATATGATTTGACTATTATGGTAGAGATTCATCATAAACGAGAGAAAAAATCAAAAAAGGGCATATACTCTTGTGAATGGATTCCCGTTGGTCTTTGATATAACTTCCATTCAAGATAGTTATGTAAAGACGAAATTGTAACTATTGTATCAAAAATTTGATAATTTGTTTCTTTTGATGGGAAAGGATATATATATGAATCTTTTTTCAAAAATACTGCTAGTGTTTTTTCTCTTTCCCAACTTATATTTCTATGCTATAAACTTACAACGAAGTTTTTAAACATGTTATGATTCTAAAGTAACAAGCTTGTAAATTTAACTGATGTGACACACATAATTTATTCATTGTGCTGCTGTGTAACCTGTAAAAGATACTCATGATGCCATTTACCCTTAAATACAGATTTTCTGTTTGACAGTTCCTTTTAACATTTCATTGTCAGATATGCTAATTTCCCTTAAATTAGGACCACTTTTACAATTACAGAATTACCACTAACAAACAAGCGCAAAGGGAAAATATTATACAACATCAGGATTATATAGCTTAGAAGAAAGTCAATGGCGAACCGCTGGTTCCCCGAAAATCGTCATTCCGGCCAATTTTCTCCTTCAGCTTTGGCTGAAAGCAGTCTCAATCGTCCCCCACCCTTTCCTCCTGACCTTCCTGACCTTAGCCCATTCCCCTCCCTTTTTAAATTCCCTCCTCTTTTCCCCATTTCTCCTGTATCTTACCAACTACACTCCCCTCAAACTGTTTACATTGATCCTGAGAGAGTGATTCTAGCACTACCAGCCCATCATAAGTCTACTCCTGTGGTAGTGAACGCTCAGGCACAGGAAATCCTAAACTCGTATCATGCTTCCCTAAGACAAAACCCTAGATCTGAAACTCGAGCTACAGTTGCAGTTGGAAACACTGTAGTTCAGACAAATGGTTTATTAGCCACCCCGCCCCCAAAGTTGGTTCGTCGCTTCATCAAAGCTACTCAATCCGCTAGTACTCAGCTAGTCGGTCAAACATTTTCTCAGGTTGCTCCGGGTCCAACTGCTACTGATGCTGTTCACTCTCATTCTGCTGAAACCAAGAATTCAGCTGCTCCTACTCTTATCTCAAGCGCCCCAACTCCTCCAGTTACTGGGTCTCTCTCTCCTGAAGTAGTAGTCCATGTCCCCCAAATTCAAGTATCCTCAATCCCAACAACCAGTTCTTCGGAAGCAACCACTTTGTCTCATGCTCAAAACCGTGTTCCCCCGCAAAGTCCCATTGTTCCTCCTCAAACCAAGCCAGCTCATTCTCTAGCTCAAAAACTAAAATCCGTTGCGGACAGGTCGCTCACAAGGCTAGCCCCGGTTGAACTTTCGTCTGCAGGAAAGCCTCGTGTCACAATCCCGGACTCTGTCTTCCATGAAGGTGCTGAAATCCATAAGGATTTCATTATTGGTCGTTTCAAAGGTAGACTGCCAACCTACAAGCATATCCAAAGTGTTCTTAGTCACATTTGCGGTAAAGGGCAAAGGTTAGAAATCCACCTCAATCACGCTAATAACTCAATGCTAGTCAGGTTGCCAAATGAATACCTGCGAACAAGGATCCTTGAAAAGAAATTGTGGTATATTGGGGAATGTATGTTTTTGGTGGCTCAGTGGGATGCTTCGGGTGGAGCAAGCACTGATCTTGATGCGATCCCCATCTGGGCACATCTCAAAGGAATGCCTTTTGATCTGATGCATCACAAAGGTATTAGCCTGGTTGCTGGACTAGTTGGTGAACCTAAAGAGATGGATGAGTTTACAAAGAATTTGGTAAGCCTCTTAGTTGCCCATGTTAAAGTTGAAAGAAATCTCAATGAACCCTTACCTTCCTCAGTGGAAGTGGAAAGGGAGAGTGGTGAAGTCATTACTATCGAGGTTGAGTATCCGTGGATCCCGCCTACGTGTACTCACTGCAAGAAGATAGGTCATGTAATCAGATTCTGTCCGTTTGTAACCCCTTCCTGGACGTAAACGAAAAAATCATCAGTCAAAGAAACTGTAAAAAGCACCGCAGTTAAAGCTAATGAAACAAAGGGACCAACTACACCTGTAAGTGTGCCTGGATCCCTTCCAAAGACTACTACTGAAGCTGGTTGTTCGTCGGGGCCTTCTTCAAGGAGCCAGCATGCCCCACCTCCTGAACACAGTTCCTCTCCCCATCAGCCTCAAAAAACCACTAAAGTGCTCATCCCCTCTAAAAACGGTTCCACCTTGACCCCCACTCAAATAGTTACTTCTAATCCTTTCGATGTTTTAGCTAAGCCTCCTTTGCCACACTCTTCTGTTCCACCTTCTTTTCATGCACCTGTTTCAACCCCAGTTCTCTCGCCCACTAAGAAAACTGACCCCCTCTCTAAAACCATTGTCACCTCTTTGCCTACTGAAATGGTTTTAGACTCCCCTCCTGCTGCTTCTGAGAAGCATCTTCCTATCCAAGAGGATGTTTCTACTAGTTCTTAAACCCTTTTTCTTTTTCCATGTATATACACCTTTTTGTTGGAATATTCGAGGTCTTAATGATCCGGATAAGCATCGGCCTTTTGTGTCTTGGCTAAATTTTCATAAGCCAACTTTTGGTGCTATTCTTGAAATCCATATAAGAGAACCTAACTTGAACTGTGGTATGAGCCTTACCTGTCCTGGTTGGCATTACGCCTCTAACCACAACTCTAATGACAGTGGAAGAATTATTTTCATTTGGAAAGCTACGGCTGCAGTTACAGTCATCCACCAATCCAAAAACCTGCTCACCTGCAAAATCACCATTCAGGGTGGTCATAGGTTTTTCTTCACAGTTTTATATGCGCCTAATACTGGTGAAGAGCGAACTGACCTTTGGTGTGAACTCTTGGAGCTCCAACAGAGACTAATGCTTGACTCCAATCCTTGGATCTTGTGTGGTGACTTTAACCAAATTATCCACCCCGCAGAGCACTCTAGTCCTGATGTCAATCGGTTAACTTCTCGTATGCTGGAGCTAAGGGACTGCCTGTTACAACTAGAGTTATTTGATTTGCGTTTTCAAGGATCCCTGTTCACGTGGTCAAACAAAAGTGTTTCTAATCCCATTGCAAAGAAGCTAGACAGAGTATTAGCAAACAACCACTGGCTTACTACCTACCCCAATAGTGTTGTCTCCTTCCTAGCCCCTGGAATCTCTGATCATTCTCCATGCCTTTTAAACCTCTTTGCACCCCTACCCTCAGCCGGTACAAAGCCTTTCAATTTTTTTTTAACTTTCTGACCAAACACCCTGATTTTCTCCACACGGTTGATACTGCTTGGAACTTGGCCGGAATTCTGCATTCTCAGGAAACATGTTTGTTAACTTTGAGTGCAAAACAAAAAACTTTAAAGAGAGAATTAAAAACACTTTCTCGAGAGAACTTCTCGGATATTCAAAACCAAGTGAGAGAGACTAACATGTTGCTTCAATCTGTGCAGGTCCAAGCTTTGACGAATCCCAACCCTGCTCTGTTTCAACAAGAAAAAGACATTCAATCAAAATGGGATTTTCTCAGGAAATTAGAGGAAGCTTATTTTAGACAGAGATCCCGTATTAACTGGCTAAAAGAGGGAGATCTAAATACTACTTATTTCCATCGGATTATGCAAATGCGGAATGCTTTTAACGCCATTAGATCCTTTACCTCTGCCTCAGGATTTGTCTTTGAAGATCCTATTGAGATGAGCAATCTAGCCGTAAATCACTTCCGGTCTTTACTAAATCCGGCATTCCTCCAGCCACTTAGCGCTTCGATGAATTGGTTTCAGAGTATTTTGAGCTATCGTTGTCCACCAGAACTGAAACAATCAATGGTCAAAATACCAGGAGCAGAGGAAATAAAGACTGTGCTGTTCAAGCTCAATGCTAACAAAGCTCCAGGACCGGATGGATTTACCTCAGCGTTCTACAAGTCTTCTTGGGGTATTCTTGGTCAAGAGGTCATCTCGAGTATCCTCCACTTCTTTCATACGGCTTTTCTCCCATCTGCGGTCAATGCCACCATACTTGCTCTAGTCCCCAAATCTCTTGGTGCTTCAATGATATTGGATTTTAGGCCCATCTCCTGTCTAAACACCTTGTACAAGGTAGTGTCAAAGCTACTTGTGGCGAGACTAAAGCCTGCTCTCCCTGATCTTGTGCAGCCAAACCAAACTGCATTTATTCAAGGACGGTTGTTAGTTGAAAACACTTTATTAGCTGCTGAATTAGTAAGTCGGTATCACAAAGAGAATGGTGCTAAGAGAATTACTATCAAAGTGGACATTGCAAAGGCTTTTGACACTGTACGCTGGGAGTTTATATTTAGCTGCCTTAGAGGTATTGAAGTTCCAGAACTATACCTCAGGTGGCTTAGAGCCTGTATATGCACGCCATCTTTCTCTGTTGGGTTTAATGGGACTGTTCATGGGTATTTCAAAGGTTCCAGAGGCTTGCGGCAAGGGGATCCCTTATCTCCCTATCTGTTTGTCCTTGCCATGAATTGTCTTTCCGCCTGTTTGGACAAAGCAGCAGCAGAGGGTAAGATCAAATATCACTATAAATGTGAAAAGCAAAAACTAACCCACCTGTGTTTTGCTGATGATCTGCTGATTTTTACGGATGGATCTGCCTCTTCAGTGTAAAATATTATTCAGGTCTTACGTGAGTTTGAAGCAGTCTCTGGTCTAGCGATTAGTTTACCAAATACTAGTTTTTTTTACATCAGGCCTCTCCCAATCTGAGATTGCTCACATCCAAACAATTTCTGGCATTAGTCACGGCCAACTGCCAATCATATATCTAGGATTACCTCTTTGCACTAAGAAACTCACCTTATTGGATTGTGCCCCGTTGCTACAAAAGGTAAAGAGTCGGTTCAACGCTTGGTCTACTAAGACTCTCTCTTTTGCTGGCAGGCTTCAAATGCTTAATTCGGTCATTGCTGGTATTTCGAACTTCTGGTGCTCGGGTTTTGTCCTGCCAAAAAAGTGCATTAGGATCTTAAACTCACTGTCTAGTGCTTTCCTTTGGAAAGGCACGACTGAGGGTTCCCATTCAGCAAGAGTCGCATGGACAACAATCACAACAGAGAAAAGTGAAGGAGGGCTGGGAATTCGTGACTTGTTTACCTGGAACAAAGCCTGTATGGCGAAACTCATCTGGCTTCTCTTCTTCAGGTCAGGATCGGTTTGGGTTGCTTGGTTCAGCGCAGCTGTCCTGTCGGATAACCTTAGCAAATTCTGGACTCTAAAACCTAACAGCAAATACTCTTGGATAACAAACAAGCTTTTAAAGATCAGAGATTCAGTTTATCCATGGATAAAGGTGAACGTGGGAGATGGATCTAGTTGTCAATTCTGGACAGACCACTGGAGTAAACTGGGAAGAATGGAAACTTATCTTTCAGGCGTCGGACTCTATCAAATAGGCATCCCACGTGGAGGTCGACTAGCTGACTTATGGAGACGGGGGGATTGGAGGCTACCACCTGCAAGATCAGATGCGCTGGTCAATGTGCATATTGAGCTCTCAACTATCACCCTACTGCAACATCCAGACTCTTACTGCTGGTGGATCGATGATCATCTTAAAGATTCTCATACAACAGGAAATATTTGTTCAGCTCTAAAAGAGAAGTTACCGACCGTACCTTGGCATAGTATTGTGTGGTTTTCTGGAGGAATCCCTAAGCATAAGTTCCTCACTTGGTTGTTTGTGTTGAATAGATGCCCAACTCGTGATAGAATGTTGAACTGGGGATTGCAGGTCGATTCCTATTGCCTACTATGTGCCGCCGAACCGGAGAGCCGGGACCATCTTTTCTTTGACTGCTCGTTTGCTTGGTTGGTGTGGCGTACTGTTGCGGAGCGGTGTTTATTTACCCCTTCTAGATCGTGGTCTGTGAAGCTTCAGAGTCTCTTATCATTCAGGGGACCTCGGGTCTTAAAGAAACTCCTCCTTCTGGCCTGGCAAGCTACAATCTACACGCTATGGACGGAGAGAAACTATCGGCTTCATCGAAACAACTACAAATCCTCTGATCTTCTACTTCGCCAGATTGACAACATCGTCCGGAACAAAGCCTCAAGCTTTCGTGATATGAACCCGACGCTCTCTCTTGACCTTCTCCACCTTTGGTTCTCCAACTATGCGAGGATGATACCCTAATTGCAAAAACCTAATTCCTGGCTGTGATCTGAGAAAACAAACTTTCCACCGATAAGTTTTCGGGTGACAATAATTGAAGTTGGTTTGGAGTGGTTGGCGAGCTCAACCATTTTATTGGTTCAATTACAACTACTGGTTCAAGTTGTGGTTCTCTTCTAACTAGGTTTTATCTTTTTAGCTTTACTATTTCTACCCAGTTGGGCTTCTGTATATTTTAAATTTATCTAAGTTGCGGTGGTCCTATAAAACCCTCATTTGTTTTTTCTCTTAATTTTTAATTGAATGCTTTTTAATAAAAAAAAAAAAAAAAAAACAAAACAAAAACAAAAACAAAAGCAAAGGGAAAACAAATAGCTGTCAAAATTTAATTTTTATTACGTCATCTCTCTCTATCTCTTCTCCCCAAAAAAAAAAGAAAAGAAAAACCTAATTTACAGAAACCCCTAGGGTTCACTTGATTCTAAAACCCTAACTTTTTTCATACGGAGACATTGCGAAGGGTCTGAGGATGGTATCGCTAAGCTGGAAGCAATTCAGGCTTTGATTTCACGAGGTCCTCTCAAGGAGAGAGAATTTCATTCAATCTTCACCGGGGTCACTGGACGAAACCCAGGTCCGTCTCTTTCTCGAATTCGGATGAATTATCACAGTAACTTTCGTGGGTTTGCGCCGGATTGAATTTTTATTGAGTCTAAATCTGTAATTTTACGGCAATTTTAATAGTGTGTAAGATTTAGTTTCTTACTCTCTGGAAGATACGATTTATGTTGAATAAATTGGCAATACCGAGTTTACGGAGAATTAAATCGATTCAGAATTTAGTTACTTGTTATTGTAATGTTGAAGGATGTGTTGATTGTATTGTTTGTTCTTTTTTTGATACAGGAACTGTTAAAAAGATATTTGACAAGTACCTTCTTGAGATAAACAAGGAACTTTCATATGTTCACTTTGAGTTGATGGCTTGTAGAGATCATGTATGATGGTCAAGTTTGTTATGAAGTGGTTAACAATGTGTCTGATGATCATTCCAAACTCGGGACAAAATATTCTGTGCCTCAGATTGTATTCTTTAAAGGCATTGTGTAAGTCACATTCAGTCATTTTTTTTTTCTGGTTGTCTGGCTTATGTTCTGTTCCTTATTGATCAAATTTCTTTGTCTCCTTTGTAATGATTTTATCACATCTATAGGTCTGCTTCGTAATTCTCTTTAATTGCTATGTGTGCACTTTAGATGATTTTGGGCTATGTGTAAAGTCAACATCTGTGCTGATGACTTTAACTTCTGGCAGATAGAAGCAATTGCACAGGATGAAGCTGCTCAAGGTTGCATATCTGGATTTGATGCACTCAATATCCGATTGGAGAACCAGGTCAACCTTAGTCCCTGACTTATGTGTATTTTGACAAAAGTAACCATTCATATCCACTGTTCAATATACTGACTGCTCATGGTGACTTCAAAACTGCTACTATCTTACAGCGTCGCTAGAAAGAACTCTGTTCTTTATGATATAATCTCTAACGGTAGTTACCTTTGTCGCTTGTAGGCTTGTTGATCAAATCATGCACTCTTTAGAGATATTCTTCTTGTATGATATCACGTGTTTCATCCCCAGTTATGATTGTTGGATCACTATGGAAAACGAATGTCAAATTTCTCTTCTGTCTGTTTGATGAAGACAACTAATTGGGATCTTTCCTATATAACCACTATTTATTATTGCTATTCACTTGGTTGGACTATATAATTTTAGTGTCTTTGTGACGGTTTGACAGATTTTGTGTTAATATCTCAGATATCTAGTTAAGCCAGCAGCAGTCAACAGCAAGTCCCTGCTGCATTCAAGAACTTTTCAATGTCACAAAAGGAAAAAACTCTCGATGAACTTGTAAGAGACAAATGGCTGTGCCGCACAAGAGAGGGCAACATCGGACTTGGTATAAGATCTCTTCTTGACCTGCGCAGTTAGTTCAGGAACAGTGATGTTCCTCCCTGTGAGGTCTGCAATGAAGCTGGAGTAAAGGTCAGAAACCTGTTTGGATAGGGATTCAATATTCAATGGTGATAAATACTATCTGTAATTTCATATCTGATGTTTTGTTTTCTGACACTTTCCAGGCGGATGTGTGTCCAACCGAAGGTTGCGCTGTCCGGATACACAAGTACTGCCTCAAACAATTGTTATCTCAAGGGGTACACCCCACACAGAGCTTCTTTAGACTGTCCTTGACCCCAACGGAATTTGCGTTTGACTTCAATAGTAGTTTTCATTCTGAATCACATTGAAATTCTAGGATGATAAACGTTTCTCAGGTTGTGGCAAGCAATGGCCTTTGGGGTAAGGTTACAAAAGCAGAAGCTGTTGAAGAAGCAAAGAATGATGAGGAGTAAAACGAGACCCAAGCCACAGGTCCAAAATCCAAGAGAAGAAGACAACATAGGAATCACGAAGACTCAACTGAAAACAATGCTTCGCAAGCTTCTTTAGCTTCAACTAGTGGTGCAAATGGGAGAAGGGTAACCCGTAGCACTGCGCACTTGAGGTAAAAACCTGTTTAAGGACTCGTGTTCTAGGGCTTTAGATGTATATTTTGATGCCTGTTTCTATGTCCAAACATCACTAGAAATTTGGTCTGATCCTGATGTCTTCTTTTGTGGATCATTGATGGAGTCTTAAACTCCTCGGTTAAGCTAAGCATACAATATATTTAAATTGAAATTCCGGAGAATTCGATTTCTACTACAATTACTTAGGATACAGGGGATGCAAAATTGTTATTTTTGTTGTCATTTGCAAAATTGTAATTAGCAGAAGCTTTGATAAGCCTACCGGATGCTTCTGTCTCGTCGGTCAGTCTCTGAGTTCCGATGTTATACCTAATAACCGTATGATTGCTAATGAGGAGGATACGGGGTGCTCCAGTTTCATGGGTCAGATTCAGAGTCCACAGAACTTCCTACTCAACTCTCTTCACCTCTAGGTGATCATGAAGCCGCTATGAGAACTCGAGAAATGAAGAAGCTACCGGGAGACCCTATGGTGCTTTCTTTACTCGTTAAACTATTTGAAAGATATTTTACTAAGACTTGAGTTATTTGGATTGTTACGTAGATTGTGTTTTTGTGTGGTCTTCTAAACGTGTCGTCGTGCTTTAATAATAATAATGTGTTGGTCTTTATATTTGTTGTGCTTGCAATAGTCTGTCACATATATACTCCATTTCCAGTGAGCTCTTTTCATAAAGCAAATACTTTGGTAAAAATAACATGCATTCTATTGCCGGTAAGGTCTAGGTGCGTTGAATCTGGAACCGAATTGTTAGGAATAAGGATCAACATCTTGCCTCTGATCACTTGGGAACAATTTTTGAAACGGACTCGGTATCTTCATATTACCTTGGTACTTAAATTGGCAGAAACATTTGCTCAACCTCTAGCAATATTCTCATTAGAGTAATGAAGCAATTATCAATATTCTATAAGAAACAAGCAAGAGACCGTAATAACTTTGCGAGAGGATAACAGTCAGCTCAGGAATATATACTTAAGTGCATTACTTAAGGACAAAATCATCTTCCACTAGCCAAACAGTCTTATAGTAGTACTACTTGATTAGGGAGCACAAAGTATGAGTTTTCTTATATTGTAGAACCAAGCGATCAATAAAGATCAAGATGGGGAAGAGTTTAGTTGATTCACCACCTATAATAATATTTGATTGTGGCATCTAACATATTTCTGAGAAAAATGGATATAATTAAATTTCAGAGAAACAGACAGTCAACAAACAAGGAGTTAATATTGTAAGATTTCTATTTGGGCTGATGATTCAGAAAAAAAAAAAAAAAAAAAGAGAAAGTTGAGAACCTAACAGTTTGTGTTATTGTCTTCTTGATCTGTTAATCATTTGGTTAATCTCCTAGTCTCTGATCAAAGTGGACGATGAGTTTTTTCTTTTTCTTTATTTAACTAAGTATTTGCATGCTGACTCAACTCTTTTGTTTGTTTCTGATTTACAGCTTGTTTATGATGTAGTTCTATACCGAGAAAGATACTTCATTCACAGTCTCCTGATTTGCTTTGAATGCTCACTAAATTTAATGATGGTGTTGCTGGTAGAGAACTGAAATATCTGAGAAGGCTTGGATTGCGTATATACTCCATTTCCAGTATAAATGCTCTTTTCATAAAGCATTTATTAACATGCAATCTATTGCGGATAAGGTCTAAGTGCATTGAATACGGAACCAAATTGTAACGAATGAGGATCAACATTTTGGCCTTTTAATCACTGGGTATATTCATATCAACACCCTCTAGCAATATCCTAGTTAGTGTAATGAATCAATTATCAATATTCTATGGCTGCTTTTCCTGATATTCTTCAGAATTTTTACAATCTTATGCAAATCATGCTAACTGCAAACTCTCTTTTTCTTTTGGCAGACAACCAAAGTTATCTTTGACCTCCTCATATCTGTTTCCAAAACTGAGCGACAAGATGCAAGATCGAAAGTCAGACGTGATTCTCTGCGATTAGGCAGTGTTGGTGTTCTCAGGTCTGCCATAATGTTTTCATATAAGTTCTTTTGGTCTTAGTATCTATCCAATATATCCTTCATTTATTGTAGACGTGGCCATTGATGCCGCCAATGATGAGGAAGGACTCTATGCCAATAATGCTGTTTTCTACATAAGGTACAAGGACTTGTACAAGGCTACCCTTGGTGAGCCTCTTGATCGCGTTGCTATTGTTAGAAGAAGCTTTGATAAGCCTACCGGATGCTTCTGTCTCGTCGGTCAGTCTCTGAGTTCCGATGTTATACCTTATAACCTTAAGATTGCTAATGAGGAGGATACGGGATGCTCCAGTTTCAAGGGTCAGATTCAGAGTCCACATAACTTTCCAACTCAACTCTCTTCACCTCCAGGTGCCTCTGAAGATCATGAAGCGGCTAATCAGCTGGCTATGATGAACTTGAGATGTGAAGAAGCTGCAGGAGACTCAATAGAGCTTGACTTGCCGTCTCAACTAGATAATTAACTAAGTTAATTAAGTTATTTAGATTGTTAAGTAGATTGGTCTTTGTATGGTCTTTAAATGCCCTTGTGCAGCATATGTTTGCCTAATTAGGGTAAGAATGGGAGTCCGATAGAAGCAGTTATGGTTTGTTTAGTGTTTCTCTTTGGTTTATGTTTACATATAATGTCTCCTTTGTAACATCTATATATTATATCTATAGAATCGGGTTTACAAGTATCAGAGAGTCATTCTTCTTCTTGCTTTCAGTATTTTTCCTTTTCATTTCCCTCTTCGTAATTGAACCTTGGTACATAGATAAACTAGTGAAGGATATAATGTTCCGTACACAGCTAGCTTACTTTGAAGCCTAGCTAAGAATTCATCTGATCGCGCACTGGATGATCTAAGGCTATGTGTTTGCATCACTTGTTTCAGAAAATGTCAGATTCTTGGTTGAACCTTGTCTATGTGTTGCTTCTGTGTGTTTATTATGGTTCTTTATCTAATCATCTTTGAGTTTCCAACTGTTTTTATAGCCTGAAAAAAGTCACAATGTTAGATTCTTGGTTGAACCTAATAGTTTGTGTTATTGTCTTCTCGATTTAATCTCCTAGTCTCGGATCAAATATTGGATCTGTGGACGATAGTTTTTTTTTTTTCCTTTATTTAACTAAGTATTTGCATGCTGACTCAAATCTTTTGTTTGTTTCTGACTCAAATCCTCGTATTTTATTTTTAACTAGTAAATACGTAATAAAAATGAAGAATAATGTTGAATTGAAGCCTCAAGAGGCAGCATATGATGGAAGGAAATGAGTCCAAGACTGGCCTTGATGTAAGTAAGAACTTCTTACTAAGAAGAAACAAGGTCGAGGCCGGGCTACATCAACAGGCAGAGGGCGTGATTCTAAAGCTAATAATGATGTGACAAAATCTCAGTTTTTGGTTGCACCAGTATCAGCTGCAAGTAGACTGGATCTACTATTTCCTTCATCTGATCTTACATGCAAACAGTCTTGTGTTCATCGAGGATTTACATATATTGGACTTAATTTGATTGACAAAACGTCGGCATGAGTTTGATGTTCTTAACTGTTGTAAAACCTTTTTTTAATTGTCCTATGTGAAAAAATGAGCAGGACAAGAAAGAATTACAATACCTTTTCCAACTTTTTTTATTAAAGAGAATCTTTATCTCAGATTTGCATTAATATTGGCAACCAACGTAGTTTATCAGTGGATTATTTATTCTTCAGGATTTTAGGCTCCTCTATTGTCCTTTACTTCGTAATCATCTCATTTTGTAGGACTTATCTGCATCTTATAAGTTGGGTAGAATAAGTGAATGGGATTATTATATATATGATTATTCTGCTACCATGAAACCACATAGTTATATCTTTCTTTATAACTCAGGAAGGTGATGGAGTTTGGTTACGAAGATCGATCATGTAAATATTCCATGGAGTCGTGGTGGAGCTGGTGATAAAAGATTATTGCTTATAATTTATAAAATAACAAATATGATAATTTTAATGTAACATATAAATTTATTTTAAAATTTTATTAAAATGGTCTAATTATAATCAAAAATTTGAAATTTTACAGAATTAAGATTTCTTTTTTTTAAAACCGTGAAAGTAACATATATAGAAAAATGTGTTGTTGAATATATATGAAACTAACAAAGAAAGAAATCAATATATATCTCTATATTAGTAAAAGAGGAGTACAAAATTACTTCCAGATCGGGTTATAACTAAAATTAACCCGAAATTAACTATTTCAGATTCGGGTAAAAAAAAATCCGAAAACTCTGCCTGGGTGATCCAAATGAGACAGCTACATATATTTGACTTAGATTTAAATGGTCGAACCAAATCTGAATATAATCCCTCGAACCAAATCCGGTAAAGATTAATCCTACAATTTAGGCAACATTAAAATCAATTAGACGAGATATGGTATATTAATCTTAAAAATTGGAAATATATTTTACTATGAGATATCATATTTTTCTCCTACGATTTCATATTCATACCAAATACATATGATTAGCGGATTTATCGTTTTAATCATTTACCAAAGATCTCTTAACTTTACCAAATATATATGATTACCGGATTCTTAGTCCCGTAATCAAATCTCCAAAAACTGTAACGAAAACTCATTCGACTAAGATTTCGGAAAATTGATTACCAAATTAATTGGTAAATCAATTATGATAATTTTAGATGAGAATCTACTTTACCTATAAATACTCATTACTAATACACATCAACATCATACCTTCCCACAAAGATTTCCAGTGATTCTCACATACTCTTACGAAATGGCTTCCAACTTAGCAGTAACTGATCTTGCATCCATCAAGCCTTTCAAGACTGTTTGGAAGGTCCAAATCAAAATCATTCATAGCTGGCAGCAGTATACCAGC
Organism: Camelina sativa; assembly: GCF_030686135.1. Taxonomy (NCBI): domain Eukaryota; kingdom Viridiplantae; phylum Streptophyta; class Magnoliopsida; order Brassicales; family Brassicaceae; genus Camelina; species Camelina sativa. The sequence goes on from NC_141892.1 coordinate 8,676,212, forward strand.
TACTCTGGTGAGACCCTGGAGATGGTCCTAGCTGATGTCTCTGTAAGCTTACCAACAATACACATAAAGTTCATACCTTTATATTCAAAATATTTATCAATCAGTTAGTCACTTACTATGAATATGTTTTCCTTTTCTCTTTAGGGTACTTTGATCCATGCGACTGTGAAGAAACAACAGCTTCACAAGTTCCAGCGTATGATCGTCCCTGGTCAATGGAGAATCATTGAGGATTTTTCATTGACTAAGGCTACTGGCAAATTTAGGGTCACAAAGCATGCTTACCGTATGTTTTTGTTGAACACTTCCATAATTGTGCCATGTGCGTCATTGTCTGATGACATCTACCTTCACTTGGTTGATTTCCAGACTATTCACAACGAGCCATCCTTGAATGAGAACATTTTGATTGGTTAGTATTCTTAGAAAATTACGCTATATATATATATATACATTATATATGAGATTCTATTGAAATATAATTTTTGGTTGCCTCTGGTAAATGTTCTCCATTACAGATGTGATTGGCCAAGTTGTAAATGTTGGTGAAATGAAAACTCATGAAGTGGATAACAAGTTCAAAAAGAAGCTAGAGTTTGAACTCAAGGACACTAGGTAATATACTACCGATAATGGCTAATATTATTTTATAGTGACTATTATGAATACAGTTCTAAGACAAATTGTCAATATACAGGGATGAACGTTTAGCATGTACGCTATGGGGCAAGTTTGCTGAAAACATGTTAGCGGCCTGTGAAAACAATCGTCTTAATAGATTGATATGTTTGCTGCGTTTTGCTAAAGTGAATTCTTTGAAAGGTAACCCAAATTTATCCTCATTAATATAGATTTTATCAAACCTAAATTTTCGTTCCAGACTAACAACTGTGTCTAATTCATAAGGTCAAAGATCTGTCTCCAATGCTTTCGAGATGTCTTTACTTCTGATTGATCCAGCTCTCCCTCCAATTGCTTACTTCCTCGCAAAGTAAATATTTAAATTTACCCTATCTCACATTTATTAATCTTTACTTTTTCTCTACCAGTAACTTTCACTGAATACATTATTATTTTCTCCATCTACAGTTTGCCTAATGATGGCTTAGCCTTGACAATCCAACAAGTTGGTCCTAAGGAAGACCCAAAAGTGAAGAAAGCCGAATCCTACAAACGTGTTCCAGCAAAAACGATTGCTGAACTCCTAGAGTACAAGCAGGTACCATGATTTTGATTTTGTGATACATTCAATATAATTCTTCGGTATGTTATTAACTAACTGTTATAATGTAGGAGGGAAAATTTAGGATCATGTGCGCTGTGTATGCAATTGACACGGAGTTTGCTTGGTACTACTTTGTCTGTTCAAAGTGTAATACCACTTGCTACAATGTACCGAAAGAAGAGAATGAAGATCTTAAGAAAAACAAGAAGACAATGTTTTGGTGTTCTGGTTGTAATAACAACCATAGCAATGTTGAGCCAAGGTAAATACTATTTAAGCTTACGCTATGTGGGGGTCAGTAGATTTGTTCAAAGTTCAATAGCTAGCTTACTAAATGAGATTTACTATGACTGTTATAGGTTTAGGTTGATCTTGTGTGTCATGGATTCCACTGCACAGACAAAATTTATGTTGTTTGAGAACCATGCATACAGTCTCATACAACAATCTTCTCTTCAGCTACTCAATGGTCATTTCGACGAGGTATAATTAAGTATGTTTCATAAGAAATATTTATATTATCAAGCCGAAATTAATATAATCCAATTTTGTTTGATATGAATATGTAGATAGTTGATCCCAAAAACATTCCTAAGGAGATACAGAACTTGGTTGGCAAGACTTTTCAATTTGTTGTGAGTATTGAAAAGGATAACATCAAAGAGGGAAGTGATACATACAAGGTGGGTCATGTCTTTGTTGGTCTAGAGGTTGAGGAAGATGATACTATTGAGCATTCAGTTGGTGATGATGATTTAACCACTCTTGTGAGTGCTAACAAGGTATATTTGTTATTTTATGATTTATGTTAGTAGCATAATTAGATTAATATATGTTGTTTACCTATAAATAACATTATAATTTATTATCTTTTCATGAAATCCCAATGTTGTCAAACAGTGGCTTCGACAATGCAGGCATAGCATCTCCTTCCACTACACTTTTTCAAAGAGGAAGGATGATGAGTCTGACGATACGTCAAACAATTCATCTTCTTCTAAACAAGCATGTTTAGGTTCGATTACTCGTGCTATTGAAGATGAACATGTTGATGATGATGGCAGGAGCTTAAGGAGTGGCTGAGTGAAGGTTGTCATGTACTGAAGCACGAAGAATTGCAGTATTCATTTATGTCTAATTTCCCCTTTCCCAATAAGCTTGCAAGTCTAAGCATTGCTGTTTTAAAATTTTAGTTGTTGTTCAAACTTTTTGAAGTTTTCTTTTATATATTATAATAAAGTTTCTTTGTGCCAGTTATCCTTCCTATATCTAAATTTTAAATTTAAACCAACGCACACTGTATATAGAATTAATATATAGACATTTACTGTGAGATTTACCTTATATTTTTGATCCATTCATATCATATGAAGCAGAAACTTGCATCAGCATTTAGACCTACAAAGTTGCGAAAGAAAAAAAACGGTTAAACCCGATTATATAAACAACTATCAAATAAGTTTGGCTTCAACATCAGATGTAAAATAGATACAGTGTGATGATGTCTATATTTAATTGAGATGTGTTCACTAATTATTTAATTCCCTTCAATCAGATTTAGTTGACTAATGTATCATATTACTAAAAGAAAGTTTTAGTAAAATTGGCAGTAGATGTGCAGTTTACATTAAACGACAATCCACATTTACTTTTACACCGACGAGTATCTAAAAAAAATCAACACCAAATATGGAAAACTAATCCGGAAAGGAAAAAAGATACAACAGGAAATAATAATGAGTTTCTATAATTTCGGCGTTCAGTCAGCCGTAAAACTAACAATTTGAAAATCCCCCAAATCTCTCTATAAGTCAGCTTAACAATATCATTAATAATCATATTAGAATGTTGTTGACATGATTCCGGCATTGTTTAAGCGATACTGATTATGATTTTAATTTGGTTCCCAATTTTAATATTTAGATTTTCTTCAAAACTTATTTTCCATCAATGACTTACGAGAACACTACTTTTTCTAACTTTTACCTCAGCTCTTATTCTTAGAAGCAAAAAAATCTTTATGGAAAACATGAAAAAAAGAAATATACAATCAAACCAGGATGATGACAATAGTCTAACAACACCTAAGAGAAATAGACTACTTCTATCTGATACTCCTCAGAGTGTTCTTACTCAAAATCAAACTCAGGGCAATTCATCCATTCCACTAAACTCAGTATTTTCGAGAGTGTTCAAAGACATTACAAACTTACCACATAAAAGACGTGATATACTCGATACACCATCAAAGCCACATCAACCTTCCTCCAACGATTCTCTTTTGGAGTCTGGTAAGAAGAGAAGATATATTCAATGTTAATTTCCGCAAATTATACTATTAATCTCACAAAGATATTGAAACATTATGCAATGTCATAGTATGTTTATCAGGGTCAGAGAATGTGTTCAATGGATCTATTCAAAATAGCATACAAAGGCCACCTACGTCTACTACACCTTCTACTTGTGTATTTGAAAGATTCAGAAACAAACTAAAGGCGTTTAAAAGGGATTCAGTCCGTGATAATCAATCAGTATCTAACAAAGATGAAGACAGATGTGAGTAATAGTTCGAGAATCTTTCACTACTATTTGTATGACTTATATCTTCATACTGTTCTTTACATATTATTTATAATCTGGCTCTGTTGCAGTTCAAGATGATCATTCAGCCTATATTATCGACCGCAGTCCTACCATTAATTTACAAACAGCAGAAGAGAATTTTTCAAGTCTACCTAGAAATTTAGAAGCTGAATTTAATGACACATATTGGCCAGATTCTTCTGATGGTATATTTTCTTACTAATTTCAACCACTACATTAACCAAAGTTCAGTCATCTTATTACATTCTAATTCGCAATTGCAGATGAAAATCGTTGTGATATGGAGCAAACATATTATTTAACAAGCAGTGATGAAGACATGTCGGATGATGCAGCACCATTAAACTTTGTTGAAAGACCTAATCCCATAGATACAAGAGGAGGCAAATCAAAAAAACTCAGAAACAAATCAAAAAAAGAAGAACATTCTGGTACGAATTCAAATGAACAAGATTCTTATTATTATTTCCTTTGTAAATTTTTAAAAACTATCATTTCTTAATGTACGTATATATGCAGGTTACTTAGACCATGGTGATCCAGAATATAAGTGTCAATTTTGTGGTGCATTTATGTGGTACGATGAGAGGCTTAACAAGAGGAGAAATGCCAATAATCCATCATTTTCTCTTTGCTTTCTACAAGGAACAGTTCAACTTCCACTTTTCAAAGAATCACCAGAGTTTATTAAAAAAATGCTTACAGGTACTGATCGATTGAGCAAACATTTTCAGAACAATCTAAGAGGCTATGATATGGTTTTCGCCATTACTTCTCTTGGTGGGAAAGTTGATAAAACAGTGCATCAAGGGAAGGGACCAAATATGTTTCAACTACAAGGATCTAATTACCATCTTATTGGTAGTATGAAACCTAAAGAAAAAGATTATGCAAAATTCTCACAACTATACAACGTCGATACTGAAAATGAAGTTCCAAACAGACAAACTGTTATGAGGTTAGCTACATTTAACTAATTACATTATTATATGTAGTAATATTTTCTCATAGCTGTTTAAAAGTTTTATTTGTTCCCCTTGCAGTAAAAGTAAAACGAGTACTACAGGTGGTGGTAAAAAGAATTTGAAGAAGGAAATAATAGAACCGCTTATTAAGATGTTAGACGAAGTAAATCTTTATGTCAAGCATTTCAGAGCTGCTAGTTATAGGTTTGCATCTAATGCCGACGAAACTTTCCATATGAGGATCATTAGTGATAGAGTTGGTCTTGATGGTCGAAATTATACAAATCCTACTGTACCGGAGATAGCTGCCTTAATTCCTGGGGATTTTGTCAAGGAAATGCCAGAACGAGATATCATTATTGAGGAAAAAACAACAGGATCCCTACAGAGAATTAGTGAAATTCATCCTTCCTATTTGGCTCTACAGTATCTGTTGATTCACATTTTTGGTGAAGATGGATTCAGACCTGGAATTCAGAAAGGATTCTTAGGGAAACCCAAGACCAAGAAGACAAAGTGTATTAGTATGAGGCAATGGTTTGCATTTCGGATTCAAGAGAGAGAGGCTGAATCAAATACTCTTCTACTATCTAGGAGGTTGTTCCAGCAGTATGTTGTTGATGCCTACACTGCCATCGAATCTAACCGCTTGAAATATATCAAACTGAATCAGTCTAAGATAAGGTATGAGAATTACAGCTCTATTAAGGAAGCAGCCGAATCATGGGACATAAATATGGGTGAACAAGGCAATCCTATTTCAATTCCATCTTTATTTACTGGTGGTCCAAGATATATGGTTCAAAGTTATTACGATGCTATGGCCATATGTAAACATTATGGCTTCCCTGACCTTTTTATTACATTTACATGCAATCCTAAGTGCCCTGAGATAACAAGGTATGTTAAAGAACATGGTCTCAATGCTAATGATAGGCCTGACATTATATGCCGCATTTTCAAGATAAAGCTAGAGTCCTTAATGTTCGACGTGACTGAGAAGAAACTACTAGGGAAAACAGTTGCAGGTACGACATTTATGCAATTATTGGTTTTAAGCATTCAAATCAATGGTCTATTTTAACATCTTACTTTGTTTTTGAAGCTATGTATACAATGGAGTTTCAAAAAAGAGGTTTACCCCATGCTCATATACTGTTGTTCATGGATCAGAAAAGTAAGTTGCCCACATCTGATGAAATCAACAACATCATATGTGTTGAGATCCCAGATAAAGATAACAAACCAGAGCTATATGAAATCATTAAAGATTCAATGATTCATGGACTTTGTGGAGCCGCTAATAAGAATTCCCCATGTATGGTTGATGGGAAGTGTTCAAAGATGTATCCTAAGTCGCATTCAGAGCTAAATAGAGTTGGTAAGGATGGTTATTCTATATACAGGAGGAGACGTTCATCGAGTTTTATTGAGAAAGGTGATTTTAATTGCGACAACAGATGGGTAGTTCCTTACAATGAGAAGTTATGTATGCGATACAGAGCACACATTAATGTAGAATGGTGCAACCAAACATGATCTATTAAGTATTTATTCAAGTACATCAATAAAGGACCTGATCGTATCGCTATTGTTGTGGAGCCAGTTAACAGGACATAAAGTACTACCACGGCAAATGTGTCTAACCCAAACCAGAATAAAAAAAAGCAAAGACGAAATCAAAGATTACTTCGACTGTAGGTTAGTCCTAAAGTTAAATAGCTTTTTCTGCTTTGAAGTGTACAAAGAAGTTTTCATGTGATTAATCTTTTTTCAATGATTATTGTGTAGATATGTCTCGACCGCGGAAGCTATTTGGAGGATCTATAAATTTCCAATACAGTTTAGAACAACTCCTGTCCAGAAACTGTCATTCCATATTGAAGGCAAGAAACCATGTTACTTCAGAAAAGATGCCAATATAGATGAAGTGTTGGAAAAATCTATTAACGAAGACTCGCAGTTGACAGCTTGGTTCTACCTGAATCAGATTAATCCTACCGCTAATCAGTATCTTTATTCAAAAATACCAGCTCATTATACTTGGCAGGGTCAGAGAAAGCAATGGCGAGAAAGGAAAAAAGGGTTCTCCCTAGGGAGGATTAATTATGTGCCACGCCGTATGGAACCAGAATATTTTATGAGAATCCTCCTTAATATTTTCCGAGGACCAAAATCGTTTGACGATATTAAGACATACAAAGGTGTTATTTATAACACATATAAAGAAGCATGCTTTGCTCGTGGTATCCTAGATGATGATCATATCTTCATTGATAGTCTCCTAGATGCAAAGAAATGGTGTTTTGGACCTCAACTACGGAATCTCTTTGCTAATATGATATTGTCAGAATGTTTATCTCGACCAGATCATGTGTGGGAACAAACTTGGGAACATCTTTCTGAAGATATCAAAGTCATGAAAAGGAATGAATACAACAATCCAGGTGACGAGAACTTTGCTTTCTCCTTGCTTATTAATCTTATTTGTTAATTTAGTGTTATTTTTGAGTCATAATTCTATTGGTGAAAACAAATTTGCAGATCTAAACTTGACCGATGCTGACAAGAGGAATTATACGTTGGTTGAGATAGAGAAACTGATGTTGATGAATGGTAGCTCGCTTTTAGGTATTGAGAACTTGCCGAAGCCATCAAGAGAAAGTATTGACAATTCAAATCATTTGATTGTTGAAGAAATGAAATACAACCGTGAGGAGCAAAAAGAAAAACATGACAATTGGGTTAAGATGCTAACTGCGGAGCAAAAAATGATATACGATGAGATTTTGGATGCTGTTCTAAATGATAAAGGAGGAGTTTTTTTTCGTTTACGGATTTGGTGGTACAGGGAAAACGTTCATGTGGAAGACTTTATCGGCTGCAGTTAGATATTGTGGGATGATTGTGCTTAATACGACATCTAGCGGCATTGCTTCACTTCTGCTTCCTGGAGGTAGGACTGCTCATTCTAGGTTTGGCATTCCTATAACTCCAGATGATAATACATCATGCACTATGACACCAAACTCTGATGTAGCCAAATTAATGGAAGAGGCTTCTCTAATCATATGGGATGAAGCTCCAATGATGAGTAAGTATTGTTTTGAGAACTTGGATCGGAGTTTAAATGACTGTGTTGGGAAGTTTGGAACTAAGCCATTTGGAGGGAAAGTGGTTGTTTTCGGTGGAGATTTCAGACAGATACTTCCAGTTATACATGGTGCAGGTAGGGCTGAAATTGTTCTTTCGGCATTGAATGCATCTTACCTTTGGGAACACTGCAAGGTACTAAAGCTAACGAAGAACATGCGTCTTCTTAGCAACAAGCTTAGTGTTGATCAAGCAAAAGAGATTATTGAGTTTTCAAATTGGATCCTAGATGGGGGTGATGGAAAAATCTCGGAACCAAACGATGGAGAGGCTCTAATAGACATTCTTGAAGAGTTTCTGATTACAAATGTTGATGACCCCATTGAAGCGATCAGCAGAGAAATATATGGGGATGTTGAGTTGTTGCAGGAAAAGAAGGATCCAACATTTTTCCAAGAGCGAGCTATTTTAGCACCCACTAACGATGATGTTAATACAATAAATCAAAGCATGCTTGACAAGTTACCAGGTAATTCTATTTCTAAGCTGGCTGAGTTATAATTTTATATCATCCGCAAATTTAATTATTATCTTACATTTTATCATTTGTTGTTTGTTTAGTATTAACATTATCATAAAATTGCAGGGGAAGAGAAAATCTACTCTAGCAGTGATAGTATCGACCCCACTGATTTAGAGTCAGCTGAGAACCTCATTTTCACACCAGTTTTTTTAAACTCTATTAAAATTTCTGGTTTACCGATGCATAGTTTACGCCTAAAGATTGGTGCTCATGTTATGTTGCTTAGGAATCTAGACCCTAAAGGCGGTTTATGTAATGGAACGAGGCTTCAAGTAACTCAAATGGCTGATCATGTGTTAGAAGCTATGGTTATCACAGGAGACAGAGCAAGAGATTTGGTGTTGATTCCTCAAATCTTTATCAAACCTTCTGACACCAAACTTCCATTCAAGATGCGTCGGACGCAGTTTCCAATTGCTTTTGCCTTTGCTATGACAATTAATAAGAGTCAGGGTCAATCGCTTACTGAAGTTGGTCTTTACTTGCCTCGACCAGTATTCTCACATGGTCAACTGTATATTGCTTTATCTAGAGTTACTTCTAAGAAAGGGTTGCAAATATTGATTGTTGACAAGAAAGGGCAAATTTAGAGGCAAACAAAGAATGTTGTCTTCAAAAAAGTTTTCCAGAATTTAGGAAACTAAGGATAGGCTACAAGGGAAAAGGTTTGTAAAAAGTTAATGTCTATGATTTTTATTCATAAGAATCTATTCGACTTACGTTTTCTGAATGTTCCATATATATTGCAGGTTACTTTTGGAGGAAATCAACTTCATATGAGCATGTAGAAGTTGAGCCCGTCTCAGTTTCAAAATAAAAGCTCAAACAATTTAATTTTCTTTTTTTTTATAGACTTTTGCTCAATAAAAACCCAGTACTATTACTTTCTCTGTCTTTAGAAATATGTTACTACTACAAAATATTTTGATAAAATAGGGGAAAACAGCCTGTTCGATAAATAACATCTTAACATCTTAGTGAATTAGTATAAATATTTTATTAAATAGGCAAAATATATTGTAAAGATTTAAAATTCTGTAAGAAGACATTTATGGAATCAGGTCAGAAAATGTGGATTTGGGTTATCGTCAGTAACTACTTTGCTTATTTGGGTTTCAAGAATCACTGGAAATACGTGATTTGAGTATATCACAAATCATAGAATATACTTTTTCTATATTCATCTCTATATTAGTAGAAAAAGAAATTGGAAAATAAAAACCCTAGATGGAAAAACCTTTACAAATACCACTAGACAGAGAGAATAGGAAGTCTCATCCTTAAAAACTATTCACTTTTCTACATTTTTCAAAACGCTTTTGTCACAGTATGGATAGTGGGAAAGAAGCGAAAAACATCGAAGATCTATTGCTTGCGGCTTGGTTCGATCTCAACAAATACTGTCTAGAAGCAAGAGGACTAACGTTTGAGGACATTCCATTGTACTTTACTTGGAATCCGAAAGAAAAAAGCTTCATAAGACGGAAGAGAACAAATGGGAGTAGAAGGATATCGTATATGCCAAGTAAGTTTGAAGGTCATAACAGCTTGAAACTCCTTTTTTCGTTTTCTAAAAGGACCACAATCTGATGACGATTTGAGGACTTATGATGATGTCGTCTATGACTCATACAAGGACGCATGTATGGCCAGGGGATTAATACAAGAATGATTATTCTTTATGTTTCAGTACTTTTAAAATTTTTCTAAATTTTCCGGCTTTATCATGTTTAAGTTGTTTTGTGTTTTCATTTTTTAAATGGAAATGATATTTGATATGCTCAAATTAATCCCTAGATCTACTCTCTCAAATTAAGAGGTCACTGCAGTACTTAGAGATCGAATTCCACAATGACTCTAGATTACACAATAAATTGTAGAGTTTTATGATTACACTAAACAGAATAAATTGAATTAAAATAAACAATGCAAAATATTAAATAAAAGCTGTGTAAATTCAGATGATCAAAAAGCTAGGCCTAGGAAATTTCTCAGGAAATTATGAAATATTAAATCAATAAATTAATTAGGATTCAAACAATTAAAACTCAGATCTAGAACTCTAAACTTTTCTGTAAAATAAATCAGTTCTCACTGCAAATATTATCTAAATTTAAAACCAGAAAATCCAAATCTCTTTGTAAAATTCTAGGTTAAAAATCAGCTTTAAAAACAGGTTTAGATAAGTTCACAAAATTACTAAATCAAATCTCTTTGCAAGAAGTAATTTTGCTCATCAAAATGTTTTATCAGGAAAATCAATTATATTTTCATATCAATTTATTTTCCTAAAGTATTAATTCTAGGTGATCAGTCAAGAATTAATATGAAGAACAACCTATGATGAAGATCTAGAAAGATAATGAATCCTAAATAAACAGATCTAATAAATCATAAAATCTTTGTGAAAAACCCTAAACCTAACAAGTAAACTACTCAGACATATTCAATGAAGAACAAAACATATTTCTGAATAACATGCAATTAAAATTAAAAGAGTAAAAAGGAGTTCAAGAATTCTTCTCTCAAAGCAGATCTCTCTCTGCAAAGCTCTCAAAATCTCACAGTGTTGCAGGAAAAATAAAACTCTCTAGAATAAAACTTAATGGTTTACAAAACCTAAAAACTATATATATATGTCCTAAAACACGTCAGGGATTTGTGTTGCAAATATGGAAAACTTTGGGGCAGATTTGTAAAACTTCCAAAACTTGATTCTTCTTGCGGCTAAACATGGTGTCGATCGATGCTAAGGCAGTGTCGATCGACACTCCTTCTCTGTTCTGACTCCAAGTTCGTTTCTTCGGGATTAATGCTCCAAAATGATCCAAATTGCTCCATCCGTGCCAAAATCCTAGATAACTTGTAAAGACTCAAAAACATCCTAGAAAACGAATCAAAAGACTCTAAAAGCACACTTATATCATGGTTAAAAACCACAAAAACCATGGTATATCAATTCCCCCAGACTTAACCTTTGCTTGCCCTCAAGCAAAACATAAGCTTAGACATGTGAAAGAGGTTTGAAAACAGGGAACTCACTCAACTGCATGATGATTCTTATTCACACTCTTCATTTACCTGACTCAAGAACTTACTTCTTATACTTAACCATGATAAACATCAACATTCCTTACTCAAATCCCACAATCCTCTGGAATCTCTAGTCTCACCATTGTCATCTCATTACATAAATTAAACAAGTATAGGTGAGTTTTTACCTTGAGTGTATCGATCAGTAGCATATGGACTCTCTTCAAGCCAAGACATTCTTTATACATCTCCTTTTCTCTCCCTTTTCTCACTTCCAATGGACTTTTTTTTTTTATTAAAGTAATCAAAGATGTAAGTGAATACCGGGGTCACAGGTAATTTACCTACCCCTCACTTCCAAGCTTTGTGTGATCATTGACTCAAGAGTAGAATAATGAGGTCACTGGTAATTTACTTCCCTCTCTAAACTGATCAAAATCATCTCATCTTTTTTTCTCTTCTTTTTTTTTTTTTTTTTTTTTTTTTTTTTTAAGTACTTAAGGGAAGAGAGAGGGGAGACATACGTTGAAAAATTGCACTGTCTTGTATGGCCCGAAGAAGAAGTCTAGTCCGCTGATTTCCAACCCAAAAGTAAGAGATTAAGTCCGGTTAAAATCCTGATAAAAGTTGAGACAACGTTGGTTTAACCAGATATCCATTGAATAAGGGCTTTCGGGATTGTTGATACAGCTCATAGTCTTTCTAAGCTTCAGTTCTGAGATCAATAATAGTAAAATAATCATTAGAGTGTTAGCCAAATAAGAGAAATCATTAATCAAGATCATAATTCCCAAAGACAAAAAGAAAAATTTGACTCAAACTTTATGGTTTTGACTGACAAAACTGAAACTCAAAAACAAAAACGTAGTTAGTAAATAACCTCCCCCAGACTTGAACAACACTGTCCCCAGGGTTATCAAGTAAGAGAAAAGCAAAAAGAAACAAAAACGTATTGAAAATTGTAATGAAAAAATGAAATGTTCTCGGGTTACCCAACGGTGTCGACCGACACCATTTCAGTGTGTCGATCGACACTCATCACGAATGGTGGTTTGTTGGCCGAAATTCCTTGTTAGTTGCAAATAGTTGTGTTGATGGATCAATCCTTAAAGAAGCACTCAAATACAAGTTAAAAGCAACATGATAGATAGACAATTCATAATTTCAAACAAAAATCAAACAAAAACTGACTCAATGCAAAAATGAAAATGACTCAAAAGGAAAAGAAAAACCTAGAAGTGGGTTGTCTCCCACTTAGCGCTTGTTTTCAGTCATTAGCTTGACTGTGTCGAAGCTCAGGCAACAGGTGGATCAGAACATGGCAATGCATGCTTCCAAGAGAATGTCCTCTTCATCCAAGGGGGTGTATAAGCAGTATAAGAGTGAGGTCTACCAAGGACATGAGGAGCAAGACCATGGTGGGATTTAGGGATGGGTTTGCTTCTTTTATGTCCTGCAAAATCATCAACAGAAGAACAAGCGCTCTACGATAATCTCGTGGCTTGGTTAACTACAAAACAGTTTTTGTACCTTTAAAAGTCTTATTGATGATTTGAGGAGGATTAAGTGCAAAAGATGTGTACCTTGGCCTTACCTGCGGGTTCTGGAGTGTGCAGTGAGAAGTTTTCTGTTTAAGAGCAGCTTTCTGGTTTGAAGCATAGAGAATGTCCTGCGAGTTCTCAATTCTGGTCAAGTGTGGGCTCGATCGCGGAGGGGTGTCGATCGACACTGAGCCTGTTGCTCGTGTAGCAGAAACTTTTTCAATAGAAAAAGTCTGTCCATCAATAGTATGAGCTCTCCTCAGCTTATGCATCTCAAAGTTCATACTCAAACCATCCACATGTAGTGTTATATGTCCCTTCTGTACATCTATGATTGCACCAGCTATAGCCAAGAAAGACCTTCCTAAGATGAGAGGGTCTTTAGGCTCTTTATCATACTTTAGCACCACAAAGTCAGTGGGAATCATGAAGTTTCCAACCTTAATTGGAATATCCTCTAAAACACCTTCAGGAATTCTTCTGGATCTATCAGCTAAGATAAGAGATATCTGAGTTGGCTTGAATTCTGTCATCCCAAGTCTTTCAGCAACAAAATGTGGTATCAAGTTGATGCTAGAGCCAAGATCACAAAGTGAGTGAGCAAACCTTCCTGTGGAGATAGAGCAATCAAGTACAAAGCTTCCAGGATCTGGTTACTTCTTTGCAATCCTACTCTGGATCATTGCACTCACTTTCTCAGAGACAACTACCTCTTTCTTCTTCTTCTCTTTCTTTCTCTGTGGAGGCTGGTTCAACAGAATTACACTGACATCTTTTGTAAGTAATGCTCCTTCCTCAGGGCTCAAACCATTTGATACCATTCTCTCCACATACCGCTTAAGTGGTGGTGAAAGCTTTACCGCATCAATCAAAGGCAGCTCAATCATCACCTTGTCCATCATTGCCTTGCATCTAGCTTCCTCAAGCTCCTGCTTGGACCTTCTTGGCTTAGGAAAAGGAATCTTCGGTTGGTACACCCTTTCAGCAACTGCTGGAACCTGAGATTTTGCAGTTTTGGGTTCGGTCTGAGAGGGGTGTCGACCGACACCCATGTGGTGTCGATCGACACCATCATCTGGAGCTGACAGATTTTGCGATTTCTCTCCCTTTTCTCCAGAAACAATTTCACCATCATTCTCATCTCTCACTGATATGGCATTGCAAGCATGTTTGGGGTTTGACTCAGTTCTCCCAGGGAGAAATCCCTCTTGCCTCTTGACGGATCCAGCAGTTTGCGCAACCGACTCTCCAGCTTCTTAACATGAACATTCAACGCATCAATCCTCCCAGTAAGCTCTGTGTAGACATTATCAATCTTCCCATTGAATGTCACTGTCATATTCTCATGTCCCTGAAGAAGCTGCTCAAGCATGGCTTCCATCTTACTCTCAGAAGAAGTATGTGGCGGAGGAGACTGATAAGATGAGTTCTCATAGGTTATAGTATAACCATTGTTCTGTTGCTGCTTCTGAAAGTCAGGTTTGAGGATGTACCCTGAAGAGTTCCCACTGTAAGGTCGGTTGCCTTGCTGATTACCGAATCTCTGACCCTGATACCCAGCTCCATACACATAGTTGACATTTTCCTCTGTATTCTCTGGCTCTGGCTCAAATGTCTCAACCTCAGTAGCAAATTGGACTGACTTCTTACCCACTAAAAGATTGTGAACTGAATCTAGCTTGGCATTAACAGAAGCTAGCTGTTTTGCATCATATCCTCCATGCACTATCTTCCTTTCAGCATCTGCTCTCTTAGTGCTATTTCTGGAGGCTAAATTCTCAATTAAATTTTCAGCTTCTTCTAGATATCTCGTCTTGAAGTTCCCATGGCTGGCAGCATCTAAAGCTAACTTATATTCCTAGTCAATTCCTCCGAAAAAGATACTCAGCAGTTGCACTCTTGAGAAACCATGGTGTGGACAATCTCTTTGATAAGCCTTGAATCTCACCCAAGCTGCCTTGAAAGCTTCATCAGGTTTTTGCTTAAAAGAGGACAGCTTGACTCTCAGCTCATCGGACATGGCATCATCATAGAAGTAGTTCTGGAAAGCCACCTTGACGTCATGCCAATTTTTCAATGATCCAGCTGGCAACTGTTTCAACCACTGAGATGCCTCTCCTGCAAGTGAGTAAGGGAAGAGTTTGCAGAAGATGTAGTCCTCAGTCACTCCATTAGCCTTGATACTGGTCACAAGATCCTCAAAATGCTCAATGTGGTCCAAAGGCTTCTCATTGGGCAGGTTAGAGAAAGGTCTCTGCCCAACTAGTTGAAAGTATGCAGGTTTCAACTCAAAATCATTCCTTTGGAATGGAGGAGGAACAATAGCAGACCGGTTCTCATACACAAGATCAGCCCAGTTGTCGTCAGCAATGGTCCTGATCAAGTCCCGGTTGTTGTCCTATCCTCGAACCCGGTTATGGACATGGTTTGCAGCTCCACGTCCGTCTGCAGGAAGGGGGTGTCGATCGATACCCTATTGGTGTCGATCGACACCATTGATAACAACAGCTTGCTCATCGCCAGCAGCAGCTTCAACAAGCACATTGCCTTCTGCATCAATCTTTTGGCCCTGCTCATTGCGCAAGTGGCCCTCTTGATCTTTCAAAGCACCATCCTCATCACGAATCAAAATTATTGTATTAACCATCTTCAAGGATTTGGCTGCTTTTCTGTTCTCACGCTCAAGTTTTCCCAACTCTTGGTTTGAAAGCTTCACAGTAGGAATAGTCTTGTTGCTCCTTGTGTGAGGTCTAGGAGGCATACACCTGAAACACCAAAGAGAAGAAAAACAAAAATGTGTAAGTAGAAAATAAAAACAAAAATTTAGACGAAATTAAAAACTCAAATCTAATGGTAGATCAAAGAGTCTCCGGCAACAGCGCCAAAATTTGATATGCTCAAATTAATCCCTAGATCTACTCTCTCAAATTAAGAGGTCACTGCAGTACTTAGGGGTCGAATTCCACAATGACTCTAGATTACACAATAAATTGTAGAGTTTTATGATTACGCTAAACAGAATATATTGAATTAAAATAAACAATGCAAAATATTAAATAAAAGCTGTGTAAATTCAGATGATCAAAAAGCTAGGCCTAGGGAATTTCTCAGGAAATTATGAAATATTAAATCAATAAATTAATTAGGATTCAAACAATTAAAAATCAGATCTAGAACTCTAAACTTTTCTGTAAAATAAATCAGTTCTCACTGCAAATATTATCTAAATTTAAAACCAGAAAATCCAAATCTCTTTGTAAAATTCTAGGTTAAAAATCAGCTTTAAAAACAGGTTTAGATAAGTTCACAAAATTACTAAATCAAATATCTTTGCAAGAAGTATATTTGCTCATCAAAATGTTTTATCAGGAAAATCAATTATATTTTCATATCAATTTATTTTCCTAAAGTATTAATTCTAGGTGATTAGTCAAGAATTAATATGAAGAACATTCTATGATGAAGATCTAGAAAGATAATGAATCCTAAAGAAACAGATCTAATAAATCATAAAATCTTTGTGAAAAACCCTAAACCTAACAAGTAAACTACTCAGACATATTCAATGAAGAACAAAACATATTTATGAATAACATGCAATTAAAATTAAAAGAGTAAAAATGAGTTCAAAAATTCTTCTCTCAAAGCAGATCTCTCTCTCCAAAGCTCTCAAAATCTCACAAGGTTGAAGGAAAAATAAAACTCTCTAGAATAAAACTTAATGGTTTACAAAACCTAAAAATTATATATATATATATATATATGTCCTAAAACACGTCAGGGACTTGTGTTGCAAATATGAAAAACTTTGGGGCAAATTTGTAAAACTTTCAAAACTTGATTCTTCTTGCGGCTAAACATGGTGTCGATCGATGCTAAGGCAGTGTCGATCGACACTGCTTCTCTGTTCTGACTCCAAGTTTGTTTCTTTGGGATTAATGCTCCAAAATGATCCAAATTGCTCCATCCGTGCCAAAATCCTAGATAACCTGTAAAGACTCAAAAACATCATAGAAAACGAATCAAAAGACTCTAAAAGCACACTTGTATCATGGTTAAAAACCACAAAAACCATGATATATGCAATATTAATAAAGGATCTCTTTCTTTTCTAATTAAGGTTGGCAATCATTTTACCTAAGCTTCTATATGCAACAACCAATCAAACATATCAATATGAGTTTTTATAGAAGATAAGAAGACTTACCATTTTAAATTATGGTTGATAACTTCATCTCCAATCTGAGGAAAAAGATTCCGTGAAAGTACCTGAAATATATTACAGTTTTTTTGTATAGTCCATTAATAGTCTATAAGAAATCTGAAACCAATAAACTTGGTTTACAAGACTACATAAACTCACAGTTTAATCCAGCGTACATGATGTTTCTCTATTTGTCCGTCTGTTTGGTTAGATCTCATTCACATATTTACTGAAAAATTAGAACATATCAATAAGACCATTAAAAATTAAAGCAACATATTCATAACTACTTAAAAAGGAATATTGCAATAGTCTCACCTGAGCAAGAAGTGTACTGTCTCAAAGATTGAACGATTTTGACTTGAATCCGAAAGCCAGTCTTGAATTGCTTGATGCCATTTGTAAACAATAATGAGAAAATGAACCAAAGAAACAGTTAAAAATTGAATCTTCAATTCATATATAATTTATAGACATTGCTGAAGGAAATATATCTTGATAAAATTTATGAAAACGAATTCTATGAATTACTGAGAATGAAAACAATATTAATCAGAATTGAAACCCATTAAGGTAGTGAAATGTAATTTGATTTACTGTAATCAGAATCAACTTACCCAATTAAAAGAGATGCGTCGGAGATTTGTAAAGCACACACCCAAATCCAAAGTATAATGAGATTTGGTTGTTCTTGATTACGGCTGCCTCCCCAAAATTGGATAAAAGAAAACGGACTGGGAGTGTGTAATTGAAATAATCGTGTTTCAATCAATTTCTGGTATAGAAATAGAGTTAATCAAATGTTTTGAGAGGTGGAAATGCAGTCGACGAGGTTTTTTGGTGAGGGTGATCGGAATATTCACTTCTCCAGAAAACGTTTTTTTTTTTTTTTTTTTTTTTTTTTTTTTTTTTATCAAAGGCCAACTCAATCTGTTTTTTATGATTTTTTAATATCCTCAAAACCCACTGTCGGCCCAATTAGACCCAAAACAACAAAAATGCTTCCTCTGTTTGGTCTATCAATTATCTTCACTATAAAAACGTTTGTATATTGGACTGAAATAATGTACAAAAGAAACGTAGGTTACGTTTGACAAAAAAAAAAAAAAAAAAACGTAGGTTACATTATATTATAAAGTTAATTTCATGTATATTTCATCCCCTCGATGTTATCTTAGACAATTTAGAGATACAATCTTACTACACATTTGAGTTATTTAAAATAAACATGTATATAAAATTTCCCCCCGCGCTGTAGCGCGAGTTTGACATTTGAGTTATTTAAAATGAACATGTATATACAGTCAAGTTCTAGTATAGTGTCAAAGATCTACCATATCTTATTTATTATAAATTGCTGAATTTTATTATTTAATATAGTAAAGCTAATCTATGTTATGCAGAGCTAGTTTGAATATCACCTAAGTATTTAAAAAAGAGACAAAAAAAGAGATTTAAATACAAATTATTGATGTATATTTACAAAAAAAAAAAAATAAATATATATATATATATATATATTTAGTTTATTAAGAATACAAACATATTCAATGAAAATTTAATATTTTACTATACCAAAATTAGATATTATAGTTTTTTTTCATTTATATTTTAAATCTAAATTTGTGCGTGTAATATCTAGTATATTATTGTTTAAAAGTGACGAACAGATTTTCTAATTAAAGAAAAAATACATTTAATAGATAATTTTCATCATGTAATGGTATGAAATACAAAACAATAACATTAATGGTTAAAAGTAATGGTATATTTTATTTTTCCAACTCTTTTGCTTTGTGTATCGGTTCAATATTATCGGATAATCCCGAATTATACGGAAATCAAAATCCCTGCTGGTCAAGGTCAACTATTATCCATGGCACTATATGGTAAGAAAGTAAAAAAGAATGTAAATGTAAACTTACCAAAACCTATTTAAGTTTTAACTCCTCCACGTGGATTTGCAGAAATAGCATGAAAATTTGTTGATGGGTTTGTCTTTGGAATCCAGATTCTAGCTTTCAATTCCCTTAATTCTCCATTTAAAAAAAACCCTAATTTCCCCCATTACCCCCCCGAGCTCTGGCTGATCTGGGTAGATTAGCGAGTGAGCTGTGCGTTGAAGTAGTGTCCGCAAGTGTGTTTGGCAATGTCGGATGACATGGTGATGCATTTCTCCTCGAATTCTTCTAATCAGTCGGATCACTCTTTGCCCGACAAAATCGCCAAGCTTGAGGCTCGCTTGACTGGTAAGACCCCTTCCTTGGCGAAGCCACCACATCAGCAGCAGCAGGTCTCTGTCTGGTCATCTGCTTCTGCCGCTGTCAAAGTCGTGACTTCCACACCTCCCGGATTGTCCGAGACCTCTATCAGTGATTCAGACGACGACGAGGTAACCTCAGTAATAAATATTTCGATTTCTTTTTGCCATGGTTCTTAAGCGTCGTTGGTAATTGAATTGTTTATCCCACTTGCTTGTTGTTGTTGATGTTCGTATCCTCTATAGATAGTTCCCTTGTATGTGTTTGTGCCTTTTGATCAAAGTGTTATTGCAATGTTGGCTACATATCTTGGCATTGCAGATTCATCTATATATATATATATATATATATATATATATATATATATATATATATTTCTTTCTTGAACAAGAGATACAGAGTTCCTTTTTAGCTAGATCTCATTCTCGTTGTTGCTGCCTCAGAATACTGGAGATTTCTTAATCCGAGCTAATACCAAAAAGCGGCAGAAAGTTCAAGAGTCTAACAACTTCGCTGCTGTTGATCATGCTGAGGTAGTGCTTTTCTTGTTTGTATAAGGTTTTTTTACCTGGTTGATGATTTTCTTGGCATAATTCTGGTGTGTATTGTATAAGGTTTCTATGTGGTGTTGTTACAGCTTGTTAAGTTTTGTTTCCTCGTATTTCTTTTTAACTACTATTGTCGAATTGAAGCTCCAAGAGGCAGCATATGATGGAAGGAAAAACGATGCTGATTCCAAGACAGGCCTTGATGTAAGTAAGAAGAAACAAGGTCGAGGCCGGGCTACATCAACAGGCAGAGGGCGTGGTTCTAAAGCTAATAATGATGTCACAAAATCTCAGTTTTTGGTTGCACCAGTATCAGCTGCAAGTCAACTGGATCTCTCTGATCAAAAGGTTAATATTGTTTCCTTCATCTGATCTTACATGCAACCAGTCTTGTGTTCATCGAGGATTTACATTTACTGGACTTAATTTCATTGACAAAATGTTGGCATGTGTTTGATGTTCTTAACTGAAGTAAAACTTTTTAAGCTGTCCTATGTGAAAAACTAAGCAGGACAAGAAAGAAGTACTTTTCTCACTTATTTATTGAAGAGAATCTTTATCTGGATTTGCATTGATATCGGCAACCTGACGTAGTTTATCGATGAATATTTATTCTTCAGGATTTTAGGCCTGATGGACAGCACAGGAATGGTGAATGCTCTTCACAAGATGTAAGTTTATCCTCTAATGTCCTTTACTTCGTAATCGTCTAATTTTGTGGGACTTATCTGCATCTTATAAGTTGGGTATAAGAAGTGAACGGACTGTTAGTCTGCTACAATGAAACCGCATAGTTATATCTTTCTTCATTCACTCTTTGTTGCTTGTTTATAAATAGGAAGGCGTGACATCTTTGCGTGCAAAAATCGCTGTGCTGGAGGAGGAATTGTGTAAATCTCGACAAGATTCTTCTGAGTATCAGCACCTTGTCCGGAAGCTCGAGAATGTATTGTGTGAATGCCTTTCAGATTTAGACAAATCCTGCTTATGCTATTACCATTTTTGCCTGTTCCCATTCGCCTGCTAATAATCCTAATAATGATCTATGCAGGAGGTAAAAGATCTAAACGATCAGGAACAACAAGGGAAACAAAAGGTAGGCAAACTTTCATTTCCTCGTCCTAATATAAATTACTGAGAACTCTTATGATCTTTTGTTAAATTTTCCACCACTATGGCATGGTTACTTTTATTGTTATCAATGAATCTTAGAGTAATATACAGTTTCCTCATTAGAAGCATGGTAGTTCTATCCTGAGAAAGGTAAAGCATTGACAGTCTCCTGATTTGCTTAGAATGTTCACTAAATTTAATGATGTTGCTGTTGCTGGAAAACTGAAATATCTGTGAAAGCTTGGATCTTGCATAGTCTATCACATATATACTCTATTTCCAGTGAGCTCTTTTCATAAAGCATTTATTTAGGTAAAAATAACATGCAATCTATTGCCGATAAGGACCTTATCATAAGGTCTATGTGCATTGAATGTGGAACCTAATTGTAAGGAATAAGGATCAACATTATAGCCTTTTTTAATCACTCATTGTGAACGAGTTTTTGAAAACGAACTCGGTATCTTCATATTAACTTGATACTTAAATTGGCAGAAACTTTTGCACACCCTCTAGCAATATTCTCATTAGTGTAGTGAAGCAATTATCGATATTCTATGGTTGCTTTTCTCTGTTATTATTTGGTGTAATATCTTGTGCATACGAATAATTTTCACAATCTTATGCAAATCATGCGGAATTATTTGGTGTAAGCTAACAGTGCACTTGCTAACTGCAAGCTTTGAACCTTTGTTTTTCGTGATGTAGACAACGAAAGTAATCTCTGACCTTCTCATATCTGTTTCCAAAACTGAGCGACAAGAAGCAAGATCGAAAGTCAGACATGATTCTTTGCGATTGGGCAGTGTTGGTGTTCTCAGGTCTGCCATATTATTCCATACATGTTCTTTTGGTCTTAGTATCTATCCAATATATCCTTCATCTATGTGCTCATTTATCACAAGTATTGAGAATATACTTTACGGGGAGATATAATAAAACATGTATAGCAAATATAGATTTGCTTTCTAGTAAAATCATTAAACCAACTCGAATAGAGTTTTAGAAAAAAATTATTTTTAATGTTTCTCTTCAACCCGCAGCTCTCTCCTCTGTTAGGTTACAAAGTTAGTTTCATTTGTGATCAAAATTCAATCCATTAGCTGTGTGGCTATTCTGGTGTTTTCAGGACTGGAACGATCATAGCTGAGACATGGGAGGACGGCCAAATGTTGAAAGATCTGAATGCTCAACTTGTAAGTTAAGCTGTGTACCAAGGGATATTCATTCAACTAATATCAATAAGTAACTGTTTTGATTTTTCTATAAATTTGCAACGAGAAGAAACAATTGTTGGAAACCAAGGAGGCTATTGAGAGACAAAGAAAGCTCCTTAAGAAACGACAAAATGGTGGTATGTTACCTCAACCCTTCTTAGTTTGTCAGTGAAGTCGCAGTCTCATGTAATGTATGTTGTGATATCTTCCTTCTACAAATTGTTATGATGTTTAGCACCCTTGGTTTTTCCATTTGGTTGTAGATAAGAGTGACGGAACTGACACAGAATCAGGAGCCCAGGAGGAAGATGTCATCCCTGACGAGGTTTACAAGTCTCGTCTTGCTAGTATTAAGCGGGTATGTTTCTCCTTATGTATACCTCAGCTTCTTGTTTCCTCTATGTTGATTGGGTTCTGGTTAGGTATCATATATCTAGTGATTTTACCTTTTCAGGAAGAGGAAGTTGTTTTGCGTGAGAGAGAAAGGTACACATTGGAGAAGGGGCTGCTTATGAGGGAGATGAAGCGCATACGAGATGAAGATAATTCTCGTTTCAACAATTTCCCAGTTTTGAATAGCCGATATGCGCTTCTAAATCTTCTTGGTAAAGGCGGATTTAGTGAAGTCTACAAGGTCAGAACATTGATATATACTATATTCTCTTACATGTGAGAAATATTTTGCAAAGCATTTGATATTTGGATTTTAAGCAGGCATATGATTTGGTGGATCATAGATATGTTGCATGCAAGCTTCATGGTTTAAATGCCCAGTGGAGTGAGGAAAAGAAGCAAAGTTATATCCGCCATGCCAACAGGGAATGTGAAATCCATAAAAGTCTTGTGCATCACCACATTGTTCGTCTGTGGGATAAATTTCATATTGACATGCATACATTCTGCACCGTTCTGGAATATTGTAGTGGTAAATTAGAATTCTCTGATATCTTCGTAGATAAAACAAGGATCTTATCCTGGAGTTTAGTTCCCACTCTTATGTTTTGAATTTCTTGCAGGGAAAGACCTTGATGCTGTTTTAAAGGCAACACCTAATCTTCCTGAGAAAGAGGCGAGGATTATCATTGTGCAAATAGTTCATGGCCTTGTATATCTGAATAAAAAGTCACAGAAGATAATCCACTATGATCTGAAGCCCGGGAATGTTCTGTTTGATGAGTTTGGAGTAGCAAAAGTGACTGATTTTGGTTTAAGCAAGATAGTTGAGGACAATGTTGGTTCTCAAGGTATGGAGCTTACATCACAGGGAGCTGGAACATACTGGTGAGCAATCTAGTTTTCGTCTCCTTGATATGGTCTCTTTCTTTTTAAGTCTCTTTTAACAAGGTTATGTAATTCAGGTACCTCCCCCCAGAATGTTTTGAGCTTAGCCAAACTCCTATGATCTCATCAAAGGTCAGTGATATCCTTATGAGATTATGTTATAGAAGTTTTGTGTTATTAAACTGTCTTGACATTCAGGTTGATGTATGGTCGGTTGGTGTTCTGTTTTACCAAATGCTATTTGGGAAGCGACCCTTTGGACATGACCAAAGCCAAGAACGAATATTACGAGAAGACACAATCATTAAAGCCAAAAAGGTTGAGTTCCCAGTAACAAGACCTGCCATATCAAATGAAGCAAAGGTAAACTAGACATGCCGGTCTCAAACCTGGTTTAAGTAAAAAAATGGTACTAAATGGTCGTGAAACTGTATCTCCATCTCCATGTTCTCACTGTTGCATTTATTGCAGGATTTGATCCGACGGTGTCTAACATATAACCAAGCAGAGAGGCCTGATGTTCTAACAATGGCACAGGATCCATATCTCTCCTACTCTAAGAAATGAGAGTGTGTAGCCTTCACAAACAAGCCAGAGATACCAAAGGACCAGATCGTAGAAATATTTTTTGGTATAGATTATAAAGTTTTTTTTGTTTTGTTTGTCTAGATAATTAATCTCCCGGCCCCTTGAACAATATTAATTTCGGGTGAATATAATTCGTCTGGCTTCCTTTTGTTATGTAACATATTATGTATGTTCTTCATGTTTTTGAATAGAAGAACATGAGCTGAAAAAGTTGGAAACAGGTTCTTGTTCATTATACTGTCTGCTCCTCAGGTTAAATTTTAGACCAGATACAAATATGATCAATCGATGGAATTAAAATAAACCGAAGATTAAACCAAGGCAAAACCGATGATTGGTGACCACTGGCTTGCAAGCAATTACTACAAGACAAAAGAAGTCTACTTATCCACTCGTACCCACAAGAAAAAACTCACACTTGCTTGTTCCATGGCTTGCTCCGTTGCTTCTTCAACTAGATTTCCCAAGATGCAATCCGGGGTATGGTACAGTGGATCTTTCACGCCAAGAGTCATTGTGAGATGCTGTGAAACCGCAAACGAGCCTCCACGACCAAAATCGAAGCTCCAAGTGGGATCACCAATCATCATCGTAGAAGCCCCCAAAGTTATAAAAACAGCCGCTTCAATGCCTTGTCTTAGAGCTAACTCTGGCTTGGTCAAGCCTGGCGATGTTGGAAGGTCTTCTTCTTCTTCATCCAAATTCCTTATTTGTTTTTACAACCTAGTAAATTTTTGGACAACACTCAGACTCTGAACTCATCATGTAACTTTTTTTTTGATATGGTTATTGCAGAATCGTGTCAAGAAAACCAAAGGACTTGTGGGCAGTTCGACTCTCCATTGGAACGTATCTTTTAGATGGTAAATATTTCAAAGCTTTGGAGCTTGACGAAGAAGCTTCTGATTGAGATCATAGATTCATATATACAACAATATTGATAAAATCTAAAATCTTTCAAATATTGATATTGTGTAAGGAAAAGTTTATTTTTTTAATAAAGAAAATATCATCATTTTTAAAGGAAAAAAGCCTAAAAAACTGCCATCTATTTTTTATTTGAACGTTTAATACCTCGTGTTATTTTATTGGAAGAAAAATATTTAGTTTATTTAATTTTGTCATAAAAAACTTTGGTTTATATAATTGTTGGTGAATTCGTATAAACGAGTTAACACCCGTCAACGGACGTTACAAAATTTTTGACGGAGTGAAATTCTAACCTTCGTCGTTTTATTCTTTTATATATTAATGGCTTTGAATTATTTTCAATATATATTGTTGTGGTATGCTGGTGCAAGTAACATTTAATTTCTTCACGTAACCCGGGATCAACACCCACCATACGCCAATTTTCTAAAACTTTTTATTTTTTAACTTTCCTTCCTTCTTCGCAGAAAACCCTAGCGCTGCCAGCCCTGACCACATATTCTCCAACATTGGTCAAGAACCCATCATGAGCTTCTTCAGTCTTCTTCCTCCTTTACCAAATACACTCTTCTAGCTTCTTCAATCTTCTTCCTCCTTCACCAAATCCACTCTTCTAGCTTCTTCAATTTTCTACCTCCTTCACCAAATCCACTCTTCTAGGGTTTTCAATTTCTCTCTTCTCTTCTTTAGCCATGGATATGACTACTTATGTTGCTAGAAGAACCCGTTCGAAGACTAATTCTTACTTGAATTCGATTATTCGTGATGCTTGTTCACCATCTCTCAGGAAGAAGAAATGGCGGCGGAGAGGCTGTGGGACGGGAGATGCAAATGTCGGCCAACGGCGGAGAAGATGTGGTCTGGTTTAAAAAAATATAAATTTAAAAAAATATAAAAATTAAAAAAATAACCGTGTTTTATGGGATTTGAACCTGGGTTTGAGGATTAATCAGTGTTCACCCATCACCAACAGACCACCGTAATAAAATCATTAATTTTTAAACTAAATGGTATATATACTATAAAACATGTGGACGCTAAGATTTAACATCGTTAAAATTTGGTAACGTCCATTGATGGTTGTTAACTCGTTTATACGAATTCACCAACCGTTATATAAACCAAGGTTTTTTATGATAAAATTAAATAAACAAGGTATTTTTCTTTCAATAAAATAACATGATATATTAAACGTCCAAATAAAAGATCGTTGTTCCTGCGAATTCAATTTCTGATTGGTAAAATGTTCTTCACAAGTAACAAATGCCTATGAGAGTGAATCTTGAGTCACTATTGGTGAATTTGAGAAACCCTAATATGGAGTGAGGACAAGTATGTATGTGTTTACCAATGGTGAGGTTGTTGCCACTGAGGCCTTGCCATGAGATTGTCCAGCCTCCACATTGGTATCCCAAGTTATCAGCGTGTGTTCCTGCAACTAAGATCTTGTTGGTCTTCTTTGGCAGAGGAAGCAATGGCTTATCTGCATTTTCACCATTCTTCAACAACACCAGAGATTTCCTTACTGCTTCCCTTGCCAGTTCTCTGTGTTCCTGTTGAGTTTGTTCAATGTTAAGTTTGGGTTCTCTAGTTTCAAAATTGGTGTTTTGTTATCTTACATTACATACCTTGCTACCAAGCTGGCTGGTCAAGCTATGATCAGCCATAGGATCTTCAAAGAGCCCTGTAGAAACTAGGTTTCCACAATGAATTTGTTTAGTGAGAGAAACAAATTCAAGGAAGTAATCTCTCAAGAAATTCGATCTAAGCTTAAAATTAAAAGAGGATTTAGAGTTTTCTCTCAAAAACAAAGAAGAACTAGGTGATTCTATTAATTGCTGGATGATTACAATGATGGAGTTTCCTCCCCTTTTATACTTTCTCTAGTATTACAAAATACTATTCACTTTCCTTCCAGGTCGAACTGAACTAAGGAAAGTTGCTCCTTTACTTCACATTGGCCGCTTGACGAATCGGGAAGTCGGCTATTCTTTGGGCTGGACCGCCTCCTTCCGAACAGACCTGATGTAACTATTAAAAGAATCCTAACCGGATTCCCGGTTAAGCAATTGAATTATCTTTCTGGTTTAGATCGGTATGTTGGGGTGCTAAATTCCGCACCAACAAGCCCCATTGTGAATTTGACTCTCAAGATTCTCTTCACTGCATCGTCGATTCTGCTCATCGGGATGAGTTTTCGCTTCACCTGACTTGTTAGTTCGTCGATTAACTCGGTCAAGTTTGATGAACCCATGATCTGCATTGGATGGTTTTAGTCACATCACATCAAGTATTTTTAATATCTTTAATACTTAAGAACCATTTTCGAGACTGACCATATCGAGTCCAGCAGTGATTGCAGCATTAATCGAGTGTGAATAGTTAGCACCAAGAGGTGTGGTGATCTGATCAACACCTAGATAATCCGAGATGACAATGCCCTGCAAAGAGAATTTAAAATCTTTCTCATTTTTCTGCTTTGCTTAAGATAGATTTTTTTTTTTATGATGAAACTAATAAGTTACCCTGAACTTGAGCTTGTTCTTGAGGAAACCCGTGATAAGTTTCTTATTGGCATGCATTTTCAACCCGTTCAAGGACGAGTAGGAAACCATAACTGTTGCAACTCCCTTGTTTACCGCATCATAATAAGCCGGCATGTGAATGCCGAACAAACCATTTGAGCTAGTAACCGTGTTGTTTGCGTTCATACCTCTCAATGTACCTCCATCTCCAACAAAGTGTTTAGCACAGGCTGCGACTTTGGTCCTGTAAGTTTTCCCAGTTATCTATTTGACTCCATCAATTTTTGCTTCTCTAGATATCCATTAAAGTATATATACTTACTTTCCAGCGACGAAAGGAACACCCTTTTGATTGGTAGGAAGGTCACCTTGCAAACCGGGTATGATCTCAGTCATCTGTTGAACTATTCTGTGATCCTCACTATAGCTCTCATAGCATCTTCCCCATCTAGGGTCCCTACACACCTGCTCAAAGTGATTAATTACAACAACTATGTTTCTGCTGTTGTTTTAGATCAGATTTTACTTACCGCAATACATGGAGCAAAGACATATTGGATTCCTGTTGCTCTAACTTCAAGCGCAGTTGCTTCACCAATTCTCTTCACAAGGCCAGGGTCCCTAACAGATGAATGCAACAGTAAAGAAACAACCTTTTGGGTCTTATCTATTCATTTGGAATGGGATTCTCTATAAGAACTTGCCTGGTGACTCCGAGGCCTATGTTATGCGGGAAAATGGTGGCGTTGTACACGTTGTTGTGACCATGAACAGCATCGATCCCGTAAATTATGGGAATCCCTAAGCGAGTCGAAAGCGCTTTCTTTTGGATCTCATTCACCATGTCCACCCAAGCTTCAGGACTGGCATTTGGCTTCGGCACACTCCCTCCCCCACTAAACACACTTCCTACAAACATGATTGAGACAGTTGAGTATTCGTGTAAGTTTTTATAACGTTGCGACGGTCCAGAGTCATACCAATGAAGTACTTTTTAATGACTTCGGCTGTGGCATTGGCTCGTTTCACCTGAATCATCTGCCCGATTTTCTCTTCAAGTGTCATACGGCTCATTAGGTTCTTGATCCTGACCCCCAATGGCTCTTTTGGGTTCTTATACTTGGCGTTCGTGAGTGGTACTTTATTAGCTGCCACGGCACAACAGAGTAGCAGAAGTCCTAACGTCTGTAGCAAGTAACTCAAACTCCCCATCTTATACCTCTATTACACTCTCGACACCTGCAGATGACTTGATTAACCAGTTGAGAAGGAGAAGACGATCAAGCGATATAATGACGACAACAACGATGAATATTACAATATTTCGAGTGAGACAAGCAACAATAAGAGGTTGAGATTTTTTGTTGTTGTTTCGACTGAGACAGGAACGTTCTGAGGTTGAGGTTTTGTCTATATGCCTTGTACTTGGGTTGTTAACTTGTTATGCTTGTGAGTTTATGAAGAGACGTGTGATACCATTCCGTGACTAGAAACATCAAAAAAGCAAATCAGATTCAGAGATTCTCTCCCTTTTCAAATAAATATAATAAAATAAAATCTTAGTGACTAATTTCATTCAAATAGCTAAAGAAAGTAACAAAAAATTTTATATATATTGTCCAAATACATATTTACTTGTTGAGTTGTTTTCGTTGAAGTATGTTTGTTTTTAAAATAAGTTGGACTTACTTACACTTCAAAAGTTTCATCTCTTTTAGATGAAAAATTTTCTTGCAAGTCTTTTATTCTTCTTCTTTCTGTTAAATTTGTCATTGTCCCTTTGCAAATAGTCAAATACACGCCTGCATATGTCTGGACACGCCCCTGCATGTGGCATTGTCTCACACCTTGGGTTTAAGACATATCCATATCCATTACCCAAGTGTTGACTATCTCATTAAGTGGTAAGATTCATAAGGGCAAACAACAAAAGCTGGACCGAATTGATCGATTCTTATAACACACTAGCTTTGTAGACAGACAATCTCAAAGTTCAACTTTAATATGAGCTTTACAAACCCACAAAATTGTTCATCGAAATTATTTTTCTCGTGTCCCTCAATATTTTTTCTCTTCCTTGCTGAATAACTACAAATGAGTCTACATTTTGTATGGTTTTGTGGTCAAGCCGAAACCGAAGGGGTACAACGGGTCGTAATGCAGATCGCCAACATTCATCGGTAGCTGCTTCACTGACTTAAACCATGTCCTAGCCAACTTTCCAGTGAACCCATAATCACCAAAGAGAGCATCAGCCACTCCTTGACCTTCTGTTCCCGGAAGCCAAGCCGCCACAAGGGCATCTATGGTCGAAACATAAGGCTGAATCACCACGGGACGGCCAGAGACCACAACCACGACACACTTCATGGATCCACACACGTTCCCGATTGTGCTTGGACCAGGATCACTTATGGTCAGGTTCGTGCTGTCCCCAAACATTTCAGCATAAGGTGGCTCGCCAACAACCACAATGGCATAGTCAAATTTACCGGACTTGACGAAGTTCGCATCAGGATTTTCACTGTAGACGACTTGTGTAGTTGGAGCCACTGTGCTCTTAACAGCAGCAAGGATCGTTGTACCTGTAAGTAATTAAACCAAAGTCAAGAATGTATACATCTATGGTATTAGCTCGTACTCGTACTATGGGTGGGCAGACCTAGCTAATGATGTTGTTGCAATCGAGCCAAAAAAGGTGAAACGGAAGTTTTTGAGTAAACATACCAACAGTGTGGTCGTTGCCTTTAAGTCCTTGCCAGGTGATAGTCCAACCACCACATTGATATCCCAAGTTATCAGCATGTGTTCCCGCAACAAGGATTTTCCCTGTTTTCTTAGGCAGAGGAAGCAGCGGTTTAGCCCCTTTCTTACCATTCTTGAGCAGCACTAGAGATTTCCTCACGGCTTCACGAGCTAGTTCCCTGTGTTCCTGTTCAAGTGTTTTATTCAGTTTCATACTGATGATTTTGTAATGATTGGTACAGTAGCTTAACATAGGTCAAACATAACAGACCTTACTACCAAGCTGGTTGGCAAAGCTGAGATCAGCCAGTGGTTCCTCAAAGAGTCCCATTGTGAATTTGACCCTTAAGATTCTCTTCACAGCGTCATCGATCCTGCTTATCGGAATAAGCTTTTTCTGTATCTGACTGTTAATTTCGTCTATGAACTCAGTGTAGTTGTACGGCACCATAATCTGCAATTAAAGAGACATACAACAATTAAATAACCATGGAGCGCATACCAAAGATATTTAAGGTAGAGTCACTTTTGAGACCTACCATGTCAATTCCAGCGCTGATTCCCGCGTAAACAGAGTAAGAATAGTTAAGATGCGGAGGAGTCGTGATCCTATCAATCCCCTGCCAATCCGAGATGACAAAACCCTGCAGCAAAAGAGAAAGAAGGGGTTTAGGACCAATGTATAGAAAGATCAAATGCATCCACAAGTATCATTATTTCTTACTCTGAACTTCAACTTGTTCTTGAGGAAGCCCGTGACAAGTTCCTTGTTGGCATGCATTCTCAAACCGTTCCAGGCAGAGTAAGACACCATGATTGTTGCAACACCCTTGTTCACAGCGTTGTAATATGCAGGCATGTGAATTCCGAACAGCCCCTTAGAGTCAATCACTGTGTTGTTCTCGTCAATCCCTCTTACTGTACCTCCATCTCCAACAAAATGTTTAGCACAAGCCGCGACTTTTGACCTGTAACAGTCACAAGCTCAATTCGTAAGTAAATGGAATTTGTGTTGGTACACTAATTGATTGATTAAGTTATGACTGAAATGAATACTTAGTCAAAACAATATACTAATAGTTTCAGTCAGACATAAGCTCATTTGATCTCCCCCACATGTGAAAGATATTAATAAGTTGGACAGTGACTGGTCCTACAGTGGAAGAAAATTCAAACGACGACACTTTAAGAACCTTATATCGATAGACTTAAAACGTAGCACATGGGGTGGCCAGTCACTGATCGCCAGAAAGGCTTTGCATTTGTAATATTGACAGCCGCGTTCTAAATGAAAGCACGCGTGAGCATGACCTAAGAATTTTCAGCACTTTGAATATAAAGACTGAATCAAACAATTCAAATCCTACCCAAATCTAGTTGAAAAAGAAAGCAAGTCGACATGAATTATTGTATTAATTGCATATTCATACAGGTAGCTTTAACTTCTCATAGTAATTATACAAAAACATAGTATCACAAAGGATTTATAACAGGCAAGAAGATACTTACTTTCCACCGACAAAGGGAACACCCCTACGCTTGGTAGGAAGGTCACCTTGCAAACCAGGTATAATCTCAGTCATTTGTTGGACAATTTTATAATCCTCGCTGTAGCTCTCATAGCATCTTCCCCATCTTGGATCCCTACATACCTGTCAAACCATATCCCCATTGCAGAAATATTAGTTAAGCATACAAGTTTTCTGCAATGATTCCAAACTTGTAAACTTCATTATACTTACTGCAATACAAGGTGCAAAGGCGTATGGGATTCCGGTCGCTCTAACTTCAAGCGCGGTTGCTTCCCCAATCCTCTTAAGAAGGTTAGGATCCCTAAAACATTAGTCAAAATACACAAACATAAACTTGTTTCAGTTTCATCGCCATACATTAAATTCCTTTTGACATTGTCATAAACAGAGTAAAGGCACTTCTAGGACAAGTACTTGCCTTGTGACTCCAAGGCCTACATTGTGTGGGAAAATGGTGGCACCGTAGACATTGTTGTGACCGTGAACAGCATCAATACCGTAGATCATTGGGATTCCAAGGCGAGTGGAAAGAGCCGCCTTTTGAATCCCATTGACCATGTTCACCCAAGTTTCAGGAGTCGCCTTTTCCGAAGGCACACTTCCTCCTCCACTCAAGACACTCCCTACACCATAAACAACCCACAGTGTCAAACTCATTTAGACAACACATCAAACACTTAACAATACATAATTCCTCAGAACTCTTTCTTCTTACCAATGAAGTATTTCTGCATAACTTCAGGAGTTGCGACGCTGCGTTCGATCTGAACCATCTGACCAATCTTCTCCTGTAGAGTCATACGGTTCATCAAATCCCTGATTCTTGCACCCAAAGGCTGCTTTGGGTCCTTGTACTTCAAAGTACCTTCAGCAGCAGCCACGGCACAACACAGCAGCACAAGACATAACACTTTACTCAGAGTCCCCATTTTTCTCTTCTTCTCAACACAACTGCAGAGAATCAGATCTAAAGCTCTTAGTCACAGGAACTGTTCCATTGTAGATCAAATCAAATATAGCAAGAAACAAAGGTCAGCTGGAAAGAATCTAAAAGTGAAACACTTTGACAAATCTGAAAACTTTAGTTGAATTCAAGAAGCTACACTAACAGAAAGAGCTGAAAAATCAAATCTTTCTTCATTCTTTTTAAGATACTGACCGGTTTCTGAGAAACTAAATAAAAATCAGATCTTTATTGACCAGTGAAGAAAAGAAGAAGACCCAAGATGAGATGTGTGAAAATGGGAAAGAAGAACACACATTCAAGCATCTTTTACGGTGTTGGTACATAAAAGAGAAACAGAAGAAGAGATTTGAAATCAATACCAAAAGAAGACAAAGAAGCAAAGGATAAAGAAAGCTTACAGTCTTGGAAATGGTATCTTCTTCTTGGAACTGTAGAATGATCTCTCCTCTCTAGGAAGGAGACGATAGTAGTGATGATAGCAGCAAAGAGAGAGAGAGAGAGATCTAGAGAAGTGTGCTGCTGCTGCTGCTTCCTCGTGCTACCTTCGTGTTTTTAATAACACTGGAAAAGTTGCTCTCCTTTTCCCACATGGATTTTTTCTCTTTTTTATTTTTCTTTCAAGATTTATATCGAAAAAATATTTGTTTCTAAGTTTTTGTCTTCTGTCATTTTGTAATTATGGAAAAAGATTAGCAATGGCTTTTCATATATAAAACGAATTTTGGATTTTTTTTTTTAGGATTCTAATTATATTTTGGTTAACTATCAAATGAAAAGAAAGCATGAAAATTAATTTCTAGACTGAATAATATTATGGGCCACTCTCAGGACTCAGGAGTAGTCACGACTTGCTCACCACAAGTCTTAAAGTTCGGCTCGAATTAGTGGGATAATACACTCAAGTCAAAAGGCACATGTCATCAAATTTCGTATGACTGAATAGTGAACACATAAATGCTACTTATGCCATGACTAAATTATCAAGATTTATATCTAACCATATTAAAAAAATATCCTAGAAAGTTTGTTTTTTGTTGTAAAAACGTTATGAAATTGCTACTAAGTAAAGAAAGTTCTAAATATCATGATACGCCGAAAATATATTATTGAGACTTGATCACCATACGTCTATATAATGTATAACTTTTTACAAGAATATTTGCATAACACATTGATTAACTTATATAATTCTACAATATCTCATTGTATTTTAGAGAGAGAGAGAGAGAGAGGGAGTTTAGTTATTCTAGTTTCTAACACACACAAACAAAACAAAAAAGACACCTTTATTAGGTTTACATTTTTTTTTTTTTTACTATTGCATCAAACTATAATTTTAAATCGACCAAGTGTAGTAGATCAGAAAACACGTAATAATATATATAATCAACAATGTGTGGCAAATGGCAATGACATGTTTTTGAGTGGATAATAATGAAATAGAAGAAGAGATGAGATCTTTGTTATTGACTTATTAGCAATGGTCTTCGCCTGGGACAACTCATTAAAATCATATGGGAGATCGTGTTAAGATGCCTCTCGCAGGTCCCAAGTTTACCCACCACGTTATACACTACAAACGTTCTCATTCTGCTTTCTAGATCTCTTCTAACGGCTACAATTTCTCGCTTTCGTTTTATTCTTTTAGATGATCAGATATAGGGAATATAATAAGATGCTTATTCGACTAGTCTCTTTCTTTTTGTATGTTATCGTTGATCTATGGTTTTAAAAGTTTTGCAACACTAATTTCAAAAATGAGACAAAGTAACATCTAGTGACATGATGTATCCGAGCGAACACCAGCGCTAATAGCCGAATACGTACATGAATCATTTAGTGGACACAACAATTCTTACTGGGCCTAACATAAGCTCTAATGGGCTGATATGACTTAATGTTGTACCTGATTTTATTTTTGTATAATAATATCGCACGAGCGAGGAGGAAGCTAAACTTTGCTGTTCGGCTCAGGAGGATAGTACACCTCTGCAGGATGGCACCCATTTGACTTTTGGTCTAATGACTAATGCTATCTTTGCTTTACGCGAACCTGTTAATAATTATCGGTGTTTTGTGGATGATTCCTGTAAAGCGACAGATCCTTTCACTGGCAGATGTTAGTATTGTACTTCTCCTGAAGGGGAACTTCCCACTATGGGTATATCTAACCTTCGTCGTAGTTTTTCATCCCTCCATGCAGAAGTGGAAGCCCTAATTTGGGTAACGAGGTGTATAATAGGAGCGGATAATGAGAATGTTGTTTTTCTCACGGACTGTTCTGATCTGGTGAAGATGGTGTCTTCGCCTTCCGAGTGACCCGCTTTCAAGACATATTTAGACGAAATTGAGATCGATAAAGATGAATTCTCGTCATTTTCTTTAGTCTTGATTCCCCGTTCACAGAATGGTATGACGGACAAGCTGACGCGTCGTGATAGAGTGGAACCGCAACAATCTACTTTTGTCAACGTTTTTCCTTTAAATTGGCTCATTTGAGTCGATCTTGTATGTTGTTATAAAAAAAAATATATATATCGTACGAGCATCGAATACGCCACATCACGCGTTGGTCTTACATTGCCTGATCAGCATGCCACAAGCAACAACACAAACTTAACCGTTCACTTGCTTTTGGTGCTCTCATCGAAAACAAAAGAAAGTTGTGTATTTATTTTGGACCATATTACTATTTCCACTTCGGCTGCTAGAGTCACATCAAATTACATTTTGTAGCGCAAGTAATACTATATCTAGACATCTAGTACATGCATTTCGTGATCTTTCGTAGTGTATACGAAAAACAAAATCTTCCCAATGACGTTTATTATTATAATTATTTAAGAGAAACATCAAATTAAACAATGATTAAAAACCCGATTAATCATTTATTTTCAAGAATTTGTATTAGAATTACCGTTTTTTAAATATTTCTTTTCAAAAATATCTATTTTTGAATATTTTTATTTTTGTCCTCTTTTACATAGTTACAATATATTAAATTAATTTTTATTTTTATTTTAGATTTGAATTTTCTATTTTATGTTTAGTATATAATTTTAAGGGGTAAAGTTCAATATTTGAGTTTATTAGTTTAGAATTGTTTTTTGGTGTATTAAAAACTATTTTTTTAAATAAAAAACATGAAAATGTATTTTTGAAAAGTGATATCGAAAAATGGGTATTTTAAAAAATGTTCATTTATTTTTTGATCATTTACAATAAATTTAATATTATTTATAAAAAGGTTCAATAGATTTTCGTATCTAGAATTAATTGGTTAGATGCAGAAGACTGACATGTACCTTTCGATCAGAGCTATTCATACAACTAGGGTAATAACGTGTGGGTCGGGGGTCATCACTGGTTTGAAGAGATGTTGAGGGATTTTAAATGAGGAAGGTCTTGCGCCAATGTGTGGTGAAGAACCTCTTCACATATGTATATGACACTCGCACATTACATGTATGGTATACCCGATGATAATATTCGCAAATGTAGTTTATGTAAAGATACTCTACTGATTGGTTTAAAGAAAATTCTAAATATTACATATTATAATCACTATAGGGATTTTAAATGAGGAAGGTCTTGCGCCAATGTGTGGTGAAGAACCTCTTCACATATGTATATGACACTCGCACATTACATTTATGGTATACCCGATGATAATATTCGCAAATGTAGTTTATGTAAAGATACTCTACTGATTGGTTTACAGAAAATTCTAAATATTACATATTATAATCACTATTTGAATTTTGATTTGCACTATTATCTTACTTTGTGTAAGGATAGTGTAGGATAGGATTGTACCAACTCATATCTTTTAGTTTGGGAATCAATGAGAAATTTTAATCACTTAATATGTGATTTGATTGCATATATTTAGGAAGATTTACATATATCATTTAAAGATATATCTTTATGTATATATAGAGCGTTATGACCATTGATAATAAATAAGAAAACCTTTTCGAAAGTTATGTTTTCTTGACACTTTGCTTTGCCTTTTTGCTTTTACTATTGCTTTGATCTGAAATTTTTTACCTATCATAAAAAGAAATGTTATGTCATATGAATTTCATTGAACATGACAACTAATATTACATCTAATACTACAAATGTACATATGTCATCTGGACCAAAATCAAAAGCTAAGTGGAGACACCAGTTGTCATCTTTTTAATACTGCATCCTTTGCAAATAGTTATTTAATTTTTCCTGATTTTGGTAACGTTATTTAATTTGAAAAACCAGAGACTTTTAAACTTACAAAAAGTTAGATTACGAGACAGAGAGTTAATCATGGGGCTTAATCTTTTCTATTAAACAATTTTAATGAACAAAATATATCTGATGCTATGCGGTGCTAATTTTGGCACCTATTTCTTCGTTGTAAGAAGTGGGATAATGTTTAAACAAACTTGTATATTCCGATTTCATCTTTCGGAATCAAAGGATTTAATATTCCTCACTAATTTTCTTTTTAACGAGCCGTTTGACTAATTCTCTATGTGAATATTGTATACATATATATATTTTTTCAAAATTTTGGTTTAGTTTTCTCTCACATATTTCTCATTATTTTAGAATATGACGTTTCATTGTACTAATCCATTCTTTGAAAAGTCAAAACTTATCTTGGTAGTTTTTGTTTTTTCTCCAATTTTTGTAAAGTTTTGACATTGATATTTTATGGAATTTTTTTAGCAAATGAAGGTTGTTGATGGACACTTTACACTTGTATATAGGGTTTTTTTGGATAGTTTTCTTCTTAAGATAACGTACGAGGTACGACATGTATCACATAGGTGAGAATTCGGATGGTGAAAATTGACAACATCAACAAATTAAAAGAAGTAGATTATAAATCCTAAGCTTTGAATGGTTGGTCCATAAATTGCATACTATATAATGTGTACTAACATGTGTTTTGTTTGTTCGGAGCGTACCGATTAACCATTCAAGACTCTATTGTGTACAATTAATATTTTTGGTTGCGTACGTAGTTAGTTTTATATTCAACATACTTCACCAGTCACCACTTTGATTCAGATTCAAATTTTAGTACAACACGTATACAATTTGTAAACGGTGAAAGACTACAAGTAAACGAGTTCGATTTATCTAAAATTAAAGGCTCTTTAATGAAAGCAAACAAATGATGGCGATCGAACCATTTCCCATATATTTAATTCAATTGTAAACAATTAGTATGAATTATTTGACCAATTTAATTACCTTTGTTAGCTTCATCTTTTCACTAATTCGTCAGCTACCTAATATTTCACGTTCAATAGATACCAACCGTACAAAAACGCTTCTTATCGTGTATTAATATTCTCTTGTACACAGAGTAAAAATATTGTAAAAACTTTTTGTGTCAGTTACTGAGTTACACATATCACCAAAGCCAACGTTTAGAGGATCGATGTCTTGGAGCTAACTAAACTCTCTGGTTTGGTTTGTTCTATATGGTTGAGAGAAATTTGATTTTTGAAGAAAAAGAAGAAGAAGCGATGATGAAGAGCAAGACCTCTCTGGTTTTCGCCATTAACGGAGAAAGATACGAGCTCGAGCTCTCTTCTATTGATCCTTCCACCACACTCGTTGATTTCTTGCGTAACAAGACTCCTTTCAAGAGCGTCAAGCTTAGTTGTGGCGAAGGTATGATATGATGATAACTATAGTCAAAGTCGACGTTTCTTTTCATGTTCTTGTGTGTGTGTGTGTGTTTTTTTTCTCTATGATTTTTGATCCAAAAAACAACAGTCTGTGTTCGAATTAATAGATGTGTTCTTGCCTCCGATTCTATCTATGTCTTATTGCTTGACAAACTGATCCCTTTTTTTTTTTTTTTTTGTCAAAGATTGATTTGATTCCGACTCGATTCTAAACGAAGATTCGTTTCTTTTGTTGTGCTATCACCGGTGTGTTATATAATCCAGATTCAGATCTTATACTATGTGCTTGTAAACAACATATAAAATATTGCTGATCCTTTTCCCTTTCAGCTTTTTTCATAAAGTACTGCAAATTATAATCGTAATAGCTAATTTTTTTATGTTGTGTGTTGGCGTATGCGTTTACATTAAAAAGGAGATTTAGATTATAATACTAAAGACGAGTTAGTGGATCAATAAGTCCAAAAAGGTCCACATGCTTTATGTAGATCGAAGAGTTTAATTTTATTTAATTACAAATGAAAATTTTCAATTTATGATGGTGAATTGTGTGTTCAACAATTCCATGAGTGAATAAAATATCTCTGAAGCTTGTGTTTATATAAATATTTGGAGAAGACATCACGTAACCTAATGCTTGGGTTCTAAGTAAATAGTTTTGTATCCTCTGTAATTGCAGGTGGTTGTGGCGCTTGTGTTGTTATTCTTTCAAAGTATGATCCATTGCTCGAAAAAGTCGAAGACTTCACGATCAGCTCGTGTCTCACGCTCCTCTGCAGCATCGATGGCTGCTCCATCACTACCTCAGATGGTATTGGGAACAGCAGAGTCGGTTTCCATGCGGTCCACGAGCGGATCGCAGGTTTTCACGCCACGCAATGCGGTTTCTGCACACCCGGAATGAGCGTCTCCATGTTTTCCGCTCTCTTGAACGCTGATAAGTCTCATCATCCTCCTCGCAGCGGATTCTCAAACCTCACCGCTGCAGAAGCTGAGAAAGCTGTGTTGGGGAACCTATGCCGGTGTACTGGATACAGGCCCCTCGTGGACGCTTGTACGAGTTTTGCAGCGGATGTGGATATCGAAGATCTTGGATTTAATACCTTTTGCAAGAAGGGAGAAAACAGAGGTGAGGTATTAGGAAGGTTGCCATGTTACGATCACACATCATCTCAGGTTATCTGTACATTTCCAGAATTCTTGGAGAAAGAAATCAAGAACGAGATGAGTCTTGATTCAAGAAAGTACAGATGGTCGAGTCCTGTTAGTGTTTCGGAGCTTCAAGGGTTATTAGAAGTCGAGAATGGTTCGTCGTCGGTTAAGTTAGTTGCAGGTAACACGAGCACCGGGTATTACAAAGAAGAAAAAGAGAGGAAGTACGAGAGATTTATCGATATCAGGCGGATTCCTGAGCTTACTCTGGTGAGAAAAGATGAGAGTGGAGTTGAATTAGGAGCTTCTGTTACTTTATCTAAAGCTATTGAGGTTCTAAGAGAGCAAGAAAATGTTCCCATGTTGGCTAAGATCGCTACTCATATGGAAAAGATCGCAAACAGATTTGTGAGGAACACGGGAACGATAGGTGGAAACATCATCATGGCGCAGAGGAAACAGTTTCCTTCGGATCTCACAACCATACTTGTTGCTGCTGGAGCAACGGTGAAGATCATGACTAACAGCTCGGTTCAAGAAGAGTTCACATTAGAAAAGTTTCTTGAACAGCCTCCTCTTGAAGCCAAATCTCTTCTTTTGAGCGTCCAGATTCCGTCTTGGCGCCCTGTGAAGAAGAACGGTTCTGCTTTGCTCTTTGAAACTTATAGAGCAGCGCCACGTCCTCTAGGAAACGCATTGGCATTTCTGAATGCGGCTTTCTCAGCTGAAGTGTCTTTGAGTGAAGCACTTGATGGCATCGTTGTAAATGATTGCCGGTTGGTTTTTGGGGCTTATGGAACCAAACATGCACACAGGGCGAGTAATGTTGAAGACTTTCTTATAGGAAAAGTGATGTCTGATGAAGTTTTGTCGGAAGCTATTGGCTTACTTAAAGATGAGATAGTACCTGATAAGGGTACTTTGAATCCCGGTTACAGATCAAGCTTGGCTGTTACTTTTCTCTTCGAGTTCTTCGGATCTTTAACTGAAACAAACGCTAAAACTACAAACGGTTTGCTCAATGGAGGATGCAAAGAGAATGGTTCAGATCATCAGAATGTTGAATCTTTGAAAGCTGAAGCTATGCTGTCATCTTCACAACAAATAGTTGAAACTCAAGAACATAGTCCAGTCGGTAAAGGCATTACAAAGGCTGGAGCTTGTCTTCAAGCATCTGGTGAGTACTAATTATACTCTTTGATCATTTGCTTCGTGAAGATGCGAAACATTGCTTCTCTGTTAATGTTTTTAAAATAAATTTGCAGGTGAAGCTGTTTATGTAGACGATATTCCTGCTCCTGAAAATTGTCTATACGGTGCATTTATCTACAGTACAATGCCGCTGGCACGGATTAAGAGTATAAAGTTCAAGCAAAACAGAGTTCCTGAAGGAGTTGTTGGCATAATTACTTACAAGGATATTCCCAAAGGCGGGAAAAATATGGGTACCACCGGTTTCTTTACGTCGGATCTTTTGTTTGCAGAAGAAATCACTCATTGCGCGGGTCAGATAATCGCAATTTTGGTAAGTTCGTTGAAGGAATTCTCTTTTCCTCTGAAGCATTTTTGTGAGGAATTAACTTAGATTCAGTATGTTTTATATGTAGGTTGCAGATAGTCAAAAGCATGCAGATATTGCAGCAAATCTTGTTGTGATTGATTATGACACAAAGGATTTAGAACCGCCGATACTGTCCTTAGAAGAAGCTGTCGAAAAGTCTAGCGTTTTCGACATCCCTCCACCTCTGCGTGGTTACCCGGTCGGTGATATTACCAAAGGAATGGATGAAGCTGAACACAAGATTCTTGGATCAAAGGTGGTTTCCCTTCCAAGATATGAATGTCTCTTTTAAGTCCTGTTGTTGTCTAACCATCATTATTAATCTCTTTGATTGTGTTATATGTGTAGATAAATTTCGGATCACAGTACTTCTTTTATATGGAGACACAAACGGCACTCGCAGTGCCGGATGAAGACAACTGTATGGTGGTTTATAGCTCGACTCAAATCCCCGAGTTTGTACATCAAACCATTGCTGGATGTCTTGGAGTTCCTGAGAACAATGTTCGTGTCATCACTAGAAGAGTTGGAGGTGGATTTGGTGGGAAAGCCATCAAGGCAATGCCTGTGAGTTCGCAATTTAAAATTACTACTACGCTCAACTGAGAGAGTTTGATGTTTAATTTTAACATTGTTTTCTTTCTTGGAACAACCTGTTTCTAGGTGGCTGCAGCCTGTGCACTTGCAGCATCCAAAATGCAGCGTCCGGTGAGAACATATGTGAACCGAAAAACGGATATGATAACTACGGGAGGAAGACATCCGATGAAAGTCCCATATAGTGTTGGATTCAAGTCCAATGGAAAGATTACTGCTTTGGATATAGAGGTGTTACTTGATGCAGGGTTAACCGAAGATGTAAGCCCGCTTATACCAAAGGGGATCCAAGGAGCACTGATGAAGTATGATTGGGGTGCTCTCTCTTTCAATGCGATATTATGCAAAACAAACACTGTGAGCAGAACCGCGGTTAGAGCTCCTGGTGATGTACAAGGATCATATATCGGAGAAGCCATCATTGAAAAAGTAGCTTCATATCTTTCAGTTGATGTGGATGAGATCAGGAAGGTTAACCTCCACACGTATGATAGCTTGAGGTTGTTTCACAATGTCAGAGCTGGTGAATCCCCTGAGTACACGTTACCTTTTCTTTGGGACAAAATCGCTGAGTTCTCAGGATTTAACCAGCGGAAGAAGGAGGTTGAGGGTTTTAATACATCAAACAAGTGGAGAAAGAGAGGGATCTCACGTGTGCCTGCGGTTTATGCAGTTAGTATGCGATCAACACCCGGAAGAGTAAGCGTTTTGAGGGATGGATCAATAGTGGTTGAGGTTCAAGGGATTGAGATAGGACAAGGGCTGTGGACAAAGGTTAAACAGATGGCTGCATATTCTCTTGGTATGGTCCAATGCGGTACTGCAAGCGATGAGCTGCTCAGGAAAATCAGGGTCATCCAATCCGACACCTTAAGTATGGTGCAAGGGTCAATGACTGCTGGTAGCACAACCTCTGAAGCGAGCAGCGAAGCGGTTAGGATTTGTTGTGATGGCTTAGTCGAAAGGCTATTACCCGTCAAGAATGCTTTGGTGGAGCAAACAGGAGGACCTGTGACTTGGGATAACCTCATCAGTCAGGTCCATAATCTTGAAACATTATTCATGCGTCTCATGTTCTCTGGTTAATTTGAATGAACTTAAGAATGTTTTGACTCTTGAACTGTCTGGTGTAGGCTTATATGCAATCGATAAACATGTCGGTTAGTAGCTTATACTTGCCGGACGACTCCACCGAAGAATATATTAACTATGGAGTTGGAGCAAGCGAGGTAAAGCTCCAAATATTGAAGAAAAGATGATCTCAGCTTACTTACATTTTGTGAAATGATTTCACTTCTTTCTTTGGTTGTAATCAACAGGTTGAAATAAATGTTCTGACGGGAGAAACAACGATTCTGCGCACGGATATTATCTATGATTGTGGGAAGAGTCTCAATCCCGCTGTTGATTTAGGACAGGTTAGTCCCGGGAAACCACTCTATGTGTGTCTTTGTCTGGTTCTTGATCTAAATTTGTAGTGTTATATGTTTTTTAAAAAATTTGTTTATAGATTGAAGGAGCATTTGTTCAAGGACTTGGGTTCTTCATGCTTGAAGAGTTCCTAATGAACTCAGATGGTCTCGTGGTAACAGACAGCACATGGACTTACAAGATCCCAACGGTCGATACAATCCCAAGACAGTTCAATGTGGAGATTCTCAACAGTGGACAACACAAGAATCGTGTTCTTTCATCCAAAGGTGACTTTTAATTATCTA
Organism: Camelina sativa; assembly: GCF_030686135.1. NCBI lineage: Eukaryota > Viridiplantae > Streptophyta > Magnoliopsida > Brassicales > Brassicaceae > Camelina > Camelina sativa. Next base: position 8,719,885 of record NC_141892.1, read on the forward strand.
TGTTTTTTTTTCTCATTGATTTCTCTTTATTGAAACCCAAAAGATCAAAACTCAAAAGTCTTTTTTTCAAACTTTTTGTTTTGGTTTTGATACAGCTTCGGGTGAACCGCCACTGCTTTTAGCGGCTTCTGTTCACTGCGCGGTACGAGCAGCTGTTAAAGAAGCCAGGAAACAGATTCTGACATGGAACAGTAACCAACAAGGGGCTGATACGTACTTTGAATTGCCTGTTCCAGCAACAATGCCTGTTGTGAAGGAGTTTTGTGGACTCGATGTTGTCGAGAAATACTTGGAATGGAAAATCCAACAGAGGAAGAAAATATAATAGCATATGTTTGTGATTATGATGTGAATGTAATTGCTCTGTATGTGTTTACTTTGTAAGTGCTTGCAACAATGCTTTAATCGCATAAAAATGTATGGGCTTACGATAAATCGGTTTCTGTAATAAGCTGCATGTATTAACTCTTCAATAATTTTGTTTTTCTAAAATCTTTAATCAGGTTCAAGAATTGTTTTCTTCTAGTTTTTTCTTAAATATATATAATATGGGCAGGGCAGGACATAATCTTAGAAGATTGTGAGCATGACAATGGTGGTGTTGTGTTTGGATTCATCATCACTCAACGTTGCATATGTATAATTCAATGTTGTCTCATATACATATGTATAATGAAACCTGTATATAATATACGATAGTAATTAGAAATATATGATTATTTATTTGTTGAAACTCTAAATTTGTGGACAGGCAAATAAAAAGGGACACTTAATGCCTAAACTCGATCCAAAGAAAAAGAATCATCAAAATCTTTAAGACAAAGTAAACTCAAAGAAGAGAAAGAGGAAGTGGAAAACCCAAAGAATTAAGCCTTCGTAACTTCAAACTAAAACCAAATCACAAATCTCTTTGTTGTCTTAATAATACTCTTGGCCTATAAAATCATAGAGATCTATCTCTGCTTTCTCACAAAACAAAACATTACCTATTAACCAAAAAAGAAAGAGCAGGACTAAAACAAAAGAGAGAAAGAGATAGAGAGGATGGCTAACTTTGGAATCGAACGGGTTTACCAAGAATTTGAGCCTGTAACTAGATGGACCTCTGAACCAGACGCCGAGGTCCTTGTCGCTGATCTTCCAGGTTCGTTTTCTTCTTCTCGATCTTTTTTATTTGGTGTTCTGTTTTCTACATTACACACAGAATAGAGAGAAAAGAGTTTGGTAAGAGGAAGCAAAGCTCATCGGCATTTTCTTTTGTGGTTAGGATTCAAGAAAGAACAACTTAAGGTGGCGGTAACCGCAACAAGGAAGCTAAGACTTATAGGAGAACGTGCAACTGGGGGAAACAAATGGCTTCGCTTCCACAAGGAAATTCCTGTTCCCTTGACTGTTGACACTGACTCGATTTCAGCTATGTTCAAGGATAACAAACTCTACATCCGACATCCCAAAATCAAGACAGAAATCCCTCAAACTAAGCCACCATCACCAGTCAAACCACCGGTGATCATGAAAAACCATGATCTGCATGAGAGAAAACAAGGCCATGGTCAAAAAGCAATGGCTGAGAAGCCGAGCGGTGGTAAAAATGATCAGCTGAAACATGTTGCACAGCAGCTGAAACATGATGCACAGCAAAAAACCGATCAGCTGAAACATGATGCACAGCAAAAAACCGATCAGCTGAAACATGTTGCACAGCAGCTGAAACATGATGCACAGCAAAAAGCAAGGGAATTACAGAATGGAAAAAAGGAATTAATTGGTGAGACTAAAGGACCTTTGGATTCCAAGGATGAGGAGAAAGACAAAGTTGGAGCAAAATGGTTCGAGAAGTACAAAGAGGCAACTGGAAATGTGGTAAAGGAAGCTAAGAACAAAAGACAGTTACTTTGCAATTTGGCTGCTTCGGTGTCATTGGTTCTGCTTATCTTACTGTATGCTAGAAATGCAGTACGTTCATCCTTTGTGTGGGATACCGAGGAATAAGTGACCCTTACAGTTGTATCTCACAATGTATAATCTTGCTCATGCGAAAAGATAAATAATAATTGCCTATTCCACTCTATACAAATGTGTGACGAGAAATGAGAAAAGACTCTACTTTACAGATTTTAATTACCCTTAGTATAATGAATACCGGTGCCTGGCATTTTTACTAGAATTGAGGAAAAAAATTAGAACTATAAAATAAGTACTAACTCAACGAGGATTGCTAAATGAATTAGAAGTAAAAATCTACAAGTGGAGATATTCTACAAAATAAGATGAAAACTGAAAAGTGATGAGATTTGATGGCATGCATAAAACTAAGTCCATTCCAGGCACTCGTAGAGAAATTCTATATATAACCAAAGCAAACTTTATGAAACAAACTTGAGGAAGGTCTATGACTTATTTAACTGAGAGCGGATTAGCTTAGCAGCGGCAACCATGTTGCTAAGTGCGGCTTTAACTTCAGTGTAATTCCGAGTCTTTAGGCCACAGTCAGGGTTCACCCAAAGGACTTTGCTGTCCAGAACAGCAAGCATCTTTTTGATACGCTCAGCTATTTCTTCAGCGGATGGGATACGAGGAGAGTGGATGTCATAAACCCCTGGACCGATTCCGGCACTGTATTTCACTCCTTCATGGAAGACTGACAAGAGCTTCTCATCTGACCGTGAGTTCTCAATAGTGATCACATCAGCATCCATATCAATGATTGAGTGGATAATGTCGTTGAAATTTGAGTAGCACATGTGGGTGTGGATCTGCATGAAGTACAAGGAATACGATTAAAAGGTTTCATTTGAATAACAAAACTCATTGAATAAATTAGATCTCTATCATAATTCAGTCATGTTTTAACATCCTTCATCTTAATATCACGTTCCATTGTCCACGAAAATGGCAGAAACCTCATTCTCGTCAACATACTGGTAAACAATATTCTTAAAATGGCAAGGAGCAATAAAGTGAAATACAGATGACCTGAGTAGTGTCTTGCACACCGCAGTTTGTGATTCTGAATGCATGGACGGCCCAGTCAAGGTAAAACTTTTGCTCAGAATTTCTGAGAGGCAATCCCTCTCTTAATGCAGCTTCATCAATTTGGATAACAGTGACACCGGCCTTCTCAAGGTCCTCAACCTCATCTTTGATGGCAAGTGCAATTTGGAAACACGTCTCATGCCTATAAACAACAAGAATGGTGAGATAAAATATCATAAGCGTGAAAGAAAACTTGAGAGGCTTAGTTGTCATACCTTGGTTGGTCATTTCTAACAAAGGACCAATTGAGAATTGTAACAGGGCCAGTGAGCATCCCTTTCATAGGACGTTGGGTCATTTTCTGTGCCATTGACGACCAGAAAACAGTCATTTCCTTTGGCCGGGTGACATCACCATAGATGATAGGTGGCTTAACACAGCGGGACCCATATGATTGGACCCACCCATTTGAAGTGAAAGCAAAGCCAGACAGTTGCTCACCAAAATACTCCACCATATCGTTTCTCTGCAGGACTATGTCATATCAGGGGTAAACAATGGAATAATTTGGATAATAAACCTAGGTTAAGGTATATTGTCACCTCTGCCTCTCCATGCACCAATACATCAATCCCAAGCTCTTCCTGAAGCTTGACAACCTTTTCATATTCCTCTTTGATAGTCTGGACATAGTCAATTTCTGATATCCTGCAAATGCAGCGTATGCATGAGTATTAAAATAATGAATTGTTAGAAATTTTCAGATACATTACTGGCTTAGATAGGCTTACTTTTTGGCCTTGAATTCTCTGCGTATCCGTCTGAGATCCGTGGTCTGAGGAAAAGATCCGATTGTAGTTGTTGGAAGAGCAGGAAGGTTTAACTTCTTCTGCTGAGCTTGAAGCCTAACACTTACTTCTGTAGAACGGCGGTGATCAGATTCCTTTACTGCAGCAACCTAAGTGAGAAAGTAACTAAGATACAAAAAAAAAAGAGAGAGAGCAATTTGATAGCAAAAAAAAGAGAGAGAGCAATTTGATAGATATGCCCTTACATCCTGCTGCAAAAAAAAGTAAAGATGAACAAATGTATCTGTCCAGGATGCAAAAAAAAAAAAGAGAGAGAGCAATTTGATAGATATGCCCTTACATCCTGCTGCACAGATACATTTGTCACCCTTGGAGATGATCTTCTAGAAGCTTGACGCATGGAATTAGAAGAAAACAATGCCTACAAAGGGACCAAAACAACAAAAAGTCGAAGGTTAACTTCTTCTGATAGCAAATAAAAGTAATGTCCCACGTAAAAAATTTCGGCATCTATGTAGTTGCAGTCATTCAAACATATGTTTTAAGTCGATAAATTCAATTGTGGGAAATATTATAACTCAAAGACCTTCTATAACTAGAAACGCAGAGCCTACAACATGTTCCAAGATTAAAAACTTCGGAAGTTTTGCATAATGTATAAGTAAAGATGTACCTCATCCTTAACCCCAGAGAATGATTTAGCAAGTGCATTCACTTCAACGACCTTTTGTGCAGCAAATGCAAGCCACGATTTTAGTTCTTTATCAAGTTTAATTTCATTCACCAAGTCCACAGCTGTATGGAGTAGAGAGCAAGAAGTAGAAACCACGACTTTTTCTGCAAAGAAAAGAGAAAGGTTTACATCATTCTGAAGCTAGACAGGAAAGTTATAGCAATCAACTGAACTTTTTTATACTGAAACCTTTCCCAACAATGTCTTCAAGAGTCTGTAGTGTCTTGAGTGACGCAGACAGATCATTCGCCCATATGTTCCGCCCATCAACAACTCCAGCAAACAGTAGTTTTCCAGGAGGAAAATTTTCTTTGATCAACTCAAGAGTTTCCAATCCACGAACGAGATCAAATCCAAACCCAGTTACACATTTCAAAGACATCAAGGCCTTGTATGCTTCAGCAGGAACATCTGCAAAGTATGTGGCAATAAGAACATTCAAGCCCGCCAAAGATGACTCCATGTGAGAGTACGCATCGCAAAATGCCTGCAATTGGCTGGTATCAAGATCCATCACAAGTATAGGCTCATCGAACTGAATCCATCGAGCACCAGCAGATTTGAGATCAGCCAAAACTTCTCTGTCAAAACAAATGCCACAGAAACAAGCTAAGGTTCTGAGCACTATCCAAATGAAATTGAATCTTTTGAATTTAATTTGGTGTCGCTAATTTCTAAAAACCTCGCAGTTGGCCTCAAAATATTCTTACTTGTAGACAGGAAGGATCTTGTCAATCAGAGAAAGAAGACAGAATGATTTTTCGACACCCTTTGCTGGTTTTGACAGGAGTAAGTAGGTCATGGGACCAATGAGCACGGGAAATGTGTCTATGCCAAGCTGCGCCATGAACAGCCAAAAGCACAGCTGTGAATAAGAACCTTGGGGGAAAAAGAGGAACGCTGAAGAGAATTACAAATGCACAAGCGATACCATAAACTATCTATATGTCAGTATCAAGAGAACAGTAACAGCTCAACTAAAACCTTTTTCCGGGCAATAAAATTGAGAAAGGTTCTAGTCAACTTACTGCTTTAGCCTCCTTAAATTCAACCACAGCCTTGTGAGATGCATAGGAGAATTCAACATCAGGACCCAACTCAGGAACAATGTAATGGCTGTTAGGGCATTAATTAGCATTATAACTGACTAAAAAAAACTTTAAAGACAGAAAAAGAAAAGAGGATTTCAACTTACTAGTTGGTATCAAACCACTTGGTCATTTCCATAGCAGGAACAGAAGCATTTCCCCGTGCCATGGAGAAGTAAACATCAAACCCAATCTCACCACCTTCCCAACCATATCTAGAAGGAACAGCACCAAGCATAGCTGTGGTATCCAACATCTGATCATAGTATGAAAAAGTGTTGCTGGGAATATATTTGATTCCTGCATCAGCCATATGTCTCCAAATGGATTTTCTCAGGTTGGCAGCAACGTTTTGCAAATCATCAACACTGGTTTTCCCATCCCAGAAAGATTCCAATGCAAATTTAAGCTCTCTCTTCGGCCCAATTCGGGGATAACCAACAATGTGAGATGACATCGCTCTATTTTTTCACAAGCAAGAGACACCAGGATTAGGGGAAAATTCATGTGTGTAAGTTTGTAACTAATAATACAACACGACACCAAGATATTTTTTGGATGCCGATGCAAACGGATGATGAGAAACAACAACCCATGGTAACAAATCAATACTGTAAACAACGAAAAACGAAGCTCCCTATGCGAGGATATACCCAACAGGACTCCATTGAATTGTAAATCCATAACGAAAGTAAACAGAGTTGCATACAGACCAATTAGAGAGAAAAAAAAAAAAAAAGACCTGGCGACGTAGAATCGAGGGCGGCGAGAGGTTGCGGAAGGGAGAGACGGAGGAGCAGAAGACGGTGGGGGAAGAGAAGGAGGGCGTCTTGGAAGCGAAGCTAACGGCGGGAGTCTCTGAAGAGCGAGCTGACCCATTTTTATAGCTTTTTTGAGTTTCAAACTCGGCTCCTATTTCTCTTCGCTGTATCCGGGGAAAGAGGAGGAGACGAGACTCGCTACTATTTCACTTTCGTTTCTCAGGTTATTTTTTAATTTTTATTTTATTTTTAATCCTCTTCCCTGTAATTAAATTAAGGTGCATTAATACAAATCGTTAACCAAATCGATAATGAAAATGGAACTAAATATTTGATTATTTTGGCTTCGGTTATTATATTTATATACCTTATACAGTAAAATCTCTATAAGTTAATAATGTTGGTACCAAGATATTTTATTAATTTATAGTGATATTAATTTATTTATAAATTAATAATTATTAATTTATAAGTATATTTTTAATTTTTTTAATTTTTCAAAAATTATAAATTGAGATAATTTTTGCAAAATAAGATTAGAATTTTGGATGTTGTAAATTTTATAGTATTGGAATTTAATTTGAAAAATTAAAAAATATTATTAACAATAAATTACAAATATTATAGACAAATTCACTTATACACATGACACAAATATTCAAATTTATGAATAAAAATATCAGTTATTACATTTTAAAAGTCTATCAAACTATCAAAATGTAAATGATGCATATTTATAAATTGAAAACTTTAAAAAATTTTAGCTGTTTTATGGAATGTTATAGTCAATTTTATATCATTATTGTTTGAAGATGCAAAATAAAATTCTTTTTATAGATATAAGGTTTAAGAGAAACATACTTTACTATATCAGCATATATATATATTATATGTAAATTTACATGATTATTAATTGATGATATTATTGGGACCATATTTTACATGAGAATTTCAAAAAAATTATTATCTTATTATTATTATTTTTTCTTTTACAACAAAGAAACAAAATTGGCTCAAACAAGCCAGTACCTTTTTAAGGTAGCCAAATGCGAAACTGTGCGAACACGTCGCGCCAAATTATCCGCTTTGCTATTCTGAGAACGCGGGACGTAGGCTAAGGAAAAGGAAGTAAACTCCTCTTTGTCTGCCTGGATGTCCTCCAAGTAAGGTGTAAAGGCTGACCACTCAGAAGGCGAAGACACCATCTTCACTAAGTCGGAGCAGTCGGTAAGGAAAACGACAGATTGGTTATCCGCCCCAATCATACAACGCATAGCCCAAACAAGGGCTTCAATTTCGGCATGAAGAGGGGAGAGACTACGGCGAAGGTTGGCAGCTCCCATAGTGGGGGCGTCACCCCATGGCGACGTACAGAACCACCCTCTACCCGCATAACGATCTGTTGCTTTCCAAGAACCATCTACAAAACAAATATAACTCGACAAAGAACTAGGAACTCGTAAGCCCCTACTTCCCCGGGTAACAACCTCAACATTAATATCCGATGTTAATGCCATATCCTTTGTCTGAGCCAGAGCCCACGTTTTGGCCTCATCCTCCGCTAACCGCAAGATCGCAAGAGGGTTGGAATCCAGATTACTGAAGAGTTTATCATTACGCGCTTTCCAGATGTACCACAAAATCCAGGGAAAAAATTCTTGTGTTGGAATAGTTGTAAACCGCCAAAAGAGGAAATCCATGTTTGTGAAAACAGATCCCGATGGGAAAACACCCAAGGCTGTCGGGAACTGTGACAAAGCCGAAACCTGTCTAGCTGGTGGACATTCAAAGAGGGTATGATTAATAGTTTCCTCCTGAAAACCACAAAGGCCACACGTAGCATCACAGCTCATACCACGTTTCCGTAGATTAGCTGTAACTGCCACACAACCCGAAAGAACTTGCCACATAAAGTGCCGAAGTTTCGGTGGACACCGAATTTTCCACACAAAGGCCTGAAGAGGTACTATGTCCGGCCCAAGTACTTTCGGCTCAGCGGGAACCGGCAGATGTGAGCGAAGAGAGTGGTACCCTGATTTTACCGAATATTTACCAGACTTAGTAAAATGCCATCCCAACAAATCCGGTTTATCCGGTTGTCGCAATGGTAAGATAGAAATTATAGCAACATCTTCTGGTACAAAAGTAGCCGTAAGCTGAGCCATATCCCAGGAATTAGAACTCCTGTCAATAAGATTTGTAACTCGAAGCAGAGGATCAGAAGGCGATCCTGTGCTCATTGCTGGTCTCGGGGATTGAGCAGGGATTCATGGGTCAGTCCATACAGAAATGGAAGCAACAGATCCTACTCGTTTAATGAGTCCTTTATTAACCAGAGAGCGAGCAGAAACTATACTTCGCCACCCATAAGACGGCGAGTAAGATTTAATTGGATCCAAAGGATCAGAGTGCCGATAGTATCGTCCTTTAAAAACCCGTGCAAAAAGTGAGTCTGGTACTATGATCAAACGCCAGAGCTGCTTTGCCAGCAGAGCGGTGTTATAATCATCCAAGCACAGGAAACCTAAACCCCCTGCATCTTTACCATTACATAGTTTATCCCACGCTACCCAGTGTAGTCCTCGTGATTGTCCAGATGAACTCCACCAAAAATTAGAAATTTCACTAGTCAACTTCCTCGTAACCGTCTTAGGTAGTCTGAAACACGACATCACAAAAGTAGGGGCAGCCGTAGCAACAGACTTGATCATCACCTCCTTACCTTCTTTTGATAAAAGCCTAGTCGGCCACCCACTTGCCCGTGCTTGCAACCTGTCCTGAACAAACAAAAATATTTTCGTCTTAGCCCCACCCAGGCTTTCCGGGATACCTAAGTAAGATCCTATATCACCCAAATTTGTGATCCCCAGAACTCTTTTAATTCTTCCCTGAGGTTAGAATCCACCGTGTGTCCAAACTGGACCGAGGATTTTTGAAAATTGATTTGTTGGCCAGAAACCCGTTCATATTTCTTAAGGATATCCAACACCACTTCACATTGCTCCTTCACATTGCGGATGACAGAAAAAGAGACTGTCATCCGCAAATAAGAGATGGGAAATGGCGGGACTAGCAGTTGAAACCTTGATTCCAGTAAGAAGTTTCAGCCGTTCTGCTTTCCGAAAATGTGCAATAAGTACCTCTGTGCAAAGAATAAAAAGATAAGGCGATAAAGGGTCCCCCTGACGTAAGCCCCGACAAGGAATAATTGACCCCATATGCCTGCCCATTAAGTAAGACCTTGTATTGAACCGATTTAACACAACACATAATCCAGGATATCCACCTCTCACAAAACCTGAACTGCCTGAGCAAGTGCTCGACAAAAGACCACTCTACCTGGTCATAGGCCTTACTCATATCCGTTTTTATAACCATGAACTTCCCCTTACAAGAGGGGTTGGTTCGTAAACCGTGGAACATTTCCTGAGTGATCAAAATATTGTCTGAAATTAAATGACCCTCGACAAACGCCGATTGAGTTTCCGATACGAGAGATGGTAAAATAGTGCGGAGTCGCTGGCACAAGACCTTAGATATAATTTTATAACCAACCTTGCATAGGCTAATGGGCCGTAACTCTGTCATCCTTGTTGGCTTATCCACCTTTGGGATAAGACAGATATTTGTCACATTGAACCTTTTATAAAAATCTCCATTCCACAAGAAGGAATTGACCAAAAGCACTAGATTTGCTTTAACCGTAGCCCATGCTTTCTGGTAAAAAAGGGCAGTCATCCCATCTGGTCCCGGAGCCTTATCCGGATGCATCATGAATAACGCTTGTTTAATCTCCTCTTCTGTAACCTCTCGAGTTAAAAATTCATTTGCCTCCAGTGAAATAGCTGGTTAAACCTCATCTAACATTTCCGCAAAATTCGAAGGATCCGAGGATGTAAATAGATTCTGAAAATAAGAGACCGCAATATGTTGGATATCACTCTCCTCCGTCATCCAATTACCATGCTGGTCATGGAGACCAACAATGCGGTTCCGAACACGTCGTTGCTTTGTCTGAGCATGGAAATAACTGGTGTTATGGTCACCAAGCCTCATCCACCGACTTCTGCTTTTTTGATACCAATACACCTCCTCATCCCTATACGCCTCTCGTAACCTCCAAGTCAGCTCTGCAAGCTCATCAACTGAAGTAGCATCATTCTCCTGAGCCACCGCTAATTTAGACTTTATGTCCTCAATTGTCTCCCGTCCATAAGGTAATTGCTCTTTCCTCCATCGAGAAATAACACGGCGACATTTGGTAATTTTATCCACATGGGTGGAAGAGGGTACATCCCCCGACATAGCCTCCCATCCCTCATTAACCGCAGCAAAGAAACCCTCCTTATCTAACCACCGTCTATCAAAATGAAACTCCCCCGACCCCGTCTAATCTTATCCTCAATAACAGCTAGCAGGGGCTTATGATCCGATGCAATCATTGGTAAGTACTTCGTAAAGGAATCTTTAAACAAATCATGCAACTCTTCATTTGCCAAAGCCCGATCTAATCGACACCTTATCGGTTTCTTATCTCGCCACCCTCTCCAGGAAAGACTGTCCCCAAGAACAGGAAATTCAAGTAAGCCACAATGTCGAATCATTGAGTTAAAAGATACAAAAGAAGAGGCATGGCGCAGCTTGCCACCCCGTTTCTCATGATTCCCTTTTAACTCATTGAAATCCCCAATTAGAAACCATGGAGCATCTCGATTCAAACCAATCCTTGTTAATCGTTCCCAAACCAGATCTTGGTTCTTTGGAACCGGATCACCATAAATAAAAGATAGATAAATTAACTTTCTTTTCTATACCACTTCTATATCATAATTCTATTAGATTCAAATAAAATGGAAACATTATTATTATTATTATAAAAAAGTGCAAGACCACCACTACAACCAATAGGTTCAACCGTTTTTAAATGTGAATAACCAAAATGACCAACAAAAGGTTCAAAAACAGAAAAAAGATTGTCTAGTTTCAGAAAGAAAAAGAAAATCAGGTCTATGTTTCCCCCACAAATACCTGAGATAACCAATAGTCGCTTTATTACCAAGCCCTTGACAATTCCAACTTAAGATCTTCATTTATTATTCTGTGGTGTAGGTGGCTTTGACCCACCAGCTGCTCCCTTCTCCATTTCCTGGTTCTTCGGGTTAGGTCCCTCACCAATCTCATTTGACCCACCAAACCTTGCGATGTCTTCCCAGACTCATTCATACCCAAAAGACTGCTTTGAGACATGACCAAGTTTATTAGGCCAAGCCAAAGAAAAAAAGAGAGATCGCAAAAGAGAGCAAATGACTGAATAGCAAACAAGTTGTGATGAGGAATAATTGTTCGGATGCTACCCCTCTTACACAAACCCACTTCCCAAAAACATCGAACCAAAAAAAACCCGTGAAAGCAGCCATGGAGATCCCCCCGATTCGTCCAGATCGAAAAACAAGTCACATTGACTACCAAATCTCCCAGAAGAAGAAACCAACTTCGTGTCCTCCATAAATCAGAATCAATCGAAGCTGATCTGATTTGCACAAATAATAAAACTCCTACCGCAGATAAACCCTCGTGTAATCCGATCGAAGCCAAATAAATTCCAGAAAAATAGAGATCCGGAGATCTGAAAATCGAGCCACCATTACGTCGGACGAAATCCCCCATTTATGATACCACGATCCCAGAGAAAACCAATCTGCAAAATCAAAAATATATCCCATGGCAAACGCAGAAAACCTCCACAATAATCACTGAATCTTGTTCTTTCCTTCGCATCACAGCGTGAACCAAGGGAACATCCCGAAAAATCCAAAACCTTAATAAACCAATACCAACCAGAATCAGAATCAACCGATCTCATTCTGATCCCTAGATTCACCGTCGCCCAAGCCATCGTCTTTTTGTCGAAAGAGTTTGTTATTTTTTACACTGTACCGACTTGGGAATAACAAAATTTATTAATTTAGAGTATTTATTAATTTATAGAGTACTAATTTAAAGAGCTTTTACTGTACAATGTATTTTCCTCATTGGGTGATGTATCTTCACACAAAAACCTTATAACAAAACTATATAACAACGCATTTGGCACCACATAGTTGGGTTTCATGTAACTGACTCTATCTCCAAGTAAGCCACAGAACTTGTCAAAAGTTTTACAGTCACAAAAGCTGGAAATTTTAGTGAGTACAAGAACATCCAGCCTCCTCTTTCTTATCTTCCGTGGCATAGGCCGACTTATAGCTTTGGTCCCATGTATCAGCCGGTGTAGTGGCTTCTGCGTGAGGTATGAGCTTCGGGTGTTTCTCTCTCTTGTCTCCTTTTATCTGCTTCAGCGCGTGCTTCAATGCAGGTAACAGAGCCTCCATACACTCGGCCACCGCGTTTGGGTTTCCAGGCATGTTTATTATCTGAGAGAACCAAAAGACAGAATCGTCAGTGATGGCAAGTCAGAGATTTGGACCACTGCGAAGTTAGAGATTTGTACCAATGTTGAGCCTCTTATTCCTGCTGCAGAGCGTGAGAGCATCGCAAATGGTGTGATCTGCTCAAAGAGAACAAAAATGCGGAGTCAGATGACAACTTATTCCTTTCCATTATGGAGAAGAGCAACCATGTTCAATGATTCAATCCGCGCTTCAATTCAGTTCCGCCGGTTTTAAAAAAAATACTCACATAATTTAGTTTTGGGATTTTGGATATTAAAAAAGAAAACCTATCCTAACTGCCAAGGCTCAATTTGGTTTTCAAAAGTGGAAGGGTTCGGTCTATCCACAGATTAAACATCCTTAAAGGTAAGAAAGAGGTGAGTATGTTACCTTTAAGCTCTCTTGCATCATAACGAAGAGGAGACCGGGTGTTTCTCTCTCTATCACTTTTTTCGTTGCTTCAGGTGTTACATCTCTCGGAGTGAAGCCGGTGCCACCTAGTTTGTAACAAGTTAAGTATAATAAATATGTTTCATATACAAAAACAAATCTATGATTAATAACTAGATGTTTGTATACCAAGTGTAAGAATGAGATCCATTCCGTCATCATCGCTCCATTTCTGGAGAATGTCTTTGATTCTTTCCACTTCATCAGGGACGACGGCTGTCGCAACTACCTTAGCTCCTCCCAGTTTTTCAGACGAGGATTCAACCACTGATACAGCCCTAGGCCCACTACACCAGCATAAGAAAATCAATCAAAAAATGATCATGAAACAAATGATAAGACCAAAACAATCACACAAATTAGAAGTGAATACAAACAAAAAAAAAACTATCTGGAGAGGGTTTGAGCATTCCTTTTGAGTTTTTTAACATGAAGATTGGCATTGAGATAGACTTCAGCTATAGATGTAGCAAAGCATTGTGAAGCTTCCCTGTCTCACTATGATAGGGAGCAATATCACTGTGCAATTTTACTATGGCATCGAATTTGTGACCTCACCAGAATAACGAACTGGAGAGGTGTATCTAGATGCATTTTAAAAAAAAATCGAAGAAAATGAAGTTAAACCGAACTGTTTCGGAGGTTTTAAAGCCTGCATTTAACTCCGGCTGAAGAGATTATCGACTCTGCATTACTAATATTTCCATCCATTATGCCAAATTGAAAGAGAAAATCAACAAGTTGACTCTAGACGTTTTTCACTCCGACTACAATTTTCATGTTCTAGCTATGTCTCATCAAACAGTAAGCAACTAACAGTTCTTCTAAAAAGAAAGTACTTTTTTGCCTTCAACAAGACACTGTCGCAATTATCATTAGGTAAGGCATGTGGGAAAATATGTTAACGAACTTCATTAAAATTAGTATATTCCAGGAGAAAGACAAACTTAGTATTGCCATTTCCGTATCATCTTCCAACAATTATTATGCAGTTTTATATTTGTGAAAGGACGCAAACAAAAAAAAACCAGTGGTATCTCTTCCAACATACCTACATAAGTATATAACTCATCTCATCCAGATTTGCAATGGGAAAATCAAGAAAGTTTAACAGTAATCATACCTTCGATCAGGTCCAGCCCCAGCTGAGACAGTATCACTGACAGTAAGAATAGCCACTTTATACTCAGGCCCAGGTACTTCATCGTACTTTTTATCTTTTCGTTCTGATAACGAGGTCTTCTTGTCTATAGTTAAGCCACTAATATCAGAAACAAGTACAGCTGATACAGACGTTCCAGTAGAAAGTACATTGCCTGTAGCAGGCAACTCCAACAAAGCATTCGCCGACCTCATACTTAATAGCCGACTGCTCATCTGATGCCCAGTGCTCTCAGCAACAAATCTGACATTCAGGTATATCTCATTAGCCTAGTAACGCATACTGGAAATTCCATGAAAATCTAGGAAGATCCAGCTAAATTTTACTCAAAAGCAGACATAATTATGAAAGACTCACCCGGGAGTCCCTGATCCATCGTTGTCTTTCCATTTGATGATGGCTCGATGAAACTCCGGACGGATGCGATCGGACTTTACCGGCTCCTGAAGTCGAGCTCGTACTCTGCGCAGAGATTAGACGGTAATCTACACTTTCACTGACGATCATTTTTAGAATAAATGCATATGGAGAAATAAGTATAATGAACACTTCACTAACCTCAGTGGATGGGGGCTTGTCCATCCTGCAATCTGGCGAATTGTAGGCACAACAAAGATATTGAAACAAACCAAACAGCTTACGGGATTTCCTGGTAATCCAAATGCAAGGACTGTTTTCTCCATCATACTCTCAGTTGGTTTTGCCCTGATCTCAGCAAACGTCAAAGGTTTCCCAGGTTTCATCAATACCTGAAACAAAACTAGAATATGAAATCTTCGGTTCAATCTATATAGCAAACTAAACATTGTCAACTTACTGAGCTTAAGTTGAGAAATTAAAGTAGAATCCAGCAAACTAGGTTTTCAGACAACATAGTAGCCAACTCTTTTGTAAAGCAGAAAAATAAATAAACTCCAGGGAGAAAGTTCAGGAAACTTATACTGCTTATCTACCTTGCTGAAATGTACTTTCCCTTTCTCTCCGAGCAATGGCTTGACAAAATCCCTGTCTCCCATTGAAACACCACCAGAAGTTAAAATAATATCGGCTCCAGAGGATACAGCCTCATCCAAAACTCTCTCAAGTTCTTTTTTGTCATCTCTAACAATTCCAAGGTCAACAACTTTGCATTGCTGCTGCATCACTGCTGCCACCAACATTGCTCGATTTGAGTCCCTAATCTGCAAAGAGCTCACTGTTCAGCCACTAAAGATAACAAGGGTCCAATGTCTTTTTTGCATTTATTACACAAAATATAACTATCATATGCATCAAAATCTTATTCTGCGTAATACCTGACCACGACCTAAAGTCCCAGATGACGGCTCGACAAGTTCATCTCCAGTAGAGAGAATAGCAACTGTTGGCATAGGATATACCTATAGGGAAGTTATATTTT
Source organism: Camelina sativa (assembly GCF_030686135.1). Classification (NCBI taxonomy): domain Eukaryota; kingdom Viridiplantae; phylum Streptophyta; class Magnoliopsida; order Brassicales; family Brassicaceae; genus Camelina; species Camelina sativa. The sequence goes on from NC_141892.1 coordinate 8,735,694, forward strand.
TTCCTTTTTTGAACACATCATTTAGTGAATTTGCTAAGATAAAACTGATATACAGCAAAATACCTTCACCATGGTTACTCCTGCAGTTGCTAGCAAGCCGATTTCTGAGGCACCAATCCTTTCTCCAGTTTTTAGTACAGTAGTATCTTTCTCAATGTCGCAACCCTAGCATATAAATTGTATGGATCTTACAGTAAAACAATAATGACATCAACGTTGTAGATTTGATTACAATTAAAGGGAAATATGTTTTTAGCTATCCTCAGGTCTTCTAGTGATGACCTCATGCATGCATATTCTAAGCTCTAGAAACGTAAATTCCTCTAAGAAACATTGCAAATTCACACCAGTAGCAAAAGACAGGTTGGTGTCCTACAATTCATGTACATATCCAAAACTCGCCAAGCATTTCCATATGTCCCAGTAACTTACTCATCAAAAGACATAAAAATTCAATTCATTCTAAATATTGGTCTCACATGCATCCTAAAATTATATTGGATCAACAAAAGTCAGCACCTTATAAAGAATAGTATGAAACTTCAATTGTTTAGCAAACAGTCCAAGATTAAAGGAAATCAACGATATCGAGTACAAGACTGATTATATAAACGAGAAAGAAGAAATCATACCACTCTACGGATATCAGTGCCTTTCGTAGTTTGAATCAGTATTTTGACTCTTCTAACTTCAGCTGAGACGTCTCCAATTACTTTAGTGTCCTCAACTTGGACAACTGCATCCGCTCCATCAGGTATAGGTCCTGAAGAGAAACATATCATTAGAAAACAGTAAGTTGAAATCAAAGAAACATTTATTTTTCTGACACTTTCCCATGTAGGCACCAAAGAGAGAGTAAAAGCACTTTCAAATACTGAGCTAGGCAGCTGATACAAATCATCAGTAAGAGATTTTTTCAACTAAATGCAATATACTCACCACCAGTTGTAACATAAGCCACAGTTCCAGGAGTAACAGTCACACCCAATCCATCATTCCCAGCTCTTGATTCTGTAATAACCGGGTATTCTCCAGGACCATCTGAAGCAACAACCGCATACCCATCCTAAACAAACATAATATAAACAATAAAATGTCAAGCTACTCGAAGCCTATTAGATTGAATCTACTATAGGTTTTCAATGCTATTCACCTTGACGGAAGCAGGATACGGAGGCAAAGGATCAGGAGCACGAATATCCTCCGCCAACACTTTCCCAAGCGCTTCCGGCAACGATACGCTTACCGGAGACAGACGCTTAGTGACGCCGAGTACTATTCTCAAAGCTTCCTCCGTCGGTATCATCTCCGTCTTTCCGTCGCCGCCGCAACAACCTTCATGACTATCCATTTTTTCCCCCGATGCTTGAGAGAGAGAGAGAGAGAGAGAGAAACGATTAGTCACTCTTGAATACGAACGAAGTTGACGAGCTTGTTTGGCAATTCGGATTAGATTTTACTTTAAATTAAATACTGGGAGATTAGTTTTAAGCCTGTACCCAAACAGTCCCAAATGGGTAAAGTTAAGAAACGTTGTGTGTTTCACTTCCCTCTTTCTGATATTTTTTCTTTTCTTTAAACGGTCTGAAACCAAAGAATCCAGAATTGAAAAATTCAGAACCCTAGGAGAATCTTTTGTTTCTTGGAAAATCAAAAGGGGGGAAAAAAATTTGTCTTGTTCGATCAGAGATTAGCCGCGAATTTTTTAAAAAACGATGTCTGGATCATTGATTCCGGGACCGAATCCGGATCGGGTTTTATCTCCGACGAGTTCGAAATCGGTGACGCAGACGGTGAACGGGTCGCATCAATTCGTGATACAAGGTTACAGCTTAGCGAAAGGGATGGGTGTAGGGAAGCACATAGCGAGTGATAATTTCTCCGTGGGAGGGTACCAGTGGGGGATCTTCTTCTACCCGGATGGTAAGAATCCGGAGGATAACTCGTCGTACGTCTCTGTTTTTATCGCGTTGGCGAGTGAAGGTACGGAAGTTAGGGCGCTTTTTGAGCTTGCTCTTGTTGACCAAAGCGGAAAAGGGAAGCATAAGGTTCATAGCCATTTCGAAAGGTCACTTGATGGTGGGCCTTATACTCTCAAATACAGAGGAAGCATGTGGTACGGTTTTCTTTTTTCACCTGTATTTGGTTTTATGCTCACTGCTCAAAATTCTGGTTTTTATTTTTATTGTTGATTAGTGCGTTTGTAGGATAAGGGTTTTTGTGTTGTTGGCTTTACTTTTGCTTACGAAAATTGATGCATGTTTTATTCATTTTGCTGTGAGGATGAACTAATCTCGATTAGGGTTTTTAGTACTTTGTATTAGGATTACGTGTCTCCCTCATCTGGTTTCACCCTTGTGATGGAATTATATGATAGATCTTTGTTTACTGGCTGTGACATAAAAAAAATAAAGAAGAGAAAGATGTGGAAATGATCACATGAATTAGAAGATGCATCAGGTTAATCTTAGGGTACTTGCAGCTCAGTTTCTCTGTTGAGGACCCTGGGCTTGCTTGGACGTGACATAGCCATAGCTTACTAGATTTACTTAATACTTGTGAACTGCTAAGGAGGATTCTGAATTTGAATGGTGTTACCTTGTTGGTGGTATAAAGCATGAAAATTGAATAATTTAGCTACTCATAGTCAGTGCCATCATAATGAATGAAATATGGTGTTCTTTTGGTGTAAAAAAGGTTGTCATAGTAAGTGTAGTAAGATTCTTCGGACTTATGAGTGAGGTGGATTCTTGCTCCCATAACAAATCTTTTTTGTGAGAAGAATAATGTGTCAAAAATGATTAGATGTGGGTGGTTTAATGGTCATGATGCGAAAAGAATTGAAAGGGAAATCAATAATTTCTAAGGTGTTTTGTTAATTAAGTGTATCCAGACTTAGCTTAAGTCTTAACTGGAAAATTTTCTTAATTTCAGTGGAGAATCTGAGATAAATTTGATGTTCTCTTTACATTTGTCTTTTGGCGTATGTTCTGCTAACTCAAGCTCCCCTGATCCTCGATTATTCTTTGTGGTTTGATTAGGGGATACAAACGTTTCTTCAGACGTTCCCTGCTTGAGACATCTGACTTCCTCAAAGATGATTGCTTGATAATCAATTGTACGGTTGGAGTTGTGGTTTCAGAAATACACTGCCCACAATTACACTCTGTTCAAGTCCCTGACTCAGAACTTGGATCACATTTTGGAGTTCTACTGGATAGCATGGAAGGTTCTGATGTAACTTTTGACATTGCTGGCGAGAAGTTTCCAGCTCATAAACTAGTACTGGCTGCTCGATCTCCATTTTTCAAGTCTACGTTTTTCAATGACTTTGAAGCAAACAATTCAGAGGTTACTATAAATGATTTGGAACCTAGGGTTTTTAAGGTACATCATTGGTGGTTATTCTTTACTTGTTCATGTTTGTTCAGATTGTATTCTATATTTATGCTCTGTTCCTTCCAGGCTTTGCTACATTTCATGTATAAAGATTCTCTTCCAGAAGATGTTGAGCCTGCGACAACCTATACATTTGAGCGCTTAAAGCTGACAGAAATATACGAGACATTGATCGTAAAGCTTTTAGCAGCAGCGGACAAGTACGATCTGAATAGGCTCAGGTTGTTGTGTGAAGCTCACATCTGCAAGGGCGTATCAGTTAAATCTGTCGCCAAGATCTTAGCGTTGGCCGACAGATATAATGCTAAGGAACTAAAAGGCGTGTGCCTAACATTTACTGCGGAGAACTTAGCAGGTATGCCTCTATATTACATTTTTTGAATTGTTTTTAATATCAGAACGTATGCGATTGAAGTGTATGATGGTCTCCCTAAAGCTACCGGATCGTCTGTTGTGTTTAATTTGGTGGATGCCTTGGATATTGCAGCTGTCCTGGAGACAGACGCTTACAAACAGATGAAGGATGAATGCGTGACCCTCCAGTCCGAGCTTCTGAAGGCGGTGGCTGGTCAGGAGGAAGACAGTAACAGCACTGGAGGAGCAAAGTCTCAGAGCGTGTGGGCCCAACTTTCTGACGGTGGTGGCGATACAAGCAGCCGACATGTTAGACAGCGAACCACTTAGATCATCACTATGCATTTTCTCAGGGAGTAGCCATAGAGAGGGTATATAGCTGTTTTTTTTTTCTGTGTTCAAAAAAAATATATATATTAATATATATGATCCTAAGTCCTAACTCTATGATAGGTGGTAAACTCTTTCACTTTTTTCCTTCAGTAACAGCTTTGGATGTATCTTTTCGTGTTAAATGTATTTTAAAATCCCATAACAGTTTGAAATCCCAGAACTTGTAGTTGTTTCTTTGAGACTCGAAACATTTTGATTTTTACTGACCATGAAACATATTACTCGTGTATGTGGCAGTGACGGATAGATACATATTATCCATGGTACAGTACGTAGTTTGTTTTATGGTCTTTTTTGGATTTGTACTGTAACTTCACTCAGGTTCATGTGACAAAGTAACAACCCCATATCAATCTTAGTCAAAACAAAATGCAACTTATTATTAAATTCGCCATTCGATTAGAGTATAAAACAGCGAGCAACAGAAAAAGACATAGAATCAACGAAAATGTCACAAGAGCTTAAGAGAGAGATCTTCATATTTGGTTTGTTCGTAAGCAAAAAAAAAAAAAGGTAAGTCAATGGTGCTTAATTTTTCTTTCAACAGAAGAACATTGAACTAGCAACCTTGGTGTTCAGCTTCGGCATGGGTGGCACAGAGACTGCTCCAGCTGTTGTTATCCCGTCATGGCTCGATGAGGTCTCAGACATGTCCTCAAATTTCATTGCAGAAGCCATCTGTGCAGCCGCCAAATGAGCATAACAAACCGGCGCAACTGCAAAAGTAGTCATACATCGCTCAATACTATTTATCAAGGTTGTGTCATTTGGAATCATGAACGTAGTGATGCTTTTCACTTACCATCTTTCCAGCATGAGCACAGAGATAGAAATCATTGTTGTGTGGGTGACAGACGTTGCTATCAATTATTGTTCCTGCATGCAGGTGAAACAGAGAACACGTTTCAAGTCATTTCAACAACACCAACAAAAACATACAAACAAAATAAAAAAAAATTCTTACCTGGCGGAACATTATCAGGACTTCTGGTATAGAAGAACCTTGTGTGGTGGTTTTTCTGAGCTATGATCACTGTAAACTTGGGTTCCCACTTCTCATCCAGGAACCTGCATGCCTAATTATGTAACAAAAATAACTCCAAAATTGTCCAACATAGGCTAAGTTAATATAAAGAGCTTGAAAGGTTCCAAAACCAGAATTCTTACTTGCATCATCTGATCCAGTTCAATATTCAGAACTTGATTAAACTGAGACTCACTCACACCATCCCTTCATGTATATCAGTGTAGAGTTGAGTTAGAAAAGTTGTATTAAACTACTATAACAATTCAGTTTAATCTGTAGATTATATAATACATGCATACCTGAAAATGATAATGTGATTGGGTTTCATTCTTGAACTTGACTCAAAATCAAGCAAGAGCTCTCTGAAAACACAGCATTGAGTCTTAAAATCATATTCTGTTGTTACATACAAGCAAAGATAAAGAGAGTACAAAATATAATCCATGTTATATATATATATATATATATATATATATTACCTCATGATACCTTCATCATCTTTATCAGATACGGGTTTAAAGAGGTTGTCAATCATTTCAACTTTAGGCTACAGTGTACGCACACAAGCCCTGTATTTTGAGATAAATGACCATTCTCTGGAGCTCACAACCTATTACGTTCCAAAGATATCATCAGTAGCATACAATAAAAGTACAACACATAATAAACTAAACAGTGAAAATGCAAAAGACAAAAAAAAAAGGCAATGTTACCGCAGCAACTGATGGTACATGAGACTGTCCAGGAGAGCCATGAGATACATCCATCCCAATAGTGATGGTAGGAACTCTCATTACCAAAGGCATTGCTCGTGACCGCTCCATATCCAACACTGAATTCAATCCACCAAGCTATACAGAAAACGGCAGAGATTAATTTATTAAGATAATTATATATGGGTCAGAAACTACAAAGATTGATCCAAAGATATTACCTTGGCATTTATCTTGAGAAGAACATTCGTAAGATACTGATCATTTACTTTTTGGGGAGGGACGATACACTGATTCACGATCCCACATTGCACAAGATTTTTCCTTTTCCAAGGACCTAAGGGACAAATTTATTCATATATATGAGGAAAAAAGTAATATATTTTCTTCTACATTCCTCTACATTCTTCAAAAAATAAGGAACAATAGAACAAAAATGTTCCTCTCCAAAATTGATGAGGAACAAATAGAACAAAAAAAGAACAAATATAAAAATTCGTTTTTTATTTTAAAATAAATAAAAAATGTGTTTATTTATAATATTTAATTTTGTAAATATTTATGAGACTCATATTTATATCGTAAATAAAAACTAAAAATATTTTTTAAGTTACTTTTAAAACTTTATTGTAGGTTAAAATTAATTATTTATATTTAATATGACATCTTAAATTTAATTTACAAATTTTTATTTTGAAATCAAATGTAAAATTCATTATATATATATATTAAAAGTAATATTAGTATTATCATTGAAATTTTATTTATTTAATATTTAATATTTAATATATTTTTAAAAACATTTTTATTGTTTGGTTACCATTTACTATTTTGTTCATTCTCTGCAGATTTTCCTTTCATTCATCAAAAATTGTTTATTCCGTTCTGCATTGTTCTTTTTATTCCTTTTCTAATGGTTACCAGTAGGAGCCTATCAGAATCAAAAAAAAAAAAAAAAAAAAAAAAAAAACTGATTTTAAAAGACAGGACCTTGTTATTGAAGTTCCAACTCCCTTGATAAGGAAAGATGTCTGCTCCATTGCCAGCTTTAAGCTGTTTAGGAATTAATTAAGAGGTCAGAGTTAATATAACAATAACATTTAAATCTTCCATGACCAAAAATGAAATAGAAGATTTAAGGCAAAATCACCTTTGGTGTTGGTAACACGTGACCTTCAACTTCAGTGAAGTTAGACCCAATTCTAACACCACATTCTTGCAACATTGGGTCAGCATTATAATTAGTGCTCCTGAAAGCCTGCAACATGGAACTTGATATATATATATATATACAAATGATAACAAAAAGAGTAGTATATAAATGGAAAACCAAAGACCTTACTCTCGTTAGTACGTCCTTTCTTTGTTCTGGCGTTTGCCTTGATTCTTTCACTAGGTTACTCCTCTGAATACTGGTAAGAGCTTTAGTGTAGCGTTGTAGAGATACAAGCTCACAGAGCTGACAAATGTGAAGAAAAAAAAAGCAAAAAACAAGTATTTTATCATATATAAGCCATTGAACATGAAAATGTGAGAAAGCAAGAAACAAACAAACCAAACATTATTACCTCAATGGGAAAGTATGTAGGACGCTTCGGCTTCCCGACATTGATACAAGGTAAGTCACCTGAAGAACACAGTTTGGTTTCACGGATATTAGTGAAGTAATCAAGCACTGTAATTTCAACCTCCTCTCTTTCCCCGTTTGCGTTCTTTTTCTTCCAAGTAAAGCTAAAATCATACAAGAATAATAGATGACTGATAAGCAAATTAACCAAAGCAATGTAAATCAAAACATATGTTGTTTAAAGAATGTCAGTACACTGTACACAACATACGTTTGATCTTTGCAGTGTAGTTCACTTAGTCCGGTTATCTTGTATTCTTGATTTGAGGGGAGGACTTTAACTCTAAGATTCTTGAGAGTATTTTTAGCCTATATATATGAGAGATAAAAAAAATCAGAAAATGAAAATACGTCACCTCAAAGATATATGCTAAAACACCACTAATTTAGAATTAATTCTTCTAGTTACCTTTTTCCAGTTGATAAAGGACTGATCTTTGACACCTTGATTTCCAATAAGAAAATCAACAACAGCACCAGGCTTTACGATCATCGTAGTCGAAACATCTCATGAAAGAAAGATGGAAATGTTACAAAGAAGAATTCTAATTAATATCACACATTAAATTAAGAATATCATATTTTTCAAGAAAAGAAAATTACCAAGGTTGAGGGACAAGCCTCCCTGAGTAGTTCTGAAGCTTGAATGGAATCGTTTGCAACAAACAACACCTTCACCGATATTCGCAAAGTACTTGGCGTCATTGTGGAAGAAAGATTGGCGAACTAGGAGACAACCTCTGCGCAAAACATAAATGTGACATCAAAAAACATCAAGCAAGATCAAAAGAATATCAAGAAAAGTTTTTTTACTTACAGTCTAGCTGCGTTTTGACGCAAAATGACATCCATCACTCTGATCACATCTTGAACATGATTTGTTTCCTTTCCTTGGAGAGCATTTGCAATAGCTTGCATTGAGATTTCTGTAGCAGAGCTGATTGTAACATTGAACTTCTTGGATTGATGAGGAAGTTTTAGTCTTTTGTCTGCATTTCTCCTAGAAGGCGCGTCTTCAAGAACAACGGAGAAGTCTAGTTTAGATCTCGGAAGGGGACCGACAGTGTAAAGATTCTGGTCGCCATCATAAACAAAGTGTTTGAAACCCAAATCAGTTTGATAAGTCTGTTGAAGTTTTTCAAGAATCTTTCTGCCAATAGACTTGGCTATAACTGGACTACCATCTTCATATGTGATAGCAACCTGTATCCAAAGATCAAAGAGACAAAAGGCCCCATTGTAAAGAACGTACGTACTCCAAAACAGCCATGGAGACCGGACAGTAAAAGGAAACAAGAAACGTACGCTGTAATGGAAGAAATTTTGACAAGTTGGTTGAATGAAGTTGACTCTAAAGTGATTAGTAAGCAGATGAATCTTGTCTCCTTTGGAACCGTTGCCACGCCGAGCCATTGGAAGAAGACTACTCTTGCTGCTCTACACAGATTCCCGTTCCACGGGTTGGGGAGGCGGTAAACTCGTATCCATTACTGGAGTAGCAAATTCCACAATGTCAGAATTTATAACAAACTTAAATTAATAACAAAATCTTATTATGAAAAACTTAGAAGATGCTGTGCTCTAGCTATTGTTATTACACATTTATCATGCCAAGAGATACTAAATTAATGTAATTCTACGTCTATTGTTATATTAAGAGATGCGTGAGTAGAAGACTAGGTTTTAAAAACCAGTGAACAGACATTTTTTGCTCAACTTGAAATCAAAGAATATGAAGTCCATATATATAACTTGACAACGATATATCAACAAAGAAAGCTCAATGTTCAAAAAAAAATCATAAGAAAAAAGAGAGTCAACGAAGCATTGAAATTTTAAGGAAAAAAAAACAATTTCTACATTCATATATCTGATACAACAGAAGATAGACATAATTTACATGCACTATTAGTCAAGATGAAGAAAGATCATCAAAGTTAGAGGCTAAGAGAATTGTAACATACAACAGACTCAAGAAAGAAAAAAAAAACAAAAAACATCCTAGGATTAAGAATTCCAAAGATCATTAAAAAAACACACGATGAAAAAAGAAGAAGAAACGAAACCACACAACACAATACATACATTAATTACGAAGATATGACACACCAAATAGGTCTTGTTATGCGTCTTTGAGTCCTTTGGTTCGATTCTCGCTTGGAATGGAGACAGTTGTTGTAATGTAGGGGTTATATATATGATTTGACTTGGCAAAGAAGTTATGTAAGATCGAGGAGACGAAGAGGTGTCATCAAAACAAAACGATTTTAGCCTTTTTAATTAATGCATTTTTTAAGTAGATATTTGGCTATATCTTGTTGTAAATTAACTGCAACAAAATTTAATTGGTGGATTTTTGCCGTTCAAACTAATCACTTAGTGTAGTAGCATCAATCATTAATTAGTACAGTACTAAACTATAAATATGCACAGTATTTATGTAGAAACGTTTTAAGAGTTTAAAGACCTCATGATCATCCTACTATATACGTTGAAGTCTCGTGTACGTTGTTTTGACACTTGACATTCTCTTGAATAAATACATTTTATAAATTTATAAGGATAATAAATAGTATCTAAACCTTCTACATTTTCGATAGGATTGTCCATATGTTTACTATAACATTGAACTAGGATTGTAACAGTGAAACATAATTAAAGCCAAATTCTTGAATTTCAAGGAAACACCAATAGAGAAACTAGATGTACTATTGTTAACCGGAAGTTAATGGTGTTTTATCTTCAATTTCAGAGAGTCAAATTAAATTTGTGAAAAGCTCAAAAATAATACAGTAGAAGAAAAGCCCAAAGAGCTTGATAAATCAGAGGGTTACAGAAACAGAATACAAAACCTTATAACGCTCTAAGAAAGGAACAAGGGTCATGACTGCACTAGACCATGCCATTCAGTGTTGCCCCAAACATCGCCTCCTTGGCGTCTCTCCAAAGAGATCTCTGCACACCAAATCTCAAGACGATCCCCCTCAATGACGTCCCAGAAGAGCATTATGTTCCCACCAGAGTTGATCAGTCTAGCCCCTGGAAGTAAATCTTCCAACTCGAGGCTTATAACAAACGGGTTCTTCGTTTGAGGGGTTATACCATGCTTGATCTTATCTTGCTCCCACTGTTGACGTAAATGCTCACCAAAGTGGACCACTCTCGAACGAAACAGAGTCCTTTTGAGAGAGCCCAAACCCTTGACCTCCTTTGTATCCATCATCCCTTCTGGCTCACGCAAATCAAACTCATCTGGCTCAAACCAATATATACTCCCGTTCACATTGAGACAGTAGACCAAATTATCAATCATACACCAGTCCCTTCGGTTTCCCTTCACTTGACCACGATTCCCACTTCCCCATTGACCTTGCCTCGGGGAGTAGTAATAGGTTCTGACCGTTCCATCCACTACGTAAACCTTTTGATCCCTCACCACACTGTCGTGTATATTTTTATTGCCTTCTTTCCTTGTCGGCATCGACGGCATGGGCGGCAAAGTATCCCAAGTCTGAGTCTTTGGGTCGAACACCTCCCCCCACTTGTTCGGGTCGAATCTACGGCAGCCTCCTAACACGTAAATCTTACCATCTACGACTTGAGCAGCCGCGTAAGCTCGAGCCACTCCCATGCAAGGTACGGGGCGCCACCTGTGAGTCCGACAATCCAAGAGCCAGACACCTGAAGTGCGCTTCTTCCCGTTTCTCATTCCACCGATCACATAGATGCAACAATCCAGAACTACCACTGAAGATGCTTCCGGAGGCCGAGAGGGGAGCGAAGGGATCGGAATCAGATCAGAGGCGTCTAGGGTTTTTCTACGTCGGGGTATATACCAACGTGGATTTGGGTTAGGAGGAGGTGTGAGTAAGCATACGTAGACGTATGTTTCGGTGCGATCCATCAACGATCGGATCTTGTAGAGATCAGGCGACGCCACTAGAGAGTGATAACTCTTGGAGGCGACAGATAAGGCGGCGAGGTCCATTCTCGAGACACGAGCCAGGCAGTTCAGCGCCACATCTTGTGTCAAACACGCTTCCGGAGACGCCTCTTCCTTCCTCTGTTCCTGTGTTGGCTCTTCGGATTTGGACATCGACTCAAAGCTTTGTTATGTTTTGTTTTTTTCCCGTCTCAATGTTTGGAGTATTCCAATTTTGTTCATATATTTTGTTTTCTTTTTTCTTGTTTAATCCATTGTAAGACTTTGAAAATTCAGTTAGAAGTTAGTGAACCTTTGTAGAATATCTTGCACTTTGGAAAATCTTTCATCTAAACCTACTTTTTGCTATTGATATACTTTTGCATTACTTTTCTAGTATACTTCATAATTGTGGATACTATTGCCCATGTTAATGTAATATAGCATACACGACCACATTTTTTAACGTCAAATACGACATCGTTTACCAAATTGAAGAAACTAAATCCTCAAATCGATTCCAATTTCACAAATACCTAACCCTAGAAAGAAACCCCAAATTCTTTTACTATCTAAGTTTAAGTTTAGGGATTTATGAAATTGGAATCGATGTTGGGGATTTAGTTTCTTCAATTTGGTAAACAACATCATTTTTTTGTTAAAAATATGGTTGTTTATGCTAGACGGAAGAAGATAAGGTGTAGTTAACCCCGTTTTGAGATCTTTAATAGAGAATAAACGTTGTGCCTAAAACGGCGAGATCAACAAAATTTTGTTATTTTATGGACAAATCAACGGAAAGTTTGTGATTAAAATGACATTTTAAAAACTGGTGATTAAAACATCCCAAATTTGAAAGTTGAGGATTTTTATGATATTTTCCCCTTTTCTTTTCCCTCTTTCTTTTATCTTTCTGGTCATTTGTGTAATTATGATTAAAAATTTATATATATTTACAATAAATTATGATTACATTTTTCTACTTTTTAAGATGCATTTTGCTATATTTTAGGTGAATAAGTTATATATTATCCATTTTTAGCTAAACATGTGTTCATTGACAAGTGGATGGTAAATTGTGGTATAGTTTATGGATACTTATTTAGCTAGTTATTAAATTATTATAAAAAAATATTTGTTCATTTATATAATATATTATGATTATATCTTTTCTACATTTTAAGATGTATATTGCTATATTTTTTTTTGAATTAGTATATTATACACTATCCATTTTTAGTTGAACATTTGTTCAGTAATAAGTGAATTTATAGTAAGTTGTGTTTAATGTAATTGGTCATCCATTTATTAGTGAACAAATGTTCAACTTTTTAGTTGAAATTTTTTTTGATGAAATAAGTTTTGTCCATTACAAAATGTAGAAATACTTGAATAATACCACTCAATGAATTTTGCTATTGTTTGCATCAAAACATTTTTGTTTTTATTTTGTTGATGAACTTCCAAGCATATCCACCAAAATATGACCACATGGATATATCATAAAGGTGTTCAAGTCCATATATATCCATGTGGTAATCACTAATAAGTGGATGACCGGTTACATTTAATGTAACTGGTCATCCACTTATTAGTGAACAAATGTTCAACTAAAAATGGACAATGTATAATATACTAATTCAAAAAAAAATATAGCAATAGACATCTTAAAATGTAGAAAAAATATAAATATATTATATTGTAAATAAATGAACAGATAATTTTTTTATAATAACTAGATAAAAGTGTTATAAAAAATGGTGAATTAGGTAGGTAGCCAAAATTGAAAATATATTTAAGGATATAACATACTAATTCAAAATATTAAGTGAATGACACAAGGGTAATGAAAATTACTAATTGAGGTGTTGATACTTTGGTGGAAGTGGTGGTGGAGGCTGGCCAGAGGTGGCGGAGGAAGGTGGCTGGAGGTGGTGGCCGGAAGGTGGCCGGTGGTGATGGCCAGAGGTGTGGCCGGAGGTGTGGCCGGTGGTGATGGCCGGAAGGTGGCCGGAGGTGTGGCCGGAGGTGTGGCCGGGAGGTGGCCGGAGGTGTGGTCGGAGGTGTGGTCGGAAGTTGTGGCCGGCGGTTATGGTCGGCGGTGGTAGTCGGCGGTTGTGGTCGGCGGTGGTAGCGAGAGATGGTGACAAGAGGTGGTGGTGGAGGATAATAATAGAGGGTTAATGTTATCATTATTATATAAAATATACACTATATCATCTTTTCATGGTTAGTATAGTTATTAGTTAATTATAATATAGAATGCAATTCCTCTACAAAAAATCAAAGAATAAAAAAATAGGCTCTTAAAAAGGAGAGAGAGAGAAAGGTGAGATGTGTTTAGTTTTGTGAGGGAATAATATGTAATTTTGAAGGAGAAAAGTATAGGAGTAGCACAATGTAGGTGTGAATACAAATTTCTCTTAAGATTATAATGATATATTCAACTATATCGTAGCTAGTAACCAATCAGAAAACAGACGTAAAAAGTAATGGCAATAATGCAATTTTTTCGTAGAAAAATACAACAAGAATTGAGTAGACTTTTGTGCAAGTAAAAAAGATTTGTGTGTGGACATTGATTTCAAAAGAAACTTATCCGCAATGCATTCCACGAAGCCACATACATGAAAGCAAACCATGCAGCCACATCTCCTATATACGTCGTATCTTATCAATGATCACAATCCAAAAATAAATTAATATATATATATATATACAATCTTTTCGTAGAAAATTACAATAAGAATTGAGTGGACTTTTGTGCGAAAAAAAATATTTGTGTGTGGACATTTATTTCAAAAGAAACTTATCCGCAATGCATTCCACGAAGCCACATACATGGAAGCAAATCACGCAGTCACATCTCCTATATACGTCGTCTCTTATCAATGATCACAATCCAAAAATAAATATATATATATATATATATATATACAATCTTTTCGTAGAAAATTACAACAATAATTGAGTGGGCGAGTAAAAAGATTTGTGTGTGGACATTTATTTCAAAAAAAATTTATCCGCAATGTATTCCACGAACCCATATACATATAAGCAAATCACGCAGCCACATCTCCTATATACTTCGTTTATTATCAATGATAACAATCTAAAAATAATTATATATATATATATATATAAATTAAAAAAAAATAACTCAAGACTGAAAAAATATTTAACAAAATAACGTTTAACCAAAAATTGTCTATTTACTACATGATTTTTAGTAAATTCCGGTCCATTATACCCTTTCACCTTCTTCTTCTTTCCTTTTTTTTTCTTTCTTTTTTCTCGCCGGCAAATCTTTTTTTCTCTGGTTCTCCCTTCTCTCTCCTCTCAGCTATTGAAACCCATTTTTTTCTGGGTTAGCCAACCCCCAATTTCTATTTTCGCATAATCCACATCAGTTTCTACCGCTCCCTCTCACTGGATCTCTACAACCGATCTTGTTCCCAATTGTGGGAATCTCTCTATTTCTCCAAAGCCCAAAAATTTCTTTCATTGGTTCTCTTCTCGCTCATGTCCGATCTCAATTTCTACCACAGAAGATCCATTTTCTGTAAGTTTTGATTTCCTTCATGTAATATTTTATGATGCAGCAATACCTTTGTTTTTAACTTGCCGCTTTTTTGATTAGCACTCTATTTTGAAATATTGTTTATGTCAACATGCTTGTCTGTTCAAAAGCACGTTAGATTTTTTACAAATTTTAAGTTGTTCTTCTAGATGACAAGTTGCTTTTATTTGATACATGTCATTTCGCAAATTACCATGATTTTCGAAAATATCTTCCTATTTTATAAAATTACATGATTTTCATGTTATATATCTTGCTATTTTATAGAATTACATGATTTTCCAACAACTATACACAGTCAACAAAAACACTATAGCCACTATCACCATCAACGTTTTTTTATCAACACCACAACCATTGCCCACCACTACGAAAGTGGTATCCACCATATCCATCAGATCTCTAACCTCCTCCATGCTTTTTATATTCACCACCGCCACCTTCGTAACCATCATCGTCAACTTTGTAACCACCATAACAGTTTCTCTAAAGCTTACTATTTTCTTTCTTACTGGTTCATCGGTTCACCGCATCAGACCTGTAACCTCATCCATGTCTTTCATATTCGCCACCGTCATCTTCATAATCACCTCATAGTTTATTTACAGCTTATTATTTTCTCTCTCCGGTTCATTTTGTAAAAACCAGGATATAAAAGGGATATTTTAGTATTTTAACCTATTTCAGAAAACGTTATTTGCCTAAAGTTTCTACAGAAGGTTATTCTCTTGATTCTTTTTAAATCTATAGTCATCTACTAATATTGCTCTAATTTTTTTATAGTAACTAGCTCAAAGTGTTACCAAAAATAAAAGAATAAAAAAAAGAGTCTCTTAAAAAGAAGAGAGAGATGTGTGGATGTAAATTTGAAGGGCAAAATATAGGAGTAGCACAAAATAGATGTGGATGTAAATTTCTCTTAAGATTATAATGATATATTCAACTATATCGTAGCACTACTAACCAATCAGGAAACAGACGTAAAAAAGTAATGTTACAAGTGACAATAATGCAATCTTTTCTTAAAAAATTACAACAAGAATTGAGTGGACTTTTGTGCAAGTAAAAAAGATTTGTGTGGACTTTTATTTTAAAAAAAATTATCCGCAATGCATTCCATGAAATCACATACATGGAAGCAAACCACACAACCACATCTCCTATATACGCCGTGTCTTATCAATAATCACAATCCAAAAATAAATTAATATATATATATACAATCTTTTCGTAGAAAATTACAAAAAGAATTGAGTGGACTTTTGTGCGAGTAAAAAAGATTTGTTTGTGGACATTTATTTCAAAAGAAACTTATCTGCAATGCATTCCACGAAGCGACATACATGGAAGCAAACCACACAGCCACATCTCCTATATACGTCGTGTCTTATCAATGATCACAATTCAAAATTAAATATATATATATATATATATATATATATATAATCTTCTCGTAGAAGATTACAACAAGGATTGAGTGGACTTTTGTGCGAGTAAAAAAGATTTGTGTGTGAATATTTATTTCAAATAAAACTTATCCGCAATGCATTCCACGCAGCCACATACATGGAAGCAAACCACACAGCCACATCTCATATATACGTCGTCTCTTATCAATTATCACAATCCAAAAATAAATTAATATATATATATATACAATACTAATTTCACTCCTTCTTTTCCCTCGCCCCACACTGTAAACTCTTCCGCCACAAACATCAAGTGTAAGGTAATTTGTGGATCTCTCTCAATCTGTCTCTCTTAGATGGTTTTGATGATATTCTCATATATATACAAATCTTATTTTATTTATTAGTAACTGTTTTTTATAATCATTCAATTTAGGAGTGTATATATTCTTCTGTAAGTTTATAGAGTGAGTACTCTTCATTGTTATAGATACACTCTAATATCAGTGCTAGGCAAAATATATAAGGACTCTTCTTTTACTTTTATTGACTTGATTAATAGTTAGGGTGCTTTCGTGATTTTAGGTAGTGCGGTTCTATATTTTCAATCCATTTATCTTGTTTTTTTCTGTTGTGTGGTTAATCGTCCACTTGACATGCTATGCTGTTTATATTTTATCTTAAAGTTATCAAATATTGACTTTTATATAAACTATCCCTTTTTGTATAGGAAACAAAATGAGTTTTTGGTATATCATTATTGCAATCGTATTCTTTGCATCACTCATTGCGAAGAGCACAAAGAACAATCTGCCTCCCGGACCACCTAGACTTCCTATAATTGGTAACTTGTACCAGTTGGGAACGAAACCTCAACGTTCGATGTTCAAATTATCTGAAAAATATGGGTCTCTAATGTCCCTAAAGTTTGGATATGTCTCTGCTGTTGTGGCGTCAACTCCCGACACAGTGAAAGATGTCTTAAAAACGTTTGATGTTGAGTGTTGTTCGAGACCTTACATGACCTATCCTGCAAGAATTACATACAATTTAAAAGATCTTGCATTTTCTTTCTATAGCAAATATTGGAGAGAAGTACGAAAGATGACGGTTGTTGAACTCTACACAGCAAAAAGGGTAAAATCATTTCAACATATAAGACAAGAAGAGGTTGGCTCTTTTGTGCAATTCATGATACAATCAGCTTCATTGGAGAGACCGGTCAACTTGAATCGCAAGTTAGTGAAACTCTCTGGGAGTGTGATTTGTAAAGTTGGATTTGGGATATGTCTAGAAGGAAGCAAACTTGAGAATGCTTATGAGGAAGTCATTCAAGGAGCCATGGAGGTGCTAGGGAGCTTCGCAGCAGCAGATTACTTCCCAGTTGTTGGTAAAATCATTGATAGGATCACAGGGTTACACAACAAATGTGAGAAGGTTTTTAAGGCATTGGATTCATTTTTTGATCAATCTATACAACAACACCTAGAGGATCCTAGTATTAAAGATGATATCATTGATTTGCTCCTTAAGATGGAACGGGGAGAGACTGGACTTGGAGAATTTCAACTTACCCGAGACAACACCAAAGGGATTTTGTTGGTAAGTAATATTAGTTAACCTCTCTTTCAATAAAATTTATTTCTTCACATGTTGCCAAAAAAAAATTAAAATTTTGTGTCTTTAATTATTTCAGAACCTTCTTATTGCTGGAGTAGACACTTCTGGCCACACTGTGACATGGGCGATGACACATTTAATTACAAACCCAAGAGTTCTAAAGAAAGCGCAAGCTGAGGTCAGAGAAGTGATCAAAAACAAAGACACTATCACAGAAGAAGATATAGAACGACTTGAGTATTTGAAAATGGTGATAAAAGAAACATTAAGGATAAACCCACTTGTGCCACTACTAATTCCAAGAGAGGCTTCAAAAGATATAAAGATTGGAGGTTATGACATTCCAAAGAAAACGTGGATCTATGTCAACATATGGGCTGTTCATAGGAATCCCAATGTTTGGAAAGATCCAGAAGCTTTCATTCCGGAGAGGTTTATGGATAGCGAGATTGACTATAAAGGTCTAAACTTTGAGCTCTTGCCATTTGGTAGCGGAAGGAGAATGTGCCCAGGTTTAGGAATGGGTATGGCTTTGGTACATGTGACTCTCATCAATCTTCTCTACCGTTTCGATTGGAAGCTTCCAGAAGGAATGGAGGTAAAAGATGTTGATCTTGAAGAATCATATGGACTTGTTAGTCCTAAAAAAACTCCGCTTCTACTTATCCCCGTACTTACCCAATGGACTTGACTTTAGTTTTTATTTATTTCATATAGTCCAAAATAAATAATGTGAAAATCTTATATCATTATCATATTAAGGAAATGTTTGTTCAATCCGATATCTTGTAGCGTAAAGACAACTTTTTTGGGACTATTACTAGGCCTGGGCATTCGGTACAAACCGAAAGAACCGAACCGAACAAACCGACAAATTCGGTTATCGGTACCGACTGTGAGAGGAGATACGAACCGTTCGGCGAGAATTTTGTGGGATTTCGGTATTCGGTTCGGTTCGGTTCGGCGAGCTGAAACCGATCGGGTTTCCCGGTTTTACTCCAACCCTTCGGATTCCACTCCCATCCACCGCGAATCTGACTCGAACCCTGCAAATCGACCATGGATAACAAATGAAAAGCTATAAAGAAGACGATGAATGTGAATTATAGAGTTGTTGTCGTTTTACTGTGACAAATATAGACTTGGTGTCGTTTTATTAATTGTGTGTTTATGGGCTTAAACTCGATTTTTATTGTTTCACAACCAAGCCCAATAACTTATAAAATAAGCTAAAAATCGAGCCCACTGTATCATATGCCACAACTATATATTAAAAAAACCCTAGTTTATAATCGATTTTCCAGTCTCCCACCACCGTAGTCTTCCTTTTGCCGACACCATCTCTATCACTTCTTCACCCGTTGCTCATGAAGTGTTCCTTGTTGAGAGATTCTGAAGCTTCAGGTTTGTCAAGTCTTTTCATTTTCTTAATTTCCAAAAATCTTTCTCAGCTTCTCTTTAGTGATTTATGTTATGGATTTTCATTTTTATTTATTTTGCTTTTCTTATTTTTTTCAAGTTCAGTTTCAGTTTTATGTTATGGATCGAAGGTGACAGAACTCGTCGGGACAGATATATATATGGTTAACGGAGGATATCAAGCTTCACCGGATGGAGAGATCGAACGTCGTACGCCGTCGCCTCACCACTTTGTCGAAAACCCTAAATGTAGATGGGTTTGGGTTGTAATTTTAGTTGGACTTAGCCCATTAATTTTTTTTTTTGGTCTTATTCGGTTCGAATTAACCGAATTAGGAAACAATCGGTTAATTTCGGAAGATATAATAAATGCTAAAACCGAACCGAATAAACCGAGTACCGAACGAACCGAACCGAAAGATTATTCGGTTCAATTTGGCAGAAATTTTAGATAACCGAAAAATCAAAAAACCGAATAAACCGAACCGAATAAACCGATTGAACCGAATGCCCAGGCCTGACTATTACTACCGAATCAAATGACAGAAACAAAAAAAGTCGGGTATAAAATTTTACTACAACTAGAGCTTAGCAGTAATTCATAGTTGTCGAGTGCTCGTGATAACACAAATATCATCAATCTAACAAGTAACTCTCTTTTTTCATACCGAACTTGTTATATAAAATATAGTTTCCGAAACTTTTTTTGTAATATATATCATGTTTAGAGGCTTACGTATAGACCGATGGAGAGAGAAAAAACCTCTCAGACACGACTCCACATCTCCGCTTCGTTCAAAAAAATTTTGAATCTAGCTTTTAGATCTGAGCTTGGTTTCTTATTTCTCGGATGAATATTCATCACATCCATCATCCTATTTCTCCACATCTCCTTCTTCCTAAAGAAAGGCTTTATCTCTCTTGGAAACTTTTCCTGCAAATTGCAGAGTCCAACTTACAATGCTGTAATTATATATTCAGTTCAACGAAACTTCCTCATGAGTTCCCTCTATGTCAAATTAGGTCTGTGTGGGAAGATTCTCACCTAACTATTCTCACACTTGTGAAGAAAATTTGGCTACTAAAACATTCAAGGATGTCTCTTCTTCTCTCGGTGGTCTCTGCCTTGTCAAACCCACTGGATCTAAGCCTCCACTACGGGTCATCGTCAGATCTGAAATCAATAGCTAAATCCTCCTGTATGGAGAGAAATCACATTCCAATCTTCTCCGTTCTATCTGTTGTAGTTTGGATTTCCAACAATTTTAACCCAAAAATCACAGTCTGCCTCTGGTATTGTGACTCACTTCTGGATAGGTTGATTTTTTCTACACCTGAAGCTTCATACTGGTGTTGGTGATTCGTCCTCTGCTGCGCCGCCGGTGATACGTCTTCTGCCATCTCCATCAAGGGGAAGAGAATCATCTCAACTAATTGCTATGTCTCCTTTGCATCCGCTTACATCTCCGCTGCTCTCCCCAAGTACAGACCCAGATCTCCTAGTTCTGGTGCTTGTGACATCTTCCTTCCAGTTCTGTTACCACGGACCCGGAAAATAATTAGAAGAGTCCCCTCCCAGTCGAGGGTGAGATCGACTCAACCATCCCGGAAAACTACTCCGGTGCTCCCTCTCTTCCCTCCGGTTAACCGTCGCCTTTGCTCCGGTGTTAAAAAACCGAGTCTTTTAACAAATGAAACCCTATTTGGGATGGACCATAGAATAATTCTTAAGTTATTGGACCTAACAAATGATTTATGTAAGATGGACCAGTTCTTGGCTAAGATGATTATAGGACAATTTTTGTCCTCCATGCTATTGGGACAATGTGGTGTTTCTTTGTTAATGGACCTATTGAAAAAGTTTTCATACTTCCTTCTTAGTGAAGTGTATATTTCAGCAAAGGTTACAATTCCGAGTTGCAAGTTTAGTACGGTGGGGTTTTTTTCTCCCTCCGGAACTAACTTATGAGAACCATAGCATGGAATTGCCAAGGGGCGAGAGCTAAAGAGACTTCTCGTCGACTAGGAGAGATGTGTCGAATGTACTCACCAGGTTTCATGTTTTTATCTGAGACTAAAAACGATAAGACGTTTCTGCAATCTTTGCAAGTTGATTTAGGATTCGACAACCTCCAAACAGTTGAGCCTGAAGGTACAAGTGGAGGTTTAGCCCTTTTCTATTCAAAGGACTATCCGGTTAAGTTCTTGTTGTTAGATGATCGATTGATCGACATCGAAACAATCATTAATGGAAACCGAGTTTTTATGACTTTTATCTATGGTGACCCTATTCCCGCAAATCGTGGATATGTGTGGGAACGTCTAATGCGTATCGGAGTTACCAGATCCGAGCCTTGGTTTATTATTGGGGATTTCAACGAAATAACCGGGAATCACGAAAAAAGAGGAGGAAAAAAGAGATCAGAATCTTCCTTTTTACCATTTCGTGTTATGATTGATTCATGTGGATTAATCGATTTTCCTTTCCAAGGTAATCAATTTTCATGGATTGGTCAACGGTCAAATGGTAAGATTCGGTGTCGTTTGGATAGAGCCATGGGAAATGAAAAGTGGCACAATATCTTTTCCCACACTAATGTGGAGTACTTGAAGATGTGGGGTTCAGACCACCGTCCTCTCCTTGCATCAATACTAACACGTCCAAAAAAGTATTTGAGAAGGTTTATGTTTGACAAGAGGTGGATTGGTAAGCCAGGCCTCAAAGAGGCGGTGTTAGACGGATGGGGAGGTGATGAAATATCCGTCGAACGATCCATTATGAAAAAAATCCAGAATTGCAAACGAGCTATCTCCATTTGGAAGAAAAATAATCAAACAAATTCAGAAAAATTGATTAAAGATCTCCAAAAAAAGATTGATGAGACCTATGAAGATGATCAAGCATCGTCGGAAACTCTCCTCAACCTAAAATGGCAGCTCTGTGAGGCCTATAGGGAAGAAGAAGCATACTGGCACAAAAAAAGCAGAGAACTTTGGCTTGGAGAAGGAGATAAAAATACAAAATTCTTCCACGCTTCCACAAAACAAAGAAGGGCAAGGAACAAGATCACTGGTATCCTTAATCAACTTGGAGTTTGGGTTGATACAGAAGAAGGGATAGAAAAAGTAGCGGTGGAGTATTTTGACAATCTATTTTCTTCCTCGAATGCGAGCGACCCTACATTGGCCATAAAGGATGTACCTACAATGGTCACACCTGACATGAATGAGCATCTCACAAAAGAAATCTCAGAAGAGGAGGTCAAACGAGCTTTGTTCTCCCTGAATCCGGGAAAGGCTCCAGGACCGGATGGGATGACTGCTTTGTTCTTCCAAAATTTTTGGGAAACCATAAAAGGCGATCTCACTAAGATGGTGAAGAACTTCTTTAGCTCAGGAATTTTTGATGGCAAGCTAAATGAGACAAATATATGTTTAATCCCGAAAGGAGAACGGCCTCATGAAATGTCAAGATTTCGCCCTATTAGCTTGTGTAATGTGAGCTATAAGGTCATCTCAAAAATTCTGAGCTTACGTCTCAAGAAGTTTTTGCCGGAACTTATATCTGAGACCCAATCTGCCTTTGTGTCAGGAAGATTAATCACAGATAATATCTTCATTGCTCAAGAAAACTTCCATGCCCTCCGTTCTAATCAGGCCAACCGGAAAAAATTTATGGCAATAAAAACGGACATGAGTAAAGCTTATGATAGGGTGGAATGGAATTTCTTAAGAGCTTTGATAGAAAAAATGGGCTTTGATCAAAAATGGGTGGGTTGGATAATGCAATGCATTACTTCCGTCTTCTACTGTATTTTGATCAATGGAGATCCCAAGGGACGAATTCGGCCAACACATGGGATTCGTCAGGGGGATCCAATCTCTCCACACCTATTTATACTTTGTATTGAGGCCTTAATTGCTCAAATTAGGAACGCAGAAAGAGAGGGAAAGATCCATGGTTTACGTATTTCAAACGCAAGCCCACGTGTTTCCCACTTACTTTTTGCAGACGACAGTTTATTCTTCTGTAGAGCCGATCCTCAGCAATGCAAGGAAATTATCGATATAATCTGCTTTTATGGTGAGGCGTCTGGACAAGAAATTAACTTCTCCAAATCTTCTATCATGTTTGGAACCGAGGTCCCGTCCCATATACGTCAAGAGATCAAATCTATTGTTGGGATAGCACAAGAAGGAGGCATGGGTACATACTTGGGTCTCCCTGAGAAGATTCATGGGTCAAAGGCACAAGTCTTTGCATTCGTGAGGGATAGACTCCATAAGAAGGTAAACTTATGGACTTCGAAATTTCTATCCAAGGGAGGCAAGGAAGTCCTGATCAAATCAGTGGCGCAAGCAATTCCGACATATGTAATGTCGTGTTTTCTCTTACCAAAAGCTATATGCTCAAAACTAACTAGCGCGATAGCCAATTTCTGGTGGAGCAATAAAGCAGACAGTAAAGGACTACACTGGATATCATGGAAGCAATTGTGTACTTAACTTTCGGAAGGTGGGCTAGGCTTTAGAACACTAGAAGAATTTAATCTTGCCCTTTTGGCAAAGCAACTATGGAGATTGCTGAGATATCCAGATTCCCTTCTTAGCCGAGTTCTAAAAGGGAGATACTTTCGATATTGTAGTCCATTAGAGATACAAGTATCAAATCGACCTTCGTATGGCTGGAGGAGCATGTTGGCAGCTTTGAATGCCCCCCAGCACGTCAAGTATGGGCTTTATCGACAATCCCTTCCCATCCTATGGTGTTCCCTTCATCTTCCCTATATAGCAACTTCGATTTTCTATATGGGCGTGGCAGAGACTCTGGTGCAACTGATCAAAACTTGAGAATGTTCCCGTGGATGATGTGGTACATTTGGAAGGCAAGAAATAAGAAAGTGTTTGAAAATATCTCTGAATCTCCGCAAGATACACTGGAGAAAGCTATCCAAGAAGAAGAAGTTTGGAGAAGAGCAAATAACAGAGACTTAGCACCAGCGGTAGTAGAAGCATGCATACCTTCGATCCCAATTCCTCAAGAATCCCTTGTATGCTTTATAGATGGATCTTGGCATACAGAGGTGGATAGGAGTGGGCATGGCTGGATTGCGTCTATCGGTGATAGAATCCTGCACATGAGGCTAAAAGGATCGCGCAGAAGCTTATCCCCATTACATGTAGAGTTAGATACCCTTATTTGGGCTATGGAGTGCTTATTAGCGTTGGACTTGGATAAAGCCCTTTTTGCTACGGATTGTTCAGACCTCCTAAGGATGACGTCTAATATCGAGGATTGGCCGACCTTTTCAACAGAATTGAAGGATTTTATTCATTTCAGAGATAGATTTGCTAATTTTAGTATTAGATATATTTCCCGAGAGGATAATATCCGTGCCGATAAACTTGCGAAATGTGCAAGAGCACGAGGTTTCTGTTTTTCCCATGTAAACTCGTCAGTATCTAATTGGCTCTCTTTCAAAGAAAGTCATCTCCGATAACTTAATATATGGGGTTTGATCGTCAAAAAAAAATATATATATATATATAGTTTCCGAAACACATGAAAAAAAAACAAGTAAAGCTAAGAGCCAATTTACTCATTTTCCACCAAATCATAAGACCCAACTCTGTTACTTAGCTTAAAGCCAACATGTGCCAAGGTTATAAAATTTGCTTTACTGAAATTTATCGAAGAAAATCAAATCATATTGCTTAGGCCTTCGCCTTCCCGCTTGCTCTTCGTTTACTATGCCAGGCTCGGTTTCTGTCGCCATTGATGGGGTTCTTATGAGCAGCAATGGAGCATTGGTCAGGCCTTCCACTCTTTGCATTCATCTCCATTTGCACTCTCCTTCGTCTCATCCTGTTCTCAAGCCTCATTCCTTTAAGGGCTCGAGCCCTTCGCTCTATCTCCAACGCTTGTGTGAAGTTCCATATCCGGACTATGCCTTCTTCACCTCCACACACTATACGGTCACAACCCACATCCACAGAGAACAAGTTTGATCCGAACCCATGCAGCATTCTTTGTGGCGGTTCTACAGTACTCGAAGAAACCCTTTTGGGATAGCCATGACGGTTGGTCTTCAGCAGCTTCCTCACGTCGATAAGTGCAAGCTTACCGTCACCAGATGCTGATACAAGCCAGGGAAACTCAAAAGAAAGAGAGTAGACAGGACTAGTGTGAGGCATCCACTGAGATATGAGTACAACGCTTGTTTCACTACCGTATCTTCTGATTTCAAACATTTTAATCCCTCCATCTTCTCCACCAGTAAAAAGGAAATTCCCAGTATGGCTTCTTGCCAGAGAGTAAGTGGTACCCTCATGAGCATCATGGATGATTGCCAGTGGAGTCTCACTGCTAATGTCCCAAATATATACATCAGAGCCTGACGTGCTAGCGAGGCTGGTTTCAAGAGGTGTGAGTCCCCAAACCCAATCACTATGCCTCAGGGTTTTGACACAGTTCATTGAAGATCGATCCCATATACGGACAGACATGTCCCAGGAACCGCTAAAGATGTTTTTCATATCCAGGGCAAGAGATGTAATGGGACCTTCATGTCCCCATAGACGAAACTCGGTCTTCTCTTTCTGAAAACCAGTGAGATCAAACAAATTCCGGAGACCATCCAGTGATTTCCAGCAATGAATGAATCCATCAGTACCGCCAGCTACCAACAGCTTGGTGTCAGCCGAAACAGCCCTAATTGTGCAACCGAGTGGCTTAGACGCTGCAATAGACAAACCTTCTTCCAAGTCCCACATCCGAACAATGGAATCATATCCAGAAGTGAAAACGAGCTTGGCAGAAGCTAAGAGAAAAACACTCCGGACTGCTTCAGTGTGACCATAGAGGGTATCAATACTATAACGCCCTAAAAAGGTCCAACTCCTAAATTCCCTTTCAACAAACAGCTTTTTCCAAGATCTCTCACTCTCATCAGAAAATCCTGAACTTGCAGCCCCTAAAACTAGAGGGAGTCCCCATCTCTCACGATAGAACTCCTTCCAAGCGTGATGCTCAGATGCTAACCTATGAAGACAAGTTGAAACACAGGACACTAAACCTAACTCCTTCGGGTCAAGACAACTAAGAATCTCAGATATCAATGCGTGAGGTAAATCAATAATGGTAGTAGAAAAATCCTTGTCAGCGAGCAACTGTTTGGAGCCACCGGGCACCAAAGTTACCTTCTTTTTCTGACAGCAGAACTTCACACTCGGAATCTCAACAGACCCATCTTCAATTCTCAGATTTAGAGAATCAGACTCGTTTCTTTCTTCGTTCGAAATCTCTCCAATATTCGATGAATCAATCCCAACTTCAAATGCCATGAAATAGCCAACCAGCGTCTGATTGCAGCCCGGAACACCCAAAGCTAAAAAGAGCTTCTCACGAACGACGACCCTAACCGGATCTGCAAAATCTACAACCTCAGACACGAATCCAGCTAAAGCTAAAAGAAAAAAAGAAAAAAAAAACGAGAAAACAATTCATCAATTCAACCAAACCAAATAAAGATTCAATTTTTACGCTTACACATCATACAACGAAGCACAAAAAACAAGAGATTCGTAAAATTTGTTTAGCTAAAACGAAACAAAGAGAAATCCCTAAGAAACAGAGATGAAACCCTAATACAAAACAACAAGAATCGAGAACAAGTTCATACCTTTAGTAAAATCAAAACAAAGCTACTCGTAACAGAGGAGAAACTTCGCCCAGAGATTACGTAGCCCTAATTCCCCTAATCCGATTGACGAAATTGAAGATGGAGAACCAACCACCAAGCAATTGAATGTTTTTTTTTTGTTTCCTGGTCCCGGGACGGTGCTATACTAACCGTCAGATGGAAACAAATCAAACGATCCAGATCGTACGATATAGCCTGTTGGGTTTATTATTTTATTATATTTTTATTTGATCCTATTTTTTCTGCTTTATTTTCTCAAATTTTTCAAAAATTCAATATTTTCTCCTCCTCCTCCTCCTCTCTCACACAAGCGATTTTAAAAATGTCAGAATCTTCATCAACCCATCATGACTCACCACCACCTCCGACGAACAACGCCGATTCAGAAACCAACACCGTAACAAACGATTCAGAATCCAACACAAAATGTCAAACAGCGATCCAATCCTTAGCCACGATCGTCACAACAAACATCCCATCCACAATCTCTGCCCTCCTCGACGACGAACCCGTATCCACCGCGATCTCCTCTCTTCTCCAACGTCCAGACTCAGGCGCCGGAGACAACAACCTCTGCCGTTGGCTCTACGATACGTTCCAATCCTCGGAGCCTTCGCTACAGCTCCTCGTTCTCCGATTCGTTCCTTTGATCGCTGGTCTCTACCTCTCTCGTGTCCCTCTCCGTCAGCCGCAAGCTGGATTTGAAGCCGTGTTGCTCGCTCTCTACGCTCACGAAACAACCTCACGCGCCGGTCAAGCGATCACCGTAAACATCCCTGATCTCTCGCATCCCAGTATTTACCACGAGTCCACCAAAGGTCTGACGAAGAACAACAACAACAACTCGACGTGCCTCAACATCGCTGTGCTCTCCTCCACGTTGGATCCACACGGGACGGTTAGATCCACGCGCCGCGCTAGGATCGTCGGTGTCGCGTTGGAGCTTTACTACAGCAAGATCTCGAAGATGACGCGAGAATCCAAACTCAATTTCTGCGAATCGTGTGAGAAATGGGCGGGGCAAAACGGCGAAACGGAGCAATCTTCGTCGCGGGCTGTGATTCCGACTTTGAGCGATGATTCGTGGAGGGAAGGAGAGAGTGTTGTTGTGGCTATGGGAGGAAGATCTGAGAGAGATAGCGGAAGGATTCCGTTGCCTTGGGAGCTTCTGCAACCGATTCTGAGGATCTTAGGGCATTGTCTCTTCGGGCTCAAAGGGGAAGATAGGGAATTATCGGAGGCGGCGAATAAAGCTTGTCAGAGTTTGTATCTCCGGTCACTGCATGATATCAATTCCAAGGCGATTCTGGCTACCGGAAGTCTTCTCCGGCTCCGGGAGATGGCTCTTGATCCTAAAAACCAAATCGATCACACTGAGATCTCAAACGACGCCGTTATCACCGTTTGATTTCATTTTTTTTAGCCACCGTTTCAAATTGTCAAACCAAAAAAGTTTTTTTTTTTTTTTTTTTTTTAAATGTAAGGAGAGGCCACGTTCTATAATGATTTTTTTTTGCGTTTTACCAGATTGAAGAAGAAGAGGTCAATATGATTATGAGGACCTTATTATTAGTTTGATAAAAACAAAAACTAGAACATCTCAAGGGAAAAGATCCTGCATGTCGATGATGTCTGCAAGAACACCGGCTGCAGTCGTGTCGTTCCCAGCTCCAGCACCTTGAATCACCAAAGGCTGCTCCTTGTAGCAACGGCTATATATCTCTACCTGCAGTTTTTCAATCACTTCAATCATTCCTTTTACTGATAATAGGACAATCTAAAGGCAAAAAAATTGTATAGTCTTATAACAAACTTACTATATTATCACTGCCTCTTAACCGTCCCAATGGTGAATCTTTTGGAACTTCTCGAATGCCAACTTGAACGCTGCAGAGAGGGACCACGAAATTCAAAATCACACTAGACCAACAATTCCAACATTGTACACTAGCACTATGGGGTACTTTTAATTGCATACGTCTACCAAAACAAATTTCTTTAAGGTAACTGTTATTACCTTGAACCCTCAATCACACAGACATAACGAAGCACACACCCGTTTGATGAAGCTCTTTTAACTCTCTCCTCAATATTCTGATCAAGTTTTGCTATTCCATTATGGAGAAAATCATCCACAGACATGAGTTCAGGTCCCATATCTTCGTGATACAAGCTCTCTATCTACAGAGTAACAATAAAAACTATAAAGGTTATGTACAGGAGAAAAAATATGAAAGGAGTCTAGGAGCCATTTTTTTGAGGATCGAGAAGGCAGAAAATTTAGACAAGACTGAGATCAGCATGTCTACAGCCCAATTCAAACCTCATCATCAAAGACAAAAACGAACGAGACTTCTCCAGTCAAAAATTCAACTGGACACTCGACGAGAGTTGGTTCATCAGACATAAAACACAGCACCAAGTAGGGAAGATAAAAGATAAAGAGCTTTGAATGAGGCACCTTTATGCTATCCATAATTATCCTCTTCCCAAGAAGTCGAGCAAGAATCAAACCCTATCACCATAGAAACAAAGAAAGTTGAATACCATCAAAGTTTGTTTTAATTATATTCTCGTCAACAAATAATTTGCTTCAAAATGAAAAGATATGGGAGTTTCAACGCATAATCTTTTTAATCGCAGCGAGTTGGTAAAACAGAACAATTGGAGGAATTGCCTACCAATAGCATCAGGAAATCAGATTCAAGAAAGAAAGAAAAATTGTTCACATGACACCAGAAAAATCTTGACTGCCTTTTTTTGTACATTACTCGAATTAGATGCAGAAAGCAATCTGCCGTGTGGACTGCAGATTACCTCACCTATACTAATGGGGAAGCAATCAAATCTAGCAAGAGACATTACATCTATCTGTTCATACCTTTCTAGCAACATCCATGCCACTGAGGTCGTCACGTGGATCTGTGAAGAAAACATCATATTTAGAATATTCAGACATGATGTTTATTTTGATCTATAGCAGGTAGGTATTCCCAAGGCTAAACCAACTATGATGCACTATAAGATCAAAGTAAGTTAGAGAATATTGTTGAGCTACCAAACAGCTTATGGAGTATAGAAAGGCCGATAAAGAGATATCTACCTCAATATATTGCTGCTAAAAGAAAGCAGTTGACCATCAATCAGACAAACAAAGATATGTGCCATGATGACTAAAATAACTGGACAAACCTGGTTCAGTGTATCCCAGCGTTTTGGCAGCTCGAACAACTTGGCTTAGAGGCTTGCCATCTTCAAGCTCACTCATTACATATCCCAAGGTACCTAGCATTAATCGAACACGGATACAAAGAGACATTAATAAATAATAAATGCATATATCGTGATAAGAACAACGATTAACATCTATAACACTATGATGGTAACATGAATTGAATCTGAAGTGTGATTACCGCTCAAACTACCGACAATTCTATGAACAGGGTCTCCAGAAGATATTATGCGGCTCAAGGATGCAATGACAGGAAGACCAGCACCAACCTATAAATAAACATATGTCAGATGCTAAAGCTTTACAAAATTCACTACCTACCATACCAAATCACAACATTTTTACAACTAGTTTCACTTTCAATTTCAAATGACGATTACATGTAAACTAATAGTGTTACTCTATACACAAGCTGTGTTTCACCTACAGTAGATTCGTGGCGGATGAATCGCGGATGCAAAGCCAATTTATCATAATGTTCCTGCGCAGAAGACAAGGTGAGAGAAAATATGAGTCATTTCGAACTACTTCATAAGCTAGATCAGCACAGAACTACTATGAGTCATTTCGAACTAGATTAGCTGAGAATCTTTTTTCTAGTTTTCTCCTACACTATCTAGGTTATGTCCAGTTGTTAAAAACAGGATAGATGTGAAGAAAGAGCAATCTGGAGAAACTAGATTGGTTTAAATATTAATTTCCAAGAAGAATCTAAATCAACAAAGCAAGTTCTTCTTCTTAAAACAACATAAAGTACTGGTTCAAGACTCTATGATGTCTCTGAATATACATGTTCGTACTAAAGATACACCATAACAAAACCAAAGGGGAAAAGAAACAGCTACAGTGAACAGTTCGCTACCTATACCTGCACATTCATAGCATAAGCAAAACATGCAAAAATGGATTACTAGTAACACGAAGTTACCAGTGTAGAAGTAAGAGGCTTCTTATTTGCCAGGACAACGCAGCAACCCAAGTCAACTGCCTTGATCAATATTTCAACCGTTTCCAAGCTGGCTGAGCAATCCAAAACAGCTAAACCTATAGCAAATACATGAGTTTTTTAATCTATCAGAAGCTTCTTTGGGCCCAAAACTAGCATTTGATCTTTCAAAATAACAGTTTAATTTCAACCTCATGTTTGGTAACACAAACCTGTAGATTTACCCAGAAGTTTTGCAATTTCTTCTGTTTCCCTTTTTGCCTCGGATCCATTGAACACCTGACATCCACCTTTTTCAGAGGATAGAAAACATACATTACTCAGTTAATAATCCATAAAACAAACTCATGAAGAAAAAACACAATGGTAGGATAAAAGAGTTACCTGAAGCTCCCAAGTTAGATAATGGAGAACCAGTTGATTTGATATGGCAAACTTCTGACAAGAGTTCATCATTCAGTTCTTCTTTGAGCACATCTACTGAAGCAACTAAGGATTTACTATCACATACTCCAACCACCCGTAAATGAACTCCCTAGCAAATTAGGGGAAATTATTTCAACATTTGTGAAAAAAAACCTAGATGAAGATGATAAATGCACATGATGAATTGCTCATAGAAGAAAGACGATCCAGGACGCAAAGATTGAAGAAACCACATCCAGTTATAGGATTCATTATCACTCATTTACACATGAGGAAATCGAGGTATGGAGAAACAAGTGTAAGTGAGGAGAAGAGAGTAAAAGGAAAAGAACCATGCCGGCGTGAAGCGATCGGCAAGAGACGATGTGTTGAAGAAGGTGGCGACCAACGCCTCCACAGCCCATCAGAAGCACCGGGATCTTCTTCATCCTTCCTTCGTTTCTTTTTACACGGTCTGAGAGAAAACCACTAAAAGACTAAAACCTTTATTTGTATTTTTAGTCGTCCATTAAAATCGATTTTATTTTTCATTCCGTTTGTTTGAAATAATTTTGGCAATTTAATTTTCTGTTGTGGTAAATTTCATAAGATTAACCAACAAAAAAAAAATGTCAACTTGCTTTCAAATTAGAATTTGTAAACAAAAAAATATATTAATAATGTATTTTACTATTTTAAATAATAACATACATTTTCAAAATGAGGAATTTTTTTTGTTTTATCTTATAGTTACAAAACTATCCTAAGTAAAAAAAAAAAACAGATAAAAAGCTTTCAAATCAAACTTTTTTTTATCATTTGGTGAATATATACTTATTTAGCATATAAATACCTAAAAAGAAGAAAAAATCAAGCAAAGCCAACGTTAAAAGAATTATTACACAAGGTTTCGAATACACAACACTAAAAACATTAGAGATGAACTCCAATAAAATTCTAAATCGAAAAGAAAATAACATTTAAGTTATGTATACTCAATATACATTATTGTTATTGTATTACAAAAACTTTTGACAATGGAAACAACAAACGGAGCATTGGAGAAGAAACATGAGCTGAGATCATAATAAAATGCTAGCATGAACCAAAAACTTCCAAACATACGACACCCATTTCACATTCTGATGGGCAAGTGCAATCTCCTTCACATCCAGTGCAATCGCCGCTATAAAGGTTCATTTGAGCAAAATATTAGTAACTTTGGTTTATATTCTAACAAAAATCAAATTCTATCAATGTTTATAAACTAATACCAACCTGCAGTTTGGACAACATGGGGCAAAAACTTCTGATGTCTTTGTTTCAGTGTCGTCTTCTTCGGAGTTCATAGTTTGAATCGGTGGAGCTGCACGCATATCACCAAAGAAATAAGATAGCTACCTTTAATATATATAAACTTTAAGAAAATGCAAGGTTGTTCACCTTCGATTGTGGAGGAACTCATGATTTGGATCCTTGTATTTTGAGAAGATTGCTAGCTAATTATTGTAATTTATAATGATGTCAATGGGGAAGTCCTGTTCTTTTTGGCTATTGATCGTTTCTTCATCATAAATCTCCAAATACTGAAACTTTCAACTTGTAAAATGTATAATTTGTTTCGTTGTAGAAATTTGCAAGTTTTGAAACTTTCCAAATAAACAAATTCAAATTGTGCCCAAGTGGATCAAATTCAAACAATATAAATGGGAGTGGACATCATCAAACATAAAAAATTAAGGCGTTAAATTACCAATTAGTTTGGTTTGATTTCGAATGAACTTTTATTTTGTTTCGGTTGGACCAATTCCTATTTTAAAATTAGAATTCGTTGGTATCTCTTTTCTTCCTATAAATAATCAACAATATACATTATTGGTTAATGTATAACAAAAACATTTGACAATGGAAACAACAACGGAACATTGGAGAAGAACACATGAGTTGAGGTCATAAATAAAATGCTAGCATGAACTAAAAACTTGCAAACATCCGACAGCACATTCTGATGGGCAAGTGCAACCGCCTTCGCATCCCGAACAAATGCAATCCCTATAAAGGTTGGAGCTAAAAATTAGTAACCTTTTTGTTTTTTTGTAACCTTGGTTCATATTTTATCGAAAATCAAATTATATCAATATATATATATATATATATGCATATACACTAATACGTACCAGACTGGACAACATGAGGCCAACACTTCTGTTGTCTGTGTTTCAATGGCATCATCTTCTTCGGAGTCCATGGTTTGAATCGGTGGAGCTGCACGCATAATTTGCCAAAGAAAATGGATTATTCATAAGGAGACGATTAATTATAAAAACTTAAGAAGGTTGTTTGTTTTTCACCTTCGGTTGTGGAGGAACTCATGATGACTTGATTTGGATCCTTGGATTTAGGAAGATTGCTAAGCTACTTATATTTGTAATCAATCATGATGTTTAATTAGGAGGAAGGTTCTTTTGGTTATCCCCATCCCTTCTTTATCATAAAACTCCAAATTCTGAAACTTGCAACTTGTTTCCGTTGGTCAACTATGCAAGTTTTGAAACTTTCCAAGTAAAATATATTGTGCCCAAGTGGATCAAATGAAGAAACAATAATGGGATTGGTTGGTTGGGCATATCATAATTTTAGAAGAATAAAACCGGTTTACAGTTTCGAATGAGCTTTTATTTTGGTTCCGTTGGACCGATTCCTATTAACCGCACCAAACCGGATCTGACCCCTCAGATGATCCGATTGCCCGATCTTGTTCGGTTATTAGGGTATACCATACACAGTGCACTGATTTGCTTCACGAGTTTCTTCTTCTTCTTCCTTAGAACCTCAGATCTTATTCTTGGCAATTTTCCTCCATGGAATCCGAGAAGATTCAAATGTAAATCCTCCTTCCGATTCATATATTTCGCGTAATCGGAGAGTCCTCAGATCGAGCTGCAATTTTTCGGATCGTGTTTTCTATATTCCGGTACAAGAAGAATGGATACTTTCACGGCGGAGGATCTATCGACGATCGGTGGAATAGCGACAGTCTCGCTCCTTCACTCGTTTATTCCGACTCATTGGTTACCTTTCTCAATCGTTGGACGTGCGCAGAAATGGACGCTTTCTAGAACACTCCTCGTCAGTATGTTCCCAATTTCTAATTTCCTTACGTTTGGATTTCTGCATTTTTTCTGACATTCATGCATGCGCGTTCGATGTTTCTGGAATTTTAAATTGTTCTAAGGCATTGTTTGATTATGGTAGAAATGGATATTTAGGAATATAAAGGCATGAATTGAATGGATTCAACTGCTGCTTCAATGGTCTAAAGACGTGTATATGTTGTGAATGGGGTTCGTCATTGGTGTTGCATTTGGTGTCTTATGTTTATGAATGATGAGTCTCACACTGAAGTGAGAGTAGCGTAGAGTATATTGAAATGATGACTTGGGATTAGGCTTTTAAAAGATTACTGATCTTAGATCAATTCTCTATTTACAATGTATGAGGAGATAACATTGTCACGCAACCATATACTAGTCAGGGTGATCGGTTTTTGCTATGGATCACATTCGTCTACTGTGAAAACGTGTCTGAAAACAGCCACCTTACTCATCCAAAAGCCAATTGTATATGGTTCAGTGATTCCCTTTCTGTTTGGTCAAGTGTTGTTGGCATATTCTTTTCTTATCTTTTCTAGTGTCACTGAATTTTCAGCTGCATTTGGAGCAGTCCTGCATGTCATTTCGACTTCCCTTCTTGGTATAACAGCGATCACAATGGCGAATACCATTGCTGGTGAAGAGACTGTTCACAAACTTGCTTCCCTTTTGCTTGTTTTTCTTGGTGGAAGCTATGTCTTGCTGTTTTTAGCTGGTAAAGGTGGTCACACTCACTCTCATAACCAACCCATGGAGAAAATGGCTGTTGCTGGGCTTGTCCTTGTTCCTGCTTTATCTCCTTGTGCAACAACTCTCCCGGTTTTCCTTGCTGTTGGAAATTCCAAGTCGATGATGGTTCTCGCCATCATAGTTCTGCTCTTCAGGTGAGACTAAGTCTACTGTTTTTTTTCACATGAATTACGCTTCAGTAAACATCTCTCTCTATATAGTCAATCCTAGGACAATTGGGTACGATTTTACAAGGGAAAGGCATATGTCTGATATGATTGGTATTGTTTTCGCAGCACCATATTGGTGATGACATCGCTAGTGGCTCTATCATTCTATGGTGCAAGCCAGCTCAAGTTTCATTGGGTGGAGCGTTACGACAAACTTCTGGTTGGTTCGGTCCTGTGTCTGGTAGGTATCTTAACCCTTCTCTTCCATGACCATGACCATGGTGGTCATGAAGCACATCAACTCCACAGGAAAATCATCACTCTCTAGAGACCATTTCGAGTCTCTGTTTTTGCCTGTCATGTCTGTTTGTTGTGGAGCGGCTTTCAGGGTTTAAGAATCTTTCTGATATGCGTTGTATGTCTATAAGTCTATAACTAGTTGTAACGCTCTCCTTTGCATGTGAAAAAACATATGACAACATTATAAACTCCTTTAAGAGAACAGCTCTTTTGCAGGTCTACTGTAGTTAATACACAACGATGTAGTCGTACCGTTGATTCTTGTAGTAGTACATAGTTTTTTTTTTTTTTTACATATTTTAGATTTTAAGATCTATAAGTGGTCGGCTTTGCCAACAAAAATGGTTGACACCAATCCAGAAGCTAAGCTAATATTAACATCTTTTACATATGATTCGATTCTTCATTCGCTCCAAAGAAAGTATTGTTTAGGCAAACAACTTACCCGTTTGGCTTTTTCTCGACGAAAAAAATTGTTCGATAATGTGTATAATAAGTATTGAAGAAAAACTGGAACACATGTAGAATACCAAAAAGGGATTAATATTAACTAAACTATTCAAGAGGAACCAGCGGCTTGGTTTTAAGGAAGTTGTCAAAAGGAGTAGAGGCAGGAGGATTGAAGAAAGGAGGGGTTTGATACTCAGTGACACACACATTAGAAGACGCTGGTGCACCCAACCCCATCATCTCCCACGAACTCCTCTGCTCCACAAACGGATTCCCACCACCACACGGCAAAGCAGTAGGTTCCTTGGTTTGGCTGTTGCCGAATTTGTTGCTTTTTGCAGACATGAAAGACATCTTCTCTTGCTTCCCCATCAAAAGAGCCTCACAATGTCCTGCCATTTCTGTGTATGTCATGTCTGGTGGATCAGACACTGAGTATCTTCCCATTTGTGCTGTTGTCTGAGACACCTGCACCCGTTTTCATCTTCTGTCAGTCTACATGTTTGCGTTTTGGCATTTGCATTTAGAACCATAAAGAAAAAGAACTCACTGCACTTAGAAGTTCATCGATGCTCAGAAGAAACGCGGTTTTGGCATTAGGTTGTGTGTCAAGACCAAGCTGTTCTTCTAGAGGACTTGGTACTGCATCATTCTCTGGTATAAGCAATTGAGTTTCAGCCTGCAAAAGTAAACAGAAACAGATTGATGTTAGAATAACAAAATAACTTCATATTTCAGAAATCGAGCGCAAAAAGTGGATACATTATCTCTAGTCTTGTTGTTTTTTTCTTCAGAACGGTAAACTTGTTTTGGAGATTCTGTCAACTGCGTTCCAACTGGACAACCATCGATAGGTAAGAAATCTGAAACCAGCTGCTCCTTTATAGACGACGAATCTTGCTGCAGATTAAACCATTATACACAGGTAAGTAGTTAGACACTCCAACGTAGTTACAAAAAAATGATCAAGATTTTGATAGTACATCTGATAGTTTTCCAAGAAACTTCATTATCATGGAAGCGTAGTGTTCTCGAGGTTGATTTTGTGTGGTTTCTTCTATAGCGACAAATGAACGTAAGGCGTCTTCATCATCTTCTTTTGACCCATAATTCTTTTCCGGTTGCTCTGCTTGTCCATAGAAAACAGCATCTAGCTTGCAATCTTCCACCAAATGAATAAAAGGGTCTACCTGATATGCAATATATATACTTTATCAAGCTGTGTATATTATAGAAGAGAGGCAGAGCAAGAACGTTAGTAAAACTCTTGACTACCGTTTTTTCCTGCAG
The DNA here is from genome assembly GCF_030686135.1 of Camelina sativa. NCBI lineage: Eukaryota > Viridiplantae > Streptophyta > Magnoliopsida > Brassicales > Brassicaceae > Camelina > Camelina sativa. The sequence goes on from NC_141892.1 coordinate 8,773,534, forward strand.
TGCGGTTTTTGCGCTATTAACAAGAGGAGGGATGTTGAAGGCTCTTGCTGAGAAAATTATCATTGATGTAGCCAGAGTAAATAGGGATCTACGCCTTGATGGCTGCAATGGTCCTAAAATTGGCAACAAAAATGAATCCGTGAAAAAAAGGTAAAATGTTTACTTATAACAGTGTGTGCATCTACTTAAATCTTAATGTAAGAAAGATGTAGAAAGATGTAGAAACAATCTTATTTGTTTCTAGTTTAGCTCGAAACGGTAAATAAGAGATGGTCTACAAGTTTATCTGCAACTCTGCAAGGGACTATACCTCCAAGAGACAGATTCCGCAAAGAAAAAGCTAGCTGAAAGCTCCAGACCAAGACTTCATTGCTAGAGTGCTACGTATATTTATCAATCGCTTGTAAATTAGTGCAGTGTAACTATTTAGTTTCATAAAAGACTAGAGAACCTATTTAACTACTGTACCTTAGTCCGGCCAAATAAAAGAACTAAGCTAAAAGTATTAGCAATGGCTTCATAATTTTGTGGCATGTTGTGAGGAGATAAAGACTGCACCCAAATCGATGAAAGCAAAAGGCAAATCTGATGGCTGCTTAATCTTAATGGTATCACCTGAAAAAGTTAGTCATTGAGAGACCAAATTATAACAAAATGATATAATTTTCATAAATCTAATGATTCATTATTTAAGGCCAAATGTGAAACATACTGGTTTCTCTGGTGAACTTCCCGAAGAATTCTGATCTAATACTGTTGATGATGGGTTCCTTTTCACACTCTGAGTCCGACTGTAACTTGACTTTAACCGGCTCAATACTGAACTAGTATTGTTCTTTGGCTCCTCATCATCAAAACTTTCACCTCTTGTGAATTTTGATTTTGACCTGCTAAGTGTTGAAACCCTCTCCATCTTTGCAGTATCATCAACAGAACTATCTGACTCCAACTTCAGTTTCCTAAAGAGTGCAGCTGAAGAAGAAAACACAGACACAGTTCTTGACAATGTCCTCTGCATATCAGCAGGCCTTCTAGACTTGGGAACTGAATTTGGACAAACTGAAGACGGGACCAAAACAACAGAAAATATACGGTGAGCCCCCATCCTTGATTCATGGTCAGCACACACCATAGCTTGAAGCAGTTGATGGAAAAGTGCATCTGGAAAAGCCTGAGAAAAAATTAAGATTCCATGTTATTTTCTTATTCCCCTAGCGTTACATAGAAACTTCCAAGTTTTAAAATGCAACTTGCCTTGTTTTCATATGATAAATTTGGTATAGCTGCTATAATTTGTGCCGTACGAAAAACTGCAGCGATTAGAGTTCTTGCCATGACTGTAATATTTGACATGCTTTCCAACATGACAGCCATTATGTCAAGAATAGGACCTGCGTCTCCTACCTACATTGTCAAGAGACCATCAGCGGTATATTCAGAGCTTTCTTGGGGATAAAAATAGAGGTTACCTTTAGGGATAACTGCACGAGGCATTGTTCAACCGCAGCTTCGAATTTCAGGTTATACTGAATCATCTCATTCCCCAAGTTCGAATCATCTAATGAACAATGAATGCTCTTCCTCAGATGCCTAATCATATCACTCAAGGCACCAATGATTGCCACGGATGGCAGAACTTTAGTCTGTTGTGCAAGTGCAGTAGCAACATAAACAATGTCAAGTTGCATTCTAGGCTTCTTTAGAACGTTCTTGTGATCAAGATGCTTGATCAGGATGGACAACAGGAAATGTGTGTTTTGCCCTGTCGTCATCAGTTTACTCACAGTTACTAACAAGCTGACTAGAATGCCACAAATAAAACCAAATGGAGAGACAATACAAACCAGAACGTTCTATCAACAACTGAACGTCCTGCAAAACATATAAGGCAAGACCGTTCTCCGTGGACCAAACTTCATTGAAATCAAAATAGCGGAAGAGTGACTCGAGGACACGCCGCACAGTTGTTGCTTCTTTTGCTAACTTCGCCAGATTATGCAGGCAAACTCTCGACCAAAACTTGGGGTTTTTAGCATCCTCCCTGTAATCTCTTTCAATCAGAAAATATATTCAAAGAAAACAAAACAAGAAGCATGCAGAAATGAAGCTTGAGTAGAAGGATTTACACAGATACAATTGCCTTGCCTCTGTCATCCACGATTCTTGACCAAGAAGCAATCCTTGTTTCAGCTTCTGCAGGAGATAGTTCTTTATCAATAGAAGCAGTCTTGTCTTCTTGATTGACGGCAGAAGTGGAAGACTGACTGAGGCCTCCATAATTTTCTAAGACAACAGAGACTACCTGAAAAATAAGAGAAACACAGAGGATAAAGTATTCAACAAAACTACAACTTATGAGACTGAGTCAAAACTAAATAAAGTCATTGTAGAATTCGTATACAAAACTTACATTGTCAAATTCAACTGATATATGTGAAAACTCTCCCATAAACCAAACCTGGTAAAAAGTGAACGTGAGTGTATCAATACTTTTTCTTGCAACTCTCAATCATAAGACATGTTTAATGCTTAGAGATAACAGTTGAAATGGAAGGAAGAAACTGAGTTATATGACTACCAAGGATGAGAGTGCCTGGAGACCAGCAGCACACATATTTGTTGTCCTTTCTTCTTCTCCCAATTCATGAGCTAAAGGACAGATTTTTGGGATCAACCCATCTAAGTTAAACATATAGGTACCCTCTGTCTGGAACAAAAAAAAAAAAAAAAGTAACGAACATGATCAGACTTTTATAAGAACTGATTTTGTTTAGAATAAGGTAAAGTAAAAGTGATAAGATATGCACCTGACTAGTAACAAAATCATAGAGAGCTTCACAACCTAACATACGCATCTCATCGTACCTAGTTTGATCTAGAAGAATATGAATCAAACCAAGGTAGCTACTAGCAAACAACGACCTGTAAAAACACACAATTCATTAGAGAATGCCAAAATATTATCTTTAAAAAGTATTATAATAAAGAGACAAGAACATACGTACATTTGTTCATTACAGGAAACCAAGAGCTTCTTGTAGATAGACATTACAATCTTTACAGAGTGGAACTGCTCCATCCTCAATTCCTTGTAACACCTTTGTTCAAGAGAGGTTGTAATCTAAAAAAACAATATATGGATAATGGAACCATAGCTTGTTAAAAACTGTAGAGGAGTTAGCTCCTTTTGATTAATATCAAAGAATGTTAAGGATATAACCTTAGGGATACGAAGAGGGTTCTTTGCAGCATATTCACATAATTTACCGATTTTTCTATCATTAGGTTGCTCATCCTGCAATATTATGAATGCAATATAGTATGTATCATCAAATTTTTAGGAGAACTTCACAGAGTCAATAAGGAGAACACTTGATAGTATCAAGGAGCTAATGCCTTGTATGTAACAGGGGAATGTGAAAAAAAGAGAAAGGCAAATCAAGAAGCAAGAAGAACCTGGGATCGAGGGAAGATATCAGCGAGAAGATGTTTATATCTTTTGACGGGATGTCTCGATCTGGCTCGCAAAGCCGGACAAAAGCAACACAAGCTTTCGCAGACAGGGAACATGGTTCTTGAAACGACCCCCATCTATCTCTCTCTCTCTCTCTCTTCCGCGAAGATTCGAACAATGATGATGAAACGGAGATTTTTTACAGGCACATGATGTATGGATCAAACGTAAGAGAGGGAATGGGACTGGGGTAACGAAGGATCAAAACAGAGATCCATCAGAGAAATTGAGGAAGAAGAGAACCGACGAGTTGTGTGAGTTTTGTAAAAAGAGGAGATAATTGCGGATTTTTTTTCAAAACCAAAATTTTTTGAAAGTTATTTTTTTTATTTTTTGGCCTTCCATTTACTATTTTTGTGTGTGTGTGTTTTTTTCTTCTGTTGACATAATGATTTGATGATATATAATTGAAACAAAATAAAGAAAAGAATCTTATTGTACTTCAAAAATTAATTAATTAATGGACGTTTTTGTTAGTGCTAGCTAGACGCCTGAACTTGTCATGACATTACCCAAAGAGGAACGATGTATGATTTTTTTTTTCTTTTTGAATAATGGGGAAGGAACGTAATTAAAGGAAACTATTTTTGGGTAAATAGTAAATACAATCACATCCTCTCATATTTCTCAAACCCCTAATTGTACACTTTTCTTCCTCTCCAAGAAACAGATTTCAATGCCACATTCTTGAAGGACACAACATTAAGAAGAAGCATACTGGAGTGGTGTCTACAAGTCTTGCTTGTATTGAGGTCGTAAACCAATACCTGGATGCTTAGGATTTAGGAATGGCGAAATGTAGCATACATGTATATGTTTCTTTGCAAATTCAAAGCAACAATAGCTTTCCAGTAAGAAAGTCCAAACTATAACACACAAAAACAACACACATCACATCAAGATAATAAAAAAAAGCCTGTAGGTTTATTAAGGCCCATAGTTGTTTAAGGGCCAATAACGAGAGATGCGGATCTACATAAATTTGAGGCTTCTAGAGAAACCCTAGCGGAATACGAATGGAACCGGTTATTAAATTTCAATATCAGGCGAACGTTGTGGAGGAGTTGGTGTCGTCGTCGTCGTCGTTTAGAAAAGGACAATTTTTTATAAAAAAAGGAACTAGGAAGAAGAGTGGAGTTGCTATTATTATTCCGACATGTAAGTGTTGTTATGTGTTTGTCGGATCAGATTCCATCTCCTCCTCCTCCAGAGAGTACCTTTTATATTATTCTCCCCGAACCCGAATATCATTGACTTTTCTTGTATTAATCTTTTAAATAATTTGTTATGTTTGCACTTCTTTTTCTTTCGTTTAGTTAGTGCACACAACTCGTATTCCCATCATCAATGATTAAAATATACTATATAGAACTCGTATCAAATATTCAAAATCAAACAAAAAGTGAAAAAAATATATATCTCATTATTGATAATGATACATCAGAAGAATAAAAATAATGTGTGCGCACACACACACACACACCAAATAAAATAAAATAGGATACTGTTTGGTTCCGCGTAAAACGAACTCAAGTCTCCACTTTTGACTAATCTTAACTTCTTTGACCAACAAGACTTTTATGCAAAGAAAGACTTTTACTTTTTTCTTCCTCTTAAAAATTCAAAGTTTAAACTATTCCACCCAATGTTTTAATTTTTACATACTATTTAAAAAAAAAAAAATTCAACATTTGATTTTTCCTTAAAAGTTAGTATAAAAATATCATTTTTTTATCTCTTGGAATATTGTACTTTCTTTTGTAGTGGAATAAAAGAACCGTTTTAAAAAATAAAAAGTATTTTACCAAAAAAAAAACAAAAAAAAAATATACAGTAATGGGGAATGTTTTTAAAAGTATAATATGAAAATGTTTTTTTTTTGAAGTGTTTGTCTTTGGTCATTTTCAACACACATCAATCTCGCATAATCGATTTCTTCATTTTTCAACAAAGGGGGAACGAACGAACGAACCAACCAAAAACCCTAATTTTGCATCTCTCCTTTCTCCAAAATTTCACCTTTTTTTAAACTCAAAATCCCTTTTTTCAATTTCTCCGTCCTCAACATGGCGTCTCGAAACTGTCGGTGGGAGCTCCTAGTCGCAGCTTCGCTAACCCTAACTTTAGCTTTGATTCACCTGGTGGAAGCTAACTCAGAGGGAGATGCTCTCTACGCTCTTCGCCGTAGCTTATCCGATCCGGACCGTGTTCTCCAGAGCTGGGATCCAACTCTTGTTAATCCCTGTACCTGGTTCCATGTCACCTGTAACCAAGACAACCGCGTCACTCGTGTGTAAGTTCCTCTCTTTACGATTCTATCCAGATTCTTTTGTTACAGTCTCTTATATATTTCTACCCTTATCTCTTTTGATTTTTCGCTCTTTAGATTCTGGGTTAGTTTCTATTTTTAGATTCCATCCATCATATTTAAAGTTTCAGTCGATTTATATATAATCTGAGCTTTAACAATGGAAGCTGTTAAATGTCAGATAGACCAAATTGTTACTTATAAGATTTAATGAACATATATGATTTGAAAGATTTGGTTTTGATTGTTCATAGTAGGCGCCTCTCGACTTGTTTGCTGGATGTTATGAAGTCAAATTTGGGGTTTTGCTTATATGTTATGAACTTATGATGATTAGCTTTCCTTTGTCCTTGGAAACACTTGTTTATCTGATGAAGGGATAACTTTAATTTGGTTTCTTTTAAGGTTCATGTAGACTATTTATGATATATGGTCCTTTTTCGCAGCTTCGAATGCAGAGTACGGTAGTTTGTTCTACTTTTTTTAGTATGAAAAGGGGGGGGGGGGGGGAGATCTAAAGGCTAAAAAGCCTCGCATGTTTTTGCACAGTGTAGACTTTTTCTAAGTCATTGGATTCCGTGGGAAAGTCTTGAAAGAATCCCCAATAGTTGTTCCATTGATTAAGGAGCTAAATTTTGTGTGTACCTCATGATTTTCTCTATGCTTTGTAACTGATCTAGATTACTTTTTGGTCCCTACTTTGTGAGTTCTTACGCTTTTTTACAAGAATTGTGGATTCTTTGTACTTGATTACATCTGATTAATCTCTCAGAACTGTTGTTTGATGGATCAAGAGAATAGCTAATAGAGAGTATCTTAAACTATGCTTGTCTCTTTTGCTTTAATTTTTCTTACTTTCCAACAGTATAAATATATGTTTTTTTTGCTCTCAATCTGATTCTACGTATTTTGGCAGGGATTTGGGTAATTCAAACCTTTCTGGACATCTTGCGGCCGAGCTTGGAAAGCTCGAGCATTTGCAATATCTGTGTGTCATCACTCTGTTGACTTCTGTTTTTCCTAAAATTTAACTTCTCCGTATGCCAGCTTTAATGCAAATAGATAGTGGAAATAGTAAACTGTTTGGTACGAGATTCATTATGTAATTTGACAATGTAGTTTAACTTTTTACTTGTACTATGATTGACACAGAGAGCTCTACAAGAACAACATCCAAGGAACTATACCTTCTGACCTTGGAAACCTGAAGAACCTCATCAGCTTGGATCTGTATAACAACAATCTTACGGGGACAGTTCCTACCTCTTTGGGAAAATTGAAGTCTCTTGTCTTTCTGTAAGTTGCTATCAAACTCTGACATGGACACACCAAACAATATACATGTTTTGACTTCTTTCAAATTGCAAAATGGTTAATCAAATGTTGCGTAAAAGAACAAGATGGTTTATGTGGGTTGTTTTTCCATCATCATGTGGTTAGAACTATCTATGATATCTTCATACCCAGTCTATCTAAGAAACTGTTTAATGTGGCAGACGGCTTAATGACAACCAATTGACCGGCCCAATCCCGAGAGCACTCACAGCAATCCCAAGCCTTAAAGTCGTGTAAGTTCATTTCTGTATTGTATTTTGTTTTTGTCTGTTAAACGCTTTGTGGCTGTTCTCTGAATCATTAGTCTTTCAACCTCTTTTTCATTAAGCCTATTGACTTCATACTCGTACCTTTTTTTTAAAACATATTTTCTTTGTCATCCTTTTCTCAGTGATGTCTCGAGCAATGATTTGTGTGGAACAATCCCAACAAGTGGACCTTTTGCACACATTCCTCTGCAGAAGTAAGTTACTTCTTTAAATTAGCAACAAGTTTCATGATTATGCTTCCCCTGCATTTTGCATTTCCCCCCAAGTTACATAATGCTTTTCTCATGTGGAATGAGTATGAACCAAAGCGACCTTACTCTGTTATGTAGTCTTCTTGTTATGGATATCAATTGAATCTGATGTTTAGTATAAACTGTTTCATGTGAGCATTTGTTCCTAATAATGGAAAACGATTGTGCAGTTTTGAGAACAACCCGCGATTGGAGGGACCTGAATTACTCGGTCTTGCAAGCTACGACACTAACTGCACCTAAAAAACCTGGCAAAACCTGGAAAGAAGAAATGGGGGGTGACCTTGTAAGAACACTTCACCACTTTATCAATTATCACATCTATTATTATGTAATGCAGTATATATATGTAGTAAAAAAAATGAAGCAGTCTCAATTGAGGCAGAGACCACCCAAAGACTCACGTCTGTGTATGTAAAATTTCTAAATGCTGACTTTCGCTTACTGTAACATTTGTATCGGTATGGTATCAAGTTATTTGTCTTGTCTTCATCAAAACTTGTGTTAGATCTGTTATTATAAAGCAAAATGAAAGAAGAAAAGGAAATTGGGTTATATACATAACCTAATGTTTTGTTTAGACTTTAGAGCCATTCAGATCTATATTATACTGGGATTTATCTACATAACCCATATCCGACAGTTACATATGTTATATAGTCCTTTATCAGTCACATGTGAGTTTGAGAAAATTGCAAAAAGAAAAAAATAAAGTGTGATAATTTGATATTTTTGGGGGTTGTTTATGACCACAAGAGGCTTGTACGAAACCAATAGATAGAGAGTGAGTAAAAACTGATGTGAACTCTATTACTCTAAGGCCATGTTTATAGAAACATCACATTGGGTGTTCTTAGGCACTTTAAAAATGAAAATAATTGAATAGTGGACTTAAGATCAGGCTCATTGATCTTATTCTAGAACTGTTCTTGGACCTGATCTTGTGTGACGTGTCTCTCTCGGATTGGTTGAAAATATATGGAATAAATTTGGACATTAATCTATGTATTAATTAAATAAAATGTTTGTCTTGTTTAATTAATTAAGTAATATGTTTGTTTGTTTTTTTTAAAAAATTTCATTTACAATGTTTTTTTTGGTTCATAAAAATATGGCGTTGTATTTTGAATTTTAGTAAAAGTTTTATAAGTTTGCAATTAAAATGTTATTTTATAAATTTTTGTAATTGTAATATGTTTAAGAATATTAATAAATATTATATTATTAAATAGTATTAAACATTCTTAATTTTTTTATTAAACATTAATCTATGTATTTATTAAACATTCTTAAATTTCTATAAGAATATTATATTATTAAATATTAAGATCTTAAACATGTTCTCCTAATAACTAACTTTTTAACAAAAGTTCTTAACTACTGATCTTACATTATTTTCACAATATTTATACTCTAAGAACACCTTAAACTGATTTCCCTATAAACATGCCCTAATGGTTTGCGTTTCAGTGGTGCATTATTTACCTCGACTGCAGTATCTTTTCCCAGTGAACACCTGCCATTGTCTGTTTCTAATTTTCTAATATTTTGTCAATTATACTTTTTATATATAACTTTTTATTTTTGTCAATTAAACATAAAGAGAGTTGTACGCTCGTATTTATACGTAAAGATTCTCCCGGGAGGACTCTTTTCTTACATTTTACATTCAAAAAAAAAAAAATAGCATGTATGATATTCGAAATTATTGGAGTCAGATTCATATCAACATATCATCATTAAATACTCCAGTATCCTCTATACGAAACTGCCAAGATACATGGCCCCAATATGTCCTGTATGATCTTGTCGTCTTTTCTTTTTCGCATGTACATACCTTCAATATTACTCTTTCAGACACTAACATAAATAAGCTACTTCATAGTTCACAGTATTCATTTAGGCATATAAGAGAAATAGTAAAAGATTCCATGGCCGTAACTATGTGGTGGCTACTATTACTAATTACGGTGGTTGTAGTGGCGTTTCACTCGGCGTCCGCCTCAGTAATAGAATCAACATGGGAGGTTGAATATAAGTACTGGTGGCCAGATTGTAAAGAAGGCATCGTTATGGCCATCAACGGCCAGTTTCCGGGGCCAACGATAGACGCCGTCGCCGGAGACACTGCCATCATCCACGTCGTTAACAAACTCTCAACCGAAGGCGTTGTTATCCATTGGCACGGCATACGTCAGGTTTTAAATCACTCTAACTTTTGTTCCTTCATATAAAAATTATATGCGTATGTAAATTAATGTCAGAAGAAAGCATAAACAAAAAGGTGACAAAGCAGCTTGTTCTGTAAAAATAAAATTATATGTTTAATTCTGTTACAAAGAATGATTTGTGATTATGGAGTAGATTAGGACTAACCCTTGATTCCACGTGTTTTTTAGCTACAGATCGTATTATGGAGTAGATTGGGACTAACCCCTGCATTATTATTTTGTAATTTTCGCAGAGCCACAATAGTACTATATATTATACTGTCTATGTGTCTAGCTAAAGTGTTTTTGTTTAACAAGGGGTTAACAAAATCTGATTTGTAAATCATGGAACAGTATGGGACGCCATGGGCAGATGGAGCAGCGGGTGTGACACAGTGTCCTATTAACCCTGGCGAAACTTTCACTTACAAGTTCATTGTCGATAAGGTTTTCTTACCTGTTCTGTTTTGTTTTTTTCTACTTTTTACTTTTTATTAAAAAGTAAATAAATTATCGAGGAATCAATAAAATGATGACCTTTTGGTTGGGATACAGTGCAGGCGGGAACACATTTCTACCATGGACACTATGGGATGCAGCGATCAGCGGGACTATACGGAATGTTGATAGTGAGATCACCCAAAGAGAGGTTACGTTACGATGGAGAGTTTAATCTGCTGCTTAGCGACTGGTGGCACCAAAGCATTCACGCGCAAGAACTCGCTCTTTCTTCTCGTCCTATGCGTTGGATCGGCGAACCACAAAGCTTGTTGATCAATGGAAGAGGACAGTTCAATTGCTCACAAGCGGCCTATTTTAACAAAGGAGGAGAAAAAGATGTGTGCACCTTTAAAGAAAATGACCAGTGTGCACCTCATACTCTACGGGTCGAGCCCAATAGAGTTTACCGTCTTAGAATCGCTAGCACCACTGCTCTTGCTTCCCTTAACTTGGCCGTTGAAGTAAATGTTTCATTCTTGCCTAATTTATTATAACTAACTATCTAGCATGTTTCAATTTTAGTTCAAGCATGTTTTGGTTCAAGACCTAGCATAACCACACTAAAATCGAATCTAATATTAAATTGATCCGGCATAACTTAATTAACTTATGGCTTGGAATTCGTTTGAATCATTTGATCGTTCTTTTAATTAACTTTACTATTTTTTTCCCCTAAAAAATTACTATCTGTTTTGACATTATGGATTCATGTGATGTGACTAGATTGAATTTGACATTATAGATTCATTTTGAAATGTATTTTAATTTGACAAATTTGGCATCAATGATGAGAAAAGTTAGCGTGCATATATTCTATACTTCAGAAAAGAACAATGCATATGCATTACACGTACTTAATGTCACACGTATGGTTTGATTGCGCACGTGACAGGGACATCAGTTAGTAGTAGTCGAAGCCGACGGCAACTACGTCGCACCGTTCACCGTCAACGACATCGACATTTACTCCGGCGAAACCTATTCCGTTCTTCTCAAAACCAACGCACTTCCATCAAAGAAGTACTGGATCTCCGTCGGCGTCCGTGGCCGAGAACCAAAAACACCTCAAGCACTCACCGTGTTAAATTACGTCAACGCCACCGACTCACGCCCGTCTCATCCACCACCGGTGACTCCCACGTGGAACGACACAGAACGTAGCAAAAGCTTCTCCAAAAAAATCTTCGCCGCTAAAGGATACCCAAAACCGCCGGAGAAATCGCACGACCAGCTCATCCTCCTCAACACGCAGAACCGATACGAAGACTACACGAAATGGTCCATCAACAACGTCTCGTTAACCGTACCGACGACGCCGTACCTCGGTTCAATCAGATACGGTTTAACATCTGCGTACGATTTAAAATCTCCGGCTAAGAAGTTCACGGCTGATGGTTACGATATCATGAAACCTCCGGCGAATCCTAACACCACGAAAGGTAGTGGGATCTACAGTTTCCCGCTAGGTATCGTCGTCGACGTGATTCTACAAAACGCTAACGTTTTGAAAGGTGTTGTCAGTGAGATGCACCCGTGGCATATACACGGTCACGATTTTTGGGTTTTGGGTTACGGAGATGGGAAATTTAAACCAGGGGTTGATGAGAAGACGTATAATTCGAAGAACCCTCCGTTACGGAACACGGTGGTTTTGTATCCGTATGGATGGACGGCGTTGAGGTTTGTAACGGATAATCCTGGGGTTTGGTTTTTTCATTGTCATAATGAACCGCATTTGCATATGGGTATGGGTGTGGTTTTCGCTGAGGGAGTAAACCGGATTGGTAAGATGGATATACCGGATGAGGCGCTTGGTTGTGGATTAACCAGGAAATGGCTCATGAACCGGGGACGTCCTTAGATGAACCGGTGCTCTTCTAATATAGTATGGTAACATTGTTATATCTCATGCGTGTGTGTGTGTTTTTCACTTGTGGGGGGTTGTTAATTTTTTTACTATATTGTTCTTAATTATTGTGGTGTTAGTATTGTGACGAGGATATATAAATATAATAATATCTAAGTGATAATGTGTGATATGATATAGTCGTAAATATTGAATTTTTATGGGCATACAAACTTTTCCACCGGTTAAGATAATTATTAGCCGCGCGAAAAGTATATTCGAAATAAAGAACATATCGCAGAGATAAAACAATACATGGTGTCATAAAAATAGTCTGAAGTATGAATTATTGTGGGTTGTGGCGCCATCCAAATTCGAAATTCTTAGGGATAATAATTCCTTTCCAGATCACAAAGGAAAAAAGATACTTCAAAAGCAAAAATATATTACATGTTAAATAGCAAATTTCACGAGGTTCTCGTGGGGATTTCGTCAATTCTTGTTTTTTCATCATTTCACTCATATGCACTTTACTAGAATTGAATTTAAATGTGATATAACATCATCGTTTCTGTAAATTATTACGATACAAATTTTTGTTATTAAATTTTGTTAGAACAGTTGTAAGAAAACAAAAAAAACAAAAAAATCGCCAAAATAAACACAGATTTACGTGGTTCACCATATTGCGTCCACAAACAAATGAAATTGATTTTTACTACTGGACCTGTACGAACTAATTGTGTAATGAGAACAAGTGATCCACTCTACACAAAACTCTAACCACCTCTCAGTTGGATTGGTCCCTACAAGTAAAAACGCCTTTTTAAGAAACATCCTTTAACAAGTCTCTTTGTAGTACTGTTGCTAGCCATAGGCCAGATTCAAAGCATATCAACAAATTTTCATAAAACTTGAAGCTTTCTTTAGAAAACTAACTATTATGTAAACATTGGCCATGCGATGAGGTTGGAGGAGGGGGAAAGACAAATGTTACCGTAGAAAGTTATAGAACGTGAATCGTGATGCCTGGTTGTAAAGTACTTGGTATCATTTTTAATTAGATACGGTCAATTATGCTGACAAAAAAGGTATAATATGATCGCATATTCGATAATTATAATCAAGATAAAAAAAAAGTATACAAAAGAAAGACGTCGTTTTTAATTTTGACATATACCTAAAATATATGTTTTTATGTGATAGTTAACTTTACGTACATGTTCAAAACTAGCAAGAAAGTGAGCTTGATAAAGTTGGCATTGTAAAGATTGTGAACGTGATCTCACCGTCTAAGACAAATTCAACCTTGTCACCCTAAAAACACGTAACATGAGATCACTACTACACCGAATCTTCTTGATATATTTTGATTGTTTACAAGATCACAACAATTATGTCCATTAACCTTGTGACCAATCTAAAACCCCAAAAATATGAAAGAAAAATAATTAAATCCTTTATTTTGACCCAAAAAAAACCCAATCTGTGGTTTTGCCCACTATCTCTAGCTTCCTCCTCTTTTCCTTTCTCCATCTATATATATATATATATATATAATACATGAGGAGCATACATCATCATTCACATTTCACATTCACAAGCCAATGGGTTTGTGGTGGATAGTGGTGGTGGTGGCTATCTTGGCTCACACGGCGTCTGCGGCCGTGAGAGAATATGATTGGGAGGTTGAGTACAAGTACTGGTGGCCGGACTGTAAAGAAGGCGCCGTCATGACCGTCAACGGTCAGTTTCCTGGCCCCACCATACAAGCCGTAGCCGGAGACACCATCGTCGTCCATCTCACCAACAAACTCATCACCGAAGGCCTTGTCATCCATTGGCATGGAATCCGTCAGGTTTTTTTTTTTTTTTTTTTTTTTTAATTACTAGAATCTTTAACCCGAAATCCAATCTAAATATAGATCTATATTATTGTGAATATTTTAAAACATTAGAAGAATGTTTATAAGGATGGATACACTAAGTGTCATCACTAGCTCAGATCATCACTCTCATATGAACATCGTTCAGATCTTATATTCTTTTGTTTTTTTCTCTGTCCTTAAGCTTAAGCATCAATAATTGTGTTCATCTTATAAAGTATTATAGATTGATTTGTCGTTAGGATGATAAAAGAAGAAAGAAAATGGGTGAGTTGCAGGAATAATGGATTTAGAAGCACATGCCATGCATGATCACTTTGTCTCTTCTCGATGCAAGCACTACATTCTACATCCCTTGAAAATATGACAACAGTTACAAATTAAGCAAGCTTAATAACTATAAAACTAATATTATTTTTTTCTATAAAATTTAATATAAATAAATTTGGTCTGACCTATGACACTACTTTATAACTTATCTTCTTTTGCTGCCTAATTCAGTGTAAAGTTTATAGTTCAAGATAAAGTAATTTGGTGAATTAACCAATTGTGGTTTGTGAACATAGTTGGGAAGTCCATGGGCAGATGGAGCAGCAGGAGTTACCCAATGTGCCATTAATCCTGGAGAGACTTTTACTTACAATTTCACTGTTGAGAAGGTAACTTCTTTTTCTTTCTCCTTATTGTAAAAAAAAAATTATATACTCCAAATAACAATTTTGGGAACAATGATACGGTGCAGCCGGGAACACACTTCTACCATGGACACTACGGCATGCAGAGATCAGCTGGGCTCTACGGATCGTTGATTGTGGATGTGGCTAAAGGACAGAAAGAGAGGCTGAGATACGATGGAGAGTTCAATCTCTTACTAAGTGACTGGTGGCATGAACCTATTCCATCCCAAGAACTCGGTCTTTCTTCCAAACCTATGCGCTGGATCGGTGAAGCTCAGGTTCACTTCTTTACTACTTTCATTTACTAAGACAATTTTTTTTTTTACCGAACTTTTCAAGATTTGAAAGTAGTTTTCTAAAAGTAGGTCCATTTTTCAATAGTGGAGATCGATTGAGATAAAAAAGCAAATAATACAGCTGGCATATTTGTTTCAATATTTCTTTTTTCTAAAGCAATTTTTTCGAATGTCAAAAATCATATTTCCTTTTTTAAAAGCCAATTGTTTCAACATTGGCTGGCAACTAAATTTTTTTCTACTAACGAAAATTATTACCTTTTGTGGTAAATGTTGAAATTATACATTTTTCTTGGATTTTTCTAATATTTGTTTTTTTTTCTTGGTGAAAATTTGAAGAGCATATTGATAAATGGGAGGGGACAATTCAATTGTTCATTGGCGGCACAGTTTAGCAACAGCACATCATTACCAATGTGCACGTTTA
The DNA here is from genome assembly GCF_030686135.1 of Camelina sativa. Lineage (NCBI taxonomy): Eukaryota > Viridiplantae > Streptophyta > Magnoliopsida > Brassicales > Brassicaceae > Camelina > Camelina sativa. The sequence continues at coordinate 8,789,054 of NC_141892.1, forward strand.
AAGAAGGTGACCAGTGCGCACCACAGAAACTCCACGTGGAACCTAACAAGATTTACCGAATCAGACTCTCCAGCACCACCGCTCTTGCCTCCCTCAACTTGGCTGTTCAGGTTTTATTTATTTTCATTTTATTTCTCTATTTATTTTCATTATTTATTACAAAAAAAAATATCAAATGAAAACGAATATCACCTAACTTTATAAACTTTATTAGCTATAAAACTAAAACATAACATATGATCTATTTCTATATGTTGACAAAATAATTTAATGGTTTTACATTTATAAGTCATGAGTCTTTTGGCAATTCCCGCACCCGACGACGCTATTTTCCTGGCTGGAAGTCAATAAAGATTGCCAATAAGTCTATAACTCACCAACAAAACTAGTAACAAAAGTGGGGGAGTTTTAGAAAATTAAAAGACTTATGATGGGCCATCCTAAGCTCTTTTGATAGTAAGACTATATAGACTACTACACTAGATTAATAGAATATGAGCTGGTGGTACTTAAAAGTGGAAAGTTGGTGATCTAGGACCACACTGAAAATTAGGCTATACTACTAAGTATGGTGTAAAAATTTGACACCACAAAATATAATTACATATGTATTGAGAATTTGAGATGTGTGCATGTTAAACCTTCCGTGGGGCGTGGGGGAGAGTGATGCTTCTTTAGAGTAGTCTCAATCAAATCAGTATGGTTAGATTGTCTTTATGTTAAAACACTGATCTTACTTCACACTACCTTTGACACCCAATCTCACGTCCACTTCACTATTTGCTACCCGGGAAAAGAGAAAAACTGTTATTCGGCTATTTTGTGTATAGATTATTTTATTGAAGTGAAACTTCAGTTTTTTTTTAGTTTTAGTAGTTCCTTAATACCAATTTGTGGAGCCTTAATTACAGTCATAAAATAATAATGAAAGATAGACAAATTAATTGTCATTTCTTCTACTAAAAATTTGTTTTGTCATCATTTTTTAAAATTTAATATTAAAAATTAAAATAAGTAAATTACTAGTTTATGTTAAGTGTCAACAATCTACAAGCATTCGGTTTCAAAACATGCAATGTGTGTTGTCGACAAAATCAAAAAAAAAAAAAAAAAAAAAGAACTAACAAAAAGAAGAATAATTTTATTCCTTTTGCTTTTGAAGTTTTGTTAAATGGGCCTATTACAAGGCCTAATTCTAAGTATCAGTCCAATAAGGTAAAACGTTCTGATCAAACGTGTGCTGTGATATTTACACGTGCAGGGACACAAGCTCGTGGTGGTAGAAGCTGACGGCAACTACGTTACGCCGTTCACCACCGAGGACATCGACATATATTCAGGCGAGAGCTACTCCGTACTTCTCACCACCGATCAAGACCCTTCGCAGAACTATTACATCTCCGTCGGCGTACGCGGCCGCAAACCAAACACAACTCAGGCGCTCACTATATTAAATTACGTAACAGCCCCTGCTTCGAAACTCCCTTCTTCTCCTCCGCCGGTGACTCCACGGTGGGACGATTTCGAACGGAGCAAAAATTTCTCGAAGAAGATCCTCTCGGCGATGGGATCACCACCGCCGCCGAAGAAATATCGAAAACGTTTGATCCTCCTCAACACACAGAACCTAATCGACGGGTACACGAAATGGGCGATCAACAACGTATCTCTAATGACTCCGGCGACTCCGTATCTCGGTTCGGTTAAATACAATTTAAAACTCGGATTTAACCGGAAATCGCCGCCTAAAAGTTACCGGTTCGATTACGATATTATGAACCCGCCGCCGTTTCCTAACACCACTACTGGTAACGGGATATACGTTTTCCCGTTTAACGTAACGGTGGACGTGATTTTGCAAAACTCAAACGTTTTGAAAGGTGTGGTCAGTGAGATACATCCGTGGCATCTTCACGGCCACGATTTCTGGGTTTTGGGTTACGGGGATGGGAAATTTAAACCGGGGGTCGATGAGAAGACTTATAATTTGAAGAACCCGCCGTTACGGAATACGGCGATTTTGTATCCGTATGGATGGACGGCGTTAAGGTTTGTGACGGATAATCCTGGGGTTTGGTTTTTTCATTGTCATATTGAACCGCATTTGCATATGGGTATGGGTGTGGTTTTCGCCGAGGGATTAAACCGGATTGGTAAGATACCTGATGAGGCTTTGGGTTGTGGTTTAACCAAGAAATTCCTCATGAACCGGCATAGGCGTTAGCAAAGTTGTTTTTTTGGCAGTGTTTTGAGTGTGTGTGCTTTTTGGTTGTGTGTTATGTATTTGTAAACCGAAGATTGGTTCATGTTAATGGTATAGTTGGTTAGTAGGTTGTAGTGAATTCTGATTTGGATTGGTTTAAGAAGGTTTACGTTATGTATGGTAAAGAAACCGGACACCTTTTTTTATGAGTATTCAGTGTGGAATGGAGTATCGGACAAATCGAAACAAAATCAAATTTAGTTACACTAACCATAAAAACTCAATGTTAACCCTTTGAGAACCAAAAATCAAGTTTTAGATATATCTTATCTATGTTGCATGGAAACGGAAACAGAAACGCGGAAACGAAATGTTTCGGAAACGGGAAACGGGTTTTTTTGAAAAATAGGTAATGGAAACGTATATATATATATATAATATAGATATAATAAATCCCTAAACATAAAAATCATAATAAAAAAAATTCTGAAACAACACAAATTCAAAACATAAATATTAAATAGTTTAATTAAAAACTGTAACATATTATTGCAGAATTGATCATAGACTGTTTGTGTTGAAATTATATTATTTATTGCAGAGTTGATCACAGACAGGTAACATATTATTTAAGAGTTGAAATTATATTATTTATTTATTAAATTTCAAAATTATAAAAAAGAGTTTCCTTCGCGTTTCCAACGTGTTTCCAAAACAGAAATGGAGTTTCCATCGTGTTTCCAAACTGGGATTTTTAGGAAACGTGTTTCTGTGCCTTGTTTCCGAGTTTCCATGAGTTTCCGTTTCCGAAACGTTTCGGAAACGGGAAACGCACCTCAAAAGAGTTTCCATGCAACATAGTATCTTATTACATAAACCTAGATGACAAAATTACTAATTAACAAGATCGTGACACGTGTTAAATATATTGATTAGATATTGATACGTGTCTAATTTTATTCACAAAATTTTGTATGTTTATATATTAAAAAATGTCAAAGTTATTCATTAACACGTGTCAAATATATTGATTAGATCATGACACGTGTCTAATTTTATTTACAGAATTTTACATGTTTATATTATATAAAAAAATTATTTTATATATTACAACGAAAACGAACATAAAAAATATTAAAATTATAGAAAATATTCACGTGAGCCGATAGAGGCTTACATAGTTTACAATGCCAGGCAAGGCTTGGGCCTTGTAATAAGACAATCTGTGGCAGTCGTTGAGTCGTTACTTTGAGGTTCGACGTTTCCGTTAAACTACAAACATGAGTACAACTGGTTGTTGCAATGTGGTGAACCGTGAACACATAACTGATATGCATACTTCGACATTTCACACAATCCACAAAATAAAATTACCATATCTCACGATCGATAATCACCATTTCTGTCAAACAATTTATTACTATATATATATATATATGGTGCTCGAGTCCTTGAGTTATGTCTCATAATTTCGATACGTCTTGCAAATGTGAAGTTCAAAGTTATAGTTAATTTTACAACCCATGTAATCATGTAATCAAACAAATTAATCGGATCCACCAACAAGAAAAACATCTGACATCAATAGGAGATGTATTCATGTATATAAGGCGCCGGCAATAAAGAGTCAATAACCAAGTAATATAAAAAAAACTTACACAAGCTTCACCAATTATTGGTTTTAGTAGAATGCAACCATAATAGTATTTCATGGTTGTCGATAAATATATGATGAAAGATTTTTAAGTATATAACAAATTAACAATGGGGGAAAGAACATATCAGACCGATGGTTATAAACTTCGTACGGTTTCATAACTAGAGTTTGATGTTTCCGAAAGTAAAAGAAAATGTTGTGTAAATTTCATGAATTTTTATCATGATTAATTTTGGTGACCATTCAGGACACAAGGGGACTAAATTAAGCATATATAAAGGCCAATCTAAGCAAGGAGGTTATAAAACAATTTACGAGTGGTCGTTAATTGGTTAAGGTGTACGATAGATAGTTGCATATTTTTCACATTAATATATTACTAGTAATATAACATTGCTTATAAATAGTATAAGTATATAACCCATACATAACAGGAAAACGACGAGAGTTCCAATAATTGTGGAGTAGCCGACAAAAAGATCCCGGGAGACACGTTTCAGACAGTTTATAGAATCATTGCTGGCTACAAAACGTGCCTGCGTGGCACTTGTGTACTTTCCTATTGGTCATATAGGGTTATGTTCATTGCACCTCTTCTACATTTTCGCAATCAAAACATTATATTATCATGTTAAGAGAAAGAAAAAAATAGTAATAATAAGAATACATCATGCTTGTATTGTTTCTCTTTGATTTGAAATAGGTTTACTCCGTATAATATATAGTTGTACTATATACCGTATCTCATTCGAACTTAAAATCAAATAAGATATTTAGATATAACTAGTTGACATCTCTGAAGGATAATCATAGAATAAATGACATTATGACCTGTTTCATTACCAAACTATATCGCCCATCTTATTCTTAGCACTTTGACCGTTATACAAACAGTTAGATGATAATATATCATCAATAATTAAGGGTCAACCTTTCATTGATTTATATAATTATATTAACTCATTTATATAACACCTTGCAATGAGAAACCGACAATTTATAGATGTCACTTGTTACTTGTTAGTATGGACTATGGAGCCAAGATTATGAAAACTCAGATAAGAGTTTTAGTTAAAGTCTTGCAATATGAAATTGCGTTGTAAAATTTTGTTTTAATGAAGATCCTCGTATGTGAATTAGAAAATTTTAAGCAAGAGAATAATAATTGACAGTTTATCAGAGATCGGCAATTTGATTGTAAATACACTCTGCGGTAATCCAAAAATGGTAATCCAAGAGTTTATAGTATCGAGTGGCAGATGGTAGAGTTATACAAGTATTTAAAGGTTGGTTCGGGATTAAGAGCATGCATTTGTTTCGGTTAAGAATTCTCTAAAGTTCCATTTCTAAATTTTAAGAAACCTAGACAATATAATGCAAGTAGCAAAGAAATTAAAAGTTTAAAAATACTAACCCAAGCAAAACTAACAAAGTCCAACAATTTTTAAAAAATACTAACCCAAGCAAAACTAGCTTCATGGGACATTTTCTAAACTGAAAAACGAATATTTCATTAATAGTTCTGAATTTTCATGTTAGAAATATCACTGTCAAAATGTTGATGAGTTTACATAATCAAGAAACATAATTGTCCATTGAAAATGTGATTTTTTCTGTTTGTTTATTGTCGTTGACATAATGTGATTTTGGTTGTTATATTCGTTTATCATAGTTAGTTTCCCACTTTCTAAAGAAAAAAAATTACCTGAATTATATCACAATTCACAATTTATTTAGCTTTATAATTTGGCTTTTTAAAAGGATGATTTAGTTAATAGATGATACAAATTTCTTTCTTTTTCTCACTTTTTTCTTGGGTTTTTTTTTTCATTTATTTACCATTTAAAACAAGACTTCTTTTTCTAGAAACATTGAATATATTGAAAAAAACTAGAATTATGGAATGCTTAAAGGTAAAATGGAAAATATACATATAGACAATGATGCTAGTCAAAAAAAAAAGTTGGTCAATATTACAAGATTTTCACATATTTTAACACGAAATAATTATCCATATATAAACTTTTCATTTATAATAGTCTGAGATTCTCCGATATAAAAGACAATTATATCTAGTAGATATTAATGCATACAAAATGGTAAATTAAATATGTATTTTTAATCGTAACAATTAACATGAAAACATGTTGGTTAAATTAAAATAATAGAAAATTTTAAGACTGATATTATAAAGTCATCAAGCATATATTATTCTTCATTTTAATGCAATAAGAATTCAGTAAGAATAATAGATGACATATATTCTATCAATTGAGATTTTTTTCTCACATAGAGTTAAAAAAAGACTATCATAAACAGAGGTAGTGTAGTCTGGTGTTTTGATCTAATGCGTTTTAGACATGAATCAACAGGTTAAGATTGACTATTTTGATTGTCATCATTGTGTTATCATTTAAATTCAAACCCATATATTTTATATTGACATATTGTTAATAAAAATAAAATATATCTTAATTTTTCTACATAAATATTTTTTTAAAAGTAAAGGTTATATGCTTTACATGTTTAATATAGAATCAATATATATAGAAATTTGATTTTTTATAATTTGTTTCCGAATTAAAACCACACCAGAAATCTGAAATATCAAAAGAAATTTCTTCAATAATTAATAAATTAATAATTAATAAATACATATAATTAATTACTGTGTGGTGGCAATTTTTTTCTTCTTTTGCCTTACTCTGGCAGCCTATTTATTTATTACTATGATATTTGATACTCTTACAAATTTAAATGGCATTGGAAAAAAATGTGTCATTTCAAATAATATCTCGAATAGACAATCCAATATTAATTAATTTTTATGTTTAATGAAAATTTATAGTTTTTATAGTTTTTACCATTGTTTAAATTGTGTTTGAGTAAATAATAGTATAATTGAATTTAGAAAAGAAAAAAAATTCATGTGTGTAAACCAATTTAATTGAAAAAAAAATTAATAAAAGAGAGTAAAATTCCCCAAAATTTATGTCTTTTAGTATGTATGGATTTTGCATGAGTAATTAGAACTATAAGAATCTCAACTTATGTCCACTGTAAAAACTATTTTATGATTTTATACAGAAAATAGTAAAATATAATACCGAAATTGTATGGTAGCACTTATTGTTTTACTAAAAGGTTTTAATTTTCTTTTCAATGATCTAATTTTTTTTACCGATATACTTAAGTACAGATTGACTATAAAATGTTATTAATACATTGCCAACAAATTTAAATTTAAAAAATACGCACCATATTAATTTATCTATTATTTAAATATATATATATATATATATATATATATATCGTAACAAAAATTTTCCACACTATATATTTTGAAGCTTAAAAATCATATCCATAATTGCTACTTGAATTTAAATATTTAAAATATGCGCTAAATTTCTTTATAGAAACCATCATTCAAACATGTTGAAAATATATTTTACGCGCTTAAAAAATATATGTATATTAGGTATGTTATTCTTATATTGGACACAATCATAAGTTTAGGCAAAAATCATCGAATTATCAGACAAATACAAGATTTGAAAAATAACTATCAAATGAAGTAGCACGAAACCTTTATTTTAGCGCTTTAAAAATAATATACGAATTTGGTATTTGATTCTCGAAGTAGACAAAATTATATATTCAAATTTACCTAATAAGTTTTAGGTGGAAATTAAAATGAACAAGTTAAAAAAAAAACTGAAGAACAAAATAAAAATTTTATTAAAAAAAAAAAATCTGGACTAGAAATGGAATGAAACTCAGAGAAGATAAATATAAAAAGTTTACTATATCCTTACCAGAAGTAATATGCCGTTTGGAATTGAGTATTTTAGAGAGGCCTATACCAACACCACCTTTTCACAGTCTCTTCTTCTTATTTAATGCTCATAATACATATAGATACACAAACATACATATATAAGTCTCTCTCTCTGTCTCTTCTCTTTCTCAGGGTCCCAATAGCTTTTTCTTTGGTTTGAATTTGGTGGCCGAAGAAGCAACACACACACAAATAAGGTCTCCAAAGAGTTTTTTTCCTGGGTAAATTCTCTTCTTCCTTCGTTTCTGTTTTCTTATTACCCTTTTACGTATCATGATTGTTTTTTTTTTTTTTTTTTTTTTTTTTTTGACTTGTTGGGTTTGGTCTCTGTGATATCTTTTGTCCGATGGTTTCCTTTTTCACAATTTGCTAGATTTCCATATTAAAAGAACTGAATTGGGGTTTTTTTTTCCTGTCCGGAGAAAATGCATTAAACACATCAAAAATCAATGTTTTATAATCAAAGGATAGATTTGATGCTTTAGTTGTATAAATCATTACATGATTAGATCGTCATTAATCTCGTCTGTGTGCATCTGTGTATAGTTTATAATCTCTTGGTAGTATGTTGTGGTGTAAACCGTAACTTATTGGGTGAAATTGAGTTTCTTTAAACCTTTGTATTCATATGAATCTTAATTCACAAGTTAGATCTCTCGATATTTTTTTAATGAAAGTCTCTGTGTTTTTTTTTTTTTTTTTGTGGTTGCTTAAGAGTTTTTTTTTAATAATAATTTAGATTTTATTTGATATGGTGTAATTACTAGATGATGGTTCATTATAAAAAACGAACAAATAGTTTATGCTTATTTTGCAGATCCTGTGGATATGTATAACAACAACAACAATAGAGGGCTTTTCAGGGGTTTAGTTTGTAGCCCGGTGACTCCATTTACCGAGGGAGATGTGTGTTCTGATAGGCATAATGCTGTGTGCGACGACGATGCGTGTAGTGATGAAGAAATGGAAATAGAGGAGCTTGAGAAGAAGATCTGGAGAGACAAACAGCGTTTAAAGCAGCTCAGGGAGGTGGCCAAGAGCGGGGGGTTAGGGAAAAAGTTGTTGATGAACCAGCAGCATCATGGTGATGATCTTCTACAGCAGTCGAGTAAGAGAGCCATGTACAAGGCTCAAGATGGGATCTTGAAGTACATGTCTAAGACAGTGGAGCGTTACAAAGCTCAAGGTTTCGTTTACGGGATTGTGTTAGAGAACGGGAAAACTGTGACGGGGTCTTCTGATAATCTCCGTGAATGGTGGAAAGACAAAGTGAGGTTTGATAGGAACGGATTGGCTGCTATCATGAAGCATCAAAGGGACATCAATCTTTCTGATGTAAGTGATTTAGGGACCGACGTTGGGGATTGTACAGCGCATAAGTTGCTTGAGCTTCAAGATACAACTCTTGGTGCTCTCTTGTCAGCGTTGATGCCTAACTGCAAGCCTCCTCAGAGACGTTTTCCTCTGGATAAAGGCGTGACACCGCCTTGGTGGCCAACAGGTAAAGAAGATTGGTGGAATCAACTGTCCTTACCTCAGGATTGTCGAGGACTTCCTCCTCCTTACAAGAAGCCTCACGATCTCAAGAAGCTGTGGAAGGTTGGTGTTTTGATTGCTGTGATCAGACATATGGCTTCTGACATTAGCAACATACCGAATCTCGTGAGACGGTCTAGAAGTTTGCAGGAGAAGATGACTTCAAGGGAAGGCGCTTTGTGGCTCGCTGCTCTTAACCAAGAAAAGGCTAATGTTGATCAAATGCAAAACCCTTTTACGTTCTCTAGAGAAAACAACAACGCTTGTAACTTCCCTGTCCCCGGAACTGGTGACAGGGATGTTTTGTTTCCTGAATCTGCAAATTATGATGTTGATCAAGGGATTGGTGGTGGATCTCATCGTTTCAATCAGCAGTATCCTGAAGTTGACAACAACTTCAACTGTGTTTACAAGAGGAAGTTTGAAGGAGATTTGGGGATATCAATGCTTCCAACAATCCTAACATGTGAGAACAGTCTCTGTCCTTATAGCCAACCACATATGGGATTTCATGACAGGAACTTAAGAGAGAATCACCAAATGACTTGTCCTTATAAAGTCACTTCCTTCTACCAACCCACTAAAACCTATGGTATGTCCGGTTCAATGGTTCCTTGTCCGGATTATAACCGGATGCAGCAGCATCAGGTTCAGAGAATTCAAGACCAGTATAATCCATCCAACAATCTCTACAGACCAAAGGTTGAACAAAGAGGAGGCAATAGCGATGACTTGGTTGGGGATATGAGCCCTTCTCCTTTGATGCTGAATCATAATCCTGGTTTAGCTTTACCTTCTGACTTCAATGGCCATGCGGAAACGGTAGGAATGGTGAACAAACTGCAGAATCAAGAGCAAGAATTGCCCACATCTTGGCTTCAGTAAAGAAAGCTTTCTTGAGTTTTCTTTATATATTTTATAGTTTATAGCTTTGTTTCTTGCTCTTTTTTCTCTCATATTGAACACAGTTATTGATCTCACCATTTCATAGCCCTTGTAGCCATGGAGAAGATTAGGTTTTTCATAATAAGTTTAATAACCCATTCAAAATTTCCCAAGTACACTTCATTATTAATTTGAGTGAGGGAGGAGGAGCCTCTCTTTTTCGACAACAAAAGAATATGCTTGTACTATTTTGTGTTCGGCTTGGGCTTCAATAAGAGAAGGCCTTTGTAGACAGGCCCATATAAGTTTCAGGTTGTTATGATAATATTTACATTTTCTATATAGGATTTTTATTTTTATTTATTTTACTCTTTTTTTTGGTTGGAGAGAAAAAGGGAATATAGCAGTGCTCTAAAACGCGCTAGGCGCTCTATCGGAGATAGACGAACGCCTAGTCGTATACGTGAGTCTTTAGGCGGATATTTATATATACTAAATAATTATATATATATATATATATTTGTACTCGGAATTGCAGAAAACTAAGTAAATAAAGGTTTCGGGGAAAAGTGGAGTTAGTCCTTTTATTAACGAGATAATTTGAGATCGTCACTAACAAAGAGTCAAGATTGAGTTCGTCAGTTCACAGGAGAACTAACAAACAGAATAATGACGAGCTCGGAAGTGGAAATGGATTACACAAAAAACAATAACAGATATTGATGCAAAGTATTGCTCTCCAGGTAAAGTCTCGAAGTCAGGATCCTGATCCCAATAAATGCTCTCTCCTTTTGTAGAAGACTGTTGACCTAGGGCTACCTAGGGTTTTCGTCGTGAATTTCCGAGATTGCTCTCCGCGGAATATTAGTGGCTTTCTCCCAATTGTGTCGGGCCGAAATCATAATTAAACTGCTTTGTTGGGCCGAGTGGCATGTTGGGCGCAACCCATGTCCAACAATAGTCCCCCCCTTAGTCCTGAGAGCGGTAATTCTTCTGCGATCAGCGGGCGTGCTCAAATTGTCTGTAATATGCATGCTCGACACAAATTGTCTCGCGTTGCTTCTTGGGGACAAAATTGCTACAGTGACTTCTGCAAATGTCGGGCTCGTCTTGCGAGAGACACCAGGAATGTCCAGCGGTCTTTACTTTGAGTGCGGTATTCGATGAATTTCCCGAAAAAGAGCAGGTCGAAGATCGAGATGGCGGATTTTGACAGCAAAATTTCCGTTTTATTTACTTATTTATGTACCCTCTTGCTTCTCCTTCTTCTTCACTTCCTCCACTCCATAAAAAAGTAATTTTCTCTCTTTTATTCTTTTACTTTATGTTTGTGCTTTTTCTCTCTTCTTCTCTATTTTGTTTTGCCTCCCTTCGAACCTAGCCGCCGACCATCGCTATTCCTATTTCATGAGATCGCCTATGGTCGGCGGTCGGCGAGAGTCGTCGGTTGAAGATCTGGGCAGAGAGTTCAGGCCCGAGATCCGGTCAGTCTCGTTCAGCGGATCAAGAGAGCGGTTTAAACCTGGTCGGCGGTTCTCGCGGAATTGAGACTGGCGAAGCAGGTATCAACTCCGATTATTGCGAGGTCGGCATCTAGAGGTTAGTTCGACGATCTTGAGGGAGATGGAGGTCGGTAGATCTGAGGTTGGTATGTGCCGATGTGAAGAATGAGACTCATGGGATCGCGGGCTGCAGAATTGACGAACCGGGGGTTCGGCAACTTGAGCTGGAGGTCAGCCCTATATGCGGTGTGACTGAACGTGAGCTCGTCGGATCCGGCCTTTGCGAGCTCGGTGGATTTGAGCTCGGTATTATTGGAACCGGAGGTCGGCATCTTTATGCGAGATCTGTGGTTGCTAGTCCCGACGAGGGCTTCTGTTGGGTTTATGCCGATTTTCCCGAAGTAGGTGCTGAGATCGGCATTGTCAAAACCGTAGATCTCGACGATGGTTTATGCGGGATCAATGCCGATCTTCCCGAGATCGGCGTAGTCGAGGCAGGTGCTGAGATCGGCATTCCTGCGAGCGGGATACCAGCTCAGCGAATAGACGAGCCTGAGGTCGGCACTTGGAGTTGGGTTCTAACGAGGTCGAGATGGGAGATCGGCAAAGGGATGCAAATGAGGTTGACTCTTCCGGAGAGGTCGGAAGTCTCCTCAAGATTTAGGTTCGTCGACAGGCTGATGTGGTAATCGGAGAGCGGCGTACTGAGCTCGACACGAAGAATCTTGGGCGTCGGCGTGACTTTGGTGAGGTCTGCGATTTCGAGGACAGAGACAGGGAGATCGGTAGTTCTCGCGGGATCGAGAGAGATCGGCAGGATGTGGACGAAGTTGGCATTTCCCGCAAGGTCGGTGCCTCTTGTGAGATCAATGCTGCGAGCGGGTTCAAAGATAGCCGATTAGAGGTTGAGGTCGGCCACACGTTTCGCAACACCTCGAATGTCGGCCTTAGCACGGATGGCGCGTTCTAGTTGAAAATTGCGACTCGTCCTAAGGTGGGATCGTGTCGCGGGTCGGCTTTGCTGGTCATACAGATGCGCGCTCTTGCTTCAAGGTTGGTAATTCTTCGGGATCTAAGAGTTTGAGCGGTCTTACGAATGAGAGACTGAGGGAGGATGTGGGTCGGCAATTGGAGATTAGGGATATGAGAAGTCAGCGAGCTGGGTTTGAACCGAATCGAGGTCTACATAATGGGTACGGAGGTGACGAGGTCGGCCTTGCCCGGCCCAAGGCGGTGTCCTTGCGTATGGAGGTGACGAGGTCGGCCTTGGAGGTCGGCCTTGGAGGTCGGCGTGATGGCGATGACACCGATCTTATGATGGGAGGTATTGGTTTTGAGTGGGGATCGCGCAGCGTTGGCGAGATTGAGGTCGGCGAGAGTGAGATTGAGGTCGATAGTGTCAACTCAAGCGAGATGGTCGATAGTGTCAACTCTAGAGAGATAGTCGATCTTCTTCGTCGAGCGGGGTCGAGAGGTGATGAGAGAGCTTGGCGAGAGTGAGGTTGAGGTTGGCGCGAGCAGTACTGCGAATGAAGTCAAGGTCGGCTAGATTGAGGTCGGCAGTGTCAACTCTCCTGAGGTGGGTGATTGTCGTCGTCGAGAGGGTTCAAGAGGTCGAGAGAGAGGTCGGCGCGAGCAGCTCTACGGATGAGGTCGGCAGGCAAGGACTGATGGGTGCTCTCGCCCTTGTGGGGGCGATATGAGCGAGAGAGGGTTGTGAGGTCGGCTTCTAACATCCTCTCATGGGAGCGGCAATGTGAGGTTTGATCGTCAACTTGAGCGTGGAGGAGAAAGTTTTGAGGTCGGCGCCTAGCTGGAGGTTGGCGCTCAGTAAAAGAGCGGAGGTAGGCGTAAAGCTTGAGGTAGGCACCAAACTTGAAGAAGGCACCAAGTTGGAGGTAGGCACTAAGTTTGAGGTCGACACCAAGATGTACGTAGGCGCCAAACTGGAGGTCGGCACTAGGTGAGCGTCAAGCGTGAGAGTGTCGAGCTTGAGAGCGTCGAGTGTGAGCGTCGAGCGTGAAAGCGTCAAGCGTGAGAGCGTCAAGCGTGAGAGCGTCAAGCATAAGAGCGTCAATCGTGAGAGCGTCGAGCGAGAGAGCGATGATTGTGAGGGCGGCGAGCATGAGAATGGCAAGCATGAGGGATGCGAGCAAATGTTTGATATGCAGCTCGGCTTTGTGTTTTACCAAAGTAAAGTGGTAGGCAAGACTGACTCGTCGTACCTTTAGGTGCGGCTTTTGTGTCCGGCTTATCTTGTTGGTGTTTGGGGTCTGCAAGAACTTACAAGCCTGAGCTTGGCTTATTAGCTTAGGCGCTCTCAAACAAGTGCAAGACTTGCTCGGCTTTTTGGTTTGTTTCGAGATGTATTTTACGGGGTGAGGCGTCTCTCGGCTTACCCTGTTACGTGTTTCGAATACCAAGTTTTTGGTTGGTAGTTGAGATGTGCTCGTCGTACCTTTTAGGTGCAGCCCTAGTGTCCGGTTTACCCAGTGGGTACTCCGAGGTCGGCAAGAGTGTGCAAGTAAGAACTTGGCTTATTCAAACTTGACCGCTTACTAGCTGAATGCGAGACTGGGCTCGGCTTTTTTTGTGCGGATTATTTCACATCTGCATCCATGTGGAACGCGTTTTAAATCGTACACCTGGCCAGGGCGACAATGTAGAAGTTGGACACTCGTTAAGACGGACTCGTTCGAGAGAGCTTGTTTGTGATTAAATGTATTCTAGTGTAATTTCTACTTTTATGTTTTGTTATAACTGTCCAGAGATTGGCATTAGATGCCCCCTTTTATCATAAAGGTCGAGTGGTGTTGTAGGAAAGCAGCGGTGAGCTCGTAGTAGTTATCTATCGAATTGGCTTCAAGACGAGAAAACCAACTTAGTGCGTCAAGGGCTAAGTTTTCCACAAACATCTGACAACATCCATCATCGTATTCTTTAGGACTAAAGTGTGCTCGGTTGATTGCAACACTCATCGATGTTAAGAAAGGTTTTGGGTCGGTGAGCCTGTTTTACGGGATGAACTTGAACTTGTTGATGTAACAAACGCGAACGCTAGAGATTCTTGTCGTGAAGGGTGAGTGTTGAGCCTCTTCGAGCATCTTCTCAAAGTTGGGGGCAGCGCTTGTTGCTCGATGTATCTTGGCTGAGATGTCCTTTACGATCGCTTCGAGTCGCTGGATTTTTAAATCCTTGTAATCTTTCAGGTCGTCTCGCGGATTGTGCTTCTGCTCTTGATCGGCGGGCGCCCCGACCCTTGTGTCAGCAGGCTCCTACTACGCTTGCTACGATGGTGCGTCTGCTCTTGATCGGCGGGCGCCCCGTCCCTAGTGTCTTCGTCGAAGGATCCTTTGATGATGGACGTCGGTCGGCGTCTATGACCCTCTGAGCGTTCCTCGACTGGCGGTGACAGCGGTGGTAGTGTGTTCAGGTCGGCAGGGTAGCTTGTGTGTCGACGATCATGCCTTCTTTGTTGGAGACTGTTAATTTGGTCATGCAATGCTTCTTGTGTTGCAACGAGTGCGTCGAGCTGCTCAGCTGTTCGTGTGTCCCAACTATTGACCTTTGCGAAGATAGTCTGCATCATATCGTCGAAGGTGGAGGTGGGAGAGTGCGTGTTCTTATGCGTCCCCATCGTTGTTCCGAAGGTGATGGTTGTTCGAAAGTGGTGTTGAATTCTTCGCTGGAGTTTCCTGAGTTCATGGAAATGGCGACCGTCTGTCTTGATCGTCAAAAAGGAGCGCTCTACTCTTGCCCCACGGTGGGTACAAATTGTTTGTACTGGGGATTGCAAAACACTAAGTAAATAAAGGTTTCGAGGAAAAGTGGAGCTAGTCCTTTTATTAACGAGATAATTTGAGGTCTTCACTAACAAAGAGTCAAGATTGAGTTCGTCAGTTCACAAGAGAACTAACAAACAGATAATGACGAGCTCGGAAGTGGAAATGGAATACACAAATAACAGTAACAAATATCGATGCAAAGTAATGCTCTCCGGATAAAGTCTGGAAGTCAGGATCCTGATCCCAATAAATGCTCTCTCCTTTTATAGAAGATTGTTGACCTAGGGCTACCTAGGATTTTCGTCGTGAAATCCCGAGATTGCCCTCCGCGGAATATTATTGGCTTTCTCCCAATTGTGTAGGGCCGAAATCATAATTAAACTGCTTTGTTGGGCCGAGTGGCATGTTGGACGTAGCCCATGTCCAACAATATACTAAATAATTATATATATACTAAATAATTATATATATAATATATAAATTATAAAATAGTTATATTTTTATAGCAGTTATTTATGCAGATTCAGTCATGGCTCATAGCAACTGAATTTTGATGATAATCCCCTCCAATTTTACTGAAAAAATAATACAAAAATATAAACCGAAATAATTAAATAATCAAATTATGACAACAGAACGTGATTGTTACTCCAATAATCGGTAGCCACAACCAACAAACCAAAAGTATGAACAGAGGCATTAACAAACTATTACTAGTATAATATAATATTAAATAATAAAGAAAAAACTGTACCACAAAGACTACGATACACGAAAGTGACCATGAAGCAGCTTCTGTTATGATAACGAAATTAATAACTCAACAAATAGAACCAAGATAGAAATGATAAACGAAACAATGTTCAAATAAAACGCATCAACGTCATCTCACAGAGAGAAACCGGCTAAACGATGAGGAAAAGAGAGTTCTCGAAAGTATTTTACAAAACCCAAAATATTCATAAGCATAAAGATGAGCTAAACAATGCTCTTATACTACTAGTGCCGCTAACAGTGTTAACGTTTATTTAATTGTCGTTACGTTGACATCCTTCAACCGCAACCGACATTTCCAGCTCCATACAACTCACCCATCACACGTGACTCGTCCCTTCTTATCTGCGTCACTCTGCTTCACACGTGCCAGTGCCAAATCCCAAATACTATAACAAAGCTCCCCCGTTGGAAGAACCTTGCCCACAAGGTTCAACAGCAGGAAACTTCTTCTGCAAGTCATAGAGATACTCCCACGTTGCATCCGCTTCAGTTTCATTAGTCCATTGAACCAATACCATCGTTGCTGCACGACCCTGTCTATTAACCATTTTGCGATCCAAGATAGCCACCGGTTCTTTAAGAAGGACATCCACAACCACAGAAGGTAGCTAAGTCGATGTGAGCACATTACCCACTGCTGCTTTGAGTTGAGAAATGTGGAACACTGGATGAATAAGTGAACCCGCCGGAAGCAGCAGCCTGTAAGCGACCTTACCACATCGATCAACAATCTTGTATGGACCAAAATACTTGGGGGCTAACTTCTGATTAGCACGAACCACCACTGAGCCTTGACGATACGACTGTAACTTCACAAAGACCAGATCTCCAACAGCAAACTCCCTCTCTGATCGATGAGCATCAGCTATTTGTTTCATCCTGTGTTGAGCCCTTAAGAGATGAAATTTCAGTATCAAGAGCATTGGTTCACGTTCTTTCAAACTCCTTGCTATTGTCGCCACTTTGGACTCTCCAGGAAGATAGGGTAAGTGGAGAGGAGGAGCTTGTCCATAAACTGCCTCAAACAGACTCAAATGCGTTGCAATGTGAAAATTGGTATTATACCAGAACTCGGCCAAAGGCAACCACTGAATCCACAAGTGAGGGCGATCACTACACATACACCGGAGATAACTCTCCACACAACGATTTACCACTTCTGTCTGACCATCACTCTGAGGATGGTAGGCGATGGAAAAGTGCAAATCGACTCCCTGCATCGCAAACAACTCCCGCCAAAACGTACTGAGAAATACAGTATCTCTGTCACTTACAATCGAGCGAGGGCATCCGTGAAGCTTGTACACAGTGTCAAGGAATGATATAGCCACAGACATAGCAGTGTAAGGATGAGAAAGAGCCATGAAGTGAGCTGCCTTTGTCAACCTGTCGACCACCACAAATATGACAGTTTTACCTGCAGATTCCAGAAGACCGTCTATGAAGATCATTGACAGGTCAGTCCAAATTGCTTATGGAATATCTAGGGGTTGGAGTAAGCCAGGGTATGCCGCTGTGTCGTATTTGCACCGTTGACACACCACACAACTTCGAATATAAGTTTGGATATCCACAACCATTCCTCTCCAGTAAAACAACCCTTTCACCTTTTGATACGTTGCGTCTCTGCGAGAGTGTCCGCCAGAACCTGAACAATGCTTCCATTGGAGAATTAATTTTCTGAGTGGAAGATCATTAGGGACCAAAATTTTACTTTTCCTCCTCAACACTGAATGTACCCACGAATAATGCTTCCTAGCATTTGGATTTAAAGAGAGCTCCGAAATGAGTTGTTTCAACTCCGCATCTGTGTCATAATGAGCTTGAATGTCTTTCATCAAATCGCACTCTAACACCGACATGGCCATATGAAGAACCTCTGCTCCTTCAACTCGGGACAAGGCATCAGCTGCCACATTATCTTTACCTTGTCGATATTGGATCTCATAGTCGAATTCCAACAACTTTGGGAGCCATTGTTGTTGAATTGGTGTGTTTAAACGTTGCTCCAGGAGATACTTGAGGCTTCGCTGATATGTTTTTATGATAAAATGATTGGGGAGTAGATAGTGTCGCCACTTCTGAACCGCAAAAACCAGTGCCAAAAGTTCTTTCTCATAGATAGATAGGTTTAGCTGTTTACCCTTTAAGTGTCGACTGATAAAAGCTAGAGGATGACCCTCTTGCATAAGCACTGCCCCAATTCATTTCGTGCTTGCATCTGTTTCCACCAAGAAAGGCTTGTCAAACCGTGGCAAAGCAAGAACAGGCGCCTGACTCAAAGCCAGTTTAAGATGGTTGAAAGCCTCCAATGCCTCAGGTGACCAAACAAAAGAGTCTTTTTTAGTGAGCAGAGTCAAAGGTCGAGCAATTGTGCCAAAATTCTTGACAAAACGCCTGTAATACCCTGCAAGACCTAAGAACCCTTGCAGTTGCTTCAAGTTCGCTGGTACTGGCCACTCTGCAACAGCGTTGACCTTGGCAGGGTCCGTAGACACTCCACCAGCAGCAATAAAATGTCCCAAATACTCAACTTTAGTTGTTGCAAAAGCGCACTTACCCTCCTTGGCATACAGTTGGTTCAAACGCATAGTGTGAAACACTTGCTGGTGATGTTTGACATGATCTTCCATATTCAGACTATATACCAATATATCTTCGAAAAAGATTAGGACGAACTTACGCAAGAACTCCTTGAACACTGAATTCATCAACCCATGAAACGTCACTGGAGCGTTGGTTAAGTCGAAAGGCATAACTAGATATTCGAAGCGTCCACTATGAATCTTGAATGCCATTTTATTGATATCCTCCGGTTCCATTCGAACTTGATGATAACCTGCACGCAAGTCTATCTTCGAAAAGACCGCAGAACGTCCTAACTCATCCATAAAGTCCTCAATTAATGGAATAGGGAACCTATTCTTAATGGTTAACCCATTTAGTCCTCTATAATCCACATAAAGATGCCAAGTTCCATCTTTCTTCTTCACTAACACCACCGGAGAAGAAAACGGACTTGAGCTAACGCGTATGGTGCCTGCTTTCAATAACTCTTGAACAATCTTGTCAATCTCATCTTTATGATAAATTGCATAACGATAGGGCCTTTAATTCACTGGATCTGCTCCTTCCTTGAGCACAACTTGTGGTTATGATCCTTTCTGAAAGGAGGTAGAACTGTTGGCTCCCTAAAGATGTCAGAATAGGTCTCCTTCAGTTGCAAAATAGACGCGTTGTTGGCATTCTCATCCTGACTAGTTTCCACAGCGAATAACATCATTTCTTCTTGTTCCAACACTTCGTTGGCACATATCATGGAGATTTGAGCCGACTCCTCTTGGACCTTGTTAAACTTGGTAGCTTTTATCGTTCTCACTGCACCTTGCTTGATTCCGTGAAGCAGGATTCTTTGTCTTTTCTACCAGAATCCCATTTCCAATTTCTGCAGGTTCCATATCATATCTTCTAATGGGGCCAACCATTGAACTCCTAACACCATGTCACACCCTCCTAAAGGAATTAACATGAAATCGTCTTTGAAAGGAGTGCCCTGAAATGACCAGTCAAACTGTGTTACCCAGCCCTGAACTCCGAGCGTACTCCCATCTGCAACTATTACATTGGTAAACCCCGCTGACTGCACTGCAACTCCTAACGTCTTAGCTGTTCTAGGATCCATAAAATTATGTGTGGATCCGGTATCTAATAGGATGAACAATAATTTCTTGCCATGTACTCCTCTCACTTTCAGAGTCTTGTAGTCAGTGATCCCTGAAACTGCACTGATCGAAACCCTTGGCATATCACCGTCTTCCTCACCAGTGACCTGAACTTCCGGAGTCTCCCATTCGCCTGGTTCTTCCTCCACTTCTATCATATAAACATGTGACTTCTTATGCTTTAAATAGTGGTCAGGAGTATATTTCTCATCACAAATGTAACATATCCCCTTGGCACGTCGCTCACTCATTTCCTCTTGAGATAAGAACCTCCTGTTCTTAGGTGCCACCACGCTAGTATCATTGTCAAAAGACTGGACTACTTGCTTCTCCTTCTCAGTTGCCTGTTTTTTCATCATTGGACTAGCAAAGTTTGATTTAGACGACGACCACCCTCCTGAACTTCCTTTCTGCACTAGGTGAGCCTTCTCATACAACCTTCCCAAAACCAAGCATTGACGAACAGATTGTGGTTGAAACATGCGGATATGCATCTGTGTGTCCAACCTGAGGCCAGCTAGATAAGCTCTCATCAGATAATCTTCAGAAAGAGTCACCCTGTTTCGTATCAACTCAAACCGTTGATGGTAATCAACAATGCCATTCGTCTCCTGCAACTGCTTAAGCTCTGCAATGGGGTCATCCAACACATCCTCAAAGCGTTCCTGCAACAACAATTTATAGGATGGCCAATCTCGCGAAACATTCCTTTCCAACGGTGTCTGAACCAAGGACTGATGCCAAGCTGCCGCATGACCATCAAAATGCATCGCCACCATCTTAACCTTGAACTCACCAGGGGTGAAATCCAGAGAGAAAAAATCCTCCACCTTGAAAAACCACTCCGATAAGCGTTCCCCGTTGAATCGAGGAAACTCAACCTTTCCAACTCTAGTTAGTCCAGAGTAATGATTCGGATAACCCCCACCATCACCCCCGTTCTGATAACCCAAGCAATCTCCTTTGTTTTGATTACCCGATCCATCACTTCTACCACGATCAGATCTCTCAACCAAATGTTCTGGTGTTGCCGATACTACTGGAGCCTCACCCCCACAGATTTGTTTTCCATTGGCCTTTCCGTTGGATGCATGTTGTTGTCCATATTTCATATTCGCCATTTCAAACATATCGGCAATGTTTGCGTCAATTTTTTTATTTTGTTCAATAATCGCAACTTCTAAAGCTGAAGTTCGATCAAGTACTTGTGCGATCTGAGATCCCAGAGCATTCAGTGTCGATTCAGCTACCGGAATCACCAATCCACTCGTACCCACCACTTCGTCAGCTCGAGTAAGCTGAGATCTTGTTTCCACCACCATTGTTTCCGAGGAATCGCTAGCTCTGATACCAATGATAACAAAATTAATAACTCAACAAATAGAACCAAGATAGAAATGATAAACGAAACAACGTTCAAATAAAACGCAGCAACGTCATCTCACCAGCAAGAATCTCACGGAGAGAAACCGGCTAAACGATGAGGAAAAGAGAGTTCTTGAAAGTATTTTAGAAAACCTAAAATATTCATAAGCATAAAGATGAGCTAAACAATGCTCTTATACTACTAGTGCCGTTAACAGTGTTAATGTTTATTTAACTGCCGTTACGTTGACATCCTTCAACCGCAACCGACATTTCCAGCTCCATACAGCTCACCCTTCAAACGTGACTCGTCCCTTCTTATTTGCGTCACTCTGCTTCACACGTGCCACGTGCCAACTCCCAAATACTATAACACGTTAAGAAGAAGGTCAATCGAAGTAGAGAGATAAATTAAAGAGGAATACTGAATAATAGAGAAGAGCAATAGCATTTAACGAGCTATGAAAACGAGTTATAGCCGGAGAGATTGTATTTAGGGTTTTTCATAAGTATTAAGAAACTAGGTTTTTGTCAACTTAAGAAAGCGTAGGGACGACATCTCGGCGGTGTTGTATACGCGGACTATGTGGTGCCCAGGCATCCGCTTTATAAAAAACGCATAATAAGCCGTATAAGATGTATTTGATACGTTACGACATCGAATAAAGAATAGGCGGCGCATATACGGGCAAAGCGTCCACGTTTTAGAACACTGGAATATAGGTTCTGGGAGTGTGAACTGGAAAAATATATATATATGATTTTGTCTCTTTATATGAGATATTTTTCTATAAATACTTATGTTTCCATTTTAAAAGTACTGAATAATTTAAGAGATACCTCTACATATGTAAAACATATTTCAAGAAAAAAAAAACTCAAATAAAATGGTAAACTTAACTATAAGTTATTGCCAAATTATATTAATATTTGAATAATTTTTGGTTATATCAAATATTATTATTTATTTATTTTAATTAAAAATTATTTTGAGTATTATGAGATATTTCTACATAAATCACATATCAAAAAATTAATTCAACTATATGCTATATTTTTATTCCCGAAAATATATATATGCCATCATTGTTTTTTTCAAGCGATATTCAATATATATTTATATAATGAAATCAAATTTAAATTGAGAAACTAAACTTAGATTCAAACTAATGTCAAGACCTTAGCTTATTTTATTGAACTCTACTTATTTATCTTTAACTG
The DNA here is from genome assembly GCF_030686135.1 of Camelina sativa. NCBI lineage: Eukaryota > Viridiplantae > Streptophyta > Magnoliopsida > Brassicales > Brassicaceae > Camelina > Camelina sativa. Next base: position 8,811,545 of record NC_141892.1, read on the forward strand.
GTTATACACATATTATATGTGACATATACATAATAAAATATCTCGAAATATGTTGGTATATTGGTCAACGAATATGAAATCCCTAAATATCAAGTTTACAAAGAAGCAACTAATTGGTGAAAGAAAAGAGATATCAAGTGTTATAGTTATAACTGATACACTTGTAATTTCTTGTTAAAGTTAACAAAGAAGATGATACTAATGTATTGATACATTCGCTTTATTGTTATCATCCACTATAAAAGGTTTTAACATCCTACATCTTCAATTTTTTGTTTTTTTTTCGTTTTCAAGATATCTCAATTCAAAGTTTCCATAAACATAAACCAAAAGTATTGACTTTCGTAATCTCTTTGGTAAACCCTTCCATTTCTAGGCTTTCTCCAATTGGTTGCCATAGTGGACACGAATGGAAACTTTAATACACCTTATCATCAACCAAATCATAAATACTTATTATTACCTTACCAGAATCTCTAATTGATATGATTATTCATGCAATCACGTCCTAATCTCTCCAAGTATACACCTTTCTGTATTTAAAACAAATTATAACTTATTAAATAAAATAAGACAAAAATAGACCAATCAAAAAAAATTAATATCCTTTTTGACTGTCACAAGAAGAAAAAAAAAACTCAAAACATTCATTTCTTTCTGAGCTCCAAAATTCAAGAAAATGACCTTCGAGAAAACACAAGAACTGACCGGCGAGAACAACTCCGACGGTTTTCTAAAGAACAAAGACGGCCACCACCTATCAGAGCATCCGTCGATAGACACAAACGATACTTCTTCGAGCTACTCCGTCGATTCTCAGAAACCGAGGCTCAGGCCACCGCCTGGGACTTACGTCATCGAAATCCGTAAAGATGAGATTTACCGTGTTCCTCCGCCGGAAAATGCTCACCGTTACGAGTACCTCTCTCGTCAGAAAACAAACCATTCGCCTTGCCGGCGGTGTTTTTGTTATTCCCTCGCCGCTTTGCTCATCCTCCTCCTCCTCGCAGCGCTCGCCGGCGGAGTCCTCCTTCTCGTTTACCGTCCGCAAAAGCCGCAATACTCCGTGAGTAGAGTCTCCGTCACCGGACTCAATCTGACGACATCGTCTCCTATCTCTCCGGTGATCGTTGTTAAGCTGCGAGCTCAGAACGCAAACGGCAAACTCGGTTTGATCTACGCTATAGGGAACGAGGCAAAGGTTTTTTACGACGGGATGGAACTTGGCAACGGCAAGTTCACGGCGTTTAAGCAGCCGCCGAATAATTTAACGGTGATTACGACGGTGTTAAAGGGTTTGAGTATCCAGTTAACGAAGGCGTCGCGTATAGGGTTGACGGAATCGCAGAAGAAAGGTGAAGTGCCGTTTGGGTTTAAAATCAAAGCGCCCGTTAAGTTTAAGGTTGGCACCGTTACGACGTGGCCGATGACCGTGACGGTGGATTGCAAAGTAACAGTGGATAAATTAACGGCATCAGCAACTGTGATAACGGAAAATTGCGATACAGTTGTGAATTATATGATGAGCTAAGTTTTGTTTTATGCCTTAATGATGTGATATGTTTATGTTTATGAGCATTTCAGATTTTGGTTCGGTTCATGTTTTTTTTTTTTTTTTTTTTTTTTTTTTGTAGTTTGCTTAATTTCATCATAGTTTTTTGAAGTATAATTGAAATTGGCTCCGTTCGAAATCAACAGTTCGATTATTTTGTTCTACATTTGGAAAATGAAAATACAGTCAACTGAAATTAATAATATATAGAACTAAAATTAGTAGAAAATCTGAGTCAAATTAGAATCTTGATAAGAAAATCATGATTTCAGGTTAATGAGATATCTTACCATTAGTTGAAAATGAAAAAAAAATGAGATATCCTACCATTCATAGATCAACTTTATAACTTTTGCAAGTTTAACTAGATTTTAGTGCAAAGGACAAAATCACAATTTTGCATCCCCTGTATCCTAACTCCTAAGTAGTTGTAGTTGAAATCGAACTCTCTGGAATTTCAGATTAAATAATATAGTAGGCTTAACCGAGGAGTTTAACATTCCATCAATGATTCCACAAACGAAGACATCAGTATCAGACCAAATTTCTAGTGATGTTTGGACATAGAAACAGGCATCAAAAATATACATCTAAAGCCCTAAAACAGGAGTCCTTAAACAGGTTTTTTACCTCAAGTGCGCAGTACTACGGGTTACTCTTCTCGCATTTGCACCACTAGTGGAAGCTAAAGAAGCTTGCGAAGCACTGTTTTCAGTTGGGTCTTCGTGACTCCTATGTTGTCTTCTTCTCTTGGATTTTGGACCTGTGGCTTGGGTCTCGTTTTCCTCCTCATCATTCATTGCTTCTTCAACCGCTTCTGCTTTTGTAACCTTACCCAAAGGCCATTGCTTGCCACAACCTGAGCAACGTTTATCATCCTGCAATTTCAATGTGATTCAGAATGAAAACTACTATTGAAGTCAAACAAACGCAAATTCCATTGAGGCCAAGGACAGTCTAAAAAAGCTCTGTGTGGTGTGTACCCTTTGAGATAACAATTGTTTGAGGCAGTACTTGTGTATCCGGACAGCGCAACCTTCGCTTGGACACACATCCGCCTGGAAAGTTGGATACAATTGTCAGAAAACAAAACAAATCAGATATGAAATTACAGATAATATTTATCACCATTGAATACTGAATCCCAATCCAAACAGGTTTCTGACCTTTACTCCAGCTTCATTGCAGACCTCACAGGGAGGAACAGCACTGTTCCTGAACCAACTGCGCAGGTCAAGAAGAGATCTTATACCAAGTCCGATGTTGCCCTCTCTTGTGCGGCACAGCCATTTGTCCCTTACAAGTTCATCGAGAGTTTTTTCCTTTTGTGACATTGAAAAGTTCTTGAATGCAGCAGGGACTTGCTGTTGACTGCTGCTGGCTTCACTTGATATCTGAGATATTAACACAACATCAGTCGAACCGTAACAAATACACTAAAATTATAATAAAATGTGGTTATATAGGAAAGATCCCAATTAGTTGTCTTTATCAAACAGACAGAAGAGAAATTTGACATTCGTTTTCCATAGTGATCCAACAATCATAACTGGGGAAGAAACACGCGATATCATACAAGAAGAATATAACTCAAGAGTGCATGATTTGATCAACGAGCCTACAAGCGACAAAGGTAACTATTGTTTCAGATTATATCATACAGAACAGAGTTCTTTCTAGCAACGCTGTAAGATAGTAGCAGTTTTAAAGTCACCATGATCAGTATATTGAACAGTGAATATGAATGGTTACTTTTGTCAAAATATACATAAGTCAGGGACTAAGATTGACCTGGTTCTCCAATCGGATATTGAGTGCATCAAAGCCCGATATGCAACCTTGAGCAGCTTCATCCTGTGCAATTGCTTCTATCTGCCAGAAGTTAAAGTCATCAGTGTCGCAGAAAACTAGCACAGATATTGACTTTACACATAGCCCAAAATCATCCAAGTGCACACATAGCAAGAAAAGAGACTTACAAAGCCGACTTAAAGATGTGATAAAATCATTACAAAGGAGACAAAGACATTTGATCAACAAGGAACAGAACATAAGCCAGATAGTAACAAAAAAGATCTGAATGTGACTCTTACAATGCCTTTAAAGAATGCAATCTGAGGCACAGAATACTTTGTCCCGAGTTTGGATTGGTCATCAGACACATTGTTAACCACTCCATAACAAACTTGGCCATCATACTGATCTCTACAAGCTTTCAACTCAAAGTGAACATATGATAGTTCCTTGTTTATCTCAAGAAGGTACTTGTCAAAATGCTTTTTAACAGTTCCTGCATCAAAAAGAACAATCAATTCTAAATCGATTTAATCTCCTCAAAACTTAGTATTGCCAATTCATTCAACATAAAGCTTATCTCACAGAGAGTAAGAAACTAAATATTACCCACGATTAAAATTGCCGTAAAATTGCAGATTTTGACTCAATAAAAATTCAATCCAGCGCAAACCCACGAAAATTACTTTGATAATTCATACAAAATTGAGAAAGAGACGGACCTGGGTTTCGTCCGGTGACGCCGGTGAAGATTGAATAAAATTCTCTCTCCTTGAGAGGACCTCGTGAAATCAAAGCCTGAATTAGCGTATGGTGCTTCCAGCTTAGCGATACCATCCTCAGACCCCCCTTCGCAATTTCGCCTTATGAAAAAGTTAGGGTTTTAGATTCCTAGGGCTTTCTGTGAATTACGTTTTTTTCTTTTTTTTTTTGGGGGGAGAACGAGAGAGAGATGGCCGGAATCGTATCGACTCGATGACGTAATAAAAATTAATTTTTGACAGCTAATTTTTTTACAGGTTAATTTAAGGAAAATTAACAAATCAGACAATGAAACGTGTTGGAATTGCAAAAGGAAAAATGACATCCACACCCACTTTCTCCTAAAGTATTGACACTTACACCCACTTTCTACTATCCCTATACTTTTCTTATGTCAAATTACAATTTACACTCTTTAACTAAACTAACCTTCTCTTTCTACTTTTTTTTTCCTTCTCATCTCTCTCTAACTTTTCTCTTTCTTTTCTAATATTTTTTTTCTTTAACATTTATTTTTCGTTTTCATTACTAAATTTTAAGTTTAGTAACTTTAGTTGGTAATAAACATACTAAATTTTAAGTTTAGTAACTTTAGTTGTTGACAAACAAAAAATAGTTAACCTTATACCCTAAATATTAAATCCTAACACCACATAGACACTAAATCCATATAAGCCCAAAAAACGTAAACCTTATACCCTAAATCTTAAATCCTAAACCCTAAACCATACACCTTGAACCCTAAATCCTAAACCATGAATTAAAATATAGACACATCATCCACATACTTAAACCTAAACTTTTAACATTAACCCCTAAATCCTACACCTTGAACCTTAGACAATACAACTTGAACTCAAAACATAGACATTGAATCTATATACCATCTAAAGTCTAAACCCTAAACTATGGGTGATGTTTGAACATGCAACAAACTTGTCAATAAATTTCATCTGGATTGCTTGTCCACGTGGTCAGAGTTTGGTGGATAGGCTTAGAGATTAATAATGACCATGTTTGTTGTGTAGTATGCTTCTAGTGACACTTCTAAGTTCTAATATCTCTAATTCTAGCTTAAAAATAGTACAAAAACATTTGGCTAAAAGACATCTAAGTGGCTAAACTATAGTGATGTTTGAACATGCAACAAACTTGTCAATAAATTTCATCTGGATTGCTTGTCCACGTGGTCAGAATTTGGTGGATAGGCTTTGAGATTAATAATGACCATGTTTATTGTGTAGTATGCTTCTAGTGACACTTCTAAGTTCTAATATACCTACTTCTAGCTGAAAAATAGTACAAAAACATTTAGCTAAAAAAAATCTATGTGGCTAATTTATCTTGGACAAATTTCTGCTCATGTAAAGAATGAGCAAGATATTATAAGATAAGTATCCATAACTACTAATCCACATGATTGATATTCAATGTTCTAAATAAATCAATGTTGTTAATTTTTATTTTGTTTATTAACCACTTATGAGTGTATATATTTCTGGACCAACACAAAATATGAAGCAAGGAGCTCATGGTGTCTATGTATTTAATTGTGTGGATGTTGTATGATGATTCTTTGGTCTGTCTACATTGGTATCCACAAAAAAATATCCACATGATCACATCCATAGCCACCATTCAACTGCTATTCTTCAGCTTAATGTCTAGATATGCTTTGTAAATCCATGGAGACCTATCCACAGTTTTTCTATCCACTAAACTTTGTGTTTTTTTTTTTAAAGTGAATAGTTTTGGTTTTAGGTTCAAGGGTTTATGTTCTAGGATTTAAAATTTAGAATTAAAGGGTTTTGTACTTATTTGGTCTATGTTGTGTTATGGATAATATGTTATGGATAAAGATCTAACCAAATTTATGTATGTATATTTTGTATGAATAAACACAAGTAACTATCTATTAACAATACTGCAATTGATTATCCACTTATAATTGAACAAATGTTCAACGACTGATGGATACTGTATAATCTAAAAAATCATAAAAAATATAGCAATATGTATCTTAAAATGTAGAAAATATATAATCATAACATATTTTATATAAATAAATAGAAAATTTGTTTTATGATAATAAATAAATATATTTTACTTTGTTGAAGTGTTAACAACAAAAAAGAAGAGAAAAAGAGAGAAAAGAAGGAGAGAAAGAGGAGAGGGGCAAAATCGTCCAAAATGTGTGTGTATCCTTACAAAAAACTTGTAAAAGTATAGGAAGGAAGGAAAGTGGGTTTTGGTGTCACAACTCAACACCAAAGTGGGTTTTCGTGACATTATCCCATTGCAAAAAATGACTTCAAAAGGAACTGTCAAAAAGCGAATCTGTATTTAAGGGCAAAATGGCGGGGAAACGAGCTATTACCCCACAAGAACTATCATATCTCGCTGGATGAAACCCGAACTTGAGCCAAAATCTATATAGTCATGTCAATTATGACCAATCTCTATGTCCCCCAAATTAAAAGTTCTACACCTATATCCCCATGAAAAAAAAGTTCTATATCTAGTTACACCTAGACCTGGTTATGTGACGGTTTACTATTTGCTTAACCGTCTAACGAATAGCCTAAACCACATTTGACCAGATTAAACCTGATTTTACCCGAATTTGTCGATTTAACCAGATATATCATCCTCTCAATCTCGAGAAAACCCTAAATCGAAAAATCCCCAAATTTCTCCCAACAAAACCCTAAATCGAAAAAACCCCCAAAACTTGAAGAACCCTAAAAACTGCGATTTCGAGTTCTTTCGAGTTGAGAGACGATGTCGTTAGTTGAGAGAGATCCCGGAGGTTCGTCGCTAAAATCCTCAAGTCCAACATTCCTCGAGATCAATGCATCTACCTCATTCAGCAAAGCTTCATCGACCCACTTGAACGTGTGTTCATCGTTCTGAAGCTACCAATTTCCCAATAATTAGAACCAACCAAAATCATGAAACAAGAAGAAAAAACAAAACTTTTACCTTATTTGTTGCAGCAAAACTACAACGGTAGTATCTCCGGTAAGGATTCGGATCAGATTTCGAGATCAATGCCACAACAACTTCCCCGCACCAACATCTCTTTGGCACACCGAAAACTCTTCCTCTCGCACGAGAACTGGAAGATCCGGTCGACTTTGTTGATAAATTACTCATTCTGGAGCTCGAATTTGATAATGGGAACCCAGAAAAGAAGACAGAAGAAGAACAATGTCAAGTTGATTGTAGGATTCGTGATATTTGAAAATTGGGAATTTGTGGGTAAGGAATCGGGTCGTGACTATGTAGGGATCGTGTCATAATTGGTTTAATTTTGAGTTTGTATTGTTTGGTATGCGGTTCACCGGATAAACCGAAACAATTCATTTCCAGGGGATATAGGTGTAGAACTTTTAATTTGGGGGAACATAGAGATTGATCATAGTTGACATGGCTATATAGATTGTGGCTCAAGTTCGGGCTCCATCCAGCGAGATATGATAGTTCGTGGGGGGAAATAGCTCGTTTCCCCGCAAAATGGCATCATTAGCATCTTTTACAGGTTACAAAGCACAATGAATAAAAAAGTAGACTGCAAATTATGTGTGTCACGCTCACATCAGTTAAATTACAAGCTTGTTACTTGTTAGAATCAGAACATGTTTAACAACTTAGTTGAAACTTGAAACCATGTGTTACATAGTTCTTAGCATAGAAATATAAGTTGAACAAATCCAAGCTATAGAAGAAAAAAAAATAGCATTAATTTTCAAAAAAGATTCATAGTAATCATATATATCAAAGACCAAGGGGTCCAATCTAACCATTGAGCAGATTTTTAAATCTTTTTGCTAATAGTATAACGAACAATTTGGTGTAGTAGTAGCATGACTCACAGTGAGTTGTGAGTTCAACATATGTATACTACTGTTATGAATGGATAATAACGTAATTTTGTAAAAAGAAGAGAGAACAAAAAAGAAGAAGTTAAAGATGAAAATGACCACCTGCAGCTAGACAATTAATGGGGAGAGAGAGAGAGAGAAGAACATAGGAATGGGAATGGGAGAGGTTTTACAAGATGACAAAAACCCACCCACACAGACACAGCAGTGCAGTCTGATGCGCATCGCAGTCGCAGAGCAAACATCAAACACGCCCTTGTTTTTATTTGTTTTCCATGTACGCAAGCAAAAGCAGCATTTACTATTTTGTTTTTACACAATTTCGGTTATTGTTTCTTTTTCCTTTTTTTTTTTTGCAGCATTGCAGGCCATAGAGCGATGTTTGCGTACAACCCATTAAATTTTGTAATCTTGTCACTTTTTCGTTTTTAAAAAATAACTACAATTTCAAATTTCAAAAATGAGAGATTATGACAAAGAAAATAAATTAGTCAAACAGTCAAACTAACCATTTGTGAAAAGAAAAAAAATTGTGATTACTTTCTTTTTAAGTTTCGACCAAATAATATAGAATTTTCACATATATTATTTACCTATATATTAATGTCAAGCGAGTCAAATCCATCTCATCGCATATTTAAGCTTTTTTCTTGGCTCTGTCAAGCATATATCAGCAATTCAGCACCTGTCTCGTCTCGTCTCACTTGATATAATTTTTTTTCAATAAATGCAAAAATTTGTTATATAAGAGAAGTTGGCGTGACAAGTGTTTTTGTTTCATCTTTAGCTTCCCTATGTGTAGGATTCTAACAGTTGTCAAGCATACTACAAACCACACAAATGCTAAACTTAAACTATGGTTTTTTTTTATAAAAAAAAATAGCTTCAAGATATATAACGTGGCAACAATACTTTCAAAATTGTGGTATATACGATTACTAGTACACTATTTATTTGGGTGCATAGAATAAATTAGTAAAGTATACATTAGTATAGTTTTCAAGGTTTGTGTTTGACACAAATGATCGAATCACACAATGCACACGCTTCAAAATTTCATGATGCGATGAGCTTTCCGTGATAAAGTACTGGTGTAGTATAATTAACTTAATTAACTTCTATCGGGAATGAAATTAGCTGGAGGCCAAGCGCCCATGTATGTACGTATAAACTATAAACTAGCTCGAGAACGTTTTATGTGTGTGTGTTCTCATAAGACTCCAATCTTTGTGCTAATACTTGGGAATTAGGCTTAATCTTAAGAGTTAAGATGAATATCTAAATTTGACTCATTGTTTTTAAAAATGTTATAAGAAAACAAATGTATCATATTTTCTAATTCATTGAATACACATATCTCAAAAATTTGACTCTCTTTTTTTGTGGTCATTAACTCAAGACTTTGACATTTAAAACCGCGTTATAAACTTACATAAAGTTATATACACAATTTTTTTTTTACATTTTATTAGTTCTATAAATTAAAAGATACGTAACGTAACCAACAACTACTTTCTTATGGTTGATGAAATTTACATTTGAATGTATATATGGATACTCATACTATGATTCAATAATTAATCACTGCATGCACGATCCTATGTTCGTTATATTCATTTATTGTAACATATATAGGCGCATATTATGTTATTTACAGTTTTTCATATATAAGAGACTTGGATCGTCATGTGGCCATCATCAATCAATGAATACATCATGGCATAAAGATATAAAACCATAAATGAAACTAACACTTTCAAGTTTTCAACTGATACCATCCAAATTCCGCAATGGTTACTTAACTACTACTAGCTAGCTACTAGATCACATAACCGTGCCTCGCTTTGATTAAAAGAGTACTTATCAACTCCAAATAAATCTTTGATATATCATCATCAATTAATATTGTTTGTAAAACTGTTAGAATTCCAAAATCGGAAGTGGAGAAAGATATAGATATAGACCAGTCAATATAACACCATAAACAAAAGACCAACATCTTTTACAACATAGACACTCAAAGAACAGCAAAAATAGTAATGTGAAGAAATCTATGAATCGTAATTTATAGAAATGGTTTAATTTACATGAAGCAGTATCATATAACCAATAACCGTAATTACTAAACTGATCATTGTGTGTGTGTAGTAGATAAAACCTTCTATAAAAATTATAAAAAGCTTCACACTAAACAATTTGGCTATTATACTCCATAATAAGTATTTTTGATTCTATGTAGACTCTATAGTTTCCAAGCAAACAAACATGTAATTATCCGTTTTATTATACTAAAATTATTTCTTATTAATAAAAATATGGTATTTTTCCCTTTTAATAAATAAATTAATATAACACGCTCTTGTTTGCGTCTACGGGTTTTTATTTTATTTTTATAATTTAATATATCACTACAAGAAAACATATCAGTCTCCGACTGTGAAATCAGTCGGGAAACAGTCAGAAAGAGGCATTTCTGACCATTAGCCGACCAAAGTAAATCAGTTGGAAATCGCTGGTCGGAAATTTATTTAGTTAGAAATCGGTCGGAAATATCTGACCGAAAACTTGGTTGGAATTTTGTCGGATAAAATCGGTCGGATTTCGGTTAGAAAAATACTGACTAATTACCGATAGCGTAAATCGGTAGATACTATATTACCGACTGTTAACCAACCGTTTTAATTTCCAACTGATATTCCGACCAATTATTTTCCAACCAAAATATTGTCAAATTAATGTAAAATACAGAAAATAAAAATTAATTAAAAATAAAAAATGCTAAATTAATTAAAAATCAGAAAATATCAAAAATATATAAATATAAGTTATTGTCAATAAAACCACATTAATAGATTCTTACATTAACCGTAACTAATACAACCAATTACAACCAAAAAAACCACCCAAGTTAAAACACCTAGTTTTGAGTTTCATCATCATCTTCTTTTTCAGCTGGACGACAGTCTGGAAACTTGTTGAGAAGCTTCTCAGTAACATCCTTCAAGTACTGGATTGTCTTGGTATCTTCCTCTTTCTCCTTAACTAACTCAGAAATCTGTTTGTATGCTTCTTCTAACTTCTTTTCATGGTCCAAGCTGGGTATGAAGGGAACATCTAACTCTTCATGGTCTGGGAGAGATCCATATCCAAATCGGTGACCCTTGTTTTTGGGTATTGCCTGAGAATCAACCATGCATAATGTAAAAAATATGGAAACATCATGTTAAAAATCAAATAGTTAAGAAGTGTCAAGGATCCCCTCACCTTGCGAACCAAATCGTTTATCACAGGACAAGAGAGAGGCTGAACCAATCCATCTTCAAGTGGTTCTTTAGATTGGAGGTCATTCACCTGTTCTTTTAAAGTCTCCACAATATGCTTAGCCTTCTTGTAGACAATCTTGCCAGTTTTTTTACTTTTATAAACATCCTCAATGAAAGCCATCATATTAGGCTCTACTCCACCATTTTCAATAGTCTTATATACATGGAAAAAGAACATGATTAGTATGCATTGGAATGATAATTCTTAAGAAATGTAAAGAAATTCAAAATTACCATCTCATCTTTACACCTATAGAATGATTTAGCTCCATTGAAGTGCACTGGAATTCCTTCACCATCTGGGTTGCTTCTCCTTTTTAGTGAGTTTGTTGCTGCCAACCCTGCAACTTTCTCATCACGCCAAAGAGTAATGTACTCCTCCCATAAATCATCTGTCATATGTATAGGTTTCTCTTTATTGCATTTCCATTTGTCTTTCTAGTCAGCTAAGTTCTTAGAGAAGGAATAGGCAGCTTGTTTCTCAAACTCCTTCTCAACTATTTTTGTTATGCTGGGATCCCAGTTAAACTCTTGCTGAACAAAAAAAAAAAAAAAAACACATGAAGTAAATAACAAGAGAAAAACATTATGTGAATCGAACATATATTATAGAAGGAATCTTACCGCAAAAGCTTTAAACCACCGTTTTTTAGTCTCAAGAGGAAGAGAACGATATGTTAAGAAAGCATGTTGGACATCTGTTTTTTGCATTCTCAAGATAGACTTTGTAATTACACCATATGGATCACGCTTAAACCTACATAAAACCAGTTAATAACATCAATGGGCTACCCTAATCTTAACTAAGAAATCTAGAATATAGGTTTAACTTTTAATTTACCAAATAGCTCCTAAGGTTAATAATATATGAAGTGAACCACCAAACCCCAAAAAAAAAAAAAAAATCAAACCCTTTTCCTCTCCTCCGTTTCTTCCTCTTCCCTTAAAAGCTCTCTCTCTCTCTCTCTCTCTTCCTTCTCTCTCAACTGCTCTGCTCAGTGTAGTTTTCGTCGTCTCTCGTCTTCAGCACAACAACGAACGACTAGGTAGGTATATGATTTTTTGTTTTGCTATACAGTCGAAATCGTTCAATGTATCTTGTTAGGATCTTCGATTTCTACCTTCCATGCATCATTATTGTTGATTTCTTCGGTTTTTTTTTTTTTTTGTTAGATTTCGTCTTCGTTAGTGTTTATCTGTATTCTTCTTCGTCGTCTTCGTTTTGCTGCAAAACGCTCTTAACTCGCTAATGTTTCTTTGGTTTTGAGTTTTTTTTTTTTTTTTTTTTTTTGTTTTTTTTGTTTTTTTTTTTTTTGGGAGATTTCTTCTCTGTTGGTGTTTGATTTGTCTTCTTTGTCGTCTTCGGTTAGCTGTAAACGCTCTAAACTCGTGAGTCGTGATTTTCTACTTTTTGGCTGTTGTTGTTGTTTCATAAGCTTCTCTGTTTTTTTTTTTTTTTTTTTGGGGTTCATTGTAGTGTTTGTTCATGTTGTAGGTCACTGGATTTTTTTTTGGGGTTTTTTTTTATTCCGTGGGTCTTCTCTCTGATCTCTATCTGTTGAGAAACCTGGGAAAAATAAATGTTGTCTGGCGTGTTTGCTTTTTGTTTCGTTGAAGTTTCCCGAGAAAAATCTTCTGGGTTTCTTTTGCTGCTTTGTGTTCTTTGTCTCCTCTACCTTGGCTTTTTTTCAAAAGATCTCTCTGTTCTCTGGTATAGGTGGCTTCACCCACACTCTGCTTTTTAGCTGACGAATTTTGTTTTTTTTTGTTTAGGTCGTATAACTAACTTCATGTGCACGTACGTCTCTTTCTTATTCACCATATTTTGACTGTTTATGTCATATCTTCCTTCCTTATGCTTGTTTGAGGTGTTCTCTGGTTGATCTATAAGATCTTTGTTTTTTTCTTTTCTTTTTTTTTGCTTTTAGTCGCTTGAAGCATGACGCTAATGGTTTTTTTTTTTTTTTTGTGTGTGAGAAATCTGAGTTTTGTTTGTGATGGTGTAATGGGGGTTTGCTGACGAATCTGTTCTTTAGATCTGTAGATTTCATCGCTATTGCTCTGTTAGACTATGTGTGGGTTGATCAGTGCTTTTGCGTGAATGCTCGTTTTTTGCCATTTTTCCTGGAGCATGTTTTATCTGCTGGGTTTAACCGTTTAAGTAACTGTGTGACGATTGCTTTGTTTTTTTTGTGATGATGAAATCTGAATCCATGGTTTGTTCTGTTGATATTTGTAGCGTTCATGCTTTACCATTGCCATTAACTTTTGGTTGTGTTTTTTTTTTTGTTTTTCTGACCTTTTTGATTTTTGTACTCTCAGAGATGGATTCTGATGAAGCGAGTGGAAGTGGCATAAGGCAAGATGGAGGCTTACCACCTCCGCCACCTCTCGTTCCAACAAATTTTGTCCCTGAACTGGTGCCTGTAAAGAAGAACATTCTTCTCCCAATGGCTCGGCCTAGAGGCAGCGGGACCAAAGGACAGAAGATTTCTCTTCTTACTAATCATTTTGGTGTCAAGTTCAACAAACCAACCGGTTACTTCTTTCATTACAGTGTATGTATTATATTATTGTGTCCTCTACTTTATACTATTTCTACCTATAGCTATTCCTTTTGTATAATCTCTAGGATATATGATAATGTTTGGATTTGTCTTGGATGATAAAGGTTGCTATCTCATATGAAGATGGCCGTCCAGTGGAGGCTAAAGGTATAGGCAGAAAGATTCTTGACAAAGTTCAGGATACCTATCAGAGTGATTTGGGTGCCAAATACTTTTCTTATGATGGCGAGAAGACTCTCTTCACTGTTGGTGCTCTTCCCAGCAACAAACTTGACTTCTCTGTTGTTCTTGAAGATGTACCTTCTAGCAGGTGTGAAATTTGAATCCTTTTGATTCTATAGATTGTTTCTGTAAAATTTCTTTGCTGTTTCCTTTTCTTCCAAGTCTATAACGCTATGATATCCTCTTTATCTGCAGAAATAACTCTGGAAATGATACAAACGACGCTGATAGGAAAAGATCAAGGCGTCCCACCCAATCTAAGAAATTCATGGTTGAGATAAGTTATGCTGCAAAGATCCCCATGCAGGCTATTGCAAGCGCTCTTCAAGGGAAGGAGACAGAGAATCTTCAAGATGCTGTAAGAGTGCTGGATATTATTTTGCGCCAAAGTGCAGCTAAGCAGTAAGTTAAATTCTGGGTATTTATTTGTATTTCAAAAAAAAGAGTTATTTGCTTGATCGTTTATGTCATGTTCTCATTACCATTTCTGTTTGCAGAGGTTGCCTCCTTGTTCGCCAGTCATTTTTCCACAATGATGTAGAGAACTTTGTTCCAATTGGCGGAGGTGTCAGCGGTTGTAGAGGGTTCCATTCAAGTTTCAGAACTACTCAGGGAGGCTTGTCCTTGAATATTGGTGATTATTTTTTAAGATTTCATGTTGTTTGATTATTTTTTGTAACATTTGGTTGCTAGACTTTGATCTTTTGCTTTGGATTTTCTTCAGATACTTCAACTACCATGATAGTACAACCTGGACCTGTGGTTGAATTCCTACTTGCAAACCAGAACAAGAGAGATCCATCTGGTGTGGACTGGAACAAGGTACATCATATTCTTTTATGCTGTAATATATCTGACTAATGTATTAGCATCTCTGAGAAGTACTCACCTAGTGTTTTCTAATAGGCTAAACGTGTTCTCAAGAATCTGAGGGTCAAAGTTACCCTATCAAACAGAGAATATAAAATCAGCGGCCTAAGTGAGCAAAAATGCAAAGATCAGATGTATGTTCATTCTAATACAAATTCATCTGATTTTTTTTTTATCACCATTTATATTGCTTTGAGTTCATTCTAATATATATGTCCTTATATGATATAGGTTTACATGGAGGAGACCTAACGACAAGGGAGAATTTGAGGAGGTTGAGATCACAGTGCTCAACTATTATAAGGAACGTAACATTGATGTGCGATCTTCAGCTGAATTTCCTTGCATCAATGTTGGTAAGCCGAAGCGTCCCACTTACTTCCCCATTGAGGTAATTTTAAGTGCATTATTGTTTTCTGCTTTCCCACAATTTTTAATGTGACTATTTATGACAATTCTTGTTGGTTTTCACGTTTGCAGTTCTGTGATCTTGTGTCCCTACAACGATACACAAAATCACTTAACAATTTTCAGAGGGCTGCGCTAGTAGAAAAGTCTAGGCAGAAGCCACCGGAAAGAATGGCTTCTCTAACCAAAGTAAGTCTTCTTTCATTAACCTTGAGACTTTGAAGCTTTTTCTGTTTATAATGATTTATGTTCTGATATATCTTACAGGGTCTAAAAGACAGCAATTATAATGCTGACCCTGTGTTGCAAGATAGTGGTGTCAGCATTATGTCTAACTTCACCCAAGTGGAGGGCCGCATTCTACCAACACCAAATGTGACTCTCCTTGCTTCTATTGCTGTATCTTTTCCTTAGCTTCTGGTTGTTTTAACATTGATTATCTTTGTCCTTGCTTCCAAACAGCTGAAAGTGGGGAATGGAATGGATTTAAGGCCAAACAATGGGCGTTGGAACTTTAATAATAAGGTGCTTAGATTTTTTTATCTCGCTTTACTTGGAATAGTTTGACCTCTACTACTAACTGAAATCCTTAATGTAGAGACTTGTTGAGCCAACGACGGTTACTAGATGGGCTGTTGTGAACTTCTCTGCTCGTTGTGATACAAATGGGCTCATTCGTGACTTGATTAGATGTGGACAGGCGAAAGGAATTGTAAGCCTTTTTTAATTCTTCCCTTTTCCCCCTTATATTCACAAATAAAATCATATGCACAACTCCTATTAATTGTTCCCTTTTCCCCCTTATATTCCCAGAACGTAGAGCCTCCATTCAAGGATGTCATTACTGAAAATCCTCAGTTTAGGAATGCACCAGCTGCTAAGAGAGTGGAGAATATGTTTGAGCAGATAAAATCCAAACTCCCAGGGCCGCCTCTGTTCCTTCTTTGCATACTCTCTGAAAGGTAAAACTCTGATGTTTATGGTACATCTCTCTTAACATTCTTGAATAGGGCCTGTTTCCCATTGATTGAAATGCATAACTTTTCATATACGTGTCTGAAAATTTTCAGGTCCTTGGAAGAAGAAGAATCTTGTTGATCTTGGAATTGTGACTCAGTGCATTGCTCCTACAAGAGTGAACGATCAGTATCTCACCAATGTTCTTTTAAAGATTAATGCCAAGGTAGTCTCTGAAATTTTTTACTTAATTCAATTAGAATTTCAGGAGATATTTTAAAGACTTTACAGGCTTACAGGTGAACTGAATTCTATTTTGTATATGCAGCTTGGTGGATTGAACTCTATGCTAGCTATGGAGCGCTCTCCAGCAATGCCAAAAGTAACCCAAGTCCCTACCATCATTGTAGGGATGGATGTATCCCATGGTTCTCCGGGAATGTCTGATATACCATCAATTGCTGCGGTAATACTGATTTTTGTAATTGTTTCTTATGATCTCTTTCAATTTGCGTTTATCGAGAGGACATTCTTACTCTCATCTAGTGTTGGGTGTTCATTCTTGGCAACGGCTCTGATAACTTGGTATTTGTGTTTGGAAATCATAGGTTGTGAGCTCCAGACAATGGCCACTCATCTCAAAATACAAGGCATGTGTACGCACACAATCACGCAAAATGGAAATGATTGACAATCTCTTCAAACTTGTCTCTGACAAAGATGAAGGAATGTTCAGGTAAAAATCATTGAATGTTATCTTCATTGCTCTGGGCAGAGCTTTGTTATATTAATCCTATTTTAGGGCCTTGTGAATGGAACAATATTCTTTCATCCTTTTTTAAGTATGTTGGACACCAATGTAATTTAGAGATTTACCTACTGTTTACAGGGAGCTCTTGCTCGACTTTTACTTCAGTTCAGGGAAGAGGAAGCCAGAGCACATCATCATTTTCAGGTAGACTTAAATCTATTAAGGTATCATGTAAAAGTTAGAATTCAACTTTTATACTCACTGTTGTTACCAATATACATGTGGTAGGGATGGTGTGAGTGAGTCTCAGTTCAATCAAGTTCTTAATATTGAATTGGATCAGATGATGCAGGTACGGATTATGGTTCTGGAACTTTGCAGTTACACAAACACGGTTTATTTAGTATATCCTGCACATATTTGGCCTGATTTTTTGGTTATATTATTAGGCATGCAAGTTTCTGGATGAAAATTGGAATCCAAAGTTTACAGTGATTGTTGCCCAGAAGAACCACCACACCAAGTTCTTTCAGAGCAGAGGCCCTGATAATGTTCCACCAGGTAATGGCCATTTCACCAAGCGCATGATTTTATATTGGTCATTGCGTTTCAAATGACCTGAAACGTCGTGGTGTCTGCCTGCAGGAACAATAATTGACAGCCAGATCTGCCACCCACGCAACAATGATTTCTATCTCTGTGCCCATGCTGGGATGATTGTAAGTAGCTCCTACATAAGTCTTCTGATCGAATCCAGTATGAATCAAACTTTAACACTTTTCTATTGATTTCGATGTGTTAGGGAACTACAAGGCCAACTCATTACCATGTGCTCTATGATGAGATTGGATTTGCAACAGATGATCTACAAGAACTTGTGCACTCTCTATCCTATGTGTAAGAACTAGAAGTCTTTGTCTGATTGGTATCTTTGTGGTTTTACAAAGTCTTCCAAACTTTGACAACAATCTTTTAATTGTCTGCTTTGATATTTGTAGCTACCAGAGGAGCACCACTGCCATCTCAGTCGGTAATGCTCACATCTTTTATGTATTGATTGCTGATAGTTACATTATGTGCAATATCTCAAATTTAAAGTTTCTTTTGTTTTTTTGCAGTTGCACCCGTTTGCTATGCTCATTTGGCAGCTGCGCAAATGGGAACGGTGATGAAGTATGAAGAGATGTCTGAGACTTCAAGCAGCCATGGCGGGATCACCACACCTGGGGCTGTCCCTGTGCCTCCCATGCCGCAGCTGCATGGTAAGGTTGCAGCCTCCATGTTCTTCTGTTGATGGAGAACAGTCCACGAACTTTAAATGCCCCCTATTTTGTTTAAATCTTCTCTGGGATCGATGTCTCATTTTGTTTTTCGTCGACCCTTCAACTTTGATACTCTTTTTGATACTCTTTATGTTCTGTCTAT
This sequence comes from Camelina sativa, assembly GCF_030686135.1. Lineage (NCBI taxonomy): Eukaryota > Viridiplantae > Streptophyta > Magnoliopsida > Brassicales > Brassicaceae > Camelina > Camelina sativa. The sequence goes on from NC_141892.1 coordinate 8,830,060, forward strand.
TTTTCCTGGGCGTTGTTGGTTAAATCTTCTTAAGCTTTATAATCAAATTTGGTATTTTACGACATTTCAGTATCTCTACTTTTAACGTCTATCAGATATTATTATTGAGTAAGTCGTTTTGAACACATGAGCGTTACAGTTAATTACAAGTTCATGAGAACTATTAGGAACAAATAAAATTGTGTCTAAAGAAATTTAACTAGTTCAAGTGATTTAGACCACCGGAGACCCAAATAACTTGAGGAGTTGTACTTGATTCAGTGATTAGTAACAAAAGAAAAAAGCAGAGCAACATCGACATATACCAAATATGAGATTATAAGCTACAAGAAGACAAAAATTTACAAACAAAAATTTACTGTCTAAATAAAAATGTCAAAGTAAAACATCTCTTATTGTTTCTACAGACACTACAAATCACATCCTTTCTTTTTTGCTTTTTTTTTTTTTTTTTTTTTTCGTTTTTTTTCTTTCAAAATTGAGTAAAAATTAGAAAGTGAAATATCCCTAATATGCACAAAAAGAAAAGATTACAACTTTTGGGGGGTGGGTGGGGGGAGGGCGAAACTCAGTGTAGATGAACGCCTCTTCAGTCAAAGCTCTGTTTGTATTGGAGAGAGAGAGAGATCCTGCATCCAAAATCCAAAAAGAATAATCCCAGAAAAAGGAAAACACCACCAAGGAAAATATCCTGTAAAATTCAGAGTGATGGCTTCACTTGGTTTGGTCTCTTCGCCAGAAGAAGAGGTACACAAAAATTTAGGTCAAGATTGAATCACCATTTTGCTCAGCAGTAACAACATAAATCTCTCTCTGCTTCTTTTCTTCACATCCATCAGTGAGACTTGTTGTCTTTTTGGTTGGTGATTATATCCTTTGCTCGAAAATCCTTTATGCTACGGTATTCTTCCTTCAGTAGCTTCTCTAACTCAGGGTGCTTCTTTATTGGTTCGTTCTTGCCTCGGTAATGGTGGAATGCCCTACACAAGACAGAATTAGGTCCTTTTAAGCACAACCAACATAACATTTTCTATGTGCGTTGTAGCATCTTTTACCCTAAATTACTAAAAGCCCATCTAATATAACCGTACTTCTCTCTAGAGACATCACCAAGAATCACAGTTCCATAACAAGAATTCAGTAGCAACGTTATTGTTTAACCATGATCAGTAATAAACGAACACTTACCAATACTTCTCCAAGCCATATAGATTTCCCTTGTGGTAGAAGTCAAGCGATAGCTGCTCAAAGTCCTTGTAAAGGTCCTCATCGAAGTGCTTCTCCAGACCATAACTGAAGAAAGAAGGCAGATCAATATTAGTTGGATTAGTCACACTGGATCCGCAGTGTAAAAATGGAAAACAGAAGCAAGTCTAACAAGTATGTATTACCTATAAAACCTGAAGAGACACTCTAACCCATAATTGTAGTTCTCAGCTGCATCCTCAAGAGCAAACTTCTGGAAGTCCTCATACATAGACAAGACAAATGTATCTCTAAGGAAATACGACCAAAATCGGTACAAATGATTCATTTCCTGCATATATAACATCCAGAATTCACAAACTAGGGGTTAGGATCTCCAATCAGACTAATGTAAAAGAATGAGTTGAGAAACTCCAGATGTAAAGATTATTGCATGTTTCTTTTGAAGAGCATGACGAGAGCCAAAAATCATAGAAAGGAGGTAAACATGAAACTGACCTCACTGCATCCGCTACCCAGCTTCTTCCTTTCGTTTAAGCAGCGCTTGCGATACTTCAAGTACCTATGCGTACATTTAAAAGGAATGAGAACAGAGAGCCTCAAGATACAATCTTATCCTCCCAAGAATAATGCTCCATACAATAAACTTAAGTTGTCTAACTGAATAACCATACTTACTTTTCTTGTTTAAATCCATTCTCTTCCAGCAGTTGGTGGCTTGGATGTTGAAAATGTGGAAATGATTTTGGTAACGAGCCCACAGGTGGACTGCTTCCAGGGAGTGTACATTGTGGCGATGAACTCAATTTCGAAAGCCTAGGGCTGTGAAACGTCAATAAAAACAGAATAAGAAAAATAAAGGATAAAATATATGAATATAAGTAGGGAATATAATGGATTGCTAAGATAGAGACCCATGACTGTCTGGTGGTGTAGAACCAAAGAAAAATCCAATGGAGCTACTAGGCGGACTTTCTGATATATTTCCATGGTTTCTTATGTTACTCGAAAAGAACCTCCGTGCATGGGCCGTATGATGTTTATGCGTTCCTTTACTTTGTTTCCTCCGGGAAGCGGTGGTTCCATGCTCTTCACTTCCATCATTTGCTACAGAATTTTCTCCTAATTTAGTGTTCAATCCTCCCCCAGATTTAATTTTCCCATCTCTGCTATCCAAATGGGAGTTGTTTTTCCTACGGCCAGATCGATTCTTTTTGAGTTCCTGTTTCATTGGTGGTTATTAGAAATTGGACTCCAGAAAGATTAATCATATTATATTCTAGCAAAAGATTCCTAACCTGCTCAAAGTAGTAAAGACCATCATTTATTGTGGAGGCAAGCTCCTTAGGAATGTTTTTTGCTTTCGTCCCACCGACTCCAGTGCCATCACTTTTACCACTATTCTGTCCAGCATATAACGGAACATGAATAATTGATTTCACCAACACAGAGTTCAAGGAAATATATAAAAAGTTCCATGTAATACCTGGGTAACAATTACAAGTTTCTGAATATCTTGATCATCAACAGTCATATCATCATCTTCATATTCAATGCTACAAAATGTCAAATCAACCAAAGCATCAACTACAGTACTTTATATATACAGTTTCAGATTCATATCCAAAAAGAAGGCAAATTGGAAACAAAGAGAGCAGAAAGCAAATATCAGGAGTAATCAAGTTGTGCACGCATTACCTTTTTGACAGTCCACTCTTTCTCGGGCTTCTGTGCTCCAGATCTAATTCCTCGTCAAGCAAAAACGTGTTTGAAAAATCGTTTGACAAGTCATCCACATTTCTTTTTTCATCTGCTGATGATTTCAGGTTAACACTTTTGTAATTATTGGTTCTTGCTGACCGAGATCCCTGTACATCAGAAATTACATTAAAGCAAAAACTGAAATTACATTAGTATTTTTACAGTGTCTCTACCCTACTAAAAGAAAACAAAAGTTTACCTCTGAAGAGAAGTCGCGCATGGTAGGCATTGAAGAACCCTTTGAAGAATTTCCATAATTATCCCCGCTTGTTATACTTTCTGGGGATCCTTTGGCACTGTCTCCAGTTTTCTCCAAAGATGCTGACTTTTTAGATGGAGGAGCCCATTCAGACCACTTTTCACGCTTGCGCATCTTGTCACCCTGTAAAAGTACCAGTATTTCAAATTATCATCCAACAGATAGATGTACCAGCATTTTATGCTAGCTACTTTGACAAATATAGGTCTTACACCTGTAGAAACCAATCATGCTCTGAGTTAGGTTAGAATAATCAAAGAGGGCTTCTTTAAACTATTATCCAGAGACAAAACTCTAACCCATTTTTTTGTGTGATAGCATCACCACAGTAGAGAAATACACAATACAACCAGAGAAAACAAAGTATTCAAAGAAACATTTTTTTAAAAATAAAGAAGCTAATCTAAAGCCGCCAACATGTGTTAGTACCAAAACCCATTCACAAAAGCAAGACTTTGGCATTTGAACCAGTAAATAAGTAAGGTGTGGTGGTCTGACCTGCACTTCAACAGAATTAGAAAACCCTAACGCATAGACTATAAAATCAACATCCATGGTCATTGCCTTAACCTGCAATTCAAGAGTAAAAGAAAAATTAAAACCAACAAATTTGTTCAAAACACGAATGACAGAATAGACTAATGCAAAAGAAAGCAAGTCAAGCTCGTGTTACAAATTTTACCCTTTTGAAACCAGCTATAATTTTTGTGGGAACCCATCCTTGTTCATCCATCAAGGAAATGAGGTAATGATCATTCTCAAGGTTTTCATCACTGAAAAGGGAATTAATAAAAAAAAAGGTAAGGAATAAGCTAAATATCTTTAAAAGCATAAATTTTTTTTTGTAGAGAAGCATAACTTGCCTGAAATAATACTCTATTTGTTTTAAGACTCTATCCCTTAAGTCTATCTTTTCTGGAGATAGTCCTGGATGACCCTGGTTTACAGGGTATGGACCAAAGCGTGGAGGATAAGGACCTCTTATAGCTCCAGGGGGTGGAGCTGGCAAGTAGTATACAGGCCCTGTGTCAAATGAAGAAACAAACAACAAAAACGAACAGTTATCCTCTATCTTAATGCTAGATATATTCCAGAGCAAAATAGTTAAATTTTATCAACTACTCCCAGCCAGTTCCTTTTTTAAACACCTTTACAGAGATTCAATATCTTACCAGGGAAGCCTGGACCTGGACCAACGAGGAATCCAGGAGCTGGACCCATATATGGAGGTCTCCCAAAAGTTCTTGGTCCAGCACCTTGTGGCATGTTTCTGGGGTCAAAACCTCTCTGATGCGGCCAAGGCTTTCCAGGATCCGCTTGAGGAGGTGGGAGCACAGGTGGAAGAGGGGAAGCTTGAACTTGTTTCTCATTGCCAGACTCTGCAACAGGAGGTCCAGTAACTGGGAACGGAGGATAAGGAGCATATGGATAATCTGGACCAGCAGCATGTGGCGGAGGCCCCATAGGTGGAAAAGGAGGTGGAGGATATGGTACAGCATGTACAAGGTAAGGAGGAGGAGGACCATTTTGGTTGCTCCTGGGACTTGGTTTTGAATGACGCCCAGATGGATTCTTGTGTCCAGGATTAGCCTTACCACCACCCTTGGATTTCGCTTGACCAGGATTAGCCTAAAAATCAAACAAGAAACTTTCTTCAGGGACCAAGTTTAAGCTCTACAAATGCAATGCAATGCTTTTTTAAAATAAGTAAACCTTTCAACCCAAGCAAAGGTAAACATCATAAGCATCAAACTCGAGAAAAAAAAACCCCAATTCGATCAAATAGGCCTATCACCAACTTAAACCAATCACGAACCAGCAAATATTGAGTATCAGATACCTTTCAGCTCTACCCAAATACGACGCACCATCAACACTCAATTAAATCACAACGCACCATCAACATTAACAAAAAACGAACCTGAGCAGGGGTTGGGGTAGCGGACGGAATGCTTTTAGACGGCGGTGCAGGAGGCGGAGGATTCTTAGGACGAGGCTGTTGAGCGGCGTCGGCGAGCGCAGGCCAGGAATCAGCTCCCATTACAGGAGCATCAACAGTCTCAGGAGGAGAAGCGGTTGTTTTCCAAGGAGACTTAGCGGCAACAACACCACCTTCACGGCCGATCATCAATTCTCGATCATCAGCCAATGATCCCTCAGTCTCCGCCATCATCAGAGAAACTTCCAAAGATCAAAAACACGAATACAATTCAATCGGATCAAAAAAAAAAACGGAACGAGGATTCAAGGATCGGGAGGAGAAGGACGCAATGTGATAAAACAAAGAGAGGTTCAAGGAGAGGAGAGGCAAGTGTGTGTTTTGGTGGCGACACTCTTTAAAAGAAGAAGAATAAGCGAATGTGATACACAAACAGTGAAACGTATAACCCCAAAAACCCTAGTTACCTTTCTTTTATTTATTTTTAATTTATAGTATGTACTACTTATTATAGTATATATAGCAATTTTCTCTTTTCCTTATTTGTAAATTTGGCAAACCAGAATATAAATCATGAAATAAGGGAAACCCTTTACATACATATAACATTAATTTATTCTTTTTGGTCTGAGAAATTAAAACATCATCTTTTTTTTTTCTGTTTTGACAGCAACAGATTAAAAACATCATTTATGTAGGGGTGTTTTTATAAAATGCTTTAATTAACCTCTAAAGACTTTAGTACTGTATTACTCTCATAGTCTCATTAGACCGGTCTGCATTAATTTTACGAAACAAGTGATCATGTTTGTTATAGAAAGAATATGTGATATATGATTGGAGCGGAGAATCAATCTGTTGTATTCTTTACTGACTGCTCTGACTTAGTGAAAATGGTGTCTTCGCCTTCCGAATGGCCAACTTTTACACCTTATTTGAAAGATATACAAGCGGATAAAGAGAAGTTTGTTTCCTTTTCCTTAGTCTATGTCCCATGCTTTCAGAATGGTAAAGCGGATAACATTGCGCGTCGTGTTCGCACAGTTCTGCACTTAGTTACCTATGTAAACAATGTTATTTCGCATTGGCTTGTTTGAATCATTCTTTGTTGTCAAAAAAAAATATATATATATGTGATGTTGTGGAAAGAGTCAAACCATATCGAAATGGCTAGAGAAAAATATTGTGGACGAAATCTTGTGCAATTAACGTGGTTTTGAATGTCAAAATTATAATTGAAACTGTTAGTGGAACTAGATAGAAAAAAATGATGGAGGTTTAAGTGATGAAGCTGGTGATGAGTTAAAGATAATGGTGTAGAATATAATATAATCAAAATATTGGGATACAAACCAAATCCCACATCTGAAGTTTAAAAAAGACTATCATTAATATATAAAGGGTTATGGCCAATCCACTAATTGCTAATTGGTTTTTAGTTGGAAGTCCAAGATAAATCCAAATTTAACATGGTATCAGAGCCCAAAGTTAAAATTCCAATGGACCTAGAAAAGTGGATACTAACATGCCTCTTGTTAACCCGAGTAATGAAGACCCAAGAAGGGGTTTATTATCGGTCAAAATGGGATTGGTTCGAGATGGAGTTATTATCTCGAGGAGGCATATTAAGATCCCATATGTGGTCCTTGGTTTGAAGGGGAGATTGTTGGGATACAAACCAAGTCCCACATCTGAAGTTTAAAAAAGACTATCATTAATATATAAAGGGTTATGGCCAATCCACTAATTGCCAATTGATTTTTAGTTGCAAGGCCAAGATAAATCCAAATTTAACACAAAACGGTGATATAAGAGGTTATATTAAAAGCTTAAAGGATTTGGAAGAATTGTCTAAATTAGATAATGATGTTTGCGAAGATTTCTGATGTGAAATAAAACAAAAAAAAAATCTCAATTATCCTAATTGGTGAAAAAAAGAAAAAGTCTTTTAATTATAGCAAAGATGAATGAGGCTTCCGTGAATCTTAGAAGAAACATAATGTAACTGATCAAGATATAAATGAAATTTTATTTTGTCTCTTGAAATGACATTTCCTACTTGGGGTGTCTATGGAAGATTTATCGTTTACTTGATAATGTTTCTAACAAAACTAACGAGGTATTGATGAAAATTTAAGTGACAAATGTTTTTCGAAGATATTTCAAGTACTACTGATAGTATACAATATGATGTTGGCCAAAAACTCAAAAGAAATGATAGAGTTGATGTTAAAAAAAGAAATTGATAGAGCAATATATACTAGAAGAATTCTTACAGTTTAAAAGTGATAAAAAAAAAAACAGTGCGAGAAAACAATTAAAAAGTGAATCTAACATAGGAGGAAAGTGCATGACAATCACTTAGTAAGAGTTGAACACACATGACTACTATATACGTCTAATCCATGATCATCAGTATATATTTGACATAAACCGAGAATCAAAGTTAGCAAGCAAGCATCGGTTTTGACAAGTTTACACATTGGTTTTGAATCCCTCCGACTCAGACTTCATTCAACAAAAATCTTTGGACACATAACCAATACAAAAAAAATTACATTACGAAACTCGTAAGTAATAAATAAATTTAATGATACTTTTATTATTTCAGAAAAATTCATAATTATTTATTTACGCCACAAGGTGTTGTTAAGTTCTATAGCTTTGAGTCAATATCCTACTTAAATCTGGAGTTAAATTAGTCAAGGACAACACATTACCACTAGAAACACCAATTAATTTTGAACATACTTAATAATTATACTATACTGTAATCAATGACAATTTAACCAAAAAACATACGGTTTTGCAGTATTAGTGTGCACCAAACAGAGTATAATTCACTTATTCAAACTAATGTAATCAATGATGTTTCACTTTCAACCTTGCAAGTGTTGTTGTTGTTCAATAAAAAGAGTCATAGTACCTAATTTTGTACATATCAACTCTAGCTACAGAAAAGAATACTACAATACTTCTAATTATTTCATTTTAACAAATACTAGTTCCGACGGAGTGTCAGATATCATATCAATCATTGGAAGCAAACGTTTATTTCTGTGACTTTCCGATGAACTTTACGAATATGCAATATGGACCATATTATATGGTGGCTGATCGTTTAGCTAAAGAAAATCTCTTTTCCAATTTTCTATTTATAATTTATGTTCTCCAATTTCTTATATCTATCTTTCAAGAGAATCACATTACAAGTTTTTAATGCAACTAGCTGTTAAAAAAAAAAAAAACAAACAAATTATCCTAAAAGATGAATAAGTTCATTCTCAAATGATTGCAATAATATCATACAAGAAAAAAAAAAAAAAAAAAAAAAGAGGATAATTATCAACATTTTGGACGCCAAGTCACTCGTTTATCCATTTGGTACGGATTTAATAATTTCTCAGAGCCCTTTTTTATGCAAATCTCTTTACACTACCGATGGCATTCCTCGTAATTAACTCCTAACCTCAGGGTCGTTTTTATATTATCTCCTCTCCCCTCCTTCGTCCTCCCTCCATTTTTCTTCACGTCTGGTTCCGTCTCTCTCTCTCTCTCTCTCTCTCTTCTCCGTCTCTCTCTCTCTCTCACTTATTTGATTTGGGGTTTTCAGATGGGAAATGCCAACGGCAAAGAAGACGACGCCGCCGCCGTCACTAGCGGTGGTGGTGCAGATGTCACCTCATCTTCGGCGAGATCCAACGGCGGCGATCCTTCTGCACGCAGTCGTCATCGTCGTCCTTCTTCAGACTCTATGAGCAGTTCTCCTCCCGGAAGTCCCGCTCGATCTCCATCTCCTTTCTTATTCGCTCCTCAGGTTTCCCTCTCTCTCTCTCTCTCTCTCTCGAGATTCTCTCTATCTCTGTGTGTTTTAATCGTTGAATTTGTTGATGTTTGGATGATTTAATTGAAACATTGTTGGAAGTTTTCGTTCCAAGAGTCTCTTCCTTCTGATTTGGTGGTTGAGTTTTAAGAATATTCACTTGACTTTTCATATGTCTCATTAATTGAGACATTTCTTCGTTTTCGATTCGCCTTTGGATTATTAGAACAAAAGCTTCAACCTTTTTTTTATGACTGAACTCTATTTTGTATACTTTGATTTGTTCTTCCTTAGGATTTTCAGCTGGGAAAGGTTTGGATTTCTTGTTCTTAAGGCTTTTTCTTTAGAGGGGTTTAGAGATTCTGTACTAAGGAATCTCTTTTTGTTTTTTGTTTTGGTTATCTTTGTTAAAGTATCTTGAGATAATGCATACTGTGGAAAAGTTTCTACCTGTTTTTGATATGTTAATTAGGTGTTTTAGCTGTTGTTTTTTCCTGCCGCTCTCTATTCCGGTCATGATTTCTTGAGTCTTGATGTTCCCTAGTGAATCTTTTGTGTAATGTATCTGTGAAGAGAGATTTTTTTGCTGAGTCTAAGCACTTTTGTGAGTGGAATCTTTTGTATAATGGATTTGGACTTGACTCGGATTTGTCTGTTGGTTCTTGAGATGTCAAAAGTTCTGGTAAGAAGTAAACAAGTCGTTCTCTCCCCCTTCGTTTTGGCAAAGGGAGAGGCTTAGTCTTCCTGGCAAATCTGCTTTCAGGGAAGTTCTTATTTGTTGTCTTGGTTATATCATGCCTAGTTTAGAAAGGTTTATACCAGCCAGATTGGATGATAATCCTTGTGCTCTAGGTTTCTATTGCTGATTATGATTTTCCTCCTGCTCTCCGGCCATTACTATTAGTTGATACCGTTTTGTTGATTGGTATGTCTCAACGTGAGTCTTCTGTGTAATGTTCCTTTGCTTTCATTTTGAAAGGGAGGAAAATGTGAATGATTCATTGCACCTTTTAAATTGCTGCATTTCGAAATGTGAATGATTCATTGCACCTTTTAGATTGACCTGGTTTATACCGGTTGGTGGGATTAGTCAGATATCTTATGGTAATCAGGTCATGTCTAGATTATAGTAAATATATCATTCTATTGCTTGCTATATTCATTGTTCCACTCCTTTTCTTTTCAGCGCACATTGTTATTCCACCTAACTTCTTACAACATTTGCTCACCTATGCGTCACCTCTTCCATTGTTTAGGCATAACATGTGTACCTAATGGCTGCATTTCGTGTCAGATGGTAGATATAATGTTGTATAACATTCGCCAGTTTTTCTCGCACTTTGTTTTGACAAATCTGTCAGCTTAAAATTTATGTGCTTACTACCTCAGGTTCCCGTGGCTCCATTGCAGAGGGCAAACGCCCCTCCTTCTCCTAATAACATCCAATGGAACCAATCTCCAAGAGTTTTTGATTATCCCGCAGAGCAAGGAATCCCAACGATCATTACATGGAACCAGGGAGGTAATGATGTGGCGGTGGAAGGATCATGGGACAATTGGAGATCAAGGTATAGGTTGATATGTTTCTCGAGAATTTGTTCTCGAGCTTTCTGTACATTTGTATATGTTAATATGAGTACTAAGCATATATATATATTTACATTCTTTAGGAAGAAGCTACAGAAGTCTGGAAAAGACCACTCAATTCTCTTTGTTCTTCCATCTGGCATATACCACTACAAGGTGATTGTCGACGGTGAATCCAAATACATCCCAGATTTACCGTTTGTATCAGATGAAGTGGGAAATGTCTGTAACGTTCTCGATGTTCATGTAAGTAAATTCCTGTCTCTTTTTTTTTTTTTTTTTTTTCATGTTAAATCTAATCTACCAATCAACTTACAGTGTAACAGTATCTGCAATCATTATGCAGAACTTTGTGCCAGAAAACCCAGAAAGCATAGTGGAGTTTGAGGCGCCACCGTCACCTGAACATAGCTACTGTCAAACCCTTCCAGCAGCAGAAGATTACGCAAAAGAGCCACTGATGGTGCCACCACAGCTTCATCTAACACTTCTTGGTACAACTGAAGAAACAGCCATAGCGACAAAGCCTCAACATGTGGTGCTTAATCATGTGTTCATAGAGCAAGGGTGGACACCTCAATCCATTGTAGCTTTGGGTTTAACACACAGGTTCGAGTCTAAGTACATAACTGTTGTCCTCTACAAACCGCTCACACGGCCCTAAAAACCAAATCCAATGCCACATTGTTCTCTCTCTCTCTCTCTTTTTTTTTTTAAAAAAAAATCCATCTCTCAAGTCAAGTATGTGAAAACCTGTTCTTTGATCATCGTGAGTGCCCAACTTTGAGTTTATTAACCTCTGTGTTACCTTGGTTTGGTGGTGCTTATGTACAAAAAGCTTCTCATTTGTAAACAAAGAAAACAAAAAGTGCGATTTTTCTTGTTCCCTGCTACAATTGTAAAATACGTTCCCTTTTAGTAATAATAATAATGTCTCTGGAGAAAAGCTAACCAATCAAAATGAAAAAGAAAACTAGAAAAGTGTAACGAGGGCTCCCTCATCAATACACGTCGTCTTTTTTTTTGTGTTTGTTTTAATTGAATAAATATAATTTGGATAAGAAAAAGATAAAAGAGAAATAAGGAGAGTGAAAGCGAGCCACACGATGGGGTATGGCGGAAGAAGAAGCATCGACCGAGTAATTGAGACGGATCAAGCTGCTATTGACTATGAGAGAGACTCTGTTTCCAATTACTTTGCTCTCTGTATTTCTCGCCGGGAGTTCACATTACCTCTCGGAACATTAATCCTCCCTCCTTTGATTAGCCAACTCTAGTGTTGTAGGAAGGGCTGCATGCGATTTCAACTCTAGTCTAGTGGCTTCCTTTTTTTCTCGGGACAATTCGCAGCCAGGTGTGTTGTATTTCCCGAAGGTTCGTTGTGCTTTTCCTTCGATCGAAGAATCAATCATTCGGTAAATTGGATAATTTGGTCCGTCCCTTGTTCGTATAACGTTGTACAGAATCAAACGTGCATGAGGAGCCTGAATTCAGAATTTTGCTTTTGGTTGTATACACACTGCATACGTTAGTGTAGCATTTTGGATGTACGCGTATGCATGAACTATATATATATATTATGCATCAATACTCTCTCCTATTCTGTATATTATTTAGAGGAAATTCTAACATCAAGATTACGTTTTCAAGAAGAAACAGATTGTGGAGATCAAGAGGTGAACTCTGAGTGTGATGAGTGAGCCAAAGGTCAGGCGTTGGGTTGGAAAGTACGAGGTTGGAAGAACCATTGGTGAATGTGCTTTTGCAAAAGTGAGGTTTGCTCGACATTCTGAGACAGGACAACCCGTGGCTCTCATGATCCTTGATAAAGAGAAGGTTCTTAACCATAAGATGGCTGCTCAAGTAATTCTCTTTTCTAATTTGCATCCTTTTTTTTTTTTCTTTCATGTCTCCTCCCTTGTCCACTGATATGCCCGTTTACATTTCCTGGAAGTCAAATGTAGTTTTCTGTCTTCAATCCGGAAGTATGATGTGGGTCTTTCCTACTTTCTTTTACAGATTAAGAGAGATATTTCTACTATGAAGTTGATAAACCATCCAAATGTTCTTCAGCTTTATGAGGTCTATCTTCATGCCCCCGACTTTTCTCTACGTATCTCTATTTTTCCTTTGATTAGCCAGGAATTAACAGCTCTTTGGAATCGAAGCTGAAAGCTAACTTTTAACAAAATAATTTGGCATATGTTGTCCAGGTTTTGGCGAGCAAGGCGAAGATGTATATTGTCCTAGAGTTCATCAGTGGTGGAGAGCTTTTTGAAAAAATTGTGAGTGTTCCCTCTTCCTCCCCAAGGGCCTCAACTTGTGTCTGATATATCCTTTGGTGTAAGAATCATGCATTAAATCCCTCATGCTCAGCTTAGAAGTTCCTGTATATTACAGGTGAAAATATATTAATTTTGGTTTTTTACCAATTTGAACTTGTGAAGAAAATTGATGGGCGCATGAATGAAGACGACGCACGGAGATACTTCCAGCAGCTTATCAACGCAGTTGATTATTGCCACACCAACGGTGTGTACCACAGAGACTTGAAGGTACAAAGAAACGTTTTTGGTAACTCTTTGTCCCAAGTTTGCAGTGTGGTTTTCTTTTAAGTGCAGCTAATTGATGCCTAAATTTTCTCTTCTTTACTTCTTTCAATTTAGCCAGAAAATTTGCTTCTTGATGCTCAAGGAAATCTGAAAGTCTCTGATTTTGGATTCAGTGCCTTGTCCCAACAAGTCGAGGTAACCACTGATTTTTTTTTTTTGAGCATCATTTAGTTTACCTGAGTTCCTACGTATCTGTCCTTGTCTTATTCTAATGAGTGTGCCTGAACTTCGGTAATGATGTTTTCATTGATTACATTAACAAATTTTTAATAAGATCCGTAACAGTGATCTTTCAAGATTCTTTCCGCTTATCAGAATTGCTTGGTTTTGGCAGGGAAATGGCCTTCATCACACTGCATGTGGAACTCCAAACTATGCTGCTCCTAAGGTATGCTTCGGCATGTGGCTTTTTATGCCAGTTGCTGCTCCATTTGTTTGATAGCTTCCTTGTTACTTTGTCCCAAGGTTCTTACTGATCAAGACTACGATGGGGCAAAGGCAGACTTGTTGTCATGTGGAGTGATACTCTTTGTGCTACTTGCTGGTTATTTGCCTTTTGAGGATTCTAGTCTCACGACGTTGTACAAAAAGGTAAAAAAATTGTAATATATTTTCAGGCTTCATCCTCACCATTATCTGTGATTCGTGTTTCTATGTTGCATTTTTGTCCTTTTTTTCAGATCTCATCTGCTGAATTCAGTTTTCCTACTTGGCCCTCTTCTGGTGCTAAGAACTTGATCGTCCGAATCTTGGATCCAAACCCTATCACTGTAAGATATTTGATTGTACCACTGCTATTAAGCTTTAAATGTATCCTTCTTTTATTTTCTTCTGTCGAACTTCAACAATCTCAACTCTCTCTTTTTTTCTTAGACCGATAGGCAAAGTACATGTTGTTATCTTTGGAAAATTTATTTGTAGTTTTGGTCTAAAGTGTACATTTAATTGTCTCTGCTTATTTTTTCGATTCTTGCTGACTATTTCCTTCTCTTTCCATTCCACTGCCTAAAAAGAGCTACTATACTTTGGCTAAAATATTCAGAAGTTTATGACCTTCCTACAATTGTTAGTCCCATAGATAAATGCACGTCATAGTCATACAAAGCGGATGTTTTATCCGTTTCCTGCTTGTAGAACTTTCTCATTTAAAAGTTAAAACATCTACAGATATATTAACGATACTCGTCCTTAAATTTCAAAGGTGGAACTAATTGACAGTGTGTTAACATGCCAGCGTATCACAATTCCAGAGATTTTGGAAGATGTGTGGTTCAAGAAAGATTACAAGCCAGCTGTGTTTGAAGAGAAGAACGAAGCAAATTTGGCTGATGTGGAAGCTGTTTTTAACGATTCTGAAGTGAGTCATTTTTTTAACCTGAGATCTGTTGGATAATTGAGTTGAAAGGGTATAATCACCTAGGTTCCGTACTTGTGTTAGGTTAGAGTGCTCTTACAACTGACAGGGGAGTCTTGCTATGTGGAAAGTAGAGGATCTGATTCAACAATATCAAACATCTTTGAAATAACGTATATTATTATATTATTATTGCTTGGTTGCATATGAAGAGAGCTTGAGATAACGTATGCCTTTGCTTCACAGGATGGGAGAGTGCAATTGAGGTCATTTCCTTGTGTGATATGTTCAGGTGGTACTACTTGTGGCGACGTTCGTTCAAGGACCAAACTGATGAACGGGTTGATAGAACGAGGGAGACCGCAAGAGGCACATTCCATTTTCAACACTCTTATTGAGGAAGGCCACAAGCCAAGCATCATCACATACACCACTCTTGTAACTGCATTGACCCGTCAGAAGCACTTCCACTCTCTCCTTTCCCTTATCTCTAAAGTCGAGAAAAATGGCCTTAAACCCGACACCATTCTCTTCAATGCCATCATCAACGCCTCTTCCGAGTCTGGAAATCTCGATCAAGCAATGAAGATCTTTGAAAAAATGAAGGAAAGTGGATGTAAACCCACAACAAGTACATTTAATACTCTCATTAAAGGATATGGAAAACTTGGTAAGCTAGAGGAATCTTCAAGACTCCTGGAAATGATGTTACGGGATGAGATGCTCCAACCAAATGACAGAACATGTAACATACTTGTCCAGGCTTGGTGTAACCAGAGGAAGATTGAAGAAGCATGGAACATTGTATATAAGATGCAATCTTATGGGGTAAAACCTGATGTAGTAACTTTTAACACATTGGCAAGAGCATATGCGCGGATCGATTCAACATATACAGCTGAGGATATGATCATACCAAGGATGTTACACAACAAAGTTAAACCAAATGTACGTACCTGCGGTACCATAGTGAATGGCTACTGTGAAGAGGGTAAGATGGAAGAAGCTCTGAGGTTTTTCTATAGAATGAAAGAACTTGGAGTTCATCCAAATCTCTTTGTTTTTAACTCTCTAATCAAGGGCTTCCTTGACATCAAGGATATGGATGGAGTTGGCGAGGTGAGCTTTATAGTTTATAAGCTGTTCAATAGTTTCATTTACATCCATTTTTTTTTCTTAAATACGGGCATGTTAATATGATAGGTGGTGGATCTGATGGAAGAATATGGGGTAAAACCTGACGTGGTAACATTTAGCACCTTAATGAATGCATGGAGTTCTGTTGGAGATATGAAAAGATGCGAAGAGATCTATAGAGATATGTTGGAAGGAGGAATAGATCCTGACACTCATGCATTTAGTATCCTTGCCAAAGGGTATGCTCGAGCTGGAGAGCCCGAAAAAGCGGAGGAAATCTTGAATCAGATGAGAAAATTTGGTGTTCGCCCAAATGTAGTGATCTACACACAGATCATAAGCGGTTGGTGCAGCGCGGGTGAGATGAAGAAAGCAATGCAGGTATATAACAAAATGTGTAGAATCGTTGGTTTGTCGCCTAACTTGACTACTTACGAGACTCTTATATGGGGATTTGGGGAAGCGAGACAGCCATGGAAAGCGGAAGAGTTACTGAAAGACATGGAAGAGAAGAATGTTGTTCCCACAAGGAAAACTATGCAACTCATAGCTGATGGATGGAAAGCTATTGGTGTCTCTAATAGTAATGATGCCGATACGTTGGGCTCTTCTTTCTCAACTTCCTCCAAAATCAATATCCCAAATCATACCGTCTCATCGAAAAGCCCATTGTTCTTAAAGGGAATGCCTGAGAAACCAAAGCTATGCATCAAGTCTCAGTATGGTTTGAGGCAGAGTGTTTTGGTGGTGTTGTGCAGAGACCAGTTTGGGGAAGCGGGGAGAATTTGCAAATTCATATAGACTTTGTTTTGCTTTAGAGATGGAGCTAAATTAAAGGGTAAGAGAAGCTAATCACAGATTGGTGTCGATGGAATTTTAAGACAAACAGGAAGTAAAGTACATTTTTCTGTACAAATACATTTTCTAAAAGAAGTTCAATGAAAATTATGGTGTTTTAACAAGCAGGAAATGAGATGGATAATGTTAATGTGTTAAATTCTTTTCCTTTATATTGGAAAAGTTGGGATGGTTTGAATTTTGATCAATGGTTTGGTTACCGTTTAGAGCCCAAGCCACTCAAACCAATCCACCAATGCAATTTGATTGGTTGGTCTAAGGAAATATAAAAGCAATTATTAAGTTGCATCAATTCTTTCAATTGCAAAATATGAGTTCATACTTTCACATAACACTAAAGAACCAAACCAAAACAAAAGAAAGCAAGCAACAATAAAAAAGGAAGGAAGCAAACGATGTCCTAAAGAACGCAAACATAATGAAGTCATGATGAAACTTCACTGTAAGAAATCATAAATCTTGTTTCTTAATATGGGGTTAAGATAATCTCACTTAGCCATCATGACTTTAACGAATTCCTCATAGTTGATCTGACCATCGCCATCAACATCTGCTTCTCGGATCATCTCATCAACTTCCTCGTCGGTTAGCTTCTCCCCAAGATTTGTCATCACATGTCGAAGCTCAGCTGCAGAGATGAAACCATTCTGGTCTTTATCGAAAACCCTGAATGCTTCCTTCAGCTCTTCCTCTGAATCAGTGTCCTTCATTTTCCTTGCCATCAGGTTCAGGAACTCCGGGAAATCTATGGTACCGTTCCCGTCTGCATCAACTTCATTGATCATGTCTTGTAGCTCGGCTTCTGTTGGGTTTTGCCCCAGAGACCTCATCACGGTTCCAAGCTCCTTGGTGGTGATGCAACCTGCACAGTCAGATTCAGATATAAATTACAGAGACAGACAGCAGTTCCAAACATGTTTAAGATGATCAACTTCAAAAATAAACAAAATCCATTGCATTTCTTATTTCAACTGATGAAGATCTGGAAAGTAAATAGAGAAATGATTTCTCATCATACAATAGACATAATAAACTCTTCAAGGCTTCATTTAGTGTTAAAGGAAAGAAAATATTGCGTGTTTATTTCATATTTCCTTATGTGTACTGCACTAGTCAATCTAGACTCATGTGCATTAAAAGACACAATATTCTTTCCCCATATCTCTTAACATGGATGGTATCAAAGCCAAAGTTAAAAAAAAAAAACCCTAGCCACTTCGTTCCATTGAGCCCACATCTCACTGTCCAAATGCCATAAATGTACAATACAAGGTGCTAAGAATGAAGCAACACAACATAATTTCGCAAGCTCTTCACCAAGCATCTACAACATCAATCCTTTTTTCAACAACGAACCATTTAACTCTCAACTAACAACTCAATCTCAATATCATATATATATATGGATAATTTTCATGAAAAATATAGCATTGCTGAATGAACACTGACTAGTAAAATACAGAATGAACCAAATCAACCCCAAAAAAAAAAAACGAAGCGATCGAGCGAGCGTACAAGCAAACAAACACCGCTTGAATCTGAGAATAATGACTCATTATCGAACAAGCAAAGAAAGCTAGATCGTTCACGAATTCAAGTGAAACAAAACACGAACTGTACCCAAGCAAAATGAAGATCATGGGAAAGCCAGTGAAACAAAACACGAATTCAAGAACGGAGGAATCATCGGAAGAAAAGATAAAAAGTTATAGATCTGTGAAAATGAGAACATACCATCACCATCCTTATCGAAGAGGCTAAAAGCTTCCTTGAACTCTGAGATCTGGTCATCGGTGAGCTGATCCGCCATTTTCCTTCTACCTTCTTTTTTTTTTTTTTTTTTTTTGGAACTCCCGAGAAAATTTTGCTAAATGATTTTAGGATTTATTTTGTCTACAAGAGCTTTTATAAAAGACACAGCCCAACATAAATATATGGTTGGGCGGCTTGGGCCTCTTAAAGATCAAATGACGATTTCTCAAAAAAATAATTAAGACAGAATTTATTCTTAATTATTTGTTTTCACTTTTCATAATAAGTTAAATGAAAATTTTATCCATACTTGATTTCTTTCATTATAATATATTTAATTTCTATTAGATACACTAAACCAAATGGTAATAGAGTAAATACCTATCAAACTATTTTATGTGAGGTCATTTTTTTTATATCTTGCAAATAAGTGAAAAAGACAAATATCATCTATATAATAGCATTTATTAATTAATTTTAAAACATATTCAATAGAATATTTTACATCAAAGTATATCAATTAAACTTGTAAAACAATATATGAATACATGTAACATGACATGATTGTCCTCTAAATTACGTTGCATGAAATTAGAAGTGGATAAGTAAAAACAGTTTTTTTTTTAAACGTAATACCAATTTTTTTTTTCAACAAAAGTAAATTATTCAGAATAAAATCTGTCCAAATACAACATTTCCATCAACCAAATTGGAGGATTAGAAATCTATGATATTACAACTCTTCTTTGCCAATAAATGAGCAGCCTCATTGTTGGTACGATGAATGAAGGAAAATTGAATGTCACTAAAGAATCTTGAACAGAACTTAATATCTTGGATTAGACTATAAATTGAGATATCTACTGAAGAACTCGAGAGGGAATCCATCAAAATCTTACAATCACCTTCAAAGCATACATGTTTGTATCCAAGATTAACAGTTTGTTAAATTGCCAATAACAGAGCCTCTGCTTCACCTTAGAGAGAGTTATTTGCTGCCCTTAGGACACTTGATCCCCAATGTGTGGTCATACCATCATTATTACGAACAATCCATCCTCCTATTGTTGTTTTTGTATTCGCCATATAACTTACATCGAAATTGCATTTTACCATTGGTGTTGAAGGTCTCATTCAATGTGGATTCTGCGTGTGTAAACCCGCAGGCACATGTTGGGGTTGAAGTGACAAAGATTGGAGCCACTCAATGGCCTTTGCTTTGGATTGAGATACAGTTCGATGATGATCCGCTAAGATATTATTGAAAATGTAATTACTACGATCTTTCCAAATGTTCCAAATGAGCCAAAGAGGTAGCAGGTTTTGTTCTTTTGAGAGCGAATGATCATTATAAATGTTAAACAAAGAGGCAACTTTTAGTTCATGGTCTGAGGAATGAAAGGGAGATTGTGTTGGTATATTCGCCAAATCCCAAACCAACTTTGCTGATGGACAAGTGAATAATGTATGATTAATCGATTCATCCGATTGTTTGCAACGTTGACAAATTTTGTCAATCTTGACTCCACGAGTGATGAGTCTAGTTGCTGTACCAAGAGATTTAGATAAAACATTCCAAAGAAAATGTTTGATCTTAGGCAAAACTTGAAGTTTCCATAAACGGTTTTTCAGATCAATGGAACCATGGGGTATATCTGGAGCAGGAACTAAATTGGTTGGATCATGTGTAGCAAGCCAATACCCTGAACGAACAGTATACTCACCAGACGAGTTATAATGCCAAACTAACTTATCTTTCGAACATAACTGAGGAATGTATAATTGTGTTAACCCTTGGACATCAGCTGGTTTAACAATGTTAAAGATGGTCTGAGTATTCCATGACTTTGTGTTGTTAGCCGAGTGGATAAGTGTAGACAGCATACCATTATAGTTGGGATCAACCGAACTGACCGGACATGGAGGATGTGAGACAATAACATTATCAACATTAACACCAATAGTCGAACCATCTCCTACAATAACTCTCACACCTTTCTTTAATAGATTCAGACCAGCTAAGATCGAAGACCATCCATATGACTGTTGTTTTTTAGGCGTTGCATCTAGAACTGATACCTCTGGAAAATATCTAGCCTTCATCACCTTTGCAAAAAGACTATCAGGGCAACTTAAGATTCTCCATGCCTGCTTCGCCAAAACAGCATCATTGAACTTTTCTAAGTCTCTAAACCCGAGACCACCTTCTTTCTTAGAGTATTGCAATCTTTTCCAAGCAATCCAAGAGATCTCTCGTGAAGTAGATGTCTATTTCCACCAAAATTTCATCATCAATGACTCTAACTCTGAGATTAAACCAAGAGGTAGTTTGAAACATGACATAGCATAGACCGGCATAACCGCTGCTATAGATTTATGCATAACTTCTTTCCCTGCAGGTGATAGGAACTTGCCACTCCAATTAGACATATGTTGTCGAACCCGCTCAATAAGGTACTCAAACATTTCTTTCTTTTTCTACCAAATTGTTCTGGTAGTCCAAGATACTTCCCCCCTCCCCCTCCTTGGTTTGATATTTGCAAAATTTGTTTCATAGAACTTTGTCGATGACCAAATACACGAGATCCAAAAGTAATAAGAGATTTAGATGTATTGATCTTTTGTCCTGAATAATATTCATAAACATCAAAGACATCTTTCAAAGCTTGGCAGTTCCTACTGTTTGCTCTGCAAAAAAATAAGTTGTCGTCTGCAAACTGTAGATGGGTGATTGGTGGTACGCCATTGCCAATTTTTATTCCTTGTATTAGCTTAGAGGACACTTGGGATTTAATGAGATGGCTTAGAATGTCTGCACAAAGAATAAATAAGTAAGGTGACAGGAGATCTCCCTGACGAATTCCCCGAGAAGGCAATACCTTACCAAATGGTGTACCATTTATTAGGATTGCATACTCAACCGATCGAACTGTGGCCATGATCCAACTAATCCAAGTTGATGAAAAACCAAACAATTTCATCGTGCGTAGTTTCCAAAAAGTTCCATTCAACCCGATCGCATGTTTTACTAACATCTGTTTTAATCGCCATATAAGTTTGCGAGACACGCTTCCGTACTTTAAGAGAGTGCATTAATTCATGAGCTATCAAGATATTGTCAGTAACTAGACGCCCTGGGATGAACGCTGCTTGAGAGTCTGATACAATAGTATCTAAATGACTTTTTAACCGGTTAACAAACCGGTTAACAAGGCAATTGGAAATGATTTTATAAATCACATTGGAGAGTCCAGAGTCCAATGGGACGGTAATCGGATAAAGTATTACGATAAGGTATTTGAATGTATGATAAGTTAATTATTTAACATCACGACATGCAAAATAATATCCTAAATTGAAGAAACTAAAGACAGAACTGTAAGTAAAACAGTAGAATATTGTTTAATATACATATAATGAATTATATATATATATATATATATTTATAATATTTTATCATTCCATATATTAATACTTTATAAATATATTGGCAAAATGACGATTTTACAATAAAAAGTTGCATATCATTCAAGCTTATAATAACATCAAGTTTCAAATTTTTTTAGGTAAAATATACATGAGAAGAAGAAACCGTTTATTTATGTAAGGTCACTGACTCTAGTCAAAATCTGAATGTACTCAGATCTTTTGTCAATATATAACTAATGTAATTAACTAAAACTAGATTATAACCCGCGGTACACAATAGAGTAATTTTTTTTTTGTTAATGTACTATTTTAATACTAATTTTGATAATATACTCTTTTGTTAATTTTAGTAATTTAATATATAAATCGTGGTATACCGCAAAATAATTTTTCTTTATTACAATCTTAATTAAATCAGTTTGATTCGATATATTTTATATTGATATTGTTAAAACATTAAAATGAGGATTTAACCCGTATTGAAATATCATATTAATGATAGTTTATTTTTTAGTATGATTAATTCAATCTTGTAATGTCTTATAACCCGTCATATAATATAACTCGTTTGTGTAATTTTGAAAATTTAATATGTTTAAATATTTATAATTTTAAACTTTTTATTAAGTTTAGATTTATTAGTTATAAATTATAAAATTCTTAAAATTTTATAATATGTTGAACACACACTTTTTATATTAATTAAGTAATATGTTTGTTTAAAAAAATTTAAATCACAATATATGCAGGAAAAATATACTTTTTTATTATTTTTATGTATTGTATGATGATTCACTACATTTAAAAAATCAAAAAGAGATGATAGGAGAATAATTTTCTTTTAATTTGGAATAAATATTCTAAATATCTTTATTAATTATAAAATATTATATATATAGATATTTTAAATATTTTAATTGTGTTTGGTTATAAAGATAGTAGAGAAAATTACTAAACTTGTCGGGATATGAATATAATATTTTTGAGCAAAAATTGCTGCAAAATACTAGTATAGATTGATTGACCAAAAAAAAGAATAATTTGTGTCTTAAGTTTTTTTTTTCTTCTTTTTTTCCTACCTATAAAAGATCTTTACAAAATACAGAAAGAAATAGTAATTGGTAAAATAAAAGGAAGTGGTCATATCTTATATAAATGACCTATTAATCCCCACACGGTTTGCCCAAAAAAAAAAAAAAAAAAAAAAAAATCCCCAAACGAAATGAGAATAAATATTTGTTTTTTTTTGTCTGTTAGCTATTAAAAAAATTATTACAAATCATCGTATTCGTCTCTCTCTCTCTGTCTCTCGTTATTTCCACCGCCCTCCTCTTCCTTTGCATCTCTTCTTTCTCGTCCTCCTCCACCAAATTCGATTAGCGAATCCTTCGCCTTAGATTATTATATTATTTTTGAACTCTTTGTCATCACTTATCTCCGCCCAATTTGCAGGTTTGTTCCGAGATTCTCCTTGTTTTTGCTTCGATTTGCGATGAGCAATTCGGTTACTTGAAGAGTTTAAATCATTTGAATTTGAGTATAAAGAGTTCATAAATCTATATATATATATATATATGTTGATGATGATGATGAGTTAAGTCGAGAATCTCGCTTCAATTGTATACCATACACGATTATTGGTTTAGTGGAAAACCCTGAATTGTTGATGCTATAAGTCGTGATTCTCGGATTTTAGTCTTTTGTTTTTTAATTGGGAGCAGTGCAATAAAATGGACCATCGAAATTTCCGGTGCTAAGATTTGTCAGCTGTTTTTGCGCTTTTCTCTTTTTGTGGCATATTATTATTACTCTCTCTACCGGTACTTCGTTTTTTTTTTTTTTTTGTATATATTGCTTTTAGTTTCTGTGGGTTGAGAAGAGAAACACTCTTCTGTTGAATGCTTTTACATGTGATTTTATTTTAATAAATAGCTTTTACATTTTTTTTTTTTTCAGAAAACAGCTTTCGAAGATCAAAGGAGTGATGAATCGTGCCAAGGTTCAGCGTCGTGTTGGTAAGTATGAGGTTGGAAAACCGCTTGGACAAGGCACTTTCGCCAAAGTGAGGTGTGCTGTTGATACCGAGACTGGAGAACGCGTGGCTCTCAAGATCCTTGATAAAGAGAAGGTTCTCAAGCATAAGATGCTGAACAGGTTTTTTTTTTACTCACATTTTCCTATTTAGCATATTTAACCGCTTTTGTCATTTCTACCAAGTTAATGTAATCTAGTACGTATTTTTGCCTTGCTTTCTTACAGATAAGGAGAGAAATTTCTTCTATGAAGTTGATTAACCATCCTAATGTTGTGCGGCTTTATGAGGTCTATCTCCATCCCCCCCCCCCCCCCCCCCCCCCCCCCCCCCCCCCCCCCCCCACACCCAACACTCTTGCTCAATGTGTCTCCTTTGTCTGCTTGAGAGTCTTTTGTAAGTGAATCCTATATGTTGGAAGCTAACTTTTGAGGAAATTTCCAGGTTCTGGGGAGCAAGACAAAGATCTATATTGTCCTAGAGTTCGTCACTGGTGGAGAGCTTTTGACAAAATTGT
Source organism: Camelina sativa (assembly GCF_030686135.1). NCBI lineage: Eukaryota > Viridiplantae > Streptophyta > Magnoliopsida > Brassicales > Brassicaceae > Camelina > Camelina sativa. The sequence goes on from NC_141892.1 coordinate 8,854,326, forward strand.
GAGTTTTCCTTAATAATCCCTTACCTGATCCATCTTTTGGTGTTTGCTAAGCTGTAATGAATCTTATAGATTTCCCTGTATTTACATCTGAAAAGTTCTCTTATCTTTTGAGCAAGTTTAACCTTTGCATTAGCATAACTTGTGAAGGTACATGATGGGCGCCTGAAAGAAGAGAACGCACGGAAGTATTTTCAGCAGCTTATCAATGCTGTTGATTACTGCCATAGCAGAGGAGTCTACCACAGGGACTTAAAGGTACGAGATTTTTTTGGTATATCTTGGGCACCAGTTTTAAGTGCAGCAAATTGATGCCTATAACTTATCTTATTTATCTCTCATTGCAGCCAGAAACTTGCTTCTAGATGCTCAAGGAAATCTGAAAGTCTCTGATTTTGGATGAGTGCCTTGTCTCGACAGTCAGGGTAACCAACTCATATTTTTTTTAGCATCCTTTTGTTTTGCCTTATTCCTACTGATTTGTTCTTTTCCTATTGTAATGAATGTGCCTGTAGGCTGTAGCTCAGCAATGATGTGTGTACATATATCTAATAAGCCCTGTAGCAGTAATCGTTCTGTAGTTTCTTCGCTCATGAAACTATTTTGTTTTGGCAGGGTGATGGTCTTCTTCACACTGCATGCGGACTCCAAACTATGCTGCTCCTGAGGTATGCTTAATCATGTGTCTTGTCATGCGGTTGTTGCACCATGTTCTTAATAGCTTCCTGTTGCTCTTTTCCTCCAGGTTCTTAATGATCAAGGCTATGATGGGGCCACTGCAGACTTGTGGTCCTGTGGAGTGATACTCTTTGTACTACTTGCTGGCTACTTGCTTTTGAAGATCCTAATCTCATGACGCTGTATAAACTGGTAAGACGTTTTGTCATTTGTGTCATGCTTCTTCCTTACCATTATCTGTGATTCTGTGTTACAATTTCGTCATTTTCAGATAATAGCTGGTGAATATCATTGTCCTCCTGGCTCTCTCCTGGTGCTAAGAACCTGATGTTCGAATCCTGGATCCTAACCCTGTGACTGTAAGTTATTTCAGTTTATAATGCTTTCAGGTGTAAGTCAATCCTTCTTTTGTTTTCTTCTGTCGAACCCAGAGAATATCAGTACAATGGCAATTTTATTGTTTGTCTTTTGCTCATTAGGTTTGAGATCAAATTTACAACTATACATATTTAGAGAGCATCATTACTTGCGCGTAAACTAAGTCCCGACTTGAAAGCATAATTATTGACTTGGAATAATATCTGTAGTGTTGGGTTAAACTGTACCTTTAACAACATATTAAGGCAGCTGAAGTCCTTGATATATTAAGTTTCTTTTCAGTTTCATGTTACATTTTGTGTCACAGAAATTAATAAGTTTCCGTTATTGCTAACTCTTTCTTCTGAGGATATATACCTGAAATGAGCTACTGTTGGTAATATCTGCTGGTATCTTAATCATGATATAACTAAGGGATTACTAATGTGTATTCGTATTTTGGGTTTCCTATTAAAGAAGCTCTTAACAGCAATAGGTAAATAATCAGAGTTTTTCTAAGGGACAAGAGCTTTATATAATGGTTTTCCTTGTGAGGAGTTACCTTTGTAATCTCTTTATCTATCTCAGTATTGACTGTGTATTTTACATGACAGCGTATCACAATTCCAGAGGTTCTGAAAGATGCATGGTTCAAGAAAAATTACAAGCCAGCTGTTTTCGAGGAGAAGGAAGAAGCGAACTTGGATGATGTGGAAGCTGTTTTTAAAGATTCAGAAGTGAGGCATATTTATTTAGTCTGAGATCTGGGCAATGTTAACTGTCTTTTCGTATTTTCAATTTACTTGAATAAATGTACATAACAGCCTGTGATTTATGAACAGGAGCATCATGTCAGAGAAAAGAAAGAGGAGCAACCAACTCCTATGAATGCCTTTGAGTTGATATCATGGCGAGAGCTCTGGATCTTGGAAATTTGTTTGAAGAAGAACAGGTATGTCCTTAGATGAAACATGCTTATTTTCTTAAATCTTTGAGCAAACAGTAGTTTAGTATGATGTGGCATTATATATACAACTTTACTCATGAGTCATGATGACAGAATATATATAGACCATATAAGGGTTCAGTCTTGCCACATTATATTTTCAGTAATGAACTCTAATACCGTTAACTTGCAGGGATTCAAGCGAGAAACGAGATTTGCAGCCAAAGGTGCTGCTAATGAATTAGTCCAGAAGATTGAAGAAGCTTCTAAGCCTCTCGGTTTCGATATTCAAAAGAAAAACTACAAGGTAAGCCGATCTTGTGAAACCCTATTTATTCTTCGTTTTAGAGCCCTTTCTGTTAGAGTTAAGGATCACAAACACAGAGAATCCAAAGCTACACAGAATCTTAAATCAAACATGCAATAAATACTAACCTCACAAAGAAATCCTCAAAACCTCTCATATAGTAATTACTAATTAGAGTAGAAATCTAATTAACATATTATATCTATCAGACTTGTTTCTCATTTCTTCTGTGGAGTGAAGTTTCCTTTTTATGGATATCGAATTAATCTAACTATCGTGTCACTTTCACTAAAATGCTATTTTTGTACACAGATGAGACTTGAAAACGTGAATGCTGGAAGGAAGGGAAACCTAAAAGTTGCGACTGAGGTACATACATGACTCTTTCCTTTATCAAATTAGTATCAAAACCGAAATGAAATAAAAGAATTGACCTTATCTATGCATAATGTTTTGTAGATATTTCAAGTATCACCATCACTTCATATGATCGAAGTCCGGAAAACTAAAGGGGATACATTAGAATTTCACAAGGTATTATAAATAGTCACATCCAATTTTTGTCACTCTGTGGTAATGAATATCTTTCTAGGACCGTTTCTTACATCTGTTCATCTACTATCTTTGCAGTTCTACAAGAAGCTGTCGACCTCACTTAACGATGTGGTTTGGAAGTCCGGCGAGAGCTCTGGTTTGAGCAAATAAGGAAAGGACTGGTTCAAAATATGTGATATGTATCATATATCCTGCTTTGTCTTTTCTTTTCTGGTACTTTTTTTTTTTTTTTCTTTTCAAGACTCGATTCTTTTTAAATATTAGACACAAAAAAACCATGAGATTGACTCTGTACATATCGAAGCATGTGCAGTACAGCAGTAATGTTTTATGGTGTTAATATAATTGCGAACAATTGTGTCAAATATTTTATGTCCAAATGACTGCTTTTATTTTTATAACAGCTGGGTTCTCCAACTATACCGTGGCTTATTATATCATTCGAAAACGTTCGAGTTTCAAGAATGCTGGTAGAAAAGTAAAGTAAGCTCAAACGACACCGTTTCAAAGTAGTTTTAAAAAATACAAAAACCAAAAAAATCGCCGTTGCCGGGGATCGAACCCGGGTCACCCGCGTGACAGGCGGGAATACTTACCACTATACTACAACGACTTTGATGTTAGTTCATCTTGCTTCATTTTATTTATTTTCAAGAACTAAAGTGGGACTTGTATTATTTGTTATCCACATCAACGAGTTTTCTATGGTTGTCACATTTTTGTATACGTTATCAATAATAAAAAAAAAAAAAAAAAATCGAAAGTTTGTGTGTTCTCTGTGTTAGCCTTTGGAGCCATGGCTTCGTTATCATCAACGATAACTCAACCGTCGTTAGTACACATTCCCGGAGAATCCTTACTCCGTCACGTACCGAGCACGTGCTCTTTCCCGTTGAAGCCAACATCCACCACGAAGCGGATCATCTGTTCGCCGGCGAAAAACTCCGGTGAGGTGTCGGCGGAGGCAGAAACCGACGGTGGAACTAGCACCGCCGTGGATGAAGCACCGAAAGTATCACCATCTTTGATCTCAGCACTCAACGTCGAACGCGCTCTCCGTGGACTTCGTAATTAATCCCTCTCGATCGTTTCGATTTTTTAAAAAATTTTGTTTTTTGGTTTGAATTAAAATAAAAAAATTGATGGTGGTTTGGATTAGAATGCAGCGATTACAGATGTAGATCACTATGGACGGCTTGGAGTTTCGAGAAAGTGTTCTTATGATCAGGTTAGAATTGGTTACCAAGATAGAGTTAAGGAGCTAAAGGAACAAGGCCTAGACGAAGAACAACTTAAGACCAAGTTGGATCTTGTCAAAGTCAGTATTCTCATACAACTCAAATCTTTTTTTCATTTTCACCATATTATTGTGGGACTTTTTTTTATCTATATATGTCCAATTTGTGCTTTTTAACCAACCAACTTATTTGAATATTTATTTGGAAAGTTGTCCTAAAAAGTAGTCTGACGTTACTTCAACTTGTCATAATAAGTTTCAACATATATCTCATGTTGTGAGATTCATGGAGAGATATAAAGGAAACTAATTAAGGATGAATTTTAGGAGTCGTATACGATCTTGTCGACCGTGGAAGAGAGAAGAATGTACGATTGGAGTCTAGCCAGAAGCGAAAAAGCAGAGCGGTATGTGTGGCCATTTGAGGTTGACATCATGGAACCGTCCAGGGAAGAACCACCTCCTCAGGTACGTATGTACCGGTTGTTTTGGTCACGTTGAGAACCCTTGGAAAATGTAAAATTTGCTTCAATTTAGTTTTTTTTCATGTCGATATCTTATATGGGAGATATGGACAGGAACCGGAAGACGTAGGACCAACGAGGGTTTTGGGATACTTCATTGGGGCATGGCTTGTCCTTGGTATCGCTCTTTCTGTTGCATTCAATCGTTAGCCAAATTTCGTTTTTCTTTACATTGTTCGTTCATATCCATTTCCTCACTTCAAATTCCATGTATATTTTATACCCGAATAAAAGATTTGCGTGTAAAAAATCTTATGATGTTTCAAGCTATAACAATGTAATGTACGTGGGAATTTATGTATCCCAATTTCCTAGTAGTAATGCGTAGGGAAAACTCACTTAAACAAGGTACAAATTCTCTATGGAAATATATGCCAAAGGGAGCATATGAGACCGGAAGATGTTTATATGGTGGTGGCATAAGTAACTTTTTAATGTACTAATGTGTGGTAAAGGTGATTATATAAGAAGAAGAATGACTTCATCTTGCACGGACATATCATTTATATTTACTATTTAAAGCATCAGAAAATGCTTTTTTCTAATATTGTTCATTTGTTTGTAACATCATTTCAATTTTTTCTTGTGAAATACATTTTGTGTTAATCACAAATATGGGCGTGCCGAGCACTTCAAGTTTATTATGAAAAATGAAAGTAAAACAATAGAAAAAATCGTGGGAAATGAGGAGATGTAAATTATTATTAAAAAAAAAATTAAAACGGAGGGGAAAGATAAGGTTTAGTTCTCAAACAAACGTCGTCGATCGGGAGTTGAGGATCAAAATTCAATCTATATATTAATGAACACTAAAATAAAAAATGGTTTAGTTGAGGTTAAAGAATGTTTAAGTTCTTGACTTAATTCTAATTAATTAATAAGTCATTGAGACACAAATAATAATACCGTCGTACAGTTTATTTTAGTAACGTAGATATTTAATTAGCTTACACGACCTGTTTGACTTCAGAATAAACTACTGATCAAAGCTTTTTATAGTTTTTGAAAACGAAGTAAAGCCAACGGCTTTAGTGGCATCGCAAACATTATTTTTTCTTAAAACAAAACTATTCCAATTTTCTTTTCTTTTTTAAATATCAACGAACCCCTAGCAAGACTAACTGTAACTCATAACAATTAGTATGTATCTATTATGAGTTTTCTCAAAAACAATTCCTTTGTGATTATTTTTTCGTTACTCTCCTTTTTTCCTGAATGTTATTAGTTATTACGCTCGTAAGCCCATATTTCTGTTAAGATAATGCTTTAGTAGATGATTAACTGCGATATGCAGAAAATTTGATAATCAAATAAATTGGTAAAATTCTATAGTGAATTGTTTATGCCGTTATATGAAAATAAATCTAACTATGTAATAGATAAGAAACTAACATATGATGTCCGAAAGAAAAAAAACATATGCGATGGCTTATGCCAGAATATTATAAAAAATTTATTTATATTCATATTTGCAATAGTTTGATTACAATAAAATGTTTAATGGTAAAATGCTAAATATCGCTTTTGGAAGTAGTATTTGTAATATTTGAAAGTGAAACGATAAATCTATATAATAATAATAATCTGAATAAATGTCAACAACAGTTACTATTTTTTGTTTACCTTTTCGTTAAATATATTTTTATGTTTATTTTGAAAAAATCACACGGTTGCATCTATTAATTGTAGAGTTGTGTTTTTTACTTTAAAATATCTATATAATATATTTATTTTGAAAAAAATAATAGTTGCGTATTCATTGTAGAGTTGTACCTTTTACCATAAAACCTATATAATGATAACAATTTGAATAAATATCAGTAACAGTTACAATTTTTCGTCGCAACTGATTCAGTATGAATTTTCATTTAATATTTTTTAACTTATAGTTGAGTCTTTTTACCATATTATTTTGTATTATAAGTTTTTATTTTGATTGTTGTGTTTTTTAAACTCACAGTTATATATGTTTAATATTTATGAAGTTGTAACTCTACTTATTATTTTCTTCTTTGAGATAATTTTAATTTTATTATTTAGTATATATTTTTTAAATGATTTTAACTTTTTTAAAAATATTTTTTCCGCGATATCATAGAAATCTGAGTCCTAGTAAAAATAATAAAGAACTTCAAATTTATCTTTTCAAATATAAACTGTTTGCTCGTTCTTGTTTTCTAAAGAAAACATACTGAATTCGTGTATATATTTCAAAGGATTAAATAGATGTTGTTAAATTACTTTATCGGACAACAATCCCGAATTACTTAATTTATTTCGGGCGGAATTTGAGAATTGTCCTCCAAAATCTTTATATTATAATGGTTGAGTTGAGTTGAGTCGGTCATAAACCTTTTTCTCTTCCCTTTTAATACATACCCAAGTCAGCGAAATTCATATGATAAAGTTACATTTGCCTGCCCCACGATTATTGTAAACCAATAATAATAAACCCACAATAATTGAAGGTTGTGAATAAGATAGACAAATGTCGTCAATTCTTTTACGTTTACTTTTTTTTTTTTTTAAACATCATTAACGTTTTACTTTATGCATGAGAAATAAGTGGGAATTAGTAGTACAAAAGTTAGTCAGTAATTTCAAATTTTTGTTTGTGATAAAGAAACGAAACTTAAATGTATGGTTTATTACCGGATTAACACAATCTACAGTCGCTCAAGTCTCAACATGTAACTATTTTTACCTAATCTTCTAAACCTTATATGTTTAATAAAATAACATATATAGGACAATAAGTTTTGTTTAAATTCTTATATTTCAGATTTAACTATGGTCAACCACTATAAACATTTTAAATAGTAAGAATAAACGATTATACCCTTTAACAAATAAAAAAATAATAAATGATTCTTTCACATGTTTAAAAGGTTAATTTAGGAATCGTCACTGCGTCACAAAATCTCTTGTTTTTATATGATTAAAACTTTAAAAGTCAATGAGATAACACTCACTTAACATATATTTAATATATATTGTACGTTAAATTTATTATTTCATAATATGTTAGATTTGTATATTCATGAATATTCTGATATTCAAAATTTCAAAGCATCTTGCTTCATTTACAGGATAATGAAAGTTTTTTTTCGTTGCACTAATATCCCAAATGAGATGGTGGATTCAAAGAAGCAATGACCAATTTCTTTCTTTCAAACGAAGAAACATCGCAAGCTAGTCAAGTAAAAGTTTCGTTGTTCGGCTATACTGTTTAGACTGTTATGTCGTTTTCTTTAATTTATTAATCCTCTCGTAAGTTATAACTACTTAATTAGGTGATTAGTTAAGGTGGGAGGAGAGGGATTCATCAGGTGGATGTACTTCTTCTAGAAGTCGAGAAGTTGTGAACACGATTGTATTGGATCTTGTCTTCTTCTGAATAGTAAATTAATTGTGCAATTTGACCCAATATTGGGATTTTTCGTTATCCTAATACTTATATATTAATACTAAGTCCAACTTTGGAATTCTTTAGTTGCATGAATACTCGTATTATTCTATATAATTATAAAAATACATCTTAGATAAATTTATAGTGATATTTTTAGACAACACCGAAATCTGATTACAGTGATTTTGGAAAAGCGTAGATAAAAGAACACTTCAAATAATTCAAATCTTTATATTATTGGCATACGAATATAAAAACTTGCTAACGAATCAAACCATTGAAAGGAGAAAACAACGAGTGGTTTCTTCTTAGAACTTAAGAACTGTTTCTCAAGTGAAATTCTAAAAGGTACGTATTTGTTTTTCTGTATTAGCCTTTGCATATGATTTTGTCGACATACGAAAATAAAAATAAAATTGTAATTTTTCCAAAAATTATTTATCTCAGTTAATTTTGGTAACTACTTCTAGGTATGTACGTAGGTTTTACTGGTTTAGTTCCACTATATCGATGATATATACTATTTTGTTGTGGCGTTCAACATATACATTTTTACAAATTACGGATATGAGAAATGTATCGTGATCAAAAACAGTAAATTAAAATTTGTGTTAATCCTGAACTCATTTACGTACATAAATTATATTGGAAAACAACTATATTTTTTCTTAAACCAGAGCTAGTGATTCTCATCAATCACTAATGATTGCTTATCCCTAACATCATCAACCATAGCTAAAATTTCGGGATGGGAATGACACAATGTTATCATCTATCAACCTCCATAATTTTTTTTACTTTTTGTCGTCCAAAAGTTTTATCAAATAGTTTAATTAGGATAAACTCCATATTTTGTGTTTAAGTTTAAAAAGATTAATTAAAAAGGAATTAAATATCTTATCTTTCAAAATCCAAACCTATTTTAACTTCATACATAACACTGTTTTTTTGTCTCAACAAATAAAATTTACTGGTTTTATAGTAATATTCTTTTTTTCTTTTTTTTGTTGTTGGTCAAACTAGTTTATAGTGGTAATCTTAAGTTGATAATTAAATCCAACTACTGACGGTTGAATTTGAACCGTCTTAAAAATTATTAACCAAAAGGAAGATGAAAATTTCGAATGGAAGAATCTCTAAGCATGGGTAGAAGAAAAAAATTGGAGGTTGTCAACCACCATACAATCAAATGGTTTTTGCAACCATTTAGAGTTCGGATTTTTTTTTCTTTATTCAAAATAATACTTATTTATAGTATTATCATTAAATAATAAAATCCTAAGAATAAAATTATTTTTTATATGTTATGTTATTTTTTTGTGACATTCTTTGACTACTAACTATTAAACTTGACTGTTTCCTAATCACCGAAGTCTCTGAGACAATTCTTAACCGTGTTGTATGTAACTGTTGTTTAAATGATGCTAATAATTTAAACCCATTAACTTCAGCAAGTGCTCTTCTTATTTGAGGCCAACAATTTCAGCTTAAGCTTATTGTGAGTTATACGGATGGTGGTAGAAACTAGAAAACTCAGCTTCTTGGCTTATTGGAAATAAAACAATAACTACGTCATCTCTCTGTAATGCCGTAAGCATACATACATACCAACTTTCTTACACAATAAATTTCATAGATTTTTCTTGTTATCTTTTTGTTTTTAATTTTTTCTTTTTCGATACGGGACAGATTTTGAGGATCCTTTAACCATTCTTTTAAGAATGGTTGAAATCTTTTTCTTTTTCTCTTTTTTTTTTTTTCCCTCCTTTAGTTAACTCAGTGTTGACAATATTAAAAGACATTTTAAAACCAATATCTTCGTTTAAAATAACATAAGTTTTTAAAAAGGCGTTATTAAAAGTATTGCATTTCAACGGCCGAATGAAATTAAAAAATTCATCACAATTAAATAAATTAATAAACAGTCCAAAAGCTATAACCTCAGTCGCTATTTATAGCTAAGCCACACAAGCTTCTCTCTCACCACAGACAAACAAAAAAAGGTTTGGTACCAAAAGCTAAAAGCTTCCATCTATATTAGAGTCTCTCAATTTAGCATTTACACACAATCACACACACACACACACACCAAACAAAAATGATAGCTTGCATAGAACCATACTTCTTGGATAACGACGCCGAGGCTACCTCCGCCGTCACCGCCGCCGTATTATCGACTGATAGCGTTTCTGAGTCACTTGACATCCAAGGAGAGATCCTGTGCGGCGGCGCTGCCGCGGATATCGCCGGAAGGGATTTCGGCGGCATGAACTGTGTGAAGCCACTTGCCGTGGTGAGACCAGTTGGACCGGCGGATATCGCCGGAGCGGTGAAAGCGGCTCTGAGGTCTGATAAACTCACGGTGGCGGCTCGCGGAAACGGCCATTCCATCAACGGTCAAGCCATGGCGGAAGGAGGACTCGTCGTCGATATGAGTTCCACGGCGGAGAATCATTTCGAGGTGGGTTTTTGTGGTGACACGGCGTACGTCGATGTCTCCGGAGGGGCATTATGGGAAAATGTGTTGAAACGGTCCGTTTCGGAGTACGGTTTGGCTCCGAGGTCGTGGACTGATTACCTCGGGCTGACGGTGGGTGGGACGTTGTCCAATGCCGGCGTTAGTGGACAAGCTTTCCGTTACGGACCACAGACGTCGAATGTAACGGAGTTAGACGTCGTAACGGGAAACGGAGACGTCGTCACTTGCTCGGAGGTTGAGAACTCTGAGCTCTTCTTCTCCGTTTTAGGTGGTCTTGGCCAGTTTGGTATCGTCACCAGAGCTAGGGTTTTGCTACAGCCAGCTCCAGATATGGTAGATTACTAATTATATATTATTTTCATAATCTCAAATTATATATTTTTTTGCATAATCCAATCAAAATAAATATATATTTTGTATTAATTAGGTGAGATGGATAAGAGTAGTATACACCGAGTTCGACGAGTTCACTCGGGATGCCGAGTGGCTAGTGAGTCAGAAGGACGAGTCGCCATCGTTCGATTACGTGGAAGGATTCGTGTTCGTCAACGATGATGACCCGGTCAACGGATGGCCGACTGTTCCGCTCCACCCGGATCATGATTTTGACCCGACCCGACTACCACAATCATCCGGGTCGGTTCTTTATTGCCTCGAACTCGGTCTTCACTACAGGGACTCCGATTCCAACTCAACCGTCGACAAGGTAAATAATAATAACTCTTATAACATTATTTAAAAATTCAAGAACCGTTCATCTTTGAATGAATAATGATCCGACGGTGGTGGAAGCATCTGATGTTCTAGAAACCTTGTTTGACCGAAATTGACCTTAGATGAAGTGTGAAGTTGACCGTCGGATCAAATCAACGGACTCTTTTTTTTTCTTTCTAATTCGCTTACAGTCATACGACACGTATTTCATATAGGACCGCATTGAGTTTTCTCGACCTCCATGATTACAACATAAAAATTCAATAAAGACATTAGAATTTTTTTTGTAATATTTTATAATTAAGGAAATATAATAGGGTGGGAAAGGGAATTATACAGTCTCTTGTCTGACTGCATAATATGAAACTGACGAGACATTGGGTAATGTATCTTCGATTTTGGATTGTCTGACATCAAAATATATACTCTATATATGTGCTTCTCTCTAATGCCCTTGTCGTAACCACGTTATTACGATTACGACATTTGTCTTCTTTTTCCTTTTTTTCCTTTATGCTTTTGTTGTCTTTCTCATGAAACCCATATTTTCAGATCACTTGCTTTTTGCTGCTACTCAATTATTTAGGTTAACTTCAATACGTGTGACGTGTCTATTGGTCATGCGGTATGGGACGTAAAGGGTGAAAATTGTAATTGTAGCATGTAAACGTTCTTAGTAAAAAACATTGATGATTTGATTTCAAACGGTCCCGGCTAAAATCTGACCATCGTTTTTATCCAGAATTATCTCTGAATGTACCAAAACACCCCTGACTGATTTTTTTTTCTTTTTGAGTAGAGGGTGGAGAGATTGATCGGACGGCTAAGATTTATTGAAGGATTAAGGTTTGAGGTAGATCTGTCTTACGTTGACTTTTTACTTCGGGTTAAACGGTCCGAGGAGATCGCCAAGGAGATCGGCACGTGGGAAACGCCCCACCCGTGGCTTAACCTCTTCGTGTCGAAGCGAGACATCGGAGAATTTAACCGGACGGTGTTTAAAGAACTTGTCAAGAACGGAGTTAATGGGCCGATGCTAGTGTACCCACTCTTGCGAAGCAGGTGAATATTGCTCTCTCTCTCTCTTTCTCTCTCTCTCTTTTCATTTTTGGTTAGACAAGGCACGTATCCAAAAGACTAAAACAAGATCGGTCTAGTTAGTTTTTTTCATTGCACGTGTTTGTCACGTGTGATGATTAGTCGTGCATGCGTAAACTTTAAAGGCACCACACAAGTCAGCGAGACGTGTGATCAACATATTGTCGCGAAACGTGGCACTGGCGCACACGTACGGGTTTGTAAGTACAAAAAAGTTGGGAGTATAGTGAAGTCGTTTAGATTTTGTAGGCGAGATCAAAATACTAAACTAATACGATACCGAATTAGGTATTACGGTTGGGTGGGTGAAGTAGTAGTATTGTAACTGTCGTTAATGTTAACGTCGTATAGGGAAAGAGTTCGAAATATGAAAAATCTGTGGGGACAATGATACGCTTCTGAGACCCACTTTGATGTAATTTCTTTTTATTTACTTTTCTAAAGTAGCCTTTTCTACTTTGTAGTTTACCCAAGGGTAGTTTTGTGACTTTAGATATTTCTACTTTGTGTGGAAAATGAGATTTGCTGGTACCAAACTACTTGACGTAAGAAATAAAACCAATCGAGAGGATTAGTGATATGAATGAGTAAATTAAGTAATTTGGTCGGAACTTTTTTTGGTAATCAGGTGGGATGAGCGGACGTCGGTGGAAGTGCCGGAAGGAGAGATATTCTACATTGTGGCATTGCTTCGGTTCGTGCCGCCGTGTACAAAAGCTTCATCGGTTGAGAAATTGGTAGCTCAAAACCAAGAGATCGTTCATTGGTGTGTCAGAAATGGAATAGATTTCAAATTGTATCTTCCTCATTACAAGTGTCGAGAGGAATGGATTCGCCATTTTGGAAACCGATGGTCGAGATTTGTTGATAGGAAAGCTATGTTTGATCCTATGGCTATCCTTTCACCCGGCCAAAAGATTTTCAATAGGTCTCCTTGACCCCTCATATTGTTTTTTTTTCCTTTTCCTTTTCTTTTGTATTCTTGAGTTTTGTGGGCTTAATGTATGTTTTGTCTGTATTTTTCTTTCTCCCAAGAAAAAAAAAATCAACTGTTTTTCTTATAAAAATGGCCTATCATTATCAGCGTATGAGTCATGTCTAGTTATGAAGAACATAACAAGAAAAACGTTCTTATTTTGGTTTAAAATATTATCTTGGAATCTAATTTATCCTTTAATATATGTTGACTCTAGTGACACTAATACTAATGTAATCATTTTCTTTTAACCCGTCCATTAAGTGAGAAGATTGTCTAACAATCTTGAATGATATATGGAACTATGATAGAAAAAAAGAGAGATGGAAAGAGACATTGTTGAAAAAAATGGAGTTTTGAAGAGTTAGGTTGTCGACCTCATTGCTGAAATACATGTTATTTTGTTTAATACGTTAAAAAAAAATTTAACATTCTTTCGTATTGTTTTCTTTTTATATGTTAACACTTCACATTTGGATTACGTATCCCTATATTTCCACATAAGTTTCTACACTTCATGACCTTGTTAGATTTAGGATAAGAGATCCACGAGAGAATTGATAGACATTGAAAAGATAGTTTCTTCACATGCTGTCTCAATAATTAATCCAAAATCTATAAATGGATCAACCAAATCAATCACCCACCATCCATATTGGAGCCGGTCCATGATACTATTGTGACTACGACCCTATTTTGGATAATTCCTACTAAATTCTTATATATGTCCTATATATACTATTCGATTTGGACCGCTCGAATAATTTATGCACTTGATGATGATATGTGGCAAAAAATTAAAATTTATTATATGATAGAAAAAAAACTGAAGCTGTTTTTTTTTTCCAACTTTTATTTAAAAGATTGTGACATGTCGTAGACTTTTCCAGTCAAAGTTCAGATTCATATATAGAGTACTGTTGTTACTTGTATAATTCTGTGATGTGATAGTGAAATCTACCAATTTTAAATCGAACAAGTTATATATATAAAGATGTCGACGGCAAGCAAATTAGATGATGTCCATATCAATGCCATGTTATATAGCACGCGAGTGGTATTGACAATAGATATGAATTGGTGAGAAAGACGATTCAAAAGAAAAGGAGAGTATGAAACTAATTGATCAAATGTATACAACTTGGTATGTAGGAGACTATTTACGACTAATGGTGCAACCGTTACATGAATCATGATTGGGATAGTGTTTTGCATATATGAATAGTTTGAAAATAAAAATAAAAAGATGGATCCGTTGATCAGTCTCGGAAGGTTTACTTGACTCGTTATTCCAGATTACTCTCTTTTTTGGTTTGCCATTTTACGAGAGAAAGAAAAGTTAATTAATCAGACTTGTAGATTTGGGGCATCAGATTCTTCTCTTCTTACCAAAAAAGAATCAACGAAAAAGGTTTTGAGCTTCACCAACCTTTCTACATATATTATCAAAAAGATAACATTTTTTACACACACACACAATATATTGTTTTTTTTGTTCCTTTGCTTATATTTTTGTTATTGTTGATAATCATATATATTTTCGTGTGTTCCTCGTAAGAGATTCTGATTCTTTTGTCTTCTATTTTCCGTTTTCTTTTTGGAAAAAAGCTCACATGCCCATAAAGATAACGTAAAGCTAGTTGGAAGATATCAAACCAAGCATAGCTAGATAGATCACTAAAATTAGTTTGCCTCAAAAGAAAACTTCAAATCGACTTTTGGTCTTACATAATACGAAGTAGAAAAAGATATCTGTTAATTAATCTCACTCGGTTGAAAAAATTCAAAACAAATATATTTTTAATCCATCAAACGTGCAGAAAATAAATATGAATAACGACTAAATACGTAAATATTTTCAATCTAGATAAGTCCTACACACACAAGTCACAAAAAGGATATTTAATTTGGTGAAAGAAGCCAATATTTTTACATCTTTTAGTGATGTCATAACTCCCTTTCTTAGAGAACTACAATCTCTGTTCAACAAAGAAAGTGCCCTTTTAAATGAAAAAATGTGAAAACTTGTCGCATGTAAGTGGATAAATCTTCGTATAAAAAAACAAGAAAAAAAAAAAGATTTCAAAATTTTGGATTTCGAACCAAAATCTTACTCGATTTTCCCCACTCCCAACAAAAACATATATAATAAATTATTTTTCCTCTAACAACTTTTCTTTTCCCGTTGCTTTTCTGTTTGTTTCTTCTCTTTCACAAAAGATGAGATTCTAATTTTTATATATTTGTTCACAGCTTTAGATAACGCAATTATAAGATGATGATTTCATTGTAAGAGGCAAAGCATAGACTAATTAAACAATGGGCTAAGAATTTCCCATGCAAGAGCATTCCTAGTACGTTCTCTGCTAAACGTGCCATGCATGCACGGACGTGTTCTTCAAATTTTTAATTACTTTATTTGCTGCTTATGGGTCACTACAAGCCAAATACGTTCTTACTATTTTATAGCTTTGATTTGTCTAAATCGAAGAAAAGTATTATGCAATACATAACATAACTTAATTATATTACTTTTAAGTTTTAATATATAATTGGCTTAGTAGGTCTTATATGATTAGTCTATTTTTTTCAAGTAATTTAATATTTTTTTTTAGTATAAAACTGTAACTAGACCTTTAACGACGCATTATTTTCGTCGACCAAAACTGATTATGGTGGTAAACCCGGCCTTTTGCCGATTTTTATTTCCAAATTTCTCATTAGCTAATTAGTTTGTTATTGCTTTATTGTCTTGGCTTTAAGGATGAAGGTTCGAACCTTCTATTCTATCCTTCATACTACAGTTTTATTTTTCATAATAGGCTCACAAAAGTAGTTTTTCCCTCTCAAAATTAGTTTTGCTTGTATAAGTCCGAAGTTTTTTGGTAACGAATAAAAAATAACTATAATGAAATTGAGATCTGGAACCAAATTTAAATAGATGTAAATAATATGCTACAGATTAATAATGGTTCAACCTTTTTCTTGAACTATTTACTATTTGACAACTAATATTTGGGTTAAAATCCTGATTTCATAATGGGAGACCAAAATTCAAACTTGAATTCATAAAATAATGGTTTGGTGAGATAGATCTTTATAAAGTTGTCATGACTGATGAATTTGATTTTTGATGACAGTTGGTTATTTATGTTTAAACTTTTTTTTTTTTTTTGATTTTTCCATCGCGAAAATTAATTTGTGTGGGTTGGGTATTATGGAATTACGTTCCGTTTGACACGTGAATGGAGATGCTTTATGCATGTGAATTTTAACTTGCTTTGTAGTGAATTATATTAATTAACCAAAAGAATATCTATGATTCCCCGATAAAATGAAAAAGAAAGATAAAGTTTTAGTGTCCAAGAAATGAAAACTTCAAAGAGAAAAAAAAATAAAAAAAGTGAAATGAAAAATTGAAACTTTAGAGTAAAAAAAGAATAGAGCACAATCGAACAACGATGAGAAGACAATTATCATAAAGATACTTTCGATTTACGTCCTCGGTCTTGCCGTTACTATATAAATATATAATTTCGTGTGATCATAGCAACTACATTAAAGAAAATTAAAGATACAAGTTTAAACCCATAGGTTTCCCAATTTAAAAATCACTGATGTTCCTTTTTTTTGATTATTCTCAAAAGATCACTGACGTTTATATTAACTTCAGAAGACTGTAGTCCCTTATCTTTTGCTTAATCTCCCAAACCGGGCTTGTCCGCACCGTCGTTTCAGTTTAAGTAACTAAAGAACATTTTCAATACGAAACAGCATATGAATTCACAAAAACTCTCAATCTACAACTTTACTGCCACAAACATACAAAACGAAATAGTATTTGTGTATATGTGTTGAATATATATATCATGGTCCACTAGAAAACGATGTCATATAGAGTTCAATTACAGCTATTCTTTCAGGAAGGACCATTCCACATTCAACAATTTCGATTCACATACTTTTCAGTTTTCCTATCTCTATCACTCCGCAACGACATTACAATGATGTGATGTGATATGCCCAACACGGTATGTATGAACTATACATAGACAGACACACTCACACATAAGAACATTATTTGTAAATTTTAATTCAACTGCAGAGTTTTGATTTTTTTCATTTTATAACGAGATTGAAGTAAATCACTGTATATGTCGTTTGATTAAAAATCAATATTTTCACCTATTTCATACTCGAACCATATTTATTCGGTGACACTCAAAATCATTTTTGTGACAAAAGCTATATTCTTGAGATCTTAGAAACTAATATGACCATATATGCCATTAGTTTTTTTAAATTAAAAAAATCTGTCAATAACTATAAAAAATAATAATTAATTATGGATTTGACATTATTTATTATGGCATTGATTTTGCCATTTTGTCTAAAATCTTATGAATTTGTCATTTTTAAGCTACAAAAATACAATTAAACATATGATTATCACGTTATGTTTGGGTTTAGTCTGTTCTATTTTTCTTAAATTTTAGTATTTGTTATAAAGTACGTAGGTAAAAAAAAATTAATATGAACTTTTTCAATGTTAAAAAATGGCAAATCCATAATATTTTAGCAAAAATGGTATATTCGAAAATGCCATCACTAAAAATGGCATTTTGAAATAAGAACCTCCTTGCCTAAAATTATTATATAATGGCTTTTATATATACAAAAAAATAAATTCTTCATGATGATTTTACATGAAAACTTATATTTTCTTAAAACAATCCAAATTTGGAAGGCCATCTACTTGCACATATTGTTGCTGTTGTGGATTTTGGATTTAACAATCATCCAAAGTCCTCATATATATGACTTGGTCCCTACCCTCCTAATTAAATTCAGTTCTTATTAATATTCTCAATAAAAAGAAGAAAAAAATAAGAAAGTGAAAAAGACCCAATTGCATATACAGTAAAACCCTTGTAAATTATAAGAACTCACTTATTTAGTAAATGTTTTGGTTCCAACTATTTTTCCGATTAATTAATATCTTTAATAAATTAATAAACATATTTTAATTTTGATGTTATAATATTTTAGAAGGTTTACTGTACAAAGGATCTCGACATTTGACGTTGTATACTTTGTAGTTTGTATATACAAAGACAAATGAAACAAATGATAGGATGAAGATTTCCTATGATTTTTTCTTTTTTCCTTTTCATATGAAGTCCAAAGTTAGAAAAAATAAAATAAAAAATAGGTAGCTAGCTTTGATACCACACTATAAACAAGTTGATCTGATAGACAAGAAAACACTAGTATTCATTATATCAATCTACAATGAAATCTTCATTTTTGTTTTTATTGATAGGAAATCTTCCATGTGACTTTGCTGAGCATAATTTTTAATATGTATATACACATTGTTTCTTTCAAAAATATCAAACAGAAAAAAAAGAAAACATTAAACAAAGAAAATGAAAAGTATTTGTTTCCAAACGACATAAAATGATTTCCGTAACTGTTTTTAACCAAGTCCTTAACCATAAAAGTTTGATTGAGAACGCCAGTTCATGGGCTTTTGAAGCAATTGGAATAGAAAAGTAGAAGAAGTAGGTTACCAAAATGGGACTGCGATCCTAATGAGCCCATGGTAAAGTTGGAGGAGAAGGATTTAACTTCTTCTGCTGTTCTGAATTTAGTTATCACACATTTAGTTCCTAATTTGTAAAATAAGACTTCAATCTTTAAACCCTAATTAGAAGTCTATAATACTCCAATTATCTCATTTTTTTTTTAATAATATTAGTTGAAAAATTTCTCCAATTTTGTTCAGAAAATAACCAATAAATTATCTGCATACTCAGTAATATATATATATATATATATATATATTTAAATAACCAATAACAAGAGGAGTTGACTAATGAGGTCAATTCAGTAAGGTATAAATACACGTCTTTCTTTTTTCCTTTTCCTTTTTTTTTTTCTCTTTTCTGATTCATTCATCCCTAACCATCAAGAAGAAGAAGACTCAGATTCGACTCGATCTCCAAGATGAATCCATCGAATTCTCCCAACGATTCTCGAGAAAATCGACGGATGAGCACAGATGCAGACATAATCGGAGCACTTCTCATAGCAGCCAAGGAAGCTAATCGTCAAGGTATATCACTAGGGTTGGAACACGTGGAGATGGAGGAACTAGAGAGCATCACCGGTTCTGATGATCCTAAAGCTTTCTTCAAAGATTGGTATGCAAAGTGGGCTGAAGAGAGAGAGAAACGAAGAAAAAATAAACAAGACTACATTACCGCGAAAAAGTTTGCTCTTAGTTTGCATTCTGATCATGAGACCGTTGAGAAAAAGAAGGAGGAAGATGATGATGATAAAGTTAAGAGAGATGATGAAGAGAGAAGCGAGTTTCAGATTGCTAAGGAACTGATCAAGATGAGAAGAGATGAGATCTCTATAACTACAACAACAAGTGATGGTGCTGATGATATGGAGATTGATGTGGTTATGCAGAGGAAAGCTCCAATGCTTACGGATTTGAGTGTGAGAGCTCTTGCTCAAAACTCTGAAGCAATCAAGTCCTTGAAACTTGTTCCTGATCACTTGAGGAAGAAGCTATCGAGTCATGTTAGTGGTTTTGGCAAACTAGACGCACGTTTTATGCACCTTTTGATTGGTGATTCTCCCTGTGAGGTTCGTGCGAGAAACTGCGTTGATTTAACTGAGGATGACTTGGTTAAGATCTTGTTTGATTCTGATAGAGATACCTTGAAGGTACGTAATTTCAAAATCCGTTTGTTAGTAGGAATTGGGAGTTTTGTTAGCAAATCTTGAAATTTGTAAATTTTTTGTTACTACTCTTTCAGGTGTTGATTCTTGATCTTTGCGGACGAGCTATTACGGATTACACGATAACCGAGTTCTTGAAACGTTCCCCTAAAGGGTTCCCGTCGTTGACTACGCTATCTCTTCAAGGAGCATTCTCTTTGACAGACTATGCACTATTGACCTTTATCGCGTCTTGTTCTCCTCTGCTTCAGTTTATTAACCTCTCTCACTGCTCTCTTCCCACTTCCCGATCTTTGAAGATTCTTGCGGATATTTTTAGATCCACTCTTAAAGGACTTAATATTGAAGGATGCCAAGGGATGAAACGGTGTAAAGAATTCACTAGCAGCCTGTATAAGTTCCAGAAACTGAACTATCTCTCGGTTGCAGGACTCGATAGTGTTAATGATAGTGTTCTTAGAGCGTTCTTTATGTTCAGTAGCTCTAATCTCACTGATCTATCTCTCGCTAACTGCCAGTAAGTTACTCTTTTGTTGAGGCCTCGAAAAAGACTCAAATCGTTACTAATGCTGGAAACTAATGTTTTTGTTTTTTCCTTTTCTCTATGGTAAACTAGTGAGTTGACTGATGATTGCATTTGGCATATTGGGAGATATTGTAAGAAGTTAGAAGCTCTTGACATCTCAGAATTGCGGAAATTGACTGATAAGTCATTGGAATTTCTTACTGAGGGCTGCAAATCTTTGAACTCAGTCATATTTGCAAATAACAGATTTAGGTTTGCACAAGTCTCACAATATGTTTCCTTCTTTATAAAATTTTTGTAGACTGTTTGTTTTGAGTGTCAATCTTTGGGGGCTTCCTTTGACAGTGACGAAGCTGTTGCTGCGTTTCTTGAAGTCTTGGGAGGTTCTTTTAACAACCTCTGCCTAAACAAAGTCGTAGATGTGAGTGTTCTAGTTACCTAAAGTCTCGTTCATTTCTAAGCTGGTTTGTCCCCAAGAGTGTTTAAAGGAGTTTTGTTACGATAGGTTGGTCCAGATACTGCCTTTTCGCTTGCCAAAGTTTGTAAGAGGTTGAAGTATTTGGACCTCTCGTGGTGTCGAAAGCTCACAGAAGAGGACCTAAGACGGATTTTGAGTTGCTGCTCGTCACTTAAATCACTCAAGCTATTTGGATGGACACAGGTACTATATTAGTATAGAAACATGTAGTTAAGGTTCCACTTGTGCTTTTTTTGTTTATGTAGTGGCGGTATTGTCGTTGTAGGTGGAGAATGCATTTCTTGAAGAACTTTCAAGATCACAGATTCATATCACTGGATTGAAAATGACTTCACTTTATGCTCACCTTGAGGACGCTCACCCAAATGTTGGTGCCAAGTTCTTTTGATGAGTGGACAAGTTTTGGCGATGTACTGTATATAGCTCTGAATTGATGAACCGCTGCATTGTTAGGACCAAATAATCTGTTGTAGAGGTTCATAGTTATACAAAAGGTAGTGATATAGGAACAGTGGTATAATGTCTTTTGGGCTCTGCTTTTTTGTAAAAAGATAGAACTAAAAGAAAAGTATTAAGCATACGATACCATGGAATATTTAAGCAATGTGTGGTCATTACTGTTCAACCAGAAACAAAAGAATCTTCCTTTTCTCAGTGTTAATAGTAACCATACCACCTAAACTGATACTCGAAACTATCCTGCAACTTGTGTACAGATTATTTAACAAGAAACAAACCATTTTCCTTCAGATCTTTTCTTTTTAATCAGATGAACTCCAAGCGAGGATTGTAAAGAAACTTAAAAACATTTGGTGTTTTGAATTTTTTTGGATGGAAACGGGATCGTCTAACCCGATGATGGGGAGGTTTACTACGTCCTGGAAGCTTTTGGCAATAAGCTTGTCGGTACTAGCCGTGCTATCGCCTCTCTACATTGATAGCTTATCAGAGGAAGATCTAGAAGAGGAAGAAGAACTCTTCAGCTTTATGTTTTGCCTCTCTGTGCTTCTCTTCTTGTTTATTTTGGCCGTAGCCTCGTCCCTGTATTATGACCCGAGCTTGACCAGGTTTGATCCTTACTGGATTCACAGGCTATGTGGTTCGTTTGGTGGGTTGCTTGTCATTCTCATCCTTCTTGTTTTCGTCTTGATGTGCAAAGCATCTGCTTAGAGAACCTGAGTGAAAGTTGATTTGATGGCGCAAAATGAAGAAGAAAAGCTCATCTTTTGCAAAATTTTACAATATTTCTGTATATCAGGAACACAACTCTTTTATTCATTTTCTAAAGAAAATTTATACAAAAACTCGGGAATACAAAAGATGAGAATACAATTATCCGAAATGTCGATTTTTTAGACAGGTTCAGTTCATAGAAGCTGAGGTCGGTCTGTGGTCCTTGCTCAACCTTCTCCTTCGCATCCACTTTGTCTCACAAGAAGATGGAGAAGCCGCTCCTTCAGCTGGTGGGAGTTCGCAAGGAAGTGCCATAGCAGAGCTGGTAAAGGCATTGAGAACAAGGAACGCCAAAATGGGAGACAAATCTAATCCTCCAAGAGGTGGTATGAATCCCCGGAATACGTTCAAGTATGGATCACACAAAGTGCTGATACAATGGCAACATACACATAATTAGCAATCAACTAGAGAAAGTAGATCCATCAGGGTTTTTAAAAAATCCTTAGACAATTCAAGAGTTGGACACATATAAGTAGAGGACCAAGTATTTCCCAAACAAAACTCCCTCTAATTCAAGCAAATAGACTAACTTCAGCAATAAAGAATAGGAAATATATGATATAGATTTTGTTCCCATGGAGTGTTCAAATCTTTTAGACCTGGATAAGATTCAAAAAATGTAGTGGCATTTCCCAATACAAGCAGGAAAAACACAAAGGCAAGTTATTAACCTGAGGGGGTTAACAATGGCAGGAGGAGCACTAGGAAACCAGGTGAGTACAAGACGGACAACGAGGATGGTGTTATATATGTTGAGAAAATTTATCAACCCATTAGCAACCACCAATCCTGCAACTGAATCCCCCGGAAGAACCGCTGCAAATCCGTGATTAGACATTGCAAACCTCACCCTTGAAGTGTTTCTCAAACGAATCTGAAATACACAAGACAAGGCTCTTCTTCATCTTTAATAACCAAAAACCAGACTCAAAGGCACACACAAACATATCTCGACTTATCCTAACACAGAGTTTCATCATCAATATTACATAGATGTATTGAAGAATATAACCAAAAAGATCCCAACTTGGACATATATATAACTCATGTTTAACAATGTGAAAAGGTTGTCCAACAAATGCTGAGTGATCTATACATCAATCTCATAGTCTTCGTATATGATTTAAGCTGATCGCTGTTTAAAAATGATAACTTTTTCCAAAAACAGAAACCAGAAAGATTCACCCATTAACAGTAACAATCAGAGCTCAGGCAATTTCATCGGAAACACATAATTAACTTCAACACAGACCATTCATTATGTCAATTTGCAATAAGCAGGGAAAGAGAAGTTAACCTCATCGCACAGAACGCGAAACTCGGACGAAAGACGAACCGCTTCCTGAAAGAGAGGGTTCTTAGAGGCGAGCGAATGGAAGAAGCCTGAGAATTTCTCAGTAGCGGATACCAGAGACCGATGAAAGTCCTGAATCATTTTGACAGAGTCTGCAGCTTGTGGTAGAAGTAGCAAATTAGGTTTGCTCGAACGCACAAGAGGTGTTTGCGTAAATGCCGATGAAAGAGACACGAAAAAGTTCGGTATCGGTCCTGACTGAAAGGATTTCAAGCTTTTCATAGCTGGTTCGTTCGCACTGGACTCCATTGTAGCAAAGCCTTTGAGATAATTCGTAGAAGGAGAAAGCTTGAGAGAGAGTATGAGCAGAAGAAGCGAAGAAGATAACGTACCTCCCAAAAAAAAAAAAATTTGATATTTCAGGAAGATGACACGTGGCATCGCTGTGTCCCCGGATCCCATAATCCTCTAGTAGAATCAGAAGGTCTTATTAAAACGATGCGTTTTACAGTTCTGATTTTGCTGGTGACAGGCTGGCTTTTAAAAATCCACTTGTGGGTTTTTGGATATACAAATCCAAATCCGACGTGTCAGTTTTGACGACTCTTCTTAAACGGGAACCCATACGCACCACTAGATTCTTACTTGTGTATACTACTATCGTCGTTGTCTCGCCGGAGAAAATGGCGAGCAATCTTCTCCGGCTTAATCTTCTACCGCCGTCGAGTCTGCATATTCCTCAGACCTGTAAGTTCCCCGACGTTAATTGCGCGAAGCGATGCTTTCCAAAACAGCGCCGGGTTCGTATCCGAAGGTATTGTTCGAGACCTGGATTTTTGGTGTCAAACTCGGTGGAGATTAGTACTCAATCATTTGAATCTGCGGAATCTTCCGTAGAATCTGTGAAATCCGTGACGAGCGATAAGCCTGTTTTACTCGATGTGAGTGGGATGATGTGTGGTGGCTGCGTCGCTCGGGTTAAGTCGGTTCTGATGTCTGATGACCGAGTCGCGTCTGCTGTGGTTAACATGCTGACGGAAACCGCGGCTGTGAGACTTAAACCGGAGGTTGAGGTGGTGGTGGATGTGGCGGAGAGTTTAGCTAAGAGATTGACTGATAGTGGCTTCGAAGCTAAGAGGAGGGTCTCGGGGATGGGAGTGGCGGAGAATGTGAAGAAGTGGAAGGAGATGGTTAGTAAGAAAGAGGAATTGCTCGTTAAGAGTAGGAATCGTGTGGCGTTTGCGTGGACACTGGTGGCTCTCTGTTGCGGGTCTCACACTTCGCATATTCTTCATTCCTTGGGAATTCATATTGCTCATGGTACAATTTTTTTCACATATTCTTACTTTAAAAATCGAATTACAATTCAAATTTGTTCTGTTAGATCTCATTTGTTGGATACAAATGTAGTTTATTACTTTCTCATGCACCTGATTTTACCAGGAGGGATTTGGGATTTGCTACACAACTCTTACGTGAAAGGCGGTTTGGCAGTTGGAGCTTTGTTGGGACCAGGAAGAGGTTTGCTTTTTGTTCAAACCTTTTAACAAAATCTAATGTATAATGCTTACCAGCTAATGCATAAAAAGTTTAGGTGACAAAGTAGTCATTCTGAGGCTATTCTTCAGGCTTTGATGTGTGCCTGATTACGTAGTTGAGCTTTGTTGAATCAATGCTTCCAATGGGGGTAGTGTTTACCTTGATTGGGTGGTCGTTTTCATAAGAGAGAAAAATATGAAGTTCACACTACTAAAGTGACAGTGATGTTCCTACTATTCTTTGAGAGTTTCATAAACGCTCCAAACTGGTGGTAGTGATTTTTTAGGCCGTTCGGAAGCAAAAATGACTGAAACAGATAAATTTATATTGTAGAATTGCTGTTTGATGGTATAAAGGCTTTTGGGAAAAGATCACCTAATATGAATTCGTTAGTTGGACTGGGATCTATGGCTGCGTTTACCATCAGCTTGGTAAGTTTTTCGTACCCTGTGATTTATTTTTGACTGGTGGGTATCCTATTCTGAAACCTGCAGTTCCCTGCATTCGGTATTTTGCAGATCTCATTAGTTAATCCAGAACTGGAGTGGGATGCTTCCTTCTTCGAGGAACCGGTGAGTTTCTCTAGCACATCTACAAGGGGATGGAAACTTTTTATGTTTACTATCATTTCACGCAAAATAGAATTTCAATGGTTTATTTCTGATTGATAGCACTTGTCATTTAGTATGCAGGTCATGCTGCTTGGCTTTGTGCTCCTTGGTCGTTCTTTGGAAGAAAGAGCAAAGCTTAAAGCATCTAGCGATATGAATGAACTGTTGGTAAGTTGGGCTTCCTTGACTCTCCTCCCAAGATTAACTTGAAGGCTTTTTCCTCCCTTTCTGACTTAAAACGTGTTTTTGCAGTCACTCATCTCCACTCAATCAAGACTTGTGATAACTTCATCAGATAATAATAACACAGCAGCTGATTCTGTACTTTCCTCTGATTCAATTTGTGTCAATGTCCCAGTTGATGATATCCGAGTTGGAGACTCACTGTTGGTTTTGCCTGGTGAAACATTTCCTGTCGATGTTAGTGTTTCTGTCTTTCTAGCAAGTGACAATTACGATTTCCTTGCTTATTCATGCTGAACTGTCCGATCTTAGCAAAAAGTAATTGTGTGGGTCTCAAAAAAGAAGTTATGAAATTCTATTTAAATACGTGGTAACCATGATTCTGTAATTTTAGGAAATTATATTTGGATTTATCAGTGCTGGGAAAAAAAACATGTGGATCTATCAGCTCTACTTGATAATGGATATATGCTATTTTTTGTTTTTCTAGCATGGTTATTATTCTTTGTGACTGTTAGTATTAATTGTGGCAGTGATCACGTTATATTATTTTTTCCTCACAGGGGAGTGTCCTAGCTGGAAGAAGTGTTGTGGATGAATCTATGCTGACAGGAGAGTCACTTCCCGTGTTTAAAGAAGGAGGCTGCTCTGTTTCAGCGGGAACAATAAACTGGGTACGTATATGCTACCTAAACAAAAGTTTTCTTTCAAAAGGCTACTTATGGTTTATTCGTTAAGAGCTTCAATGACACACCTATTACTCTGGGATATGATCCTCTATCAATTGTTACTATACTACTTTACTTCATAATGTGAACCACGTTACCGAGGAAGATAGCTTTCTGTCTAGCTGCACTAATCGTACTTAGTTACTAAGTTTGATTTACATACACTCATACAGTGATCATGAATCTTTTCGAACTACTAAATTTCACTTTACCTATCTCAGGATGGCCCTCTACGGATCAAAGTTTCTTCTACTGGTTCCAACTCAACGATATCTAAAATCGTCAGAATGGTAAGTGTCTATGAATCTAGAGCCAATGTAGTTAAATGAAAAGTTACATTGGGTGAGAGATAATTCCATCAGTCACAGTGTGAAACGTTGGAGCTGTTCAAGTCATCATGTGAAAAGAAAAATGCAGCCAGTAAAAATACAATGAAAAGTCACTATCCTACATATAGAACTCATTTACATGTTTGTAGCTGAACCTATTTCCATACGAAAAAGTACGAATAAAATCAAGTCAGAACCCTCAGTTCCTCTCTAGTGAGTCTCTAGTTCATTCACACCATTTCCTGTCTGAATTTTTAGGTTGAGGATGCACAAGGTAATGCAGCTCCTGTACAGAGGCTGGCAGATGCGATAGCTGGACCTTTCGTCTATACTATAATGTCTTTATCTGCAGTGACGTTTGCCTTCTGGTATGGTCCTCTTTTCATATTTCTATTGGAAATAACATATGATATTCAAAAAGATTCTTATATATGTTTAGTAGGAATCTGTTTATTTTGTTATAGTATAAAGTAAAAGCATCATGTGTCAATTTCCTGTTCACGATCACCAAGTGAAAGACCCAGTTGTTTTTTGCTTCAGGTATTACATTGGTTCAAACATATTCCCAGATGTTTTACTCAATGATATTGCTGGACCTGATGGAGATCCGCTGGCCTTAAGCCTAAAACTGGCCGTGGATGTCTTGGTGAGTGAGCCATGCATCTCAAAGTTATATCTTTTATGTGAAAATGTCAAGGACTAGCCGCGCTTAATGAGGGAGGAAAATGGTGATTGTGGCAAAAATATGAATTCAAGAAGGGAATTTAGGATAAAAAAGGGATGGAAAGAAACTTTGGAGAAAAATAAACGCTGAGCAGATAATTAACTCGTTTTTTTCTGTGTGCTTCAGGTAGTATCCTGTCCCTGTGCACTGGGCCTGGCAACACCAACTGCCATATTAATTGGCACCTCTCTTGGTATGTTATCCAGCGAACTATTTAGCTTGCACATAAAAGTCTGCAAACCTAGCTGAGAAGAGTAGCCTAATTGCGCGCAGAGTTTTCCAATTAGGAATATTTGAAAATGACACTGCAGCAACTTTAGATAATACATAAAATCAGTAAAACTGGCCTAGAAACATGAAGAAGCTCCTTTCTAGTTTATGTGGTGTTGTATGTGCAGTCTTGTATTAATCTTTCATGTTTATATAGGGGTAGTTAAAACATTATAGTCCCTGAAAATTTGTTATAAACAACAATAAATTCGAGACTGTTGAAACTTTCAGCCTAAATATGTCCAGGTGCAAAGCGGGGATATCTTATCAGAGGAGGAGATGTCTTAGAACGTCTGGCTTCCGTAGATTGTGTGGCTTTAGACAAGGTATTGCTACTCTTTTGGGCTTTCTGTGATCCTCTTCACCCATCTTTCTCTCTCCACTATTTCTTTTTATATGAAGATGGCAAATCCTAGATTATTGAACAGTTCCTGTTGCCTCTCCAAGTTGAACAAATCGAGTTATTGTTTCAGACAGGGACTCTTACTGAAGGAAGACCTGTCGTCTCTGGTATTGCTTCTCTAAGGTACGAAGAACAAGAAGTTCTTAAATTGGCTGCTGCAGTGGAAAAGACAGCAACACACCCAATAGCAAAGGCTATTGTAAACGAGGCTGAAGCGTTGAATCAGGAAACTCCAGAAACAAGAGGTCAATTGACAGAACCAGGCTTTGGTACTTTGGCTGAAATAGATGGACGTTTGGTTGCAGTGGGTTCTCTTGAGTGGGTTTCTGATCGTTTCCTCAAAAAGAACGACTCCTCGGACATGGTGAAGCTGGAAAGTTTTTTGGATAATAAATTATCAAGCACATCATCAACGTCTAGGTACTCGAAGACTGTGGTATATGTTGGCCGCGAAGGAGAAGGAATCATCGGTGCTATTGCAATATCCGATTGCTTGCGCCAAGATGCTGAGTTTACTGTAGCCAGGTAGTTTTTCTCTCTAACCGTCAAATTTTTAATGACACTAACAACCCTGGTTTTTATATTTAGACAGCATAGAAACATGAAACTACATGCTACTTTTCTTGTGGGGATCTAATCATCGTAGTTTTGCTTGTTTCTCTTATTAAAAAGGCTTCAGGAGAAGGGCATCAAAACAGTTCTCTTATCAGGGGATAGGGAAGGGGCAGTGGCAACAGTGGCAAAGAATGTAGGGATTGAGAGTGAATCAACCAACTATTCCTTGTCTCCTGAAATGAAATTCGAGTTTATATCTAATCTTCAATCCTCTGGACATCGTGTTGCTATGGTAAGCTCTTCAACTAAATTGCTAGAATGATTTTTTCAACTTATAGTTACTTCCCATGAAAAGTCGATGAAGCTCATGGTAAAACTAGTCCTAGAAACTTACCGATGCGCATGGAACTGTATCAAGTCATGGAACTGGTGTGTTATAGAAATTTATCAAGTTAAGACTAACATATTTTGTATTTTTCAAAGGTGGGCGATGGCATAAACGATGCTCCTTCATTGGCTCAAGCTGATGTAGGAATAGCTCTAAAGATCGAGGCACAAGAAAACGCTGCATCAAACACAGCATCAGTCATACTTGTCCGCAACAAACTTTCTCATGTAAACGCTTCATGAGCCACTTGCCCTCATTCAAGGGACAACAATCTCTTAGTTCAAAATCAAAGCTGTATACACTCATGTTTCATTTCTTTTTGGTTATAGGTTGTGGATGCACTGAGTCTCGCACAAGCAACAATGTCGAAAGTATATCAGAATCTAGCATGGGCAATTGCGTATAACGTCATCTCGATCCCTATAGCTGCAGGAGTCTTGCTTCCTCAGTATGATTTCGCCATGACACCTTCCCTCTCAGGTGAGCTGGCCCATTCGAGTTCATTAATTACAAAACGGTTTATTTCACTTCCAGTCTAATATTTTCACAGAATCCAGTCATATATCATGCTTACTTACCATTCAAATGCTTTTAGGTGGACTAATGGCATTGAGCTCGATCTTCGTCGTTTCAAATTCGTTACTTCTCCAGCTCCATAAATCCGAAACAAGTGGAAACAGCTTGTGATCGGCTCCATCTATTATGGAGTCCAAGCAGAAGAATGAAGGTTTTGTATATTCTGCTCTTCTGACATTTTGGAGTTTGTTGTTAAGCTTTATAGCGATTATATATACCTTGTGTTTTATTCATGAATGTGAGGTTATACCAATATTGTACGTAAATATATAATCTTAACCTTCGTATATCTTTGACTATTTTTGGACATATTTTAGGAAAACGACTATTTTTCCCCTCTTCTACCTTCTGAGTTAATTTGGAACTCCACGACAACTTTTTTACCAGCAAAAATCCACTCCCAATTTGCTAATAAATCAGTTTCATAGAAAAAGAGAAAAAGTCAAGGAAGAATGTATAAAGACCGAACCACTTGCTTCCAAAGTTAGCTAAAAAGAGTGGACACAAATGCTTCTTTCGTATGAAATGTACTTGGGAAGGCTTTGTGGATAAGACTCAGACCACTTATCATTTTCACCAAACATATAAAACCTTATTAATTACTACTTGTCATATTATAAAACAAATATAGATAATTTCATATGGTTTTAAGGCTCTTAGCATTAAAAACTTGGATAAGAACAAATTAAAAGAAGAATGTTGGACTTTCTAAACATAGATAAACAGATTTAAAGTATGAAAAGATCTGGTAGTGATCTAATTGATAGAACTAAAAAAAATGAAAAAAAAGGTGCGAATCCATTCAAAAGTTCTTATAACTCTTCTATACATTGTTCTCCGGATGTTGTTGTTACTTCAAAATATATAAAAAAAAAAAAAAAAAAACAAAACAAAACAAAACAATTGTTACATGATCATTGTCCTAATAGTCATTAAACCCAATCCCACTCGCCGTCGCCGGAAAACACCTCGGGAAATCAGCCACCGAATACGATCTCCAGGCACAAAAACCCAACGACGACTGAGACGAAGTCAAATTACTAAAAGACCCTTGACTCCTAGGATACAAGGGAGGAAGCTTCACCATCTGATGATGATGATGATGATGGCTCTGCCTAGGAGGAGATCCTCCAGATGTCGTCGGACTCGATCCAGGCGACGAGTCTCCACCAGATCCGGAAGAAGATCCTTCTCCGCACGTCATCACCCCAGCAGCAACCGCCATAGCGAGCGTCAAAGCGCTCCTACTCGAACTCATGACATGTTTCTTAGAGATCCCGCCACGTGGAGTGGTCTTGCTGTTGTTGTTGTTCTCCCAAATCTGATGGCAGAGAAGATTCCTCCTCCTCCGACTGTAAGGATTCTCCGGCTTCGCTACTAAATCTTTCATCGAAGAAGAAGAAGTCAACGCCGACGATGCCTCTTCCTTTAGATTCGTGAAAGACTTTGACTTCCCATTGTAATACTTCGATATCCCTTTCCTACACAAATCACACAACACAAACATCCATCATCAGAACAAAAGCTATTGAGTTATAAAAATCGTTACTTTACGAGCGAAAGAAACAAAATTTAGAAGCTTTTTGTAAGAGATCTCACCTAACAGGTAAGACTTGTTCGAGAGATTCCATCATTTCAAGAGAGCCTTTGAACGGTGACTCAACTTCGTTATCTCCGGCGTCATCACCACCGTCTTCCGACGACTTCTCACCGTCGTCGTCGCTGTTCATCCCAATGGAAGAAGAAGAAGCAGAGGAACAAGGAGAAGAGGAAGAATCAGATGGAGATAACCAACTAGGTATCGCCGGAGATTCATCGGGATTATCGCCGGGGAAATTAAACACGTAAGATGATTCAACTCTGTTATCCATCTTTAATCGACTTTTTTTTAAACCAGGCCCAACACTAATGGAACTTTTTGTTTGAAATTGAAATCTTCTGAAAACACAGAATAGAGAGAAAACACACAGAGGAGAAAAGAAGGGAGAAGAGAAGATGAGATCTTTATATTGTGATCTTTCTTTTGTCGATGTGCTCTCTCTCTGGTTGCTTTCCTGATAACATTAAATACTAATAAAACCAAAAAAAGGAATTATTATTATTTTATCACGTTGTTTATTACTGTTACTTTCTTTTAAAAAAAAAAGAAACAAATCTTTAAAATTTAAAAATGGGATAAGATAAAAGTAAGTTTTGGAAGAGGGGGGACAGAAGAAACTGTTGCTTAATCTTATCCTCATCCACGCACTTTGCATGCCATTTCTCACCTTATTTTTCTTTTTTTATAATTTCGTCGTTTTACTTTTCTTATTCACATTTTAAACCCTAAAAGTGTAAGTATCTATGGCCAATGGAGCAACCCATATAGGTTGTTCAAAAATAAATTAATCATATAATTAATATTAAACTAATTAAAACAATTCAATAAGAACTTAAACCAAAACCAAAATCATTTTCCATTAGAGAAACCTATGAAACTGAAACTATTTTGCAAGTTGAAAAAAATTATGTGTTCATTCTTTCAATACTTTTAGTAATCATAAAATAAAAAAAACAAAGACATTCAAATCCTAAACAATGCCATATAAAACAAGTATTATCTTAAGCATGTCTGAAAATTGAAAACAAAGCAAATAAAGATTAAACTCTCATCTCTCTCAGTCATGTCTTAAACTCTATGTCAAGGTTGGTTGCTTCAATGGTGGTTTGTCAGTACACATCAGCCCAAGCGTAATGGCTTGCTTAACTTGATCAAATGGTCTTTTTCTCAGGAGAAGAGAGCCCTTACTTGTTGATGAATTGTTCCCATCTCCAATCTTGAAATGAGAAATCAACGGCTCTTGATCATCATCAGATAACAAAACAGTTTCTCCTTGAGTCCACTCTGTAACAAAAGCTCTCAAGTTTCTGCTATTACACCAACCCAAAACTCTTACCAAGTTCTTATGAACTTGTAACTTCTAAATTTTGAGACATGTAGAAACAGAGAGAGCCTGAAGAAACCTGTGGATGGTGACATAAAGCCTCATAAGCTCTTTCATTTGAGGCCTACCATATCCCAGCATGTGTGAAAAGTTTGCAGCATAACCCGAAGAATCATATAATGGAATGATGCTACCATCCTAGTACATCTTGCAATGTTAATTCATGAAACTACATGTCACAAAAACACAAAGCGGAGACTTAAAGGTTTAACAAGACTATAAGAGAAAGAATACTTACGTGAAAGTTCTGAATCATAAAGGAGATAATTTGAACCTGTCCATGTTTTGATTTCAGATTCTTCAAACAAACAGTCATGAAATTGGACAATAATTAAAAAAAAACTGTAATTGTAAGAAAACCCTAAAACCCTTTGTAATTTGTTCATGACTACCAAATTTTCTCGATTCAAAACCTAATCGCACGCTACACACCAAATCCAACCATAAATCCATGTCAATTTCAACACTCCGACTTTAGTAGAACAATCGCTCTCTCGCTCTGTGATTCTCTGGAGATGTTTTCGAGGTTAGAGATTTGAGGAAGCGACGAGGAAGAAGAAGAAGAAGGCGAGAGAGAGACTTTAATTACGGTTTTGAGATGAATCGGCGATTGATTCGCCGTTTACATCGAGAGAGAAGAGAGAGATCGCGGAAGAAGAAAGAAAAAATTGGTAAAATATATATATATTTTTTTATATTTATTCTACAACGAACCAAAAACTGCCACGTATCGTTGCTTATGGGGTGCTTCAATTCCTTACTTGAGAAACGATTCTCAGATTAATAGATCATATTTTGGATTTTTTATTTATTTTTTAAGCCTAAAATATATGAGCAATGAGTATCCCCAGTGGCCATGCTCTAAGGACTAAGGGTTGTAAGGACTATTTTTCTGGTCTTGAGAAACGCATAAAATCAGTATAGTTTCATTTGGATGATGATTATAAAAAGTATTTATAAAAAACTATATATTTCAAAACCCAACTATTTTTGGAATCAAATATGAATATTATAGTATGTACTATATTAAAATATGGTTTATAGTTTTTTATCATAAAAAAACAAAAATATGCAGCATGTCAACATTTTTTGGTATAAAACTATAAATATATTATTAAGAAAATAACACACATACTATATCCACATATAATAAAAACAAACAAACAGATAAATATTTTTTTTTAACAGTCAATGTGTTAGTATTTAAGTTAATATTTATGTTTATGAGACTAAAAACGACAAAACGACAAACAATTTTTTTAGCGACATTAGTAATTCCAATAGCATTGGAGAAAGTAGTTGTTGAAATTTTTGATTTATTTTGTTTATATTACTAAAATTTGTGGTATTACCAAAAAAAGTTATTATCAAGAATTTACTTTTTTAATAAAGATTATAATTATATATTAACATTGTTTTTTACATAAATAGAAAAAAATAAAAATATTGGAAAATAGAGAGATATAATTTCATCCTACAAATTAGAGGTTTGTCTTCTTTTATCTTGTTGGTCAACTTATTTTATCCTCCTACAAAAATATTAAACAGAATTGATTTTTTGATTACTTTAGGTAATAAAAGTAGATAGTAAACATGAAAAAGTTTGGTTAAGCTCTTTCAACATGGTGTGGCAAGATGGTCTTATTTCAGATCTTTTCTCCGTTACTCGACTTCTGGGAATTTGTTCCCAACATACTCTTCCTTTCCAGGGAGCTGAAGACTTATCATCTTTAGTGCGAGCTAGATTTATAAAAACTCGTCGGAATCTCAGCATTCCACTGTGGCATATCGTCGTTTCGCGGCCAATGAATTGGTTTTGAGCAGTCTACTGGCACTTCATGTGGTCTATCTTCTTGGTGGTTCTCACTATCTATAGGGTCTTAAGACCTTTTTATCTTAGTTTCAGTATTTATTGTACATTTTTTTTTTCTACTGTAGTTGCTCGTAAGCTTGTTTTACCATTTGTTGTAGTTTATTCCAGGTGTTGTGCTTCTGTTTAAGCAACACACTATGACTTTCTTTTTTCTTATATAAATTAATTGGTTGTATTATACTTATCTTAAAGAGGAGTATCAACAACCTTGTAACTTAAGTTAATGGAGTGTATATGTGACACAAAAAAAAAAAAAGTAAACATGAAAAGTTAAGGGGTCAATTTAGAAGAGATGCAAGAATATAGGGACATATTTTAAAAACTCGCCTCGTAAATAAAAATATACTTTATTAGTATTAATATATTATTCCCCCAATCGACAATCGCTTGCTTTTTTTATTTTAATTAGCTCGCGGAAAGATAGAACCAGTGGACGTGGACACGTGGAGAAATGATGACCGTTGCGGCTGGATAGGAACATCTGACGTGGCGATGACGAGATGGTCATCTTTTTTATCAAAATTTAATGAGCGAAAAACGGTGAATCTTATCCACATTTCAACCATGGGACCCACTAAAACATCTTCCCCAGCCGACAGTATTTCTTCCTCTTCCGCTGTTTTTTTTTTCTCTATCGAGGAAAAAAGTTTTCTTCCCAGCCGAATAATTTTATTTTCGAAATTATTTAATTGTCAAGAAATGTACTCTATAAGACTATAACCAGTTACCACTTTTGGAAGATTTATGTTTATCTTCTTTCTAGATTCCCGTTCATTAATTTATGTTCCTTAGTTTTCTTAAGACTTTTTTGCCATTATTAATTTTTTTTTCGTGGATCGCAATTTCTCATAAAATAATGATCATAATATCGATTTCGATCATTATGCTGCTCCGGCAAGTTATCGGGTGATTCGGTGCTATCTATGGTATGAAGAGAGATATAGAGAATACGATTAGATGTAGCTATAACTATTTTGAACAAATTTAGGTCGTTCACATGAATTTCTTGCCAATATTTAAACCATATATTTCTATCAACAAATATCTTATTATTGAAACACACCACTGCGGCACTGCATAGTATTAATTAATATATCACTTTTTTTTTCCTGAATCCGATCAACAACATATTATAGTAGTAGTCCCGCCTTTTATCATATCAATTATGAAGTCTAAACCCTAAAACTACATATACGAACAACCACGTTGTTTACTTTATATTTTCCACTGCTGATCTGTGTTTGATTCAATTCAACCACATGTTTATATGCAACCAAATTAGTACTTCAGTATAACCCCATAAACATTGTTTGTATCCAAAAAGTAACAACTGATATAACAAATGCATGAACTTCATCGTAACACAAATTCTATAATTTCTTCTAGTCAAATCCTTCATGATCTTCCGCCAAATTTTCTTCTCTGCAAGAAGAAAAGGACATAATATCCATAAATATATATATATATATATATATGTTCAAGTAAATTACAAACAATAAAAGAAGAAAAGAAAAAACACTTTGGTGAATAAAAAGAAAGAAAGAAGAGTCGCTAGGGGTGGGTTGCGTAAAGCATTCAAATTCGAAACCGCGTATCAACATAGGATCTCATCAGGATCAGGATCATTCCCGATGGGGTCCTCCACCCCCACCCTTTAGTCCTCATTGATAGACCCACTCACTCTCTCATTTCGCTTTTCGCTTTTCAATTAATATTCAATCTATCGTGTCTGATCCACTTACCCCACTCAATGTTTGTTTGTTGCCTCCACCTTCTTGTCCCTCCCTCCGATCACGTGGCGATTCCTATTCCCTTCATTCTATTTGTGTTATCCATAATCCCCTTTTACATGATTTATATACCTAACATCTCTTTTGGTTGCTTGTTACCTTTTACACAATCAACGGTGGACTGTGCCAACTTCATCATTTTCAACATCAGCTTGGTGTGAGGAAAGCTCTTGGTCAATACTATGTCTATTAATTTAAACTTTGGCTTTGCTTATTTTCATTCTATATTTTCTTTAAGTCTTTAATAAGAAATGATAATGCCTCCTCTGTCTATCATGCTAAAAATACTCTTCAAGGAATACATTTTTGGAGGAATGTTTTTGTTAAGAAAAAAAAAAAAACAGAAAACAAAAGGAGAGTTGTAGATGAAATCATTCAAAGACAATGAACAACATCCCCGTGACTTGTCATAAATTTAACTTCTACCATCCGTTTTGTTAACTAAAGCCTTCCTTCTAGCATGCATCATCATAAATCAACTTCAAGCATCTAAATTACGATCCTAGCCTAGCTAGAACCGGTCAGCTTTAATATAATTAGAACTTTAGAGGGCTTAGAGCTAGAAGACGAAATTTCTAGCTAGATCCCTTGATAAAATAACAACAATACAAAGACAAGTTTCTTCGACCCTTATCTTAAATATAAATTTTGGTTTTTATATGAAATGTTTTTTTTTTTCTTTTAAAAACTTGGTAACGGACCATGGGTTTGGACAATTATGTGCTAACCACTTGGATCGAGTCTGATCCTTGGTATGTATGTCTAGTTTATTTGAACTACTCTCGGTCTTGGCCTCTTGGGCTTTCAGCTTCGGTCGTCCCACGACTTATTGGGTTATTAAAAATTACTATTTACCAAAGGACTTGCGGTCACCATAGTACTATCGAAAAAAACATTAGCTTAAACATGCATTTTCCAACATCTGAAGTTGAGTTGTGACCAGACAAAAGGAAGGAATTATAGACGGTCAAGAAGACCCATATATGGCTGAAGTATAA
Source organism: Camelina sativa (assembly GCF_030686135.1). Taxonomy (NCBI): domain Eukaryota; kingdom Viridiplantae; phylum Streptophyta; class Magnoliopsida; order Brassicales; family Brassicaceae; genus Camelina; species Camelina sativa. The sequence continues at coordinate 8,891,844 of NC_141892.1, forward strand.
TATTGGACTGGTTCTTGTTTAATAAACAAGCTTAGAGAGGCTCCCGTAATAAGGCCCAGTCCAGATGACAACTTAGAGCCACCAGTTTTTCTATGCATTCCACCAATTTGTTTTCAGGGTTCCACCAATATTTTTTATGTTTTTCGTGATATAACGGTTTTTTTCTGTTTAGAGCTACCAATGTTATTTTACATTAAAGAATTGTTGTTTAGAAGGGAAATACTTGATATGCGTTTAATTTACGTTATATTACTTTTCAATTCATGTTCTGAACTTGTCTCATGTAGTAATTTGGCATCAATCGAACGTTAATAATCATGTTACAATTTTTTTTTGTATCTAATTCGAAATTGTACACAAACACTTCTAAACATTGACGAAACCATAAAAATTGGCAATTTATATTCGAACATGCATGTTATACATTTATATTGGAGGAGAGGGAGAGGCAGGTACTAAGAAAGACATGACAATACCATTGAACTCTTTGGACTTTTCCGTTTGGGGTATATGTGATGTCTTTGGTATCACTTTTAGCGTCGCCTTTTTCCCCAACATCCTGGAAAAAATATACAAAACCACACGAATATGAATAACTCACTAGACACTACTACCTCCGTTCCAAATTAGTTCTCTAATCGTACTCTTTGTATTCTAGCATATACATATATACAATTAAACTTTTGTTAGATCAAAGTCCAGATAGAAATAATATAATCAAAGGGTCTTACTCTTTGAGGTCATGGGCCATTTTTAAAGGAAAAACTTGATCTTGCTCCCCCCATATCAGCATTACATCCTGCATGATTCATGCTTATTCATTAATCACTTGTAGACAAATAGTTATCATTTAATTTAATCATGTTGTAATTTATCTAGTATTTGATATTCCCATATTCGATAAATCTAGTCGTTTCCGTTAAAATGGGTTTTCATACGTTTGTAATTAAAATGCAAACTTTGATGTAATGTCTTAGTCTCGTATTATATATTACAGTACTATTTAGAAACCCTACTACTTAAATAACTGATAAATGTGAGCAACTAACAGAGTTATAGGTTATTGTCAGTGATCGCGTAAAACCAAAAGAAAATTAAAGTGATGATAGCGATCAGCGAACCTGTTGAATCGGAGAAACGTTAGTTTTGTCATCCTTCCCAATACTCAGCCCCTCCAAAAGTTCTGCTTTTTCCTCTCTCTTCTCCGAATACATTTTCTGTCAATTTACCATTTAATGTGTATCAATTTTTTTGTTGCCGACAATCATGCAAGCTAAACTTTTCTTTCAACCCCGATATAATTATATTTAGTAATTTAAATAACAAGTTTATAAATAATATCTGTCCTTCTTTGCGAGCTACAAGGCCATCGTTTCTTTCTTACTCAATTCTTCTATACAAGCTTTCATATAAGCCTATAATCAAATGAAAGTGACAACTTTCTTCATCTTTTTTATATCCACTAGTCTTTCCAAAGATAATAAATTAGTGGAGTGCATATATCTTTAAATTCCACTATTTTCTTACAATTTATAAATATTTGCAGTAAGTGTGGGTTGTTAATTAGTAGGACAAAAAAGCATTAATTAAGTGTGGGTTTAGTTTTTTTTTCTTCTTTTTCTTTAAAAAACATTGTTCTATATTTCCATACAACTCCAATACAAGAATACAACCTTTAAGTAAACTCATTCAACTTAGAGCAAGAAAATTGCAAAAATAGCATACACTATAACAGATTGTTTTAATACTGTTATCGTTGCATCATCGTCTATAATACATGTTGTTCATGAATAAAAAACATTTTGTGTAAGTTTGACCTAAAAATTATAAACAACAAAACGAAGATTTCACCTTTTTCGGCTAATGAAAACAGAGACTTCTATAAAATAGATGGAGTGATTGCAATTACTCCATCTAGTTGGTTGTAAATAATTTATAGGGTTTTCGAATTTCTTGAGTTTTGTTTTATTAAAAAAATTATATAGTTGAAAATTAGGCGGAAACTTGAAGGTGATCTTTGGATTTTGCCTTAAATAAAGACAAAATAAATAAAAGTACCTGGCAAAAGTCGTTCAAGACAAAATCTGGTACGTAATCGAGTCTCTTAGAAGAAACTATCCCAGACATTCTCCTAAGATCTGTCGCGGATGAAGGAAGCATCACCTCCTTGATGCCGTTACACTTGGCCCTCGCGATGAACGCCTCATTGTCACTCCGCCGCATATTAACGCCGGAGCTAGCAAGCACCACTTTCTCAACTTTCTCCGGAAACATTTTCGCTATGTTATACGCCACGAACCCGCCGTAGCTCGTACCAATGATGCTGAATCTCTCGACTTCGAGCTTCTCCATGAGCTTCCCCATGCACAAAGCCTGAAACATCTCTGTGCGGTTCTCCCCTGTGGAAGAGGAGCCGCCGAAGAAAACAAGGTCTGGGACGTAGAGAAGAAAGGATCGAGAGAGCGGCTTCACCTGATGGCTCCATTGCCACACAGCGGAAGGGCCAAAACCGTGGAGGAGGAGGAGCGAAGGTTTTTGTGTATTTTCCGACGGTGGGGGTCCCCAGAACTGTATGGTGGTTTCGGAGTCGATGGGTAAGGTTTGTAGAGAGAGACCAGCGGAGGAGAATCTCCGGCGGAGTAGTGCCTCAACGAATTTTGCGACGCTTAAAAACGAGGGAGCCATGTTTTTTTTTTTTTTTTTTGCCTTTTTCGGATCAAGATAACAAAATATATTAAGCTTTTTTGAGAGAGACCGAGAGGTAAATTAACTCGATAGAGATAGAGAGAAAGAGATGTTATTAGTTTTGAATTGTTGGATGAATTATTGCATATGTAGACAGATGTCAAAAGAAGAAGAAACAAATTGCACTTATTGACTGCTTTCCTACAATTTGTTAATTACTGTTTCCTTGTTTGGTTCTTGTTTTTTTTTTTTTTTTTTTTTTTTTTTTTTTTTTTTTTTATCTTCTGTATAATTTTGGAGTTATTTGTTGGAGATCAGTTAGTTTTAATTAGTGATTCAGAGTTAAGGGAAGAAGGAAATAGTTCAAACAACGTGTATTTATGGTTATTGTTTAATAGTATTTAGCTTGAATATATGAATTGAATAGTTAATTTGTTCTCTAAGTTTTGTATAATTTACCTGTAATAATGATGTTCTGCTTTGTACTGCCAATCAAACAAATTTATAGAAATTTAGGTAAACATCTTTTTAGGTTATTTAAAAAGTAGTTTCTAGAAAGTGACTAACAAAAAAAAACGCAAGAAACTTACATAACCTTGGGTCGAAGAAACTGTACTGTTTATTTTAACTTAATAGTGTATATATAACTAGGAGCCAATTACATGTACAATATTAATGAGGAAATCAAGCTGTAATTCATATTGCCCGTCCGTGATGTTGTAATGAAGGACACAATTTGAGTTGTGGTGATACAATATTTACTTATTTTTGGTGTAAATTAATAAATTTGGACCTTAGCTCCATTAGTAATCTTCTATGATGGAAGTAATTTTCTCTGTTTGAAGACCAAAACAGATTAAATTATCTTAACGTCGATGCTAAGTATTGTTGAATTTGTCTTGCAAATAAAGAACCTTCTCTATTCGTCACGAAATGTCCACACGATAATAAGTTAAAAAAGCACACATTAACTATTACGTATGTTACGTATACGTTATTACGTACGTGGTTTTTTTATGGGTAAGGGTTTCTCTATTAAATGAAAAGAAGTAAAGTTTGTACGAGCTACTTTTTTTAGTTAGACATGCCATAAAAAAATTATATGGAGCTAACTAGAATTTAATAAGCAATTAAGGAGGGCCCGTTGATCGTGGTCCTGGAATTGACTTATCACTTATGGGTAGGCTCTCTCGGTCTCTCCGAAACCAGAGTTAGAGCTAATCTTGAGTTCAACATAAGTTTTAGAGTTGATAATTAAAACATAAGCCAATCGAAACAGTTTAGATTTTAAAAACCATCTCTAGCGAGCTTTGATTTCGAATATGATCGCATACAACCTTAGAGCGTAACGTGGTGCTTGCATGATTTATACTCGTCAAGAATCAGACTGTAGTGATATAGTGGCTGAGATTGTGTGAAGAAGAGAACTGACCAAGTCCGTAAAAGGAGGTTTCGAGTTTGGGTTTAAAAAGAGAAGAAACTCTGGTACGAGTTTTTCAGGCACAAATCAAGTGATCAATCGGTTTACACATATCAGAAATTAAACCAGGATTGGTTCAAAGCTTGGTTGAAGACGAGATGTACTTAAAAAGTTGACATCGGGTTGATCTTGGAGAACTCGTACGTAAACTCGAGGTCTTTTGACACTATGCCAGTAGAAAATATATAAATCATGCTATCGAAATCACCATCCAGTACTTCGCTGTCAGCGAACTTCCCACTTGCGCAGGGATACAAATCATATAATCGTTCGTTCATACAACCACAAATGTATTTTGTTAATTATATAATATGGCAGTTTTCTAAAGTATATGTTTTTTGGCCATTGGGCTATATTTTTACATAGCGTGATATCCTTGAAATTTGGGGACCATTGGGCTTCACATTGCTCATCCCGCTCCCAGTACCCCTTAACGAGAGTCGTTCATAGTAGTATAGTACTAAAAACCGCCAATCACATACAATACTGTATTGTCAATACACAACAATTTAGTATACGCCTACGTAACCTTTGTAGCTTTACCACCAAGTATGAATCATTCATTAGTACTAGTAGTATATGTGGTCGAACATCAAACAAATAAATTCTTTATATTAAAAACAAGAAAAAGGTTGCCACACTAATTTGTAGCATAGCATGCTACTGCAAATAAGTAAGGAACGCTTATAACTTCACTGCGTCTAATTGTATATATATACAAACAAAAAAAGAAACCACAAATTAACGTTTAATAACTTGATTTAATGACTTTGTTTTGGATCTTTTTAGTTTTGGTCTGTTAACATCATAGAACACTCTTATTTAAGTACTTTTATAGTCTCTTATTCGGTATAAAATTATCTCAATTTTCGATCTTTGCCACAGTTCAGTGATTTAATCCATCTAATATCTATTGTACTGTTAGCTGTGAAGGCTATTGCTTTTGGCTTATATATAGTCCAAATCCGTAATCATATTTTGATTATATTTGTGTTGACCCCACAAGATGTAAATCATCTGCTTTCAAATATAACTTTAACAATTCAGCCGTATTAAAACGACACCTCAAGAACTAGTTGGACTAACATAATTCATATGATATTTGTATCGAGTCTTTAGTACAAGTTTTATTTATATAACAACATTTTCACACACGTAAAAACGTGAGTAATTTATATATAGAATAACACATAGGGAACCTTATGTATATATATATATATGAACATTGAAAACCATCTAAGACCAAAAGATAGGGGGGGGGGGGGTCAAGATTGGCTTGTTACAAAAATATGCAAGCAAATCCTAGAAAAGAGAAGGAAATTACAGTGTGGACATAGCACATAAATACAAAGAAGAAGAAAAAAAAGAAAAGAAATGTGAAGCAAATTGGTATATATAGACTATACCGTATAGTAAAAAAGAAAAAGAAGAATAAGATGATGAAGTCTGGCTATAATTAAACTACACCATAAAGAAGAACAAAGAGGCTTGCTTACATTGTGACATACATATATATATATAGGCTTCAAACAAAGATTTTTTACCTCTAGGTGGTGGTAGCTGAAGATTCTGCTGGTTCAAGATAATTTTGAAATCTTGAAATAAATCCATAAATTGAATAAAAATCAATATATAGGAATATATGTTCCAAGATCACGAAAAAAATTGGATCTCAGAAATTCCAAAGGTTAATACTGTAATGAGAGAAATCATCTTCACAAGCTCCATCATAGTAAAAATCAGACGAGAGCTGTTGCTGCTGCTGTTGTTGTGTTGGAAAATACAAATTGGTTGAATCATCATCCGTGAAAAAACCGAACTCCCCCGAGGTTTGAGGACCTACAAGATTCTCGTCCTCCCATATAAAAGGCCAATACGACGACGTGTCGTTACTACTATTAGTACCCTCGTTGTTGATGTTATTACCTTGCTCAACTTGCCCTAACATAGGCCCACCACTCCCACCACTCATTCCCCCACGTGCCGAAATTATCTCTTCCTCCTCCTCCTCCGTCTTATGTTCGCCACGTGGCGGAGACGGTTGCGGTGGTACTAGCTGATCCTCCTCTTCCTCGCAGGCGAAACGGCTTGCCACGACCTGAATCTGCTGCGGGGTAAGAGAACGACCGCCGGGAATCACCGGGGGATTGTCTGGGAAGTTGAAACGTGCCCCAGGGCCACGTAGACAGTAAAGAGCCGCGTCGAAAGCACGCGCCGCTTTCTCAGCTGATTCAAAAGAGCCGAGCCAGATCCTCTCGCGGCTGTTGGGGAGACGTATCTCAGCAACCCATTTGCCCCACTTCCTCTTCCGTACACCAGTGTACTTGGGCGATGCAGCATCCATATCTAGAGTTGGATAATATAAAATGGGGTTTTTGTGTATTTTTTTGAGGTTGAGTGATGGAATTAGTTATGTATGTATTTTCTTCAGGTATGTTTTGGAGATGACAGTATAGTGAAAATGGCGGCTTGTGAGTGTATATATACATGAGTGTGTGATAAGTACAGTTATAAGAAGAAGAAGAAGGAGGTCGCAGATTGTATGCGCGTTGTTGAAGAAGATGATGCCTACGTGGCAACGCGGATGCCTAGTTAGCGAGCACGTTTTATTATTCCACACGTGCTCTGTAAATTAATTCCCTCCAGTTATTATGATGTTTTCACTGGCTAATTTTACCCCTTTTTTTATTACTAAACCACAAAATTAGAGCGTTAATCATATATTAATCTTTTTCACTTCTTATTATTAAAATATAAGTTTTATTTCTTACTAGTTTTTAATTTCAAATTAGAAAATTTATAAGAGCTGCATTGGTAAATATTAAGTGGGTTTCTCAAAATATTATATTTTAATCATTTTTATATAAAATTATTATTTATTTTAAATAAGAAATCAGAAAAAAAAATATAACCTGATAAAATTAGTCATTTATTCAGAATAGTTTCTTAAGATTTTTTAAATGAGAATCTTTGAGAAATGTTTCTCACTATCTCTCCTATTTTTCTGTTACTTTTTATTTTTTAATTAGTGAGAACTTAGTTGAGAAAGCCTGGATGCATATGACCTAATAAATACAATATTACAACTACAAAAAAAAATTGAATGTAATCTTTATTCAAACCAAAAAAAGTTTTTACATCTTAAAAATTGAAAGTTCTTATGGAAATAATCGTTAGAGTTGTTTATAGACTTTCCTAGTATTTGTAAGTTTTACCATTATTCTTTTTTTGTTAAAAGCTTACAATATTTTTACAAATTTGATCGAGTGATTTAAAAACATATGTAACTCTTCTGATGACTAATAAATCTAAGTATTTTGGCAATCGTGATCTTCAAAACTAGCTAAAAATGTGTATTTATTAAACGAGTTATACCGATGCCAAGTAATGTGGTACTTTACAATTAATGTATCTGTTTCTTTTATTTATGTTCTTTCTCTATTTGAACGTTTTTTTTGCTACAGTCGTAGAAGACATATCGCATTTTTATATATTTTCTTTTGAGCAAAAACAAGGCATATGGCATATAAGTCCAACTGAAACCGGTATAATTGAGTTATAGTACCACAATACCATTTTGAGAGATCATCTTAAAAATGTGATATCGAGGGCGAGGCAGTCACCGTTTTTTTGTTTTTGGTTGCTTGTTTGTATCCAAAAGTGTTAAGCACCTTAGTAGTACGACTAATAACGTGTATATAACGTATATATAGAGACCATGACTTAATTTATCTACTATTTTTTTCCTTTTTTTTGTCGACCACATATTTAAATGATCAAAACAAACCTTTCAAATTGGTGACCCATTATATATGATGTGAAGATTTTACAAACGAAGAACTTATTTATGAGCATAGGCATTGACATGAGACTAAGATAAATAATTCAAAACAATGACATAAACAACAGCAAAGTCTGCAATTACATATTTACATATGATCAACCAACAAAAGACGACAATAGCATTAGCATTTACAACAGACTGTTCTGACCCGGTTAAAATAGATAGTTATGCTTTCTCCACATATATTGCAATTTAAACGGATATGTTAACACGTAAAGCTCTATTATATATGTCGGTTAAATATTAGTTTATGTATGCCTTGTTCTCCCGGTTTGGATTTATAAACCGTTTTAATTATAAATTTTGTTGAAGCAATTATATATAACTATATAACTGGGGTAGATCAAATGGTGTTAGTATAATTGGTAACTCTCTTTTAAATATCTTTTCCAAAAGTGAAAGGTATCATGTAAAATATAAAGTGGATGGTTTGGTACATTTGTAGTCCCCTTGTGCCATAGATGAAATTAGGACTTTAAATTACTTTATATTTAATATAGATAAATTGATAGATAGACATGTGTTTGGTCAACATCCTATCATAGTATTGTTAACACGTTTCATGAAAGCTACACTTGTGAAGGAAAGAATTTGGATCCTTCCCTACTTCTTTCTTAATCATCTATTATGTATATATATAATTTTTTTTTTGCTTTTTAATTAGGTTTGTATTCAGCGGCTATATAACAGACGTTGGATAAAACGATTAACCAGACATTTTATTACTAATTTGTTTCTTAGTTGTCAATAACAAAACGACAAACATCAACAGTTGAATTTTATTCATTTTACAATTGTTGATTCAACAATACTCCAGGTTTTAATTACAGATTAGAGAAAACTCGAGTAATGATTTAAAAATTATACTAACAGTAAAATTTTAACGTTTAAAATTTTGAATTAACGACCAAACATCAAAACATAGCATTGCCATTAACAACTACAAAACAAACATTTTTTCAGAAAACAAAAAAAAAAATTATAATACAAACTCAATCAATTGTTTATATGGTCCCCATTCCCATCGTTATAATGTTTTTTTTTTTTTTTTTTTTTGAACAAACCATCGTTATAATGTTAACAGTCAACAATGATGACAAATTGACAACAGTGGATTTTTCAGACTCAAATGGAAAAGCCCATATAAGAACTTAATGGGCTTTATTGGGCTCATTTACAAGAAAGAAGAAAACACAGACACTGAGCATCTTCTTCTGCCTTGTCTTCTCGTCGCCGTCGGACCTCCGTCACATGGCCTTTCCCCCCCTCCCCCCCCCCCCCCCATTTTTCACCTCGCCGCTTTACCTTGAGACTCTATCACTTCTCCGCCGTATAGTTTAAGGTACTGTATCTCTCAATTTGTACATTTATTATTTATAACGCATGGCATCTGAAAGACTAGTTTTACGGTTTCATGTAAACAATCTTAATCATCGATCCGTTTATCGTGTTTTAGTCGATCGGGAGATGCAAAAACTGAGGCTTTGATGATTGTTGTTGTTTAGTTGCTTAAAGGTGAGGCTTTGATGGAAGGGTTACGATGTAGGCTACGATTCTACGTGAATGCCCATAACATGTTTGCGATAATGCCTGAGAGAAACGTTTTATCCGGCGAGTCCTCTTTTGGACGGGTATGGGTGAGGTTCATGACCAGCAGCAAGCGTGTTCAAGATAGAAGCAGGGAAAAGAGAGTCCAAGAGCTCGAGATAGCTACAGAGAAATGGAAAATTGCTTCCAAAGTGATTTTTTTGATGGAGGTGTTGAAGGGTGAGCGAGATATGATCATTACCGTCAGGTCGTTGGAGCAGTATAGAAGGCAGATTAATTTGCCTAAACCGCATAAGATCAGCGATTTCATTAGAAAGTCTCCTAAGTTGTTTGAGTTGTACAAAGATCAGAGAGGGGTCTTGTGGTGTGGGTTGACAGAGGAAGGGGAAGACTTGTTGGACGAGCATGACAAGTTACTTGAAGAGAATGGAGACAAGGCTGCAGAACATGTGACTAGGTGTTTGATGATGTCTGTTGATAAGAAGCTTCCTTTGGATAAGATTGTTCATTTCCGGAGGGATTTCGGGTTGCCTCTTGATTTTAGGATAAACTGGGTCAACAAGTTTCCTCAGCATTTTAAAGTTGTGAAGCTTGGAGATGAGGAGTATCTTGAGCTTGTTTCATGGAACCCAGCTTGGGCTATCACAGAGTTGGAGAAGAAGACTCTAGGTTTAACTGAGGAAAACGATCACAAGCCTGGTATGCTTTCACTGGCTTTCCCCATGAAGTTTCCTCCGTCATACAAGAAAATGTACAGGTACAGAGGGAAGATCGAACATTTTCAGAAACGATCTTACCTGTCTCCTTATGCTGATGCACGTGGACTCGAAGCTGGTTCAAAGGAATTCGACAAACGGGCAATCGCGGTTATGCACGAACTGCTTAGCTTTACACTTGAGAAGAGATTGGTGACGGATCATCTGACCCATTTCAGGAGGGAGTTTGTGATGCCGCAGAAGCTGATGAGGATTTTTCTGAAGCATTGTGGTATCTTCTATGTCTCTGAGAGAGGGAAGAGATTCAGTGTGTTCTTGACAGAAGGTTACGAAGGGCCAGAGCTGATTGACAAGTGTCCTTTGATACTTTGGAAAGAGAAGCTGCTGAAGTTTACGGGTTACAGAGGAAGGAAGAGAGATATTCCAACTTATAGTGACACTTTGGACATGCAAGAAAGAGAATTGCTGGAGAGTGGTTCAGAAGATGAAAATTTGAGTGTTGAATTTGAGAAAGATGATGTGGGAACAGATGATGATGAGATGGACATTGATGAAGTGAATGATGCATATGAAGAGCATAACAAAGTTTAGAGAAAAGTCTCTAAATCATTTGCTGAGCAAGAATCTGATGGAAATTTTGGAAACTTTCCTCTTCCTTTGTATATGTAAAAACCTGACATTACTATCTTCACAAGGTTCATGAAGTTTCTATTCAAAGAATCTCTAATATTGTAGAAGAAGGGAAGTCTGAATTGTACACAATACCGAGTAGGTGGATTAAAACTAATCTATTTACATTTGTATCATCAATTTTACAATAAGATTGAAATAGACAAAAAAAAAAAAAAAAATAGATACCTAGCTAAGGTGTAAATTCAACTGTATAACATGCTCGTATAGGTGAGGGAAGGGGAAACCTATTATAGCTGTAAACATGATTGTGAAAACTCAATTGAAATCCACACTAGACTATAAAGAACAGTGGATCCCAAAAAAAAAAAAAAAGAGTTTAACAGAGACATTAAAAATTAGTACTAAGATTTTAAACATAAATAAAATTAATAATAGAAGAAGAAAGAAGAAAAGTTTATTGCAATAATCATGTGACTTTGCCAAATCGAACATTTTCTCTCCGCAGGCTTCATGTTATTTTTTAAGAAGATTCAAAATGTCTCCGAACAAAAAGAAAAATTTATAAGAAAACAAATAAAATAAGGTAAAAATAAGAAAAGAACCAAAGAGTTGATTCATCATGTCTGCGAAAAAAAGAGTAAACAGTAATCAATCTTTGAGGTTCAAGCAAGCCAGTCTTCTCCATCCATGCCTTCAATCTCTCCAATCTCCATACTGTAAATTACAATATCACACATCAATAATGTTACAGTAGATATAATCAATTACCACGATAATGGGAAAAAAGAACAAAATATAATGAAGAACACTAAGTTACCAAGCAACCAAACTTGAATAATACAAGCAATCACAAGAAGAATATATAATTATAAATTATATATTGGATGACGTCAAGACGGTTTCGGGACAGTTTCAGAAAAATGGGGTAAGGATAGTGTTTGATAGATGTCGGCGATATTATCATTGGATTGGACCATAGCCAAAAAAAAACAACGGACAGCTTCAGATCATGCAATAAACCGATGTGGATCCTTCTCATACCACAAGTTTCTCATATTGTTTAATCAATACGTTCAAATTTTTAATTATCAAAAAGAAACAAAAAAAAATTGATTCTGTTTTTTTTTTTATGTGTTCTGTCTCAAAACTCAATCACTGAAGTTTATGCAAGAACCGCCGCAATTTTCACCGCCGGTGATTCCGGAGGAAGAACACCGATTAAATAATTTAATTTAGCATACAAAAAAATAAATTATTATTAATTACCAGGATAAGGGAGGATTGTGAGGGATTGAGTAATGATCAGTGAGATTGTAAGGGTGAAACAATTCTTCTTCAGTTTGGTTTAACCACGAAGGGAACTCCATGACGTCACTAAGCTTAGGGAACACGTCATCTTCGACTTCTTCCGTCTCCGGTTTAATCTCCGGCGCCTCCACCGTTTTCATCATGAGCTCTGACCACCAAGCTGACGTCCCCACGTTGTTCTCTCCCGCGGAGGAAGAGGGTTGTTGAGGAGCTGAATCTGAGGTGGCTGTGGTGAAGGTGGGAGGAGGTGAAGGGGAAGAGTAGATGTGTGGATTAGTCGGAAAAAACGATGATGAGGAAGATGATGATGATGAAGATGAAGATGTTGTCGATGAGGTTTGGATGTAGTCGTTGAAATCTTGGAAGTTTAGGTTTAACCCTAAAGGTTGGTTAGGGAGGAGGAAATTGAGAGACGGATTCGTCCAAGAAAACGGATCCGGAGGTGGAGGAGGAGGAGGGGACGGAGAGAAGAGATTAAGCGGCTGCGGTGGTGGCGGTGGTTGAGGCGGTGGGATCCTCGAGGCTTGTCTCATGGAAGCGCGGTGTTGTTTTAAAGCGGTGACGATTTCTCTACGAGCTTCAGCCATGTTGAGGAGACGTTCTTGGTAAGGACGGCTAGTGTGGAGTCGCCTCCTCACTTGTTTCTTGTGAGTTTGCGTTTGCGATTGCGTTTTGCCGCCGCCACCGCCGCCACCGCTTCCATCGGTTGTGGTGGTCATAATAGTAGTAGTGGTGGTGGAAGAAGCAAGTTGTTGCTTCACGAGAGATCGGATGTAAGTAGCTGAGACGCGTGGTTCTTGCTTGTTTGATCTGACCATTAAAGATTTTAATTACGATTTATATAACTACTAACAACATGTGTTTCTTCTCTTGAATCATTTTTTTTTTCTTTCTCAAGGCTTTTGTTTTGAGTTAGAAGAGATTGTAAATAATGATGAAGATGATGAGATTTAGACAAATGTCTCCGGAAAGAGAACAGAAAGAGAAAGAGAGGTGATGAAGGAGGAAGAAGAAGCAAAGCCTCGTGGGTGATATAAATACTCTGCTCTTCTCGCCCAATATTACTGAAATTTTATTTTTGTAAAAAAACTCGAAATTATTATAAAAATTGAGACATATTTACTTCAGAGTTAAACAGTGTCTGTGTGTGTGTGTGTTTTTTTCTCTCCCAATTTTGGCAAAAACTGAATTGTTTTTTTCTTTCATTAAACTTTGCCGTAAATGGGTCTGTTTGGATGGTTGGGCACTTGACAGTAATTGACCAAAGTGTCCTCTATGCTCAACAAAAGATAAAATTGGTAGAAGAAATTGTGTTAATTTCTTTTCTTTTCTTTTCGTGTAAGCAAATATTTAAAGTGACTGTTCCCTGAAAAAGAAGTCTAAAATTTTGTATCCACTACAAGACATGCTAAACTGATACTACTATATTTAGAATAATGTAAATGGTAAGAGATAAACTGTGTGTTTGTCTTGTGTAGTAATCTTAGCAACATGACTTCCCCAATAAAAAAAAAAGGGGTCTTATCGCAACAGAAGATTTTTTGATTGATTGAATCTAAAGATAGATAATGAAAATTATGCAGAAATTTAAAAGGTTTGATATATTTAAAAACAACAAATGTCTTTTTTTAAAAAGAAAAAAAAAAATTCTTTCTGTTTTGGGAGGGGGAGGGGGGGGTATTATTGGAGTTTTAGGGAAGAGAATCCATATGACACTAGTCTTCTGTTAAAAGCCTTTGTCTGTAAGTACAGTGGGACCCACCTACATGAAGATCAACAAATGCTCTTTTAAATGATTTCTTTCTTTTTATTTTTTGCATATATGATGCAAATATTAATATTCTACCGGTCACTTTATAACAGACATTGAAATTTTTACTAGATTCGATTTAGTGAAAAAGAGCCGTACCCTATATAACTTATGAAGATATTTTTGATTCTTGGAATTTTACCATTTTTTGAAATTTTATGTGAAAGTACACAAATGATATAAACACGAATGAATTGAATAGAGTATTACCATATACGATCATTACCCATTATCCGTTTATTCCGAGAAACAAAACAATGGTCTACTACGTACATACATACGAGATTTGTTCAAAACTAACTAGTCAAACGTTTACAGATAATGGTAACTTTAGTTTGTCTTGATTCATGCCTAAATCTAGGATCTCATACTATATTAGTACACAGATTTAAGGAAACCAAAATACATTAATTCGAGAAACCAAAATACAGAGATTTTTTTTTAAAAAAAAAAGATTAATTCAAGAAACGTAAGATAAATATAAACGAAATTAAGAAGCAGAAAGGAGAATATATACCTTTTTTTTCTTTTTCTAACCGTAGTTTAAAATCGATAGGGTTTCAGTAGATGCGGTCAAAGAAAATGTGTAGAGCGACTATTAAATTTGAGCTTTATTTGACTAAGAGACAGCAGTAGTTATCTAGTTTTTATTTTCTCCATCAATGGATGCAGAATTGTAGTAATAGTTATGTTATTCACCAAAAAAGTTGTTGTACTAAAAGAGATTGAGATTATGACAACACCACAGAATGAGAGAGGGAGAGGTATGGTGAAAAAGTGTCTGCAGGCAATACTGTGGGGATATATAAAAGCAGAAATAGTCCAAATTCGAGGTTTCTTTCAAATTCAACTCTCTCCCTCTCTCTCCCTCCCTCCCTCCTTTCATTGCCAATGTACTATATAATTCAATACGGCCCTTTTTCCTAATTTCACTTTCACTCACTAAAAGGGTGTCATTAGAAATCAAATGTTAGTTTTCTATTTTCCAACCGCAGATCATAAACCAAAATTATCTTAATTAAAATAACATTCTAGTAATTGTTGTGTTGGTTTCTGATAATTAATTACATATGGGTCACCGGTGAAGTCAAATTAAAAGAATTGCAGCTTATAAAGATTTGCAAGTATGGAATTATTATTATCTTTTTCTCTTACGATATTGCGATATATGTAGAGATATACGTGTGTGTGTATTACCCTGAAGAGGGAGTGAGTGACAGAGGTATGGCCAATTTGTTTTCTCTCCTTTTTTTTCTCTTTGGCAGAGTTTTTTCAGACAGCAGTACTAGTGACAGTAAAAGTAATTTCTGTATCACAACAGATATCAAAAAATAAATCATATTCCATTTTCTTAAAACATTTATTGCACATTTTACTCCCTAATTTTACTCTTTCATATATCAAAAAGATAATGAATGTAACTTTAGGTTCACTGGTTCAGTAACGTTTTAAAATTGAGTTTGATTACACCATCATTCAAACACTTTCTATTTATCACCCGAGACATGTGCCCCCATCTCACCGACTGCGACCGACCGACGTTGGCTCTGCTACTGAGAGCCCACCAATATTTGTATAGCAACATTCATTAAGCATCATTTTAGTTACAAAAAGAGATTTACCAAGCATTTAAGTGTGCTGATGCCATGCACAACATGTATGTCAAATCGACAACTTGTTAATAATCTTTAAATCGTTCGATATACGACTAATTTAGAAAGGATTTAGTAAATAATGAATATTGGCTAAGTATAATTGTATAAACATAATTTTTTGAGAAATTTAATTAATATATCGAATTCCTTTTTTTTTTTTAAAGAAAGAAAAATACGCTATGTAGGTAAAACAGATTCAGGTATGTATGGGACAAAGAAAGAGTCAACGGCAGACTCAAGAGTAAAGAAATGAAAGGTCGTTGGTAAAACTTTGTTAGGGAGAGTCAATAATTACTGCTTTAAGTTGGAAATTATTCATATATACTCGGATATAAAACTCTCATTTTCTCTCATCCCCTTCACTTAGTATATTTATTCTTATCCGGTAAAGATGATTTAATCTGGCTGTAATTGTATGTAGATCGTATAACTAGTACGACTTTTAAATGTGAATATGTAAGTTGTGACAAGAACTATTTTACTGGCGCTGTAAGTGATTCATAATTTTGTTTCTTTTGTTTTTATAAAATTATGAACTTTAATTACTTAAAATATTATAAAATATTAAGATATTGCTAACTTAGTTTAGTTAATCCTCACATGAAGCTAGTTTGATGAGTTGCTATTGCAGTAATTGATCTTCAATCATATCAATATAAAAAAAACTTATGAGGATTTTTTACGTTGTATATATATTGGAGAAAATGTAGCAGCGGCTTCTCATTTCCATTTTAATTTTTTTTTTATTGTGATTCACTAATATATGTATTATTGCATGCATGCACATGCGCTTCACTGTTTATCATTTAGTTGTCAATTTTGGACCACCCTCGACTTCCTCCGTATTTATTCACTTTTAATCACTACAACAAGTCGTCGTTGTAAAGATTTTTATTTAATTTTCACATTTATACTTTTTCTTTTTTCACATTATATGTAATGGTTTCATCTATCAATGTATTATATTATAAAATATTTTTTCTTTTAATTATTAGAGTCTAGAGAGGTAAACACTTACAAATACATGACTGTTTAAATTTTATATATGAAAACGTAATTATGTAAAACTATATTTATCTATCGCCAACGCATAAAGTAAATAAAAGATGATAAACGTTTACAAATTGCAAATTTTGGTTGGTTCCCCCAAGAGATGGTATAATTAAGTTTATTTAAGTATTCATTTTCCAAATAACTACAATCGCGCGATAGTATCGTGTTACTGGCAGAAGGAGTCATGGTTTGAGCGAATATGTATAATTTTCTATTACTATTACCTGCTACTCATAGTTCAAAGTCAAAGCTTCTGCGTTTTATTTGGGTGTGATTGGCCTCCATTAATTGCTGTTTTCTCAAGTTATGAAATTCTATCTCGCTAGTATATGGTTCACTTCAGAAATAAACTATTTCTTTATTTTGGATTACATAAGTATCTATGCTGTTTCCACTTTTTTGCAGTGAGGAGAGGACTAATATATAGTTATGTTACACAATTGGTTCTAAAAGAATTATATTCATATTGTTTTAAAATATAACACCATGAGATACAATATGATATGTGTAAAGTAAAGGATGTTTTATAAAGTACTTTCGAAAGAGTAATTTTTGATGAGTAATAGACAAGTACACAACTATACATCATAAGAAGAACGATCATTAATTAAAGTTGACAAAAGTAAAAACTCAATCTGATAAACTTGTTTATAAAATGAGGGAAAAGACACAAAGATAAATATCCAGATAAAGACGAGAGATGTGAACCGTGAAGAAGTGGATAAAGATGCAAATGCTTTTGGTTTTAGTTTTGTTGTATAGAGAGACCACCAATTCCACCAATCAAAGCCTTTTTTTGTTGGATTCCGTTCACACCAATGCCCAAGCGAATATAATATTTTTGTCGTCACAAATCTGAATCCTAATCATTGTATTTCTCACTGCTATAGTAAGAAAATGCAATTTACTAAACACACCAGCATGCATCAGAGTCAGCCTTTGCAGTCGCTAGATTGCTGTGTATACAAAAGCAAAAATACTTAGTAACCAAGAATGTTTATCTCTTCAGTGTACGTAAGATCATATAGCGTTAAATACTTATCAGAATATTAATATATCGAATATGACATTTGATAAACGTCACTGAGTTTAGAAAACTTTCAAGTTTCAAGTCTAGAATATATTGCAAAGCGACGGTTACAACTTGTTTCGAAGTAACTATAAATTCCGCCAAATCTGTAAATTGCCATGGACATGTTCACAAATCTCGTTTAGTATACTGATTACAAAATTTCAACTTTAACATACGTACAACTCAAGCAAATTAGTTAATTACTGGTTTAACTCGTATCATAGTCATAGCTATATGCCTTTTAACTAATTAATTTAATCTTGTTTTTTTAAATTAATCTTTTACCAATAGTTTAGTATGTATGTTTTTATAATATTAACTTGTAAAAAAAAAAGAATAACAAAGTGTGGAGTGAATCGTGCTTTTAGGGGTTTTCTTTGTGTAAACCGTCGGAATCGGTATTTGGGCAACCATAAGACATGTTTTTAGTTGGTATACATATAATTAGCTCATAGAAATGACCAATAACTCGGTATATATCTTATACAAATGTTTTGTGTCTTGACGTTTAACATATGGAACCTGCATGGCTGCATATGTAAGAATTTGTCTCGAGTACAATATTATTATTAGGTGTGTATTGTCTCGAGTACAATATCGTAGTATCTTCACATTAGCTAACACTACTGGGTGTGTAGACACTACGATGAACAATATTAGGTGTGTATCATTTTATTTCGTTTTCCGCTTTGTGTTTCTTCTATATCAGTTAGTAATCATTCAAGTGGTAAAATCTTAGCGCCCAATGGTGATATGTTTACCAATCCATTCCGTCGATATACACACAGAAACTAGAGACCGGTTTGATGGGTTAATGGAGGAAGGTAGTGGGCTGAGGATTGATGATGTGACGCATCCTAATAAGAACGGCAATCGTACAACTTGCGGCTGTAAGAGAGTAAGAGAGAAAGAGAGAGATAGAGAGGTCCCAGTGACAAGTGTCATGACACGTGGGCCGGTGGTTTAGGACCCAATCAGAGTGAAACTGCCACGTGAGATCTTTCCACGTTCCGACAACAATCAAAGCTTCCTTCTGTTTCCTTCCACCATCCTTCACTCTTTTCTTTTCCAGCAACCTTTTTTTTTCTTTTTTTCTTTTTAGCAAACTATCAAAAAATGTGGACAGTAAAAAAATGAAATTCGATATTTTTCTAGATATTTACATTTATCTTCATCGTACAATAGAAGGTACATTGTTCCAAAATATCAGGACAAACTCACCCCATTATCCTATCATGTGCTTAGCCATACAATCAATGAATCAACAATATGATCATATATATATAAGCTTTTAAGGATAAAGTTAGGAAATAGTGATACTTTAAGGATGTCTAACATGTATAATTGTATAGATACTCTAAGGGGACGAAAGGCTTGTGTATGCATCCTTGGTTCCACTCAACATGTTGGAAAGTTGCTTTATAAATTCACATAGATGCATATGTTATATTCTTAGCTTCGAGGGATGTTGCCTAACATATATGTACGTACAGAGCTTCTGCTATAGCAATACTGCTCGAGGCTGGAAGATTGTCTCATATATATATATATCCATATCGCACTTAATTACTGTTCACAGTACAAAATTCCCGTGATAACAATTTCTGAATTAGTAGCTATTTTAGGTTTAATTCATATGTTCATTCATATTTAATTATTTTATGACAATTAGATATCAAATATCTTCGTGCTCATACAACCAAAAACTTGATATTAATTATAACACTTGTTATTTGGAGCGTTATAACGAGAAGGGAGGTATATTACACTGTTCAATAACAGTTAACAAACAAACATCTGAAAGGTGACACCTCTCGATCGGTCGTGACACTGTGACTTTGCTCAATGGTTCCTCGCTGTTATCATAAGAGATAAGACTACTAAATATTGTATCAGATTTAATTAATTTCTGGTAAAGAAAAATGGGTTACGGGAGGAAAGATATATGAAAATTGTAGCTGTTAGTCAAAGTGGTCCAATAGCTTCTCTATGTGAACCGGCCACCGCTTCCATTCTTTCAAACATTTATGCTGCGGTGGAGAAATCCTACATTTTTTTTTTTGACAGATATATTCGTCGATCAAAATATGTAGAAAAGTGAATAAAATATATATGTAGAGAACACTAACCATAACTTAATACGTTGATGATAACTCGTCCAACAACTGAGAGATTGGTTGCTGTGACATACAAAAGTCCTTTTTTGCTTCCTAAAGAATTATGCGGCGGACATAAAAATTGAGCCTATTTAACTGATTTTTTAAGATGACACGTGTCACAGTTAATTGGAAATATTGTAATTTGTAAGAGTATGATTACTGGGCGTTTCTCGTTGGGTTGCTTGTTGGGTTGCTTTTGTATTTGGGTCCCAAAGAAATATTAAAAAACCCATAAATGAGTCCATTTTGCTGAGTATCGTTACTGTCAGAAGTATTCCGAGCAACGCCTTAAGAACGAAAAGTGGCGTTACATGAGAGGTTGGTAGGTAAATATAAAACCGGGGGGTTTTTTTTCTCATTTCTTTTTCTTTTTCCTCCCGACTGTCTCTCTCCCTTCTCTCTCGTTTCTAAAGGCGACAGAAACGGCGATTGTTGATGAAATCGGAGAAATCAATGGATTCGCGTCGAATCCATTGAATTTTCCGGCGTAAAGTGGTTGTTTGTTGGTTACCCAAAGGCGACGACTTCCAAATCGGCGTAACCGTCAGATAGGACGGTTTAGTTCTCACGGCAAACGACGGCGGAGGCTTATTTTGGTGAGACAACGATGGCAGAGGTTTTCTGGTGGCCTACAGCGAACGGTGAGGTCCACTGGCTAACGAATCGGAGACGAGATGGTTCGTCTTCTCAATTCCGATCTATTGCATGTATGTTGATTCAATTCCGATCTATTGCATGTATGAGATTATTCTGTTGTTAAATTGATTATGAGATTAGTTTGATGTTCAATTGATTATGAGATTAGTTTAATCAACCGGTTATTTGCTTGATTGGGAAATTAGTGTTGTCTCATTACGATTTATTGTCTGATAGTTTTGGAGGGTTTACGATTTATTGTCTGATAGTTTTGGTTGAGATTAGATATGTTTGATAGTTTTGTTATATGGGTTTGTGGTTGTAATCGAAACTTTCTTTTTTTATGAGATTAGTCTGTTGTTCTTATTAAGAGTAGAATGTTTTTGTTTTTGTTTTTTGTGATTTATATTGACTCTTTTTACATGTTTGTGCGAGGTCAAATGGATTTGATTTGGAGTGGTATTCATGAAGCGGACACAGCTATTGGATTCTCTTATTTGAAAAGGTATGGTACGACAGCTTTCACATGTTGTTGATAGTTATTGTTTGCGGTTGTGTGTTGGGATGAATTAGTAGCTTTTTCATGAAACACTAGTGTTATGTTTGCTTTGTTTGTGTATAAATAATTGTGTAAAAAGGTATGGTCTTATAAATGTAATAAGTGATGAGTTTGATCAAGTGTTTGAGTATGAGTTTGTAATTTATTTAGTGTTAGATTAGGTAATAGTCGAGTCAGTCATTGATGATTGCTTTTTGTTTGTTGGTTGTGATAAATACGGATAGTACTTGATTAGAGAGATACTTGTCGAGTGGTTGGGTTTGATGAATGCTTCAACATCAAACTTATTGTTTGATGGTGTAGGGTTTGTAGGTTGTTTTAATGTAATAAATTTGTGGTTGTTGTAGTTTAGGTAAAAACTTAAATTTCAAAACCCAAACCCACTTGTTTTGAAAGTAAACTTCACCTTACCATCTAACCTTGAGCTCAATATAAACCCTCCATGTTAAGCACTGATATGTTACGGTTTTGACTCACTTTGATCCGTTTATTTGATAGTTTTGTAGTTGTTTGAGTCCTTTTCAGGTTATAATAAGAGGCTAGGAAGCTAAAAGCAAGGATTGGAACAGCAGGAGCAATCAGAGCAGAAAGGAGTTGAATTGGAGCAGAAAAGCTGATTTTAGACCTAGGAGCACATGCTCCCTATTTCCGAGCACATGCTCCCAACTCTACGGTTTCATGACGACACGTGGCAAGCATCTAGGCGCCGATTCCCTGCCTAATTCCCCTTATTTTAGGCGATCCTTTGTGAGAGAAAGAGGGCTGAGATCGCTTTTTAATAGGAAGATTTGAATTTGGAATCTTTCCTTATTTTTCTCTACTTGTATGCTATTTAACCTAGGGTTTTTAGGAGAGAGGGATATACCTTTTCTTTTGTTTTTTGGAGCGACGTTTTTGTGAGAGGAAGAAGAGCGGCTAACTTGTGAAGCATTCTCTGAACTCTTTTTATTTTTATGTCATTGAATTTCTCATCTTTTGCTATAATTCATTTCTCTATGTCTGAGTAGTTTTCTTTGCTAGATTAGGGGTTTCAAAAGGGGTTTCATGGGTGAGCAACAAAACACAAATAGGGCTTTATATAATCGATTGTCTTCACTATTGTTAGACTTAATGCTTAGGTTGATTTGATCACCCAATCTATGATTCTAGGTTTATCTATTCATCAAAAGTGTAATAGGTTGCTAGAAAAGACATTAGTGGGCAAATTATCCTAGACCTGCGAAAGTTGATGTGTTGGTGATTTGTGAACTTATCATTCCTGTTCTTTAATGCTTGTCTGCGATTCTGGGCTCAAACGACAGTTTAGGGTTTATGGACCGCCGAGCATGTGCTCCGGATGTCTGAGCATGTGCTCCGCGTTTCCGCACAAAATCGACCAGATAGAGTTATTGATACCACGACAGTGGATCAGTTTATATTTATGTTCGAGTTCTAGACTGGTACTTAATCTACGCCATGAATAGTTGTTTAGTTGCTATCTCTGAAATTCCCGAGAATTACCCCTGATCTAGTGTTTTGCTTATTGCCTTTTTATACCGTTTTAATCGCGTTACTGTTACCAAACAAACCCAACTTTGAATTGTCTTAGCTTGAAATTGAACCAATAGAACCATAGAGTAAAACTTGGTCTTCGTGGGATTCGACCCCTAAGTACTACTTCTTTGCTGTGCACTTGCAGTAGGAAAATAGGGTTTAAAACTCTGTGTATCAAGTTTTTGGCGCCGTTGCCGGGGACCAAATTTTTACCTTTGGTTTTCGGCGAAATTACTAGACTAAGACCTTACTGATTTGTCTTTCTGCTTCTTCTTTGCGTGTGTTTCAGGTGCATGTCAAGAAGATCTACAAGAAGAAACAACACGGAAGAACTAGTTGCTTTGTCAGCCGCAGAGCTCTCTTTGGCAAAAAGAACAAACCGCAAGAACAGAAAGTTTCAATCCGTCAACATGGGTGACAATAGAAACAATGAGGATATGGCTGCCGAGTTGCAGCAACTTCGACAACAGTTGGGGCAGTTGCTCCGTGCTCAACACGAAAGAGCCGCGCCGCCACAACCGTCCATTGGGGACAAGGACAACCCGCATGCGTTCTACACCAACCGAGCGGCGATTGTTCCTCCCACCATCCAGAGACAAGATTTTGAGATCAAGCCACATATGATCTCTCTAGTGAAGCAGCACCTATTTCACGGTCTCCCAGCTGAGATTCCGATGGACCACATCGAGAATTTTGAGGAGATATGTAGCACCACTGGTTCAAATGGGACACCGCCAGACTTTCTGAAGTGCAAGCTCTTTCCCTTCTCTCTTGCGGATAGAGCTTCACGTTGGCTGAAGTCATTGCCACCTGGGTCTCTGACATCATGGGAACAGTGTAGATCTGTGTTTCTGGACCATTTCTACACCAAGGCTAAGACTGCTGCCCTGAGGAACAAGATTTCCTCGTTCCAACAGCACACTAGAGAAGCCTTCTGCGAGGCTTGGGAGAGGTACAAAGAGTACCGTAGAGAGTGTCCGCACCATGGATTCAGTGATGAACAGATTCTGGGCATTTTCTATGATGGAGTTAACTGGGACTACAGAAACGCTCTCAACTCGGCCAGCAATGGGGATTTTATGATAAAGTCTAAGGAATGAGCATATCAGTTAATTGAGAACCTAGCTGCAAGCTCCAGCAACAAGGCTCCTGAGTATGACAGGTCCGTGAAGGTCAACAGTGTCGATACGCAAAAGATCGACGAGTTGACAGCCAAGGTGAACCTTCTTCTGAAGGGGAGCCAGAAAACTGTCCATTTTGTCGATGAGACCGGAGACATGCCGCTAGCTCAGGAGATTTCTGATGGAGAGGATGAAATGATGGAGGTTAATTATGTGAGTGGGCAAGGTTTTGTGCAGAACAGGGGTTTCAACCCGAACTACAGAAGCCATCCGAATTTGTCCTATAGAAGCACCAACGTGGAGAATCCTCAGGATCAGGTGTATCCGCAGCAAGGAGCTCAGGATCAGATGGGTTATCAGAAAACCTTCTCAAACAACTTCCAAGGCAAACAGTTTGTGCCCACTCAAAACCGTTTCCAAGGGGGGAACCAACATGCATATACAAGCGCTCAGCAAGCACCGCCTTTCACCAACCAGCAGTTGGGATCTTCACCTGCTAGCAGCTCTCAAAATGAGCTGAAAAACATGATGTAACAACTCTTGGTGAATCAACAAAAAGCTTCAGTGGAAATCAACGCTAAGGTCGATACCATGTACAATGACCTTAATGGGAAGTATGAGGCAGTAATGTCACATGTGAAGAAGCTTGATGTTCAGGTTGCACAGACTGCTGAAGCCGTGAAAAGAACTCCTGGGACCCTGCCCGGAAAAGGGGAAGCAAACCTGCGGAACGAGTATGTCAATGCGATTGAGCTAAGGGGAGGAAAGAAGTTACCCCCTAGGGAAGCACCATCCGCTAAGCTTGACAAGGGCAAGGGTATTGCTGAAGAATACCTTCCTCAACATGCTGCTGAGACTCCACCGTTGAGTCAAAAAGAAGCCGAAGCATCCGGCGAGCATGTGCTCCCACCCAGCGAGCAGGCGCTCCCGACTCCCGATCAGACCGTTCCTACTGAGGTACCTCCTGCACGCGTGTACACCCCTAGGGTTCCTTACCCTGTTCCTCCTAAGAAATCTCGCAAGGATTTGGAGGATGCAAAGTGCAAGGAGATGTTGAGAGAATTGACGGTAAAACTACCCCTAGCTGATGCTGTTCAGATGATACCTGCTTTGAAGAGATATGTGAAAGGGTTAGTTTCTGGGAGAGTGTCAGAGGAAGAGAACGTGATGATGGTTTCAAGAGAGTGCAGTGCTGTGCTGCAAAACAAAGTGCTAAAGAAGAGAGATGATCCAGGGCGATTTGTCTTATCCGTGAGAATCGGTAAAACGATTTTTGCAAACTCCCTCTGTGATCTAGGTTCCAGTGTGAAACTTATGCCATATTCAGTGGCTAAAAGGCTCGGATACACGAAATTCAAGTCTACACGGATTTCGTTAGTATTCGCGGATAGATCCACCAAGCGCCCCATAGGAGTGTTGGAGGATATACATGTCCAGATAGGGGATACGCTTATACCAGCAGACTTTGTGGTTCTGGAACTTGAAGAAGAACCATGTGACCCCCTGATCTTGGGTAGATCATTCTTATGCACAGCTGGTGCGATTATAGATGTGCAAGGGGGAGCGATCGATCTCCAGCTGGGGGATATGATCGCAAGGTTTGAGATGAATAAGCTGCTCAAGAAACCTATGATAGATGGTCAGACTTTTGTGGTTGATGATGGTTCAGAGGTTACACATGAGGTTACCGATGAAGTTCTCACTCTCGATCCGTTGGAGGTTGCCTTGACAAAGGCAGAGGGTAAGTATGGATTCTTGAATGAGGAAGCTGATGGTTTTACACGCATTTTGGATGCAGGTACACGGTTCCATCAACTGGTAGCTTACGCCAGCCTAGACGATGAGAACCAATCAGGGGAGGAATCCGCCGAGGGAGCACCTGCTCCGGATTCTGGAGCACATGCTCCGGTAAAGTCAGCGGACGGTCCTTGGAGCGAGTTAAGAGCTCCAAAGGTAGAGCTAAAACCACTTCCAGCCGGGCTAAGGTACGCGTTCCTAGGTCCTAACTCTACAAACCCCGTGATAGTGAACTCTGAAATAAACAATGTAGAGACCGCTTTGCTCCTTTGTGAACTTAGGAAGTATAGAAATGCTCTAGGGTATTAACTAGATGACATCCCAGGAATCTCACCAGATCTTTGCATGCATAGGATACATCTAGAAGATGAATCAATGACTTCGGTAGAACATCAGAGGAGGTTGAACCCGAATCTAAAGGATGTTGTTAAGAAAGAGATAATGAAACTTCTAGATGCGGGTGTAATTTATGCTATTTCTGATAGTTCCTGGATTAGTCCAGTTCATGTAGTCCCT
Source organism: Camelina sativa (assembly GCF_030686135.1). Lineage (NCBI taxonomy): Eukaryota > Viridiplantae > Streptophyta > Magnoliopsida > Brassicales > Brassicaceae > Camelina > Camelina sativa. Next base: position 8,917,969 of record NC_141892.1, read on the forward strand.
AAGAAGGGTGGAATTACAGTGGTTAAGAATGATAAGGATGAGTTGATTCCTACTAGGACAGTTACGGGACATTGCATGTGCATAGACTATAGAAAACTTAATGCTGCGACCTGTAAGGATCATTTTCCTTTGCCGTTTATTGTTCAAATGCTTGAGAGATTGGCTAACCATCCTTACTACCGTTTCTTATATGGCTATTCAGGTTTCTTTCAGATCCCAATCCATCCCGACGATCAAGAGAAGAACACATTCACATGTCCTTACGGCACCTTTGCTTACCGCAGAATGCCGTTTGGCTTGTGCAATGCACCAGCGACCTTCCAACGATGCATGATGTCCATTTTCACTGACCTGATTGAGGATATAATGGAAGTTTTCATGGACGATTTCTCCGTCTATGGGAGCTCCTTTACCGTTTGTTTGTCTAATTTGTGCAGGGTGTTGCAGCGGTGTGAAGACAAACATCTGGTACTGAATTGGGAGAAATGCTACTTCATGGTCAGATATGGGAGAGTGCTAGGATACAAGATTTCTGAAAAGGGGATTGAGGTTGACAAAGCCAAGGTTGAGGTGATGATGAGTTTACAACCGCCTAATTCGGTAAAAGGGATCAGTAGTTTCCTTGGCCACGCCGGTTTCTACAGACGGTTCATTAAGGATTTCTCCAAGATAGCAAGACCACTTACCCAGCTGTTGTGTAAGGAAGTGAAGTTTGATTTCGATTCTGCTTGCTTGGAAGCGTTTCACACGATCAAGGGAGCCTTGGTTAGCGCTCCGATTGTACAACCGCCAGATTGGGACCTTCCCTTTGAGGTCATGACTGATGCGAGTGACTATGCCGTGGGAGCAGTTCTGGGACAGAGAAAAGACAAGAAGCTGCACGTGATATACTATGCCAGCCGCACCTTGGATGAGGCTTAGTGCAAGTACGCTACAACCGAGAAAGAACTTTTAGCGGTTGTGTTCGCTTTTGAGAAGTTCCGATCAAACCTTGTTGGTTCCAAAGTTGTTGTTCACACTGATTAGCAGCGTTGAGGTATCTACTGACCAAGAAGGATGCAAAACCAAGGCTACTCCGTTGGATTTTGTTGCTTCAAGAGTTTGACTTGGAGATTAAAGACAAGAAGGGTATTGAGAACGGAGTTGCAGATCACTTATCAAGAATGAGGATAGAAGAAGAGCTACCCTTGGATGATAGCCTTCCTGAAGAACATGTTTTCTCGATCGGCATCTTTGATCCCGCCGAGCACATGCTCCGCCTGGGAGCACATGCTCCGAAAACCCCGTGCAAGGCAATCGATACCAACAAACAACCAAGTTTTCCCTGGTTTGGAGAGTATGCAAACTACCTAGCAGCAGAGAAAGAACCTACTGAGTTTGTTGGGAACAAGAAGAAGAAGTTCCTAAAAGACATAAGGCGGTTTTTGGGATGAGCCTTACCTCTATAGGCATTGCTCGGATGGTTTTTTCAGGAGGTGTGTGACTGAGGAGGAGGTTCCTGGAGTCTTGTTTCATTGCCATAGCTCACCCTATGCTGGACACTTTGCTACTTTCAAAACCGTGTACAAAGCTCTTCAAGCGGGTTATTGGTGGCCTACCATGTTCAGAGATGCGCAGCGGTTCGTGTCTACTTGCGACACATGTCAGAGACAAGGGAACATCAGCAGGAGGAATGAAATGCCTCAGAATTTCATCTTGGAGGTTTAGGTATTTGATGTTTGGGGAATTGACTTCATGGGACCTTTCCCGAACTCATTCGGCAATGAGTACATATTGGTGGCTGTCGATTACGTGTCCAAGTGGGTAGAAGCTTTGGCCAGCCCCAATATTGATGCAAAGACCGTGCTCAAGATGTTCAAGTCGGTTATTTTCCCACGGTTTGGTGTCCCACGGGTAGTCATTAGCGGTGGTGGATCGCATTTCATTAACAAGGTCTTTGAGAGTCTTCTCAAGAAGAATGGAGTGAGGCACAAGGTCGCCACCACTACCACCCACAAACAAGCGGCCAAGTTGAGATCTCTAACCGGGAGATTAAGAGCATTTTGCAAAAAACAGTGAACACAATAAGGAAGGATTGGTCTCTGAAGCTAGATGAGGCTCTATGGGCTTATAGAACCGCCTACAAAACACCCCTGGGGACTACACCGTTTCACTTGGTGTATGGTAAGGCGTGTCACCTTCCTGTTGAGCTAGAGTACAAGGCTGCTTGGCAGTGAAAATGCTGAACTTTGACACTAAGAGCGCCCATGAAAGGAGGAAGATGCAACTGCATGAGCTAGAGGAGATTAGGCACCTCGCCTATGAAAACTCAAAACTCTACAAGGAGCGTACCAAAGCCTACATTGACAAGCGGATCCTCACTAGGACCTTTGCTCCTAATGATCAAGTCTTGTTGTTCAACTCTAGGCTGAAACTGTTTTCCGGAAAGCTAAGATCACGATGGTCCGGACCCTTCACCATCAAGGAGATTAGACCATATGGGGCTGTTGTGTTGCTGGACACAAAAGGAGGAGAATTTGTGGTGAATGGACAGAGGCTGAAGCCATATCTTGCCGCCTCTGAGCACGAAAGGGGTGAAACCTTCGCCCTAGGCGACCCTCCTATTGCCTAAGGAGCTTTCGAGTCAAGCTAATGACTTAAAACAAGCGCTGGGTGGGAGGCAACCCACCAGGTATATATTGCTGAGTTTTTCTTTTTCTTTTTAGGATTTGTTTCTTCTCTTTTCGGTTTCAGGAATGTTGGAAGAAGACGCGGAGCACATGCTCGCAGGACGCGAGCAACCCGATGCACATGCTCGGCGAACTGAAAACCAAAGAAAAAGAGAAGAGCGATTGGGCCAGGTAAGTTTAATGAATTTCAGGCCCAGACCCACCAGGCCCACCAGGCCCACCAGGCCCACGTAACCCACCAAATCGCAAACCCTTCTCTCTTTTCTTCTTCTTTCTTTCTTCTCTTCTTCTCCTCGTCGCCGTCGAAGCTCTCATTCTCTCCCATTGCTAACTTTTTCAAAAATAGACCGATTTCATTGATTTTTGAGACTAGATTGCTTTATTATCCACCACAATCCTCAATCTCTAGTCCATTTAAGCACACACTCAAGGTACAAAATGGCCCCTAGACGCTCTACCTCGGGAAGAAAGAGCACAACAAAGAGACCAACCGACGATTCACAATCATTCCCGTGGCCACGGTGCGAGGGAGAACCGTTCAACATGAACGATGACTCATTACCCGCTGAGTCTGACACGGTTTGGGATCAGAGGGACGCCAACTAATACAACAAGCTGTTGTCCGTAAAGATCGAGCCCACCCGCACTCTTTGTGATGACACGCTCAAGATGCTTGGCTTGCACGACCAAGTCTACCAGATATTGTGCCAAGCGCGTGTTGGGATCTTTACCACTTGGGAGGGTGACTTATACCCTGACTTGGTCCGGCAGTGCCTCGCCTCCGCCACACTCACACACGCTGACCCCAAGAAGAAATCCATCGCCGGCGCCACATTCTCTTTTAAGGCCGGCGGGCGCTATTACGAATTGCCCTTGCATGACTTCGGCCTCCATTACAAGTTCTATCTCGAGGACGAGAACATGAGCTTCCCGAGGAAGTTCCCAGAGGCAGCCACCTTTTGGAGCTTGATAGCTTCGGGGCCCTACCGCTCCAACAGGGCCAGCCAGACGAGCATCTGGCATCCTGCAGTCAGGATCGCCTCCCGCATCTTCAGCAACCTCGTCTTCAACCGTGACATCGGGAACAAAGTCCACCACGACGACTTGCTGATGTTGTACTTGGGGTGCAGCTTTTTGACACCCGCGGCTCCCAGAGCACATACTCTGTTCCCTGGAGCACCTGCTCCATCTGATGTGCGGTGCAACATGGCTATGCACTTCGCTGAGATGATCTGTGCTGCTAAGCACAAGACTTCTGGCCGTACAGAGAGGATTGGCAGCCTTCTCACTCATCTTTTTGAGCACATGCGGATCGATCTGACGAGGTATTCTCGTGTAGAGCAGAGGGAGCGCATTGACATACAGCATCTGGTCCACTCCCGAGTCATCCAGTTAGCCAACCCCTTCTACACATACCGGTATGATGGCCCTGACGGTAATCAGGGGAGCATTCGCCTCCCAGCTCCTGAGCTTACACAGCTAGCCACGGTGGATGATCTGCGTTTTTCCCGCGTCCCACTGCTTCTGGGAGATGTTCCGCCTCCTCCTACCCAGTTTGATCCACCACCAGCGGACTTTGCTAGCTCATCCCACCACCGCGAGGACAGCGTTCCACCATTCACATCATCCGATCCTCAGGGTGAGTTTGATCTCCCACCGATCTTTGATGAGCCCGATACCGCTGAGTACAGGAGATGGATGGTCGAGTCGCAGCAGAAGAACAACAGCTTGATGCGGAGGATCCTGACGGCACTATCTCGCGGTTGCTGCCACCACACCACCACCACCGCCGACCCAAGCCCACCGGAGAGACCACCACGTCGGAGGCAACGCCTTGCCCGTTTGGAGAGCGAGAGCCCAGACGATTCCGACGCCTGATCGCGGTTACACACACCATCATTGGCCTATCCACCTTATTTTCTTTTCATTTCTATTGTTATCTTTATTTTTCTTCTTGTCTAGGTCTCTCTTTGGCTTATTTTCACACCGGAGACGATGTGCAGTAAGTCCGGGGGAGGGTCACCTACGACATTTGTTTTCTTTATCTTTCTTTTTATTGAGTCAGTTTGTCATGTGAGTCGAACCAAAACTTGTGGGAATTAGGACCGAAATCTGTGATGTTTTTAACCATTTGTGAGTTTGACCGTTTTTCCTAGTGACCATTGTTGCAGAACTAAGAGTACAGAGACGAGCTAATACCTCTTCACATTCGGACCCTTCTCCTGGCCAGAAAAGCTTCATCCCATTAAGGTTTCACCGGAAAGACTTAGACTCTACTTTATTGGAACCTAACCGGATTTAAATTCTTCTCGTTTTGGGCATTAGGATAGGGAACGTGTCACATATTCAGGACTTCTTATTCATTTTGCCAATCTTGCTGATCCTGAATAGCTAGCTCATTTTAAGTTAGTACCCACCCCGAGCCTAACCTCCTTTCAAACCACTTGCACTTGTATTTTTGTTTTCTCATTCTGTGCAGCTATGTGCAAAACGGTCGGGGAGAGCAGGACTGACACAATCTCTAACTCGCTCTTGCTGGAGAACCAAAGAGGAAAAAGCTGGACGGACAGAGCACGTGCTCCAACCTAGCGAGCACCTGCTCCGAAATTATATAAATCCGAGTCCGCGAGTTGTTTTGAGCAGAGAGAGAGCCTAGGATACGGTCTGCATGCTCCTGGGGCAATATCAGAAGAAAATCCCCCATCATCCTTCATATGTCTCATCAAAAAAAAAAAAAAAAAAAAAAAAAAAACGTTTAAGGATGATGGAAAGGGACCAGAGCTAGTGTTACACACCCCCGAGCATGCGTTGTACCCTGAGGAGAAAAGAGAGGCTGAGTTTGAGAAGATAAGAAGAGGAGAGTGATTAGAGGTTGTGGACATCAATGAGTCCACTCTCCCTTACCATTTTGTGCGATATCCTGCATCTCTTTCGAAGTAATGGTAACTCCTAAACACTCTATAGCTCCACCATTAAAACAACCTTTTATCTACCAAACCTCGATTTCACTAGCTTAATGCCCTTAATGAGAAGCTCACGCCAATTTTTAATTGAATGTAAAGAGTCTTTGTCTGGAAAGTGATCTTTTTCTGGGTTTGATTGCCAATTATGGTTCTGGTTTTGGAGATGTTTGCTGGAGAATTTTATCGATATAGCTTGTTCTAACACATGTGGTCTGCAGGTCATGGTCTACTCACGGTTTCTGAGATTTTTGCGAATTCCCACATTGGCTCTCTTGGCGCTTGGTTTGAGTTTGTTTGAGGACAAACAAAGATCTAAGTCCGGGGGAGTTGATATGTTACGGTTTTGACTCACTTTGACCCCGTTTATTTGATAGTTTTGTAGTTGTTTGAGTCCTTTTCAGGTTATAATAAGAGGCTAGGAAGCTAAACGCAAGGATTGGAACAGCAGGAGCAATCGGAGCAGAAAGGAGTTGAATTGGAGCAGAAAAGCTGATTTTAGACCCAGGAGCACATTCTCTTGATTTCCGAGCACATGCTCCCAACTCTACGGTTTCATGACGACACGTGGCAAGCATCTAGGCGCCGATTCCCTGCCTAATTCCCCTTATTTTAGGCGATCCTTTGTGAGAGAAAGAGGGCTGAGATCGCTTTTTAATAGGAAGATTTGAATTTGGAATCTTTCCTTATTTTTCTCTACTTGTATGCTATTTAACCTAGGGTTTTTAGGAGAGAGGGATATACCTTTTCTTTTGTTTTTTGGAGCGACGTTTTTGTGAGAGGAAGAAGAGCGGCTACCTTGTGAAGCATTCTCTGAACCCTTTTTATTTTTATGTCATTGAATTTCTCATCTTTTGCTATGATTCATTTCTCTATGTCTGAGTAATTTTCTTTGCTAGATTAGGGGTTTCAAAAGGGGTTTCATGGGTTAGCAACTGAACACAAATAGGGCTTTATATAATCGATTGTCTTCACTATTGTTAGACTTAATGCTTAGGTTGATTTGATCACCCAATCTATGATTCTAGGTTTATCTATTCATCAAAAGTGTAATAGGTTGCTAGAAAAGACATTAGTGGGCAAATTATTCTAGACCTGCGAAAGTTGATGTGTAGATGATTTGTGAACTTATCATTCATGTTCTTTAATGCTTGTCTGCGATTCTGGGCTCAAACGACAGTTTAGGGTTTATGGACCGCCGAGCATGTGCTCCGGATGTCTGAGCATGTGCTCCACGTTTCCGCACAGAATCGACCAGATAGAGTTATTGATACCACGACAGTGGATCAGTTTATATTTATGTTCGAGTTCTAGACTGGTACTTAATCTACGCCCTGAATAGTTGTTTAGTTGCTATCTCTGAAATTCCCGAGAATTACCCCTGATCTAGTGTTTTGCTTATTGCCTTTTTATACCGTTTTAATCGCGTTACTGTTACCAAACAAACCCAACTTTGAATTGTCTTAGCTTGAAATTGAACCAATAGAACCATAGAGTAAAACTTGGTCTTTGTGGGATTCGACCCCTAAGTACTACTTCTTTGCTGTGCACTTGCAGTAGGAAAATAGGGTTTAAAACTCTGTGTATCAAGCACTAACATAAAACATTAACTTTTTCTATACAAACCCTTTTTGTTTTACATCAGCTTTCATTAACACAAGCAATGGATCCTAGAAACCTTAATCGTAATCCACATACATCTTTTGTTGATCTTATGAATTCTCAAAAAGACTCCAACTCCCCAGATAATCCGATTCTTCCATATACATTCTCTTCTTAGCATGTCCACTTTAACCAAACCCTCTCTTCTCAGCCTGTAAATGTTGGGCCTGGATTCTCTTCTCAACCGCTCCACTTTAGCCTGGCATCTGAAGAGAATGAAGAAGACGGAGGAAGAGGAATTAGAAAGCGGTGGACTGCAGAGGAGGATGTCAACCTCATAAGTGCTTGGTTAAACACAAGCAAGGATCCAGTTGTAAGTAATGAGCATCGGCTGAAAAGTTTCTGGAAGAGGGTTACTGTGTACTACAAAGCTAACGATGGGTCATCTGGTTCAAATGAAAGAGGGCCTTCACAATGTAAGGCTAGGTGGAACAAGATAAACCATGGAGTCAATAAGTTTGTGGGGTGTTACGCACAAGCGAGTTCAAGAAGAAAGAGTGGAGAATCAGAAGATGATGTATTGAGCATGGCGTATGAGCTTTACAAGAACGACATGGGCAAGCCATTTCTGCTAGGACATTGCTGGAGGGAATTGAAGCATGATCAAAAATGGATCACGGAGAAGTGTTGTTTTGTGTCTTGCAAGGACAGTTGCGACTTTGTTTGTGTTGTTTTGGCTTTTGTAATGGTGACAATTTAGGGACAGTCACGGCTTTGTTTTGGTTGTTTTGTGTCTTGCAAGGACAGTCACGGCTTTGTTTGTGTTGTTTTGGCTTTTGTAATGGTTGTAGTGCCCGTGAAGTACTTTGTGTTTGTTGTTAAGACTATATATTCACTTCTCCTACTCTTTCATCCGACTACATTTGCTTTGTGTTTCTTCTCTTCCAATACTTCTCTTCTTTTTCATCCTATCTTCATTTCTCCTACTCAACCAAATAAAATTTCCATTACAAAGTTTGTGTTACAAGATAAATTTGTACAAGCCAACTTCCATTACAAATATACCTTGTAACCTAAACCCTTTTTCCTATACAAAATAAATCAAACTTTCCATAAGCCTTCTACTATACCCAAATTGCTAAAAAATATCTAATTGGAGTTCCGATCAAGAAGTTGATGATATTGTAGAAAAGGAAGTTGATAGTATAGTGGAGGAGATCCAATACAACTACACTCACCCAGATGTACCACCAGCTCCAATAATCCGAAGAGTGCACATTGATAGAGGCCGCGAAGAAGGCCACACTCGGTTGTGGAATGATTATCTTAGTGATAATCCGACTTACACTAACGCTATGTTTCGTCGTCGCTTTAGAATGAACAAACCATTGTTCATTCGTATTGTTACTACTATTGAGAATGGAGTCCCATACTTCAGACAAAGGCGAGATGCTACTGGAAGGCTCGGTCTTTCGGCACTTCAAAAATGTACGTCGGCTATTCGTATGATGGCGTATGGATGTTCGACAGATGCAATGGATGAATATTTACGACTCGCTGAAACAACCGCCCACAAATGCCTTCTACATTTTGTTGAGGGAGTTATAAATCTGTTTGACGACGAATATCTCAGAAGACCTACAGCGGAAGACCTCCAACGGTTACTGAATATTGGAGAACATCGCGGGTTTCCCCGGAATGGTAGGGAGCATAGATTGTATGCATTGGGAGTGGAAGAATTGTCCCACTGCATGGTAAGAACAATATTCACGTGGATTGGGTAAACCGACAATCGTACTAGAGGTTGTGGCATCACAAGATTTATGGATTTGGCACGCATTTTTTGGACCACCAGGTTCGTTAAATGATATCAATGTCTTGGACCGCTCCCCGGTGTTTGATGATATCCTAGAGGACCGAGCTCCGAGAGTTACATACGTTGTCAATGGACGACAATACAAAATGGCGTACTACCTCACTGACGGTATCTATCCCAAATGGGCAACTTTCATCCAATCCATTACACTTCCACATGGTCGAAAAGCAAAATTTTTTGCTCAATGGCAAGAAGGATGTCGTAAAGATATAGAGCGTGTATTTGGAGTCTTGCAAACTCGATTTGCAATCGTGAAAAATCCCGCACTTTTTTGGGATAAAGAAAAAATAGGAAAAATAATGAGCATCTATCATCCTGCATAACATGATAGTGGAAGACGAACGACATGACTACAATTTCTACTATCCAACGGAATTCCATCACGAAGAAGGAAGCGGAAGTTCTCATGTCGATTTATCATATTCTACAGATATGCCAACAAATCTACATAATAGGATGGGCATTCGAAATGAGGTTCATGACACACAAATGCATGATCTTTTGGATAAAGACTTGATTGAGCATATCTAACAAAAATTTGGTGCAACCGCACAATAAATCTTATTTCAAATTCTGCATAATATGTTTAATATTTCGAATTTTATAAAATATGTTTACTATTCCGAATTTTGTAAAATATTCTAAAGTTTGTAAAATTGTATTTTTTTCAATTTTATGTAATATACAGTATTTAAATAATTGTTTTATCATTTTAGATAATTAAAGTTTGATAATTAATCAATATAAATTAAAAAATTATTATTTAAATTCTTGAGCAACTTTCTTTTAGGTTCTCTAGTAATAGGGTGATTTTGCTTAAGTTTCTCCTAGAATTACTTTAATTAATTTAGTATTATTTATATAATTAATTATTATGAGAGCAACTATGGTGGGTTACTCCACTAATGGTCGACCTTTTCATAAAGAAAAAAAACATATAAAAGAGTTTATAATTAAGAAGAGAGATTCGTTTTTAAGTGTAAGAAAATAAAAAGGAAAACACGAGATTAATTTTTTTAGTTTTCCAACATGGAACAAGAGGCGACATGCACAATAAGCATATTGCTCTCATAATTATATACTACAGCTAATTTAATTATAGTAATTAACTTTATCTAAAAGGCACGTCATGGCCTTGCGTCTTCATAAGAGCAAGGGTAACATTGTCAATTCGAAACCTCTCCAGGCATATTCCGGTCGGTCAATTGAGGAGGTTGAGAGCCGATTTAAATTAAATTCCCAATTTTTGATTCTCTTTTACATTCGGCTCCGCAGAAAGAAACAATTCACCTCCGATTCTCGAAACTCTTTTAACGATTATTTAAAATCTAGAGATCACAGATTCCGAGTTATATCCTTCTCCGGCGAGTTTCGATTTGAAAGTTTTGTTTGTTTTGCCGATCTGATTCTCGCGATCGAAGCTTCTAGAAGAACGATGTTTAACGGATTGATGGATCCTGAGATGATTCGGCTCGCTCAAGATCAGATGAGCCGTATGACTCCTGCTGATTTCGCTAGGATCCAACAGCAGGTTTTTTTTTTTTTTTTTTTTGCTCTCTTTAATTTCCCAATTCAATTTCATAGATTCATTCATTCAAAGTTAGTTCTGATCAAACTTCTTTCCCAAGTCTGTGTAAGTGTATAATTTATATGATTGATACAATTGGATTCAATTTAAAAGGAGCATTCTGTTTTTTTTTTTTTTTTTTTTTTGTTTTGGTACAGATGATGTCAAATCCAGATTTGATGAATATGGCAACTGAGAGTATGAAGAACATGAGGCCTGAGGATTTGAAACAAGCTGCTGAACAGCTTAAGCATACTCGCCCTGAGGATATGGCTGAGATTGGTGAGAAGATGGCTAAAGCTTCCCCTGAAGACATTGCTGCTATGCGTGCTCATGCCGATGCTCAGTTTACTTATCAGATTAATGCTGCTCAGATGCTTAAGAAAAAGGTTGGTACTATTATTGTCTTCCTGATTAGAGAGGTCTATTTATCTTTTTTTTATATCGAGTTTGAATAAGCTGTTGGACCGAAGGAAACAGAATGGGGTTGCCTAGTTTTTCAATTGAGTTGTGCTTTAGATGTTAATCTCATTTGCTGATACCTTTGGCAGGGAAACGAGCTTCATAGCCGAGGAAATTTCAGTGAAGCTGCAGAGAAATATTTGCGTGTAAGTCTATTTCAGTCTCTTTGGTAGCACTTATCAAGAAGAGTTTTTATTTGTAACCTTTTTCTTACAATGGCTCTTGGACCATATCGCAGGCGAAGAACAATCTGAAAGACATTCCATCTTCTAAAAGTGGCGCACTTTTGTTGGCTTGTTCTCTCAATCTCATGTCATGTTATTTGAAGACAAATCGGCATGAAGATTGCGTACAGGAAGGCTCTGAGGTATGTTACACCTTGTGTATGTTCTTGTTTTCTTTTTTTTTGTATGTGTGACAAGTGATGTCGTACATCGCTTTAAGATCAATCCTGTCTTAGTGTTCTTCTGATAAATTTACATTCTTACATGCATTCAGGTTTTGGCATATGATGCAAGGAATGTCAAAGCCCTATACAGAAGGGGTCAAGCATACAGAGATCTGGGCCTACTTGAAGTGAGTTCTTGTGTTGTTTATGGAAGTTGTTTCTTGAGATTTCTTGTCAATATTATATGTGCGTACTTTAAATAATTCCTGAATATATGTTTGCTCATTGACATTCTGAAACTATCAGGATGCTGTCTCCGATCTAAGCAAGGCCAATGAAGTTTCCCCTGAAGATGAGACAATTGCCGTTGTGTTAAGGTATGGATTTTTTTTTTGATTTGATCACTGGTAATGTCATGCTTTTCAGTTCTGCTTATTTCAGAGGTTTGGATATCAACTTTTAAAAAAATAACTTTGACTTTAAGTTTTATCTTTTATGTTGCAGAGATGTCAAGGAAAGATTGGGTGTCGAGGGACCTGGCAATGCATCAAGAGGTATTATATTTATCCCTTTCTTCGAAATAATGCAGTGTATTATCAATTATGTCAGACCAGACGTTTCTTTGCTGCATTTTTTTTGATATGCTTCGTCCATGAATTAGGAAAAACAAATGAAAAATTGTTATGTTATTTGTTCATTAGGTGTGATGATTGAAGACATAACTGAAGAAAATACTGTTACTTCCGGAGACAATAAGAAACAGTCTAAAGAGGTTACTGGAACACAACGAGAAAGCAATGTTGGTGGTCTTGCTCAGGGCGTAAAGACTGATGTTGATGGATTGCAGGCCCTCAGAGATAACCCAGAAGCAATCAGGTTCAACACCTTTCCAAACTAGTGTTTGATGTGTTGTTTCATCTGTTTCAACACCTAATATTTGTGCTCGCGAAGACAAATAATATCTAAAGTATCCTTTTTCTGCTACATGTGGCACGATTAGAATGACTTTGTAATTCTTTTCCTTTTTTCTATGGGCTGCAGAACATTCCAGAACTTCATTTCAAAAACTGATCCCGATACACTTGCTGCTCTGAGCGGAGGCAAAGCTGGAGATATGTCACCAGACATGTTTAAAACTGCTTCGAGCATGATAGGGAAAATGTCACCTGAAGAGATTCAAAAAATGGTTCAAACAGCCTCTTCGTTTAAAGGAGATAACCCTTTCACCTCGACTGCGCCATCTGCAGGAAACGGGTTTGCACCTACACCTGACATGCTCAAACTCGCATCTGATATGATGGGTAAAATGTCACCAGAAGAGCGTGAGAGGATGTTCAACATGGCATCGTCTTTGAAAGCAAACGCTCCAGCTTCAACATCATACAGCAATGCAGAAGCATCTGAACAACGTGAAAGTTTAGGAGCGAGTGGGATTGGTAGTTTTGTAGGTGAGTCTAGTTCTTCAGGTAATTCCTTTGTGGCTCCAAGAAGCGGTTTCGAATCAAGCATCCCTTCTGCCCCGCCGGCCGACTTGCAGGAGCAGATGAGAAACCAAATGAAAGATCCAGCAATGCGACAGGTTTTTGTCATTTCCGGTTTATATCTGACCAATTTAGTCAACATAATGTGATTGTAGATGTTGATATAGTATTTTCTGTGTGTTTGGTAGATGTTCACGTCTATGATAAAGAACATGAATCCGGAGATAATGGCTAGCATGAGCGAACAATTCGGAATGAAGCTTTCTCAAGAAGATGCTGCAAAAGCTCAGCAAGCCATGGCTTCTCTTTCTCCTGACGCCTTGGAGAAAATGGTATGCATTCGGTTTATGAAAAACCAAAAGAGGATGTGAAAACAGAACATTGTAGAGTTGATTGTATATTTGTCTCATATGTAAAAAATGTTGTTTGCAGATGCGATGGGCGGATCGGGCTCAAACCGGGATAGAGAAAGCGAAGAAGGCGAAGAAGTGGTTGCTTGGAAGAGGTGGATTAATCTTTGCGATACTAATGCTCGTCTTAGCAATGGTCCTTCATCGGCTCGGCTATATTGGAAACTAAAGGAAAGGAATCAAACGGTATCTTAAAAGACTTAATTCCTTCGTGAAGATCAGACCAGTCTTCTTCGGTGGGTTTGTAGTATGTAAAACTGTAACATGGTTTTATCTTCTTTTTTTCCCCGACGTTTTTTTTTGTTGGTCGCTTTTTCAACCCACTTGTGTCTAAATTTATTTATACCTTCTGTAGTGTTTTAATTAGAGATAATACAGACATTTCTTTTTTAGATATTCCTTATCTAATAACATAATTATTATTTCTCGTACAAAGTGCAAAACCAAAGAGAGTTTTTTCTTTTATATGTCGGAGATGGATAAGTTTTAAGAGTTCAGGAAATCAATGAATAGGGCAATACAAATTGAAAGTTTCTTAATTTGTTTTCCTTGTTTTTTCTTTATCCTTAAAGATTCAAAATTTGCTATAATGAAACAAACAACCGTATCTCAACATGCTAGTTAAGTTACATTATTTTTATTATTTTTTTTTTCCAACCAAACTATAAATATTAAAATAGAACTTTAAGATTGGTTGTCCAAACAGGAAGAAACAAGTTTACAAAGGTAGATTCTGAAGGTAGAGATCGTGAAGATCGAGGTAGGCAATCGGCTCTGACATTAGCGTCTCGTGGAATCCTGGTGAGGGTGAAGGAGGTATAGGAACTTCGAAGCAGTGAGAAATCCTCCAGCAGATTAGAAAAAGCCGGTCAGTCTTCCGGCGTCTGCACCATCGCCGTTAGCTCTACGCTATCCGTCTCAAAAGCCTGACAATCGACTCCAGCCACCAGTAAAGACTCCATAGCCCAGATCAGCGCTTGTAATTCTGCATGTAGAGGTGATATACTCCGACGGTGACTCCGTGCTCCCAACAGGATCGTTGTAAGCTTTCCATTGCAGCACCACCAGCCCAAACCCTGGTAGGGATCTGTACCTTTCCAAGAACCATCAAATTGGCATCGGGGAGAGGAACCCCTGTCCTCCGAAAAAGACAGAGGATCCAGATAATTCACTGAGTAAGACTTGACCTCCTCCCACAATAATTTATCCGTAGCCGCTTGATTCAAAATCTCAAGAGATTCTACCTCAATACCCTCGAAAACCTTTTTATTCCTATCTTTCCAAACTGACCAAATAATCCAAGGTAGTTGAATGCCGATATTCGAGACCCCGGATTGCGAAGACGCCCGCCAAAAAATAAAGTCTAAATTCGCATAAATCGATGTGTATGGAAAACCCCCTGGTCCATCCGTATAGGCGACAACTCCCAAATACATCGAGACCTAGGGCACTCAAAGAGCGCATGGTTTATAGTTTCCATTGCAGAATCGCATCTCTTACACACGGTGTCACAACGAACACCCCGATGTGCAAGACGCTCCAACACAGGTAGAGTACCTGAACCAATCTGCCAAAAAAAGTGTTGGATCTTGGACGGTACATCAAGTTTCCACGATTGGGCCCGCAAAGTCGTACACGTCGGCCCATACTCTACATCCATAATTAATTCCCGAGCTAACCGGTAACCTGATTTGACCGAATATTTCCCAGATTTAGTATAATACCATATTAATCTATCCGGTTGATGAGTTCTACTAACCGGCATACTCTGGATTAGTTGTATATCCCCAGGATCAAAAAACTCCTCCAAAGTAGGTAGATGCCAATTCTTAGTCTCCGGGTTAATTAAATGATTAACCATTAAACTCGGAAGCCACAACCTCCCTCGACCATTTGCCGGTCTAGGGCGAATATCCGGTATCCATGGATCACGCCAAACCGAAATGGAATTGCCAGAGCCTACCGCCCATCGCGCCTCCTGCTCCACCAATCCCTTGATGGAATAAATACTTCTCCAAGCAAAGGACGAATTATATGGTTTTTTTGCCATAAGAGGATGTTTGTTCCTGTAATATCGACTTTTCATCACCTTAGCCATTACTAGTTAAGTTACATTTTTTGGTAACGACTATTACTTTTAGCTATAGAGATTTTGATTTTAAAATTTTAACTGCAGAGAATTTAGTTGTAGATGCTTTGATTGTAGAAACTTTAATGGTTAAAATCTGATTGTTTACTAATAACTTTTAAAGCTGTAATTATTATTTTTATTTTTATTATTAAATATTAATAGTAAATATATATTATGTTAAAAATTAATTCATATAGCACTTTAATGACAGAATAAATTTTATTAATGATAAATTAAAATTTTGAAAAATATAAGTCAATCAAATATCTGATTTTGTTTGAAAACAAACAACTATAAGAATAAGATATTATAAGAAAGAGAAAAAAAACAAACAACAATAAGAATAAGATTTTAAAACAAACAACTATAGGAACAACTATAACAAACAAACAATTAATGATTTTATTCTTTTATTAATGATGAATTTCATAAACTTTTTTACAATATTATTAGTGATGATGATGAAAAAATAAAATTTCTTATCGAAATAGATCTTAAAAGAAATTAAAAAATGAGAATAATTAATTTATAAAAATAAATATGTAATATATATATATATATATATATACTTTTGGAGAGTTTTTAAATATGAAAAGGAGAAAAAAATGCTTTTGAAATTGTTTAGTTTTAAAGCATGGGTTTTGACGCTTTAGAAAAAATGAGAAAACAAGGAACAAAAAAAAATGGCTTTCAAAACTTTAAAAAAATTAAAAGCAAAAAAAAATGTGATTGGTAAAACAATAAGTAATCGAGAAACAAAGAACACAGAAACAGAGTGCTCAAATGCTGAATAACTTGTATTTGATAAAAATGAATCAACGTTCAAGTAAAAGGTTCATCTTCTCACCTTGCAAGAGTCTCCAACAATGATTCTCCCACAAAATCAAGCGTGGCTTTTTTGTTTGTTTTTTCTCTTCCTTTTTTTTTTTCATTACGTAAATCAAATTTTTTAAAAATGTTCTTCAACATGAATCCCTATCAAGTATTCATAAGTATAATACTTTTCTATTACATTGAAAACCATCGATAAGTGATCCATATATAAGCTACAATTACAAATATATTTTATTTGTCAAAGATAATATAAACCTATTCTTAATTAAAATTCAACTTTGTTTGATTTAATTTTCTGTTATAACATTATTCAACTAAGAAAATTCATAAATTAATTAGAAATTAATATTGTATTCTTATAAAATTAAAATAAATATCAATTCATCAATCTATGGTCCCAGTTACTCACTGACCGACGAGTATTCCGGTTAACTACCTTTATATGGTTTCAAAACATTGTTATCTTCCCAACATCAGTTCACATTTTCTAGTTTTCCCTCCCAAATGAATTTTAGAACAATAGTATGTGCTTTTTAAAATTTTGTAATTTGTAGTTGATGTGTTTGTACCAAAACTTGTTAAATTATTTTGTATGTTATTCTAAAACACATCAAAAATTTTAATTGGAAGTTCTGGAAAAAGTTCCTCATGTACTAAATTTGAAGATATAAACATAGGTTATCATTGTTGTTTAGAAAATAAATGAGTTTGTTTGATAAAACAAAATATAGAGCACAAA
Source organism: Camelina sativa (assembly GCF_030686135.1). Taxonomy (NCBI): domain Eukaryota; kingdom Viridiplantae; phylum Streptophyta; class Magnoliopsida; order Brassicales; family Brassicaceae; genus Camelina; species Camelina sativa. The sequence continues at coordinate 8,935,088 of NC_141892.1, forward strand.
AATATGATTTTGGTCTTTAGTAGATTTAAAAATATGAGTTAAGAATCAAGAAAAATGAAATTCAGATAAATAAGTTTAATGTTTCTCATTGAATATATATACATGGGTTTTTTTTTGATTGTATATAATGGTAAGTTACAATATTATAATTATTGAAATAATAGATTTTGGAAAATTAAAGAAAATTCAAATTTTTTTGGCAATTGGATTTAGAATAATCAAAATAGATAGCATGTAATATTTGAAAATAAACTTGTTTGACAATGAATATTATACGGTAAAAAATGAGCTCGCCTTAAATAAGGACTATATTTTAATATATAAAAGATATTTCTTGTTTCTTACTCAAAATGTCATAGAAGAAGTTACAATATGGGCTAATTCGAGAACAAAACAATATTTTTTGCTTACTTGATAAAAGTTACCACAATAGAATATATAAGAAAAGATACCAAAATTTGAAGACCAAATAAAGTGAAAATCCTAAAATATCTAATAAAAATATAAAGGATTTTAGTAACAAATCAAACAGTTTCTCTAAATTCACTAAAATCAACTTTAGAAAACTAAAACTAAATCCATCTTAGGAAAGAGGTGTCATAATATGGGACCCAGCTAAATCAATGTTTTTGTTAAAATGTCATCAATTAAAATAGGGAGCATATATATATATATATATTTTTTTATTTAAATAGAATAGAAAAAAAATTAACATCGTGAGAGAGAGAGAGTCAATAGAGACCACAACCCCACGCGCAGAGAAAATTAAAAGAGAAGAAAAGAAAAAGAGAGGAAAGGGTCTCTTTTCTCCTTTTGTCCTTTTGTCTTCTTCTTCCTCTCCCCGTTATCTTCGGCGAATCATCATGAATCTAGGGTTTTGTTTTCTCTCATAACCCTAGATTTTTTCCCCTTTCTCTTCCATCCCCTACCATCTCATTTTCTTCCTTCTCCGTTCATCTCATCCATCCGATTCATCCCGATTTCAAATGGAGGTTAATTAGGGTTTTCGTTTTTTTTTTTTTTTTTTTTGAATTTCATTTCTCCGCGGATTCAATTCGATCGATATGAGCTTAGAATTTTTGATTTGATTCGGCGTAATTTGCATTGGGGGGGGGGGGGGGGGACTCGAATAAGTCATTTATCGAATTATTAGGGGGGGGGGGGGGGGGTTTCGTGTTGAATTGTTAAAACAAGTTTTGTCTGTTGATTCTCTCTTCTTAGGTTTTTGGAATTTTGATATCTGAGGATTGAATTTCTTTTTTTTTTTTTTACAGGGAGCGGCGGGAGATACGGCGACGTCTGAGGGGCATCTGACTTCAGCAGCAGCTTTTGTTGAAGGTGGGATTCAAGATGCTTGTGATGACGCCTGTAGCATTTGTCTTGAATCTTTCTGTGATAGCGATCCTTCTACTGTATGTTATGTTTTACTTACTACTATGTACCCCAAAAACTTTTTCCATTTAAATTATACATCGATTCATTCATTCTTTGTTTTTTTTTTTTTTTTGATTTCGCAGTTGACTAGTTGCAAGCATGAGTATCATCTTCAATGCATTCTTGAGTGGTAAGCTGCTCTTTAAACACCTCGTGCATTTACCACATTTCATTGAACATAAATATTCCAAAAAGTTGTTCTTATAGAATGTGTGGGTTTTGAAGTCCTCTTGTTCTCTATGTGGTGTGTGGGTTAAAGAGTTTTTGTCTTGGTTTTGATAATTTAAGGGGAAGTGAGGAGATTTTAATTACAACTCGAGAAGATGAACCCTCAATGAACTATACCTCAAGTTTTGTATTCGTGTTTCTTCTTTGTGCCAAGCTTATCAGGTCCGTGGCATTTGTATTTTAAATTTACAGGTGTCAAAGGAGTTCACAGTGTCCAATGTGTTGGCAATCACTTAGTCTCAAAGACCCCACAAGGTTAACTTTGTCTCCTCTTAGTACGATTTTGTTTTTTTTTTTATTGGTTAATGGTAACATTACCATGAGGAATCCTTGATAGAGGTTTCAGTTGTGTGTATGTTTTAATGTTTTTCAGTCAGGAGTTGCTTGAGGGTGTTGTACAGGAGAGGAATTTCCGCTTCACTCCATCTAGAAATGCCACCATATTTCGTCATCCAGCTCTTGGTGATTTTGAATTACAACATGTATGTGACTCTTTTATTATCATTTTGAGTTGATTACATCTCTTTCCTAGTGAATTGATTGAGTTCTATCTTTGTACAAATCTCTTTTAATGCAGCTCCCAGTTGGGGTGGATAACGCCGAGATTGAAGAGCGAATCATTCAGCACTTGGCCGCTGCTGCTGCTATGGGAAGAGCGAGACATGGGGTAAGAAGGGAAGGCCACAGAAGCAGGTCTTCAAGTCAAAGCCATCCACAGTTCATGGTGTTTTCTTCGCATCCTAATGCTTCTTCACCTGCACCTCATCCCCCCATGCCTTCTTCTCCATCTCAGAGAGATGAGAGTGACACAGTCACAAACCTTCCGTTGTCTTCTCACAGTGGTTTAGGGGAGGGTTCAAATCAGCCACAAACATCTTCTCATCCCCGCCAGGTTTCTCCCTCGGCATCTGATTCAAACACCAGGTCTTCACCGGAATTCTCTCATCTTCTATCGTCTTTTGTTACGCTGTGTAGTCACATGCAGCCAGTCTGATCCGTCCTTTGCTAACAATACACAGGTCTGCTAATCAATCTTCCCCAAGTGATCAAGATAGAGCTGGACCATCAGAACTCCAATCATTTTCGGAATCGCTAAAGTCTCGATTAAACGCTGTGTCAACGAGGTATCCTGGCTCATCTGGCTAACTTTGACCTTTATATTGATTTTACTATTTTCTAAATGATTTCTGATGCACACTGTAGATACAAAGAATCGATATCAAAGAACACAAGGAGCTGGAAAGATAAATTTTTTTCTCGCAACACGTCCATGGCAGATATTGGCTCTGAGGTTAAACGAGAGGTCAGTGCCGGGATCGCCACTGTGTCCCGCATGATGGAACGTCTAGAAACGAGAGAAAACAGTAGGCCCAGCTCTGCATCTGTATCAGATGTCTCAGAAAATGACACTCCTGAATCAAACAATGAGCATAATAGATCAGAAGCGGGTGGTGAACATTCTATGAATGAAAGAGGTGTTAAAGATACATGTGCGACTGGTTCTGGTTCAAGCTAAATAAGCAAGTGCCAGCATCTTGTTGGCAAAGGTAAATTTTTGACTCCTTGCTCTACTGATTCAGGCTAGCGTATCAAGTGTTTGTTCATCAATTGCATTATTCACCCCTTGATCCCCAAATTCTGCATCATCAGTGATTTTTGCCTACTGATAGTTCATAATGTGCTCGCAAAAGATATTGTGGATGATTAAGGTCTATGTAAACCTGAAAATACTTGTTGTGTCACGGTTTTTCAGTGGAAAATCTAATTATTTTTTTTTTATTTTTAAAAAAAGCTGAAAGCAAAAAACTCTACAACAAGATCCTTCATCCATGTTAAAAGCCTTTTCTAAATGAATGCTAAGATCTTGTTCTGTTATCTGTGTTTTGCAGAGACAGGGAGATGATGGCCATTGTGAAATTCTGATAATATATATATACAGAGTCTGATGTTTCAAAAACGTGGGAGAAGCATAGGAAGAAGGTTTGTTGTTGATAACGTAAAAGAGTTTTCTATTTCTCAAAATAAAGAAAGGTTAGTTTATGACCAAAAGGATGCCTTGAGACGCCTTCTTCTGTGTTATGTATGTTCAAACAAACCCAAAGAAAAACTAAAAAAAAAAAGAAAAAGAAAAGAGCAAAGACTTACTTATCAGGGTTGGTTATTTGGTTTGTCTGTTGTAAATTCACATTGTGGTTCACATTACGGATTTCTTATCAATATTACTTATGTATCGCCAAAATTTTGGCCAAGCAAACCCACCAATTTAATGTATCTATTCTAATGCTTGTGTATTTATATTTTCTGCTACTAAAATAATTGAGAAAAAAGCTATGGCGGTGCGTAATGATAGCTTTTGTTTTAGTTATTGACACTGTAAGATTTATGATCTCATACAAAACAGTTTTGCAGTTTATTCTCGACCTTTTATACACCTCCCTTTTGAGAGAAAATCATGGATTTTCTAAGATTCAAGCCACTACAGAAAATATTCATCCATTACGCTTATTTGTCCATATTTTCTAAACCGTTGTACTAGTTTTTCATCATTAGTCAAAAGAGCAAACGCATTCAGAGTTCATTACCAATACTAAAATCCGCTCTAAAAACATTATGAATTCATCTACCAATCATGATAAGAGAAAAGAAAAACCTCGAACCCCTTTGTAAGCCAAACATGGACATTCCAGAAATAGACACTTCTCGGAAACAATTTTGCCTGAAAACTGAGGCCATTGACTTCTCATCTCTTTCTCTTGGTACCAGAGCCTCTCCCTGTAGCTTTCTTCTCAGCAGACGCATCGGCTGCTTTGCCTCTGCCTTTACCAGCTGCTTTTCTTGAACCAGAGCTCCCAGCTCCCTTCAAATCCAATTCAACTTGGATCCCTGCAACCCGATTGTAATTCGTTAAGACTTAAGAGATGTGGAAGAAAGTTTGGCCAAGAAGTCGTCGTTTGACCAAGATATATTAAGTTTGGTTCTAGACTGACTCGCTTTTTGCAAGAAAAGACAACTTATCATAATGCATAACAGGACCAACCTCTAGCATTCAGATTTTTTAGATTCGACTCTAGCTTTTCTCCATCGTTTGCTTCTTCTGGAATATCAGAAAGACAAAAAAACAGAGAAACCCAGTCAGGATTTCATGTGATCTTCCATTAGACACCGAAGGTAATCTTGTAATATCTTTCTGAGGCTCTGTCTTTGGTTATACAGGCCCAGTTACTTGATTCTAAAAAAATAATTCATTCACAAAGATGCACAGTACCTGAGTCTTCTTCAGCGTCTGATGCATTTTCTTCTTCATTTTCTGCTAATGGCTCGCCATCCTCATCTCCCAAACTATCAACAGTTGGTTCCAGCATTGCAGCTATTCGCTTCTTAGGGGCCTTTTTCATTCCCGGAAGTTGCACCATGTCAGCAACACGTACCATTCTGGTTTTATTCAACTCATTATATTTTCTGGTCAAAGCTGCTTTAACTGGAGGTGGAACACCATCCATCGGATTTGCACGCCCCTGATTTGTAAAGTTTGCAATACATTAGTGAAGATTCATTGTCGCAGCTGTGGCAGTGATATCCCATGAAAAAGGAAATCGTGTATACCTTAAATTTTCCCAACTCCATAATAGTATCGAAGTCCTCCTGACTTATAGAGTAGGAGTTCATGAAATCAACAACTTCTGAAACAGCTTCATCCTAAGTACATATTTTAACATAAATATGATTAAGTAACAGATAACATAGACATCTTTTCATATTTAATAAACCAAGAGAGTATAGTGAGGTTAGGAACAATAAACAAATATTAGTAGGTCAAACCTTAGGCAGCGTCTGAAGTGGGCTAGTCAAGCGATTCATGAGCAGGGGAAGATAATCAACACGAAGAGTCTCCCTGTGGTCAATGTTGACGTTTGTCAGAAAGTTGTACTAAGAAAATATCACATAATATTGTTAAAAGGACAGGCAGTATGTACACCAAGCTAACTCTTCACAGACGGATGAAATATGAAGAAAAGCAAGGTAGGAATTAAATAAGAAGTAACCCATAAGGCTAACAGTACAGGTGGAAACAACCTTCCAGAGCTGGATTCACGGGAAGCAAGGACATGAACATGCAGATCCTCCATTAACCGTCTATTTTTTCCCGCCGTTGAATTCTTGCCAAGCCACCCACCAAATCTGTTGAAATTACGCTCACCCTGCATTCAATAATTATGCATGGTTAATCTGAATTATGATATTTTAGGCAGCTCTAGAGCAACAAAACGGAGAAACAGGCTCATACCATAACCGTAACTATATGCCATCGTTATCATGCTCAAATATTACAACCTAGACAAGAACGAACTTTTCTGAAACCCTATTTGCCAATATATGAGTTGTGCATTGCATACTCAAAATCTTTAACGCAGAAAATGCATCATCAGAAAAAAGAGGCACATTGAATGATAGCTAAAGTTTCAAGTTCACATCCATAGCGTGAAATGAGCTTTACTGAAGATCATTACCTGCTCGAATACCTCCCTTGATCCATGCAACAATGAAGCTCTATTCAAACAAAAGAAGTACACGTCAGTACTATTGGAAAGCACATTATTCCCTGAAATTCTACACCGGAGAACAGAAATCCATACAAAGACACAACAACACATATATACATGGCAGCATATGATTTATTCAACCGGATCTTCCATCAAGATGAACTTAACTCCATCAAGATGAACTTAAGGTATAGAAAGAATAGAAACAAATGAGAACATTAGAGAATAGACATGGCATATACATCAGCAACACACTCTTCATGTGGAGGGAATAAAATAGCACTTTTGGTAAAAAGGATCAATTTTCTTCTCAAGAACTGGAACCAACTTACGGGAGAATAGAAGATGCAACACAGCATGACTGAGAAAGTTGCCATTGCCTGTATCTTCGAATCTGCACGTTGATAATATCTCCATCCGCAATAGATTCCGCAGCACGAGCAAGTAACTCCATTCGTTTTGCCTCATCTTTACCTGATGGCCTATAATTGAGATAGTTTTCCTGCCCAGATGGAAAGAAAATACAGTCTTAAATTTAACGGTAATTGAAGTACAAGTCTCAATGTTCTATACGTTCTCATGTGGGATTACAAATTTCAGAAATGACTAATGTTAGAGGTACCAGGAAATTAATTGTTGTTCCAAAAGATATAACAAAACAACTCCACAAGAATCCAAAATAATAATAGACCTGTATAATTAGAGGAACCAAATCAGGATCACTCATGCTTAGGTCAATCCGTTCATCCATTCTCAGCTTCCCACCATTATAACTAAACAACCTGGAAAGAAATCATTTATAACGAAGTTTTACTACAAAACAAGGGAAATAAATTTTCTTATATAACAGCAGCTATATGACTTAACTTCAGAAAATTGGCAATGCCAAACACTTATCGAGCATATATATTATACACTACTATGTGCATCAATGATGAACTAAACTAAAAGACTTGAGGCATTACTTGTCAACAGCTGAGAAAGGGGAAATATCTTCATCCTTAGCACTGCTTAGCAGGCGTTGCCTGATATCATCATACTTGATGGTTGACATGGACAGGCTCATATATTGGAGCTGATTTAGGGCCAATCGTATGTCACCATTTACTCTCTCAGCGAGTTCTTCCAGGGCAATCTGAAAAAAAGGAAAGATAGATGATGCTCAGGGGACAAACTGATAGCATATAAGGCCCACCACCAAAATGCTTATGAGACTAAGCAGAAAAAGAGGAAGTATTAGAATACAGGAAGAGTGGACACAGAGAACACATGATCCAAGTTCTATTCTTAGGTGTTTAATCCATTACAACTGGCATACGCTTTCCCAGGGGAATTTCAAGAAACGCAAAAGTAGGGTTTAAAAGGAAAAGAGCGTTGCATAAGACATGTACATTATACCATATCTACTTCTATTCCCATTTGTTCAATTAGTAAAAGGGGCCTGACATGGACCAGATTTCCGGAAAGAAAATAGCCTCAAAAAGAAGAAAGTTATATGGAACTGGCTAGCATGGACTAACAGAAGTTAGTGAAAAAAAAAAAAAAAAGTACAGAATCTTACTTCATTAACTTCAAGGCCTTCTGCTTTAGCAATATGCATCAGCCTTTTTCCCATCTGTAAGAAAAGACAAGTTAGTTTCATAAGATAACAGACATTGCTAACGATAAAGCAGAGGATATACGGCCACTCAGATCCTCAATGCAACTGAAACTTATTAGTATATTTTTATTTCCTAATGAATATAGGAGCCTTTAGCAAATGGTCAACTATTAAGCAGGTGTGAAACTTCATATATTTCCACAATACCCCTATCGTCTAAAAGTATAAATGGGTAACTTTTTGTCAACTGCTCGAAAAAGTATCTGATGGTGTCGAAAAAGATAATGAAGAGCTCAAGGCCTAATAATGGTACAAAGCAAAAATGCCAAAGAGACAACCATTGGTCCATTGCATGAAATCCTGTTAATAATCCTATCAAAAGAAAACACTGAAAAGACAAAACAATCATCTAAATCTAACCTGCTGTTTCGTGGGCTTCCGGAAATTGAGGGGAAGACAGTAGTTTACTAAACTCTTCAGTTTCTGACTATATTTGTCATTACAAATGCAGATGATAGGAATCTTTGATATTTTAATGCTAGCAATAAGATCGGCAACACCTCCCCTGTCGCCTGCAGACATTCCATCTACTTCATCCATGATTAGAACAGTCTTCGGGTGCTTTGACCTGAAGATCAAATCTTCCACCAAGTCAGGAAAAAATACAAGCTTCTGGGACTAGGGCCATAAAAAAAAACACCGACATACCTATCCATGTTAGCGGCCATGGCTTCGTTATTGACAAGTTCCTTCACAGTATTAGCATTACTACCACCAATACCTTTGGCGATATTCGAGTTCGCCTTTCCACGACTGTCACTAGCATTAACCTAAATTGAAGGTAAAAAGTCCATCTTCCAAGCATGTGCAAAATATTGTATCACTAACCAATGAAATTGAAATAATTATGAGCTAACCTCAACTGTCTGGAAACCAAGCATCTGACTAACCAACTTTGCTGATGTTGTTTTTCCAATACCAGGTGTTCCGCTCAAAAGTATAGCCTTTTTGGCACCAGCATCATTCACTTTCTTCCCCTTTCCTTTACTTCCAGTACCTCCAAATTGATCATGCCAGTGGGACAGCCAGTTGTGAATCTGAGTTACCTGCAATTGATTTGATAAAGGATCCATCATTTTCATGTCAATGAACAAAAAGCAACATACAATAGTTTCAATCACGTACCAGTGACTGATTCCCAACAATCTCATTTGGAACCTTCGGTCTGTATTTTTCCGTCCATGGCAAGGAAGTCTCAATAATTTTCTTTTTTCCTTTCGCTGGGGGAACCTTGTTGGGCGAACTTTTTGCTAAAGGCTTTCCTAAAATATGTTTGTCATCACTATTAACTGTAAGGATAACTGAGAATAAATGGACACTGATTAAATGGCTCAAGCGTTTTACAACTGAAGCCAAAAGAGCAATATCTGGAGACATGTAACTAAATTTAAGACACAAACTACACAAAGTTCATGCAATACAAGAGTATGATTCATACCTCTTGTCACTTCTTTCTGAGGGCTTGTCTTCGGTGGTGCACAGACTTTTTCAGTGCCTTTGTTAGTCCTTTCAGGCAGAGACTTTTTTATGGGTTTCGAGGACCGGATCATGTCAAATAGGCCATCTTCTGTAAGGAACTTAGTGCTGAACAGAATATTATATGTTAGGATGCTAGAAGACCAAATACACCTCAAAAGTTTACTGTAATGATATGCAATTGATGAGCACACACCCCAGCTCTTTAGCTTTTTCAGATTTCCTTCCGCCGATATCTTCATCACACAAAAGGTACGTCTGAAAACAAGAATTGTAACTTTATGCCATTACCTTTTAATCCAACAAAGGGAAAAAGAAAATTAACGGTATGGAGACAGACCGTTTTCTTGCTAACAGAGCCTGTAATACGACCACCATGCCGCTTTATAAGATCTTCTGCTTCTTCTCTTTCTAAACTGCAATGTCAAGAGGGTACACAAAATTGTAAAATGAAATACAAACGTGGAAAAGGCATGAATTGCGTAAAATGAAATACCTATCAAGTGTTCCACTAATTACAAATGTCGATCCAGCTAAGCAATCAGGGGTGCCTTCAGGAACCTCCTGAAAACAGAGACAGGTCAATACATTAAGACCCCACGTAATAGTCAAGATAAGGTAAGAGATTTAATCACATAAGGGACAGACCTTTTCTCCTTTATGCGGTGGGTCTTTCCTTTCACCAAAATTCATAAACCCACCTCGCCCTCCACCTCTACCTCTTCCACCAGTTGATGCCCCTGATGCAGCTCTACCGCCACGGCCTCTTCCACCTGATTTCAGAGGAGTCTCCTTTTCTTGGGCATCTTCACCATCATCATCCTCGTCTTTATCAACAGTTTTAGTTGCGATTCCTCTACCTGACCCCGACTTTAGTTTTTTGCTGGGAGTGCTATCACGAGTCTTCCTTGGAATAGGTACATCAAAATCGTCATCGTCATCATCAACCTTGGTAACTTTTCTTGGACGGGACTTGCTTAAATCATCGGACTCAGTCTTAAGTTTCCTCTTGGCAGGTAATTCTTCCACCTCTTTCTCATCTTTAACTATTGTTTTTTCTTTACCAAAATACTTGCTCGTTTTTCTTCTAGCAGCAGTTTCCAGGTCTCCACTAGCCTGCCCCAAGTGATGAACAGAAACAACACTTATGCACATAAACAAACCAAATATATATGACTGTAACAGCAACTAGCATATTTAAGTCGCCTATAACTAACTCCCAATGGCTTTGAAAACAAAGTAAAGACAAACAATATGTGTTTCAAGTTTCATGCAACCTCACAGAATGCAATGCCAATGTCACAAAGAAAGACCCACTAACTTCGTTCCTGCTAGCAATACCTACTCCAGTGTTTCACTAAGATACAATACATACTAAACTCACCTGCTCTGATTTTATGGGTGCAGTCTCTGCAGCACTCTTCACAGCACCTGTCTTGGAAGAGGTCGATTTCGGAGCACTTCCGTTTCCCTTTTCATGGGCTTTCATAAACCACTTCCTAATATCCGACTGCAAATTCAAGTACAATAGATGCTATCTTTATCAGCCTATGCTTCATACCTCTGAAACTAGTACCAAAAGAAGAAAACGAAATTTCAACTCACCATTTGCCCGTCTCGAGACTTCGACTACAAAAAACAAAGAGTACAATGCTGCAGCAAAAACCACAAAAATTAGAAGTTGGGATAAACAAAGACTCGTAATCGGATGAACTTGAACTCATGCATAAACCCTAGTCGCAGTCAAGATCAACAGAATCCAGCAATATATTTTATCGAGGCCAGAGGCTTCTAATTTTTTTTTAGGGTTATGCCAATTTCACAAAATCTAAAAAAAGAAGAATAGAACAAGAGTAACGAAACCGAACCCTTGCTTATCCTCCGGCGATTTTTCCGGTTACAAGCGAGATTTAGGCGAAGAAGATGAAGAAGAAACGGTCGCCGTGTCTACTGCTAAATGGCACACCTCTCTTGTAAAAAGAGAAGTTTTCTGGAGAAGCTTTTTTAATTGAATCCCTCGTTTTCTCGAAAACTTGTGTAAATACTTTAAAGTTCCTAAACATTCGTATTTGACCCAAAATTTAGACTTGTATACCGGTAAGCACAGATTTAACTTAACCGGTGCAAAGCAGATCGAACCGGTTACTCGTCTTTGTCAATTTTCAGTCATTTTAATTTGATATCGTGATCTAGAGAAATCGCATTTTCTGAGTAATTTGACGTCATAATACGAAAGAGTAATGAGTTCTGATTTGAAAAAAAATTAATAAAGCCGAGTCGACTGGTACGGTATTAACCGAATCAAATTCAGTTCGGATTTAGATTAACACTTTAATTTATCGGTTTGATTTGATGCCACCGCTAACAATTGTTTCTTTGTTTGTGATGCATTTGATTTAAGTACACACCTAACTGTTTTGGGAATTTGCTAAATCTAGAAACACAGTAAAGTGGTTTACGTATTGGTAAAGCAATCAGAGGTCATAGACAGCAACAAAGTTCATCAACACACTCCCCAGCCAAAGCTTCCCATCTTTTTCTTCAACTTCACTCACCGATCTCACAAACTTCCCTTCACTATCTTCCAAAACCTGCATAAGCTTCCCTTCAGGACTATACTTAACCACCAATCCGTGAGGCCGCAACCCGATCTGGAACGAGTAGTGTGTTCTTGCAGTGATTGGGAGTCTTAGTATGAACATCCTCAGCTTAGGATATCTTGCCATTAAGTATGAGTAGTAGTTGCGCCTGCAATGAAGCGCCACCCAAAATTCACCGTTTTGGTTTGTCCTTACGTTATCAGGATGCCCTGGTAATAGCGCAAACACATCTGTCGTTCCAGCTTTCTTCCCTTTTAACCAGTATCTTCTTAGTCTGCATTACATAAACACAAAAGGACGATTCTTAGATGTAATGGCTCAGCTAGTCCTAAGAGAGGTTTCAGTGTCACACAAACAGATATTCTCAATTCTCATCAAACAATCAGTAATGAGGGCTACCCGATCCTATTCCTTTTCTACTAGTGAGGCAACTGATTCAAGAAACATCAAGATTTCTAAAAGTGAGGCAACTAATTCAGGGTAAGCACAACAACAAAGAATTGGAAGCAGAACTACTACTACTACTCACTCACCTTCCAACATCTCCTTCGCAGAACAGAAAGAAAGAACCGTCTTTGCTGATAGACACACCATTTGGAAACTGAACATTAGAGACTAGAACAACAGCTTTCTTAGCTACTGGATCATACTTCAGAACTCTCCCACTGTTGTCTCCAGAGAAGACGAGCTGCAAGAAGTTCCTGAAAGAGAATCACACTTCAAAAAAAATCAAAACTTGCAGAGATAAAAACAATCAGCAGCATCTACAAGTGAGATTCAAAATCAAGAGAGCACAGACCTTCTCTGGTAATTGATGCTGCTATCAGTAAAATAAACAGTTCCATCATCATCAATGTCAAGATCATTAGTAAAACCCAATGGCACACCCCCAGCTTCAGTTACAAGCGGCATTGCTAAGCCACCTTCAGGACCTACTTTCAAAAGTCCCATATACGCATCAGCGATGTACAAATCTCCGTTTCTCTTATCGAAACGAAGACCCAAAGGACGTCCACAGATATGTTCGTTCCTCAAGTAACTCAAAGCAGAAGGCTTCGGATCACAAATCACCGACCGATTACTCGAAGTGTAAGCGAAATCAATCCATCTCTCACCGTTCCAAAACAAAACCCTACCGTCAGCAACACCTGTGTACGGACCACGTCCGAGAGGATCAAACGCGACGCTCTCGGGACCTTGGACTTGGTTTAAAAACAGAATCTTTGATTTCTGAAGTGAGTTCTGTGAATCTCTCCCCCATTGAACTTCATCGGGACGTGGGGAGATAACCTCGTGAGAGACGAAATTTGGGAAATCGGAGATGGCGCAGTGGTTGAAAGGGTCGATGCTGCAGTAGAGCGCGAGGGAGAGGGTGAGAGAGAGAAGAGTGATGGTTGTAGGAGATAAGAACAAAGCCATGATTGTGGCCTTGTTGAGGTTGAAAGATAATTAAGGTTTAAAAGGGAAAGAAGAAGGGTAGGTGGATCCATTGGTGGTTGAGCAATGCCAAGAGAGCTCTCACAGTACTACTGTACGTGGTACGCTACAAGCCTACAAAGCTTTAATGGTAAACAAAGACAAAGCAGTACAAGTGGTACCTTTTGAATTTTTACCCATCACAAAAGCTTTACTAAAAATACTATTAAAGATTTTATTCTCAGTTTTTTTATACAATTTTCACTTAAAGTTCTTTCTAACAGTTTTGCACAATTTTCTAACCGCTTACGGATCTAACTTACAGTTTTTCTGTACAGCTTTAGATACATTACAATTGTACCCTTAGGAAAAATTAGACGAGTATCTCCAACAATCCCTCAAAAAAACCTCAAATTTTTAGGGGTTTTAAATTCCAACAACCCATTAAATCCTCAAATTTTAAGAGGTTGAATAGTGAACCCTCAAAATCTTTCACATATTTAATTTAAGTCCTTATAATTAATATGTCTTACAAATCATTCTATTACATTCAATTGTTTGAAAGATATCTATATAAATTAAAAACATACTAAACTAAAATTGAAATTATTGATATATGAAAGATATACCATTTAAAAACAAATTTTACACAACAATAACATAAATCATAATTTTTTAAGACACACTAATTAATCTTATATGTGAGCATTATGGTAAATAATTATATTGAGTAATTTTATATCATGTAATTTTATTTTATGTTTTAAAAAACAATTATATATTAGTTTATGTTATCATATAAGGTTTTGTATTTATTAATATTATACGATATAATTTTTTTAATTGTATGTTTTATATTCATACTAGGAGTATCACACACATAAATCAGTCGTACACACAAGATAAAGATAAATCTGATAAATACAACGTAACAATAACTTAATTTAGCTTTAGTACAATGATAAATCAGCCATAGAATGTTTTGTAAACTGTAAAAAACTCATTTGATAATCTCATGAATTTCCAATGATGTTGCCTTCATGCCATGTCCCTGTAAAAATGAGACCAATAGCATCATAGTATGACAGGAGAACCAAAAAAGTAATGTGTATGAGATACCATCTTGTTCAGAGCCTTCGTTGGCCACTGGGAGAGTATCTTTTTGTTTGTCTAACCACGCGTCCAAATCGCGATTTATAGGGTGGTGGGACGGAAGTGATAGCAGAAGGTTCATCACCTTGAAAAATCAGTTGTTAAAGTTCTTCAACCAATCCGTCTGATTGATCACCTCGATCTTCGTCCAGTGTCTCATCCACATCCAATGCATCTGCGCTAAGATGGTTGGTTGGAGCCTCTGTATAGTCACCAACCTCAACTTCGTTCAGCGACTACGTCTACGTCTCATCCACATCTGCATAGTCTATGTATTCGTCAGCGTCTGCATCTGACCGATCATGCATTTAGGCAGTGGGTTGGAGCCTCGAGCCTAGGCGAAACACAAGCCTCGAGCTCAGGCGAAGCATAGTCACCAATCTCAACTTCCTGATCTTCTTGGTTATGAGAAACGAATTCTTGTGCAAGTGCATAACCTCTCTTACAATCTAACTCAGAAACTATGTAACCTCTCCTCAAAGTGCATAAGATCATCATCATCAACTTCTTCATTGAAATCACTAAGAACACTAATTACCTTAACATCTTCTTCTTTATTACTCCATATTTGAGAATAAGTAGGGTGATTAGCAAATATATACCTCGCACAAATAGGAAAACAGTCTCATGCATTACCAGATCGAACAAAAGCATCTTCTAATGTTGGCATAGAAGCCAACATCCATAGTTGCAAAGCCATTGGAAACCCTTTAAGATCTAGCATCTTCGGTGAAGTCTGTAAACAATGTTAAATCTCTTCTGATGCTAGATCTTAAAGGTTTTCCAATGGCTTTGCAACTATGGATTTTGGCTTTGATGCCAAAATTAGAAGATGCTTTTGTTCGATCCGGTAATGCATGAGATTGTTTTCCTGTTTGTGCGAGGTATATATCTACTAATAAACTTACTCATTCTCAAATCTGGAGTAGCGAAGAAGAAGATGTTAAGGTAATCAGTGTTCCTAGTGATTTCAATGAAGAAGAAGAAGATGAGGATGAACTTATGCACTTGTTGAAGAGAGGTTATGTAGTTTATGAGTTATATTGGAAGAGAGGTTATGCACTTGCTTAAGAATTCATTACTCAGCACCAAGAAGATCAAGAAGTTGAAATTGGTGACTATGCTTCTCATGGGCTCAAGGCTTGTGTTTCGCCTAGGCTCGAGGCTCCAACCCACCACCTCAGCGCCTTAGTGCATGATCGGTCTGAAGCAGACGCTGACGCTGACGCAGATTATGCAGATGTGGATTAGACGCAGACACAAACGCAAACGATGAATGAAGTTGAGATTGGTGACTATGCAGAGTCTCCAACCCACCATCTCAGCGCAGACGCATTGGATGTGGATGAGACACTGCACAAAGATCGAGGTTATCAATCAGACGGATATCGGTGAAATATATATTTTGTATAAGCTCGTCATTCATCAGAATTTGTAGGCTATATACTATCCTCATCCATGTAATTTCTTTCCAGATTATCTTATTTGCCCACAAAGGCATCATGGGAAATTATGATTGTCACAACAAAACTTAGTAAGCAAAATATA
The DNA here is from genome assembly GCF_030686135.1 of Camelina sativa. Classification (NCBI taxonomy): domain Eukaryota; kingdom Viridiplantae; phylum Streptophyta; class Magnoliopsida; order Brassicales; family Brassicaceae; genus Camelina; species Camelina sativa. The sequence continues at coordinate 8,951,143 of NC_141892.1, forward strand.
AAGTAAATTAAACATGTTAAGTAAAAGATAAACACTCAGCTTAGGTTCTTGATGGAGACGATGAACTTATCAAATTATAATGTTCAGTACAATGACGTGAATTCACATATTTAGTAGACCTTCTTCTCACTCTCACCATAGTTTACTATTTTGTACATAAGTTTTTTTTTTCTTTTGTGAAGAGCAAAAGTACATTTAGATTTTTCTAGATTTACAAAGATCAAACATTTTAAACTTACCAAAAGAAACCAAGTGTATACATATATGAGTAATGTATCCACACATCAAAATAAAAGGTGATAGTGATTTGAAGGATAACCCACTTGAAAAAATCATATGTATCTAATAAACACTTGGTATTATGTTTATCATTTAGTTGAATATTCAAAGAGTAATATGAATTTTAGAAACTTAATAAAATAGGCATGTTAAACAACATTTGCCAACTTCAAACTATGAAGAAGACGTAGAAACTGAAGGTAAAGAAGATAGACATACCTTATGTAACATGAGCTTAGACATTCTTAATCTAACATTTTCTATGGAAAAACCACATTTACATGTTCATTTCTGTATATGCTCCGAATTTTATATTAAATTATAAAATTTCGTATTTCAAAATTTATAAAATTATCTGAGGTATAGAATATGATGTTTAATGAAGACTTGGCCTTGATACTTATAGAACAAATTGTTTTTGCTTTAAATTTGTTTATGCAAAAATACTTAAGTAGTATCATGAAAGGTATTCAGTTTTTTTTGTTCAAACTTCATGGGACTTATGGTTACATTTCTAATAATAAATATGCCATAAATTTGATTATGTTTTTTCAATCTTTATTGTAAAACATAAATTGTATGACAATTAATACATTAAAGTTTATCGTGGGTGTTACATTCTAAAGAATTAATACACAATACGTTATTATTATGATTATTATTTATTCTTAAAATTAATTAATAATTAATACAAAAATGGTACCGACTGAATACAATCATACATCATGGATCTTCAGAATTCATCTTATGGCAATTATATTTTTATGTCTTGAAATTATTTTACTTATCTACTAAATAAATTGATCACACCAAAAATGATCATTTTGCAAAAAATAAAAAATATCATATTTTATTTCTTTAAATTATTTTAAAATAAAATGAATTGATAATATGACGTGAAAAATTGTGAACTAAATATTGGAATATATTTAAAAACAAATAAATATTATAATTTTTCATATTTTCATATCTTCATATCTTGATATTATTTTAGAATGAAATTAATTGATCTTATTTTAAAATAAAATGTATTGATAATATGACATAAAAATTGTGAACTAAATATTGGAAAATATTTTACAATATTGATAATATTGGTAACTATATAAAATACTGATAAATAATACCTCATTAGAAAATATATAATTACTAAATGGATATTGAAAAATGATAGGTTATTTTTTAGTATAAAAGTATAATTAAATCTTATGAAAAATAATAAATGTAAAATTCAGAAGAATTACACATGTCAAAAGAATAGAGTGCAAATTGTCAGCTTATTAGAGCATGAGTTTGAAAAAACTTTACTTTATTAATATAAGATGTGAAAGTCTTATAACTAATTATTAATAATATTATGGACTAGAATGTAAAAATAAAAAAATTTAAAAATGAATTTGAGAATGTACCATTGGAGTAAGTGACTCTCAAACCTTTATTTTGAAGGTTTATTCCCCTTAAAAGGTGATTGTTGGAGGAGATGCTCAAACAGATTTGTATTTATACGTAGCCACCAAGTGTGTATCTATTTGAATTCGTATAATGACGCAATGACGACATTAGCTTAAATCATTAGACTATGGTTCTGTTTGACAACGCGACAACCATCACTAGACTATGGCTCTGACTCGAGAAGTGTGGAGCAGATTTAGTCTACGGGAGATTCAAAGGCAATGTCTATCGAAGTAGTAATACGAACAATTTTGTAAAGGAAAATAAGACATTGCAAAAAGAAAAGAATCAGTTAAAATAACTTAATTTTCCTTGGTCGAGAGCCAAAAAAACTGACACACAAGAACTAAACAACAATTTAGAACATAACCCACAAAAGGGCTTTGTTCGAAAGCAATTTTATCTCTATTCTTCTACTCTAATTTGAATATGGTTAATGAAATAATCAGACACCAATTTTGTAAAAATTAAATGAATCCCCCCGCACTTTTGCTCTTCTTTGTCTCTTACTGTCCTGTAAAATAAGTCTCACCACATAGCTGCTCATCTTGATCTTGATCTTGTAGTGAAACGAGAATCAAGCTAATGATGTTTTAAATAAGCCTTCCCCTTACAGAGTGGCAAAACTGCAAATACCTCTTTCTTGTCTTTTCCGCTTCAGGTTCTTTTTAGTCTACAAGGCGTTTATAGAACAAAACGTAAGCAGCTGGGGTCTTGATCTTTTCTTGACTGATTGGGTGGACATGGCTATCATCAAAGTCATACCATCGATCACCTCCATGCTGCAAAAGAAGATGAAATTGAATGTAACTACCATCCTTATTAGGTCAACAACTATAACTCTATGAATCTGGATACCAGCAGTTTTAAGTTTAACCATAATCTATCCCGGTTTGTGACATCTAGATTATGGGTAACTCAACTTCTTACAATTTTCTAATACTATCTTAATCTACAAGATTTCCACAGTTTTGCAACACAAACACTTAAAAATAGATGAACTGCTGAGACAAGAGATATATAAGACGATAATTACAAATGTCTTTTCACTTACGTGAACATATGCAGTGTAATGACCACCTCCCATGCTCCCGTAGTGATTGCTAATCGCATACAGCATGTAGCGATAAGTTGTCTGACCATTCTTGTAGGAGATGTAGGTCGATAGATCAAGATCATCGAGCGGGAAGTCCACATACGCCTCAAGCTTGTTCTTCATAAACCGGCTATAAGAAAATCTCTTCAGGTGAATAACCAGGATCTCTGGCAACCTCCAGAGATCTAACTTTTTAATGGCTTGCCGGTGTTCTTTGCAGCCAGGACAATACCTATAACAATTTGACTCATGTCAGTTACCAGCAATCAGACGAATAGTAAAGAGCAAGTCAGGCCCACAAAAAGATTGACAAAACTTGAGATAAATCTAAAGATGATGACGATGTGAGGATCATATAGCATAATACAATGCTACATGCCTACAAAAATTTCAAGACAACAAAACAAATCACATGAGCGCGATTGTCAAAAGATAATCGAAAAGCTGAGTATATATATGAGAAATGGTTTTGATCCTCAACTCACCACATGTCATCAGGACCAAGAGGCTCCTCCGTCAAGAATGCTTCAAGGCACTTGTAAAGCGAAACGGTTTCTTGGGGTCTCTTAGTTCCAAATTTGCAAACCTCAGGTAAGGAGCTCAGAAGACAAGTATCATAAACGTCAAGCTCTTTTACTGGCCAACGTGCAAGCACATTCACCCGCTTGGATTTATTTATAGGCTTTTCTTTCAATACTTCAGATTCTATTAAGTTTCCTCTGTCGTCAGTTAGGTAAAGCCTCAACACAGGATCTGGAAGAGATTCAGCAGTCTCCTTCACGTCAATGGAATTTGTATCCTCAGTTGTAGTACCAACGGTATCTGCTTTATCAGTGGCTTCTTCTTCAGTTGGAATTTCATGATTCTCTGTGGAGAGTTCAGTAGGCATCTTAAATGAAGTAAGCAGCTTCAGGTACAGGTTCTCGACATCAGATCCATTCTCGACATCACAAAGCCTAGAGACCAAGGGGATCCCAAATGCCTTCCAAGTTGGGCTAGATTTCCCAGATATAAACTGCCTGAAAAACATTGAAACGGTTAAATATTTGGTACCCACTAGATATAAAATTCATGCATGACACTTCTGAACAGTGGCTAAACTGCAATACCATTTATTGGTTGAGAAATAGCACGATAAAGATACATTAGATAAAGAAAAGAGGTATAGGTATTGACGTCGAGGTAAGTGCATGTAATGATTTTTACTTTCATGTTGTTGCCAACATAAGCAAACAGATAATGTCTACAACCACCCGCCAAAGAAAATGGGGCTAGGGGAAATTTTCATTGATATGAACCTAATTAGCATTTGAGTACTACTGTGTTATGCAAACTTACTCTTCCAGCTTCTGATGCATATACACAATCAAAGGAGAATTGTTTGCATCTTTCTTTAACCGGTACACGACAAGTTTGTCACCATCTCTGATCAAGGTTAATGAATCAGTAGGCTCCTCCAGGAAGCGAAGAATCCGATTATTGTACACCTATACAAGTGAGAAGATCATATGAAGAGAAATTCCATTGTATATGTTACCCAATTGTCCACTTAAGCACAATACAGCATATACAATGTAGAATTATACCTCAGTAACCAGTAAAGTCTCATCCTCTGGTAAAGAGCAGGCAGTGACAAGAGCCTTATGAAGATCTTCGAATTTTCCAAACTTAGGAACGTTGACAGTCAATGGAATAGGCAGACTACTCCCATTGGCACTCATGACTGTTAAATCCATCGTTCGCATTGATGTGCATGGCAAAGGTAGCGATAGGTACATGAACGGATCAAACATAACAGAAACCTTTTTGCAAATAGGACAAACTAATGTTGATTTGTATTGGCCCTGCAACCAGAAATGCATATAAATGTATTAGTGATCGACAATATTAGGATACTTTCTTGGCATGGTCAGATGGTTAAAGTGCAAAGAGCATCATATCAAACGAAAAAGCAACTCTCAAAACAAAAAGTGTACATAGAGTATTCTACAGGGAAATATCTCCTTAAATCAACGAAAATATTATGTGCACGGAACTGAAATCAAGAAGATAAAATTGCACGTAGATCAAAATGATACGTAGAACCCGAAATTGGATACCAGAATACTAGACAGCTTGAGCCATCCAACATTTTTTGACTAAACTAAAGTTTTCTAATGTGCAACCCAATCCTTCGAGTGGTTGTCAGCAGAGGTATATAAACAATTTAGGAACCTGAAGATATTTACTTGGCACACATCAACAATTATCGAATCATTGCGAGCCACATGATTTCGCCAATATTCATCAGCCACTTCTGCGTCTGGACGGCCATCCCCATCTTTTGCTTCCACGTAAGGCTTGTTCCTTACACGGTTTAAGTCCTCGTGGAGTCCATCAAGCAAGAAAGCTAGAAGTTCCTGCAACCAAATCAAGAAACCTCAAAACATGAATGGAATATCCCAGTATGCAGTCTTTAATGCTGAGAGACAGGTACAAACATCAGGAACGCTCACTTAATTCAGATTCTATAAACTGAAGTGTTTTCCCTGACCTGCGAATCATGCTGATTAAAGCCACTAAACTGAGGAGCAAAGCGAGCAAGTTTTCCTTTGAATGTCCTTGGGGCCACTGTTGATGCACCTGGCGCCCACAGACTCCTCAACAAATCACCAAAAGCTAAGGCGATCTCACCCTGCCAGAAGAAAATTTGATCGGTGAGGCTAACCAAGAATATATCAATTAGCCACAGCAGATAATATTTATTTATACAGCAAGACACAATTTGGCATACTTTCATTCCCAATGGGTTGTCAAGATTTATTTCTTTACTATACTCTCCAAGAAAGAAGTCGACAAGCTTCGGTGTGTGAGCCAAGCATTGAAGGGAACTGTTCATGAAACAAGTATTTCCTAGATTCTGCAAGCCTGTCAACCCCAAAGTTCCAGCTTCTCCAGCTTTTGCCAAAAAGCTCAAAGAATTACTCCGTCCAAATCTAAACACTGTGCCACCATTAATGCCATTGGTTTGCTGTGTGGAACCATCTTCCTTTTTTGATTCCTTCAATTTGATGGAGTCTGATAATCCATAAATCTGAAGCTCTAGGAGCATCTGTTGGACGAAAAGTAATGATGAATAAGAATGGCATCAAAGAAATAAGTTTGAAGAAAAGGAAAAAATGGAAGGGAAGTCTGAACAAGCATTTCATTGTAACATATTATGATGCAATTCCCGCATTCACTAAAAAAAGCATTACACTTACTTCCTGATCTGCTTGTTGTTGACAATCTTTGGAAGTGCTCACATCACTTTCAAAAAACAAGGTTGTTTGGCCAGAAATGTCCCAAATGCGCAACTACAGAATCAAAAGCAGCCGTATCATTTGTAATTTGCATGAAATAAATATTGCATGTACCATATAATATGCATAAACTGACATGCATATCATGTAGTAGGTAAAATATCATGCATGGAACACTTTACTTGCTCAGAATCCAGGCTGAATATCTTGCATGCTCTTCTGAAGCATTCAACTGAATTGTCCTGCATGAGGGAAAACATAAGATTTGGAACCAGAAACAACAACTGAGAAGCTAAGCAAATTTTTTACAGGCAAGAAGATCAAGAAACTAAGTTGTTTCTAATATGGTTCAAGCAGAATCTTCATTGGAATCTGAAGTTTTAAGTATAGGAGTATATTCTGTAGATGATAACAATGGTATTGAATTAGTGAAACAAGTAGAAGAACTGTACAAGACATCTTGGCCCACTGTAAAACAAGACGTTTCAGGATGGATAGCAATATTCTAGCAGGAAATTTTAATATCCATAATAGTTTCAACAATTTCCTTCTCAAGTTTCATGTATACAAGAGTGGCAGAACTACAGACCTATAGTTCTGTAATGTTTTGTCTGGTACGGAATTTTTATTTTGAAACATTAGTTCTAAGGAAACCAGGTCCCAGTTGAAAAGAATCCAGTTTAGGTTCCTAATCATCTTCTTAAAAGAAAATTCGACCACTCAACTTCTATGCATTAAGAAAATGTGGCACCATCAAGGCACTTGATCAGGCAAAATAAAAAAGGCTGTAAGTTTAAAGACACCTTTTTGCAAATTTTAACCGCCAATGAATTGGTTTCCTGCACAACGGAGAGCCTGAGTTGTACTGGATAAACATCACCTCTGTCAACTCCTCCAGCCGAGAAACTTTTTACGCCTCTCTCAGTATTTTTATCATCATGATGCCTAGGAACAAAGATTAGGGAAATCATCCTCACTTTTTAGAAGGAATAATATATAGAAATCCCAAACATATATACAAAGGGTACGCAACTATATTGCAATAATAGAATAGGTACCACGATTAGAATCCTGCATTATAAGAATAATATTATTTAACTTTATACTTTCTCTTACCATGATTAAACTTTATACTTACTTTCTCACACATCCTAATACAAACTTCTAATATAGGATAAACAGACAAGATGTCCAAAATATAGGCAGAGTCTACTTAGGCGTCACATGTCCCAAAAAGTTTCTATTCAACCTCAGCCTGTTCTTCAAAAACTTGACTTCCAAATAATAAACAGATACAGTAAATAAGAACAATTCCATAGAAGAATCAGCTGATCGGATATTGAGATAGAAAATTTCTAGTTCAATTGGATGTAACACTAAAATGACAAGGATAGTGACAGTTTTGCCCACATTATTTTAGTAAGAACGATCAGATATGAACAGAGAAAACAACACTTACCATTTTAGTGCCTGAAGCCACATATCACTTGAGACTAAAGCAAAGTCCCTGCCTGAGACGCTTGCTTCACCCGTTTCACCATTCTGTAACGCATCTCCTTCTCTCCTCAGATCGAACAAAATATCGGAGTTAAAGATGTTATTTATCAACTTCATAGGGCCTCCATAAGAGGACCCAGTTGTTGCTGTATACAAGATCTCTCTTTTTTCAACTAATTCAGAAGGCATTGAATCTTGGGCATCTTTCCACCACCTGAAATTTAATAAACGCCTTGCTTAACTGAATAATTTCCAAATAACACTGAAGAGTACTTATATAATTCTAAAATGAATGAGAATCGTATTTCGTAAACCTTTGATTGACTCCCATTCTAGTATATCATTAAATCAACATTAGGAAATGCACTAAGAGCTAAAACGAATTGAAAAAGAAAGGACCCCTAGCGATTGTTCGTAAACAGACCAAGACACTCAGTACCTACCTTAATCAATACTGAAACCTAACAATATAGCCGCTTAGGCTTTGGGAAAGTAAGAAAAATTGACAATGTCTTTGACATAAAGGTGATAACGCAACTGGTATTGTCTTTGAAATCTGATTGTTGAGCACTACATAAAAACAAAACCAAAAGCAAATCTCGCCAAACATAGTGAATCCAAATCGCATTCATTTGATTCTTCCGGAGTAACATCGCAAATAAGCTCAAACAAGAATCAGGTAAACAAAACCCATCCCTATGCATCCATCCGAAATAAAAGAAGGATCCATAAGTTTTAAAATCCCTAGATCAACCAAATCAAATTACTAAACAAACTCCCACAAGATTCAAATCCAAACTCCATTCGAATCAAAACTCACTCTCGATGCGGTTCAGATTCGCCGAATATTCCCCCATCAAAAGTAACGACATGAAGAAAAGAAAACGATACGATAGAGCTAGAGAGAGGCGGAGGAGAGGAGAGGAGAGATAATACCTCAAGGGGACGAAGTAGACTCTCTGCTCGCCATTGAATGAATCGATCCGCTGAGTTGAATCGGGGGATTCCTCGGACGACGTCCCGTTCATTGTTCCTCCTCCACACAGGGTTGTCAAAAGAGAGAACTTTTTTTCAGACAATCAGCAGCATCTACAACACACCAGCCAGCCAGGGCAAAAAAAAAAAAAGGAGAGATTTGGCCCAGAGATTTTTTTTGTTTTTTTTTTTTTTTTTTTTTTTTTTTTTTTTGAGGAAGTATTGTTTGTTGTCCCTTGTGAAGATGATATAGAAAGGAGGGAAATTTATATGATAATAATTATTATTGTTCACAATTTGTTTTGAGAAATTCCTTTAAATACCACTAAAAAGTTTTTTTTCCAAAAATACCACATTTTAGTTTTTTTTCCAAAAACTACCACAAAAGTTTTTTTTTCCAAAATTACCACAAACACAAAAATTGATTTTTAAAGATGAATTATTTTTTTTTAGGTTTGGGTTGACACATTTAGTTTTAGGGTATAGTTTTTAAGGGTAGGGTTTAGTATTTAGAATTTAGGGATTAGTTTTTAGTATTAGAACTTTAATTCAATTATGTGGTATTTTTGGAAAAAATTACATATTAGTGGTATTTTTGGAAAAAAACTAAATTGTGGTATTTTTGGAATAAAAACTAATTTTAATGGTATTTAGGACAATTGCCCTTTATATATCCTAATTTTACCCTGTTTTCTTAATTTTTTCTTTATACAAATATGTTTTTTCTGAATTCTAAGTTTTCCATTGAATTTCTATATTTTAAAAATGTTTAAAGTGGTCGATATAACATAAAAGTATTAAACTGCATTATCATTATGGTTTCTTTGGGCTTGATTGGAACCACATATACTATAGCATTAGCATTATGCAGCATAAGCATTAAGCTGCATAAGCTGTATGCTCTGATTCATATAAGACATTTACTTGATTGGTATAGCACTGGAGTATTAAATATTATATTTATATTAAATATATGATATTTATTAAAAATATATAATTTAAATGTGTTTCATTAAAAAAAATAATTATCATTCATTGCTATATGATTTTTAAAAAATATATTTTAGATTTAATCAATTTTATAAATTGTTATATATATATATATAAATGTGTAATTTAATAATTTTTCATTATATATATTTATAATGTTACACATTAATTACAAATAATTAATATATATTATAATTTTTTATAAAAGTTTATATCCATATTTACATTTTTAATTTCAATAACTTTTTAAAATATATATAATATAACACATTAAACTAAAATAAAACAAAAATATATATTATAAACGTTATATCCACATTAATATTTTAATGTATTAAATAAATTATTATATTATTTTTAATAATAACATTAAGTAGTTTCTCATATATATTATCTTATAACAAATAAATTTATCTTTTATAAAATCATAATGTTCTATTTTTACAAAATAATTTAATTATTTAAAATTAATTTAATATATATTTAAATTTTATTTCTAACTGCTTGGAAAATGCTTCAAATGAGAGCATATAGAAAGAGAGCATATGAGAGTATTTGTAGCTTCTAAATGCTCCCTCTCTCCTAATAAATGTTGATTGGATGATAAAATTAAAAAAACTTCTTCATATGCTCTTCCAATCAAGGCCTTTGTCAAATTGGCTTATGATAGATAAGTGAGTCATCCTCCATAAGTAAATTCTAATTTTTTTTTTATTTGGAAAGTATTATCAGTACAGTAATTATTTTAAAACTGTTCAAAATATGGACTCTAAAATTCCTTCGTGAAAAGCTCAATTGATCTCTATAAAGCCAAAAAAAAGTGGACTGAATCCCCTAAACACACAATATGTTCAATATCACATCAGTAGAACCTTGAGGCAGTGTCGTAGACGGTCCCACCAGGGTACTGACCCCTTGGCTCGAACCCGTGATCTCTATTTCCGCCCTGAAACCTAGCTCTCTCTCCGTATGCTTCAAACCGTTCTGAACCATAGGATCTGGATGGTGCATCCGCCGAAGGTACTGGATCTTGAGCATTGCCAATGTAACCTTGGGGATGACCAGATGGCATTAGATTGGCTGGACCAACCGTGCTTGGATGGTACTGATCAGTCATCCCCATGGCTTGCTGCTTGTATTGTTGCTGTCTTGCTTGTGATTCTTTCCTCATGATATCTTCTCTCTTACTTGTGTGACGGGCTCTAAGTGTAGCTAACTGTTCCTCGTACCGAGTATTAATGGTCTTTATTTTCTGTATACCAGTTTTCAGATCAAATAATTAGAACCCAAAATAGAGTATTTCAGTAGCAGAACTTTCCAATTTGTTGCTAACCTCTCGATGTCTGGCAATCTCTGCATCCTCTGCTTCGATTTGATCTTTTGCTAGTCTTGTTATATCATCCATGAACTTCTGTTCCAGACCTTCAAAGGTCTGCATCCCACGGTTATTATCATAACCAGTCTTGGGGTTTTCTTGGTGTTGTGATTGAGCTCTGGGAACACTGCCTTGCTTCTCCATTCCAGGCTTTGGATCCATTTGGCCACGGTAATACGTCCTCGATGAATCAACACCTTGTTGTCCTGTGTCAACAGAACACTGTAATCAAGAGACAAGACCTAAAGCTCGAGAAACACTCGATGCAGGATCTACATAAGGAATCATATCATTTTCATCTTTCCTCTGACGATTTCTGTAAATATCTCAACCAGAACTAATATTCCTCCCATCCTATGTAAAATGTCATTGGAACACTCACCATTTATAGGAACAACGGTTGGACATAATTAAGGATTCTAAATCATATATGAGTATGGGCATTACTTGAATTTACCAAGGCTTTTGCGCAATAGTATCTATCATTGCCTGTTCGACCTAAGAAACAAACCCATCACATGATGATTGCGAAGACACAAAGACCTGACTATGAATACCGAGACAGTAAGTAAGACTTACCTTCATTGTAAACGGCAGTAGCCATTGGTCTCGACATACTTGGGCCATCTCTTTCCCATCTCCATTGACCCTCTGGTTGTGAATCTGAAAATGGTTGGTCCCTCTCAGGCGTGAATGCCTCTAGTTGACCTTGGAAATCAGAATGGGCGTCCTGTATCTGTCCAGCTCCATATGCACCGGCAGGTGAGTCCGCAAAGTTTCCGTGTCTTCTCATTGTTACTCCCTCTCAAATCTGACCTACAAAGTTGACAACTAAGAATAAAATTCAGGTTCGGTTCATGACAGGCATAACACAGTTATGCAATCTCTTAAACCAAATAAGAAATAAGGACATTAATATATTAAACCGCAGAGAAACAGAATCTAAAATATAGCCACCCACCATTCAGCTATAGCTTTAACCTTAAGTACCAATTCAAAGTGGATTACAAATGATACTCTACAGCATCTTGCAAAGCCAATCCAAAGCATCGATTTTTTGGAAGCAGTCATGATAGAGACGCCAATCGTTATAAGCATGACAATGCCCCAAAAAGCTTAAAGTAAACAACCAACAATATGAAACCAAACCATCCCACATCATTCTTACATGAAAGAAAAGCCACACTCTTTTTTATAAACTCTCTAACAGCTACAAAAGTAAGCATCAAGCAACCCAAATTGGCAGTAGATACTACTACTAGCTCCTAATTAATGGGGCTTACAGATAGCAAACTAGAAAGAAAATATAGTGGCAAACGAAAAGATTCTTCAAAATTAAGATCCTCACAACTAAACAGTCTTGAATACTTATTTTAATAAGAACAATATCAAAAGCTTCTCTCAGTCTTAAGTCCCAATAATTTCGTATTCCGATATCAGTTTCAGATGAAGAGTTTCTCAGAGATATTTCAACAGTCACTTCGGATTACAAAAAAAAAAAAATTGAATCTTTCAAGAAGAAAAAGAAAACGATTCGATCTACTAAGAGGAGCGATGGAATCTGAGAGTTTAACAACGTACCCGAAGCCACTGAAGCGGAGGAAGAAGAAGAAAGACGACGACGCAGAAGGCCGAGGAAGAAGCGATGTACAATTCCAATTCTGTGAAATACGGGTCTGGTTGCTCACAAAAAAAAAAAAAAAAAAAAAAAAAAGTGAAATATGGGTCTCTGATTGGGCCTCCGGGTCGGATCTGTGACATTATAAATACGGTTACGGTTTAAGTACATTCAGGTTACGGTTTAGATACGGTTCCGACGTGTCTTGCTTGAGTAAGTTTCAAAGGAGAGGTGCGTGTCATGAATGTGTGTATTACATTTTTTACAGTAATCATGATTTCATCTTGTTGTTTTCAATTAGAATAATAATAGTTTTGTCAATTATGCCACCCTTGTTCATAAGTGTGAATTGTTTGTTACTTTGTTTAGTCAGAATACAGTTTTAGAAGCTCTTTGGAAAGAGAAAACCAAACAAAAAGTGCTGTAACAGTACGCATGTTCGGTCCGCATAAATTTCTTAAAGGGCTACATTTGGAAAAGATGGACCGTGAGTCCGTGACTGGTTTGCACCGTCCAAAGGTTTCTCCTATGTTACATTTTTTTCTTCTTTCCGAAGTATTTTTTTTCTTTTGTCTGGTTTGTAAAAATTATAGATCGCATGCTATATAAAAAAATATATATCTTATGGATGTGTGCCATCATGATTCGTTATTATGCTTCCATTTAAGTGTCTAAAAAGTTTTGGTAGACCAAAAACCAAAATTTCGAGTAATACTACCATATTAAATAGAGAAGTACAAATATAAAACTAACTTTAAAATATCTTAAATTTTCATTTAATTGCTATTAAAAAAACTTAATTAAGTATAGTTAATTAATTAAATAAAGATAACGAACTAAAAAATAAATAATGTTGACAGATAAAATATAAAAAAATTTTGAAAAAAATATATTTTTTCTCTCTCTCATAAATTATGGACGAAAATTACTAAATATTTGTTTAAAAAATATAAACCAATCACAATTTCAAAAACTAAAATTTTATATCCAAGTACACAATATAATTATTTTTAAGGGTAATTCTCAAAAATAGCACAAAATAAAGTTTCATTCCAAAGTTAGCACACATGGTTTAATTAAATAATAAAACACTGAAATTATTAATTCATTATTATTTTCTCACGCGCTTTCTACGATCAAGTGAAAATCACACCAAAATCTCCGGCGATCAATTGAAACAACCATGTTCGGTGACATCCGCAGTTCCCAGTTGTCGGAGATTATCAAATTGAAAGATGAATCTGATTTCGAGAAGCTTCTCTCATTAGGTAATCAGATCTCCGTAACATGCTTCGGTTCTCTTCTCTCCGGTGCGTACACTTCCTCACTCGTTTTGTGTGTCATTTGAATCATCGAGACCCAAATTCTGGATCGACCTGTTCAGCTTTCTTGAGTTGTTCCCGAATCTGTAGGTTAATCTTCCTTGCTTTTTTTTTCTATTCATCCTTTTCGATTTCATTCATTACGTTTGATTTGTTTAAACTAAAAAACTTTTGATAAACTTCGACAATTGATTTGAATCTCCTCGTGTTGGTCGCAATCAAAATGAGTTTGATATTTGGATTTGATTTTGTGGTGTAGACTTGGTATGTGATGAAGTCTTGACACTGAGACCGCAAGTTGGTACTCAAGGTTACTAATAACAAAGAGGTAATTGAATGTGCCTTCTTGGAGTTCATCTTATACTTCTCTCAATTGAGGAGATAAGAGCATAAAATTTAGTATTTGCTATTAAAGTTGATATCTGATTCGTCAAATGATGAATTTCTTGTTTTGGAAAATGTTAGTCATGGTTCCATGATGATGATGTCTAGACTTATCTTTTCATGTTGGTAATAGATGTACTTTGGTCCTAGTTATGTGGTTACTTTATTTTTATTTTTTGTCTTCGTGAATGTGATTGCTAATAGTTATATTACTTTGTTTTCCTAGGTTTCGATGAATTGTGTGGCGATGGGTTAGTTAAATAAGCATACTTTGTTAACTCTTTTAGAGCTGCTGTTTTAGTATATGTTGAAAGCATGTTTTGTGTTTTTTAGCCGAAGTGTGGTTCTTTAGAACTTGTTGAGAGTCAGGCGGATGTTGACGTAAACATAGCATCAACTTTTGTTGTTAATTTTGTTAATTAGCTATCACCATGTTAGGCTACTTGTTTCATTCTTTTGATAAGAAGTGTATGTATATTTAAATTTTTTTTTTTTTCTTAAACTTAGTGTCTCAAGGTCAAGACAGACCAAGCACAAAGAAGCAACGAAGATGGATTCCATAGCTTTAAGAAGTGTGTTGACATTACATAGAACCATATTTCTTTATTTGTTGTTAGACATGTATGATGGTTGTGATACATTTTTATATTGTTTGGGTACTTTTACGATGTTTCTGCACTATAAAATTGTCACAAGTTTCTATTAGACAAGCTAATAGTTGTTGAGGTAATTGCAATTCAGTTTTCTACAGATTCTCTTTAGTTTCAAGAAAATTCAAGAAGGATTTCACGGAATTCAGGAAATATTCTATCCAATTCTGGAAAGATTTATTGAATTTCAGGATGACCTTCATAAAAAGTTTGTAATTCAAGATGACTTTCATAAAAATTCTTGACATTGGTAAACACAAGAATATGCACAAAAATAGAATATTTATCCTTCACTAATGGAGTAATCTTTGACATACTGAGGGAAAACACCAAAAATTTATGAAGGAATCAATAATATTTAGGAATGACATCTTAAAATTCATGATATCTTTCATAAATATTTAGGAAGACACAAAATCAAATCATTACACCTATTGTACATGTAGATAAATTAGCACAAAATAAAATCAATATCCCTCACTAAATGAATAATTTGTGATACATTAAGACAAAATATAAACAAAATATTCAAAAACTCAATTATTCTAAATTTATGAAGGATTTTATAATATTTAGGAAGACGTCTTTAATGTTTAGGAATGCTTTCATAAACATTTAGAAATCCCAAGTAATGACCATAACTTGAAATATATGTTTTTCAAAAATGGTGATAACCAGAACCAGAATTGCGTTCAAGTGTTGTGGAATCCTCAGCTTTGCCATGGAATATAGTATTTCTTTCCTTGTTCACTGTCTCTGCAAATTTTTTTTTTGTCTGTTGATACTATAACTTGATGATTAATCACCTCATCAGCCATTTATGTAACCAATGTAGTTACCTTTAGATCTGAACTCTAACTAAAGGATCACTAGAATGTGAACAATAATTGGAACACCGATTTCATTAACAATAGACTTAATTTTATTTTTATCATAAGTCGTTAACACTAACACCGTAGATGTTGCGATTTGCCTCTCCGCCGATGAACTCTCCTTTAGAAGTTGTAACAATGGAGCAACACCACCTTCATCTATAACAATCTTCTTATTTCGATCATTATCTACAACAAAAGAACCAATCTAATTCACCACATCAATTCTCTCAACACGACCGAATGCAAAATTGGATCATTCGTACCTACAAGAGGAAACGAAATCACCACTTCATCATTATCAAATTCAAACTCACAAAATTCATTTGACATTTCATCATAAACTTGATGACAAGAACCGGAGATGAATTGAACAAACTTTCTAAGCATTTGAGCAAGCTGATCTACTTGTTTCCAAACCATAATCACTAATCAAACACACTCAGAATCCATTTCACATCACCATTAGAAGGTTTGAAGATGAAAACAAATATATTCAGGAACACATTCTTATATTGGTTAATAGAGTTGTATCATGACTATAACTTATTAACATGAAAACAAAAATATTCAGGAATGATTGAATGATGTTTAGGAAGGATCCTTTTAAATTCAGGATAGTTTTCCTAAAACATCATGAACTTCTCTGTTGCAACCTGAACACGCAGATAGTCAGATACAACTCTATGACATGGCTTCATCTATGCATTGCCCAACAAAAAAAATTAACAAAATCAATCTAAACACACATTAACATGAAAACAAATTAAAAAATTGATTTACCAAAGCTTTTTACTTGTTCCCATAAGAGGAATCAAATGATCCACATTGACTTTAACTCCCACCTCAGCAAACTACATCAACAACGGCAAGTCTAAAGCTCCTCACTGTTGTCAAGCACACCATCACTGTCTATATCAAACAGAACCGCCGTAATTATACTCAGAGGATTCTCCGCCGTCGTACTCACTATCGTCGACGGAAGTGCCGTTTAGATTAATTAAACTTTGATCTTCAAGAATACGGTGAATGAAGATGCTATTGATGTGGATTTTTATTGGATTGGTTTCAGTCAATCGATTTGGGAATTAATTGAAAAGATTTGAAGATCTCAGTTCAAAATCTTCATCACAAGTTTCGACGGAGCTTTGAAAACTAAAGTCGTGATAAAAAAAAATATTTTGCTATTTAAATTAAAAAATAATATCAATATACAAATGCTAGTTTTGGAAAATTTAATTATGTGTGCTAATTTTGGAAGAAAAACTTAAAAGTGTGCTATTCTAGGGTATTTCTCTATTTTTAATAACTAAATTTTGAAGATTGTGTTAAGATTTCAAATTATGATTCTCCTATCATCTTTATTTTCTTTTATTTACAAATTGTTTTGAATTTTCATATAATACCTATGGTTAAAAAAGTGCAGAATATTTTTTGCATATGTTGTGATTTGAACTTTTAAAAACGAAGATATATTACTTAATCTATAAAAAATGTGTGTTTTAATTTCCACATTGGCGGGTTGGTAAAACTAAATTTATATAGATGTTAAATTAATAATTTTTATTTGTTCACAATTATAATATTAAAATTACTACTTTATATTTCACAAAATAATGATGCAAATACAACAAACAAACATTATAAAACTGTAATATACGTCAAAAATAAAATACTATAATATTCTAAAATAATTAGTATTCAAAAAGATTAATAGATTTACAGAACAATTAAAAATAAATATTATCTCAAATAAAATAACTTTTACAAAAAATATAACAATAATTTTTATTATTATATTAGAAATTTTTTTAAAATATTGACCCGTGCTTTAATCACCGGATATCTCCTAGTACTAATAATAATGGGCATCATCTTCCCCAGAGTTTGTTAGAAACTTATTAAACTTGATTCATTTAACAAAATGGTTTTTTTTTTGTTAAATCGACATTGAGATTTTTATAATTTATACTTTTCAACAATCAATCGATCACTAAGACTTGAACCAATAATTTCTAGTTTTTAACAAACAAACAAAAAAAAGGACAGTGAATCTCTAAAAATTTATTATAGTATTAAAAAACCGTTATGATTAATAATAATTTAAAGAAATACTATATATATAGAAAAGTGAAGAAGAAGAAAAAAAAAGAAAAAAAGCAGTGAGATTTACAGCTCAGAAGGGCTAAAAAGCTTTTTGGTACAACTGACACTCTTCCAAGAAAGCATCAGATCCAATTTCCGCAATCATCTCCACACAAAGACAAGATTAAAGAGATAGAAAGAAAGAGAGAGAGAGAAAGATATAGCTCGTGAAGAAGAAAGAAGCAGCTCACTGCTGTACAAAAAAAAAAAAAAGTGAAATCGCCATGGATGATGATCGTCTTCGCTTCAGCCGCAGAATCCAGTTTCTTTTTCTTGCTTGGCTCCGTCGTTCTCGCTCCGGTATGCCCCCCCTCAATTTACTCTCGCTATCTCTTTCCATTTTCCTCTATCTTCTTCTTTCTTTTTCAGATTAGTTTTTTTAGAGTTCTTGATTTTGACTTTTCTTAGTGGTTTTTGCTATAAACTCTGTTCTGAACTCGTAACTATTGCTGATTCATTTTGAGTGACTTGGTTTGAGTTCTCTATATATGAGACTTTTCGTGTTTCTACTTATAGCTTCATCAACTCTATTGTTAAGTCATTGAGCCACCGATTCAGTTTCTTTTATTCTGTGTTAGACTTGTGTTGTATGTTATTTATACAACCTGCCCTTCCACTGTGGCATCATTATAGGAAGAATAGAATTTATCAGACGATTTGGATACAAGGATATAAGCAAAGCAACAGAAGGCTTTCGTAAGGTTATCTACAGCAACTATCACGGGTCTGCATACAGAGCCAAATTCAAAGGTGGTGAGGTTGCTTTGGTCAAAGAACTCAATGCTCTTGATCTTGGACGTGAAAGGTTTGATGAAGAAGTCCAGCTCTTGGGTCGTTTACGTCACCGTCATCTCCTCACTCTTCGCGGTTTTTGTATCGGACGAAAGAGGTTTCCTTTTTTTCATTTCTCTTGCAACTTTGAAAGAAAGAATGAAAAACATGTTTTTGTTTCTTACTTTTTGCTTCTTTTTCTCAGGCTGCTAGTGTTTGACAACATTGAAAATGGAAGCTTAAAAGACCACCTCAATGGTAATAAAACCCTTCAAAAAACATAATCATCAAAACGTAATCATTTGTTGAATCTTTTGTCTCTTTCTTGATAGATCCGCTAAAGACTCCTTTGAACTGGAAAACTCGCATCCAGATAGCCATTGGAGTCGCAGCTGCATTGGTAGTGTTGCTTTTATTTTAACATACCAATTATACTATTAAAGGGACTCAGAACTCAGAAGATGATTATAATCCGCTCTTTGACCACAGGAATACTTGCTGATCTTCAGCAGTAATGATGCACAGATATATGATGTTTCAGTGAACTCATGTAACATCATGTTGGATGAAAACTTCGCTCCAAAAGTAAGTTTTTCCCTCATTGGTTCCTTTAAGCCTTTTTTTTGTATCAGTTATTAATAAGTGAAATCTTCCTCTCATAGATTTCAGATATCCGAGTCAACAGGCACCCAAAAAACCATCCCAAAGCAATCCATGATTCTTGCTCTGAAGGTAAAACTTATATTCTCTTCTTTCCAAGAACAAGGCTATGTAACCAATTATTCATGGTTTGGGAAAAAATGGTGTGTGTAGGATCATGTGCGGATGAGGAATGTGGGAACGTGATATTCCAACTAGGAGTGTTGATGTTGGAGCTAATCACAGGACAATCATCAGACAGACAAGGCAACGACTTGATCGAATGGGTACAAGACTCATGCATTGCAAACTCCATTGATAAAATGATTGATCCAGATTTAGGTAACAATTATAGCTCTAGAGAACTTCAGAAAGTTCTAGCCGTGGCTCGACTCTGCATCAAAACGAGGTACGAGCCCCCTTCATTCTCAATTACACATGTATACCGGTATCTACAGAAGAAGATCGATGTTGCAGCATAAATAGTAGTTTTTGTTTGTTTGTGAACTGGATTGTGCTTGATGGTTAAAACTTAAAAGTGATACGACACGCCGTTCATCATCTTTTGGCCGTTTCACACAACCCTAGATGTAATAACAACTAATAGAGTAGTAGCATTGTACTCATCTTTATATAAATTTGGATACTTTAACTGATAACTGTGTTTAATTGACTTCGTTTCTTAGCTTATTTGAAAATCAGTTCTTCTACCAAGTGCTTATGACTTAGGAAAAAAGAACTTGTATTGAACAATGGTAGAATTTTCTCTGTTTCGGACATTAAAATTTGATAACAAAATCTTAAAGGGACTACAAAGTTTATTCTCAAACTAAAAAAAATGGTAACAAGGATTCGAATTAGGACGAGGTTCTTCCCACTGAATTGACAAAGTCTATAAAAAGACCCAAAAATAATACAATGCAAAAAGAAGAAGCAGATGTTTGATATCACTAAAACGCGCATGTGGAGGATCACTGCTGGGCACATTGCACACGCTGACCACCGCCTGGGTGTTCTTCGTCATCATCGTCATAAGCCTCTCTTTGAGCTTGTGCCTTCCTTCTCATCTCATCCTCAATGTTCACATCATGCAGAGTCGTCTCTTCGCAGTCGTCTATATCCATATCACTCATAGTTGCCTTGGTCGGCTTTGGCAAAACTTCTTCAATGGTCTTTGTCTGATCCGGGCTAAGAGATTCTGGGAACTCAACCGTGAAGTGGATGTATAACTTGCCCTTCATGAACGGCCTTTGGTACATCACCATTCCCTCGTCATTTATCGCCTTGTATGAATCTATCAGCAACCAAAATAGACACCACGGTAAGACATATAAACTGGCATAAATAAATAAAATGGAAGGGGTGTATGATTGGGGCAAAGTAAAATACGTACCAGGTTTGACGACCTCTCCCGGATTGGATTTGATGAGAAGCTTTCTTGAGTCCAAATGGTTCAAGACAAACTGGAAGCCACACAAGGCCTCAGTTAGAGAGAGGGTGTGCTCCACAAACAGGTCATCTCCCTTTCGTTTAAACTTTGGGTGCTCCTTCTGCTGAATGACGAACACTATATCTCCAGTGACAGTATCAGGCTGTTTCCAAAAGAAAAAGGCAGGAATTAGTCAATAGACGAAAAAATTATAAATGATCAAAGCCATGAAAAATAGAGTATCACAAACCGCTTCATCTGCTTGGCCATTGAATGTGATCTTCTGATTGTGTTGCATTCCCTTCTCCACGTGTACTTCAAGCACCTTCTTCTCAGAGACAACCTTGTCTCCTTTGCATTGTGGACACCTATCCCGATCATTAATGGTCTCTCCTGTGCCTTTGCAATCATTACAAGCATGCTGCACCTGCTGAATCATTCCAGGTCCAAACTGCCTGATCGAGACCTTCACTCCCGCACCCTGACAGCCACCACATTTCGTTGAAGCTCCAGACTTGGAACCCTTTCTGTAATGATAAAGCAAATAATGTCAGTGAAAACCTCTTTTACACATCTTGGATATTCAAAGCAATACCGCAACCGTGAAAGGATAAGGTAATAAGTACTAACCCGTTACACTTTGAGCACAAAGCCTTCCTAGAAAGTGAGAGTTTCTTTGTTGTTCCGAGATAAACGTCCTCTAAGGAAACCTTCAGGGGATGAACAACATCTTCACCGCGCCTCTGCCTCCTTCCCCGACTGCTACCACCTCCGAATGGGTGTCCACCACCACCAAAGAAGGACGAGAAGATATCAAATGGGTCATGCCCACCGCCTCCACCACCCATTCCCTCCTTGAGCGCATCCTCTCCATATTGATCGTAGATCTCCCGCTTCTCCGGATCACTAAGAACTTCATAAGCCTGAGCTAGCTCTTTAAACTGCAGAGACATGTAACATAATGTTTAAATATTTTGTTCAAATCCAAAGACTCTACAGACAAACCAATTTACTAAATACACATAATCTCCAACACAGTAAATTCAACTATCTCAAGTGCCAAAAGAAGAATTTTTGGCTATCTGAAACAAACGATCTAAAGACAAGTGGAATTCAAGAATCTAATTAACAAAATCACAAATCTATAAGAGTCTATACACAAAGAAGCTACAAAGCCAAAAAAAATTGATTCACCAGTTGACCTAAGACTCGCAGATTCCAGATCAAATCGAACATTAAGACTAATTTAACAAAGATCTAAGAGCACCATCGATCGAAGAATCCAAATCAAACTAACCAAACAAAATAAAAATCAGATTTTTAAAACAGAAACCAAATCAATTATCACAGAACCAGAGCAATATTGAAGAAAAAGGAGAAACCTTTTCAGGATCTCCACCCTTATCAGGATGGTTTTTGATGGCGGCTTTCTTGTAAGCTTTCTTGAGATCTTCAGGTGATGCGGTCTTAGGAACACCAAGGATCTCGTAGAACTTGGTGTTATCGCTCTTCCTAGAAGGTCCTCTTCCGAACATCTTTCTTTTCTCTTATTACGAAAACCCTAAAAGAAAAAAAAATACAGAGAGAAGGAAAAGTCCTTCGAGAGGGGGAGAAGGAGACGGGAGTTTGTTGTGGCTGCTCGAAGACTTTGCTTCTGTTCAAGGTCTTGTGGAGCGGAACACTCTAGAACTTTTTATATCTTTCTTTCTTTTCTTTTTTTCCTCTTTTCCTTTTTTGCAATTTGTTTTTTTCTTTTATTCGTTTCTTTTCCTATGAGAAAGAATATGGGAAATTTCTCATGATAATGGAAATTTAATTTATAAAATAAAAAACCATAGAAAAAAAAAAAGAAAAGGAGATAACTTAGAAATTTACATTAAGAAGTTCATATACTCATCTATCTTATTATATGACATCCAACATATTGTAAAAGTCTCCTTTCTATATAGATTAAAATCTTCTAGCTACAATCCAAATACATTTAATATCCATTAATTTTCCACTAAATCTATTTGATTTAAGAGTTTTTTTTGTTGACACAATTGATTTAAGAGTTTAGAGTATTATATATCAACATAATCTAACTGCAAACCCAAAAAAAAAACAATATATACACGAACATATAATCCAATTTTTTAAAAATCGTTATAGTTTTTATAATTTAACCAACTCTGACTTAATAATATACATGGAGAATCCAATTGATAAATGTTATTGATGACAAATTTCAGATGTTCAAAAAAAAAATTGTTATTGATGACAAATTTTGTTAAGCTCAATTGATCAAAATGATCTTTTTCATAAATGCATGAATAATGACATATTTCGAAACAAAATGATTACACAAATCATTAATTAGGGCATGAGAAGATTAAGATATAAACTCGTTTACTTAAGTGCTTTCAGACTTTCTTTCTTTTTTTACGTCAAGTGCTTTAGACAATTTATATGGGGACTCCTTGTTTATTCTGGTTTACTAAAGTAAGTGCGTCATGTGTCGCCT
This sequence comes from Camelina sativa, assembly GCF_030686135.1. Taxonomy (NCBI): domain Eukaryota; kingdom Viridiplantae; phylum Streptophyta; class Magnoliopsida; order Brassicales; family Brassicaceae; genus Camelina; species Camelina sativa. The sequence continues at coordinate 8,974,421 of NC_141892.1, forward strand.
ACGACAAGTACCAACAATGTTGTTGATAGCTAGCTTAGCTAATACAACTTGGGAAGTACGAATAACACGTTTCAACGTATGATAGAACAGAACACAACACGCACTCATGCTAGATTTTTTGCCAGAATTTTCCCCAGCCTTAAACTTAGCCAACCTGTGTATGTGTCATGTGTTCTCTAATTGATTTAAATAAAATCAATATTTGTTGCTATGGTAGGCTGCGTATTGATTATCTTTCTTTATTTTTTTATAGAGTTTTGGAGTTTATTTTATTATTAGAAAATCACGTTTTAAATTTCAGTGACATTATTATAAACATTTAAAATAATTTTACAAATATTTTTAACTTTAAAACTAATTTTTATGTTTGCACCATCATAATAAAAGACGATGGAACAGTAATATCCATTAAGGCAAAATAATTAAATTATGTTGATTTAATTTTAATTTTATTTTTAATTCTTAAACATTAACTTATCTTCTAGAAACTACAAACTAATATTTTTAAGTTTTCACATGTTTTCTCTCGTTTATAAAATAGTTAATCCGCAAATCAAATTATGAATAAAATTGTTTCTCGTAAAAGTTTGTTGCAAAAACAAAAACATATTCTCTCTAATATGACAAAATAATGTATGTCATAGATAGTTTGCCCAAAAGTAAAAATGGCCAAAATCAACTTTAATTATTTGTCAAATGTTTTTTTATATCTAAACTTCAATACTTTGTAAATAACAACATAAACTATATTTTAATTTAAATTTGCTACATAAATTATATGTAATGTTGTCAATTTCAACATCAGCTCGAACGGTGTTAAGTCAGAGTCTAATAATGTTGAATCAAACGATTCGTGACGTTCACGTGGCACAGAGACCTACTCAAACCACATCTATTTTGGTCATTCTTGGGTGTATTGTGATAAGAAACAAAGAGTTTGGCAAAAAACGGAGTATTAAAGTTTGTTTTTGAGTGTATTGTAAGACTTTATTTTTGGTTATTTTTTGCTACAACAAACAAAAAAAAATGACTAAAACGATGTTATTTTGGTAATCCTCAGTGTTATGTGGAAGACAAGGATCGTCTCATCATCGTTAAATTCCTACTTAACAACATTCGAGCATATGTTGAAATTGACAATATTTTATATAGTTCAGGTAGCAAATTTGAATTTTAATACATTTATATTGTTATTTACAGGATATTAATGTTTATGTATAAAAAAGCGTTTGGAAAATAATTGGGGTTGATTTTGGCAATTCCGAAGAAAAACGATCAAGGCTTACAAAAATTAATTTATATATACATTTTTAGAGACATTTATCAAATAAATCCTGAAGTTCATACATATTTACAAACATGCCATTAACGTTAATTATTAATTTGTTTGTCATTTAAGTAATTAATACGAAGTTTTGATTTTGGAAAATAAGATTTCCTATCCTAATAAAATTTCCAAAAAACAATAGGAACCACTCCCTTTAATATTAAGTATTAATTTATAATTAATTTTATTAATATTAAATTTCTAATTTTACAAAACAGTATGAATTAATTCTATAAACACACAATATTTAATTGTATGTTATAGTTTTTATAATATAAAACAATAAACCTCAAACAAAATACTTTCAACCCTAACTAATATATCTGTATTTGTAAGGTTGTACATTTTAAAAAATATAAATTAAATATCAATTATTAATATAGTTAATCTACAAAACAAATAACATTTCATTTTTATTAAAAAATAGTTACAGGGTATACCACAATGAATATCTAGTTATTTACAATAAAAAGCTCGTTCCGTACTTAATCCTCTCGACCTTCGAGATTACAATTAGCCTTTTATAATGCAATTTTTGTGTTATTCTCTTATATATTTTTGGTAAACCGAAGATTTTGGACTATTAAGCAGGTCTTAATCCTGTTGTTGGGTATAATTAAAACTATAAGCTCCCCAAGTCTAAAAATATCTAATACGTGTCCTTCTCCTTATAAAAGAAAGAAATACTACAAAACATCACAGCAGAAGAAGATAGTGCACACCACACCAGTTACCAAATCAGTTGGACCTACCGAATTAAGATACAACATTTAATGTCTGGTTTCTCATTACATTCTCACATTTATTACAATTAAAAAACAAAAATGTTACTTATACATAATTACTATAAAATAAATAAATAAAAACAGCACTTGCACATCATTATCGACCGACGTTTATATGATGAACGACGGCAAAACACAGAGCAACGCCGTTAACTCTTGACGACGTCAGGTATAATAACGCTTGTCTGGTTTACGTAAATGACAAAAATACCCCTACGAACTAGTTGCGCGTCAAAATCACAAACGAGAGACAGCAGCAGCAAACACAATCGATCGTCTCTTACTCCCTCTCTTTCGTCATCTCTAATCTTCTTCTTCTTCATCATCATCACACTGACTGTGAAAAAGACCCCTTTTGTTCTTTTTTTAACAATCTGAGATCTGGAACAGATATTTCTAAAATCTCATTAAATTCACCCATAAAGTTTCAATCTTTACCTTTTTTCCCCCAATTATTTCTCGAGATTTCTTTCTAAAATTTCTCCACCGATTCACCCCCAAGCCTCTCTGGCTATGAGAATCTATTGAAGTTCTTTCTTTCTCAGAGCCTCAATGGTGCAAAAAAAAAATCCCTAATTTTTTCACCCCCAATTAAAAAGAGAACTTCAAATTCATGGAGGATCCAAGCACATTCCGGTAGATTTTGTTTCTCTGGGGGAGAAGAAGAGAAAGTCAAATCTTTAGGGTTTTCCCGATTTGAAGAAAGTTTCGATTTTTTTTTAAAAAAAACCAAATGTTCTCGAACCAGTTCGTTCTCGTCTTCTCTCTTCTTCTATGTCTCCCATTCGTCTTCTTCTTCGTTGCGCCACATGTGTTCCCTTCACCTCCTCCTGGTGAATCTTTAATCCCAATCTCCGATGAGATTGATGACCGGAGTTTATTCATCGCCGCTGCTGGGTCAACCTCTCTTTCCCATCTCTCATCTGGAAACCCTAACCCTAAGCTCAAGATTGCGTTTTTATTCCTCACCAACTCCGATCTCCATTTCGCGCCAATCTGGGATCGCTTCTTCTCTGGTCATCCTAAATCTCTCTACAACGTCTATGTCCACGGAGATCCTTATGCCAATATCACAAGACCTGGAAACGGCTCTGTATTTGAGAATGCCTTCATTGCCAATGCTAAGCGCACGGCACGAGCCTCTCCGACTCTTATCTCCGCCACGAGACGGCTCCTCGCCACCGCGTTTCTTGATGATCCTGCTAATACTTACTTCGCTGTGCTCTCTCAGTATTGCATTCCTCTCCACTCTTTCAACTACGTTTACAGCTCTCTCTTTGAGTCTTCGACTTTTGATAAATCTGATCCGGATCCTACTCCTAATCCTAGAGGTATCCGGATCTTGTACCGGAGTTTTATGGAACTGATATCTGATGAGCCGAGGCTTTGGAAACGATACATTGCTCGGGGAAGGTATGCTATGATGCCTGAGGTTCCGTTTGAGAAGTTCCGAGTTGGTTCGCAGTTCTTTGTTATGACTAGAAAACATGCTTTGTTAACAATCAAAGATCGGATCTTGTGGCGTAAATTTAAGCTCCCTTGTTATCGTTCGGATGAGTGTTACCCTGAGGAGCATTACTTCCCAACGCTGTTGAACATGAAGGATCCTGATGGTTGCACGGGGTATACGCTTACCAGGGTTAACTGGACTGGCACTGTGAAAGGACATCCTTATACCTATAAGCCTAAGGAAGTCGTGCCTGAGCTGATCCAGAGACTCCGGCGATCAAACCACTCTAGCTCCTACTTTTTCGCACGCAAATTTACTCCAGGTTGCTTGAAGCCGCTGTTGGCCATTGCAGATTCCGTGATTTTCAGAGATTAAGTTATGCGGGTAAGTGTTTTCAAAGCCTTTTCCCGTCTACTTACTTTTATCCTTGTGTATTATTATGTATGGGTCTATGTGACTTGGTCAAGGAACTCAACCGTAGATTGATAGTTAGTTGTAAACTTGTAATGTTAGGGCTTGTTTTGGTCTAAAAGCCATTTGATATGAAACATGTTTATAAGCGAAACATTGGCTATGGTGGTTGGTTACACAAGACTTACCTTTTTATTAGTGAAGTACTTAAGAAAGCACTTCGTATTATTTCTACGAATGATCATGAGAATCAGCTTGGATACTGTACTGTTAGTAACTTAGATAAATCAATCCTTAACAGTACATAGCTACCAAACTCTAGATTAGCTGTAGCCCTCAATACTCTGATTATAAGCAAGATCTTGGTAATGGTGGACAGAGGATCATGAGCACTTACGTTGTTCAGAATTAATCATCACAGACTCTGATTTCTCAGTGAAAGTTTAATAAAAAGCATGTATCATAGTTAAGATAAATGTCTGCATTGGCTAGCTAGACCGTTTGCTCTAATTATAAATCATAAGAAGCAATTTGGATTATACAATTGTGGATGATACGGAGAAGTGTATTGTGCTATTTCTGTTTCATTGCTCTGTCATAAATCTGTGAATAAAATGTGTGGAATTGCATTGAGTTGGTGTTCTCTTGTGTGGATCTCTAATAAAAATGAATAGCTTCTTAATTTTGTTTTGCTTTTGGGTATGTCGTTTCAGGGTGACAAAAGAAAGTTTTGGACCGAAGAGGTTTTATGATATGGGTTGAACCGTTGAGGAACAGATGCCACTTTCAGGATTAAGAAGTGGCAAAGCGAAACGATGTTCGAAATAAATATACCAGTTTTAGTGGTACTTGGAGGCAGCGCCTGCCTGTTAGCTGTTGTGACATAATATATCACACGACACGAGAACACAGATTAAGAGATGGAGAATTTGTAATTTGTTTTTATTTTTTTGTTTTCTTTTTGTTCTTTGGAGCTGGTGCTGTTACATAGCAGAGCTCTTTTTACCTCAAAGGCTTGGGGTTTGTAGCATTATAAATGTATCAATGAAAGAGATATGTTATTTTCTTGATCTCTCTTGTGGTGAACACCACATTTAATATTATATAAAAAGATCAAAGTTATTTTTTTTTAATCTAAAGTCTAATAAAGACATCATCATCTGGCTGATATGCAATACAAAGAAGGTCATAAGCGTGTGAGATATCTCTTCCATGTTTCTGATGTATTTGGAAAGACAAATCTAGTTGGTGATGTACAAAGAGAAACACAGACACAAGCAGAAAGAGTCTGAGATCATCCTCGAGAATACCAGTCTATCAATGTCAACAACAGCTATAAAATGGCATAGATCAGCCTTTCTTGACTGGCCTTTGGACGTACGATTTGTTCGGATCCTCTGTCTTTAACTTTGGAGGACGCGTCTCTCCTTTTTTGGCCTGATGAGATAACAGAAGCTTAGATTGAAACTTTTGACCCAAATGAAATAAGTAATCCACCAATAGCTAACAATGCGTCTCTTACCTTTTTTCCTGATTTCTGAAAGTCTCTCCAGCTTGATACCTGCACAGGGAGACCCAAACTTTAGTCAACTAACTTCAAGGACAAAAACCAAATGCATATATGATCTTATGATATATGAGCAGTAGATGGAAGCAGGACAAAAACAACTGTCAAAGAATTCTGGTCATAAGAACTGATAAACACTTCAGACTATTCTCAGATGGCTTCTCTATATCCACTGACACAAGTGTCAAAAGATGAGCTAAAATGGTACCAAACTAATGCGTTCCATAGGCAGGTAATGACTTAGGATCATCGGTCAACAAAAGAACATACCCTTTTTTCTCTTGTCCCTTCCCACTGTTCTTCATGCTCACGCTTTTTCTTCCATACCTCCTTTTGTTCTGCTTCATCCTTCTTCAGTCTTCCCTCTTCTTCTGATATCTAAATGTCAAGAAGAAAAATAACACAAATAAACGAATGAATGATTGTGGCACTTCTCACGCAGAAAATATCACGCAAGGGGAACTAAAAAACTCTACATACCCTCATCGCCATTTTTCTTCTACGCCACTCTTGATCTGTTAATATCTCTCGGACCTTTAACTTAAGCTCCCTCTGAAACTCTTCAGATTGCTCAAATATCTGCTCATGCTTTCCCTGTGTACATAAAAATTGTGTAGCACTACAAGTTAAAGAGGAATCTGGACTATTGAAAAATGGAACAGAAGATATTAAGGATTTAGATATATGAGAATACAACAAGCGGTGACATAACAGAAATCAGCGAAAGCAACAAAGAAGAAAGACATATAAAATTTGACAAACATGAGCTAGAAATTATGTAGCTTAGAAGTCTTATTTCATGGAACAGGCTAAAAGGTTTTCTATTTCAGTCTAAGTAGCACTTAGGGATCAATTTATTACAACGTCCAGTCCAGCCAGTAAAAGAAAATTAAACCGAACAAGATCATATCAGCTAAGCACGATATTTTCAAAATGTACTAAAATGTTACACATGCGTCTGGCAAAAACTTCATCTGAAAACTCGAAGAAAAATTCTTGCGAAAATTGCAACTTGCCAGAAAGAAACAGATTCTATATACTCATTGCAACAGTTAGTTCCCTCCAGAAGAAGCCTGATTCTGACAAAAGCTAGGGTCTTATAAAGAAAATAACCAGTGTCAAAAAAAATACTACAGATATCACTGGTTACAATGAGCCAGCTTGACTCGGTATCCAAGCACGTTGGACAAACAAAAAAGGTAAACAACGAGGATCTCCGATAAATAAATAGCTTAGTCAGAACCCCGAGAGAAACGAGTTTCTTACCTCATCAACCAAGGACTTTATTTTAGAAGCGGTATCTTTCTTTAACTGTTTCTTTCTCTTCATCCTAAGCTCTTCTGCATTTCACCGAGACAGAAAAAATAGAAGGTAAACTACAGATTCTGGTATAATTTACATATGCAGAAACTTGGAGATGCTTGGTTCCTAACAACTCCAGAAACTTATCAAACAGGTAATACTAGGAGAGTTGGACCCAAGATAAACTACAAAATCTAACCTTTCGCAGCATGGACTTGGGTGAGAATATAATCTCTTTCTTGGTCGTTCAGCAGTAGTTGTTGCGCTTTTGCCAACGCTGTTCAGTTAATAAAAAATCATAAAACATTACGAGTACATCCAGACTAATCAAATCTTTTAAGGAGAGCCAAACATTTCATGCTTGATACAACACCCAGATGGTGGATTCACACAAAAACAACCGCATCTGTAAAAATAAATTATGTACAAGAAAATTTTAAGAATAACAACCTCCAAAAGCCTCCTGTGCTTGTGGATGTTTGCATTTGTCAGGGTGAACCATCAAAGATATCTGAAAAAAAGGTTCAGATCAGTCACAAAGTTTCGATTGTATTCCCAATCAGTGCTGTAGTAATAACTCTAAGGCAACGATTTTGTCTCCACTAAGTCGATAAATCATGAATTAAAAACAAATGTCCTCACACCAAGAAAAATATATACCTTTCTGTACTGCCTTTTAACGTCATCCGTGGAAGAATCGAAAGATAGGTTAAGATGCTCAAACGGGTTCAGTTTGAAGCATGAGAGAATCCTACAAAAGTTTCAAAATTTGAAGAGATATATGAATGATCATTAGAGACATGAAAATGCAAAACGACTACCATACTACTGATATTAACTGTAACAACAATGATAAGCAATCACTACTATACAAAGAAAGACATAGTGCAAAACTACCCACAGATCACAACTCCGATTTGCCTCAAAACAAAACAACAACAAGACAGTGAAAAAGGAGAGAAATTGATCTAATATTCAGAAGATCCACTTTCAAATAAGTGCATAGTCAAAATTAAACATAGCCAAAAGAGCTGTTTAATTTCGTTTCATACAGTTCCCTAAGTTACGATCGTCCTAAGAGGTAATCTCAGAACATATAAACCCTAGCCCACTATGAATTGCATAAACACGATGTCAGATCAGGAACAGAGTTGAAAGGGTACAAGCTAAATTAGAGAGATAAGGAAAAAAAAGGGTTTCGAAAGGAACCTGACGACTTCGTTGTCTCTCTCAACTTCACCGACCTCTGCGAGGAAAGATTTAAGAATCGCATCGTCTTCTATTTTCACCTCTCCCATGACTCTGTTTTCTTATGATTGTCTTCTTCTCCTTCCAACGATGGCAAAAAAAAAAAAAAAAGAGTTGAAGGGAGAACGAAGAAGGGATTCTCTGGGCTCTCTCTATTCTGGAATTGCAGTCGGGTATTCGGATGGGTTAAATTGTGGGGCCTGGATCTGAGTCTTTCGGGTCAAACAAGTGGATTCGGATTTAGGGACAGAGAATGTAATTAACTGTCAACTAGATAATTATTATTCTTTGAGAAGAAAAATATCAATTTTTAGATATTTATTGGAGCACTTTGACAAAATATGGTTTTTAAAAGTAAATTACATTATCAAACAAAAAATTAATAAAATTTGATTAATAGGTTCATCAAGAGTTAATTAATGTTTTTACACTAGAAAATTTGGAAGTCCAATCCCAAATAATCTGATTTATTAATAATTATACAGATTAATGGAGCAAAATTTACAACAGATCTCTAGCGATATGCAATTAGAGTAGCTCAATATGATTTTATTTACAATTGAATGTGTTTATAAGTCTAGAGAAAAAATGTTGTATATAGTAAATTTAATAAAGACGAAAGATATTACTCATGATAGAATTGTCTGATGATGAATTCAAAAGATGAAACAAAATAAATTATAAATTCAGACGATGAAAAAAAAAACTTGATTAGTAGTAAAAAAAACTACCCAAAAAAAATCTGTCATAAAACAATAATTAAAAAATTATCATAATCCAGTTTACAAGATAGTCATTTTTATTAGTAATTTAAGAAATACTGCATTATTTCATGTTTCTTACCACACATATGAATTATGTATTGATTTTATTATCCCATAATACAATTAAATACTTTTTTTTTGGGGTTCACATATTAGATGCTTATGAATATCGCGTAACCAATGTATATATGCACCCCCTTAAGTACCCAACAATTCAACTAAAATAAAACCAATATGTGATATTTGCTTCCAACTCATGTACTGTTCTTGCTTCGAAATTCAAACTCATGAACCGTTGGACAGTACACTCATGAACATCTGGAGAAAAAATCATAGTTTTCTATTTTCAATTTCCAAACAATTAACGGTTTTTCTCTCAACTTATAAACTTTTAAAAGTTCAAACTGGTAACCTTAATTTTTATCGTCATGTGCTCATACTTCAACTTTAATGTAGTGAGACATGAATGAATAAAACGAGTTCACATCTTTTATTTGCGAACAGTATGGAACAACAAAAATTTGTACAAAACACAACACTCTTCATAAATATGTCTTTACTTTAACGAGGTCTCAAACCTCATCAAAAACAATAAATTATACTTCTAATAATGTTCACCCCCTCAAACTTTCTTCCCTCTCCTACTCTTAATTCTTTATTTTCTTTATATAATTATTTTTCTTTTTTTTACCCACAAACCAAAAAGGTTAGTGGTAAAACATATATAGAGGAAAAAAATTAAAGTAGAAAAAAACCATGATCAACAACAATTATTGGGTTAATATGCATATATATTCGAGTATACACAAACTCGATTACATATACACATATATAGATAATAATATCATATGCTTTATGATTCTTCGTAAATTACTCCCCTTTTTGGTCGGGTCTAAGTGGCAATGCAAAATGGCTCAACGGATAAGAGTGACCTCCTACGTTCCTTGCAGCCGTTAATCCAACCGTCATGTCCAACACCAATTGCTTTGTTGACAAAGTTTTGGGCTTGGAATTGGGTTTTGGTGTTTGGGCCAAAAGATTCAGTGTTAGTGGACTTCCAAGAGTAGTCACATGTGTTAAAGCAAGCAGCTCCTACGGTATCGTCCACCGTGGACGGCGGTTTTGTTGACCTAGCAAGCTGAGCCACCCTTGGCCTAGGCGGCAGAGAGTGAACCACCGGTGTCGAGATATCGGATTTGGTGTCGAATTCATCAGTCACAGGCCATCTTGCGTTTCTCTTTGGTACCCCAATGGGCTTATGGGCCAACCTATGAACAGTCACAGGAATGGGCTTTTGTGCTAACTTATAGAGAATTCCATTGGGCTTGTAGGCAAACTCGTCTGGTGCCTCATCTTCTTCCTCTTCTTTCTCTTCTTCTTCCTCTTCGAACCACTGAACCTCCGATTCAGTCTCGTCCTCTTTCTCGATGGGTTCGTCGCTGACTTCAGCAAAAGTGAGGAGGAGGCGTCCGTCTTGGCGTTTCGCGGCGAAGTTGTTGTGCGACGGCATAGAGACAGCCTCAAGAACCAATCGGCCATTGTCGCGGCGAGTTTTCATGTGCAGAGACGAACCAGATTGGCTCGATAGAGAACGAATCGGTGGTGGAAACGATCCTTTCGGCAGTTCGATGCAAGGTGTGTGAATCGGAACGGTGATTGGTGATTCTTGCTCAGCCTCAGCCTCAACCAAAGACTCTGTTATGTCTTCTTCTACATTGGTCTCCGTCACGTTGAGAACGAGACTCGTCTCCTCCTGAATCTCGATTTCAGCATCTTCAGTCTCCGACGATGCATACGAAGAGAAGCCTTCGCAACCGGTCTCGGATCCGAGACTCTCAGTGCAAATCTCGAGGCTTTTCTCGCTCAAAGAACTCGCACGTTTCATCAAAGGATGAACGTACGGCGGAGGAGCCACGTCGTTGCTCGACTCGTTCTTCTTCTTGTCAGACAAGATCGAACTCCACACATCGGATTGACCCGGTTCGGTCTCTTCATCTTTCTTAGCGTTCTTGTCTTGTTGAATCTGTGCCCAGATATCGACCCCGGATCTTGATACTTCCTCTGCTTCGTCATCGTCAGGTGAAGAGGAAGCACGAAGCTTCTCAGAGGAAGAGATCCTCTTCATAGGAGAAAACCCATTTTGGGAAACCCAAGTCTTGGATGACAAATCGGCGGAGAAGGTTCTCCTGAGTGAAGGTGCAGATGAAGTGTTCGACGAAATGCCACCAAGGATCGTCACTATGCCTTGCTGTCTCTTCAAAGAAGAAGACAAGCCAAGGCTCTTGCTTAAGCCACAAACCATCATCTCAGATAAGGAATCACAAACCTCCCGACAACACTATTCCCTCGCTTTGCTGCACAAAATTATTACAAAAAAAAAAAATCAGAAATGTTAATACAAAAATGATGAAATTAAGCTCTTTTTTTTTTATTGATGTGATGATGATCACATTTATGGGACATGTAACATACCTGGAGGTTTGAGAGAGAGTTCAAAGCAAGGGTGAAAATTTCAAAGTGTGTTATATGTTGTTTAGAGAAGATGTGTTTTGTTGTGGTTTGATAGATGAGAATGAGACATGAAGAGGGGAGTGAAGAGGTGCTTTATATATAGAGAGAACTTCTTTCATTATGGAACCATGTCCGGTGGGGTCCTCCATAAACTCTCTTCATTGCTTTCATATTTTTTTTTTTCAATTATCTTATGGTATTGATTTCTCAAAACAATGATAAAAGTTTTTTAATATTGTAACATATGTTGTTTAATTAAGAATTTGATGCTTAAAAAAAAAAGAAACTGTATTAAATGCATGTATTTTGAAGTTGTTGAAGAAAACATTACTAGTGTGTATATAGTTTATTGGTATCATATAATTTAATTAATCAGCAATTTATATGTATTGCCTGAGAATTAGTTATAATGTTCGAAAATACATGTTTAGTTGTTATTTGATTTTACTTTCTTTGTGTTTATCTAGGGTTTTTAATTCTAAAATTATAATTTTCCCGACCACCCGCACAAGTCACAACGATCTAAAATCTGCACATTACGCTAACTTAGCAAAAACAAAAACGAGACGGGTAATTTTAGTTGTGTGTTCTTATAACTAACGCGCGTGTGTCGCCAAACAAAACTAACGGATATGAAACGAAATCGATGTAAAAAAATATATATACTATAGTGTACATATAGGTCAAGAAAAATGTTGACGTATGGCATCTATTCCCTGTTGAACCAATAACGTGGCACATTGTGGAAGTCACAATTTTCATCTTTCTTTTGAGCTAAAACGATGAGAATGTTCCGAAAATATGCAAAGAAAGCTGGATGCCATTATTAGGATGTTCGTTTTTTTATAAGTTAGTTACCTTTCTACCACTTGGTGGTAGGTTTATTTTTATACTACTGACTACTATTCAGCAAAAACAACGCCGTTACTTTGAAGCTTTATGCTTAAAGCATCTCATAATAGTTGTCATCAAAGAATATTTGTCTAAACCTACAAATTAAATAATAATTACGTAAGATGATTTGTAGTCTATAACGTCGACGTCTTCAATTTTTACCTTCTTTATTTTAAAATATAGAAGATTTAAAATAGCTATATTGGCACAATGCATATTATCGATAAAAATGGATCCACCAATTGATATTTTCTACTTTACTACTTGTTTATTTATGAAAGTAATATATTTTAAAAAACCATGTTGCCAAATTTGGATAATGGCACTACTACAAAAATGATTACATTGGTTACATTTTTTGAAAAAATAACAGTTACCCTAACCAATGTTAGTTTACAATCAACGGTTTAGCGCGTAAGTAAGATGCGGCCGGAGAGCGATTCTAATAAACTATTTGTGACCAAACCACAAAAAGAAAACATATAAAATTTTGAAAGTAATTAATTGATATAAGTGATAAAAGGTGTAACCTTCAAAACATATAATCGTAGTTTGAACACTTTGTAAAGTTTATTTGAAGAAATGTAGAACTACACGAGCATCGTAGTTAAATATCATAAAGTTTACTAGGTGCTTTTGGTCTAAAATATATGGCTGTTTAATTATATTAACCGTACGTATTTACTCTGTGATTTATTTGGGAAAATCACAAGTTGGTGGTGTGGTAGGAGTAGGATACGGTCCGAGAGATAGAGACGTGTGCATGGGGACACGAAGACTGAATAAACTTTTGTTCTCAAGTGTACGTGGTTGCATGTTTACGTGCGTATAGATATATATGCATATCCGTATATATGATGTTGATAAAAATGATGATGATGATGAGATCATTGTTGGTCCTATCCGGAAAACGATAAAATGTTCTAAAAGTATCCAAAGATATCAAATGCGTACCCTACGTACTTACATGTATTGTTCTAAATAAATTGGTTTCATCAGTGTATATGTACAAGTTTTTTTTCGTTTCTTTTTGAATGGTATGATCGCATCATATCTCCAGAATATTGGCCCGCAACGTCTAATCCCCATTTGTAATGAATTCATAATCACCCATACCATTATGCACTTTTTTTTTTGTTTCTTACATATAAATATTTTGTTTTTCTTCTTCATTAAGTGAATCAAAAATGTATTTAAAGATCTCAATCATTCAAAGTTCAAACCAATTAAACACCTGCCTTTGTTTTAAGCCATTTTTTCTGCTCATCGTGGATAATATTTTGATCATGAGTCGGTGAGTCTCATGACTTATGTTTCGACATTCTCTACCTACTCTCATGCTCAAAATGAAATCACAAATTCGTGGGAGTGGACATTCAAATCGAAAAAGTTTCTCTTTATTTTATGGTATTCTGGATATTAGCCACTACCAAATTCTTTCAAAATCAAATGTAATGGACCCAAAAGTAAGCTAAAAACTCAAAACAAGTATGCTTTTATTTATCAACTGAATTATATATTCGTTATAATACCATGTTTTCATTCAACTATATCATCAATTATCATTTATTCATAATTTTGAAAAATGGTATCATAAAAGTTGTAAGAAATTCAAAGAGAGAGAGAAAAAAAATTCAAATATTCCAAACTATTCACGTTATGTTTTTTCTAACCTCCGTAAACCTTTAAAACTTTGTAAATGCTTCACAAATGATTTTAAGTATTATGAAATAATTCTTTAATACTTTAATTAGTAATATATATTTGGAAACAAAAATTACCGAAAGGAGAAAACACAAAGGCAACGACATCCACAAAGCACAAACATTTCCAATTAGGTTAAAGGAAGATAGCGAGAGACACTCATTGTGGGCAAAACATCGCTTAAGGTGGAAGCAAAGGAATCACTTTTCTCCTTTTAAAGGACCAAATTCAATTGGACGGACCAATTAATTTACCAAAAATTAAAGGTTTATCCATATATAACACTAAACTCATCATGACATCATCAATAACTATTGAATTCTCTAAGGCTATGGATCATTATTTAATTAGAGTTCACAACTACACCATTTATTTCACGGTCAATTCATCATTTAGAAAAATGTACTAACCTACATAAAACGCTGATATAACCTCATTTGGTTAATTTCCAATTTTAGTTCAGTTTCAAAATTTTATGTAATTTGTTTGCTTAAATTTTTTAGAGATATTATATCATGGTTTATGATCCGATATTAGCTCCAGTTACAGCCACAACTTTAGGAAATCTTTCTTATTTTAAAACTTTCTATTTTAATAGTATAGCTCTATATGTAAATGTGTGTGATGAAAAGGTCTAGGCTACGCAAGTGTGTGTAAAATTCGAAAAATTTATGCATGAAATCAATTTGAAGAACAATAAAATACTAATAAGTTATAAAATGACATAGATGAAAATACCTAAAACATATAGATAATATATAGCATAAGGGGTTTATTCGATAGATTTAGATTCCTATTTATCTATATGTATTGTTTCTATTATTTTGTTATATATATACGTGGAATATACTTTCACCCCATATATACAATATAGAAGTTCCATCCCTATAGATATACGTAGCATCATATGATGTAACATATGGTTTAGAAACCGATTTAAATGTTTATGGAATTTATTCTCAGACAATATAGCACAGAAATCACCAAAATGCTGTTAGAAATGGTTTAATTAAGATAATTGATTCCTTTTATATTAATTGTTGCTAAGAAACATGTTAAAATTAACTAGTTAATGCACATAAGGAATTAAGGATACCATGTAAGTTTGCACATAAACATGTTCGTGCGTTCCAAAAATAAAATTAACTAGTTAAAGAACCGAAAGAAAATGGGAACATAACATATGCCCATTCGATGGTATAATTAGGGTATTATATAAGTTCGTTTTCCGTTATAAGTTATGTTAATGCACATATGGACACACGAACATATATAACACCTACGACCATATTCGTAATAAAAACTAACTGTAAACAAACTAAACTACAATATGAATGCATTTAAAAATTTTAAAACCCACAGTCGAGATACAATGTTTTGTTTTCAGTCGTCGAGATACAATTATGATTGAAAACAAAAACTATATTGAGGTGAAATAGTAACAAAAGTGGTTTTTGAGTTTATTGTAATTAATAGTAGCTGATTAGAGAAATAGGCAAGATTAAAATAGTAATTAAAAAGTAAGCTTACCCAAGAGAAGAATCACGAAAGTGGAAAGCAACCGAAAGCTCGTGTCTTGTTGTTTGCATGTTGGGTCCTTTTGTCTCTCTTTTTCTCTCTCTACGGATGTGCAGAAGATGCTCATATACGTAGCGTCGTTCATCAGAATATAAACAATTAATAGTAATTAAACAAAAAGGTCTCGATGTTGATCCCTTTCTTGGTATTTATAATATGAACGTCGAAACCAAAAAGAGGTGACTATAGAATTTAGTAGTAATATATATAGAAAGTTGCATGATCAAGAGAGCTTTTAGGGCGTAGAGAGAGAGAGAGATAGAGAGCGCGTCGCCACACATGAATAGAAGGGAAAGGCATAAAGCTAGACATGGATGCGTTTTGTCTCTACCTATAAACCAAAGGAACACCATTCAATTTCAATTAGTTTATCTTCATCAAAACTTTTTTTTTTCACCATGTTCATCAAAAACTAAAAATAAAAATCTAAGTTTATGGTACTTCGGGCCTAACTTTTTTTCCATGATGCAATTTAACGCGTTCGTACGCAGTGTAGGAAATACTATACTTAGCTTAACTATACCAAACTAGCAACAACAAAAAAATAGTAATTATTAAAATATTCCATATCACAACAAAACGAAATTACCAAATCAAAATTTTGTGTTGCGAAATGTGGTGTAAATAATCGTTTAAATTGATATTTGGCTGATTTTAATAAATAAAATTTTGTAATAATCATTTTAACTGTATGTGAAATATGAAGTTGACTCCCTAGAATTTAGTATAGCGAATTAGATATTACATATGCATATGAAAATCAATGTCATAAAACAACGACAACAAATCTATGTAAACAAAATTTTAGAAAAGCCACTTAACCGGCAACCATATCGTAAAGACGACGAAAACTCAACTATTTCTAACAATTTTTGGATTTAATATTATATTTAGACCTACGTAAATATAACATCGAACATAAACATAATTTAATATATAAAAAGGTGTATGGCAGATGTGAAAATGGGAATGACGATGGGCACACTTTCCTCGTTATGCATGGCTGGATACGTACAGCTTTTCAAAAATAGGAGTTCTAACCCAAAAATAATATGATAGAAACTATTTTAAAACGATACGCATTATTTTAGTGCCGCCCATTTATGCAAACGTCGTTTCTGTAGTACTGTTTATAATGCGGTTTACTTGTTTCCAACCAATACAATGCATGGTTCGATTCGTAGCTAGTTGACTCTTGTTTTAGGACATTTAAAATGAAAACACTTAGCTTTAAGAATGGCAAATTCATTATCATTTTAAATAACAATTCATCTGTTAATGATATACCCTAATTATTTATCAATTCTCTTTAATTATTCTAGTCAACAGTATTCTTGAAAATATATATTTACTTGGGATTCTCTTGTCCTATAAAATTCTATAGATATCCACCGACTTCAGCACTAGTTCAGAATTAAATACTCTAACTGAAATCTAATCAGAAGAAAATTTTGTAACGAAATTCTATCGAACCAAATATAGTAATTAATCAGGGGTTCATGATTTTGTATTTTATCTTTTTCGACAAGGCCGGGTGCGTGAATCTACAAGTGTGGCTGTGGCGTATGAAACTATAAACAAATAAGGAGGTTAGGCCATAGGCTAGGATAAAATTCCAGAACAAGTGGAGGCCAATGAAACGTACGTGAAGTTCCAACTTTCCGTAAATTTTAAAACAATTTTTTAAAGAGAGGAATATAGAGACCTTAATAATATTCTGGTGGCCGCGGCTATTACATTTTTAATTGTTAAAAAAAAAATTCAAATGATAAAATGTACATTTAATATAAATATCTAGTAAAAAAGAGCATATATAGTTCCATTGTAGATTTTTATCATAATATACTATTACTATTAATATATTGTAATACTTTATTTTCAAATGTCATAGATATTATTAGTTGGTACTTTCTCCTTAATGAATTTTAATTTGGGTGCTAATTTATATTTTGGTTATTAAAATTTTTTAACACTGCGATTTAACTACATTTGCATAACTTTCGAACGAGAACGAAGCAGCGAGATAGATCCCGTGAACGTCAAATATTTGCATAACTACCGAGTGGGTTTATGAAATGCCAATATAATTCATCGTTGCATGCATTTTAGTTAAGGCTAATTAGTCTAAATTTTATGTAACCCACATGTATTTTATGTAGAAGATTGAGGAGTGAATGATTAACTCCCCACATGAGTCGATAAATTTGATAATGTATACTGTATATATATTTCATTAGATACTGTACATCATAAAGAGGATCGAAATATCTTTTAAATAGGATTTATTTTCCGGACATTAAAAACTTAAGTATTCTAAAACAATAAACCCTTAAAACTAAAAACAACCTCACACTACCTTATTTGTTTGCTTGTTAACCTTAATTGTAATGATTTCAGCGTCTAATGGTTTTTTGGAAAACAAAAACACCTCCACAGTGACCCAAACACTCGAGAATCCACGAAAGACACCATCCCATATATTAATTTTTTTTTAGTACATGTTTATTTATTTCGCGCGCGTCTCATATAATATCTAAGATAATCATAATATCTAATATCTAAAATTATCTTTGTAAGTAAGTAGTTCTTTTTCACTGATTTTATCTAAGATAATCATAAAATATAATCTACAACTTTTTTAAATGAATGGGAAGATCCATGCCTTTATCACCTCTAATGTATCTTGTATAATATCTTATATAATATAAGAAGGTTTTACTCCTAACTTTGCATAACACGACAATATTTGGCAGCATATATTTTCGACATCTGTCCTCATTTCTCAATTATTAAATTCTTTTAATTTATTTTTTTTTCAAAAATATATACATTAGTTTTCATATTCACTAAATTTAAATGATAGTTTTGTACTAAAATATATATTGACATTTATGCAATGTCCTTTTAGTTTATACATAGATATCATATATCAATATTTTCTATAATTAACATAACATTATAATTTTGCAAAATTATCATTTATCAATATTTTATATAATTACCATAACATTATAATTTTTCAAATAAGAAATAATTAAATATTAATATTATAATTTTGGACAAAATAAATTTCCGATAATTAAAGATTTAACTATTAATATCATAATTTTGGAAAAATATAATGTGATGGTTATTAAATTCTTTACTAATTTCAAGCTATAAAAATATTATAATGTTATAATAATTATTGTTGACAAAAAAATTATAATATTTGTTTAACAGTTTTTGTGCCAAAAGATCAAATCAATTTATCTAAAATAGTTTCAAGATATAAAACAATCTGATATATTTTTTTAATAGTAATCATTAACACAATTGATTGCATATTAATTCTTTAAAATGTAACTCCCATGATGTTTGAAAAATATTTAAAAACAAATCTTTCATCATATAAATACACTTCAATGTATTAATTGCAATACATTTTGTGTTTTACAAAAAAAAAAAAAAGCACAAACAAAACCTATGATATATTTATTCTTTGAAATGTAACCATAACCTCCATGATGTTTAACCCAAAAAAAAACTAAAAAACCTCTTATACTACTACAAATTTATCTATAAATAGCTAGACAAAGTCTTCATCAAACATCATATTCTACCTCTCACATAATTTTCTAAATTTTGTAATATTTAATTTTTCCCTTTATGTGACACTTGTAGGTTTTGAAATAAATAAGTTGAGTCGAAATTTTGGAGCATTTACAGAAGTTAACATGTGCAATGTGGTTATTCATTAGAAAGAGTTAGAGGTCTTAGGCACATAAGACATTCTCACTTGTAAATATTGTTTTGAATGCCTATTTTGTATATCAATATTGTAATTTGTTTTTCTTTTGATCCATTTGATAAATTTTTAATATAAAAATTTTAGTTTTAGACCATAATTCATAAACCCTAATAGATTTTATATCTTAGTCACAATATTTCTGCTACTTATTATTACCCATTCTATATTTTATACAAGTGTGTTTGTATGTATTACCCATGAAAATAAGTTTAAACATATACTAACTGTTTTGAATACTATTACTTTAATTAAATGTGTTCCTTAACGTTACAACTATGTTTGTATGTATTTATTCACTTTCTTTCCGATAACCATTTCCATAGTCTTTTATTTTATTTATAGGTTATGACTTTTGATGAGAGAAAGGTTTTGTGATGGTTTAGGGTTTAGGATCGAGGGAGATTTGGACGTCTAGGTGATATATGTCTCATGATATGGGTTTCCAAAGCCATGTGATTCTTCCAAATTTAGCTTTTTTTCTTACACAATTTATTCTTAATTATTTTCTTAACATATAATTAGAATCTAATTTCTTTTCACAACACTATTGTTTGAGTTATACTGCACTTATTTTCTCTTCTCATATGTTCCATTATTTTTCCTAGCCATGATCGATTGTTGATGATGTGATGATAGTGCTTACCCGCAAGTAGAGCAAGACAATGGGACTTGACATGTGTGGAAGTTTAATTAATAGCATTTAACAAGACTCACCTCTACCACGTGTTTATCAAATCGAAAGATCCAAAGATCACCCTAAGCTAATCCCAATTGCATTCTAGAGAGAGACGGAGGAAAAGAGAGAAAAAACAATGTCTTGGAAAAGTAGGAAGATTTGAGTTATCTCTTCTTCCATCCATCACATGATTTTAAAAATAAAAACATAGAAGAAGAAAAAAACATATTATCTGGTGAACAATTATTTTATGTTCTGTTAGGTTATGCAGTTAACACTAAAAAAAGTAACTCGATAATACGATGGTATGTTTTTACTCTTTTTCGTTGGTCATTTTGAGTATAATACAACATATATATATATATATATATATATTTAAACAGAAAAGTATAACACAAAAAACAATTTTTATTTGATATAATAATATATCAATATATGTTAATAACATTTTTTTATTCAATTCTAAACTAAATTCAGTTTGCATTTAGATTTAGTATGTTTAATAGATATAAAGTACGTGATAAAAATATAGAAATATCTAACAGAGAACTTTCTTTTCCAAATGCAATTAATCAAGAAACAGAAAGAATTCTACTTCTAGAACACAAATGCATTTGAAGTCATTTGTATAATTCATTAAGATTAAAATATTTTATTGCTAAAAGATTCAAATTATAATAATAAAACTTTGAAGCATGTGTGAAGCATGTTGGTAATATATAAATATCATTATTATTTATGCTACCTTTAGTTATCTAATTAAAAAATTAATTACACTCAGAATAAAGGAAGACCATGAGTTTCGGCTAAAGAAGAGGTTATTCCAGAAATTCAAGTGACTGTCTCGTCCTTCTTGGAGGTGTCTGGTTTTAGAAGATATTGATGTTTTATACATTATGTTAAAAACGGATAAACTAACACATAATGTCCATGCTCATCCGCATTTTATTTTATACGTAATCAATGTTCTTTTTCCAACGTAAAAAATGTTTGTATGTCTTGATTGTGTATCAAAACATGAAGAGCTATATATTGTATGGGATACAGACTAAATATTTTAAAGTAATCTTTCATATTAACAAAAAAATTCAGTTTAATGCTTAACTAATCAATAGTCATTTATTTTACGTGACTGAGAATACTTATTTAAAAACAAAATAAATAATAAACATAAAATAATTTATCGAAAACATAAAATATTAAATTTTAAATATTTTAATAAATCTAATATATATTAAAATTATTATAAAATTATCTCGCGCATCGCGCGAGTCTACTTCTAGTATATATATATATATATATATATTGGACTACCTATTGTCATAATATCATGTTTAAAGCTTAAAAAATCAAAACTATAAAACTTTAACAACCGTATGTCAATTATATACTATTAAATTTAGCATATTCTTTAATTATGACAATATATCGATATTTTATTTAAAAATTGGATGGACTCGTAGATTATATAGGTTAAATTATTTGTGAATACATTGATTTTTGTTAGAAAAAATGAATGAGAAACTAAATAATAATTTGCGAAGATATTGTATAACAAACGGCACATTATTTTTTTTAATTATGATTTACACTATACGTGTTTCATTGAACTTATGGGCACCGTGAGGGAAAGACGTTCTATTTACCCCTCAAAACTACCATATCGTACCGAATGTCCCTGGAACTTTGACCTCCTAATAGAACCCCTTCCATCTTATATCCTCTTTCTATTTCTCCCCGAATTAATACTTCTATGTCTATTTCCCCATCCGTCTGGGTTTACACGGTTTTGTTAGTAAACCCGATAGAAACCCATCTTAAACCGGTCTGGAAGCAATTTATAACCGGGTAACATTTAGAACCCGACCCGATTATTTCTTCTTCTTTCTTTTAAAACGAAAACCCCCAAATTCTTACTCCACTAAGAACCCTAAAAATCTAAATTGAAAAGATCCAAATTTCTGTCTCTTTCTCTCAAAATCATGAGTAATATTTCTGGGTCTTCGAGTAGGTCGACAAATGACCGCGAAAGAGGTAGAGTTGTTGGTGTACCTAAGAGATGCTGGTGTGGAGAAGCAATTGTGGCCAAAATGTCAAAATCCGACCATAACCCAAATCGACGATACTTTCGTTGTGTGTATGCAACTGGAAATAAGGTAATACGAAGTAGAACTTATTATTTGGCTTATGAATATTGATAAGGTTCTAAACGATAACCAAATGAATTGTCCATGGTGTAGCTTATGAATGACAATCACGTTTTCAAGTGGGTCGATGAGGCTTTGTTGGATGAGGTGGAGGCAATGAAAGAGTTCATATCAGAGACAATGAAAGTTGAGAAGAAGATGCAAATGGAGCTTGAGAAAGAGATATTTGAGAGGATTGAAAATGTAAAAGCTGAATTTAAATTTAGGATGAATAGGATGATAATTGTTTTAGTATTAGGTTGTATGATCATATTTGGTCTACTTAAGCTAATATGATGACATTGTATGTTGTTTTCTATGTTTGTTTTGTATGAGACAAAATGTTTTTAAGAGATGATGTTATCTTGTTTCAAAATACATTCATGTTCAAAAGGGAAGAGTACATCCTTACATAGTTAATAATAAGGTTCAAAAGATTGGACTTGACCATACTAAGGCAAAACAAGATATGTTCTGAAACAGGTCATAAAACCAAAAAAAAAACAGTCCTACTTATGCTAATCCTCCATCCCACATTATTTCTCTTGAGTGAGACAACCTTGAGAAGATTCCACTTGTGTTGTATTCTTCTTATTCTTCTTCTTCTGGTGGTACCTACAGTTATGATCAGCTGCACCACAAATCCCACAATGCATGATTCTTTTCTTTTGCTTTGGTTGCTTCTTGGTAGGTGACTCATTAACACCTTTCTTCCTCTTCTTGTCGATCTTCTCATCGTCCGGCTTTGGAGGTGGATACACATTCTCACCCCCAGTGGAAGGCCAAAAGCGTGGACCTCTTTGTGGAACAAGCCCGTCTGTGTAGTTCTGTCTCCACTTAGCAGTTCTGAACCATTCACACACATAGTCTTCAGCTACCAATGTCTTCTTGATCATCAGTCCGTAAGCATGTTCGCATGGGATTCCACAAATCTGAAACTTCATGCAGGTACAAGTTCTGGCATTTAAACAAACTCGGTGTTTATCGTATCCCAAGTAAACTTCATACGCTCCATTTGTGCTGGGAGATACAAAGCATGTAGAAGCTGCCTTATGCTCATCAGCAAGGAAACGGTCACATAAGGAGTGCATAATCCTGCCACATCCGACCATATAGAGTACATATAAATGAATTAGAATAAAACATATAAATGAATAAGAATAAGAGTGTAGTCTTACTAACCTTCATGTGAATAAGAAATAGCAGACCGTTTAGCAATTCGAACCATGGCAAGCCTTCTAACAGTCTCCAACATAGCCACAAATGGTTTCTCTCTCGCCTTGTTGATTGTATTGTTGAAAGACTCCACTGAGTTGTTTTCAACATCCTCACAATAGCTGCCAATCTTGTGGAATGCCCTACACCATGTCTTTGGTTTAGTCTTCATGACATCTTCATAGACCTTGCTATCATATGCGTGAATCCTCTCCAATCTCTCTTCGTAATCTCTAGTGTTGTAGCTCCAAGCTAGATCCCAAAGCAGTTTCTTCAATTGCTTCTTGTCTGGATGAGTCTTCTTTAGGTTACCATAAATGTGCCTAACACATTTACGATGCTCAATCTTTGGTAATTCTAACTCAACAGCCTTAATCAATCCCTGAAACAAAGTTAAATTCATTAGAAACTGATCCAAATCACACAAAGCATAAAACATAACAAAAAAAAAATACCTTTTGGCGATCAGATTCCATAATGTAACCATCTCCATCACCTAACTCCAAGTCTATCTTCAGCCTATTCACAAACCAGCTCCAATTATCTGTGTTCTCAACCTGAACAACACTCCATGCTATTGGATAGATAGCATTGTCTGCATCTCTTCCTAAAGCCACCAACAACTGACCCTTAATCTTTTCCTTCAAGAAGCAACCATCAACCCCAATTAGTGGCCTGCAGGTTTTTTTCCATGTTTTCCTAAGAACATCAAAGCAGACATAGAATCGCTTAAACACATCATGACCAGCGTCATTCTTCACCGTATCAATCTCTACCACAGACCCTTGATTTGCTTCCAATATCTCAGCTCCATAGTCTCGAAGACGTTCAAATTGAGTGTCATATTCACTCGCTATCCATGCCAATGCCTTTCTCCTAGCAGCTTGACATTGACCTCTCGTAGCTGATATCTTCCACTTCTCCATTATGGTCTGTTCCATCTTTAAAGGCATGTAATAATCTGGTTCTTCTCTAATCTTATCAAGAAATAACCTAGCTATGACTGGGACCTTAAACATCTCACATTCTCCATTAGGCACACAAACATGGGTGTTCGTGTACTTCGTAATCTTCCACATCGACTCATTATGAAGAGACGCAGCATAAACTTTCCATTGACATTTTCCCTTAGCACCAACACACCTAAACCCGATTCTATCTCTATCGTACCTGTATTGCTTCAGATTACAACCTGTTGCCAGTGCATAGTCAGTCACACACTCCTTAAACGCGATTCCATTGTAGAATCTCTGCCCTTTATACATTATACCATCGCCACGAACGATCGGTGTCCCCCCACGCGCGGCACCACCACGACCATTACCCTCAGACTCGTCGTCACTCTCTGGATACACGTTATGACGAATCGATTCCTCCGTTTCTGTAAAATCTGTCGCAAGCTTATCGATGTGAAATTCATCTCGATCCTCGCCTTCCTCGTCGAACTCCACTCCAATAGGTGGATTAACAACGGGGACTAACGCCATCCCAAGAGCCAAGAGCAAGAGATAACAAAACGATTCGAAGAAAGAAGAATCAATTTAGGGATCTAGGGTTCGTCGATGGAAAGGGAAAAAACGATTTGGGGATTTTTGGGTTTTTTAGGTTAAGTGATCTAATCGGGTTGTAATCGGGTTGTAATCGGGTTGTCAATTGGTTAATAATGGTTTAATTTGGTTATTTTGGTTAATAAGAATTGTCTGTCGGTTAACTAAAACAATAAACCGTGTTAATCGACGTCGATGGGGAAATAGCTGAGAAGGTTAATTTAATTGGGGAAATAGACATAGAAGTATTAATTCGGGGGGAAATAGAAAGAGGATATAAGATGGAAGGGATTCTATTAGAAGGTCAAAGTTCCAGGGACATTCGGTACGATATAGTAGTTTTGAGGGTAAATAGGACGTCTTTCCCACCGTGAGTCCATGACCTTTTCGATGGTGATAGTCAACAGTGGTCGAAGACCTCTTTCCAGAATAAAGCTATACCGCAGTCCCCACTACTTGCACTAAACATTTTCATCCTTCTTTTTTATTTATTTGGCTCAATAATTCATAGCCAATTTTAAAACGAAAAAGCGACATAAATTTTTTAGAAAACGGATTCATGTTAAAAGCATATAATAAAATACGAAATATCACATCATATTAAAAATAATAAACTTTACAAGATCATTCAACTAAAAATAAGACGTAACTATTTAATTTTTTTTACAACAAGTATACATCAAATAATTTTTATTAAAAAAAAATCATTATCTTCATATTCATTTTTCTCTATTCCATCCAACAAAATAGTTTCAAACTTTTGTGTTGTTGAAATACTATCAAAATTAAGTCTTTCTGAAGTTAAATTAATCCAGTATTAGCCACTTCCAACATCGAATATGTGATTCGAGACACTGATATATTTCTAAATACTAATTAACCATGCTCTTTTAAAACTAAATATTAATTAGTATGTAAAATTCAAAATCACAAAATTTATTTTTGAGTTTTTATTAGAAAAATATCAAAAATAGTTTCACATATCTTATTTATTTGTGACATCAAATTTTAAGTATTTTTTTTTAGAAGTGGGAGTGGATGCCAAATCCGGTGGCAGAAAAATAAAGGAAGAGAAAGAGGGGAAACAAAATTTTAAAAGTTTTAAAACATTTTTTCCTTTTATTTAACTACTTATTATTAATACAAAGGTGGAAATAAAAAGCAACGAAGAAGATTGGAGAGAATTTTTCTTCTTTTGGATGGAATTTTTCCATTTCGTGTTGTCTATTTCAGCGTAGCAAATTCAACAAATGGGAGGATGCCACGTAATGAAATGACCAGATACGTCTAGGTTAGTGTAGAATAAATTTTTAATTTATTAATCACACTTGCATTTTGGTAATACACATACATAGTTGTAAAGTTATAAAAACATAGAAGATATATGCATTGTCTTTAATTAAGAAACCATTTAGGTTAAGAGAAAAAAAAAACAAAAAATTCTAGGTAAGGTCGAAGGAGCCCTATGGTCTGAGCGCTTTGGGGCCACCATACCAATCCTATTGGAGGAATTATCGGAAGTGGGGTGAAACCGTGAAAGGACCGAACGCAACGTACGTAGCCACAAATATATGCTAAATGGTGTACAACCTGAAGGAATTTTTATCGTTTCATAATATTCTTTATTATCTCTTTGAGAGAAAATTTAATTATAATAAAAGAGAGAGATATGATATCATATCACTTTACTGTTTCTCTCGACCATCCAATTAAAACAAAGGATATATGATCTCATGCAAATTCGTACGGTAAACATGTATGATATATTCCCACGTGAGTCTCGTAGATCCCAAGTTATTTGCCATATTTGTATGTCACGTGTTAATGTGTTATGGATTGGATTGGATGGTACACACCACTTACTCAATTCTTGAGAATCCACTTAACAATCTTGCACGATTTAATTAGCTCATGCATGAGTTGTGAGATTTATAATAGGGATATAATCCTTTTAAAAAGAAGAACAAGAAGAAGATATATATACATGGTTCGTATCGTGTATTCCAACTGATTTACAAATTTATGTATAATGTATAATTTTCTTGGATATTTAATCGATTATAAAATCCTCTTAGTATTTGCAAAGTGAAAAAGTTACTCTTATATATATTTATGTTTTTCAATTAGTAAACACAAGTATACCACCGACATTTTCTGGAAGAAGTTCACGAGTATATATGGACAAAATTGGATGAACAATTCTATACATCATTACACATTCCTCAACAGTATTCCCAATAACAATCATGGAAGATAGTATATATACTTTGCATTATCCTCTGTCTTGGGAAGTTCAAACTTCAAACACCCCCTAATTCAAATATTGAATGTCACCGAACGAGAAATCCAAACGGGTAACATAAAATTTTGGTAAAGATTTTAATATCAGTGATCTAATTATGCAAAACTATGGACTTCTAAAATAAACCTCTTTAAATTGTGGTGCTCTTTTCTTTGCATATTATTGTCCTTTGAGATTTTGAATGCAACTTACATTTTATGTGAAAACTAGTTTAGAACGTTAAGTACTGATTGATAGAAATCAAGCTTGTAAGTTGTAACTAAACTACGATGTATTCAAGGATTCAAGATGTTCCGTAACAAAACCAAAGAGGATAAGAAATAAAGGTGGCCGACAACAAATAAATAAGGATTCAGAAGGCACCGATTCATGAGACTAGGCATACAACAAAAGATGAAAAAAGCAGCTTTCATTGTTATAAATAAATTTTGTATGTGGTTACAACTTATTTTCTAATTCAAAATTTAATTTTGAGAATAAAAATAGCAAGGATCAAATACACACCTTACAAACACGCACCCGCAAGTAGAACAATTTAAATCATGTTACAATTTCCATGTCAGCTTTTTAAATATGTTTACTCGGAAATATTGTTTTATTTAACAATCATATTCAATGGATGCTCTAGTGTTTCACGTCTACCCAATTGTCATTGTATTATTCTCGTTTGAAATAGCTTTAGTTACTTCAAAACCTCAAGATTGATAGTAAATTTGAGGTTGTAATATTGAGCTAATTGAAGTGGTGCATATATGTTAGATGAAATGGTAAAATAAAGGACCAAGATGCAAAATGAAAGTGGAAAGCAAGAAGACTGGGGTTGGAGAGTGAGTGGTACGGACAAAACGATGCGTTACATCTAATTGTCCGTACAATCGAATTATAAGGGTCTATTCGCAATTTAAGAGGTTGTAATTAATGTATTTTGCTCTTTTGTTTGACGAGACATCGCTTTTGTTTCTTTTTTCTTCCTAAAAGAAAAAAAAAAGGTAATGTTATTGGTATATTTGGTGTTTGGTAATCAGTCACACCCATGTTTTCTTGTTTTTTTTTGTGCCAAATCTTTTGATTTGCAAAACAGAATCTTGCTTACCGGTAGTGGATTTTTTTTGGAACAGCTACAATACTATTGTTAAATTGGTATATTGTAATTAACTTTACAAATAATAAGGGCTAGTTAGATGATTGTTAAATGATGAATGTAATAGCTAAATTAAAGCATTTTGAAACACACATGTATGTGCGTAAAATGAGAGAGATGTATATGTTTGTAAGAACATTTAACAAATGGGATGGCCCAACACTATAATTCTGTTCAAATCATAAATCCTTATAGATTGCACTAAAGTTTGATTGTGGCTGTCGTCATTTTATTGGTGACATCTTTTTGGAGATAGCATAAAATCTACAGGGAAAATTTGGTGGGCAATCACTAAAATCTTTAAGTTTTTTTTTTTCTTCTAAGTATAAGAACTTTTAAGTATTTGATTTTGGGTTAGTAATTTAAGGAAATTCTCATCAATGCCATTTAAATTAGTTTATTTCTTCCGGAAATACTATTACTACTTTGGTTTCTCAAAAAATACCACTAAAAGTATTTTCTTTAGAAATACCACAAACTAAAACCAAACTTTAAACCTTAAAAACTAAATCATAAATCCTAAAAACTAAATTTAAAATTCAAAATATTTAAAAAACTAACTTTTACAATTATAAATCCTTAAACATTAATTTTTATTGTTCGACCAAAATTTTTGTAGTGGTATACCTTGATTTAATGGTATTTAAAATATTTTCATAATTTAATGTTTGAAGTTTTATTGGTGAGCTGTAAATTTTCAACTATTTTCTTGGTTGAAATGAAAACATTTGTTATAGTTGTAAAATTTCTATACATATAGAGTGAGAGTGATTGTTTTTATTTTATTTTATGGCAAATGAATTATATTATACCATAAACGTTTACATGATACATAAAATCAATCAAGTACAACCATTGAAACAAATATAAGAAATTGAACACAATTTCGATGAAAAAGTGGAAGTAATCTTGCTTTCTAAACGGAAGTCCCCTCTATATGCACTAGTCGAAGGCTAATATCTTTATAGATGAGACTCCTAAATGGTTTGTGTACCATAATTAGACGAAAGATTTGATATGTTGTTTGGAAGATATCACGAGTAATATTAGAAACTGAACCTGATGAATGTACGAACAAAAAAAGAGGGGAAAAAAACATTCATGGGCCTAAGGCCTGAATCAGTAAGGCCCAACTTTAAAAAATAAAAATAAGCCTTGGTGAAAAAGAAGGTCATCGTGGTTAGGATT
Source organism: Camelina sativa (assembly GCF_030686135.1). Classification (NCBI taxonomy): domain Eukaryota; kingdom Viridiplantae; phylum Streptophyta; class Magnoliopsida; order Brassicales; family Brassicaceae; genus Camelina; species Camelina sativa. The sequence continues at coordinate 9,004,007 of NC_141892.1, forward strand.
TAGGGTTTAAGAAATCGTCTGAAAAGGATAGATTCGAGAGAGAGAGAGCGCCGGAGGCAAAGGGAAAAAAAAATGGGCAAGGCAAAGAAGGTGAAGGGAAGCCAATGCTTCAGGCAAAGGCTGCTTCTTTCAACACTCTCATCAACACGTATCACAATCGATGATATTCGTTCCGACGATATGATTCCTGGTCTCCGTCCCCACGAGATTTCTCTTCTCCGCCTCATCGAAACTGTCACCGATGACGCCGTCGTTGAGGTTAACGAGACCGGTAAGTGTGTTTCACCTTTTCTTTTGAGCTCAAGCTGATATGATTGGAGTACAGATTTGTAGCAATTTGTTTTGTTTTTTCTTTTTTTTTTTAATTTGATTGGTTCTATTGCAATATCAATTTGGCAGGTACTCAATTAAAGTACAAGCCTGGAATTATAATGGGAGGGAAGAACTTGGTTCATAACTGTGCCCTGAGTCGATCCATTGGCTATTATCTGGAGCCATTGGTTGTGTTAGCATTATTTGGCAAGAAGCCCCTTTCCATTAGGCTCAGAGGTAACCAAGTAGTTTTCTTACTGTACCTGACTTCTTGTTAAATTTTGTTCTCCGCTGTGAGCTTGATGAAGATAGAAGCTTTTGAGTCATTAGTAATATGAATTGTCTTACGTGCTATATATATCGATCACTGTACTTGGTTTTGATCAAATGAAGCTCGGGATGTAGGCTTGAGTCATTCATCCAGCTTCATTACATTATAGTTGAAAAAGGGAAAGGTTACAGCTTTAAAAGCAAGCATGTGGGATTTTGTTATATGCTCTGAGGGAGCAAATATTTAACTTTTGCAGGAATTACAAATGATCCAAGAGACCCGAGCGTTGACACATTCCGTTCCACTACGTTGCAAATCTTAAAGCGTTTCGGAATCCCTGAAGAGGGTTTAGACCTTAAAATCGAATCCCGTGGAGTAGCTCCAGATGGGGGTGGAGAAGTTCTCTTAACAGTTCCAACTGTTAAGACTCTAACTGTATGTACTTATTAATTTCCTTTTTTTTATTCTTTTCCTTACTGCCCACTTCATATAGATTTCTGATCTGTTATATCGGTGCTTGCTTCAGGCGGTTCATTGGGTAGAAGAAGGAATGGTGAAGAGGATACGTGGTAGCACTTTCTCTACAAGAGTGACTACTGACTTTGAACATTCCATGAGATTTGCAGCTCGTGGAATCTTTAACAATCTCCTGCCTGATGTTCACATTATCCTAGATCACAGAGCTGGCTCTCAGGCTGGAAAGTAAGAAGATTTTAACTTGAAAACAAAAAAAACGAGAGCTACTTGATTGATAAAAGCTGAAACGTTTTGATAAATACGTTATTGCAGATCTCCTGGATATGGGATATCATTGGTAGCAGAAACAACTACGGGGTGTTACATGTCTGCAGATACAACTGTGTCTTGTCTAAGAACAGACGAAACTGGAGAGATTGATGTAGAGAAGAAAGAGAGATTGCCAGCAGAAGACACAGGCGCTGAAATAGCTTCATGGCTTCTTCATGAGATTGAGAAAGGTGGAGTTGTCGATTCAACCCACCAGGTACGTTTTAAATTCTAAGCATTACCGTAGATACCCAAATGGATCGCTTTCAAAGTAATGACTTTTAACTGCGTGTTGTTAATTCTCTGGATTTCTACAGGGATTGCTGTTTATACTGTGTGCGTCATGCGAACCAGACTTGTCAAAGGTTCGAGTGGGAACGTTATCTCCTTATGGTGTGGAGACGTTGAGGAATATAAAGGAGTTTATGGGAGTTCAGTTTACAATCAAACCTGATCCATTGACAGGGACTGTTATACTCAAGTGCGTTGGAAGTGGTTTAGTTAACCTCTCCAGAAAGCTGTCTTGATTTCTCACAATTGTTGTTGTGTTTGTAACACAAACAGCTTAACAGTTTTGTCTAAATGAAATCACTTTTCTTTAGTGTTAACTTTGGATGTGTATTCTCGACCTTGTTGTAATGGCAATTTACATTTTTTTTTCCTTTCTTTTTGTTTTGGTTTGGTAAGTGTGCTCGATCACGCGAGCTCGTAGTCACAAGCACTGACCCATGCTTGAATGCTACCAACGAGCCACTAGCGACAAGCACAATGGCAATTTACATTTAAATTTATGCATTTTCGGCTACTTTGTTTTGATAATTTAGATCAACACTAATAATAGCACATACTCGTCAGGATCGAACTGAATTTATGAATAGCTTTGGGTTACATTAAAGACATCCTAATAGGAGGTACTGTAATAAGAGTACAACAGAGAAGCAAAGAATAGGATATGAAGTACATTAAGCCCACGCTTGTCTGGTAACTTTTCGACTAAAAGCTAAGGGGCTAATACTCTATGAGCCAAGAGAAACCATGAACCAGAATAGAAGAGCTTGCCGAAGCCTATAAAGGCTAGCACATTCCGTACCATTATCTTTTGGTTTCCTCCCAAGGATAGCGGTAGCTGGGGCAAAGCCCGCTTTCACAAAGCAGAGAGTTCGACTTCTTGAGTGGAAGGTCGATAAGCTACAAAGGTGCTATCAGTTGAAAAGGAGCCTGGATTGAAACATGTTGTTCCCCCGAATTTACATACCTCTTGCTCACTCTTGTCACCTAATACTATCTGTTTTAAAACAACAGGTAACCCTTTATTATTTTAAGGAATCTTTGGAGTGGACTTAAATTTATAATAAGAAGATTTATGAATACCGTATGAGGAGTTGGGTACAGTCGAAGAGAGTGATCGTAGTTCCAAATGATGGGTTGCACCATGAGAGGTAGAGGGCACAAATGGCTCTGATGAGTTATTGTGTAGACAAGCTGCACCAACAAGTTTCAGGAGTTTTCCATCATTACCCAAAAAAAACATTGAAATCATAAGTAAGAAAATAATGGAGACGAGAAATGTGTTTACATGCTTAAAAGGGTCCTCAGTTTCTTCCGAGGAAGGGGTTACTAAGCATGAACGACGCATCCTATACAGAAGATCTTGTCGGAAGAACACAATCTCTTGGTTATAGAACTTTACTCTGCATTGTATAAACACAAGATTATGCTGCCGCTTTATAAACACACATCGTTCACACATAGTATAGAAAAGTCACCTGCAAGGATTGCTTGAAAATATTGCATTGGGAATAATGTTCCGAAGCTCTTCTGTTAAATAGTTTGGTAAAGCGCATCTTGGCAAGACTGTTGAGGGACCTGTCAAATATCATGAGTTTTTATAAGTCATGTCGCCTCATGGACTTCTGTTAAAGATTATTTCGATACTAATGGTGGTGATAGTACCTGCGTCATCAGGACCTGGAATGAATAAAAACCGACTATTTTCTTTTAGCCGCGGATGGTTTTCAATCATCCTCCCAAGTTTACCAAACTGCTCCCTGAGAATGATACAAATACATGTCGAGAAAATATAAGAACAAATTTCCATTAACCATTGAAGAGACTCTAACTACAATGATCCCTTACCTAAGGGTTGAATAAGAATCAAAGGTTAAGTTGCATGGGCGAGAACAAAAGTTCCCCATAAAAACAAACAAGGAGGGTACTGTCTCCACACTTTCAAAACCGTCAAGAACAGTTTCCAGCTTTCCGATAACCTTCTCTACGGATAACATATTATGCCGATCAAGCAATGTCACAAAAGGAGCATAGTCATACAGATTGATGCTAAATAGAGTACTTGATATCCAACTCACCTCTTCGTCGTCCAACCATATGTCAGACAATATGACATATGTGTCATTCACAGCTTGTCTTTCAAGGTCTGCAAGTCTTATCTGTTGGCAGGCAAAAAAAAAAACATATTATGTCTGCTGTCACTTACCTGCTTTGTAAGGGATTGCATTGAAAAGTTATAAAATTCTCAATCTGGGAGCACAAACAACAAATCAAAGATTACCGTCTCTTCTTTAGTTTGTGAGCCGCTTCCGAAGAAGTCACATTCAGAATGTGTCTTTAGTGTTTTGTCTCTGTCTTCTAAGGGAGGAAACCCACATGTAATCACCTTCACCACAAGATGAGAATACAGTTTTAGAAGAGGAAGAGTAGGTCCAAGAACGTATTCTGAAAAAACTGAGCTTTCTTACAGGCCATCATTCTGCTGATGAGAACAAACATTTGCATAATCCCTTGAATCTATTCAAGTGTTCTACGGAAGACATGTGTACGATATGTTTTGTTAAAGAGGAGACCCTATACATGACTTAGTTCTATATTCCTTCATAAAGATAGTATCTTTGACCCTAGTATGATCAATAAAATAAAATCTATGTGCCCCTCAGCAGATTATCTCCCTGGTTTAAAAGTAACTAACTCAGAATGGGGAGAGAAAAGGCCCAGCAGCAAAAGTGCCACCTTCAAGTCTAATTTACCTGAAAGATACCGTTCACCTGCATTTCTCCTTCTGCCAAAATTATAGTATTCTCAGTGAAGAATCCTGTTGTTATCTTGTACTGATCGTCAAAGAAAACAATTCATAGCTTAAATAACTCAAACGCTATGCTTTACTATGTCTTCATAAGAGTGAGACTTCAAATATTCTGTTCAAATGCAATGTCTAGCTTTTGCAGATATTTGATGTCACCAACTTAAAAAAAAGGATATTGCTTTGGACAGATCAATCTCTACAGAAGCTGAAAGGTCTTCCAGGTAGAAATGTCCATCTTCCAACTGTGATATCACACCCATCACCCATTTCCTTCCTCTTTGAGAAATTAGAGACTGAATTGAAGATATCTACTAGAAAGAAAGACACACAACAAACTCCTTAGTATCAGATTTAACACAAAGAACCCAAAAAGAGAAATGGGAACGACCACACATTTGACAGAAAAAACGTAGACGAACCTCATTGTTCTCAAACTGCGACATTTCAGCATCAAATGCTGGCCTAGAAAAATGCTCTGCGCGAGAAACTCTCTGCGACAGCAACATGAATCGTTCCCTGTATAATGCTGTTTTCGCATAAGCCTCACCATGAATAGGCAGGCTCTTCGTATGCCTAGAATCAATTCAATATTCATAATCAATCACTATAAAGCTCCATCATCTACTAACGCAAGTAGAACCAAATCTTATATCCCACCAGACAACAATACTAGAGAAAAAAGCCACCTAACAATTCATCAAACTCATCTTAAGGAACTCATCTAAATGGAGACACTCTTAGTAGGACAAAGTAGAGAGGCCTTACTCGTTGAACTTTTTTTTAACAGCATCATATCCAAACTTTGGGACTAGAAACGCGTCGATGACGGCCAAGGAAGAAGCACTAGTTGTAGGTTCTTCTGGCGCGTTATGAGCTCCCAGCAAGCGATTAATCAATCCTCGAACTGATTCCGCGTCCACAGTGGAAGATTCATCTGCAACAAAACTCTTAACGACTTCAGAATCGATGATATAATAGTCATAAATTAACCCAGAATTATACGATGAAAGGATTGGGGGACATACGCGATTCCTGGAGGTTATCGAGGAGAAGATCGATAGCTTCTCCGTCAGCGTCGTCGGGAAATTGATCGGCGAAAACGAGAATCTCGTCTAAGGCATCGACCTTGAGCTTGTAACTTCTGTTTTTGAATTTCTTCTGTATCAGCTTCCTCTTCTGACTGGTACTGCTCATTCTCGCTACTTCTCTTCTTCCTTTCTCTGAATCTACGAAACCTTTTTTTTTCTCTCTCTATTTTTTTACTCTTTTCTCTTTAATTTCTGTTTGGGCGGCAAAATTCTGGAAAAGATCCCCAAATCGGCGGGAAACGAATGTCTCGAAAGAGCCCTAGTCTGTGCTTTTGCTAATTCGTTATTTTACATTGTTGCCCCTCCAGGTAAACCTGACGAGTCTTGAACGATGATAGTATAATAACCGGTTCAGAATTCAATTCCGGTTAAACGCTTTTAAACAATTTCATTTGACACACAGAAACACTACAAAACACACACACTAGTAACTGCTTACAAGGATCAACTCAAGTGGATTGAGGTTGTATATACCAATAAGCAGAGACAATATATAGAACCGATAAAGCCGGAAAATTGTGCAAGCCCCAAACTGTATGGTTAATGTCAGTCAGTCAGTCATCTCCCCAAGCATCTTCCCGTTGTTTCTGTCTGGAGACAATCCGGTTTTTCCTGGCAGCTTCTTGGTCTCTTAGCTCTTTAGACCCGAATCCAGAAGCTGGTAGCTTCAATCCCATGCTGTGAGCAATCAACCGTTGAGCTGTTCTCGCTGATGTCTTTGGTCTTTGAGACGGTGGTTCCAAATCTGGTGTTGATTTCATTTAAAGATAACATAGTTACACATGTATGTTTTGGTGTTTCGTTAATTACACAGCTTGATCAAGCAGATTATGGAAGGATGATGTGTTAAAGTTCATAATCTGATGACATATAGAAGTGTAAGAAAACTAGAACGAGTTTTTCGCATGATACAAGAGGGAATACTTCTGCAGAACCATGAAAGATAAGAAGTAGTAGATTACCTTTTCCAGAAATCGAGCCCAAAAGAGAATCGTGATCATCGAGAACACGTATGGTGAATGAACACTGAACATGGTTGCACGCCTCTAGAGCTGTATCAATTATCAAAACACACAGCAAGAGTTAACTGTACAGGAGAAGATCTAATCAGATTTGTAAACTTAGTTAGCAACAAAGGCAAAAGTTACATCGTCAAACCTAAAACAAGTTCAATGCAATATTATCTAAATAACCCAACAACATCAGAACAGGGAAATTCTAATGCTTAGTAGGATAAAACTTAAATTATTCCTAGTTAATCAGGTGTATGATCAAAATCGAAGTAACATATAAATACCAGCTGAAGGGGTTTTGAAGACTGCAAGTGCTGTTGTATCATTGACCCAACGAATGATAAATTTACTATCTTTTAAGTCTTTAAATAGCTTCTCCAAATCAGTAGTTCTCAAACTTGGAGAAAAACCAGCAAGTACGAGGACATGACGTGTGCCATACTTGGCTGCATTAAGAAACAGAACAAAATAAAGGGGCTGTGCTAAATCCTAATCCAATTAATTTAAACATACAATCCAAAAAGAGAAAGGACACATTGAGACCAAGAACTTACATTTCAGTGCTTCATCAGTCTTCTCTGAATCACGAGATACATCATTATCTTCTAAATCATCAAACCTCGACTCACAAAAGTCTCGATCACTGTACATCACATCCCTCTTATAAGTAAATGTCCCCCTTCCACGTCTCTTAGGTCCTTGAACTTTAGGTTCTTCAACCGAAAGCTTTGATATTTCAGGCAACTCTTCTACATGGAGTAATTTACTCGGTTCAAGATCTGCAAGGGCTTCCCAATCTGCAACAAAATCAAGGTTCTGTAAACATACATGATCTCATGATAATGAACATTCTGACACAGGAGGTTAATGCATCTGCTAAGTCACAACAAATGTGACATACCATCATCTGAAGAATCATGAGCAGCTGAATTATTGCTGGATACTTTTGTGGAATCCTTCGTTATCCCTTTAATAGATCCATGAGAATCGATCAGGAACAGCGTAAAAAAAAGGCGAAATTAGATAAGAAAACAATGAACACTAAAGATGAACAACCATCAGGAGGTGAGACATTTGAGTCAGACTTGAGTCCATTGGAAGCAATAATTTGATTCTCTACATCGTCGGAACCACTGCAATCATAAACCCTAAGATCGATCATGAAACCAATACAATTTACCAAGCTTTCAAATTTCCCTAAAAGCACATTAAACTCATGTCTCTCCCAAATTCGTAATACCTTGAAGATGCAAAATCACAATCCAACGCACGTTGCTTAATGAGGGAAGAACGAGTACGAAGCTCGTCGGATTTGAGGGAAAGACCCAGAGAAGAGTAGAGATCCGCCAATTGGGTGAGCGCGGATGCTAATTGAAGCCCAAACTCCGTTCTCTCGCCGGAGGAGGAAGAACCCAACCGCGACTGAAGATTGGTTACCAAAGACTCGAGAAACGAGATCGCCGCCGTGACGTCACCGGCTGCTACGAGATCCTCCACCCGCTCGCTCCAATTTGGTTCGTTTAGCCGCGTGGTCTCCATAGTTAGGTCACAGCGTGTCTGACGCTTTCAGAAATTGCTCACACGTATCCACACGAATTAGAAAAGCTATGATTATATGATTCTGTGCTTTTCTTCTTTATATATGAAATTTTAAAACATGTTAAAATATTTTAGGGGAAATTACTTTTTTTTTTTTTTTTTTTGACGATCAAACCCCATATACTAAGTTATCGGAAATGACTTTTTTTTCGAGAGAGAGCCAATTAGGTTCTAACGAGCTTACATGAGAAAAACAGAAACCTTGTGCTCTTGCACATTTCGCAAGTTTATCGGCACGGATATTATCCTCTCGAGGAATATATCTAATACTAAATTTAACAAATCTATCTCTGAAATGAATAAAATTCTTCAATTCTAATGAGAAGGTCGGCCAATCTTCAATATTAGACGTCATTGTTAGGAGGTCTAAGCAATCCGTAGCAAAAAGAGCTTTATCTAAGTTCAAGGCCAGAAGGCACTCCATAGCCCAAACAAGGGTGTCTAACTCCGCATGTAAAGGAGATAAGCTTCTACGCGAACCTTTAAGCCCCATGTGCAAGAATCTAGCTCCAAAAGAAGCAATCCAGCCGTGTCCACTCATATCCACCTCTACGTGCCAAGATCCATCTATAAAACATACAAGGCAATCTTGTGGGATTTGGGTCGATATGCCCGCTTCTACTAACCCTGATGGTATGTCTCTATTATTTGCTCTTCTCCAAATTTCTTCTTCTTGGATGGCTTTCTCTAGAGTATCTTGCGGAGATTCGGATGTATTTTCAAAAACTGTCTTGTTTCTTACCTTCCAAATATACCACATCATCCAAGGGAACGTCCTCAAGTTTTGATCACTTGCACCAAAGTCTCTACCACGCCCATATAGAAAATCGAGGTTGCTATATAGAGAAGATGAAGGGAACACCATAGGATGGGAAGGGATTGTCGATAAGGCCCATACTTGACGTGCAAGAGGGCCTATTTTAGTATTTTTCCATAAAATTGCCATTTCAATTCCTCGATAAACTAATCTTGAGAAAATCCTAAAGATCAACAAACAGTATACAAGAAGAAGAGAAAAAGCACAAAAACTAAAAAAACCCTACTGCTCCCTTCTCTCTCTCAACTCAGCCGCCGGAAGAAAATTTGCAGATCTGGGGTTGGAATGCGGTGGCTTCCTTAGCACCGGTTCTAGCCCCCCCCTCTTTGTTTAGATTTCGTCCTTGATCTCTCTTTTCTAGTTTATGGTGGTGTTGTTTGGAGGCTCTTCTTGTCGAATCGAATCAGATTTTGGAGGCTCTTCTTGTTCTCTCTTTCGCCGGTGACCGATGTCTCTCGATGGGTTTGAGTTCTCTCTGCTTTGCTGCTTAGTCTTTGTTTTTATCTCTGTTCCCGTGGCGTGGTAAGCTTGGCTGGTAGTTGTGGATCTGGTTGTCTTTTTTGTGGTGTTCTCATTTGATGTTCATTTACATTGGAAGAAGTTTGGTTCGTTTTAGCTGGTTGATTAAATTGTGGCTTCTCCGTGCTGTTTGGAGAAGTCATTTTCCAGTTCTCTGGTTGGTATCGGCTACGTTCCAGCCGATCCGCAGGGTTGAGCTTCTGTGTCGACGGCTTAGTTTTAGATCCTTTGTGAAGAGGAAGCAGATTGAAGGAGGGAAGTCATTGATTGTGAGTTGCTGTTGTGGTCAGAGATGTGTCCCGTTTCTCTTAGCGGGTTAGTCTAGGTTGTGGTTTAGTTTGGGCGGTGACACTCGAAGTTGGTGGCTTTGCAGTGGCGGACTCGTTTCGCTTCTTCTGGTAGGGTTTTGTTTGTGTAGTTGGTATCTGTGTGGCTTCAACCGATGGTTTCAGGTTGCAAAGAGAAGTTAGTGGTTTGTGTCTTCTCTCAAATTCACCTTCTCTGTTGGTTTGTACCCAATCCTTAGTTCTTCTGCTCTATTAGGTCTCTTGGCTAGTCAGTGTTTGCGTTATATGCTAGGTTTCGTTCCTTCTGCTTGTCATCCGGATGGTATTTTGTTGCTAGCCATCTACTAGCTCTTTGAGCTCTAGGCTTAGTAGTGGAATCGCCTTTCAGCTGTTCTCTTGCGAGGAGGTCACCAGTTTTGATTCTGTAGATGGTTATAGCTGGGTCGACGAGGGTCCGCGTGTAAGAGCTGTTAGGCTTCTTTGGCTTGTCTCAGGCCGAATCTCAAGGAATTCTTCTTTGTCCCTAGTTTGGCTCGCTTTCTCTCGACTGGTTTTGTGTGAATGGATGGTTGTGGCTTCTGTTTCTCTGATGTCGTTCGAGCTTGCTTTCATTCCTGCTAGTGCTGATGATGGTTTGTCGACGGTGTGCTATCATGGTTTATAGCACTTCCGGTCTTATCGGTACTCTCCGACTCTTACAGGTTCTATGGGAAGGCTTAGTGAGTCTCTTTCTAGTTGAGTATGGCAGTTTTAGTACTTTGGTTTTCGTTTTTTCCTTAGTGACTTGTGTTTCTAGGTTGTTAGTCTTTCTATCTATGTTCCGGGAAGTGTGTAACTTGCCGGCTTATACTTCCCTTGTTTGGGTTTATGCTTCCCTTGTTTGGGCTTAGTCTTAGGTGATTTCAATATCTTCACCTTTTTTTATTCAACAGATATAATTTCTTTTCAGTTTCTAATATAAAACCAGATGACAAAAAAAAAAAAAAAAAAAAAAAAATCCTAAAGAACCTTAGAATACATTATCAAACAAAAAAACGGAATGAATCATTTACAAGGTCTTAGTAGATGGTAATGACCAAGAATGTGTAAACGCCTTTTGATTAGTCTCAGTGAAGTTTCTTAACATGCTTTTGTGAGGAGGATTCATATCGTCTGAAGAGAGGTGAGAATCGATGGCGCTGTATGATTTTGACGAGGACAAAGGTGTTTGCAGCAAGAAATAGCAAACTCGCCGCCCAAAGCTGTAAGAAGACGTTAAGGCCCTTGAACTCGAGCATGTATCCCCATAAAAGCCAATGTGTCTGAGCTCCAATCCAGAGAATGATGCATAACAAGCCTTCCAATTTCAGCTTCATACGGCTCCATGGTAGAATCAGGGGTAGCAGGCAATAGAACCACACAAAGTATTGAGCGGTTATCACCTAGAAAGACAAATGGAAATATTAGATCATAACGAGAAGGTTTTATATAGCACAATATGGACAAAACAGAGTGATGCATTATGTACCTTATTGAAAGCCACAAATGCAACGGTTTGGAGAAAGATGCAGAACACTAGATCCTGCCAAAAGCAGGAGACTAGAGCAAACTGTACTGTAAACTGAGGTAAGAACGAGATAAGCTTCTCCACAGCTGAAAACTGGCGCTCATAGTGAAGATATATGTGATAAAAGTAGATGGAGAAGTTGTGCCTTGGATCTGTACGAGTCAGGTGATATAAGAGAGCTTCGTGTAGGAACTCGTGTCCATAGAAATAAAATGAAACAGCATTGCAAGCTAGAAAAACTCCCCCCGATATCAAAGCAAACATGATTCTCTCCCTGGAAAATAAACTTTTCAAGGCAGTCAAGAGATTGAAAAGGATTGTTTTTTTCTCTGTGTTGCTGGTAGGTGTCTTGGTCTGACCGGTATTCCAATCCTCAAGTGGTGGCTTTTGATCAGATCTAAATACTTGAGAATCGAGAACTAAAATGATCGGTAAAGCATAGATAATAGGATAGACCCTGAAATGCACAACAAGCCCGTACCAAAATGCAGCTTGAGCCAATTTGCCTACACAACATAACATAACGTTGTTATTGTGCCATTCGTGTCTGTCTCTGTGAACCGTGAAGAACGATGAACACAAGTACAGTTGCAAACCAAAACCACAGAGAATAAAATAGAAAAACAAGTTTACTTAGGGTTTTGATACAGGATCCCAAAACTCTCCAAAAGCCTAAAAGAAGTCTCCAAACCAATTCCCAAATACTCAACATTCCTTAATCTGTTACTCTCTGTCTTAAAACAGTTCATAAAGAAGACCTTATCCATCAACTTGTAAGAGAGAAGGTAAATCAACCCTATTACATCTCTCTTATAAGACTTCTCTTTTGCAGCATGTCAACCACATCTAGTACATTTCTTCTACTTTTTTAAAGTCTTGTTATTATAACCTAATGTGAAAGATACACACATCTGAATTGCATTGATATATAAACTTGTTCATGGAACTCAATTCAGGGGATCAAAGCATAAAAGCAGCAAGCTTAGTAAAACTCTACAGAGAAAAACATTCACTTGAGTTATACTAGTTTCAAAGTAAGTGTCTACCTTGCATAAGAGAGATGATGATCCATAATATCATGGCACAAACGAGGGGTTCACAGTTCCCTCTGGTTCCAATAGTGAATGTAAACGGATTGAAAAGCCAAACCATTACAGAATATGTACATATCTTCTCAGGCACCTTACGTTCTTTCAAAATAGTATGGATAAACCAGCCTACCAACAAATCTGAAACACGAAAATTAAAATTAGAACGACCAAAGAACTAATCAATTGAACAAAAAAGGTTGAAACTTTCTACAAATTTTCCTTCTGGTATTACATAATAAACAAAAGAAGGATGAGATAACTCCAAGAAATTTGCATACCAGAAGCTGAGAAGAGGAACTTTCCAAATGACCGATGAAAGAAGGAATGAGGAGTCAGGAGAAGGGCGAGCAAAGGCGAGTAACGGTAAGTGGTTCTCTTGTAAGGAGATTCACCAGATGCCATCAACGAAGCAGCATCAGAAAAAACAATGTAATCAACATCAGTGTACCGGACCTCCATGTGAGCATCTTGCCATTCTCCATAGACAATCAAGAAGACTCGCAAAAACATGGAGAATACGAGCAGAGACCGGAAACTCATCCCTACATAATCAGAATTCAAAACCCCCAAATTTTGAAGTGCCATAGAAGAAGCAACAATGTCAAAGTTCAACAGCTCCACGATCGTAGTATGCAATTACTAACTTAATCTATCGGACTAATTAAAAAGAGATTGGTGTGATTCAATGCATCTTTAAGCTTATTACAGATCCTAAAAAGAGAAAGGGAACACTTAGAGGAACGAAGTATACATACATTTAGGTGGTTCATCATCAGTGTTCTCTGAACCACGAGACATATTGTGATCTTCTGAATCTTCAAACCTTGACTCGTACAAGTCTCAATCGCATCCCTTTTATAAGTAAACGTCGTTCTCTTAGGTCCTTGAAATTTTAAGTTCTTCGAGGCGTTTTACGGTAATGATTGAAGTCGCCGGTGTATGCTTCTCCTCCCGGAGATCTCCGATCCAACCTAAAAAAAACAGAACACTGACTGCCAAAAAAGGTTTTGAACTGTTCTGTAAAATGGTTTATTCTGGTTTACGTTTGGTTTCCGGTTTAAATTTGATTTTTTCGGTTTATTTTCCGGTTTAGATAATATCGGGAAGAACATTTTGGATTGCAAGTGAAATTTGGAACTCAAAACAATTTTTTTTTTTACATCAACACAACAACATAAAGCAAACCACACACTCACTCCACACCGAAACAATGAGATCAACACAAAAACACAAACAAGATTACATATTGCACAAAAGCTGAAACACACTAAAGGACTCAACCTTATTATACAAGTTTAGGATTTAGCCCTCTTGACTTCCTCGTCTTCCCCACAAACAGATCCTTGGACTTGATCAAACCAGGGAGGCAACCAACAACTGTCACAAACGGAAACTGAGCCACCGAGTCTTTTCTACCTAAAGATACAATAGCCAACTCTGAACCGGGCTTGTAAGTTGACATCTTCTTCTTTTTCCCACCCGACATCATCATTACCTTTATGTTCTTCACAACCACATTAGCATGACTCTCTGCTATATATCCTTGTTTCATCTCCTGTAATTAAGAATCATATAATCAAAACAAGACTCTAACCAAGAAAAATACTATGTAAAAACTGTACTTACCGGGATATTAGTGATATCTCCAATGGCAAATACATTGCTTCGACCCCTAATCCGCAAGTACTCATCAACCATGACCCTACCTTTACCATCCAAACTGTCTTTCAAAACAGTTCCATTGAGCCATTGTGAAGACAAAGGTTTCCCAACGCAGAGAAAATGACAATCAGCGTGTATAGTTTCTCCTCCTGACGTCCGGTACATTTTGTTTCCATCTGAAGCTGAACTCAAATCCACAGATTGGTTCAATATCACTTCCACTTTCTTTGATTCTAACCAGTCAGATGCTTTGTCAGAAGCTTTTTGTCCAACAAATTCAAGCAACCTTGGTCCTTTGTGCACCAGAGTGACCTTCTTCTCTGGGAAATCAACCGCGATCTCGGCAGCTAGCTCCACACCAGATGGACCTCCACCAACAATCAGAACTGATTTAGAAGATTTGATCTTTTCATATTCTGCAACCAAATAGACATAAATCACGAATGTGAGGATAACATCATCGCTCACAATCTCAATACCAACAGAAATCACAAATGCGAGGATTAAGAAGAGTCATACCAGCTTGGTAATGTGACAGCTTCTCTTGTCTAGTTTTAGGGAACAAGTCATTGTGACCTGTAGCAATCACAAGATAGTCATAGCCAATGACAGATCCATCTTCAGTCATAACATCACTATTTGTGATATTGATCGCCGGAGAAGTTACAACACGGCCTTGTTTCAAGTAACTCTTGTGGTTAATAACTGTTCTCTCAGCAAACTTAGGCTCCACCATTGATCTCAAACTTGCCCATGTAATCTCAAAATACTCCTTCCTGGTCTCAACACAAGTTTTGAGCTTTAAAACCAAAACGAAGGAAAACTAACAATTTGGTGAAAGAAACTTACGGATCGATGAGGGTTACGTCAGCATCGAACTGAAGCAATTTCGCGGCGAGTGAACCGGCGATTCCGCCGCCGATCACCACCACTCTCTTTCCTTGACTAGACCCAGATGCAATCCCTTCCATTTTTACCGAATTAAGCTCCGAATGTTCAAATGTTCTTCGTTAGGTTTCTTCTTCCAAATCAATTTGAAGATTCCGATATATATATATAAGAGAGAAGCGTTGGAGAAAGGTTGTCAGAGAGGTAAAGGAATTTGTGATTGACGTGTCTAATGACTTCACACTTGAGATACCTGAACCTGAAGAAGAAGAAGAATCATGTCAAGCTTCCTTTTAAAGCTTACATCATCGAATACGTCAATGGCGGAAGAAAGCAAATTTTTCAATTTCTTTTTTGTTCCTAAAAGAAAGGGGCTTTGGGTTTTAAATATTGGGCCGATTACACCAAATCCATTTAGTCATATAATATAACTCTCTTTTCTTTCGATCGAGAATGAATGTTTACCTTTTAATTTGGTTACCTACGTGTAATTCGCGTTTACTGTTGTTCATATGAAATCTGTCTACATAGTGATGTTTGTTTGAGGATTTAACTTTCGATTTCACAGCTGATTGGAGGATTTAACCAAATCTCTCTACATAATGGAAGTAATTATAATTATAATATAACTTTCGATTTCACAGCTGATTGGAGGATTGGCTTCACACCGGGGATGGGATCGTTGCTTGGAAATGTGAGTACGATGATTTCCACAAAGACTTGGCTTAATTCTCTCAGATCTTACGATGAATCATATATGATCTCTATTTCTTCGCTTTAGGGTTATTGTTATTTTATTTTTCCGGAACATTAATTTTGTTTTATTTTATTTTTAAAATTTGATAAAATAATATGAGGATTTTTAAAAAGGACTAAAATACCTTTTTATATTGATCATTTTTAAAAATACCCATTTTTTATGTATAAAATCACTAAACTCCAAACTCCAAATACTAAACTCTAACCCTTCAAAACTATATCCTAAATATAAAATATAAAATCCAAACCTAAACAAAAATTCTAAACATTAATTTAACTTATTGGAATTATGTAAAAGAAAGTAAAAATGAAAATGTTCAAAAAAAGGTATTTTTTTTTGAAAAAGGATATTCCAAAAAAAGTATTTTTAACAAATTCTTAAGTAATATGAGATATTATAAGAACATGATTATAATCCAATTTATAATTTTTTTCTATTCCATTTTTTCACATCTATATATGTATACATTTTTGAAGTACATTTTGTATTTTACCCTTTTAGTTATGGTTATTTTTTTTTTTTTTCAACTTTAGTCTTTAGTGTGATATTTACATACCTAATAAATATTATTTCCACAATCATTTAAATATAGCAAACAGAAACTAATAAACTCTAGACAATATAGCCAATGGAAACTAATTAATAATAAAAAACTGAAATCAAATCTACATTTCCTATTCTTATTATACATTAACTCGATATAGTATAGAATATGGAAAATAATTACTATACATATGGAACAACTTAGTGAAATATTTGTTGCCTTAATCATAAACCTGTTGCATTAATTCAAAATTGTCATATACATTTTTAGATTTTTTGCTTGCTCACCAATATTTTCTCGATCTCGTAGCACATCTAATTTTACCATCTTCAAAGAACTATATAAATAACGTCTCAATAGCAATACAAAAATGCTTCAATTCATACACAACTTAGTATTTCAACTGACGAAGTAATCTTCCCGGTTGAGACACTTGATTTGGTGTGTTAGCGATAAAAAGGTGCACACTTATTCCTTTATTAGTTTTTTGGTACAAAATGTTTATGCTTTCTTTATTTCATCTTTAATACCTATTCTTTTTTATCTTAGGTGGTTTAAAATCCATTTATTTGAAAAAAAAAGATTTGGTTTCACGACACGTGAACATGCAATCTTCCGGTTAGTGAATAACTAAATGTTTTTGTTTGATTTATTTCATATCGACACTATTTTATTTTGACTCAGTGTAGTTATGTCACAAATAAATGTTGAGAAAGAAACCAAATCTGAGTTTAGCTCACGCTGAGCTTCTCAGCTTTCTAAGTATCCTCTTTATATTTATTATTGAATATATACTATCCTCTTGACTTATCAAGCTTTTTAGTTTTTGGTATACCCCAGGTTTTTGCTTTGATCCATTTGTATATTTTTCAAACGATTAATTAAATTAAAGGGGTTGATGTTGAGGCTACAGAGGAGGAAAATATATAGGAGGAGAAGAGAAGAAAGAGATGAGTTTGGTGGAGTTGTTCATCATTTTTGTTAAATGATGATTGTTTAATTGATTCCAAAGTGGCTATTAAATGCTCTATGTACTTTGTAATGATTTAGTAGAGTAATATGTGAGCATGACAATCATGTAATTTATATGTAATTTAGGATTTTTCCTGTAAATTGATTCATATTTTATTGTATATATATAATGGGTTGAATCTAAAAACAGTAATTTAATACTGAAAAAGCTGTAAAAATATAACCATTAAACTATATAAAAAAGAAATTTTGTCTATAAATATATCTATTTTTAAGCTGATTTAATTATGACTGTAAAAAGTAAATCATCTTGTGTGGTATACGGGTGAAATCCTAGTATTAACATTCAAAATAAAAATATACAATATTAAACACAAAAAGAAAAACAAATAAAATTAAAAAAATTAATTAAAAAATTGTTCTGCGGTGTACTGCATGTTAAAATCTAATATTTAAAAAAAAACAGAGACGAATTCAAGCATATAAAAATTGTTCAAGCAATTATTAAATAGACAAAATCCTCATACCCCATTTTCCCTTCAACTTTGCTAGTGAACTTCCGAGTAATCTGACTAGAAATTAATCTAACCATACATCCGAGAAAATACCCGTCAGATTAATCTTTTGAACTATAACTATGTTCATATATATATTTTTTTGAACAAAATAAACCTTACTTTCATTTAAAGGGTGAAAGTTTTAGAAGCAAAGCTTAATAAAGAAAAATATATGATAAAGATGAAGATAGATAATCGACAAACATGTTCAAGAGGTGTTAGAGATTTGAGCAAAGAAGCATCAAACCGCAAGCTAACTCTAGGGTAGTCGACGCCACATTCGCTGATACAGTGGAAGGGTGGTAAATTGTCCTTATCAAAATTACATTGGGATGTTGAGAGGATTTTCATAGCCAAGAGACTAGATGGCTTGATCTGCTCATTGGCAGGAGGAGGGTGAAAGGAGGGTTAAGGTCGGGCATGACTTACTTGAGGAGGTTTTGGTAACCATATTCCATTGAGCGATGGTCATAATTCTGATACTCATCAGACTTTGGCAATGGGGGACACACTTCTTGACATTGATGAATTGTACTTGGGAATATTCAGGCTGCCTGGAAGGTGTGGAGAGAAGAATGGGAAGGTGTTCGTAACCTTCTCTTCTTGGAGAGAAGATCATAATGTCAATTTTCCTATATCTTCCGGATTCAGCACAAATAAAGCAGCAATGGACTTGAGATAGTTCAACAAGGAACATCTGAAACAAAGATGTTAGATCCAAGAGGATGCAGTAACCATCGCTTGGTTGAGACGAGGTCATAATGCCGATCCTCATCAATCTTTGGTAGTCAAAGGTAAGGACCCTAAACAGATCTAGAGGCAAGGTTCTCAAACAAACTTCGCAACAACAAAGTATACATGGGTGATTATGTTCCAATTGCAGACTTTGGACATTTGATTCCATGAATCGGCACAAGGGTATGCTACATGAAGGCAGACGAGGGTTTCGGACAAACCTGGGTCTATGAGGTGGGTCAAGAGGCCTTGGCAAGATCTTGCACCGCTCCAGCGTTAACTCAGAGCTCCTGTCCAACTGCAGCCAAGCCAAACACTTGGTGAGGGGATCTGGATCCAAGGAGCAGAGAGATGAAAAGATTGACTTCGAGGGAGGCACATGACAAAGACGATACACAAGGTTGCATAGGCGTTCTGAGATCTCAGATTTGGCTATGAAAGGCTGGGACCTTTGAGAATCACCTCACTGAAAGGAACCACCAGGAGAGACGTAGGGAGGGGGAGGGAATGAAGCTGAAGCATAGCCGGATTTACTGAGTGGAGACACGGTGAACCTCCGGTTCCTTCACCGTCGAAACAAATGGAACTGAGACTTAAGTAGAAGAGAATAACATGGGGATTAAGAATCAGCTTCCCAGCGACGCCGATCGGAATCGACGCCGCCAGGGAAGGAGACATCGGAGATTGTGCCAAAGAGATAAGCGGCTAGGCCAAATTCAAAAAAAAAATAACCTAAGTATGTATATCAAACTAAATAAATTGTAACGATGCTAATATTTGATCAGTTCTTTGTTCACATAGAGAAGAACATGGGGATGAAAAATTAGCTTCCCAGCGACGCCGATCGGAATCAACGCCGCCAGGGAAGGAGACATCGGAGATTGTGCCGAAGAGAGAAGCGGCTAGGCCGAACTCAAAAAAAAATAAAATAATAACCTAAGTATATCAAGCTAAAGAAATTGTGACTTTGTTAATATTTGATAAGTTCTTTGTTCACATTTTCAAAGTATCTCTCTCTCTCTCTCTCGAGTTCCTATCCCAACGAAGAGTTCGCCCTAGCCGTTGACAACCTTTAGTTCTCTGTTTGCCCACTCTGGTGGCCGGCGCTCCTCGCCGCTGCCATAAGAGGGTACCTATGACACCCTGGTTTCAGAGAGTTGCAAAGAGGTTTAAAAGAATTGATTTGACCACCTATGTCACCAAAGTGCACTTATCTTTTTTTGTTAAGCGTCCTGAAAGGACTCCACAATTAAGCGTGCTTATGTTAGAGTAGTCTCAGGATGGGTGACCTTCCGGGAAGTGACTGTCGGAACTGTGCGAGTCAGGAAAAAATGCAGGGAAAGATCATGTGGTGATTTGTAGGGACGGTAACAAGTATTTGAAACCTCCCGGACGTAGCAAACCTACCGTCGGATATGGATGGGCTCACAGGCCTAGTGAGAGGACGTAAGGCCCATGGATTGGGATTGGACGTAGGGTCCTCAGTCTCTCTCTTGCTGTCATTTTTAGTTTCTTTCAAGTTCTTTGGTTAGTCTTTTAAGTAGCTGTTTGGCCTTGGATTGGGGAATCTTTTGGTTTTGCTTTGATTTTTGATTTGGGTTTGTGGAGGCGGTTGGCAATGTCAATTTGCAGAGAAGATGCTAGCAATTCTGGATCTGGTAGATCTACAACATGGCTTGAGGAATAAGTTATCTTCTTTGCTTGGTCCTTTCCATGTGTTCTTTCGTTCATGTGATGTTCGATTTGAAGCCTTTAGTGTTGTGTGGCTGTGTTTGTGTTACCGCCCAACCTTTACCTTCCTATCACCCTTGTTTATCTCGTCTTACCTTTGATTCCCAGAAAGCCATTAGTGTTGTTCTCATCTTGATACGAGGTGGTGGTTGTTATTGTTGGATTGGCCATGGGCATCCTTGGTAAAACTCAGCTACAAGAGTTTCAGAAGAAAAAACCTTGCGTTTTGAGACTAGTTTATTTTGTAAAGGCTCAGCCTAGTTTGCCTTTGTTTTTAGTTCTTCGGTTCGTCCTCTTTTCAAAGTTAAAATTATTTGCTTTGTTGTTTGTTTTTTTGTTGGTGTCACTTATGATTTTGGGGAAATCTACTCGTCCACCGGCTATGTTTTCCTTTTTGGACGTTAGACTCCGGGAAAATATTATCTTCCACCGACTTAAGTTGTATTTCACAATGTATTCCACCTAGTTTATCAATATTACCAGATGACAGATGACAAGAAAAAAAAGAGGAAAAAGAATTTTATCGAGTTGCGTGTTCAACATAAAGTAAGATTCAACTCTAGTCAGGTTTAAACTCCAGTCGCGAGTAACCTGACTAGACATTTATCCCACAAGCTTTTTTTTTTCTTCTTTTGTCAATCAAAATGAGCCAAAAATAGGGAAAATTGATTACATAAAAAGGATTAGATAAATACTTTACAGGTCAAATTTTTTGTTTTAACTTTAGATTAACGGAAGACCAAAATTAAAGAAAATGACAAAATTTCTCTTTATCTCACAAGCTTTCATTTATAGTTTAAAGGGATTATAAAATTTTCCCGTAAAAATAAAAGAATTTAAATTTAAAATTCTAAACACATAAAATCAAAAATAGTATATTTGAATTATGGTACAATTTCGGAAACTACAAATCAAAATCTTTTAAAAGATTTCAGAAGAGGTTGGTACTTGAAATCACATTAAAATCAGAAGAGGTTAATTCTTCAGAAGAGGTTAAAATCACATTAAAAAATCACATTAAAAAAGATTTCAGAAGAGGTTAAAATCACATTGAAAAAGAGGTTGGTACTTGAAATTTCATATTTCAAATTGGAATAAAACAATGAAATCGTGGAAGTTATTTGAGCGAGTTGTCAAAATATTTAGAGGTCCTACTTTATATGTGAGATTTGATTTTGAGAGAGTGTTTTTTTTTTCTTGCAAATTAATCTGAAGTTTAGAATTGTGACATCCCGGTTTCAGAGACTTGCGGAAAGGTTTAAAAAAATTGATTTGGCCACTTATATCACCAAAGTGCAGTTATCTTTTCGGTCAAAGATCCTGAGAGAATTCCACAGTTAAGCGTGCTTATGCTGGAGTAGTTTTAGGATGGGTGACCTTCCGGGAAGTGACTGACGAAACTGTGCGAGTGAGGACAAAAACACAGGGAAAAATTATGTGGTGATTTGTTGGGACGATAACAAGTCTTTAAAGCCTTCCGGACGTAGCAAACCGGCAGTCAGACATGGATGGGCTCACGGATCTAGTGAGAGGACTTGAAGCCCATTAAAAAAGGTGGGTCTATGGACTGGGATTGTACATGTGACCTACTAAGAGGTGGCAATCCGGGTGTTACAAGAATGTTGAATGTAGAATGATCCAGTGTGTTCTCGAGTGATAAAATTAAAATTTTTCTATCGTTGGTATAGTGTAAAATTGTCAAAATATAGAAAATCCGAATGTTGCACATCAGATACATTGATTACCATTTATAATACGATTAGATCAAAATTGATATGCTTATAAATTTATAATACATAGGAGATGACTAAACAATTAATAGGAATTGTTTGTTTACAAATAGATAATTTCATATCTAGATTTGTATCTATACTAGTACTTTTGCAGCATTTTTTGCTCAAAAGTATATTTTTGGAAACATTTACCATTGAATACCATTAAATGCTTATATTCATATCCAAACAAGTTTAGTTAATTCTCTCTACTATCCTTATAACCAAACACAATGAAAATGTTTTAAATATGCATATATAATGTTCTACAATTAATATAGATATCTAGAAGATTTATTCCAGATTAAAAAAATATTCTCCTATCATCTCCTTTTGATTTTAAATTTTAAATGTAGTGAATTATCATGTAATAAATAAAGTTAATAAAAATGTAATTTTTCTTCATATATTGTGATCACGCGCTCCAGTGTATGTGTATATGTATGTTAAACATACACTTTTTATATTAATAGAGTTGGTTACCGGAGCATGTGATCGTCTCTCTTGGGGTGAAACTGCCGATGGTATTTTTACGGTGAAGTCAGCATACTCTTTATCGGTACAGAATCACCAGCCCCGGCAGGATATGTCGAAGTTTTATGATCGGATTTGGCAGGTTCTTAGTCCTGAAAGAGTGCGGTCGTTTCTCTGGTTAGTGGGGCAGCAGGTTATAATGACGAACGTTGAACGCTTTCGACGACATCTGGGAGATACTAGCATTTGTCAGGTCTGTAAAGGGAGTGAAGAAACAACCATGCATGTGTTACGTGATTGTCCCTCGATTGCAGGCTTATGGAGACGAATTGTGCCTGCACGTCAACGACAACAGTTTTTCAGTGATACGTTACTTGTCTGGTTGTACAGGAACTTAACTTTGAAAAATACGGCTACTGCGTATGCTTGGTCCACCATATTTGCCTTGGTTGCCTGGTGGGGGTAAAAGTGGAAGTGGAGATGTGGGTATGTGTTTGGTGAAGTTGGGAAATGTCAAGACAAAGTAAAGTTTCTCAAGGATTTGGCTATTGAAGTAACTCAAATACATAGGCGCCATAATGTAAGGGATAGAGTGGGGGATCGAGTTCTGAATATGGTTAAATGGCATAAGCCAATGGAGGGATGGATCAAACTGAACACGGACGGTGCTTCTCGCGGTAACCCGAGGTTAGCTCCGGCTGGAGGTGCTCTGCGGGACTCGACAGGTCAATGGTGTGGAGGTTTTGCTTTTTATATTGGTATTTGTTCAACACCTTTGGCAGAATTTTGGGGGGTGTACTATGGACTTCATATTGCATGGGGGAAGGGAGTAGTACGCTTGGACTTGGAAGTTGATTCGGAGTTAGTTGTCTGTTTTTTGCAGGCAGGGGTTAGTGAGGCTCACTCGTTGTCGTTCATGGTAAGGCTTTATATCTTGGGACCGGATAGTCCGCATTTCACACATTTATAGGAAAGCTAACCGTCTTGCTAACGGGTTAGCCAACTATGCTTTTACTTTGCCTTTAGGTTTGCATTAGACTCTGTGCCAATTGTTGTTGAGACGATTATTGAGGATGATATCCGCGGAACTGCGTTTCCAAGGCATGTTCGTTTGTAGTTCTGTTTTTTCAGTTTAATAAATTACAGGGAGGCTTGACTCCTTGTCCATTACCAAAAAAACGTACATATATAGTAAATTATAAAATTTTAAAATTTTATAATTTATAACTGATATATCTAAACTTAATAAAAAATAAAATTATGAATATTTAAACATATTAAATTTTCAAAATCACAAAAACGAGTTATATTATATGATAGGTTATATGACATGACATGATTGAATTGATAATATAAAAAAATAAAATATAATTAATATGATATTCAATAAGGTTAAATCTTCACTTACTATTTTAACAACACCAATATAAAATATGTCTAATCAAACTGATTTAATTTAGATTGTAAAATTATGGTGCGGTATATCGCAGATTATATACTAAATCACTAAAATTAACAAAAAATTAGATTAAAAAAATCTATACTAATAAAAAGTAGAAGTACTAATAAAAAGTAGAAGTTATAAGCTCCTAAAGGCGTCCACCTAGGATTTTAAACCACCAATAGGGATTAGACACTTCACTAATTAACTTTTTAAAAATTTCCAGAATTTTCTTTATTAAGAATTATTTTAAACAACCTATCAAGATTTGACATGTCATTCATTAACATTTTTTAAATTTACAGAATTTTTTAGAGAAAGGAAAATTTTAAATTTATGGAAATAAAAGAACTGTGTACAATATCCCACATCGGCTAGAAAATTTTTATACAATGATTCAGAACAAGTATAAATAAGATTAATATGCTTCCAACAACGAATAAGCAGGAAAAATTTATTTATTAGGCGTCCAAGTTTAAAAGTATATTCGGTTTCATCCAGTTTTTTATTTAATCAAATTAAAACTTTAAAAAGCGTCAAAAAAGTATATTATAATATTTAAAAATTTTAAAAGTGTGAATATTATAAATATTGAAACTTCTAAAAATTCTTAGCTTTTAAAAAGTTTTTAAATATTATAATTTTTAAATTTTAAAAGGTTAAAAATTATAAATATTGAAATTTTTTAAAAGGTTCAAAATTTATATTTCGAAACCTTTTAAAAGTTTAAAATATTATAAGTATTTATGTAAAACATAAATTATATTATTTATATACGTTCGTGTTTTTTATTTTTTACGAGCTGTAAAACATATTTTTATGTATGATTTTATAGATGAGTTGATATTCTTTCATTAATTTTTTATTTTTTTCTTATTTTTTATTTTTATGAGAAAAGAAATGATTTTGTTCTTGGAGTTTGATGGATTAACAAGTTGTGTGGTAGTCTAAAAAATGGTTTTTTAGTGGAAGAATGTGAAGAAGTTGACGAGGAAAAAGAAGAAAAAAAGTATATCGAAGAACCAGACGGTAAAAGTAATGATGACGATTACCACAAAATTTGACAATAGAAATGACAAAAAAGAATATGAAGAATAAGAAAACATTGAATAAAACACACAAAAACATAGGTGGTAGCGATCAATTAAATATGAAAAAAAGTTAAATTCATGATGATAAAATTGTTTTGTTTTTCTGGTGGTCAAAGAATGGTTTAGGATATATGAGGTTATCAGTTTAATTCTCCTCGCCGGGATGTCGAGTTAAATTCATGATGTTTTTTTTTCAGATTTGATTTTATAACACAACTGATTTTTATATTTCAAAAAAATGTGTATTTGAAATTTAACTTTTTTCTTAATACTAATTTAAATTTTTTATAAGATAATATTTTACTACCGTCCTTAATCATATATAGTTTTCATCAAAATATATTAAATATATCCACGTGTAGCGTGAGTTCAAAACCTAGTTATTAAAATAATACATTAACAAATAATATAAATAATAACTTGTTTCGCGGTATATCGCTGGTTATAATTTGTTTTGGAAATTAATAATATCTCCAAAACATAATCTGAATCCTATCAACAAATTTTAAAGTAAAAAAAAAAAGTAAATAGGAGATCAAATCGAATTTACAGTATTTATTATCGATCTTATCAACACATAAATAAAATATTATATATATATCTTACACATATTCTTTCTTTTCGTCTCTATAATTACGTTAACAACAAGTCTTTTTTTCCTCTCCAAACTTAAACACACGTAAAAACAGAGAGAACAAAAAAATTAAGAATGGGTTACAAAACCAATTCTTACAACATGGCAGAAGAAGCAACTTTGCCGAAAACGCAAGATCGTGAACTCACCTGCAAAGAAGGTGGACTGGTATGCACAGGCTTTTGCGGCGGTATCTTCACCGTCATCGCCTTATTGGTGTATCTCTATAACTTCGTCGACAATGCTCCCTGCGACGCTAAATTCTCAATCCAATCCATTGCCCTATCCCCCTCCTCCGCTACATGGCATGTTGATTTCCTCGTCAAAAACCCTAGCTCTAGGTATCATATATATATATATATAGCTTCATTTATATATCAACCCTAGTTTTATTATATTGTCATATTAATATATATGGTCATATTGCAGGTATTCTATCCTCTACGGAAGCGATGAAACTGGGGTGAGGCTTGGTCCCTTAAACGCTGCCGTTTTAAATACTTCTAACGAACGTAAGTCTCCAAGTCACACGGCTTTCTCAGTGGATTTCGTTGCGGAGGGTAATCCAGACGTCGTTCTCGAACAATTAGATATTAAGTTAAGGGCAAAGCATAAAAATTACGGAGAGAGCGATAACGCAGGACATGTTGATATAAGGTGTCATAATCTAACCCGAAGCCATGAGAATGTTGAGAAGATTCATTGTCACTCTTCTTTCACAAAGTTGAAGATTTTATCAGGATATCATTACAGTGATAGTAATTAGCTAGGTGTTTCTCATCTTATACAATTCCTGTTTTTATTTTCTCTTTTTTTCTTTCGCTGTGTTTCCCTGATTATAACTACTATTACTCAAGATCTTTTTTCTTCCGAACAATTTTGCAAACTATATATTTTTTCTCTTAATTTGTTTACGATCTTATTTCATTCTCTTTAATATATATATATATATATATATATAATATATTTAAGTAAGATTATATAACCCACGCTATGAGAGGAGGGACAATACTAGAATTATCATGTTTTCAAATATTTACTACGTTAGATATTGTTAGCTCTTTTCACAAATTTAAACCGAAACTCCTAAAGACAAGGAGTGCCGTCTGTTCTAGCTTTGATGTTCCAACACAACCATATAAGATCCATGATCACTTTTGAAAAAATCCAGGCATTGTTTAACAAACCCAAGAGTATTAGAGGTAGCATGATTCAAAACACTAAACCCTATTTGAAATATTTTAATGGTTAAATAGTTCTATTTTTGAAAATTTATGGAATGTGAGCTATAATTATCCATAAAACTTGTATTAGTGCTATTTTAGAGTATTTTTTTTATTTTTATTACTCACGTATTGGATGTATATTTTATTTTATTGAAAATATCACGTATTGGATATTGATTGTAAAATTATAAATTTAAGTAGATAATCATGTCAGTTTTAGGTTTGACAAAAAAGAAAAATAGAGAATCATATCAAAATTACAAAAATAAAAAATAAAATAATTAATTGATTATGGGCACAGATGATACCGCGTAATTGATAAACTTTTTTTTATTTGTAAAGATAAACATAAACGAGACTACTTCCCACAAGGGAATAGGATGGCAAATATATATATTTTTTACTTTGGAATCAATATATATATATATATATATATATATTTATATATATATAAGTTGTTATTTTTTTTTTCATTAGGAGGTGTTAATCAAACTTATAAGGATGGCAAAATCTCAATGTACCTCTTGCGGCCTCATTCACCAACGTTGCCAATGTCGCTTGGAAACTTCAACCACCCATCCCGCTGAGTCCGTCGAAAATATTCCGTGTCCAGTTGTGTGCTACGCGGCATGCCTTTGTTACATTTTTACCGTCGTGTTCTTCCTTCTTATTGTAGGCTTAATAACACTTGCCACAAGTGACGACAATTATACAAGTTGTTACGTGGAGCTTTTTGCCAATTCAGTCTCCGTCTCAAACGCAAACGTTTCAGCCGCTGATTGGAGGATTGGTTTCGTCGCAAGGAGTCCAGTCACAGGCTGTGAAATCTCTCTACATCCTCTCAGTTCGCGTTTACTCCGTGGCAGCCAAGTTATCTCCAACCCATCATCTCCCTCGCCGCTTTCTTTAGGAAACAGTACTGATATCGTTTTCGAGAAGGTGGTTATGCCGCAAGTTACTGGAGACGTGATTTGGGATCTTCGTGTTGAGATTATGTATGCTATGAAGACAAGTACTAGATATTTAAGAGGTTTATTGACGGCTGTTTGTCCCGATATTCCGGTGAAATTCACGACGGATCCGGCGGGAAAGATGACGGGATCGTTGCTAGGAAATATGAGACGGTGTGAGCATAAATTGCGCGCAGACTTGGCTTAATTTCTCCGATCATGAATCTGGCATCTCTAGTTTCTTGGCTTTTAGGTTATTGTTTGCAACATTAGTTTTATTTTCGTAGATTTGATAAATTATATGGGATATATCATAAGAGCGTGGTTATAAATCTAATCCTATACATTTTTTTTCCTAAGTTATAAGAATTAGTTAGTTTATATATATTTTATAGATTTAATCATAACCGTTGACAAGAAGAAAATAAAAAGTCATAAAATAACATGGAAACCTGGGGTTTCCCAGTTTCTCACACAAACTTTTTATTCCTAACTAGGTTATATTGAAATTGAATACCAAAAAGAAAAATGATATTAGGACTGGAAAAAATACCCGAGATCTGTAAAAATATCACAAAACTTTCTTTTGAAAAAATTAGTTTACTTCAAAATGTAAGAAATATGTTCGAAAATATTAGATATCTATATATATATATTAAGAAAGTACAAAATCGAAAATTGCCCAAAATTTCCCAGATTGCCACTCAATTATGCATAAAGGAGAGTGTTTATTGAAATTGGAAAAGGTAATTTGGTCAAAATCTTGGAAAAATTCAATTACCCGATCTGAAATGGTTGAGATCCGCGCGTTTATCCGTTAACCCGGTGGGTGGAGTTTCTAGCGTTTGACCCGACAGATTCTCGGTGGATATTCTTCTTATCATTATTGGGCTTACGAAGCCCAATGATCAACTTATTCGATTTTATTTCTAAATAAATAATAATCATCTAAATAACGACATTTGCATAATCATCGCTTAATCAATCTTTCAAAACATAATTGTAATCTAAAAAAATCCCTTAAAGCTAGAATAGAATATTCTAAACTTTCCTTAAAGCAATGTTAATTATGCGAATAAACCTTTTTATTAAACGTATCAAATATTTTGTG
This sequence comes from Camelina sativa, assembly GCF_030686135.1. Classification (NCBI taxonomy): domain Eukaryota; kingdom Viridiplantae; phylum Streptophyta; class Magnoliopsida; order Brassicales; family Brassicaceae; genus Camelina; species Camelina sativa. Next base: position 9,032,981 of record NC_141892.1, read on the forward strand.
TTTGAGTCTATCATTTATCGGTTCTAACCTAAACACTAATATATGAATCACCTATAAATATCCTCATGAAACACATAGATCCAATCATCAAACATTCACCATTTCTCAAATACAAGGTTAGCAAGTAGCAAATTAGGGCTATTCATACAACAACGTTTGGTGAAACCTTTGACATGATACTCGATGATGCCAAGGTAAGTATAAAGATCTTATATTGTTGTATACATACACATTCAGCAGTATTCATGATCATAAATCTAACCTATGGTTATGTCATTTGCAGGGTACAAAGTTCACCCTTATGTGAAAAAGGATATGATGAACCCGTTCCTCAAATTCAAGAGGAGAAGTCTTGCAATTTAAATCTGAATTCAATATTCGAATGTACCATCTGGTTTTACATGAAATGTTGAGATTAAAGTTTAGAAGCAACTCTGACCTCCTTATCCTTCTATGTGTGAGTTGACAGATCGATATGAACTTGAAAGACGTGTAGGCTGAGAGAACCAGCCAAAGTAATAGTATTCCTTGACAAGCAAATGACATCATCTCTTTTAACTTCATAACCCGGTAAGTCTTACAATATAGCCATCTAAAAATGTCTAAACTTTAATATAAAGAAACCATCAGACATTTATTTATAAGCTTTTTATTATTTATACCTAAAGCCTAACTGATGTTCTGTCACTACTACCAGTTATTGCCCAACAAATATACTATGAGCAATCGATTTATGTAAAATTCCAATTCGATGAAGAACTAGGACATATCAAAGAATTGGGATTCTAAAGCATCAAGCAGTGAGAGAGCTCACGAATTTGGAGGGCTCTTCTCCGCGAGAAGAAGATGGCTCAAATGCATCTTTGGGGACGGAAGTGGAGAGAGATCTCATGGCAATGTTTGCTCTTTAGTTGCTGACGGAGACAGAGATGAATGCAATTGTGAAAAAAAAAAATTGTATTGACATAGTTATATGGATTATATAGCATAATCAATAATATCCAAAAAGCTTACAAATATATGTATAGAATAAAATCAAATTAAGAAGTAGCAAACTCAATGAGAAAAAGAGTTCTTACACAATCGGAACTAGAAACTGAGGATTAACCTTGAAGATATAAAGAGTAGCTCTTTCCATTATGGTAACCATTTGTGATAAGATGAGACAAAATCGGAGGCATAGAATCGTTATATATAACATACATGATTGGATGAAGAGAACATGATTGGTTGATCCAATGGAGGAAGGTGGTTAGAAACGGCCTGTTGGTAGAAACGAAGAAGATTGGTAAGGGACCAATTTTGATGGTCACAGAGGAGGAACCGAGGAAGAGAGGAGGAGGAGGAGGAGGAACCGAGGAAAAGGACTTTACAATGACTTTAGGTTATGTCTCTGTTCCGCTGATTTTTTGTTTTGCCCCAACTCAAAAATAATAACAAATCTTTTTATAATCATACAAATTATATGACTATAGTATGTAACCGATGTAGAAAATTTGTTTTCTGCTGTACCTCGATCATATTTAATTGTTTTGTTTTTTAGATTTACAAATATTATTGTTAAAAATACGTATTATGACACCAAATTAGATTACACGTATATTGTTAAATAATACTTATTATTATTCATGTTTGTTAAAAAAACGTAATATTATTCAATCTTAGACTAAAAATATTTATAAGTGTTGAAATAATAGTCAAAAAGGAAAACATTTTTATGATACGGACATACTATATAGTATATACTACAATAGGATAGTTTTCTGCTGGTTACATTTTTTCTAATTTATTGTAGGACGAATCAAGCATGCCATGTAGAAATTATTAAACTAATACTAAAATTATGAACTTATTTTATATATTATATATTTCTAATAATAATTTGGAATTAATTGACATATATATTATATCCATATTTACTATACGAATTGCAAAATATGCCGACCTACAAAGAAGAAACAATACTACACAAGAAAAATAAATTGAAACACAATAAAAATAAGAAAATGTATTAAAACACAATACGGTGTTCAAAAAAAATAAAATAAAAATATTAAAACACAATAAAAAAGTAAACCAACACTGAAATTATGAAATTATTTTAGATATTGTATATTTCTAATAATAGTTTGGAATTAATTAAGATATAGATTATATCCATATTTACTATACGAACTACGAAATATACCGACCTACAAAGAAGAAACAATACTATACAATAAAAATAAATTAAAACATTGTATTTTTGCTTTTTTTGTTTGCTATGACTTGTTAGGATTTGCTATTACTTGCTAGGATTTGCTATTACTTGCTAGGATTCGCTATTACTTGAGAGACGAAGAAGCTCTCTACAACGCACTGTCATTGCTACCCTTATTTTTAAAACGGGTCAAATACAAATAAAGAGTATGTGATGTAAACTACTACACCTACAAATCATCTTAGTATAAATTAACACATTTAGTTTGATATAAACTAAAAATCATTTCGGATGCACCGCGGATTAAAACCTATATTACATTACTAAGCTTATATATTATATCTGACATGCACAAACATTACATATATATTTGTTTTTGTACATATAAGTTCTATTTAATTTATAGCCTAATTTATAAAACATAATTAAGCTTCGTCCCGCTGTACACCGGCGGTTCAAACCTAGTATAAAATTAAACAGGAAGGCTGTATATGATATTATATGAGAACTCAAACCCCCTAAATTTATACTGAACTGAAGCAACTATGGGAAAATTAATCAAGCATCAGCTCCAATATCAGTTTCCCTTCTCTCGGAATCTTATTTAAGTTAATCTAACAAACTAGCTATTTGTACATATATTTATTGTGATTCAATATATTTACAGATCCAAACTGAGAAGGGAAAACATTGAGAGGAACGAAGTACATACATATCGGTGGTTCATGATCATGCGAGCTCTACACCAGATGGACCTCCACCAATAATCAGAAATGGTTTAGAAGATTCGATCTAATTTTCATAGACCATCAAATGTTGTAAATCATAATAAAAGCTAAACCAAATTTTTACTCACAATCTCAATACCAACAGAAACCAGCATTGTCTAAGCGAACATATGTTAGGAATAAGATTTATACGATCAGATGTTGTAAATCATTCCAATTTCTACTCACAAACAGAAATCAGCATTGCCTAATTATGGGAACAAATGTGAGGTTACAATAAAGTCTTTTCTGAAGAAGTTTGTAGAGAGCTATATGATTTAATCAATCGTAAGACCATGAATTTTGGAGTCTATTTAATTGGATAAGAGAGGTTCAGCTCTGGATGCATCGTTTCAAGGAGATTCAATTTGGATGGGTAAGAAGAGAATCATATAAGCCGGCTGACACTTCCAATGCAAATGATTGAAGATAATGTTTCTTCCATATTTCATTTATCTGTACCAATCTTTATTTTAGAAGTTGTACAAACAACAACGATTATTTTGGTTTCTTCGTAATTTGTAAGCTGCTGTTCAAAAAAAGAAAAATTGGTCCTAAAACACCAAAGTTAGTCTGTATGTGGGATGGAGGAGGAAGTTTTTATAAATTTGTTTAGATTTAAAACGTGCGGAATAGATTTTTTTTTTAACACTTTCATTAAAATTCAAGTGGAATAGATTATAAAAGAAATTAAGTTTGAATAACATTACAATAAAACATGCATTTAGTGACTACCGTTTGTGACTCTTTTTTTGGTCGCAAATAATAACGACTATTTTGCGACTACTTTGAGACTATTTCCCAACCAATATTCGGGCAGAAGCAAAACAGTCGCAAATTTACGACAAAGCATATATCGTCGGCAACTCATCGCAATTTGAGACGGTTTAGTGACAACTCCTTATTAAAAATAAAGAGTTACATATTAACGACCTTTTTGCAACGCAAATTCCGGTCACAAATTTATTTATCGACGACGTGTTACAAATTTGCAACTCCTATTATTTGCGACGAATTTGCTACAAAATTTGCGACTAGAGTGCTACTACTTTTGAAACTGTTTTGCGTCTAACACCTGAATTAGATACTGTTTTGCAACTCTGTAGCAACTTTCGATTTTTTGAATTTGAAGTTTCAAATTAGAGAAATATTAACATGTTTCTATACACATTTTTACTTTAAGTTGATCAATATCAGTCATATAAACTTTGTCAAAGCTTTCTATTTCAATATTTAGCCATAAATTTTTTATAATATCTAAATCATTCGAAAGAGTTTATGTTATTTCATAAGAAATTTTGTTATTTTATGAAATTTTCGAAACAAAGGTATCAAAACAATATTTTAAGCTCATAAACTGTTGATATACTCTACAATACAATCATGAGTGCTTATTGTTAATTTATATTAGTAGAATTGGTCAAAAACTATAGATTTCAAAAATTTTATATTGTGACTGAAATCTGAGAGTCACAATAGAGTAACAATTTACGACTATCTTGTTACGAATTAACAACTCCTATTATTTGCGAGTAAGTTGCTACTACCATTGCGACTAGTTTGCTACTGCTTTTGTCACTGTTTTGCGTCTAACATCTGAATTAGATACTGTTTTGCGACTATTTAGCAACTCTCAATTTTTTGAATTTTAAATTTCACATTAGAGAAATGTTAACATGTTTCTATACACATTTCTACTTTAAGTTGATCAATATCAGTCATATAAACTTTGTCAAAGCTTTTCATTTCAATATTTAGCCACAAAATTTTCATAATATCTAAATCATTCTAAAGAGTTATATGTTATTGCATTATAAGTTTTGTTATTTTATGAAATTTTCAAAACAAAGGTATCAAAACAATATTTTAAGCTCATAAACTATTTGATATACTCTATAATAATAATACAATCATGAGTGCTTATTGTTAATTTATATTAATAGAATTGGTCAGGAACTATAGATTTCAAAAATTAATGTGTATTGTGACTGAAATCTGAGAGTCATAATAGAGTAACAATTTGCGACTATCTTGTCACGAATTTACAACTCCTATTATTTGCGACAAAGTTGCTACTACCTTTGTGACTAGTTTGCTACTACTTTTTTCACTGTTTTGCGTCTAACACATGAATTAGATACTGTTTTGCGACTCTTTAGCAACTCTCGATTTGTTTAATTTGAAATTTCACATTAGGGAAATGTTAACATGTTTTTATAGACATTTCTACTTTAAGGTTATCAATATCAGTCATATAAACTCTGAAAGCTTTCCATTTTAATTTTCAATGTTTTAGAAATTTTTTTTGTAAAAATCCAAGTCATGTATTATATGTTACATATGTTTTAAAAGTAAGTTTCCTAATTTATGTATAAACTTAACAAATGATTGTTTTACCATCCTAAACTAAGAGATACAGTTCAAAATGGATTATAAGCGCTTGTAACTATATAAAAATATTGTAAATTGATAGTAAATCTTATAAATAAAAAATATGGTTGTGAATATTACAAGTATGTCACAAAAGAGTAGCAATTTTGTGACGTAATTGCAACCGAATTTATTTATGACTATGTTGCAACAATTTTGCGACCATTTACTACGAACTTTTTGGCTACTTTGTTACTATTTCTTATGCGACCACTTTACCTCTGCTTAGCAACTCTTCGGGATTTAAAATTTGTAATTTGGCAATATAGAATGTTAAATATGTTAAGTTACTCATTTTTGCATTGATTTTTACTAATACATATATATATATATATATGTTTTATTAATATTTCAATTTTCAATGTTTTAGAAAAAAAAGCTTTATAAAAAAAACAAGTCATGTATTATATGTTACATATGTTTTAAAAGTAAGTTTCCAAATTTATGTACAAACTTAGTAACTTACCAATTGAGTGACTGTTTTACCATTCCAAATGAGAGATATAGTTCAAAATTAGATTATAAGTGCTTGTAACTATATAAAAACATTGTAAAAACTAAAAACTAAAAATCTTATAAATCAAAAGATGCTTGTTGGGGAAATAGATTCTTGTTGTAATCGATTCTTTTTAGCCATATTGTAATCGATTCTTTTTCTTGATTTTTTTTTGATTTTAATATTCAGATCTCAGCAACAGATGCTTGTTGGGAAATAGATCTGGCCTAGCTGTTCGCGTAAAACTCAAAGCACGTCGATCTCGAGCTCTATCTCTTTCTTCTCCCTAATCTCGTCGTCACTGGCTGTCGTCGCTTCTCTTCACACCGTCGTTCTTCGTCACTCATCGTACAAAGCCAAAAAGAAGAAAAACCTAGTTTTTTTTGTATTGGGTATGTAAATATGTATGTGGGCTTTAGAGAAGTTAACGTTTTGGGTCTTTTGCCATTTAAGCCTATTGTTTTTTTTTTTTGTGTAATTCCTTTCAAATTAATTGAAATACAAATTTTCAGTTCTATTTTGGAATTGATTTTAAATCCAATAACCAAACCAAACTTTTATTCAAATAAACCAAATAAATCAAACCTAAAAACCAAAATATCCGGATGTCCATAGCTAGTTAAATAAAGTCACAGTTTGGTCACAAATTAGCAACTGCTTTATGACTACTATAATTTGTGACAATAAATAAGCGACTATCAAAACGGTCTTAGATTAGTCTTAAATGTGTGACCTTTTTGAAACGATTTTGATGGTTACAAATTGCAATTTTTTTGAAGTATATATGGTCATAAAACCGTCACACATTTACGACCACGTTACATTGTCTCGATATCGTCGCTTATATGTTCCGTATAATAGGTCACAAAGGAGTCGCAAATTTGCGACCTTGTTGCGACCGATATATTTAGCGACCAACTTGGATAGTCTCGCAATAGTCGCAAATAGTTGTTTTGCGACTCTTTTAGAACTCTTTTGGGGGTCGCAAACGGCTTGTTTTCTTGTAGTGTAAATTTTAATGTTTTATCATTCCTTGCTTATAGGTGCCGGTAGTCCGGTATGTACTCAAGAGAATCAAGTTATTAAAACGTGGATAAGCCCCATATTATTCGATCGCATGTAAATGAAAATAACATTTAAAATAACAGAAAAACAAATAATAAAAGAAACACTAAAAAAAGAATCTATACTATGAAAGTTGCTCAAGTCTCTCCATATGAGTGACACGTCAGGAGTGGAAAGAGTGACACATGTCAACCCAAATTAAAATCACCTAAATTAAAAGCAAATCTATACTATGAAAGTTGCTCAACTCTCTTCATATGTGTGACACGTCAGCAGTGGAGAGAGTGACACATGTCAACCCAAATTAAAAGCAAATATATTCAAAATTAAAGAGGAATTTGAAACATCTTCATGTTTTTTATTCTTTTTTCATATCACAAACAATTTAAATATTAATAAAAAAAATCTAGAGAGGCTTAGAACATGTTGATGTATTCTTTAAGTAAGTAGATGTATCAGCAAAAGATAAAAATTTATTGAAAGTAAAACCAAAGATTTGGTTCGTCCTCAAAGGGTAAACAATAAAGATATGAACATATTGTTTAGGCGTTAAAATGTTCTTAACAATTTGAAGGGTTGCAGCAGTTACTGGAAATTTGGTAATAATATTGTATAAAATTTATTAAAGTGTGTCCTTGGAGAAATAATTTTTTATATATGAAAAAGATTGGAGTTTTTTCACTATCAAATGAAAGATAGTTAAATCAATGATATAATGTTAGTTGAGGAAAATACAAAGAGAAAAGAAGAAGGAAATTAAATTAAATTCTAGAGTTATATTCAAGAAATTCAATAGCTAGCAGGAAAGTGTCTATCTTAATTAACCATTAAAGAGTTAAGCAACATGCATGAAAATCTTTTTGATAAAAGAGAATTTGAGAATCCCATGGTATTAAATACAAATATATCTAAATACCTAAGTTTTAGACAAGAATTGTAGAATGTAGGATGTTTAAACGTTTTTATCTACCAATCAAATTTGCAAATGGTATTATTATTTTATTTCCTAAAAAAATATGCTAACAGTTTTCATCTACAAAAATTACTTTAGAATAAGATTTAGCTTTAAACAAAATTTAGTTTTCTTAATCTCCTGACAAAAAAATCTTAGTTTTGTTTGTTAATATATAATTTTTAATCTTTTAAATGTGAAATAAAAAATGCAAATAAGGTATTGCAATAAATGTATATATAAATATAAACAAACCTGCACTATGTGCAGGTACTCATCTAGTACAAGTAAAACATGTTGGTAAACGTACTAAAAGCAACAAGAGTTCTTAATTGAATAGCTTATGGCAACATGGCTTCAATCTTTCGAAAGACGAAAGGCACTTAATCTTCTGATAACCGATAGGCAGGTTCCGACACCTGATATCGAAATGTCCATATTCTTCTTCTTGGCACTAAGTTTCAGGTCAAGTCCAACTCGAAAACTCTAGGGAAAGCTGCAACGACGAAGTTGCTATGATTATTACCCTCTGTAGCTAAATCCACGGAGAAACTCGTGTGTCGGCCACTGGAACCAAGCGTGTGAGAGGTTTTCAAAACGGCAGCGTTTGAGGAACCGATCTTGGCTTCCACGCCATCTCCGTTGTCGTAGATAATACAAGTTGATGAGAGCAACGGATATTTCACGTGGAAATCGATGTGCCACATGGCGGAAGAGTTGAGTGCAACGGAGACGGATACGGCGGAGAAGCTGACGTCGCATTGCTGCCTTACGAGGAAGAGGGCGATGGCAAAGACGGCTACGTATGTCATGTAGGCGCACAAAGCGGTTTCCAAGTTATAGCTAGACGCTCTTCTTTGGTGAGTTCCTTACGACGAAGAAATAATGAATGTAGTTGTGTCCACCACCGTGAAGGCGGAGGAGGATCAGTGGCGGAGGAAGGTGACGTTGAGAATCCGGTTACTCTTTCCATTTTTTTTTGGAATTAACTAAGAATGATTTTGTGGTGATCTGAAATAATATATAGAAACGAGATAAAATGATAAGACAGTATTTTCGGACTTTGTTTGATTTTGTGGATTCGTTTTTTTCTATTTATTTTAAGGTTTTGTGATAATATTTGGGGGTTTGTATTGGTCATAGTTGGACAAAAAAAAAAAGGATTTGGAAATATACGTAGAACTAGAAAATTTCTTTATTCTTCACAAACTTTTTAACAAAATAAAGATTTGAGTCCTAATTAACCGTCCCTTATTTTATGAGAATCTTTGAGATAGTATATTTATTAATATCTCCCGTTATTTACTTTCCCACATCCATTATGGACATGGGCTGGCTATCTTATCTAATACAATAATACTATAGCCATCTCTGAACCGGGAAGTTGATAATGTAGCTAAGTAATAAAAAAATATATATATATTTGGCAAAATAGACAATTTTTCAAATTTTATTAGAAAAGTAGTATAGTCCCTATTTCACAATTAATAAAATAAAAGGTTTATACTGTAGTACTTTATTTGGATGACTCTCCAGCCCTTTACCAAATATAATATTTATATATAGTGTCATGGGTATTTAAAAAACAAAACTTTATCTTTGTGAATAGAAAATAGTGTATTTTTCTCTTTTTCCTTTTTTTTTCTGCTTCTACGATTCTCTCTCTCTATCATTCTCTTTCTATATATAGTATTATTTTTATTCATCACATTAATATTTTCCTAATTATTCAAATATTTATTAATATATTTTTTGTTTTTAAACTTTTCCACATATAAAAAATCTATGTTTTTTATTTATAATTTGATATGCATTTTGTTTTAATGATTTCAAATATATTTCATATATATTTTATCTTCTATCCAGCAATATTTGTGTACGGTTTAAATCATTCAACATGTTGGATAGATTCAAACCGTCCAACAATATTTGTGTACGGTTTAAGCCATCCAACATATTGGATAGATTCAAACCGTCCAGTAATACTTGTGTACAGTTTAAACCATCCAACATATGGAAAATCTAAGAATTAAATAAATTATATATGTACACTTCAAATGTATACAGATATTTGTACATTTAATAATGTGTACAGACAACTGTACACTTAATCATGTGTACGTATACAAAATATGTAACAAAAGTATTTAATATTATCAAATAAAATCATCAAACAAAATGCATATCAAATTAGAAATAAAAAAATATTGATTTTTATATATCTGAAAAAATTTTAAAACTAATTTTTATTGACTAGTATTTTAGTTTTTAGAATGAAAGAGCATATAATAAAGAGGAAACAAAATAAATAAATAAATGATTTTTTTGCAAAGATGGAGAGAGACGAGAGTTGGATAAATAGATTGGAGAGATACTTGAAAAAAAAAATTGGAGAGAGAGGAGAGTTGCACAATATGTGATAATTATAGATAATGACATAATTGTATCTATATCAATTCTTCTTTTTCTCTATTAGACAGAGGTTCTATTACACGCACAGTGATGAAAGTCTATTATTCTAATTTTGAATAGCAATGTGACTACTTTTCTAATTATGTTTTGTAAACGTACTAAAATTCAAAGAAACCTTAAAAAAAATTGATGGCAAATTCCAAATTCATTGACTGTGTTTCTAAATAAGTAATTAATATTCCCGAAATATATCATACTATCATTCTTATCAACTTAATTTTTTAAAGAAAATAAAATACAAAATAAAGAGAGAGAACAATCGAAACTACTGTATTTATTACCAGTCTTCTTTATCTATAGTTACGTTCAGAACACATCCTTCTTTCCTCTCCAAACCAACAAACGTAAAAAGTAAAAACAGAGAGAACAGAAAAACTAAGAATGGCTTACCAAACCAATTCTTACAACACAGCAGAAGAAGTGACTTTGCCGGAAACGCAAGATCGTGATTGCAAAGATGATGGATCGTTCAGCACAGGCTGTTGTGGCGGTATCTTCACCACCATCGCCTTGTTATTTTTCTTTTACTTCGTCGAAAATGCTCTCTGCGACGCCAAATTCTCAATCCAATCCATTGCCGTATCCCCCTCCTCCGCTACCTGGCATGTTGATTTCCTCGTCAAAAACCCTAGCTCTAGGTATCATCTATATAACTTCATCTATATATCAACCCTAGTTTCATCTATATTGTCATATTAATATATGTCTATATATATGGTCATATACTCATATTGCAGGTATTCTATCCTCTACGGAGGCGATGAAACTACGGTGAGGCTAGGTCCCTCAAACGCTGCCGTTTTAAATACTTCTCACGAACGTAAGTCTCCAAGTCACACGGCTTTCTCAGTGGATTTCGTTGCGGAGGGTAATACACACGGCGTTGTTTTTGAACAATTAGATATCAAGTTAAGGGCAAAACATAAAAATTACGGAGAGAGCGACAACGCTGGACATGTTGATATAAGAACGTTGAGAAGATTCATTGTCACTCTTCTTTCACAAAGTTGAAGATTTTATCAGGATATCATTACAGTAATACTACAAAATAGGTGTTTTTCATCTTACAATTCTTTAGTTTCTTTTTTTCCCCTTTACTCTAAGATCTTTTTTCATCCTAATTATAATTACATGTGCAAACTATATTATATTCGTTTAATTTTTAAGATCTTATTTCATCTAATATTTTACCAACTAAGATTATGTAACCCACCACGCTATGAGAGGGACAGTAATAACAATATTAAGTTATAAGCTTACCATCGGGGTAAAGCCAAGTGTGATTTGGGCATATCTCCAAATATTGATACTATACTCGCATTGCAAAAACAGATGGGCGTCCCTGGTTCTACTAATTTGTGAACATAGACAGCAAGTGTTTCAAATAGGCATACCCCATGAAGCTAACCTAACTCTGAGCCACATTGTGAATGCAGGCGGCTTTGGAGTTGCTCCTTTTAACCAGACAGAGTGAAACCACACCACACCTTAACTGAGTTTTAAGGTATCAGAATTTCAAGTCATTGCAGATGAGAAGAAACCTTTGTATTTGACATTTCCAACGAACCAACCACAATTGTCATTCATGGATGATAAGCTAGGTAGCTGGGGTGTGGTGAGATGTGTTGGATATGACTTGAATTGGATTGAGCCCATGAATTTAGGCCCAATCAGTTGATGGTTAACTAGGGTTTTATCTTCCTATATATATACTTTTGTTAACCTAGCCTCAATGTATTTTTGAAATCTCTGTACTTTCTCCAGTAATAAAATCTGTCTTTTTGTCCGTGGAGGTAGCCAACAGAAAGTGTTGGTGAACCACGTTAAATCTGTGTCGTTTATCTTTGTTTAATATCATCTTGCTCACATCCGTTATAACAAACTGGTATCAGAGCACAAAGTTCTTTGTTCTGTGTTTTCGTGCGAATTTCGGACAGTTTCAGATCAGTGCATATTTGGTGCAGTTTCAGATTCGTGCAAAATTCGTGTTAGGGCACAAAAGTTACTTTTCTGCGTTCGTACGTTTTTCGGGCTGAATCAGTATTGTCTGATTTTACGGCAGAAACCGATCCGTACAGCTTTCGGGCAGAATTAACTTTGTGCAGATCGGTGCAGAAGTAGGTTCGTGCAAGATCTGTGCAGAAGAAAATTCGTGCAGAAGTAGGTTCTGGGAATTTTCGCAATTATAATCTGGCGAGGAGATGTGTGTGAAGAACATGAAGATCGACAAGAATTCTGGGAGAAACGATTTCAGTTTCAGGTCCAAGGTAGGGCATCTGTTTCAATGGATGTTTTGCTCTATGGGTGATTTAGTCTGGTGGGTCATAAAGCCTTTGATAGACATATCCATACTGAGCATATAGTATGTGTTGAACAGTTGGTCCTTGTTGGACATCTGGTCCGTGGTAGGCATCTGGTTGAGTAAGTATCAGACGGTTGATACAGTTACAGAGAATCAAACCTCTGAGTTTTTAGCTAGAGGCTATAAAGAACTGGGGAATAGAAAGAAGAACAGAAGGTGTAATCTGTTTTCTAAGGGTCCTAAGTTAGATGAATTTTGTAAGTACTACACGGAGAAAGAACACATGAAGTCAGATTGTTATAGGAGAAAACAATCTGAGTTTGTAGCTGTAACAGAAGATGATACCATGTCTGAACAGAGTTTTGCTCTAGTTGTTGATGGAAACACACATCTATCATATGTGTTCAAGGAGAAAATGGTTCTCAGCAGGATGCATGATGGTAGATTCAGCATACTGAACGACGTGAGATATGTTCCGCCGGTGGAGAAGAATTTGATGTTTTTGAGCTTGCTTTACAACAGAGATCTCAAACTTTCTGGTGCAAACAGAAGTCTGAAAGTCGTTCAAGGTTCTGATGTGGTTCTGAAAGGTGTCATATGTGGTACCTTGTATATCCTACAAGGATTCACAGTTACAGGTTATGCGAATGTTGCATCTGTAGAGGTTCACAGGGAGGATATGACTAAGTTGTGGCATATGAAGCTTGGTTATATGAGTGAAATAGGGATGCAAATTTTGCTGGTGGAAGACTTTCTGTGTTGTCAGAAGATCAAGAGGATGCAGACAGACAATGGTCTGAAATTGTGTTCATCGAAGTTCAATCAGGTGTGTGAGGATGAAGAGGCTGCTCGACATCACACAGTCAGGAGCGCACTACTGCAGAAGGGTGTAGCTGAACAGATGAATCAGTCATTGTTAGAGAGAGCGGGGTGTATGCTCTGGAATGGTAGTTTTGGTAAAAAGGTGGAGCTGAAAGGTGATTTACAGCAACACGAACAGAGCAAAGAGCTACATACAGACTTTGGTGCAGCAGAATCTATCCAAACAGGAAATACACCATCTGAGAGTAAACGTTACAGTATTGCTTTACACCAAATAAGAAGAACTAGAGTTGAACCAACTCAGAGGTTTGGTTTTGAGGATACTCTTTGCAGTATCGTTTTTCACCTAACAAGAAGAACTGGAGTTGGACACACACATAGTTTTGGTTATAAGGATATTGTAATCGTCAAGCTTCTGAAGGGGCGTCTGGCTTTAAATGAAGCAGCAAGCCTCTGAAGGGGTAGCAAGCCCCTGGTGGGCATACGGTCCCTTTAAGGGACAAAGGCCTCTAAAGAGGAAACATTCCCTTTTATAGGGAAGACAGTCCATGAAGGGACGTACAGCCTTGTTTTTTTAAAAGGCATCAGACACGCCCCTGGTGGGACATACGGTCTCTAATGAGACGACAGCGGAAGCTAAAGAGCAGGCTCCTAGGGTGTTGAGCAAGGTGGAGTACAGCTACACTGTGATAGTTAGAGTGCTTTATGTCTGGCTAAGAATCAAGTGTATCATGGTAGGAAGAAGCACATGGAAGTAAGATATCACAAGATCAAAGAGTTATCAGTTTCTGGTGTGATTTTACTACAGAAGGTGCACACGTCTGAGAATGCAGTTGATATGGTGACCAAGCCAGTCACTTGGATCTGCTTCAGGTCTTTCATTTCTAGATGAAGACAAAAGGTTCCCCCAAAAGCCAACAAGGAGTTGAAGTTGAAGTCAATGAGATTTCGTCGTCAAGGTGGAGTATGTTCGTCTTGTGTAACTTGAAATCTTTGAAGACCTCTACAAAGGTGTAAAAGAATGTGTAAGGTGTACAAGGCTTTTACTAGGCTTTTGTAGAGACTCAAGGCATCTAGCTCATGGTGGATTAGTTGGCCTATGTAAGATATTCTGTTTTCTGAAGAAGAATTTAGCCTAAGTGAGGTATTCTGGATTCTGAAGAAGTATTTGACTTCAACGAGGAATTCTAGCTTCTAGTGGAGCTTCTGAATCGTTTGAGCATCTGTCTCGCTGGAGCTTTTGGCTCTTTTGAGCATCTGAATCGTTTGAGCATCTGGCTCGTTGGCATCTGGCTCGTTGGAACTTCTGGCCCGTTTAAGCTTTTGCTCGTTTGAGCATTTGGCTTCCGAAACAGCAGTATGTTCTTTGTTGAAGGAACATTTGGCTCTAGTAGGAGCATCTAGATTCTGAAACAACAACATGTTCTTTGCTGAAGGAACATCTGATTTTCTGAAAAACAGCCATCTTTCTGTTGAAAACGACATGCTGATAGCTGCCAAACAGATAAGTGATATACAAAAATTGAAAGATCTGCTAAGTGCTGAGTTTGAGATGAAGGATCTAGGCGCATCAAAGAAGATTCTAGGAATGGAAATCCTTAGAGACATAAATCAGAAGAAGTTTTTCTTATCACAGAAATGCTACATTCAGAAAGTGTTGAACAGGTTTGATATGTCATCATCAAAACCTTTTCACACTCCGAGTGCTGTTAATCTTCATTTTACCATGTTTGCTCATCAGTCTGAAGAGGAAAAGGAGTATATATCTCGGGTTCCTTATGCTAGTGCTGTGGGAAGTTTGATGTATGCAATTGTCTGTACAAGGCCAGATCTGGCACATGTAGTCAATGTTGTGAGCAGGTTCATGGGACAACCAGGAAAAGAGCATTGGCTAGCTGTGAAGAGGATTTTCAGGTACTTGAAGGGTACATTTGATGTTTGCCTCATAGATGGAGGTGAGGCTCCGAGCATGGTTGCAGGCTATTCTGATTCTGATTATGCAGGAGATGTTAATAGCAGAAGATCGATGACTGGTTATGTGTTTACCTTTGGTAATTCTGTGATCAGCTGGAAAGCAACTCTGCAGCCACCTGTGACGTTATCAACTACTGAGGCAGAGTACATGGCCTTGACATAAGCTGCTAAGGAAGGTATATGGCCAAAAAGGAATGATCAGCGATCTGGGTTTGCATCATGATCAGGCTACAGTATACTGTGACAGTTTGAGTGCGATTTGTTTAGCCAAGGATCAGGTCCACCATGAAAGGATCAAGCATATTGATGTGGGATATCATTTCCTGAGAAATGAAAAGTGGATTCAAGTGAAGAAAATAGGGACGTATGACAATCCTGCTGATATGTTCACTAAACCGGTTCCTCAGAGCAAGTTTAAACATTGTTTAGACTTGTTGAATATCTCAAGCTGTTAATCGCCTAGGTGGGCGATGCCTCTAATGAGGCATCAGGCCCCTGATGGGGCATCAGGTCCCTGTAGGGACATCAGGCCTATGATAAGGCATCAGGTCCCTGAAGGGACATCAAGCCTCTGAAGAGGCATCAGGCTCCTGATGGAGCGTCTAGTCCCATTGGGGCAATCTTGCTCGGTGAAGCATCTGACCTCTTAGAAAGCAATCTGGCTCGGCGAAGCATCAGACATCTGATATAGCATTCTGGCTTGACGAAGCATCAGACATCTGATGAAGCAAAGGAGAACCCTGGTATGTTTGTCTGTCTGGTGCAGAAGTCTGATACATCTGGCACTGTGATCAGTGCATCTGGTACATCTTTCTGTTTTGGAGGATTCAAGTCAAGGTGGAGATTTGTAGGATATGACTTGAATTGGATTGGGCCCATGAATTTAGGCCCAATCAATTGAGGGTTAACTAGGGTTTTATCTTCCTATATATATACTCTTGTTAACCTAGCTTCCATGTATTTTTGAAATCTCTGTACTTTTTCCAGTAATAAAATCTGTCTCTTTGTCCGTGGAGGTAGCCAACAGAAAGTGTTGGTGAACCACGTTAAATCTGTGTCGTTTATCTTTGTTCTATATCATCTTTCTCACATCCATTATAACAAGATGAATGTGTCTTGATCTGATATTGGCGATGAAAGAATCGACCCCCTTACAAGCTGATGATACGGAGGCATTGACTGGAATTTGTAATCTACTTGGACCTCCTTCTCCTATATGGATTTGATAAAAGGACCAAAGGGAGTCCAAATTATCAAACCAGAAACTATAACTATTTTAAATTAGCCACAACACACTCAGAAACTAGCTCTTTAACCATTACCCACTTCACACTTGGGAAACTTCTCAGCCAAGTGTCTAAGCTTCTAAATAGATCTGGATCTGCATATGCTAATTTTGTTTCATGGTGTTACCTTTACATTTAATATTTTTCTTTTGCGACAGCGACACATCAATCTTCGTTACCGTTCATCATGTGGGACACTTTTCCTCTTATCTCTGTATATTCATCTTTAGCGAAACTGTTTTCTTCTTTTTTGTCGTTGTTGCAGCGTTTATTAATTATATACTCTGTATATGATAATCTATTTAGCAAATAAATATATATAGATATATTATCACATAAAACTTTAGTAAATTAACAAGTTATTACTTAATTAATTATTAGAATATTATTTAAATATTTAAACTTGATGAAGACTGTTAATCATTTTTTAATTATGAGGATAAACACATAAACAAGACTTCTTCCCCTAGAAAAAGGATATTTACTTGAATCTATTAGATTTAAGATCTTCTTTCCAAAACATTAAAGGCTATATATAAATTGTTTTCATTAGGAGGTGATAAACGTGTAAGGATGGCAAAATCTCAATGTACCTCTTGCGGCCTCATTCAACAACGTTGTCAATGTCGCCGGCAAACTTCAAGCACCCTCCCGTACGAGACCGTCAAATATACGTGTCCAGTACTTTTGTGCTGCAAGACATGCTTTATTTACATTATTACTGTCGGTGCCCTCTTCCTCCCTTTTTTAGGCGTTGTAAGTCTTGCCAGTCTTGCCGAAAAAACAAGTTTTTACGTGGAACTTTTTGCCAATTCAGTCTCCGTCTCAAACGCAAACGTTTCAGCCGCTGATTGGAGGATTACTTTCGTTACGAGGAGTCCAGTCACCGGTTGTGAAATCTCTCTACATCCTCTCAATTCGCGTTTGCTCCGAGGCGGCATAGCTATCTCCAATACAACATCACCCTCGTCGTCGTTTTCTTTAGGAAACAAAACACAAGTCGTTTTCGAGAAGGTGGTTATGCCGGAAGTTATTGGAGACGTCATTTGGGATCTTCGTGTTGAGGTTATGCATGAAATAAAGACCAATGCTAGAAATTTAAGAGGTATTTTGACGGCGGTTTGTCCAGATATTCCGGTGAAATTCACGACGGATCCGGCGGGGAAAGTGATTGGATCGTTGCTTAATTTTGTCCGATCATGATTTTATGATCTCTAGCTATTTCTTGCTTAAGGTTATTGTTATTTTATTTTTGGCAACATTATTTGTGTCTTATTTTATTTTCGTATATTTGATAAATCATACGGGATATTACAAGGACAATTGTCATAAATACCACTAAAATAGTTTTTTATTTCAAAAATACCACAATTTAGATTTTTTTTCAAAAATACCACAATTTAGATTTTTTTTCAAAAATACCACAATTTAGATTTTTTTTTTCAAAAATACCACTAAAATGTAATTTTTTTCCAAAAATATCACATAAATGAATTAAAGTTCTAATACTAAAAAATAATTCCTAAATTATAAATACTAAACCATACCACTAAAAACTATATCCTAAAACTAAATGTGTCAATCCAAACCTAAAAAAAAAACTCTACATCCTTAAAAATCAATTTTTTTGTGTTTGTGGTAATTTTGGAAAAAAATCTGTATTTTTGGAAAAAAAAAATTTTTGTGGTATTTAAAGGAAGTTCTCTATTATAAGAGCATGTTTATAATAAAATCTATAATTTTTTCTCTTTTCTTTTTCTATCCTTAAGTTATAATATCATACTCACGACTTTGAGCAATGGCTTACTCCGCCAATTCATAATTCTCAAAGAATATTTTGTTCGTGTGTCTAACTTGGGCGAAACTGGGTTACTTACTCGAAGTCAAAGCAAATTTAATTTCAAAGATAAGAGGAATTTTCCTCAATCAAGCACCATATGTAAGTATGTGACACATAAAATTAATTAACAATTTAACATATCATGCATGAAGGAGTGTAGCCTGTGTGCCGTGTAGGATATAAACCAAACCAAGATAGACTTATGTCTAAATGAGCTTAATATTAACTATGTAAGCTGCTGCTATCTATGTATGCACAAAAAAAGACTATTCATATATGTGAAGTTTTTTGTAATAGATATAAAAAAAGAGAGATCAGTCGAAATATTTGTATATTTCCCCCCCAACTCGTCTCTCCCTATTTATTAGGTTAACATCGAATCAGTCTTTCCTCCCTGAACCAGCCAAACAAAAGAGAGACAGAAAGAGCCAAAAAAATAATGGGACTCCAAACCGATTCCTACACCTCAGCCACTCCTCCTCCTCGTCGTAGATGATGGTGAGGGAGTCATGATCGTAAACCCACTTGCAAGGAGAGAGCGGTTTGCCTTACACCCTGTTGCGGCCGTATATTCACGGTGATGGTGAGGGAGTCATGATCGTAAACCCACTTGCAAGGAGAGAGCGGTTTGCCTTACACCCTGTTGCGGCCGTATATTCACGGTGATGGTGAGGGAGTCATGATCGTAATACGTTTTCATTACCACTTGGTTTTCATTATTTGGATGATTGTCTGCTTGATTCAAGTTTGATGTTGTTAGAAGATTCTAATAGAACTGCAATCCCACGGCAAGTTCGTTTGTAGACATTACTTTTTTTTAGTAAATTGTAGGGGATCTTAGTCTCCTACGGTTTACTAAAAAAAACTGTAATATTCTCTAATCAAGTTAAGTAGCTCTGATTTCACGGTTAAAATTTAATTTCCAGTTTCCTCTAAGAAAATTATATTATAAATTTTGTTTAGTAACAATCTAGAATAAGGTAAGAATTAACAAATAAAAACGATATATGTTATTTGGGATAAGATAAGTATTTAAAACTACAAACTACACGTATATATTCATATTAATAATTATAGTAGATAAACAAAAACAAGGCTACTTTCCATAGAATTCTCTTAGATTGAGCCGAAAAAGGGGGGGGGGGGGGGAATATATCAGTTAGATTTGCTTGGCGAATCAAAATTGATTAAAAATTAAGTATAAGGCTAATAAAACAAAAAGTAATCAAAATATGATTCAAGTATATATATATATATATATATATATATATATATATAAGTTACTATTTTTTTTTCATCACGAAGCGTTTAATTAAACATCCACAATGTCAAGTTCTCAATGTACCTCTTGTGGCCTCATTCACCAACCTGGCCGATGTCAACGGCAAACTCCAACCACCGATTCCGACGACTGGGTTATTACTCCAGCTTGTTGCTGTACTTGTTATTTTTCTATCATTGCTTTATTCTCCCTTACTTGCCTCTACATTGTGGGTATGGTTAAACTTGGCGGAACACGAGATTGTTTCGTGGAGCTTTTTGCCAATTCCATCTCAGTCTCGAACGCAAACGTGTCATCAGTAGCTGATTGGCGGGTTGGTTTCGTTGCGAGGAGTCCAGTCACAGGCTGTAAAGTCTCTATACATGCACTCAATTCGCGTTTACTACGTGGCGTCCAAGTTATCTCCAATTCATCACATCCCTCGTCGGATTATTTCGTCAAGGGAGACAAAACAGATGTCGTTTTTGAGAAGGTGGTTGTGCCGGGAGTTACTGGTGACGTGATTTGGAATATTCGGCTTGATGAGATTATGATTGCAATTAATATAAAACGGCAAGGTTTAAGCGGTCTTTTGATGGCGGCTTGTCCCGCTATTCCGGTAAAATTTACTACGGATCCGGCCGGGGAAGTGATCGGATCGTTGCTTGGAAATATGAGACGGTGTAATTTTATAGTACTATGAGACGGTGTGATTGTAGTACTATTAGGTCTCTCCGATTATGAGACGGTGTGAGACGGTGTGATTGTAGTACTATTATCTCTGTTTTCCGGCTTTAGGTTATTTAACTTAAAGAAAAAAAAATTAGGCATATTTTTGTTTAATTTATATTAGTAGGCATTCATCAAACAAGGCTATTTTTTTTTCTTTTTTTCGAACCGAAATGGTCGCCGGCGTAGATCACCTCCCAAAGCCGGAGCTAGTTGTATATATAACGGAGAATGATCAGAAGAGAGGAAAGGGAGATGTGTTACTGTCGCCTCTTGCCACATTAAACCTCGCTTGAGCACAATACAACAATCTATCCAGCCTCTTTGCCACCGAATAACACTCAGCTCGCCCCCGACGCCAAGCGAACTTATTCCCCCTAAACCCCATATCAATCAGAGAAAGCTCATTTATCCAATCTCCAAAAGCGAGAGAATCCTCAGATAATTGACCATTACCACCCGATCTCTCATCCAGTCTAACAATCGAATTAAAATCTCCTCCCACGACAACCGGACCATCCATACCTCTTATAACATCCTGCAACGCCTCCCACAAACCACTTCTTTGAGTAACTAAAGGAGCGACGTAGACCACAACCAAATTTAACACGTCCCTTTCATTCACCACCTTAGCATATATATACTGATCCGTTGAGGAAATAACCTCCACTTCACCAATTCCAGACCGCCAAAGTAGCCATAGACCTCCATTTTGCCCTCCTGCGTCCACTTGGAATGAATTCTCAAAGCCCAGACCACGACATATACGACTCGCTCGATCTCCACCAGCATGTGTCTCAAAAATCGCCACCACATCTGTAACATATTTCTTCAAGATATAACGAAGCGATCGTCGGAAGTTGGGTTTATCAGCCCTCTGTCAATTCCACAATAAGCAATTAAGCATCAATACTTGACAGAGAAATGGAACCACCGGAGAACACCATTATTAGCTCCCCGCCTCCACACACAGCATCGCCACTTCACCCGGCGATGAATCCCGTTGACTTGCCGCATACCCCGACGCCTCTGCAACTCCATTACTCGATTGGAAACTAGTCCCTGTAATCGCAACAGTTTGAACCAGTGATTCTCCCCCCCCCCCCTACCAGTCCCCCCATCGTGGACTGTAAACGAACCACATGAACGACCCAATCCCTTCTTCTCCACTCGCAGTCGCTTACCATTCGCAGAAAGTTCTTTGCCTCTTACCAGTGATACTTTGGGCTTTGACCCATTTAATTCCAAGGCCCTGTTACCACCCTTAATTTCTTGGAGCCCCTCTTTAAGTCCTTCTGGGCCTTGGGGATGCGTCAATTACAATTACATTAACCTAATTGATATAAAGATTAGTATATTTATTATCCAATTAAATAATAAAATTTGCATATACTCTTAACTACAATTTCTTTTATACACATTTTACTAACCCTCATATTTCAATTCTTGCATAATAATTATTTATTTAATTAATATTTTTTTAACTAACAATCTTCAAAATTACAAAAAAAATAATCCAAAAACAATATATATAAACTAAATCCGTGTGTAAATGACTACTAGTATAATATATGTATATATATCATATAATTTAATTTTTGATTGTGTTTGAAATATCATAACAAACTTTCTCATGAGCAATTAAAATATTAAAGAAGAAAAAAGAATTGGAATCAATCGGAAGTTATTCAAAATGATTGTAATTTGCAAATTTGGTAAACCATGCTCCCGTTCGTCTTTATAATTAACATCAAAACTAGGGACGGAACCGCGCTACAGTGCGGGGGAAAATTCTCATATTATTGTAGTGATATATTATCATGTGATTATATTATTTATGTTTCAATCAACATAATTTGTACCGCTGTTTGGAGATTTATCTAATGAATACATTTTTTCTTCCCGAGTACATTTGACCACAGCTTTGTAGTGTTTTGAATAATATTAATATACACATGAGTATTGAAGGTTAGGTACAATTTAAATGGAATAAAAAAGGAAAATGTACAATGAGACGGAATTTTAATACCATAAAAAATTAATAAACTTAATACGTGGTTGTCGAAACATGAACAGAAGAAAATATTATGCACATATTAAAAATCAATAGTGTATAGAGATACTAATATGTATTTATTCTTGTAGACATCATATACATGACCATAGTTTAGATATATGTTTTTAATTCATGACTTTTATTTATGTAATTGAAAATGTATTATAACTACTAAGTAAACTTGAGTGGTTTAATGTTTAATGGTGTTTGTATTAAATATTGGGCTTCGAAGATGTTTCTACTAATTGATCAGTTGGGCTTTGTTGGCCTTTTTCTTGTTAAAAATGTAAGGCCTTTCATTTTTTTTTTTTGTTTACTTATCTTCTTCCTTCTCTATGACGACAACAATTGTTGTCGGCAATTCCCGATTTCGTTCTATTGATCTGATTTCCAAATTTTAATTTGCGAGATTTTATTTTTGAATCATACCTTCTACTCAAATTAAGGACATCTAAAATTGAGAAGCTGTTTGGCGCTGTTCTTACAAAATCGGGATATGGGAGAAGAATCATTTAGTCGAATCGAATCTGTTGATGTCTATGGTGGGGTTCCTAAATCCGATATTTGGCGGATTCGGTTTTCAGCCATGAGTACTCTATACTGAGTAATTGTTCTTCTTTCAAAATATTTGTAAAATGCAGCCTTCAACACAGCTTTTTTCTCCTTAGGCACAACTTCTTTGATAGTCAAGGCAAGGCCATCTTTAGGCAGCCTATTTCACGAAATGTCAATATTAGGAAATCACAATGTCACGAATAATAACTTAATTTGTAGAAGAAGAACTATAACTTACTTTTCACGAAATTCGACAATCACAGGCAAGTCTGGATTTAGTTCCATTAGTGATATGGCATAAGCATTAAAAACAGATCTTTGACCTATTATAAAGAAGCAGTGTAAGTTTACTATTGTATTCTAGGAAGATACCGCGTTAAAATGATTACCTTTGAAAGAATTGATTTTAGCAAAACGTAACAGACAAATGACCATAGTCTCTCCATTGTTTTGGCAAGCAGCTAGAATTCTCTCAGCAAATTCATCCCAAAGAGTACATGATAGACGTACGTCGCTACATATAAAAAAATACAGCATGAATTTTCTTACAATATAAGTTGTTATAGTAGGATAAGAAATTACCGTATGTCTCTGAGTTCAAACTCAACTTTCTTCGTATCCTTCTCTTTGACTTGATGAATTCTCAGTTCACCGACATTAACGACTTGACCAACAACATCTGTAACATAGTAGTGGTTAAAGATGACATAGATATATGTATATATATATATATATCTAATAGTTTTTTGAGTATTTAATTTTCAAATTTCTAAGCATACTTACCAACCAAAATGTTCTCATTCAGTGTAGTGTCGTCCCTAATATCTCCAAAGTCTACCAGTTTCAGGAATATGTCATCAGATAACGACGCACATGGGAAGATAGAGCTCGTGTTGATCAAAGACATGCGATAAACATGGTTTGTAACCCTATATTTCCCCACTGATTTAGTCAATGAGAAAGTTTCAATGTTTACCCATTGTCCAGGGATAATCAGCCTCTGGAACTTCCCAAACTGTGGTTTCTTAATTGTTGCATGAATGAGAGTACCCTATTCAAACAAATGAAGGTATTACTATTGGACACAATACGCATTTATTGTAGACTACAATAGAGTTGTACGTAAATATAATAGAATAAAGGGTTTATGAAGCTTACAGAAATATCTGCTAAAACCATTTCGATTGTATCCCCAGAGAAGACTGTATTCTGCTTCCAAGAGTGAACGATTTTGACTTGTATTCTCCAACTTGTTTTGAATGGTCTGATTGACAGTAAATCTGTGGTAGCAGCGACGACAGCAGCCATCTTAGAAAAGTTGATAGAAGAGATGGCTAGAAAAGTTAAAAGATTTGCAGGTATGGATTGAACCTTTGCTTACTAAGATGGTATTTATAGAGATGGCTAGACGTATCTTAAGGTAGGGATTTTCTAGTGATATAAGTTCGAAAATATTCCGTGTTAGCCGATAATTAAGCAAAATCGTGTAGGATAATATTTTGGAGAATATTTTGTGGGTAACGAATGAATTTTAGTATATATTGTTTAGGAAATGTAGTAGGTGTATTGAGAAGCAGTTTAGTAAGATTTCCTTTTGTTGTTATGATTTTGATATCTGCATAATTAATTCATGAGATTGAGACGAATAATAGAATAATTTTCGGCTATGTTTGCGTGATAAGAATAATAGAATAATTTTCGGCTATGTTTGCGTGATAAGATGCTAATTTCTGATCTCATTTTTAATTTTCTGGTTGAGAGATATCATTAGGCATTAGCCAAAAAACCCGAAATAATTTTTGGGTTGCAATATACCAATAACCAAAATTCATAGAAAACGGATTAATGAGGCTTTAATGATCCGACTCTTGTATTTTGGGTTAATTGTGAAATTTTAACCCGACCCAATTAATTGTAAAGTCATATTTATCCTTAATCTACTTAATGTTCTGTTGTAGACGTATGGGCAATTTTGGTTGAAAGGGAAGTTGTACTTCTCTTTTAATATAATAGAGAAGATCATTATCTCCTCTCCTAACCAACACATCCAGGAAAAAAACATAACACAAATTAATGGCTTCCCAAACCATACCAGAAGTAGTGATCGGATATCCAATGCCACATTCCTCAACCACTCCTCCTCCTTCTCCTCCTCGTGGATGGTGGTCACGACCAATATCGACTTATCCGGCACCGAATGATCGTAACCCCACTCTCAAGGAATTTATGGCATATGGTACACCCTTTTGCAGCACCGTATTCACCTACATCGCCATAGTAATACTTATTCATCATCGCTTCGTCGAAAATGCTCACTGCCACACCAAATTCTCAATCCAATCCATCGCCGTCACTCCCTCCTCCTCCACTTGGCACGTTACTTTTCTCGTCCAAAACCCTAGCTCCTGGTATATATATATACACACGTAACACGTGCATTTTCTTTTTTCCCCTCCACAATTTTGTCATATTAATTAATATCTGATGCTCGGAGCAAGTGACTACTTCTGTCCTGACTATGGTTTTGCTTTTGCAGGTATTCTATCTTCAACGGAGGTGATGAAACTGCGGTGAGGCTTGGTCCGTTAAACGCTGCCGTTTTAAATACATCTCACGAACGTAAGTCTCCAAGTTACACGGCTTTCTCAGTTGATTTCGTTGCTGAGGGTAATACAAACGACGACGTCGTTTCCAAAGAATTATATATCAAATTAAGAGCGACGTATAAGGTTCCAATACTTGAATTCTTCAATCACGCTGGACATGTTGAAATAAGGTGTCATAACCTGACCCGAAGCCATGAGAACGTTGAGAAGATTCATTGTCACTCATCTTACAAGAAACTGAAGACTTTGGGTAAATGAAATGGTTTTAATGATCTTCACAACTCCTTGCTGAAGAACATTGTTGCCTTTCATCATATTCTTGCTTTTCCTTTTCTTTTGTTATATTTTAACGTTTAAACTTATTATTCTATTTAGATGTTTTTTTCCTCTTATATTTAAACGTTTAAACTATTATAACATAGTACTTTATAAGTTCCGAAAAATAGTGAGAACATTTCGTAAGTAGTTTCGATTCCAGCCTTAAAAATAAAATTACTCTTTGATTGTTTCTAGATTAAAGTGGTTTTTACAATTTTTTTGTTTTTTTTTTTTTTGGTACAAACTTTTAGAAAATAAAAATTAATATAAAATCAAAAAAATGTCTAGTAACCATGAGTATAGTTTCCCAAAAAAATAGGAAAACTAATGATTTTGTAGCTTTTAACAATTTCCAAAGAAAAACCAATATCCCAGTATTTTGGTTCCTGATCAATTCTATACCGACGCGTTTTTTGTTTGTTTGTTTATATATTGTTATTATTGTAAGAAAACAATATCATTCTAGATATGTCAAGTGTATATTTGTAATTAACTACTATCGACCTCCTCTCCAAGGTCTCTAACCCCTTTTCCAAGGTCTCTAAGTGTATAAGTATCTTCACGATTGTTCATAATAAAATATCACATTCAGTATACATTTTCTATATGGTATCAGAGCAATAACGATACCTATACCTAATTTTCTTTTTCTCAGCCGCTGTTCTCAAATTTTATTTTTCATCCTCTCCTACACTCTCCTATCATGTCGTCCACAAACACCAATGATTCTCTCCCCGAGGTCACACCCACCACCGAAGTTGTGCCTCTCACAACTCCCTCTCTGCTCAACATCAACATGACTAATGTCACAAAGCTCTCCTCCACCAACTACCTCATGTGGAGCCGCCAAGTCCATGCGTTGCTTGACGGATACGATCTTGTCTAGTACCTTGATGGATCTGTTGCTCCCCCGAAACCCATGGTGACCATTGCCGGTGTCACCTCTGTCAACCCCAAACACACCACCTGGAAGCGGCAAGACAAGCTGCTTTACAGTGCCCTCCTTGGTGCCATCTCTCTCACTATTCAACCGATCCTATCTCGTGCCACCACCGCTGCTGAAGTATGGTCCACTTTAGCCTCCACCTACGCCAGTCCAAGCAGAGGTCACATCCGTCAACTGAAACACCAAATTGAGAATTGGAAGAAAGGCACTCGATCCATTGATGAGTATGTCCAAGGGCTGACCATCAGATTTGATCAGCTTGCTCTCCTTGGCAAGCCGGAAGATCATGATGACCAGATCGAGTGCATTCTCAAAGGCCTACCTGATGAATGCAAACCCATCGTTGATCAAACTGAAGGACGTGAGGTCTCGCCAACCATCACCGAGCTGCACGAGAAACTTCTAAATCATGAGGTGAAGCTCTCGACTGTCTCCCAAGCAACCTCCTTTTCCATCACAGCTAACTACACCAACAACCGCAGCCGTAACAACTCCAAACCCAACTCGCAGCGTCAATCCTCTCCCAACTTGGGCTGGTCCAACAACCAATCATCTGGTCAAAACCACTCCAACAGACCGTATCTTGGTCGTTGCCAGATCTGTGGCACACAAAGTCACTCCGCGCGGCGTTGTCCCCAATATCAGTCTTCTTCTCAGCCTCCTCTGCTGCCCACTCCGCCTACACAGTGGCTCCCTCGAGCGAACCTTGCTCATGGATCGTCATCCACTCCTTGGGTCATGGACACAGGTGCAACGCATCATATCACCTCTGACTTAGCCAATCTCTCTCTCCACCACCCTTACAATGGTGGTGAAGAAGTTGTCATTGGTGACGGTACTGGTCTCCCAATCCTCAACACGGGTTCCCTCTCTACTCCCACCTCCTCTCGTCCTCTTACTCTTACTAATGTGCTTCATGTACCCAATATAAAGAAAAATCTGATCTCCGTCTATCGTCTCTATAATGACAATAACGTCACGGTTGAATTTTCTCCGGCTTGGTTTCAGGTGAAGGATCTAGGCTCGGGGGACCGATTACTCCGAGGACGAACCAGAGAAGAGCTCTACGAGTGGCCAATCCCTGAAGCTGCTGCCGCATCCTACTTTGCTACACCGACCGTCAAAGCATTTGTTTCTGATTGGCACTCGCGTCTCGGACATCCGTCCTTACCTATCCTAAAAACTGTTGTTTCCCATTTCTCTTTACCGCTTTCTGATTCTTTTACCCAAACTCTCTCATGTGTTGATTTCCTTTCAAATAAAAGTCACAAGCTTGCTTTTTCACAAACCTCTATCTCGTTTACTCGTCCACTTGAATATCTCTTCATGGACCTATGGACCTCTCCCATAGTCTCTTTCGATGGTTACAAACACTATCTCATAATCGTTGACCACTTTATTCGCTATTCTTGGTTTTACCCTCTAAAATTCAAATTCGATGTCAAACAAATATTCATCACCTTCAAATCCTTAGTCGAAAACCATTTTCAAACTCATATCGGCACTCTGTTTTCCGACAACGGCGGTGAGTTTATCGCTCTTCGTCCTTTTCTTGCCTCCTCTGGCATTACACACCTCACATCACCTCCACACACTCCTGAACACAATGGCTTGGCCGAGAGACATCATCGGCACATTATCGAGACTGGTCTGTCACTTCTCCACCATGCCAAAATTCTCAACACTTTCTGGACCTATGCCTTTGCCACCGCCGTTTACCTCATAAACCGCATGCCCACACCAGTTCTCCGACTCTCATCTCCCTTCCACCTTCTCTTTGGCACCGCGCCAAATTACTCCAAACTCAAAGTCTTCGGTTGCCTTTGCTTTCCTTAGCTTCGCCCATACAACTCTCACAAACTTGAGCCTCGTTCCAGTCCCTGCATCTTCTTAGGTTATTCCCTTACCCAAAGTGCCTTCCTTTGTTTTGACCCTTCAATCTCTCGTTTGTATATATCTCGACATGTTCGTTTTGTCGAAGACAAATTTCCATTCTCCGAGCTCTCGTTACCTCCAGAAACACCTGCTTCGACACGTTGGGTACCTCCAGCTGCAGTGATTCCACTCGTCGACTCGTCTCCAGCTCCTCCGCCGGACCCGAGTCTCGATTCGTCACCACCAACCGCACCGTCGCTTTCCCCATCAGTCTCGACACCACACTCCTCAACCAACGATCCAGACACATCTTCCCCTGATCCTGAGTCCACCTCTCCCTCGACGTCTTCGTCGTCGGATTTTGGATCTCCATCTGCCTCGTCATCTCCATCATCTTCAAACCCGATAATCGATTCTGAAGCTTCCCAGGCCCAACAACACCAACCACACCACAATCAGTCCATCAGGCCCACAAATGCACAACCCATTCGGCCCACAGGCCCAACTTCATCTCCTCAAGCCCCACAGCCAATTCCACTTCCTGGATCGTCGTCTATCTCCACTCGCTCCAACACTCAACAAAATCCGGTCCCGGTTCCTCCGTCGCACTCCATGACTACACACTCTCAAAAAGGCATCGTCAAACCTAACAAGAAATATGCCTTTGCAATTGCTGTTGTCTCACCAAAACCCCATACCGTGATACAAGCTCTCGCCGACGACAACTGGCGCCCAGCAATGTCCGACGAGTTCAACTCTCAAATACGCTACTTCACCTGGTCTCTCATTCCCCGAGAGCCTGGCCAGAACATTGTCGGTACAAAATGGATCTTCCGGCTCAAATACCACCCCGACAGCTCTGTTAATCGTTACAAAGCTCGTCTCGTTGCAAAAGGCTGTAATCAACATCCCGGTATTCACTACCACGATACCTTCAGCCCGGTGATCAAGTCATCAACAATCCGCATCGTTCTACAGACCGTCGTCGCTTGTGACTGGCCAATTCAACAACTCGATGTCAATAACACATTTCTTCAAGGCACTTTGAGTGAAGAAGTCTACATTGAGTAGCCTCAAGGTTTTGTTGATCCTAATTATCCAAATCATGTATGTCGCCTTCACAAAGCACTCAATGGGCTCAAACAAGCTCCCCGTGCGTGGTACCAAGAACTAAGAACCTTCTTGTTGAGTGCTGGTTTCACCAATTCTTTGGCTGACGCCTCCTTATTTATTCTTCACCACGGTTCCAGCCGGATATACATTCGTGTCTATGTTGACGACATCCTCGTCACCGGGAACGACAAGGTCCTGCTTCAACAAACCCTCCAGTCACTTGCCACACGTTTCAGTATCAAGGATCCAGAAGACTTGCATTATTTCCTTGGTCTTGAAGCTCACCGCACCTCCGCCGGTCTTCACCTCACTCAACGCCGTTACATTCTTGATCTCCTCACACGTTGCAACATGCTCCATGCCAAACCGGTGGCGACACCAATGGCTTCCTCTCCAAAATTCACTCTTAGTTCTGGGAGTGTACTCAACGATCCCAAGGAGTATCGCTCAGTTGTCGGCAGTCTCCAATACCTAGCTTTCACTCGGCCTGACATATCATATGCTGTCAACCATCTATTCCAATTCATGCACAGGCCGACCACCGCTCACAGGCAAGCTGCCAAGCGACTACTTCGTTACTTGGCAAGCACGTCCACACACGGTCTCTTTTTCCATCGTCATAACACGGCCTCTACTCATGCTCACATTGTCTACATTGGGAAGAATCCCGTCTCATGGTCCTCCAAGAAGCAAAAAAGCATTGCTCGTTCATCCACTGAGGTGTGTCCAAGGCCCCTTCATCTTGTGGGGGGATGTAAGGAAACAATATCATTCTAGATATGTCAAGTGTATATTTGTAATTAACTACTATCGACCTCCTCTCCAAGGTCTCTAACCCCTTCTCCAAGGTCTCTAAGTGTATAAGTATCTTCACGATTGGTCATAGTAAAATATCACATTCCGTATACATTTTCTATAATTATTATCCAAAATTCAAAAATAAAACCAAATTCGAAAAATGAAGTACCAATAAAAACAAAAGGAAATTAGTTTAAAAACTACTAAACAGTTCCTTAGATTGAGCAAAAAAAAATAAAAAATAGAAGGAAATAATTTTCTTAGATTTGCTTTCTAATCAAAACAGTCGTCAAGTATTTGAAATATATGACAGATATATTAGATATAAAAAAAGAATTTAAGCTAGGCCAAAAAGTTAATTAATTTAGCTACTAAAACCCTATCTATAAAAGTTGTCATTTATTCGTCAGGAAGTGTTGTTAAACTTCCATAATGTCAAATTCTCAATGTACCTCTTGTGGCCTCTTTCACCAAGATGGCCAATGTCTCCTGCAAACTTCAACCACTGTTGTCGGCGAGCCCATCTATATTACGCCAGCTTATTGCTGTAGTTCGTACCTTAGTTACGTTTGTCTATCTTTATTCGCTATGATTTTCATCATTTTAGGTGAAACAAAAATTCTCCCCAAAGAAAGCTGTTATTGTTGGAACTGAATTTTCAGAAACATGTTTCAGAAAATTGCATGTTTTGGGACAGTGACTTTCTGGCGACTTTTCGGCCAAATGGCTGATCGGAATTGTCAGGTCAATAGTGCAATGGAAAGCTGGTAACGAGTACTACAAGATGGTATACTCATACGTCCAAAACGGAGTTGATTTGAATAAGAAATAAGAGTGTGAAGTAAGCTACTTGGGATGGTTTGGGAAATATCCCACATCGGAAACATGATTGATTTTTCACTCATATATATATAGTTTCACACTTTTCTAATTTCAAAAGTGTGTAGAAGGAATAGGGAAGGTTCCCACACGTGAGCCAAATTGGGCGGGCCGGGCACGGACGTGGGGCGGGCCGAGCATGGACGCGGGCTGGGCTGGACGTGGACGCGGGCCGTGGGCTTTTGAGTTTTTTGGAAAGTTTTAGACCCATTTAATTTTTTGGAAAGACTTGGTGTGAACTCCAAGCAACTTGGGCAGCACTCCGAGAATATTCAGTGAATATTTTCTTGAGACCTCCCTCCTTCCACTATATATAGAGGCACAACCTCTCATTATTTTTTACACACAAAAACTCTTTCCTCTGAAGATCTCTCTCCCCCTCTCCCTTGCTTAGTCCAAGTAAGTTCTTAGTTTAGTAGTCTCCGAGAATATTCAGTGAATATTTTCTTGAGACCTCCTTCCTTCCACTATATATAGAGGCACAACCTCACATTATTTTCACACACAAAAACACAAAAACTCCTTCCTCTGAAGATCTCTCTCTCCCTCTTCCTTGCTTAGTCCAAGTAAGTTCTTAGTTTAGTAGTCTCGAGAGTATAACGTAGATCTATTCGCTTGAGTTCTATTACTGGTGTGCTACCGTAATAGTTCGTGATCGGTTGTATTTTGGGATTCATAAATCGTGATTGTCCGAAAGCACTTACGACTGATTTATTGAATTAAGGAAAGAGATATCATATTTTGCCTCCGTGATTTATTTTATGCTTTATATTATGTTGTTGTAATTCGTTTCTGATTTCGTTAATTTAAATATAATTCACATCTTTTCTCAATTCGATTTTTGTGCTCCTAACAGTTACATGGAGCTTTTTGCCAATTCTGTCTTCGTCTCAAACTCAAACAAAAACGCAAACGTTTCTGGTGCTGATTGGAGGATCGGTTTCGTTGTGAGGAGTCCAATCACCGGCTGTAAGATCTATCTACTTTGAAGTCTCGTCTACTCTGTGGCAACCAAGTTATCTCCAGTACATCACCTACGATGTCAGATTTTTTTGGACCATATGTGGCTGGGGACAAAACAAATGTAGTTTTCGAGAATGTGGTGATGCCGGAAGTTACTGGCGACGTGATTTGGAATGTTAGGGTTGAGGTTTTGTCTGGAGTTAAAGCAGATGCTATATATGGACACGAGTTTTATTCGGTAGCTTGTCTTGATGTTCCGGTGAAATTCACGACGGCTATTTATAATAAATCTAAACACTCTACAAAAGCCCTAAAACAATTAAAAGGAACTTATCTAAATTATAATAAAAAGACTTATAAAATATTTGGAGTTATCCACATATTAGGCTACATCATAAAAGAAGATTGGATATGGAAGCACATTGAGATTTCTACGTCATCCTCTTTCATACAGTGTGAACTGTATCATTTCGATCAATATAAGCTAAGCCTCTAAGGAAGAAAAACACATAACTCTAGTCTCAAATGCTATATTTTATATCGTTATGAATTCGAGTACCCGGGAAAAATTATTAGCTCTGTTTTGAAGTCTTAGAGTCAATTTGTGTGTGTTTTGTGATTTAAATATTGTTTTCATCAGTTTTTAAACATTGTTCTTTTACATTATAAATTAACGATGAAGAAATGATGGAGTTTACTTTATGAGAGAAGACATTTGCAATAATATAACAAAATAAGAGGATTATAAGAAATCCAAATTTTTTATTTTTGTTTAAAAAAGAGCAGACCGAAAAACAAGAAGAATTCCTAATTCAGTATCTTATATAATAAGATAAGGTTTCTCTCAACTTTTTCTTAAAACATGACATCTGCCTTCCTATATATCTAACACGTGTATTCACCTTTTATTCGAAACCATACACTTTCCTTTTAGTTTTAGGCCCATCAAAAAGTAAACCCTTTCACTTCTCACCTTTTTCAATCTTCGCCATCGTTCTCTCACCTCTGATGTTTCTTCGCCGTTTCATTCCCCTTTATCAGCATAGGGAAAAAAACTCTCGCTCAGTCAAGAAGCTACACACATGGGTCGACGATGGGACCATAAATGTTGATCTCTCTAACAGGTTTGTTTCAAAATCCAATTGGGTCTCATCACT
Source organism: Camelina sativa (assembly GCF_030686135.1). Taxonomy (NCBI): domain Eukaryota; kingdom Viridiplantae; phylum Streptophyta; class Magnoliopsida; order Brassicales; family Brassicaceae; genus Camelina; species Camelina sativa. Next base: position 9,066,843 of record NC_141892.1, read on the forward strand.
GTTTACGCTTCATTTCCATTAAATCTCCAATTCAGCATCGTCTCCGTTTTCCCCATTTGGTTTAATTTTAAAATCTCCTAAACTTATTTAAATTTGGTTTAATTTTAAAATCTCCTAAACTTATTTAAATTTGGTTTAATTATCCTCCACTAACATTCAATTCTAACCCATAAGATCCCTACCAGCGATTCCAATTGTATGTGACATTAATTTTTATTCATCTTCGTTTTCAAAAAGGTTTGAATCAAATTTTATTACAACTTTCCCAAATTTAGTTTAAGTATCCTCCACTACCATTAATTTCTTATCCCTAAGATTCCAACCAGCTATTACAATCGTATGTGTCATTAATTTGTATGCATCTTCGTGTTGAAAGAGTTTTGAATCAATATTCATTATTATTTTTTCAAACCAAAGTTAAGATCCGCACGACACACTATTTTGATTTTTACAATCGCAAATTTTAGTAAAATCACCCGATAAATTTGAAACAATTTTTTTTTTTTTTTTTTTTTTTTAAAAGCAACTAAGATCCGCAAAAAACACTGTTTTGATTTTTACAATCACAAATTTCAATATGATCCTCTCGATAAATTAGAATAATAGAAAATATTACTACCGTTGTGTTATTTGAATTACAGAATCCCATTAAAGCGTATCATGCGTTTCCCTTTTACGTTTTGATAACGTTGAAAAAAAACCAAACGCCTATGATTTTATGATCATTAACATTGGACTTTAATCCCTGATTTCTCTCCCTCTAACACTGCATTCCGTTGCCTTTTAAATACCAACATTACCATGTGTTACGAGCTTACTTAATCTAATCTTCCTTCCATCTTCACTGACAAACACAGGGAATCTCTTTTGGTTTCATCGGAAACAGATGTTGAATCTCCCATAAACGAAGCGGAGGAAGAAGAAAGCCACTTGCCCTTAGATGAACCCTAAACACATGTATGCAATTTCCTATTCTACACAATATAGGGACATACTACTCTCTTTATTTTTCTCTACTTGCCATGTATAATAGATGAATTCTGCTGGTTGCATCGCAGACAAAACAACTGTGGTTCAGGGCTCTACTACTTCTGCAAGACCAGTGAGAAATCGCCGCCCAAACAGGTTTTTGCCAAGTTTGCTTCTATTAACATGTCATCTGCTCCTTTTATTTTCCTAACCTCAAACATGTCGTCACTATTCAGGAAATATGAAGATGGCTTATCCAGAGATCAAACATTTGGCAGGTTCGTTATGAAGTAACTTGATTGTTTAACTTTAAAACTTGGTTTTTGCTTCCAATTCCCTGAACCTCCTCTCACAGGACATGTAACGAAAAAGCTGTCACCAAGGTACAAGGCACCACAGATGTTAAGGGGGGTGAATCAGTAATTTTATTATCTGATATTGAAGATGTAACCACCTTAAACAAAGAAGATGAAGTGAAAGAAGACAATGACCTGCCATCACAGGTTTTTTTTAAAATTAAATTTAGGAAAATAAACAGAAAAACTGTTGAACCAGGTTATGCTTTTAATTTTACAAGTATGTTTAAACAGACAAATACTGATGGCGAGGTTTCCGTACTACCTGCAAAAACAAGGAGAAAGCACCGAGCAACCAGGTGATTTGGAATTTGGTTGAAACACAATGTGAAACCCTTTCTTGCCTGTAATTTTAACTTTACACCAACATGAGACATGGAGCTGAAGATGGATTGCTCTCGGTACTCCCGAAGAAAGAAAACACCCCCAGGTTAATATTTTAAACAAATCAAATCATTGACCTAAAATAGTTAAAGGTTGGAAATAGTTAGTTAGCAAATATGTTTTCTTTGGGTGATAGGAAAACGACCGAAACAGTATCTCCAAAAGTTACAAGGACCCGACGTATTAGCGGATGCAAAAATCAAATCATCTCATCTGATTTTGAGGGGTACAACGAAGCAATACAACTGTTGGATTAAAATATTGTAACTTTATATAAACAAAGAAGTGTAAAACAAAATTTGTGAAAACTAACTCGTGCCCATATGGAAAATTGGAGATGCCACAAAGAAACACAATTGTTGAATTCAAACTTTGCAATTTTTGAGATCATTAACAAAAGGTGATATCATTAATAATATAATACTCAAAGAGCAAAAAATCTTTTGAAAGTTCATAAGAATCTGTACATATATAAACAAAAAAGTGTGAAAACTAACAGGGGCAAATATTGAAAGCTAGTGGTACGACGAAGTAACACAATTGTTGTCTCAAAACATTGCAACTTTATATAAATAAAGAGGTGTAAAACAAATAAGTGTGAAAACTAACGGGTGCCAACATAAAAAGCTGGGGTGTGACGAATAAACACAATTTTTGGATCGAAACTTTACAACTTTTGAGATCATTAACAAAGGGTGAGATCATTAATAATACTCAAAGAACAAAAACTCTTTTGAAAGTCCATAAAAATTTGTATATATATAAAAACAAAGAGTGTGAAAACAAAAAGGTGTGAAACAAAAATGTGTGAAAACTAACAAGTGCAAACATTGAAAGTTAGAGGTATGACGAAGAAACACAATTTTAGGATCAAACATTGCAATATAAATAAAGAGGTATAAAACAAAAAAGTTGGAAAATTAACGGGTGCCAACATAGAAAGATGTGGGTGTGATGAAGAAACACAATTGTTGGACCGAAAATTTTCAATTTTTGAGATCAATAACAAAGGGTGAGATCATTAATAATACTCAAAGAACAAATTTTTTTAAAATCTGTATATATACATAAAAACAAAGAGGTGTGAAAACATAGAGGTGTGAAACGAAAATGTGTAAAACTTAATAGGTGCGATTTATAAAAGATGGGGGTAAGACGAAGAAACACGAATATTGGAAAGAAAAATTTGCAACTACTGAGATTATTAATAATTTTAAACCGTTATATGAGATAATAGAAACAATCTCATACGCTAGATTAAAGTTGACCCCAAAAGTGAGTTTGCTATTATATATAGATGCTTATTATTATGTTTTTAAATAGTTCAACGGATGAGATTTTTACATTTATACCATTTTGTTAAAAAAAAAAAATAGGGTAAATAAGTCAATAATAGAACATATATAAAACTATACCATGTTTGTTAAAAAAATTCAGCTTATCCGTAGTTATAGCATCAATGCATGTCATCATGCCTCTCATATCTCGGTTTTGGTTTTTCCGGTTACCATCGCTGAGTGACCACGAGTCGGGTCGTACTCTGGGCGAAAAAGATGACGTTATTGATATTTTTGACTTTCTGGAGGGTACTATCCTGTAATAAACTTTATATGCTTGAATGTTATACTCTTTCCCAACTTAATTTTAAAAAGGAAAAAATTGTGACTGAACAAAAAAAAAAAAAAAAAAGCGTACACTCATATTTTGTTCCACCGTATCTAACAGTAATAATAATCTAACTAAAAAAATAAACAGGTTTGGTGAAGAAACACTAACAGGTTATTCACATTGAATATATAAAATTACCTTGAATTAGAGATTGATGCTTGTTAGTTGAAAAACACTTCAATAAAACAATTATTTAGATTTTATTTCTTAACTTGTAAGTTTTGAAAATACTCAGAAAACAATTTTTCGAAAACAGGTTTGGTGAAGAAACACTAACAGGTTATTCACATTGAAAATATAAAATTACCTTGAATTAGAGATTGATGCTTGTTAGTTGAAAAACACTTCAATAAAACAATTATTTAGATTTTATTTCTTAACTTGTAAGTTTTGAAAATACTCAGAAAACAATTTTTCGAAATTGTTTATGTAGTTTAGAAAAGTTTATATATATAATAAACAAAGAGGTGTAAGACATTGAGGTGTAAAATAAAAAGGTGTAAAAATTAATAGATGTGAAACATAGAGGTACAACAAATAGGTGCAAGACATAGAGGTGTAAAATAAAAAGGTGTAAAAATTAATGGATGTGATTTTTGAAACATGGAGGTACAACAAAGAGATGCAAAAATTAAGAGGTGTGATTTTTGAAAGATGGGGGTGCGTTGAAAAGACACGATTAATAATTTGCAACTGTTGGAGTCATTAATAATTTAAACCGTTAGATGGAAAAGTAGAACTAATATCATCTGTTGGATTAAAGTTGACACAAAAAGTTAGTTTGCTATTATATATAGATACTACACCATCATCTATTGACACCTATCCAACAAGTGTTGCCTCTTAAACTTGCTAAATAAGAGTTGGATCTTATTTTTTTCATCAATTATGATTTATTTTTAATCACTTTTGTAATAATAGCTCTGTCTAAATCTTGAGATTAAAATATATGCATCCCTAAATTATTTAATAATGATATATATATATATATATATATATATATATATATATATATTTAAACTAAGATACAATATTGCATATATTGTAAAAATATAAAATATTATATCTAATTTATTCAGTATGTTTTTGCACTATACGTCAATGCAGTGACATCTTAATAAAATCTACGAAGTTACAAATGTTATATTTTTTTGGGGAATTTTCAAAAATATCCCTTTTTATATGTTACTTTTCAAAAATACTCTTTCGTTGTGTCCATTTTCAAAAATACCCATTTTGAATATATAAACTGACTAAATTCTAAACTCTAAATCTCAAATATTAAACCCTAAACCTTTAAAATTATACCCTAAATATAAAATAGAGAACTCAAACCCAAAAAAAAATTCTAAAAATTAATTTAACATATAAATTGTTATTATGTAAAAGAGGAGAAAAATGAAAATGTTCAAAAATTGAGGTATTTTTGAAAAAAAGTATCTTAAAAGAGGTATTTCTAACAAATTCTCTATTTTTTTCAATCTAGTATATACAACTAGAACAATAAATCAAAAAATTAAATCAAGATTTCTAAATACCATCGTTCCAATAGGGGTTTTGTTTTATTTTCTAAATTTTATCAAATTTATATGATTCGCGGATTTGAAAATTGTATAATGTACCAAAGACGGGTTGAAATTAGAATATGAAAGTAAGCAATTTAAATGTAAAAGATTATAAAATGCATAGAGTAAATCAAATAAAATTTATACTAATATTTTATAACTAATAAATTACAGTAAAGTTTATGCAAATATTTCTTGGTAACTATCTAGGCTGAGTGTATTTAATGACACATTAAAAAAAAAAGTATCATTTATTTTTTTTCTTTTTTTGTGTTGCTAAATAATACATCACGGAAATATCAGAATTACAACCTTATCAACAAACAATCTTTTTTTAAAAAAAAAGAGAAGGAAAACAAAAGCGATAATATATATTAATCATGATACCCCACGCGTCTCTATAAAATAACGATTAGGTTAACATCAAAATCTATTTTTCCTCTCCAAACCAGCCAAAACAAAAAAGAGATAGAGAGAACGAATATAGAAATGGCTTTCCAAACCAATTCTTACAACGAGTACCCAATCCCACCGTCCTCTGACGCTCCTCCTCCTCGTCTTAGTTGGTGGTCACGACCAATAGTGACTGTGCCGGCAACTAATGATCGTCAGCCCACTTGCACGGAAACTACGGTTTGCTTTTCACCATGTTGCGGCGCAATACTCACCATCCTCGCTGTATTGGTATATATGTTATACTTCGTCGACCATGCTCTCTGCGACGCCAAATTCTCAATCCAATCAATATCCGTCTCTCCCTCCTCCCCTACGTGGCATGTTGATTTTCTCGTCAAAAACCCTAGCTCCAGGTATTTTGACTAGCTAGTCCAAACGAATATTGTATACATATATATATATATATATATATTTAATTTGTTCCCATAGTTTTATTTTTGTCACATGTGATGCTCGAAACAATTTGGCTTCTTCTGTCCATGGTCTTGCAGGTTTTCTATCTACTATGAAGGCGATGAAACTGCCGTGAGTCTCGGCTCTTTAAGCGCTGCCGTTTTAAATACTTATCACGAACGTAAGTCCCCGAGTCACACGGCTTTCTCAGTGGATTTCGTTGCAGAGGGTAACCCGAACGACGTCGTCTCCGAGCAATTAGAGATCACATTAAGGGCTAAGCATAAGAGTTTCGGTGACGACTATGATAACGCTGGACATGTTGAGATAAGGTGTAATAATCTAACCCGAAGCTATGAGAACGTGGAGAAGATTCATTGTCAGTCTTCTTTCACGAAATTGAAGATTTTGCGAGGAAGTCGTTATAACAATTAGGCCTTTTCATCATACATATTCTTGTTATTTATTTTTTTTTTTTGTTATTTACTCCAGGTCTTTTTTTCCAAATCCACTATCTTTGTTTTAATACACTTCTCTTTCATAAACTTTGTTTCTTCTAAACTTTGTTTGAGACGATGACATCTGGCGTTTTATATAGCTGACATGTGTCCTCATATTAATTTCAATTTATAATTTATTATACACAAAAGTTTAAGATCCATTGCTAATTAAATGTGGCCACAATTGTCAACTCAATCCCTTGGTAATTAAAAAAATTGCCTAACAAACAAACAAATGAAATCTGAACTTGCAACCCCTATGTTTCTCTTCCTTCCATACGGTATTTAAATTGAAGCTCGAATTTAGTTTTAGTTTTGTATTTTGCTTTTGAAAACATAACGTCTTGCCATCAAAGTAAAATAAATAATTTGATAATTGCTTTCTTATTTATTTCTAATTAAATATTAGTAATCTGTTTTCCATAAAATTATACAATATAATTCAATCTCTGATTACTTTTATTATTATTATAATCTATTTTCCTCACTACTGGGAATCAACACCCCCACACACTAACTACAATTTTAAAAATGGTACAACCTTAAAAAATTGCTCTCTACTCTATTCTAGAGTCACTCTCTAACGATGACCACCGGTAAAAATAGGATTGTTTTAGAGAAGCTCCATACTTAAGAAGAAACAATCTTTTACTCAGCTTTAAAGGTCTTTTTCTAGAAAAAAAATGTAAATCAACTACCTAATCACCTACTGTATATTAAAAATTTCCACTCTAACTAATTTTTTACTTGCTTTCAGGCATGCAACTCGCCTATCTAAGTTCCAAGATCTGTTGATTCGGGGAAAGCAGTGTCTCTCTTTGGGAAAAAACTTGCCATTGAAACACATGTCAAACTTCTTACACTCTCGGCAGACTATTTATATTTGAATGCAACATCGTCAACCCACATGTATTTTTAACTCCAACAATTCTGCTATAGGTATTATATTAATATACATCTGGTTAATTTTGTATTTGTTTTTTCCCCATTCTCCCACATGTAATATATATTGCTTCCAATTAAATCAATTTTTGTCTTACTTTTCACATCAGTTTTTCCTAATATTCTTACAATAATCTTCTAAAATGAACAACAATCTTATAGTCTTTAATATTTTCTCCAGTAACTATTTCAAGGCAAGTAATGTCCCGTCAATTTTAGTTGACAACATTTATTTAGACCCAAAAGATTTGTACGTGATTGACCAAATAGAGACTTACATCAGACAACAAGGATGGAGGCCAGGTAATATGACCAATTTTAATTTTATTTTTACTAACATTACTTAAAACATCGTCTTGATATTTTTAAGGAACATTTTGTTTTTGGTGTAAAGCAAAAGTGGTTGAAGTTGTGTATTGTGCAATGGGTGGCATTACATTTCATGCACAAACTGTAATTTGAAAATGAAAAAATCTGGTTGAACCATCACATGTCACATTTTCCTCCCTCCGAAGCTGTGGGAATACTCCAGTGCGGTGTTTTCAATGAGTCTGGAGTGTGGCAATCCATTGTTTCATAGTTCTTTTCATATGTTTTTTATTTTATTTTGTGTACGTACTAACTATTTGAAGGTACTATTCAAACTGAAGAAACAACGTTCTGCCAGATATTAAAATAAAAAACATATGTAATTTAAACGTTGTTATTCAAAAAAAAAGAAAATGTAATTCATATTTAATTTAAATTTTAGTTATGCCTTCACTCACTCGACAGGAAAGACAAAGATGAATGTGATTTTGCCCTTATCAATGTCGAAGAAAGAACTCCCCAAGAGGTGATTATCTCTAAGACAAAATTTCTTCTTAAGTTAGGAACTTCCCGAAAATGGATGATCCGAACAACGATACTATTGTTACCGGTGTTTTGTTGTTCGTTGGAGATTGAATCGAGGATAGAATAGAAAGTAAATGTTTTAGTTTTCACAATATTCTGAAAGAGGATGTGGTTATATGGTAATAGGTTGTTTTTAGAAAACTAAACTTTATAGAATGTTTGAGCCTTTAAGAAGGAGAAGGGATTGAAATCAAATATTAATGATCATAAATTCGCAAGTATTTCAAAATAATAAGTTTTAAAATGAGAAGTAATATAAACAAAAATGAAAATTGAGGAAAATAGTGGGTATAAGGCAGTGCATAAAATGATGGTATTATTTTAACTGATTATGTTCATAATTTATTCTGAAATTCCTAATATGAAAACTTCTAAATTTTATGTAATTCAAAAATACCAAAACGTTTAAAATAATTAGTGAGAATAGAACTAAAAATTATAGATAGATCAAAACCATATCATAATCTTACGTAATTTTCCAGAAAGTAAGCTCAAAATTTTATTATATAAACATTTTTTAAAATTTTTTTAACTAATTTAATTAAATAATACCTACCTACCATCTAACTTAAATTTGATTTCGTTTGTGCCTGTGAAAATTATAGAAGATTCAAACACATAAATTAAACCCAAGAATTCAAACCTATAAATTTAATTAAATGTTTGTAAATCATCTAGAGGGGATGTGTTAGAGACTTAATCAAATTTAAGTTTCAAGATGAAACCAACCACAGACTGATACAAGGTGGCTTTAGATTCTTGGGGTTTGCATATGTTGCTAATTAAAGAATGAAGGATATGTAGATGGAGGTTTTTTTTTTTTTTTTTGGTTTTATGGGCTTGTAGTTAATTAGGTCTAAACTAGAGTTAATTAGGTCCAAACAAAAAAATACATGTGTCAGAAATATAGTAAGCCAAATGTGATATCCTTAGCAAAAGTTGAGAAAAACCTTCTCATATTTTTTTTTATTAGTTAGAGATGAAGTATTTAATATACAGTAGGTGAGATAGGTGTGGTGTGGATTAAAACCACCACCCCACACACTAACTAAGCTTTTAAAAATTTTACAACCTAAAAAAATTGCTCTTTACTCTACTCTTGAGTTATTCTTATTTATTTCCAATTAAATAATAGTAATCTGTTTTCCATAAAATTATAATCCAATAGAATTCAATTTCTGATTACTTTTATTATTATTATAATCTCTCTTCCTCAATCTACTGGGAATCAACATCCCCACCCCACACACTACCTACGCTTTTAAAAATGTTACAACCTAAAAAATTGCTCTCTACTCTACTCTAGAGTTCCTCCTAACGATGACCACCGGTAAAAATATGATTGTTTTTGGGAAGCTCCATATTTTAGAAGAAACAATCTCTTACTCAGCTTTAAATGTCTCTTTCTAGACGAAAATGTAAATCAACTACCTAATCCACACCACACCTATCTCACCTACTGTATATTAAAAACTTCCTCTCTATCAAAATATTTATTCACTAAGTAAATATAAGCCACTAAATGGGGTTTGATTGGGTTTTAACATTACTGTTATAATGTTGACAAGAAATACAACAACAAAAGTAAAACAACTTCTGATGTTGGGAGACACCAGCAGGCAAAGGGAAGAAAATCACTTGTCGTTTCATCAGCAAAGGAAATACTTATATAAGCCACATAAAAAGACGACAGTACAAATTTCAAATTTCACCGTATATGTATTACAAATTGGTAGCATCCCAAAACAACACATTATAATTGTAGAATAGAGAGATATTTTAATTTTTTTTACATTTCGTTATTTAATAAATTAAACAAGTCTAATTAAACATCAAGGTTTGCTTTTAGTAATGGTGTGACACCCCAGTTTCAGAGACTTGCGGAGAGGTTTAAAAGACTTGATTTGGCCACCTATGTCACCAAAGTGAAATTATTTTTTTGGTCAAGGGTCCTGAGAGAACTCCACAGTTAAGCGTTCTTATGCTGGAGTAGTCTCAGGATGGGTGACCTTTTGGAAAGTGATTGTAGAGATGGTAACAAGTCTTTAAAGCATCTCAGATGGAGCAAACCAGCCATCGAATATGGATGGGCTCACATGCTTAATGAGAGGACGTGAGGCCCATTAAGGAAGGTGGGGCCATGGACTGGGATTGGACGTGGGGCCCACTAAGAGGTGGCGTTGGGGTGTTACAAGTGGTATCAGAGCCGATCCCAGATAAGTGTGGAGTCGATTTGGCTCACACTGTTGGGGGTGACGGTCTTGATGAGCAACGAGGACGTTGCGATTTGTTAGTGGGGGTGAATTGTGACACCCTAGTTTCAGCGACTTGCAGAGAGGTTTAAAAGAATTGATTTGGCCACCTATGTCACTAAAGTGAGCTTATCTTTTCCGTCAAGGGTCCTGAGAGAACTCCACAATTAAGCGTGCTTATGCTGGAGTATTCTCAGGATGGGTGACTTTCCGGGAAGTGATTATTGGAACTGTGCGAGTGTGGACAAAACACAGAAAAAGATCATGTGGTGATTTGTAGGGATGGTAACAAGTCTTTAAAGCCGACGAATATGGATGGGCTCACGAGCCTAATGAGAAGACGTGATAGTAGGATTTTCATCCAGGGTATCAATTCCCTATGCAGTTGTAGTACAAAAGGTTATCAATCCAAATGGTTGTTATGGTAACAGATGAGATATGATCAGAACTATGCAAGTCAAGTCAAGCGATAGTTGGGGTTTGATCTAACAATCCTAAAATGATTAAAAGAAAATAAATAGACAAGAACCACACTATCTAGGCACTCGATGCAAGCATTCGAGTACATGATCGGGTGGGGTGATCGAGTAAAGAAGGAAAGCAAGAATAGCTCGAAGGTATACTCGAAGCAGGTGATCGTGTACCTGTTCGGGTAAGGGATCGAATGATGAATAAAAATGTAAACAATCTAAATACAAAAGCTCCTAAGGATGGGGTACTCGACCCCTAAGTGTTCCTAACCAGTACGGATGTCCTACATGCCTCAAGCAGATATTCCCTAGACAATGAATCTCTAAAATCTTGTTAAAACACTCTCGTGATAGAAACAATCAACCTTAATCACCTCCCTACCCAACTCTCGTTGGAGAAACATGACCAAGCAAGCAATACAAACCGATTCATTATTGTCAATTAACCCCTCACTCATCTAATCTCTTAGGCTAAGTGAGTAAATCGCTAGCATTGATTGATTCAATCATTTCATCTACACCTCTCGATGGTAAAACACCTTAAGATCTAGTCTCAACCTCTCGGTATGTTGATAGCATTAAGAACACCAATCTAGAAGGGAATTTATAAAACATAAACAATCAAGCTAGGACATCCTAACCGATCAAGAACAAAAAATTGTCTATCCCATCCCTAGAAACTTTACTACACTACTTAGATCTCATTGCAGAAAACATAAAAACATAGATAGACGAAAATTGCATCGTATTAAAAATAGAAGTAGAGTAGAAGAGCTTAGAATCAAAAATGCAAAAAGAAATGAAATTAAATCATAACAAAGTAGAGAAATTGTTTGAGTCGCTCAGTTTCTCTCCCAGAAGCTCTCGCTCTCTGTTCTGAGGGTTTGCGGCGTGCTAGATCGAGAGGAAGAAGAGAGGGGTTTATATATGGAAACCCATTAACCCTAGCTTCCCAGTCCTGCTCGAGGGTCTGCTCGATGGGGTGCACGAGGATGAGCTCGGGTTGATCTTCGGGTAGGTCGTCGGATTGTTCTTTCTGTTATTGGATCCTCCTCGATCGGGTTGGTGTTCGGACTGTTCTTCCTGCTCTATAGCTCCTTCGGGCACATGCTCGGTTTTGACCTTGTTTCTCCCCATTTTAGACTCTTAAGCACCTATTTTCATCCAAAATATGCAAATGGAAAAATGCAACACCCTAAATGGCCTAAATGTGGATTCCTACAGTAAATGACCTAAAAATGCTAAGGTTAGGGTGAAAAGATATGGAGAAAAGGGATGCTTAAAACATGTAAATTAGAGAGTTATCAAGACGTGAGACCCATTAAGAAAAGTGGGCCCATAGACTGGATTGGACATGGAGTCCACTAAGAGGTGGCAGTCGGGGTGTTACAACTAGAGTGTCGGTTGGAGTTTTTTTTTCAATAATTCAATATATGGGATTTGATCATGGTTATTGCCATGATCATGGATGATTTGTATGATTCAACAGAATTATTCTTTCTTTCGTTAGTCTTTGTGTCGGTTCACAATATAGTATTTCTCCGGATTCTAGATGAATTTGTTACCAATGTATAGCCTCCACTGATTTCTGTGGGTTTGTTTCGAGTAAAGTAGATAAAAACAAGGCTTCTCATAGAATTCCTAGATTGAGCCAAGAAAAAAAATAAAAAAAATCTGTAGATTTGCGAATTTAAATACAGTATAACTGATGTATCTCAACAAACCTATATATTTTAGGAAAACTTGAAGGCTAAATATAAAAGAAAGGGATAAGGTTATTTTTTCATTAGAACGTGTTAGAACCTCCATAATGACAAGATCTCATTGTACTTCTTGTGGCTTCATTCACGAACCCGGCCAATGTAACCAGCAAATTTTAGCCACACCACCCGACGCGCCCGTGGACGTTACGCCACTTTGTTGCTGCACTTGTTACTTTGCTATAATTGCTTCCTTCTTCGTTGTTTGTCTCATCTTTTCAGGACGACCTGACGGAATTGTTACGTAGAACTTTTTGCCAATTCCGTTTCCGTCTCAAGCGCAAACGCAAACGCGAACGTTTCTGCCGCTGATTGGAGGATCGGTTTCGTTGCTAAGAGTCCAATCACCGGCTGTAAAGTCTCTATCCATACACTCAATTCCCGTTTACTCCGACACGGCCAAATTATCTCTAAATTATCATCTCCCTCGTCGAGTTGTTTCTATACCGGAGACAAAACAGAAGTCGTTTTCGAGAAGGTGGTTATGCCGGGAGCTATAGGCGACGTGATTTGGGATTCTCAGGTTGAGATTGTGTTTGCGATGGATACAGATGTTACGTATTTAAACGGTTTTTTGTTTGCGTATTGTCCAACTATTCCGGTGAAAATCACGACGGACCAAGAAGGGTATGTCATGGGATCGTCGCTTGGAAATAAGAGACGGTGTGATTATACATACCAGAAAAGATTAGATTAATTCTTCTTCCGATATTGAAATCCATGATTTCTATCTACGAATGTTGTTGGATATTATATTTTGTTTTATTTTATTAGTTCGAAGTGGGATATTATTAAGCATATTGGTTTATATATAGGCCCTGTTCTTTTCACTATAGCTACGACACCTCCGGCCACCAACAAATTACACTGATTTTCTCTTCTTCAGTCACTGGTTTCTGCAATATTTTGTTCATTTCATTTGCTATCTATCGCCGGTGTCGCTCATTTTTTCAGCGACTATTTGAAAGACAGAAAAGTGTCCGGTGTTGCCAATGTACTCTTTGCAAACTGAAGTCTCAAGTTACTTGTATTTTTGAGTCGCTGATCGCTGATTCAGCGATCATGAAAAGAATAGGGCCATAATCTTCAACTTTTTATTTTCTCCCAAAACTAGCTCTAATCATGTGGTTATACTGTTTTCATATTTTATAGTAAAGATTATGTGCTTGACTGGTATGTTAGATAAGCACTTGAATAGCACAATGTAGTTGAATTATTTAGCACATGTTTATCCATAAAAAAAAAGTGTGAATTATTTAGCACATGTTAAATATCCGAATAATATTTGTATTAACATAATTATCAAGTAAAAAAAAAAAAGTAAATTTGCGAGGGAATTGCAATTGTCCTTGCCTTCTGTCGCAAATTACTTGTAGATCCATAGTAAAATTGTGAAGATATATATATTTTCGTCGCAGATCTCCAATGAACGTGTAAAGTAACCGTTTGTGTCTCATAAACCGCCACCATCACAAGTGAATCGCACAATTCACCGATTTGCTTGTTAGGCCAGCTACTATGATTTTTGTTCAATTTTATATTTATGTTGACATTCTTAATCTTGTGGTTTCATGTGACCAGAAAAATAACTTGCCACCGGAGAAAGAAAAGAAAAAAAGAAAAAAAGTAAAACATTCTAAAATATGTTGATGGTGACATTTTCATAGTGACAAATTGGTCTAACTAAATTAAAAAGTTGTCTATGGATACAAAATCTTTATTCTATATTATAAGTCCCAATTTATGTACTTACACTTTTCTATTACATCAAATTACAAGAACAAAAAAAAAATTAAACAAAAATAAAACAAAATATCTATCCACTTTTTCCCTTTCTCCAAGATCTCTACTTCTCTATTTTTCTCTTTTTAAGTAATTGACTATTACAAATAAAAAAAAAGACTTCTGCCTCTTCTTCTAGGGGTCCAAATGGTTAAAATGAATAAATTGAAAATATTAAGTGGAATAAAACTGGGTTAAATAATAACTCAAAAAAAGGTGAATGAGCAAGTTGAACATTTTTTGGTGTATAATTAATTTAGGTTTTCAACTTTAAAGTTGAATGGGTTGAATAGGTTTTTTCCAACTCTTCAACATTTTTAATGCAATTGAAATTTGGTTGAATAATATTTTTTCAACCTCTTCATTCTCTTCGACTTGCAACAATTAGCACCCTAGTTTATTTTTTTTTCTTGCAACTTCGGTCGGAAAAAAAAAACGATTTCAGATTTTGTTTCATTCTAATTTTTTTCAATGGCACGAAGACCTTTTGTTGTTTCTAATTTTGCTCTGTTTTCATTTTCTTTCTCTTTCAAATTTCTCATTTGCCATGTTCCATTTTGATTCTCAAGAAACTTTTTGTTGTTTGGGTTTTGTAGATGTTTCAACTGCAAGATGTTGTGTTTATTTTTCTCGAGCTTCTTTATCGTAATGGTAAGACCCAAAACCCTCTGCATATTCTCTTCCGTGTTTTTCTTTAGTATTTTTCACTATCTCCAAATTAACTTTCACTTTCATCTAATAACCTCTTCAAATTACTATGTAATTCTCTTATTACAAGAATTTGAATTTGAATTTGTAGTAATCTCTCTGATTTATGAATTTGTAGTAATCATCAGATTCTTTTAGAAGGCATATGTTCAAAATTGTTGAATAATTTGAATTCTTCGTTTTTGTGAACTTTTTTTTGGTAGTATTCTTAAATAATATTTTAAATTTTTCAATTTCACCTTACGAAATGTTAACGCCTTTGATTTGCAATTTAATTTCAAATTCCTTATTATTGACCCCAGTTAAATTGCACATACCTTAAACCACGTGTTATATGATAATACCCATAAATCAAACAACAACAAAAATTTCAGCTTCAAATAAATAATTATTTTTAAAACAACAATAAATTATTAGTATTTAAATGATGGATAGGTTTTCTCTAATTTTTTTTTTTAAAAACGTGTTAGATAATTTAAAAATAATCCCTTGTTACTTTTTAAGTTTTTATCATTCACAGCAAATATCATTTTTTTTTTATCACCAAAAATACATTAAAATCGGAAGTAATTTAAATCTGATAAATATGGTAACTAATTATTATTTTTTATGATGATAACAAAAACTTCATTTATAGGGATATTTTCTAGATTTTTTAAATTAAAAAATATTAATTGCTTACAAAAATTTTGCTATCAATTATGATTTGCAATCTCGAATAAAGATGAGAATATTCCATATCCTAATGTTTTCACGTTAATTAAATAATTAGTTTTGTAAAGATTTATTCAGCCATAAATCTAGGAGGATCCACACTCATTCCATCTTCTATATATATGTTGTTTGCAAACATTCAACTGGAAATATATATGCTGATGACGTAGGGCGTGGTGGGTATGTTGGTGGATACCGTGGTGGCGGTATTCATAGAGGAGGCGTGGTCAATTAAACCGTGTTGAATGGCCACAAAAGACTTATGAGTGTCATAGCGGGACATATTGTGGGTAACCTTTCTTTTGTTTTGTTCACTATATTGATTGGGTAACTTCTAATATTTTGTGTTTTTTATTTGTTACTTGAAGATGTTAGTAGGTGATCTACAATGTGAGGGAGTGGTCATGAAAATTGGGGAACTATTGAAGATGAGATTCTTCCGTAAGTCTTTTGCCTTAAGTCTAACTTTCACTCTCTATGTCGTGAACTCTACACGGTTTTACGAATGAATTTTTGTTTTCAGTTTAGCCGTCTTTCAATAACTTATTCGTGACATATGAGAATACTGTGAAAGGAAAGGAAGACAGTGCAAAAAAGACAGTGAAGGGAAGAATGATCTTTAAGGATAAGAGATTATGGGAGCTACGTGTAATATACTTAAATTAACAATATATATTGTTGAAAATCTCATAAACACAAAAGAGCCTACTTCTATAAGGTTTTTTCATATGTTTGACAAAAAAAAGTTTTTTCATATATGTTTGTTGCAACATTTCATAGTTTAAATTTATGTAGGTAACTTTATTGAACTAGATTTGAATTGAAAATATACCTTTTAATTATATGTTGTTCGTTTCAAATTATGTATATGATTTTTACAATTATTAAGATTCTGAAAGAAAATTTTTTGAACATATATGTAATATCAATACTTAGTTACATATATACTACTACGGGTTAAATCTAAAAATAAAAAGGTTTAAATCATATACTTTAAATAATAATATAAAAGTAAACTTTAATTTAACATAATTGTATATATAAATAGAATATTTTCTTGCAGTTTATAGGTAAATGTTTTCTTAAATGGGTTAAATATTTTCTTGTTGGTTAAAACCAACGTTAAAAAACCAAATATCAAGTTCAATATATATTCATATTAATTCTTAAATACTAACAATTCTCTAATACAAAACTTCTAATATGAATTATTTACAAAATCGTCCCGCGGTACACCGCGGGTTAAATTCTAGTAATATTAATATTGTATGCATACAGAAAAATCCGGAAATATATCACAATAATCTTATCAACACATAAATTTAAAAGAAAACAAAGGAGATTATTCTGAATATTGTAAATTTGTAAGCCGTATATATGGTCCCCCACTGTCTATATAATTAAACTATTTAGGTGAACATCAAATATTTCTTTCTTCTCCAAAACCAACATACACAGACATATCAAAAATAAGAATGGCTTCCCAACCCAAGTATTGCACCGTGCCAGAAATAGAAAAGGGATATCCAGTGCCACCGTCCTCGGCCTCTCCTCCTCCTCGTGGATGGTGGTCACGACCAATAGTGACTTTGCCGGCAACTAAAGATCGTAAAGCCACTTGCATAGATACTACGGTTCGCCTTTCACCTTGTTTCGGCGGTATATTCACCGTCATTGCCGTAATGGTATATTTGTTTTACTTCCTCAACAATGCTCACTGCAATGCCAAATTCACAATCCAATCCATCGCCGTCTCTCCCTCCTCCGCCACGTGGCACGTTGATTTTCTCGTCAAAAACCCTAGCTCCAGGTATCAACTGTATAGACATATAGTTTCATCTTTATATAAACCCTAGTTAATATTTTTTCCCCAAGACATTTCTGTCATATTATATTAACCTGTTTATATAGGGTCATCCCCAAAAGTTTTGTGTCATGTTAATCTGTCTATATATGGTCATATTGCAGGTATACTATCCTCTACGGAGTTAATGAAACTGCTGTGAAGCTCGGTCCCTTACACGCTGCCGTTTTGAATACTTCTCGTGAACGTAAGTCTCCAAGTCACACGGCTTTCTCAGTGGATTTCGTTGCCGAGGGAAACTCAACCGACGTCATTTTTGAACAATTAGATATTAAGTTAAGGGCGAATCATAATATTTTCGGAGATAATCCTGAACCTGGACATATTGATATAAGGTGTTATAATCTGACCCGAAACCATGAGAACGTCGAGAAGGTTCAGTGTTACTCGTCTTTCACAGCATTGGAAGTTATGTAATTAGGCATTCTACTTTTCCGTCATCTTCTTGTTTTTGTTATTTTCGGTTATGACTTTTATTATTAAGATCTTTTTTCTTCCATACAATTTGTGAAACTAAATACTATTAGGCGCTGCAGATTTTGAACCAGTTTTTCTTTTTTGATTTTGCAAAAACTAGTTAATTTAGTCATTCATGATTCTGATTTCCTAAAAATTAGGAAAACCAGATTTTAAGTATTTTTCTTATTTGTTCATAGAATCCAAAAACCAAGTTTTGTGTTTTTCTAAAAACAAACTTACGTGACAATTTTTTTTTAAAAAATAAGAAATTAAACCTAAAATAATAGCTAAAAGTTTAAGTATAATAGTATAAAAAGATTGTTTAAAAATTAATAATATAAAGACCAAAAACTACAAAACATTGATTACCTTAGTTCTTTATAAGCGTTTCTAAACGATAAGAAAAAAAAAAGAAAAAAAAAAAGAAAGATAACTCCACTTCATATTCTCCATTAGTTTCTGAGAACTTAATTATCAAACAAAAAAAAAAAAGTGGGAACTTAGATATCGCTTTTAGTGTTAAATATTTTTTTTTTAGGTAAATAGTCCCGGTTTCCCTTTAACACTTATGTTTAGCTTCTGTTGAATGTGTTTCTATTTAGTAAATTATACCTTTTAAAATTAATTTTTTTTTTTAGTGTTATTAGAATAAATAAGAGTTACATACTATGCATATATTTATATATATAAATATATTAATTGAAGTAGATAAACAAGACTACTTCCTATAGAATTACCCTAAATTGAGCAAAAAAAAAAGATTTCCATTAGATTTGCTGTCTCGAACCAAAATATAATTAAGAAATCAAAATTTTATTTTATTTAGTTACTAAAACCCTAGCTAGCTTATATATATATATATATATATATATATATAAGTTGTTATTTTTCATTAGAAAAGTCTTACACGTCCATAATGGCAAATTCTCAATGCACCTCTTGTGGCCTCATTCACCAACATTGCCAATGTTCCCTGAAAACTTCAACAACCACACATGACATGCCCGACGATGGTGTTACTCCAGCTTTTTGTTGCTGTGTTTATTTTGCTACCATTGGTATATTGTTTTTTCCTATTTTCATGTTTGTAGGTTCCAACAAACTTTTCAATAACGATAATTGTTACATAGAGCTTTTTGCCGATTCCGTCTCCGTATCAAACACAAACGTTTCAGCCGCTGATTGGACGATGGGTCTTGTTGCGACGAGTCCAGTCACCGACTGTAAATTCTCTTTACATACACTCAAGTCACGTTTACTCCGTGGGGATCAAGTTATCTCCAACTCATCATCTCCTTCTGAAATTTTCGGTGAGTTTGGCTCCGGAAACAAACCGAATATCGTTTTCGAGAAGGTGGTAATGCCGGAAGTTACTGGAGACGTGGTTTGGGATTATCGGGTTGAGACTTGGTTTGCAGTGAACACACGTTTTACGTACGGGAACGGATTTTTGATGGCGACTTGTTCTGATATTTCAGTGAAATTCACGGGGAATACGACGGGGAATGTGACGGGATCGTTGCTTGGAAATCGAAGACGATGCGATTATATTTTCCAAGAAATGTTGGCTTAATTAATTCAGTCTGATCATTATGAGTCTATTTCTTATGATTAGTTTTTTTTTGTTTTTTCATTTTATTTTAGCTTTGTCTTCGTTATTTTTTATTAGTTAAAATTGATAAAAAAATATGATGTGATATTAATTAAATAACATGGTTATAATCTAATCTATAACTCTTTTAATTTTTCTTATTATCTTGCTCAGAATTTTTTAGTGACTAAAGACAATTTTTCCAAAATTCTTGATATATAATTTATCTCTTGCTAGTTATTTTTAGAAATTTTAAATAAGAAACTAGATTTTAACCCGCGGTATACCGCGAGATTATGTATATTTTATGTAACTTACTAAAAAACATTATGTTGGATCAAATATATGTTTTAAACTTGTTTACAATAATACTGAGATATTTGTAATTTTATTTTCTTTATCTATTTAAAAATGATTATTTTCATTTAAAATTTAATTAATCAAAATTATTTTATTTTGGAATTTAATCAATCAAAATTAGTTGTTGTGAAAGTAAACATCTGTTAATATGTATAATACTTTGTAGTTCGTATAAAATTATTTAAATTTTATTCACCAATTTGAATTTGGTTAGTTTTGTCGAGAACCTCTTAGTTATTAAAAAAAATTAGTTAGTTTTGTATATGAGTAAGATATTTTTTTGTGTTTTTAGACCAACCAAAAATATATAAGTGTACTAATATTAATCTAATTCCCATCACATACTTATGATTATTTTTAGTATAGGTTTGGACCGGTAGATAAATAAAATTTTCTATAAAGTAATGTTGCTTTTTTAGTATTGTGCATATGTTAAATTGCTAAAATCGGTATTTACACATATTTAGTTTTATTATCATAAAGTTAGTAACATTATTGATATTACTCATATGACTAAATTTGATGTATTCACTATTTAAATTGTGAAACAGTATATATATATATATATATATATATATATATATATCTTTATATATTAATAGAGAAGCGCTTTTGAAAAAATGCTGATGTGTCATCGCCAGAGAGCTCGAATCACATTTTAGCAAATAAACCCTACTAATTAATCCTAATTACATCTATGCCATTATAAACTTAAATAAAATTTTATTAAATAAATTAAACTATTTGTATTCATTTAATTTGAAACTATATCATACTTCTTTAAAAAATAACAAATTATTTTCTTTTAAAAATTAAATAATTATTGAATTTTTATTAAAATAAATTTCATACAAATTTTTTCACCGCGTTAAAATTATTATTTACTTTTAAATATTTCACGGGTGAAACATATTTTTATTTAAAATAAACGTAAATTTGAATAAAAAAAAAACTTATTTACATATTTTATTTTATACAAACAAATATCAAATCTCAAATAATAATTTTATTTGAATTGATTTATCCGCACTATGTGCGGGTTGTTACCTAGTATATTTGTATTTGACATCATAACTCTATAAACGACATATGTCAAAAAACATATATCTGTTTGTGGAGGTTAAGACAAAATATATATATAGTATAATAAAATCATACATTAGTAGTTTATTTTTATATTTTTTCTACCTATTTTGACGTCAATTGCTCTATCCATTTTAACATAGAAAACATTAAACAATTTATAAAAACAAAACATGTATAATGGGAAATTAGTTAGTATTTTGCAAATCTTTAGAAATAAATTTGCCAAACCAATTATGGAAAATCGAAATTGAATAAGATAAGATACTATAGTTTCTTTTTTCATTAAAATTTTTTAAAACTTGTAATTAAAAAGAAAAATAGAATTTGATGTTGTTGAGATAATTAGGAAAATATGTGTTTTAAACCACTATGTATTTCCATCAAAATTTTCTGCTAATTTTGATTTTTTTTTTAAACAAATTTTGTATTAAATGTCTTAATTACAGTGGCAGATGTAAATATTGTCCAACTTCAAGCCTTCTTTGCTAAATGTGCTGTTAAAATATTAATATAGATAACAAAGAAAAAAAAAAGTAGAATTAAATATTCAAATTCACTAAAAACATAAAATTAAAATACTATACAACTTATTATAAGACTTTAACATTTGATATACAACTAAATTTTTGTGCTTTCAAAAGAACCATGATTTAAAAGTTAATAACAATATGTGCTTTCTAATGATGTTTTTTTCATCCAACTGATTGATCACATAATTCAGTAACTTCAGTTCATGATCAAAATAATATCCCCGAAATATCATAACATAACTGTTTTACCAGCACAAAATATGAAAGAAGAGATTAAATTTGAAACGAATCGGAATTATTGTAAATTTGTAAACCTCGTCTATAAAAATTGATTAGGTTAAACATCAAATCTTTCATCCTCTCCAAACCAACACAAACAGAAACAACAACAAAAAAGAATGGCTTCCCAGACCAATTCTTACACGGCGCCAATGTCACCGTCCTCAGCCACTCCTCCTTCTCGTCGGGGATGGTGGTCACGACCAATAGTGACTTTGCCGGCAGAGCATGATCGTGAATCCACTTGCCATGAATTTACGGTTGCCAGTATACCCTTTTGTAGCGGTATATTCACTACCCTTGCCGTAGTGGTATGTATCTTTCACTTCATGGACAATTCTCACTGCGACGCCAAATTCACAATCCAATCCATCGCCGTCTATCCATCCTCTGCCACATGGCACGTTGATTTTCTTGTCAAAAACCCGAGATCTAGGTAATATATATATATAATTTGTTCTCATATTAGTCAAATGCTTGACGCAATGACATGTTTTTGTCTATATATGTTCTGGACCGGGTCATGCAGGTATACTATCTACTACGGAGACGATGAAACTGCGGTGAAGCTCGGTCCCTTAAACGCTGCCGTTATAAATACTTTTTACTATCGTAAGTCTCGAAGTCACACGGTTTTCTCAGTGGATTTCGATGCCGAGGGTAATCCGAACGGCGACATTTTTAAACAGCTATATGTCAAATTAAGGGCTAAGCATATAGGTGATCACATAGATGATGATGACGCAGGACATGTTGATATAAGGTGTTACAATCTGACCCGAAACATTGAGAACGTCGAAAAGATTCAGTGTTACACTTCTTTCACAGAACTGAAACAAGAACTCGATTATGATACGTTTTAAGTTTAAATAAAATTTAGGCTTTCGACTTTTCTCCAAATTATCTTCTTCTTTTCATTTTCTGTTATTCGTCTATATATTAAATAAGACATTTTTCGTCCATAAATTATGTTATTTCTCTATAAGCGCCATCTGAGAAAGAAAGATCAAAAAAAAAAAACTCCACTTTCAGATGCTCGTAATTAAGAACTTAATTACCAAAATAAACACTATAAGTTTCGATAAATATTGAGAACTTAGCTACAATTAAATGAATAATAAGAACTTATATTAATTATACATCGGGTTTTAACCAAGAAACAAAAAAATACTGTTGACAGATGTGATTTTCAAAGTAGTTCCCATTTGATTTAACAAAAAAAGGAAAAGCAGTTTCGATTTTTCTGTGAAAAAGAAAAGTAGTTCCGATTTCCTTTTGACACTTCTACTCACTTTTGATATTTAGCTTCAGTTCAATGCTTGTTTTTACTAGTAATTTATTACTTAAAAAATAAAGCTATAATTTCATTTTCTTTAGTATAATTATTAGAATAAGCTAGTTATATGCCGAAAAATATGGTTTGAAAGATGCTCTTAGATTTGCTTTCGAATCAAAACGTTTAGAACTGTTAATTTATTTATTTAGTTACTAAACCCCTACTAACTATAT
Source organism: Camelina sativa (assembly GCF_030686135.1). Lineage (NCBI taxonomy): Eukaryota > Viridiplantae > Streptophyta > Magnoliopsida > Brassicales > Brassicaceae > Camelina > Camelina sativa. Next base: position 9,090,334 of record NC_141892.1, read on the forward strand.
ATAAGTTGTTATTTTTTTCATCCGGAAGTGTTGAACTTAATATCCATAATGTCAAATTTTCAATATTGTACCTCTTGTGGCCTCATTCACCAAGATGGCCAATGTCGCCTACAAACTTCAACCACCCCTCCCAGCAGGCCGCCCATCGACATTACTCCAGATTTTTGCTGCATTTCTTATTTAGTTACCATTGGTTTATCGCTCCTTCTTGTCATCGTCTTTCTATCTTTTTCAGAAATTCACGCCAAAAGACGCATTTGTTACGTGGAGCTTTTTGCCAACTCCGTCTCCATCTCAAACACAAACGCTTCCGCCGCTGACTGGAGGGTCGGTTTCGTTGCGAGGAGTCCAGTCACTAACTGCAAAGTCTCTCTACAGACACTCAAGTCGCGTTTACTCCGTGGCGACAAAGTTATGTCCGATTCATTATCCCAATCGTCTGGATGTTCCGGACAAGTTTTGACGAGAGACAAAACAAATGTCGTTTTCGAGAATGTAGTGATGCCGGAAGTTATTGACGACGTTATATGGGATTTTCGTGTTGATATTGTGTCTAAAGTGAACACAAATGTTGGAGATGTAACAGTTTTTATGATGGCCACTTGTCCCGATATCCCGGTTAAATTCACGACGGATCCGGCCGGAAAGGTGATGGGATCGTTGCATGGAAATATGAGACGGTGTGATTATATATTCCGGTGTAACTTGGGTAATTATCTCCAACCATGATGAATCTAGCTAATATCTGTATTTCTTGGCTTTAGATTTTATTTTCCTTTTTTCTCGTAACATTATTTTTGTTTTATTTTACTAGTTAGAACTGATGAATTAATAAGATGGAATGTAGCTATTCTGTTTGAACAAAAAAAAAAGGAATGTAGCTATTCTGCAACTTTTTTCTTTTCTCCTGAAGTTATTGTTATCAATCTTTTTTGACAATTAGAAAAAAGAGAGAAGTCATATAGTAATGTAATAATAAAATATCGTCTGCCACCTTTCCATGAAGAAATTTAAATAAATGATCAGTAATCTCGATTCGGTTTAGCTAGATCTCGTTAGTCTTTCAATAATTATATCATAACTCTTTTCAGTTTCTTTTAATTGTGTAAAATTTAGTTATGAAATCATTTTATGTAAAAAGGTTGTTGGAAAAAGAAGGACGTAGTTGATGTGATCATCTGAAAGAAAAAAGAAAAAGAGAGAGCTGATGTCGGTTTAGTGTAGGAGGAATAACGATAATGAAAAAATCTAAATTTTTTTATTTGAAAAGAAAAAAAAAGAGTTCCTGATCATTGTACATAATCCCCCTCTTGTCTCTATATACCTAACGACTTAGGTTAACAATCAAAATCTTTCTTTCCTCTCCAAACAAACAGATAGAGAACGAATATAAGAATGGCTTTTCAAAACCACGACTATCAAATTCCACCATTCTCTGGTCCTCCTCCTCCTCGTCGTAGATGGTGGTCACGACCAATAGTGACTTTGCCGGCAACTAATGATCGTAAAGCCACTTGCATGGAAACTACGGTCTGCATTTCACCTTGTTTCGGCTCAATATTCACCATCGTCGCTGTAATGGTATATATGTTATACTTCGTCGACAATGCTCAATGCGACGCCAAATTCGCCATCCAATCTATCGCCGTCTCTCCATCCTCCACCATATGGCACGTTGATTTTCTCGTTAAGAACCCTAGCTCTAGGTATTCTCGTACCGTGTCCAACAAATATTTTTATATATTTAATTTTTTTCCCATACTTTTTGTTTTTCATAGATATGAATCTGATGCTTGAAGCAATGGCTTCTTCTGTCCATGGTCTTGCAGGTTTTCTATCTACTACGAAGGCTATGAAACTGCCGTGAGTCTCGGTTCCTTAAGCACTGCCGTTCTAAATACTTATCACGAACGTAAGTCACCAAGTCACACGGCTTTCTCAGTGGATTTCGTTGCGGAGGGTAACCTTAACGACGTGGTTTCCGAACAACTAGATATCAAATTAAGGGCTAAGCATAAGACTTTCGGAGACGACTATGCTAACGATGGTTATGTCGATATAATGTGTCATAATCTAACCCGAAGCCATGAGAACGTTGAGAAGATTCATTGTCACTCTTCTTTCACAAAATTGAAGATTTTGTATAGAAATCGTTTTAATAATTAGGCTTTTTTCGGAGAAATACACTAAAATAGCACTAAAATAAGTTTTATGGACAACTATAACACACATTCCATAAATTTCCAAAATTAGCACAATTTAACACATTAAAACATTTAAAATAAATTTTTAGAATTTTGTTTTTTTATGTTTGGGTTCTCAATTTCATATTTAGGGTATAGTTTTGAGGGGTAGAATTTAGTATTTTGAATTTAGGATTTAATTTTAAAAGATTAATTTGTGCTATTTTGGAATTTTAGAGATGTTGTGCTAAGTTTGGAAAAAAAAACTTTTTTTGTGCTATTTTTGAGAATCTCCTTTTTTTACGTCTAAGCTTTTTTATCTTTACTTTTCCACCCAAAAAAATAAAATCATGTTAATTTATTTCATTTAATAATATTGAATACCAATTGATGCATAGTCATCAAAGACAAGTGTGTGTATTAAAACAAGATGTTGGACAATTATTTTGAGAATTTGATAATCGCTTTTAATCAAAATAAAGATTAATAAATCATACTGTTTACGTTGTTCTATTAAACATACAGTATCCAATCTTGCTTAAAAAATTATCCATTTAAGAGAAGGGCGATTCAACAGTTAATTCCAGGAATATAGATGATTTGTGTATTTTCTCTCCTAATAGAGTTCCTATTCTGCGGCGATGACTTTGTCACCGATGTATAGCCTTAACTGATTGTGTTGGTATTGCGAGTAAAGCTTGCCTATAATTTTGGATCGTTTCTCGCAACTCTGGTTTGTTTGTTTCTCCTATATATATATATATATATATATAAATATTTGTTATATATCAGTACAATCGGAATGCTTAGTCAAACATTTGTTAAACTCCCTTTTATTTTTTTTTTTGTAAGTTCTTATCTTTATTTTAGTTTGTTTAGTTTTATTTAGAATAAGGTAAAATACTAAGTGGGATAAAAGTATAAGTAGTATAATTAACTGTAAACTTCAATAAAATTAAGAAATTAATAAACGGTGTATATATTTAAGAAAAAAATAAAGGTTCAATACTATAAAACAAAAGGTGATAAAAACTATAATTCCAGTGTATATATATAAAACTTGTTATTTTCTTTCATTAAAGCATGTTAAAACCTCCATAATGGCAAGATCTCAATGTACATCTTGTGGCCTCATTCACCAACCTGGCCAATGTAATCCCCAGACTTCAGCCACACCAGCAGACGTTCCCTCGGAGGACGTTACTCCACTTTGTTGGTGCACTTGTTACTTTTCTGTGATTGGTTCCTTCATCCTTCTTTATCTCTTCTGTTTTCTTCTATCACTGATTTCCGTAAGAAAAAGTTGTTACGTAGAGCTTTTTGTCAGTTCCGTTTCCGTCTCAAACGCAGACCCAAACGTTTCAGCCGCTGATTGGACGATCGGTTTCGTCGCGAGGAGTCCAGTCACCGGCTGTGAAATCTCTATCCAAACACTCAACTCGCGTTTGCTCCGACGCGGAGACGTTGTCTCCAAATCATCATCTCCCTCGTTGGGTTATTTCGTCACCGGAGACAAAGCAGAAGTCGTTTTCGAGAAGGTGGTTATGCCGGGAAGTATCGGCGACGTGGTTTGGGATTCTCAGGTTGAGATTATGTTTGCGGTGAATACAAATGCTATGTATTTGAACGGTTTTTTGTTGGCGGCTTGTCCAACTATTCCTGTGAAAATCACGACGGATCAGGCGGGGGAGGTCATGGGATCGTTGCTTGGAAATATGAGACGGTGCGATTATATATATCAGAAAAACTTGGCTTAACTTGCTATTCATTTTTGTTTTATTTTATTAGTTCGAAATGGGATGTTCTTGATTAAGCGTATTGTTTTATACAGAATCTATAACAATTTTTTTTTTCTTTTCTCCCAAAGTTATAATCATGTGGTTACACTGTTTTCATATTTGATGGTAAAGAAAAAAGAGAAATCCAAACCATTTTTTTAGTAAAAGTTATAAAAACAGTAATTAGCAGAAAGCTAGAAGAGTTTTTGTGGTTTTGATGATTTGGATCAGACAGGTGTACTTCTTCAGAGAGTTGGGCTGGTAACGGTAGCACAGGCCCAGCTTGGTCTGCTAAGAAGATTGTCCAGGAGACAAACGACAATGACACTGTCGTATTGGTCGGTATCACGCTTGGTGTGTGTATCGTACAGTTTTGTCTTGTATCATCCCTACAAGGCGGCGACAGAGTGTTATTAAAGGAGAAAGGAACAGAGGGAAAAAATAGAGAAGCATTTTGGCGTTACATTACAGAGGAGGTTAGAGAGAGATACACGAGAGTTGGTGAGAGAGACTTTTGTCTTCTTCATTTTTCTTATTCTTTTTTGGGTCTGATTCTTTGTAAGGTGAGAGACGTGAGCTTGGGGGTGAGTTTGTTCAAGTTGTAATTGCTACTTTGATACTCCTTGTGAACCGGTTTCAGGTTCACCGAGACGTACCAGGATCACTTTGATCCTGGGAACTCGTATTTCCTCGTGTCCCTTTTACTTTCTTGTACAACAAACTTCAAACCTGCAAAACGTAAAATAGAGCACAAGGAAAACACAAACCTGTTAGTCTTTACGGTTGAACACTCAAAGAAAAGCCTAACAGTGGTATCAGAGCCAGGTTAGAGTGTTCTAACCGTAGAGAGAGTAGATCTACAAGGAGCTCTACAAGTCTGAGAAGGTTACTGTTCTAAAACTCAGAAAGGTCCAACCTTTAAGGTACATTTCTTCACCAAGTTCCGTTTTTTTATGTATCTGGGTTATTTCTGAAGGAGATACAGAAACAAAGTTGGAAAGTTAGAGTCTTGTTAGAAGTTATTGGTTGTGTGGTTAGTGTTGTGTGAGTTTTGCTAAGACAGTTTGTTAGTTTCGTCTTTTGTGTGCTGGGTTTTGTGGTGTGAGTCTCGAGTTCAGGAGAGATCTCAATAATGGAACCTACACAAGGAAGATTTGACGTGGAGAAGTTCGATGGAGAGGGAGACTTTGCTTTGTGGAAACACAAGATGTGCGCTCAGCTGGAAATCTTGGGCCTGGAGTCGGTACTACAACAACCAACAGCAGAAGGTGCTGAAGCAAAGGATGGTGAAGACTCAGAAGGGGCAGCAAAGTCAGATCCGAAATGGCTAGATAAAGACAGGAGGATAAGGAACCTCTTGAGTCACAGCCTGGGAGATATGGTGCTTAGAAAAGTCATGAAGGAGTCAACCGCACATGTTATGTGGACAGCTCTAGAGAACAATTATCAGGCTAAGACATTACCACACCGGTTCTATCTTAAGCAAAGGTTCTTTAGTTTCAAGATGGAGGAGGACAAGAACCTAGACAAGAATCTAGACATCTTCAATAAGCTCATATCAGACTTATCTAGCCTAAACGTGGAAATGAGTGAGGAAGATACGGCTGCAATCCTCATGAACAGTTTGCCTAAGAGGTTTGACAACTTTGTACATACCTTGAAGTATAGCAGCAAAGACAAAGACTTTGTTACTCCCAAGGAGATCATTACGTCATCTTATTCTATTGAATTGGAGCTGAAAGATAAGAGAGTACTAAAGGAGCCTGCAAAAGAAGGGTTGTTTATACAGACAAGAGGCAGAACTGAAAAGAAGACTCAGCCAAAGGGAAAAACAGACTCAATGAGCAAGTCTAAGACAAAGAAAAGGACTTGCTGGATTTGTGGTAGTGCAGATCACTTGAAGAAAGACTGTCCGAAAAAGAACCAAGCAAGCACAAGTCAGAGAGGTGAAGCAGGCATTGCACAAGCTCAAGGTGTTGAACCGTTGATGTTGACTGTTTTAGAATATCAACCAAAAGATGCTTGGATCTTGGATTCTGGATGTTCTTACCACATAACATTCAGAAGAGATATGATGTTTGATGTAGAAGAGGTAAATGGAGGAAGGATTCTGATGGGAAATGACGCATTCTGTGAAATCACAGCAACCGGGAAAGTCAAAATTGTGAACTACAATGGGACTGAAGTAGTGTTGTCTCAAGTCAGATACTCACCTACAGCAAGAAGAAATCTAATCTCTTTGGGACAGTTGGAATCAAACGGGTGTTGGTTCAAGTCTAAACAGTTTAGACTACAAGTGTTCAAAGGAAACAAAGAAACTCTCGCAGGAAACTATAGAGACACACTATATTTTCTAGAAGGAAAGGCGGAGCGTGAGCAGGTAAATGCAGCTGAAAGAACAATGAACACAACCGCTTTATGGCATAGCAGACTTGGCCATACAAGTGAAAAGGTGTTAAAGTTGTTAGTCAAGAAGGAACTACTCAAAGGAAGTGAGATAGCAGAATTGGGGCAGTGTGAAGACTGCATTTTGGGAAAATCTCATAGACTATCTTTCAAAACTGGCAAGCATACGTCGAGTGAAACACTTGAGTATGTGCATTCTGATCTTTGGGGGTCTCCAAATGTAACACCAAGTTTGGCAAAATGCCAATACTACATATCGTTTGTAGACGACTTCTCAAGAAAGGCGTGGATTTATTTTCTCAAGACAAAAGATGAAGCTTTCTCCAGATTTGTTGAATGGCTTACTTTAGTTGAAAATCAAAGTGAAAAGAAGCTGAAGGCTCTAAGGAGAGACAATGGTCTGGAGTACTGCAATAAAGTCTTTGATGACTATTGTAAGGAGAAGGGGATATTAAGGCACAAAACATGTCCTTATACCCCACAACAAAGGTAGTAGAAAGATTAAATCGGACAGTGCTTGAGAAGGTGAGAAGCTTATTGAGTGAAACCGGTTTAGGAGAATCATTCTGGACAGAAGCTTCGTCTACAGTCGTGTATGTGATGAACAGAACTCCATCCACTCCATTAAACTTTCAGATTCCTAAAGAGGTTTGGATAGGAAGGAAACCGGAGTATGATCACTTAAGAAGATTTGGCTACTTGGTTTACTATCATTGCAATCAAGGAAAGTTAAAACCAAGAGCCAAGAAGGGGGTGTTCAGGGTATCCACAAGGAGTTAAGGGTTACAAAATTTGGAGCAGTGAGGACAGAAAGTGCATTGTCAGTCGAGATGTAATATTTTGTGAAGATATTCTATACAATGATATCAGAAAATTGCCTGAAACTGAAGAGGCGATATCTGAGAAACACGGGAAGAAAGTCACATTCGTTTTGGACAATGCAACTACAAGGGCTGAGTCTTCTGGATCCACAACCGACGCAACATCAGAGGAAGGTGGAGCTCCCATAAGAGAAGGTGGAGCTCCTTTAGAGGATGGACCAGAAGAGGAAGAATCAGAGGAAGATTCGGGAAATGGCAGTAATGAGCTCAGAAATTACCAACTTGCACGAGACAGAGAAAGGAGAGTAAACATCAAACCACCAAGCAGGTTTGATGATGGAGACGTTGCGGGTTTTGCTCTCACCATGTCTCAACTCATAAACGCTGAAGAGCCAAAAACCTATGAGGAAGCTATAAGCTGTAAAGACAGGCTCAAATGGATCGCTGCTATAGAGGAAGAGATGAGCTCACATCAAAAGAATCAAACGTGGGTCGATGTGAGCAGAACAGAAGGTATGAGAACCATTGGTTGTAAGTGGATCTTTACACTTAAACCAGGAATACTAGAAGTGGAAATACCTAGATACAAAGCTAGGTTAGTAGCAAAAGGGTTTTCTCATATTGAAGGAATAGATTACCATGAACGTTTTGCACCAGTGGTTAAACACATCACCATACGGTTGGTGTTGTCAATGGTAGTGTATAGAGACCTTGAATTGGAGCAAATGTATGTAAAAACGGCATTTTTACATGGAAAGCTAGAGGAGAAGATCTTTATGGAACCGCTAGAGGGGTATGAGAATGGGGACCAAGTCTGTTCATTATAGAAATTTCTATACGGACTGAAGCAGTCTCCAAGGCAATGGAACCTAAGGTTCAATCAGTTCATGAAATCTCAGAAGTATGAGAGGATTCAGTATGATTCGTGTGTTTACTTCAAGTGTTTGAAAGGTGATGAATATGTCTATCTACTACTCTACGTAGATGACATGTTATTGGTTGCTAAAGACAAGTCAGAGATTTCAAGGCTGAAAGAACTATTGAGTAATGAGTTTGAGATGAAGGATCTCGGAAATGCAAGGAGGATTTTGGGCATGGACATCACCAGAGATAGAGAGAAAGGTACGTTGTTGCTGCCTTAAGAAAGCTACCTAGAAAAGGTTCTAGCAACCTTTGGAATGAACAATGCTAGACCAGTTTAGACTCCTATGGGAGCTGAATTTAAGCTATCTAGTACAAAACCAGAAGCGAAAGAGGAAGCATAGGCAGAAATGAGAAGCATACCTTATGCAAGTGCCATAGCAGTCTCATGTATTCCATGGTTGGGACACGGCCGAATATCGCATATGTAGTGGGTCTGGTAAGTCGGTTCATGAGCTCCCCTTGTAAAGAACATTGGAAAGCAGTTAAATGGGTGATGAGGTACATTAGAAACACATCAGATTTCAAGCTCACATTCACAAAGTCAAATGAGTTTAAGGTCGTAGGCTACTGTGATAGTGACTATGCAGCTTACTTGGATAAAAGTAGATCAATTACCGGGTATGTCTTCCAAGCCGGAGGGAACACAATCAGCTGGACGTCCGGTCTCCAACAAGTAGTACACCAGTCAACGACCGAAGCAGAGTATATGGCACTCTCAGAAGCTGCCAAGGAGGCTCTGTGGTTGATGATGATAGTGAGCGAGCTTGGAATTCCGCAAGAGCGAGTTGAAATCTTTAGTGATTCCCAAAGCGCCATTTGTTTGGCCAAGAACAGCTTACACCATGAACGCACAAAACACATCCAGGTGCAATACCACTTCATACGAGGTCAAATTGAGGAGGGTACGCTGAAAGTTTCGAAGATCAACAAAAAAGAGAATCCGGCCGATTTGTTAACAAAATCGATACCGGTGAAGAAATTTGAGGAGGGTATGAGTAACTTGAAAGTGCTTCGGCACTGACTCATAGCTCGGTGAAGATCTAAGGTTCCGGCGGTGAAGATGGAACGGTGGTTTCCGGTGGTGAAATCGGAAATGAGAAGAGGGTCGACTCTTCGGTTGGTCTGTCTGAACAAATCAAGGTGGAGATTGTCGTTTTGATGATTTGGATCAGACAGGTGGGCCTCTTCAGAGAGTTGGGCTGGTAACGGTAGCACAGGCCCAGCTTGGTATGCTAAGAAGATTGGCCAGGAGACAAACGACAATGACACTGTCGTATTGGTCGGTATCACACTTGGTGTGTGTATCGTACGGTTTTGTCTTGTATCATCCCTACAAGGCGGCGACAGAGTGTTATTAAAGGAGAGAGGAGCAGAGGGAACAAATAGAGAAGCATTTTGGCGTTACATTACAGAGGAGGTTAGAGAGAGAGAAACACGAGAGTTGGTGAGAGAGACTTTTGTCTTCTTCATTGTTCTTATTCTTTCTTAGGTCCTATTCTTTGTAAGGTGAGAGACGTGAGCTTGGGGGTGAGTTTTTTCAAGTTGTAATTGCTACTCTGATACTACTTGTGAATCGATTTCAGGTTCACCGAGACGTACCAGGATCACTTTGATCCTGGAAACTCGTATTTCCTCGTGTCCCTTTTATTTTCCTGTACAACAAATTTCAAACGTGCAAAACATAAAACAGAGCACAAGGAAAACACAAACCTGTTAGTCTTTACGGTTGAACACTCAAAGAAAAGCCTAACAGTTCCTAATTCAATAACTTATAGTTGTTCCAATGTTTTTGAAAGACAAATAACATAATCTTCTAATAACTGAGATTCAAATTCTGACACAAACGTGCATGATATCAAATCATCCATATATATTTCTCTCCTAACATATAATTTCCTCTTCTTCCCACTAAGTTAGTTTCAGATCTTTCCATTTTATAACATAATATTTTATCCTTCATTATGTTTACTCCGAAAGGTATGTAAAATCCGGCCGGTCTTGATTATAAAATGGTATGTTAAAATAAGATAAAAAATAAACAATAAACAATATCCGAAAATATCATAACAATCTTTATCAACACAAAATTTTGAAGAACTAAAAAAAAGAGATAAAATCTTTCTTTCTTCTCCAAACCAACACACTCACACACACACAAAAGAGATAAAAAATAAGAAGAGCTTCCCAAACCAATTATTACATGGTCAGTGCCAGAAATAGAAAAGGGATAACCAATGCCACCGACCTCCGCCTCTGCTCGTCATCGTGGATGGTGGTCACGACCAATAGTGACTTTGCCGGCAACGTCTGGTGATCGTAATTGTACTTCCAAGGAAACTACGGTTTGCCTTACACCATGTTGCGGTGGTATCTTCACCTTCATTGCCGTAATGGCATTTCTCTCTTACCTCGTCGACAAAGGTCACTGCGACGCCAAATTCTCAATCCAATCCATCGCCGTCTCTCCCTCCTCCCTCTCGTGGCACGTCGATTTCCTCGTCAAAAACCCTAGGATCAGGTATCATATATATTTTTCATCTATATATAAACCCTATTTCATCTGCATATATATAATAATAATTTTCATAAAACACACCAAAAAATGTTTTTCTTTCACAGTTTGACAAAGTCATTGACACTTCTCATAGAATAGCCACAAGACAATTTTGGAACAAAAATACCCTTGTAACTAAACTCTCTTAGTTTGGTTTCTTTCTCAAATATTATATATATTTTAATTGATCTTTAATATTATATAAATAAATCAAAATAGAGAAATGGAGGAAAAAAGAAATAAAGTGAAAGTCCAGAAATTTTGTAATTAGAAAGCACTTGTTTTCAATCTTTATGTAAAGTCAAAACCATAAATTATTTTTGGACAACTAGAATTCTACTCAGAAAATTATAGTTCTTCCATTTTTATACAAACTGTTTTTGATATAATTGACTTAAACCACCAAACACTTTAAAAACTCAAATTTTTAGTTTTTTTTTAATTTATAAATTGCTAATATAAGCTAGATTTAGGTGTAAAAATATTATATTGTAAATGAAAAACAATGCTTATGAAAAATGTGAACAGTGGCCGCAATATTAGGATTGCAGAGGATACCCATGTTGAAGATGACAACAAAAATACAATTATGCCCTCTGTTAAAATCATAATTATGAACGTACACAATAAATAAAAGAGCATTATGAACGTAAACCAAACAAGAACAGAAACTAAATAAAATAACATTACTTTGTACAAACGTACACTAATAAATTATTATCATGTACGTACATAACAATTGTTGTTGTGTACGTATATTATAATAGATTTGATGCATATAAATTTATTTGTTTCGTTGTGTACGTATATTTGAAAAGAAAAACTTGGTACACCGATTTATTTGTATCAATGTTGTTGTGTACGTACACCGATTTATTTGTATCATTGTTGGTGTGGACGTATATTAGATTTTGTTCGATATATGTGATGTACGTATATCAAAAACTTAAGGTATGAATTAAAAAAAAAATACTATGTGACATAATATAATTAAAATTATTATTATCATTATTATTATTATTATTATTTATTTAATTTTGGTTGCTGTAGCAACAAGACTTCATTGAACTCAGTTACTCAAGATGAATAAATGTAACTAGATCAGTTTGAATTTTTTTGTTTAAAGGGTATAATTGTCTAAAAATAGAGTGATGGCTAATTTCTGAAAATTGCTTTTGACTTTGACTTAAACCCGTTAAAAAACTCACTATATGGCTAAAGTATGTAATTTACCCTATATATAAACCCTATAGTTTCATCTATATATGTATGTATTTTTTCCCAAAACATTTTTGTCATATATATTAGTCTGTCTATGGTGATATTGTAGCTATTCTATTTTATACGGAGGCGATGAAACTACCATGAGGCTCGGCCCCTAACACGCTGCCGTTTTAAATACTTCTCACGCACGTAAGTCTCCAAGCCACACAGCTTTCTCAGTGGACTTCGCTGCCGAGGGGAATTCAACGGACGTCGTTTTCGAACAGTTAGATATCAAATTAAAGGCGAATCATAAGGTTTACGTTGGTTATCCTGAACCTGGACATATTGATATGTTATAATCTGACCCGAAACCATGAGAACGTGGAGAAGGTTCAATGTTATTCTTCATTCACACCATTGACCGAAGTTATAATTTGATTAGGCAATCTACTTTTCCATCATCTTGTTATTTTTTGTTATGATCATTAAGACTTTTTTTTCCATACGAATAATTGTGAAACTATTTTATTTCTTTATAAGCGCCTCTAGCTAAGCGACAAGAAAAAAAAAAAGGGGGGGGGGGGGAATAATAAGATGATCACTCCTACTCCTAGCTATATATATTAAGACTTATTTTTCCATAAAAATTGTGAAACTATCCACATTCATATCCTCGATTAGTTTCGATAAATACTGAGAACTTAATTATGGAAAAAAAACAAATGAAAATAGTGAGAACTTACTAACCGCTTTAAACGAAATATGGGATTTCCTATAATCCTAAGTAGTTCCGATTTTTAGTGTTAACATAAAATAATAAAAAACGAATTAAATATTTCCTTTAACACTTTTTTTTTTAAGGTTAAGTTGATATTTTTTCATCAGGACGTGTGTTAAGAACTTGGGAAAACTTGCAAGATGGCAAATCCTCAATGTACCGCTTGTGGCGTCATTTACCAACGTGGTCAATGCCGTTATGACCTTCCCCGGCAGGAAATTACTCCAGCTATTTGCTGCGTTATGTATTTTACGACCATTGGTGTAGTGTTCTTTTTTATTCTCTTCGTTCTAGTTTTTTACAATCTTGCCGACAAACACCAACTTTGTTACATAGAGCTTTTTGCCGATTCCGTCCCCGTCTCCGTCTCAAACGCAAACGTTTCAGCCGCTGATTGGAGGATCGGTGTTGTTGCGACGAGTCCAGTCATCCACCGTAAAATCTCTCTACATACACTCAAGTCGCGTTTACTCCGTGGCGATCAAGTTATCTCCAACTCATCATCTTCTTCGTCGGAGTATTTCGGAGAGTCTGTCAACGGAAACAAAGCAAACGTCGTTTTCGAGAAGGTGGTGATGCCGGAAGTTACTGGCGACGTGATTTGGGATTTTCGGGTTGATATTTTGTCTGCAGTGAGCATAGATATTAATAATGGAAACGGCTTTTTAATGACGACTTGTCCCGATATTTCGGTGAAATTTACGACGGATGCGACGACGGGGAATGTGATGGGATCGTTTCTAGGAAATATAAGACGATGTGATTATACTTTCCATCATAAGTTGGCTTAATCAAATCTGATCATGATGAAATGTATTTCTTGCATTATCTTTGTTTTATTGCTTGGATATAACGGAAGTTTCTTATAAATAAAAAATTTAATATCTGGTTTTTATTAGACTAGTTGTAGGATGAGAAATAACACTAATTTAACAGTAACAGAAAAGAAAAAAAAAATTGTTTTATCGAAAAGAAAATAAAAAGAAATCTAAGAAGCGCTCCTAATTCATGAACTTGTTAGAAGAATTGCTTGAATATTTTGAAAGACGATGAGTGACACTTAATCTTGTCATAACCGATATTGAGATTCTGACACCTGATATCATAATGTCCAATGAGATCATCCTTCTTCGCACGAAGTTTCAGTTCCAATGCGAAACCTCTAGGAGAAGAAGCTGCAACGACGTGGCTTTGATTACCTGCCGTGGCTAATTTCACCGAGAAACTCGTGTGGCGGCCACTCGGATCATCATCATCCCTGCTAGAGGTGTTCAAAACGGCGGCGTTGAAGGAACCAAGCATGGCTTGCACGTTATGGCCGTTGTAGTAGACAAGACATCTCGATAATGAACTCGGGTTTTCCACGAGGAATACGACGTGCAACCACGTGGCTGAAGCGGAGGGAGTAACGGAGATGGATTCCACGGAGAAGTTGACGTGGCAGTGAGAGTTGCTGAGGAAGATGGAGGTAATGGCAACGACGAGTAAGATTGTGAACGTGGAGTACCACATGGGGTTTTCTATAGCTAATTTCTCATTTTTAGTGAGTTCTTTACGACGACGGAATAATGATTGTAACTGTGTCCACCACCGTGAAGGAGGAGGTGTTGTAGGATTAGAGGAGGCGGACGACGGTGACGTTGGCAATCCGGTCACTATTTCCAGCGGCCTGTAACTGTAAGCCATTATTTTTTTTTGCTTTTGTTGGTATGGAATAAAGATAATTTTTTTTTTTTTTTTTGTAAATTAAATCTTTAATGATTAAATTATCGTTAGCAATATTTTCGATTGATTTTTGTTAGAAATCCTATTTTCTCTCTTTCTAATTGATTTTTAAGTTGTTGTGAGTGGATATGAAAGTTTGTTAGAGTTGAATAGGTAAAAATAGTTGAAAAAATAGAAAAAAAGACTTGGCAATTACGACTACAGATACGTGAATGTCTCATTGCGAAAACCTCCTTTGGTTTATTCATCACAAAGTTTTAGCTTAGTTAATGTTACATTACATTAACTAATGTCTCTTTGTACTGCGTGTGGTCTCAGGAGTAGACACTGCCAATGCCTTCAGCAAGCTTCAGACGAAAACAGTGATAGTGACGATGCAAGCAGTGAGGGTGAAAACAGTGACAATGAAGAAAGTGCTTTTAAACTTACACCAGCTTCCTTCTGCGTTGTATACCTCATGTACGCTCTCGCATTTGCAGGCCTTTACTTCATCTTATATGTGCCAATATTCTTTTTGTTACCCATTTTAAATCCAAGATGTTACGTGGATGTCTTTGCTGAGTCATTCTCCGTTTCAAACCCCTCAAACGCAAATGCAACCGCTGACTGGAACGTCGGGTTTACAACAATGAGCGCAGCAGGTAGCACTTGTAAAGTCTCTCTCCATACAATGAAATCGCGTCTCATCCGCGGAGGCAAGCTAATCTCCGAGTCAGCCACTCCTGATTACTTCGGTTTACTCGTAAGGAGAAAAATCAACGATGTACCGCTTCCTTATGCTGTTTTCAAAACGGTTGCAACGCCCCGCGACGCCTTGGTTTTGGATATCCGAGTGGAAGTTGTAACTAGCGTTAAGATAGACGGTGGATCCCGTTATGAAGATGGTTTCTTGATCTTGACTTGCGGCAATATACCGGTGAATTTCACGGCAGATCCGGATGGAAATGTGAAGGGATCGTTGCTCGGATATATGAGGCCGTGTGAGTATAAATTCCAGCAGGAGTTCCCACTCGCATCTTTTTAGATTTTGACTTTTACGAGTCTTACGGTACTTTACGTTTAGTGAACTTTTGTTTTCTTCGTTTTTCAAGATAAGTTAGGATTATTATTAGAGTTTAATCACCAATAGCAAGTATTGTATCACTTGAAAAGCCATCTAATCTTTTTTTAGAAACTAAAACCTTTTGTTTTAAGTTCTATTAGAGATTGACCCGCACATACGTGCGGGGTTAATTTTCTTTTTCTTTTTTTTAATAATTTTATATGTTATAATCTTTTGTAAAATAAAATATAATTTAAGTAATCGATATTCGCGTAGAACAGGAAGAAGAGCCACGGCGTAATCATTAGCGCTTTCATTGATCTTCTCTCCAGACTCTCTTATTCTGGCGCCGAAACTACGTCGGCGTCGATATCGGATTTAGCTCGTTACTTAACCGTCGTTTCGTCTTTGTCGTCTTCGCCGTTATATTCTCAGTCACGCGGAGATTGAAGAGAAAGAGAGACAAAGCTGTTAAAATACAAATAAAAGATTCGGTTTTAATTTTTTTTTTTTGTCTAATCTCGTTTTATTTTAGAGTAGGGATTGACCCGCACGTATGGAGTTAATTTCAAAAACTAAGTTTGATAATCAGTTTATAATATATCACATATGTAGCATTATGTTTGTGAATATACATTTTTAGGAATGATATTAACATTCGAAATCCAAACTTATACCATCTATTTTTTATTCGGTTTAGACAAAAAGAACGATCATATTTGTTTTTGTTATCAGTAAAGATAACTACACTAAAATATAGTAAGCGCAAGGTGGTATGTTTATTTCGAGACCAAAAACTCCATCATGTTCTATCATAATAGATATAAAACCGTTAAAACGATTAAACTTCGTTAGAGATGTATACAAATATTTTAAGGGTGGAAATAATTCATGTTTCCTTTTTTCATTTCCCATATTTTTCTATACACGTTCTCAAATGCATTTCCAATATGAGATATTTCCGATATGGGAAAAATCGGATGGAACAAAAACAAAAAGTATTTAAGTCTTGTTTCGGATAAACACAATATAATATATATATATATATTATATTTATATACCATATGTCATAATAAAAATATTACAAATTAATGACTTTTTTCTTCTTATTACTTTATATTTGGTTCATTAATATTGGTTTACATTTTTTTAATTTTTTAACTATTACAAAATATTGTTTAGCGTATTTTACTATTTTTATTTTTTTATAACTTTACATTATATATAATATTGTAAGTGTTAATTTATTTTAGTTGTAACATGTTCTAAAAACGTTTTTAATTTAATGGATTTATATATTATGGTGAATTTATAATGTTTTTATAGTTTATTATGATAAATCAACTGAGTGTAATCTATATTTTTATTAATCAGGACAATTTCCTCTCTTCTTAAAGTGTCACCACATCACTTAGAATATACACCAATATACTACTTTTTTGGTCCGAAGTTAGTAACAATCTATTACTATTAGTAATTAACTCTACCAATACTTACGACCTAACAAATATGTTTAACCAAACAGAGCCCAATGATGAAATCCCCTAGTCAAGCCCAATAAATTTAACAAACCAAAACAAACCTAATACTCCCTCCGTTTCATAATATTGGATGTTTTAAAAATATCTTTTGTTTCATAATATAAGATGTTTTCATGTTTTTATACAACTTTTTGATTAAGTTAATATTATTTATTAAGCAGTATTATTTCTGATTGATTGAACTTTTAAAAAGTAAATACTTCTTAATCTGCGTGCTTTTGTTAAAACATCGTATATTTTGAAACGGAGGGAATAACAAAAGCGATACAATCCTACGATCCGACTCTCCGACCAAAACAATAACAGAAAAAGAAAAATATTTGTCGGCAATTTCTAGAAACTTCTTCGACCACATCTTCATCATCAAATCCAATAGAACCATCAAACGACATCCAAGTTCATCAAGAATTTACCGAATCCAGTCAGTACAACACTTTGTGTGTTATTCTATTCTCGGGTCAGCTATGTACATTTTCTTTTTACTTTTTTATTTTATCAGGTTTCGAGATTCTTTTCAGGTGTATATTCTTCTTATATATATAGATTTTCAGGTTCTTGCAAAGAATCAATGGATACAAAGTCAGATCGATAGCTCACGATCCACAACAAAAGCAAGGCTCACCATCGTTGATCAAGGTTCTTACAATTTCCATATTCTCTGGTTTCTCTGTAAGATGTAAATTAGATTACGAAAATAGTTTTGTTAAATTTTTGGATCCAAGTGGGTTCTTAATTATTTAGTAATCAGTATTCTCGAAATTATAACTATGATTACCTGATAGAAATCTAATTCGTGACTTCGACATCTTAAGTATATTACTTTCGCATACTATCATCATGCCCAACTTCTTTTCTACAATTATCGAATCCACAAAACCCAAGAATTTATGCTTTACTTCATACTTAATATATATAGAGTTAGATTCCCATGTAAGGTCTTAAATAATTTCAACTTTTTTTTTAGCTATAAAGACTGAAAAGTTTGCATTAGTCAATCTAGATAATTTTTCATAATATAAATGTGAGGCTACGATTTACTAATACTACTAAATCTGATAATATATGATTTACATGACCTTTCTAATTAATAAGTACAACCGAAATATAAACAATTTCTTTCTGTTTAAAAAACCAGTGGGTATAACTTAAAACGATGAAAAGAACAACATGTAATACAACATGTTTATTATCTTTTTGACAGATTAACAATGAAGTCAACAGCACCAATATGTATTGGCGTAAATCACAATATGAAGCAAAGAAAGAGAAGCATATGCCATTTTATACAAATAGAGGTTAGTATTATTAATACTCTTAACTTCTCATTTGCTTTATAATCGGTATAGATTTGACATATCAGTGTCTAAATACTCAAAATCACAGAAACACTATAATCTAAAAACATAGACAGAATAATCTAAAAAATGAGGTTCTGGAACACTTTCAACATTCATTGTCTAATTCTTCAGATTTTCCTTCTTAAATCTGTTGTCAACCTGTTCTTGAAAAATCTCAGGCAATAATTTTTATAAGCAAAGTTTAATTTAGAAGAGAATTGTTTCATTATGCTAACATGATAAGTTGAATGAATAGATCTATATATTTCTGAAAAACAGAAATGCAAAGAATCACCTTTAACAGTATCTTCATTTGTGAGTGCCTGGCAAAGCAAAACATTGTCGTAATATAACTTGACATATTAATTTGAACTCCATAAAAATAATCGTAAGGCAGGTTAGAATAAACTTACATTAGTCTAATCTTGTAATTTCTGGATGAAAGATAAGTTGAAAACAAACATCTCCATTAGTAATTTGAATGTAAAATAAATAAAAACAGAATTCACTTAATATAGATGTAAAAATAAAAAGATGAATAAGATTTATGGTACCTTATATTAAATATCTAGAAGTCAATTTGTTCATTTTGAACTCCCTTTCGCTTTCAGATTCTCAAGTTTTTTACACGAATTTGCTAGTCTGATCTCTGTGAATGAAGATATGAAACATCATTAAGAGATAGAAGAAAAAAGGTAACTTTTACAGATTTAAAAGTAACTCCGCGCATATGGAAAAATATCAAACCAGTATGGATTACTTTGGCACGATTTAGACTCTGATCTTCTATCCTGTTTTTGAAGGACTTAATATGGGACACATGAGTGATACCATTATTGGCGCCATGGATACTATTAATGTGACTTTCTGAATTGTTATTTTAGGTTTGATGTGTTTAGTTGTGTATGACGTCTAGTTTGGTGTTTATATAGTAGTAGTGGAGGTGCTTTTTTGCGATATTCTATTTAATCAATAAAAGATTTTCAGTTAATGTTTACCAAAACAATAAGATTATGTTCCAAATTATTTTGATTTGAGATGTTATTATAGATGATCTTTAAGGATTTCATTTGATAGAGTCCGACTTTGTTAGTTTTGGAAATGAGTTAGTTTCGGGTGTGAAATATTTGTTGATTTAGGTTTTTAATATAATGATTGATGATTGATATTTATTCGATTTTAAAAATTGATAGTTTCTAAAAGCCATATTGTTTGGAAGAACAGATTTTTGGGAGTTTAAATGTCGTTAACTGTTGATTTGGTAGGTATGTAATCAGAATATTTTTTCTTTCTATTTATTATTTGAATTTCCTTACAGGTTTCGGCGGAAGAGTATGTATGGAGACGGTTGCAATATTCCATGATCCGAATAAAGTAAAACCAGATCTTTTAGGGTCCGCGTGTTTTGACCCCTTTAGATTACTTGTTTGCTCTTGAAATAGTTTATTCTTTGTCTTCCTTTTCTTTTCTAGTGGGGGCATTGAATGGAATTTTTTTTTTTTTTTTCAGTTTTTGCTTTTTACTCCCAAATTAATAGTATAGATATTTTCAATACAATTTAACATATATCAAGAAAAGTAAAAATACTATCGGAAGGGCCACATATTTTTTAGACCGTCATTTCCATTTGACCGGCCCATATACAGTAAAACCTTTATAAATTAATAATGTTGGGAGTAAGACATTTTATTAATTTATAGTGATATTAATTTATCTATAAATTAATAATTATTATTTTATAGTGTAAATTAATAATTATTAATTTATAGATATATTTTTAATTGTTTATTTTTTAAAAAATTATGAATTGGAACAACTATAGCAAAATAAGATTAAACTTTCGGATGTTATAAATTTTATGGTTTAGGAATTGAACTTGTAATATTTAGAAAGCACTATTTACAATAAATTACAAATATTATAGACAAATTGACTTATACACATGAGACACATAAATTCAAATCTATGAATAATAATATCAATTCTCCTATTTTAATAATCTGTCAAATTATCAAATTGTAAATGATGAATATCTAAAAATTAAAACTTTAAATTTTAATTATTTGTATGACATGTTATAAAATATTTTAGAGATATTATTATAGGTTGAAAATACAACATTACAATTGTTCTATAGAATTGAGCTTTAGGAGAAACATACACTATTATATCAGTATATATATATATTTATATATATTTACATAATTATTAATTTATGATATTATTGGGATCATATTTTATAAGGAGATTTCGAAAAAATTATTATCTTATTGAATATTGTTAATTTTTACACTGGCCCGACTTGGGACCAGCAAAATTTATTAATTTATAATGTTTATTAATTTATAGAGTATTAATTTATAGAAGTTTTACCCTATAATGTGATACTCAAATTTATTTGTTTCCTGATTTCTTACTTAAACAATTGTAGTAGAAAGAAGATTCGTCGTCTCTCATCCAAAAGTGCTTTTCGTGGTAATTATCACCAAAGAACTGTGGAAAAAAAAACATTTATGTTGTTCAGAGCTGATAAGGACTAAAAACAGCCTTTTTCCGAATTTCGCATAAAGTTAAAAATATAAAAGAAGCCCATTGGTAAAAAACAAAAAAAGTGTCAAGAGTCAAGACTATAGCTGTGCGATAGCTTAGCAATATGGTTACAAATAGAAATAAACTCATAATTACGATACATTTAACCACCAAACTCTACTTACATAAATATCCCTCAAAACTCCACTACTAACCTTCCAATATCTTTCACCCACCAAACAAAACAAACCAACCAACAAATCTCTCTCTGCAAACCAAAAACACTAAACGCCACTACACGGTACAATGACGGAGAGAGAATGCGACCACTATGACGAATATGACGAGAGGAAGAGGAGACGCGTAATATGGGCGTTGCTAGGCCTAATCGTTGTGGCTGCGTTTGTGGTTTTCTTGGTCTGGGCTATACTTCACCCGCACGGACCGCGTTTCGTCCTCCAAGACGTAACTATTAATGACTTCAACGTCTCCCAGCCAAATTACCTCACTTCGAATCTTCAGGTCACACTCTCTTCTCGCAACCCAAACGACAAGATCGGAATTTTCTATGACCGCCTCGACATCTATGCCTCATACCGAAACCAAGAGGTAGCGTTCTGCGTTTTATTGCTATTTTCTTGTTGATTTGCTTGGTGCAATGTGTATGAATCAGCAAGTTTTAGTATGCTATAACGTTAAAACCACATAACATGATCCATCTTAAGTCTTAACGTATGTCTTAAGAATATATAAATATCATCAATTTGATTTCACAAATGTTTTTTTGTTAAATTTTATATTTATCATCATTTTGGATTCATAAGAATAAACCTGCAATGTTGAAAAACCAATATCACCATATACATATTTGTCTACCACTTGCAGAATTAATCATTTTTTTTGTCTTTTTTCTTTCTTGAAGAGTTATAATATACTAACAAGAATATAAATAATGCTCTAGAGCGAGCACTTACTGTTAAGGGATAATTTTTTTAGGTAGAAGCTATTAATTGAAAATTTAAAATACAAGAAGAAACAAAAAGGACCTATAAATCACATTTATAAGGTTTTTTTTGTATTTTTTTTTTTTGTTATTCGTCTTTTAAGCGTTTATGTATTAATTCTATATTTTTTTCGTATTAATTAGGTGACGATTGCGAGGCTATTGCCGACGACGTATCAAGGACATCTGGAAGTTACGGTGTGGTCACCGGTTCTGATTGGCACCGCCGTGTCGGTGTCTCCTTACCTGTCTCCGGCATTGGAGGAAGACCTAATGGCCGGGTTGGTGCTCCTCAACATCAAGATAGACGGTTGGGTTAGGTGGAAAGTGGGCTCGTGGGTCTCCGGCGGTTATCGCCTCCACGTTAATTGTCCGGCGTACATTAACGTGCCACGTCAGTTAGTCGGCGGCGCTGGCCCGGCGATGAAGTACCAGCTTGTTCAGCGATGTGCGGTTGACGTATGAAATACAAAAGCAAAGAATATATATTTTCCAGGGGAATAAATTTATAAGGTAAAAGGTTAAATTAGAGCATTATGTTGTCGATTTGTGGCTTGTTAATTAATTTTTAAAAGGTGTTAAAAGAACAAGACGCTGATTAAACCTTTTTTGCTTTTCATTGATGTCCAAGTACTAAAGTACTAGAACATAAATTGACGTGTGTTCCTTTTAATCAAATTTCATTTTTTTTTCTTCAATATAGCTAGTATAATGTTGGAATTGAGGATGCATATTTTAAAATTAGAATAATGTACGATAAATTTATTTGTGGTGACTTGGAAGGAGATCCTTTTTAATCAAACACCCACGTTAAATTGTAAATTTACATGAGTTTTAGCATATGATATATATACTATAATAGTATAATCTAACCCATGAGTGTAATTAACAAGGTGACAGTTGACGTTTTTAGTACTCTGCCGTCTGCACACGAAATTGCCAGAATTAGGGAAAACTTACAAGGGTGGGTTTATTTTCTAGTTGGATATGAGTCACATGACAACGACTATGTAGCTGATGGTCTTTATGGAAAAATAAACCCTCTCCAAAAATATATCTAAAAAATAGCAATCTAGTAATGATATCACTTGCTATATTTATTAATTGTTAAACTTTTTTGCAATCCGACCTTTAAGAAACAGAAAAAAAAAAAAAAAAAGAAAAAGATTGCAATCCGACAGCAACAAATATTTTTAACATGTACAAAATGTAGGAAAAGATAGTTTTAGGTTATGTTTCATGGGAACATAACAAAATCATATGTGTGTACACAGTTCACTTTGTACTATCAGTTCCTTTTGATGTTATTGGTTTATTGGGCACTGAATTTTAGTTTCAAAGATTTTTTGTCGCGTAAGTACTTGAATGCGGACTTCCAGAGTAGATTTTTTTCTTTACACCCAAATTGTCTTCTTGTAGGTTCAGATTTTAATATGGTTATCCTAGTTTCTATTCTAATTTGCAGACATTATTAATTTGGCTGGTTAGTTTCTACTTCTTATCTACGGCAATGAGCTATATAAGAAGCTGATTGGTTAGAACTTTAAGGACTTAAATTAATTTTAGAAACTAATCAATATCGATTATGACATTTTAGAAACTTAACAGCTCAAAAACTGGTCCCATTATTCTTTTTCAAAAAAAAAAAATGGTCCCATTAGTTATTATATCAGAAAGTTTTTTTTTTTTTATCATAAATTTTCAAAGTCAGTTGGCTGCAAACTCATGTTTGGTGTGATTTGTACGAGGACTAGCAGTATTCTGAATCAAAACAAGAAGAAGATACGTACTATATATATATTAGATTTATTAAAATATTTAAAATTTAATATTTTGTGTTTCGATAAATTATTTTATGTTTGTTATTTATTTTGTTTTTAAATAAGTATTCTCATTCACGTAAAATAAATGACTATTGATTAGTTAATCATTAAACTGAAATTTTTTGTTAATATGAAAGGTTACTTTAAAATATTTAATCTGTATCTCATATAATATATATAGCTCTTCATGTTTTGATACACAATCAAGACATACAAACATTTTTTATGTTGGGAAAAGAATATTGATTACATATAAAATAAAATGCGGATGAGCATGGACATTATGTGTTAGTTTGTCCGCTTTTAACATAATCTATAAAACATCAATATCTTCTAAAACCAGACACCTCCAAGAAAGACGAGACAGTAACTTGAATTTCTCGAATAACCTCTTCTTGAGCCGAAACTCATGCTCTTCCTTCATTCTCTGTGTAATTAATTTCTTTAATTAGATAACTAAAGGTAGCATAAATAATAGTGATATTTATATATTACCAACATGCTTAAAATTTTTATTATTATAATTTGAATCTTTTAGCAATAAAATATTTTAATCTTAATGAATTATACAAATGACTTCAAATGCATTTGTGTTCTAGAAGTAGAATTCTTTCTGTTTCTTGATTAATTGCATTTGGAAAAGAAAGTTCCCTGTTAGATATTTCTATATTTTTATCACGTACTTTATATCTATTAAACATACTAAATCTAAATGCAAACTGAATTTAGTTTAGAATTGAATAAAAAATGTTATTAACATATATTGATATATTATTATATCAAATAAAAATTGTTTTTTGTGTTATACTTTTCTGTTTAAATATATATATATATATGTTGTATTATACTCAAAATGACCAACGAAAAAGAGTAAAAACATACCATCGTATTATCGAGTTACTTTTTTTAGTGTTAACTACACAACCTAAGAGAACATAAAATAATTGTTAACCAGATAATCTGTTTTTTTCTTCTTCTATGTTTTTATTTTTAAAATCATGTGATGGATGGAAGAAGAGATAACTCAAATCTTCCTATTTCTCCAAGACATTGTTTTTCTCTCTTTTCATATGTCTCTCTCTAGAATGCAATTGGGATTAGCTTAGGGTGATCTTTGGATATTTCGATTTGATAAACACGTGGTAGAGGTGAGTCTTGTTAAATGTTATTAATTAAACTTGCACACATGGTCAAGTCTCATTGTCGTGCTCTGCTTGCGGGTAAGCACTATCATCACATCATCAACAATCGATCATAACTAGGAAAAATAATGGAACATATGAGAAGAGAAAATAAGTGTATACATAGTATAACCCAAACAATAGTGTTGTGAAAAGAAATTAGATTCTAATTATATTTTAAGAAAATAATTAAGAATAAATTGTGTAAGAAAAAAAAAACTAAATTTGGAAGAATCACATGGCTTTGGAAACCCATATCATGAGACATATATCACCTAGACGTCCAAATCTCCCTCGACCCTAAACCCTAAACCATCACAAAACCTTTCTCTCATCAGAAGTCATAACCTATAAATAAAATAAAGGACTATGGAAATGGTTATCGGAAAGAAAGTGAATAAATACATACAAACATAGTTGTAACGTTAAGGAACACATTTAATTAAAGTAATAGTATTCAGTTAGTATATGTTTAAACTTATTTTCATGGGTAATACATACAAACACACTT
Source organism: Camelina sativa (assembly GCF_030686135.1). Taxonomy (NCBI): domain Eukaryota; kingdom Viridiplantae; phylum Streptophyta; class Magnoliopsida; order Brassicales; family Brassicaceae; genus Camelina; species Camelina sativa. Next base: position 9,115,676 of record NC_141892.1, read on the forward strand.
GTATAAAATATAGAGTGGGTAATAATAAGTAGCAGAAATATTGTGACTAAGATATAAAATCTATTAGGGTTTATGAATTATGGTCTAGAACTAAAATTTTTATATTAAAAATTTATCAAATGGATCAAAAGAAAAACAAATTACAATATTGATATACAAAATAGGCATTCAAAACAATATTTACAAGTGAGAATGTCTTATGTGTCTAAGACCTCTAACTCTTTCTAATGAATAACCACATTGCACATGTTAACTTCTGTAAATGCTCCAAAATTTCGACTCAACTTATTTATTTCAAAACCTACAAATGTCACATAAAGGGAAAAATTAAATATTACAAAATTTAGAAAATTATGTGAGAGGTAAAATATGATGTTTGATGAAGATTTTGTCTAGCTATTTATAGATAAATTTGTAGTAGTATGGGATGTTTTTTAGTTTTTTTTTGGTCAAACATCATGGGAGTTATGGTTACATTTCAAAAAATAAATATACCATAGGTTTTGTTTGTGCTTTTTTTTTGTAAAACAAAAAAAGTATTGCAATTAATACATTGAAGTGTATATATATGATGAAAGATTTGTTTTTAAATATTTTTCAAACATCATGGGAGTTACATTTTAAAGAATTAATATGCAATCAATTGAGTTAATGATTACTATTAAAAAAAATCAGATTGTTTTATATCTTGAAACTATTTTAGATAAATTGATTTGATCTTTTGGCACAAAAACTGTGAAACAAATATTATAATTTTTTTCTCAACAATAATTATTATAACATTATAATATTTTTATAGCTTGAAATTAGTAAAGAATTTAATAACCATCACATTATATTTTTCCAAAATTATGATATTAATATTTAATTATTTCTTATTTGCAAAATTATAATGTTATGGTAATTATATAAAATATTGATAAATGATAATTTTGCAAAATTATAATATTATGTTAATTATAGAAAATATTGATATATGATCTATGTATAAACTAAAAGGACATTGCATAAATGTCAATATATATTTTAGTACAAAACTATCATTTAAATTTAGTGAATATGAAAACTAATGTATATATTTTTGAAAAAAAATAAATTAAAAGAATTTAATAATTGAGAAGTGAGGACAGGTATCGAAAATATACGCTGTCAAATGTCGTCGTGTTATGGAAAGTTAGGAGTAAAACCTTCTCATCTTATATATAATATATGATATGGACACTCGAAAAACTCCACCAAAGAAATCCCATGAAATAAAGTGTAGTCGATTCGTAGTTATGAGATGACTTAGTCTAATGCATGTGAGTTGTGAAATCATCGTCATGTTGGTGACATTTGCACGCCTTACGGTGTTATGTAGCGTGAAGCACAATAATCTGAGATATTGCATATCTTCATGTTTGGTGACTTCATTTTTAGAAAACTTGATAATGTGAGAGAAAAGAATAAAAAAAACTACTTTTATAAAATTTGTAACTTTTGTGATTTTTATAAGAAGTTTCGTTTACAGATGCTTAAAGCCAAAAAAAAAAAAAAGGAGTAGAAAAGAAAAATTGAGAACTACTTTAGCGAATATTCGTCAACAAACTTTGTTACTTGCCTGCCGCGTGCAATGACGTTGCAAACTAAACCCACACTTGTAGTCTTGTAGTAGAGAGAGTGTAGGTAACTTTCTTTGAGCATCCAGTTGTTTCCCACATTTAAATTATAACATCTGGACCTGAAATCTAAGGTTCTTATGAGTTATGATCAACATAAATGAACAAGATTAGCTAATGAATGCTGATCTCGTATAGCTTCTGACTTCTGTAGAACTTCTAAATCATTTCTTGTAGACGTGTTATTGATCACAATAATAATATATAAATCATGCTTTTGTATCCGAAAATTGTAAAGTTTGCACACTTTACTATTTGTTGATTACTTGATTGATGTAAATATGCTAAAAGGTTTTAATGGTCCTAAAGCTAAGTACTTCATCTACTAATTATCTTGTCTAATCATTCAAATTAGATCCGATTGTCTGCATTCAGATAACAAATGTTCTTATTGCCTTGGAATGGTCCTATGATTTGGCATCCCTAGGTTTTCGAGGTTCCACAAAAAAGTGACAATACAATTTTGTGATTTGTTAGGAACAAGAAACAAATAAATAAAGAAAAAAAAAAGCCTGAAAACTTCTGGGCTTTTATGTAACTGGGCTTAACCCATAAAATAACAATAGAATTTTGTGTTAACAGCCCGTACATCTGAGCCGCCTAAATATACGACGTCGTTTGAATCTTGAACTGGAGAAGAGTTCTCGCTTCTGATAGTGTCTGTCTGGTCAGAAATTCTTCAACTCACAATCTCGATTTCTGATGTTTTGTCTCTCTGATTAAAAGGTAAAATCTTTAGATTTTTGTGTTTCGTTCCCAGGCTACGCTTTTTTATTTTTTATTTTTTTTTTCTTTTTCTGGCTAGGTTTCTTAGTGATTGAAATTGAAGTAAAATCTCCGATTTCCTCAATTGTTCGGAAGTTTTGAAAAAAAAAATTAGTCTAGTTTCCATATTTGTGATTTCAGAAGAGAGGGGATTTCACTAAAGCGAAAACTTTTTGATCATCCTGTATCCTTAGTTACTAAATATTATCATCCTGATAAAGATTTGACCTGTATTAGTGGTGGTGGTTTATAGATGTCTGATGTTGTACATTTCATTTGCTTGAGGTTCTTTGTAAAATGGATTCTGATATAAAAAAAATATGTATAGAGAGTAAGGTCTGTTAATAAAAAGGTTTTGATGGTCCTAAAGTTAACTACTTATACTGTTCAAGCTTTTCAGTCTCTCCCTTTTAGATATCTTCGTGACTCTGTTATTAACGAAATAATGCCAGCATTTGTGTATATGAGATTGTATTAAAAAGGCTCACTTGCAGTATTAGTGTGATTGCTGCTTTAGGCGATGCAGAGTTTATTGATTTTGTTAAACCCAAAAAATGCTTTATACATTGTGGTAAAGTCATCTTTTGCTGAACTATATGTGAATTTATTATCTTTGCGGGTTTTGGACAATGTGATATTTCAATACGCTATAATGCAGGTGTTATTTGCTTATTTTCAAGATGGGTAACAAAGCTACGACTGTGAAAGAAGAACGTGAAGTGATCCACTTGAAGGTTGTACCTCCATTGGACAAAGTTTTTCTTCGTTGGCTTGCGAGAGATCTCCAGAGAGTTCACGGATTCAAACCGAGTAACAACACTCGTGCGATCACACCTCCGGATAGCTACATTGAGTTTATGCGGTTAAATGGATCCCTTGATGTGGATTTAGATGACCCTGCTCTTGCCCATTTGTTCAAGTAAAAGAAAGAAAAAGAAAAAAAAGGTTCTTTTGGTGTCTGTGTTTGTTATGTTAATGAAGCTTTCAAAGTCTTTGTATCCCATCTACCTTATGATTACTCCATAGTCCATACATAAGCTTTTTATATTGAAAACTCGTCTATAGATATACTATTATCTTGATCTAACAGCAGAGCATTCAAATGAGGTCCGAGTGTCTGCATTCAGATGACACATGTTTCTAGTGTCTTGGTCCTATGATTTGGAATCCCTATGTTTTCGAGGTTCCACAAAAAACCTCATTAGCGTTACAGCTCTCTTCATTAATACTGTATCCTTACCAATTACCAAATTCCAACAAAAACAACTCCAAATCTGATATTACCAGTAAAGTTATAGGTTTTACAGTTTTAGTGATGTTTTTTTGGGCAATAGTTTACTCATGTTCCTCTTTTGTCAATCTCTTTTTTTTTTTTTTTGTTTACTCTTCTACAAAAAAATGTATATAACAACGTATATATTTTGGACAGATATTGACGATAATTGCTCACGCTTAACGCGTGTAACAGATGCAACAGTTTGTTGGAATATTTAAAGCTTCCAATTCTTAACATGAATAAATCCAAATTAATACTTTTTTTTTTAATTTCTTTTCAATTTCAAGGAAATAAAACTGTATCCCAAATTAGTTACCTACTGTAGCTTAATAATATTAACTTCGTTGGAAAAAAAAAATAAAAAATAGTATATAATATATAATTAATTAAAAAAGAGAGGATTAATTTGGTTGAGATATTGGTTAAAGAGAGAAATTAATAAGACATCAGTAGTGTTGTTACAAGTAGCGCAGCTTCCCTCCACATCAGTAATCTAAACCAAACGCAACTCATTCCCTCGTTTTCTCTCTTTTCTCTTCCACCGTCTCTTTTTTTTTTGTTTTCTTTTTTTTTTTTGTTTTCTTTTAATCCTTTCTCCTCCTCTCTTCCTTCTTCTTCCTCTTCTTCTCTCCCGCTTTTTTTTTTTTTTTTCGATTCGTCGATCTCTTCACATTCTCATCCCGGAATCTCCGTAATTCTCGCCGTAGATCTGCTTCCGTATACCTAATCGGATCTCTGCTTACCGGAGATCCGTTTTTCCGGAGATTGAATTTTCGGTTTCTTTTTTGGGGATTTTTTTTTTTAAATTTCTTATCGAGATTCGTTCCTCATGTCGGAGGAACCTCAGCAATTCCCACCTTCGAAGCGGCAGTATCATCCTTCTCTGTCTTCTATGAAGCCTCCGTTAGTTGCTCCCGGCGAGTATCACCGCTTTGATTCGGCGGAGACTCGCTTAGCTGGAGGAGGAGCTGCTCCTTCTGCTGCTGCTGCTGATCACGCCGTCTCTGACTCGATTGTTATTAAATCTACTGTGAGTCCCCCTTCACCCCCTAGTGTCAATTTTGGTTTATAATTGCCCCTTGTGTTCTCGATTCTCTGAGGTTTGGTTGAATTTGTGATGGTGATATCGTAGCCTGAGAGTTGTGTTGCGATCTGTCTCCGGCTGTGAAATTGCGGTTTGTGTAGTATATGGAATTAGCATTGCGAGTTATGTTTGTCTTTTTTGAGTAGTTTAGTTGTTGAACTAGGGTTTATTTTGGTGTTACTGTTCTTGCTATTTTAGAGCTGATTTATGCATTGTCTATGCTTCTGTTTAGTGAATTAGGCTATTTTGGTCTTAGAATTTAAAGGTTTGCCTATATACTTGTAGATTTCAGCGAAGTGACAGTATATAGGAATTGAGCATTAGTGGTGTCAGCTTCTGTTATCCATTTGTTCAACTTTTAACTCTACAATTTTTATTGGCAGCTGAAGCGTAAGACAGATGCGGTAAACCAAATATCTGAGCCCAATGAATTGAGTACCTGTGTTCTCCAAACACCTGTATCAGGGAAAGGAGGGAAGGCCAAAAAAACTTCTAGGTCTGCCAAGTCTAATAAATCTGGAACGCTAGCTTCTGGTTCTAATGCAGGTGAGTTTCTCCCGAATGCTCTGTTTCCTTTTTAATCTATCTACACGGTTAGTAGGCCAATGATAGATATTGCTTATGTGCTCATCTGAGCTAGACCTTCTATTTTTTTTTGGTTTAGTTGCAATGAAAGAAAGAGTGATATCATTGCAATGTAGTGACAAGGATCTTCTGTGTTGGCAGGTTCTCCTGGAAGTAACTTTGCACAGGCCGGTACTTGTCGTTATGATAGTTCACTAGGTAATAACTTTTTTTTTCACAAACCTAAGCCTTTTTATGATCTATTATTATACTCCAGGTCTTTTTAATAATAAGCTTTTTTTTTTTTTGTGATCTAATTTGCTTCAGGTCTTTTGACAAAGAAATTTATCAATTTGATAAAACAAGCAGAGGATGGTATTCTTGATCTGAACAAAGCAGCTGATACTTTAGAGGTGGATATTCAAACTTTAAAATGCCTTCTTGATGTATTACTCTCTGTCAAATCTTAACTGCGTGTTTCTGTTGTTGCAGGTACAAAAGAGACGGATATACGATATAACCAATGTGTTAGAAGGAATAGGTTTGATAGAGAAGACGCTCAAGAACAGGATTCAGTGGAAGTAAGCATGTCTTCCGACTGTCAAATCCTGGATTCCTTCCATTTGATGGCTCATGTGTGATGATACTCTGATTTTTTTTTTGTCTATCTTAGGGGTCTCGATGTCTCAAAACCAGGAGAAACGATTGAAAACATAGCTAACCTACAGGTACAGTACAGGCCTATGTATTTATTTACCTTTCAGTTAAACGTTTCACTGCTAACCCCTTTATGCAATGTGCTCAGTATTATCACCAGTTTTATTATTATTTTTACGTTGAGGGTATATGTTAGTTTAGATTGTCTTCTTGAACATCTTATGAACATTCCTATAGTTCTTGTTTTGCCTTTTTCCTGAGACTTAGGGGTAACTAGGATACAAAAAAGTATATCACAAAAACAAACTTTGAGAACATGTAACCACAAGCTCTGTCTTGTATCCCTCTACTAGCACATTTTGAAATTTGAATGATGTGCTTCTGTTCATGTTTCTCATAGTTAATTACACAGATGTTGACAAAGTGATTAATTGGGTACTGTTTTCGATCTCATGCATTTGGATTTATTTCTTTTTTAGTTCTCTGTTTGAAAAATTATTCGCTCTATACAAATTCCCATTAGCAGTTTCGTTTGACATTTTGTTACCCTCGATCCTTGTACAGGATGAAGTACGTAATCTCACAGTTGAGGAGGCAAAACTAGATGACCAAATCAGGTATTCTCATAGATCATTTTCCTTTCTTTTTCTTGGTTTGCTGTTTTTGTGTCTTATTGACAATCGACCTGTTTGCAGAGAATCACAAGACAGACTAACAAGCTTGAGTGAGGATGAAAACAACAAAAGGTAAGCTTCTCCTGCTATTTTTTCTGGCGAAAGGTATGATACAACATATTTGTTTGTTCTGACTCTCCACATTTTAGGTTACTGTTTGTCACCGAAGACGACATTAAAAACCTACCATGCTTCCAGGTTTGGTCTTCTTCTAGGAATTAAGTGTATATTTTTGCTTTGCATTCTGCTCACTGGGAAACATGTTTTGTGGTGTTTCTCACGCGAATTGTAGAATAAGACGCTGATAGCTGTGAAGGCACCACATGGAACAACTCTTGAGGTGCCAGATCCTGATGAGGTAAGCTTAATAGCACACAAAACCAAATGAGCAACGAACAGTCCCTAACTATATCCACCTCTTATCCTGCCATTAATCAGGCTGGTGGTTATTCTCAGAGGAGATATAGAATAATACTGAGAAGCACAATGGGACCAATAGACGTGTACCTAGTCAGGTAATCCCTGTCTTCTAAAGTTATGCTTGCCATTGATAAATCTGTTCAATGAAAGTGGTGAGACTGACAGTGATATTGTGGTTTTTCAGTCAATTCGAAGAGAGTTTTGAGGACATTCCTCACGCTGATGAACCTTCCAATGCTCCTGATGTGCCTTCAAGTGTTCCTGATGAACCCTCAAATCTTCCATCAACATCTGGTCTCCCTGAGAACCATGATGTAGCCATGCCAATGGAAGAGGACAGCACCGGAAGAAAGATGGACATACAGGAACTTGATGATACTCAAAGAGTTTACTCTGACATCGAATCTCATGACTTTGTTGATGGTATCATGAAGATTGTTCCTCCAGATTTGGATGTAAGTCCCAATTGCTTCCCCAGCTTTAAAATATTTCACCACATACATAATCACAGTTCAGAAACTTCATATAGCCAGGAAAAGTAATCAACAAAAATTATATCTAGAAAAATATGCTCGGCTTGATTCATTATTTGTCTGTATGTTACACAGATGGGTGTAGATTACTGGCTTCGATCAGAGGTAGGTGAAGTCAGCATCACAGACTTGTGGCCAGATGAATGTATCCTTCAACTTCTGTCACTGCTTTTTATCTAATTTCTCTTTAAGCTTCTTGAGTTTTTCCTCCCCAAATATTTAAATCTGTTAAGAACTCCTTGATTTATCTTCATTAGCTGGACCGGACTGGAACCATATGGGTTCATTTGATCAAAACCATGCTGGACCGAGCAACACAACCTTGGAGCAGCCACAAACTCCATCGAGCCCAACTCCAGAAGATTCCACTGCTACGAGATCAACAGGTAGCTGAAGTTACCATACCACAGGACAAGCACCACCATGTATCTGTATATAGAATCTGATATGGGTGAAATCCAGAGTTATGTTGTACTTGTACAGTAGCTAGCTGCATTGCGTTATCATAGAATTAGACATTGCAAAATAAAAAAAGTAGAGAAACCAACCCTTCGCTGTATCATGCATTTTCTATTTTTTTAGCTTCTTGGCTTATATAGAATAGCCTTAACCCATTGATTTCTTAAGATTGGTCTTAATATAGAGTTTCTTTTAGTCGGGAGCGTAAATAAGCTTTCAAGGTTACTCAAATGAAACCAGAATTATATTTCGGTTACTGTTTGGTGATTTCATTTTGGTTGGAATAGGTTTCTATGTCCAATCACTAATTATGAAAGTAGAGGGATACACGATGACATTAGAGGTAGTTCCTTACAAATGATAGCATGACGCACAATATAACTTTGAATTCACCTCACGATGGAATTATTTTCCTTTAAAAAAAGAGAAATCCATCATCAAAAAATTGTGCACCTCCAAACACCAAAGCAATGAACAATGCTGAATCTCCAAGCTAAGTTAAAAAAAGGTTCCTCTTTTAACAAACTTCCCCACACCAACATCCTCACTCAATAATCTCAACTTGTCTTCTCTTCCCTCTTGGTAAAAAAAAAAAAAAAGAAATGCATTTCAAGAAGAAGATGAAGTATATACTCAAAACCATATTCAACCCCATCTTCATGGCCTGCCGTAGTGGTTGCGGCTCTACTGTCCGGCCTTCCTCTCACAGCCATTACACCCCGGGGCTACCGGTTTCTCCCACGGTTTTACGCAGTCCATGTCCTAAGATCGACGAGAGCGTCGCGATGGCTAAGGAGTCAAACAACCCCTTCGAAGATTACAAGAAGTCGATGAAACAAATGATCGAAGAGAGATATATCGAGACGGAAGACGATCTTAAGGAGCTTCTAAGGTGTTTCTTGGACATAAACCCTTCTCCTCAACACAATCTCATCGTCCGGGCTTTCGTTGACGTCTGTTCACATCTCCGGCCACCACACGACCGCCGTGGAAAATCCCTTGGAAAATTACTTTGCTTATATGTTAATAATCCTCTTGATAATAATAATAACAATGATGACGACGACTTACACCAAACCTCCTCATTTAATAAATGAGGACTGATCCTCCTCATGCATCTGTCTTTCTATACATGTTACAATATTGTGATTTGTGAATAATTCGTTTTTATGATTTCATCCAAGGCTATATGTGAACCGTTAAACAACAACAACAAAGTAAAAAAAAAAAAAAAAATGTACATTATGTTTTCCAATATATGATAAAGTGAAGTATGGGTTAAATTTAAACAAACTTCTTTTTCGATTTTTCCTTATGATTAAAAATGAAATGTTATTACATACCTCAAAGGTTAAGCTCGATCGAGCAGTTTTGAAGTGTAATTGGTCGTTTATATAATTTGATTTGGTTAAACGAGGGATGAATAAAATAATTTTGATTTATAACTGTATAAAAATGATTAACGAACAATGATTAATTGAGTTAATTAAATTAATTAAATGAAAAAGCCTCCAAACCATACAAAACTCCGGCATGTTTCTCAGCACCATCCTCAACGAAATACAAATCCCTCATCCTCTGAAACGCCTGCCACGTCAGCAAACTATCCGAACCGGCTTGATGACATTTCCCAACCGCCCGGTTAACCTCAAGCGACCGAGCAACCCGGTCCAAACCACCGTACAATCTCCTCTGCTCACAAAACCTCATAATATGTTTCACATCGTAAACCCTCTCACCAAAGAAAGCTCTGAGCAACCCCAAGAACTCACGCAACGCGCCTGGAAGCTCCCGGCGCGTGAGTATCTTCACTAAGTAACCGAAATCGTACGCGCTGTGAAACGTCACCCAGCTCACGGACTCGTTACAGATCAGACCCGACGACATCATCAGCTCCGCGAACCTCTCCGAGCCGACTCCTTCGCGTCTGTTACGCTCGAAATCGATCCCGTGACGACGGAGCAGCTCGATCGAATCCGCCGCGTGGGGGTCACGCTCCACGTCGAAGTCTCGGAAATTGAATTCCCAGATGAACCGGCGGTTGTTTTGAGATCCGAGATCAGGGAGGTTTCCGTCGGCGTCGGAGAGGGTGAGACCGACTTGGATTAGGTTTAGAGCGTCGACGTTGGATTTGAGAAAGTTGTAGAGGTAATTAGGGTTTCCACGGCGGAGTACGGCGAGATCAGCTTTGAAGATCACGCCAGGGAACTCTGTGTCCATGGAGATGAATGGGTAGTCTTCGACGATCCCGCTGATTAGCTCAAACTCTGACTCGAGATTATGAGCCCAGACGTCACGGATCACGATACAGAGATCTTCATCTGAGTTGATCATAGTTTCTAAGTCTTGAGCTTTTTGGTCGTTGTCGTCTTTAAAAGTCTCTGCTTTTGTAAATCTGAAGGTTTAGAAATGGTGTATATGTATAGTGTGGAGTGAAGGGTTACGAGGAGGAGGAAGAAGAGAGGACAAGTGTGAGAAACGCGCACGTTTATGACTCTCACTGTGTTCTTTCTTGCTTGACTCGGTCCAAGTTGGCTTCTCCCTCTGTAACTCCAATTATTGCACACTGATCAACTCGTTGTTCCTATTAATTAAACTAAAATCGTTACGACCAGTGAACTTACCACGAATACTAGCTATATTGCCAATAAAACATTGAATAATATTTTTTTAACGTATTAGATGAATCATCGCTTTTGACTTGATGAATCTAAAAGCCACCATTACTTTTCGGCTTATAACTGCTTTCGTGGATTCAAAGCATACCAAGTCATACACTTTGTCAATATATAAGAAAGAAAAGAAAAAGTTTTGATTACCAAATGATGTCAAATTAAAACTTCGCCGGTGGGAGACTCCACTAAGTCAGGTAACTGTAGACAGTCAAATTTCTGGTAATAAGTCACCTGAGGGCCGGGAAATCATATTTTATGGCAGTGAAGGGAAGCTTGGAGACAAGCCTTAAGGTTGTCAAGTAAAACTTGGAATCACGTACGGTTGGAGTATAGGACCCTGGAGCAATCCAGAATTTTTGAAGAAGTTTACGTTTTGGTCCAGGCTGAGTCACCAGGCCTACAGAAACACATCCTACCTCCATAAAACTTGATGGCCACGACACACGACTCACCGGTGGAAGTTGTTTCTGTAAATTTATTTTCAGTAGGATTTGGGATAATAAGTTTTTTTTTTCTTTTCTTGGTATTTTCCCAACAAATAAATACAAGTCAAGGCCAGGTATACAACTTATGTATTATGATGTTATATAGATAGTGTCATAGACTCATAGTGAAGGTTCTATCTAGCATGAATGACTTGATTAGGGTAAAAAAGAGAGAGGAATAAGATGTTGGTCACAACTTTGACAAAGAAATATACCAGGAACTTCCTCATTGTGTTGAACACCGACACACCTTGTGTGTTGCCATATTTCACAAATGTCACAACACACCATCCTCTCACCATCTTCGTCCTTTGCTCCACACTCACACTCAATCCTCTTATCCTTCTTCTTGTTATCATCTTCATAACATTTCATCACTTCAACGTTCATCATCATTCCTACATTCCCTTCTAACACCAATCCTTTATTCCCATTCATTAATGTTACCATTTCATCGACCCTTGTGATGATCTCCTTTTGACCATCCGCAACTGACTCCACCACGACGTCCCTTAGTTCCCAATAGATATCTCTAAAGACTCTCTCTGCCTCTCCGTATACTTCACTCAATGTTGCATCTTTGTTCACCACTATGCATTCTTGTGGAGGCATTGCTATCTCGTTGTTATGATGATGATATTTCCGCACGATTGTGCAGAATATTCGTAATTTGTCCCCTCCATCTAAGTGTAATGTTTTCGCCGATGTATCTCTAATGTAGTGATATTCTTTGATGAAGTACTTAGCATCGAGGATTGCCCTTGAAGCCATTCCAATTTGGTTCAATATGCCTCCAGTGGGGCTTAACACTCCCTTGTAGTCCATGAGAATGTGTTTGTAAAAGTAAAACATGTCTTTCATCACTTGACCTCTTGTGATCTTGTTGTGACCGTTGGTCGTCATCTTCCCCGTTGAGTTTTGATTTTGAAGTGTTACGAGTTCATTGTTATTACTTGGTAACAAATTTGATATGTCCTCCAAGCAATACTCTAGCACTTTCTTCACCGGATTTAAACTACGTCGAACCAAATAGTTCCCGACCACCTGGTTCCCGAGCGACTTCAACACGAAATCAAGCAAACCAGTGTCCCCTATGTAATTTCTAGCTGCATCCCTCACTTCTTGTCTCGATATCCATCTGTATTCTACTCTTTTCAATGACTCTATGACCACTTTGATAGCCATTTGGATCCGTTTTTGAGACCATCTGCAGTTGGCACTATCAATGGAGATGATTTGGTTTCGGGTGCTATTCATGTAGTTATCTCTTGGAAGACGCGAATGGATATGAAGCATGAACCTGAAGAGGTCACTGAGAGTGATCAATGGCTCGGTGGATAAACTTTGGTACTTTGACAAGAGGATTGGAATTTCTCGGGTCAGGCTGGTTAGGTGAGGGTTAAGCAAGCACAAGGGTATGTTACGGACAGATTCAATTGCCTTTTCGTAAATCTTTTGAGTCACTCCGTATGTCCCTGACCCGAACCGGTAACCCCAACGACCGAACCATGGCTCTCCTTTTGCCACCCCATGTAGCAGCCTCAGCTCCATTCCTTTTTTGTGCGATGCATCGTTCAACCCTATTTTTCTATGTTAAGCGTAAATAAAAAAGGATTAGTTATGTGTAAATCCCAACTAATAGCTAGGAAGAATCCATTATGATATTAAAAATTGTGTTGAATGCTTTTTACGACCATATATTATATACAAAAATATAGTTTTATTATACATACCTAGCCTTTAAACCGGCGCAGAGACGATCCCACAAATCCATGACTTGATGACCGGTTAAGTCGGAGCCGGTTTCAATGCCGTTGAGTGAGAGCAAGTGACCAAATCCGTTGGAGTGAAAGAAGCCGTGAAGAACATGGCCTTGAAGCTCCACGAGATGCAATAGACTTTCCTTTTCGGGAAAAGCGTAGCTTCCACCTTCCAGTTTTAGGAAGGCTGCCATTGTTTCCTTTGAGGGGATCACGAAATGGTACTTCTTGTTGCATATCATTTGGTTTCCCCAACCTGCAAATTTCCATACAAACCATTGTATAATATATATTTTTGATCTGTACATATATAACAAATGCATCACTTTTTCAGTTTTTTTTTTCCCTGTTGAGTGTTGACATATGTAAATAGATGCACAATATTACATTTTATTTTTGTTGGTATGAAACATATTACATTTTCCTAAAACATGGAGTAACAAAACGTATGTATATATTTACCAAGTGAGGATCGACCTATAAAAACATGCAGCGATGAACAGCATATCTCTAGCTATTAGTCTATTACCATATCAAATTATTATTATTGCTATTTTTGTTCCTATGTACGTGCCAGCATGCATAGGTATGCAAAGAACAATGCTTACATGTGGAGCTAGGTCGAGCCTAGATAGATAGGTATGAAAAAACCTAGATAGATAGGTATGAAAAAATATTGTCTACACAGTCATACAAAGAGAGAAGGGAAAAGAGAGAGAGGACGTCACCAACATATTGGCAATGGTTGCAGCGGAGGTTGAGAGAGGCTTCGATGGGCTCTTCGACGACAAAGAGAAGCACATAGAGAGGATTTGGGTTGCGATTAACCTCAAGCTGAAAGGACCAACTTCCCATGAGACCGGAACTCTCAAAGTGACCAAACTCAAGTAGCTTCCCGAGGTTGTCTCGAAAGGACAACTCATTCATCTCAGCTGGATGCCCTGTCTCCCCGAACGTCTTCAGCCTAAAAACCCTACTTTCCCCTCTCTTCCTCTTCTTAGGAAGATGCTGATGATGATCTGTTCGGATCAGATTCGCCATGGAATCAGAACTGTGATTTGATGTTGACAAGAGGGGAATGATCGATTTGGATTATATATATCTTATGGGGTTTGTTATAAGAATAGCCCGAGAAGTGTTGAGGAAGTGTGTGAAGGGTTTAGAGATATAGTAGTCATTAAGATGATGATCACACAATTAGTGCTTTGTAGTGAAAAGGAAAAGTGAGTGAGAGAAAGAGAAAGGATAATTAAATTCTGATTTAACAATTGTTACTATTGGATTGGATGTTAGGTCTTGATATGTGCATGACTTGTAACATTAACAACTTTTCTTTCTTAAACGTAATAGTTAATTGAAAACATTCGAAACCCCCCCCCCCCCCCCCCACTGATTCCCAAATGCATTTCATTTCAAAAAGTACTACTAGCTAGTATATTCAAAGGATTTATAATTTTAGATATGTTTATACGCATATGTATCATTTGTGTACAATATGTGGCTATGGCATGCAAAAAGATCGAGGGGTGAGGAGGAATGTCACGTGACTTGAGAACATGAGAAGAGAAAATAATAAAATAATGAAGACATGCATTTGAGCTTCTCACTTTTTTAAAGAATCAGATTAACTCTGTGTTCCGTCAATTTCTGTCATGAGCTACCTGCACCTTATGTATATACAGACACGTGTGTATAGTTGGTGTTAGCGTACGTGGTTGGACAATTTTTTCAATCTCATAATTCGAATTATGGATTTGTGATAGCTATTGTTGATGATTTGAAAGTTCAAACCCACATAATAATTACACTTTGGTAGCCACTGATATCATGAAAGATGGTAGATAGAGTATAGTGAATAATTTGATGATAATTTGTATCATTTTTGTTTCACAATTCTTAGTAACAACGACCAACGATATGAATTAACGACACGTCTTATATTGTTTGGGTCTTTATTCCGTTTTATAGTCGTTGGTTATATATATTTCAATATATCACTGATAGGTCTTACTTAATCAACAAAAAACATTTAAATACTAAACGTTTTAAATTTTACACCGATAAAATTATCTTCCGCACTCCTTGACTCCTACTAAAACTTTGGAAGGGAATATACAACAAAAGACACTCAAAGTATAATACAATATAATTTGGGATCACTACAAACTCAAATGAGATAGAAACTTAGGAAGTGTCAAAACAATGTTTTTATTTTCTTTTGCTTGAGCTTTCTCAATGAAATTAAAAAGAAAAAAGAAATGAACACAAGAAGTAAATTGGAACCACATTTAGATTAGACCTCTTGTTTAGTAAGATTATATATCTTTAGTTTCAAATATTTTGTAAACTTTTCTATGTATCTTTTCACTACAAAAAATCAGTGGTATTAAATCATTTATTTTCAATTGAATTTGCCAGTAGTGGTATATATATATGATGATAAAAATGTGAGAAATCTACTTAAAAGGAGACGTGTTGTTTCTTTTGATAGTTGGGAAAGGAACAACGCACACGTAATGTTGAACCCGACATTAATGTGAAAACCAACATGTATTTTTTATTAGTAAGTCTAGTTGAAGATTTTCATATTCATAAGCACAACTGTTTTTCATGTTTTTATAAACATTTAATTTGTTAGTTCAACAACTTTGGTAACAAGTAAACCAAACATATTTATTGTTTGATGTATGATGTGTATATAAATGTATATACTTCGCATTTAACATAGAATTACTTAGTGCAAAAAAGGGAAAAGAAAAAAGTCATTGTTACGTTCCACATTTTTCATATTAAAAACATAACTAAGTATGTCATGTACATGTACATTGAACTTAGTACAAGTCAACAACAACCATTTTCCATTTATAAAGTTAAATATCACAATAGTCAAAAAAAATATAGAGCATCCTAAACGGAATACTACTATAATTTTTTTGATGAGGACACCTCCATCATCATTACTAGCCATTAATCAACCGCTAAAACAATATTATGATGGATTGTAAAACATCATTAGTTTTAGTCCCGTTGCAAAAATCAATATTCATTGCTTATTTTTCTATAAGAAGTTATATTCATCGCTAAATGGTCAGTATTAATTTAATACTAATGATTTATTTTACAGAATCAAAGTGTATATTTGGATTCTATGAACATAGCCGCCGTTCATTATAGATTAATTCAAACTATCAATAAATGTGGCAACAAATTAAGAAGAACAACAAAAAAATAACATTCTTAATTTGATATATATTTTCTTAATTAGTGCTCTTCTTGCTATGGTTTCCGGTGAGAAAATCAAGCAAAACATGGTTGTTGCATCTAGGGCATCTAGGATCACTTTCTAAAGAGATGATGATGTACATGATGCAATTAGGGCAACCAACGACCACCATTGATTTAGCCTCTCCTCCTCCACCCTCAGCTTCCTCCGAGCATAACGACGATGATGATGAGCTATCAGTCAGCAAAGAAGAATCCAACGATGGTGAAATGTTTAATTTCAAATCAAGTTCAAGGTTACTCGCAGCTTCTCGATTCATGTTTCTTGCTTTCCAAGAAGAATACTATGTGTGTTGGTATATGATTCTACAAGAAACACAATAAGTTTCAAACCAGGGATTGCATAACAAAAGCTTCGATGGAGATCGATGTTTGTATATATATATATATGAGATCAATCAAAAAGTAAAAATGAAAATTACAATAGGAAAAGTTTTTCGATGAGAACAAATGAACTTGGATCTCGGGTTCCAAATTAGCATACCTTGGTGAAGATTACTAGAGTATAGTATTTGTTCTTGTTCCTGAGATCTAAAGAGAGATAGTTTGACGTCTTCATGTTAGTGGCTGTTGTTATATATAGAGATAGAACATAGAAGATACACGCAAGATGATGAGAGAGAGAGAGAGAGAGAGAGAGAGAGAGTCTCATTGAATGTATGTATATTAATTAGTGGGATTAGTTTCATCTAGCTTTCAAAATAAATATTCTTGTAGAAAATAATTACAAAATGAGGTGTTTTAGCAATAAATGTGATTTGAAAATAATATGCAAAAAAAGATTGAGTATATGACTTGGGCTCTCAAATTGCATTTATTACCAAATAGTATTTGGATAAATACAAACAAGATATTTTGTCTTTTTACAAATATTCAATATTCTCATACTTTTATCATGAAAATTTAAATTCAAATGGAGAGAAAGAGAGAACAATGCATTTGTTTCAAACTTGTAAGCTTGTAAATTGTAATGTAGTTAAATAGGTGTTGACATAACATATATGTACGTAGTCAAATGGGTAGGTGATATTATTAGTTTTCCTCTACAAATAAATAACTAGTACAACATTCAAAATATATTTTTTTCAAAAAAGTCGTATAGGAAAATATAAAATAACAATTTGCTAGCATCAAAAAAGTATTGTTGAAAAATTGAGTAATATGTGACTATGAATTTGGATAGCTAAGACGCACGGCCAACAAATTATGGGAAAATTGACCCAAAAAAAAAAAAAAAGATTGAAAAAACTAATGAGTTGGTGAAAATTCTTATGGAATTTGGTTTTGGTTTGACTTGGAGAACAACAAATATGGAGTTTGTGGTTGGTGTCTAAGAGAGATTTTAAGGCTCTGACTGATTGAATGCGAACCATTTAAAAAGAATATGACATTCATATGACATAAGATTGCTTTTGTCATCTTAGACTTTCGTTTAAGCCTTCTCATCAGTCAAAGTAAAATCTAACAACACAACCTAAGTTTGACTTTACAAAGACATCGTTTCTGTGTTTCATGTGTGCTTTTCTTAGATAATTGATAGAATCGATCAACCATAACTAAGGGAGTAAGGATATTATTGCAAGTACACTAATTCTTAACTTTTCTATGACACTTAAAAATCTCAAACCTTTTTTCATGAATAAGGTAAATACACTCCTAATCGAATCATCAGTAAGGTTTTAACAAAACAGAAATAAATTACAACAATTTTTTTTTACGTACCATTGTGGGTTATTATTATTTATTATTAGAGTTTGTTGTAATGGAGGAAACATTTAGTCTTCCACAATGTGTTTCCTCTCGAGCTCAATGAACTGTTTGTTTACATTGGAGGTTTCAGTGGCGTTTCGTGTCTCGTTCTCTCCTTTGCATCGCTGTAACTGCATTTGAAGACTTCGTACAAGGTCATTTAGCCTCTGGATATGTCTCTCTTGTGACAAGATGATCTGTAAACCATTAACATAATACGAGTTAAGAATTGACTTCCATTTGGAAGTTCAAAATAGGACAATATGTATGTATATCAAGGTTCAAAACTATGCCTAAACATATGAGGTTAGCATACATCCAGTGGAGCTTTAAGGTCGCAAGACATAAGTTTTAATACTATTTTTTTCTCCACTAACGTTATTCATTTGATGCAATCAAGGGAAAGCACAACAGAAGGCTTAAACCAATCCCTAATTTCTATGCAATACTAAGAATTCTGTGACACTGATGGATTCCAGACACATTCTCTAAAGAGGAAATGAAGTACAGATAAAAAAATCTAATCCCAGGAAAGATAAAATTTTTGCAAAGTCCCATGTAACTAGAAGCATTTCATAGCCAATAAAAGAAGCCAAACCAAGGTCTATATAAACGGATTCGACCAAAGTATTTAGGAATCTTCAGCATCAGAACATTATAAGGCAACTAAATCTAATCTCTTCTGAAGTTTACTAATCTTATAAGGTCACAATTCCAAAAATCAATTTAGAGCATTCGCATACAACTGAAAAGCACATCTACTACTATCGTGAACACATATAATTCCCATGAAAAGAATTAAGAATATAAGTAAGTAAAAAGGCACCTTCTCCTTGACAGCTTCTACCCTCTTTGCAATTTGCTGATGTTTCTGAGACAAACTTGGAGCTGCATCAAGCTCAAGAAGTGGTTGCCTCCATTCAAACTGAGACGTAACTATGAGTATCACCAGAAGAAACACAAGCATGATCGGCCTCGACATTTTCTCTCTAATTCAGCTCCTTACAAAACCTGTTCCAAATTTCCACAATCAAATACTATAATACCATTTCATACCAATCCTAAACACACACTACATCACATATTCAAGAACACGATTAATCGAAAATGAGATTGAATGTGACTAAAACAATTTCACCTACCAGTTCAAATTTTCTAAAACAAAACCAAAAATAGAACAATTTCATCAGTGTAAGCTACTACTACAAAAAAAAAAGCAAAATCCATCAATGAACTTATAGATTTTTCAACACGAATCCCCAATTCCTTCTTTTATCTACTACTAAGGATAAGCTAAACACACCTACCAAACATAAAGAACTACACAAATTAGATTTCCTCAACACCACGAAACAAAATCGAAGCATGTAACGAAAATGATTTCTCCAACTTACAGATCGAAATTGAACAGTGAAATCAAACTTCATTATCGAAATCCTCGTCTTCCTCCCTAGGGTTTTTTTTTTTGTTTCTCCGGCGCGGCTCCGCGAAAATTGGAAGAAACTAATCGAGATCTTTCGATTTAAAATCGTTTTAACGGAGAAGTTGAATAAACCTTTGTCTTCTTCTCCCAAATATGGGTTCTTCCTTCTTCGTGTATAAAGCAAATGCAAAGCAGAGAGGTTTAATGGCGGCGAGAGATATCTTACAAATCTCAGTGCAAAAACCATCTGGACCAGAATGAAGAGTACGGAAATTAGAAGAAAAAAATACTAATTTACTAAATTGCCCCAATATTTTTCAGTTCTCATCAATTCATACCCAAACTCCTATATTGATCACTAAAAACATCTTCCTTCTTCAATTCACCTTCTTCTAAGTTCGAGATTTTGAGCTGAGTAGAATTGTAAACATTAAACACAAAAAAAAAAAAAAAAAAAAAAATACAAACATAAGCTATTCTCCATGACAACATGGAGAACAAAAAAAAACAACACAGGAGGGGACACACTGGTTCCTACCCTTTTTTTTTTCTTTTTTTCCATAAGAGACTTTAATTATTCTAGATAAAACAACATTGCTACCAGAGCAACTACACATATAATAACGTCCCATCGTGCCTTGTTCACTGATTTGATCGAGTATAGACCAACGAAGCAGCTTGATAATGATTCCCTGGCATCTTGTCCTTTCTTCTTCTGTGATGGTCTTTCCTCTAACAATGATGACATTTGTTTGTCTATCATGTTTGGTAAAGGAAGTACCCTTATCTCCATTGATGCTGATTCAAGTGTTGGAACTTCGTTTGATGTGTTCCCTGTCTTCACTGCTTCATCAAGATTGATGATTTCGTCCCTTAGGATATCCGCAAAGAAATCCTCTTCATTATGCACCTATAAGAAGATCAAGAATCAAGAACCATCATCCAAGTGGAAAAGAAAATATATACTATACGAAGGTGACGAACCTGTTGATTTTCTGATGATTCAGCCATCTCACCGAGCAGTTTGTCCCCTGATTCACCAGCTAGGTAAAAATCAACCAAGTTGTCCCAATCAGATGGGCTCTCTGAACTAGTAGCACCATTTTGCAACGTCATGTGTTTCTCGGCTGCTACATTTGGCTGTGGTGTCTTCTGACTTGTACCACTATGATATTCTTTGTTCCTCCTAACCCGGCAAACAACCATAGCATCATCCTAGAAAAAATGTACAGAAGATATATAATCAATCAACTTAAGCAAAAGACCAAAGTAACCAGTGTAGATAGCTAAAATAGCCAAATTCACCACTTATCTAATATAGTAATATGTTTTAAACAATCAAATTAAGTAAGACAAAACAAACTCTCAGGAGGAACAGATTACCAGTGATACTCCTTTCATGCAGTACTCGTGCATAATCCAGTCAGTTCGTTCGCCTTTAGGAGCACGGCCAATATGGAAAACAAGCGTCCGCTTAGTTCCAATGACCTCAGAACCAGACTTCACATCACGTTCTTTCCCAGTGGCTTTCCAGTATCCCATCTTTGTTGCTCTCCTGTTCTGTGAACCATGTGGATACTTCTTGCCACGGGCACAGAAGAAGAACCACTCGTTATCAGATTTAACAATCGACTTATCTGGAAAGAAAAACACACAATTTCTTTTGTCAATTCCGAATCATAGAAGCATTAACTACCGCAACATAATCTAAGAGAAGCTGTTGTGTAGCAAAGACAACAGTCGTAAAGTTGTCAAAGGTATGGACTTTTCTAAAACAGGCCAATGTTTACATATTCAAGTTGAAGAGAATCATGAATATAGACAAAAGCCCAAGATATGCCCAATTGTATACAAAGCAGTTTTCAAATAAGAAGGATCAACTGAGTCATCGCATATACTGAAATCATAATTCACAACTTCAAAAAAACTGATCCAAAAAGGTTGCTTAGAGTTTCAACAATTCAATATGTACAAAAAGATAACAAATTTCATTTTGGTTTCCAAGAAGATAACAACAAGTTACCCTAATTTTAAATGATTCCTAAATCTCAAACATCCTCTTTGCCCTAACTTCTTGGATGTACAAATTCAACTAGATTCATGGACTGAAGCTTACCTTCACCTGTCAACTTCTAAACAAACTTACAAAACACACACACACAAAAACAAGTTACAATTTTTTTTTTTTTTTTTTTTTTTTTTTGGGGTCCTGAAGAGCAAATTCGAAGCAAACTAAAACACACAGAAAACAGTCGATCGAATTCCAGAAGGCAAACCGGGCAAATCCCAAGGCTCGAAATTGTAAATCTCAGCGTCAGGTATAACCTCGACGGACCTCTCCAAACCATCCATCTTCCTCTTCAAGTAATACGAAATAAGCTCCACATCAGTCGGCGAGAACTTAAACCCAGGAAACACCGTCGACGCTTCTACCGACGCCGCCGTTGCCTTAGATGATACTCCAAACGCCTCCGTTTCCATGAAGGCTCCCCCGTACACAACAGTCGCCACGAAGCCCGTTAATACTCTTAACTCACCGCTCAAAACAAAACAAAAAAAGAAAAAAAAAAAAAAAGTGGGAATGTTCGAGAAATCTTTTTTTTGTTGGGTTCTTTGGCTCGCAGTGGCTCTCTCTCTCTCTACTCTCTTCTCACTTTTTACTTAGCTTTGAATAATGGAATTTGCATTCAATTGGAACACTTCACAGGTGCACACATGGTTTTGTGCGTACGTGTTGCGCGGGTATTGCTTAATCTACGTATAAGTGCCACGTCACTAAACCTAGTTAAACATTATGGTTTTATTTCATTTAGACCCTTGTTGTTTTGACGTAATCTCAGTTTATGACTCCTAGTTTATGTTTTACTAATAAATATCCACTTGAACTGAATCAAGATCATAGATCAACAAACCGAGCCGAAATCAACATAACCAAAATAAGAAAGAAGAGACATTTACTGTAAAAATGCTTATAAAAAGGTTGAAACAAAAAGTATGATGAAACTGAATAATATAACACCAAAAACATTCTAAACAAAATTGTTTATTTTTGTGAAGGTAACTTGAAACAGCAAAGAGGACACTTGTGACCAACTCGAAGCCATTTTTCAATACAGGACCTGTGGAAGACATGAGAGCAAGGCAATCTGGTTGCTTCTTCCCCAAGAAACATCTCCCCAATGCAAATCATACACGGATCGAGCCGATCCATGTCTGGTCCAAGCACCTTTAAACGCTCTAACCTAGATGAAATCTCCATCTGCACCGCGTCCTCCATTGCCTTCTTTGCTCTTGCAGACACATAAGAGGAACGCATAAAATTAGTGAAACCCATCTCCGATATCGCTTCTCTGATTAGGTTTTCCCAGGACGACAAAGAAAGCAAATCCTCCTTCTTCTCCACTCTCTTCTTGATCAGATCCGAGATCTTACTTATAATCAATCCCTCACATTTTGAGTCCTCACGTTTCATGAGCTTGGTCTCGTAATCAACATGCGTTGACTCAATTATTCCGTTGACTTGAAGCTTAAGAGTCAACCACATATCATCCGAACAAAACTCATCCTTCTTGATGACTTTCAACTGCTCCACAAGACGTCCGATTTCCTCAGGTTGGTTCACCAGCTTATGTACAAAACCGCGGAACAATGAAGGCGAGTTATCGTAAATCTCACTCCGCAAAACCTCGTACATCTTCGAAGTATTAAAATCTGTGAACTCTGTTTCTGTGTCAAGGTACGAACAGGGAACACGAAATCTGTGAGTGGACACTGTTTTTGTATCAATCGTGGATATAGGGTTGTGGACAGTGACCTCGTTATACTCAATCTCTATGGAAAATTGAGCATACGAGAGAGTCTTCTCGCACTCACGCCAACCATTCTGTTTCCCAGGTGATTTCGTCAGAACAATTTGGTTATACGGTTCGAGAGGAGGAGGTCTAGATATTTTTAACCAAGGGCCATATACGTGTGTTATTGACCTGGTCGCAATTGCTTTTGACGTGACCAATCATACCACAGTTGTAGCAAAAGTCGCCTAAGTCAACGTATTTGAACTCCACGAACCGGTTTTGGTTTTCGTCTATGTAGTATCCAGGTTTGAGTGGCTTCTTAAGATCTATTTTCACTATGAAATAGATATTCCTGTGGCTTATTTTGAGAACTGAATCGCTGAATTGAGACTCGAGATCCTTTAAGGAGTTTTCGCTGTAAAGAAGATACGATGGAAAACCCTCGACATCGACAGCGAAGGTAACAAGAGTGAAATCCAATCATTGCAGAAGAGTCTAGATCCTTGATTACTATTTTTCCGTTTGATTCTTGGTCAACTCGTCC
This sequence comes from Camelina sativa, assembly GCF_030686135.1. Classification (NCBI taxonomy): domain Eukaryota; kingdom Viridiplantae; phylum Streptophyta; class Magnoliopsida; order Brassicales; family Brassicaceae; genus Camelina; species Camelina sativa. The sequence continues at coordinate 9,139,478 of NC_141892.1, forward strand.
TTCCTTGAACACTATGATAACTCCATTAACGAAGTAAAATTCCTCCACTTCAACCATCTCTGTGTCATTCTCTTGTATGAATTCGAACAAGAAGATATCGTCGTCGTCTATCTTTTGGACAGTCATGTCGCCCGAGAGAACCCATTGTTTCCTGAGCGATTGTTCTGTTTCTTCTAAAGACGGCGGAGTCGTTTTCGTAAAGAATTTTCCAAAGAGACGGTGTGACGAAGACTTATCGGACGACATGTTTACTTTCTCACCGTCGTATGATCGATGTGTTATGTCACATTGCTAGTTTCATATGTACTATTTATGTTTACAGTTTACACTACGAAAAAGGAAAAAAGACAAAAAAAAACAACCTTTTCCTTTTCCTGGTTAGATCTGACTAACTTTTTTAATTCTTTTGTTTTCTAACTAAACAAATCCTTAATGGAAATATCATAGTAATGATATGAAAACTTCCATTTATCTGTAGGAAAAATCTCATAAAGTCATAAGAATAATAATGTTAAATATTGTATTTTTTTTTTTTTGTCGGCCAATTATCCATTAGATAGAAAGAAAGAAAGATACAACGTTCAAAGAATTATACAGTAACACATATTTATAGAATCCCAAGAGACAGTTAGTGGAAGGTTATATCCTTGCTTCCTTTATGCTAAAGTGACCGTAATAGTAACTCATGCCAATGAACTTAAAGTGATACAAGTCTTTAGCTAAAGCTGTGATATTCGTGAGGCCCAAGGAGGGGTTGGTATGCTTGTTCAGCAACTTTCATTAGGTGTCCATATAGAGAGAGCGAGTCTCCACATGAAGTGACATTGCCATATTTTACTTAGACACTTCATTTGGAGAACTGCTTCTTTTAAGGCTATAGGCTATAGCTTCTGCTTCCATTGCTGATTCTGTAGGATCAATTGATGCAGAGCCCTTAAGGATATATCTTCCTTGGAAGTCATGTAAGCTCCAGCCAATGCCCGCAACATAGAGATGGAATTTGAGTAAGTAAGTACGTACCTCTTGGTGAGTAAGTGGAGTAGGCATCTTATCCTTTCTGTGTTGTAGTATGTTGAGAAGCAATTATGTTTGCTTCTTTCCACATACGTAGATCTAGAAGGGCCTGATGAATAATATCAGGAGGGGTAGACCATCGCTTATTGTTAAACAACCAAATAACCAAATCAAGATCATCGATGAACCAAGCCGAAATCAACATAATCAAACAAGAGAGGAGAGACATTGACTGTAAAAATGCTTATAAAAAGGTTGACCGAAAAAGTATGATGAAAGTGAATAATACAAAACCAAAAAAAATTTCAAAAGTAAATTGTTTATTTTTGTGAAGGTAAGTAGGTAACTTGAAACAACATAGGGGACACTTGTGACCAACTCGAAGCCATTTTTCAATACAGGACCTGTGGAAGACATGAGAGCAAGGCAATATGGTTGCTTCTTCTCCAAGAAACATCTCCCCAACGCAAATCGTACACGGATCGAGCCGATCCATGTCTGGTCCAAGCACCTTGAAACGCTTCAACCCGGAAACCGTGGATCTATCTGCTGGTATTGGACAAGAATTTGATGAAATCTGCATCTGCACCGCCTTCTCCATCGCATGCTTTGCTCTAATAGACACATAAGAGGGATGCATATGATTAGTGAAACCCATCTCCGATATCGCTTGTCTGATTAGGTTTTCCCAGGACGACAAGGAAAGCAAATCCTCGTTCTTCTCCACTCTCTTCTTGATCAGATCCGAGATCGTACTCCCGATCAATTGCTCGCATTTTATGTCCTCACACATCATGAGCCTGGTCTCATAATCAACATGCGTTAACATAAATTGTCTGTTGATCTGAAGTTTAAGAGGCAACCACTTATCATCACAACAAAACTCGTTCGTCTTGATTAATTTCAACTGCTCCACGAGGTTTCCGATATCATCAGGTTTGTTCGACGACTTATGTCCGAAATCAGCGAAAAAAGAAGGCGCATTCTCGCTAATCTCCCTCTGTATAACCTCGTACGCCTTGGAAGTAGTGTTGGTAGTAAAATCTGTGGACTCTGTTTCTGTTGTGTCAATTAGGTAAGAACAAGGGAAACGAAATCTGTGAGTGGACACTGTTCTTGTTTCTATCGTGTATATAGGGTTGTAGATATTGACCATGTTATACTCAATCTCTATAAAGAATTGAGCATAAGAGAGGGTCTTCTCACACTCACGAAAACTATTCTGTTTCCCGGGTGATTTCGTCAGAACAATTTGGTAATAGGGTCCGAGGGGAGATCTTAACCAAGGGCCATATACGTGTGTTCTTGACGTGGCATTCAAGGCACGTTCCTTAGGAAACCTGACCTGGTCGCAATTGGTTTTGACGTGACCTATCATGCCACATTTGTAGCAAAAGTCGCCTAAGGTAGGGTATTTGAACTCCACGAACCGGTTTTGGTTTTCGTCAACGTAAAATCCTGGTTTGAGTGGCTTCTTGAGATCAATATCCACGAGGAAATACATATCCGAGTTGCTTATTTCGAGATACAAAACGGGATTGTTGTCGCCCACTAGAGACTTGAGATCTTTCAAGGAGATTTCGCCGTAAAGATACGATGGTAAACCCACGACACGGACAGTGAAGGAAACAACAGTGAAATCAATCCTTGATTACTATTTTTTCGTTTGATTTTTGGTAAATCCGTCCTTCCTTGATCACTATGATTACTCCATTAACGTAGTGAAGTTCTTTCTTTAGAACCATCACTTTGTCATCAGGCCGTCTCTACCCCATGGCAGAGTAGACAAATGGCATGGGTCCATCCCAAATATTAAAAAATTTCTTTAGGCAAAAGGGTCCAATTTTTTCAAAAAAAAAGTTTATTAAAGGTTTTTAGGTTTTTTAAAAATTTGACAGAGGTCCCATATTTGTTTAAGACGGGGCTGTTTGTCATTCTCTTGTATGAATTCGAACAAAAAGATATCGTTGTCGCCTAGCTTTTGGAGAGTCATGTCGCCCGAGAGAACCCATTGCCTCCTGAGTGATTGTTCTGTTTCTTCTAAAGACGGCGGAGTCGTGTTCGTGAAGAATTTTCCAAAGAGACGGTGTGACGAAGACTTATTGGACGACGACATGTTTACTTTCTCACACTCGTATGATCAATGTTCTGTCACGTTCACTACAAAAAAGTGTTGTTTTATATCATTTATTTTAAATAACTGCATCACTTTTAAATGATGTAAAAATAATTTGTATCACTCTAATAAATGATTTATATTTTGTTGATGCAAATAATTTGTATCAGTTTATTTCAAACTGATGTCAATATTCAAAATATTTGTATCGATTTTTGTAATTGATATTAATATGCATCAGTTGCAAAAAGTGATTTATATTTCACATCAATTAATAGAAATGATATTAATATTTTTGTTTCATTTATAAAAAGTGATGTAAATATTTATATCTGTTATAAATAATCGTTGAAAATATTAGGGTTAATTTCATAAATAATTATAATAATTTTGTATCAGTTTTTATTGATGTCCAAAGTCATAGCTACGTGAACAAGCGAAGGATCATTAGAAGAAGAAGAAGACGACACGAAGTTGTCTCTGTTCACAGAAGACGACGCACACTCCTTGTCGTTTCTGTACTCTGGAGCTTCCATGAACGGACCAAGTTTACTAAACCCATCATTAATACCTCCTCCTCCTCCTCTTCCGCCGTCACCACCACCACCGACGGTCGTTATCCTCACCGGAATCAATCGTATTCCAACGGCGAACGGTAACAGAACAATCAAACAGAACACCGTCAAGAACAAGAACGCGTTTAAAGAAAAACGCGTCGGCATTATACTAAAGATTATATACTCATATAGGGCTAATGATATAGCATTGTGCAAGAGATGAATAATAAGTAAAGATTTTTTAGGAGGTTACCAATATGTTCATCAGTTGATTAGGTTTTAATTGGGGTTTAAGTTAGAATTGGGTCAAAATCTGGTTTTCTTTGGTTTATGTTCTATAATTGTCGATATAACAAACAAGAAACCAACATAACTCGGGTTTGTGGGTTAATAGATCTCGAACAATTAATTCGGGGAGATACATGTTTTGAACTTTTGATTCGGGAAGAATTAGCCTTCGAACTTTTTTTTTGGAGATATATAGATAGAGGTCAAAGCTTGGGTTCTATCTGACTCGATACAATAGTTCTCATGGGGAAATAGACCGTCCGCCTAAAGAGAGAGAGAGTTAATTGACGACCAGTACCTACCAAAGAAGAAGATACTATACTACTACTACTAGAATTCACTCATTTCCTCTCTCTCTCCTAGTGTGAGATGACCAGTCAGCAAGAAATGTCTCTCGTCACGGCGGCTCCTCCTGTCAACGTCGATCAAATCTTCCCCGAGGTTGACATGTCCACCCCCGCCGACTCCTCCTCCCTCTTCGTACGTGCTACCGTCGTCCAAGCTTCCACCGTCTTCTACGATACTCCCGCCACACTAGGTTCTTCTCCTCTCCTTTTTTTCTTCTCATCGGAACCTTGAGAGTTTATTTTTCTGGAGTTTTTTGATTCGCTTTTGGTTAATTGATGCGATGAGATGAGATTATTTTATCTTCCGGGATTTTTTTTTTTTTTTTTTTTTACAGAGAAGGCGGAGAGATTGCTTGCTGAGGCGGCGGACAATGGTTCTCAGCTCGTGGTGTTCCCGGAGGCTTTTATCGGCGGTTATCCTCGTGGCTCTAGCTTCGAATTAGCGATTGGTGCTCGAACTGCTAAAGGAAGAGATGATTTTCGTAAATACCATGCTTCCGCCATTGATGTTCCTGGTATATATATATATAGTCCTCCATCTCCGCGATTAGCTTATCTATTCGTCAATTAGTTCGCAATTTTTAGCTAGCTGCTGCGGTTTATGATATACTATCGTCTTCTAACTTTCAGTTTCATCTGAAACTGAGATTGTTCCACCAGAACTCTAAATCATCAAGTGTGTGTCAAACTGTTAAGATACAAATATTTATGCATCTGTGAATCTTTTTTTATCTAGGTCCTGAGGTGGAACGATTGGGGGGAATGGCCAACAAGTACAAAGTATTCTTGGTGATGGGTGTGATTGAGAGGGAAGGCTATACGCTATACTGCACTGTTCTTTTCTTTGATTCACAAGGTGAGTGCTTGGGTAAGCATCGGAAACTCATGCCTACAGCTCTGGAACGTTGCATCTGGGGGTTTGGAGATGGATCAACCATCCCTGTTTTCGATACTCCCATTGGGAAGATCGGTGCTGCTATTTGTTGGGAAAATAGGATGCCGTCTTTAAGAACTGCAATGTATGCCAAAGGTTAGTAGTCTTTTTCTTCTTTAGAGCTTCCACATAGGGGACAATGTATTGTATTTTACAGACTAGTTTGTAAGTATTCATTCATGTGTGGGCTTGTTGATTTGATTTTGTAGGCATTGAGATTTATTGTGCACCTACTGCTGATGCTAGAGATACTTGGCAAGCATCGATGACTCACATTGCTCTTGAAGGTGGATGTTTTGTTTTGTCGGCTAACCAGTTTTGTCGCCGGAATGATTATCCTCCTCCACCGGATTACTTGTTTTCCGGTTCAGAAGATAGCCTAACACCGGACTCTGTTGTCTGCGCCGGTGGAAGCTCCATCATTTCACCTTTGGGAATTGTTCTTGCCGGACCAAACTACGAAGGAGAGGCTCTTATCACAGCTGATCTAGGTAATTTACTAACACTTGTTTATCATTTACCTTTCTCATTCTTACTACATAAGAAAAAGAAGAAAAACCAATCATATCCTTAAAATCTCTGAACAGATCTTGGGGACATAGCAAGAGCCAAATTTGATTTCGATGTGGTTGGGCATTACTCGAGACCTGAAGTGTTTAGCTTGAACATAAGGGAGCATCCGAGAAAAGCTGTCAGCTTCTTGACGACTAAAAATGTAACCAAAGATTAATCCGTCAATAAATAAACAGACATTTGTAAGACCCAAACTCTCTCTACAATTTGATGGAGTTTATGTGGTGTATAAATAAACATTTGTTAGACCCAAACAAACGTACGTCAGACTTTTGATTGAAAACGTGTTACATTGAGTTTTTCTTCTTATTCTCGTTCAAATTATCATTACAAGCTTTTATATCTTAACCTTTAAATGAATAATCCAATCAAATACCAACAAACCAAACCAAAACTGCATCAAGCCGAATTGAAACTAAACCAAAGATTGTTCTATTTGGTTTCAAACCAAATCTCTGAAAACTAAATGTCTGCCCATGTTTGAAAGTTGAAATGATCTGTCCACTGACAATTGCTAGTTGAATGTCTACAAAACAGTGATTTGAAGGTTCAATGAATGTATCCAAGTTTTTATGCAAGAGACAAAGGAGACAAAGAGATAAACCACACACGAACTTGATAAGATCATGCTGAGGAAAATATCTTACGTATTAATCGAATGTTTTTAGCGTTTGACCTTTCTCATAAAATAACGGGTATCAGTGGGAGAAATTGTTTAGCCTAGTGGCACCAAAATAATGCTCTACCTCTCTACTACTATTTGCTAGGTTTCAATTTTGTTATACGAGTTAATAAATTTACCCCCAAACTTCAACTATGTAAAAAAAAGCTTAGTGAGACAAACTTTTGGCACCCTTTTCCCTTGATTCGATTTGATTTGATGATGGTTCTAAGCTAAAATATTATATATGCATTTATCTTTCACACGAGTTGGCCTATTACAAGAGAGAAGAGCCATATTTTGGATTAACAAAAGGTCAAAAAGAGAGCCATTTTTTTGTTTTTTTCGTCATCTTATTAATTTTGGTTTTGGAACTTTTTGGTTGAAATTTTTTACGGAAAAACGAATAGGATGAAACGTAACGGATAGTTGTGAGACAAAATCACATGGGAAGATGGAACGATGCTGTCCGATGCCCACACAATAATTAATCGATAATATGTCGTGTTTCATTTTTTGATTAAACTCCTTAAAAATAAAATAATCCCTCATTGAGACGATTATATGACATTATTGTCTTTTGATTCGTCTACTAATTGTTGTAATCATTAGTACTATGATTTAATTTACACCAAACCGACGTTTCCATGTGTATATCATCAATGCCAAAAAAACGAAATAAATTCTTTAATAAATTTCCTCCAAATTCAAAGAAGTTGTATATACAATGTATGTACCTTCTTCACCTCCCAACTCAATCCGAGCATGATTTGATTGATATTCTCATGTTCCCCACATCTGAATTACGGCTAAATTGTAACCAGCATAAGAGCACATTCTTAGTGAGTTGCCCTCTAAAACACCACACGTATGACGTAACTAAGTTCCCTAATTGAAGTTTACATATCAACTAACATATACAATAATAAAATTTAATTACACAAATAAAACTGTAATAATTCGATGAATCGATTTTGTTTTCCGAAACTAAATCCAAAAATTAATATGCCTGTATAAAAACGGCCAAAAAAAAAAACGTGAATTGATTTTGTTTTTGAAATTAAATCGAATATATTACAAATAAATCATTATGTATATATAATTTTTTTTTACTCGCGGGAAGTGTGATTAGTGATTACACAAACTCAGAGCTTGGTAGATTCCGATGATTCCACTGTTCCGACGATGAAGAACCGATACATCTCACATTCGAAACAATGTAATCTCTCAGAGTCTTCAATGATTCATCTCTCTCTCCATTCTCAACGATCACTGATCTCTTCTCCACAGGATCATCATCAGAATCATCATCATCGCCGGAGCCACTTTTTCTCCGGCGATCAACATAACCCCACTTACTACCACTCTCCATATTCAACTCTATCGACTTGAGATCACTCTCCTCATCATCATCAGTAGAACCAGAACCATCAATAATGTCCAAAACCCAACGTATCTCCGACGACGACACATTCCCTTCTTCACCATCAAAAACCCGCCGGAGCTCCTTCTTCATCCGCTCCACGGCGGCGTGTTTCTCCTCGAATTCAAATCTCGCCTCCGTTAGCTTCATCTGAACTCTCTCTTCCCTCAAAACGTCAGCTATATGCATCATCTCTCTCTCTTTCTCCATCTCCTTCTTATCATCTCCGATACCTTTAGCAAGCTCATCACAAACCTCTTCAAGAACGTCTTTAGCTCTCTTCTCTCTCTCCATCTCCTCTTTCATCTTCCTCTCTCTTTCTTTAGCCTCCGTGAGCTCTCTCCCTAGTCTTCTGTTCATCTTCTCCGTTTGTCGCCGGAGCTTTCTCTCAACCGCCGCTTCTTCTTGTAGCCTCTCTATCAATCTCCGCTTCTCCTCTTCCTCCGCGTCGAATTCACTCATCAGATGCTTTAGTGAAGATCTTGCTCTGTCTAGTTCGCATAACAGAGCATAGTTTATGCGTTTGTTTGCTGTCTTGTGATCATCTCCGAGCTCACCGATACGTTTTAAAACCTTGACGAGTTCTTTAGACATCGTTAAACCGTCGCTAACATTCTTGAAACGAGTTTTCACCTGTAATTTTAACTAATCAGAGATTTCTTCTTTCACAAGTAATGTTTTTTTTTGGGGGGGGGGGGTTAAAAATCAATCATACCGAGTTTGTGCCGATGGTTTTGTATTCGATTAGTTCTAGCTTCGGAGGATTTGTTGATCTTTTACGGACTATATCTTCTTCGCGGAGATCGATTCTCTGTGAGATTTTGAATATCAGGAAATGGAATTTGAGAGAAAAGAAAAAAAAAAAAAAAACAGAGGAAACTTGAGACTGAAGCAAACTCTAACCTCTGAGCTCAGTCGAGAAATCGGATCGGATGATTTTAGCGGGAAAGCAATGGAAGAGAACTCTGTTGGTCTCTTCGCTCTGTTTCTTGACGGTTTCTTGCTTCCCAAGCAGTCTATATTGGAGTTTACAAGAGGAGGAGGGTCTGTGCCGTCGTTGATCTCCCACAGAGTCGCGGCTAGCTTTCTCGCGGAGACGCTGCTTTTCAGAAACTGATGTTCTGGAGGAAGTTCTTCCGGGGAGAAAGATAAGAGCACAGGAGTTTTAGCGGTGGTGATGGACTTGACAGGAGTTCCATCGCCGCCATCGCCGCCACCGTCATCTTGAGCTGTTCTTTTCCCGGAGAAAATTGCGCGTTTCAAACGGTTTTGACGAGCAAGAGAAGAAGAAGAAGAGGAAGAACCACCTCTCTTCCTGATCTTACAACCTCTCTTCCGTTCCATAGTTGTTATAATATAAAAAACAAACAAAACTGTACCAAATCTTGCCCTAAATTATATATAAGAAGAATAAAAATGAGAAAGAGGGTTAAAAATAAGAATTGATTGGTGCTTTTTAGGAGATATGGGTCTTGATGAGTAGGTTGATCATCTTTTTAAGATCAGAAGCAGTTTCTTGAAGATTTTGCTTTTTTTTTTTTTGAATCTTTATAAAGTGAGTGAAAGAGAGAGAGAGAGAGAGAGAGATAATACAAAAAGAGAAAGGTAAGAGGATGATGTTTTCTTGCTTCTTTTGCTTTTTCTGTGTTAACAAAAGAAAAAAAAAGGGAAGAAGATCAGAAGAAAGACTCAGATTCTTATTTCCGACGTTGAAAAAGAAGGTTGAATCTGGGAAATCGTGTTTTATTTCTTGGGACAAGAGAGAGAGAGATATGTGGAAGATGAGGAAAGAGAGATGGAGAGACAAGTGAGGTGTGTTTTTGTTTGTGTGCGTTGTCTAATTGGGGCATTGTAAAAAAAAATTGTTTTGGAGGGGTTCATTCCAATTTCGTCAATTTGTTTTAAAAATTAATTTATCACAAATAATATTTCCATAATCAAACAAGTACAAATCTAGTTGCCGCTAACTCATAAATGCAACAATGACTTGCAAAAAAAGGTATCATGGGATCCATCTTTTTCAAATTAGTGCTTTCTATGAGTTAGACATCTTTTAGTAGATCACAATATCGGATTAGACGGGATCCAATCCTACTCTTGGTAGGCTTTTCTTTGGGGGGGGGGGGGGGGGGGAATATATGAGTGTCAAATAAAGACAACATACTACATTATCAAAACTAGCGTCAACCTCTATGCTACGTCAAAATCTAAGAGTCTCTTCAACAAAACATGTATATAGTGTGGTTTATGCATAGACAAGATACATGTGCGAAACATGTATATTGGCTAGAGATTTGTAAAGTTACAAATAAATGAGAATCCATTATAGAAAATTTTATTTGAAACATATTGTTAAATCTATCAGTAATTATAGCAAAACAAGTTAAATACATAATTAAATAATTATGTTGATACATACAATGAAATGAATGATGAATAAATGAGGAGTTGAGATATAGCTAATTTATGAGATATATTAATTAGTTATACTTATAGGTATAAAAAATATGGAAAAGATTTTGATTAGGAAATCCTCAAATTCGAGATTATATTATTCACCCTTAAATAATAAAGATTTTAGGTTTTGTTAAGAGTTCAAAAAAACCTCAAAACTAAAGGGCTTTGTTAGAGATGTCCTTAGATTAGTATTCTTAGATTGTTAATCAAAAAACCTAATATTTCCTAGATACACTTAAATAATTATAAACATCCAATCAAAAATTTACAACTCCAAGCTAATGTAAAGAAATGAAATTATTAGAAATGTGAGAATAGAAAATTCGTAGTTTTGTGTATTTGGCATATGGAAGACAGGCACATGCTGAGTACAAATAATAGTAAGTACTTTTATGGAACATCCCAAGAGATGCCTTCTCTGTCAGTCAAATCAAATTCTTTTAGCTCTATACTATTTTATATTTTATTGAATATAACGATTTAAGAATAGAATTATTATACGAGTAAATAATTCATAAATATGTGAGGCTAAGAGGGCCCCTACGATGATATGTGAAAATAATACATAAGATGAACGGCTCTAATTAAAATAGGTCCTACTCTGTTTAGCTCTCTTTATCCTTTTTTTTTTTTTTTTTTTGAGTCTTTGACTACTACTCGCAAATCACATGGATAAATTGACAAAATGTCATACTACAACACTTTTTGCAATTATTGGAAGTATTTACCACTCTTATAGCAAACAATTCACCATATAAAGTCATCCCTCTTACCCTATGGTCTCATTCATCTAAAATCTACATGTACCCTAGTTGTTTACCTATAACGTAGGATGGTTATGTACTTACGTTAGCATGATTTTTGCAAATCAAGCTGACCTTTGCTCTTTCCAATCTGTTGTTGTCCGGATTAAAGGATTAAATAAAAGGAAAAAAGAGACTTCTTCTCTCACCATTTATACAATAAATATAATAAATAACGAACATGGTCAAAATGGTCCCATGGTTTAGTGGTCAGGACATTGGACTCTGAATCCAGTAACCCGAGTTCAAGTCTCGGTGGGACCTCTTTCTATAACTCTCTTTTTTAAGTTCTATTTTTCTCCAGGGGATGGGGCCATTTTGGATTCCGCACTTTCGTTTAGTCTCTTCTTTTGGTAAAAGAAGTGGTTTGTTCACTAACCGTTGTTTCCAAATTGGATGGCTCAATCTCAATGACAAAATTTCTTTAAAAACAAAATTTGAAGTGTATATGTTAAAAACCAAGTGCATTTCAGAAAACTGCAAAACCATTTTATAAAGGAGATCGAAATCACTAAACATTTGTTTCTTAACCATCAGAATATATCAAAATACTTCACCCTAGCCGTTGGATATTTTAAATATTTTAAGACATAACTGTCCCTTGTCTCTAAAGTGTTGCACGACCTGAGCTTCGGTTTATCCGGTATTATTCCCACTTTGACTCTCCTCCCAACCCGATCTCAACTTCCATGGGAAGATCAATCACTACACTCTTCTTGCTTTGGTTCTTTTCTGTTTGCTTCTTCTTATTCCTATTGTTGTTCTCTATCACTTTCACTAGACCTGTCTCTTGCGCGCTGCTTCTCTTCTTCTCAATATTGTCTCCAGAAGAACCCTTTGACACATTGTCCCGGGAAAAGATTTCTGCGAAAGATGTTTCAGCATCATCGATAGCATCGAGTTCCTCCTTTGGAATTGCCTTTTTCTGTTTCTTCTCAGTAGCATCATCATCATCTTTGTTACTTGGGGTAATCTTCTTTTTAGGTTCTTCTTTTCTCTCTGTTTCAACTTGATCTACATGTGGGTTGCTCTTAGACTTCTTCTTCTTGCCCTTGTGATCATCATTGTTGGCTCCTTCTTCTTCGTCTTCTGACTTGTTTCTTTTGGAGCTCTTCTTGCTTTTTCTATCTTCTCTGGATTGTTCTTCTTCTGTCGATTTGTTGTGATGAGCATCAAAGGTTTTATCATCGGTATCAAGCCGGATATGCTTTCCCTTGCTTGAGATTTTATCTAGTGGTTGAGCGTTGAATACATTCACTGAAGAGGGGAGCAACTTTATCACCTGTGTGACATTACAACATTTTCCCTCATTCTTATTTGAAATCCCCATTCAGTACACACTAGTCGCAACCAAAATAAAAAAGTGCAAAAAAATGGTTTTACCTGCTTAACTGACTTATCGTTATCAGAGATAAGGTTTCCTCGAATATTCAAGTTCCGTAAGCAAGATAGTGTCCCCAAAACCTGACAATTTTGACAGTTTATTATTAGACCAATGCAAGCACTTGCCAAAAGCTAGGGAATGTGCTTGAATTACATTACACCTCTAAACCAGAGAGTTTTGTGATCATGTTGTTTCCCACATCCAAATTCAGTAGTCTTTTGTTGACAGCTAGTTCCGCTGGAAGAGCCTGAAGAGTTAAAGCGTATTTGAAATAACCATTCGCAATATAAACAAAAAGATTGTGGGAAAAGGCTGGTGTTGTGTCATGTAGATTGTATCAATGGAAGAAAAGATCACCTTAATTTCATTGTGAGCAAGTCGTAGCTCTTTCAAATCAGAGCATGACTTGAGAGAAGAGCCAATAGCTTTTATCCTGCAGTTAGACAAAGAAATCTGAAACCAGGGATTGATTAGACCAAGGACCAGCTTAGTTGTGATTTCGAAATAGGTGAAAACTCGATCTTACTTTAGTGAGTTTTCTCGACTTTGAAAGCGAGTCACCGATTTCACTGATTGGATTCCTAGAAAGAACTGTATCCATAAACGAAACAACAAAACTTTAACTAGATGAAACGTTGGGTAACATGTAAAGAAAAAAACATGTTGATCTGAATGTAAGAACATATACCGAGACTGTTTAAGTCTTTCAGTTGATCTAGCTTACAAATGGAGGAGATTTCATTGTCTGAAACAATAAAAGAGAGTAATCATCAGAACTCAGTAGTAGTAAGTTAGTAACTCGTGGATGCAAAATACAAAACAGTTGTAGAACTCACCGTTCAAAATCAAAGCTCCCAAATTGACAAGAGAGGATACCTCATTCATGGATTTGAGCTTATTCTTTCCAGCATTAAGCACCTTTTACAAAATAGACACCACACAAATCAATTCAGTTTAGATATGTGATACACATCTTCATATGCAAAAAGACAATCAGTTTTAATGATAACAGAAGAGCATTGAGAGCTTACTGTAAGCTTAGTTAGTGTTTCGATTCCACTTAAGCTTTGCAATTTATTTTCCACAACTGAAAGCCACTTCAAATTCACACACGACTTGAGTCCCTAAAACCAATGTAACATGAACATCATAAGCACTACTAGCAAGTTGAAAAAGAAAAAGAAAAAAAAACACACAACTTTGCTTATCAATCAACCTGAAGATCCTTGAGGTTGTTGAAACGAAGGTCAAGCTTCTCCAAGTTTTTGAATTTGCTCAAACAAGACACCTAATAAATATATACAATTACACCAATTAGGGCTTTCGTATCACATTTTCTCATGAGAACAGAGTTTTGGAAAAAAACAATACTAACATCGGTTAGAGCTTTGTGGCCAAGGTTAAGTTCCTTTACGGAATCTGGGTCATGGGTCTTCTTCTCTTTCAGGACTTGTTCAACTGTTAACGAATTCATCGCCGTCTTCGTCTTCGTCTTTCACAGACAAAACCCTAGTCTCTATTTTGGTTCAGATATTGTCTCTGTTCCCGACCGTGCTAGGTGTTTTTACAGAAAAACCCAAATGTTTTCTTTTGTTTATAAATTTGGCCTTTATATTACTGTTGGAATCAGGGACACCTTTCTTAATTCTTAAACCCTAAACCCCAAGTTTTATAATCTCTGTTAGTAATAGTAGACTTTTACAAATGCAACTTATTCGTTTTGATTTTTGAAGAAACCAATTTGATCTTTACCTAAATCAAAAATTTAATATCTAGACCGCCCAAAGAATTGATGTTTCAGTCTTCATTAGTTAGCAACACAAACAAAAATTTTATAAACTAAGAAACTTCATACTAGTAATGGCACACAAACATTACGAATTCAGAAAACCAGTTGTACCCCATTTGGATTAGCTAGAGTTCTCCATGTCATAGTATTACAAAATAGTTAAAAGAAGAACACGCAGAAAATTTTGATAATGTTTTAATGAAATTGTTCGATGATTAGTGTTTGTTCTCTCATGAGATGTATTTTTCTTGTTGCTCATGCAATAGCTTTGCTGAAGATTTGGCATCCAGGTAGAGTGATGTTACTTCCTCTATATCAGCCTGCCACAAATTAAGAACCAAGGGTATTAACAACATAACACTCCTATTGCTTTATTGTTCTAAGATTCACAAAGTACCTTGCAAATATTGTCACGTCCATTCATTTTCGCTACGATGCTGGCAGGAGAGAGAAGCTGCACCGCATGCCTGAAAGTGAAAGGTTTTTAGATTAAAGAAGAAAAAACTCTTGCATCAAAGAAGCAATGATGATTGTTTAGTCTCAAACCTTAGTGATGTTCTTTGCCCAATGTCGCCAAGTAGAACCAAGCATTCTTCATCCACGGTTAATTCTTCCACTTGCGCACGAATAGCTATGATCTGGCCACATCACAAATTTATTAGAATCTTGTTAATCAATTGAAATCCAAAAGACTAAATGACAATTGATTAACCTGTATCATTTCAGAGGGATTATAGATTTGAGTCCGGATTATGACCAACCGATCCAACAGGTCAATAGGGACTCCATGGGGACTGGGCATATCAGTTCCTCTGCAAATAAAGTAAATCACATTACTAAGTTAACTGAAACTCAAAAGACTAACACAAAAATGAATTTTTTTAATGAAGTCTAGCGCTTCTCCTCACCTTACGTTGCAGACACCTCTATTTGTTGCAAATATCACTATTGGAGATAATGAGCTCTCAAGAGCACGGTTTAAGTAAGAAAAGCACTCCATATCAAGCATATGAACCTGAAGTTTTGTAATTCACGAATGTTATCCTTGCTGCTCCTGAGTCCAAGCAAGATCAATATGGTGGAATGAGAAAAAACTTATTTAGGAAAATACCTCATCGATAAATAGCACACCCGGAACAAGCTCAGCCACGCCTTCATCTATATAACGGTTCACAACCTGCAATTAGCATACAGATACCATATAATAATATTAGACATTACAAGGGCGAAATAAGATTCAGATAAAAATCAACCACCATGTTCTAGTGAAAAGTTACCTTGTTAATTTCTTGCCGAAGCTTATCAGTGATCTCAGTCTTCCGGGGTTTCATCATCTGGCCCATCAGAGAAAGTATATCCTGACCACCTTGAGGTCGAGCATTTGCTGCATCCAGATCTTGGAGTGTGACATCCTATCCACAGTGAAGGAAATTTTAGAGTATACCATAAAAAATGTACAAGTTACAAGTATACAGCATAATAAGCATAGGAACTAAGACTAAACCACACATACACATTAATCAAAGAAAGGTAAACAACAAAGATGATAATTACTGCTACACAGAAGGGAGAATTCTTGGGTTAAGCAGAAGGTAAACCTGCACTATCTCTTTCTTTTTGTGAACCTCTCCTTTGGGTAGTGGAACATATTCTTCTGCTTCCAGATCAAACTCAGTGGCAAAAGCATCACTTCTACCTACTCGTTTGACAGCTCCACTGTTTGCTTCGATATATATAACATCACCAACAGCTACCTACGAATCAAAAAAATATAAAAAGAAACCAATCAGAATGACAAGGTAATCAGCGACTTCACCAAACCACAATTGTCCAGACAGAATGACATAGTTAGAAAACCAAGCAGGTAAGAGAATACTAGGTTTTGAAACATGATTTTACAGAACTGACCTTTTCCTTAATCAAGGCATCATATATAGTGGGATCCAACTTCAATTGTTTGGTTCCTTTGACTGTCTTGAGTGCAATGATAACATGGCTGATGCTTTTACCATAGCCTCCAGTGAGGCTTTCAGTTTCTTCTGGAGTTAGCTCTGTGACCTAGAACACAAAGAAAACATGTCAAAAATCTAACAGCTAGACATACTATTGGATAAAAACACAGCAAAAGAAAATCACAAATAGCAACACACCTCTCCTTCATAGACTTCTTTGGTTTCCTTGATACGTAGACCAATGGCACGTCTAAAGTTCTCCATGAGAACCTCTGTTTTCTTAACCTCTGATGAGTAAACTTCAGACCCAACCATTGGACAGAATGGAACCTGCAAGCAAGAAACAATCCAGATAACATAAGCTGAAAGTAAAATAAAAATGCCTCATACCGTATAAACCGTATCTGATGAAGCCATGTGGAAACATGGAATAAAGCAGATGCAAAATGAATTCATCCAAGATTACCTTACTTCCCAGCTCTTGGGAAATCCCAAGAGCCAATGCTGTTTTGCCGGTTCCAGGAGGTCCAGCAAGCAAAAGAGCCTTGCCCGCCATTTTCTTCTGCTTAATCATGTCCACTACAAGACCAGCTGCCTCTCTAGCCTCAAGTTGACCAACAAATCCAGCCGCCAATGTTATAGGGATACCGGTTGGCTAGAAAAGGAGAGACAATGTTAGCAACGGAACTGATGCTACTAGCTATAGAAAGAGATCACACTAACGCTTGAGAAAACACAGTCAGCCAAGGAACCACAGATAGTCAATAAATCACAATGCAGTGCTAAAGTAAAAGAGCACCATCAAGACAATGAACGAGTCTCAAAGCATCCTTCAGTACAATATTTCACTAGAGATGCATTAAAAATTGAAATCGCTTGAACCGAAAAGAGTCTAGGAACATACCAAAAGAATCAATTAGCTTCAAAATCCTAAAAACGCCTACAACCTTAAACACAAAACCTGAACAACTATGAACAATACAAGCATACTGCAATCTACTACAAAACATCTAGATGCATTATCCCCACAAAAGTCAAGACCTTGAACTGAAAAGCGTCACTGAGAGTACCAAACGAAAGGAACTAGCTTTAAAACCCTAAAAAAAGCATAGAACTTTAAAAACCCTAACTAAGCCCTAAACCCAGGAAAACTTCGAGCAATACGAGCATAGTACAAGAGCCAAAGAGAGAGAGAGAGAGAGAGAGAGAGGGAGGAGAAGAACCTCGAGGCCAAGGCCTTTGATATGGGTGTGAGTAGCAATACGCTGTTTCTTAGCGGTGGACTGAATCTCTTCAATCTTTACTTTATCCATCTCCGTCAATTTTTACTCTATGATCTTTTTAGGTCTCTTGTTGTATTCTCCGATGACAACGACGACGGCGGAGAAAGAGTTGAGCTTCTTTTGAGTTTTGCAAGCGCCCTCCTCTACTCTTTTCCCTTTCTAACAAGTTTATATGTTAAAGCTTTGTTGCAATAATGGGGCCTTATATCCTCTTCTATTTACGAAATCACCCCCACAAAAAAAAATGGGACGAAAACAATTGGAGAAAAGGAAATTTTCTTTAACAGGTGTGAACAAAACAAAAAGTTAAGGGGCGAAATAGAGAGGACTCAATAGTCATAAATGTAAATTTAAGGGGTGAAAGTAACACATATGAATAATAAAAGGGTCTTCGTTTTGGTAGCTTTTTTTTTGTTTCTCCTCCATCATCAGTAAAGGGGATAGATAAGCTTTCTTCTTCTGGGAAAAACAGAGGCCGTCGCACTCTCGCCACATGGAGACTCTCTTGATTCCCGCTGCTTCTCGGTTTTTCGGCGGAACCGTTCCTCCGCCGTATCTTCTTCGGAAACCACCGAACAGAAATTTCGCACGTTTGTCCGCCATTAACGCCGCTTCTCGCTCTGGTTAAAATCTCTCTCTCCCTCTTACAATGAAGCTTTTTTTTTTCTCTCTAATTCCTTGGGTTTTGGAAAATTTCATGTCTTTTGGTGTTTTTTTTTTTTTTTTTTTTTTTTTTTTTTGTTTCTTTAGTGAGTGAGCTAGTGGTGGAGGAGGATGTGTTGCAAATGTTCTTGAAAGACAGAGAAGAGAATGGAGATTTCATTTCTAAGGTTTCTGATAGGCTCTGGTTAAGGGACATTCTCGATTCTATTGATCTTAGTTCTAATACAGCTTCATCTTCACCTGTTGGGCCACTAGATACTCAGGTAAATAATTAAGTTTGCTTCTGAAGATTTAAATTTCTTGAAATGTATTTGATCCTGTTGCAATTATGTACATTTTTGTGATTCACTATACACTTTAATGATATATAGTGTTGGTGTGTGCTTTCATGGCGACAGTCTTCTACTTGGAACTGTTACTTTTATCAATGTCTTTATATTCTATATGCATATATGCAGGAGAGGTCAATTGATGGCGTAGATGAGGATGATGAAAGTGGTTTCTTGAAACTTAAACCAACCCAAGAATGGATTGGTTGGGAAAGTGATTCCGCCCCTATAAACAAGAAAGCTCTAGCTAAGGTGGGTCATCTATTTTTGAATGTTCTAGTTCTCATTGCAGTAACATCATGCTGCGTATAACCCTTTGGGTTTTGATTGCAGGCACTACAGGATGACAGCGAGAGAAGGAAGAAATTTAACTTGCTGAAATATGAAGCTGTATGATTATTCCTTTCAGTATGTTTCTTAATTAGTCTGCCAGTCAAATCTTTATGATTCAACAAAACGCTCTATAGTGGAAAATGGTTGTTCAGTATGTAATGGCCGTAGTGGATTTGTATGGTTTAGTTATCGAACTTACTTTGGAATTGCTGCTTTTGTGTCTTTAATTTTGTAGCTGAAGCGTGAGCTTATGTACTTGTCAATTGTTATTGGAACCGGGGGCAGCGGATATTGCTTACTAGCTTTATCAGCCCAGGTAAGCTATCTAGTGGGTGTTCTTCTCTTTCTTTGCAAGGTCAATTATATGAATCAGCATTCCTAAAAAGCATAGTATTTAACGGGGATATGGAGATACAAAAGTGTTTAAGAGGCTCATTTTTGGCTTATCCCATAGTAAACCATAGCAACTATCTATGTCACTGTCACTCAGACCACATTTTCTGTCTCATTTTTATTACTTTCTTGCAATAAAATACACTTTTCTCTGCTGCGTCTCTTTAAATGGACCATATAATCGTATCCGTTTTTATGGAAAGAGTTCAGGAGTGTGCTTTGAACAGTTGGGATAATGTCTTTGTCATAGCTATTCCTATTAGGCTATTACCAGTTTAGACCGTGGCTTCTCTATTCCTCATTTAACTAGTCATGAGAAAATGTGTTAAAAAAATTTTTGTGTGTCTCTGACAGGCTGCAGTCAGTTATGCAGTTGGAGTTCTTTTCAGGTTAGTTGTCTATTTTAGTTGGTCGACTCACGTTGTATTATATAAGTTCTGCAACATGCTTGCTCATGTATTCCTAACCAAATTTTATTCCAGTGCAGTTGTTTGTACCTTCAGCTTTTGTATGGATACGCTGATGGTGTTTCACGTGAAGCAGTTCCTGATATCTTCCGGAAGAGAAAGCCTAAAAAGTACAGACCTTGAGAACTCTGTAGTCTGGTCATGTTCTCCGTGGAGTAGTTCCTGTTACTCACATTGCTCTTGCTTTTGTAGGATTGGAATTAGAAGTGAAGATCTTGAGGACTTTGTAGAGAGGACCATCAGGGGCAGCGGCATGGCTCTCTCTTCTCCACGCCTGGTGATTCCAGCTGCAATTTACGGTTTGTGGGTACTCTCACACAAGTATTTCCAGAATGACTTGTTCGACTTCCAGGTAGCTATTCTAAGCTAATTGCTTATCTACCTCAAATTCAGAAAATTAAAGATCTATAGTATGTCTTCTTACAAATTTCACCGTCCTTATCCACATAACATTAGAGAAGAGGATCT
The DNA here is from genome assembly GCF_030686135.1 of Camelina sativa. Taxonomy (NCBI): domain Eukaryota; kingdom Viridiplantae; phylum Streptophyta; class Magnoliopsida; order Brassicales; family Brassicaceae; genus Camelina; species Camelina sativa. The sequence continues at coordinate 9,159,712 of NC_141892.1, forward strand.
TTTGTATATTCTTGTCGGTGTTTATCCAAACATTAGCGTTCGAGAGCTTAAGTCGAATTCTTTATCCAGCTTCTATATCTATATCCTTCAGGATCTCCAAGTTCTGTTTGCTAGGTTTTTCAACTTTCAGCTTTGTTTATTTGTGTATCCACAAAGTTCTAATTTTATTCCTTCCGATTTCTCTGCTAAACGCTTGCTTTTGACATGGTCTTGTGACAAGTTTGAACTTTTTTAATCTCCACAATGGTTGTGACTTGCAGATAGTTCCAGCCATGGTTGGTTTGTTTGTATACAAAGCCGCAGCTCTAGTTCAAGTGTACAGAGACAACCAAGATCTTCAGTTCATCTTCCCAGATGACTACTAACTACAAAGTTCACAAGCACAAACAGACCTTTCCAGATAGACCGCAGGTTTGTGAATTGTTCAGTACATATTGTCAGAAGAGAACAGAAGCTGAACTCATCTATAAGACTGAGGATGTTTTGAGTTATATAAATCAAAACGGCGTTGTTTGGCTTTTCTTAAAAAACAACCTTGTATTTTTGTTTTCTCCTTAGTAAAAGATGTCTTATTTCTTTAATCTTTGTGGAAATTAGTTCCCTGATGTTCATTTTACTCATATCAAATTAGTGGCGATTTGAGACAAAGGAGGTCATATGCCTGAAAGATTTTGCTTATTTTACACACTCATCAAACGGTCAAATCTCATTGACAAACGCAAACCAATACAAACGTGAGAAAACTTTCCACTTTCCTTATATCACAAAGGCCAGTCCGATTGAGTAGCAAAGATTTTTTGTATTTGGCCTATTGGTAAAAACATTATCAGCAAAACTTTATAGGGCAAACTAAAATGAAATGACCCTTTTAAATGGGCATCGACACCTTTTCTTTCTTTCTTTCTGCACAACATCTGATTCTCTTAGGCTTCTGTTTCTCCAGCTTTGGACAAAATGTGATTCCGCAAATAAATGTTACAGCAAAGAAGAGTATAAAATTCAAGACCGTAAACTCCATCCGCGTGCAGCCAATTCACGCCGTACTCTTGTAGCTGCCTCTGCTGTGTCATTCAATGGCGGATAACTCCAACTTACCGACATCTATAAAATACCATTAAAACCAAATCAACTAAGACATAGAGAATATAACAAAACCCTTGCCAGAGATCTCTCTAATATTAAAAAGAATCCATTAGATGGAGAAAAAAGGGAGAAAAGATAGCTCTACAATGTAAAGATACTTACATCTTCGAAACCTGTAAATGGGCGGACAACTCCTCGATCCCTCAAAGACTTTTGGAAATCTGCAATCTTCCATTTACAGTGATCGGTTCCAACAACATACACTGGTTTTCTGCAGAAATGAATGCATACTCAGATTGTAGTTTTAAGTTGTTGGAAAAAAGAAAGGATATATCTCAGCATATTACATACCCGGTGCTACAGGCTTCGCTGATCAGACTGACAGAATCTGCGGTCACCACAAACGCATCACCCCAAGCTAGATGTCCCATGTACGGATTTGGTTCTGAAATAGAATTTTAACAACCATAAGAAACTTTTGTCATTGCGTTGTACTTATGTACAAAGCTGAAGCAGTAGCTTGCTATGAATTGTCTGTACCTTGGCCATTCCATATGTAAACTTTTGGGTTATCTCCAAGTTCTTTGAAGATTACTCTTGAAACCTGCTTGCATAGTAAAGTACCAGGTGAGGCTCAAGAAGAATATCAGCTATGGCTGTGGGTAGAAAAAGAAAAAAAGTGTCAAGAGACCTTTGCAGGGGTTTTGTATGAAAGAGAAATTCTGACACTTCCACAGGTAGCAAGGACATCAAGAATGGAGTCTGTTAGCTGCTTTGCGATGTCTGCTCCATACCGACAGTTACCTATTCAGAAAGACAAAACAAAACCATGGCAAAAAGGTTAAAGTTTCAGTATTCAAGAGATTTAAGCGCTCGTGTGTTATAAGTTATATACTGGAAATATAAGAAATCCTTCTAGTAACTTAAAAGAGTAAAAAGAACCTACTTCTAGGCCAGCCGATGTTGACCACAACTAACGGCTTTGGAAGAGCAGCAAATTCATCATGCCAGGCACTAGCTGCTTTACGGAGTAAGGCATAATCGATCTGGTGTAGAGCTCCTGTAGTCAAGACCTGAAAATAGGCGAGTTCATTCAAGGTAATTACAAATGAAAGCTCCACAGAAAGATTAATCTACTGTATTTCTTCAACATTATGGAGAAAAGAATTGAGCATAAAGCATGATATCTACTATTTAGTACTTACTACATTATCCTGAGGAGGTTCACGTGGAGTGATCCACCTCCGCATAAATTTAGGAACCTGCTCTTGTGCTTCAGGCGTTAGAGGGTAGTAGTCATGACGAGGCGTGATCACCATGTCAAACCTATTTAAATGTGATCTAGGATGTTGTATCTACAAAATGAAGACCAAACAGCGCTATTTTAGAATTCTCAGGACCAGGACACAAATCTCATTCTCTAGATTATCAGAGGATATAGGAGCAAAATTCTTCCTATAGATACCATTAAATAAAAATATTATCTCGAATTGTACTTCTAAGTCCACTATGCCTTCATTAGTAACATAACAAACAGGTTAAAGCTTGTAATAGACCTGAACAACGAAGACGTTTTCAGAAGCCAAACGCCTTATCGAGCTAGCAACAGAAATTGTATCTCTTCCACATGCAATCACTACCAACGGGCCTTCCCTGTGACAAGAAAATAAAATCACTTAGCCAGATGTGCAATATGATTCCCAATCCATGAATAAACAGAAATTCGTGATAGAGAAAGGAAAGGCATACACTCAGGCTTGAATTTCGCTTTAAGTACTACTTGTAACTTATAAAAAGGCAACAGTGTCCAAATGAACAAACACCACAAAAGAATTTTAGAAAGAATACATACTTTTCATAGGTTTGACGGGCCATATTTACAATGCTCTTCACATCAGCCTCAAGAATAGAGGCCAAACCTACACTACCACCATTCTCCGAGGGTACAGATGTGATGTATTTACTTTGTTTGGATCTAAGCATTAATCTGGAGTAGAGGTAAATATGCCTGAGGATAAAGTCCAACTTCTTATGAAAACCAACTGGAAGCCAATGCAGCCACTCATTTAGCCCTCCTTTAGGCCTTGTCACTCGCTTGAACCAAGAAAAACAGATAATCTCATCGAATCAAAAATCATGTTTAAAAGTAAAATTACGTGAATTTCAACACTATTGATGATCAAAGAAACCAGAGACGCCAAAGACACATAAAAACAGTCTTATATGCATGCATCAAAAAGTAAACTAAAGACTCCTACCACTACCAGTGTTCCTTCTAAACGAAATTCAGTAGTTGTACACGCCAACATCACGCTCCACCACCTAGGATTAATGCTACTATCAAGACCTACTAAAACTCTAACATGGTGGACTACCAAATGGCACTACTTCTCTCTACGGAAACCCTTGATTCAATACCTCTTTAACATTTACCAACAAAAAAATTGTATACATGTGTCCAGGCTGTTATCATATAGTATTTTGTGACAGGATACATAATTTAGATCTCCCACACCAGAACCTTATTCCATTGTTTACCATAAATTTTGCAGAACATGAGATATATACATATCCATCAATTCCTAGTTTCGCTAAAAAATTTACAAACATGCTAAAGAAGTACTCAAAATTTAAGAAATTATCACACTCCTATTGTAGACCTAACAAGCTAAGAACGTAGAGAATACATAAGCCATAAAGTAAGTCCTAAATCCGAAAACAATCATCAATCTCACAACCAAAGCATACGACGCCCTACTGATCAGTACATAATCGAGTTGAAGAAATGAAAGGGGATGCTAAAAACCGCAACTCACGTAGAGTAGGTGATTTTCGGCCAAGCCGAGGGCACGAACGAGACCGATACACTGATTCTCGGAGCCAGGGAAATCGTTACCGATGACGACGGCGCGTCTGACGACGTTCTGGGGTCCGCCTTGTTCGAAAATATCAGGTACGCCGGTTGATAGACTGGGTGGATCCGGCAATAGGATTAGCCTCATGCCGGTTCGATTTCGATTTCGATTCCGATTCCGATCAGGATCCAAAACCCCTAGAGGAACCACACCGTCACGATTAGGTATTGATCCGCACGCGAAGAAGAAGAAGGAGAGAGAGAGAGAGAGAGGGGTCGTACTTGCGAATTGCGTAAAGGTCGCACAAAGAGATTTTTTTATTTTCCTTCGAGAGCAGAGCGTGCCGTACGTGTCTTTAAAACTCTCACTCTCTTAGTGCATATTTGCCAAAACAAAGGGACTAATTCGTAAAATTAATTATACTAATTTTAACAAAACAAAACATACAATCGTGAAGGACCCGCTTTCTCAACTAGAGGGGTTTCACCTTTACTGATAAATATTAGTTTATCTTAGAGTTGAAGAAGGTTGCGTGTTTGAGGAGCTTTTGCGGAATGGGGTACGCTCTTGGCAAGGCGTTAAAGGAGATGTCGATTGATGATGATGATGATGATGATGACAAAACGAAGGATCACGCAGTCTTTTCACATATCTCTGATCTTCCAAGTGATATAGAGGAGGAGGTACTCTCTAGGCTTCCGGTGACATGTTTGGGAAAATTGCGATTGACCTGTAAAAACTGGAACACTTTAACGAAAGGTGAGAGCTTTCTAAAGAAGCAGAGGAAGGGAATTGAGATGGTGATGTTGTTGTTGGAATATCCTGGGCGGCTTGTTGTTTGAAACCCTTATTTGGGACAAACAAGGTGGATCGAACCCTGCAATTCTTACCACAAATATGAGGTGTACGCTCTTGGATACGACAAGGTCAAGGAGGAGGAGACGAACCATAAAGTTTTGAGATTTGTGAATCAGTACGACCAGAGTGGCAACCGAATTTGTGAGATTGATATGTACAATTTAAACTCTAACTCATCATGGAAGGTCGCCGATGATTTCGCTCCGGACTGGCGTATTCTTTTGGTTGGCATTTGTTTTATTCTTGCTCTTGAACTTCTGTTATCTTTTTGAAGATCAAAGAAAAAAAACATACAAATTTTTTTTTGGTAGAACAAAAGAAAGTTACAAAACATACAATTGCACCCCTATATGTGTATGTTTTTAATGTTCCTTGAGGGACATCCGATAAAAGTAAAAATAAGAAAATGTATGTTTTCATTACTTTTGAGTAAAATTTAACCCACAAAATGTTATTGATTAATTAGAGTAGATGGCAAAGATCGAATATGAAAATTACTAAGTAATACTATGATTTGATGTGGATATTTTTTTGGTATCATTTTTTTTTACGAGAAATACACTAAAATACCATTAAAAAGGTTTTTCTTCCTAAAATACCACACACTCATTCCTTTTCCATTAATACTATTCATTAATCATTAAAATGACCATTTTCTCCTTGTGTGTAAAGGTATCAAAAAAGTTATGATCTCAAATTGATGATGGCGGCGGCGATCTCTTCGTTCACTATAGCTAATGAAGATCGAGATTAGCAACAATGGTCATTCCAAAGCCATTGATGTGTCTAGACCCGACGACGCTCTAATTGACAACATCGGTGATGGTTCATCTGGCGATCGGGGTGGAGAAAGAGGTGGAGCCCGATCTGAGGTGGTTATGGCAGTGGTGGAACAGAGGAGGACGAAGCGGTTGTGGTGGATGTGGAGGCAACAATTTAAAATGCAAATTCTTACTGATTTTGATGCTTTCAGGTTGATATAGAGCACAACTTGTGGAAAGAAGAAGAAGAAGGTTTGTTTCATTTATTATCCATTATTCCATCTTTATACGATACAATCAATGTGTACCTATTGTAAATGTAGGTTTAAGAAATAAGTTTTTGAGAAATTGATTTAGGTTTCGTCCCATGGGAGATTGATTTGTCTTATTTGGGTAAATGAAGGTTAAGTATATGTATTCACTGAAGATTTAGGTATCTCCTTGCACTTGTTTCATACAAATCCAGAAATATAGGTATATGTGATCCATTTCTCGAAAGAGTATGGTGTAATTCAGCTTTGGTTGTGTAATCATTGTCTTGTTTTGTGTTTTAAGTATCACTCTTCATGATCTTAGTATTTAATAGTTTCTCTTTTACCTACAGATGTTTGTTTAAATAAAACAAAAATGGAGCAAAGAAAAGCAAAAGGAAAAGGTGAACAACATGGTGTTGTTTGATCAAGACACTTATGACAAGCTTATCACTAAAGCACCCAAGTTCAAGTTCATTACTCCATCGATTCTCAAATGAGGGTATTTTATAATATTTAATAGTATTGTCGTATTCTTTATTCGAAACATATGGTTGGTGTTGTTTGCTGTAATTTCCACATGATTCAAATAGTTTCTTGTTATGCTCTTCAATATAAAAAATATAAAAAAAATAGAAGAGTGTGTCTTTAGGAAGGAAGACAATAAGAGAGCTAATACGGGATCTTGGAGAATGATGTGCTTTGTGAAATAATTTCGTTTTGATGTTAATTGAATATGTATGCTAGTTTCTCTACAGTTTCTGGAAAGATTGGATGGTATTTATGATTGTGAAAAATTGAATCTGTAAGTTTCTAGAAGGATTTTGTGTAATTCAGGATGACATTCATTAAAAAAAATAAGGAAAAAAATGGGAAAACACGCCCGCCCGTCTCTCAACACACGGTCTCATCCTATTAAGATTGTGAAAGTAACCATTAGGCCAAAGCCTATTATTCAAGTATTATTTAGCAATTGTTAAATATATAGCTATTAGACGCACATTTTGTGATTTCTGGAAAGATTGGATGGTATTTAGGAAGCGTTTTCAGTAATTTATGATGACATTCATTTTAAAAAAAATACGCGCATTTTGTGATTTCTGGAAAGATTGGATGGTATTTAGAAAGCGTTTTCTGTAATTTAGGATGACATTCATTAAAAAAAAATAAGGAAAAAAATGGGAATATACGCCCGCCCGACTCTCGAACACACGGTCTCATCCTATTAAGATTGTGAAAGTAACCATTAGGCCAAAGCATATTATTCAATTATTGTTTAGCAATTGTTAAATATATAGTTATTAGACGCGTATTTTGTGTTTTCTGGAAAGATTGGATGGTATTTTAGGAAGAGTTTTGTGTAATTCAGGATGATGTGAGTTCAAACCCTTGTGGGTGTGTATTTCCATTTTTATTTTTTAAAGAATTCTAAGAACATTTTTATGAATACCATCCAGAGCTATCAATGAAATTTTCATGATATCAAGGTATGCTTCCTCAATTTATAGAGAATTAGCATTTGATTCAATTAACATCAAATTCAAATTTTTACAAAACACACCATCCAAACTATCTTTAACATCAATTTCTAATGTGAAAACAAAAACCATCTCTAGAGAACGAACCAACCCCTAAACATCTCAATTAACTCAGTGTCTAGGAAGGTTTTCCTAAATTTCAAGTGAACCTTCCTAAATATTATATTGTCCTTCCTAAACTTTATAAAAGCCTTCCTAAATTAAAAAAAAAAAGGTCTTTCATAAATTTCTTGGAATCCTCCTAAATGATAATTAGCATGCCTATCTCATGGTATAAATGAGTAACAAGTTTTGTGGTAAATATATATTTGTCACAAAATGTAATAAGAAAAACAAAGACCAATAAAATGTGGTTTATTAATAGAATAGCGAGTTCGAATTGCTTGGATAACAACAAAAACCAATGCTTCAAAACTAAAGATCAGGTTTCAGTGTGATCCATGACATGTGTGATTTGTTATCTCTCTTTGTGCAACCTTGCCTTGTCCTTCTGTAAAAAAATAATGAAATCAGAAAATATGTTTAGGAAGGTCTTCCTAATCTTTACTAATCCATTCCTGAATTTTAGCTACAGTACGTCAAAAGAGAAATACCACATTAAAACCTCATCCATCTACATAAACCAATACAGACGCACCATGTAATACCCTTCAAAGCTACTTATGCTTTGCACACCATAGCATTAAAAAATAGATTCTTCGAACCAAATAGAAAAATTAACTCTCCCATGTATGTCATTTTCTTTTTTCAACAGATTCACATTCTAGAAATGTGATGAAAGTGGTATACTTTGCCATTATGTTGATTGATTAGGTACCTCTGATCCCAAATCAATCACAAAGAATCTAATGTGTTGCAATGAATTCAATATTAGACTCTCCATTTTACTAATTCAAACATTAGGTGTAAAAGGAACCTAACTAGTAACAAACATAAGATATTTACGAGTGAGCACATGAGACTTAAACAATGCAATTGTTGCTCGAGTTTAAGTATCTCAACTAATCTAAAATCCCTCTTTGATTATAGGGATCTACAATAATTGTGTCATCCTTAACATATCAAAACCAAGATAAGTCTACAGAGTATTGAGCCATAAATCAAGGAATTATATTCAAAATTTCAAGACTTAAGAGATAGGGATCTCACAAATTAAGATTAATGACATTGAGAATAAAATTTACCTCTTGAATAGCTTTGATACTTCCATCCAACGATACCGAGATTGTTTTTCATTTGGAAACACTACTCCAAGCTGAGTCCCAGCAAGCTCAACACAAGCTTAAATCTGAGATCACCGACCCGATCTCAAATATGACGAAGGATAATCAGCATATACGGTGTCGTTTTCTATGCTCATTAGGAGGCTTGAGCCATCTGAGAGTACAACATTTGAAGCGGACACAAAGATCTCGCAATGTGCAAATTTAACGAAGACACATCATGATTTGAGATCGTCGCAGTCGCTGTTGAGATCTGTTATCACAGATTAAAACGCAAAACGACGAAGCAAGGTGAGGCGAGGAGAGTGCATGGCGAGGTGAGGCGAGGAGAGTGCACGACGAGGTGAGGCGAGGAGGACGTACGATGAAGCAAAGAGAATGTGAAACGGTGAGACGAAGAGATGAAGCAAATATGCGAGTGTTTTGATGTAAATGTAATCTTGTCAAATTGTTTAATGACAAATGTTAGAACTGGAAATTGTTGGGGCTTGTGGTATTTTTGACCCAAAAACTTAAAATCATGGTATCCATGACAATTGCCCTTTTTTATTCTTTAATTGTGCTAATGGAAGTGTAGATCATTTTGATAACATGTGTAATTTTTTTTTACTGTAAGTAGATGTTTAATTTGCTAAAATGGACATTATTTCCATATTATTTTTGATGTAGATATTTAATTTAGGAAATGAAGGGTGTGATTTAGGTTTTTAGGTTTTAAAACTGTAATTTTTTTGGATAATCCTTTGTTATGGTGCTACTGCTATGTTATTGATTAAAATGCCAGATTAAAGTAAACAAAAAAATCATATGATAAATTAGACTTATATATATATTATTTAAAAAAAAAAAAGAAATTGTGTAACATACAGTCATAACGCTTTGTCAGGAAAAAACCCAACCGTTACTGTTTATACTTCTTTTGCCCCTGTCCCAAGCAACAAGTTTCTTTGTTTTTTTTTTTTGTTTTTTTTTTTTTGAGAAAAAGCAAGTTTCTTTGTTGATCATCATTAATTATATCATCATAAGTTTTGGGGTTGTTATGGCGAGAATCGCATTCCTAACCAATCGATTACCTTTGTAGATTGCTTGCACAATGGAAACATATCCCTTATATATTAAAAGAGAAGTATTCTCACACAAAATGTTGATGTGTCGCATTTACAGAACTCTAGACACTATTTTCTTTATTTATCATCAGTTTTTTATAATATCTACATTTATATACCATTATATTTTTCCAAAAATACAATTAACACCTAAAATTAAATTTTTATATTCTCTTTCTAACTTAATTATATCCTTTAATTGCATTTTTATAAAATCTTTAAAATAAATTTAAAAGCTCTTTGTTCATATGATATGATAATACAAGATTGATATTACAATAATTCTCACGGATTAAATTTTAATTATTCTACAAAAATTAGATATATATATTTTTAATATATACTACACAATTGAATTTTAGATTTCAAGTACCGATAAATATTAGATTTTGTAAATAAAATTTATGTAAACTCATTTAATAATTATTTTATACGGCACTATGTGCTGGTTGTTACCTAGTTGTTGTGTAAATTTGTTGTCTAGTTCCATCCATATCTCATAAATTATCGCCTGATTGTACTTCTCCTCGGAACCCTTCACAAACTGTAAGTTTTCTCTCCCTTACAACTCATATTTATTAAGTTGCACAGTTTGTCAAATTTCAAACTCAATTGCTCATGGATTTATCAGTCAAAAGTTATATAAGATCTCAAGACTCGAGAATAAGGAATATGAAATTGCAGAAATGATTCAATATTATAATTATATATCGTAGCTGTTAACACGTTAGATGTTGAATTTAGGAAATTAATTTTTTTTTAGTATTATACTCATCGATTGTTTACTACAGTAAAACCTCTATAAATTAATAAGGTCTGGACCATGAAAATTTATTAATTTATAGAGGTTTTAATTTATCGATAAATTAATATTTTATTAATTTATGAAGAGATTTTTTCATTTTTATAATTTTAAAAATTTTATATTACTAAATAAACTATATTTTTTATCATTCACATTTTTAAATATTTTTTTTAATTTATAATTTTGGCTATCGTAATAGGATGAATGTCAATTGTTTACTATATTATCTAGGTAAAAATGATAAATGTTAGAAGTTTAGAATTTAGAATAAATTGCTACTACCATCCTTCATGGTAATGATGAAGACGAATAATATATTGTGATACTTTTAGAACTAATTATCACATCTAGGACTCTCCAAAATTTTTGAATGCAATTTGAGAAGATAACAATGAAAAAGATAAGAGATAAACTCCAACAAAAATGCAAATTCAGAAATATGAAAACAATAATAGAGTTATATTTCACTAGATTTTCTTAGATATAGTCAAACAACAATAGAGTCCTATCTCACTAGATTTTCTTAGATATAAATGTATATATATATATATTAGTTTATTTGATTATTAATTTATGATATTGATGGGACCATATTGTTACTTAGGATTTTCAAAAAAATATTATCTTATTATTTTATCGAAATGTGTCATTTTTTACATCGGCCTAACTCGGGACCGGAAAAATTTATTAATTTATAGCGAGTATTAGTTTAAAGAGTATTAATTTATACAGGTTCTACTGTACTATAAGATAAATTAATGTGCATGTCGTATACAGTTAGGAATATGTAATAATTCAACTGTATATTATAGTAATATTTTAGTTGAATTCGAAAAACATATGATGATAATCTCGTGGAACACACTAAGGGAAGTGATTGCACATGAATCATTGGAGATCCACAAACAAATCATCTTTTAAGGTGTTCACATATGACACCTTGAGATCTCTCCCAAAAAAACATACAGCATTTGGATCACGAAAGATCAAACCACAAAAATGGATCCATCACTCAAAATACTACAAACTCACAGATACCCTTTGACCATTTCGTCTCGTTTTGTTAATGATTCTTGCAAAGGCTGCAATGTAAAAGGTCCCATCTATGGAGGCTACCGTTGCAACGAGCCTTCCTCAACTGGTTTGTTCTTTCACAAAGAGTGTGCCGAGGCTCCATCAGAGATCCTCAACCATCCTTCTCATCCTCAGCATCCTCTCAAACTCCACAATTCTCTACGAAAACCATGTAAATGTAATCTATGTGGTAAGTCTTTTTTTACTTTTGGTTATCGTTGTTCATCAAATTGCAACTTCACCGTGGATCTCACATGTGGGATAAATCCATTGCCGGTTACTATTGAACATTTGAAGTCTCATCATCATCCAGTTGTCTTCTTGAGAGAACCGGCTAACCCGGGCAGGCGCCATTGTGGAGTTTGCAAGGGCTATAAATGGTGGATGTTCTTATGCATGTCTTGAATGTAAAGTCCACTTTCATGTTGAGTGTGTCAATCTTTCCCAAGAGGTGAATCATCCTTCTCATCCTCAACATCCTCTAGAGTTACTCTTATACGAATCACTAGACAGTGACGCCGAGAAGACATGTCTTCTCTGTGGAGAACGACCAAACAAGGTGCTTTATCGTTGCTCGATATGCAACTTCAGCGTATGCCAGTTTTGTACAAAAGATCCACCACCTCTTGCTATCGAGCATCATAAGACGCATGAGCATCGACTTGTCCTCTTATCAAGACAAATCTCATTTGAATGTAATGCTTGCGGGATGCAAGGTGATCGAAGTCCTTACATGTGTATTCAATGCGGGTTTGTTGTCCATCGGACTTGTATTGACTTACCACGTGTCATAAACATCAACCGTCACGATCATCACATCTCTCTCACTCATCATCTCGGCGTTGGGTATTCGAAATGTGGGATTTGTCGCAAAGATATAAGTCAATACTATGGGGCTTATTCTTACGCTATTTGCCCCAACTACGCTGCTCATTCACTATGTGCAACAAGAAAAGACGTATGGGATGGAGTAGAACTCGAAGGGACACTTGAGGATAACGAAGATATTGCACCTTTCAAAGTGGTGGGTGATAACTTGATCAAGCATTTCAGTCATGAAGAGCATAATCTAATACTCAAAAAGGACAATATCAATCGTGACGAAGGCTCACGTTGTGAAGCATGCGTCCTTCCTGTGTATTCTGATCCGGTCTATAACTGTGAGGAATGTCGTTTCATTCTCCATGAGAAATGTGCTAAACTTCCAAAAAAGAAACGACTTGTATTCAACACAAAACCATTCACACTATGGTCCAGACCACCACGTACATTTCATAGCAAAGATTTTAGATTCTACGATGTTTTCCGTTGCACGGCTTGTAGAACAAAGTCTACTAGTTTCAGGTACGTTTCTGATTGGTGGGTTTTAGATGTCCGTTGTGGTTCACGTTCTGAACCGGTCATTCATGATGGTCACAAACATCCTCTATATTACGAAAAGAAGGACGATCACTATTGTGATGCATGTTATACACATATAGATGGTTATGTGCTTAGTTGTGATACTTGTGACTTTGATCTGGATTCACACTGTACTGATTTACCAAAAGTTGTAAAACATAGCTGCGACGATCATCCACTTTCCCTATGCTATGGCGAAAATACAAACGGGAAATATTGGTGCGATATTTGTGAGGTGGAAACAGATCCAAGTAAGTGGTTCTATACTTGCTCTGATTGCGGGGTTACTGCACATACCACATGTGTACTTGGAGATTTTTCACGTCTCATGCCAGGACGCATCATCAACTACAATAAAGTTAAAGTTGAAGTGGTTCCTAACGACCTTAGTTCTCGCCCGTTCTGTGCAAGTTGTCACTCAAGATGTAGAGCGCCTATCATTTTAAAGCTTTGTGATCCATACAGTGGATACATTTGTTCCGATGCATGTGCAATGTCTATCAGTACAGCTATGCGAACAACTATATAGCTGATTATTTCATTCAATCGTTTCTCTTGATTTTTTTGGATGTAAGAGTTTCTTTCCAACTACCACCATGTGATAAGAGAGATATACATAAAAGTGCTTACAATTTCTTGTGCTAAACCTATTTTGGTTAAAGCTTTCCTATAGTTATATACAGTATAGTCTTCATCGATGGAGGAAGGATTAAACTGAATCTAACGCTTTGATTGGGTTCGACTGTTTAAAGCTATAGTGGTAAATCATAATTATAAAGATCATCTCCAATGGTTTCTACAAGGTTATTGCAAAACTTGCAACATGTTTTCGACATAATTGTGACAACATTTGTAAATTTTTAATTTCCTAAGATCCTAATAAGAACATAAATTTGTGACGACATATATAAAGTTATGACAAATTTGCTAAAAAGAGAGTGGCAACTAATATGGTTTCAATTAATGGAAACAGAGACAGGGGGGGATAAGGGAGCAAATCTTTGTAAATCAGTAACGTAAACCAAGATGAAAGCTCAAAGTCATTTTAACAACAAAAATAACGAATATGTGATTTTCATTGCAAATGCAATATTCTGAGAGACACAACGCAGATGGTTTTAGAAATACAGATAACAAACTCACTCAAGTGACTAAATCTACAAGACAAGAAAAGTGTTCAATAAACCATAAACCTCTGTATCAATTTGAAATTTACAAGAGTTACATAAGCGAGGAGGACCATCTATGACATGTAACCTCAAACTCACTCTCATTTTCATGCAAAAACCAAGACTGGAAACTGAAGGGATGCGACTGAGTTGATTTACAAAAACAGTGGTCTGTTTCCGGTTACCTTAGATATAGCCGCCAGAGATTAAGATCTGCACGACGGTAAAGTGATGCCTCCACAGAAAGATGCGATTATTATGTACAGCACAAGAACTATTAAGCACGTCAGCAGGACCCTGTCAAACACATAGAATGATAGTTAAAACCAAAAGATGAGAAATTATAATAATCTGGAACAGACGAAAACATCAAAACGAAACATAGTACACTTCTCTATGCAAAGTTGGAACTAAGGAAGTATAGCTTCTATCGCCAATATTCAGAGATATAAACTCTTTCCAGATACTTTGATTTTTTCTTGAGGAGAATTTCCTAAACTTAGAACTAATGTATCTCTAGTTTAAGAGATATATTAGTAAACTATGCTGCAAAAAGGCGAGTTGAAAACACATAGAATGTAGAGAGTTGTATCTCGTTCTCGTAAGTACCAAAACCAAAGAGAATCAAGAAGAGACAGAGATCCTTACAAGAGCTTAGCGTTTTTCATCCAAAGAGCTCGACGGAGGCGCTTAGATTGTTTCCTGAAGTGAAATGCACTATCTTGCATAGTTGCTGTCTTATCAACAAGAAGCTCAATTCTATCACCTCTCTCCATTATTTTCTCAATGTTCTCAACCATGACTGATCGAATCTGTATAACCCGAAAAAACAACAATGAGAAAACTAACCTTTTCCACCAAAGACAGTTACAAAGAAGCATGTGAGCTAAAGAAGACTTATACCTCACTGACTTCTCCTCTAACACGATTGAGAGTATCAACACTAGGATTACTAGAGAAGAACTCCATCTGCTGATGCAAAACCCTTGAGAATTCATCATTCATTGCATAAGCTGGAGCCTGATGCGCCACTCTTCTATAGTTTTTCATAAACCTCATATGAATATCTTCCAAATACGAAAATGGAATCCTCCCTACAAAATCCAATCACCACCACCACCACCATAAGCATAAAGAGAAGACCTTAAAACTCGTGAATCATATACAACAAACACTTTAAATCCAAAGCAAATTTCAATAGCCATAAATCTCAAAACATATCCAACGATTGGGAGAAAAAATCTTACTTCCGAAGGTATCATTGGCCATACAGAGAAAGGTAAGACCATCGGATCTAAGAATATGGAAGATGTAACGGTCTTGTGAGAAACAAAGTCTTTCATCGGTGGTCTCCGGCGAAAGCTTCTCGAGGATCCGTCGTACCACGGCGCCTGTGTTTCCCGTAACGGCGCTGAATTCCGCTAATACCACCGTACCTCTCGCCACAGCCGCGTATACAATCGCCATCGGAGAATCTTAAATCGGATAACGTCAGAGAGTGTGGATCACGCGCTCCGGCGGTGAGAAAGTTCAACGTCGGCTTTGCTGTGATCTGAGCAGAGAGTAGTTTAAAATAGGTTAAGAGCAAACGTTTCGTATATAACCCCTTTTTTATTGTTACGTTTTTAATTGTCACCTGCATATAATATTTTCTAACATTTTAACCCCCTAGGCAAATTATCCGAACCGAACCGGTCAAAATTACGTTTTTCGGTTCGGGTTCGGATACACCAACTAAACCCGATCGGTTCCTTCTTTTCAATTATGTTTTCCCGGTTCGGTTCGAGTATAACCATTAAAAGCCCCACGCGATTGCGAGTCTCTCTCCACTGTTGACGAGCTTAACTTCGACGAGTCTCCGGCGAAACAGGCGACTGAGGTGAGTCTCTTCTATCGCCGACTAATTTACACAGGCGAGCTTCTCTCTTTTTCTGTTCTGTCTACGGTTGAGTCTAAGATGATGGTTATTTTATTGAATCAATGCTCTCTGCTTCTCTTTCTCCAGCGAAGTGTTTGTTGCGTAGTAAACTAGGGTTAGGAATTGGGTTAATATTATAATGGTGGGATTGTGTGTTCTCTGTTTCCGACTGAACAGATGACCTATCCGATTTCTATTTTCTGTTGCCTGTTACGAGCTCAGTGATTAGACTATTGAGGACCCTTGTTTTGAAGGGTTTTGTTGTTCTCTACTGAGTATTCATTGTGCTTTGAAAGTAATGTGCTTTTTTTTTTTTTTTTTTTTTTTTTCTGGTTGGTTCTTATCAGATTGGTGTCATTCTTCTTCTGCTTCTCCAAGACCATGGTGTTTGGACAAGTAGTGATAGGTCCTCCTGGATCAGGCAAGACGACTTACTGCAATGGCATGTCTCAGTTCCTCCCTCTTATCGGAAGGTTTCATTTTCTTTCTTTTATTCTCTTTTTGGATCAAAGAAAGAAGACTACTTTTGTAGATATATCGTATTACGTTTATTTTCTCCGTCTCTAGCTTAGTGAAATTTACAAAGTTCCAAACTTTAATTTACAAAGAGTGTTAAAATCCAGAAATTCTAACTAAGTTTGCTTGGTTGTGAAATGTTGTTCCAAGAGAGTTTTTCCAGATCCGTGAGGACTTCTCCGGAAGTATTTTCTCTTAACGTTGAGTTATGTTGTTTTCGGCAGGAAGGTTGCTATTGTTAATTTGGATCCTGCAAACGATACATTACCGTATCCTTTTTGATACCAAATTATTAAAAAAGTGGTTGAAATTGGCGTATAGCCATGAAATTTTTTCCAGGTGTGTGAGTTGTTTCTTGACATTGATCTTAGTTATGAGTGTGCTGTGAATATCGAAGACCTGATTAAGTTAGAAGATGTTATGCTGGAACACTCGCTTGGTCCTAATGGAGGTGAATATTTCATCTTGATTCTTCTTTTGTTCTTAATATTTTAATTTATGTTTGGTCAAGTCAATAACAAATTTTTTAATGACACAGGTCTTGTATATTGTATGGAGTACTTGGAGAAAAACATTGACTGGCTGGAATTGAAATTAAAGCCTCTTCTGAAGGGTTAGCAACACAATAAGTCTCTCCTTTTTTTTGTTTTTAACGTAATGTCACTTCGTTAAAGTAAAAAAGTTTTGAAACATTTGCAGATCATTACATTCTCTTTGATTTTCCTGGCCAAGTGGAGTTGTTCTTCATTCATGACAGTACCAAGAATGTTCTCACGAAACTGATAAAATCATTAAACCTCAGAGTATGAGCTGTTCTATACTTGTTACCTTACTAGCTAAATGAACCTTACTGAAGAGTCTACATATAACCTGATGAAGTTTTGTTTGTTTGTTTGTTCTGCAGTTAACTGCTGTGCAACTAATTGATGCCCATCTATGTAGTGATCCCGGGAACTATGTAAGCGCATTGCTTCTCTCCTTATCCACAATGCTTCATATGGAACTCCCACATGTCAATGTCTTGTCTAAAATCGATCTGATTGGCAGCTATGGGAAGCTAGGTATCTTTTTGTTCTCGTAACATTGATTTTGATTTTGCAAAAGTATAACATGGACTCGCTAACTACCATCTCTGGTTTCATGTAGCTTTTAATTTAGATTTTTATACCGATGTTCAAGACTTGTCATACTTGGAGCACCATCTTGGTCGAGATCCTCGCTCTGCTAAGTACAGGTTGATATAAAACATCTTCTGACTATACATGGAAGTGGAACGGTTAATCAATTCCCGCTTAAATGCACTCTAGATATTTGATGAGTTCGATGGTCTTATTTGCAGAAAACTAACAAAAGAGTTATGTGGCGTCATTGAAGATTACAGTCTTGTAAATTTTACAACCTTGGATATTCAGGTTTAAGTTCCCCCCTCCCCCCTGCACCTCTCTCTCTTTCTCTCTCCCTCTCTCTCTCTGCAAGCATCTTATCACTATTTTGTTTTTGTTTTCAGGATAAGGAAAGTGTTGGGAATCTGGTAAAGCTCATTGACAAGAGCAATGGATACATATTTTCCGGGATTGATGCAAGTGTGGTTGAATACAGCAAGATTGCAGTTGGTCAAACTGATTGGGATTATAACAGATATCCTTTTTTTTTTAATAAAGAATTTTGATTTCTTAACCATTGCTTCTCTTATCAGTAGCTGTGAGTTTAGTTTTACGTCTGCAACAAAAGAGTTGTTTCTTTAACGGTATAGTCTTCACAGTTGCGGCTGTGCAAGAGAAATACATGAACGACGAGGAAACACAAGACTGAGGAATTGAAACAGAGCTTGAAACTTCCAAAGAAGATGAAGAATCTCCTTAAAATCTCTCTGAACCAAACCATGTAACGGTTTGTATGAGCCTTTTTTGTATTGTTGGGCTCGGTTTCAAGTCTAAACAATCACACAACCTATGAACCTACTGGATTTGGTTCATTGAGTATGCTAATTTTGAGACGAGTAAACTAATCAGAATTAATCGCCTTGCTTGCACCTTATATATTTTCTGCCTATCAAAACTTACTACTAAGTTACATAATTAGTAGGAGTACTATTTTTTTCCAAATTTTGTCTCACTATTTTTTCCACTTCGTTGATTATTCCGTCTTGGTTAGCTATAATGTCAAGGTGTTGGACTTTTTGAGTTTCTGAATCACACCTCACACGTGCCCATGGCTCCCACATTCTCTAGGAAAACATCTCAAATGTCACTTTTTAGGTCATTTATTCTTGCTCAAAGTATGACGTTATTACAAGGTAAAATAAAGAGAAAATAATAATTCAGGTCACAGAATTGAAACTAACAATAAGCAATTCAAACATCGCTTGATTACAAATGCCAATCTAAATAAGCTTCAAGGCCAACTCAGCTGTTCCCATTCCCAAATTGGTTCCGTTAATCCTTCAACCAAATCTACATTCATAGAGAGATCAACATGTTGTTCTCCACCTGAAAACGAAGTGTCCGGTGAGCTTTCGGCACGAAACGATGATGTCCCAGCTACTGCAACCTCATTTGTAAGCATTCTCTCTGGCTGCAAAACTCCCACAGGAGGACGTCTATCAAAAGCTCTTGAGCTTCCTGTTGTTACGTAGACACGACATAAACTGAACTCGTGTCTCACCTACAAACATTTCAAGAAATCCAAAAAACATAAAAGTTAATTAAAAACTTAAATCAAGAATCTTTTCAGTGAAAACTTTTATAGATATGCAAGTAAAAGTACCTGAGGAATTGTGGAAGCGGTGACTGTTTCGTCAACGGCTTTGTACTCGTTCATCTTCCATTTTGTTTTTCTTCCGGTTGGTGCTTTTCCAATGTAGAAAACCATAGTTTTCTTGACTCCAATCATTCGGTTGTCTTTGGAAAAGACTGGACCAGGTGATCCAGTTGCTTTCCAGTATCCTGAACCAGTGGTTCTACTCGGTCTACCTCCTCTAGCTTCGCGTTCTTGTCTTGGCACGAAGAAGAACCATTGCTCAGGGTCTCCTCGACATCTCTCTCCGGACATATCTGCAAGACAGTGTAAGTATAATAAACCAATACTACGTACCATATATAGTCATGTGTTCAATCTGAATAATTCTAACTGATATATTTGATCAAACCAAATTACCAAACCCGAACCAATTCAAAACCGACTAAACCGATCTAGAAACGGGTAACTATTTTCTAAAACAAGAAAACCGAACATCAAAATGGAGAAGTTTACGTGCTAGAAAACCTACCTAACTTATATTATGCCCTAATGACTCAACTTTCATAATGATGATTCTGATGCAATAGTTTATAGCGACGACATTAATCTGAGAGAGGTTAACGTAACGTACTTGGAAGATGACTAGGCTCGACCTCAAAGACATCAAGAACGGGAATGACTCGGTGCACTGATACATCACTCCTTCCTTCGAGCTGGTTCCGTAGGTAGAACGCAACCAGTTCTTCTTCCGTGGGATAGAAGCGAAACCCAATTGTAACCTCGTCTGCCATTTCGGTATGGTATAGCGAACACATTAATTGCAGCTAGCTGTATTAATTATTAAATTAAATGTCATGGACTCATCGACATTAAATAAGTTGTCGAAGTAGAGATTGGTTTCTCCGAGTGAAAGGAGAAAAGTTCTTTTACGCGTTTTTCTATATATATATATTTTTTTTTGTTTAACTCAGTTTTTGTACGAGAGATTGGAAACGACAACGATGTTCTTTTTGTGTGTGTGGGTTTGATTACTTTCGTTATTGTGTTTACTGTTTAGTAAATTTTTTACGAGCCACGTACGTGTATTGAACAAGTCAAGCCTTCGTCTTGCCGTCAAGTTTAGGTCGCTTTTCCTTATATAGTTTAAATCTTTATAATTTCCCTTACCAAATTTTTTAAAATAGTAATTTTTTTTATAAAGAAAACACTGATTAGTCATACTTTCTAGGGTTAGAAAACATATATTCCTACATAATATCTATAATAATATTTTTACACCAGTTTTTGCTCAAAAATACTTTTTTGGAAAGTTTTTGCATTTATTGTCATTTAATGCTTATGTCATTTAATCTTCTCTACTATCTTTATAATCAAACATAATTAAAATATTTTAAATATCCATATATAATATTCTATAATTAATATAGATATTTAGAAGATTTATTCCATATAAAAAAAAATTATTCTCCTATCATCTTTTTGATTTTAAATTTTAAATTTAGTGAATCATCATATAATACATAAAGTTAATAAAATGTGTATTTTTCTGTATATATTGTGACTTAATTTTTTAAAACAAACATATATTACTCAATTAATATAAAAAGTGTGTGTTCAACATACATATATAGTAAATTATAAAATTTTAAGAAGTTTATAATTTGTAACTGATATATCTAAACTTAATAAAATGTTTAAAATTATGAATATTTAAACATATTGAATTTTCAAAATAACACAAACGAGTTATATTACATTACGGGTTATATGACATTACATGATTGAATTGATAATATTAAAAAATAAAATATTATTAATATGATACTTTAATACGGGTTTAATCCTTATTTTACTATTTTAACAATACCAATATAAAATATGTCGAATCAAACTGATTTAATTAAGATTGTATTAAACAACAATTGTTGTGCGGTATAACACGAATTATATACTAAATCACTAAAATTAACAAAAGAGGAGTACATTAGCAAAATTAGTATTAAAATAGTATATTAATAAAAAAATTAAAAAAAAAAATTTGTCCCGTGGTGTACCGCGGGATGATAATCTAATCATGAAAGTATGAAGTTAAAGAAGAAACTCTATGACCTAACAAAAAAACGATCTATTTTGGCCTTTGTGAGGTATTTGGTTGTAAAATCGAGTTATATGTAACAATTCTCATTATAAGTTTCATATAACACTTAAGTTATTTTACATAACAGACTGTCGTAAGTATATATATAACTAGTTCAAAGAGATGAAGAGAAGACTTGGCTGTGGGGTTTTTTCGTTAATTCATGACTTAAGTTCGGCCATTTGCAAGTTAGTTATCTTTTATAGTTGCACATTACTTTTCAGAATTCAATCATGGAGTATGATTATACTACATGACCTTTTTACATACCGTGATACTTTGTACCATAGATCCGAAAATCAAATAAAGTGTATATTTTGGAGATATTTGAATGTAACTATTGACCAAAATATTACAAAGAAACACTTCCATTCCGTCTACATAACAAAATTTAATATTTCGAAAAAAATAATAATATTTCAGTTTTTTTTCCCCTTCGTGCACAACTCACCCATTTATGCACTACTAGATTATGACACCAATATAAACCATTAGACTATATGCCACATGTTTGAAGAGATTCGGAAAATTTCCACGCACATATATATTTCGGAGTTACAAGCTAAGATGATAAGTATAATTTTTTCAGTCTAGGTTAAGAGCTTCGTACTCCAAGTAGACGACTGATATATATTAATATTTCAAATTTTTAAAAAACCATATAACGAATTTAGCGTTTGGAATTCTTGATATGGAACCCATGTACCAGTTCGGAAAATAAAGGACACCAAGGTGAGGTTCGTCTCCATGACTAGCAGAATTAGCATCACTAATATTAAATTAATAGGACACGTAATATATAGTTTAGGGCCTTAGTGGTCATCTAACGGGTCACTAGGGGTCTCTCTTAATTAAATTAATAGGACACGTAATATATAGTTTAGGGCCTTAGTGGTCATCTAACGGGTCACTAGGGGTCTCTCTTAATTAAATTACTGTTAGGTGCACGGGGTCCCCATCAATAATTCGCCTTTTTTTAGTGTTGCTGCGACCTTGATTAATCTCAACTTATACTTAAGAAACGAGTCAACTCGAGACTTTTCCTAAATGGGGTTGCTTCTATTAATATAGAATTGTCAAAATGCAATTAAAAATAAGTTAATTTGGCAAACTACCAGTTTTGGTTTGTCATTTTGTTTGGTTCGGCAAAATTTGCTCGATCACTAGGTAGACACAAGCACTGAAGCACCGACTCATGGGTTAAAATGCTACGCACGAGCCACTTACGCGACAAGCACCACCAATTAATATACATTCACGGATATGAAGAATCAATAAAGAAGAACCCGAAACGAAAAGATTTATGACCGTTTTGGTTTTGGTTCGTAAGCAGAATAAAACTTAATCAACATACAAAACCCCGATACCAGTCTCCATTTTTATTTTGTGTTTTTTAAGCTAAACATAGGTTTTGTAGTCTTGTAGAGAGATATTGTATTTGCTAAATGAACTCCTTGCAACGACGAGTATAAGTTTAAATTTATCTTTAGAGTTTTACGTATAAAAAATATTATATTTAGTTTTATGTAGTTAATTTGCATTTTTTGGATATAAAGAAAACATTGGTGGAAGTTTTGACAACCCGTAGACCTTTTTTTTTTTCGTCAACTCGTAGACTTCTTTAGTTTTTTCTTAAGGAAAAGTCAAGGGGGAGAAAGAAAACAAATCGATCGATAGAGCCATCAGCCACAGATAACTACAAGAAGGAATTAAAACTCCGCATTTATTTCTTAATGACGACAGAATTGTCATCGTACTAATAATTTTTGAGGTGTATTTTCTTGTGGCTAACGTGGATTTGAGACTTGGTCCGTTCTAGGCTAATACGAATTTTAGTGACGTAACGTTTTACTGCTTTTAGAGCTTTTGTGTCTCATTTACAACGTGTGATTGTTTAAAAGATTGTTGTCTACTAACGTGTGATATTAGTTAATATAATTATAATCATGTTTTCTGTAAATTGTCTGATTTTCTTCGATCATATAATATTTATTTTTATGAAATTCTGACCGACTTATAATATTTCCCATATGGCCATATATATATTTTTATGAATATTTTTCGTATATACCAGTATTAATCTATATGATTTTACATGTGAATCAAAGTCCATGACCAAAAAAAAACTACAAATCTCCATGTAGAACTTGAATAACATGGTATGTTTTTTTTCTTCACATTTTCACGTTTTGAAAACCTAATTTTGCTTTGTACATATCATCGTCAAAATTTTGAGATGTGTATATTATTATTATAATTTAATATTTTCTTTGAGAGAAGAAAAAACTAAAGTAAAATAACATAAGTCAAACACATGATATCAAAAATAATATAAAAGAATTTTAAACATATTTCTTACTTTATATAAAAACTGTCTAGATGAGGAGTCTTTTCATAATAAATTGAGTGAGCGTGGGGTTTTTTGCCAATAACAAATTTGCATTAAAAATGTATTCAAGTTGTGTGAGACGTAGGTAACTACAAAAATGATAGTAACATTTTAACAAAAACAAAAATCAAACAGGATTAAAATATATGAGAAAATCAAACAGTTTTTCGTATATGTTTTAGCTTTTTCTTGTTAATGAATTGGCAATATATGAGAATATGTCAAACAGGATTATAATAACAGTTAAGCTTATCAAATCAAAGCAAACTTTATCGCAAGACCTGTACATGAGTTACAGTTTCTGCCTCTTTATGTTTCATCTTTTGGCGACAAGTGATCATCATTTCTAGGAAATATGTTTATCTTACTCCAGACGACCTGATGACACAAAAGAAGACTCTTGAGTCTTAAGTCTTGATCATTATAAAAATAATCAAATTGACTTGAAATTTTTTAAACAAACTTTATAAAAATAATCAAACTGGTAACATTCAAATGCATCATTTAGCATTTGGGCTTTTTATTCACAACATCAACCTCATCTCTGGGCCTCTGCTACGATCATTATTCATTTAGACTCCTACAGAAGAAGAAAAACTTTATTCTGGTACACACGTTAACTTACATTTGGTTATCAATCGACAGCCAAAAAAAAACTTTTTCACTACACGTTTGCGTTGACTCTGAAAATAATATTTTTTTGACTTTATTTTGATTTGTACAACTACAAATAGCAAAAATTAATTTAAAAACTGACAAAATTATATTTTTAGAGGTATGGTTTTAAGTTTTAATATTGCTCTTCCTCATGCTTATCTTTTAATATACTAACATTTTTTGTTGGCCAAGAACCAAAATTTGAATGTGTCTTATTTCCATATTTTGTTAATACTTCAAAAATTATTCTTCCATGTATTACATTAACATGTTTCTCCGTCTGTCTTCGCTTATATATAGATAGGATTTTCCAAAATCCTTAACAGTTAACACTAAACTATATATAACTTCTTCATAATAAAAATTTATTGCCATTGTAGATTGTATAAGGGTTAGAGTAGTTGTAAATGATAAAAACTCCACATACGACTGAGCAACAAAAGCATGATTTTACCTACAAAACCGCATAAAGAAGCTTTTACATTTTGATCTTGCGGAATAAGGGATAAAAATTCTGTGGGAAATCGCAAAATTATTGCTCTTCCTCATGCTTATCTTTTCCATTTTCTTCCTCTAATTCGTCATGGTCTTCCTCCTCAGGCTGAACCAACTTCAACTTGAGTCGACCATCTTCACGACTGGCTCGTAGAAACTCTCTCCTCGGAATCCTAACTTCTTCCAACACAAGCCTCCCTTCTTTCCTATACGTCTTGAAGCTCATCCTCGTCATCGCCGGAGGATACTCTCTCCGTTCCTTCCCTCGTGGTTCCCACTCTTCTCCATAGCTGCTTCCCTCATCTTTACCCTTAACATGAATCATCTCGTCATCAACTTCTTCTTCTCCTTTACAGTTGACTTTTTCGTCTTCCAAGCCGTAATAGCTCTCTGACCCTAAACCTTCAGTACACAGCTGTAGACTGCTGTTCTCGGTTGAGGTTTTCTCGTAAGAAGAATGGGATGTTTCCCTGAAATGAAGCTCACCGAATATCTCTGTATACGGCGGTGGCGTTTCGTCGTGGTGGTGGGTGGTGACGTGGAGCCCTTTGCTTGGGTTCCAAGGTGAAGTAGAGGAGAGAGTATCAAGAAGTGACTTTGTGGAGTTGTTTTGTCTTGGGTTGTCGAATATTCGGTGAAAGCTTCCATAGGCAGCCATTGTTATGGAGAAAGAAGAGGCTTAAGAATTTGCTCTCCTCTATGTTTTTCTTTTTGTTGGTTTGAGGTTGTGAGAGAGAGAGAGAGAGAGAGAGAAAGAAAAGAGGACACGAGGTGAGCATGAAGGAGAAGATGGTATTGTCAAATATATATTCTTTACGGGGGAAATTAATTACTCGAATAAATTGATAAATGTTTCGTTATATCCAAATATTCAAATGGTTACTCGAATGATGGTTAAACATGCATATATTAATTTGTTGACAATGTATATATTTTTCAATTTGACGATGGTGATGAATGATGACAATGTTCTAGTTGATTCTGTGACTTTAATAATAATAGTATTTAGGTTTAGTTGCTGCCTACCAACAAAAGCAACTTCAAAGTAAAGGAATTAATATTACTCGTCCTAATTAGTCATCTAGACCGAGTACTTTATTATATATGTTGTTACCTATTATTATATCATATGACATGCATGTTCCATTTTATTATGCATGCATTACATATTTACATTAGGAAGTATCTTAAAATTAATCATGTAAATAATTCAACATCCATTAATTTATCTCAGGTTAACTCATATATATATTGACATCTAGAATGTAAATGATATAGCATGACAGACGATGTATGCATTTATAATTTCATAGGTTGGTTCGGTAAATTATTAAATACACATAATTCACATTTCCATTGCTCTGTTACACTGTAACTGTTAATGCTACTTATTATACTTCAATAAATCAAGATTTCTTTTAGTGAAAGAATGAGGAGAATGGAATAAAGAGGAGCGACCAAGTGGTGCCAATTTTGGTGGCTATAATTTTTTTGGGCACGGCGAAATAATTTTATACGGACAACTTATATATTCTTTATATTATGGAATCATACCACTATTCATTTCTCTTTTCAAATTTTGTTGGATTTGATTTTTCCTTAAAACATTGCATATTTTTAAAATATATACAAATAGCTGAAACTATTATCTTTAAACTCAGGATCTCTTATGTTTCAATGCTTTTGTTATTAAGGTTTTGATGGGAATTAAAAAAAAATAGAGGGAAAGAATAGGTGAAGTGTACACTTAGGCTATACGTGGAAGTTTTCTACAGAACAACATTTTATTTTTCTGGACAAAATAAATATTGAATTTCCAGTGGTGGCAAACCACGACAGATTCGAGATATATATATAGTTGAGTCGATGTGATTGGTTAGGCCGTGGGAGCCTCGTGATCCTCAACCACATAATCTAATTTCACGATATTCTCTTATAACCAGGTGTTATGGCCGGAGACTAGCTAAACACATACTGTAGATCACAAATATACAACATAACCCGTATTGAATGAATGAATATCAATAAATGTATCTACTATAAATTTATTTCAAGATATTTAAATTGTACACGAGTTTAAATTCATACACTATCACGACAATAAAAAAAAAACATTATAGAGGACTTGGTGTAGTTGTGCTAATAGGTGGTGATGTCTGTTAATGTGGAATGGTCGGTCGTCTCGTTAAACCCGTTTCAGCATGGGCTGGAGATTCATCTTTACACCACGGTAAAATATGTAAGCAGGTATGTCCACATAGTGGAAGTTTGATTGGAGAATTTCAAATATACTTTTTTTTCATATTTACTTTCAAATGTTGTTCATTTTCAGTTATATGGTTTTTATAGAGTTTTATAAAAAAAATTGAAAGGATTTACAAAAATGATTATAAAATCTAGTTCTTAACTATTATTTTACACGGTTTTAAGAGATTTTGTAAAAAAAATGACTTGGAGGTCCAACCACCGTACTTATTGGCTTATTCCCATAGATGACCAATAGATATTTTTAAAAATATTTTGGGTAGATGATTTGTTTTTGAAAAAGATTACTATAAAGATATTTTTCAATTTATCTTGATATATCTAATCATCGAGATAATAATTAATCCAATATTAATTTAATTTGTATTGATTTTGTTATTTATATATTTACACATATATTGGATTTAATTAAAAAAATGATAAGTTCTTTTCATGTATTTCTTTAGGGAAAAAGAAAAACAAAGGGACATGAATTTGTGATGTATGACGAACGTCTCCATAACAGTTGTCCGTGGAGCCCTGTCCGAATCTATCCACCAAACAGATATCACTCACGACTTCACCTTTTCCACTTGGTCAATGACCAACGACATCTTCTTCGTCCTTACCTCATTTATCTCTATC
The DNA here is from genome assembly GCF_030686135.1 of Camelina sativa. NCBI lineage: Eukaryota > Viridiplantae > Streptophyta > Magnoliopsida > Brassicales > Brassicaceae > Camelina > Camelina sativa. The sequence goes on from NC_141892.1 coordinate 9,187,576, forward strand.
TTTATCATATATACTCCTCCCAAACACACGTAGACAATATAAAGTTTTTTTTTCTTTTTTTTTTTTGCGAATAATTCTATACGAATTATATTATCAACGTCCACAAAAAAATATGATTTAATCTTCAGCGACTGATGGGATACCCAATCCATAGAATGGAGCCTTGATGTCTCCTAGTACGTATTGGAGCATTTTGCTCCTCGTAAGATTTATAGCCATTAAGAATATCACTTGAAGACCAAAAGAATCTTACTCGTGAAAGTTTCGGAGAGTTGATTTAACGTTTGGTAAACTTTTTTAAAAAATAGCTCAAACTTTATATATATATTTTTTTATAATTAACTTTCGTTGATCATCTATTATTCTTATTCTTCATATCTCTCGTCAGAAACAATTCAATAAAATCAGAATGTGTATGATTTTTTATTTACAAGAGTAAACACATTAAAAGTTATTTCTTATTGGTACGAATGGACAACACTGTAGTTTTTCAAAATAACAATATATAGTTATATGGTCAAGTCATTATCAGCATTATAGCCAAGATCTTTCATGCAAAAAAACGCTAATACAATAAACAGAAATTAGCTGGAAAAATAACTAAAATACAAACTATAACCCACGTGAGAAATTCCAAGTGCCAACAAACAAAGTATGAACTGATCATCAAGAATAAAAGATAATAAATCATGGTGTCAAGATATTATTCCAATATAGTTGCATGATAATTTGTAAAGAGATTTTTTTAAGTATAATTGTCCGAAAATACGATCTCGTGGAGAAGTGTCTTTGATGCAATTGTCAACCAAAATACAGTATCAAGAACTTTTAACTTCAGAATCGATAGATTGATTTTTATGTTGTAATATTGTGTGTTAACAACTGTTTATATAGATTTTTTTTTTAATCTTTTTTGACAAATATTGATGTATGATCAACGATTGAAATGTTACATTTTATTTCTTAAAACAGGGGATTTCGTTAATTTTTTAAAAATACTATCAGTTCTCCCTTTTTCAAAATACCTTTTTAATACTCTACCAAAGTCACATAATATATATAATAATAACAATAATACAAATCAGTATACTACAAAATAATCCATTTTAATATTCTGATTTTGTTTTTTTTTTGCCATTTTTTCCCCTTCAAAAGTAATGTGTAATAAAATCAATATTTGGGAAAAGGCGTATTCAAATACGTCTATAAAGTATGCAAACGACGTGCAACCTTTTTTTTGACCCACTAGAAAAAAGTTACATGACTATACAAATATGTTGAATTTAACTATCCTCTAATGATATTCCCCTCAACAATATGCTTTTGTCAATGCACTTTTTGATGGGGGTTTGTTTCAAATGGTCCCTTGGTCCATTGAAGAACCAATTTTTAAATCCATCTCTCCCATCATCTCAACTTTTATTTTCTGCTCTACTCGTATCAATTCAATATTTCAATTTCCATAGATGCAATTAATTTGTAGCTTTTACAAACAATACCAAAGGCGGATAGGGAGAACATGCTTCACAATTCCGTTGCCGAAGCATGAGAGAGACACCGGTTTACAAATTTGGTTAAGTATTGGTATGGACGGTTTATCACAAAGAAGGCAATTGAGAACATTGACCAAAAAATATAGAACAATGTCACCAACAGAAGCACATTAACACATACAAAACAAATCATACAACATTTGATTTTGAAGAACAGCTCACAGTCTCCTCAAGGGATTCTCTCTGCTCGTTTTACTTCACCGCCAAGCTTCAGTACGTTCTACCCTCGAACCTACACGGCTCAAGTTGGTTAATACCTTTGTTCTACTCACAGGCCACTGAGCTGGAGGAGCCAGAGTCAGCACCTGTATATCCGAGTCGCTCAATCTCCTGGTCCTGTATTTTCCACACTCTGATTCTCTCTGTTCAGATGCATTGCTCTCTGAGATTAACTCGTCTGATATCTCGCTGCTTGAGCTCTGATTTTCTGTGTTTTCGATGTAGTCTGATTGCGTCTCGTCACTCTGCTCAACGGTGTTAAAAGCCAAAGACTGTGAAGGGCTCTGGTTACCGCTCTCATCAGAAGGTTCTAAAGGGAATACATGAGCTTGCTCGACAACTGAGTCTTGTCTTTCCCTTAGAACTTTTTCGATTAGTGTCTTGAGGAAGTTCATCACTTGAACCGCATACATCAGTGCTGTCAATGGATCATCCATCTACAATAAGAGTATTTCTCAATCTTTTTGTTTAAATCTGAGCCACACTGACAAAACTTGATAATTAAACCTTGTTGCAGACATACCTGTGTCATATTAGGTGCAAAAACCATGGCGATGTTGCGTGAATTCATCTTGTTAAGATGTTCATATTGAACAACATCAGCCATTAGATTGATGGCCCAGTCAAGTAGAGCAGCTTCTGTAGGTGGAAGAAGCCTAACAAGCTCGACATGTTCCTCTTCTGTTTGGCACTGCATCACTTGTTCAGGCGACAACGAATCAAGAACGCTTGTAGGGAGTTCTCTAAACCACGCCTGATGCAGAAAAATTCAAAGGGAAAAAAAAAATCAAAATTAATATTACAAGTTTTGTGAATGAAATATGTGCTTCTGCATAACTTGCATACCTTGATAAGTCCTGCCAAACAGTGAACATCAATTCGTTCAGGTATAAATCCTCGGTTTAGTTGCTCCCTAACCGCCTCTTCCTCACTATTCTCAGCAGTGAGTCTAAAAATGCCCTCTGCCTGAGAAAACAGAAATGGCGAAGCGATTACAGGGAAAGATTATAATATATTCAGGAAACTCGATGAAGCAACATACCTGCAAGCCTCCTTGACCATATAAACAGTTTTGCATCAACAAAAGAATGGTTGGTACACAATTGCCTCTTGAATCATATGACAATTGCATTGATTCGGTTGACACCCCAAAGACTGTTGCACTAAAATGATGAGATAGCAAAAGAGGTAAGAGATGAGATAGCAAAGCAAAAGCCAATCATACTATAACAAGTTCCCCAGAAGAGCAAGGTTACAATTGTCTAGGCACAGTTTTCCCCGTTTCTAACATTGACCTTATAAATCAAGCATGTAAAATAGTTGGAAGAACAATGCAATCCTTCTCATAATCTAACTTCAGCTAAGAGATAGTATCCAAGATGCATTCAAATGGGTCAATATTCCAATCTTGGAACGATTTACAAAAGGAATGAGCCAATATAAGTTGTAGCGGAAGCATAAAGCTCTAAGCTTCTGATGACACTAAAAACTAAGCTTCATGTACAGACTAATGAAGGGATCATCAATACGTTTTGGTTTCACTGATTCCACAGATACCAAGACTCAGAGGTTCCACAACTAGAGGTTAAACAGACAAGGAAGCCTAGTCAGAACTCAGAAGCATTCTGTATCCAATCTACATCAAGTTCTTGAAATGTAGCCTAACCATCAAGTTCAAATTACGAGCCTAACCATCAAGTTCTTGAAATGTAGTATCCATCTACCACAATACATAATAAACCTATGAATCTCTTACAAGAGAGCTAAGAAACCCTCAAATTCTTCTTGAAAAACCCCTAATTGCAGGGAAACTCATTTGGACAATGTACCTGGCGCTTGGAGCCCTTCTGGGAACTTCAGGCTCAAACTCAACAGGCAAACCCAAGAAGCCGTTGAAACGATCGAAGGTGACGTGAGCCACGTGGCGGACATTGGTGGGCCATCCAATCTCCATACTACAGAGCTCCCTCCGACTACTCTTGCAAGAAATCAAAGATCTCCTGAAAATGGCGACAAGAAGAGCCAACAACGAAATCTGATCTTCCCCACCACCATCGTCATCTTCTTCGCTGCTCCGTCTTGTCAAATCTTGGTCTTCGATTGAAAAGTCAACATCTTGAACGAATCCAGGAACTGGGTTATTGTTGTTCCTGTTCCTGCTCCGGAGAGAACGAGACGCGTAGGATAAGGAAGGAGAAGGTGAAGAAGAAGAAGAAGAAGGAGAAGCGGTTGGAGATGAAGGAAAGTGAAGGACTTCAGTCATGGCGCTCCACACAAACACACAAAAAAGGAAACAACTTTGATGTTTGATTGAAGACAAGAGAAGCTACAGAGCTCCAAGATTGAGGATGATTGATTTGATTAGTTGTTTTTTTTTTTGATTTGGGTGGGTATTAACTGGAATTTAACTGGAAACTGTTTGATTCAAACCCTAATTTTTATTTGATTAACGAATCACAAATCGTTAACACAAGTAAATAAATTTTAACGAACGATATATGGGTAAACATCAAAATAAGTAAATAAAATGAGATAAATAGTTATATAGTAATAGTATTAAAATATACTATGAACATATTAATTTCCTTTTAAAAGAATGTAAATATTTGATGTCAAAAAAAAATGTAAATATTTTACTGAAAATGAAAATAGTTTACAAAAACAATTAAGATTTGATCAAACATAATTAGGAAACACATACATTCACTATTTATAATTGAAAAAAATACATTTACTACTGTTCAATTATTTCTATTGTCTTTTTTGCCATTCATGACTCTAATTAATTATATCTCATGCCATTGTTTCCATTTTCTTCTATTTTTTTTTTCCAAATAATTGTTAATATTTTCAAATAATTGTTAATATATTTTTTTTTAGAAAACTTTTTAGATACAAAAAGTATATTTTTTTCTTTACAATTTGATATGAATTTTGTTAAATAATTTTTTAATATATTATATAAATCTTTTGTATCCGTACACATTTTTGAGTGTACAAATGTCTATACACCTTATTAAGTGTAGAGATGTCTGTACCCATTATTAAATGTACAGATGTGATTTTTACAAAACCATTGTGGTACAGACATCTAAAACTCTAAGAATTAAACAAATTACATCTGTATATTTAATAATGTGTATAGATATCTGTACACTTAATAATGTGTACAAACATGTAAACACATCCATACACTTAATATGGTGTACGGATACACAATTTGTAAAAAATATTTAACATTATCAAATAAAATCATCAAACAAAATTCATATCAAATTATAGAAAAAAAATCTAGATTTTTATCTATCTGAAATAATTTTAAAAACAAAGTTTTATTGACTAGTATTTTAGTTTTTAGATTAAAGGGACATATAATAAAGAAGAAACAAATCTTAAAACAAAATAAGAAAAAATAAAAAAGATTTTTTGCTGATTGAGAGATATTTCCTAGAGAGAGTGAAAACAAGAAATTGGAGAAAGAGAGGAGAGTTGAGCAATATATGTGATTATTAGAGACAAAGACATAATGGTAACTACATTAATTCTCCTTTTTTCTATTAGACAGAGATTCTATTATACGCACAGTGATGAATGTCTATTTTTCTAATTTTGAATAATAATGTGACTAATTTTCCAATTATGTTTTGTAAACATACTAAAATTCAAAGAAACCCTTTTAATAATTCGACGTAAGCAAAATGAGGGTCAAATAAAATGATTTAAAGATATAAATTTTGTATGATTGATAAACTCAAACGAGTTACTTATGTTATGTATATAAAAATAAGAAATCTTTATGATACGAAAGAAACTAAATTAATTTACATTAAGTATTCATACATCTTTAACACAACAAATCTTGATATAGTATAAAACGTTTAAAAGTCCTCGTCACTGGATTTCGTTTGGGGCAAAATCTGTATTCTTTAAATGAATTTTTTTTGCACGTCTTTATAAAGTACGAAACCATGTTATATGCGTAGATTAGTAGTATCCACGTATCCATAAATGTATACCATTCAAAAGTTTCATCCAGAGTCGCTATCCATGATTAAAGAACCATTTCTTTCTTTTTTTTTATTGAGAAATTTTAAAGAAAACAGTTTCTGAATTTGGTTAAACAAATAACATGAGGGATTTGATTGTCTGTTTAAGAGATAAAAGCCGACTTTAGAAAATCATAATGTGGTCCATATGATATGAGTTAACTAGAATCAAATATTATACCCATGAACGCACGTTGGAGTATCGTGCTTGCCACACATGTTATGTACTTATGTAAATATTAAACTTACAACACTATAAAAGTTGTAACATTATTCCAGGAGTTCCTTCGTATACATATTGGGGAATTCATATTAAAAGTTTCAACCAAGAATGGCCGTAAACATCTCGACCACTTCAGTATTGATCCTCTCTCTTGCTCTGCTTAGCTTCGGCCATTGTTGTTATGGCCAGCTTCGAGTCGGATTCTATAATAAAGACTGCCGAAACGTAGAAAACATCGTATCTAGAGTTGTTGGAGAGGCATTCTTCAAGGATCCATCTCTTGCACCCGCAATGATCCGCCTTTATTTTCACGATTGTTTTAGCAACGTAAGTTTTGGCTAATACTACCTACACTCAAAACATTTTCTAGAATGTTCTAATGAGTCTTAAAAGAAAAAAAAGTATTAATCTTTGATATGTATTGGAATAATTGTATTTAGGGATGTGATGCATCACTTCTTCTAGATGGTACCAGCAGTGAGAAAAAGGCATCGCCGAATCTAAGCGTACGAGGATACGAATTGATTGATGACATTAAAACTGCGGTCGAACTAGAATGCAATGGGATCGTTTCTTGTGCTGACATCATCGCTCTCGCGACTAGAGATCTTGTTACTCTTGTAAACACATAAATCTCAGTTTTTATTACTACATCTTGTAGTTTATATGTTATGTTTTCTTTATCGACTGCAAAAAAATTTGATTTAATCAGGCAAGCGGAGGAAAAACATGGTATGCGATACCAACAGGACGATTTGACGGTACGGTGTCTTTGGCTTCGTCTGTGGATTTGCCATCTCCTCGGTTGACAGTCTCGCAAACAGCTGATAATTTTTTTGACAGGAAGCTAAGCCTTACCGATATGGTTCTACTTCTTGGTATGGAAAGTGAACATATTACAAATTCATTTCATATTTTTGTTGTCATTTACAAGTCAAACATGCATTCTACCATACTAGGCTATGTGTTCTAGTCTTAAATAATACTATCAAATTTATAATGACATTTTATGGGTTATATTTGGTATATTTATAGGTGGGCATACGATTGGAGTGACACATTGTTCGTTCATCATGGATCGATTATATAACTTTCAGAATACGAAACAGTCTGATCCATCCATGGATTCTAAATTGGTCCAAGAACTAAAACTCAAATAACCTCAGGGTTCGTCAAGTGATGGCATCATTAATCTGGATCAAAATTTTACGAGTTCGAACACTATGGATGTATATTTCTACACACAGATAAATTCTCGCCGAGGAATCCTCCATATCGATCAACAACTTGCCATCGATGGAATTGGAATGACAAGTAAGAGAGTGACGGATATAGCCAACGGTAACGATTTCTTGTTTAGGTTTGGTCAGGCAATGGTGAATTTGGGATGGGTGGGAGTTAAAACTAAGGCCAATATTGGGAGATGGTGAACCGGAGATCTGCCGAGATGATAAACCCGAAAATGGAAGTCACGAAGATATTATTCTAGAAGATATTAGATAAATGTTAATATTGATTTAAGAAGTTTAGCATTATCGTATAAATAATATTTAGTTTATATTTATCCTAATCTTAATTTAGGAAACTCATCTCTATATAAGAGAATGTATTTTGTACAATTACAATTATGAGAGTCTAATATAATTCTTCTTTTAACACATTATGTCTCTTTACTCTCATCAAATCCTTCATGGTATCAGAGCGGTCAATCATGTGGATCTCTATTCCTATGGGTTATGGTTTTGGTTTTGTTTGCTTCCGCTTCTATGATGTTCTATCTCTAAAAAAAAAAATCTCTAATTTTTTTGACCTTTCGTGGCTTGCTTCTTATGCAAGTTTCTGATTTTTATTTAAAAGAAAAAAAGAAGAAGAAAAAAAAAATCTGGAATTTGTATGTTTCTTTTCTTTTTTTCTTTTTTTATGCTTGGCCATGATTTGGGTTGTGGTGACAATGAATCCAAGATGTACGATGGTGTTGGTCTCTTGATCAAAAAAAAAAAAAAAAAAAAAAAGAAAGAAAGAGGAGGAAGATGAGAAGAAGGACGTGACTCATGTTGTATTGGTTAGTGATTTGGTCACGTTTGATTCTTATTGACTAGCAAGTTTGCTAGGGCGGTGATGAAACTTAGATGTGCGGTGTGTTGAAAGATCGATCATAAACCAAATGTGATCTTTGGTATCTAAAGACAAAGAAGAAGCCAGTTGGCTTGTTTTATAGATTCGGCCAGAGATTATGTTTTTGGCTAGCATAAGTGTTCCGTGATGATGATGTTTAAGCCGATAACGGCCATCACGTATCCATGGTGTTGAAGATTGATGGTGATGATGTTTCACCATGTTTATCCTAATTATGGTTTATTGCTTAATCGAGCATAACCTTAGGAATTGACTCTATGGCTGAGTATAAATACCACGAAGATGACTCTACGGCCGAGTATAAACGCTGTTGATGACTCTACGACCGGGTATAAACGTCGATGACCTAACGGCTGGGTATTGTAGCCGCATTGAACCCTACGATCGGGTATAAACGTCGATGATAACCCGACGGCCGGGTATAAAGCCGTTATTTTGAAGACTTGTCCAATCTCACCCGTGTTACCACGTATGAGCTTGCAGGGAGGTATTGGGAGATGGTGAACCGGAGATCTACCGAGATTGACGGTCGAGATGATAAACCCGAAAATGGAAGTCATGAAGATATTATTCTAGAAGATATTAGATAAATGTTAATATTGATTTAAGAAGTTTAGCATTATCGTATAAATAATATTTAGTTTACATTTATCCTAATCTTAATTTAGGAAACTCATCTCTATATAAGAGAATGTATTTTGTACAATTACAATTATGAGAGTCTAATATAATTCTTCTTTTAATACATTATGTGTCTTTACTCTCATCAAATCCTTCAGCCAACAGTGGGAAGATAAGAAAATCGTGTCGGTCTTGCAAGGATCCATTTTTTTGCTCAACTAGTTGAATAAAAACTAGGCGCCAATATTGTGTTTTAACATTTTTGTTGTTGTATTCATCTGTCCATGTTATTTTTCATTTGGTTAACCCAAACTCCCACATGATTATTAATTAATTACTTGTGAGACATACTATCATGATTTGGTGCATTCCAAATCCAACTCATTTTATGGAAAGTTTTTATTTTGTTGATTAATGTGAAAAAAACTAGTGCTGCGTGTAGAGATGTAGATATGTTTTCAGACTAGCTCTTGACAGCCCATTACTACTAGCACTAGAGAAGTGGAGACAGTAAATTTAAGAAGGTACATAAGGGTGAGTTGCCCAATTAATTTTTGGATTGGGTTTTTTTTGGTTATCTAAGGTAAAATATATTTTGGGAAATGATTGAAAAACACCCCTTGAACAAGACTTTTGAAAATTGTTCATATAATTTTATTCCTCAACAAATCTAAACTGTTCAATTTGCTTTTTCGAGTTTTCTCCTGGTAAGTTCCCAAAGAGTCAAAACGATGCAACTAATAATAATTGTGTACGTGCACTACAAGAAAACAATATGTTTTCCTACCGAAGAAATCGAAGGATCCTCGTAGGAAACAGTTGTTTCTCACTGTTTTCCTACGAAAAAAGAAGGAGTTAATAGCCCGAAGGAAACCAAAATTAGTAATAATTTGGAAGGGAATGTCTTTCGAAACCCCTACCAAACATCTTCCGAAGGAAAATTCGTAGGAAAGGTGAAAGAAAGGGGAAGGGCAGTAGCATCCATTTTCCTTCGATATATTGGAAGGAATAAGTGTCCTTCGTTTTTTCCTACGAAGTTTTCTCACATTTTTCCTGCCAAACATTTCATTCTATTTTCCTTCGAAATTTTCTGTCCAGACACCTTCGAAAATGTAATTCTATTTTCCTTTAAAACTTTATTCTTTTTCTACCAAAACTTGTTCCTGTATCAAACCCCCAACTAATTCTACCTTTTTCTTGTTTCCAATTTGTTTTCCATTTTTATAAATTTAAATTTAGAAAGAAAATGTTACCAAAAGATACTTCATGCCTCCAAAAAACAGTATTACAATACATACAATCCATACAATTTACAACTTTTCACTAGATAAATAAAGAGACGATCAAGGTTGGGTCTCGTCATCATCATCTTCGACGGTTAGTCGCACCGTGTAGGCAGGTGGTCGCATATCAGGAAACCGGTCTAGGATCCGTTTGTTGCATTCCATGAGATACTTGATCTGAGCGTCTTTCTCCTCATTGCAAGCCTTCAAAGTTTGAATCTCCTCTTGTAATTTAGGAATCTGTAGTGGAGCTGAAGACGAAGAAGGGCATTCATCTGAGACCAGGTTACCAAAGCCATAACGTTTTCCTCTAACCTTCGGTACAACCTATAAATAAAAGCCAAGACATGTAAGTTAATCTCAATGGATAGAGATTGTAGAAGCCGAGCATAATCTGAAAATGAAAGAGTTAATAAGTAGTTGTGTAAGAGTAACTTACACCACGCATAATAGAGTTAATCTCCTCTCGTGTAAGAGGCTCTGGCTGAACCGAAGCATCACCATCAGGTTGGCGCTGAGATTGGATGAGCTTCATCTGAGTCGAAGCCAAATCAAGATAATGTTTTGTCTTCATATCGCTTATGGTTCTGGTCTTCTTGTCTAAGTGTGTTTGTTCCATGAAATGAATCATATTAGGCTCTGTTCCTAGTTCAATTGTCTTACAAAAAAGAAACATTAGTTAGTAATAGAAGCAGAAGCAATAGGAGATGATCACATTGTAAAACTGAACTGAAGTGAATAAAAAAGTCAGCACACACAATTATAAAACCAGAGGCGAGTACTATGCATTTGATAAATCACAACCGATGAAGACAATGAAACTTGTAAAATATAAAAAAAACTACTTACCATCTCATCCCAACCGATCAGATTTCAGCATCTTTAGTATCTGCTTCGTAATCTTACCGGTCTTGTCATGTAATTGACCAACAATTGAGTAAACAACTGTGGGATATTTTACAAAATCTGAAGGGAAGTACAAGTGCTAAGAAGGTTACCATGTTGTTGTTCCTTGACGGTCTGGACATAGAAGTGGGAGGTGTGTGCGTCCTGGAGCACTTAGCAAATCGCAAACGTCAGCAAGAATAGGGACAACACATTCTTCATTCTCATCTGGTGGTGGATTTGGCTCATTTGGTGATCTACTGTTACCGGTGTGTTGATTGCGGTGATTTTGCGTAAACCTTGGAGAATCGTTTAAGGAATAGCTCGGTGTATTGCTATCAAAACGGTGCTGCTGTTCTGCCATGAAACGTTCGTAGTGCTGTCGAGTATTCTCCTGAAAACTCATAATACAAAATAAAATTGTATAGTAAGTTTAATCCAATTATGATTTGACTCAACAAATTAATGACCTGTTTGTTTTCCAAGCATCGAACAATAGAAAGTTTCGTAGACAATTGACTCAAAAAAAAAAAAAAAAAAAGAGAGAATCACAACTTAGCCAAAAATATAAACAATGACGAACCCTATGAGCATACAGGTAGAAAACTACAAGTTCTGCCCATTAACAAATTAAAAATTTGAGAGCTATCCCTTAGAAAGAAAAAAATATGCCCAAGATAATACTTTGAATTTAGTTCTACAACAATACTGAGGCCGTTGAAACTCAGGAAAAAAATCAGCGAGCAAAGTTACCAATATCGTAAAGCTTAAAAATTACAGTGGATGTCCAAGTATTTGATTAGAAATACTAACCGTAAACTGTGGATCTCTCGGCGGAGATCACGAGAGGCTGCCAGTCATCCTTTCACTCGGTGTTTTGCGGGTTACCATGATCTAGGATAGAAGTAATTATAGTGATTGAGCAGTGAAATGTATATTTACGGAGTTGAAACCGATGAGAAACACGATCAAAGTCGCAAGGGAAACACCGCAACTCTGTTTAGGAGGTGAATAAGTGAAAAACTTAGAAGAGTATCTAGGGTTTTTACTGAAATCGTGTTTATTCGATGTAGGCATATAGCCCATTAACAAACCAATCATTTTTGTTAAAACCCATTATCAAAAATCGATTTTTGCTAAACCCCATTACAAAATTGGTTTCCTTGAATGCCCAATTCACAAAATTGTCTTCTTTTTTTTTTTTTTAGTAATATTTCTATCACAAAAAAAAAAAGTTTCCATTGTAATTTAGTAATAAAGAAGAATCTTTATGTGTGTAATCTTTTCTAAGTTAATTTTTTTTTTGAATTATAAAATTCCAACTAAATTAAAGAATTAAATTAAATATTTTTTTGAACTTACTTTTACTTTGGTTTACTCCAAATCGGATGAATATTCAGATGAAGCGGAATCAAACTCGTCATCAAACTCGCCAACCACTTCTTCAGAAACTGCCAAAATATCATCAATGATGATCTCTTCTTCTAATTCTCATGGGACCGAATCATCATGATTATGTTCAACAGAAGATATGTTCCCTACATATGTTTGTTGCAAATGGCCATTATCTATTACTCCGCGTACTCTTCCTCTTGGGCTTATTTGCGTAACAGTAACCCATGAATCTTGTTTTTTGGTAATGCGAAGATAGGGGATGTAACATACTTGGTCTCCTTGGGATGCGAGGATGAAAGGGTCATATCTATCAATTTTCCTTGACGTTCTTACTGCAGTTACACCAAAAAATTCCTATTCCAACCACCATTCCAATTGATTGCCCACTTGGTCTTGTTTTTTCATGCCGACAATATCCTATCATCCCCATTGATCTTATCGCAATCCTTCTTCACCTTATCCTACGAATTTACATTCGAAATTAAATGCGTAGGAAATTGAAAGGATACTATATGTTTTCCTTCATATTTCCTTCCACTTTACCTTCGTAAAAATAAGCGTAGGAAAATCAAAGGTAATAGTCTTTCTGAATTCCTTCCCCTAATAATCCTTTAATATTCTTTCGATGTTCCTACGAATTTTCCTCCAAAATTAAGTGCCGACGGATTTTCGAAGGAAATAATCTTTCCTTTTCTCATGTATTTTTTCGTAGGAACATTCTTTCATATTTCCTACGACAAATTTTTTTCGTCAACAATTAGAAGGATTTTCGAAGTAAAATATTCTTTCCAAATTAAATTCGTAGGAAAACGTAGTGTTTTCTTGTAGTAGTGGTTTGCGTCTAACCGAGTGACTCGGTCGAATTAATCAATCTCTATCTAGACCAAAGAAGTAGTTAATATCACCCAAACCTAATTCTCGAGTGTTGTCCTAAATCGTCGACTGGGCAAACAAAAAACCTAGCTCGTGTGAAAAAATCTTGGTTCGGTTCAACTTTTTTTTTTGTTTGATCGGTTCAATTTAAGAAATAATAATGTGTAGAATGCAGCATATAGTAAAACCTCTATAAATTAATAAACACTATAAATTAATAAATTTTGTCAGTCCCAAGTCGGTCCAATGTAAAAAATAACAAAATTCGATAAGATAATAAGATAATAATTTTTCTGAAATCCCCATGTAAAATATGGTCCCAATAATATCATAAATTAATAATCATGTAAATTTACATATATATATATATATAATGTATGTTTCTCCTAAAGCTCATATCTACAAAACAACTGTTATGTTGTATTTTCAAACTATAATGATATAAAATATTTTGTAACATGTCATAAATATAGCTACATTTTTTTAAGTTTTCAATTTTTAAATATCTATCATTTACATTTTGATAGTTTGATTGACTATTAAAATACAAAAATCTATATTATTATTCATAAATTTAATTTTATGTATGTCATGTGTATAAGTGAATTTGTCTATTGTATTTATAATTTATTGTTAATAATGTTTTCTAAATATTACAAATTCAATTCCAATACCATAAATTTTGAATATCCGAAATTACTGTTAAACTTGACTCGATTCAAATTTTTTAAAAGTTAAACTATTAAAAATATATCTATAAATTAATAATTATTAATTTACACTATAAATTAATAATTATTAATTTATAAATAAATTAATATCACTATAAATTAATAAAATGTTTTAGTCCCAACATTATTATCAAAATGTAATTCCCCTTGATATCATAAAAATTAACGTTACATAAGGGATTCGAAGTCGAACGAACATTAGGTAGCAAATTTAGGTAATTTTAATATGAGTCGTAATAAAATCAATTACCTTCTTGATCGATTAATAATCTTCAAGAAGATATTAATTTATTATCAACTGTTACTATCTTTAAAAAAAAAATCAACTGTTATACTTGTGAGTTGTGAGACAATATTTTCATGAGTGTAATAATTTCTAATAAAAGTAATTTTTTTCTGTAGGCAAACCGGCACGCATATTTTCAAACTTTGGTTTTTATGATTTTATTAGTAGGACAACATTTGGGTAGGGACGTAGGGTTGGAGTAATTGCTTGGGTCAGGTTAGTTGTTGATAATAAAGTTGTAGTCCATGAGAAAAATGAGCATTAAATGATCCATTGAGAAATCAGAATCATAATTAAATCAGATAAGAGCAAGTTCTTCACAAATAGCTTTCTCAGGCCTCGATCTAGTATATACATTTTACGTCCATATGAGGTAAACTCTTAGCATTAAATTAAATAATACTTTATATTAAAAAAAATCAAATTTTCTTTTCTTTTGTTAGTCGGCATCCATCGAGATAGAATCACAGGATTTTAAGTCCACTACAGATTATATAAGAAACGTTGCATGTGTTAAATATGCTGAATGCCATCAAGGATTCGTTCTACAATCAATAAACTTGCATGTTGCGTGTTGATCAATGATCACAATTAATTCACAATATCAATATATCTGAAATGTTAAATTTATTAAACAACAAAATTAATGATTACGTACAAAAGTGAAATATATATGAAAGGAAAAACCAGAGTTTAAACTAATTAAGGATGGTCTCGAGCACAAAACCACTGTTGTAAATAGCAATCCGAGCCGTGAAAAGTCATGTTACAGAAGTGAAATCCAACGACTGCGTATCGATTTTGCAATGGTACAAGTGAGATAGCTGGTCAGATGTTGAGGAAAAACACAATTATTAAAAGTCACTTACTCACTTTAGTAACATTTTAAACCGCAATGATCCGCTCCCACGAGACATACCCCACTCACAACCACTATAAATACACATGTCTCATAGTGCAATGATCGAACATCCTCAACAAACAAACACTTCACTTGTTACATATTCTTCATATTAGTTTTTTAAGTTTCAACAATGGAAGCAACCTGTCTTCAGTTTCTTGAGAACAAGACAATTCTCGTCACCGGTGCTTCAGGCTTCCTTGCTAAAGGTATAATTCTACATACTCTCTCCTATACCACTAAATTGTCAACTGTATATACATATATATGAGCATCTTCTTTTTAATCCATTCATGTAGCTAATTAACCATTAAATAGTGTCATTATTGTTCATTAACAATTTTTAATATTTAAACATATAGTTCTGGTGGAGCGGATTCTGAGATTGCAACCAAACGTGAAGAAGCTTTACCTCCTCGTAAGAGCATCCGACAAGAAGTCTGCCGAACAACGGTTATACAAAGAGGTATAATTTTTCATAAATATGCATGTATGACCAAAAGAAAAAAAAACTCTAGATTATTTAGACGAAAATGAATCTTAATTGTAACAGGTTTTCAAGAAAGAGTTGTTTAGGGTAATAAAAAGGAATATTGGTGATGAAGGTCTAAACACCTTAATCTCGGAAAAAGTTGTTCCAGTTCCGGGTGACATATCACTGAAGGATATTGGAGTGCATGACGCTAATCTCTTACAAGATATGATGCAAGATATCGATATTATCATAAATTCTGCTGCCACCACTAGATTCGATGAAAGGTAGTCCTAGTGAATTGCACCCGCGCACTTATATTTTAGGACGAACAATAGCTTTTAATTTGATTTTCTATATGTAAAAAAAGATACGATGTTGCACTTGGAATCAACACGTTCGGAGCAATCAATGTCCTTAACTTTGCTAAAAAGTGTCTGAAACCAAAATTGCTTCTCCATGTGTCAACTGGTAAATCCTTTTAACCTTTAGAAACCTAGTATTTGATTGATATACATATATATATATATATATATATCGATGTACATTCATTATAATTATCTTTTGAAATAAAAATATTTTTGTTTTCTTTTCTAGCTTATGTTTGTGGGGAAAGATCGGGACACATATTAGAGAAACCTTTTGCTATGGGAGAGACCCTTAAAGGTAAAAACAAAGTAGACATCAATACCGAAATGCGACTGGCAGAACAGAAATTAAAACAACTCATAGAACAAGGTTGTTCTAAGGAACAAACTGAACAAGTCATGAAAGACTTGGCATTAAAAAGGTTTTCTTACATTTTCAAATAATGAATATAGAAAATTGATGGTATATATGATGTAACTTGAAGCACATGCGTTATTCATGTATAATGTTAAACAGGGCAAAGCTTTATGGATGGCCAAACACATATGTCTTCACCAAAGCAATGGGAGAAATGCTTCTTGGACACTATAGAGGAAGTATGCCTACTGTAATTATACGTCCCACAATAATCACAAGCACTATCTCGGACCCTTTTCCCGGTTGGATTGAAGGTTTAAAGTAAGCTATCACCACATTTCCATTGGCCTAATTTATCATATTCGTCGTTTTGATAGTTACTTTCTATGATTTATCCAAGTACTTAACTCAAATTCTTTTTGTGGTTATTGTATATATGAAGAACCGTAGACAGTGTGATTCTATCCTACGGAAAGGGAATGCTAAAGTGTTTTCTCGTCGATCAAAAGACAGTATGTGATATTGTAAGTTCACTAGCCAATGAATTTGAAAAATGTTAATTAAAATTATATTTTCACTATCTTGATGCTAACACAGAAATGTATCTATATATATAACAAGATACCGGCTGATATGGTGGTAAATGCAATGATCGCAGCAGCAGCTGAACATTTCCATGATTCAGGAAGTCATACAATTTACCATGTTGGCTCATCTAACCAAAATCCGATGATATATAAGAAACTTTATGAAATGATGATTCGTTATTTCATGGAAAGCCCTCTGGTCGGACGCAATGGTATGCACATAGTCCCAAACCTTACAACAAAATCCACAATGGCTAGGTTCCGTGTATACACGAACCTGCGCTATAAAATACCCATACAGGTAAAAATTTGCACAAATTGTACGTGCAATACATTTTTTTTTTGTTGGAGTACGTATTCTTATAGGAAAGGCTATAATATTAATTGCATCCTCTCATATTTGTTCCATATTTTTTATTTTACTTTTTTAGGTATTGGGATTACTAAGTACAATTTTGCCATCGCTAAGAGATACATATGAGCACCACAACCGTAAATTCAAGATGGCCATGAGAATGGTGAAGCTCTACAAGCCTTATGTTATCTTCAAGGGCATGTATGTCTAACTCTCATGACATTAACCAAAAAAAAAGGAATATGTAAATTCATTTAAAGTAATATATAACAATTTATTGTACCAAATGCAGATTCGATGATAAAAACCTCGAAACATTGCGTATCAAGAATGAAGCTAAAGAGACGGAGAAATTGTTCGGCACCAACCCAAAATGTATTGATTGGGAAGACTATTTTATGAATACACATATCCATGGCCTCATGACACACGTGTTCAAGAAATAAACTTCAAATTGAAGTATCATACGGAATCAAGTCAGAAGATGTTTGTATTGCATGTGTTAAGTCTACTATATGTAGTTATAATTATACAAATAAACCGGTCGATGAAATAACGATATACAGTACTGGACCGTTGCTTAATAATGTATCATCTTTTTTTTTTTTTTTTTTTTTGAACGAATAATAATGTATCATCTATATTTGTAATTTGTCTATTTAAAATCCTTCGGCTTGTCGATCTATGTATATACTCCATAGTTCTTTCTAAATTACATCCATATTTGAAAAATTAACAAAAAAAAATTACATATACCGTTGCTTAATAATTTATCATCCATAATTGTAATTTGCTTTTCTTTCTTTTTTGTAAGTTTTATTTTGTTTCAAAAACAGAATGTACAAAGGCCACACTGATAGACCTTGGCACGATACTTATGGTTAAGAAAATGGATATAAATATGTGTTCTAAAACTATAAACGCCACACCAAAAAAAAAAAAAAACATATACAAAAATTGCAAAAAAAACACTAAACAATACTTATATATATATATATATATATAACTGACCCTGCGCTGTTAATCACATAGTGCAGGTAAAAAATAAATGACACAAATTTGATGGAAATAAATGATATGCAACCACTGACACTGTTAGTTACTGTTGAGCAAACCTTCACGGCACATTAAAAGTTTTAAAAAGGACAGTAGCAAAAATATGTTTCCCCACTAGGCTTTCTATACTTGTATCATTTTAAACTCTAGCAAGTGAAGATGGTTAAAGTATAGTCAATGCTAATACCGCATAAATAAAGTTGCTAGGATTGGTATAGTAAGTGTGGTTCAACGAATGTGGTTTAAATGGTTCACTGATAAATGAAAATTGTCGAATCTTCTAATGAATTGTATAAAAGTTTACGGATTATTCAAAGAAAAAAAAAAGTTTATGGATTAATAGACCCGCAATAAATTGTTTAAACATGACATAAATGTTTTTTTTTTGTGGTTACTAAATGATTGATCGATACTCTCTTTGTTTGCATGAATAAAATGTTCGAGAGAGTACATGATCCAGTCCAGGTTATCTAAGATACGATACAATTCAGAAAAAGCTGGCATATATAGTATTTGATAGATGTTTTCCTTTATTTCTATTTGGTTTCGATGTTTTGCTCTAATTAAACTCCTACTTGAGAAGAGAGTTAGAATCTAAACTCTTGAATGATATATGGAGGAAACAGATCAATTTAAGACTATGTATTAAGAAAAAACAAAACTAAAATCCTTACTGACATTTGGAAGGAACTTTAATGATTCATCTATATTGAAGAAACTTAAATGTGACACTTAAACGTACAAAATAAATGGTGTTTTGTGTAACAAGATATACTAGCTAGTGTCTCCCCTTGAGTCAGTTGTACTAGACATGTGGTGTTCGTATATAAATTATTTGAATCTAACAAAATATTAGGTTGAATAAAATTTGCAGCTGTAAAAATGAGGAGGTGGATGAATTAAAGAACCGATAATGTAGAAGTAGTGCAAAAGTACGTTATCTGTTTGTGTAAAGGGCAACCACCAAATATCAACGCAATTTGGTTCCTTTTATAACTATTTCTTTTATATAAACGTTACATACGTTCCCCATATTCTTATTCAAGATATCTAAAGCCATCAAATCCATAAGCTATTTGTTGTAATTTAAGGTTCATCGAAATGGCGAATCAAGCAACTTTTGCAGCATTCTTCCTTTTTGCTTTAGCTGTCTTATCCAACTTGGAGCTCTCGGCTTCTTCACTTGTCAGCGGCAAGGTCTCTTGCCTTGACTGTCACCGCGATTTCGACTTCTCAGGTCTACTCTTTCAACTAGTTGAATGACTTGGATTTGTGTGGGTGTGTCATCCAAGTTTCCAACTATGCAAATCACTTACACCACTCATCACATTCTTATGTAACTTTTAGTCAAAAGGGGTGACGAATGTTGATATCTACACTATAAGTTTCTTGATATCTAGACCATTTGTATTGTATTTGACTATATTCAGGTATTAAGGTTCTAGTAAAGTGCGACGGAGAGAAGAAACAGATAACCGCAATGGCATCTTCAGACGGATCTTTCCGGTCAGTGCTTCCCGCGGCCGACAAAAAGGGCTCCATGAATTGTCTTGCAAAGCTCTTGGGAGGTCCTGAGCAACTCTACGCTCACAAACACAACTTGGTCTCTGAACTGGTCATGTCTAAACACGATTCCAAAGTTTTAACTACCTCAAACCCACTTGCCTTCTCTCTCTCCTGCCCCAAACCAACCGAAGATAATGTTGGAACTATGATCGGAGATTCGAAGACTGTTAATTTCCCGGGGGCAGGAGGTTTCGGATTTCCACCAGCCAGCTTCTTTCCCTTCTTACCAATCATTGGTATCCCATGATTTAATCAAGTGATACATTTAAGTACTCTAAAAGACATATTTATAGCTATGTTTTGTTGTTTACGTGAATCTCTGTTACAAATTAAAGCCAGCAAAGACAAAAAGTTTCAAATTAAATGATTTTGTCTAGTGAAGATATACAAGTATGTTTTATGTGTTAAGAAAATGTTGTTTATGAGCTTCTTTGTAGTTTTAAGAAGTTGCTTTTGTAACGAGTTTGTAATAAGAAGCTTGGGTTAATCCAACGATATATACGTTTTGTTGTGATATTCTATGCTTTATACGTAGTGGTAATATGAAAAGAGAATAATGACCAAAAAATTAGTTTGAACACAAAACCAAGAAACTGATAAATTGTGCTCTAACACAAATGAAAGAATTCGAAATACCAAAATAGAATTGGATTTGATTTAGTTGTACCTATAGAATGGTGTCGAGTATGGTTTTTATTGGATCTCAATTGGTTTGAATTCAGAAACGTTGGAACGACTAAATGCCACAAAGACATACTTAAACAACATTGATAAACAAAGATCGCTCAAAACTTAAGAGTACTTAAATGGAGTCCACTAATAATAATAAGCAACAAGAAAACCAAAATTGTCTTTAAACAAAATCTTGATCCTACAAAGTCAGGATTCTGAAATTTAAACCCAAGACGAACAAGGTTCATGACAGAAAAAGAAAATCAAATTTCCTCAACGTGTGATGATGATACCTTAGAGAAACTTTATAATAATAAAAAAAAACTTAGAAAACCCTGTTTGGTGGACTCATTGTACTCTTCAAGTACAAGCACCTCACCTGCAGACAAACAATCAACAAACATTTCAGGTTTAGAAACGGACAAGTGAATCGAGAATGATCGAGAAGAAGTGTGTAAAGAGATTGTTGTTACTAACGTTTTGCCAGTTTTTCTTCAAGAGAGAAACAAGGAAGTTGACACTCATCTGAACATTCTGAAAGATCTGCTTCTCTTCCATGGAAAGATTCCCGACAGCAACTCCCATACAAAGAACCTTCTTGAGCTGGAACTTCACTGTTGCCTTAGTCTCATTCACTTTGCCTTCCAAAGACTCTTGGTGGCTAACAAGAGTTGGGAACTTACCTGTTTCGTTGTTCAAAGGAGTCAGCATTTAATCTGAAGATCAAAACATATAAATGAAGATGATGCAAGAAATGGAAGGTTGGTTAGAGACATGCCTGCCTTGTTGAGACCAGGACCAAGAAGACGAGGAATCTGCTTAATGACAGATTCAGAAGCAAGGAAAGCATGGTACTTCTTAGCAAGCTTCTTAACAAGTTTCTTGTTCTTGTTCAACTTCTTAAGAGCTTCAACATCCATAGAATCCAACCCAATCTTCTCAGCCTACATAAAAACCCCAACCCTAAATTATACTACCAACCATAACATTTCCAAAGAAGACAATGAATTAGAGGAAAAAGACAGCAACTTTTTGTTTACCTCTTCGACGTGCTGAGCATCTCCGAGCATACAAATCTTCATCTTAGGCCTAGGAATGTGAGGCAACTTGACAGATCCGCTAAACCTCTTGTCCTTTTGAGGGTCATAGTTCTTAAGACCAATCTGCAGTTCAATAGTCTCAGTGAACTTGCGTGGCTTTGTCTCCTTACAGTGAGTGATAATAGCAGATATCGCCTCTCTCACCGCTTCACTCTGAAGCTTACTACACCACCATTCACAAAAACAAAAACAAAAAATCAAATCTTTAAACCCTTCTATAAACCCAAGACGAATTACATATAAATCAACACCCTAACACTTCTAAAGATTCAATTTTTATCCACCTAAGCCTATATATATAAGATAAAACCAATTTGTTTACAATCTAAATCAACAAACCCAATTAATCAGTTGATAACATATGAATCTATAACTAGAAGAAACAAATAACGTTGATTTGAGCATACGAACCTCATTTTGACACTTCCTCAAACAAATCTGCTTCCTGAAAATCAGAAAACAAAAAGAATAGTTAACAGTGTTGTCGAGAAAACGTACAAAGAAATTTCAGAACAATTGAAGAAGATGATGAACCAACCTGTGTGGGAAGATCGGAAACAGAGAAAGAAGGAACGGCGAGTGAAGCAATCCTCTGTAACTTATATGAGACCACGAGAGGAGATAAACTCTAGCCCTAATTATTTCTTCTCATTCAAGCCCAGTTTCTTCGATATGAAAGCCCATTAATGAAGCCCATTTAGGGAGATTATTGCATTATCTCGATGTCCGTTCTAAAATTAAGATGGTCTAATCAACTTATGGTTCAAAACCACTAAAGGATCTCCCAAAAAGAACAGCAGCGCACTGGACTGCACCACATTTTGAAATTAGATTTCAGAAGCAACCGGCTCACATCACCTGACAATTTTGTGAGTGTTTTCAGTGATATGTTTATGGGAATTTCTCATTTACACCCACTTTCTCCTAAACAGTTTACACTCACATCCACTTTCTACTATTTCTAAACTTTTTTTATGTAAAATTACAATTTACCCTTCAAAACTCTCCTACACCAAACTTAACTTACATATATCTATTTTTTCTCTGTTCAGTAAATATTTTTTAACAACCGTAAAAACACAAAATCCCAAATCCCCTAAACTCTAGATCCCCAATTCTCATCAACCCTAATTTTGCAATTCTCATCAACCCTAGTTTTGCATTTCCCAAACCCCCTAAACCCTTGAATCCTACCACTCCTCCCGTTTGTCCCATTACCTCCATTTGTTCCGTTTTCCCTTTAACTTGCCGCCGTGGATCGCCTTTGCACATAGCAGAGACCCGTCGTCGCATATCCAAATTCTCGGCCGATGAACCGTCATCTACAACTGTTGGTGATACTTCTGGAGAAAAATCTGTAGAGTGGGATGATCTTCTCCCTCGCCGTCTGTTCGCAACTGACCGTTTTCCCGACGCGAGGTTGAATGTTTACTCACGACCTGATATCCTGACGACAGTTTACAAGGTCCTCAAAGGCACTCCCCAATTCGATACGATTCTTAGCTCAAGTTTGGGTTATCTATTCAGGCTTCGTATTGGTGAGTCTCCTATCTCTTGCAAATTACTCCACGCTCTGCTTTGTAGGCAGGTTTTGTCCAAAAAGAAGGACGAGCTGTGGACTGTATTTGGTGGATACCCTATGAGGTTTTCTTTAGTTGAATTTGGTGTTGTAACTGGCCTTCCATGTGGCGAATTTCCGGAAGATTACGACCCCGAAGACGACCCTGCTCCTGACTCTGATGATGAATGTTACTGGGACAAGTTGATTGGGAAAGATCGGAAGGCAACCCTAGGTGATGTGACCACTACTTTTGAAGACCCTACTATCAAAGATTTGGATCGGAAGCTTCGGCTTGCGTTGCTTCTCATAGTCGATGGTGTGCTCATTGCCTCCAGCCAAACGCATAGACCAACTTGGAAGTATGTTGAGATGCTTGAAGACATCGACTCGTTTCTAGCATTTCCTTGGGGCAGAGAATCCTTCTTGAAGACTATTTCCACTATGAGACTTGATCTCAAACCGCAATCCAAACCAGTGGCTAAAAGACTTAAACGTCAGGGCAAGGTTCTTCAACCAACGGACCCCTTGAAGAGTTTCACCGAGAAGTTACAACAGAAGTCCTTCCGTTTGCATGGCTTCCCTCTTGCGCTTCAACTCCTCGCATATCGTAACATTTCTGGATTACGAGACAAGGTACAAGGTGCTGGTGACAGCCGCACTTTCCTAGAATGGACTTCAGTTGGCCTACCAAAGAATAATCTACCTCTGACAGACGTCATATGTGTTGAGCATAATCCAGATGTAAGTTATCATATGTACACATTATTAATCTTTCGATTACGTTATCCACATGGATACACACATTAAGATTTTTTTCTATCACAACCGCAACTATTAGTTTCTCCGTTTTTGGAAGCTGTCCAACAAGAATCTGATTGGGAAGAGTGGGACGATGAGATTAAAGACAAAAGGATTACTCATATGGAAAGTCTCATTCAAGCATGACATATCTTCAGCAAAAAGGAATGGACAGGGGGTGATTGTTCTTTGCCTTTAATAACTTTACCAGATAAGAAGGGCAAAGGGCTTCATAGGAAACACATTATTCCTAGGCGGAAAGAGATTTCTGCCAAACTTCGTGTCAATCAACCTTCACCCAAGTCCAAATGCTCGAGTTCTAAGAGTCCCCGTGTTATCTTCTCTAATACTGACGATAACGTTTTGGCTGATTTCAAAGCTGCTGTAGAGAAAGAACTTAATTCTATTAGAGATGCGGCAGATAGTAAATTTAAAAAGTTAGAATCTGAGAACAGGAAACTACAGGCTCAGATTAACACCCTTCGATTCCGTAGGCGGTTAAGAATACCACTAAGGCGCACCATTACGAGGCCTGCCTCCGTTGTCAAGGAATCACCACCTTCCACTGCCGCAGACGATGAGTTTACCTGTCCAAAGAATGCTGCAGCGAATGTGTCTGTCCGGACGCCATCCCCAACTCCTCAACAATCTCCTTGCAACCCAGTCACGTCTCCTGATGATATCCTTCTTAACCAACACGACTGGGAACAATATGTCCACCCGTTTGGGACAACGGTATGTAGTTGTTTTCAATCATCCGGGAGCTAGTTTGTCTGCATCTATATTCATCTTAATCAATTTATACAGGAACATTCTGTTGGAAACAGCCCGTCCGCTATGAAAGATGTGATTCAGGATGATTCAGGATGTCTGGACTCTTGCCTCAATCCCATTTATGACACCCAGACTAAGGTTAGACACACTTGTACCTTTCCTATTAAACTTCGACTATCTTCCTTTTTGTTAGCTAAAAGACTTTTTGTAAAACAGCAATACCCAGTTTATGACACTGTCACCAAACCTGTTCCCTTCAATGACCATGTATCTCCACAACCCTTACAACCTTACACCAGCTTGTTACAGTGATTTATAGGGAACTCTAATGTCAATCCTCAGTTGCCTGCTCCTAGTCCTGACCTTGACGGTACACCCTCCAACGATATTGAGGTATTTATTCACCAAATTAATATACTTTCCGAGTAAGTCTCTATAATCAAGTATATCTGACTACTCAAATACTTGATGAGCTTCTCGCCGAAAATTGACGCTGATAATGTGTTGGAAGACACTCCCCTACCGTTAGCCATATGTGGTATTGAGGTAAGCAATTCCGATAATTTACTATCATTTTTATACTATCCACATGGACACCTCTCTGGCTAACTTTATAGGAACAAGTTTTACATATCCACATGGATAAGGAACAACATTTCAATACTTTTTTCTTGCAGGACACCAATGTTGACATTCACCCAGCTTGTGTTGATAATGTGTTGGAAGCAACTCCCCTACCGTTAGCCATCTGTGGTATTGAGGTAAGCAATTCCGATAATTTACAATCATTTTTTATACTATCCACATGGACACCTCTCTTTGGCTAACTTTATAGGAACAACTTTTACATATCCACATGGATATGGAACATCATTTCGATACTTTTTTTTTCTTGCAGGACACCAATGTTGACATTCACCCAGCTTGTGTCGTTGAGGTACCGCATACAAATCTTACTTCAAAAACAATTAGTTAACTTTCTCTATTTTATCTCATATTTAAATTTCCCAAC
This sequence comes from Camelina sativa, assembly GCF_030686135.1. Classification (NCBI taxonomy): domain Eukaryota; kingdom Viridiplantae; phylum Streptophyta; class Magnoliopsida; order Brassicales; family Brassicaceae; genus Camelina; species Camelina sativa. The sequence goes on from NC_141892.1 coordinate 9,213,407, forward strand.
TTGCTTCATTAGGATTTCGGGCTTGCGTCCCCCCTACAGAGCAACAAATCTGACAGCGAAGACACAGAGGTATTGCATCATTCTCTACTTTGCAATATAGTTTTCTGCCTAATAGTTTGCTGAAAATGAGATTTATTTCACTTCACAGAGCAATGATACGCCCACAGACCCTGTTGATGTCAGTGATTCTTCGCCACCCAGACCTACGCAAAAGGGTGTTCTCTCGTGACCAGAAGAGGCCCTTATCTCGGCTGCTATGCGGATACCTCCACGTTCACTGTCCCATCTGCCTGACCTTCTACTCATTGTCGAACAAGACTTAGCATCTCTCATGAAAAAATCTCTGAAATCATGCCCAAACACGTAACTTTCTACACATCCTATGCAGTATTTTATTCTAACAATATCGGATCAATGAGCTAACTGTGGATACCATTTTCAAAACCTCCAGGATACACATAACCAAATGTGGATACCCAATTGACAACTTGTTTTTTAAACAGCTATCAAAGCCTACGAATTGGGTTAGTACTTTGGTAAGTATTTCCTATCTAGCAACCTCTGAAATTGATTTTAGTTCATCTATACTTACACATTCTTTTCACCCTTTATTTTCAGCATATGGAGGTTTTAGTGGATTTTCTACAAAAAAAGCTGACAAAAGTCCTATCCATTGAACGCTCTATCTTCCTGTCACCCTGGCTTGGGAACTACTTACAAGGGAGGTATCCTTCCTTCTGTCAAGCAAAATTTAAGTCCAGAGTCAAGTGGGACAATAAGCTAAAAGCTAAAACCTATGGTTCTCCTTTAGAGTGGTTTGTGGATTGGAACACGATATATATTCCGATGATTTGGGAAAATTATCACTGGGTTGGCTTAGTCATTAATCTATCCAATTGGAGCATAGAAATACTTGATCCTAATGTCACTCTATACGACGATGCTAAGGTTGCCAACTATATAGCCCCGTTCACAGAGCAGCTGCCATACCTTATTGCTAAACTGTGCACACCGCCTTCAACTCAGGATCATGGTTGCACTCCATTCACTTGGTCGAGCGTCAAGGACATTTACGTCAATGAGAGATGTGGTGATTATGGTCCTCTTGCCATGAAGTTGCTAGAGATCGTCGCTACTGGATTTGGTCCAGAACTCATGTCTCAGATCACCGACCACATCGTCAATGATATCATGGCACAATACGCGTTGGACGTCTATAAGGAATATGTCGCACCCATCTACTCCAATTAGTTTCAAACTTTCATTCGCTCCCTCTGTTAGTTTTCCTATCTGTATGTTTGTGTCATGTCGTACTATTAACCTTTAACTATTTTAGGTTCTTAAAAATTATCGGCTAAGTATTTATCTATTCACGTGTCCATGTGGATACCACATCTTAACATATATCCACGTATATCCACGTGGACAGACATGTTTGGATATCCTTACTATTTTAACTAGTAACCAGTTTTCATCTAGCCGACGACTTTAAAGTTTATCTACAAAGCAAGAAAGCAATGTTTACCTACAGTTACCCCTTCCAGTTAGACCCCCGTATCCAAATGTACATGTTTTTGTGGATACCTTGAAAATCGAATATTTTATTAACAAGTGCGATTTATAAGCTCATGTACTATGTTGCTTTGTTAATTGGCCCTCATGTGCATATCCAAAAATTGGTACCAATATGCACTTATCCATATCATATCGTAAACATGGACTTTATTTCCTCTTTATATCCCTTTGTTCAATCACTTATGGATATGAATAAAACATGAACGTTGAGGGATAATGGGACTTACTTCGATTTTCATGGTCCAGGAGGCCTTCCTTATTACCCAACATATATGAATGCCCATAAACCCTAAACCCTAAACCCTGAAACCTCGCACCATAATTCTAAACTCTAAACAATACACCCTAAACTCTTAATCGTAACCCCTAAATCATTAAACCTAGAACCAACACCCTCCAAAGGTTTACCCTATATAAGAAATGTTAACTACAAATAAAAACCAAAAAATAATGTAGTATAAACCCTAAACCCTAACCCCTAAACCCTAAACCCTAAACCCTACCCCATGAATCCTAAACCCTAAACTCTAAACCCTAAACCGTAACCCCTAACCTAAACCCTAACAACTAAAACCTAACCCCTAAACCCTAAACCCTAATCCCTAAACCTTAACCCTACCCCATAAACCCTTAACACTAAACCCTAAAACATGACATAACAAACTAAACCTTTGATCACCAAATGTTAGATTTAGGGGTAAGTGTTAATACGTATATACTACCAAAGTATATATTGAACCCCAAACCTTTTAAGACCAAACATTGCATTCGTGAAGCGCTAGCGAAACTAAAAAGTTTGCCAAAAAAAAAATGTACAGTTTGTAAAGTGTGGATATTCTGGCACAAGGAGTTTAAAAGATAACCCTAATACCCTTACAGTTTGTAAAGTGTGGATATTTTGGCATAATGTTTTTAGGTAGTAAACTCAAAGACCTATGATCTAATGAAATACAATCCACATATTTCGTATCCACATGCACCTATCACATGGTGTCAACTACTTAACATATATCCATGTGGACAGACATTTTTGGATATCCTTACTCCTTACCTACAGTTACCCCTTCGTTAATTGGCCCTCATGTGCATATCCAAAAACTGGTATCAATGTGCATGTATCCATAACATATCGTAAACATGGATACTCAGAGATGATTACAATACGACATAGAGTGACGTCAACATTTGTAGTATGCAAAATCCCCTAAATTATAAGTCTGGAACACACTTGAATACACTTCGATATAGATTCATGGTAACAATTTTCTGGATAGGAACCTTCAAGTAAACTAGAAACCCAAAACCTTCACGTAAAACATAATTTTAATTTCAGTTTAAAAAGGAGTAACCCGATACAAACAAAAAAACCCGAGACGTTACATCTCAGGAATGATACTTAGGAGTCTTCGCTACTGCACAACGGGAACATCTTGGACGACCCACTCTACCCTTCGTCTTCGGTGGTGATAATTTATGGACCACCATTTCTGAACTTACATCACTAGCTCCCCCATCTACATATGAGAGAGACCAGTTTTGCGCACTAAAACAAGCACAGACGAAATCTCCATAAACAAGTCTCTTGTTATTATTCGCCCAGATTGCGTACGGATTGTCGTTTTCAAGGCATTTGGAGAAGAAGCAATAGTATTTCGAGTGTTGGTTCGACCACCACACGAGATCTTCGGACTTGTCGAGTCGCACAGTTGCAAGACATTCCTTGGAGTAAACCGCATTCAAACCTTGTTTGCCAGCAATTAACAAGTTCTTCAACGCGTCCACACCTTCTTCACCCAAAAAAGTATCACCTTTGGCAAGCAGCTCGGGTGGCATGTGAAACTCGGTTTTCGAAGCAACCTGAACATAATTAATGTGTGGTATATTAAATTTAATCACTTAGATGAATGTTATTTGCCAAGAACTAAAACGAATCCTACTATTACAGCTTCTTCATAACGCTGAGTATTAGCCATCAGCAGCAACACATAATTTGCCTTCCAATCCGTTTATGTGGCGTGCCGAGGTTCATAAGCAATAAATACGGTGACAACTTTAGGTAGGTGAGCTTTTAAAGATGTGTTAACCAAGTGAATTTAATTTGGCCACCACTTCGAACAATACTTATTTGCATACAATATCTTGTCCACGTGGATAGGAACCTTTGTGCTTATAATTTTTCAAATAGTCATTGTGACTCCTATATTTAAATCCATGTGGTTACTACCATGTGGATAGCTAATTCCAAGTACTGTTGTTTTCCGTGAAACCCTCATTTTAGTAGGCTAGCTTTTTAAGATTTGTCAGAACTTTAATCGTTTTGACAGTATTGTCGTGTTAAGAGCACTGTCGTGATGTGACATTTCTGGGGCTACAACCGTAGGACCACTGTTGTCTTTATTGGAGTTCTCTGTTTGTTAGTTAGGTGACCTTTTAAAGATGTGTAAACCAACTGCATTAATTTTGCTCCGACTATTAACTTTGCAACAGAAATTCAAACAGTACTTATATGACCACAATACACTGTCCATGTGGATTACAATTAGTTTGGAGTATTTTAGACAATTTTTGCGACTTTCCATGCGTCGTAATTTTGAAGCTATTGGACATGGATTCAGCATTCTAAAAACAGTTTCCTTTTAACTTGTTGGGTTGAACATTACCTGGTATCCACATAGATTCCTAGGAATTAAGTTTACATGGTTGCGTCCACGTGGTTTATGTATTGATGAAGGCCATTACAGTTAGTCTTTAGGGCTACTTGGGAGTGATATCATAGTCTGTTCTATATAAACATAGTTTGTATCTGTTAGAAAATAGCTGAAAATGGTTCCGACGTACAAAATCGTCTATCACAACTGTTGTCCTGGTAAATGTGGACATGGTCGAATACTACCTAAAAGACATTTCCCTCGTCCTCACAGTGCTCGGACACGTATGAGTGACCGCAAACCAACGGAAGAACCTATCACCGAACCTATCGTTCTCTTGAATCCTGAGGTTTGTTTTCTTGTTTTTAGACTTTTATTTAAGGGACACTCATACGTGTAGGAATCCAGATCTTTTATTTAATATAAATGGAAGATCTCATATTTTTACTTGTTCTCACTCTTACAGATCCTAACACGTAGAGATCTACACTTCCCAGCACCAATCCTGGCGAAAATTGTGAGCTTGGTAGCTCAGGATGGCATCAAACGTTTGAGGAACTGGCTTGTCGCAGGGCGTGCAGGGAGAATAGCAGTTCACTCGTTGGAAACACTATCATCGGTTAGGCTGGATCGCCATTCCAAATTCGTTAAGTGGTCAAGACCTGATTCTGTGTACTACGATTTTTTTGGGATGTGTTTATACGCTAAAAATCCTTATGCTTTGTATGTGAAAAGTTTATTCTTAGCTTTTCAATGCTGTGATTTGAAAGAGGCAATAGCAATGGTGAGTACCATTAAACATGTGTACCTAGTTGTTGAGTTGTTGTGGATAATGTTGAAGAGCTGCGAAGGGACTTTGGATATGGATTTTTACTGGAACTACAAGAAGAAGTCTCGATTTGGTGATGTTGATAGGCTGGCTTACTCTCTAATGTACCCCATCCACACAATGCAGCCAAAGCGATGGGGGACTTTTTCTAATACTTGGCACTTTGAAGATGTGCCAATGTGTGGTGTTGACCATGCGGAGCTGCAGGAATTCAGTGGAGAGAGGTGTATCGAGTGTATCTTCTACTTCCTATCTAGAGATATAATGCTTTTGTCTTAGGATTGTAAGCAATATTGCTTTAAATTGTTGTCTGTATCTTCCATTCAAATCCTCTGAACTATTGTCCTGTAAGATATGTTATTTATGGTATCCACAATCTACAACTGAGTTGAATCCTAATTTGAGCATTCGAAACTTTAAAATTAGATATCAATCCACACATTTCTACAGGATATCTAAACACACCTATCCACAATGTATCTCTACCCACCGGTACTCTGCCCTAGTTTGAAACGTAAAAGATGTAAAAAACAGTAGTTCTAGCTAGTGTTATACAAAGGTTTGTATCCACCAAAAAGAGAACATGCAGGTATATCCATTTTCAGATATCCACATGTCCTAGTACACAAACGCTTTACAATTTGAACATCGTTGCGAATCAAATAATAAAACTTTGCTGCAATTTTTTATTCCACGTATTTAGATATCGACATGTTCTTGTCCTCGTACTTAAAATGGGTGTGGATTGATATCTTTGGCAAAAGTTTGTATCCACATGTTCTTGTCCCGATAAGTCTGTATTCTCTCTTTAAATTCAAACCATAAACTTTTCACATACAAAACAACATAACTACAGACCATGAGGATTCTATCTGGATATTGTAAACAACTAGGTAAACAGTTATACCATATACAGATGCTTAAATGATAAAAAAAAGTTAGAATTTATTGCACAGTTTTGATAAATAATAAATCCAGACATGAGGTATCAACTGATGAAAAATAAAATAAAAATTCATAATGTGGTATAAAACGGGAAATCCTACTTAAGATATCAACTTTCATAAAACGGGAAATCCTACTCTTCGTTGAAACGAACATCAACTTTAGACCAATCAATAGGAGCAGGAACCCCACACTGCTTAGCGTCCTCCGCCGCAACTTCTCTCATCGCCTCTAACCTTTTGTGCTCTGCCTCGAAGTCCACAAGTTGTTGTCCCAAAATTTGATTTAGTTGGGAGAGTTGAGCGTCGATTAATTCGACTTGATGCAGGAGGGCGGTAGACTCTTCCTTCTTCTTCATATGTTCTTTAATCATATGAAGAATTCCTTTGAAGCGATCAGCTGTCTTCGCCTTAGCAAAGACTTTCGTCTGACAAAAGGCTTCGCTCACGGCCTCTAATGCTTCCTCCTCCCACTCGAAGTCAGCATCCCCTTCTGGTCGTTCCCTGGAACTCTTCCCGGCCATGGTAATTGGGCGTGCTGCTTCGTCTTCCCACTATGACATGCGTTTGTGACGTTTTCTGGAACTCTCTCCCGCCATAGCTCGATTCTCCAAATGAAAACAATCCCAACAAATTATAGGTACAATTATCGACGAAGTAGATGGAATTGAGTGAAAAGAGATAGAGAGGTTATTTATAGGTGCAGTTATCGAACAGAAGGGAATGTTTCAATGAATATAGAGAGAGCCAAACGACACAAAGAATTAAAAGAAATTGGAATTATACCTATGAAATCGAAACGATACAATTCAATGAATTTGGAAATATCAAACGATGCAATGAATTTCGAGAGATCGAGAAGATACCTCTCACGTTTATGTACACATAATGTCAACCATATGGATACTAATATTCTAGCTGTTTTCACAAGCTGATAACTACTACTACTATCCACGTAATCGTCATCCACCCAACTACGACCATGTCGATATATTGTGTTTATCTTAAATAACCATACATCCCTACGTTTTATTCTTACGTTTTGTTCAATCACTCAATAATCTAAACTTTCTATTACTCTGAAATGTGTTCACACTTGGATACACTATACACTAATATGTTCGGGAATGTGCCTATATGTTCGGAAATTACCTATCCATATGTTATTACCCACACGGACATGATTTTGTGTGCAAGTAAGTATTGTGGCTTGAAAGACTTTCCCTATATTATTTGACACGTATAAGAGATAGAAAACATTAGTTGTGGCTTGGTGTGTTGTAAATACATATGTTCCTAACCAATAAATAATGAACATGTGGATATCAAGATTTTTCGATATTGCATGTCTTTTTGTAAGTTTGAAATCAAATATAGTTGGTATCGATATCCATATGGATTACATTTTGTGGATATAACTCACAATTTTACTTTCAGTTCAACTACCCTAATATAATATTACTTTAAGTTCAACATCAAACAATAACAAATCAACCACGTGGATACTAACCTTCCAAATCGATTACATTTCAATAGAGTTCAACAAACAAAACCGTTCATCTTGACTACATTTCAGTAGCGTTGTTTCCAATAGTCGTTAACTATTAAACAAACAAAAAAATAACCATATCCACAACAACAAGCGGTAGTGGATACATAGTTAATTTGTAGGAAGCAATGTAAGCAATAGTGCATGTCTTTTTGTAAGTTTGAAATCAAATATGGATGGTTAGATGAGGATAAGTACAAATTAAGTTACAAACTTGATTCAGAAATACACCCTGATTACCATAACTTAGGATAAAAACTTTATATCTTTTGCTAGGTAAAAATAGATACACTCCATGCATATCTCCCCGTTGTATTCACCAAGAGCGTCGTGTTGCCACATGCACTCTAGGAAATCTTCAAAACGCCAAGTCTTCTCTTATGTCCTTTTTCTTTGAGGTCCGATGATGTAGATGTGGTACATCAACGAGTCAGCCATTTTCTCTACTTGAGCAAACCTGTACTTCTTCCTAAAGTTCCAGTAGACATCCATATCTAGAGTGCCTGCCCAGATACTCAACATTATCCACAACAGTTCAGCCACAGGGTACACAATCTTGATCGTCCCGACCAATTCGATTGCCTCTTCCAATTGAAGGCATTGAAACGCTAGGAACAAGCTTCTCACATACAACGCATATGGATTCTTCTCGTTCAGGCACCTTCCAAAGAAATCATACTAGATATGCGGAGGCCTTGACCATTTCACAAACTCGGGATCACGGTTTAACCTGACCGACGAAAGTGTCTCCAGAGACAAAGCAGCTTCCCTGCCCGCGCGACCAGCGAGTATCCAGTTGAGATACCAAACTCACTATTTTGGCAAGTATAGGGGCTGGGATGTGCAGATCTCTTTGTTGAGGTGCCTTTAAATGTATCCACAAGTATTACCCACCGCAAAATTTTAAAATATACCATATTGATTCGCAGATCTGGAACTATACATGTAAGAAAACTAACCTCTAAATTAAGATGCTCAATAGCATCGCGGATTGGCTCCTCTTCTGCTTCACGGTCACTCCTCCTTGCCAAAACACCCGCAGGCCGAGTGTAATGTCTGGTCCTTCTCAAATGTGTACCAGCATCGCAGATGTTGTATGTGGGAACCATGTTTCCCCTTGGGTTGTGCTCTGTTTCCTAAACCTTAGGGGCTCCGTATGAAGCTAACTTCTGTCTATTAACCATACGAAAATAAACTTCCCTACTCAGCTAATCCTCAACAAACCATCCACGTGGTACTTAGTGGTAGAAAATATTAGACTGATCGGTATCCACGTGTTTAAGTATATTTATTATACTAGCAGTAGTGGATACCTAGTTAATTTGTAAGTGACAATGTGGATAAAACTCACAATTTGTGGATGACGAGTACGTGGATACAACATAGTTGGTATCGATATCCATATGGATTACATTTTGTGGATAGAACTCACAATTTTCCGGAATTTCAGTTCAACTACCCTAATATGATATTACTTTCAGTTCAACATCAAACCATAACAAACCAACCACGTGGATACTAACCTTTCAACTCGATTACATTTCAATAGAGTTCAACAAACAAAACCGTTCATCAAGACTACATTTCAATAGCGTTGTTTCCAATAGTCTTTAACTATTAAACCAACAAAAAATAACCATATCCACAAAAACAAGCAGTAATGGATACCTAGTTAATTTGTAAGTGGCAATGTAAGCAATAGTGTTCCCAATTACATCCACAAAAACCAGCAAATCAGGACACATCCCAGTTGAATACTATCCGCTCCTAAACTGGTTACCTTCACGCCAAGAAACCCAAAATAAGTGTTCTCCGACTGTCTACAGTCATCATTATGGCAACGGGTTCGAACAACTTGATCGATTGGTTCCCGTCATTTTGCACCTACCACAACGATTCACTTTAGTTTTCACGACCCCATTTTTCTGCAAACAACATAACACATCAGAATTAAACGGTTACGATCAATTTGTGTACCTTACCACGAAACATAACAAACGTATACACATTGTGTCCACTTACACGAAACTCTCCAACAGAAGGAATCCTACTCTCTTTTGGACGGCCAGCTGGTCGTCGAGCCTTAGGAGGGTATAAAACACGGTTCTTGATTTCAACAGGAATAACAGCGTCACTCACTTCAGGATTAATTATCCCTTCGTAAGTCCCTCTCCATGTTTCTGTCTTGTAACAGTCACCGACCAAAGTCCCATAAGGGATGCCTTGCATATCAGCTGCTAACAATGAATGCCTACATGGTATTTTCAGCCTATCGTACTGCTTACAAGAACACTGCTTCATATCAAGCAAAACAAGGTGCTTTCCGTTAAGCAAACCCACCACTTTATAACTCCAACTAGATACTGCCAACTTTGCTACCACAAACACCAACCACGTTCTTCTGCATCTGTTTATCAACCTTCGGCGTAGTCAACCCTCTATGCTTCCCAGCTTTCTTCCGTCTCGCACTAAACCACCAACTTAACATCGCACGAATGTACTTCAGTAGTTCAACAATATGACAGCCTCTCCCCTTTCCTAACACATTGTTCAGAGACTCTGCAATGTTGGAGGTCATCATATTGTAATGGTTCCCTTGGAAATAAGCCCTACTCCAATGAGCTGCTCCAATTTTATCCAGATAAGGGGCACAATTGGCGTTTTTGGCCTTGATTTGTCTATAAATATCTTAATTACCAGTTACCTTGTAGGCAAACACTGCATTCGTCACAAGTTTTGCAAGTCCTTTACTATGAAACTTCGCATTAACATTCCTGGCTAGATGTACTATACAAGATCCATGATGTGACAAAGGGAACACCCTCTTCTTGGCTATGTATATTGAGCTGCACTTATCTGAAATTATGGTCAAGCTCTTACTATCCGCAATGATTCGTTCTAATTTCTCAAAAAACCACGTCCAAGCGTCGTCGTTCTCACTATCCACAACAGCAAAAGCAAGCGGAAAAACCTGGAAATTAGCATCTTGTCCACTTGCTGTCAAAAAAACTCCATTATACTTCCCATTCAGATGAGTCCCATCCACAACAATCACACGCCTAAGCTTCTTAAAACCTTCTATGGAAGCACCAAAAGCCAAAAACATATACAGAAACCTTTCTCTGCCATCTTCAACCACTTCAGTTTTAATATCGGTTACAGTACCAGGATTCGCTTCTTTTAGAACATGGAGATAACAAGGAAGATCCTCGTAGGATTCATCATCAGAACCAAATATTCCCTCCAGAGCCTTCCCCTTCGCCCTCCAACATTTTCTGTACGACGCATCCAACCTCAATTCTTCTAATACCATCTGCTGGAGATCCTAAGGAGCCGGTCCTTTAGTAGGATCACTGTACTTCGCTTTGTACACGGCTGCAATCACCCTAGAGGTCGCTTTCTTTAAGTACTTGTTCCTGTCTCTATTGGGCATGTGTATTCTAGATTAGCTTTTCTGATCACATAGTAGCTTGATTCCTTCATTTCACAAGCTAGTACCCTCCAGTCACACCTATCCCCAGAACAACTAACTACAAAGGACTCTTTCTTGGTCGTCGTCTGCGTAAAGTGAAACATGTTCTTGATGGCGTATATAGCTAAAGCTATCTGACAATCCTCTTTGTTTGCAAATAGCTTACCCTTATAGATACCTTTCCCATCATCCTCAAAATCCAGATCCGGTATTTCTTCCCTAACATACTCTGTGTCGTCAAACAAAGGAGGAATATCAAACTCCTCGTCATCTATATCTTCTAGCTTGCGACCGTCCACTGCAGGACCAGGGACCTGTCCACAATCGTTTGACCACGTGGTTATATGAACATAGTCACCATCAACATTTCCGACCTGTTCCAACCCACCACTTGTCCTCACTTTACTCTCCTCTTTTAAAGGAACAGCTCCCTCACAGTGTGATCAAAACAGGAGTTTGTGTTACACATAACCTCTACCACGTTCACCCGACCAAACTGGTCGCCAATGAAGTTCCCCCAAAACTCTTTATCATAGCTTCTTGGGGTCACAGCTGCATCTGTTACTACAAAATCTTCTTCCTCCTCTACATCTTCAAAACTATCTTCCATTCCGACACATTCTTGCACACAACCTAATTGTGTATTTGTCAAGCCACGGCCAATTCCAACTTGTTCACCATTACTGCCCTTCATCTTCCCCTCTGCCAACTCAGCCATATATTCTTCATCCTCCTGGGTTGTCTCCAAAACCAATGTCTTCGAACCGGCTGTTGATGCATCTCCTAAAAACCTTTCTTCACTACCGCTATTACTAAGTGCACGAGAAGACCCCAAACTACGTTTTTTGCGACTTTCCTCTCTCCAATAGGAATCCTCAGCATTGTCGTTCATTCCTCTCTTCTTAACCTCCTCAAATGTTACAAACAAATTCAACCCACGGTTCTGCCTAAGCATCTCAATATAATACTCAAGACCTAAATTCGTTGTCACAACAACCAGAGGCGTCCTCACCCCCGTCGTCAATTCCATATACGTTGGGATGCGATAACTCAGATTTGCCTTCTTCTCCACCAAACCGAATTCCTCAACAACTGAAACTTCTAACTCTCCTAACGTAGTGGTGGCAGACAATGGAACAACACGCGACAAAAGTTTATTGTCAACTGTGAATACCCAAACACCGTCCTCAGAACACCTCCAGAAACCGGATATTACCACACAACAACGAAGATCTTCACCCTGCATTAAAAATCACAGCTTAATTTCACAGCCATCCACGAACGACATTCAAAGTTGAATTTATACGACCCTATCCACAAAACCTTATAAACCCTACCTGCGCAGCCATGTCTCGTTCATGGGGACAAAAACCCTACCTTCAACTAATGTTTCTTATCCACAAACAATCTTTCATCTTCCAATCTAATAAGCAGCAAACAATCCAACGATGGAAAATAAAACAACATAAAGTAAGATATCCAACGATGGAAAATAAAACAACATAAAGTAAGATAAGTTTTTACTTACCACTTACCTCCTATTTGTATGAGGACAGAAATGTAAAACGGACATAAACACATAAACATTAAACTTGACAAAGTATAGAGAATTTTCAAAGTGGGTATTCCTGAAAAAACTCAACACCAAAATGGGTCTAGGTGCTATTTACCCTATGTTTATTCCAGGGCAAGGGCGACAAAGTATAAACACTTTGAAGATAAAAATGCATATATTATATATAATTTTAAATCATTATTCAAACAATACTCAGCCTCAAGGCTCAAGACAATAATAAACTATTCACTACAAATCTTTATATACAAAAAATTAGAAACATAAATCATAAGAAATTAATACTTTTGGGTGTATGCGTCAGACCAATCTCTTCTGTCAAATGTGTGTTTCTTTTTCTCTTTTCCCTCCTTATCCAAACATAAATGAGAGATCATCCATAGGAACCTCATCAAGCCCTGCTGTATCAATATCCTGAAGACCCTCGAACCAGCTTCCAAGATCTGCCTGGTCGTCTATTTCCTCTAGATCATTGAACGCTAATTTTGAGAAATCGATGGGAGCTTCTTCATCAACTGCACCGTCTCCAGAGGTACCTCCTCGGTTCGAGGTGCCTCTGCTTGCTGGACCTGTTGGGTGACTTGATGTTGTTGTTGATCTTGATTGGTTTTCATTGTTGTTGTTGTTTTTTTCTTTGGGTTTCGGTTTGTTCTTGTTCCTGAAACCATCTTCTCTCTTACCTTGAGCCCCTCCTCCACTAAGAACCGCGCTGTCTATGCTCGTTGTGACTTTGGATGAAGCGCATCCGATTACATCATCTATCAATGCTTCCCTCCTCTTAGTACTAGACACTGCACCTACAAAAATCCAAATACCTCATCAGATTTTCCAACAGGTTTAAAGTGTAACCACTCTCTAACTATTTCATCAAGCGACTTGACCTTTAGTATCTAATACCATACATTTGAATGTGCTTTCGCATCTATCTGAAAAAATCCTATCCAAGTTGTCATACATGCTATAGCAGAATGAACTATTGAAAAATCAACTACAGAACCAACATCTAAAGTTCAGAATTTTGAGTACCTGATCCCTTGGCCTCAGCCTGATGATTAGAAGGTTCATTGAGCGTGTTGCTGGCTGTTCCAGAGCCACCATTTTCTGCTGATTTTGCATCGTTGCTGGGAGAACTAAACAAGATGTCTTGAAGTGCAGGATCAGCAAAACAGCTAAGCCCAGTTTCTTCGAACTTACGACACCTAGCAACTGTCCGCCTGATGAATGACAGTGCTACTTGTCTTGAGATCTTGTTGACTTTCGCTGCTTTACTTCCACGGCATGCCTGTTTCCAGAGTAATATCAATAATTAAGAACCCCATATATATATCATTCATCCAAATAAATGATGGTTTCTTACCATTCTTTTCTTGTGCGCTGCTTCCACCAGATGGTCCATAGCAAGATGCTCAATTTTCCTGCACGTAATCCTTAAATCTTAATAAACATAACTTAATCCTTAAATCTTAATAAAGATAACTTTTTAACTTGAAAGATAATACATATGAAAAAGCCAAAGCCAACCTTTTCTCAACATCTTTCCCCTTCTGGATGGTAAAATTTAGCTTCTCCAGCTTTTTCTTCTTGTTTCGGATCTAGTATTGGTAAAAAAAAAACGGAATATGAGAACGGTTACTATGCGTCAAGGACGAAATTTTTATGAAGATCAGACAAAAACTCTTGCTAGTAACGAATGAGATATTTGTTTTGCGTTTACCTGCTGATAAATGCCTTCCTTTAACTCCATAACATCAGTGCTCATAGTTTCTTCAGCCAGATCAGGCTGTGATAAAAGAAAAATGGAAATAAGTAAACAAGAAGAGTAACACGTTTTTTTCTTTTGCTCAAGTTCTTGACAGTTTAATTGACTGGAGAAAAAACTTACCATTGCCTCAGGAAACACACCAATGCTCTGTAGTTCCAGAAGAAGTCGCTCATCCAAAGACATAAGTTGATACTGGGTGTCAGATACTGGGAAGTTGGGAATGTTCACTTCCCTAGCTTGCAACTGGCCCAGATTATTTGAATATGTCTCATTGCCAAGTGTACCGTCTGAATGTGAAAGATCATCGTCCCCAATCCACTGTTCATTGCTATGGACCGATATAGACATGCTACCATTTCTGAAAGGATTAGACACAACACTCCTCTCACTGGAAAATCTGTCAAACAAACAACTCTTAGGGGTCTGAAAATCCCCACTTGACTCTACTTCAAATTCCATTCTGTCTCTCTCTCTGAACTCGGTGTCGATATAGGTACATGAACCACAGTGAGAATCATCACTAGCGTAATGAAGAGACAGGTTCTTCCCTCCATTGAATTGTACAACTTCTTCTCCATCATCTTCCTCAATTAAGGCAGAAAGTACCCTCTTATACAACGGAGTGCTCTCGTTCAATTTTCTCATGTCCAATCTCTCAAATGAAAGACCATATACACACGATGAGGTTGGACCTGAATAGTTAACAATTCCCTCACCAGGACGATGCAGTGCTTTGGGCACTTTAACACCCTGAAAAAAAATCTCTTTCATTCATGCCACATTCAGATTATAAAATGAGACTATAAAACAAGACATTGCTGCAGAAGTTTGCAACTTACCAAGATGTTATAACCTTCTAAGATAGCCTCTGACAGAGATTCATCGAGTTCAACAGCAAAATTCAGCTGTTTTTTGGATAATCAAAAGTTAATAAAGAGTTGGCATCCTAGAGAGAAGTCAAATATGATATACTATATCTCGATTATTACCTGATCCTTCATGTTTTGCATGTCGTCTGCATTGACGGCAGCAAAGATGTGGTCCATCTTCTTCCAAAACTTACCAGAACAAGCAAGATCTACAAAAAGATTTTTCTAGTTAGAAGGACATTTGTGGCAATAAAACTTGAAAGACATGGCATAGGGACGGATGAATACTTGCTGCCTTCCGTGCCGAATTGGCTGCTGCAAAAATATCTTCACGATCATCATCAGATTCACCTGAAAAGCCAAAAAACCAATTGAATTCATGCTTAGGAACTGACACCATCAGAAGCACGAGGTGCTCTTCAGATAATTATACAGCTAGCATGAAGAGGTTACATCCAACTACCACCACTATCCTGATAGAAATTAAATACATCCCGTTGTACAAATCAAAATAACTGAGCAAGAACTACAAGTTACCAAACCTCAAATATTCAACGTAAGTCGCGTTCAGGATATAAGTAGAACCAGAGCATAGTTGGGTAATACTATCCAATAAACGTGATAAAGATTGGAACTCGAAATGCAAAAATAAAAATAACTACCTGTAATATCTGAAGGAGTATTGGCATTTGAGGCAAGCCGAGTAGTAGGTTTACGATCTTTAACCTTTTTCGCAGGTGGACGCCCATATTTGCTGTCCAGAGAGAGAAAGAAGGTTAGAACAATTGGTCTTCCGAATTTAAGAGTTATATACAATATAATATTCTGAAAGTAGAAGGGTAAGGAAAAGAACTGAATTAGGTATAAATCACCTTCTATTCTTATCTGAAGCATTCTTGATGTTGTGAAGAGGCTTCTCTACTGGTAAATTCTCCGACTTAACCATGATAGGATGAAAGCCAGGAGTTGTCAACGAGGAAACACTTTCGCTCTTTCCTTGCTTCCATGTACCACCTCCTTTATGACTGCTTTGAATCTTATTCTTCCTTATCGGAAGTAATAGCGACCCTGATTTAGGAGTTGTGAACAAGTCACCACTCGCAAAAGCACGCTCTCTGGTTTTGTTGTCTCCAGCTCCTGAGTCCTCACTTTCAGATAACCCATATGGCGATGAAGCATTCCTCAAATCCCTTTTCATTTTTAAAGGGCTACTATCAACAACTGAGAGTGACGGGGTGGTTCCAGGGGATGCTCTAGGACTAAAATCAGATGTTGCAAAACCTTGAGCTGAGATCTTGCTTTCAGCATGCTTTATTACAGGTGAAATAACATTTGTTCTCCTTGTTCGAGAATTCTTATGGGGTCTTTGGCCAACCCATTGAGCCATTGCATGTGTAGATGAACCTGCTGGAAATGGAAGCGTTAGCTTATTCCCATAAACATTACAGATACTGTATTTAGACAACACTAACCTTGTAACACACCGGATGGGGAATCAGCTTTGGATGAAGAATCAACACCAACAATGGCTGCTGTTCTTGGAGCCCTAGAAACCTTTGCTTTCAATATTGCAGTAGAGCTGTTTGTGGGGCTGTCATCCAGTAAGTTTCTCCTGGATATGCACAATTATGCATTTATAAGTCACGTGAACAATTTGCTATTATATAGAAGCAAAATCTAGAACATAAAGCTTGAGGTATCTACTCACTTATTGTTTCCTTTGGCTAGCCTCTGCTCAGCAAGTACTGAACGATCCCTTGCAATGGAAACAGTTTCCAACTCATTCCTGGATAATGCAACCATACCTGGACTGTCTGGCTCAAATGAAGTATCAAGTCTGCTAATTCCACTCACCCCGGGTGAAGATTTCGATCTGCAACAAATTAGCCACATTATGTTTTCAATTACTTCTTCAAATCTCTTATCTATCAAGCATTATAAAATCATTATGCTAAAGTAAGATCTACCGAAGCAAATTCAAGATGAAATCCAGTTTAAATGAGAAAATTGAAATCTCAGACAGTAACTTAAATAGCTCATGGACAATATAAACATGTAGCATATCATAGCTCAGTTAGAAAAAAGAGTAGGATCCCCACTAGAACATCATGAATCATGCAACAACAACCAGTAAACAAACGAAACATTCTTTACTTTTAGGTCCACTTATGTCCCCTGGACTATAATATAAGTATTAATATCCTCACACAATGTTCAATGTTATATGTCCAGATTCCTTTAAGTTATACTTTAGCTAACCAACAGGGATAACTACCAAGTTTACTAATCATTAATGCACACCTGAAATTCTGGGTGTCACAAGAACGCAACTTAGAGTCAGTTGTTGGCTTCGGCTGCATGACACGTTGATCAGGATTCATAACTCTGTTTCCTAGAGTAGCAACAGACCGTTTCCTTTTCATTCTTGTCTCCCATCCTTCACCACCAACAGGTAATCTGCGTATCTTCTCTTCTATTCGCACTGGTTCTCCAGACAAACTTGGAGGTGAATCAGATCCCTTTTCAATAACCTGCTGCCTTGCAAGGGCAGACATTCTACTATCCCCCTGAAAGCAATAACAGGCAGACACCATTATAAAAACAGTGACGTGAGAGAAATGCTTGTGGAACACACTAATCGATTATATGGTATTAATAACTAATAAGCACCCTATAGATCTAAAGTAAGGTATAGATACAAACCCGCAAATCAGCGACGGTGGTACGAGGACGCTTGTTTAATCCAAGCATCTTTTTCCTTTCCTCGGATCTTTGAGCCACCATACTGTCTTGTGTTCTAGGAACCTGGTTCCTGACCTTATCAAAGTTTGCTGCGTCCATTCTCTCACCAGGTGGTATATCATTTCGTCGTCGTTTCTTTGAACTTAATGTCTCTGCGTATTTGTCCAACTTGAATATGGATTCACTTAGTTTCTTCGCTAGATCCCTACAAGGAAACACAAGGTTTTAAGAGAAGCAATAAGTCCTAAGCCAAATTCTATCCAACTATGTAATGATTAATCAATGGCCACAACAAATAAATGTTTACAGTACATACCCAGCTTCTCTGGAAGTATCAAGAACACTTTCTTTAAAATGCTTGAGCTCCTCAGTTGCTACAGGTGGAGAAGGTCTGGGATGAGACATCCCAAAAGAAGTATCTTCTGATGAAGCCCTACTAGGGACACCAAGAACTCTTCTAAGCTCTCCTGAACGAGTATAGCTTTGATTACCTAATCTAATCGGTTCCAATGCCAAGACTTGAGACAAATTCGGGGTATCAGATGACAATCCTATGGTACCCCTGCTCAAATTGTTACCAGAACCTAGCATTATTAGTCCCCCTTTGGTCTACTTCCTTGCTTCACACACAGTAACAAGAAACTCAAAACCTGATACCAGAAAAATAGAGTTATTCTTCAATCCTCAACTAAAAGGAAAGAAACCCAATTCTGAAGAATCGGTGAAAAATTCTTACCTTTGCATCTAAGCCCAAGCCATAAAATCAATACAAACAGCCTCGAAAACCCTAAAATTCTACAACACCGCCGTCGAATTCGATTTCCCCGACGAGAAATTGCAAAACCCTAGAATCGCGGAGAAGAACCCAAAATTAAAGAAAAAAAGACACGGGGGAACTTGAGAGCTATATCGAAGCTCCGAGAATCCCAAAGCGTAATTTTTCAGACAAAAAAAAAAGACCAAAGCTATGTAAGAGTTTCAACGAAGTCAAGCTTTGCTTTTGTTGTTGTTGTTGTTGTGGAAGATCAGAGGAGAGGGAAAAAGAAAAAAGAAAAATAGAGAGGAAAAAAAATCCCTTTTGGTCAACTCTCTTTGCTTATTGGCCATTAATAACATTTATGTACAAAGATCGATGACGTCATCACCACTCTCTCTCTCTCTCTTCGTCTCAGTTTCACACGGCTTTGACCAGTAGTGTCATTTTCATGATGTTTCTAGTTTCTACTGAGTTGTTGTCTAACTCTTTTTAATTAAAAAGGAATACCAAAGTTTTATATGGTTTGTGATATTTTTTATGGAGGTAGATTTGTGATTTATTTTGTATATAGGAGATTCACTTCTGTTTTGTTTAGACATGGAGTTCAGATTGATAACAAAACGATTCAAAAAATTTAACGGTTACAAAGAAGTTCGTAAGAAATAGTGGAAAAAAATGGATGAATTCAAAAATAATGGTCAAATAATAGTTATGATTAGTAACAAACGGTTAAATAGTATAAATAGCAAGTTAAAATTTAAATTGAAATATTTTTTAAAACTCATTTAAGAAGATAACCGTTTCAATTGAAAATCTAACGGTCTTATTCCAACCACTCATTTCATTCGCGTTCTTTTTTAATTGTTCATCCGACTGGTAACCAAATTAATGGTTGATTTTTCCACGCCCCTTAGTTATGCTACCAATAAAAATTTGATTTATTTTCAAGTTTACAATCTGTTAATTATTTATACGAAAATTGGACAACTATATTCTTGGTAATTTTAGGGTGAAAGAAATCAAAAACGTTTTCTCAGTAGAAAAATTCACTCTAATTTCAGTTTGGTACATGTAGACTTTGATTAAAGCTGATGAAGTGTTAAACACGAATTAACCATATTGTGTGTAGTATACACTGAACCACTGATTATAAAGAACCTATAAAATAAATCCGTCGAGTTTGTATTATATTTTACCAAGAAAAGATAAAAACGCTTAGTTATTTAGCAATATTGATATCCGAGTATTCTAATTGCGGAAGATAAAGGAGTATATAAATTGTGAAGACTTAAGAATATGACCTTAAATTAATGACTTTCAATAGGTTTTCATTTCAGTTACAAACTTATATAATATGATAGTCCATAAAATAAGCCAAGTTTTTAATAGCATCTATTACAATTAGTTTAGGACGTTAAGATATCTTTCTGTAGAGATATAGATGATCATCACTCAGTCAACAAGAAGCGCCTTTATAATGTCTACACATTTCTCCTCCTCGGCTGTTAGAAGATGTCCATAACCTAAGACCTCGTGGTACTTAATCCATGGAAGCTTTTGTGAAATATATCGATTGATTTCGTATGGAATGATTCTGTCTTCCATCGCTTGCCACACGTGGACCGATCCTTCGCCTTCCGGGAACGGGTTTTCCAATTCAGTCGGGTCGAATTCCCATGTTGCAAATCCAGCCATCATGTCCCGGTGAAGACACTCGTGGTCTCCTTGTTGTCGGACCTTTTTCTGGGGTTTGAACCGATCATTAAACAACATGTAGGGTCAAACTGTAAAAAAATCTAAAGACACATGACACTCGCTGACAGAAGAAACCTATGGATCTAAAACCTTACTTGTTATTTCCAATTTGGCCATAAACTTCTATATGTTTTATTTAACCCCTATAATTTAGGACAGAACCAGCCCATCAGGATTAAATTTTCCACTATGGCCATGAACTTTTTATCTGTTTTAATTTGGTCCATGAACTATTTTCAAATGTACAGTTTGACCCTGAATGTATCCCAGACTTCAGTTTGACCCATGTTAATTCGAAACTAAGCCGGTCACACTTTCCAATTAGCTCTATTATTGTCATAAAATGGAAAGAAAAAATTAGCTTATTACCATGGCAGGGTTTGGATGCTCCATTTTCTTCTTTATGACGACCAAATCTTTATCGCTGCATAACGCATTGTTCCCCGTGATCATACTCGAAGACGGAAACAGTTTTTGGGTCAGCCACCAATATAACAACCACGGAACATAATGAGCCACTTTAAAGGTCCACTGGTCTTTCGTTGGCATTAGCTTCAACGCTTTACTCAATTTGTCTTGAGGCACTTTAGTCCACCAATAGTTCACAAATGGAACCACTAAGACTGCTCCAGCTAGTCTATTGAACCCCAACAAAAAAAATAAAAAGGAACATTAAATAATGAGGCAGTAGAAAAGTGTAAAAAACAGAACACAACTTTGGAATCTTTATTACCTGTGGGGAATGTATTTGAGGCAACTGTAAGTCGAGTAAGCACCAAGTGATATACCAAGAACGTAGAACTTTGGTCCGATCTTGAGTTTATCGGCGAGTTCTTGAATGTCGTATGCTTCACTCTTAACTGTGCGTGATGGGTGTGGATCACTTTCTCCATATCCTGCTCTGTCGTAGAACAAAAAGTATATCCCAAGTTCCTCAATCATATCCTGCAAAAAAAAAAGTAGAAAGAAACTAATTGTTCATTGCAATTTTTAAGGTTGTGGTGGTTGCTTCAAAACTCAATTTTTTTGCTTTTGCGTCTACATGTGAAACTGTGAAGTGATTTTCTATCAAGACAAAAAGTATTTCAAAACTCTCATACGGCGTTTAGTTATTTCTTTGTTTGCATTTAATTAGCGTTTACCGATTGAAAAAAAAAATCGTCTAATGTAACCAAAGATAATAAATTCTCATTTGGAAAAAGTTACCAAAAACCAAAAATTAAAGAGGAAAACAAAATATATCCTCTCACATGTGAAAGCAAAAAACAAAAAAACTATGAATATATAACTAAAATGGTGAAAATGGGCATGTGACAAGTGCGAGAGTTAAGTAGAAAATGAGAGACTAAAAGTACCTTAGGGATGGGAAATTCACTGTCTTTGGAGCTGTTGAAGCCATGAGTGACAATAATCTTGTAGTTAGCACTGGCTCTATCAACTCCAGATTCTCTATAGGCAAGATATCGTCCATCACCGAGCTTGATTCTGGGAGAAGTAACCGGAGGACCGTGTGGAACGCCGCAGATTCGTGGTGGTGGAGGCTTTAATGATCGGTAAATGTAGCCTATAAGGCAGACGAGGATCGCAGCCATCACCGAAAGCATCATTCTTAATTGTTATGTATCTAACCTGAAAATAATTTCAAGATTAATGGTGATATATACTTAACAAGAAATCCAAATTTAGATCTGATAAGAAAGAAAGAGATCAAGAGAGATGAGACCTTTTGAGGAAAAAAAGAGTGAATAATTAAGACTTGAGATGGGGAGATGCTTTGTAGTATGGTTAACCACCTAATGATCTCATATTTATACTAGAGAAAACCATATTTGGTAAAATTTTACAAAGTAGTCTTGAATCAATGTATTGAAAATCCAAGAAGTTATCAGTGTATCATGAAAATAGTAAAAGAGAGAGATGAGTGAGAGAGAATGAGAAAGAGACACAATCACCGTCAAGAGTGGAATCCACTTGTTGACGTTGCAAGACAGTAGGGAAGGATGGTTGTGTGTCGTACGCATTATTGTGACGTTGACATGCGTAATTTGCTGTCTTATGATCCCAATCTTTTTGAATTTTGACTATGACTCTTATGGCCGTGGACGTATTATTGTTGCATCGTCATCATGTGTTTAAACACATACAATGCATCTTGTTAACTCTACAAGCACTAAAAAAAAAAAAAAAAAAAAAACTCTACAAGCAACTACTAATGATAATTTTGTTCTTTTCTCGTGAATGTGTATGGATTTTCTTACATAAATATATTGTTTAATTTAAACTTTTAATACATACATATAATAGTGAAAAAGTTTAATATTAATTAGATTATAACAGTTGTAAGAACTCGTACCAAAAAATAAAATAAATATATATAACATTTGTAGCTATACATAAGGAAACTAACAAAAGAATTTGTAATATATGTGTATATATATAAGACAACTATTTTAAAAGTTTCCAACTACATATTTGACCATTTCTGAAACAAATCTCATATCATAATAAAAAAAAAAAAAAAGAGAAGCAGAATCCTATAATATGTTCTTTAAAAAAAAAAGAGACGAAAGAAGCTGGAAATTGATAATATTAAAGTTATGTGTGTTAGTGTGTATATGGATGTTTTCTCTGCGTGCAGCTGTATAGAATCCATATTGTTACTCTTCTTTTTGGTTCTTAGTTTCTATTTTCTTGTAATTTTCATACTGCAAGCACAACTCAAAAGGAGAATTGTTTAGCTGTCGCAATTGGAGGTGTAGTTAAACCTTTTTGTTTTTTTTGTTCATAGAGATGTAAATAACCTCTTCTTTTTTTTTTTCGTAAATAACATTTACTTTTGCCAACTCATTGACCAACTGAAATTTGGAGTTAAACTAATTATAGGATAAGGCCTGTAACATAAGAGCAACTAAAAATTATAATAATGACATTTTGATTAGGTTTGAATAATCAAGAAGGGATCCAAAATGTATTAAACCTTCTAATTTTGTGTTAAATGCTGTCATCCATAAGCTGTCTCCTTAGGTTCAAGAGTAGCACATCAAGTCATCAACACATATTTTTTTGTGAAAAGAAAAAAATTTCATCCGGTTTCAACCAAGAATCGAACCCGGAGGGTAAGATACTCCTACTCCCTAAGGGGGCCTTGGTAGCAACTAGCAAGAAGCATTGGATTGGGCTTCCCCATCTTTGGCTTTTTCACATAACATACAATTTTTAATTGGTTCAAGAAATATTTCTTCGGGTTTAATTGACCGGTACGGTTGACTGGAATTGAATCAATGATACACGATCGGTTAATTAGTTCCGGTTTTAGGTCTTTTGGTTTGGTAAATAAAGTATTGGATAAGGTACTCAAACTAATTTGAATCTCAACCAAACCGAATTGAACTACGGAAGATGACGCTAATTTATAATTACGATCACCATAGAGGCAATGACACGACACAGATAAAAAGATGGAAGATGGCAACATGCAGAGACTATAAAGAGATAAAAACAAAGAAATAACTTGAGACCAAAACCACCTGTCCACATAAAGAGACCTGTTTTCAACACGTGGCTAATCCCTACATGTTTGAGAACACTTGTTAGTCTTCCGGAGAAGACAGAGTAGCATTTTCATTGCACCGTTCGTACAAAGGACCTTTCATCTTTCTATATTATCTTTTTTAGCAATCTGAATAACAGAAAAGTCAAATACAAAACCCCCACAAAAAGAGGGATTCTCTGAAAACACTCGAAAACAAAACTTAAAAGATCTTTTGGTTTACTTTAGAAGTCAAGACAGTTCAAAGATTTAACTCGATGAAGGTACACGAGACAAGATCTCACGCTCACATGTCTGGGGACGAACAGAAGGTATGTTGCTACATAAATTGATCTTTTTTTTAATTTGTGTTAATGAAGGTGCTTTTAATTTTGATTGGTTTCTTATGTGTAATTTCTTCAGAAGGGAAACTTGCGGAAGCATAAAGCAGAAGGGAAGCTTCCAGAAGTCGAACAGTCTCAAAAGAAAGCAAAGTCCGAGAATGATAATGGTCGTTCTGTCAACGGCGGCGGAGATGTTGCTTCAGAGTACAATGAGTTTTGCAAAGCGGTTGAGGAGAATCTGTCCGTTGATCAGATTAAAGAAGTTCTTGAAATCAACGGCCAGGAATGTTCTGCTCCAGAGGAGACCTTGCTAGCTCAATGGTCAGTCTCATAGATCGTTTGTACAACATCTTTATTTGTAGAGATTTTCATATTTACATGCTAGCTTTGTTTCGTTGAGCAGCCAAGATTTGCTGTTCTATGGGGCGTTAGCTAAATGCCCTTTATGCGGAGGAAGTTTGATTTGTGACAAGGAAAAGAGATTCATCTGTGGAGGTGAGATTAGTGAGTGGTGCAGTTGCGTGTTCAGTACGAAAAATCCTCCTAGAAAAGAGGACCCAGTTAAAATCCCTGACTCCGTCATGAACTCTGCCATATCTGACGTAAGCGTTCCAAAATTTATCAATAATGTTCTGTGTCTGTTTAGTGATTTCGCTCAGTTGAGTTGTGTCATTTTGTTTTGTTTTGATGTAGTTGATCAAGAAGCACCAGGACCCTAAAAGTCGACCTAAAAGAGAGCTAGGCTCTGCTGACAAACCCTTTGCTGGAATGATGATTTCTCTCATGGGACGTCTCACTAGGACACATGTAACGTGTTCTGACTTTGTTGGGATCTTTGTTGTGATTCCTTGATTTACACTAAAGAGTGGGTTCCCTCTCTGTTATTGTAGCAATACTGGAAGAAAAAGATTGAGAGAAACGGTGGGAAAGTCTCCAATACTGTTCATGGCGCAACATGTTTGGTGGTTTCTCCTGCTGAGAGAGAACGAGGTGGTACTTCAAAGATGGTGGAGGCAATGTAAGGGTTTAGGGGACTTTATCAGATTTTTGTTTGTTTCGGATTATTTTTCAAGTCGTTCACTCAGGTGTTGTTTCTTGTGCCTTAAGGGAACAAGGCCTACCGGTTGTGAGTGAAGCTTGGCTGATCGATAGTGTGGAGAAGCATGAAGCACAGCCACTCGAAGCTTATGATGTGGTCAGTGATCTTTCAGTGGAAGGGAAAGGTATTCCATGGGATAAGCAAGATCCAAGCGAGGAGGCAATTGAATCCTTATCGGCCGAGGTATATAGATTAGCCCATTTAGGTAATGCTTAGCTTCAAATGAGATGACTTCTAAGAATCTGATTTTTGTTTTTTCTTTTCAGCTCAAAATGTATGGGAAAAGAGGAGTCTACATGGACACGAAACTTGAGGAGAGAGGAGGGAAAATTTTCGAGAAAGATGGACTCTTGTATAACTGCGCCTTCTCGATATGCGACTTGGGAAAAGGGCGTAATGAGTATTGTATTATGCAGATGA
The DNA here is from genome assembly GCF_030686135.1 of Camelina sativa. Taxonomy (NCBI): domain Eukaryota; kingdom Viridiplantae; phylum Streptophyta; class Magnoliopsida; order Brassicales; family Brassicaceae; genus Camelina; species Camelina sativa. The sequence continues at coordinate 9,239,274 of NC_141892.1, forward strand.
TCACGGTGCCTGAGAGTAACTTGAACATGTACTTCAAGAGAGGAAAAGTAGGAGATGACCCTAATGCGGAAGAGAGGCTCGAGGAGTGGGAGGATGAGGAAGCTGCTATCAAAGAGTTTGCAAGGCTCTTTGAAGAGATAACAGGGAATGAATTCGAGCCATGGGAACGTGAGAAGAAGATTGAGAAGAAGCCTCATAAGTTTTTCCCAGTTGACATGGTCTAACCATTTTACCTTTCGCCTCAAGCACCTGTTTTTGTTGCTTGATGTAATGGATGATTGTTGATGTTCTGTATGTTCTGTAGGATGATGGGATTGAAGTGAGAAGTGGGGCGCTTGGACTAAGGCAGCTCGGCGTTGCTTCTGCTCATTGCAAGCTTGATTCGTTTGTTGCGAACTTCATTAAAGTTCTGTGTGGTCAAGAGATTTACAAGTACTAATTCTTGACACATTCCTGATTTTTTATCAAGAACTCTTCTCTGCTTGCTTGTGAATGATCTGATCTTTGTTGTTCTTTTTTAGATATGCCTTGATGGAGCTTGGATTGGATCCGCCTGATCTGCCTATGGGAATGCTAACTGATATTCACTTGAAACGATGTAAAGCTTTGGTGGAGAATAGTCTTCATGTATCACCTCTTGCTGTTATGAAGTTATGATGTTGACCAGTGAGTTGCGGTTCTGTTTTTTTTTCAGGTGAAGAGGTATTACTGGAGTTTGTGGAGAAGCTCAAGACAACAAAAGAGACGGGTCAGAAAGCTGAAGCAATGTGGGCAGACTTCAGCTCACGGTGGTTCTCTTTGATGCATACTACAAGGCCGGTGCGATTGCACGATGTCCATGAGCTCGCTGACCATGTAAGTAAATTAGAGTTTCTCTCTTTGTTCTGATGAGTTTTATGTCAATACAGTGAAGTTTCATAGTGTTTCTTTGTTCTTATGAGTTTTATATCTATGCCACAGGCCGCTTCTGCTTTTGAGACGGTGAGGGACATAAACACAGCATCTCGTTTGATAGGGGACATGCGAGGAGACACACTCGATGACCCGTTGTCTGACCGCTACAATAAACTTGGTTGCAAGATTTCTGTGCTAGACAAAGAGTCCGAAGATTACAAGATGATTGTAAAGTACTTAGAGACTACTTATGAGCCTGTGAAAGTCTCTGATGTTGTAAGCTTACTCTCTTGGCATGTATTTATGGCAAACATTTCAAATAATTTTACTATAATGATGTGTTATGTTCTGGTGTTGTTTCAGGAGTATGGTGCGTCAGTGCAGAACGTTTTTGCAGTCGAGTCAGATGCAATGCCTTCATTAGATGACATCAAGAAGTTACCGAACAAGGTCCTTTTATGGTGTGGTAAGGATTCAAAAATCCATGTTTACTACTCTTTCCCTTTGCGAATTTTGTCAGATCAGTTATTGGTTCTTCCTTGCTCATAGGGTCTCGGAGCTCAAATCTATTGAGACATATCTACAAAGGGTTCTTACCTGCTGTCTGCTCTCTTCCAGTCCCCGGTTATATGGTAATTATAACTGCTTTACGACTGTCTTTTGCACCATATGTTTAGATCATAATCGTCTCATGTGCTGCTTTTATTCTACAGTTTGGGAGAGCGATAGTGTGTTCAGATGCAGCTGCAGAGGCTGCAAGGTATGGTTTCACGGCTGTGGATAGACCAGAAGGGTTTCTTGTATTGGCCGTAGCATCACTTGGCGAGGAAGTTACAGAATTTACAAATCCACCGGAGGACACTAAGACATTGGAAGAAAAGAAGAATGGTGTGAAAGGGTTAGGGAGGAAGAAGACTGAAGAATCAGAGCATTTCATGTGGAGAGATGACATAAAAGTTCCTTGTGGACGGTTAGTTCCATCGGAACACAAGGACAGCCCTCTCGAGTACAACGAGTATGCTGTGTATGATCCGAAACAGGTAAACATGGCAAAAACGGAATCTGTTTTTTGTTCAATTTTACTTGGCGGTTTTGTCTTCATAAGTATATTGGTTTTGCTTGACAGACAAGTATAAGGTTCTTGGTGGAAGTGAAGTACGAAGAGAAAGGAACAGAGATAATCGATGTTGAACCAGAGTAGACTGTATATACAGACGTTGGTTTGATTTTTGCGGTTGGCGGCGGCGAGAAGCCATGACAAGATGGTTTTTTGGTGTTTCATGTTTTCTTATCTAGGTTGCAAACTTGCAATATGGTGAATGTAAAATTGGCTTCTTCTTTTGGGTTGTAAGGAAACTGTTTTAACTATGTGACTTTTGCTGTGTAAAGCTTTTTAGAGTGATCAGTACTCTCTAGTCTCTACTGTTAAATGGTCTAAAACCTCTGTTTTCATATTTGTTAAAAGGTTTGACGCAATTCAGATACGAAGAGTCAAAGACTGTTTTGAAATAGACAGAGTTAAAAGACTGTTTTGAAACAGAGGTCAGACCTTGCAAATTGCAATAGCAACACTAGTTTTTAGACACGAATGTCACTTCCGAATTCTCAGAAGACAGTAAGAAAGAAAATAATAACTGCCAACCGTTTTGCCTATTATCGCGACTTCACACAGAAAAGCGTTTTTGTTACTTCTTCTTTCTTTGGTCTCTCTCATCTTCTCAATTGCCTCAGTCGTGTGACCAAATGGCCAACATATACGACAACAACTTAGTCAGAATTTAAGCTTTCCCATTGAATTCCTCATAAGGAAATCAAACCTACCACACGACGAGAGAATAACCATGTTTCAAAATTTTGGGCGACTCCAAAAGAGTATTGTTCTGTTTCTTTTACAGGAAAGACAAGGAGTTTGTTCGTCGCTTCTTTTGGCTGTTACAATACAACATACATACGGATCCATCTGTCTGATCATCACCATCAAAACTTTACTTATGCAAGACAACTTTTAAGGTAATTTGGTTGTCTCTGTGGATTCATAAGCAGCATCGGCTGAAGAAGTATCTATGTCGTTGAGACCCAACTCCTCGTTTTGATCCCATGACCTCTCGTACTCTTCATCTGTAGTTCAAACATAACAACACGTGTTATCTGTAATTCACAACTTTGAGTCTTCATTTATCTCTCAGTTTCAGTACGCAGTTTACAAAATTTATCTAGAAAAACGAAGGATTGGATACGTCTTCACTAACTATTGTTTAGTTCTTATTCGGATCCATCTTAAGGTTGCACAGTCGAGGGCAAACGAGCAACTTACATGTGAGCTGATGATCATCTTTGATATCATCTGTTACTGGTGCAACAAAGGAATTTGCTAATTCATCATCAAGAATCAAAGTCCATGGCTGTTCTAAACTTAGGAGCTGCAAAATAAGAAAACACACGTTCACTATTGCTGTTTTCTTCCACATCAAGAAGACGACAAGGCTAATAAACAGGATTTCGATAAAGTTGCTACCTTAGTGAGCCTGGCTCCAAATTCTCTCCACTTGTTCTTTTTACTCTCTTCCAGACTATCACCAAAAGTGAATCCATGAACTCTCGCAAGGCCTGTGAGAAATCATACCACACTTCAGTCAGTAGCTAGGAGGGCTAGGAGGGAGCTCTAATCCATCATTCGTAATGACAAATCTCAAAACGCCTCCATTATCCAAACAACAAAAGCTTTGTACGGCAGAATATAGTATAATTGTATCAGCTACTTGGTATACTGATTTATGCCATGGACTCATGGTTCAACATATATGTTCTAGAGTACTTAGATCACTTCAAATGATTATAACAAGGATAAAGGATAACGTTGATATATTAAAGGGCATACTCACTTTCTCTGATTTGTGTGACCAACCCTTCCACTGTTGTTACCATTCCACCAAGTGTACCACCAGCTAGCTCCAGATCAAGTTCTGGGATTATTACTCCTGCTGTGTCCGACTAGTACACGTGATCAACAAAATATACCATTAGTGACGTATTAGGTGTTGCTCTAAAATTATAATTGATCATAACCCACTTCTTAGCCTACGTAGTGGACCATAATGTTGTCTAGTATAATATTGCCATCAGATGTGTTATATAGCCACAAAAAATGCCCAGAAAGATCAAACAAGCATGTTTTACAACTGATCTCAAAGTTTTTACACTTTCAACACCTGCCACTATCTAACTATATTATTTTGTGCCAGGACATGAGAATATACCATACATAATTTGGTAGTGAGCAAGATTTTTTGTCAAACCTTTACCCAACTTAAACTACATACATTCTGGAAGAGCATAAACTCAAACAGTGGCCATCTCGAGCTACTTTATTATACTTATTACATACAATGATATGGGGAAATCTCTCTAGATACGCCACTCATCCTGAATTTCTAAGAGAACCGGTGCAAAACAAACTGAAGCGAAAAACTAACCTTGATAACATCTCGGCTAAGGTCAGAAATGTTCCTCACAGAGAGAGTAATTTTCTTTCCCTTATCAGGAATTGCACCACCAGGCTTCAACTGCTCACAATAACCTAAAATAGTTAGTAACCTAAACACCAGGCATACATCTAAAATTATCTAACAAGATCAAACCAACGAAAGCCAACCTCAGAATTACGATAGCCACAACTGTCGCATGTAGATGCCATGACAATAACTTCCTGAAAGTACGGGATTTCTATTTTCTGTTAAGTGGTAAACAGCATCTAGGAGTTCATCAACAAACACAAATACGGAAACTTGTTGCAGAAAACCAAGGAAAGGACGGATCTAAACTTTGAAAGGATACTAGTCACGAACATCCGTGTCTCACACGGCTCCGTACATGCTCCGCAAGTTGAAGGGAAAGTCATCACCTGTTAGAATGTGATATGAAATTATCTTATTACAAAGTTTTTTACTCCCACAAATACAACTCTGGGCACTGATTATAACCTTCAAAAGAACATTCAACAAAAACTATGTCAAAAGTTACATAGTCCGAAGTTACCTCTTCAGGCGCAGAGTATCTGAACAAGTTGTCGGAAATATCAGTGCTATTACTCTGAGCAATTGCGCGATGACCAGCAGTTGCTCCAACTGTTCCATTAGGCACATAAGATGTTTTAGCAGAAGGTGCGCCAACGTTTCCTTCTGATTGTCCAGCTTGAGATGGGTTAGCAACATATCCAAGTGTTGCTTGTTGCTCTGGTGTTCGCTCATAGAATTTGATGGTTAAAGAGGGGTCTGGTGATGGAGCATGTCTGTCATGTTGCAAACTTGTCATAAGCAAATAAACGAAGCATATTCTTTCTATTTTTAGATCCAAACTGAATATCCTTACGGGTTCTCAATGAAACTGTTTCCAGCAGGATCATCCAAAATGAAAGTGAAGGGTGTTTCTGCTTTAGCACAAGCTCTCAGTTTGGACAAGAATTGGTCTATTGCTTCAGCAGTTTTAGGATCAACTTTCTGTGTCCAGCAAAATAAATAGATTACTATTCTTGACTGAAAAACTATTTAACTGAGCATAAAAACATTAATGTCAAGCTCACAGAGAGAATTTACCTTGCGTTCATCTTGAAGGGCACTCAGTTCATCGGCAGCCCGTGCTAATATCCCTTCCACCTGTAAATGAGAAAATAAAAGGAAGCTGTTGACAAAGAGCTAGGTAAAAGGAAAACTAACAAAATCTGTAACGAAGTTGCATAGGACTATAAGACTCCACAAAGAAAGAGCTAACACCAACAAGAGGTTTTCCAGCTGCTAACACCGGGTTGAAGCTAACAAAGTAACACATATGGGGCTTTCATCACAATCTTGCGAATAATCATTGCCCAAGTGATAAGTAGATGGTTATATTATCAATAATTGCGCAATTAATTTCTTCTCATGAGTAGAATAAACGTTTTTTACGTTGTTCTGAGAAACAAATACCCTGAAAACGTTCATAACAAGATGGTTAAGATTTTAAGGACTTACGGTAGACAAACTTCCACGTTGGGCCTCTGGTGGAATTTCAAAATCCAGTTCAGGAATCTGAAAGCGTATATTCACAAACTACAGTCAGTCTTTAGCTTCAAATCAGTCCAGTTTTCATAATATGAGAAGCAAACTAATTCACAGTTTTCAGGAATATGCAGGAATCAGCTCAGGTTTGCAAATCAGAGTATTTTGATTCCGAAGAAGCAATGACATGGCACTCCCAAACTTAGATGACCACTAACCTTAATAGTGGCTGATTCAGATTTCACAACTTGCCGGTCAAATATCTGCATATAGACAGAAAGAACAAGGTCAAAATTAGCCTAGGAGTGAAAGACAACAGAAAACAGATATATCTCCAAATGAAGAAAACGAAATGAACAGAAAAAAACAGAAATTTGGATGAATCAATGCATCAACCTTCACATCACCAGCTAGAACCTCTAGATTATAACAGCATCCTCGGGGTTGAATCTCTCCCGCGAACTGAACTTCATTATTCCTATCAAACAGATCAGAATAAAATTACAGGCTATATCTTTTCAATTGAGAAAAAACAGAAAATATCTAGTATTTGGTTTTCTAGAACAATGCCCCTGCTCATATCAAATACTTGAAAGCATCTCAAAATCTTTAAAATTTGTACCTTTCTCCGCAGTGCGGACATTCAAATGCAGATATTAAGACCTGTAACCAGTAGTAAGTTAGCAGCAAGCTTGTAACCAAACATAAGGTCGAGAAAGGCATAAATAAAATGTCCAACCAAGAAACATGTTTCTTTAAACCAAATAATAGAAATTTGTGAGTTTCTGGCGCCCGAGAATGTGGTCAATTCACAATGAGTAAAGTAAGAAAAAAACTGAATATAGAAAATGGACAAAAGTTGGTACTCTTCAGAACAGGGTACATCATACATACCTTTCTGAAGTGAGGAATTAAGGTCAATAGAAATCTAGTGGTTCCCTGGAAAAGAAATAAGAAGCTATTTTATGCATTGACGAAGGATTAGGAGAAAGGCCAGGAAAATGTCATACAATGGAGTATTAACAAAAAGAGTATGGTAGCGGAAAGTCCACCATATACAGATTCCCCAAGTGCTTGCCACAAAACCACAAATATCAATAAATTTCACCTCAAATTTCTCAGTCCTAGCCAATAAGTTTTGTTTTTGTCCCCGCTACAGTTCATAACAATCTAAAGAACTATTGGATTGCAGAAAGAACTAATGATAAAGCTAAAGTACATTAAAAATATGTGCATGTACACTATTGGAAACAAGCTGAAACCAAAGAACAAAGGCTAAAGAGAAACTAGCCTGTTTCCTAGACCCAATATTAGTTGAAAAAAGTTGCAACCAGTATAACTCTGCCTATGACAAAGGATAAGGACTACACAACCAAGATCAAGAATCCCAAAGAAACTATGAAAGTATGTCTGTGTGTGAGATAGAGAGAGAGAGAAGGAGAGAGGGAGAGATACATTTTCATTGCAGCGCATGCACATGCTCTCAACAACATAGAGGGGAGCACCGAAGGAGAGGTCGGCAGTTACAGCTTCAACCACCGATCTAACATCAATCTGTTCATCACTTCCGCCGTCCATTATCTCCAAAGTTTCTACAAACAATCCCAAAACCAAAAAAAAAGCTGATTAACCCCCAAAGTCAGCGATTCTCAGAAGACAAAAAGACCTCTAAACCGGTCAGCGAGCAACACATCATTAGGAAACAAAAAGAATGCTAAAAGCATGAAACTTTATGCGTGCCCATCAACAGCTAATTCTAAAATTCATATTTGAAGTGGAAGGCGTAACAAATTTTTGTTGATGATTATTTGCAATTTCCTGGGGAAAGCTTATAAAAAAAGAAAAGGTCGTGCCTTTATCCTAAAGGGAAGTTGGATTCCTGACCTAAACACCAAATTAGGTACTGGCAAGGTTCCAGTTATACATATAAAACCATAGGATACAAAAACAGAGATAAGAAAGGTCTTGAGACAGAAGAGAGCTACGAGCAGAGATAAGAAACAGAACAATGGGACAGAGAGCTTTGTACCTCGAGCAGGTACGGAACAGAACAGGATAGAGAAACAGAGAGCTCACGTCGCCGGGAGAGGAACGAGCTGAGCCAGAGAGTAGAAAACGCAGAGAGGCAATCTCGGCTCTGCTACTCCCAAGATTTTTAGGGTTTGTTTGTAAATTTGCACAACCTATCGCCGTTCGTTTCCAACGACGCCGTTTAGATAGCCTTTTTGGATATTTTTTTTTTTGGTTATAAAAATAATAATTTTGGATGATTTGGATGACGGTGAAAGTCTGAAAGATCATACATATGGAAAGGAAACGAATCATTGTTAGATCAAGCCCCAAATTTTGTTGTAAGAAATAAAAATGAGACATACACTTCATTTGGTAGAAATTGCACTAGTTTTTGGAGATATGCCTTTAAATTGCTTAACCAGAGGCCTAAAACTGGATTGGAAGATTACACCAGAGGCTTATATACAATCGTCGTCTTTCACTCTCCCTTCTTGTAATCATTTATAAACAATCTTGATGCAGCAGGGCCGACTCAAAACTACACTCTGTGCTATATCATAAGGAAAGGGTGAAAACATTGTTATAGACAAGTTATTGTTAAAAACTAACTAATCAAAGTGTGTAGCTGTCCATTAACATGGACCAATCAACTACAATTTGCCAAATTGACATGTATTTACTAAAAATCACACATGTATCTTATAGTCTGATAGTTCGATTGACTTTAAGGCATATCTCCACAATGTATTTATTATCTATAAATTAAAATCATAGCTATATCAGTCAAGTCACATCCTATATTGAAGTTTCGTAGTTCATACAATGTGGCTGCGAGAAGGTACTGGTGTATAATTGGTGTGGATTCAAAGTTCTAACTTTTAAGGGTGTCTCCCAAATTCAAACCCCACATTACACCCATACCTTAACTTACATGAAAATGCAAAAAATGCAGTGAACTAGACATCGTACATGTGCTCTACAGTTGTCAAAGGTTCAAGTATCTTTAATATCACACGGCTACACCCATATCATAGTATGTCCGTAAGTCAACTCCACCGGTGCCATACCTATATCGAATGAAGAAATATAATGCTTTATGTAGAAACTAGATTTCCACAGTGAATTTGTTTATAGGAGAAAACAAATTCAGTAAAGTAATCTCTCTAGAAAACCGATCTAAGCTTTGAAATTAGAAGAAAGGGAATTGATCTCGAAGATTAGGGTTTAGATTGCTAAGAACAAGAAGAGAACTGAATAATTGTATTCCATCCTCCCTCCTTTACCATGGAGAAGTCTCTCCCTATTTATACATATTCATAGATCGCATAATATATTAACTTTCCTTATGAGACGAACTGAAATAAGGAAAGTTGCTTTATCTCTTGAGTCGGCCGCCGGGCGAAGTGGAAGTCGGTTCTTCTCCTTCGAAGCCGGGCTTCCTCCGTCCGAATTGGGTTTAAATGACCTAATTGAGTTCTTAATCGGATTCCCGGTTAAATAACCAAATTGTCTTTCTGGTTTAGTTCGGTATGTCGGGGGTGCTAAATCCCGCACCAACAATTAGTCCCCCCCAGTTCTGAATATTCGAAATTCAATTCAAATATTTTGAACTATGAAAAAGAAAATATCTGATCTAAACCATAAAGAATTATTTGATTTTACCCGGATTTCCGCGTCATATCATTGTGAATCGTCTGAACGACACGTGTCGTTTGCGTCACATCTGCTAGGTCGGAAATTGAAGAGTCGCGTAGGTCATAATTACTTTTCATAGGGTTGCCACCCATTCGACTCTATAAGTATGCTCCCTCTCTTCGTCATTTTTCATTTTCTGCCAACAGTGAAAGGTAATCTGCTCTGAACTCTCTTCTTTTTATTTATTTATCTCCATTTTTCTTCCGCACTCACCGAACTCACATTATGGCGGGCATTTCGGATCCTTCTTTCTCGCCGGAAAGCGAAAGCGGACAATTAATTCGTCGCACCTCCAGACGCATTGCGCAGATCGGAGAATCCAGTAGATCGGGCTCCGAAATCCCACTACTTCAAACTCGCTGCTCGGCTGGAGCCTCATCATTACAGACTCCTCTACTAGTTTGCCATGAAGACAAGAGTGCCGAACTGACTCAAGATATGTTATCACAGGAAGAAGATCGGTTCGCACCTTTAGGAATCTCTATCGAAGACATCGATCCTTTGTTAGACCATGAAGGACGAATTGGAGGCGACAAGAGTTTGAGTTCGATCAAAACCGTGAACGATATGCTGAACGCATGTGGTCTATTTAACAGCAACGTCACAATTTTGATTCCTCGAGCTGACCAGCGCCCCTAGAACCCCCCGGAAGGGTATATATACTTGTACGAGGGTTATTTTACCAAAAGTCGCCTCTTATTCCCAATCCCAGCGTTAATATCACTCTACGCCCAAAGACGCAGGATAGCGATCTGACAGTTTGTCCCCGGAGCCATTTGTAACTTTATGGCTGCCCTTACCATAGCAGCTGAAGTCGGAGTCAACATCGGAGTTCAATGCTTTGAGCAACTATCCAACTTTAAGTTATCAAAGAGTCTGCATCGCTGGGAAGTGAATATGAGGCCGGCGCACAATTTCCTTGTCGGTAAAAGAGTGAACAAATTCAAGAAGTGGGCGAACCACTACTTCTACGTCCGCGTCGATCAGTACTCACTCGTTAATCCATTGGGTTTCCATCGGAGAGTGTGGAATGAAAATCCTGGTAGATTTTATATTTCCAGTACATTTTAACTGGCTTCGGCGCCTCTGACCAGTTTTAACTTTTTCGTATCTTGCTTCCAGATCGTCCATTTTGCGCAACGCGTCTAGCTCCAGACTATCATCCCGTCAGGGACGCTCTACTATCCGGGAACAATCGTCGGTGGGAATTTATTACTCGTATCCGTGTTGAAACAGCGATGGGCAAACCCATGACAACATTCCCAAGTTTCGCGAGTTCGCTGGGGCGAACTGCAGAGCCAGCCGGGTCACGTGTCGTTGAATCCGACAGTCTTCTGATCGTTTGCTGAAAAACTCAGGCTGCCATCGAAGCCGATATCGATCCTCCTCGGGACCGGACTGACGTCGATCCTGTTCAGGATCGGACCATCGTCGATCCTACTCGGGCCCCTAAAGAAAATGTCGACATAGTCGACGTTGCGAAAGACGATACCCTTCCCCTAGCTTTAGGGAATGTCGATCCTCCGAACGATGAACGGGATGTCCATCATCTTGGAGCTAGATCGAAAAAGCAGAAGAGGAAGCAGAAAAAGAAGAAGCAGATAGGAGATGACTCAGTCGCTGAGCCGCAGTCGGTAGTAAACCGTAAACGCTCGGCTGAAGACGCCGGACTGGAATCTGCCGACCGATTCCACCTGGCAAGAGAGAATGACAAAACAGATCGGTTTAACCTTCGAGTATTTCGGTGATACCCCTCTGGTCACAAATCGCGATGCTTCAGGCGAACTCTTCCGAATCTTAAAGATCTCCAGTCGAATCCTTCCGTCAGTGGACGAACTGGAATTCAAACAAGCGTTCCTTGATGTCGCTGAATCCCACTTAATGGTTTGCCTTATTATTTTCTTTAACTAGTTCAAACTTTGTGCGGGCAAAACTGACGTATGTTCTTTGAATCCACAGACTGCCGCCAGCATGAATACGCTGACTCAGTTGTACGGTAGGCGAGCCAAAACCGATAAGAAGTCTGGATTTGAGCTCTAAAAGGTGAAGGAATGCGCGGAACAAATCCGAGTCGCCAGCGAATCTAAAGACAAGAGGATCAAGGAGCTTGAAGCTCTTATCGCCGAAAAGGATGGTATCATCGGTAAATCCGAACTGAGGATTGGCGAACTGAATTCCCGAGCGCTTACTCTCAAAGAACAGAAATCCGAACTGCAGGGAGCATGTGACGAGTTGAAAATCCAACTCGACTTTGAAGTTAAAAGACTTCGGCGGGATCGTTTGGAGAAGGTGGAGCGAACAGCGAAGAAAGCACAGACTCGATTGGATAAGATCAAGGCTTATCTAGTCGAACAAGAGAAGATTCGCCCCTTGGAAGATCTGTTAAACCAGGCTACCGGAGTACAAGAAACTGTGCAATATCTGATTGAAAAGGGGGCCTTCATTCCCGAGGAGCGAATTGCGGAGATTGATAAAAACAAGGCCAAAGCCGAGGAAACTATTAAAGCGATTGATGTCCTCGAACTGAATGAAAATGACCTCGTCATGTCCCCGGATCAGCTCGGTTATGAACTTCGTCACCCTGGAACGATGGCTCCGGACTCCGTCCACCATCCGTATGGCTCCAATGCCGAGAGCTTCCAGGCTCATCTGACCGGTGCCTTGGATGCTTAACTTTCATTTTTTTTTTTTGTTGCAAACTCTATTAAGTATGGATTTGAATACTCTTGTAAAACATTGCCGACGTGTTCGGCCCATTCTCCCTTTTGGAACTTCTTTGCCGGAATTTTTCCTTTTTACCAGAATAAGAAAATTGACAATTTCGAGGAATTGCATCTTTTCCATTTTGCACGGAATATGGAAATTTGGAAAAGATTTTACCTCCTAATGGTGTTGTCTCCGAACTAAACAACTTGCAAAAAACTTTCAATCAAAGCGATGTCAAGCTCTATTAGCAGCGTGGAATCCCCTCTAGTCGGGAATGATGTCCCGACGTTCTCAAACGCCGAAGCTATCGAAAGGGGGATGGCCTACTACCCGAACATCCGAGCTCCTTGGATGCTGATGTTCCGCGTCAAACCGGAAGAAAGACGTGACTTGGAAGAATTTCTCCATCAGGTGGAATACCGTCACACGGAGTATCGCGATCGGCTCGCCGCATCAGAACAAGCGCAACGCGAATTGCTGCTCAAACTTGAGATGCTCGAATCCCATCCAAAAGATTGGATTGAGAACGGATTTGAGAGGATAGCAGCCCTGCCGCCATGCCTGGTTGCGTACTGCAACGAGTGCCAAAAGGAAGCAGATCGGAAGCCGACACACATGAATCCTACCCTGATTGGTGACTTCATTCCAGTAAACGTCAAGCCGTTTTATATTAACAGGGGTGCTAATGATGCCGAACTTGCTGAAGCCGACACCTTCTTTCGTCAGGTAACTGTCATTCTATTTTTGATTTTCTTTTATCGCGAGACATCCAGTAATGTCCGCTCCAAACTAATCCGTCGTTGACTTTGCGTATGCAGATCGAAGGCACACATCAAGAACTGAGCCAGGATCTTCAGTACTTTCATATGAAAAAGGTAGGATCGACCGCCAGCTGAGGAATTTGGAATCCGAAATTGCCATACTCAAGGCAAAAAGGAAAAGGACTATTGACCTGCTGGATGAGTCCGAACAGAAGGCTAGAGCACTGGAAACTCGCACTGAGGATTGGGGGAAGACCGGACTGCAACTGTTGTGGCCGATGCCAAAACGACTCAAGACGAGTGTTCGTGAGATCGCCGCGAATGGCGCACTAGTTCGGAATTAACATGTTTTATTTGAGTATTTAATAAGATTTAGCCGCATTGTAGTAGGCGAATTTTGAATTTTACCTTGAAAACCAGAATAATATTTTACCGCATTAAAGCAGGCAGTTTTTACTTAGTCGTTGTTTTCGCTATTTTTTGGTTTCCTGGCGAGACGTCTCCTGGCTTATTCTGTCTCCTGGCTTATATCCGGCAATTTTTATTAAACGATGGTAGAAAACATCGATCAAAGTTTAAAAATTAGGCTATTTGGCCCTAACGGGATAAGTTTGGTCGGAGGACGAGATACTGGGCTCGGCTTATCTCCTTTGCTTTAGTTCGGATGTCGGACTGCAAAATTAAACTCTTGGTTCGGCTAACCATTCCGTCCGAACTAAAGTTTGGGTGCGAAATAAATACTCTGGGTTTGGCTTATCCCAAAATTAAAAGATCGGGTGCGGAAAAAATACTCTGGGTCCGGCTTATCCCTACATATGAAAGTCACGTGCGAAGTAACAACTCTGGGTTCGGCTTATCCAGAGAAATAGTGCATAGTTACGCGAGTTGATCACCTGGCCAGGGTGTCAACAAGGAGTGAGTTCGGTATGTATCAATACTTAGTCCAGATCGGATTAAGAACAGAGATATATGTATACATACTCTCCTTTTTTCTTTTTGGAAATAAAAAGACGCGTTGCATTAAATGTGTTATGCGGTCTTTGAGAATTATTCTCGGGACGCAGGGAAAATTTCGCTGCGTTCTGATTGGTGGACTTGGCGGCGGTTATTTCCCACGACTCTATATAAATAGGGTTGAGTGTTGGGAAAAAGAAACATTCCAACTTCCACAATTTCAAGAAAAAGAAGAATGGTAACTACTCGATCCGCATGGCTAAGAAAGGCCCGAGAAAGAATAGCTGCTTCGGCGAGCGGTTCCGGTCGGGCGGAGACGTTTCTGGTTCGTGCACCTGTCCCCTTCGTCGATATGACTGGTGCGGAGGGGAGTCTTATATGCCAGGAGCTCCGACGGTACCGAGCTCGCCGCTATTGGTTGGGGGTTCATCTTACGGCGAGACGTCTTAGGCTCGCTGAGATCTGTCGGTTTTACCGCTTGGATGGGACTGTTCGGGTCCTGAACGAGATGATCGCCGAAGGTTTCTTCTTGGCGAAGTGGCGTATGACCCGGCTGCTTGCCGCGCGTGCGGCGTGCCAGAAACAGGTTGCGCGCATGGAGGTGCCTGCCCTACTTGAGGCCGACTGCCAACCCCTGGAGGATACCGCACACACGTTTATCACGGATATCTGGGCCTACTGGGCTTCCCTGGAAAGGTTGAGGCGATATGCCAATTTTTTGGAATCGGCTGGCCCAATCATTAGCGAAAGGCATATGGTCGAGGGCCCGTGTACCTTCCTGGAAGATTTGGTGTCTAGTGGCTTTTAAGTCTTGGCGGAAAGACTTGAGGCCTTAAGGGAGGCACGCCGGATTTGGCGAGCCTAACTGATCAAGACGGAGGTGGAGGAGCCATTGGAGGACAATCTGTCTGGTCCACGTCCTCCACTTCGGCTGCAGGACCATCCAGAATGGTAATGGTGGGCCTTGTACCTTGTCGAACTCCGACTAGTTTGTCGCGAAGGGTTTTCCCATAGTTTGTCGCGAAGGGTTTTCCCCTTTGCGTCTCTTTTCTCTCTTTTTTTTATCTATTAATCGGTCAAATCTCCAAAGCATGTAATAGCGATTGATCAAGGGTTGGTTGTATCAATTTTCTCATTCGAATTATCCGAATTAGGCAATGGAAGTTCTCCATTTGTATATGAAATAATGCTTTTAGACGAAGTGTAATGGAAATGAATCCAAACGACTTTCAGCGAAGTCTTATGAAACAATGAAACTAGTATCGCGGAATTTGGCGTACTGCCGATCTGAGTGTATTCGAAATAAAGAAAGAAGTTTTTTCAGCCGGGAAAAGACTTTATTAATATCTTAGCTGCATTCACTTAATCTTGAAAAGACAAGGAATTGCCTACGTACCCCGAAACGGGGATCAAGCCAACCGTAGTTCGTATTACAAAGGAAAGATGAATGGAGTTTGGATTCCCGAAAACTCCTAGTTAGGGAAGTGACGACGACTTAGTAGTAATAACGCTTCAATTGGGCTGCGTTCCACGAGTTTTTGATCCGTTCTCCGGCCATGGTTACGAGTTCGTAGACGCCCGGGCAAACTGCCCTAGATACGAGGTACGGACCCTCCCACCAAGCACCGAGTTTACCGGCGTTAACTTCTTTGGTGTTCTCGAAAACTTCCCGTAGAACCAGATCGCCTTCTTTGAAACGCCGCTGACGAACAGTCTTGTTATAATACCGAGCCGCTGCGTCTTGGTAGTGTTGCACTCGGAATAGAGCTTGATCGCGCAGTTCTTCGGCAAGATCATTGTGGTCAATCAGAATCCTGTCGTTAAGTTTGGGATTGTCGACCATCATGGTACGTCGGAGTGTCGGGACTCCTGCCTCGACTGGGGCGAGTGCTTCGAGACAGTACGCGAGGGATAAAGGGGATCGAGGTGGTCTGCCCCTGCCCCCTTCCTTCGACCTTGTCGTTTTTTAAGTCCGTCGACGATCGACTTATTAGTGGCCTCAGCTTGTCCATTTCCTTGCGGGTATCGGGGAGTCGAAGTGCTGAGGCGGATTTGCTACTTCGTCAGGAAACGTCTGGTGATCATCGAGGTGAATTGTGTGCCGTTATCGGTGACAATCTGTATGGAAGTCCGTGACGACATATGATGTTCTTCCATATGAAATTGGTTACGTCTAAGGATTGGATCCTTGTGAAGGATTCTGCTTCGACCCATTTGGTGAAGTAATCGGTCAGCACCAGGACGTATTTCTTGGATTTTGATGCCGGCAGAGGACCTATAGCGTCCATGGCCCAGCACATGAAAGGATATGGAGCTGTCACGGTATTCAGCAGTTCGGGCGGGACATGCCGCATTGGTCCATGGCGCTGACAGGCTTCGCATTTTGCCACGAAGGCTTCGCAGTCGGCCATCATGGTAGGCCAATAGTGTCCATCCTTTTTGTATTTGAGGGTGTGTGCGCGTCCGCCAGAATGGTTGCCACCTTCGCCTTCGTGCACCTCCATCATGATTTGTTCAGCCTTGTCCCAAGTGACGCTGGTAAGAAACACTCCTGACGCACTTCGGCGAAATAATTCCCCGTCCAAGAGGATGTATCTGGCACTTCGGGCCTTTAAGCGTCGAGCTGCCCATCGGTCTGGTGGGACGACGCCTTCGGCGATATAGAGTTTGATCTCAATTTGCTAGTCGTCCGGAGGCTTTGTGACGTCTGTCAGGTCCTCTACTGGCTCGTTGACCTCCATTGGAACTGAGTCGTTGTTGATTATAGCTATCTGACTGTCGGGATCGATGCTAGGAGCGTCGATGCATTCGATCGGGATGGTGCGCCGCAAATCAGGGCGGAGCGGTTTGCCAAAGCTGCGAGGGCGTCTGCTGACGCGTTTTCGTTCCGTGGGACCTTCGTCAGAGAAAAAGATGTGAATTCCCCGGACAATGTTTGAATCAACTGCCGATACGCTCCCATTCGCTTATTTTTGGTGTCGAACTCTCCGCTGAATTGGCTGACTACGAGTTGGGAGTCACAGAAGAGTTACAAATATGTCACTCCGAGTCCTCGAGCTAACCGAAGCCCCGCAAGGACGACCTCGTACTCCGTTTCGTTATTTGACACTTTGAAGTTGAGCTTTAATGCTTACTCGAGAATTTCACCGGTGGGGGACCGGAGAATGAGTCCCACTCCGGATCCTTCATTCGTCGACAAACCATCGACGAACATTGTCCAATGCTCTTCCTTAGGAGTGGGGTCGCCGAGGTCAGGAGATAGCTCGGTCATGAAGTCGGCCAGGACTTGCGACTTCAAGCTTGGACGAGAGCGGTATTCGATGTCATACTCACTTAGCTCGACTGCCCATTTCGCCATGCGTCCGGATTGGAGGGGGCTATGGAGGACAGTTCGGAGTGGCTGATCGGTAAACACGACGACGGAATGTGACTGGAAATAGGGTCGAAGCTTCTGTGCGGCGATGATCACTGCGAGTGCGAGCTTCTCCAGTGTGGGGTATCGTGATTCCGCGTCGTTGAGTGCTTTACTCGTGTAGAAGACAGGTTTTTGATCCCCGCGGTCGTCTCGAACTAACACGCCGCTGACAGCCGAACTGGAGACCGAGACGTAGAGGTACAGTGTTTCTCCGTCTTCCGGTTTGACTAATACTGGGTGGCAAGTCAAATACTCCTTCAATTGCCGGAAGGCAATCTCGCATTCCTCGTCCCAGTGAAAATCCTTATTTCTACGGAGGAGTTGGTAGAAAGGGAGGCATTTATCTGTTGATCGAGCGATGAAGTGATTTAGAGCTGCGATGCGGCCGGTTAGACGTTGCACTTCTCGCTTGTTGGTCGGCGATGGCAGTCCCAGTATGGCTTCGATCTGTTTAGGGTTTGCTTCTATCCCCCGTTCAGTGACGATATACCCCAAGAATTCTCCTGAAGTAACTCCGAATGTACACTTCGTTGGATTCAGTTTCATCTGGAAATGATCCAAGATGTCGAAACATTCGGCGAGATGCTCGACGTGCTGCTCTGCGATCAAAGATTTGACCAGCATATCGTCGATGTAGACTTCCATGGTTTTTCCAAGCAAACTAGCGAACATTATGTTCACTAGCCGTTGGTAGGTTGCTCCAGCGTTCTTTAGTCCGAATGGCATTACCTTATAACAATAGGTCCCCTATCAGTAATGAATGCCGTTTTTTCGCGGTCAGTCGAACTCATGGCGATCTGGTTGTAACCTGAGAAGGCATCCATGAACGAGAGCAGTTGGTTTCCGGCTGTGGCTTCGACGAGACGATCTATGTGTGGCAAAGGAAAGCTATCCTTGGGGAATGCTTTGTTGAGATCGGTGAAATCCACGCATACTCTCCATTTATCGTTCTTCTTTTTGACCACGACTGGATTGGCCGACTTCATCCTGATTAGTTTGAAGGTGGGATCGATGTTGAGCTTGTGGCAGATAATATCGGGATTTATTCCGATCATGTCCTTCGTTGACCAGACGAATGTGGAAGGCCGGGTTCCTGGGCCATCTCCCAGAGGTCCGAGCTTGTCACGCCTCGTTCAATGAGGATTTGATAATGCTTAAGAAAAGCCGTAGACAACTGGTTGAAGCTATCAATCGAATTCGGTTCGAGCCTTGTGAACCACACCAAGGCAGGACCGGAGAGGCTATCGACGAATAGCTGGCAACACCCAACATCCCTCTGTTCGTCGGTGAATCGTGCCTTTGTCATGGTTGCCATGAAGGACGTCATGAACTGGACGGGGTCTTTGTCACCCAGGTAGGTTGGGATTTCAGCTTGACGTTTGGTATGGCGGCCCGCAAGATCCGTTGAGTAAAAGGGGATTGCCGAGTCACTTCGACAATCATGTCGATTTCTGGAGCTGTGCTGATAGCCCGATGAAGAAGCGTGTTCATGCCGCTGATCTGCGTCTTGATTTCTTCGATTTCGAGGCAAGGTCCCGCGTTCGTGAAGCGGGCGACCGAGGCGGCCGAACTCTCGTGCACACGTGAGTTTGGGTTTGTTGGTCGAATACTCGACGTTGTTTGAGGGGGAGGATTCCTCCGCTCGTATTGTACGTCCGAAAAATCGAGACGACGAGTGAGACCGCTTATACCGAGTACGGGTGACTGTCCAGCAAAGATTTGTGATGGGGTTGTCTGAGTCACGACAGCATTGACTCTGCGGTTGGTGTCGGAGATCATCTGGTAGATCTCTTTCGTCATGGTGCCGAACATGATCTTGAAATCTTCCATGGAGACGATCTGCGGATTTTGGACCGCTGTCGTGGCGCGAACAGGGGGTTCCCATTTTGTGTGCGGAGCCGCTGCTCCGTGGCGCGTGCATCCTCCTCATCCGGGGGTTGTTCATCGGAGAACTCCGTGTCGAGATTGACTAGCTCTTCGCGAGTTCGTCCTGATTCCTGGCTGGTCTCCCCTTCAGGTCTGACCTCAACTGGGAGTTCCTTGCGGGCATCGGTCAAGTTCGTCGACTCGTTGATGGGGCGGCGAACGTACACGGCGGTAGCCAGCCTGGTTGATACACCGCTCTGTGTTGCAGCGTTGTCTTGAGCAGATGCGATGCCTGTGACATCGGGCGTGCTGGAGGTGGTACGGTTCGCTCTGGTGACTTCGGTGATGAGTGAAGACATTATCGTAGGCTTTTCAAAGAACTTTTTCGGATGAGATTTTCTTAGAGAGTAACTTTTAGAGACGATTTGCGTTCCCCACAGACGGCGGCAATTGTAGAAACTAGGTTTCCACAATGAATTTGTTTATGGGAGAAAATAAATTCAGTAAAGTAATCTCTCTAGAAAACCGATCTAAGCTTTGAAATTAGAAGAAAGAGAATTGATCTCGAAGAATTAGGGTTTAGATTGCTAAGAACAAGAAGAGAACTGAATAATTGTATTCCATCCTCCCTCCTTTACCATGGAGAAGTCTCTCCCTATTTATACATATTCATAGATCGCATAATATATTAACTTTCCTTAAGAGACGAACTGAAATAAGGAAAGTTGCTTTATCTCTTGAGTCGGCCGCCGGGCGAAGTGGAAGTCGGTTCTTCTCCTTCGAAGCTGGGCTTCCTCCATCCGAATTGGGCTTAAATGACCTAATTGAGTTCTTAACCGGATTCCCGATTAAATAACCAAATTGTCTTTCTAGTTTAGTTCGGTATGTCGGGGGTGCTAAATCCTGCACCAACACTTTATATGTTATCACAAAGACATGTAGTATTGTGGTTTTTATTAATGTGGTACGTACTATCCAAATTTAAATTTCACAAAAATGTTTCTAACAAAAAAATCTAATCTGTTATATGTACTGAAAAAGATTTTAGTGAAAGTTTTGTCATTGTTTTCCTATTAATTGGTTTTAAGAGATTTGTTTCCCATAGGCCATAAAAGTGAGTTCCTTTATGATTCCAGTTAATTGATTTGAAAAATGCTTTAATAGCTTATAGATATAACAACCAGTAGAGAGGATCAATCACTCACATGCAGGCTGTGTGCCTAACTTTATAAAAAGTCTAAGGCGATAACTGACTATGACCATTTAATTTAAACTTATTATAAAATGTAAATTTTCTATAATTACATGTTTAATATTGGCAACAAATATATCCATTATATATATATATATACTATCAATATCTTATTTCATATTGGCTATACATATTTAGGCGTAATGACGAAACATTCTACAACATAAAAATAAAAATGAAGATAATTCTCATAAATACCACTAAAATGAGTATTTTTTAAAAAATATTATTATTAATTTTATATTCTACAAAAATTTGTTTTCTTAAAAATATCACAAAATTAAAACTAAATTTTCAACATTCAAAACTAAATTCTAAATTAAAATTTTTGTGGTATTTTATTTAATAGTGATATTTTTGCAAAAAAAAATCATGTACGGTATTTTGAGGAATTCCTCTAATCATGATAGAATAAATATTTTTTAAATTATCTACAATAATCCCAAAATATTGGATTTTATAATAATACCAAAATATTAAAGCAAATGAGTTAAGAAAATTATATATATATATCTAAATGTTAGTGGAAAAATAGTCGAAGTTAGGAAATGAGAGAAAGTATTTAAAATTTGAAAGCATGAGCTACAAAAACACAACAAATAAACAATATTAGCCCACATAAAATTTTGTAGAAGAGTATTCGTAGAATTCAAAACTAAGATAAAGGTTAAATATAATCTTTTTGACCAAATATAATTATGTAACTAAGGCCTCAAAATTATATGTACGACGGAGGCCTCCATCTCAATTTCTTTTACAGTAGTAAGCATGACCCTACCCACATGGAACACACACACTACTTGGTTTATCCGTTTATGAATGGAGCTGCGTGAGAAGAGCGGTCGATGTCTGGAACAACATGCATTTTCTATTTAAAATAATATAAATTAATGTGCATATTGTTGAGAAAAAATTAGAACAAATTTAGATCCACACCTGCTTTTCATAAAACAGCAAACTCAAGGTGTTTTTAATTTTTTTCGTCACGTAAACTGTACATCGATATTTAACAATCTGTATATAGAACGATCCAGGATGTCAAGCCGTCGTCAAGACTAGTGTGGACCATCCAACCCCAACTATATGAAAATTTATTTAATAGGTGTATTATCAAATGGATGAAAGACATATTATCCATATAGATGAAAGTGTAATTATTTGTCAATTTTCGATTTTTTAAAAATAATTTATTTTTGGTAAAACACTTTCTATTTCTAATGTGAAAGAGAACGGCTCGCAGCTCAAAAATGTCAGACTCTTATCTATGCAAAATGTCAAAGACACGCAACTTGTTTTTATATCTCTCTTCATATTGCCAAACCATTTGAACGAATATTGTTATTAAATATTATATAAATAAGAAAAAACCAAATCGTAGTGCTAATATTATCCTAAATGCTTGGAGCAACATGTAGTCTACGTTACTGAGCTAAAAATCCAAAGATCATGAATATATCATCATATCATTGTAGAACAAGTACAAAAATAGAGGTACATAAGAAACATACCGTTTTTAGTCTCTATACCAAACTTTATTGACAAAGTACTTCATAAGCTATTAATTAGGAAGTACACCGATTATTGCAAACCCTTATAAATGGACGGCGAAAAAAGAGAGAAAAATCACGGCATCTTCCAGCTTCCTACCTCCTAATTGTGTACTTATATGTTACGTGTCCTAACACACGTTTGAGAAGATTAATCATTGGACTAAACTTAAACGAAACCAATACTGCTCTCTTTAAAAAAAAAACTAATTAAAAGCATAGGGTTTAAATGTTCAAACGTGTGACAATATATATGGTTCATATAATAGAGATTACTTCAAACTTTACTAAAAAAACAAACATAATCTGGTGAAGATGTCTATATATATATAAAGTTCACTTTACTCACTCCTGGTATTGCCATTTCAGCAATTCCTTATTTAATTTTTTGGGTCTATTCTTAAACACTTACAGCAGTTTCTAATCGATTTGTTCATAACACTTGAAAGATCCATATTAAACTCAAATGTTTTAGTTGCCATAACAACAAGTCTCTACCCACATATCTCCTAGCTGCCGTTTGTACGACTTTCAAGCATCCCTCTCCTTCTTCGTTATATGTTCCTCACGTTTCACATTCTCAAGTTTCAATGGTTAGAAATCAATTAAATGTTTCCCACTTCTCCACACCCTTTCATAGTCTGCCCTCTCTTCCATTTCCATTGTAACAGATTTGTTTAAAAGGAAAATTTGTGTCGTTCAAAGCTCTCTTATCTAATCCTTAACCCACTACTCATTTTTTCAATTGAGGTAAGTTTCAATAGTCTGAAAGATTGATGTTTAGAAGCTTTTACACATTTTAAGAAAACAATGATTACTGAGTTTAAATATTTTTTTTTTTTGACTAAAGAGATATTATTTAATTTTAAACCAATAACAATTCAAAATTTTAAATATTTTCAATGATTACTTCTTGAAGTTTACAAAACATCAATCTTTATGAGACAGAGGGAGTATAAAGCTACCACTTGCAACTTCATGATGCTCACTCTGTCTTCCACTTCTTTTCTAACTAATATGAATTCCTCTGTTGTTTCATTCGCTGACCTCAAAGTTGACCGTCTTCACCAACAGATTGTCAGAAGAATGCTCCGTCACTAGCCTGCCCACAACGTCATAAAACGAGGCCAACTCATGGGCGTCGACTTCCTTCTCATTGATGAAGGTCATGTAAAGCATATTTACAAAGGAGTCCTATTTATATATGATTGGCATCATCTTGAGCATGCCGGGTTCATCTGCGCCAAATGCACATCATGCATTGTTGTTGGTGGATCACGTTCTGGTGCTAACAAAAATGTAAGTGTCTTGTGATGTGGCCATGTGTTTTCATATTTTAATCAAACAGTAGCGTCACCTTATCCAGCGCGACATAGGCGGATATAACTGTATGTTCATATTTTTACTTTCTATTTTGGTTATGAGTAAGAATACCTAAGGTTTTGTTAAGTTGATATGTATTGTTTACTGGTCTATTGCTCTTACCATTTGTCCAGAATAAGGCTCTGTTTTATACTATATATGACTACAGTTTTTTTTTGTAAAATAATGATTCATTGCTTCAAACCAATATTTCTTTGCATATCTTTGGTGAAATTCTTATACAACTTATCGACGTAGGGTTTGTGCATATTCTTATTTGTATCTTTAAATGCAGCTGGAGGGAGGCATAGGGGTGGAAGAGGAGGGGGAGACGATTCTTTGTTGGGTAATATTTTTAAAATCCGTCACCTATAATAGAAGTGAAAGGAACCCAATAGAACCCTACGTTTTAACGCTTTGTAAAAACAAGCCCAATAGTTAAGAAACAAAATTACATCAAAATTACCAAGTCAACAAGTTCATGATAGATAGTTATGGTAATGAACAAAAAAAAAACTGAATTGTAAGTAATCGAGATTTTAAAACATTTGTCATCAAAAACCACAAACTCATAACTCCAAACACAAAAGCGTTTAGAAAAAAACTACTCCCACATGTTACTAAGTAAAAACATATATAATAAAAACATTACCTACAACCACATCTAATAAAACTAAATAACAATGGAACGACAAAATGAGAAATACTTTTAAAAAACCACAACTAACGACTAAAGCAAGACAACAACAATTGCTATACAAAACATAACTTCTAATTCTATATTTTATGAAAACAAAAAAGATCATGATGATTTAAATAAATTTAAAATTCTAAAAATAGACTACATTATACAAACTGAAAAAAATACACCAAAAAAATAAACAAACAAAACCACAAAGAACAAGATAAGAACAACATAACCAGACGGAAAAAGGAAAAATACATAACCAAATGAAAAACTACCAAAATAAAAAAAAACCTCATCTAACTTACGCACTACGCGCGGATCAAATGCTAGTAAAGATCTATATAAATAATGTTAAAATGAAGTCTATTTACTAGTATAGCTCTTACGTTATTAGTGATATGTCTCATGAGTCATGGTCATGGTCATAAAGGAAGTACCTTAACTATAGTATTCGTTATTTTCGTGGGACTGTTATGTGTATTATTAACGTAAACCCTTTAACAAGAAAATTATAGATATATTGAGTAACGTACGTAATATAACACACTCATGATATATAGGTGGCTTGTTGACCGAGAAAAAAACACATTAATTTGTTTAGTGAGATATATTAATTGTAGTTCCTATGTCATAACACAACTATGCTCATCACCAAAAGTAATAAATGATTTCAACTGGAAGTCTCCGATGATGGGCCGACAAGTAGTTACGCTTCTTGAATGGTGAGAGGTGATATTTATTATTCCGATATTTATTTTACTTAATAAATTTCTCATTTGACATCTTCTGTAATCAATGTGGGTAGATGAAGTAATTGTAAATATGATGGCCAACCATATGGATGATGGGATCCGATCTATGTTTGCGTGTCTATATATATAGTAACCTCAACTCCAAAGTAGCAAACCAAAAACAAACCTTGACTCCAAAGCCTTTACGTGAGACCGAATATAAACAAGTTTTAATTTGTGTTTCTCTAAAGTTGGGTGTGAGTGTATCTGATTTCAATGGAATCCAATTGTGTTCAGTTTCTTGCAAACAAGACTATTCTCATCACTGGAGCTCCTGGTTTTCTTGCCAAAGGTACATACTTTATACTGGTTTCTGATACAAATATTTCTACTAATGAAATAAAAGATTCAGAAAGCGATCGTACATATGATTCATATATACTATTATCTTTGTAGTTGTTATAGGTTCTTACGATATTTTTCTTCATCCGTGTTGAATTCGTTATGATTGGGATCAATATAAAAAATTTGTTGATCTTATAATCCAAAGATATTTATTTGATTGGTCGTTAATTATGCTTTCCTTGTCTAAATTGATAAGTACATGAGATTAGAAGCTAGTGATGAGTTTTGGAAAATTCACTGATGAATTATGAATAGATTTATGAATTATTACTTCATTTATTGCCACACACAATAGGTATTTATGGCCCATACATGAAACATATATCTTCAACATATTCAATGAGTTCTATCTAGATTTTATTAGAGAAACATATATACTTGTCATATCATATGATAGTATATATTTGTTGCGATGTTGAAATATGCTTCATATAGATTGTGCCTTTCCAAAATATATAAAAAATTAATACTTAAGACTTTATATGTATTTTTTTTTCTTTTCTAGATCAAGTATCACTATGTAATAGTAATGATTATGATTTCACCCATAAAAAGAAACATTTAATACTTAATACTTTTCAAATTCATCTTTTTTTTTTCTTTTTCAAATTCATCTTTTAGTTTTGCAATAGTTGCATATGCATTAATTTTTCCACCTAAACATTTCCCCACAATTATGAACCAATTTGTCCTACAATTTATTGAAATATCTTCTACTTTTGACTTTTAGATTACATTTATTTACCTTAGTTAATCTATGTTAACTAGACGGCCGGGTTCAAATACTCTTGGAAAAGCATAACTTCGTCACATATCCATATCTTACTTTTAACGTTTTTTAAACAAATGGTATTAACTATAAAATTTGTGCTCCTTATTTATTATTATTTTATTTTCTTATATAGTTCTGGTAGAGAAAATATTGAGGTTGCAACCAAATGTGAAGAAGATGTACCTTCTCTTGAGAGCTCGCGATACTAAATCAGCCATGCAACGCCTACGTAGTGAGGTATGGTATACAGTACATTTAATTCCTTTAATTAAAACAATCTTTACATAAACATAGAGGTGATCGATCCATCCATAAAAATATATTTTCTTCCCCTATTTACAATGATACAACAGGTCTTGGAGATAGACCTCTTCAGGGTGTTGAGGAACAATTTAGGTGAAGAAAAATTGAATGCCTTGGTGCGGGACAAAATAGTGCCGGTTCCAGGTGATATATCGATCGATAATTTGGGGGTGAAAGACTCCGATCTTATACAACGTATGTGGAGGGAGATTGATACCATTATCAACATCGCAGCCACTACAAATTTCGACGAAAGGTATAAACGAAAATAATTAATTATATATTTATATTTTCCTTTGTATAAAATATTGAAACTTAACAATATTTTTTATTTACTTTTTTTGATAAAACCTATAAGATATGATATTGGTCTTGGCATCAATACATTTGGAGCTCTTAATGTTCTCAACTTCGCCAAAAAGTGTGTTAAAGGGCAATTGCTTCTCCATGTCTCCACCGGTGAGTTCTAATGTTTATCTTACAAAAGCGATTAAGCGACCAGCCGACCATATTATATTTACCGAGGCTTACCTAAAAATGTATTATTCTTTTAGCATACGTTAGCGGAGAAAAATCGGGATTATTACCGGAGAAACCATTCAAGATGGGAGAGACTCTCAGCGGAAATGGCAAACTAGACATCAATATAGAACACGACCTAATGAAACAGAAACTGAAAGAGCTTCAAGATTGTTCTGAAGAAGAGATCTCGCAAACAATGAAAGATTTTGGAATGGCAAGGTAATTAGCAGCCTAGTCACATCGTATATGTTCTTAGACTTTACTTCCATCATCCGTTAATAATTGAATTAAAATGGTCTTAATATAGGGCAAGGCTTCATGGATGGCCAAATACATATGTATTCACGAAAGCAATGGGAGAGATGCTAATGGGATACTATAAAGAAACTTTACCACTTGTTATCATACGTCCAACAATGATCACTAGTACTATTGCCGAACCATTCCCCGGTTGGATCGAAGGGTTGAAGTGAGTATTGGTTTATGTTATATCCTCGTTATATCTAATATTTTTATTTATCTCGTGCTCTAACTTCATTTATTTTATTTCTCTTCATTGTATATGCAGAACATTAGATAGTGTGATCGTTGCATATGGTAAAGGAAGGCTTAAATGTTTTCTTGCGGATTCAAACTCAGTCTTTGACCTTGTAAGTCCAATCAACATCTTTGTACCACACAAGTCAACACCTAATTACATATGCGTTACTTGTTTAAACTA
The DNA here is from genome assembly GCF_030686135.1 of Camelina sativa. Classification (NCBI taxonomy): domain Eukaryota; kingdom Viridiplantae; phylum Streptophyta; class Magnoliopsida; order Brassicales; family Brassicaceae; genus Camelina; species Camelina sativa. The sequence goes on from NC_141892.1 coordinate 9,266,914, forward strand.
ATTACATATGCGATTCCTTGACAATTATAATATCATTTGCAGATACCAGCAGACATGGTGGTAAATGCGATGGTTGCAGCCGCGACAGCTCATTCGGGAGATACCGGGGTTCAGGCAATATATCATGTTGGTTCTTCTTGTAAGAATCCAGTCACGTTTGGACAACTTCACGATCTCACGGCTCGTTACTTCAGTAAAAGTCCTCTGGTTGGTCGGAACGGCTCACCAATCATAGTGACCAAAGGAACGATTTTGTCTACTATGGGTCAATTCAGCCTCTACATGACCCTTCGTTACAAACTTCCTCTACAGGTACCTTAACATCAATCAACTCTATGATTTGTTCTTTTTGGAGTTTTCGAAAAAGGTCCCTACCTTATCTTATATTTTCATTTCATTCCCCAACTTTTAAACTTGCAAAGAACCCAAAATTTTGGTGAAAGATGTCTGCTAGTATAACCTCTGTTTCTCATTTATTTAAATTTTCATTTCAGATACTTCGATTGATCAATATATTTTACCCATGGAGCCACGGAGACAACTACAATGACCTCAGCCGCAAAATTAAGCTAGCTATGCGCCTAGTTGATCTTTACCAACCTTACTTACTCTTCAAGGGCATGTATGTACCACTCATAAACTTCCACCAAACTTTAAACATTAATTAAGACAGTAACATCTTTTATCTCTAGGGATAGAGAGAACAAAACATTAAATGTTACTAGACATGAGTTCTTATCATACATTTAAGTCAGTCATCACAACTTAATTAAGTAAGTCATGACATAATATTTATATATCCTTGTTTGTGCAGATTTGATGACATAAATACCGAAAGACTGCGAGTGAAAAAGATGGAGAATATCAAAGAGTTCGATGGATCGTTTGAGTTCAATCCCAAGTCCATTGATTGGGACGAGTATATCTCAAACACACACATCCCTGGCCTCATCACTTATGTGCTTAAACAATAAATTGTACTAGTAATATATTTAATATGTTTGAATACGAGTAATGTTGTATTGGAAATTATTGTAATGAGTGTGAATCTCGTGTCTAATAATATCATTATTTATATCCACATATGTTAAACAAAACGATTATGTCACTATAATCGAGTTCTACTTTCCGTAATTCATTCGAATATTAACTACGTCAAAGAAATTATACAGTTTGTGTTGGATTAATGTAAGGGCATCTCTAAGCATGTTGAAACTACACCAAATGTATTTCTTCTCAAACCACAAAACAAAATATCATATTAAAAAAAATAACCTGATATTTGTATTCATGTTTTATTTCAATTTTCTACAAAGGAGCCACATGATTTGGCTATCTACTATGAATACAGTAACAAAAATTACCGACAGATCCAGTTAAATGTCATTGAGGCTAAATAATAGTCTTGTCGGTTGAATTTAGTTCGATAGGAACCTAACACAAGTGGTTCTAGTTCTACAGCAAATTTGGATGGGTACTAGGTACTGTTTCTGGTTGGGTTAAGTTCAACGTGTTGGACCACTCCAACGAAATTAATGTAGTACTCACCACTTGAGCCAAAAACGCTTTTAATATAGGGAATAAAATAGCATTATCCTTTTATGTAAGTTTCTAAGAGAGAGAGACTATTTACACAACAATTCCACGTTTTTGTACCATTCTGTTGAAGGTTCCATGGCTCTATGGCTCACTTTGAAAAAATAAAGTCTGAGCTTCTCATACAATAAATGGTTGTTGAGTCTTTTTGGGTCCTCTTGTCCTTCTCGGGTTAGCACTGATCATGCATGAGAATGCATTTGTCAAATCCGAATCCTCTTCACTAGTGAGGAACTTTGCCGCAGCTGGATTTGCTAAGAGGAGCTTGGCCACGAGGTAACCCGCAATGGACCAAGTCTGGTAAAGCCGTGCCTGTTTACCAATGAATCTTGCTCTTTTGGTGTCGTAGTACTCGGGCCACTTGTCTAGAGCAATCCGTCTCTCAGCTAACTCAACCGCCTTTTCTGCAATCTCTGGTCTACCCATTTTGATGCTTGCTACTGTCAGCTGAAACAAAAGCAAGATGGGATCAGGATTTAAAATATGAACACAAAAGTTGGCTTTGAAATTCTCATTGATAAACCAAACCAATTATCTCGGTGTGCAATCCAATATGTAACAAAATCAGGTCTAGTTCAGTATACAAATCTCAAAACCAAAATGAAACTAGAGAACCAAAAAAACCTGAATACACAGTTTATGAGGTCTACGAAAAGGGAAAGAGAGAAATCTGAACTGACCTGCCATAACAAAGTTGGCCATGCACCTCCATTGTGATAAGACCAAGGACTGCAACAAAATCAAGCTGCTTAAGAAGATAATTTAAAACATCTATTGAAGATCATATGGGAGGGAGATATTACGTGTTCTTTGGATCACTTCCGGTTATAATTCGCCATTCTTCACCTTCCATGGCAGGGTAACAAATCTTGAACGGCATGTCAGCTACAAGTTCTGCCCATTTGGCTTCGATAAAATCAAGAATTGCATGTGACTGCTCATTTGAAGCCAAACTACCCACTATAGACCAAAGGTTCCCAAGAGAAAAGAATCTGAAATCCATGTGAGCCGGTTGAAGGTTTCCTATCAGATATCCTCCTCTGTTGGGCATAAAGTCCACTAACCATGAAGGGATCTGATCTGGATATATGTTGAATTTGTTAACAGCGTCGTAAGAGTATTCTTCTGTCTGGTAACGGTATATTTCATTGATTTTCTTCAGGTCCAACCAGTAGTATTCCCTGATATGGAAATTTAACGCAACAAGACGATTGTTGAGAGCTCGGATTAGATCATCTGATCCATCCTCTGGCGTTAGCATCTCACGTGCACAGACCAAAGCTGAATAAAACAGTGCCTGGCAAAGTAAAAAAAAACAGTTGTGTAACTGCATAGACAGCTTCTGGTGCAAATTCAAATTGAAGGAACATCAGCTTACCTGAATCTCCAGGGGATGACCATGGATTCCCATTCGACGATCTATCATGCAGGAACCATCAGTGACTAATAGAGTAGGGAACATATCGAAACCATCAGCAAGACACAGCTTTAGGATCATTTTGATTCCGGTCTGCACATCAACTCTTTCCTGCACGGAAAGATCACCCGTGCATTTTCCATATGCTCTCAACAATATAATCCACCACAAGCCTGAGACAAAATGAAAAAGTGAGTCAAGTTATTCTTAAAGAAAACATAATCAAAAAAACATTTTCACACAGAGATCTGAACCTTCTCTTACCAGAATCAACTGGGGCAACACGTCCAATAGCTGCCTCCCCAAAATCAGGATCTAACACTTCTTCAGTCACTGAATCATCACCATCAAGAGGAACAGTTTTCACCTTGAAACTAGCAGGCATCAAACCTTGACCTGGGCTATGGCAATCCATGGTTTTCTCCCAACTCTGGTCAGGAACAAGTATAACGTCAGCTCTAACAAACGCAAATAACTTCAACATAAACAATCTACGTAGCCACAGAAAATGTTACCAACAGCTACAGCAATTACAACCGTTTCTCCTTAACCACAAAACCATTTGACAATATCATGCTTCTATACATACTAATCATATTGAGCATCAATTGCTTTTTTTACAAGAGCATTCAATTAAGTAAGAAAAACAGAGAAAGATTCCATCACCTGTAACTGGAGGGTGTAAAGGATGAAATTGCGAACAATATCATACTCTCCTTTAAGAAGAAAGGCAATCCCTGAGGGTATGAAATCACGAATGAAGACCTGATCATAGTTCAGAACACTAGTAGAGTTGGGATCATTAGCAGCAATAGTTCCAATAGGATTGCCACAATAGAAAACAACAGACTGCCTCAATAGATCCCATGCTTCATCCTCAATAGATTTTGTTCCAGCTGACTGTACATTACCATTAGACGATACACTTCCATTAACAGGCAGAGGCTTCTCATCCAAGTCGCTTTTCAACTCACAACCCAAACCGTCAGAAGGAGGAAGTAACGTGGATCTAATGTTCTCCTCAACATCATGTTTTTGGCATTTGCAAACCAACTTTTTACCTTTCAAAGCACAGTCTGAACTATGAAATGAACCTTCTCCTCTCACACCGGAGTTTGGTACTCTTGCAAACTCATGCGAGTTTGAACACCTTAAAACCCTTTTAGTTCTGCTAACGGGTTTAAAGGAGAGGTTTGGTGTGGAGTTGACAAAGAAAGAAGTAAGATAACAAGATTGAGATAAAGATCCTAATGGAACACGTAGAACTGTCTCTGTAGCCGCCATTTTGAGGAATGGCTAGAGGAAATGACCAAACTTTAATCAATGATACCTGTAACAATTTGATAAAAAGAAGAGACATGAGAGAATCCAGAAGAAAAGAATCGAACTTTATATATACTAATGTCGAAACAATCTGACCCAGTAAAGAAAGCTTGAATCTAAAAAATCAAACTTTATAAAATCATTGAATCATACAAAAATCTAAACTTTTTTTTTTCCAGATTTCGCTTAAATATTTAGAGAAAACACTACAGAACAAGTCCAATTTCAGTGTTCAATCATCAGAACCGGAGATTGCAAACAAAAAAAAGGAACAAACAAAAGCCATATGTAGTCAAGGAAGTGTAAAAATGGGATTGAAGCATTCCATACGAAGAGATTAAACAAATGATAGGGGACTTACTTAGATGATGATGATCCAGATTCAGCTTCCGTGGGAGAGAGATATTATCAAAAAAAAAATATCCACAAAGGAGGAATAGAGAATAAAAAAATCCGGTGAAGTGACGACTGGTCCAAAAACCCTTGTGAAACGACGACGTCTCTTAACTCTAAACACTTTTTTTTTATTTTTTTTTATTCTTGCTTCGTTTATAAAGGACCTCTATATAGTCTATACCCGTCCGATCCAAGCCTGATCGTGTGGCGCTATGTGTTTGGTGGATTGAGTTTGGCTGAGTTGAGTTGGCCACTTGACTCAGTCGATATTGTTCTATGACTTATCCAACCGTTGGACGATTATATGGCGTTATGTGATTCTTCAAAACGGTTGTAATAAACTCCGTTATGTTTAGCACAATTGTTCATACATATACTATATAGATATATTAACAATGATTTTTATTCAACGAATGTAGGTATTGATCCAATCTACGAAAAAAACATGTCTAATCAAAAACAAAGAAATGAAGATTAAAAAAAAAAACAACAACAATACAACAAAATGAAATTGAAAACACCCACAAGAATAATATAAGATAGATAGCATGATGAATGCTAACATATGCACGGTCCAGTTGGAGGCAGAGCCATGGGTAAAAGCAGTGGCAGAGCTAGGAAATTAGTTTATTAGAACCAAAAAAAATTTTCAAAGCATCAATTGTGTTATTAAATTCTTTTATAGGGGTCAATTTACCAGGGTCAATTTATTTATTTTTCCTAATATTTCATCTAATTTTATAAATTCACCTGGATCAATTGACCTTTATAACTCTAAGCTGCCTCCGCTACTGGGTGAAAGTGCAACATCAATTAGAGCCACGACATGATTAGGTTTTGATGAAGCTAGAGAATTACCACTGTGCCACCAAATCAATTTTTGGGAGGACTAAAATAATCAAAAGCTACGAAGAAGGTTTGGGCTATGGTGAGAAGAAGAAGAATTATAGCTGCAGAAGATGATAGAGTCCTCCATGGAGTCTTGTGTATTTTGAACTTGTTCACCCCGTCGAAAACATTTGCTAAGTAACTCTGACAAAGAGACAATGCAATGACTTTTCCTATGTTCTTGAAGAACATAGTAACTTCCTCACTGGTTCCAAAATAGTTCTCTATAATCCCTTTCGCGCATAAGAACAGTGTATCCTCTTCTCTGTCTGTGAGGCAACTCATGAAAGTAACGTAGCTTGTCATCTCCGTGGTACATGTCATATTAAAATGCTCAAAAGCAACGCTGTTGGATATAAGAGAGCTAATAAAATCATCAAAGACTAGTAGTGGTATTTCAAGCAAACCGTTCTTGAAACATATGTCCAACGGTGTATCTACATTCTTCCTCAGCTGGAATTTTATTGATAAGCTACATAGGGTGTATGTGAGGAAGAGACCACAGGAGATTATCGCCACTCCCACGTGCGAAGGGTGACGTTTATGAAGAAGTGATGAGTCATGCAGCAGGCACGTGTGAAGGGTTTTGGGGTTGCTAAGGTTAGAATGGTATAAGTAAAGGGATGAGGGATTAAAAGAGCATGTTGATTATGGTGAGGGATTAGATACACCATGAGTCTAACATGTGGGGAGAGAAGAATCTGAGAGTATGTTGAAGATTCTGATCTCATCTTTCATATTATCAATATTTATCTTTGTAATCTGAGGAACCTATTTGAGTGAGAGAGTGTTTTTGTAATCAGTTATTGAACCTTAAATAAAAGGATATTGATTACATTCATAACGTTAAGCTACTGTTCATATAGTTTGGGATCTCAAAGCTTAACATTTATCCCTCGGGTTCGAAGCTTTTTGGCCGATACAATCAAACCAAGAAAAGGGCGAGGAGGAAGAGGTGGAGGAGGAGGAGGACGACGAAGAGGAGTAAGAGAAGTACTCCTTGGTAATGTTTCCGCTCTAGTTCTAGCCTTTAAACAACATATCTTACCGAAACAAGTTGTGTTGGATGTCTTTGTTCTTGAATTATTTCCTCGAAGACCACTAAACATATTATCGCAACATTGCGTTGGAGGGGTTGGTGAAGACCGGCCGGGTATGAAAGTCTTACGAAAGAGATCAAGAAGATGTTTCGCTCCAAGATTATGGTGTTGTGCCCAAAACCCTTTTGGTTTTCTAACGGAATAGTCGAAGAAATTGAAGGCTAGCTTGTTTAAGCTAATGGATGGAGCTAACTTTGATGTCTCTAGAAGATGGGTAAGAAGAAATAGAGGAACCTGGTTTTTGATAAGGAGAAGATCTCTTCTTAGAGTCGGCAATACCCATCTCAGTTTGAAAATGGGATCTTCAACCGTATTGTATCCAATCTTATGTGAAACCACAAGGAACAACATAAGAATGAAACAACCATCGAGAACCATGAGATCAGTGGTATTGAAGAGTTTCTGAATAAGAATCTCTGATCTCGTCTTCCAACGCCCGGACAATATTGACCAAATCACTTAGACCAGCGCCTATATTCCGAGTTTTTGAAACAAAGAACTCCAAATATACTTGCTTGTGCTCCTCAATCATTTGGCGATGTTTTTTATCAGTGCAATGGTGATAAGGGCCGATTGAGAAGATATTGGGTGCATAGGTTGTGTCATTGTTCTGTGTGACAGAGTGGGCGGTAGATGGAACAAGCAGGTTTACCTGATGATCCCTTTAGAAGACTTGGTCGGATCACGTTTTTTAAGAGCAAAGAAGCTTTCTCATCTTTGTCTACCATCGTTCTACTTTCTTCAAATTATTGGCTCCAAGGCAACGATCCACTTTAATAATTTTAAGAGCAAGGAATCAACCACACTTTTCTCTAGAGAAGCATATTAGTGACAACAAGTCAATAGGTAGGTGGCGATTAGTGGGTAATTAATTCTCTAATATTTTACTATATCCGGTTATATCCTGTCCGTCTAAAATTCATGATATTATAATCGGATCCACCCGAATCAAAGAGTCAAATATAAATAAAGACGCGATTGGTTTTTGGACTTATTGTAGAGCGACACGTCCACGATATGTTGGGGTGTCAATTATTTATTTATTTATTATTTTCTTTTTTGTCAACAAAAAATTAAATAAAAAAAGTCAATGAGATGAAAAACTATTTATAAACAAAACATTATGCCTGCAAGAACGCGCTTAACGTGCCAGATAATATGAGTTTACATTTGCATTTCTAGAAACAAAAGATACAGAGAAAGAAGAAAATTCCTCCCTGTCACTCTTGATATCGTCCAGATATGTCGAAAAAACTGGCCAGTCATAAGGAGAAGACACCATCTTCATCAAGTCAGAACAATTGTGTAGAAAGCCACATCACAAAAACCATACCTGATCATACACCGCATAGCCCACATGAAAGTTTCGGATTCGGCATGCAAGAGGGAAATGCCCCGTCTAAAGTTTTTAGCTCCCATGGTTGGCATCGGATCCTGAAGCTGGGTACAAATCCATCATGAGCCTGCAAATCACCCGCCTTCCAACCATCAATGAAACAACAGTAGTCTGGATAACTAAGAAAGAGAACATGCAGTCGTCCGCAACCTTGGGTTAGAGCAAAAGTGGTGGGTAGAAAAATCCTCATCCTCACCCTCCTCTTGGGCCTGCTGCCATGTCGTCGCATCGCCTTCCGCCACCCGAATAATCTATTCAAGTCGCTCATCTTCATTCTCAAAACTCGTGCATTCCTTGCTTTTCCATATATACCACAAGATCCAAGGAAAAGTCCAAACCTGATGAGACGGTGGGCAGATAAAAAGCGCATGATTCATTGTTTCCTCATCAGCACCACACCGTGCACATCCCAAATCGCAGGCCAGACCATGCTTGTGCAAATTTGCCGAAACCGAAATGCACCCTAACAATACCTGCGACATAAAATGTTGAAGTTTTGGTGGACATCGAATGCCAAACGCTAGCTAGGAGAGGAGTAATCTCCGGCCCGTAACCAAGAGGCTGAAAAGTCTTAGATACCTCCATATGTGTCGTATGATATCTTGACTTAACCATATACTTTCCATTTTTTGTAAAATGCCAACCGAGAGAGTCCGTCTTACGACAACTCCCTAAAGGTATAGCCCATATTAATGCAACATCTAAATGATCAAAATACTCGTTGAGCAAATCCATCTGCCATGAATTGGTTCCACGATCATCTAAGTGAGAAATTTGAAGGTCAGGGTCCTTAAACGGACCCTTACTTATAGCTGGTCTCAGGAATTGAGCCGATATCTAGGGATCAGTCCATATAAAAACGGATTTCCCGAATCCAACTCTTTCAATAAGCCCTTTGTTAATCAGAGAGCGAGCTGAAACAATACTCTGCCACTCATACGAGGGAGAATATGACCGAATTGGTTCTATTGGATTGGAATTCCTATAATACCTACCTTTAAAGACTTTGGCAAATAGAGAGTCCGAGGCCCAATTAGTCGTCGTAGTTGTTTAGCCAACAATGCCGAATTAAAATCATCCACATTCCAAAAACCCAAGCCGCCTAACTGTTTACTACAACATGAACTCTCCCAGGCTAGCCAATGCATACCCCGACCGATCATTGGTATGCCACCAAAAATTCTTCACTGCACTAGTAAATTTGGATGTAATTGTTTTCGGTGGCCGAAAACAGGACATCAAAAACGTTGGGACAGTAGTTGCTACTGACTTAATCATCACCTTTTTCCCCTCTTTCGATAACAGTTTTGCCGACCAACCATTTGTCCGACCCTGCAGCCTATCCCGAACAAATGAAAACACCTTCGTCTTAGACCCATCCAAACTCTCAGGTTAACCTAGATATGAACCTATTTCGCCCAAATTTGTTATCCCAAAAACCATGTAGAGCTTTATTTTTTTGTCCACATCAACCGTATGACCAAAGTGAATTGTAAGTTTTTTATTATTTTATTGTAAGAAAAACAGTCTCCCTCTTTTCACCAAAAATATTAGTTCACATATATCTTTAAGTTTTGCTATATATTATTATTTTTTCTTAATATGTTAGTTATATGATTATTACTAGAATTTAGATCCGCGCACGCGCGGGATTTTAATTTTTTTTAATCAGTATAAGTATTGAGCTCAAATATAATTATTCAAACTTTTGAGTATAAATCTATATAAACGTTAACTTACTTTACTAAGTGATATATATATATATATATATTGTTGAAGATAATATTTATTTGTTATATCTATTTGAGTGAGATTTTATTAAATTTTTTATCAATAAGAATCATTGAATATAAATACAATTATTTCTAGATTAAAAGATAAATCTGTATAAAGACTCTACTTATTTTACTAATCTATATATATGTCATATATTGTCTAGTGTTGAAATAATGTTTTTATGACAAATCAACAATATATCAAGTGATAACAAAAAATGACTTAATAACCTCACTTGAAAAGTAAACAATATTGTCGACAATCTTCTGACCTTTTATCTTTAGAAAAGTTCATTCTATAATCATATCCCATGAATACATATTTTTAAAAGTTCTAACGTCGAATGTCGATTGTTGACCTAATTATAGAGACTATTTAACATATTGTTATCCTACATTAAATGCAAATATACAAAGTTTGATGAACAATTTTAATTAGTGCTATGTCGCTACAATGTGGTTGTCCAAGTGCATCATCTGCCATAATAGAATTTCGACCAAGTCAAGAATGTCTAAATGGGAAACGTTTAAACCTGACAATGAATATCCGTTCACTAAAAAACATGTTCACACTAAAATTTGATTTTTTTTTAAGATGTTCATTTTTCTATATTTTCTGACCAATTGATTTTGTTGTTTTAGATGGATTATCTTTTCCAAATCATTTTTCATAGTTTTCCCCCAAAAAAATGTGACCCTTGCAATATCTTTGTTTTAGATTAAAACTTTTAAATTGAGTTAAGTAATTAATTTTTTTTGTCATCATTGAATCGACAAGACCAATCTCTACTATGCAGGGTAACACAACTTAGTGGAGTCGAACTCTGGTGGGTTCGATCGTAGAAGTGGTGCTGTAACCACTTGACTAAAAATATTTCCCTAATTTTTTATTTTTTATAAGTGAAATTTAATAATAAATCTTTGTAGTATATGTTTCTTAGAAACTAATGTTCCACTTCAATTTTATTTTTCTGTTTAGATTTTTATAAATACAATTACATAAATTGTTTTTTTACTTCACCATGCATTAAAATCTTGCTTCCATTCTACAACTCATTTACCCATTATAAATTTTGGAATATGATCATTTTTTGGTTATAATTTGAATAATAACACTATTACTATAACAAATTCATAGTATTATTTTTAATATTTTAAAATTTTGTATTTATTTTACTTAATTCATTTTTATATATTTATAATTTTTATTATTTACTAAAAATTTTATGTTATTGTTTATACTATTTTAAAATTTAAATAATTTTATTTAATTCGTTTTTATTTATTTTTAAGTATTATTAATTATAAATAATAAATAAGCAATTAATGATTATTTAAAACAGTATTTTTTAATGCAAAAACAAAAAAAATATTGATTAGGTGGATGATGATGTGGAGGAAGGAGAACAGAAAAAAGTTAACTTTATATATATATATATATATATATATTTATTTATTCTCATTCTCAAAACCAGTTAAAGATACATGGATGTGTCCATAGCTCAGTCATATTGCTTGTCATTACAAGTCAGTTGACATTGTTGATGGGTACACTCTAATCTGAAGCACCAGAACGGTTTGTGACATTTCTCACTGGTAGTCGTAGATGCATGAATACGAAGAACTAATGGAGGCTTTGAGAAACGAAGGTGGAAAATATTGCAAGTATTTATTTTGCTTGTCATTAGCACTTAATTACGCTTATATAAGCATATTTCAAGATTACTAATGAATTGTTTGACGTGCAGGTAACTTGGTGAATATTGTTATCCCACGACCTAATCCAAATAATGATCCCACACCAGGAGTTGGAAAGGTTCGTATATGAATTCACTTTTTTTTTTAATAGTTTTTAATCAGTTTTGGCTATCTAGCAACTAAGTCCTATGTATAGCTTCTAATGATGTGCGTAACTGCAGGTAATTTTCTTCGAGTATGCAAATGTGGATGATGCATCAATGGCTAGATTGGGGATGAATGAAATATTTTTTTGTCTTTATCTATTTTTATTGTTTTTAACGGATTAAAACAGACTACACCCAATCCGATCGAAGCCTGCCTCTATGGTGCTTTGTGTTTGATGGATTGATTTTGGCTAAGTTTGGTTAGTGTGAAACATTCAAAATAGTAATAACGGTTGTTGTTGTTGTTGTTGTTGTTGTTGCAAAAATAAGCAATGTTTAAATTGGAAAACGAAAATATACATATAAAAGAATTACACAAATTAATGTCAAATACTTTGATCTTTTAATAACATGTCTCTTTAAATTTTGCAATATTATTATTGTTAACATAAAGATACATTATTTAGACACTTTGAGTTCTTCTCTTTCAAGTTTTCTAACAATCTGTACTTTTATATTCACACATGCAAGTGGTCTCTGTTCTGAGGTGCTTGTTACAATAACCATGGATATCCACAGCTCAGTCATATAGCATTTCATCGCAAATCGCTTGACATTTTTGGTCCGTACACCTTAATCTGATGAACCCGAACGGTTTGCGACATTGCTCACAATGGTAGTGGCAAATGCATGAACCTTCCTCATCACAGTAACTTCCAATGGAACCTTTAACCGACGATGCACACCTTGCAGCACAGTCTGCACAGGATCCTCCTAGTGGAGTGTCACACACATCCGCATTTGCTATTTCGTTTAATAAAATCCCTAATTGGTGATAATTTTTTGAAACATAAGTTATATTTTTAAATAATATTACCGTGCAAAAAGTTCCATGTAGTTAATTGATTAGAAAAATTTGAGTTTTAACAAAAAAAATTTGAATATCATTCCTCTGCGAAATAATAGATGAATATGTTGAACAATTTTTCTTTGTAATTTGTTCATTTCTCAAATTTTTTGATTGAATGAGTTGAATAGTTTTGCAACTTATTCATCTCCAATGGAAAATAATGAGGATGAGATGATTAGTAATTCAACTCTTTCAAACTCTTATTTTGAGTCAACCATGTGCTAAAATATAGCATGGTTTTCTCCTTTTATAAGAATATAGGAAAATCTACAACTTTTATAAAATAGAAAATATTAAAATGAATACCTGAAAAAAGGAACAAGCTAAAGAGAAATGTAGAGATATTTATCATCCTAATAGGACCTATAAAGGATTGGTTTGTTTTGAAAAAAACTTTATATAGGTAACTAGGTATATATAAGAGACATGAAAAGATATATGGTATTGATGATCGGTTGAATATGTTGGTAACTGTAGACTTTTACCTTTTAAATTTAGTGTAGAGATTTTAGAATTATGGATGTGACTTTAAAATATTTAAAGCCATTCTTTATGGACTATATCATCAAAAGCTTAACATAACCAAAAACATTTAAAGTTTGACTCCAGAATTCTAGATTTGTGAAACTCTCAAAATAAGCAAAGTATTTACAAATAAGTTTTGTTTTGTTGTGGGAATTGGTATGGTATTGATATATAAAATAAATTTTGTTAAATGTACACAATGGTAATTAACAGCAATTAATGCTAAAATTACAAATGAAAGAATATTCATTGTTGAGATTTACCTGCTTAAAAATTTTCAGATTTGACATTAATTTTTTTTTCTCAAATAAGATTCGGGTAGTCCCATTATGTTAGCTTTAGGTTGCTACTTGCTAGAACCGATAAAAACTTTTGGAAGTTTTATAGAGGCATAGAGCAATAAAGCATGAAGCATAAAGAGAGTTATTATTTATAAACAAAGTTCTTGTTTACCTATTAGTATGCTTCATTCTTTCTCTCTTTTAATTTGAGTACCTTTTTAACAAACAAATAATAGATAAACAAGAACTTTGTTTATAAAGAATAACTCTCTTTGTTTATGTTTAGAAAATTTCTCTCTCAAAACTAAACACCTCTGGAACTCTCTCTTAATCTCATATCAATGTTACAACTCAACACTTGATATATATAAAGGCTTTTTTATTTATATTCCTATTAGGACTAGAACTAGATAACTCGTAATTCTAATTGAGATTGTCTCGAGTCTCTCTCTTATCCTTATTTCTCCATTGTAAAGATAATTTGGACTCTAAGCTTCAAAACTTATCTAACAATCTCCTCCTTAATCTTTGAATTACCCTTTATTAAGTCATGAACTCCAAGCAAGCTTTAAATCCACAGTTTGGACTATAACATATCTCTTTAATTTTTGCTATATAATATTACTATTTCTTAGTTATGCTTATTTTTATTCTCGTTCTCAAAACCAGTTAAAGATACATGGATGTGTAGACAGCTAGGTCATGTAGATTGGAGCTTGTCATTACAAGTCAGTTGACATTGTTGGTCGGTACCAAAATGGTTTGCGCGCGACATTTCTCAATTGTAGTCGTAAATGCATGAAGACCAACACCTAATGGAGGATTTGAGAAAAGAAGGTGGAAACTATGGTAAATATTTATTTTGCTTATGTCATTAGCGCTTAATTACGCTTATATAAGAATATTTTAAAATTACTAATGAATTGTTTGATGTGCAGGTAACTTGGTGAATATTGTGATCGGACGACCAAACCCGAATCATGATCCCACACCAGTAGTTGGAAAGGTTCGGTATGTCAGTTCTTTTTTTTTTACTAGTTTTAATTAGTTTTGGTTATCTAGCAACTATGTATAGCTTCTAATGATATACGTAACTGCAGGTTTTTTTAGAGTATGGGAATGTGGATGATGCATCATTGGCTAGATTGGGGGATGAATGAAACATATATATATATATAATTAAGACTTAGTACTATACTTCAAAATTTTGAATACATAATACTTAAAATTTCTTTTTTAATAGTAGAATAGTATCTTTGGGTATCATTCCAGTATTATTCTAGTTCTATTGGTTTTAACGGGTTAAAACTGACTAGTCCATGTCCGATCAAAGCCTGATCCTCCTCTATGGCACTTTTTGTGTGGTGAACTGATTTTGGCTAAGTTTGGTTGGTCCCATGACACGACGGTTTTGGTTAGTGTGAAACATTCAAAATAGTAATAATAGTTGTGTTGTTACAAAAATAAACAATGTTTAAATTGTGAAAATTGGAAAAATTAATGTCAAATACTTTGATTTTTTTGAATAACATATCTATTTATATTTTGCAATATTATTATTGAATTTATTGTTAACATAAAGATACATCATTTGGACATTTTGAGTTCTCTCTTTCAAGTTTTCTAACAATGTGTACTTTTATATTCACACATGCAAGTGGTATATGCCCCCAGGTGACTCTTACAAGAACCATGGATATCCACAGCTCGGTGATCTAGCTTTTCATTGCAAATCGCTTGACATTGTTGTTCTGTACATTCTAGTGTGAACAACTGGAACGATTTGCGACATTTCTCACAATGGTAGTGGCAAATGCATGAACCTTCCTTACCACAATAACTTCCAGTTGAACTTTTAATCGATGATGAACACCTTGCAGCACAGTCTGCACACGATCCTCCTAGTGGAGTGTCACACACATCCGCATTTGCTATTTCATTTAATACAATCCCTATTTGATGATAATTTTTCAAAAATAAGTTATATTTTTCAGATTATATTACGCGTTCAAAAAGCTGCATGTAGTTGAATGATTAGAAAAAATTGAGTTGAACAAAAAAAACGTTGAACATTATTCAACTAATTTCTCTGCGAAATAGTAGATGAATATGTTGAACAATTTTTCTTTATAATTTGTTTATTTTCAAAAAGTTTGATTGAATGAGTTGAATGAGGTGAGTGGTCATTCAATTCTTAGAACCTCTTATTTTGAATTAACCATTTGCTAGAATATGGCATGGTATTCTCGTTTTGTAAGAATATATGAACATCTACAACTGTTATAAAATACAAATTTTCAAATGAATACCTGAAAAAAGGAACACGCCAAAGAGAAACGTAGATATATTCATCATCTTAACAGGACCTATGAAGTATTGGTTTGTTTTGAAAACACTTTATGTAGGTAAATAGGTATATATAAGAGACATGAAAAGATAGATGGGGTTGATGATTGGTTTAGAGAGGAGTATTTAACTTGATATTTTAAGGATTTGGATACTTTTAGGAGATATGATTGTGTTTTAGAGAGGAAGGTATTCAACATGATATTTTAAAGATTTGGTAGGATTTTAATATTTTAAATATTAAAAGATTTAGGAGACTTTTAGAAGATTTGACTGTGTTTTAGCAGATTAGAGTTTTTATATTTTTCTAAAAAAGAAAATGAAATATGATTCTATGAGATTCTATGTAAAATCATTTGAAATCATTTACAATTTTTTGTTATTCAATCAATGATTTACAAAACTTAAAATATATTGTTGTATAAAATATCACAATTTTTTTATAAATGCTAATTTGACTGATTCTACAAGACTTTTATTTGTTTTTTTAGTTGAAAAATATGAGTAACAAATCATTCCTTATGAGGTAATTTTTTTTAAGGATTTCATAAAAAAATAACAGTCAATACAACAAACAGAGATAAACTCCTCGATCGATGCGATAACTCTAATCCCCGCCAATCACCAACCACCTTTTCCACCCGTAAACCTAAAGCTTCTTATTTTTCACTCTCAAAACCAACTTCTCCTCCTACAATCGATCGAATCCGTACGATTATGGCCAATAGTAATCTTCCCTAAAGAATCATCAATGTACATTTTCCCGGTCCTCTGTACAATCCTCCAATCCCTAGATTATCCAAATCCTCCAATTTGGGGATTTTTTTTTAGTTCAGTATAATTTGGGTTGCAAAGAATTTTATAGCTTTGTTTAATCCAAAATAGAAGGAGGAACCTCTCTCTGTCTTATTATTAGTTCAGTATAGTTTGGGTAGCAATTTCTTTTTATAGCTTTGTTTAATCCTAAGATTGAATCTTTTGTTTAATCCAATATTGAAATTGATAATGATCTCTAGCTGTGAATATAGTAATGTTTAATTTCTTCACAAAGGCCATCAACACTACTATATTCACAAGCTTTGTTTAATAGCTTTGTTCAATTTTGTTTAATAAATTTGTTTGATTTTTATCACCCATCTATGTTTCTCCAACTTATATGTAATATTACTTATTTCTTTCTTTCTCCGATCTCATAGGAAACTCAACGTTGGGTTGGGTTAATATGAACATGGTAAGTTCATCAATTCATTCGCAACCCAAATTAACTTGGAATCTCTTTTGGTTTTTTTGATCTAAAAAAACACCATATTTTATTAATCTAAGTTTGAAAAGGTTGGTTCCTAAAGCCAACCACTCCGGATTCTTCAAGTCTACATGAGGAAAACGAGAACCTCTTGCTCATGCACTTTTTGCAAGGAAATCGGCACGGACATTTATCGTTATAGAAATATGAGAAATGGAAAAAACCAAAAGCTTAGCTCTTAGATCAGAAAAAGTATCTAACTTCGTGGAAAAACAAAGCCACCCATCAATCTCCTGATTCTCCTCTATGACTTTGATAATGGTTGCACAATCATTCTCAAAGTGTACTGATGTCAATCCTTGTTGTAACGCTGATTCCACTGCCCAGAGTAAAGCCTCCAACTCAGAATGAAGAACCGAGAAGTGTCTCTTCGTACATTTCAGGCCGTAAGAGATTAAAGGACTCAACAAAACAAACCCCATACCAGCAAACTGATCCTTAGTCTCACAAGAGGCATCAAGTTGGTACCTAACTGGGATACTAATTAGGTGCCAACACAAATAAGGATTGTATAGATTTTTTTTTTGTGTTATAAAATATTTTAAAATCACCAAAAGTTTACTACTAAAATCTCCTACAATCTCATAAATATTAATATCCTAGTAAATCCTAAAAAATACAAGTTTAGCTGTTCTTGTTGATCATGCACTTGAAGAAGACGAGACATGACATAGATTAATGGAGGTACAGACAATTCTTGTTGTTTCTGAAGATGTATTGGTTTGTCTGAAGTAGTGTCTGTGTGATACTGGATTGTTGTTGTTTTATGTGCCCGAGAAGTTTCTTGAAGGTTTGAGAAGGCAATATTGAAGGACGGTTTGAGGATGAATTGAAGAGGAAAACGAATATTTATTTGGTTGAAGTTTTAGAAGAAAAAAGAAAATAGCAAAAAGGAATAAATATTTTTCTTATGGAATTTGGAAATCTTTTCCTATGGTGATTATGAAGTTTTGTTGGTTATATAAGGACGTGTTGGGCACGTCCTAGAGAAGTAAGAGAGCTGATGCATAACGGATAAAGACCCTAAAGATTTTTCTCATAGTGTGCGGCTTAGCTTCGCGGTTTGGTGCTTGTGTGATCAAGCTTCTTTGTTCATCATTGTGACGTGTGTGAGAAGGTTGTTCCAGAGACTTGTAGAACTGAAGGCTAGGCTTAGGGGGAGTTTAGCCCAATTTTAGATTATCTTAGTTTAAATCTAGACGTTGTGTGAGTTTAGTTAAGGGTTGTTTTATCCTTAAGATTTCATGTTATAGAACGTAGCAGTGAAGAGGGTTGTGCTTGCTTTACGCGTTTGCAAGAGGTTGTATTTGCTTTCTAGTTCTAGTGAAATCGAAATCTAGATGTGGTACCGACCAGTAGGAAAAACCAAACCGCGTTAACAAAGTTCTTGTCTCGTTTATTTTTTTGCACTTTATTATTGCCTCATCTGCATTAACAGTTTCAACTTTTGGTTATGCTAGATGCGAAGGTAGATGGTCAAAACCTCCATTTGAGGTAATGAAATGCAATGTTCATGCTTCATGGGTTAATGAATCTCACATGTGTGGTGGAGTATGGATTGCGCGTGATCACAACGGTGATGCGGTTTTTCATGCTAGGGAGGCTTTTTTACCCCTTTCGAATCGAGTAGCTGCAGAATTACGGTGTATCCTTTGGGTTTTACAAAGTCTTCGAGATCTTCGGTTGGACAACGTTGAGATTTGGTCTGATTGTTCTCCTGCTGTTGATGCGGTGATTGATTCTCTTAACTGGCCTCGTTATCGTTCATATAAGATTCATTGTTATACTACCAGGTTTTCAAAAAATAATATTTAAGCTCTCAGCACCAAAGGCGAATTTGATTTCAAAAAACATTGCTGAAAGTGTTACAAGTGTAAGACGTTTTAGATCTTATCTAGCTAGTGGAGTATTGGCGGCGCCTAAATGGACTATACGCCTGAGTTGTAGAACAATGTTTTATATTAATTTATATGTTTTTATAGTCTTTTTAAAATATTTTACTTATATTGATTTTAAAAAATCAATATAACTTTGACTTGTATATTTGTAAGTAAATTTTAGTAAAATTTTACCTTATAATAATATATAATTATTTAATTATTTGTGTGAAAAATGATATTCAAATTTGTGTGAAAAATGATATTCAAATTTGTGTGAAAAATGATGACATATTTAAATATTATTCAGTTAATTGTTTTTTAAAAAATCTAATGACATGTTAATGAAATTAAGTAGAAAATTTAATGGTATTTTGTTAAAAGGTGCACATAGCTCTCTGGCGGCGACACATCAGCTTTTTCAAGAGTATGCTTCTCTATTAATATATAGGAGATTATTATCTCCCCAATTACATTTTAAACATATCTTTAACGTATTAACGTTCTATAATCTAAGATTTTATATCTTTAACGTTTTAGCATATCTTTGTTTTTGAGCGAGTTTCAATAGAAAAAAAATATATGAAAAGAACTCTTAATTGCAACATCATCTCAGGAAGAAATATTAGAAGAACAGTTGAGTTTGGGAAAACTCATGTGGTTAAGCCCAAAGAGAAACATCAAGCAGCTATTGTCTGGTTACATGGGCTTGGGGACGTTGGCTAAAGGTAATGAATGTAACTTATTTTAGTGTTCAAATTTTGACTAGTCCTGGGCGTTCGGATATTCGGTTCAGATCAGATCGGTTTTCTCGGATTTTGGATTAGGATATATAGAATCCATTTAGAATCCGAATGTTTTTTGGATCAGATTGGTTCAGATTCGGATCGGATTTCAATTTTTTCAAAATTCCAAACTTAAACCGAATCTCTTATATATATATCATTTGGAGAGTAAAATCAAAAGGTTTGGAAAGCTCAGGTGGCTAGAGCGTGTCCATTAACCTTCAAGGTGTGAGGTTCGAATCCTCATCCTAGTGATTTAAGCTTAAATTTTTATAAAAGATCCATTAATAGTTAATGGGCTTTTAACAAAGAAAATAATATCAATTCATAACCCAAATGTATAAAAATTAAATAACCGAAATCCAATTTCCAATCAATACCGAAACCGATCCAAATCGGTTTATTCGGATCGGTTCAGATCGGATTGTTCGGTTTTAGATTATATGCCCAGGACTAATTTTGACATTGTTCACAACCTCATCCTGGTGATTTAAGCTTAAATTTTTATAAAAGATCCATTAATGGTTAATGGGCTTTTAACAAAGCCCGAAACTAATATCAATTCATAACCCAAATGTACAGAAATTAAATATGTATTCGGTTTAGCGGATAACCGATCGGATTTCGGTTCGGATCGGTTTAAAACCGAAATCCGATTTCCAATCAAAACCGAAATCGATCCAAATCGGTTTATTCGGATCGGTTCGCATCGGTTTGTTTGGTTTTGGATTATATGCCGAGGGTTAATTTTGACATTGTTCATCACAGTCTTGATTGATACAAACTTCACTTGATACACGGCTAGTTTAAAAAAAAATTTAGTCATAATCTTAAGTCTTTTGTAATGAAAGATAAATTTCTAACCTGTGATTTTGTATTGGAAAAAAAACTTGAAGATTGCTAGTGGAAGTGGTATTACTCCAATGCTTCAGGTGATTGATGCCATTGTGAAGAATCCCGAGGACAACACGCAGGTGACCATTCTATTATTATCTTTATCTTTTATTTTTCCCCATACAGAATATTTTGCACCCAATATTGAATTATGTGATCTGTGCATACGAATGTTTAACTACTTCCTATACTAGTGCTGGTTTGTTTACCAAGATCTTGAAAGTGTTATCCTCTACAATTCATTTCAAAATCAGCTGAGGTTTTTCATTAAAAGAAAAGTGTGTTAACATGGAGCTTAACAATTTCTTTGTGTGCACAGATATCATTGAGTTTGGGAAAACTCATGTGGTTAAGCCCAATGGGAAACATCAAGCACAACCCTAAAAGTGCTATAGTTAGCCACAACACCCAGTTGTTTAGGTATTCGCTTGGCTCACTAATACTTTCATAAAAAAAAGGCATATTAACTTTGGATTTGTGACACTTTTCAAGTTTTCCATAATCTGGTGATCACTAAAAGTGTTACTTTGGGACTTACATTTTATATTGTAACTGGGAGGACAGAAGTGCTCTTTTTTGTTAACCATCCGTCTTTTATGTACATAATATGAAGAATAGGCAAGGAAAATATATACTGTCATAATAGCGAATAGTTACTGAACAAGGGGACTTTTATATGGTTGTGGAATGATATGAATTAACTGTCCGGTGAATGCTTGTTTGTTTCTCATCCTTCTTGTGTAATTTCCAATACATGCTAAGTAGTTTGTATCCCTTTACTACACAGTGGGTATGCATTATGAACCATCTGCATGATTGAGTGTTATTTGGCTCTGATTTGACTAACACCTACAAATCAATGTCCTCTACTCAATGCCTGCGTATTATAAAAAGAAAAGAAACAACTGTATTTACTCGCTAATGTGCATTCTTTTAATTGTTGAAATCGTAACAAAGTAGACTAGTTCGGCCCACTTAATCGGTGAATATACAAACAAATATTAATATAAATCAAACAAAACAATTATTTAAGGGGAAAAATGTCAAAAAAAAATCATCAGTTTATCAAAAGTAGTGAAAAAAATCTTTAATTTTTATTGCTTTTTCAAATAAATCACAATTTTTTTTTGATCTTATCAAATAAAGTATGATATTAATGAAATTTGTCAATGGAGACTAAAACACACAATTAGCAATTATTTTGCTCTTGTTTTGGCCGGCAGAATGTAAATTAGCAATTTACTATTTGTGTAAACACAAAAAATATGTAAACAGGAAAAAATGGAAAACATTATTATGTAGTAAATTAGCAATTTGTGTGTTTAAAATCAAAACTCTATAAATAGGTGTTAAAGAGATTTGAATAAGAGAGAGAAAAAAGAGAGGATTAGAAAAGAGAAAATTAAGAGGTTTGAGCTGCTACTACTGCGTAAGACCGGTGTCTTCTAAGTAATCGAATTCAATTACTGTAGTAAGTATTAATTAAAGCTCCTCCACCGAGTCTGCAAAGACGATGTCCGCCGCGGTAGAGCAATCGCGTAAGGGTATCTTTATAGAGAGAACAGTTTAGAGTGTTTTTAGAATATAAATATTGTGAAAATAATGTAAGATCAGTAGTTAAGAATTTTGTTAAGAAGCTAATTATTGGGAGAACATGTTTAAGATCATAAAATTTAATAATATAATATTCTTACATATTATAATTATAAAAACTTATAAAATAACATTTAATTGCAAACTTATAAAACTTTTACTAAAATTCAAAATACAATACCAAATTTTTATGAAACAACAAAAACATTAAAGATAAAAAAAACATATTACTTAATTAAATCACACAAACATTTTATTTAATTAATATATAGTTTAATGTCCAAATTTATTCTATATATTCTCAATCAGATCCTTTTTTAATTTGTAAAAAAATATTTGCAAAAAATTGTATTCATTCACAGCTTGCCACGTCACCTTAGAACTGAGCCAAAATCAGTTCTACATCAAGAACAAAAAAAAGTGTTCTAAACCATTATTCATTATTTTTCTATTTTTTTTGGCTAAGAACTCCGTCGTGTGGGTTATGGTGTTTGCCAGATGAGATTGCTATAGATTGCTTTGCCCGCGTGTCAAGAGTAGATCACGCGGCCATATCAATGGCCTTAAAGAGCTACCACTCACTGGTGGTTTCGCCTGAGTTGTACGAGACACGATCCCGGATGGGTTGCACGGAGGAGTGCGTGTATGTATTCATTGACTCTTATTATAAGGCAAAGCAGCGCTGGTTCATCCTCCGCTCTGTAAATAATAATCGGAATCGGCTGATCCCGATCCCGTCGTTCCCAACTCCGGAATCAGCGACCGTGGTTTCCCTGGGGTGTGGGATCTATGTAATTGGCGGATGGAAAGGCTGCTCGAAAACGGCGATTGTCTCGTACCTGGATTGTCGGACTCACACGTGGAGCTACCTCCCTTCCATGAGTGTTGCTCGCGCTGGCGCCCCGTGCTGGCGTCTTAGACGGCAAGATATACGTGTTTGGAGGCTGCGACTGCGAGGAGGATCCCTCAATCTGGGCAGAGGTATTCGACCCAAAGTTGCAAACTTGGAGTAGAGTTGTTATCCCGGACCAGCTGCTGATGGAGAATGCGACAGAGGTTAGTGAAAGCAAGAGTTCTAAACCCTCGTAAACGAGAAGAGATGGTGGCTCAAAAGTATTATTCCATCTTATTGTCTCTCATTACATTGCATAGTCTATTTATAGTAGAGACTAGGTTTACAAAAGACTAGGTTGATCCCTGACACATGTCATCATCTGCAGAGGATTGAAGAGCCTAAAGGAACAAATCTATTCATGGTTTGGAGCGTTGTGTGAGCTGTAGAGTGAGCTGTCTTCACTGGTTTGACTGTACGGCAAGGTGCACATGGCTCTGTTTTGTTACCGTTTCCTTTGCAGAGTGTTTCTCGACTCATGATCGTAATGGGCTGGACATCATTCACAAAGCCCATTTTCTTACCTTGTTGGACCGAAACAACAAGAGCAGTGTTGTTCTGCTTTACATCCCCCCTCAAACTTTGTGTGGGCGGTGAGACTACACCAAGTTTGAACTTGAGATCGTTAAACACATGAATTGGCAAAGACTTGGTGAAGATATCTGCCAGTTGATAAGCCGACGGAATGTGATAAACTGTTAGTGAGCCTTCTGCAACTTGTTCCCTGACATAGTGATAGTGTGTCTTGAAATGCTTAGACTGTTTGTGCAGTGTAGGATTTGTAGAAAGATACACAGTAGACAAGTTGTCACAATACAGCTCCGGAGTTTGAGTTGGAGGCATGCCAATGTTGTCTAGTAGATCTCTTATCCAGTTAACTTCAGCTGCAGTGTCAGACAGACATCGATACTCTGCTTCTGTTGAGCTTCGTGAGACCGATGGCTGGCGTTTAGCTGACCAAGAAATGATGTTGGTGCCAAGAAAAGTGCAGAACCCTCATGTGGACCGACTAGTAGTTTGACAGCCACCCCAATCACTGTCACTGTATGCTCGTAATGTAGAATCAGTATTCTGAGTGAAAGTGAGACCATGATCAATGGTTCCTTTGATGTATCGAATAATCCTTTTGAGTAGATTGAAGGCTGCTACCGTAGGCGAGTGCATTCGTTGACACACCAAGTTAACTGCGAATTGAATATCTGGTCTAGTCAAAGTTAGATATTGTAGTTTGCCGGCCAGACTTCTGAAAAAAGTTGGGTTGTCTAACATGTCCCCTTGCCCTTTAACCTTTTGTAGCTCCAAGGGTAGAGGTGTTGCTGCTGGAGCACAATCAGTCATTCCTGCAGCAATGAGAAGATCTTCTGCATATTTGTGTTGATTGAGAAACAATCCATCATGATGATAGTGACACTGGATGCCAAGAAAGTAACTCATTTTGCCCAAATCTTTCATGCGAAACTCTTCACTTAGATTCTGGAGAAGCTTGTTGATCAGCTCCGGATTACTTCCTGTTAAGACCATATCATCAACGTAGAGAAGCAGCACAATGATATCATTACTTCTATCATACACGAAGAGTGATGGATCTTTCAAGCTGCATGTAAAACCAAACTTTAGGAGAAATGTGCTGAACTTGTCAAACCAGGCTCGTGGAGCTTGTTTTAGTCCGTAGACTGCTTTGTTCAGTTTCCACACATGTGATGGACTCTCCTTATCTTCAAAACCAGGAGGTTGTCTCATGTAGACTGTTTCTGTTAAGTCCCCATGCAAGAACGCGTTCTTGACATCAAGTTGCTTCAAAGGCCATTTGTGAACTGTTGCAGCATGGAGGATGAGACGCACTGTAGCAGTTCTTACAACCGGACTGTATGTTTCCAGAAAATCA
Organism: Camelina sativa; assembly: GCF_030686135.1. Classification (NCBI taxonomy): domain Eukaryota; kingdom Viridiplantae; phylum Streptophyta; class Magnoliopsida; order Brassicales; family Brassicaceae; genus Camelina; species Camelina sativa. The sequence goes on from NC_141892.1 coordinate 9,291,940, forward strand.
ACCCCCTCTTCCTGATCGTAACCTTTTGCCACAAGACGGGCTCTAAGCTTATCCAAGCTGCCGTCTGCATTGATCTTTGTTTTAAAAACCCACATGCAGCCTAGAACATTCATTTCTTCTTCATGTGGAACCAAATCAAAAGTGTTGGTCTCCACAAAGGTTTCTACTTCTTCTCCCATTGCTCCTGTCCACCTTGGATGTTTGAGTGCTGATGCTACTGTCTTAGGCTCTCTAACCGGTGTTTGAGTGATAGTGAGAGCATATTTTGGATTAGGTTTTCTTACACCATCTTTCCCCCTCGTTCTCATACAGTGTTCATTGATTGTTGGAGCAACAAGTGGAGGAAAGTCTGCTTCTGAGAATAAAGGAGGACCATCATGGTGAGACTCATTATCAGAGTCTGATTCAGTGGTTTCATGTGAAACATTGTCTGGAACAGGAGCTGGATCTTCAACAAGAGCAGTGTTGTTCTGCTCAGATGTAGGTTGAGGAAACTCTGGAGTAACCAAGTGTGGCCCTTCAATCTCCTCATGAGCTAAGGGAGACACATCAGACTACGGTGTTGGAGGAGGCAGAGTACCACGGTGCCAAGCTGACAAGAGCGGTGTTGTTGCTGCAGGAATTAGAGCCGCATACTCATCAACGAAAGGATAAACATGTTCATCAAAAAGAACATGTCTACTAATATAGACTCGACCAATGGGAGGATGAATGCACCTATATCCTTTGTATTTCTCATTGTAGCCGAGAAAAACACATTTCAAGGATTTGGGGTCAAATTTGTTGTGCCCATAAGCACGAAGAGTTGGGTAACACACACTGCCAAAAACTCGTAATGCAGAGTAGTCTGGTTTCTGTGTAAAGAGGACTTCATATGGACTCTTTGAATCTGCAAGTACTGAAGAAGGTAGTAGGTTGCTCAGATAGTTGGCAGTGAAGAAACCTTCAACCCAGTACTGTTGTGGGACTTTGCTCCGAAACATCATACTTAAACCCAACTCTGTCAAGTGTCTATGTTTTCTTTCTGCTAAACCATTTTGTTGAGGGGTATGAGGACAAGAGATAAGTTGTTTGATTCCACAATTTGCAAGATGAGTGATAAACTGTGAACTAACAAATTCACCACCACCATCACACTGAAACATCATGATTTTCTGATTAAGCTGGTTCTCAACAAACTTTTGAAACAACACAAAAACTGAGTAGAACTCCGATTTATTCTTCAGTGGATAGAACCAACAAAAACGAGAGTAATTGTCAATAAAGATAACATAGTATCTAAACCCTTGAACAGAAGTGATTGGAGCAGGTCCCCACAAATCACAATGTATCCTATCAAGAGGTTTACTGGCTACAAAAGTAGAGGAAGAAAAAGGAAGTTGAGCACTCTTTCCAAGTCTGCAAGATTCACACAACTTGTTGGTGCGTTTATTTATTGAAATCGCTTCAGTATTAGATAGGAGTTGTAGGACTTTTGCACTTGGATGCCCCAACCGTTTGTGCCAAACTTCATCACTAGCAGCCAATTGTCGAGTAGAGTAGAAAGCACCAAACGCAGGGTTAGCCAGAACATAATGATCTTTACTCCGGTTTCTGGTCGTGAGGAGCAGCTTGGTATGCTTGTCCTTTACACGTACACCATCAGAATCAAATTTAATAGAGCAAGGATAATCATCACAGAGCTTGGAGACTGATAACAGAGATTTGGTAATGTTTGGACACACTAACACATCGTTAAGAGGAAGAAAAGTACCTGATACAGTCTGCAGAGGAACCGAACCAATATGAGTAATGGGTAAGAATTCACCATTACCAACCATCACCGAATCATTACCTTGATAGGTTTGAGCTTGTTGCAGATTAGATGCAGAGTTGGTGATGTGAGCCGTAGACCCACTATCTGGTAACCACTCTGTGCCAGTGTGTTGATTTCCATCAGACACACGCATAGCAGCTAATGCAGAAGGCAGCTCTAGCTCCGGAAAAGACTTATTGTACCGATTGTAACACCTGAATGCATTGTGTCCATACTTCCGACATATCTGACAAGTTGGTCTGGAGGTATTTGATTGAGTGTTCTGACCACTGCTATGTTGCTGAAAACCACGGCCTCATGTAGAATAGTTTCCCCTGCCTCTGTAGCCACCACCAGATCCTGAACGACCTCCTCTGGTGTTTGAGCCGCCTCTATCAAAGTAACCTTTCTCAGTTTGAAAGGCTAAATGAGGCGAAACAGCAGGAGCAGTGTTGTACGTTTTCAGCTTATCATCAAAAGAGATGACTTTAAACACAACATCTTCATAACAGGGACCAGGAACTGAATCCATAGAATGTTCAATAACAGTGGTGACTGATTCATACTCCTTACCAAGACCAGTCAGCAAACCATGAATCTTTTCTAAATCAGTCATAGGAAATCCAATAGAATCAAGCTGATCATAGATCTGTTTCAGTTCACTAAGATACTCTTCCATTGTTCTTCCTATCTTAAGACAACCCCGCAAACGATTCTGCAACTCAAACTTTCTAGTGGTAGACACCCTATTGAACTTTTTAGCTAGAGCATTCCATACCTCATGTGCAGATTGCATACCGTACACCGCTCTCAGAGCTGGTTCCGTTAGTGAGCCGAAGATCCAGGCCATGACCAGTTGATCATTACGAATCCACTTCACAAAGTCTGGGTTAGGCTCTTCAGAAGGACCTTCAACAGCATTTACAGGACGAGTAGTTACGGGTCGAGTAGCAGAAGGACACGTTATCGAACCATTGACGTAACCAAGTAACATTTGTGGTGAGAGAAAGGACTCAAATTGAGTCTTCGATAAGAGATAGTTGGACTCTGACAGTTTCAGAGTCACAACTTGAGAAATAGAAAGAGAAGAAGAAAAAGAGTCTTCTTGAGCCATAGATCGTATTACCGGAGCTCTGATACCATGAAAGCAAGAGTTCTAAACCCTCGTAAACGAGAAGAGATGGTGGCTCAAAAGTATTATTCCATCTTATTGTCTCTCATTACATTGCATAGTCTATTTATAGTAGAGACTAGGTTTACAAAAGACTAGGTTGATCCCTGACACATGTCATCATCTGCAGAGGATTGAAGAGCCTAAAGGAACAAATCTATTCATGGTTTGGAGCGTTGTGTGAGCTGTAGAGTGAGCTGTCTTCACTGGTTTGACTGTACGGCAAGGTGCACATGGCTCTGTTTTCTTTGCAGAGTGTTTCTCGACTCATGATCGTAATGGGCTGGACATCATTCACAAAGCCCATTTTCTTACCTTGTTGGACCGAAACAACAAAAGCAGTGTTGTTCTGCTTTACAGTTAGCAAGGTGGTGCGGGGGAGGGAGACTATTACTGTGTCCTGCAACTTTCCGAGGGTACAAGGTTTGTGGAATGATTTTAATTTTTGTGCAACAGATAGATTGTTATACTGTGTGAATTACGAAGACGGGTCTATAATGTGGTGTGACCCTCTGAGCGGGGTAAGGCAAGGCGCCATGGTTTGGAGGAATGTGTATGGTTTAAAAAATGCTTTATCCATTTATCCCCGTTCCAGTTCGATCAATTTCCGTGGGGACTTGGCGGATGTGTGGGAGTGCTATTTGCTCAATCATGGTCACAAAAACGGCCTCCTTAGCCTCATGCCGGACAACAAACTCCTCACCTCTTCTCGTGGCAACATTCTCGTCTTCTGGGACCTGCTCGTTGGGGATGCGACACTGGAGATTTGGTGTGCTGAGATTTCGGTGCAGATGTGGGAAGGCGACATTTGGGGGAACGTCCTCTGGTCCGATGCTGTCTTCTCCACTGCCCCCCTCCCTGGCTTCCAGGTGTCCTACTCTGTTTCTGTCCATGTTTGAATTAGTTTCTCTTCTTTTTTTCTTTTTTTTTTTTATTTTATTTTCTTTTATTTTATTTAAGGTTTTACATCGGCTTGTGAAATCATTACTGTTGTATCATCAAGAACGAACCTTCTTCTTGTTTCTTCTGCTAATACATTCATTTGCGGATAATTTATCATCTTACATGTATTTCAGTCACTTCTTTCCCTTGTGTTCATTTTCTCTGCATTAAGCTTGCTCTCTTTCCTTATATCTGGCTCCCTATTGAATATTATCTGCTTTTTTTTTCTATCTTTTGCATTGCACCACAGTCCCCTTGTTGAATCCCCAATCTTCCTTGACATTTTTATTCACTTATTGGCAGCATTAACATTTGCAGAATGGAATGATCCTTTCGGATTACACATCCTGAAAAGGCAGGTGATTTTGGTGAACTTGGTACTGTTGTACAGTCAATTTGTAAAAAGTATTCCAATGATTAATCAACTTCTTTGAAATCTTCATCACAAGCTCAATCTTTCCCCACCTTCTCCCCTCACTAGCGAGTAAACTGACTGCTTATTTTCGTTTCCATCCTCCTTCCTTACTGTTTATTCCTCAAGTGTTCATAGTCTCTGACTCTCGGTTTCAAGCAATGGTGTCTACAGAGTCCCCAAAGTTTCAAGATTAGCACACATGTTATACTTAGGTTTTTTTAGTGGCTCCTTCTCCTGTAGAAGATTGCAAACTTTTTCATTCAAGCCTACGTTATTACCTGTCATGAAGATTGGTTTTTTTAAGTGCTCTGATTTCGAGATACTCTCATCTCTGCTGATTCCAGTTCAGGGTGGCCTACCATTGCCAAAATAGCTCGTGGATCTGGTTATACATTCTGGAATGGTTGAAGTGCACAAGGTGATTTTGAGACACTCTCCCCAAGTCTCCTTGGCAGTGTATATCAGCAGCCTGTTGGATCAAACATGGTGATGTTGGTGATGAAGGAGGAAGTAGTAAGAAAGGAGGTAACAGTCATGCGGGAGTCTCTAACCAAGGAGGTAAAAACAAAGTCCGGTCAGGAGCACGAAAGGGTATTCCGTGAACTGAGGATGACAACAGGTGATATTTGTTTATTTATGCAGCTCTGCTTCTTCTCATTCTTTTAATATTATTTCCATGTTTATTCTGTGTGTCTTCATTGTGTTCTAGAACATTGATAGTATCTCTCTAGTGACAATTTTAAGTACTCTTGGGTGCCTAATTTTGTGAACTTTTGAGAAGTCCAGAGTTTTCAAAGTCATACTGTACTTTAGAATCAAGACTCTCACTGGAAATATAAGGTTCTTGGTCTCCTCTATCTGAGGCTTTAATTCATTTTTTAAAAAGTTTTTAGGGGGGACTGACCCCAGGTAACTAGCTAACTCCGGAGGATACAGTGAAGGAAAAGTAGAAATTTCTTTTTAAGTGGTTTTAGTGTCGTGATATTTTTCACAAGTCTGAGATTTTATTGAATATATAACTTGGCATGGGACAGAGAAAGCTGTTCTCATAAATTTTCTTTACCTCCCTGTCCTAGTTGCTATATCATTACATCCACCATGTTAGACATGATGGAAAGATGGTAGCTAACCGCGGGGCCATTTTGACCGTCTTTGCCACCACTTGTTGAAGCTAGATGCTGTTTTCTCATGGTGAAACCCCATAGTCTTCATTTTTCTCTTTTGAAGGATGCAAGTGGTTTTGGGATGTTATTAGGGTAGATAAGGTGTAAAAACTGGAGTTTGATGTTGAGCTTTTGCTGAGACAGTGGGAATTCAGATGAACCTGGTCAATTTCAAGGCTATAATGGGACAAGGTACATTGAGTTTTTTTCTTTCTCTTGAATGAACGAAAAGTGTGTGAGTTTGATGTTGAGTTAAGGGCTTCCGATTTTGTGTTGTCCCCTCTCAGGCTTCGTGGACGATCTTCCTGTTATCCTGGCAAAGCCGCAAACCTACATGAACTTGAGCGGTGAATCAGTAATCTTCTTCTCCTATTCTTAGTATAAGTCTTTCAAAATTTGTGTTGATAATGGCATATTAAATTTGTTAGATCTTGGCTGTGTGTATATGTATCTGAAATATGAATGATTCATGAGGCTTAATGACTGGTTTCTTTTACCAATAAGATTCTTGAACATCATCTACATACTTCATCCATTGCTATTTAAATCAAGGTTAGGTTTTATCTGCTTGTAAGGGGCCTGACGAGAAGCTTTATGATTTAACGGTTTCAACCATGACAGTATCATACTTTTGAAGAAAATATATGGTCATCAAAATCTATTGCTTGCCAAGTGTCTATGATTGCAATTGAATTTGCTGTATTTACCTATTTTTTTTTGCATAATGTAGCTACTTAGCTTTGGTTGATTGTGTTAGTTACTGTGCCTCTCTTGAAACTGGTCAGAGTGGACCTCTCGCTGCTTATTACAACTTACCTCTCAATCGAGTGCTTGTGGTAATCCTATTACCGTTTTTGGCTTAAGGCCTAACAATGTTTTACGATTTGTTTCACCAGAAGACACTTGATTTCATTGTTACTCTGGAATTTGGTGATGTAGGTGCATGATGACATGCAATTGCCATGTGGTGTTCTTCGCCTTCAAGAAAAAGGAGGCCATGGATGCCACAACGGGTATGGTATCTCATTTTTCTCACTAGGATGCGGTCATTTGTAAAACAGATCGAGTTCAACTTTTCCCTGGTTATCGTAAGACCATTTCTGTCACATGTTTCAGACTGTAGTATCTACCATCATGATATCGAAAACTCTTACGTTTATACTTGTTTGGGGTTTGACTGACATTAGTTTATATGGTAGTTATGATTCTCGTGGTCTTCTCAGGTTAAAAAAGTGTAATGAACCATTTTCGAGGCAACAGGGAATTTGCTAGGCTACGAATCGGTCAGTTTCAACCTCCGTTTGACTTACCATTTTCTCTCCCTCATGAAGATCATTGGTTCTAAATCAAGATATTATTATGATTGTAGGAATAGGAAAGCCTACGGGACAAATGGATCCAAAGGCTTTCTTGTTGCAGAAGTTCAGCATGGCAGCTCGAGAACGGGTAAGCCTATGAGCATTTAATCGACATTGAAAACATTGTGGCTTAGATCACCATAAAGAGATAGATTTATGTCTCCCTTGTGTGCTCTATGTTTCTGGAAAAAGATGGATAAAGCTTTAGCAGAAGGGGTGGATGCTCTGAAGCTGGTTTTGTCTAAAGACTTTGGAGAAAGCTGGAGATTGTTCAATGTGGAACAGAAGTACAAACACTTAAGACAACATACAGTAATTGCAGCTTGACCAAATGCTCTTTACTGTCTTGGATAAAGGAAGTGTCTTTTATAGTTGGTTTTTGAATACCCGATAAGAAAGACTCATGTGTTGTCAAGTCAATCTTTAATTATATTTTAGGTTTTTTTTAAAAAAAATTAGTATATTTTAGTGAAAATAATTAATAGAAAAGTGTATGAATTATTGCATTCACTAAATTAATTTTAATGTTTTTAGTTATTTGAAAATATATCCTTTCTCTGTTGTCAAAAAAAAAAAGAAGAAAATATATCCTTTCTAAAATTGATTAACAATTTCTAAAATTTTAAATAATTTTCAACGCACTTTTAATTCGGTGGTAACTGAGACGAGACGAATCCCTTACGCAGCCCGTAACAGAGTAAAAAAAAATATGGCGACGGGATGCGACTTCTCGAAGATTCAAACCTTGGAGAGTGGTCTTTCTGCCGCCGAATTTGAGTCCGCCGTCGAGCTCACCAACTTTCCAGCCGTAATTCACATGAATCTCTCTGTGTCTTTCTCTCCTTTTGAATCTGATAATCGTCTGATTCCGTTTATGCTTCCTCGGTTCTCCTAAAGGTTTTCAGAAGATGTGTTAGTAACTGGGATGCCTGTTCTAAGTGGAATCCATTCAACTGTGGCCTTGATTATCTTGAGGTGTTTTGATTTCGATTTCGTTTCCTTTTTCTTCTTCTTCTGGGAATTGACGATTGTGTAATCTTATGCGTTAATTGGATTTATATGAAGGAACGTGCAGGTTCCGTTGAAGTGGAGGCTATGCTTTCGAGGACTGCTCCTATTTTCAATGGTGATATCAGAAGCCATGAGAGGGTATCCCCTCCTCGGTTCTTAAACATACTGTTAGTGTCTCTAAAATCACAGTATTATAGTAGCCGGATGCTTTGCTTTGTCCTTTGTAGGTATCATTGCCGTTCTCGGAGTTTATCAGATTCTGCAAGCAGCATACGATAAGCAAAGAGAATGGTTCCTGTCTGTGTTAATGCTATGTCTGCAGATTTTACTACTATCTATAGCTGAGGACCATATACCTAGCACAGGTTCAGATGCTTTCTAGTTTTCGTCTTTGTGCTTTTGGTCTATGTATATTTTTCGCCCTTGGGGTTGAACTTTCATGTATGTGTATGTTTTTTTTTTCCAGTTTCCAATTCTGAATGATGAGAGAGAAGAGAAGGTTCAACTCAAGATTCTGAGACAAGACTTCCAGACGGTAGGCGTAGTTCTTGTCAACTCGTGTTTCTACGTTGCTGCTTAACTTGACATCAACTATCTGGATTGATGCAGCCCACACCTTTAGTGGGAAAGTCACTGTCTTCTATCAATTTTTGGATGAATTCTTCACAAGCTCGATCAACTACTCACTATGATCCTCATCATAACCTTTTATGCATAGTCTCAGGGCGTAAAAAAGGTTAGCCCATTGTTTTCCTTCACGTCAAAGTGTCAGGAAGTTGGTTCATGTTATTTCTGTCTTTAGTGGAATAAAAAATTGGTAATGTTATGGTCCTACTATAAACAAAATTACTTCACAGAAATCAAGGACATGTGGTTTCTAGAATGCCAAATCACCTCGTTTGAAGTCAGTTTAAGGCTCATTTGAAATATTGGCATATTCAGTCATCATTTGACTATATGTTTTATGCTTTCTTACATCTAAATTCCTTCATATTACAGTTGTCTTGTGGCCTCCTTTCGCCAGTCCCTCACTCTATCCGATGCCTATATATGGAGAAGCGTCAAACCATAGGTATCATTATTCTTGGACTTTCTGTGTACTTTTCTTTGTGGTTACATCGTAGGGAAACTTATCAATTTCTGGACCTTAGCAACTATTGCAAAACTTGTCAGTGATTTTCCTGTGCTAATGTTTGTTTACATCATTTTTCATGGCCTATTATATTTGTTGTTCATGTAGTTCGGTTGGTCTAGATAATCCAAATTTATCTGATTGTCCAAGAGCAGAGCATTCCCTGAAGCAGTCACAGGAGGTTACTCTCGACGCTGGTGATGCAGTATTCATTCCTGAAGCTGGTGAGTATACTCATATTTTCTCAGAAAAGCTCTCTTAGTAGCTCATAGGTTTGCATTTCAGAATAAGGTGAATATTATAAGATATCCTGCATCATCTGTATCAAACTGTTGATAAGCTGCATCGGGTGTATGTGAGAAGGGAAAAGACATCACGTGCAGAGTAAAGAGTTAAACACATGTGTCATCTGAGAGGGGGAGAGATATGTCTAGCTGCGCCTATTCAGATAATAAAAGAAGGTTCTTTTCTTATCAATTGGCGCCGTCGTGAGCTCGGATTGAAGCAATCGCTACGCAGTGAAGTTAGGGTTCGAGCAATTGGGAAATTTTTGTTTCTTCCGCAACGAATGAAGGAGCTTATCATGAAGATGGTTATGGAGTTAGGGTTATCACCTGTTCGCGAATTGTCAGCAACGGAACAACAAGAAGCATCACTAGCCGATGTTTACGATCAATTGAGCGAGATGCGCAGTTCAAGAGCGAAGATGGAGACAAGAATCGATTCATTGGGTTCTCAAATGAGCTCCAAGATTGAGTCGTTAGCCAACGATATGAACATTCGCGATCAGAAATTGGAGGATCTTGGAAGGAAGCTGGATCTGGTCCTCAGTTCTTTACCCAGAATTGAAACGGTCTGTGAAGTGGGTGCTTCAAGCCATTCTGCGCCACCACAATCACAAGATTGTCGCAATCAGGTACGTTTCCCAGTCTCGGAACCTTGCCATAGCAACATTAGGCCTGGTCTTAGAGAAAACTTGAACATGAATGTAGAAATGGCAGTCTTTGATGGTATTGGGGTTTATGCTTGGGTTGCTCGAGTGGAGCGATTTTTTCGTATTGGTGGATACAATGATGCGGAGAAGCTGGCATTGGTATCAGTGAGTTTAAGTGGAGAAGCTTTGAGCTGGTACAACTGGGTGGTTAATACAAGACAATTTGAGAGTTGGTTGCAATTTAAGTCTAGCTTGATGCTGAGATTTGGGAATTTGAAGATGCGTGGTCCAAGTCAAAGCTTATTTTGCATCAAACAAACGGGAACAATAGCTGACTACATACAAAGATTTGAGGACCTTTCATCAAAAGTATCAGGTCTAGATGAACAAAAGCTGGAAGGGATATTTCTTAATGGTTTATCACAGGAAATGCAAGAACTCTTACACATGCAGAAACCACGCAACTTACCTGAGATGGTGGCAGAAGCAAGAGCCATGGAATCAAGCATTATGCGTAGTGTTGTGCGGAAGGAACTGATGATAGCTAGTAAGGAGAATAAGGAGAATTTTAACTCTGAATACAAAGGGAATTCTCACTACAACTCTAATAGTTGGAAGACAAAATCCATTGGGACTGAAATCATACAGAGTTTGGAGAAACCAGTCAGCCGAGTAGAGTCCAGACCGAGAAGAAACAATACGAGTGCTGAACTAGACGAAAAAAAGAAGAAAAGGGATATGTTTTAAGTGTGATGGTCCCTGGTCGAAGGAACACAAATGTCCAAACAAGGAATTGTGAATCATGACAGTGCTCAATGGCTATGAGGTAGAAGTATTGGATGTGAACAATGAAGCAGAGCTAATAGAGGAGCCTATAAGTGAGTGTATGGCTTTATCGTTTGCATCATTCAGAGGTATTTCAGGTCCAACAACTACAAAAGTAAGAGGATCAGTGGGCAGAGAGGATATCGTGATAATGTTAGACAGTGGTGCATCTCACAATTTTATATCACCAGCTGCTGTGAAGAAACTGAGACTAAAATGCAAGGAGGATCCAAATTTGAATATTAAGCTGGGAACATGCATCATGGTGAATGGTTTAGGAGTATGTGAGAAGGTGACTTTTTCGACTCAAAATCTGGAATTTACCACAGATTTCATTATCCTTGAATTGGGTCAAATTGATATCATCTTGGGAGTCTACTGGCTAAGAACTTTGGGAGATTGTAGAGTTAATTGGGAGAAGAATGAGATGTCATTTATTTACAATGGCAAAACAGTATATCTCAGAGGAAAATCTGACTTGGAGAATTCGAAGATGTCCTTGAAATCGTTGTCGAGTGGGTTTAAAGTCAACAACAAGGGAGTAGATGTGGAGTTGTGTAATCAGCAGTTGATCTAAACCGAGTGGAGTGCTCGCAAGACCTTTGACAGAACTATTGAAGAAAGATAGTTTCGAGTGGAGTAAAGAAGCACAACTAGCTTTTGACACTTTAAAGAAAGCAATGTCTACAGGACCTGTCCTGGCTTTACCCGACTTTACTGAAGTGTTTACGGTGGAAGTTGATGCATCTGGGTATGGTTTGGGAGCAGTACTGATGCAAGGCAAGAGACTGATTGCATATTTTAGTCATGGGTTGTCTGTCAAGGAACAGTTGAAACCGGTGTATGAAAGAGAGTTAATGGCTATAGTACTATCAATACAAAAATGGAAACATTATCTGTTTGGGAGACATTTTGTGGTTCATACAGACCAGAAAAGTCTGAAATTTTTGCTAGATCAGAGAGAAGTGACGATGGACTATCAAAAGTGGCTGATTAAATTGTTGAACTATGATTTTGATATCATATACAAACCTGGAGTGGAAAATTCTGCAGCTGATGGGCTATCTCGTATGACGCAACCTCAAGGGATAATACCATCGCCTGTTTTGCTTGAATTAACAGTTCCTACTGCATTACAACTACATGATATATACGAAGAGATTGACAAAGATAAGGATCTGCAGGAAGTGATACAAGCGTATCAAGCAGACCAAACTGAAAACAATGGCTACACCGTGAGGAATGGGAGATTATGGTTCAAGAACAGGTTAGTCTTACCTAAGACATCTAAGTCCATCCCTTTGATATTGGAGGAATATCATACCGGTATGTTAGGAGGCCACTCGGGGGTGCTTAAAACAGCTAAACGAATTCAGCAATCTTTTCACTGGGAAGGGTTGATGAAAGATGTGCAGAAATTTGTGTCCGAGTGTGATGTTTGCCAGAGACAAAAATATTCTACACTGTCCCCAGCAGGATTGTTACAACCCCTACCGCTTCCTAAACAAGTTTGGGAGGATATCTCCATGGATTTTGTGGAAGAACTTCCCCGTTCTCAAGGCAAGGATGTTATCTTGGTAGTAGTTGACAGATTGAGCAAGTATAGTCACTTTTTGAGCCTTAAACATCCATTCTCGGCTTTTGAGGTGGCAAAGTTATTCATTAAAGAGGTGGTGAGACTACACGGTTTTCCAGCATCTATAGTATCAGACAGAGGAAACACTTTTATCAGTGCCTTTTGGAAAGATTGTTTCAAGTTATCTGGTACTAAGCTCAAATATAGCACCGAATTCCACCCTCAAACCGATGGACAAACAGAGGTATTGAACCGATGTTTGGAGACTTACTTAAGATGTTTTGCGCAGGTCTAGGCATAAAAACCGTACCCGAATACCCAACCCGGAACCCGACCCGAAAACCGGGTTCGGGTTGGGTACGGGTTTGCCTATAAAACTCTATTGGGTTCATTTTCTAATATCCGTGGGTTCGGGTTAGGGTCGGGTAATACCCGGTACCCATTTGGGTACCCATTAAACCCGAACATATAAACATATTTATAATATTTATCATTAATATAATGCAATTACCCCAAAATTATGATTATAATTTTGAATATTTCATTTAGTTTTATACCTAAATATCAAAAATAATCAAAATATCTAAAATATTTTGTTATGTAAGTCAAAATTTAACTAAATTTATTTAAATTTAATTATATTTTTTTGGGTACCCGGTAGTTCGGATACTAATCGGGTTCTAAAATTTGTAACCCAAACCGACCCGAACCCGATAGTACCCAAACCGAACCGAACCCATATATCTAAAAATACCCAATGGGTTCTATTTTTCTAAACCCATTTACCCGAACCCGAATGGGTAATACCCGAACCCGAACGGGTTATCCGAATGCCCAACCCTAGTTTTGCGTCTACACATCCTAAGACATGGCACCAGTATTTGACATGGGCAGAACTATGGTATAACTCTTCTTATCATACTGCATTGAAATGCACACCATTCAAAGTTCTTTTATGCTTATTCAGATAATAAAAGAAGGTTCTTTTCTTATCAACTGTTTTTCGTAATCACTTGTAGTTATCATGTCTCTGTTTAGTCTGTGGGTTTGTATATGAGATACCTTATGTCATATAGTATGCATGTGCTTACTTCTGCCTCTGATCCAGACGCTTCTTGACATGGAAGTCCTGTAGGTTTTAACTAGACACAAACAAAGATGTTTGAAATGTCAATTTGGTTAGCTAGCTAACTTGAATCATGCTAATCAAAGTGACACTTGTTTTGAACATTCAGTAGGCAGGTTGATGTACTTCAGATTTAAGTATAATTTCACTTATGCAGGTTCCATCAGGTGGAGAGTGATGACCTGACTATTGCTGTCAACTTTTGGTGGCAATCAAGCATTATGTCTAATATGCCTGAACATATGGATTCATATTATCTGCGCCAAATCACAAGAAGGTCTTGATTACAAATCTTGGATTCTAATACAGAATATCTTGTCTTACCATTTTTGTTTTGTTGCCTAACCTTTGTTCCTTTTTCTTGCATGTGTCTGGATTTTGTGTTATACAATTAAGATTGATAGACAGAGAAATGGTGTGTAAAGTTATCCTGTCTCAGTAGTAAAGATTGTTAGAGTTATGATATGTTTCCTATACTCGTCCTGATTTTTGTCTAAAAGTGTATGTTTGTCTTTTCACCTTTGCTTGTAACATGGATATTGACAGAGCCTGTTAGTTTCGAAGCCTTCATCAACTGATGTGAAGCAACTGTCTAAGCATATTGACCATTCTCACGTTGGGATGGCAGGTAATAAGACCTGATGGTGTTAATTATGAGAAAACCTTCAGTTGTTATTTTGACTTGGCTAGTATTTATCTAGTTTTTATTTTCTCTATCAATGCATGCAGAATTGTAGTAATAGTTATGCATTTCACCAAAAAAGTTGTTGTACTACTAAAGAGATTGAGATTATGACAACACCAGAGTATGAGAGAGGGAGAGGTATGGTGAAAATGTGTCTGCAAGCTATACCGTGGGGATATAAAATCATAAATAGTCCAAATTCGAGGTTTCTTTCAAATTCAACTCTGCCTCTCTCTCTATTATCTCTCCCTCCTTTCATTGTCAATGTACTATATAATTCAATACGGCCCTTTTTTCTAATTTCACTTTCACACACTAAGGGTGTCATTAGAAAGCAAATACTCCATTAGTTTCTGTTTACTTTACTTACTCCAATAATATTACGCCCAAACCTCCAGTTACACAGTATTCATCTTAATCCCCCCAAAAAAGATGTTAAATTGCTAGGCAAAAGCAGAACTGATAACATCATAACAGTTGATTTTTAAATGAAGGTTTGGCTGTATTGGACAACTTATCCGGTATGTTAAGTGAGATGATGACAATCGCTTTCTTTTTTTCTTTGCCTGTAAAAACTAATCTTGACACTTTTTGTTGTTACTTGAAACGGTAGTTGAAAAAACTTTTTTACCAATTCCGATTTTCCAAACTAATGGTACCCGTTCATGAGATATATTATTCATATACACACATATATATATATATATATATATTTTTTTGTCAACCATTGGGCCACAACAGGCCGACCCATTAGCCTAATCCATATATTCGAAGGGAGCGGGACTCGATCCCTGGTGTGATGGTGCCTTTAGGCTACATATTATGGGTTCATGCATGCCAAAAAAAATAGATCAGTAGATTCACAATCGTTTTGTCAGTTGAAAAACTCCAAGATTTCAGAGACTAATTAGGACCATATATTTTACTTTTCAATTTTCTCAACCCGGACCTTTTTTTGGAAAAAAATATCGAGGCAGGAAATCAAAATTGCTGGACCAATGTGCCTCTTGAAGGCTTCACCGTGCATCAAAATAGTTCCAAACAGTTTCATAATATCATTTTAATTAGTGAGAAAAACTAGATTGACCCAAACTAGATTAACCCAAACTAGATTGACCCAAACTAGATTAAAGCCAAGCAATATATAATTTTTCGATAATTAACCTCGTCTAAAGATGCATTCGTGGATCATATTACATTTATTCTACTTCTACACATTTACCAGAGATCTTATTCTAAGTTCTAAAGAAATCTATTTGACTTCCTTTACTAGTGGCGAACCAAAGCATACCTGAGCCAACCGCATATCATAAACCAAAATTTTCTTGATGTAAATAAGTTTCTAGTAATTCTTGTGTTGGTTTCTGATAATTACATATGGGCCACCGGTGAAGTTAAATTAAAAGAATTGCGGCTTATAAAGATTTGCAAGTGTGGAATTATTGTTATCTTTTTCTCCTATATACGATATCACGATATATGTAGAGGTATACGTCTGTGTGTATTACCCTGAAGAGGGAGTGATTGACAGAGGTATGGCTACTGTTACCCAATTTGTTTTCTCCTTTATTTTCTCTTTGGCAGAGTTTTTTCAGACAGTAGTGACAGTGAAAGTAATTTCTGTATCAAAAACAGATATCAATATTTATATTTCCAATCATAGTCCATTTCAGTAAATTTTATTGCACATTTTACTCCCTAAAATTACTCTTCCATATATCAAAAAATCAATGTTTCAGGTTCACTAACGTTTTAACTTTGACTTGCATCACATACGCGTATTGAAAAAAAAAAGAGTGGAAGGTTTTTTTTTTTGGGCTAATTCTCTTTATTCGTAAGGCAGTTTCTGTTTCTTAGAAGCTTTCTTGCATTGTTATAATCTGTAGTACTCTGTTTTGTTCTGTTTGATTGATATCTAATAAAATAATCAGACGTTAAAAACAAAAAGAACTTTGGACTTTTATTCCCAAGTTCTTCCCTTCTTCTTGAATTGTCGTCATTTACTTTCTCGTGGCCATATCTCTCGCCTTGTTACCACGTACCAGGTTGATGCAGCCTAACCCTATTCTCAATATGGCTGATGTTGGAGTCCCACGTACCAGGATTATTTGCTTAACTCTAGCGATTACAGCTGATGATGATGATCATGTAGACGATGAAGACGAAGACCTAATGGAATATATTTATCTGTTTACAACCGTTCTTGAGTTTTTATAATGGAAAGAAGCGTATCTTGCTGATCGAGTCTGCATGTCCAACAACATCTGAATATATGGTCAAAAAAAGATCTTTATGTTTAGAAAGCTTACCAGCAATTAGAGCCTTATAGGTTGGGTTACGCAATTTGGGGTGTTGTGTTTTAAAGGGTTCAATTATCATAGGAACAAGACTGCTGCTGTTTAAGTTATAAAACTTTGGAAAACATGGAGCTTCCAGGATGCTTTATGGAAAATGTGAAGCCTGGTGTGACACTAGGGACTATTTTATTATTATTTTTTTTGTTTTTGTGTTTCATTGTCATTTTTGTTTTGGCTTAACTGGCGCAAGTAAAAAAAGGGAATCGTAGCTGCCAATAAGATCTCTTGCCTTCACAAAATTGTATTCACCTCATGTTAACAATATCCTTTCATCTGCGCATCTATTATTTTCAGTGTTTGTGTAGATATTTGGATTGGACTACATACGTATATGATGTGTAAAAGTCACGGGTATATATGACCTCTTGTTTAAACTCACTTTCTTCATTCGTATCACTTTTTAAAAACTAAATGTTAATTTCCTAGAAAGTGAGTTGTGGAATAAAGGAAGCTTCTCCGTTTTCTCAAGTCAAAGAAATACGACTAAGTAATAATAATTAAGCCAAAACACAGGTCTCTTTCTCTCATACTGAAAGATCTAAACATTTTCAAGGTCTTTGTCTCTGGTATATACCTTCTATAAGTTCGACAAAGAAGCACATATTGTTTGTTAAAAACTCATTTACCCACCCCTAGAAAAATGTCTACGGGATGTCTAAGCTGCTTCAAGAAGAAGCAGAGCAAGAAAAAAGACAAACCCGTGAAAACAGAGAGGTTGCCAGAGCTACCAGTTGGAGAAAAAGAAGATGTTGAAGAAAGAGAAGTTATACAACAATACACATTTCTGAATGCAGAGAGATTGCCAATGCCAAAGCCAGTTGAAAAAAAAGAAACAGATGTAAAGTGTAGCGCGTACAAGAAGAAGAACGAGGAAGACATATTCAGACCCGAACCAGGATCAAGATGGTCCTACTGCTCACTTGTAGGCAGCAGCGATGTTGAACCAAAAGTGAACGAATATTATGGAGATCACTACACAGAAACAGATGCATCTTCTTCATCAATGAATAATGAATTCAACAAAGTGAAGACCTTTGATATACGAGGAGTCAAAGTAGCCACCCCCACGGCCAAGTGAATAAGAGAAAGTGGTTAGAGATGCGTCGTTCATCACATGTTAACTTAAGAGAGAATATTTCTACATGAAATTGTACGGCTCTCTTGGTTAATGTTATCTTGTATTTTCTTGAGCCACTGATTTTTTCTTTCATGTATCTGGTTGTTTATCATTGCAGTTTGAAGGTTAAAAAAAAGAACAAAATCAAATTATCGAATCAAGAATCAGAACATGTTGGTGCGGGATTTAGCACCCCTACATACCGAACTAAACCAGAAAGACAATTTGGTTATTTAACTGGGGATCCGGTTAAGTGCTCAGTTAGGTCATTTAAGCCCACTTCGGATAGAAGAAGTCCAACCTCGAGAATGAAGAACCGACTTCCACTTCGCCCGGCGGCCGATCTAAGAGATAGAGTAACTTTCCTTATTTCAGTTCGTCCGATAAGGAAAATTAATATATTGTACGATTCATGAATATGTATAAAGGGGGAAGGACTTCTCCATTGTAAGGTATCGATTATTGAATACAACTATTGAGTTCTCTTCTTGTTCTCAGCAATAAAAACCCTAATTCTTCTAATATCAAAGCCTAGATTAGTTTTCTAAGAGAGTCTTCTTTACTGAATTTATTTCCCCCATAAACAAATTCATTGTGGAAATCCAGTTTCTACAGAACACTTGACTTACTTACCTTTAAAAAACTTCAATGAGTACAAAGCATCTTTCACTTTCCTTTAGGAGGACGGAAATAACTATAAGCTGCAAAGAAGACTTGCAAAGCCGCAAACATAAGAAGCAACAATGCTGCAAATGACGATGCAAATGTCCATGGACTATCGAAATGCGTATGAACAAACTCAGCGCAATGAACATGGAACCCTTTCGAAGTATACTTGTTAACTCCTTCAAAAACCTTGGCTAAGTAACTCTTCTCTAAGTCAAGGGCAATGTCTTTACCAATGCTTTTATAAAACCTAGACACTTCATCCTCTGTTCCAAAATAGTTCTCAAGGATTCTTCTTTCACCAAGGAACGCTGCATCGCTCTCTTCGTTTATAAGACAAGCCATGAAAGCTACGTAGCTCGTTATGTGGTTCGATGCATCAGCATATAACTGATTAAATGCGACACAGTTTAAGAAGACCGAGGCGGTAAAATCATCCATGACTACCGGAAGAATATGAAGCACTCTGTTACTATACCTTATGTCTAAGATTGAGTCTGTGTTCTTCCTTGCTTCGAATTTGATTCCCCGAAGATGAAGCTTCTTGGCTGAGAGAACGAATCCGAGATATTCATGATCTGGTTTACTTCTAGTTTCTCCTTGTTTCCCCTCGGAACAACATAGGATTGTGAGATAGTTATGATCGTTGATGCTTCTTTGAGACGTAACAGGAACAAAAGTCTTATCAAATCAAGAAGATGTTTTGCTTCAAGACCGTAGTGTTTTGCCCACAACAGCTCTGGTTTTTGTATCGTGTAACACCCAATTTTCATGGCACGTCACAGGTTAACTTATACCACAAGTAAACCATACTTAACCGAAAATAACTGAAAAACCCATTAATTCAACTTAAACGTCTTTCAAACCATCCTTTAAACGTTAAACCGAAACCAACAACCGGTTCGATAAATCCAACAATAGAAAATAAAAGAATAATCTCCAGCTCCTAACACCGACGCCAACTCTATCAACTACTCCTCATGGTTACCTGCAAGAGGAAGAGAGGGGTGAGTAATCTAAGATTACTCAGCGAGGGCAAGCCTTAGGGCTCACGAAGTCTTCATACACAAACATGCTTAGACTGTCACAAAGTCTAAACCTAAGACAAGCAATCAATCACGTGTCAATGACACACACACATCACACAAATGAGACTACGTCCCATAACCATCGTCGTGCATTACCGGATTCCTCATGCTTTCGCACTTCTTCCTGCACATTTCCACTTGCGTATCCGGATTCCTCATGCTTTCGCACTTCTTCCACGCACAACCACGCGTTGGCTCGTCAGCCAATCTTGATCTACCCGCATTCCGCGCCTGTAGACCACCACACAACTACAAGGAAAAATCCTTGTAGGACTCTCTGCGGTTCTCCCGCTTCTTCGTGCCTCTTGGCACATTTTATCCTCACAGTCAAACAATTTATTTTATCACAAAAACATGCATTTCACACACCACACAATCCATTTTAAATATCTTTCTTTTAATTCTCAAATCCTATTACTAATTCTTTTTCCTTACCTTTTATTTAGTAAATATATATTATATATATATATTATTATACATTCAACAATCAACTAAGATTATTTATATATAATCCATAGGTATACTTGGCTTAACCTTAAACTAAGTAACTATCTAAACGTATCGACATATGAAAAAAACACTAACTAGTCCTCACCTTGGCCACACAAATCGAAGTCTCGGTTTAGCACTTGCAACAACGAAAATCCGGTTCAACAACAGTTCTCAATCTGCAGCGGTTTAAGATAATAACAATCCATTAAATAATCCATGATTATTCCTTTAAACCAAATCCAAACGCATGCTCCGGTTTAACATTTCAAGTAACTAACTTCGATGTTTCGAAGAGAGTTTGAAGAAGAAGATAAGGAAACTGGTTTTCCAAAAGAAGAAGATCGGCTCGAATCGACGGCAAAATCCATGGCATTCTGAAAATAGGATCATCAAGATTTGTGTAAACAACTTTCCCGGAAACAACAAAGAACAACGTGAGGATAAAGCAACCATCAAGAACCATCATCTCAACCAATTTTTCAGAATCAAAACCAAGATCCTCGGAGTAAGAACCTCTTATAACTCCTTCCAAACTCGTTACAGCTTTGACCAGTTCTTGAGGATCGATTCCTTTCTCTTCCATTTTAGCCACGAAGAACTTCAAGAACCGGCGTTTATGCTGCTGTGTCATCTGGAGATAATCTTTACCGTGATGGTAAGGACCAATGGAGACGATCTTTGGTTCGTAAGCTTTGAGGTTGATTCTTGCAAGGCTCTGTGGAATTCTCATGATGCAACATGATTCTGAACCAGCTGATTCTCTCAGAAGCTTTGGACCAATATCTTCTGAAACCAACCGATATATGTCCACGACTGTTGTTGTCGGATCCATCCATTCAAACCTTCAAAACCACCTTAGGTTGTCTTCTGGTCAGTTGGAAAACTTGAAATACTTTTATATATATATATGGATTTGGAAGGAGGAGCGAAATTTTGCACTAGCAAAAATGTTGACAAGTCTACACGTTAGGTCGGCAGAGGAACAAAAGTATTGTTTTTATGATGGAAACCTAAAGACTTTTCTTCTTTAACTTCTTTTTGTCTCCCCACGTTTGGTTTTTTTCTTTGTAGTTTTTACTAAAATTTGGACAACTCTCCATTTACTTTTTAAGTCAACTTTCAAAAAGCCACAGAACACGCTTACAGTAGTAATCTACAAGAACTGAGATATATATATATATATATATATACATCAAAAACCAGATCTTTTGTCTATGTATAACTTTGATTACAATCAACAAGCATTAATAGGTTGAAAAAATCTTGAAAATGTCTAGAGGATGTTTAAGTTGTCTCAACATCATATGTTTGACGAGGAAGAAGCAAAAGAAGAAGGAGCAGAGTAAGAAGCAACAACACAATTCTGTGAAAACAGAGGATGTGGTTAAGCCAGTAGGAGTCAAAGATGGTGAAGAAGAAACCCTGGACAAGAAGACAAACGTCATGGGATCACCCGGATACAGAAAATCTGAATATATGTATAGTAGCTATATTACTTATGGAAAACTTGGGGAAGGTGATTCTTCTTCATCCTTGAAAAATGATTTCAACAAAGTGAAGAGCTTTGATTTACGAGGAGTGAAAAAAACAAAGGAGAACTAAGGAACAGGATGGGACTTGAGTATTGAGATGTAATGGTCATCATGGTTAAATTCACAAGCTCTAGATTGCTTTCTTTCTCAGGTTATAAATTTATAATCTTGTATCGAGCCACTGGCCTCTACTTTTACCTATGCGAGATGTAAGCTATGTCAGACTTTGTTAAAGATGTTTTAAGATTTAGAACAAAATTAAAGTGTTTCGAACGCATCAACGGCAAGCACCTTCTCTATATTTTGATTTTGCTATCTTGTGCTCTGCCTTGTTGCAACAGGAACACACTTTTTTTTTTCTAGAAAAAAAATGTATTAAATAATAATTTGAAATTTGATATTACTTTTTGTTCCAATACACCATAAGTACTGCTTAAACAGGTAAAGTAGGCACTTACATTCAATTGTTTTTCGGAGGATGAAAGTAAGGATAAGCTGCAAAGAAAGCTTGGAAAATGGTAAGGAGAAGAAGCATCAAAGCCGCACAAGATGAAAGAAATGTCCATGGAGTGTTGAAATGCGTGTACTTGAACCCTGCCCATTGCATGTGGCAACCTTTTGAAGTGTACTCGTTCACCCCCTCGAACACATCTGACATGAAACTATCATATATGCTGAATGAGATGTCTTTTCCGATGTTTTTGAAGAATAAAGAAACATCTTCACCTGTTCCGAAATAGTTCTCTATAATACCTTTCTCGACTAAGAAGGTCGCATCATCTTCTGTGTTTATCAAGCAACCCATGAAAGTTACATAGCCTGTAATCTCAGTGGAGCAATTCATATTAAACTGCTCAAAGGCAACGCAGTTGATCAAAAGAGAGCTGATAAAGTCATCAAAGACAAGTAGTGGTATTTCAACCAGACCATTCTTGAAACTTATGTCTAAAGTGTTGATGTATGAAATCGACAA
This sequence comes from Camelina sativa, assembly GCF_030686135.1. Classification (NCBI taxonomy): domain Eukaryota; kingdom Viridiplantae; phylum Streptophyta; class Magnoliopsida; order Brassicales; family Brassicaceae; genus Camelina; species Camelina sativa. The sequence continues at coordinate 9,314,298 of NC_141892.1, forward strand.
TACTAATAATACGAATATTATTAAGGATAAATCGGAACTGATCCTTTTATTAACGTAGAATTCAAGAGAAAGGTTTATAGAAAATGCAATCAAAGTTCTAAGTGCAATTAATACGAACATAAATGCTCTTTTCTCACTGATTGCCAAGATTTCGGATCCAGAACCCTCACAATGACATCTGGTATTTATAGCGGGTCATAACCTAGGGCTTCTTCTGTCACCTCCGCGAATGACGACTTTGTCCCTACGGCCAGATGGGCCAAATCTATGACTTCATGCCCTAAAATCTTGTGGAATTCTTTCATGGGCCTCTTTAGATGTTGGGGGCGAAGCCCATATCCAACAATGGTTCCCCCTAGTCTGATGAGCGATGGCTTGCTTGAGCTCGTCGGGTACGATTTTACGTCTCTGAGTCCATCTTGTGAAAGGAACAGAAGATTTTAGGAGCTTTGTAACCGTCCATAAAGTTCCAGGAAGAATAGTGCGTTGCACACGTTTTTCGAGACATCCGGAGAGTTCTGGGATGAATAGTGTGTTGCGCACGTTTTTCTAGGTGTGGTGGATTTTGAACAAGAGTTTTGAGGGTTCTATGGGTAGCCGTGTTCGATCGGATCCCGTGGCTCCACGGTCACATGTGAAGATGGTTAAAGGTACAAACGTCTCGTCGTGATGATGGTCGTTGCGCGATGGCTTGTTGATTTGGAGAGTTGTGAAATATTCAAGGCTTTGGCGCGATGGAGCGGCTTGGAACGAGGCATGGATGTTTATAAGGGGCATGTAGCGACTTGATACGCGGCATGAAGCGACTTGATACGCGGCATGAAGCGACTTGATACGCGGCGTAAGGCGACTTGATACGAGGCGCAAAGCTGCTTGATATGAGGCGCATAACTGCTTGATAGGGGGTGCATAACTACTTGACACGAGGTGTGGAGTGGCTTGGTACCTATCGGCGCGTCGGCTTGTTCGATTGTGTGCTGGCCTTTGGGGCGATGGTTTGAGAGGCGCGCAGTTCTTCGAGTGAAGATGCATGTGTGTATTGACGCTAGGGCGTGTTCCGCCCAAATTGTTGGTGCGCTGGTCATGGCGAGGAGATCGTAGAAGCGCGTTCGACACGGTGGCGTGTAAGAGCCTGAAGGTTACGCACTAGTCGTGGAAGTCCGCAATTTGAGTGGTTGTTGCGAGTACGTTATTGTGGCGTCGAGTTGTGCGTACGAAACAATGAGATGACTTAGCTTGACGTGGCTAGGAGCATTCGAGGAAGTCGTGGCGTGAAGATGATCTCCGTAGTTGCGCATAGACGCGAAGCCATGATGTGAAGATGATCTTCGTGTCTCTGCCTAGATCTAAAGTCGTGCGACGTCTAGACTGGTTTCTATTCTGGATATGCCGATTCACGCTTCATTGGGGCGAGTACGGGCTCTGCGACGCCTTCGTACGCGAGTTGTTATTTCCATTCTTCATTGCGCCCCACGGTGGGCGCCAAATTATTGATGTATGAAATCGACAATACTAATAATACGAATATTATTGGGGATAAATCGGAACTGGTCCTTTTATTAACGTAGAATTCTAGAGAAAGGTTTACAGAAAATGCAATCAAAGTTCTAAGCGCAATTAATACGAATATAAATGCTCTTTTCTCTCTGATTGCCAAGATTTCGGATCCAGAACCCTGACAATGACATATGGTATTTATAGTGGGTCATCAACCTAGGGCTCCTTCTGTCACCTCCGCGAATGACGACTTGGCCCCTATGGCTAGATGGGCCAAATCTATGACTTCAGGCCCTAAAATCTTGTGGACTTCTTTCATGGGCCTCTTTAGATGTTGGGGGGGCGAAGCCCATATCCAACGTAAAGGTGTCTTAACATTCTCCCTCTTCTTGAATTTTATTCCCCGAAGTCGAAGTTTTTTAGCTGAGATAATTAGTCCAAGAAAGGGGCGCCGAGGAGGGGATGATGTTTGTGCTTCACTTCTCTTCTTTAAACAACTTATCTTACCGAGAAAAGTGTTTTGGGAGGTCTCTGTTCTTGAATTTTCCCCATGTTCAGTACCACTCAAGATATTGATACAACATTGCCTTGGGGTGGTTGGTGGAGGCGAGACGGGTACGAAAGTCTTATGAATGAGATCAAGGAGATGTTTTGCTCTAAGATCGTTGTGTTTCTCCTAGAACTTAACTGGTTTTTCTATCGAGTAGTTAAAGAATGTGAAGGCCAGCATGTTTAAGGTAGTAGATGGAGCTAACTTTGATGTCTCTAAAAGAAATTTAAGAAGAAAGAGAGGAACCTGGTTTTCAAGAAGTAGAAGATCGCTTCGAAGAGTTGGAAATATCCATCGCAGCATGAAGATTGGGTCTTTGAAGTTTGTGTATTCAATCTTTTCTGACACTATAAGGAACAACATAAGAATGAAACAACTATCAAGAATCATCACCTTGATCAGCTTTTGTCGACTAAACTCAAGATTCTCGGAGTAGAAGTCTCTTATCTTCTGTTCCAATTCTGAGACTACGTCGACTAAGTGACTTAGGTTGACGCCATTGTCCTTAGTCTTTGACACGAACATCTTGAGATAAAGTTTTTTATGCTCCTCTATCATCTTGAGATGTTTTTTTATCATTTGAGTGGTGATAAGGCCCTATTGAAACGATCTTGGGTGCATAAGCTTTGTCGTTGACTCGCTCAAGAGTGTGAGGGATTCTATAGATGCAACAAGATCTACCACCTGCGGACTCCTTCAGATGGATTGGTGGGATCACTTTATCTAAGAGCAAATAAGCTTCCTCTTCGTCTTCTTCATCTATTTCTTCCCGGTATGTGGCTTTCTTCTCTCCATTGGTTTGGCTGGGAGGATCCATGGCTCTCTTGCTATGAGTCTTTTTTTTTTCCTTTCAAATGGTTTTGTTGAACATCTAAACAAAAAAACTTAACGATTAATGTAAAACCAAAATAAACCGATTTTAAAATGATATAATTTTTCTTCTAGCTATATTATACAAAATATCACGTTTCTCCCACATATTATTATTAGTTTAAGCCTTTCTCAGATCAAGTCGTTCACACATAGGCCTGGGCATTCGGGTTCGGGTTCGGTAGTTCGGGTTTTCAGGTATTCGGATTTATAAATATGAAAACCGATCGGATATTCTCTATTATCGGGTCGGGTTCGGATCGGTTAGTGTCGGGTTCGGTTAAGTTCCTGTTGCACCCGAAACCGAAAAGAAGATCGGATAACCAATCATGTTCGGTTATTTTAAACCGAATTGGCATAGAAAGCCAGAACTGCAGTCAAAACTCGATGTACCTGTAAACATTTGCACTCTCAATACACACCATTACAAAATAAAAACACAAAAACATTGAGAAGAAAGAGTAAAAGAGATAGAAATCTAAATCCAATATACTTAAAAGGAGTTCTGTGACATTAATCCAATTACCTTAGAAAGAGTTGTAGAGTAGAATGCCATAAAATTAAAGAGAAAAAAGTAAAACCAATTGAACAGAAGGTCCAAAACCAAAGAGGATGATAAAGAGTAAAAGAGAAGAGAGAATGTGACAAAGAGATTGAAACTAAAACATCTTGAAGATTTTTGAAGAGAAAACGCCAACTGGAACTGAGAAATGTAATGTGAATTATATCAATATTCAAAAGCAAGAAACAAAAAATGTGAAAAGTGAAATCAGAAAACATAAACGCAAAAATCACCTTTTATTTAAGCCGCCTACTATCTCAAATCAGATTGTGTTCTTGAATTGGTTTTCAAAGTCAAACTCTGAAAAAGATTAATACAAAACAGATTAAGTACTTTGTAATCAACAAATAAGAAACTAAACCAAATCAGTAAGTGTACTTTTTTCAAGCTCATCTTCAAATTCAACTTCTGCAAGTATTTGTGCATTTGTGAGCACCTTTGATACACATTTGATGTCTTGTTTCATCTATTGCTCTGTACACATCAAAACTTCAACCATATAATGAGTTAGACAACTTCTATATGGGTCTATTATTCTTCCACTAGTGCTAAATGCACTTTCAGAAGCAACACTTGACACTTGCATAGCAAACAGATCACGAGCCATCTGTGATAGAATTGGATACTTGCCATCGGGTTCGGATTCGGTTATCCGGTATGGGTAATATGCCCAGACCTATTCACACATCACACACATGGCATCACTAGTGATAATCTTATTTTGACTCTTTTTTGTTTTTGGTGATTTATTATGTAAAATAGATTGGATCCGTTAATAGGGGAGACAGGAACTATCAATCTAGACAGGAACTATCAATCGACATAAAATAAGTCGACCAGGAAAAAAATACAAAATTTGGGCTACTAGTAGTAGTAGTAGGTACAGACAGCAGTCCGTTCCGAAAGATTGATAGTTCCTGTCTCCCCGATTCAAAAGTAGTTCGAGACTGGACTATATTAACTCAATAACTCTGCTCTTGTTAATCAGTCCAAAGAAACTACGAGACTCGGCCTTCAGTTTTCTTGTTATAAAAGAAAAAACAGTATCAAAAAACTATCTATTCAATATAATTCCAGTTGATCAAAAAACAGTTTGTGTAATATCTATAAACAAAACTATCTATTCAATACAATTCCAGTTGATCAAAAAAAAAAAAAAACAGTATTAAATACGAAATCAATCGACAATATATTAAAACAAAGAATCAGTGTTAATTTCTTTTGTCCTTAGTACAACTTTAAAAGAAAAAGAAAGGCCTTAGTAAAAGGAGTCATCTATATATATCTGTCGAAATTTATATTTCAAATTCAAACAATAAAACTCGGTCTTCCAAGCGTCGCCTAAATACGTTGCTAAGAAAATAGCGACACCATCGACTTAAGATATGGTGAACATATACATATTGTCGAAAGGTATGATGAGGTATCGTTGGAGATAGTATGTTACTTTTATTATTGGTTGCATTATAAAAAGATAAACAATGAATAATGTTTCAATGTTTTTTCTTTGCCAAAATATGTTTCAATTTTGTTTTCTAAATATAATTTTTAAATCTGTGTGAATTACCTCAATCTATATTTTGTAACTCAAACAGTAAAATTTAACTGAAACTTTTTAAAAAATATTAGTGAAAAAACAAATTTCTTATTGATCAAGAACATTTCAAAAAGTACCTAACTCGTGTGGATTGCAAATTAGGATTTCAGATAGTAAATTTAAGTCTAGGAGTTTTGAATGTGTAAAAAGTTCTCATTTTGTTTAGTCTAAGCTATTCTTTACATTGCCGTGGTATCGAGTGCAAATAAAAGGCTTATTTCCATATCTTTGGAAAAAATCTTCATTTTCTCTATCTTATACACTTCTAGATTTGATGCAATTTTTTGAAGAGTTTTTAGATAGATCGATTTCAATCTAAACCAAATTTAAAGTGATTAATTTTTTATTCTGGCTATATTATACAAATATCACGTTTCTCCCACATGTTTTTAGTTTAAACATTTTACAGATCAAGCCGTTCACACTTCACACAAAAGTCAAAACAAGATTATGAGTAAAAAGACAAAAGTCAAAACAAAAGGGAAAGGCTGATTTCTGCATAGGTATTGAAGAAGCCGCCTGCCCGAGCGCAGACACAATAACGAGTTATCTTCCAACAAGACCTCTAATGTACAATGGACCTCACTTTAAGTTGAGAGGACCAAAAGATAGCGATTCAGATTAGAATTCATATAAACTGATTATTTTTGTCTCTCTGTTTTTCAGCAAATTTAATATAAATGCTCTCTGAATTGCTCTTTAATTAAAATCTAGCCACTAGTTTCTTAACTGATTTCACTCACAGTTTGTGCAACATGCTCCATTGTATCAAAATACAAATTATATATGTTACTCATGAGTATATCACACTGGAACTGTAATAACCCGGCCTCCCAAACAAGAGTCAATGATCAATTCCTTGTAGTATATATTAATAAGAATATTATAACGCCAACTTGCATATGAATGATTTGAGAGAGATTAATAATAATATAACGCAACTTGTATAAAAGTAATAGAAAAGGACAAAACGTTTCACTTTCCTTGGAATAAAATAAACTGTAGTATTGAAAGGGAAACACACATTTTTCATTTCATTATTGGCTATTAAAATATGAGAAGAAAATTCATGGGATTGCAGCATATCTTCCGCCAATCATAACTCATCAAACTGATCATAATCATCCTGATCATCACGGACATCTTCGCGCCTGGGGTCGAATTCTTCTCCAGCATGGATCTTGTTTCGTGCTCCTCCAGGTTTACAGATTCCCCCAGCATTGTTGCATAGATTTGCTTATATTTCAGAAAAACATTATATATATGAGTTATATTATGACTTAACCTATGAAAACATTAGGGAGGTTTACGATCATAATTTATTTTCTACAAGTAGGACAGACAGTATGTATATTTTAATATCTGCTCAGTTTCTTCAACATTTTCCTTTACAGATAAACCATATATATAATTATCAACTTTATAAAAAAACTTAAGATTCTTGTACTTTTTTAATTTATGTTTATCAGTTTCGATCATAAAGAGGCTCTTCTAAGATCTACTCATAAAGAGAGTTTTAATTCGGTAGAAGATATATATACCTCCAAGTGCTTGGGTCAGGAACAAAAGTAGGATTAGACACACTGCGAGGATACTGCTTCCTCCACCTGGTACCACAAAATCCAGATCAACTTTCATTAACACTTCAATTTGTCGTGATAAAATATGTATTATTCCATATTATACCAAAAGAACACTAGAAAAGATTGAAAGAAATTTTCCATATATATATATATATATATATCTTGTCTTATTCGGATTATAAGGCAGTCGTGGTACTAACCTCGTTTATGTTTCTGTATGGGCTCGTTTGCACGGCGTCTGTAAATGATCATGGGAACTGTTCCGACAAAAATGGTTCCTAACACCAAGCCTAACATCTATTTTTTTTTGGTTACTTTTTTTGCTTGTTCTATTTGATGAGTTCCGGCTATATCCCATGGGACACTCTTTATATAAATAGAGTTGGATCTAAGTCAACTTTAATGAGTTTTATGAAACTGAGTCAATATTGAATATTTAATCAATTAATCCACGGTCTTAATTAAATATCATTACTTATAACATGTACTGTATCACTGTTATCTTATTGAGACTGGGCCTTATCTCTTAATTAATCAAATTACAAATAAAAGCATTATAGAGTATATGATAGATAAAGAAGGTGGAGAGGAGCTGCATGTTAATTAATGACGATTACATACTACTATTGATAAAATTATACTAATACGGATAGTTAATACAAGTTTTTTGGATAAAGTTGGTGGTATCCCAAATAACGTGCAATTGTTTCCAACGGCAATTTCTGCGTTTGTATATTTATGTAAAAATTTAAAAGCTATTCTCACGTTTAAAGTTAATATGTTTTAAAATGTCATAATATAATCCAACTAACATAAAAAAATTATATACAGAAATGCAGATCACATAGTGATCATAACTTATAACCATAGTGTCTAAACAATACAATACATCTGATCATGTGCTAATCAATAGAGTGTTGTAACTAACTATCTCGTGTCTAATAATATAACAATAATGTAGTAAACACTAGCTAGTTTAGTTACAACACAAAGAATTTCAACTTATTATATGATCACATGCATATATTAGTTAGCTAAGATTTGAGCCAATTTGAAAGAACATTTAACGGTTTCTAAACTGCAACAGAGTTCTGTCACAACACACAAGTTGCATGTTGATACCTAGATGATAACACAACAACTAAACTAATAAAAAAAGACCTGATGTAGTGGCGCAAATGGAAGCTGTATTCTATTAAAAAAAGTACTACTAGGTTTATGAGCTGTCTTATATATATTAAAAGGTACTAGGTTTATGAGCTGACTTAGTATTAAAAAGTAATTTCACAAAAAAAAAATTATAGTAATATTTTATTACATGTTTGTATGTATCAATTTTTTGTAATTATACCATTATTTTATATTATATTGTAAAAAAATTCTAGAGATTAGTAAAGATATGCGAGAGTCCAAATATATTTAAAGAAGTTATAAAGTTATAATTAAAAAAAGACTTTTGCGTTAAATTAATGATTTTAAAAGTTTTTCAATCTTTAAAAAAAATAAGTCATTTTTGAAATACCATCATATTTAGTTATTAAAATTGAATATATTGAAAAATTAATATGTATAAATGAAAACAAAACTTTGTACAAACATAAAAGTAAATAAGCTTTATAAATATATAAGTTATAACTGAAAGCACATATATATATAGTTACGATAAAGAGACGCCACACTAAGATTAGAAGACGATAGTTACGATAAAGAGACGCCACACTAAGATTTTTTTTAGAAAACTATTTATTTTTTGCAAAAATCTTTTGAAACAATAATTATAATAATTTCATCAAATATATAATAATTTTTCAGAGAAAAAAATTTAAATACTTGAGAAAATGTTGGTTTGGATTCATTAAAAATGTAACACATTTAGATGAAAAATGTCAAATACTTAGTAAATATTTGTTTTGTTTAGTAGTTTTTTAATTTATCTTTGATTAATGCCCCAAAAAAAATATTTTAGTAATGTAAATCAAAAATAATTATGAAGAGGTATAACCGAAAGACGGAATCATAAAAAAAAAAATTATTCGACATCATCTTTTAATTTTAAAACTTTATAGTAATGCTAACACAACATCTAAATGAAGTTGTATGCAACCTACATTGAAATCATTACTATTACCATTTAAAATTGTTGGATAAAAAAACTCATTATATAATCCATCCAAAGCTGTTGGACAAATTGTTGTTTTTCATTAGAATTTTATATTTAAATTTGACTAAAATTTTTACATTATTAGAGTTATTCCAAAACTGTTAAGTTAGATTTAAAAAAATAATGGAGTTTTGATGTACATTAATTAATATTGAATTTTAAATTATTTTTATTAATCCCATTAAACAAATACCCTAAAATAGCACTAAAACAAGTTTTATGGATAATTATAGCACACATCCAATAAATTTCCAAAAATAGCACTATTTAACATGTTAAAATATGGGAGAATCTCAAAAATAGCACAAAAATAATTTTTTTTTCAAACTTAGCACAACATCTCTAAAATTCCAAAAATAGCACCAATTAATCTTTTAAAATTAAATCCTGAATTCAAAATACTAAAACCTACGCCTTAAAAATATACCCTAAATGTGAAATTGAGAACCCAAACCTAAAAAACAAAATTCTAAAAATTAATTTTAAATATTTTAATGTGTTAAATAGTGTTATTTTTAGAAATTTATGGAATGTGTGCTATAGTTGTCCATAAAACTTGTTTTAATGATATTTTAGGGTATTTCTTTTAAAGTATTTAAAATTAATTTTTAGAATTTTGTTTTTTTAGGTTTGAGTTCTCAATTTCACATTTAAGGTATAGAATGAGGGGTATAATTTAGTATTTTGAATTTAAAATTTAATTTTAATAAATTAATTAGTGCTATTTTTGGAATTTTTTAGAAATATTGTGCTAAGTTTAGAAAAAAAAAACTTATTTTAGTGCTATTTTTGAGAATCTCTGTATAAAGAATAACATACATATATTATAGAGTTTAAAAGATTCAAATAGACATAATTGTTTGCAAAGACTCTTCTCATTATTTAATTTCCTATAATGAATTGAAAACGTGTATTTTTCCTATCATAGTTTATTTCCGGAAAAAAACATTTTATTTTTCCTGATTCCTTTTCAACAAAATACAAAGAAATGAAATTGCAAACGTACTGAAGTCGAATACAATTGGTCATAATTTATAACAGAAAAGGTAAGATGAACGCTTCACGTAGAAGACGAAGCCAAAGGTGCAACATTTGGTGAGAGCCAGAGCCATAGGTGTAATCACTACCGAGGATGAAAATACGGGTAGGCTGCGAAGAAAGCTTGGAAAATGGTAAGCAGAAGAAGTACCAAAGCAGCAAGAGATGATAGAAATGTCCACGGACTTTTGAAATATGTGTACTTGATTCCTGCCCAATGTACATGGTAACCTCGTGCAGTATAGTCGTTGATTCCCTCAAACACATCTGACAAGTAACTACTGGATATGGAAAACGCAATGTCTTTGCCTGTGTTCTTGAAGAACAAAGATACTTCTTCTCCAGTTCCAAAATAGTTCTCTATTATCCCTTTCTCGCTTAAGAACGTTGCATCTTCAGCAGTGTTTATGAGACAGCCCATGAAAGTAACATAGCTTGTCATTTCGGTTGTGCAATATAAATTGAACTGCTCAAAGGCCACGCAGTTGATTAAAAGAGAGCTGAAAAAGTCATCAAATGTTAGTAGCGGTATTTCAAGTACACCACTCTCGTCGAGAGTTATGTCAAGCGGTGTCTCACTCTCCTTTGGCATGAATTTTATTCCTCGGAGTCGAAGTTTTTTTGCTGAGACAACCAGCTTGAGAAAAGGGCGAGGCTTTGGTCGATTTAGTTTTGGTGGTGGTTTTGCTAGTGTTGGTGGGGGTGTTGGTGGTTGTGGTGGTGGTGGTAGTGTTTCTGTTGGTCTTGTTGTTGGTTTTGTCTCTTTTTGAACTTTAGTTTTGGAATGACTTATTATATTGAGGAATGTAAAAACGTTAAATATATTGGTCCAGCTTTGTTTCGGTTCTTGAGATTTCTTGGGTATGAAAGTTTTACGAATGAGATCTAGAAGATGCTTTGCATCAAGATCCTTTCTGTCCCTCCAAAACTGGTTTGACCTTATTATTCGATAACCAAAGAATCTAAAGATGATAGTGTTTAAGCTAGTAGTGGAAGTGGAAGGAAACAAGTTCGATGTCGAAAAGAGAGCTTGAAGAAGGAATAGGGGGACCTGGTTTTCAAGGAGGAGGAGATCACTTCGAAGAGTTGGTAGAATCCACCGGAACATGAAAATCGGGTCATCAGGGTAATCCTCACGCCAACTCTTGTTTGAAATCACCAGGAACAACGTGAGGATGAAACAACCGTCAAGAACCATCATATCGACCAACTCTTCTGAACTAAAGTTCAGTTCCTCAGAGTAGGAACCTCTGATCTTGTCTTCTAGCCCCAGGACCACTTCGCGCAAGTGGGTCAAATACACTTCTTTTTGTTTTGTCTTGGATAAAAAAATATTAAGATATCGTTGTTTGTGCTCCTGGATCATCTGAAGATGATTTCCACCATCTTTACCATCCAAATGGTGGTATGGGCCTATAGACAAAATCTTCGGTTTGTAAGCTGTTTCATTGGCCTCAACGAGAGTGTGAGGGATTCTGAAGATGCAACAAGATTGACCACCCGCTGATTCCTTGAGATGTTTCACGGGTTTCTCAATTTGTATGATGCAACAAGAGGTATCTTTTTCTGCCACTGAGATAGTCATGCTACCTCTAGTGGCTTGGTTGGGAGGATTCATGGCTCTCTATAGTTCTTTTTGTCTTTCTTTTGCTGACGAGGAAATATGAAAAGGTTTAGTTCACATTTAAAGAAAAATAAAATGATTATTAAAAGACCATTATGTAAAGACTTCTATAGTTTATCGATAAGACAGCTAGCACGCAAGTCATGTTAAAACTAAAATATTAACATAAAGGTATAACATTTCTTATCATGAAAAAAGTCACGTTATCATCTAAATAATTTTGTCCACATATTTTTACAATTATAAATTCGCCTAGTGTTGTTGTTATATGTATTTGAAAGTCCACCAATACAAAATCCAAGAATTCCATTAATCATGTGATATCAACCTCTAAAATACAGTTTAACCAACTAGATTTTAACTGGTAGTATACCAAAGATATATAAATTTTTATATTTTAGGTTGTATTTATCTGTTAAATATCAGATGTTTTGTAAATAGATAAATAATTAAATTTTTTGACCGTTTGCCTGGCTAAATTTTTTTATTAATTTATAACTCGTAGTACTGCATGACATTTGTTTGTTATATTTAGTTTATTTTGTTTAGTGTTTAAGATTCTATTTGGATTTTTAATTATTAGAATATAAAATAAGAGATCTAAATACATAATAATTAATTTATAAGCTGTTATTAAGTCATATTTTTCCTAATCATTTCATTATTTTACACAATCGTAATTAAATCAATTTGATTTTATATATTAAATCGTATAATTTAATAATATTTTATGATTCCAACATGTCCTTCTTATAACTCATTTACTATATAACCATATTATATAATATTTTAAACTTTTTAATTTTGCATATTTTGAAAATTCATTATGTTTATATATTGATTATAATATGTAAATAAATGAGAATCTAAGTTTTTTTATGTTAAGAATCAAAACTCACGGAATTTGGAAAACAACATAAAATCAAATTGTTGGTTTCTTTGTTTGCAAATGATTCAGATATAGAATATCTTAAAAACAATAGAAAATGTGGTTAATATATCATAATTTCTGTTTCAATGTAATATTGATAGCTGTTTTCTTTAGTTGGAATGAAACGTAAAATATTTAAAAAAACAAAATTTGAAGTAAATATTATTTTTGAAAATTTTTAAAAATTAAATTTATAAATAAGTTTTTTAATAAATATAATTTTAAGAATAAAACAACAAATGTACTTCAAAAATGTTAATATATATTTAAATGAAATATGCACCCAGCTAAGTTAAATTATGCGTGTCGTTTGTTTGTTTTTTTTTTGTCATCATGTCGTTTGTTTCCTTAAATATACAGTTATATGTACTTGGAAGGTTATATTTTCGCGATTTCGCGTGAGATGAATGGCACCTTATACATCGTAAGTTCTTCGAAAATATTTTTTGCCGTTTTCCCTGATTCAACAACTTCGATTTTATATAATCGTATAATAAAATGTGAAAGACATGTGTTATCTTATTATATATTAGCAAAAGAAAATATATTATAATAATATGTAATGCTAATCAATCAACTAAGGCGGCCAAGGTGATAATAACATGGAAATGGGATTACTTTACGTAGAATATTGAAGTCATCAATAGTGACGCCATGATCTCACTCGGATGTACGAGGTGATTGAGAGTGTGGTACGAGGCGGGAAAAGCATTAAACAGTTCATCACAGTCGTCCCTAGTGTTTGGAAATAGGAAAATCTTTGGCGCAAGAATAAATGATTAATTCATATCATCTTGATTTAGTTTTTATTTTTCTATTTTTAAAAATTTAAGCAAAGAATATCGTTTCTCCTACTCGTATCGAATAGAACATGATGAGTCAAATCTTCTTTATGTAAAACCAGTTTGATTTAAATCGGGAGAATCGTACGGTTTTATGAAACCATGTGCTATGGCTCGAATCAGTAGTCAATCCTATTTTCGATAGGAATAGTTGACAATAGAATCCAACTTTTCGTTATTTTCATTTCATACCCGTAATAATGAGAAAGGAAAGCCGGACTCTAATATAATTTGTTCAAGAATAGTGGCCTTGAGTTTCTGGATCCTTTGACTTAGGATTGATGAGTCGTGAGTTATACATCGATCTTGACAGGCTTCGGCCCAAATTGAACATAACCTTCCTTCTTACTCTTCTCACAACATAACCTCCCTTGCTTTGATATAAACCGGATTTTTTACTCTTGAACATAGTTCTCAAGACGAGAAACTAGTTCGCGGATCTTCGATTGAAAAATCTGGATAACTTCTCGATCAGCTTTCCATCTTCAAGTTTAACTCACAATCAAACCTTAGAAATAGCTTGGAAGACTATCTCATAGCTTGATTACTCTTGGCTATTTTTCTTGCTTCGAACAGCCTTTGGGCATCTTCTTCTTTATTTCCTTCTCCAAAAATGAAGAGAGTAATGGCTATATATAAAAGGTTTGGGGCGAGCTTGCCTTTAACACACGTAGGGGTGAAGTGTCGCCACCACATTCTTCCAGCTAACACTTGGCGAGTGTGTGATGACACCTTTACAAGTGATGTGTCACTCGCTGGACTCTTACTCATAAGTGGCACAATTCTTTATTTTGCCCAACACTTGTCCACTTTTAAAAACATAAAAACACTTCGTCGATTCTTTTCCACTTAGTGTGATTCGATTTAATAAAATATTAGGTAGTGAATTCCCTTCTCGCTATTATAAATAGCTCAAATAAAATAATATTTAGTGGGTTTCCTTTCCTACTAACACAAATATTCTATTAATGGTACGGTCACCGCCGGATGGTCGGACGGTCTGTGGTACTGCGAACGTTTGTCTCTCGGCCAGATACGCTAGCCTCTTGGTACGTAGGCTCATAAATCCTGCATTAGCCATCTGATCAATTTGCCGACTACTTGATCAGGGGCGGATACAGACAAATATTTAGTATGGAGCACTAATAAGATTAATAATTAAATTAGAGGGTATATAAATAAATATTATACTATTTATTCAAGGAAAATAAAAAAATAGAGTGGAGCATGTGCCACACCCATGGTCAACGTGCGTCCGCCACTGTACTTGATATTTCTTTGGACATCATTCGACAGTTCCTATTTATTTCAACTTCTCCTTCTTTCTGAGTTCTTTCTGGCTCGTGTTTCCGAAGATATTTATTTGGCCTTTTACCCCTTTGTACGTGTCACTACACCGTCCTACCCAAGAACACTTGCAAGCATCAAAATGTATCTTGTGTTATTTGGCAGGAACAACAACTCATTGGATATTTTTCTCTGCCACAAAAATATTCTCACCTTTCAAAGCCTTTTATGATGCTGATTGGGCACGTGATACTCATGACTATGTCTCCACAAATGCATACATTGTTTATATGGACACTCATGCTATCTCGTGGACATCAAAGAAGCAAAAGAGTGTTGCTCGCTCCTCAACCGAAGTTGAATACTGAGCCATTGCCAACACCTTTGCTGAGCTACGATGGATCTGCAACCTGTTAACTGAGCTTGGAATCCTTATTCGTGTTGTGCCTGTTATCTATTGTGATAATGTCAGAGAAACCTTCCTCTGTGCCAATCCGATTTCCCACTCACAAATGAAGCACATTGCTCTAGACTACCACTTTTTATGAGAGCAGATAAAACAAGGCCTCCTACGCGTTTGTCATGTCAATACCAAAGATCAGCTGGTGGATGCTCTGATAAAACAATTCCCAAGAACACGTTTCCTTCAGTTGAGAAACAAGATTGGAGTGTCATCAGCCCCTCCTTCTTGAAGGGGAGTGTTACGGAGACGATATGATACATTATTCAATACCTCAATATTTCATATCATGTCATTTACAGAACATTATGTTTATGGCTATAACCTAGAGTATCCTCTATACGAGTATCTATATATATATGTGTGTGTGTGTGTAAAGACCTTTGTATAATAATAAGAATCATCTTCTACAGATTGTGTCTGAGCTCTGCAATTCAATCAAATATTGCAAACAACAGGACCAGTCTAGCTAATGTCTTCACTGGAGAACTGTAAGCATAATCGATTCTTTGTATCATTGGCAGTTCATGTTCTTTACTTTCTAAGATACTATGCC
This sequence comes from Camelina sativa, assembly GCF_030686135.1. Taxonomy (NCBI): domain Eukaryota; kingdom Viridiplantae; phylum Streptophyta; class Magnoliopsida; order Brassicales; family Brassicaceae; genus Camelina; species Camelina sativa. Next base: position 9,329,856 of record NC_141892.1, read on the forward strand.
CGGATAAGAAACCTACGACTGATAACAAGAACTCGGATACAAAATTGTTGGTTCAAGACTGGCGTTATCATTCCACATTGTTGCAGTATAATCAAATCTCATATAACTAATGTCACATTTACATAAGTTAGTTACTTGATCAAGAGTCACAAGTTGTCTTACGGTTTCATCAAAACGAAAGGTCTGTTGGGTTACTACTCTAACAATCATGACTAGAACTATAAGTTTTCCATTACGTCAACCTATCGGATTGCATTCTGAATGGTTTATACACGGTATTATAATTTGAGATTTGTAAGTCTTAACTGTTTTGCTAAGTTGGTATTGGATGTTGTGATTGTGAAGATATATATATGAACTGATTGTAAGAAAATTACGTTAAATCGAGAGTTTGTTTTGATCATAGAAGATAAAGACACAATATTATTTTTTATTTGGATGACAACAAGTAGAAGGGGTAAACAATCTACGGATCAATGACCTTCTTCTACGTCACATAGAAAACCAGGAAATAGTAGATGCTAGCTCAAGACTAGCATATTTTTTGTCAAATACACGACAATTATTGAAAACAGGGAAAAAACAACACATAGTTGGTGGATATGCTTATTAGGCAGTTTCAACTGCATTGGATGAGCCCTTGGTACAGAACTCAGAACATGCGTCGGTGCATTGTACAACTGCTCCATTCACAATTTCACTTGCATCTAATTCACATAAACAATATTAGGATTAATTCATTTTTCACTTGGTCCAAAAATCTAATAATAAAAATAATTATTATAATATTAATGAGTTTTTGCGTTACCGGAGTTCTGGAGAGTGGTTAAGGTATCACACACAGAGGATGCACAACCCAACTTGCAGTATTCGTTAACAACATCACCTTAAATAAAATAAAAATAAAAAATTCTTGGAACTTGCATAAAAATCTTAGTCTAACATGTAAAATCTATAACTTAATGAAACAACAAAGAAAAAAAAAAGATGAAATTACCAGAGTTTCCAAGAATGTCATGTGTATATCCGGGAGGACATTTTGTTCCCTTAATAATTTTGCATCCACAAAGTTTTGCACAAGTTTCCCTACCAGTTCCAGGAAGACGGCATACATTGTAACAATTTCTAGCAGTTGTGTTCGGGCAACAACTCTTTGCCTCGACTTGGATCTGCGCCATCACAAGACTTATTACGAGCACACTTAGAATCAAAGTTTTGCCTTCCATCTCTCAATTGATCAGTTGTTTGATTGCAAAATGTATATGTGGAGAGTTATAAGCTTGTATTGATGAGATGGTGATGAAACAAGGCTCTTTTAAATACTAGTTGGTCTACATTAGTAACTACAAACTTCGTTTGATACATTGTAGACTTTGTGTGGACCAAACCTTATCTTAATGGCAATCTAAGGATATATAGTTTTAATCTATTCTTCTTTTTTATTTTTGATTAACTAGAAAAAAGAAAAACAAATCTATTAAAGTTTTGTGTTACTTTGATATATTTGAATCAGGATACTTAATAGGGAGTCACTATTAGTTATATTGGCTATATATATTTTGTATGTTCGTGCTAACTGTGTAATTATGATGACGTTTATAATTAGCTTTATAACATACGTATGAGTAGAGAGTTTTTATTATGACCATTCTGTCAATAAAGTTTTGCGTGTTCTTTATTTAATTTATTTATTGTGGTTATAGCAATTTCAAATTTTTAGTTATAAGTTAGAAACAAATATTTTCTAGTTATGTCTAGCTGATGGCAAATTAAAATATGAGACAAAAATCCAAATCGTCTTCTTCTTTTTCGTTTTGGTTAACTTAATTTGGAATTAGGATACTTAATATTCACATATTTTGTATTGGTTCAGCGGGTTATATTGTATATATTCCTGCTAACCGTGTAATTATTATGTCACTAGGAGATAGCACAGTCAACATTTAAAAAAAAATTCTAATATAATAATAAAAATTATTGTTATATGTTTTTAAAGTTACTTTTTTGATATAATATTTATTTTTAATTGTTCTATAAATCTATTAGTTTTTTTGAATATTAATTATTTTAAAATATTATAGTATTTTATTTTTGACGTATATAACAGTTTTATATTGTTTGTTTGTTGCATTTGCATCATTATTTTGTGAAATATGAAGTAGTAATTTTAATATTATAATTGTGAACAAATAAAAATTATTAATTTATCACCTATATAAATTTAATTTTAGTAACCCGCCAATGTGGAAATTAAAACACACATTTTTTATAGATTGAGTAATATATATTCGTTTTTAAAAAATTCATATAACATATGCAGAAAATTTTTTGTATTTTATTAATCATAAGTATTATATGAAAATTCAAAACAATTTGTAAATAAAAGAAAATAAAGATGATAGGAGGATCAGAATTTGAAATCTTAACAAAATTTTCAAAATTTAGTTATTAAAAATAAATTTATTGTGTATTTGGATATAAAATCTTAATTTTTGAAATTCTGTGGTTTATATTTTTTTAAAAAATATTTAGTAATTTTCGTCCATAATTTATTAGGGAGAGAAAATATATTTTTTATTTTCTAGTTTTTTTTATATTTGATCTATCAGCTTTTTTTATTTTTTAATTAATTATCTTTATTTAATTAATTAACTAAACTTAATTATGTTTTTCTAATGGCAATTAAATGTAATTTTTACACATTTTAAAGTTAGTTTCATATTTGTACTTCTCAATTAATATAATAGAATATCTTATAATTTGGTTTATAACTTTATTATGTCTATAAAGTTTGTATCACTTCTCTTGTAAAGAGAAAGATAAGAACATAGTTTTTTACAACGTGTTTTGAGTTTCTTAATTTATTTTTAACCAACTCTTTCGTGGTTGTCAGAGCTTCTGCCTAGCTGATGGCAAATTAAAATACGAGACAAAAATCCAAATAGTTTGTTACAACGTGTTTTGTGTTTCTTTTTGTTTTAACCAACTCTTTTTTTTCTTTGTATTGGAGTTTTGAATTATATGTTGGGACCAAATAAATGCTTGGGTAAGTGCCTTAGAGTTAACTGATAATACTATAGTAGTAAATATTTTACATGCTTCCGTGTGGTGTCACACACGTAAACTTTAACCAAAAGAATAATATCTCTCTATATATATATTTCGGGTTTACTGTAAAAAGAATAGATTGTTCGGCAATATATTGGTGTTTAATCTTTTGTTTGTTTTTCGCGGGACCAAATGAATGTTTGTGGCCATGATTTGTTTATTTTCTGTGAATAAAATGATTTTTTTAAAAATATTGATTGGTTGTTTGTTCATGCTGAAGAAACTAGAGAAGAGTTTCGAAGGAAACTATTTATTATTTTGTTGTTTTTTAATCAATGATACAAATTTAAATATAGCACTTTACAACAATATTAGAGTTTATAATAACCGACATCAATAAAACTCAACATAGACTGTCCGTCCATACACCAATACTCCCCCACACGATAAATGTGGTATATAAAACAGAAACTTAGCAATCATAAATGGAACACGTATGTCTTGGACACTTATCAAGGACGGGCAAATCGTATCAACAAACTCCTCTGGGCATAAACTTTAATCTTGAAAGTAGAAGTAGAATTTCAGCTTGTTCTCAGTCTTTTGGTAAAAGAGAATAACAACATCCCGTGGGTGCAAATTCTACTACTCCACAAATAATTATCAATCTTGGACAGTCTACAAACGAGACAAAAAAAATGACCTTTCCAAACAAATCCTCCATAATGGTAAAACTTTGTTTGATATGTTTATCACACATGCTCTCTATAGACTTGTCTGTACATGCTGCGTGGGCAACCTTATCTTAAAGGCATCTGATTCAGACTAAGGATACTTTAAATCATCTTCTTCTTTTTTCGTTTTGGTTAACTTAATATTTGAATTAGGATACTTTATATTCACATATCTCGTATTGGTTCAGCGGGTTATATTTTATATAATCCTGCTAACCGTGTAATTATTATGTAATATCTTATAATTTTGTTTATTACTTTATTATGTCTATAAAGTTTGTATCACTTCTCTTGTAAAGAGAAAGATAAGAACATAGTTTGTTACAACGTGTTTTAATTTGTGTTTCTTAATTTTTTTTTTAACCAACTCTTTCGTGGTTGTCAGAGCTTCTGCCAAATCTCTTCTAGTTATAAGTTATAACCAAATATCCAAATCGTTTGTTACAACGTGTTTTGTGTTTGTTTTTGTTTTTACCGACTGTTTTTTTTTTTGAATACTACTTTAGGACCAAATTAATGCTTGTTGCCATTATTTGATTATTTTCAATTTTCATTGAATCTTCATTTTAAAATATGGATTGGTTTATTCATGCATACTATAGGAAATTAAGTGTGTACATACGGACTTTCAGAAATATAACATTTCTGAAAAATAATATTTCTGCATATTACACTTTTAGTGTGAGTTTGTCAGCAGAAAATCTGTTGTCTATTGATATGATTTTGCATTGGCACAATATACTAAGTTGCATTACAAAAAAAAATAAGTTGCAATCCTTATAGACATAACTGCATCACATTCAATATCAATTGAGCCACCGCAACTTCTGATATGACACCAAACAAAGTAACAAACGTATATTTATTTCTACTCAACAAAGTGATCCGTGGCTCTTGTCGTTTGTTCAAATGGTGCAAATGATTGTGGTTCCTAGCTGAGATGTAAAATACATAATTTTTGTAAAGCAATATATATTTTATCCATAATTTTTGTAGAGGAATCTGAAAGTGTATCAAACTGCGAATAAGCTTTAAGCTAGCCAATCGATATATGCATCTTTAACCGTATGTTTGATTGCCAAATGTATATGTGGAGAGTTATAAGCTTGTGTTGATGAAATTGTGATGAAACAAGGCTCGCTTATTATTAGATTAGGATATATGTTAATATTCTATATTCCTAGATTTACTCTGATACGGGCTTATATCACTTTTAGGCAACTCTTTGTATATCTTCATTGGAATACACAACAGATTACCTTCTATTCTCTTCTATTACACTTATATAAACTAGTTGGGTCTACAACTGGCAACCAGAAACTTCGTATGATATGTTTATCACATGCTCTCTATAGAGTCTGTCTGTACTTGCTGCGTGTGGACCAACCTTATGTTAATGGCAATCTGATTTAGACTAAGGATAAATTTATATCATCTTCTTCTTTGAAATTGGATACTTAATATTCACTATTTTGTATTGGTTCTGCTAACAGTGTAATTATCATGTACGTTCTATTAATTTGGAGTGAGAAAAATCCAAATAATTTGTTAGAACGTGTTTTGTGATTCTTGTTTTTTAGCCAACTCTTTTGTTTTGAACTGGAGTTTTGAATTATTTGTTGGGACCAAATAAATGCTTGTTGCCAAATAATTTGAGTGGTGTGCTAAAATATTTGAAACAAATTTCATCCATTTAAGTGTGTTAGAGTTAACTGATAATATTAGAGTACTAAATATTCTAGAGACCACTAAATATTTTACACACTTAGAATCAAAGTTTTGCCTTCCATCATTCGATTGATCTGTTGTTTGATTGCAAAATGTATATTTGAAGAGTGTATAAGCTTGTATTGCTGAAATGGTGATGAAACTAGGTTCGTTTAAATACTAGTTTGTCTACATTTAGCAGCCACAAACTTCGTTTGATACACTTATCATCACATTCTTTGTAGACTTTGTGTGTACACGCTCCGTGGACCAAACCTTATCTTATTGGCAATCTAATTCAGACTAAGGATAGTTTTTGTGATATTCCGGTTTCACAAACATGGAGAGATGTTTATAAGAATTGATATACATCATTAAAGTGCAATTAGTAAAAAGCCACGAGAGAATTCCAAAGTTAAGCGTGTTTATGGTAGACTAGTTTCTCGATGGGTGACCTTTCAGGAAATAATTGTCGGAACTGTGAGAGTAAAGAAAACACGGAGGAAAAGATCATGTGGTGATTTGTAGGGTCTGTAAACAAGTCTTTAAAGGCTCATGGATGTAGCAAACCGGTCATCAGTTATGGGTGGACTCATGGGCCTAGTGAGAGCACGTGAGGCCCACTAAGCGAGTAGGCCTAGGACTGTAAGTGGATATGGGGCCACTGAGAGGTAGCGGTCGGGACATTACAAGTGGTATCAGAGCGGAACCCAGAAGAGTGTGGAGTCGAGTGGACTCACATAGTCGAGGGTGATGGTCTTGGTGCGCAACGAGGAGACATGAGGATAGGTTTAAAAAACTCAATTTTGCCACCTATGTCACCAAAGTGCAATTATTTTTTCGGTCAAGGGTCATGAGAGTACTCCAGAGTTAAGCGTACTTGACCTAGAGTACTTTCAGGATGGGTAACTTTCTGGGAAGTGGTTGTCGGAACTAAGCGAGTGAAGACAAAACACACAGAAAGATCATGTGATGATTTTTAGGGACAGTAAACAAGTCTTTAAAACCTCTTGGACGTAACAAACCGACCGTCGGATAGAAATGCACTCACGGACCTAGTGATTGGACATGGGGTCTACTAAACAAGGTGCGGTGGAACGTTACAATTTTGAATCTTATTCTTATTTTCTTTTTGGTTAACCAGAAAGATAATTAAATTTTTGTATTACTTGATATATTTGAATTAGGATACTTAATAGGGAGTCACTATTCCTTATTAGTTTTGCTAACTATATATCTATTTTGTATATTCGTGCTAACCGTGTAACTATGATGACATAAATTGAAACGATTTGACCTTTTTTTTTTAAATACAATATTAAACTAGTGATTAATACTCATTAACAACCTAACCCCAATCAATTCAACAACGGAAATAACCAACAACATCAACCAGCATTAACCAACAATAATCTAATAGATTAAATAACCAACAACAATAATCCAAGATTAATCCATCTATAAGAAATTATCCAACAATTCCAAATAAATAACATGAACCAAGGAACCATCAATTCTAGGCAACATTCTAATGACTCAACTCTAGCAACCTAACAAAAGTCAAACAACAACCAATCGAGCTACTAGAAAATTCTCTTCTTCATCGCCTTGATTCCACGATCACACTTTGCATTTACCTGCATCACAAACACAAATGAGATGCGTGAATATTATTATAAATATTTTGTGAGGCAATCCTCCCATCTATTGGGCTATACGCACAAGCAATTGAAATCTCCAATCAACAAACAACAAATAACACAAAAAACCAGGCAACAAACATAGCTCAGCTGCTTCTGAAAGACGGTGTCGACCGACACCTGGCAAATGTTGTGTCGACTGACACCTGGCAAAGGTTGTGTCGACCGACACACTTCTTGTTTTGATCGATGTAGTCACCTGGTGTCGACCGACAGACTTCTTGTGTCGATCGATGCCAGCTCGACATTTCCTGAAATCTCTAATTTGCTAAAACCAAAATCCACATGCGTCGAGCGATGCTCATTAGATTTCTCGCGCCGTCCTCGCATTTGAATCGACCGACACGCTCCTTGCGTCGATCGTCGCAGCTGTCGAGCATCATTTTCCTTGAAGCTCTAAGTCAGATCTCCTTTCCCAAACGCATGAAACTCAAACCAGGGCCACACAGAAGTCTCACAAAGTCTCAAGTACCACAAAAACACTCCAACCAACCAAGGAGAGATAAACCCGTCTCGACGATGTGATGGTGTTTCCTTTCGGCCATACCATTGTGTTCGCGTGTGTGTGGAGGACTAGTAAGATGTGAGATGTCGTGAGTACCAAGAAATTGTCTTATGGCAAGATACTCACCACCATTGTCATAGAATAAGGAGACTATATATTTTGTTGTTGAATTCGATAAGAGATTTGAAGATGGGAAAGATTTGAGCAACTTGAGACTTTGTTTAAAGAGGATAAAGCCATGTATAACGAGTATAGTGATCAACAAAGATGACATAACACTTTTAACCATCAACCGACATGACTGGAGATGTCCAGACATCAGAGAAAAGTAGGTCTAACGGACGAGTAGAAGTGAGAGTGGAAGTAAAGAAGGGAAGTTTATGACTCTTATTAATAACACATGAGTTACAAATTAAGGTAGGAGATATAGAGGAAGAACTTGGTAAAGAAAATTTTACTATCATAGTACGAAGTGTTTGAGTGTTTGGATGTCCTAAACGAGAATGCCATTCCAAAGAGGATGAATTTATTGCAGAATAAGCTGAAGCAAAAGGCTTTGAAGAGGAAAGTGGCCACTCATACACTCCTTCATTGGCCTTGCCTTTGAGAAGTGTTGTTCCCATGTGAAGATCATTCACTTGACAGAGTTGGACCATAACGTTATTCATTTTGCATAACTTGTTAACCGGAATGAGATTCTTTCGCATTTCAGGAACATATAAAACATGCTGAAGTTGAATAGGTTTGAAGTGCGAGGGAAAGGAGAATAAACCAGTGTGAGTAATGGGCAGCCTTGCACCATTACTAATCATCACATTGTTGTTGCCGTATTAAGGCGTTTGCAGAGAGAGATTGCTGAGATCACTGGTAATGTGATGGGGGGAAGCACAATCAAGAAGACAGGGAGTGAGATCAGGTTGGCAACCATTGGTGGTTTGATGAGCCTGAGGACGCCATTGTGGAGCCGGAAGCGGTAGATGAGGAGCCATAGAAGGAGTAGACCCACGAAACTGAGAGAACGGTGGAGCAGAGTAAGAGAATTATGGAGCAGGGTATGAAAAGTGTGGTGACTACTGAAGATATTGCAGACAATGTTTAGCATCATGACCGTGAACTCCGCAAATTTGATACCGGCCAAGATACAGTCTAGGCGGACGGAATCCACCACGAGAGGAATTGAAACCACCACAATGTGTATGACGAGAGGGATGTGTCACAATAGTAGTTGCACGAACAGAGACATTAGTTTCACCTGCAGCCTTCAAAGCGTTTTCTCGGTTGATATGTTTTTCATGGAGCTCATCAATTGGAATCGGTGTGTCACGTCCTTGAACCATCTCCAAAATCGCTCTGTAGTTGTCATTGAGACCGCTGGTGATGTAGTCAAGGAGATCTTCATGTGGAAGAGGATCATCAAGGAAGGCAAGTTGATCCGATTTTTCCATGATGTCGCGCATAAACTCATTGACAAATTTGGTGCCTTTGTTACTCTCCTTGAGTTGGTCTCGGATCTAACGAATGCGGCCACAAGATGACTTCCCATAGGTGTTGGAAAGGATTTCCCATATGTTACGGGTAGTAGAGGTACGAGCAATGATGGACTAAACCTGAAGAGAAAGAAATCCAAGCAAGGCTTTGAATAGAAGCTTGTCTTGACGTTTTCAGGCGGCAAAGTTCGGGTTTGCTTGATTGACACCAGTAGTAGTGATGATTGTTTATGGCAGTGTATTGTCTTCATCAGCAATGAAGCAGTGAAATTCATGTTCCTCAAGAAGAGAGCAAATCTGAAGACGCCAGGTGATGAAGTTGATAGGCTTGAGTTTGGTGATGTTACTCATGTTGTGAGAAATAAGTGTCATGTGTCATCATTTTATTTTGATAGTTCTAACTTTGAATTTGATGTCATTTGATGTTTTAAAAAGTCAAAAATTATCGGCTTGTAAACTTGGTATTTTGTTATTTATAATTGTTCTTTTCTTTTCATGAATTCAATTTGGTTGATAACTTTGGTTTTTTATATTTATGATTAAAATCATTTTTAATGAATTTGGATTAATTTCAATTTTTTTTTAATTTAGATTGATTTCAGGCTCTTTTACTTTGGTTTGGATTAAAAAATTAGAAATCTGATCCGAACCCGAAATATAGGCTTTGCGTGAAATCCAAAAATACCTAAACCCGATGGGTGATTACCCGAACTCAACCCGAAATCTAAAAATATATGATTGGATCTTAAGTTTCTAAACCCGAAAACTCGAAATACTCGACCCGAAACCCGAATGGGTACCCGAACGCCCACGGCCCACTCCTAAAAGATAGTGACATGAAAATGGGATTATATATTACGTAGAAAATAAACATCATCAATAGTGACGCCATCATCTCAAATGTCCTTCTAAATCTGCTAGGGGAAAACAATGAAGTTCATCGCAGTCGTGATGAGCATGTCGTCGCGTTCATGTGTTATTTTATTTTATACATATGGATCTTATCAAGTGCAATACATTTTCAGTAGTAAATTCTCTAATTTTCGTTTTATTAAAAACAATTGTTCTCATTTACAAAAAAGATCATTCCTTATTGACAGTGTAGCATAATTATCTATTTGGGCATGTTCGTTTAGTAGTCGCTACTTTAGCGATAGCGACTAAGATGCAGGCAAAAATTATAACAGAGACACCACAATTGTCCCTAATTATAATCGTCGGTGACATCAATAGTGAAAAACTTGAGTTGTTGTTATTTCCGATGATACAATATTTGTCACTGTTAGAATCGAGCGGCTCCTTCTTTCACGATTTTTTTCATCCTCTCTACAAATTTATCTGAATTTCTACCCATTTATTGGTTGATGAGCAATTGGAAAAAGAACAGGACCTTTGTATGATACAACTAGAACCCTAGAAGTATTCATGGCTAACTAGTTCTGGACACATAGATATGTCAAAAGGTTTAGTTAAAGACTTGAAACGAATATAAAGGAATTATTCTGACCATGAACTACAGACCTAAAAATGTTTTTGACAAGACAAGCATGCAAGCCATGTTAACAAATATAGGGCCCGGAAGGTATCATCAAAATTAGTAAATTTGGGATAATTGGATCCACTGGGTACGGTTGGTTATGGAACTTGTGAGATATTTATTTGTGGACTGTGGACACTTTGCAAAGTGCAACAAAATATTATTTTTATTTTTTTGTTAAATGCTAGAAATTTTTTTAAACTAACAATGGTTACAGTTTCGTTTTCTTCAGTTTTTATTAATTATGCTCTATTAAATTTTTAATATTCTTTTGATACTAAAAGAATTATATAATGAACAGATTATTTTAAATTATGATTTTCTTAGAATATAAAAGTAACTATATTATTATCTTAAACGAAATGTGTGTGATTGCAAACCTTTTTAATTATTTTTGTTAATTACGCATTTTAAAACAAGTGTGCCAATTTTCAATTAACTACATATTCATATCAATTATATTAAACATTAACTTATGTTTCTTACATAAGCATAATAACATAATGGTTTGTGATAAGGATTAAGAATCCGACAAACAAAAATTACGACATGTGCTCCATCTCGCTAATAAAAAATTAGATAAAAACATAGACAGTAGTTGACTTTTACTTTTGAACTGGCATTATTTATATACAGCAAACGATTTATATTTATATACTTTCAACTTAATCTAGCTAGTAGTTCATCCAGATCGACCAGTACAATTACTTCGGAAACAATATGTCAATTTTGCTTTTCTTATAATAAGATGCCAAAGACAACTGGTAATATAAATTATATTTAGCAAATAATATATAATGTGAACAAAAAGGATAAGGGCATGGAACCTGCGTTAGGTTACGTAGAATATCGACGTCATCAATAGGTGTGGCATCATGCACATCAAAATAGTTCATCATTTCAGAACCACGTGAGTATAGAGCCTCGATCTATCACAGAGTTGTATATGACAGTAGTCAGTATGATTTCTTTGGCTAAGGGAACAAACAAATATTGTAGCATTCAGGTCCATGTGCAATCAGACGTGACTCGTAGAGAATAATTCAAACAAACTAGTATACATCTGATCTAACCAAGAAGCGACATACGACTGTCGTTAGTTTCAAGTTTCAACAGTAACACTTCAGAGTTTGCACTTGGCCTTTCATGAATGTATAAGCACTAGAATTTATAGTGAATTTTATACACGTTCAATGCATTATATGCATATCTGAATATGATTAATTAAAACAGACTTGCAGAAATACTTCCACTCAACAAAAGCATATTTTAATAGTATATGGTATTTGGTGCATTAGTAACTACTGTTTACTGTATAATGTTTTTTTATTTGTAAATAAAGCTAAAGTTTTATCTCCCAGGACCAGGCGAAGTTATCAGTCTCCTTGCATGTTTGCAGATTGGTCAACACTCAGCACATGGTTATTGTCAAAAACTCCAAGAGCTTCCACAAAAATTGAAACTTCTTACTATGATGCAAACTACGATTTTCTTATAATGAAAAGAAAGGAGTGAGTCATCACATGGTTATGTCTTTTATTCCATCAGATTCATAGAAGCATCCGAAATATCCTTCTAGCCCTTCCACAAAGGCCGTGGAAGACTACTTTCACAATGGGTCACCTACTCTTAAAGTTGCAAAATCTAGTTCCTTTAGCCTTCTTTTTTTTTTTTTTTTGCCACAAGAAAAAAAACATCAAGAAATGATTAAATAAACAATATATACTAAAATATACATTGTTAACCTAAATACGTAATCCAACCTTTCATCTCGTTTTTTACCAATGCGTATAAAATAAATCAAACATACAAGACTACTTCTACCGTTCTACGCTGAGAAGTGTTCAAATAAGGAAATAAATCACAAAACGGTATATGGTGTCGGTAGGTCAATAGACGTATCACTTGACCATCTACATGAAAAAAGTCAAGATTGTCCATCGGCGACGAGAAAATGATTAATCTAACTTGTTGGCTTAGGTCCGATATTTTGTTATTAACTTAAATCAGTGAAATTTATCATTAGAAAACATTTACAAATATATATATATATATATATATACATAAAAATGGTCAAACAAAATATTATGATCGAAATGTTTCATAATATTTTGTTTCTAATTTGATGCCAATTAAAGAAAATAGTGTTCGTTTGTACATAATACTAAAATTTGGTAGACAATTAATCGATCTGACAAAATCCGGTTTTACATAATCTACCTCTGCTAGACAGAACTATTCAATAACATAAATAGCCACAACTTTCAAATACAGATTCTCATAAAAAAAAGACAAACATGTATAAAATAGTTAATTAGCTGAAAAATCTTAAGCACAATCAAAAGTAAAACTGATCAAATAGATCCCAATCTGGGTTGTCAAATAACAAATCTGAATCAAACTCAGCACTTTCACTGCCAGATGACAATGGAGGAGGATAAGAACCTGATGGTGACGATAGATCTTCTTTAATCACGTGTTGACAATCTTGGTTATTACTGGCTATCTCATGGTACTGATCCATGGTTTGCTCTCTGATGCTCTCTTCTTCTTCATGTTCAACTGACAAAGAGAAACCACTTGAGTGGTGTTCCTTCTCCTGATCGAGATCTTTTCCGAACCGGATCATTTTGGCACTTTTCGAATCATCTAGGGGTCCTTGAACGGCAGTAAAAATAGCATCCAGATTATGATTAGTATTGCAAGTGTGTTGGCCAAAGTAAGTGGTTCGGTAAACGGGAGGATTGTCTTTGATCTTTTGTTCATGCTTTCTTGCTCCACAGTTATGATCTATGTTGTAAGAACATCTATAGTAGCTCCTGTAACATCATCATACACCAAATTAATTAGTACTGTATTGGTGGACACAAGAACAAAAAATATATATAGCTAGAGTATTATATCTAGTATTACCTTTGGTGAGCAGATTTTTTAATACACTTTTGGCCATATTTCCTCCAAAGATACCCATCATAGTAAATCGGATCCAGTGAGTCGTCCCTCCAATTTGCACTTGAATTTGTACTTTCGATCTTCCTGTAAGCATGAGTATTATGAAAATATTAGCATAAAATCAACATATAATGTTGTAATTTCATTTCTAATTAACAAAATATATATATTAAATATTTATTGAAAATATAAATCATGTTTGATTCTTTAGGAGAAAAAACAAAAGAAAGCACTAAAAACAAACTTAAAAAAAAATAAATCATACCTTTTCTTGGACGGGCTGCCCTGTGGTGGTGGAGGAGAAGAATCCCTTGAAGATAAATCAGAAAACTGTTCATCTTCGGATTTTGGTTTAACAGATAAGATTGAAATGGCATTGGAAAAGCAATCGACGATCGATTTAGCAAGATCATAACTAGAAACCGGTCCGCTCTCAACCATTTTGAAATGGTCGAGCCGCATCTTCAACCGCATGGCGCAGCTATGGCCATAAAGGATAGCTTGCACCGCCTTATCGTGTGGGGAGTTCATTTCCATTGAGTAGAGTGAACTTGTGTGTGTCTTTCTTCTCTCTTTTCTCTTCTTTTCTCTTCTTTTTTTTTCTTCTTCTCAAGTATCTTCTCTCTGCTATTAATTTTGCACGGATAGGGAGATCAGAATTTATAGGAACAAGTTGTACATACACGTTAGCAAATGACTTCACCAATTTGAGTTTATCAAATATATTTATACATACACTAGGGTTATATTAACAAGAAAATGAAAAACTATAATTTCGATTTAGGACATGTGCGCTCGGCTTCACCTATGGGTGTATATAGGAAAGATAGATTAGGTGTTGACCTTAGCATATGATCTGTCATGTATAGAAATAATTCATTTTATATACCTTTTCCCGCGGCTCGCTTAATTATATTGAATCTATTTTTAATTATTGCAGAAATTATCTGTTTTCTATTACACTAATCAATCTACGCGGTTGTCTTAATTATCACATAATTTTTCTTTTTAACTAAGTCTATTAGAATACTTAACAATTTTCCTTGTGCATATAAGACAGGAGGAATCTAACAGAAAAATGTGTTCCTACAAAAAGTCAGATAGATTAGAGAGATTTGTGAGCTAAACCCCAAAACGAATGCTCTTAAATTCATAAAGATAAATCGTACCAAAATAGTTTTTGTTTGTATTGCTTAACGTAACAAGTTTCAAAACTTAAATATGATCATTTTACTTGTTTTGAAGTGAAAACACTCCACTAAAATGTTGATCGTTCGTGGATGTCTTTAATGGTAAAATCTAAAGTTTCTAGTGAGTTTTGGTTCAAATTATAAATAGATTTTTTATGTTTAGACCAGACAAAAGCAAAGTTATTAGGTGCTAGATTCATATTGGAAAAGTAAGATCTGAAGAATTTTTCAACGTTTAAAGATAGAAATAATTGAGATGTAGCTGGCGAATGGCGACTAAATACACCAATGGAAACGGCATTAGTTTCGTCGGATACATCGACGTCATCCGCATGACGTAGTTTTATTGAAGGAGATGATTTCAGCAGACTGACGTGAGAACAAACACCAATGCTTATATATATTTATATACTAACAGCAACTAGTCAACTATGCTATGAGATTAATTTGTTTGGCTACTCGGTTATTTAATAATTGAGATATAGTAAAACTTGAATTTTATACAAAATTTCCTTATTAGACTGCTGTATTCAATTATTCATCCATGGTAAAAACTTACCGGATCAAACAATGACTGTACGTCCAATGAATCACGAAGTTTTAGAATGGTAAGTTCTTTTGCCCATCAATTACAACCCTATCTTCTTCTCCGGTTGAATAATGTCAACTGACATCTCCATGAAAGAATTATGTTTATTAACTTTGGAATAACGGCATGTGACTTTGATCTGATCTGTGAAACTCGTTGCCCACATGTATTTTGTTCTTGTTATTAGCAATTTGTTTTGTTGGAAATTGTTTAGGTATACTATATTGAGAAAGGGGTCACATATGTATAAGTTAAGCTAAGCTATGGGTCAAGTCACATTATTTTATGTATTGAGTAGATGTGAATGTGAGCATGACTTCCATGACAATAATGGAGAGAACATTTTATATAGTTATAGTAGTATTTATTAGCTAATTAAATGAACAAGTAGTTGGAACGTAGCTTCCATGTCTTCTTTATTCTCACGACGACTTCAACCAAATTTACCCATTTTGAATAATCCAACAGAACTTATCCTTATATTAACTTCTTATGGACTTTTAAATTCAAGATATTGATCTTTGGATTCTTGCTTCCAGCTTTTCATCAAATTGATATTTTTTTGACGTACGTATATTTCCTAGTAAGGACAAAAAAAAAACATCCATCGTGCATTGGTGCTTGCTCCCGATTTTACATATTTGGGTAGCCAGCTCATACATTCATTGCTAACACAATAATTAAGGCTTATCTACTAAACCTAATAGATTACCAACCCCAAGTTAGTTTTATTAAACACATTTATATGGGAGTATAAGACAATCTTTATTGCTTTAAGGACGTTCTATATAGAGAGAAAAGAAAAAACATATTAGCAACAACTTCAAGACAAGATACACAATCTATCGCTTTTTGATTGTATAGTTACGAATATAAAGTAGATAAAAGGGATTATAAACTGCTTGAGTTTTGTTATCGTGCACCAGTCGTTATTGATAGTCAATTTTGGCAAATGCAAAACTCAGGTTGATTGAACCCTAAACTAGGGAAAATTAGTGGACTACGGTTTACTTGAACAACCTTTCAATAGACTTGTAGAAAAACCACACGATCGAGTTGCCTTTTTCAACCACCTAATTTGGATGTTTTCTTATAAACTATCTTCTACAAGAAACAAAACTTCATTTATCAAGCTGGCGTCTGAATATTTCCAAACTAAAAAGTATAGTTCTATTTAGTCAATTTAGTTAGAATCTGATGATTTAAAACTTAAGTCATAATGTGTTCAAATATTACATAACCTTTACGTTAGAAAAAAAAAACTCGGCTGTCATATTAAAAAAATACGGTTTCATAATCAAAATACTTAAGGGAAAAATTAAAAAAAAAAAATCAGATATCATTTTTATTTTTTTGAAAGAATGTAAAACAATTACATTTAACCCAAAAAAACAACACTACTGTTTTACAAAAAAAATGCATCATAAAAGGCCTAAGTTTCGAGATATTTTTATTTTCCTATTAGCCAAAATGGAACTAGGCACACGGGTATTCTCATTTTGGCAATCATAATGGATTTAATAATACGGATTTGGAACCGGATATGATTTTTATCAAAGCATAAAAGAGGAATATACTAGTTATCTAATCTATTCAAAATTTAACAAATAATTCTAGTTTTTTTTTCTTGACAGCAGCAAATAATGTAAGTTAAAGATACATCACTACGAAAAAAAATTTGTTATCTTTCGCAGTGATATGAATATGATATTGGATATTTGTTCTTTTTTCTCGGTTGAGTATTTTAGTTTTTAAATTTATTTTGATGACGTTGAAACAATTGTGATGGGACGGATTGGCCTATAAATTACAGTAGTTTTGACTAGATCCTTGGGGAATTATAGGTCAAAGTCCTCCAACTTTTTGGTAATCAAGAAAAAAGAGTTCCATGCCAAATGTGGGAATTGCCAGCTCCATAAACCAAAGTAGCAAGACATATTAACATAATGATTTTTCTTATATGGGCTGGAAAGGATAGGTGTCACATTACACATGGAAATAAGTAAAAGCCCAACCGAAGATAAGAGTTGGTCATTGTTTTGTTTTTATAACAAAGAATAATAACTCGTAGTATACATACTTTGTCAAAGAAGACATAGGCATCGAACACTCTGATCAGTCCATTCCGATATAGTGTTTTTATCTTATTTTTGATTTGTGAATCAACTGTTTCGACCGATCACTTCCAATAATCTGACCCAGTTTGAATTACCTCTTGATAGTTTCTCTTCTAATCCTTTGACTATTCCATCTTGATGTAACAATCGTCTCTTCACATAATGAAGGATCTTTCCAAATTCCTTTGTTGACATTTCACAACCCTATCCTAAGCACTTTTCGTGAGGTAAAAAACCTACAGGCTACACGTAGGTAAACTAAATAACAGAGTGGACGAGATTTTGGGATAAAATAAATGTGACAAATCTCAATCATAAAAATGTATTTTAACAAGGATAAAATTTCTAGTCAGACATTCCATTTGAAACCTCCTTTCTCGAAAAAGTACCAATAATGTTAGGCAAGGGGTCGATATGATGTCATTTTCAGTGGGAATTGATTTAAGAGCATGGCCACATGCTACTATAATCATATCTTTTTAAGAGTGAAATAATGAAGAAAATAAAATTGATGGGTCCAAGTTTCATGTGACTTGAGAATTGAGATTAGAAGAAGATATAAATGTTGAAGGTGATAATTTTATTAAGACATGTAAGACTCAATATATATACAAAGTAGTGGAGGTGAAGCCTACTAAACTTAATAGCAATAAAGACTAATGATACAAAATACGTAATTACAGGGAATTAGTAATCACAGTTAAGAGGAGATATCTTATGTACATATTTAGCTTATATGCCTCCTCAAGATGGAGGATTCTTGGAGACACCAATCTTGGAGCAGTCATGATGAAAACGTGATCGGGAGAGTGGTTTGGTAATTGTATCGGCGAGCTGATCATGAGTTGAAACATGTGCAACACGCAACATACCCGACTGAACCTGATTTCGAACAAAGTGATAATCTAAAGCAATATGCTTCATGCGTGAATGGAAAACCGGGTTGGCACATAAATAAGTGGCACCAACATTATCACAATATGATACTAAGATTTTTGTGTCTCCTAGCAGGTTCAATTAACCTTAAGTGTTGTAGTATTTAAGGTGTCAATCCAAATGGGATGTTGCTAGCAATCAAGATGCAATCAAGGAATCACAAGTTAAGCCAATTCAAAGAGTGTTTTTATCTAAGAGTCCTAGAATGATCAAAATGCGAAATGGAAATGAGTCACAGAACAAGAAACAAGAATGCATGACAAGAAGCGAAAGTGAATAAAAACGCAAACGATTCTAAGCATGAACAAACGAAACAGTTCCAAGAATGTAATAAAATCAGAAAGAAAGAAGTCCTAAGGATGGGGTAATTGATGTCGGTGGAGTATTCTAGTCTAAGGAGTGTTTAACATACCATAAGCAAAGTATCCCTAAACAATGAACATCACAACTTAGCTAATCCAATCTCTTGGCAAAAGCTACTCAGACGCAACCACTTCCATACCTAGCTCTCGCTAGAGAAACGTGGTCGAGCAGGCATGACAGACAAGTTCATTCGTGTCAACAAACATCCTAGACAACTAATCTCTTAGGCTAGGAACGTAAGTCTCTGGCACTAGTTGGTCAGACATTTCATCAAACACCTTTTGGGTGCGGAAATGTCTCGAACCTAGTTCCAATTGATCAGAGAGAAACAAGTAATTCTAACTCTAGTCCAGAAGGGAATTTTACAATCAAAGCTTAAACACTCTACATCCTAAGATCCTCCACCTAATCTATCCCATCCTCAGGAACTACCACACTACTCAGATCCGAAAATCATAGTCAAGGATGCAAACACAGAAATCATTGAATCAAGCATAATAAGATAGATAAAAATAAGATTAACAACTTTGTAGAAGGAATCAAATGGAAAATCTCAATAAATCTCAACGATATCGGAATACAAGTCTGAGAACGTGTTTTGGATGCTAGGTTAAAAACCTTCTGGGAACGAAAACGAGATTAAAAGATAAGATGTCTCCGCAAAGACTTAACAAAATGTATATATAGTAGTCCAACATGGAAAGCCCTAAAACTTAAAACGACAAGGTAAAGCGTCGGTTCGGTAATCTCCTGAAGCATGTGAAACCAAACGTCTTTCTTCCCGACATGTGCGATCAAGTCCATGTGCGTCGAATGGAATCCAATGTCATCATAGCTCGGATGGAAGGCTGAGGAGCATGACTTGGACGGATAGCTCGGACGGAACGGAGATGGTGACAATGGCTCGGACGAGACGGAGATGGTGACCATGGCTCGGACGAGAATGAAGATGGTGACCATGGCTTGGACGAAACGAAGATGGTGACCATGGCTCGGACGAGAATGAAGATGGTGACCATGGCTCGGACGAGAATGAAGATGGTGACCATGGCTCGGACGAAACAAAGATGGTGACCATGGCTCGGACGAGAATGAAGATGGTGACCATGGCTCGGACGAAACGAAGATGGTGACCATGGCTCGGACGAGAATGAAGATGGTGACCATGGCTCGGACGAGAATGAAGATGGTGACCATGGCTCGGACGAGAATAGCTTCCAGCGTTTCCTAAATACCTGAAATACTCCAAAATGCACAATGTATGCAAGGATGATGCAAGAGCTACCTAGACGTGCAAAGTGTATAGAAAAAACTAGAAAACGATGCGAACCAATGAGTTATCCTAGCTAAATGCATGATAAAAATAGGCTAAGGAGAGACAAAATATAGACATATCAACTCCCCCAAGCTTACTCTTTGCTTGCCCTCAAGCAAACAATCAAGAATAGAGTATGGAGAAGAGGTGTGAAGATGGGGTCTCAGAACCTAAAACATGCTAAATAAAATAGTTAGAATCAAGGTCCTTGTTTTTAGTTCTATGATGCATGGTGAAAGAACTCTATATTTTTTTTTACACATGCAATCCTATCAATCATTCCCTTTAACATTCATTAACAGAGAACCGTGAATCAAGCTAAGCAATGTCGTTGAACTCATTTGGCTAGGGTGAAGGGTTGGAGACTTAGATGGTCTCCTTCTCGAGTGGTTTCATCAATACATGACAAGGTTCTCTCACAAAAATGAGTTGAGCTTAAGAGAAGGCTAAAGGTTGAAACCAACTGATACATACAAGAGCAGCGTCCTGTCTACCCAAAGAACATTCCAAACCGAAGTTGGTCCTATCTCTACCCTTCATCAGAAACATCATCTCAAACCCATTCTTTCACTCTTTATACTTGGTCTTAGGGGAAGTTCACTTATTATCATTCTAGCAGATTGGGAAATCTTTATTATCACTATGGTTCTTTTTCTTTTCTTCTAAGGACTCTAGACATCATAAGCATTTTTACTTTCTTTCCTTTGTCTAATCTTTTCGTTTTATGCCCAGAACCAATAACTCATTGTTTTGCTCAACCCAAATCCTTTACTAGACTTGTAAACCTTGAAAACACATCCCCCTCCTAAAGACTTTCTCCCTTTTACTTTCTTTTTACACTTCACTCTTCTGCACAAATCTATACCCAATACCCAAAATCGAGTTCTCACCTAGTCCTACTAGTCCGGATAACGCGAACTAGAACTACACAGGATCCTACTCTTGTCGGTTAGAACCTAACACTTTCTAACAAGCTCAACTCGGAAAAAGACCTGACACTCAAAAATACAATTGGCTTGGAAGAACGGTTGGTTAAGGGTGCGGGGAACTGTTCCAAAGATGGGAATCAGCTACTTGGATTGACAAGGGTGGTAAAAATGTGAAAGACAATCCAAGTATGTATATGGTATCCATGAGTTCAACTTCAATGCATAACAGGATAATTGCAAGTCAGGATTAGGTTCAAGTAGATAGGGAATGATATCAATTCAAAACATGCTTCAATCTTAACTTTTCAGGTTCAATCAACAAGCATCAAAGAACTAAGAACAAGGGCCTTGATCCTATCCTATTGAATCCAGCATGCTAACAAGGTTACAATCATCATAAACCCCTATGCTAAATGCAACAACCCTATATGAATAAACATAGACTCAATCCTAGTATGCAAGTGCAAAACTACATGAACACTCTGTTTTTGTGGAAATTTTCATTTTTTTTTTCTTTTTTTTTTTAATGCAATAGATGGATGCAAACTCAAATATGATATGATGCAAAAATTAAAATAAGAATCACAGAACACAACATTAAATACATCATCTCAAACCCTCCCTCAAACTTAAATTACGCAGTCTCCTGTGTAAGAAAAATTTGGAGGAGGATTTAAGAATCACAACAGAAACAATGCAGGAATGAAATGGTATGTACAAAGGGAAGGTCGAAGTACCTCAGTAGTAGAAAAAGGAGTCTGAACTCGCCCAAGGAGGAGCGTTATATTGACTTTGTCCTTCACCTTGTTCTGGATCCGCAGGGGTGTCCTCAGTGGTTTGGTCGACGTGCTGCTCAACCGCTTGCGTGTTCTGATACATGTTCGGCTGCTCGTCACACTGCATGTCGTCGACTCTGGACTCGCCATGATCTGATACTAGCACAACCACCTCTGCAGGCTGATAATCCCTTTGATGTTTGATCTGCTGCTCAACTCCGTGCATGCCCAGATGTGGGCTCGAGCGGGTGTCGTGAGTGGCTCGAGAGAGGAAGTCGGAATGTGGCTCGATTGAGGCTGTTGGGAATGTCGGCTCAATTTGTCGGTTCGGAACAGCGAGAACAGCAGCTCGAGTGAGGCAGTCGGGAAGGTCGAGTCGCGAGCGTGATGTGCCGGTGTCGGTCGAGTCGAGTTTTGTAGACCCCTCTAGAATGTCTTGTCTAACCATATACTCTTTAGCATTCTGCCCAGGTTCAAGAAGAAAAGATCTTCTCTTCTTCATTATCCCCAACCTCTGTCTTGCTTTTCTTGGAGAAGAGATTTTAACTTTATCTTGGAGCTGCATGATTTGCCCTCTCATCTCCTCCAACGTGGCTGTTAACTCCGCCACTGTATCCCTTAAAATCTTGGTTGTTTGGGGTTCAGATAAACTGTCAAGCGCGGGAGGACTTGTCTCTTTCGGTTGGTGATTAGGAAGTATGTCTCGACGCGTAGGGAGGGTAACGACTGCACTCGAGTTGGAGAATGTTCGAGTGACACTTTGAGTTTTCTCTTTGGTTACCAAAACCTCTGCTTCTGCCTCATTCACATCCTCAAAGATGCCAAACCCAGATTTCTGATCTTTCTCTTCAATCACGAAGGTCTGTCCATCAATAGTTGGTTTCTTCTTAGAATCCTTGATATCAAACTTCATCTTGAAGCTGTTACCCAGATTGAGATCAATCATCCCCTTCTTTACATCAATGACTGCTCCAGCTGTAGCTAAGAAAGGCCTTCCCAGGATTAGTGGATCTTTAGGCTCTTCATCCATTTCCAGCACAACAAAGTCAGTAGGAATCTCAGCTTGTCCAATTTTGATGGACAGGTTCTCTAATAGACCATGAGGCAATCTAGTAGTCCTATCAGCCAATATTAAGCGGAGGTTGCATGACTTGTATTCGTTGAATCCTAGCCTCTGAGCTACAGAGAGTGGCATGAGGCTTACTGAAGCACCAAGGTCACATAGGCACTTTTTGAAGGTCAATGGACCTAGAGAACAACGCAAGGTGAAAGAACCAGGGTCCTCTAGCTTCTTTGGGATAATCATCTTCTGAACGACAGCCTTGCATTCATGAATAACCCCACCTATGTCATGCCCTACCCTCTCATCTTCCAGAGCCTTAGCTTGAGCTCCTTTAGCTATCTCCTCCTTCTCTTTGGTCTTTTCGGTTACCAAGTCAGTTAAAAACTGTTGATATTGAGGCACAAGTGCAAATGCATCAAGCAAAGGCATCCTAAGTTCAATCTCCTTGACTTGGTTTTCGAACAGAGCTTTGTACTTCTCAGTAAGCTGCTTCTTAAACCTCACTGGAAATGGTAGAGGTGGCTTGTATGGTGGAGGAATGAATCTCACAGGTTTATCCTTGGGAGTAGTGGGTTCTTTAGTAGCTTCAGGATCAGATTGTTTGGCTGACTCAATTGGATCCTTGAGCACCTCGACAGGATCCTTTATCTCAACTTCATATTGAAGAAAATCCTCCCCATCTAAACTCTCAGTGTCCTCAGTGAGCCGTACATCTACAGCTTGGGTGGTGATGGCATGCATAGTAGCATAGTCCTTGGGGTTTTGAACTGCTTTTCCAGGTAGTTGGCCAGTTGTTGGGGTAGAAGTAGAAACAGTCTTGCCTTCCATATACTTCATCTTGGAGTTAAGAGCTTCAAACTTGACATTCAGATCATTGTAAGAGAATTCCATCCGCTGACTGAGTTCAGCAAACTTCTTAGCAGTATCCAGAGAACCACTAGCTTGACCTTGAAGAAGTTGTTGCAGCATGTGCTTCATTTCTTGATCTGGAGCTTGAGTAGGTTGAACTTGTTGTGGTGAAAATCCAGGTGGTGGTCCGGGAGGAGCGTGAGAACTTTGCTGGAACTGTTGCTTAGGCATGAATCCTTGATTGTAAGGAACAAAAGGCTTTTGCATACCTTGTTGTTGCTGCTGAGGAGGGTACACCTGATCTTGTGGATTTGCAACATTGGTGCTCCGGTAAGACAAATTGGGGTTCATCTTGTAGGGGTTATAACCCTTGTTGTATCCACCTTGATTCTGTACGTAGTTGATTGCTTCAGACTGCTCACCCTTCCCATCCTGAACTTGAAAAGGGTCATCCTCAGATACAAAATGGACAGTCTGCTGCTGACTTAGCAAGAGGCGGTCAAGCTTGTCATTGACATTCTTAAGGTCCCTCTTGTACTTCTCCTCAGACCCAGCGTCGCCGCGAACTGTGTGGTCATAATCCTCATTGTAGTTGCCGTCAGACTGAGCGAGATTCTCAACCAGTTGCCATCCTTCCTCAACGTCTTTGTTCAAGAAATTACCGTTAGAAGCAGTGTCAAGCAGCATGCGGATTTTTGGAAGTACACCACGGTATAGAGTGCTCAGCAGTGACTCGTTGCTGAAACCATGGTGTGGACACTGGCTGTGGTAACCCTTGAAACGCTCCCAGGCTTCACAGAATGATTCTGAGCTCTTCTGAGTGAAGCTGGAAATCTCATTCCTGAGACGTGCTGTTCTGGAGTTAGAGAAAAACTTGGCCAAGAATGCCTTCTTGCAGCCATCCCAGGTGGTGATTGATCCCTTGGGAAGGTTTTTCTCCCATTGATGAGCCTTGTCTCCCAGGGAGAAAGGGAAGAGGCGCAACTTGTAACCATCCTCACTCACGCCGTTGATCTTGGTGAGACCACAAAGACGGTCGAACTCGTCCAAGTGGTCGAGTGGATCCTCCATAGGCAACCCGTGAAACTTGTTTCCTTGGATCATGGTAATCAGACCACTTTTGATCTCGAAGTTGTTGTTCGGCACGGCGGGAGGGACGATTCCAGCACGTTGAGTGTGAGTGTTCGGTGCATTCCCAGCACCAATGTTTCGCGGTCCCTGATGTGGTTCATGCTGTTGTTCCATAGGGACTGGTACGGGATGATCGGTGGAAATACGAGCTTGTCGTGGGCGTTGCAACCGATTGATTTCGTCGATAACAGGAAGGAGATTCTGATGCCCTCTTGATCTGGTGTGCATGCAAGGTTGCAATCAACAGGTACCTGAGGTGCAAGACAAACAAGCAAAAAACCAAAGCAAGTCAGTACTCAGAATGATAAGTGTAACAGAACTTAATCTTGCAAAACTTGAAATCTTAAATGTAGCAAAACGATTCCCAAATGGCAACGGCGCCAAATTGATACTAAGATTTTTTATGTCTCCTAGTAGGTTCAATTAACCTTATGTAGTTGTAGTACTTAAGGTGTCAATCCAGTTGGGAATGTTTACTATCACTCAAGATGCAATCAAGGAATCACAAGTTAAGCCAATTCAAAGAGTGTTTTTATCTAAGAGTCCTAGAATGATCAAAATGCGAAATGGAAATGAGTCACAGAACAAGAAACAAGAATGCATGACAAGAAGCGAAAGTGAATAAAAACGCAAACGATTCTAAGCATGAACAAACGAAACAGTTCCAAGAATGTAATAAAATCAGAAAGAAAGAAGTCCTAAGGATGGGGTAATTGATGTCGGTGGAGTATTCTAGTCTAAGGAGTGTTTAACATACCATAAGCAAAGTATCCCTAAACAATGAACATCACAACTTAGCTAATCCAATCTCTTGGCAAAAGCTACTCAGACGCAACCACTTCCATACCTAGCTCTCGCTAGAGAAACGTGGTCGAGCAGGCATGACAGACAAGTTCATTCGTGTCAACAAACATCCTAGACAACTAATCTCTTAGGCTAGGAACGTAAGTCTCTGGCACTAGTTGGTCAGACATTTCATCAAACACCTTTTGGGTGCGGAAATGTCTCGAACCTAGTTCCAATTGATCAGAGAGAAACAAGTAATTCTAACTCTAGTCCAGAAGGGAATTTTACAATCAAAGCTTAAACACTCTACATCCTAAGATCCTCCACCTAATCTATCCCATCCTCAGGAACTACCACACTACTCAGATCCGAAAATCATAGTCAAGGATGCAAACACAGAAATCATTGAATCAAGCATAATAAGATAGATAAAAATAAGATTAACAACTTTGTAGAAGGAATCAAATGGAAAATCTCAATAAATCTCAACGATATCGGAATACAAGTCTGAGAACGTGTTTTGGATGCTAGGTTAAAAACCTTCTGGGAACGAAAACGAGATTAAAAGATAAGATGTCTCCGCAAAGACTTAACAAAATGTATATATAGTAGTCCAACATGGAAAGCCCTAAAACTTAAAACGACAAGGTAAAGCGTCGGTTCGGTAATCTCCTGAAGCATGTGAAACCAAACGTCTTTCTTCCCGACATGTGCGATCAAGTCCATGTGCGTCGAATGGAATCCAATGTCATCATAGCTCGGATGGAAGGCTGAGGAGCATGACTTGGACGGATAGCTCGGACGGAACGGAGATGGTGACAATGGCTCGGACGAGACGGAGATGGTGACCATGGCTCGGACGAGAATGAAGATGGTGACCATGGCTTGGACGAAACGAAGATGGTGACCATGGCTCGGACGAGAATGAAGATGGTGACCATGGCTCGGACGAGAATGAAGATGGTGACCATGGCTCGGACGAAACAAAGATGGTGACCATGGCTCGGACGAGAATGAAGATGGTGACCATGGCTCGGACGAAACGAAGATGGTGACCATGGCTCGGACGAGAATGAAGATGGTGACCATGGCTCGGACGAGAATGAAGATGGTGACCATGGCTCGGACGAGAATAGCTTCCAGCGTTTCCTAAATACCTGAAATACTCCAAAATGCACAATGTATGCAAGGATGATGCAAGAGCTACCTAGACGTGCAAAGTGTATAGAAAAAACTAGAAAACGATGCGAACCAATGAGTTATCCTAGCTAAATGCATGATAAAAATAGGCTAAGGAGAGACAAAATATAGACATATCACAATAAATGACAGGAGTCAAGTGGAGATCAACCTTAAGTTCAGTGAGGAGAGAACACAACCATCGAACTTCGGCAGCAGTGTTTGCAACAGCACGGTACTCCGCTTCTGTAGAGGAGCGAGCAACCCCATGTTGCTTCTTTGAGGACCAACTGATTGGATTTTTTCCAAGATAAGTAATATAGCCATTAGTTGAAACATAATCATCAGTATCACCAGCCCAGTCAGCATCAGAGAAAGCATGGAGGACAAGAGGAGAGTTCTTATAAAGAGTAATGTCATGCGTTGTTGTACCCGCAAGATAGCGTAAGACCCTTTTCGCAGCTATCCAGTGTTCCTTAGTAGGCTTGTGCATGAACTGAGACAGCCGATTAACCGCAAAGGTTAAGTCTGGACGGGTGAAAGCTAAGTATTGTAGACTTCCAACTAGGGAGCGGTATGTAGCTGGTTCGGCCAAGGGAATACCATGACGAGTAAGCTTGGGACTGGTTTGCATTGGAGTCAAGACCGGTTTGCAATCTGTCATGTTATACTTGTGAAGCATATCCATTATATTTTTCCTTTGCATAAGATGAATACCCATTGGTGAACGAGTGACTTCGACGCCAAGGAAAAAATGCAAATCAGTGGGATCTTTAATGGAGAATCTCTCGGCCAGACAATGCAAGAACTGAGCAACAGAATCATTGTTATTTCCAGTAACAATGATATCATCAACATACACCAGAACATAAGTGATAGTATCGCCCATGTGATAAATGAACAGCGAAGTATCAGCGAGAGAGGAAACAAAACCAAGGTGAAGGAGATAGTGTTTGAGAGATGTATACCAGGCGCGGGGGGCTTGTTTCAAGCCATAGATAGGCTTGCGCAGGCGACATACAAAGTGTGGACGGTCTTGATCAACAAACCCTTGAGGTTGGGCCATGTAAATTACCTCTGTCAAATCTCCTTGTAGAAACGCATTATTTACGTCAAGTTGCTTAATTGGCCAAGACTTCTTTGTGGCAATATCCAAAACAAGGCGGATTGTCGTTGTCTTGATGACAGGACTAAAGGTTTCTGCATAATCAAGCCCATATTGCTGTGTGTAGCCTTTTGCAACCAAGCGTGCCTTATATCGATCAAGGACCCCATTGGAGAGATATTTTGTTGTGAAAATCCAGCGACACCCAACTAAATTCTGATGTTGTTCCGGTGGAACTAAATCCCAAGTGTGATTGGCGATTTGAGCATTATATTCAGTTGAGCAAGCTCGCCGCCAATTCTCGTCCTTCATCGCCTGTGTAATCGTCGAGGGCTCGCGAACGGGGGACGTAGGACCTGAAACAGAGAATGATTGTTTTTCTTTTGGTTTACGGATGTTGTTTTTGGCCCTGGTTTGCATTTTGTGGACATTCTGGTTCGGTGGTAAAATTGGTTGTTCGGCTGGTTGAGTTTCGGTCTGGTGGTTTGTAACGGAGGTTGAAGAACGAGCTTGGTGTGGATTAGGGTTGTGCGATAGTGACTCTGTCTCAGTTGTGGGTTGCAACCGATTTTGGACTTGAGCAGTGGGCTCAGATGTTATTGGGCTTGTCTGAGTCACGGGCCTTGACTCATTTTCTAAAAGAGCAGTGGGCTCAGATTGTTGAGGAATAGAAGAAATCGATGGATTAAGAGACGAAGAAGACAATACTTGTGTAGTTGCAGAGATCGAAGGAGGGTGAAGAACCGAGCTTGGGGGTCTTGAGAGAGGTGCCGAACTAGAATGTTGAAGTGGAATGGATGTTACAGAAGGCGGCAGTGAAGGATTCATATCATCGATAGGAGTCGTCGGCGCAACCGCTTGAAAGGGGTATCGGGTCTCGTCAAATTGAATGTGCCTAGATGTGTAGATTCGCCCAGTGGGTATATGAAGGCAATGATAGGCACTTTGTGTCGATGAATAGCCAAGGAAGACACAACAGAGGGAGCGATCATCTAACTTGTGAGTCGCGTATGGTCGCAACCATGGAAAACACAAACATCCAAAAACACGAAGTTTCTGATAGTTGGGTTGGTGACCGAAGAGTTTCTGGAACGGAGAGAACATTGAGAGGACTGTCGTTGGCATTCGATTGATCAAGTATACAGCTGTTGCAATGGCATAGGGCCAGTAACTTTTCGGAACCGAGGCTGTGGTCAGAAGCATGAGACCCGTTTCGACAATGTGTCGATGTTTCCTTTCAGAGAGACCATTATGCTCAGGAGTGTGTGGTGGTGAGGTGAGATGAGAAATACCACTGGCTGCAAGGAAGTCACGAAGCACTAAGAACTCTCCACCGTTATCTGAAAATAGAGTACCAATACGAGTTTGAAATAGATTTTCTGCAAGAGATTTGAATGTTATGAAAGTGTGTTTGACATCAGATTTTCGTTTTAAAGGAAACAGCCATGTATAACGGGTAAAATGATCAACCAAGACAATGTAATATTTGTAGTTATCAATGGATAAGATGGGTGATGTCCATACATCAGTAAAGACATATTCAAGAGGTCTGGTAGAGATTATTGAGGAATTTGTGAAAGGAAGCTTATGACTTTTATTAAGAAAACAGTCAGAACAAGAAACTTGTTCTTTATTTGAAGCTGAAACTGGAATAGAAAAAGCAGAAACAATGGAATTTAAGATAGCAGTAGACGGATGACCCAATCGAGAGTGCCAAACGATGAGCGAGACCAGGAGACTGTTGGGGAGGCCAGTTGGTACCATCACGACGAGAACCAAACGATGAGCGAGAGCCTGTTTTTGTGTTGCCATAGGAGTTGTTGGCAAAGGATGACTTATTGTTGCGTTGTTGAATGTTGTTGGCGGAGATCGGAGAAACAGAGTGTTGGGCCGTGGTGGAGACAACACTGAGTAACTTGGCTTCTTGATTGAGGAGGCGTTCATGAACTTCAGTCAGAGAGGGAGGTGTGTCTTTCCCTTCAATTTGATCGACCACCGTTTTGTAGTCTTCCGGGAGACCATCAAGGATGAGTTCGATGGCATCTTCATGATCGTACGACTTACCAAGAATCGCAAGTTGATCAAGGCGGTTGGTGATGCCCTGAACATATTCATCAATGGATTTTGGCCCCTTGGGAAAGTTTTTGAGTTGAGTCTTCAGTTGTTTGATGTGCCCACGACTGGGCTTCGCATAGGTGGAGGCAAGCTTGGTCCAGATCTGGGACGCGGTGGTGGTGCGGGAGACAAGGGGTTGAAGGGTGACCGTAATTGTGCCAATCAAGGCACTGTAGATGAGATTGTCCTGACGACTCCATTTGACGAAGGTAGGATTTGGCTGTCCAGCGGTGGTAGCAGCAGGGACAGTAGCAGCAGCATCAAGGTGACCGGAGAGGCCATGACCGTCAAGAAACGAATGGACTTGAAGGCTCCACATGAGGTAGTTGGAGCTGGTAAGACGAATAACATGAGACATGTTAATGTTGAGAACTGATTCGGTATTGAGAGGAACAGTTTCAGGATTGACAGCAGCCGTTGATGAAGAGGAGAGAAAAACAAACAAGGAAGAAGATAAACGTTAAAGAGAAAAAAAAAAAAAAAATGTTTTTGTTTGTAGGAGCGAGAGCTCTGATACTATATAAATGTTGAAGGTGATAATTTTATTAAGACATGTAAGACTATATATATATACAAAGTAGTGGAGGTGAAGCCTACTAAACCTAATAGCAATAAAGACTAATGATACAAAATACGTAATCACAGGGAATTAGAAATCACAGTGAAGAGGAGATATCTTATGTACATATTTAGCTTATAGAAGAAAGTCCGCAAGAATGATCCCAGCAAAAAAAAAAAAAAATGGAATGGTATGGGTGAATCAAACTTTATTGTAAAAGAGATGCCTAAAAGATGCTGAGCTGACACAAATCCATGCACCATGTTTCTCTTTCTATTAGGTTTCCGATTTTTCTCAGATCTTGTTCCAAAAAAATAAAAGATATTTATACCTTTATTAAGTTTGGGTGATTATCATATTCAAATCCTTTATATATATGGAAATTGGAATAAGAGAAATTACCAAAGTCAACTGAATCCACTTTTAAAGTTGGTTTCGGCAATTTTTTTTTTATCAACAACATCGGTCTTGGTTGAAATCAAATTTACGCATCTTTTTCTTCTTCTTATGAATCCCACGGGCCAAAATTGACGCATGTTCTTAATTATTATTGTTTTTTTCTATAACCATATCGGTCGGCTTGCCATTATGAATACCTTCCTTTTTTAAAAAACTGATATATTCTAGAGTTTGATCGAATACATGCAATATTACAAAAGAAAAGAAAAAATATATGTGTGGTTATTTTTAGTTTTCGTGGGTACGGCTTGTTGTAGGACATCTCAAATGAGACTTAAAAATTAAGACTTAAGGGTACTTGACGGAATCATTTCTCGACATCACCATAAAATAAATCAAAACACCTCCGTGACCAATATTTATGTCGCCATTAAATCTTTAATATGTTTCCAAATAAAAATAACAATACATGGCCATAGAGAACGATTGAACCAACCTATTCACGCGCTAATTTTTTTGTCATTATCGATGAGAGACGTTAAGTGGTTATTAACGGTATACAGACTGTATCATTTTAATTTCTTACTAATGGGAGATTATTCGGTTGGGAAAATCAAAAGTTTTTTTAATAAAAGGAAAAATACGATTCCTTGGTAACCTCAAACGAGAAACTAACCTCGCTAACGAATATTAGTGTTAATAAAATAAGTTGCTTCTCGAAAGGTTGGATAAGGCCTCACGAGCGGTTTATTTGGGGGAGTACCGCTGAGAAGAAGAAACAATATTTGGTGGCTTGGCAACGCCTTTGTTTACGTAAGAACAAAGGCGGGTTGGGGATTAAGTCTTTTAAAGTGATGAATAAAGCGCTGATAGCTAAGATTGGATGACGGATGTTACATGATTCAGTCAGTTTGTGGTCACGTGTGTTGCGGAGTAAGTATAAGGTTGGGGAGTTTAGAGATAATTCTTGGACTTGGGTGAAAAGTACATGGTCTTCTACGTGGAGAAGTGTAGGAACGGGTCTGCGGGATGTTGTGTTTCCGGGTCTAAGATGGGTGATGGGAGACGGTAGTAGTATAAAATTTTGGAAGGATTGCTGGTTGGATACAGAGCCACTGTTGAGTGTGGCTTCCCGAGACTTACCAGCCGATTGGGAGGATTTACTGGTGAAGGATTATTGGATGGAGGGTGTCCGATGGGACTTGGCTAGGATCGCACCTTTTGTTCCCCCGATAGATGTGCTACGCCTGGCTGCAGTGGTGGTTGATTCTGTCACTGGAGCGAAAGATAGAGTGGCCTGGAGTGCGAGTCAGGACGGACGTTTCACTGTAAGCTCAACTTATTTCTTTTTAACTCGCAGTCAGGACCCTCACTTAAGTATGGAGTGCTTCTTTGGTCGGTTGTGGAGAGCAGTTATCCCAGAGAGGGTTAAGGTTTTCTTCTGGTTGGTTGCAAATCAGGTCCTTATGACTAATGCTGAAAGATTCATGCGGCATCTGAGCGACTCTGGGATTTTTCAAGTGTGTAAGGGTGGGGAGGAGACCATTCTTCATGTGCTAAGAGATTTTCCGGCGATGTTGGGTTTGTGGAGACGAATTGTAGTACCTGAGAGGTGTGCTCTGTTCTTTCACCAAACCTTATTGGAGTGGATCTACACAAATTTTGGCGACATATCAGTACATTTTGCAGTGCCCTGGGCTACTGTTTTTGGGATGGCAACGAGGTGGGGGTGGAAATGGCGATGTCAGAATGTATTTGGGGAGACCAGAAAGTGTCGGGATCAGGTTCGTTTTGTTAAGGATGTAGCTAAGGAAGTGGTTCACGCTCAGTCTTTAGCGAGGCTGGGGAGACATCCTGGAGATCGGGTGGTGCAGAACATTGCTTGGACATGTCCGCAAGGTGACTGGGTCAAACTCAATACTGATGGTGCCTCTCGGGGTAATCTTGGCTTCGCTACAGCTGGGGGTCTTGAGAGATAAGGACGGGGGTTGGATTGGAGGATTCGTCTTTAATATTGGTGTTTGTTCTGCTTCATTGGCGGAGTTATGGGCATATATTACGGGTTGGTTATTGCTTGGGAACGCAGAGTTACTCGGTTGGAACTGGAGGTGGATTCGGAATTGGTGGTCGGTTTTCTCAAGACATGGATTTGTGATACACATCCCTTGTCATTCCTAGTGCATTTGTGCTATGGCTTACTTTCGAAGGACTAGACAGTCCGAGTTTCTCATGTGTATAGGGAGGCTAATCGGCTTGCTGAAGGTTTGGCGAACTATGCTTTCTCTCAGCCGTTAGGGCTGCAATTATTGGAGGTTGTCCATCTTCTGTTGTTTCGATTTGTATAGAGGATGTTAGTGGGATTGCGTTCCTCATTCTGTTCGTTTGTAACTTTGAGTTTCTATTTCAATAAAATCTAGGAGGCTTGCCTCCTTGTTCACACCAAAAAAAAAATAAGTTGCTTCTGTGAAAAAAAATATATATTGTCGCACGTCACTGTGAAACTCAAAGTACTACCGAATAAATCCAAGAATATGTCATGTGTGACTACGATTAATGCATTTCCAATTGGCATGCCAATTTGGTATAGATAGGATATATAAGATATTTAGAGAAGTAATTTTGTTTTATAATATAAGATATTTCCAATTTTTTTTTAGATTAATTTTATATTTATATTATACAGTTTTATTTTGGTTAAACTTATTAAAATTTTCTTAAAAAAAACTATTTCTTAATATGTGTTTTAACTAAAACATCCGTTGACAAAAGAAAAAACTAAAACATTCTATATTTTAAAACGGAGAGAGTAATATATTAATATGAAAATATATAAAGAATAAAGTAATTGAAATAGCTGGATAAATTATACAAAACATTTGTATTATTTTTATTTATGATAAATATTAAATTTCAACTATAATTAGACTCTAGTGATACGATTTATTTATATATTTGAACATTATCGTTCGTGATATTTTTTATGATACTTTTAACGGCGTTAACAATACCAATTGAACTTATAGAATGTAACATAATTAACTATACCAAGATGGTCTCAAAACCAAAAGAAAAGGTGGAAGTTATATATAGATATATATAGAGAAATATCCTAAAATAACACTATAACAAGTTTTATGGACAATTATAGCATATATTCCATAAATTTCCAAAAATAGCACTATTTAACACATTAAAATATTTAAAATAAATTTTTAAAATTTTGTTTTTTTGGTATGGGTTCTCAATTTCACATTTACGTTATAGTTTTGAAGGGTAGGATTTAGTATTTTGAATTTAAAATTTAATTTTAAAAGATTAATTGGTGCTATTTTGGAATTTTAGAGATATTGTGCTAAATTTGGAAAAAAAAACTTATTTTGGTGTTATTTTTGAAAATCTCCCTTATATATACCACTACTATTTTATCAATACATATATATATATATTTGCATTAAAAAAAATTCATATATCGTACTTGAGTTCGCGTGGTACGCCCTAGCTAGCTAATGCGACTATGCATCACACAGCTATACAAGTTATTATCTTTCGGTGAATGAGAACACACACATCCAAACCTACTTAACGTCAAAAACTACTCAGAACCTAAAAATTCGGACTAGAAATTCGAAATACAAATTATAACCTGACAAAACATGCAAGTTGTCAAAAACAAACGAAAGCCATACAAAGAAAAATATGTTTAAATTCAGAGACAAAGAGTCATATAGGTAATGTCAGAAGCAGACAGAAAATTGTACATTGAAATCAAGCACAGCAAAAAAAGCATTATTGTTCACACACATGTGTACAGACACACACACGTGTGCATTCACACACGTACATCTTCACATGTGAGCACATACATAGGAATCTCCACCTCTATATAAGAAATGCTTCAACATAAGTAAGTGAAGCTAAAGTAATAAAAGTAATTAACGAAGTAAGGAAATGGCAATTTCAGGGTTTAAGCATTTGGTGGTTGTGAAGTTTAAGGAAGATACAAAGGTTGATGAGATCTTGAAGGGCTTGGAGAACCTTGTCTCTCAGATCGATACTGTCAAATCTTTTGAATGGTTCGTCATTTGTTTTAATTTTTATTTTTTCAATAATTTATTTGGATCTCTGTGTTAAGTAATGAACCGTACGATTTGATTATTAATTAGGGGAGAAGATAAAGAGAGTCACGAGATGCTTAGACAAGGATTCACACACGCATTCTCGATGACCTTTGAAAACAAAGATGGTTACGTTGCATTCACGAGCCATCCTCTTCACGTTGAATTCTCAGCCGCTTTCACTGCCGTCATCGACAAGATCGTGCTTTTGGATTTCCCGGTGGCCGCCGTCAAATCTTCCGTTGTTGTAGCACCGTGAATCTTGTGATGATCATATCGAACGTTGTTTCTTAATGTAAACGAGGTTTGAGTTGTTTGGGTTATGTATGTTTCAGTATGATTTGTTTTGTTTACGATATGCGATGTTAAAGCATCTGGTTTGGATAGAACTTGGGAAATTCTGAAATAACTAGAACCGTGAATACTACTACAAGAACATCAAGAAAACAGTAAACTGAGCTTTATTAAGACTTTCTCAAACAACTATATTACAAGTTTGTTTGATCAGTTTTATGCAACAGCACAACAGCTGGTTTGCCACTGACACAATCCTAATCTACCCAACCTTACCTGCACAGCAACAGCTATGCTCTCTCTTTATTCACTCACCAATGAAACCCTCAAGCAATATTGTTCTTCTTGCTTAGATCTAAACACACACACTTTTCTCTCTATAAAAGTGGTAACCGAACAAGGATGTGAGCTGCTTCTCTTTTATATGCAGCAACAATCTTCACATACTCTTCTTTATCCAGCAAGTCATCCTATGCACTGTGTCCTTCAAGAACCTCTCTTTGTCCAATGAGTCATAGGAGAACCCTCATCATTATGTTGACTTCAACACTCCACATGTTTGTAGCTTCCAACGGACACCTTTTAGGCTGACACCTTTTTCGCACATGCTCAGCATCTCCACGCTTGATGCACCGCACTGTCTTCAAGGTGTTGTGCTGGCAAAGAAACCTTGACACTTTCCCGCTTCGTCTGAAGTCCTTCAGGTACATTCTGCGATAGCTTGTAACTCGTACAGATCCTTTGTTTCTTCAATCTCCCCCTTTTTATCTGAGTGTGTGCCTCAAGCTTCCTGTAATAAGTTAGTGTGCAGAACAAAGAGACAAAGGAAAAACTAAACCAAGAAGCATTAAGATAATGGAAATACTTCAGAGCAACAAAAGGTTCAAAGATTCAGTACATAGGCGAGTAGAACTAAAAAGAGAAACGTTCTGCAATTGTAGATGCAATACATAACCGTTATAGAGTTTCAGACTAAAAACAATCACTAAGTCAAACTCCTACTTATATTACTCCCCCTACATACGAGCATACACTAACTTCTTCAGCCACTCTCGGTCTCATCACAGTCTTCCTCATCTTCTGGATCACCCTCACCCTCAGAATATGCGATATCAAGGTAATCTCCCCCTGCTTGAGTGCACAGACTCATATAAAAACTAAGGAGAAATCAGCAAGGAGAGTAGATGAGAAGAGAGACTTACCTGCAAGACGCTCCATCACGAGTTTGGTGAAGTCATGCAGGTGACGAATGTCCGACAGAAGTGTGAGTGGGGCCTGAGAGGACATAAGCTCCTTTGGTTCAATCTTGAACTTAGCCGGTGCAGCAGAGGTAACATCACCAGGGAGAGCAGGAACAATTCGTTGGAAACGCAGAAGCTGATCGATGAGATTGGGAAGGATGAGACGAACATTGGAAGAGGCATTCACAACGACAGAGCTACAAGCACAGATTTCATCAAAGATCAACTTCCCAAAGTAAAACTTATGACCTTTGAGAATCATGAACAGAAGTGTAGACCGTTCAGCGGACATAGAGCTTGGGTTCTTGGTTGGTATCCAGTTCTGACAGCAAATCTTCTGAAGCATGGCCACAGTATCTCCCATCTCGTTTTTGCTGCGAAGATCCCAAGCACGAATCCGACCATCAGCGAGGAGAGTGACAATGTCATCAAGGCTGTCAGGAACTTGGATATGGATCCACGAACAAAGACCTTGAGAGTGTCAATCCCTTCTATTTCAGCTTCAGCCAGATTCGCATAGAACTCCTTCACAATATTACCAACGAACGAGTCAACTTCAGTAACCGTGGGCAGGAGACCAAAATCAGACAAGATTTTGTAAGCGTCACCACCGTGTGGAGCATCCGGAGCAAGAAACCCCATTTCATTGAATAAGCGATCCGAGATTGTCTGAAAGCGACGCATCGAGACTTCAGAGATGAACTAAGATGATTAGGAGTTGGAGGATGGGAGTTTCAATTCAGGGTAGTTGCGATCACGA
Organism: Camelina sativa; assembly: GCF_030686135.1. Lineage (NCBI taxonomy): Eukaryota > Viridiplantae > Streptophyta > Magnoliopsida > Brassicales > Brassicaceae > Camelina > Camelina sativa. The sequence goes on from NC_141892.1 coordinate 9,367,337, forward strand.
GTGGCAGTGAGGCGACGGTTGGCAACATAACGAGAGAGAAACGTCGGTAGAGGAACTTCAGGAACATCCTCTGTAGTAAAATTAGACTTGGGTTACGTCGAAACATCAGTGACATCTTCAAGATCATTACGAAGAGATGGGCGAGTGGAACCACGATGAGGCAAACGACGAGTGGGAGCTGACGGAGGTTTAGTCTTCCCCTTGGAACCGGAGGCACGTGAGCATGAGCGTTTGGATGGAGGAAGAGTAGGAGGTTGACATTTGGTCTTCTTAGAACGAGAGACTCCAGGTTCGGTTTTTGGAACGACCGAATCTGCTGAACGAGGAACAGGAGCAGCAGATGAATTGTCAGCAGACGGAGTGAGATCTTCAGCACCGAGATCCGTGGAAGGATTGTAGTGGTCCATAGTCAATTAAAGGCGAGATCTGGGTGTGAAGAAGGTTTTAAGACCAAACGTGAGATGTGGATTGCAAAGAGACAAGAGCGGCACAAGGAGAAATGAATTAGGGTTAGGGCATTCTCCAATATATATAGTGACTTGCGACACTTAACATACAGGTGAGATTCATTCATGGGCCTAAAAAAAATTTCAAGACAAACCGACAGGTGCGGCCTAGACAGCACACCGAAACCCAACAAAGAACAAGTGCTTATACACAACCTTTAATGAAAAAGAACCACATTTTTTCCTATCAGTGTTTAACATGAAGAATTGTGATAACAAGGAATGTGAAAGCTCATCAAAGTATCCTCAGACAAAACAAGTTTTTTTTTTTGTTTTTTTTTTATTGAGATTATATATATGCATAGATATGATAAACTTCTGAAATCCAAAAAGAAAAAAAATACCACATATGTACAAGAGGATGAGGATACCACGGCTGAGTACTATGTCTGAGGTCAGAGAGACAGATTCCCAAGTAGAGGGTCACACAGCTGTCTTCGAAATTAGTGGAGGAAAATAGCAGCTGTTTAGCTCAAAGAGATTTCAATAACATACTCAATGATCTTAATAGACTAGGCTACACTCATCATACTCAACCAGAACTACTCCTCATGATGTGAAGCCAAATTCATAGCGAGGGGGGTTGATGGAAAGGTGTAATAAAGAATAGACTAGGAGACTGATATACATGATTGTTCTGTTTTTTTTAAATAGAAATCAAACAAGAAGAGAGAAAGAACATCAACCCCTTTCCTGCCGACTCATACTCTTTTGAGTTTTTTTTTTTTTTTTTTTTACTTCATTCATCCTTTTTTGGAGATGTTGTAGGGAGAGCATGATAAGCAGCTGTTTTTCTGAAAAGACTTGCCAAAACAGAGGTTTTAATTATACATAGGTAAAAAGAACAAGCAGCTGTGCAAACTTGTACAGGAAACCTACAGAATGAGTCTCAGTCATAGAAACACATTAGTGATCACACAACCCAATTGAAGTTTGAAGATGTGAAAAGGTGTTTAAATCCAAAAGCTTGGTAAAAATATCAGCAAGTTGTTTATCTGAGGACACATGAGAGATCTCAATTACCTTGTTCCCAACAAGTTCACGGATAAAGTGATGCCTAATGTCTATGTGCTTAGTGCGAGAGTGTTGAACAGGGTTCTTCGAAATATTGATAGCACTTTCATTATCACAATAGACTAAGAGGGTTGAAGATACAATACCATAGTCAGACAACATTTGTTTCATCCACATGAGTTGGGTGCAGCAGCTCCCCATGGCAATATATTCAGCCTCTGCAGTAGACATAGTCACACAACTTTGCTTCTTGCTATGCCAGGCGATGAGGTTGTTACCAAGAAAGAAACATCCTCCAGATGTACTTCGCCGATCATCAAGACTTCCTGCCCAATCGGAGTCACAGAAACCTGCAAGATTTGAATTAGTTTGCTTAGAATAGTACAAACCTCGATCAGTTGTTCCCTTGACATATTTGATGATCCTCTTGACAGCATTCAGATGAGATATCCTTGGATCAGCTTGATATCGAGCACATACACCCACACTGAAGCACAGATCTGGTCGAGTGGCAGTGAGGTAAAGGAGACTGCCAATCATAGCTCTGTAGAGTTTTTCATCAACCTTTTGACCAGTCGAGTCCTTCGAAAGTTTTGTTGTCGAGCTCATAGGGGTTCTGGCTGACTTGCTCGTTTGCATTCCAAATCTCTGAATTAAGCTCTTTGCATATGTTGATTGAGAGATGTGAATTCCACTTTCACTTTGATTGATTTGTAATCCCATAAAGTAGTTCATCACGCCAACCATGCTCATCTCAAATTCCTTAGTCATTTCTGTGACAAAGGTCTTCACAAGTTTTGGGTTAGTGCTTCCAAACACAATATCATCCACATAGATCTGAACAATGAGGATGTTTGAACCTTCTTCATAGATAAACAGAGTCTTGTCTACACTGCCTCTTTTAAACCCATTCTCAAGAAGGAACAGAGTGAGACGTTCATACCATGCTCGTGGTGCTTGCTTCAATCCATATAGAACCTTCTTAAGTTTGTACACATGATTCGGAAATTGTGGGTCTTCAAAACCCTTTGGCTGAGTGACATAAACTTCTTCTTGAATGATCCCATTTAGAAATGCACTTTTCACATCCATTTGAAGCATCTTGATGTTCAGAAGACATGCCATCCCCAGAAGTAAACGTATGGATTCAAGACGTGCTACAGGAGCGAAGGTTTCATCAAAGTCAACTCCTTCAACTTAAGAGTAACCTTAAGCAACCAACCTTGCTCGATTTCGTGTAACATTTCCATCCTCATCAATCTTGTTCTTGAAAATCCACTTAGTACCAACAACATTAACTTGCAGAGGTCTCGGAACAAGTTCCCACACATCATGCCTAACAAACTGATTGATCTCTTCATGACACGCAGCAAACCAAAACTCATCTTCTAAGGCTGCAAAGATGTCAGATGGTTCCAGTGTTGAGACAAAACAAGAATGTTGTAGCATTTCTCTGAAGTTGATCTGAACTCCTCTTGTTTTTTTTTAACCTTCTAGGTTGCCAATCACATCCGATTCTGAGTGATTCTTAGGAACTTGCAAAGGTGTTAACCTTGTATCCACAGCTGGTCCTTGAGTAACCCTTTGTTTCTTCTTCTTGATCCTTTTCGACTTTCTCTAGATCAAGGATTGGCAGATCTTCATCATCCGGAGCTACATGGAATTCTTGAGTAGGTGATCTATCATCAAATACAACATTAACAGATTCTTCCACTCTCTTGAGACGTTTGTTGTATACCCTGTAAGCCATACTATTTGTAGCATATCCCAGAAAAATACCTTCATCACTCCTTGAGTCAAACTTACCTAGGTGATCTTTATCATTCAAGATGTAGCAGATACACCCAAACGTGTGGAAGTAGCACAAATTCGGAGTTTTCCCTTTCCAAATTTCATAAGGAGTGGTGTTGGTGTTCGGTCTCACATAGACACGATTTATGATGTAACAAGCAGTGTTTATTGCTTCAGCCCAAAACCTTGGTGACACATTGTTGCCATGAATCATGGCTCTTGCCATTTCTTGGAGAGTTCTGTTCTTTCTTTCAACAATCCCATTTTGTTGTGGATTCCTTGGTGCAGAGTATTGATGTCGTATCCCTTGGGAGTTGCAGAATTTCTCAAATTCTTCATTTTGGAACTCACCACCGTGGTCACTTCTGATTTGAACTATAGGTCCCTTTTCAGTCTGAAGTTGTAGAGCCAATATCTTGAAGCTCTCAACAGCTTCTGATTTCTCTCTTAAAAATCTGACCCACGTGAATCTAGAAAAATCATCAACAAGTACAAAGGTGTACCGTTTTCCATTCAAGCTCTCAGTTTGTACTGGCCCCATAAGATCCATGTGTATCAACTCCAAAATCCTTTTTGAACCAATATCAGCAACTTTCTTGTGTTGTACCTTGATTTGTTTTCCTTTACTGCAAGCATCGCGGACTGCATCAGATTTCCCATCGAGCTTTGGTATACCTCTGACAACGTTAGCCTTAACTATCTTGACTAAACTCTGAGTGTTGACGTGACCAAGCCTTCGATACCATAGATCAAGTTTAGAGACTGTAGCGGATAGACACATCTCTGACTCTTTCCACATATAACAGTTGTTTTCTAGAACGAACTCCAGCTAGAACTTTGTTTCCATTTTCATCATATGCACCGCATTCCGTTTTGGTGAATGTGACTTTAAGTCCATCATCACATAACTGGCTTATGCTGATTAGATTTGCACGAAGTCCATCGACAAAATACACATTTGCCAGTTGAGGTTAGTTGGTTCTATCAATCATCCCTTTGCCTTTGATTTGACCTTTTCTTCCATCACCAAAAGTGACTTTTCCACCTAGAATAGGTGTAAATTCGTCCAATGCTGATTGATCTCTTGTCATATGTCTTGAGCAACCACTATCAAAATACCAAGAGTTGACTTCAGATGAATCTGTAGATGTGTATGCTACATTGGCTTCTTCGTCATCCTCTTCAAGTTCTATCAAGCTTAGATTACAGCTTAAGCTGATATTCTCGGTTGTGTCTTCTCCAGAAACAACAATGAAAGTCTTGATATTGCATCTTGTGTAGATCTCATTATCCTCTTCATACATCTTCATTAGGTTGAAATTTGATCTTTCTGTAAACAGATCACTGTACAAGTCTTTCTTCGAGATCCACACATAGCAGAACTTCGTTGGTTCCAAGTAGCACTTATTGAGATTCCACAACATATTGATCTTCTTCTTGAAACTGTAACAGTGTTCTCTTTGATGATTGCCACCACAGTGATCACACCCATAAGTTCTTCTCCTTATGACCCCCTTGTTATGATCCTTCAAAGAATGATTCTGACTTTTCTCTGATCTCGTTATCACCGACATTTCTTTCTTCAAGTTAGTAGATATATCTGCTTCCTTTTCTAGGTGACTGGCACTCACAAAGTTCACAGGTTGGACTGTCAGATCACTTGAGGTTCCAGTATTTCCTTGATACCCTAGACCTCTGTGTGTGGCATCTATTCTTCCCATGGACAAAATCTTGTCTAGATCCTTAGTTCCACTGTTCAGCATCCTGATCTGCTTGTGTTTCTCATTCAAATCCTTTTTAAGTACTAAGGCTCTTCCTTTTTCTTTGTAATACTCTTCTTGAAGGTTGCTCAGTTTCTGAAGAAGTGCTTCCGTTGTTTGATCATCAGCCTTGAGTGGAATATGATTAACCTTTTCTGTTGCATCTTCATAGGCTGATTCAAGTTTAGATTCCAGAGTAAGCTTTTCTTGAATAAGCTTAAGCTTATTCTTGCTTAGTTGTACCCAACTGTCATACAGAATTTTGTATTCCTCCTTGGGATTGATTTCTTCGTCACTCTCTGAATCAGACCCATCACCTGTTTGAACATTATCTCCACTGACTGTGAAGGCAACAAAGTTGAGCAGTTCTTCCCCTTCCTCATCAGACTCAGAGTCACTGAAGCTCAACAAGGATTTCTCCTTTGACTTGGTTTTGTTAGGACATTTAAACTTTGTGTGTCCCATGCTTTTGCACTCAAAGCACTTCAACTCATTCTGTTTGGTTATAGGACATTCAGGTTTGATATGACCATAGCCTCCACATTCATAGCACTGAATCTCCTTTCTCTTACCAGAATAGTCAGCATCTGATTTTGATGCTCTACCACCTGGTTTGTCTCCTTCTGTATTACTCCAACGCCGTGTGTCTCTGTTGTTGTTTCTCTCAACCTTTTTTAAGGCTTTACCAAAATTTCTGGCCAACAAGGACATGCTATCTTTGGTTTCTTGAAACTGATCAGGTTTTTGATCGGCCTGAAAAACAATGCTTTTAGATGGTTTGACTTTGTCTTTATCAGCTTTCATTTCTTCAGATTTTAGTAACCCGACCAGTTCAGCAAAATTCATTGACTCAGTGTTCTCAGCTACCCTCATTACAGCCTTGTGAGCAGCAAATTTGGCTGGAAGACACCTCAACAGTTTCTTCACCAGTTTTTGATCCTTGTAGGTCTTTCCAAGCACTTCAGCTTCATTCGCTATGGCACTGAGCTTTGAGCTAAACTTCACTATTGTTTCATCTAGAGCCATCTTCAGACACTCAAACTGAGTAGCTAACATATCAAGTCTCGTTCTCTTAACACTTGACGTTCCTTCATGAGATTGTTGGAGAATATCCTAGGCTTGTTTTGCAGACTTGCATCCTTGAATGAGTTTGAACTCATCTTCATCCACACCAGAGAAAATGGCATTCATGGCTCTTGCATTGAATTTTGACAGATTCTTCTCGTCAATCGTCCATCTGGCCTTAGGTTTTGGAATTTTAACTCCATCTTATGTCGTATCAAACGGAGGTTCCCATCCTTCTTCAACAGTTGTCCATGCATCTTCTCCTTGGCCTCTGATGAGTTGTGTCATTCGAACTTTCCAATATCCATATCTCTTAGTATCCAGCATGATGTTCTTACTTGTACCTGTACCATCAGTATTTGGTTCCATAACTTAGGATCTAACCTGTGTAGAGACGACAGTCTCAGATCGGTTTCCCGCTCTGATACCAATTGAAATAACTAGAACCGTGAATACTACTACAAGAACACCAGGAAAACAGTAAACTGAGCTTTATTAAGACTTTCTCAAACAACTATATTACAAGCTTGTTTGATCAGTTTTATGCAACACCACAGCAGCTGGTTTGCCACTGACACAATCATAATCTACCCAACCTTACCTGCACAGCAACAGCTATGCTCTCTCTTTATTCACTCACCAATGAAACCCTCAAGCAATATTGTTTTTCTTGCTTAGATCTAAACACACACACTTTTCTCTCTATAAAAGTGGTAACCGAACAAGGATGTGAGTTGCTTCTCTTTTATATGCAGCAACAATCTTCACATACTCTTCTTTATCCAGCAAGTTATCCTATGCACCATGTCCTTCAAGAACCTCTCTTTGTCCAATGAGTCATAGGAGAACCCTCATCATTATGTTGACTTCAACACTCCACATGCTTGTAGCTTCCAACGGACACCTTTTAGGATGACACCTTTTTCGCCATGCTCAGCATCTCCACGCTCGATGCACCGCACTGTCTTCAAGGTGTTGTGCTGGCAAAGAAACCTTGACACTTTCCCGCTTCGTCTGAAGTCCTTTAGGTACATTCTGCGATAGCTTGTAACTCGTACAGATCTTCGGTTTCTTCAAGTTCATGATTTCTTCAATAAGTGCGTATTAAGTAAAAAAATTAATGCTAGTTATGTTTTCATGTGAGTATTAATCTGTTTCTTTTTGCTTTTTAATAAGTTATTAGAATAAATAAATAGAAGATACAAAACTTTACACTGCAAAAATTTTGGAAAAAAACCGTGAACAGATATTTTGTTATTTCACAAAATATACAAAATACTGTGTATGTCCAGTTTAATTGGAAATATCAATTTTTTTTTTAATTTTTACTAACGGACAATTTGTTGACTTCAAACCAGAGAAGTCAAAAGGGCCTCTGGCCCAAACAAAAAAAAATATATATTATTAGGGTTTTGTTTGAGTGAAGTAATCAGCAAGTAAACATGATCACAAGAGTAACCAACCTAATTAATACAGCAATCGAGTTGCTAGGCCCAAATAAAAAGATCGAAAATTTTCAATCAAATTGGCATAAACCCTAATAATAGCACTCTCTCATTTGTTTTTTTTTCTTTCTTTCTGAGAGATGCGCACGTAACTCATAACCTTTAAACCCATAATAGTGATTTGATTTCACTTTTCATTGCTAACTAAATCCAGATGCAGTTTTGATGGAGGAAAGAAAAGCGAAAAGAAGATCCGTAAAACAACCCCAGGGTTTCTCTTGTCCAAGAGAGGATTTGATAAGCAAATTACCCGACGCTTTGATAACTCAGATACTCTTGTATCTCCCGACAAGTTCCTAAATTTTTCTAGGGAACACAAGTCATGCATGCACAAGCTCAAGCTAAGGATTCACAAGGGTGAGCCTGATCGGTCTTGCGTCACACGTTGGATAAACTTTGTGTCAAGGCGTAAACTTAAGCATCTTGATGTTGAATGTCTTCTTATGGAGCCTAAGTTTGAAGTGATGCCCTTAAGCCTTTATATATGTGAGACACTTCTTAACCTACGGCTTCATCGGGTATCATTTGGTAGGTTTGAGTCTATTTCATTACCTCGTCTCAGAACTATGCGTTTAGAACAAAATACATATGCCAATGAGGAGGTTCTAGAGTCGTTTATCTTATCTTGCCCTGTTCTTGAAGATTTGAGCATTGTTAGAAGGGTACATGATAATGTAAAAGTTTTACGAGTTCACTCTCAAACACTAACCCGTCTCAGTGTAGGCTTTTTTATTGGTGAGAATGTTGTAGCAGTGCATAGTTATTCTAAAGAAGAAACAGGGCTTTGGATTGATGCCCCTAGACTCAAGTATCTGTATTTCGAAAATGAAATATCAAAGAGTAAAACCATAAGCAATACGGGTTCCTTAGTTAAGGGCAGTTTTGTTGACTCCTGTAGTAGAGGTTCGTATCCTTCTGATTGGTTCGACTTATCAAAGCAACAAGTTGTCCGTAATTTTTTCACTGGTATCTCCAAAGCTAGGGATATCATGATCTTCTCTAAGAGAATTATGGAGGTATGTGTCTATAATATATTTATTTAATTTACACCAGTCTGTCTCACGAAATTTAGCTAACCCCATAGCCTTCTCTTTTCCCTTTTTCCTTCTTTTTTATGCAAGTAGTTAATCTCTGCCTACTTGCAAGTACAACCAATGCCCCAGTTTTGCAACCTGTCCTGTTTGGAAGCAGAGTTTTCTCACAACCTGTCCTGTTTGAGAATTCTGTCAACCTTTCTTGAAAGCTGTCCGAATCTAACATCCATCGTCTTGGTGATAACTTGCACTAACCTTGAGTTTTAACTTAATAAGAAATGTGTTAAATTAAACTCATCTTTTAATTTATTAATCCGTGCCTCAGTGTTTGTTGTCATCCCTCGAGTTTGTAGAGATAAAAAGCAGATTCAGGGGAAGGACGGCTGAAACTAATGTGGCAAGGTACTTTGTAAAAACTCGGTAGTTCTTCAGAAACTTGTTGTACACTTGAGCGATTCCATGCAAAAACCAAGTTTGGTTTACTTAAGAGATCTCCTTGCATTGCCAAGGCCGTCTAACTGTCAAATCGTATATGTTGTTGACGGTTATAAAGACTTTTAGGTGGCTCTATCTATGATTGGAATTGGATTTTGATTTTGTTGAATTCTATAATGATGTATTTGCAAATACTCTGGACACAGCTGTCAGATGATGTTATAGGATTCCAAACTATATTTCATGCAATTTTTTTAGCTAAAAATAACATTACTGTGATTTTATCGGGTTTAAAGACAAGCTTCTTCAGGCGGGTCTTGTGATGGGGATGCACCACCTTCCAAGATGAGCGGTGTAGTTTGTGCAACGGATTACTCCTTTTCTGCTAGGACCATCCGGAAAATCTATGACGCTGATGCTACCTGCGTCTAGGTGGAACAACCCGAGCCCTTCTTTAGTGAGGTTAAGGCATTGTGCTATGAGCGATATGTGAGCTATTGGAGGACCAACCACCACCATGGTGTCTCCTGAATTTGACTCCGCGTCCGACAGTTCGTCTAAGAGTGATTCCCATGCTTTCCCGGATCTGTTCCATAGAGCTGAAACTGCGTCTTCGTCTAATTGACTTAGCCAACCAGGTTGGATCGATGCAATCACATCGTTATCCTGCAGAATTGAGGGGTCAAAACGATCAAATCAGTGTTCACTTTACTACTGCATCAGGATAAGTAATCTTGCCTTATTGGATTTGTCAAGAACAATCTCAACATTGAGCTCATTGATTTGTTTCGTTGTCACGTAGCGAGGCACACTATCTACACCCAAACAACCCGCAGCTTCTTGCACCTATCAACTCTTCAAACTGTTAAATAGAAAATAAACAAGATTCCGAAGAAATATATTTCTTCAAGTCTTTACTTTGTTAAGAAATTTGAAGCTAGGTGGATAGAGATTTTATAAAACTTACCCGGGATATTGCTCCAGCAGTCTCAATGGAGGCTGTATCAGGACTGCAAATTATTGAACTTACCCTCAGATCAAGAAGATGCTCTGCGATTTTCTGTGACTGCAATAACAACAAGTAAGCATTTTTGAAGAGTAACTAGATGCAGAATTTGAAAACTAATTTACAATTTTCCTTCACATAACTCATGTGTATGTTACCTGTATCACACCAAGCATGTTCATTGGCTGATCATTAGTGGCTTCTTGGTTAATAACTGCAGAATCCTGAAAGTTGAAAAACGAAGAAATTAGATAAAATTTGACAAAGTCTCCCAACTTTTCTAATCTCAGGAATTAGTGTAAAGAGCCAAACACCTTCCTCACGCATCCATGGAGTTTTAATTCTGATAATAAAGATAAATTAAGAGAATTACGTACGGAACTCATAGAGCTATACCTCATTATCCCCCTGACCATGGCAGACAAGTATGATCCGCTTACTAGCTTTCCGGCCACCAGAACTTCCACCAGATAGAGGGGAATTAGGTGTCTGCATTATTACTACAAAAACAGTTAGCAGAATTTTGACTACCTCTAATATTTTAAAATTTAAACCCAACTCAAGAATCTTGCAACAACAAAAAAAAAACTTCAGATAACTAAGATGATTAAGACTTATGAGTGAAAGCCAGACATATCTATTAATTAAAGAAGAGCTTCCATGTTCCATAAAAAAACAAAGGGTAAGCTAAGCTTGCCTTCCTCAGTTTACCTGATTTAGTCGATTAAGACATACGTGAGGCGATCCACCATCAGCTCTTGGTATGAAGTCCAGTACGCTTACACCGCAATTACTCTGCAACAAACTCCTAAAATATTCTGTTCCCAGTCCTGTCACATCAACCAAAGACTGCAGACTTAAAAAAAAACTCAGTAGAGAAATGAAAACTCGGCTATGTGCTGAACGAAGAAGAAAAAAAAGGAACAAGTACCAATTGCAGTTGCGACAAGAGCCTGATTAATAGCATTATGAGCAACAACAAGAACAGACTTGCTATCATGAGCAAGAATACCAGGCCAACAGCTTCTAGCACGTGACCATAGCTCTCTTACTGGATAATGGCCATCAATGCTAAAGTTTGCAGGATCTTCTTGCCATTCCCTAAAAGCTTCACCGAACTTTTCTTTCCCTTCTTTCTTAAGTAGACCCTAGAAAAAGAGTTAAGAACAAGTACAATGACTGATCTATGAAAAAACCTATATATGTCCCCCATCATCACATCACACAGCTTAAACTTACTTGAAAAGAGTAAAGATCAATTTCTCTGAGTTCGTAGTTGAAAATCATCTCACTCTCTCGACTTCCCCATATGATTTCAGCTGTTTTCTTTGATCTCTTCAATGGACTGAACACACAAATGTACAACAAATTCAGCCAATTTGCTTTAACAACAACAAAAATCTCCAATACTAAGAACAAGAACACAACAATGCAGTGGATACTAATTCTAACAAAATCAATCTGAATCATCTAAGAGTTTACGAATTTAATCGATCCAAACACATCAATTCGATCTATAGATTCCGAAATCCCAAGTGACTTAGATTTCAAAACCGATTCAATAGGGAAAATACAGAACCTGGTGAAGCAGACATCGAAGGAGTCTCCTGCGAGCATCTGGCGAGAGATATCGGCCTGAGACTCGCCTTTATTCGTCAAAACGGAGAAATCGGAGCTTCCTTGAATCCTCCCTTCTTCGTTCCACGTGCTCTGTCCATGTCTCACGAGAACCACTCGCTTCGGCGGCGTCTTCGCGGTGTCTTGGTCTTGTAAGCTCGATGATGATCGAATCCAGAAGCGGCGGCGAGTCGAATTTGGCCGGCGGGTTTGGTGGAGGAGACTCCGATTGGGTGAAATCGGACTAGTGAGTGGCAGAGAAATCATTTTAATTTCTTTATTTATTTTTAATTTCGAGAAAATAAGAATATGATTTTTTTCAGTTGATTTTCTCTATTTAGCGGGAAGTTCGATTTTTTATCATGCTTTTTTTTTTTTTTTTTGTAGTATTTGGGCCTTCAAGGGTCGGCCCAATATCACCGATTTTTGTCTTTCATGCTTATTTAAGCAAGCCTATCTAATGAGTTTAATTTGAACAAATACCCCTATTGTTTACATAAATTACAAAAAATAAATAAACATTATTAATTTTTAATTAGGTAAATAACCTAGGATCGCTGTCAAAATGTTTTAAGAAATATACATGGATTTTAACAAATAATATGCTATTTATATACTACATTACCCAATGATATGTTCTTTAATTATAAATACAGCACAATTCTGCAGAACACGAAATTTATTTTGTTTAAGGCATGTAAGTTTTTTTTTTCTTTTTTATTTGAATTTTCTCACTGGAATTATTCCTAAATAATGTTTATAATAATTTGGAAATGTAGCAAAAAAACCATAATAACTAACACTTATAAATCCAAAAATGTTAAAAATAAAGTAAAATCATTAATAAAGAAAGAAAAGTATGTTAGAACAACTGGGATATCTCGCATAAAATATTTAAATCAAACTCATGAAGACTTGTTAAAGTCTTAAAGATCAGGGTATTCTTCTTTTTTTTTTATTGTAAAATTTGCAAGTTTAATTTAGTTTCATGAATTTGAGGTAAGATCACATTTTTGTGAATATGATTAATTTATCAAACGCAATTATTGTGTTGCCAAATTTTAGATGGTTTGGTGAACAAAGAAAAAAAAAATTGGTCATTGTTTGCATTGATGGACACCCAAATAAATTATCTGTCAATCTGTGGTCGATGAAAACGAACAGGTCTATTATCATTTTTCACTAACTTAGTCCTAACAAAGAGTTTGTCACTTGTGGTGAGGACGAATAACGAAAACATAAAAACCACAATTCCCCTTGACCAACCATAAAAAATACAACAATTTTCTGGTCAGTAGCAATAATGGTATACGTACGTAGACAAGTTTACCGGTCCACATATTACGAAACAAAGCTTATACCATCAGAGAAGACTCCTCGAGTATCCAAAAGAGAAGCAAACGAAACAATTGAATTAGGTTCACGTGTCGTATTAGTGGGACTTTGTTACTTTATTCATAATGCAAAGTCGTAGAACCTTCAATACCAGGCCTGTTCAATACTAGCGTACGTACGTGAACATTTAACACGTGCACCTTCTAGTAAATATGAAGTCAATTTTGTCAACAGAAAAAAAGAAAGTCAATTGTACAAATAATTGGTTTGGTCTCGTCTCGGTTTGATTTGTTTAGGTTTGGAAAAACTCTTACCAATTCAAGTAATTAACAATTACTTTTTTTAGAAAAAATGGTTTTCAAAATTTTATTTTCTTACTTTGGTTCTCTTTGGTTTGGTATGTGGCGAAAAAAATATTAACTATAGAGATGACTTTGGAAAAAGAAATGTCGAGAGATGTAAAACTCTTTTCAAAATAAAATGTTGAAAGAAAAAATAAGTTGTTTGGTTTGAAACCAAAGTGACCCTAAACCTAATGGTATGAGAAACGCATTACTGTAAAATTAAAATCAAAGTCCTAAGATCTATTCACATTTACATTAATTATATGCTTAATTTTTATAATATTTATTTTGTAAAGCTGGATTCTTCATATCCATTGATCAAGTTAGCTAGATTCCCACCAACTCTAGTTTACGCTCTCTAAGATCATCGTGCTATATTAACATACACTACTAAAGAAAAAGCAAGAGAAGAATTGACGGAATTATCGACAGTTTTTAATCTATAGATGATTACAGTCGAAAAACCAACGAATTATTAAGATTACTATATATTGTATGTAAATGTTTTAGAACCAGTAAATTTGATTGGTTGAAAACTATTTATTCTCTTTTTTTATATTTTAGGAAAAGGTAAAAATAAAATTTCACTGTTTAGTTATGTATTTTCGCATATTCCTACCATGTTGCTGATTAATAATTACACTAGTTGGTGGGAATTAGAATTTAGAACGAGGTTTAGGTCCTATTAAAAAAGGTAATAAAAAAGTCGCCAATCATATTTGAAAACAAAGTTAATTTTCAAACGTTAATCAAGAGTGAAGAGAGATGAAAAGAAATGTAGAAAGAATCAATTCAACATGCTTAGGTAAAACAATGTTAGATAGTGCCACTTGGGGTTTCACCAACTTTGCCATATTAAACCTTTACAAATATATGAATTTAAAAAGGTTTCAACAACCCCATCGATAAATATTTTTACGGCCAACGATCGCTTGTTGATTGTTATATTATGTTATATATTAAACCAATATTAGTTTTTGTATACCATGAATATGTGTGTTTCTTTCTTCAAAACGAAGAAAAACAAACCAGAATTATATATATTTATTAGAAGCTGGGCATCACTTTTGAAACCTGAGGTCACACCTATCTTTAACTTTAACTAAGAGAAGAAACAAATATGACACAAGTATTACATAATCGTAGCATATTGGAGCTGTTGTTACTTGTTAAGTTGTTGTGGTCCTTTTTATATCCTGGCATTCTAATAATTTATTATACATAAACTATTTTGGTATATTTAGTACATGATCTTTTTGTTAGTATCATAATTTCTGGGTATAATTTAGTACATAAACTTTTGTTAGAATCACATGAAAATATCTTTTTTTCTCTCTCTCTCATTAATAAGGGACGTACAATTGGTAAATGGCTTAATCAATTGGTAAAGAAGTAGGGTGTGCAATCAATATACATTTCTATTAGAGTTAGGGATAAAGATAATCTATAATCCTAGGATAATCTACATCCACCAATATGTCTCACTAAATTTTTTGCATGTCTATGTGTTTTCATATGAGAAAACACTAAATTAGATAAATAAATACCTACAGATATGTCTCTCCAGTTCTTTGTGTGTCTATGGTTGTTCGGGTTGGGCCGGTGTCCTAAGTTTCCTTCGTTGGTTTCTGAAGCTTGTATTCTAGCTTTATAAGGAAACACCCTTTTATGTTTTTAAGCCACACATTTATGAATTTTGTTGTTAGAGCGATTATTAGCTATGCCAAAACTAAAGTGATTAGTGCATAAAGATGAAGATATTAAGGATATTATTCATAGTCTTATGTGTATAATTATTTTTGTTCATCATTGAATTGACAAAGTTCGATCCATAACCAATTCCTTCTATACAGGGTAACACGATTTAATAGAGTTGAACTCCGGTGGGATCGGTGGCAGAGGTGGTGTTGTAACCATTTGATTATGTGTATAATCTTTTAGTTCTAAAATACTCAAATCAAAAATATTGAAAGTTTGCATCCGCATCAGCATAAAACTAAATCTCCAAAATGAAAGATCACATCAGGTAATCCATGACTTACTATTTAAATAAATAATTAACTAATTTGAACTCTAATACAATGGTGTAAGTAACCATGATGCAGCTGTGAATAGATTTTGACGAGAGTTTTATGGTCGGATGGTGAATAGACGAATAAAATGAAGTTTTTTTTAATTTTTATTAATCGTAATAAATTAATTAAAATTTAATTAACTGAATATATAAATCAAACTAACATAATTTAACTATTTCGCATTGACGGACGTAAATGCTCCGTCATTTTTATGAGGATGCAAACATGAAACTACTTTTAGAGTTTAAAATGTTAGTAAAATTATTTTGGTAGTTTAAAGTGTGAGTGAAATTCTTTCAAGGTTTAAAGTATTACTCAGTGACATTTTAAAAATAAAAATATGTTTTTTTCAATAATGGGCTTGTTCGTTTGGTTGACGCCGGCGGTTGCGTCTGCGGGTACCTTTTCAAGACGCTGCGTTTGCCGCAACGTCTTGACGCAGGTACCTGCGACAAGCAAACGAACAAACATACCTGCGTCTGCCATAGCCGCAGGTACCTGCGTCAACCAAACGAACAAATCCAATATTTATTTAAAATAATTAACTTATCAATTTATATTAAGTATTTTATATAATATCTTTAATTAAGTGGTTAACTGTCCATTTTGACACCTTAAATTCCAGCCAACATTGTACTATCCTGCATTGTATGTATAAGACTGTGAATAGGTATGATTATCTCTTGTCCACTCAATGATGTTCATAAAGAAAATCCATATGCTCTACTAATTATTTTATATGATTGAGATTCATATATCCAAATTGTATCCTAAGATAAAAGAAAATATAAAAACGTAAATATACCCAAATTTAGGAAGATAAATGAAATGGGCCATTGATGACAGAAAAAAAGAACGAAATGGACCATGGATGATCTATGCACCTATACTTTGTTTTCTTTCAAACTTTTAAAAATTTAGGGAAATTAGCAAAACTAAGAAAAAATAACAATTAAATATTTAACTATTTTAACCATAAAATTATTATACATACTATATAATCTACGATATATATAATTTTATCCTTTCATTCAACACTAACACGAATCCCTCTATCTCCTATCAATCATCACCGCCGCCAGACTACTACTATCAGGTTACTTCTACCGGAAAACCACAACTGAACCACCATCGCCACTATTTCTGGCAGGCGGACCACCGCCATCACCTCCAATCACCTACTCCGGCCACCGCCTTCAGTCGCTGGCCACCTCCTTTGGCCACTAGCCACCACTAATCCGTCACCACTAAAACTGTCATTTTAGTAATTATTTATTGACCAATTGTTACTCACCTAATTTTCTAATTTAGTTGGTTATTTTGTACATACCTTTTTTTTATTTTGGTTATCACACAAATTCACCCACAATTTTTTATATCATAAACTAAATATCATTTGAAAAATCTATTTATAGTTTGTTGGGTTACTACGTATATTAAAATGTTTACTATATTAATTCTAAACTCATATGCCATGAATTTTATTATGTACTCATATACAAATGGCGAGATATAGAAACAAAAATGGGATCAATAATTCCAAATGCGATAAAACTCGATCTTTATCTTCCTTCGACCAGAAGAAGAAAAAAAAAACTTAAGCAATAGATCACACACCACATGGTTGGTTGATACGAATCCACATATTCATCATACAAACGATATCTCTTAAAATATTCATTTACTTACTTTATTTAGTAATCTTGATTTAAAGGATAAAACTTTGGAACTGAAAATAGAAACTTGAAAACATAACAAAATCTCCAAGGAACGTTGGCATTTTGATTTTGTTACTACAAAGTCCAAAGCCGCCACATGTCATTTGCTAATCGCATTATTTTTAGTCAATGATCTTTACTCATAATTAGCAGCAACAAATCTTTATAGGCCTCCACTGGTTAACACGTACCAAGCAATTCACCATTTTTTTTTTCCCTAACAAAGCAAAAGCTTTTAACATATTCAAATTAAGAAAAGCAACTTTCTAATTATAAAAATAAAAACAAATAAAATGTGGTAGGTGAAGGATTTGACGGATTTACCCTCAAATACTTAGTATATAATCCTTATCTTGTCTACCATTATCTCTCAGCTTGCAAGTTCTCTCTCAGATATTGAACTACAAGCTTTGTACTGTACTCTTTTAAATACGCCGCCGTTTTATATATTTTTTCCTCTTTACCTACCATAAAACAAACTGTAATCATGCAAACCATTTCGCCTGTGTTCTCGTGCGATCTCAAATCCGTTATTCAACCGAATCTAACGGCTAAGAACGCGCGTTTCTCTCACGTACATGGAAAGCGCGTGTCTGTTCGTTGCGGTTACAGGTCTGAGTCGTTTAGCTTCCCTAACGGTGTTGGCTCGAGTCGAGCTGATTGGCAAAGCTCATGCGCCATCTTAGCCAGCAAAGTAGTCTCGGCTGAGAATTCAAGCTCCATCGCCGATCAAGTCGCCGTCGTTAACGGACACATTAACGGCTCCGTCGATCTAAGCATCGTTCCGTCGAAAAACGGGAAGCCTGGATTGGTTCAGCCGTTAACGATTACGGATCTGTCTCCGGCGCCGTCTCACGGATCTACTCTCCGTGTAGCGTATCAAGGAGTTCCCGGCGCGTATTCCGAAGCGGCCGCCGGAAAAGCTTACCCGAACTCTGAAGCTATCCCGTGTGATCAGTTCGACGTCGCGTTTCAGGCGGTGGAGCTTTGGATCGCCGATCGTGCTGTTCTACCTGTTGAGAACTCTCTCGGTGGTTCGATTCATAGAAATTACGATCTCCTCCTCCGTCACCGTCTCCACATTGTCGGAGAAGTTCAGATCCCGGTTCACCACTGTCTCCTCGCTCTCCCCGGAGTCCGCACGGATTGCATCACGAGAGTGATTTCTCATCCTCAAGCTCTGGCTCAGACGGAAGGATCGCTCAACAAACTCACCCCAAGAGCCGCGATCGAAGCGTTTCACGACACAGCCGCGGCGGCGGAATACATCGCGGCGAACGACCTCCACGACACGGCGGCTGTAGCGAGCGCAAGAGCGGCTGAGCTATACGGACTCAATATTCTCGCCGACGGGATCCAAGACGACGCAGGGAACGTCACGCGCTTCCTTATGCTGGCGCGTGACCCGATCATCCCCCGTACTGATCGTCCGTTCAAAACGAGCATCGTTTTCGCGGCTCAGGAACACAAAGGAACTAGCGTTCTCTTCAAAGTGCTTTCCGCGTTCGCGTTTCGAAACATCAGCCTCACGAAAATCGAGTCGCGGCCGCATCATAACTGCCCGGTCAGAGTCGTCGGCGACGAGAACGTCGGGACCTCGAAGCATTTCGAGTACACGTTCTACGTGGATTTTGAAGCGAGTATGGCGGAGGCGCGTGCGCAAAACGCGTTATCGGAGGTGCAGGAGTACACGTCATTCCTCAGGGTGCTGGGAAGTTACCCAATGGATATGACGCCATGGTCCACGTTACCACCACCTAGCCAAGACGTATGACAATATTCCTATGTATAATTTTATAATAACATTATGATAAAATTATCACAATTTATATATGTATACTTGGGGATTAAAATTAGAATTTGTAGAACTCGTTTTGAATGTGATAGTGGGAGAATAATATTAATTTTATTTCTCTCCTATAATATCACAAACCAAATATTTTGTGTGTTGTATATGTATCCTCTACTCTGTTGGAACAAGATCGGTTTGTAGTTTGGTTTCGAAGATTACAATTGAAGATATTTTCTTAAGCTAAGCTAGCACAGCTTCTTTTTTTAATTGACTTATTGTGTCTAGTATACATCGTTATTCATTAAGCACATACATATTAGAGAACCAAATGTGTAAAAAGAGTAAGTCAAGTACATTATAACAAATAACATACTAAGAAGTCTCGCAGTACAATATAACATTTCCAAGTCCAATACCATCATGCATTGATCATTTGATAATACTATACGTACATGTAAATCATCTCTCCCATTCTATTTCACCATCTTCCCAAAAAACATTGAGTGTCTTGATCATTACATTTATAAATGTAGTTGCTAATAAAAATGTAGCAGAATCAACTTAAAATAATACAATTATCATAAATACCACTAAAATATGTTTTTATTCCAAAAATACCATAATTTAGTTTTTTTTTTCCAAAAATACCACTAAAATGTATTTTTTTTTTCCAAAAATACCACATAATTGAATTAAATTTCTAATACTAAAAACTAATTCCTAAATTCCAAATACTAAACTCTATCCCTAAAAACTATACCCTAAAATTAAATGGTATTTTAGAAAAAAAACTAAAATATGGTATTTTAAAAAAAAAAAACATTTTTAGTGGTATTTAAAGGAATTTGTCTTTAAATAATATTTGAAGCTATCTTCTTATAAAACACCCGTCCGCGTTAACCAACGAAACAAGAAAGACTTTCAGATTCTTTTAACATTTTTTAAGTGATAACAAGTCAATTAAAACAAGTTAATTAAAGTACAGAAGTAAAACATACCGTGTGAACACAGGTTCGATTTGATGTTTCTTGCTTTGAAACAAAAGGATAATCATCCATCTGGTCGTGTACTATGCCAACTTCCATGAATTTTCCCTTGATATTCAAAATCGCGATATGAATAAATCACAAGTAATGATTTGTTGTTTTTGGCACAGTTGTGTCCTATAATATCGTACATTTATAAAGAACGGCCACCATATACTAATTAAAAAAATGTTTAACTTGTTAATGCGAAGACAAAATTGCCTACTAAAAAGTAACCAATAATTAATTCAAAAGAGAGTAGTATAGTCTTGCCTTGATCATAAGCACAAAAATCACGATCACGAACATGACGGTTATCGAGATGATCTGAATCATGTCATGGCCCATTTTATTATACTCATAAACACTAATGATATATTTATTTGTAATGCAATTAAATTTATATTTCATGTGGGACAAATATTATGACGGTACAATTATGTCAATTGACCGTAAGGGGTTTGGTGGGAGAGAGAAGTGGTCGGGAAACATATCAGTCGAACCTCTCGTCTTGTATTTATTTTTGGGGTTTGATTAGAATTTTGTTTTTGTCTTTTGTTCTAAGTATAGTATTTAGGGTTGATACATTGTGTATATATATATATATATATGTTAAGCTTGAATTATCATTTCTCAAACACAACTCGAACTTATAGGAAAAACAAAACTTGAATTATCATTTCTTATTCACAACTCGAACTTATATAAACAAAATGGAGGAATTAGTTTCTTAGTACTATATAATAAACAGCATTTTTTTGTCGTCTTTTTCAGTTATTACTTACTCGAAAAGTAAATGAAAAAGTTCCATCGTCATAATATTTGAAACCAACTTCATTAATGTTTAATCCTTGGTCATGATCACAGCAGACAAAGATGATTAAAACACTTCCATTATCATATTACTGATATTAATAATTAAAATAGGGTTGATTAAGAGAAATGGCGAAATCAGGAGTGGGGTGGTAGGTGGAAGAAAGAGAGATCGAGCACACTGTGGTAGTTGGTGAGTGTGGGGGAGCCTTGTACAGTACTTAGGATTTGCCGACTTCGTTAGACTCCGGTTAAGCTTTTTGTTGGTTTTGGGTCCGGTTTAAGTTACATATGTTCTTGATTAGTGATTGAACAATAACTTTATGTTATATAAATTATATTTGTGGTCCAAGAAAATGACATAAGTTGTAACGAAGTCTCGATTTGTTTTTATGTGTGTTTTAAGGGCAATCAACATTATGTGAAGACGACATCATAGAAACCTACCTCAATCAATTTTTAAGGAGTAGAATTTTCTCACTGTGAAACTAGTTTCAGTTGGCAACTTGAAATCAAAGGGATCGTTGAAGATATATTTGGCTTAAGTCTGTATTTCTCTTAAGATCTAGCTTATCTAACTACTGCATAAAATTATATACACGTAAATCATGTGATGAGCTATGATTTAACGTGAAATAGCTCGTTCCAAAAATAAAATGATAAAAATATGTTCTCCTTATGGTCTTTGTGTTGTTGTTTTCAAACAGCATTTTCCACTCCACTTGAGAATTCTCGAACGTATTCATGATAGGTCATCTGTGGCATATATATAATATGGGGATTGGCCAATTAATTAACCCAATCAGCTCAAGGTAAATATAATTAAAGAAAAGATTTACACATTCTAAAACACACTGATATTGAATTAATTGTGTATGTGTCTGTGTGTTTTTTAGATATTGAGCTCTCAATGTAGTTGGCGACTTTTAACGTAAATACTGGACGTAATGTGTATCAGTGTAAAATGCATTTTAACAGAAGTTAAGTTTATCGACTTGAAACAGTCCAATGTTCTCTGAAGTAATGTTCGGCCCATATAACTCAAAGACTTATCATCTTTAGTGCGAGCTAGGTTTATAAAAATCTGTCGGAATCTCAGCATTCCACTATGGCATATCGTCGTTTCGCGGTCAATGAATTGATCTTGGGCAGTTTACTGTCACTTCATGTGGCCTATCTTTTTGGTGGTTCTCATTATCTATAGGGTCTTAAGACCTCTTTATCCTAGTTTCAATATTTATTGTACGTTTTTTTTTCTCTATTGTAGTTGCTCGCAAGTTTGTTTTACCATTTGTTGTAGCTTGTTTCGGGTATTGTGCTTCTATTTAAGTAACACACTATGACTTTTTTTCCTCCTGTATAAGTTAGTTGGTTGTATTATCCTCCTCTTAGAGAGGAGTACCAAGAACCTTGTCACTTAAGTTAATGGAGTGTATGTTTGACAAAAAAAAAAAAAACTCAAAATATGGACCAATGATAAAGTTCAAATTTCAATCTCTAGTCTCACATATACGATAAGTGATACTTCAAATAGATTCAACATTCTTCAAAATCTGTCCTCTTGATGCTTTTCTTTACATACAATTCCAAAATGTTTTGCGCATGCTATTGACAAGGTAACTTAAAAAAACAATGGATTTATCCGCATCCATACATAAATTACTAGATGCATCTTTATCATTTAAAATTTAGGGAACCAAAACGTAGTGGATAAATTATACAATGTGCAAGTTATTTTCACTCATTTTTTGAATTTCTCTCTAATTTTGGCTCTCAATTTTAAAATTAAGCACTCAAACTCTACTACCATTGTAATTCATTACCCTTTTTTTTTTCCTTTTTTTTGTTTTACACATTCCAACAAGGAAAAAAAAACTTGAAAGATCAATGTACATTTAGTAGAAAATAAAGCAAAACTACAGTGCCGAAATTGAAAAAAAAACAAAAGCTTAGGGGAGAAATATAAATAATCTGCGAATGTTTTTGTCTGAGTGCTCGTTTACACAAAAAACCCCAAAGCCTCACCCTTTCTCACACACTTATCTGCTCAACAACACACTTCACCTATCCACTTCCTCTCCTCTCTCCCCTCATGGCTAAAGAAGAACTCACCGAGACAAAGCAACAACAACAAGAAGACCCGAGTCAACAATCACCCAATGCGAATGAAGCAAATGGCTCAGACTCCGACTCAGACTCATCATCCCAATCCTCCGGCGACGACTTCTACATCTCCGAGTCCGAGAACGAAGCAAAAGGAGAAGAAGAAGAAGAAGAAGACAACAGCATCCTCAACTACGTTAGACCAAGCGACATACCACCCGACCCAAACGCAGACCCGGAAACCAACATCCGCCGGTTCAATCGCGTGCTCGACGGGAAGCGAGTGAAGCGTATGCAGGAAGAGGAAGAAGACAAGTACACATTCTACGAAGATCTATTCGATTTCCCTAGAGACCCAGAACGGTGGAAGGAAGAAGATCTTAGGGAGATTTGGGCTGATGGTCCTTTGGATATGACTAAACCTGGTTGGGATCCTGTTTGGGCTGATGAAGATGATTGGGATGTTGTTAACGATGAGATTGAAGAAGGTCGAGATCCTGGGATTCAACCTTTTTATGTTCCTTATAGGAAACCTTATCCAGCGATTCCGGATAACCATTTTGATATTGAGAATGCTAAAGGTGTTGTTGAGGAGCTTGATAGGATTGAAGAGTTTCTTCAATGGGTCAGCTATATTTTCCCTGATGGAAGCTCGTAATACCCCTTTTTGTTCTCTCTCTCTCTCTCTCTCTCTCTCTCTCTTTGACTGTTCCTTGTTTATGTGAACTTGGTGTTTAAAGCTTTGATTTTTTTTGGGGTTTAGGGTTTATATGTTTTGATTCATTTGGTGTTTATTTCTTCAATTCAGCTGTAAGCAATCTCTAAAGTTAGTGACTTTCTTAGTTTGTTGTGTTGTATAAGCTGCGGATTGAATGTTCATGATGTTTGGTTTGAATCTTTTTTTTTACTCGAAAGTAGAGTTTGAATTCTGGAAATTGAAGGAAATGGCAATGCAGGTTGAATGATAAGGCATTAGAAGCTTTCTTGCTACTAAGTTTAAACATCATCTTCATCTGTTTGGGGTAGCTTTTGTGATGTATGTACCTTTATCTTGATTGAGAAGCTTCGTATCTCACTATCTTCTCTCTGTGTTTTTTTTTTTTTTTTTTGGCTAAAAGGTACGAAGGTACAGTCTGGGATGACTTGGCTCAAGGCAAAGGTGTTTATATTGCTGAAGATGGGCTTGTGAGGTGCTACTTTTGTTTTGTAGATTTCCTTGTTTTTTGTTTTGTTTCCCTTGTAAATGTTTTACATTAGTTTTCAATGACCGAACATATGTTTTTTTTTTGGTTTTGGCTCTGTAATTGAATCTTTAGGTATGAGGGTGAATGGCTTCAGAATGACATGGATGGTCATGGGGTTGTCGAAGTTGATATTCCTGATATTGAGCCCATGCCAGGTTCCAAGTACGATTACTGTTCCTATTAATCTTCCCAAAGGATTCTATGGACTTGGTCGTTTGAATAAGATACTGTTCTTTCTGTTTATGTAGGCTTGAAGCTAAGATGCGTGCAGAAGGAAGGATTATCAAGAGAGATTATATGAGTCCAGAAGACAGAAAGTGGTTGGAAATGGATGTTGAGGACAGTGTTGCACTTACTGATGGGAATTTCCAAGTTCCTTTCTATGAAAACGAAGAGTGGGTCACGCAGTTTGGCGAGAAACCGTAAGTCCGCAATAATAAGTTCATTACTAGATGGCTTACTTCCCAACACTGATTTGAGTGGTTTGGTTTAAGAATTTGGTTTATTGACCTCATTAGATATATTGGTGGACTAGGCAATAACTTGAACTAAAATAACGAGCTGAAAAATGTCATTATTGTTGTTTCCCTCTCTTTCCTTATTAATACATTGTGTATTATATGGTTTTCATACCAGGGAGAAAGGTCGATATCGCTATGCTGGTCAATGGAAGCACAGTCGAATGCATGGGTGTGGTGTCTATGAAGTTAATGAACGCATCCTATATGTGAGTAGTAAGAAAAATTGGTCGTTTACATCATAATTTTTTGTAATCCAAAAATAGCATTTTCTTTAGTGGTTTGGCTAAAAATTGTTCCTCCATGAAGCATTTTCTCTAATGGATATTCATAGTTCTGAAACTAGTTCACATCTTAATGGTATTGCAGGGTAGATTCTACTTTGGGGAGCTTTTGGAGGAGGAGCATGGCTGTACCGTAGATATTTGTGCGGTAGTTACCCATTTTTCTGTTCTCTGTGATACACATATAACTTTCAGCAACGAAAGAGGAAGGAATGATAAATATACTGATGTGAAATCATTTTCAGCTGCATTCTGGTTTGGCGGAGGTGGCCGCAGCTAAGGCTCGAATGTTCGTAAACAAACCTGACGGAAGTATTGCCCCTCTTCCTTATTGCTACTTCTGTTTGTTCTGTGTATTTTATATAAGCCAAGGCATATTTAAGGGCATGTTTGATTCCTTTAGATCAGTGCAGGACCCTCTTTAGTAATCATATTCTGTTTCAAATATATGTGTTTGGCCTTTATTTCAAGCAATGTCCAGCTTATGAGAAAAGTGGAAGAAAACTGTTCATTCTACAGTACTTTGTTAATTTAGTTGGGAGCTCAAAGTGTTTTTGTTTTTATGTATGCAGTGATTAGGGAAGAGAGGGGCCCATATGGTGATCCTCAACATCCATATTTTTATGAAGAAGAGGATGTTTGGATGGCGCCAGGTTTCATTAACCAATTTTATGAAGTGAGTCATTTTCTTATCAAGCTTTTGAGTTAGTTCTCTGACCACAAAGTTGACATAAGAATCTGTCGTTTTTTTGGTAGGTCCCTGAGTATTGGGAAACCTACGTAGATGAGGTGGATCAAGAAAGGGAAATGTGGTTGAACTCTTTTTACAAAGCTCCTTTGAGGCTACCAATGCCCGCTGAGCTCGAACATTGGTGGAAAAATGGTAATGACTCATACAGATTTTGGTCTTACATGATTGACTATTTAGATGTTCTACTGAATATATCTGTGTGTTTTATTTTTCTTGATCAGTGGAGGTGACACCGGAGTTTGTCTTACTGAACAAAGAACCTGAACCTGATCCTGAAGATCCTTCGAAACTTGTTCAAAAGGAGGACCCTATTATTTTGCATACGCCAACAGGTCGGATAATCAACTATGTCGAGGATGAAGAGCATGGCATTCGACTATTTTGGCAACCTACTGTGGAGGAAGGGGAAGAAGTGGATCCTTCAAAAGTTGAGTTTTTGCCACTTGGTTTCGACGAGTTCTATGGGAAAGAAGTGGCAGTGAAAAAGGAGCACCCGATAAAAAGATTCATACTTGGAATCGAGAAATCGGTGAAGCCGATGCTTGACGGGTTAGAGAAATGGACAGAAGAGAAAAAGAAAGCAAATGAAGAGAGAAAGGAGATGATACAGAAGGAGCTTGAGTTAGTAGAGGCTGAGATTTGCTTAGAGGAAGCTATAGAGGATATGGATGAAGAATTGAAGCAGAAAGAACAAGAAGAGGAGAAAAAAACTGAAATGGGTTTGACTGAAGAGGATGAAGATGATGATTTTGTCCCGGTTCAAAAAGAAGAGAAAGTTGTCACTGCCAAAGAGAAGAGACAAGAGAAGAAACCGGAAGAGAAATACAAAGATGATGAGGATGATGGTGAAGGCGGAGAAGATGATGATGAAGACGACGATGATGATGATGATGATAATGATCTTGGGCCATCAAGTTTTGGATCTGCAGACAAGGGAAGAAGGAATTCTCCTTTTTCTTCATCCTCATTGTCTTTTGCTTCATGTACCCTCTTTCCCGCGGTAATACTCCTTCTCTTATTTTTTAGCATAATAAATTCGGTTTGTCTCGATTAGAAGAAGTAAGTATTAATATATACAAACTTGGCAGGTACAATCGGGACTAGAAAGATCATTTCTAGCATGGAAGCAACATCGAGCAGAACCATCAAAAGTGAAACCAGGAATCATCAAAGGTGCAGAAAACACATCAGCTTCAATCCATTTCCCTCCATTGCCAAGAAACAAACCCGGACTGAAGATGACAAAGGCATCATCAAACCGAGGTTGTATCCAGAGAAGCAAGGGAAGCTCAAGATCTCAGTCTCAGTTAATGTCTCTCTCACGACAACTATCTTGCAATGCATCATCATCATCTTCTCCTCCTCTTGTTAACAACAACAGCTCCAATGAAGACCTCAGAGATTCCGGAATCTGGAAAACACCGGTTGGGGAAATGAGCTCGGTTTTGTCGCTCCAAATCCATACGAAATGTTCTGATATGTTTGATGAGACTCCTCCAGCCTTCTTCCAGTAGCTTTTTTTTAGCTCTCTTTTGTACCCTTTCAGACATCTTCTTCTTTGGTTGTGGACAAAAATCATTTGAATATTTTTTGGACCAAACTCTAGAATACCCTTGCAATCAAAAGTTTATTCATCAATACCTTTTTGTGGTCTAAATACCTTTTGACAAAGGGTTGACCAATATATCTCATTTTTACCCTTAACCCTAATCCATTTTTATTTAATAAATCAAAAAATTTTAAAAAGAAAAACATGTGGACCCCATCAATTTTTCTCCACCAATCAAGTTCCTTCTCTCTCCCCTCTCTCTCCTCTCTCTCTCCCGATTTCGTCCTTGCTCCCCCCACTGTTGCTCCTCTCCCCCTTCCAATCGATACAAATCCAGTCCATAGAAATCGATTTGATTCCAAACGAAAGCAAAAGATTGGGATTGAAGCAAACAACAAAGCAAAGCAAAAGATTCATGTGATATTCTTACATTTATTTACCAATGCAATTAGGGTTCTTGTGTTGTTGAGGTTCATCCTAAAGCAATTAGGGTATATACCTTGAATGCTCATTCAATTTATTCTCATTTGTATTAGTGTCGAAATGGGTCGCATACTAAGTGGATTCTAACACTTCATTCGAACTGAATCGTAAAAATATTCCGAAATAAATAGTGATTTTGTGGAGTCGATGTAGTACAACTGGTAGACTAGGTATAACTGATACGGGTACAATCGCTAGCTAGTATTTGGTACAACTCGTAATAGTTTGGTACAACTTAGACGGGTACAACTAGCACAAGTTTGGTACAACTTGGTAATACTATTTACACGACAGAGGTTCCAATGTGAGTTTTTTATTTTATTTCAGGCACAATGAATAATAATCGTCGGATAATCATCGTTTCTGATTACGGGGGATATTATGCAACAAGGGAAAATGAACTAAGATGGATTTCAAGAGAAAAAGTTCATCAATCTCTTAGAATGGAGACATCTATTGAAGATGTCAGTTATTCTGCATTGGTTCAGAAAATATGCAGAAAGGCAAAGGTTGATGAAACTATGACTGAGCTAAAATTGAGTTACGTTCCCGAATTAGTGCATCCTAAGAGACCGATACACATACGTGATGATGATGATCTGATGTGTTATTTGGAAATGAATCCAGATCAATTCCAAGTTTTGGTTTTGCATGTGGAAGTCGTGAATGATATTGAAATAAATCAGGGGGATGAGCAAAGTCGAGGAACTGTAGGTTGTTCACTTAATGTCAAGACGCATACGTGCTTGAGGTCAGATACAAGTACAATGAGGAGAAAAAGGAGAGGCACCCCATTGGATGAAGCAGTGGGCATTGGGGTATTCGAGGACGATATATCCAGTTCCTATCATGTCTATGTGGATGGTCCGTGACGATGTACGTGCTAAGATTGTTCTTCCTAATTTTTATGTCACAAAAAGAGGAAGAAAACCAACAAAAAGGATTCCATCAGCCGGAGAACAAGGACGCAGGAAGAAGAAGAAAAATTCGAGTAGGAGCTGGTTTGATAGTGAGGGTTCTCGGACTTAGTTTCTTATTTGGAGAACTTAGTAAAACTTATTTTTCCCTCGGTACAACTATTGTCATTTGTGTGTGTTTGTTTTTTGTGGATTATCTTGATAGACATGTTTGCTTATCTTTAAGGGAAAACTTATTTCAGTTAAATTGTGATTATCTTCCTTAGGTTAGTTGCCAAAAATAATTATATTATTATTTATAATTAAAAATTATAATTAAAATTTTATAATTAAAAATTGATAATTAAAAAAAACAAAATAACTATATTATTATTTATAAATTTTCAAATAAAAATAAATATGACAATTGTATACATAATTAACAACAAAAATATTAAATATACATAACTAATTGAAAGAAAGAATTGTCATAACAATTTCCATCATATTCAAGGTTTATCATGAAACACCTTATACTTTAAGGGTTACTTTGTCGTTGTAAACCACATATAATTACAAAAGTTTAGAAAATTATGTTTTCAAACATATGATCGCATGAACATGTGTAAATGTATCTCAATTAACAATAAACGATGTGTGCAACTAAAATTATTGGGTTTTGACATGGTATAACTAATTACAATAAAAAATTCGGAATTGTACAACTTGTCAAGATCGGTACAATCTGAAAACTTGGAACAACTAGTGCATTTTGGCGGCTACACATGTGTAAATTGGCGGCTACACGTGTTTAAATTGGCGACTACACGTGTTTTTTATGTGTCAAACAAATTTTCAATTTTTGAAAAATTAAATTGGAACGAATTATCTAGGGCTTCCAATCGATTTGCGATTTTGGGGGGTCCAAAAAAAATTCATTCCTCTCCCCTCTTCCTCTCTCTTGCGATTTCTGGGTCCAAAAACAAAAACAAAATTTCCTCTCTCTGGGTTTTCTGGGTTTTCGATTTCTGGGTTTACTGGGTTTTCGGGAGTTTTCGATTTCTAGGTTTTCTGGGTTTTCGATTTCTGGGTTTTCGATTTCTCTCTCTGGGTTTTCGATTTCTGGGTTTTTGCGATTTCTGGGTCATCTCAAATCTTGAAATCTAATATAGTCAGCTGAAGATGGATAGGAGCAGAGATATGAAGAATATTAAGAAAATATGTTTTCTCGTTTTTTTGGGATGTTTTCTTGTGGTATGTCTCGGAAGATGGTACGACTAAGTAGAACTTGTTCTTGGAAGATGGTACAACTACGTAGTACTTTGTAATAGTACAACTAAGTAAAACTTGTTCTTTGTAATGGTACAACTAAGGATCGTTTGTGTGGTTCTATTTGCCGATTGCCGGTAATTTGTCTTGTTCTTGTCTGTTATTTTGTCTGCTTAAACACACAACATAAATTTTGATGCAAACTGAGTGTTGTACTTAAAAACATAGTTGTACTTACTTTAACATTCCAACCAAGTTGTACCTAAAAACATAGAGTTGTACTTAAAAAAGAGAATTGTACTTAAAAAAAGAGAGTTGTACCTAGTTAAACATTCCGAGTACTTAACAAAAACCATAAAAACAACCAAAGAGTTCACATACTGACTCATAAAAGTTCACATACTGACTCATAAAGGTTCACATGCTCCTTACTTTTTCGAGTTTTTCTGCCTTGTTATAATAGGAGTCCTTACGACAACGGAAGGTCCCATCCCCTTCTTATGCCGTGCGAAGCAACAACATCCACATACCCATCAACTTATGATTCAAATCCTTAGGCATATGGAAGAAATGCTTGAACTGTGGGTGCCCTAAGAACCAATCTAACTCCTCTTCTTTAAGATGACCGCCTAATAAGTTTACCGTCTCTGAAATAAAACACTTTCCAGACATCTTGAAAGGCTTCGTATACTGGGAGTAATCGAAGTACATATTCAGAGGTTGCATTACGTCGAATTCATCCTCAGATCCCTGCAAGACACATATCTAGTTATACCAAGTTTTTCTAAGTTATACTTTTTCTAAGTTTTCCTAAGTTATACAATTATACTTTTTAGAACGAATTCTTATTTGAACGGTTATACAATATAGAGAAGATACATACCGATGAATCCTTATCATTTGACTTCTCAATTGAGTTCGTCTTATCGGAATCACGTTCAGATTCATCCCCACGATTTCCTTCTTCTTCGAGATCTGCTGGGGGATTCGATTTTTCCACATAGCTTGGGTTCTTTGTACGAACCATTACGACTCTTGCACACAAAAAAAAACAACCGATTTCAACTTCCACTTCACTCCAATTCATGAAAAAAATCGACAAACCCCAAAATTGAAAACCAAATTACCGAAAATCGAAACCCATATTACCCGATTTTGAAAAACAAATAACCCAAATTTGAAAAACCCCAACCTATTTCAACTTACCCAGAATCGAGTTATCCTTAGTTGCACTTGAGGGAGAAGAAGAATTAACAGGAATTGAACGAGGGAGAGTGGAGTCGTGAATGAAGGAATTCGAAAAGTTGGGTAGTTAAAGGAAAGATCCGATTTCAACTGGATTGTCCGAATTTTGTGGGTTTGGATGGGTATAAGGTGGTTGGATATGTAAATAACAAAAATGATATATGTTTCTTTGTCTTTAACCACATTTTTGATTAAAAAAATAAAAAATAAATAGTTTGTTATTTTCGCAGGGGATATGAGAATAGAAGTTTGATTAGAAGGGTATACTAGATTTTCCTCGATATTTTTTGTTGTTGTATTGTCCAATAAATATTTTTTTTTAACCAAAACTATTAATGAATATTGATTTTCTTGAAATCATAATTTATGAGAATCTTCTCGAAATATTTAAATTCATAAATTTGGATTTTTACCATTTTTTTCCTTTCTGGTGAGATGGATTTTTACCATTTTATCATTAAGGCAATATTCGAAAATAATGGAAGCGTTACAATTTATACTACGCCGCATTAAACCCAAAACGACGTCGTAGAGAGAGAGCCGCCCAAGAAGAACCCTAGGAGGCTCTTCTTAAACCTCTCCTCGATTATATAATGTCCGCAAAACCTCTTCTTCTTCTCTGCCTCTTTCACTCGCAATTCTCTCTTTTTCTTCGCTTCCTCGATAAAAACCCTAAAAGCTCATTTTCTCTCTTCCTCGTTCAACAACAATGGAGTTCTGGGGTAAGCATCTGTCCTCTTCAACCTTGTTTATTTATCTCCGTCGTCTCTACTGTTTTCACGTTTCTAGAATTCGATCGGTTGTTTCATGAGAAACTTGTGTTTTTTTGC
Source organism: Camelina sativa (assembly GCF_030686135.1). Classification (NCBI taxonomy): domain Eukaryota; kingdom Viridiplantae; phylum Streptophyta; class Magnoliopsida; order Brassicales; family Brassicaceae; genus Camelina; species Camelina sativa. The sequence continues at coordinate 9,399,344 of NC_141892.1, forward strand.
TTTGCTTTATCATCCATTCGTGTGTTTCGTGTTCGTTTTTAACTTTCGTTAGAGTTTCTTACTCGATTTTGAAAACTGTTAGAATCGTGTGTATCTGTTTATACTTTGTTACGTTTGTTAGCTAAGCTGGTTTAGGTTTCGTTTAGTTTCTCTAAAGTAAACAAAGTGATGAACGTTACTCATCTTTGATTTCTTGTGTATAATGTTATATAGGAGCTGAAGTGAAGCCAGGGGCATCTCTCACTGTGAGGCCTGAAGAACACCACCTCATCCACATCTCTCAGGTTATTATTTTTTTTTATTTATTTTTTTAAAAACTAGGTTGTTTGAATATGTTTAGGTTAGCTGCAACGAACTAGCTTGATTGATTCCGTGTTTCTCTCTATGTTTGTAGGCGTCGATTGACGGTAAGGTGAAAACGGGAGAACCTATTGTCTTGACTGTGACTGTTGACAGGAAGAAGCTTGTTATTGGAACCCTTTCTCAAGACAAGTTCCCTCAGATTAGCTTTGATCTTGTCTTTGAGAAAGATTTTGAGCTTTCCCACAACTGTACCAAAGGAAGCATCCACTTCGTTGGTTACAAATCTCCCAACATCGACCAGGACGATGGTGACTACTACTCCTCCTCAGAAGAGGATGAAGATGTTCCTGCTGCTGTTCCTGCCATTGCTCCTGCTCCTGCCAATGGTAAGCGTTGCGGATGCTGCTACTATTGTCTTTGTTTTCTTTTCTTTAAAAAGTTGTTATCTCATCTCCAATGTTATTGTATTATACATTTCAGGAAATGCTGGAGCTGCTGCTTCGAATGTTGTCAAGGCTGACTCTAAGCCAAAGGCCAAGCCTGAAGAAGTGAAGCCTGAATCTGAAGATGATGAGGATTCCTCTGACGACGGGGAAGACGAGTCTGATGACGATGATGACTCTGAGAAAGGAGTGAGTTTTTTTTTTTTACCTGTCTGTGATTTGTGTTTTTCCTTATCTGATAGTAGTATGTGCATTCATACATTCCGGAGAAGTTGAGTAGGTTGGTGATAAATTTTGTGGTGATGTTTTTTTTGTAGATGGATGTTGATGAAGATGACTCGGATGATGATGAAGAGGAGGAGGATTCTGAGGATGAAGAGGAGGAGGAGACTCCCAAGAAGGTAGATATACTGTCAATTTAACAATTGCTCTGCTTACTGTGCTTAATACATAGTCCTTTTTCTCACTTTACTGTTTCGTATGTTTTTTTGAAAAGCCTGAGCCAATCAACAAGAAGAGGCCAAATGAATCTGCTTCCAAAGCACCTGTCTCGGGAAAGAAGGCAAAACAAGTAGCAGCACCAGCAGCTACTCCTCAGAAGACAGGTTAGAATGATAAAACTCTTTCTTTGTCTCTGTAGAGTTGAGATCTATTTAGATTAGTCAATCTTAATAGAATTATGACGAATAACCAGAATGATTGTATGTATTCTGATGAAAGAGAACTACATTGTCTTACATTGGTACAGAAGAGAAGAAGAAGGGAGGACACACAGCCACACCACACCCAGCTAAAAAGGGTGGAAAGTCTCCTGTGAACCAGAGCCCCAAGTCTGGAGGTCAATCATCCGGTGGTAACAACAAGAAGTAAGTTGTCTGTTTCTTTATCTCTCATAAGCTCGATGATGTGATAAAATGCATTCAGTGTGATTGATGTTTAATCAATGTTGTGTGTATACAGGCCATTCAACTCGGGCAAACAGTTCGGTGGTTCTAACAACAAGGGGTCTAACAAGGGCAAGGGAAAGGGTAGAGCCTAAGGAGATGGATCAAGGAGAGATATTTTGGTTTTAAGTAGATGATGAACTATTAAGGGTGCTTTTGGGATTTTATCCTTTTTATTTTATATTTTGAGAATTTATCTCTTTCTATTGGAAGAGCTATTTTGAGTATTGCAGTTTCTACTTTCCTATGTAGTTCAGTATGAATATTGCTGGAATGTGAAAGATGACTAAAAAAATCGCATGCATTACTTGATTTTTGTTTCCGTCTGAGTAGTGACCCAAGATCTTCAAACCCAATTGTATATACTCTAGAGGTAAAGACACAAACTCGAAACAATGCAACCGTATGATCATTCTACACATACGAACACAGCCTCTCAAAAGAAAACTTGAACTTGTGTGTAAGCATGATGAGTCTATGGAAATCTAGAAAAATAAATTAGAGATGGATTAGTGTTTGAAGAACTTGTGTATAGACTGAAGAGGATTGCGAAAAATAAAAAATGAACCGTAACGGATAAAAAAACTAACCGGTTCTGTTAAAAATATACATAAAATCCCAATACTAAACTATCCTGAAAGGGAAAACTGCAAATTTAAGCGTTACAAGAACTTGTGTATCACATTTGGATAAGTAAGTACCTTCAAGTTCAACATCAACTTCACAAGAAGCAGAACATCTCCTAAAGCTCAGAAGTTCCATGAAGATGATAGACTCTTTTTCCATTCTCTTACAACCCAAATGCAGAGTAAACTTCTTGAGAACAGCCGAATTCTCGAGGAAGTACTTTACTAGTTTCATTTCCGGTTCAGCTCCGCTTATAGGTGTTCGAATCTCAACATTCTCCAAGGATGATTTTAAACATTTTGGAACTGACGATGAGAAAATAAGTAGATTGTTCTTCTTATATTCCTCCAGCTCCTGCACATAAAAAAAACATTCACGAAGTATATCAATCAGTTATCTTTATCATGATGATGTGAGTAACTCAAAAGGTAAAAGTTTATAAACTAAATTCATCACCAAGACAAGGGATTTGAGATTTGGAAAGCTCTCAAGAAAGTTGGGAAGCTTTTCCAAATTAGAGTTATAGAAGACAGCACAGAATTGGATCATGTAAGGAAACTGGGGCAGCGGTTCCTCTATCATGTAGCGAGAGAGGAGCTGCAAACACAAAGAAAAGACAACGTTTTTAATCAAAAGAGACATCCAAATACTCAGTTACTTCCACTGACATATATATATATATATACCGTCAAAGTTGTTCCACTCATAGTCATGTCCGTTACGCTCGAGAGACTTGTGAGAAAGTTTCTCACTACACTTCTCTTTAAAGCGACATTTCTCAATACAATTCTAACCGCATCAAAACTGACATCAATATCTACCTTGGCAAGTGAACTCAAACTACTTATAACGAAACGTTTCGACTGGTGATCTTCAAGACTCAAATAGCTGAGTCCAGGAGCATCAATTGCAACCTCCAAATCATCAATACTTGCTAGCCCGATAACCATCACTATCTAGAACAAGTTTGAGAATCTTTAATGACTGAGAACGTACTCGTAAAACCTTAACGATGTACTCTCTCTCTACATATCTAACAACTTTCAAATCTTCAAGAACCGGGCAAGATGAGATAAGATTCTCCAGCATCATTAGCATACCTGTTGTCTACTAAATGCATGATTTTCAGACGAGGTAGAGAAACATTCTCGAAATCAGCCACTGTCACATTATTGAGTTTCAAAGATACCAGAGACTCACAGGTGTAAAGGCTAAGGGGCATCAGCTTCTCACCTATATAACTCATACGGCATATAACAACATCCAAATGTTGAACTTTACGCATAACTGCGTTGTGGATCCACTGCGACAAGTAAGACTGATAAGGCTGATTTCTCATAAGAAAAAGTCCGAGCTTGTGTATGCGTGTCTCCCTAGAGATATCAAGAAAGCGATGGACAACACTCGCAAATTCAGAGTAACCAGCTGGGGACTCAGAAACGTCCAAATCCAACAGAGGAACGGATAGCCAGACACTTTTCCATCGTTTGGACAAAACACAAGTCCTAACAGCAATCTTAGTAGGTAGATCAGATAGTATCTGACACAGTAAATGATCAGGTAAGAAGCTTATCCTATCTTCCCCAACTCTACGACGACCTCTCTCGCTCATTGTTTTGTTTCACTTTCAGATACACACACACAACACAAGATCTGCATATCACAATACCAAATTGAAAACTTTTAAACACACAAAATTATGAATCTTAAAACGAATTTGAAGAACACAGAACTCAAAGGAGTTCAACAGATCATATCTTACCATCGATTCGCGGCACGCCAAAGAAATTAGGACCGGTGCTCTGGCTGCTTCTCAGGTTCGTCTTCTAGGGCTTAGGCATTAGGAAAATTATTTTGATATTTCTGTTACTTTTCCCGCGATATTTTTGCTTTAGATAAAATCAAGCAAAATATACTTAAACTAAAAATAAGTTAAATAATAAGAGGGTAAATATCATCAAATGTGTAGTTGAATTTAAACTAAACAAGGAAAAATCAGACAATCACAATAGAGATGAAAATAGTACTACTTAAACTAAAATAGTATCATCTGCTCTTTTGACAATGCATAAATCTTCAAGAACAGGGCAAGATTATATAAAGTGACTCTAGACCCGACTCACTGGCATAAACATTTGAGTTCTAAACGCATAGTCTTGAGTCGAGGTAATGAAACAGACTTGGAACTACCAAACTATACCTGATGGAAGTAAAGAAGTGTCTCAACATGAGTCCAAGAGTCAAGATCAAAGTTCACAAAAAAAAAACAACATAATAACAGATTTCAACAACAATCTAAATCAAAATCCTGTTTTTGATTTTAAAGCAATCTAAGTTCTGAACACAAGACGAACATAAAAGTCATCTTCACGGTCGACAAGCCTCTATTTTACATATGCTAGATCGCGTCGGCAATGCAAGAAGATCCCTTAAGACAAGGATATTGTCTTCTTCAACGGAACCTTTCAAACGAAAAACAAGTCTCTTGAGGATGACAGAGTTCTCTGCAAAGTACCTTGCTAGTTCCATTATAACAGGATTTCCATAGAAGATGCTTTTTATCTGTACAAACTCAAGCGATGATAGCAAACACCTAGGCACGAACGAAAGTCTTGTCTGTTCTGCCCTCGAGGAAGAAAGTAAATCCTGTAAACAAACACACACAACACTCAGAATGAATGAATGAATGAATTTCGGGTAACACCAAACATATCTTTAGACTGTATGAGTTAAACTGTGTGCAAGTGATTACCAAGATTAGGGATTTTAGATTCGGACAGCGTTTAAGAAGCTGTGGTACTTCTTCCAGGTTGCATAAATAAATCTCTACTTCCAAACAAGACAGGTTGCAAAACTGGAGTGACTCTGACATGGGGTGAAACATAATGGGCTACTCACCAGAGAAAAAAAAAAAACGGAAATAAGAATATTGGTGAGCAATGTTATCATCATGAAAGACCATCATATATATGTGAATTCGAAAGCCATATATACCTCGTAAGCATCGTTAGAAATCTTCATATCTCTAACTCCCAAGATACTGGTGAAAAAATCACGCAAGTCAACTTCATCAGCACCATTCACCATGTAAAAATCGCCAAGAATATTAACCTTGGTTAAGGAATCCAAATTGCTAAGAATAGCAACCTCAGCTACATCATCATCGAGATTCAAATACATGAGTCTATGGGCATCAATCAAAACCCTCAAGCATTCATACTCAATTTCCTCGTCATCATTGAAACCATGTGCTATACTGAGACTGGTTAATGTCTGAGAGCGCACTCGTAAAACATCAACATTATCATCAACCCTTCGAACAATCTCCAAATCTTCAAGAACTGGGCAACCCGAGATAAGTGACTCTAGAACAGCCTCATTGGCATATACATTGTGTTCTAAACGCATCTTCTTGAGGCAAGGTAAAGATACAGACTCAGACTTACCCAAAAACACTCGATGGAGTCTTAAGTAAAGGAGCGTGTCACAGACAAAAAAAGAGGCTTAAGGGCATCACTTCCAAACACTCAAGCTTCACAGGACCAAACTCAACATCAAGATGCTCAAGTTTAGTCGTAGCCACAGATCAATCCACGGCGTGACGCAACACTGATCACTCTCACCCTTGTGAATACTAAGCTTGAGCTTGTGCAAGCACGACTTGTGTTCCCTTGAGAAATCTATGAACTTGTCCATAAAACTCACAAAAGCATTGTAATCAGGGAACTTGGAAGAGTCCAAATCCAATTTGGGAATCAAAAGCCAGAGACTTTTCCACCTAGTGGACAAAACACTAGTCCTAACAGCTTCTTTTGTCGTCGGAAGAAACAAAAGTATCTGAGATATCAAAGAATCAGGCAATTTGCTTATCATATCCGCCATTGAATCCGCTCGCAAAACTAAAACCGAAGATTCAGAAACAGTGAAAACCCTTGAATACTAACTTATTTACTAAGTACGCATAATTGAGGAGGAGTTTCAGAAACAGATCAGAAAGCAACGAAGAAAATGAAATGACCTAATGGGTTTATTAGAGACGGAGATGGAGTCTTTAGCGAAGTTCCAACACTCAAGCTCTACTTTAGGCACGCGTTTGCGAGAATTTAGAGAAAGGTTTTATTTTTTCTCTCTTTAGTCCTCGAGACTCCGACCGAGTAGGCGAGTACAATGGAGGAGGAAGAAGACAACGAGTTAAGGAGGATGAGACCCTCTTCTTCATCTGGAGTCTTTAACTAATCCCAGACCCTCTTCTTCATCTGGAGTCTTTAACGAATTTAGTCAGTACTCTCAGTCACTCCTTTTCAGAACGTTTAAAACGACAACTTAAATCTGTGTTTTGGCTCAACTAGCGACCCGTCAGTACTATAGCTGGCCTAATATCAGTTTATATTTGGGCCTTAAGCCCACACACCACGTGCAAGGTCTAATTAGAAGCAAGCATCAGAAACGATGCGTACCGTCGCTGCTGCTTCAGTCAAGAATCAAGAAACACCACATAAAACAGTTTTGAAATCCTCAAAGATTATCAATTAAGATATGTCCAAAGCTCACAAAATCCAACAATGTCTGATCATATATATATAAAAAGACTGAAAAGTTATGTTACCAATTTATCTTATTACGATTTTACATGAGCTAGATCGCTTTGGCCAAGCAAGGATATCACTTACTGAGTTGGCTACAAAGTACTTTGCTACTTCCATTGTAATAAAATCATCCTCCTTGTATCTGCTTTTCACCTCTACAAAATCAAGCGATGACAGCAAACACTTGGGAACAAATGATGATGAAAGTCTTATTCTTTTCCCAGGGAAACATACTAAACCCTGCAGTAACACAGACAACGTCAATGAATTACTTGATAACATACACATGCATTTCTTATAAACTGTAGTCATTAATTATTACCAAGATTAAGGATTTAAGATTCGGAAAGCTTTCAAGAAACGTTAGCAGCTTTTTCAGGTAGAATGAATAAAGCTCTAATTCCAAACAGGACAAGTTGCAAAATTGTGATAATGGCACAAACTTGTTGATGAACTGCAAGAGCATTAGATATATAGGTATTAGAATATTGGAGAACAAAAAATTCATGGAAAAGCATTAGATATATAGGTATTACCGCGAAAGCCTTGACAGAGATCTTCATATCCCTAGCGATCGAGATACTGGTGAAAAAGTTACGGGCTACTTCATCATCCTTCACTTGAAAATCGCCAAGAATATTGACCTTGGTTAAGGAACTAGAATTGATTATGGTCTTACAATCATAATCATAATCTACGAAACTCAAATATTTGAGTCTAGGGGCTTCAATCACAAGTCTTATGTTTTCTTTATCTCTATCATCATCATCATCATCATCATCATCATCATCATTATCATACCCAACCATATTTATAGTGAATCTGGTTAATGTCTGAGAGTGCACTCGTAAACCCGTTATGTTATCATCTAACCTTCTGAGAATGCTCAAATCTTCAAGAACAGGGCAAGATGAGATAAGCGACTCTAGACTCGCCTCATTGGAATAGAAACAATATTCTAAACGCATAGTCTTGAGACAGGGTAATGAAGAAGCCACCACAAACCTACCTAGATGAACGCAACGGAGTCTTAAGTAAAGGAGTTTCTCACATATATTAAGGCTTAGGGACGTCACTTGAAAACACTCACGAATCACAAGAAGACACTCGACATCAAGATGCTTAAGCTGAGGCATAGCCAAGAAGTGTTTCCAACGCGTGACACAAGACAGATCGTTTGCATCCTTATGAAGTCTTAGCCTGAGGCTGTGTAATCCCAACTTATGTTCTCTAGAGAAATCTAGGAACTTGTCCATAAAACTCACAAAGGCATTGTAATTTGGAAACTCGGAAGAGTCCAAGTGCAACCTTGGAATCAAAAGCCACACACTTTTCCACCTCTTGGAGAGAACACTAGTCCTCACAATATCCTTTGTCGTCGGAAGATACGAGATCATCTCAGATAACAAAGAGTCAGGAAATTTGCTTATCAAATCCTCTTTTACACTTAAGTAATTACTTGCATGCCGCTTAACACAAATTCCTTTAGCTTTCCTTTCATCCATTATACTCACTCGCGACATTACACTAAATACTTCTTTAGCACCACAGTGTGTTTATACTGTTTAAAAAATCACTAAGTACTGCATAGATGAAGAAGGTGAACGATCAGACCTAATTAGGGTTTTTGGAAGATCCTAGGGGTCAGTTGAAGTTGGTTCAGCTGACGAACCGGCGGTTTTGGTTCCGAAGATAATGTGATGAAAATATTTTTTCTATATTGGGCTTACGGCCCATGTTATGTTCAACGTAAGTCTCAATAGCTGACGGCGTCACTAAGACAAAGTCAAAAGAGTGTCAAGAAAAATTGAAAGTGATACTATGAGGATGAAGAAGCCGGATTGGCTCACACGGTTCTCGCCATCGTTGTTTGTTGCTCCCTACGTTCCTTCTTCGAACCTGTCAACTATAAATCTTCACAAGTATGGATCTTTCATCACGCAATTGGGTGTACGACGTGTTCCCGAGCTTCAGCGGAGAAGACGTCCGCGTAACGTTCCTCAGCCACTTTCTGATGAAATATCAAGTACAAAAGACATAAAAAGATGTTTAGTTTAGGTATTGTGAGTGAGAGGCTAAAAGCATATGAAAGTTCTGATCTTTATCAATGATTTGGATGATCTAAGTGGTGTTAGATGCTTTGGCAAGTCAAACTCATTGGTTTGGTTGTGGGAGCAGAATCATTGTGGTTACTCAAGAGAAGCAATTTTTAAGGGCTCATGGGATTGATCTTATTTACCAAGTGGGTCTCCCATCTGATAAACTAGCTCTAGAGATGTTATGTCGATCTGCTTTCAAGCAAAAAACTCCACCTGATGGTTTCACAGAGCTTGTGTCAGAAGTTGCAAAGCTTTCTGGTAATCTTCCTTTGGCTCTTAATGTTTTGGGTTCGCATCTACGAGGGAGGGACAAAGAGGATTGGATTGATATGTTACCAAGGCTTCGAAAAGGTTTGGATGGGAAGATTGAGATAATATTAAGAGTTGGCTACGATGGGTTAAGTAACAAATATGATCAAGCATTATTTCGTCTCATTGCATGTTTCTTTAATGGTGCGGACATCGGTTACATCAAGCTGCTACTTGCAGATAGTGACTTGGGTGTTAATATTGGGTTTAAAAACCTAGTTGATAAGTCCCTCATTCATGTTGGGTGTGACACTGTAGAGATGCACAGCATGTTACAAGAAATGGGGAGATAAATTGTTCGGAAACAGCCCATTGACCAGCCTAGAGAACGGGAGTTTCTGGTGGATTCCATGGATATTTTGGATCTACTTCATGATAACACTGTGAGTGCTCTTTTCATATCTGAACCGATACTACTTATTACAACTCTTACAACATAGTCTGATCTTTACAACTTTTCCTCAGGGTACGAAAAAGGTTTTAGGTATATCGTTAGATATGTCTGAGATTGAGGAGTTGCACATACATAAGAAAGCCTTTAAAAGGATGCCTAATCTCAGGTTCTTAAGATTTTACAAGAAATTGGGGAAGCAGAGTAAAGAAGTCAGATTGCACCTACAACAAGGCTTTGACAAATATTTCCCCCATAAACTCAAGTTACTGAGTTGGGATGAGGCGTATGCCTTCTAACTTTCATGCTGGACATCTCGTGGTACTGAGAATGCAACACAGCAAGCTCACAAAGTTATGGCAAGGAGTTCAAGTAAGTTTTGTAGCAAGATTAGACATATTATTATAGTATTATTATAATTCAAGATTGAATGTCATATGTAGTCTGAGATACGTGTGTTCTTGTTCTTTCTATAGATAGATTTTTGCAAAAATTTGTTCTATATCATTATAATTGAAGATTGAAACCTCTCACGTGTATTCGAAAACTGACCACTGATGCATTTGGTACGTATCTAACTAAATGAGTTGTTATTCTCAGCCGCTTACATGCCTCAGGGAGATGCAGTTGTGGGGATAAAAAAACCTGAAAGAAACCCCAGATCTATCATTGGCCACCAATCTTGAGACACTCTATCTCAACGGTTGCTCGAGTTTAGTGGAACTTCCTTCCTCAATCAGATATCTGAATAAACTGTGGGACTTGAGCATGAGAGGATGTGAAAAACTAGAGCTTCTTCCAACCGGCATCAACCTCGAATCTCTCTATCGTCTTGATCTTGGTAGATGCTCACGGTTGAAGAGTTTTCCTGATATTTCAAGTAACATTTCAGAGCTCTATCTGAATCGAACATCGATTGAAGAAGTTCCTTGGTGGATCAAGGAATTTTCCAGGCTTAAACGTCTACGTATGAGGGAATGCAAAAATCTCAAATGTATGTCCCCAAACATCTCTAAACTGAAGTATCTTGAGATGCTTGACTTTTCAAACTGCATTGCTACTACAGAAGAAGAAGCTCTTGTTCAACAACAATCAGTTTTGAAGTATCTCATATTTCCAGGAGGACAAGTGCCTTTGTATTTCACCTACCAAACTACTAGAAGCTCTTTTGCCATCCCTTTGTCATTACATCAGACTCAGAGCGCTCTCTCTCAACAATTCTTGGGATTTAGAGCTTGCGTCGTGCTTGATGCTGAATCCATGTCCTCAGGTTGTCGCTTGAGTGGTAAACGCAGCAACCACTTTGATTCCGCTGACTGTCGAGATGCCTTCTTTACACCTCAGATGGATAGTCATTTGGTTATATTTGATAGTCGTTTCCCTCTGAACCAATATAATTTTCCCTTAGCTGAACTAAACTATGATAAGGTGGTTATAGAGTTTCATTTCACTAGTATTTCTGGCTGCAAAATAAAAGGATGTGGTATACGCTTCCTCATGGACTGTTCATCACCAGAGAACCATCATAGTAATCCAAATATTGTTGCACCTGTTTGCAAAGCGGATGCGAAAACAATGGTTGATGGTGGATACAATGAGACTGAACACGGTGATTTATATGGAGAAACCAGTGCAGAGACGAGGAGAAGAAGGAAGCGAAAGCGGGTAAGCATTAGGCATAACCTGTACACAATAATATCTAATCTCACAGTTCTGTTTTCAGATCACTGGATATTTTACTTTTTTCTTTTATCTCAGATAAGCTTAAGGATCGCTCAAGAAACTAGTGACTTGCCCTACCTTCAAACCCGGGAAGAACAGAGGATGTCATTTTAAATCTTTGAGAAACTTACATGGCGACAAAAGAAGTGGTTTCACCGGTTTTAATGGATCAACAAGAGACAAGGAACACATGCAGAGAGTCTTCACATAGTTGTGTTATTAGATGTCGTCTTTGATTATATTTACCTCTTGAATGGCATATGTATTCAGAGAGATATGTTTTGTTGTTCTTATACTTCAAATGTTGGGAACTTGAAACCTCTCTAGTGTATTCGAAAACTGACCACTGATACATTTTGGAAAAAGATAAATTTATGATTTGTTTTATCAGCCGCTTACATGTCTCAGGGAGATGCAGTTATAGGGATCTAAAAACCTGCAAGAAGTTAGTTTTTGTAGCTAACTATGATTTCGTTTTTTCTAATGGCGGCCCCAAACAAGACCTTGTCTTCAACCGCAAAAAAAAAGACTCTAAGCTTGCCGTACTTTCCATTGCCCACTGGCCACAGCTACCCCTCCAGTTCTTCTGCTTCACACTCTGTGGTAACCAAACCAAAGTTCCTTCTACTATGAAGCAGAACAGTACCACTATATTTCCCCAAACACCCAACCAGCTCCTCCTATGCCCTTTTCTCTATCTCATAGACACAACACTACATGAGTTTATTCCTGTCTATATAACTAATAAAACACCCAAATTAAATGGTAAATACTACGAACGAAAACTGAACCAATTCCAAAATTAGGGCAACATATAGTTGAAATAAATTTTGATTACTAAACCAGTTTTTAAGAAAAAGAAAAATTCAAAACCAGATCCAAATATAACATCCCAACCGAACAAAGGTTTTCACAAATTGAAACCAAACTGTAGTTTTAGAAAATAAAATAAAATCATAACGTCTTTCCAACAACTCAAACCTCATCTTCAAAGTACAACAACGTTGACCTGAGCAGCACTAGAACCTTTATTGAATGCCTTGAGTCCCTTAACGACGAGAGACTCTTGTTCCTTGCTAAGAAAACGTCTGCATAGCGTAAACTTCTCGAGGACTAGCGAATTCTCGAGGAAATATTTTGATAGTTTCATCTCAACTCCATTTCCATACTTGGTTCTTTTAATCTCAACATACTCGAGGCTTGACTGCAAACACTTTGGCACCGATGAGAAACTGATTTCCTCTCTTTCCATTACCTTGTTCAGCTTCTGCATATGTTAAATAACATCTTTTTGTAACGGTGAAAGTGAAACATATTACATATATATATGGTTTTTTAAAAGCAAATTTATTACCACGACAAGGGATTTGAGGTTTGGACAGCACTCAAGAACGCCTGGCAAGATTTCCAGATCACATATATATAACTTCACATATAACTGCTTCATGTTACGAAACTGAGGCATGGATTCGTGCTTCATGTAGTGACGCATGATCTGCAAAACACAATTTTTTTATTCTCATCCAAAGAGACACATTCAACAATTATATATATATATATATATATACTCCCACCTTTCATAATATACAATGTTTTACAGAAATTATTTTGTTTTACAATATAAGATGTTTTCAAGTTTCTATGCAACTTTTAGATTAATTTAATAATTTCTATTATGGAGTATTATTTATGATTGGTTAAACTTTTTTTAAAGTAGTATTTTCTTAATCTACATACGTTTACTCAAAATATCCTATATTTTGAAAAGTAGGGAGTATATGTGTATACACCTTCAAAGTTGTTCCGCTTAAAGTCATGTCCCTTACGCTTGAGAGTGAGGTAAGTAATTTATGGACAGCGCTTCTCTCGAATGAGTCATCTATATTCTCAATATCTTCTATATTCTCAATATCTTCCACATTAAAAGCGACGTTGATTTCTACCTTTGCGGATGAATCCATTTTGCTTATCACAAAACCAGCTGACTGATGATCATGTAGACTTAGATAGGTGAGCTGAGGAGCATCAATGATAACCTTCCAATCGTCACTATCGTCTGTGTACGAACCATCGCCATGATCAACAAGGAGTTTGAGACTATTTAGTGACGGGGAGCTCACCTGTAAAACTTTCGCCGTGACTTCAGCTACCAATCTAACAATAGTTAGGTCTTCAAGAACGGGGCAGGATGAGATCAAGTTCTTCATAGTATCATCACAACCATATAAATTCTCTACAAGATGCATCACCTTGAGATTAGGCAAAGACACAATCTCGAAACATTCCAGCCACACGTTCTGAAGTTTCAATGAAACCAAAGTCTCACATAAGTAAAGCTTTAACATCATATCGACCGAATCAACCGAATCAAATATGACTTCAAGATGTTGGATTTCACGCTTAACTACTTCTTGGACCCACGACAAGACTGAGGATGACAGATAAACATCTTCCCTCTCGAAAGAGAGCTTGAGCTTGTCTAAGCATCGCTCATTAGAGTTTTCAAGAAACGAAGAGGCGAAACTGACAAAGGTAGCGAAATCATCGTTGAAATCACCAAGGTCTATATCCAGAAAAGGCATTGCACGCCAGAGTTTTCTCCATCTTTTGGAAAGAATGCTAGTAGTAACAACTTTCTTTGTAGGAAGATTAGAGAGTATATGACTTAGCAAATGATCAGGTAAGCCGCTTATCCTATCTACTCCATGTCTATGAATTGCTCCTCGGTTGCTCATTTGATTTCTCTTTTGGAAAAAAACATTCAAGACAAGTTATCTGCATCACAAAACAAACATGTGAACCATGATTCAACTATTCCGCTACATTAAACAAACGATTTGCATTTCATATAGATACCACTATTCCATGATTTAATTATTTTTCAATTCATCTGACATACCAATACTCAAAACAGCGTCGATTTGTCGCTGCAGATGAAACCCAATAGCCTCGTTATTTTCGCCACCCTCACAGATTTGCTACAATGAGTCTACCTATTATCTCTTCTTTAGGAAATGCATCTTTCACAAAGGCTTTGTATGGAAAACAAAATAAAAATCTAGACTAGTGATGAGAGTTTACTGCAGAGAATTTGTAATGAATGAAAAAAAAAAGAACCGGTTCGGGTAAAAATCAAGAAAATAAAAGTAGAACGTTTCTCACCTGGTGTTGACACCTAAGCTTTTTAAACTCTTGTAAGCATGACTCATTATTAAAAACTTATCCAATCAAATTATAACAATTAATACAACTAAGCATTATGTTCCAATAAAAATCAATCTCCTTTACACGTCACTTTTTCTCCCTCCTCCCGATCGAGGCCGTAGCAGCTATGTCAATCCTTCTCAAATCGATGATTGAATTTGAAGTGAACAAGAATTCGATCAGAAGAACAGATCCAAAAACATTTCATATGAAAAATCATTTAGGGTGCGTTTAAGGTTATAAAGGATCTTGAAGAAAGAGAGCTATAATGAATCCATATGAAGGAAGGATGGTTGGAGAAATACACTTGATTCTATCTACACTTTCTGTGAGGATATCATATTTAGCAAAGTTGGTATTTGTTCCCACCGTGTTTAGTATTTTGATTATTTGGTTGGCGACAATCAGTTGTATCTCTGATCTTAGAAAATATTTATTTACAAATTAAAGTGTCAAAAGCATTGAAAACGAAAGCTTTGAAAGATTTTTAGTTCTAAAAAGATTAGATCGACGACATGAAATATGGCAAGGTTAGATCAAGATACGAGCTCATCAAGGGGTTTCCTAAGTTATTAGTTTACATTTGCTCTTTCTCGTTGGTAAATGTTGTTGGAGCTAAAATGTTAAGGCTTCGTAATTTTTCAAGTGCTCAGATTCTTTAATTAGGAGAGATAAGTGCCAAAAAAGCTTTATTGTCTAGCCATGAACAGAAGCAAAGCATCACATCACTTTCACTTTCTTACCATCAATATTTTAAAACTAAGTCTATCTTTATAACCTTGGAACCCAAAAAAAAAACTATGTTTATAGACTATGAACTTGGGATATCAAATTTTTGTAGACCCTTGTGTTGATAAGAAAACTCATTTACGGACCATTGAAAATTGCACAACCAATAAAATAAAGGAGACTTGAAAGTGTTGTTTTTGTAATGTAGAGAGTGTTATTTTCTTCAAAGTTTCATGTTAATTAATGTCTCTTTAGCTTTGTTGATTGTCTCTCTTAGGCGTCCAATCTTTGTTTTTCTTCTTATTTCAATATAGAATTAATTGATTTATGATAACTAATAAATAAAAAAGTAGACATAAATTGTTACATCACATAATGCTCGATGGATGTATTGATCATAATATTAGATTCTAAAATCATCATGGAAAGTGTGTTTTTCTTATAAAGCCTACTATATATCATACGATCTGTCTTTGGATATGCATGTCTAGTCTCTAGGGATACTTTTTTATGAGAATTTTGATATATCTTACATTGTCTTTTATCTGCAGATTTTTGGATTACAATGGCACATCAATTGTATCTTGTGAGATTGACTGGAACGACAATTACCAATTGATGGGTATGTACACCAAGTCCACTCTCGCAATTAATACCAACTGTTTAGATTTATGTAATAAATAATTTGGAAAGCTAGAGAACTTCGGGTGGAAATTCAAATACACAATACTTTCATCCTCCGGTGAGGTTAGTTTCAATGCATGTACTCCCTAATTAATCATTTGTTTTGTGTCGTCTGTGTTTTTCCGGGGAAGGAAGAAGCATTATACGGTTGAGGGATTAAGTCTTACAGTTTTCATATTGTTTGTGGATTTGGGGTTAATTATGAACAGTAGGCGCTAAGCTTTCTTAGTTGGACTTATGTATCATTTAAGTATTTAGAGGAAATAATCATTTTTCTTTTGACTTGATCACAAATAAAACCAATAGAGTGAGAAAACGGTCCAAATATTCAAGTCTTAATCGTCCTTGTCCAGTGGTATCGAATCTCTTCAAATTTCTGATCAGACCAGTACTGAAACTCTTTGTTCCCATCCTCAGTCTAGATATCCAAGTAAGCCCTTTCATCTTGATGCCTAATGTTTTCCTAAATTTTAGTTGTTGTGATTTCACTAGGAACATATCTATTTGATTATTGAACTTTAAATTAGTTGTTAAGATAATATAAAGTTTATTGTTATTTATTATTTTTTTTTTTTTAACTAATCTTCATTCATTTCATTTAACTCTTCAAACAGAGTACCGGTTACATCTGCAAATCAACGGTGCCTCCAAACGAGTAACACCTGTAAAATACACATAAACAAAGACCAAAGAAGAAGCTTAACACTGAGCTCATTAGTTCTGAAACCGGGCAAACCAAGTAATTAAAAGGGATTCCTCTTGATTCCTTGCTTGTCTTGAGGATTGCACTCTAGAGAAAGGCTCTAAGCGACTTCGGATGATGACTTTGATCTCTTTAATCAAACTGATCGGAGGTCTAGATATTGTGGTATGCAGTCTTGAGTTTCTTTCTTTCCAGATTAGGTACAAAGAAGCTTGGAAGACCAATCGGAGGATTATCGAAACATTCCTATTCCTGCAGGGACGTTTGAGCCAGGATAAAGCATTCTAAAATAAAGGAGGAGGGTTAACCTGTACTCGTGAGTAGAAATGCCTCCATATTTCCCCTGCAAATACACAGTCAAAGAACAAATGCTGATGGGAGTCGTTTTGCGAGTTACAAAGAAGGCAGTTAGGTGGGACCTGCAGCCCCCAACTCAGCATCCTGTCCCTTGTACTCAGTCTTTTCAGAGCTGCTAACCAAGAGATGAAAGCATGTTTTGGGATTTTTTCCTTAAACCATACTCCCTCAAACCAGTGGACTTTTTCTCCTTGAGGATTAAGGTGCTCCCACGTAATTGCAGTGGAGAAAACCCCAGACGGTGGTGCCTGTCCCACTTTCCATAAGAAAGTGTCATCTCCTTCATCATCTCCAGTTCCTTGCAGATTCACCACTGACGGTAAGGGTAGACACTGCTTCAAAAGCTGGATTATGGGATGTCGGCTTCGGCTATTAGAGATCCACCACTGTCCCTCACGAATAGCATCTGCCACTACTGCATCTCTCGGGAGGCCTGCGACCGTCGGCCCCCTATCTCCCGTAATTTCCAATAAACTGCCTAATTCTGTCCAATTTTTCACTCCAAAAGTTTATTGTTATTACTCTAAAAACTGTGTTTTAACGTAAGAACTTTAAATGGAATTAATTTTTAAATATATTTGCAGACAGAATATTATTGTACATTTTTTTCAAGAATGCAAACAAATAAATGCTCAAGAAATTACATGAAGCTTGTATATGGAATTTCAGTATAAGGCGTTCACCTCATGTATAGTTCTTAAAAAATGAGAGGCATATATCTGTTTGATTTAATTATAGTGTTAAACAATATGATTTATATTACAACTTATATGTATTATTAAATAAAAATTTCCTAAACAAAACCCCGCAACCTAGTGCGGGTGTCAGTAAAAATTCCCTATACAAAACTATGCTAAAAGGGAAATCATCTCCGATGTTATTTTACTTCAAAACATTTCAGGAAATGCTGGAGCTCCTGCTTCGAATGTTGTCAAGGCTGATTCAAAGCCAAAGGCATAGCTTGCAGAAGTGAAGCCTGAATCGTCTAACGACGAAGACGAGTCTAGTGACGATGATGACTCTGAAAAAGGAGTTACTTTTTGTAGCTGGCTATGATTTGTGTTTTTTCTAGTGACTGCCCCAAACATCTTTTGGCTAATAAGATTATAAAACTTTTTGACTACCCCAAACAGATTATTTCCGTACATTCAAGAATCAAGATTACCACATAAAACAGTTTTGAAATCCTCAAACGTTATCGATTAAGATATGTCCAAAGCTTACAAAATCCAACAATGTCTGATCATATATAAAAAGACTGGAAAGTTATTTTCAACAATTATCTAATTGCGATTTTGCATGAGCTAGATCGCCTTGGCCATGCAAGGATATCACTTAGAACGGTGGAATCTTGTTTTAGCAAGGAAGACCTGAAAGACAAAATAACTTTCCTGAGGACTACTGAGTTCGCTACGAAGAACTTTGCTACTTCCATTGTAATAGAATCATCTGCCTCGTTTGTGCTTTTCACCTCTACAAAATCTAGCGATGACAACAAACACTTGGGAAGGGATGATGAATTTCTTATTTCTCTCCCATGGTACCAAATTAAACCCTGCAGTAACAAGCACTAACATCAATGAGTTTCTTGATAACAGTTAACACATGCATTTCTTATAAACTGTACTGTAAAACTCTAGGGTAATTGTTACCTACCAAGATTAAGGATTTAAGATTCGGAAAGCTTTCAAGAAACGTTAGCAGCTTTTTCAGGTAGAATGAATAAAGCTCTATTTCCAAACAGGACAAGTTGCAAAATTGTGATAATGGCACAAACTTGTTGATAAACTGCTCATCCAAACCAAAAAAAAAAGGGAGATCAGAATATTGGAGAACAAAAAATTCGTCTAAGAGCATTATAGATATATATATAGGTATATATTAATTACCGAGAAAGCCCTTGACAGAGATCTTCATATCCCTAGCGATCGAGATACTGGTGAAAAAGTTACGGGCTACTTCATCATCCTTCACTTGAAAATCGCCAAGAATATTGACCTTGGTTAAGGAACTAGAACTGATTATGGTCTTACCCGCATAAGCATAACCTACGAAACTCAAATATTTGAGTCTAGGGGCATCAATCACAAGCCTCTTGTTTTCTTTATATCTGATAATATCATCATCATCATCATCATCATCATCATCATCATCAAACTCAACCATATATATAGTGAAGCTGGTTAATGTCTGAGAGTGCACACGTAAAACCGTTGTATTATAATTTATTCTGAGAATGCTCAAATCTTCAAGAACAGGGCAAGATGAGATAAGCGACTCTAGACTCGCCTCATTGGAACAGAAACAATCTTCTAAACGCATAGTCTTGAGACAGGGTAATGAAACAGCCACCACAAACCTACCTAGATGAACTCGATGGAGTCTTAGGTAAAGGAGTTTCTCACAAAGGCTTAGGGACGTCACTTGAAAACACTCACGATTCACAAGAAGACACTCGACATCAAGATGCTTAAGCTGAGGAATAGCCAAGAAGTCTTTCCAACGCGTTACACAAGACAGATCATTTGCATCCTTATGAAGACTTAGCCTTAGGCTGTGTAGTCCCAACTTATGTTCTCTAGAGAAATCTAGGAACTTGTCCATAAAACTCACAAAGGCATTGTAATTTGGAAACTCACAAGAGTCCAAGTGCAACCTGGGAATCAAAAGCCACACACTTTTCCACCTCTTGGACAGAACACTAGTCCTCACAATATCCTTTGTCGTCGGAAGATACGAGATCATCTCAGATAACAAAGAGTCGGGTAATTTGCTTATCAAATCCTCTCGAGCTTCCCTTTCCTCCATCATATTCACTTTGCAATTTTGAACCGCAGTGACAAGGTCGACTACTAACCTAATTCATCGATTTTAGGGTTTTGGAAGATGCTATGGTTAAGGTGATTAGACACAGATGAAGTTGGTCCAACTGACGAAAGACTCGTCAAGTTTGGTTATCGCGCAAGAATTTTTGTTTTATTAGGTTAAATCATGAAACATGTTTTTTATTTCTTTTTTTTCTTAGGCCTTATATAGGCCCACACCACATATTGAACGTACTTAGTTCTCAGGACCGCTCAAGAACCTACCGACTTGTCTTACCTTTAAATCCGAGAGGAACATGCGTGATGATGGTGAGGGCATAATCCGTTCATTCCTGTTTTAATTCCATAAGGTCTTGCATATAAATCAATTCAAGAAGTAGGAGAATAAGGTGATTCTCTTAATCATGATGAATTGATAATGTTGTAACTAAGCAATAAGGTAACACGTTTAAGCCAAATTCATCACCAAGACGAGGGAGTTGAGATTTGGACAGCTCTCAAGAAAGTTTGGCAACATTTCCAAATCATATTTTATCGGAGTTCACATGGAACCGGGTATGTAAAGAAACTGGGGCAGCGGTTCATATTTCATGTAGTGATAGATGATCTGAAATCCAAAGAGAGAGAGAGAACATTTAAATGTTTATCTACTCCATTGACATGCACAGAGACAAGGTAGAGAAACATACTCAAAATCTGAGTTTGAAGGACACCAGAGTCTCACTGGTGTAAATGCTTAGGTGCATCAACATCCCAACCAAAAAACTCCAACGACATAAAAGTTCCAAATGTTGGATCAACTCCGTCATGTAAGATCACATATGTTTCTCACAAAAGCAAGTTTGAACTTGTCTATGCATGATTCCTTAAGAGAAGTCTAAGTACTTTTTTAAAAAGCTCACAAATTCATAATAACCAGCTGGGAACTCTAAAATGTCCAAATCTAACCCAGGAACTGAAAGCCAGAGACTTTTCCATCGCATGGAGAAAACACAAGTGACAACTCCTCTGTAGAAAGATGAGATAGTATCTTACACCGCAAATAATCGGACAACAAACTTATCCTATCTTCTTCCCCAGTTCTAAGACCTCTTAATCCTCTTTCGTTCATTGTTTTCTTTCACTTTCAGACAACAATACACAAGATCTGCATAACAATACAATCTTGGACCAGGTTAGAAAAATGTTATGATCTGTGAATACAGAGTGAACATAATCGTTTCCTCCATTAAGGTTTTTCTGAATTTATCTAAAAAGGTGATGTTATGATCTGTGAATACTAGTTTTTTATCGCGTGAGATGTTTGTTTATCATTCAAAAATCAACAAAATCAGAGTACTAGTTTTTTGAACGAACTAGTCTAAAGGTCTACTTCCGAACAAGACAAGTAGTAAAATTTGGTTGAAAAGGCATGGTATCAAAACAGAGATGGCTTAAGAGAAGACAAAAGTCACATACTCTCAATTATCATCCAGAACTAGTAGCCAAAAGCTTCCAAAGACATCATAATAGAGTGCAACAAAAAATACAAAATCTAAGTCCAATTTAAGTAACCAGCTGGAAATGCTACTCTAATCTGATCACAATAAACCCACCTAAAAACTTCCAAGCCGTCAACAAACTATAACTCGACATGTGCTAGATCCTCTGGGCAATGCAAGGAGGTCCTTTAGCATGTAAAATCCTTCTTGGTGCGAGGAAAACCTCAAATGCAGACCAAGTTTTTTGAGGAC
Organism: Camelina sativa; assembly: GCF_030686135.1. Taxonomy (NCBI): domain Eukaryota; kingdom Viridiplantae; phylum Streptophyta; class Magnoliopsida; order Brassicales; family Brassicaceae; genus Camelina; species Camelina sativa. The sequence goes on from NC_141892.1 coordinate 9,421,003, forward strand.
TCTTGAGTTTTCTACAAAGTACCTTGCTACTTCCATTATAGCAGGCCCTCCGTCCAAGTATTTTATCTCTACAAACTCGAGTGATGAAACCAAACACCGAGGTACAGATGAGAAACTTATTTGCACATCCTCTCTCGACGGATTAAATTCCTACATAAGCACAACATTCCAAACAAACAAAAGAGGAATGTGTATATAAGATAACACATTCTTTCTAAGTAAGTGAGTAAAAAGTTATAGGGTTGTGCAAGTCAGTCGTTACCAACACCAAGACGAGTGATTTTAAATGGGGACAACTCTCAAGAACTGTTGGCAGAATTTCCAGATAATGTAAAGAAAACTCCGCTTCTAGACACGAAAGGTTGCAAAACTGGGGCAGTGGGTCGAAGTCTATGTTAAAATAGAGAAACTGCTCACCAAAGCAAAAAAAAAAAAAAAAAAAAAAAAAAGGAAAGATGCGTAAGCAAAAACTAAACTACATGAATGAAAACTAGCTAGATACAAGATACATGTATACCTCCACAAAACCGTCAGCGATCTTCATATCCCTAACTCCGGAGATACTGGTAAGAAAACTACGGACCATATTTCGCTTTGGTAAGTCAGCAACATCAGCACAATCAGACTCACTAAAAACATAAACAAGATTGACCTTGGCTAAGGAACCAGAATTTGTAATGATTTTACTCTCCGATAGATCATCTTGGAATTTCAAATACTCGAGTCTAGGGGCATCAATGAAAACCCCTGAGACTTTCTTATCAAAATCATCGTAGTCATCACCTTCACCAAAATAAAAGTCTACATGAAGACTGGTTAATGTCTGAGACCGCACTCGTAAAACCTTTACGTTATCTTTCACCATCCTAAGAATGCTCAAATCTTCGAGAACAGGGCAAGACGAGATAAGTGACTCTAAAACCACATCATTAGCATACACATTCTCTTCTAAACGCATAGTCTTTAGACTAGTCAAAGACACAGACTCAAACTCACCCAACGATACCCGATGGAGTCTTAGATACACCAGCGTGTCACATGCATAAAGACTTAACGGCATCTCTTCTAAAAACTTACGGTTCACAAGGCACTCAACATCAAGATGCTCAAGCTTACGCCTAACCACAACATCTACCCAACGAGTGACACAAGGCGGATCATTCACATTCTTCCTGATACTTAGCTTAAGCTTGTGCAAGCAAGACTTGTGTTCCCTAGAGAAATCTATGAACTTTTCCATAAACCCCACGAAGGTGTTGTAATCTGGGAACTTGGAAGAGTCCAAATCCAAATTGGGGATTAAAAGCCAGAGACTTTTCCACCTAGTGGACAAAACACTGGTCCTAACAGCTTCTTTAGTGGGAAGATACAAGAAGAGTATCTGAGTTATCAAAGAATCAGGCAATTTGCTTATCAGATCCTCTCTACCACTGATGTACCTTGGCGGTGGCCATATGCGACATACTTGTTTCGTTTTCATATATTCCAAATAGCCTTCCATTAGTTTTTGCTCGTACAAATTTGAACCCCAAGATTCCCACAGAGACAACCTCAAAAAACTCAGCACCAATTTCAGAAACAATTCATCACAATCAGGAGAGTAGCGAAGAAGACGAGTTTTAGGGTTTTGTTGTTCGGAAGAGGATCCGACGGGAGTCGAAGGCACACACAAAATCACCGTCAAGTTTGGGATTTTTGTTTTCTATCATTTTGCGGTTTAATATAAACTTAACCGGTAGATTAGAGATTAAACAATTTGTACCAAATTTTATAAACATGGGTTAAAAAAAAAAGTCTCTTCATAGTCGTTAGTAAATGTTACTCAATACAATTATGAAATTGCATACCTCCTTATGTTGGTAACTACTAAAATGGTATATTTTTTACTAAGTGGTAAAAAAATTTATCAATCAAACATCTAAATGAAATACAAATGTGGTAAATACAATCACTAAATTTAAATTAATTACTCTAAAATGGATAATTGTTGATGACAAATAGGGAATTTTGAACCCTTTGCATCAGTCGAACACTTGTGACTCACGCAGAATCTTGAATTTTAAACCATAAAAAAAAAAAACTAACACTTTCAAAAAAACCAAAAGGAAAAAAAAACAAAGAAGAAAAAATAAAAAATCTCACAATTACTGAATGACAAATCCCATAACTAAAATATATATAAATAAATAAAAACACAGAACATTAAAAATAAATCAAAAGAACACTTTGGAGTTGGAGCTTCTCCTCTTTCCTTGTCTTTGATAAAAGTCTCCTACTTGTTACCGGTACGTCTTTCTCTTTCAATCTATCTCCCCAAAACCATTTCCCTATTAATTTTCCTTTTTGTCATTTTCCATGAAAAATTGTCTTTATTTTCCCAAGAAAATTACTAAAACCTTCTCTTTTTTTTCTCCCTGACAAGAACACAACTCTACTGGACGTAAGTCCCGATCCAGCCAAGCCCACTGATGAAGAAAGACAATGTCTGAAGAAACAAGTAAATGAAGTAATTGTTCTTCCCGTGCACAAAGTCATAGCATCCACACACGAACAAGAACGCCGCGAATCCAAGCTCCAATGTATTCAATCTTGACACCAAATAAACTCATAGTATCATTTTAGTGTATATCCTTCATTAGTCTCTGATAATATATAAACTTTTCGATGTAGAAGGTATACATACCGATCAGGCAATTTGAAGATTCTTGGGAACCTTTTGAGCCCTTTTGTGTTTCCTTTAGCGCTCTGACCACTTCCAAGCTTAGCAGTCACAACCCATTCGTTAGCCCTCCCTGCCTCAAACAGACCAATGAGAGTGGCCTTTGTCCGGTGCAGCGACATTACATTCTCGAATAGAATCCAATAGAACAGCAAATGAATCGACCTTTTGACAAAAAATAACAAAATGTCAAAGATTTAGTCAGATGCAAATGCAGTTACTTGACACGCAGGCAACTCAGTAAGGAAGAAACAAAAAGGTAATGACTTGAGATACAAGCTATCGAAGTTACCTTGGAGTACCGACGGAGTTGAGGATAGTGATGATGGAAGGGATATAAACTGAACCCCAAATCGGGACATAAACTTCAGGGACAAGAATGGTAAGAGGGAGAACAACGCAGTAGAAGCAAAATGTGACCCAATGTGCAATGATCTTCCTCACAAAGAAGAAGCTGTAAATCACATACACTTTCTTCCAGAATCTCACTTTCTGCACCACACCATCAGTAATAAAATCAGATTAAAGAATTTTCTGAATATTGTTTTAAGTAATCAGAAAAAGAAAAGGTGATTAAATGTGTTATTATTATCCTTACCTTGTTTCTTATGATCTCCATAACCATCTTCCTAAAGAGATTTGCAGGTCCACAAGACCATCTATGTTGCTGAAAACGGAAGGCTCTAAAAGTACTTGGAAGCTCACTTTTCACCTAATACAAAGAAAAAAAAGTAAAAAAAAGGCTCATATTTATGATGTATACCAATTTTTATACAAGTCAATACAAAATATCTTTGCTTCTTAAAAAGGTAAAATGATTATAACATAACTTGTTTGAATCAGCTATCATGTGTTTAATGAGAGAAGTAAGTATCTAGTGCACCACCAACTACTATATTTGTTATGTCTATTTAATTTATTCTAACTATTTTATTTGTTGTATTTATGTAAAAAAAATATCAGAAAAATATATAAATAAAAACCTGAAGGTCACCGAGGTAGAGAAATTTCCAGCCGCGAAGACTTGCTCGGACAGCGAGATCCATATCTTCCACGGTGGTCCTATCTTTCCACCCGCCGGCTTCATTTATCGCCGCGATTCTCCAAATTCCGGCGGTTCCTATTTAAAAAAAAAACATTAGATAAGCTTCAAGTATATATATCCACATTTTGATTTTTAAAGTTTCTATAAAATTATTAATGACACAACACATTTAAGATCGGCCTTTCATTTGCTTCATCTACAAGTCCTACTGTAATGAATGTGTCCCCTTACTAAATAAAATGAACACATGATTTTTAAAAACCAATTAATTAGAGAATCTTCAAGCTTGCAAATCTTACTTATAAGACAAGGAATGACTATATAACTATTTAAGTATTAGTACTTATATAAGCAACACCTACTTGCTTCACATTTCAGATTCCCCCCACTCCTCTATCAATCAATTAATGATTGATTATTTATAGATTAATATGATTCCTTTATTTTATTCTTTAGTTTTCTAGTAACAGTTGTACACTTATCATAAACAACATAAGAATAAAATTAATGGTTTAGGGTCCACATACTGTGCTTCAATTGGTCGGACAACATACCAACTACATCACCCCTAAAACTCTAATGATATTACCAGAACAATTAATATTTACTTTCTAATCCAATTAAATGATGTTTTTTAGTAATATTTACTATATAATTTTTTTACCGTTGAAGCCGAAAAAAGCATGAGTTGATGAACCGACTTCTTGCTCAACAGTGAAATGATAATCCAACGACATTTCTTGCATCCTTGTCAATAAGCATTCATCAGAATTCACTGCATGCAAAAAAAAAAAAAAGATTTAAAAACATTAGTCCTCAAACAAAAAAAACAGCATACCAATTTTATTGTAGATCATTGTCCAAATGTGGCAGTATCAGGAAGTAACGTCCTTCTCTTTTGTTTTTAGCTTTTAATAAATCAATCATATTCATCATATAGCTTTCTCATTTTTTAATTATTAAATTCACTAAGTTGGACCCCTGTTTTAGAAATCGTTAGGCACTAGTCGGGCGGTTGGGGTGGGCCTAGCGCCTAGCAAGAAAATTAAAGATTAAACGGGATTAATTGGAGACTAATTTTAGGATTATTTTATTAAATTAATAATAAAATAAAAATATATAGTACTAAATATATGTATAATTCTGTTTATGTGAAAAGAAAATTATCAAATAAAATATAAAACTATAAAATTATCTTTAAAATTACTTAAACACATGAAAACGTTATTTTTAAAAACAATTTTATGATTTTAATTAAAAGTTTGTACATTAGTTATTGTAAAACATCATAAACTTTTAATTTAAATGTCTAAATAACATAAAAAATTATATTTGATTTGTATTTGGCTTCAAAAATAATCGGTATATACAAAATTAAACGGAAAGTAATCGGATTACACGATATAATCGGATACTTGATGCTAGGTGGGGATTAATCATTAATCGAGGCGGAGAGGGTGGGCCTAGCGATTTTACGGAGCGTAATCGATGCTAGGCAGAGATTTTTTAAACAGGGAGTTGGACTCATCCTTTAAATAAATAAAAGAATGAAATACCAAAACAAAAACTATATGAAATATACACTATACTACTATACACCAAGTGTCGGCAAGAGAAACGCAAAGTCCACAGTAGACTACGATACTCACACTGTATACTAATAATAATACTTTTACATAATACTGACAAAGATGGGGTCTCACACTTGAGCATTTAAAGTAAGGCAAAGAGCACGTGGAAGGTATCAGAGACCCGACAACTTCTAAAGACCATCATAACCCGATCCGATTCATCTAAACCGGATTAAACCGATTCGGTTAATTGACCGACGGATCCGAAATCGCGGAGCAGATAAAAGAAACGTGACATGACGTCAGCAAAATTATCCGTTGACCCGGGATTCCGCAACTAATCCGACCCGGTGTATTTGACAATTAGTAGGACTAGTTTTTAAATCCAGTGCGGCGAGGTGTACTTAAAACTCTAATGTAAACAAAGCGCACCTGATTTTACACGTGATGTTTTATAATTGGTTTAGACACTACAACTAACACTAGTGCAGCTACTCCGCCGACACAAACAGAACTAACCCTACTTCTTCAATCAGACAATATACACCGAGGAGATAACAATAATTATATCTCAAAAGAAAAATACAAAAATTGATGAAAAGACCATTTGAAAAAGCCAAAAATTAAAGGTGAATTATATGGAAAAAAAAGATGTAAGCAAGAAAAAGGAAAAGACGATATTTATTTTCTATATATATATATATAATAAAAAGAACATTGAAAAGCATATACCACCGACACCACTAATGTAGCTAGCTACAAAACCAAAACCACGAGCTTTCATTTAATGAATCTAAAAAACAACATTAATTTTTTTTTCATAAAACATAAACAAAGAAGACACCGATTCAGTAATATTTTGACCATGACACTTGCACAACAACAACATAATCAAGTGTCAAATTTTTCATTTTTTTCTATTATAGATCAATGAACAAGCTATTTCAATTACTATCAAATTTAAAGATATACTCCTATTATTATTAAGTGCTAAGAGAGAATGTAATTACCGAACCGCCATCGAGCCTGAACCAAGGCAATGTTGGAGTTGTGCATGAGAAAAGGGATGCTACGGCGGAGAAAATCCGGTTCGGGTTGAAAATCAGCGTCGAAGATGACAACATATTCGCAATGTTTGACATAACTACGTTTGAGTCCTTCCTTTAAAGCACCGGCCTTGTAACCAACTCTATTCTCTCTTATTTGATACCTAATATTGATTCCTTTACTTGCCCATCTTTGGCACTCCATTTCCACCATTTGCTGCACATTTTAAGTATCTCATTTAAATCACCACCATATCACACAAAAAAAAAAAAAATCTAATGATTCTATAATCTTGTCTTTCTTACCTACCGGAAAATATAACATCTCTTTTTCTAGAAAGTAAATTAATCTTTTTCAAAGATGCTAAAATATCTTAATTTAATTAGAGAAAGTTGCGGAAAATAATACTAATAGTGTAGCACCCTATATTTTTTTGTGAATGGACTTAGTATTTTTTTTTTAAAGAAATAATAACCTTAACAGTAGGATCTGTTGAGTCATCCAACACTTGAATCACGAGACGATCGGACGGCCAAGAGAGTCCACACGCCGCTCCTATTGATAGCTTATAAACCTGCACGGCAAAAATCACGGGGATGCAAAAATAAATCTATTGTCAAACTCTTTCACTTTTAGTCCACTACTTTAGCAAGTTACTATAGATTAACCCCCAAAACTATGGGTTTATCCAGAAACCCCCCCCCCCCCCCCCCAAAAAAAAATTCTCAATGAACAATAAAGAAATATGAGTCACGACTCTCGCCGTTTCGGGATTTGGAACGGCGGAGGAATATGAAATACGTGGGGTAAAGTTTAATTTCCCGTAAAATCTGAGGGTACTTTTCTCGAAATCATAAAACTTTTGAGGAGAAACAGAGGAAAAAAAACAGAGCAATGAACAGAGAGAGATAAGATGAAAAGGGACCTCTCGTTCGTTGAACATGGGGATTTGAACGAGGACGACTGGGAAATTAGAGCTACCAAGCTCTTCATCATCGTGAATGGGATCGAACTTGTAACGTTTGTCTGGTTTTTTCCAGAAGAGCTTGACGAGGACGATGACGATTCCCATGTAAACCCTCTCACATAAAAGCATGACAGACATTACCAAACAGATGTAAACGGCTAACTGAAGAAGAGGAACAATCACTGGTGCTTTCACAAGCTCCCAGATCATGCCTAGTTGGCCTGTGATCTCCATCCTCACGCCGTCGAATGTCTCCGGCAACACGAACTTTGGTGAAACACCATCCATTTTTTTTCCTAAACCTCTCCTCTCCTTTCTTATTACAATGGCGGTGGTTTTTTTGGCTCTATTCTGTGTAAATGGGGTTTATGAAAGAGAGAGAGAGGTTTGCCTTGTGAAAAAAAAAATGGGAGGCTTTTCTCTCTCTACAGTTCGAGAGAGAGAGAGAGAGAAAAAAAGCTTTAGGAAGAGAGAAGAGAGGAGAAGAAGGAAATGTGAGTTAAGGAGAAAGATAAACCAGGAAGGAATATAAATGGTAAAAAATTTCAGTATTAAACTTTATTTTATTTTATAATTTTTTTTTTGTCAACACTTTATTTTATTTGTTTTCACTCATTTTATAAGATATTTTTCCTTTTTTGAGTGATTTTTTTTTGAGAATTTTGTACAGAGTGTATATAAAAAGGTTATGAAATAAAACAGTAAGTGACAAATTGGGTTTGTGTCTTTTTGGTTAGGTTCTTCTATTTTTCAGTTACAGAAAAATAACAGTGGATTTTTTGGTATTTCAGTTTCTGAGTTTTTGTTCTTTAAGAATCTGTGCCTGCCCAATGGGAAGGCAAAGGGGAGATTTGTAGAGAATTCTTATCAATTTATTATCCTAATGATTTTTCAAGTATAGATTTAACAATGACTAATGATTAATGATTTGATGAGGTTTTTACTTTTTTTTTTTTTTACCATTTATGGGATTTTGGTTTTGCAGCTTTTTATATTTTGTTCAACGTTTTTCGTTATGACAATTTATTTATTTTCGGTCAACTATTAGAACTCACTTCTTTGTCAACCTTATCAATTCACCTTTTTAACTCTTTTTTTTTTCTTTCAAGTAAGCAGTATAGTATTGAATTCATATCCATTGAATTAAGCCGTATATATAATGGATATGGTATATTAATTTAGAAGTAAATAATAAATGTTAAGAAGTTACGTGCCCGCTAATGGAACGTTAACATTACAATTTTGTATAGGATTCAATTCACATTTACGAAGAAATTTAGCAAATTTTAGGAAACAAATAATCAAAAAAGTAATGCAATTAATATGGAGATACTAAACAAAAATGCATTGCGTTAAAATCTACGGAGTGATTTGTTCAATAATCATATGTTTAATTCGTTGATTTGTACAGATAATATGATAATTAATGCATAAAAATTATGCGTGATTTAAACAAAAACTAAATATATTTTTTATTGTGTAAAATAACATGCTATTTGTTCCTGGATTTATGTTATTTTTTTTATTCACGTGTCATACCTATATTACATATGTATAAGCTTACCACTGTATCATTTTAAAATATATATATATCTATTTGATTTTTCTATATCATCTTTAATTTCAGTTATTAATTTTTAACGAAACTGGCCAGTAAGACCATCTCCAATGGTTTTCCCTATTTTTTCCTCTATAATAGAGGTGAGTTTTACTCCAATGGTCTTCTATTCTCACCTCTATAATAGAGTTCCTCTATTTATAGAGGAACTTTTGTAAGAAAAAATAGAGTTTCTCTATATATATATAGAGGAAAAAATAGCAATCTCTATTTTAGAGGTGAAAATGGAGGACCATTAGAATAAAATTCACCCTTATTATAAAGGATCTCTATTATAGAGAGAAAAAAATAGAGGACCATTATAAATGATCTAACAAACAAATCATATGTTTCTAGATCCGTGTCGGCGGAAGGAGTGTACTATTATGGAGTCAGCCGACCCCTGTAAATAATGAAAAATCTATGAATACTTTTAAGAATAATTATAATGACCCTAATGTTTAATTAGAAGAATTGGTGAGACATACTTGATGAGAAAAGTGGCTTCCGAGGTGATTAGTTTTGATTTTTAGCCGGGACTGTGGATGTAAGATGTTTTTTGGCAGTGACTTCGTGTTTAAAATAAGTGTTGTGGCTGTAAATAACTAGAAGCTGTGTGGGCTTTATAAAATAATACGTAGAACAAGAAAAAGATATGTACTGTACTATGAAAATATTTAGAAGTGTGAAGCAAATTTAGAACAGTTAAAGTTAGATTGAAAAAATTGTAGCTTAAAAAAGTTTGAAATAAAACTACAAGTTTTAAGTTTTAACCAATCATCTCTTTATTCTTACTTGAGGTTCGAAAGGCAAATTACAGTCTGAAATGCCGTTTAGTAAGTTCTTATTAGTATCTCTCAATTTCTTTGAAAATGATGCGTTTGATATCTCATTGCTTACCAAGATAGCAGATAGATGGAAGGCTAAAAGGATATATAGCCGGATATGAGTATTATAAATTATAATGGTTGTGTTTGGTACGTATACGTATCATGTATATGGTGAGGTATACTTTGTTGTAACCAATTACAAATACCATATCAAAAATAAAATAATATGCTTATCTTTTCATCCGCTACTCTATATGTTATCTTGTTTTTAACCACTTATATATCGTTTTTTAAACTCACTAAAACATTTGTACAGTTTTGTGTTACTATTTAGACCTAATATATGAATAATTGGAATTTGAGGAAAAATATATATATGAATAATAGGAAAAATTGTATAGATCTCTTCTCGAATCTGAGAACTAAGGTGTATATAATGCTTATCTTAACAATGAGTGCATAGACCAAGTTGTCAGATCCATGGATCGGATATTGCCAGTTGCACCTTGCACCCCTATACTAATAATATTGACCATTATGTCTGTTACTTAGGTTTGTAAAACTTATGTATGCATTAAAAGATTTGTATGATATTTTATTTACCAAAACAAAAATCCTGTTTTGGTTAATCATATCTCGTTGTTCACAAAAGTATACGTAGAACTTGTTATAACAATAATATTTGCTTTATAATTTTCAATACCCATAATGAGAAAAAATCCAATGTTGAGAAAGTATTTAATGTCACGAGTTTAAGTACCGACATAATGTTGACTTATTAACATGGTATGGTCTCTTATGTGCAAAAAAAAAGAAGAGATTCCTTCGAAATTTCTTGGTTTTCATATATAAAAACAAAGTTAGAGTACTTCTCTATTGGTTCAGTGCGATTTAAAACTTAAAAAACTACGAAGAAACGATATTTTTAAGTATAACTCTTAAACAAGTTTTCAAGAATTGCTTAATAAGCAGTACAAAAGCATTTATATGATTGGTGTCAACCACGTCTAACCGTGACCACCCATAATGTTTCCGAGGAGAACCAAGATAGCTTTATGTGAAAAAGAAACATTGAGAATTCGTCTATATATAATGTTTGATTTTTTTAAGTGTAGAAATTTCTATAAATAAATAAGAGGACATTGCTTTGACTAGAAGGCCTTGCGCTGCCACAACTACGAGCAATAATTATCAAAGGGTTAGGTACTGAGGTTCGTCCATGAGGTAATCCTGATTTGTAATTTACAGAACTAGCCTCGCTATAGTTAAGCCTTCTCTACTCGGACTTTTACTCCACTTTTTCAGGTGATGCTTTCAACTGTTTTCACGATAAAGTTGTGTCCTTAAATTTTTCGGTTTCTTTTATCTTAGAGAAAAAAAGACATATAACACGAAATTTGTTCAATAGGATGATCTAAAAGTGTCTCAGCCCAAGGCAACAATCTCGTGTTTTAGGGATGACTAGGATTAGTTGGTTCTTGATATTTTCATTTTCTTCTTTTGTATTTTCATTTTCTTCCTGAGTGAATTGGTTATATAATGATACTTGAAGTTTTATATATAAACTTTGGAAAGCAAGCCTAACTGACTTTTGAGTTTTGACCAACATTTCTAGTTGCATACTGTAGTAACTGGACTACAAATCCACCCTAGACACTATCTAACTACATTTCTATAATATTATGGTTAAAATTATTCATACAAATCTTAGGTAGCCGTACTGGAAGGGGCGGCTGGATCATAAATACTTTTCGAGAGATTTCCTCCAAATGATCGTTCGAGTTCAAAACCAATCTAGACGTTGACCAATTAGACAAGACCTTTAAGATCTAGAAATTGTTTAAGAAGATTTTGATTCGAAGTTACTAACTCATGAACGTAAAAAAAAAGGGTTACTACTAACTCCCGTATCGGCTTGGAAGAAGATAAGATTAGGTAACATATTTAATTTACAACAACTACAACAACGAGAAAGTACATTAATAACATAAATGGTGATGTGGACATATCTAACGTAATTTTTGTAGTATTACAGTTTTTATTTTTAAGGTTAAACTTATAATATTGTAAAATAGATTGGGTTGATTAGGAGTGTAACAACTAATAAGTGTGTTAAAATGAGTTACCCCTCATCCCATTTAACCCATTTTGTAAACGATGTGAGCAAACTGTAACACGCTAGCTTACCAATGTTTGTGGTTTTAGCAAAGTTTTGAGGACCTTAATTAATTAACATTTGTTTCGTAGTCGACTTTTTACACACACAAAACTATAAAAATATAATGTAAATTTTTGAAAAATATAGTTTAACTTTATTGAAGAAACCGGGTGTTGAATTATTGATATTACGTCGTCCATGTGATCAAACTCATTTTAAGGACATTCCCTCAAAGTTCAAGAAAAAGCCTTGCAAGCCGAAACTTTGGACTCAACTTTTTAAATGAAATTGATATCGAAAACATCTTTTTATCTGTTCCCAAGAATGAGCCAAATAATGTACTAACTAACAGAAACATTAATCATGTGGATTGTCACTATTAACAGTTCAATGGGGTTCAAAAGTTAGTAATTCATAAGTTGCTAGAGAGATATACAACATAGAAGTTAGAAAGTACTCAAAGATATATTGTTTGTCAAGTAACTACAGTAATACTTTTTAATCATTTTTTTTTAACTTTGAAGTGTTGCAAATGGCAAGCCTTCCATAGATTCATGAATATGTGTATATTCAGACATATGCAAATTAAATTCTCTTTGTGTCCTAATGCTCCTCAATCTAAGGACAGATGTTTGTGGAGATTATGTTATTTTCTTACTTTCAAGAAATTAAGGTTTCTTTGACAAATAAGTGTAATGGCGACGTACGTATACATCTTAAAGATATACTTCAATATAATAGTATCCTCGTGTCGATGACATATCGATGTGTTGCTTTAAGATTTATTCTGATTTTATTCGGTTTGAGCTTTATATTTTTTCGTACTGTCTATAGAATTTGAGTTTTGCATATAATTTCAAATAGTTTGAGAGAGTGTTTTAATATGCATCCACTTATGAAATTTCTTATATATATCGTCATTACACAAGTTTAAATTATGTTGTACAAAATATCAAATATAAAAAACTATATATATATATATAGATATATATCGTATTTTTGACAACGTAACAACTAAAAATCCGTAATCTTCTAGTGGAACAATAAATTTGACTTGCCTTTTGCTTTTTTGGTTGATTTATTTAGTTTTGTTTTTATTAGGACTATAATAGAATGAATGTGTTTGAAAATGTGAACCAATTTAATCACTATACGTCTTTCCTTTTCCTCCTTCATTTAAGGCTTTGATTAGTAATATGCTTTTCTATGTGATTAATTTATCCACTCATCTTAATTCTACTCGAAAACAGTTTGATTGGCTTCATATAAAATTTTATTTTCCAATGGGGAATAATAATAATATACAACCTCTCATTTTTAGCTATATAATACATACATAACATATATCTAGCGTGATCAAGGACATCCCACATACAAGTCATATTAGATTAGTTTAGTGGTGGCTGAGCAGGTTGATGACATTTAATTATGAACTTAATTACTTCAATTTCTATTTCCGTTTCTTACCTCTTGAAAGTATGCGCTGTACTGGTAAATCTATCGAAAAAGCTTAGTTGAACATGAGTCTTGTATGCAATTCTGATATGAATGGAAACTATGCAATAAACATGATTGAGCTCAAAATCAGGACTCCCATCCCATAATAATAGAGTCTAGAGGTCTCTGTAAAGGAGCCCAAGATGAGTTGGAAATGATCTAATATATCTAAACCCACTCATATAAGAACGAATTAAGAAGTGTCTTTCATATTAATGAACATAAAATGCACTCATATAACAAGTACCTTCTAAATCATATTTATAAAAGTACCTTTTACTTTCTCCTTATTGGTTCATTTGGCATTTAATTTTTAATATATTTATTTTCAAATAAAAAAAAGTTACACATGTAATCATGTACATTAATCTATACTTTAAATCCATATTTTAACACTAAATTATAACTAAATTTACAAAAAAAATATGAATTCCTCTAATTAAATTATTTTAGAAATGTAAGTTCTATCAGTGGATATTCTATAAATAACAATTCTCATATCCCCTCCTCCACCATATCTCAAATTTGAAATATTTACCTTGTTTGGTTTATATTCTTGCATGGTTGAAAGAGGTTAATTATATATTTTGTTATATATATCCCTTCTCATATTGTATTCAATTTTATTTATTTGTTTTTATGTAATTTTTCTTCCTTCTTTATTTTCTTATTATTTTTAATTTTAAATTACATATTTATTATAAAATTCTGATGGCTATACAAAAAAATTATCAATGCAGATTCCAAAATATTAATTTGCAAAATGAGAATCAAACTTAATAATTTATCTTCATTTCTTAATCTAATTTTTTGATTATTTATTACATATTTATTTTATTTTAAAAAGTATGCAATCTTTTAAAGAAATAAAATATTGTAACACAATTATTAAATCAACTTTCCTTAACTCTTTCTTATGTCCAAAAATTTTGTAATACATTTTTTAGTATATTCATTATTATATTTTGTTATTGTTTTCCAACATTATAATGTTTATTTAATTCAAATTTTGTAATTTAATGATTTTTCTATATAAAATACAATTTGATATTCCATTTACAATCAAGTTGTACTACAAAGAATAAATCATTAGAATTAAAACTAGCAATATATTTAGATTAGTTTAGTAATATTAAGATATTACTTATAAATAATTAATTAGTAACATTAAGATATTAATTTTAAATGAAAACTGGAAAAGTCATATTATAATCAATTAGTAAGGGAATTGCTTATTTTTACGTTGTTAATTAAAAAACATCAAGTTATTGTTTGATTCGATTATTTAATGTTTACAACCATAAAAATTATTTACTACAAAAAATATCAAAAAAATCAAAGTCAACTACTTTCATTAGAAAAATAATATGAAAATGATTGAGCGTATGATTATTTTAGTCTAAAGTTTGCATGATAAAGTTTTTTTAGAAAATTTCACATATTCTTTACTCTAAAGTTTACATACTCGTAATAACATGTAAACAACAACAAAAAATTCACAATATTTATTTTAAATATATAAAAGATAAAAGATACAAAATTTTGAATTTTAGTTTTAAGAATTTTATTTTATGTTCAACATATATAGACATATGATCATATGAAATATGTTTAAGAAAATATCAAAGAAAAAAAAGTTTAATCTGAAATTTGACTTTACTTTTGAAAGAGGATGTTAAAGAGAACTTTCGCTTGTCCTTTCACTTTTACCATTTGGTCTGACCTCACCCACCGTTTATTCCGGCGACAGCTCAACCCCGACTGCTTGAGAACTTTAGCCGCACTATGCTCGAATCGTTACAGCCACAAAGACATGACACTCCTCCTGTCCTCATGGTTTTCCAAACTACTTTCTACATGGTTAGTGAAGAAAAGTTTTTTAGATAGTCAAGTGTCTAGATCACATCATACTGTATAAAGCCACAGAGAAACTCAAAAGATTTATTTCATCATATCATTGAGAAGTAGCAAGATAAGGTCGCTGACTCGCTGGTGAAAGTATACTATTTTGCCGTCAATCGTCATGAACCAGAGTGTAATCTTGGAGTGGATGAGTCAGATGGTGAACCATTTATGGACTGATACAAAACATGATCAGCTATTTGATCAAGTGAGGTTTGCAAATAGAAAGTTGACTCTGATGACGAGAAATGAGGTACAGAAATGAAACTCCTAACAAACATGAACATGTGTTCTATCTCATAGAAATTTTTGAACATATGTTCAAGAACTGATGTTCTTAATTTCTGATTTCCAGGGCTTGTCGGTTGAATCTTTTCTGATGAAGACAAGGAAATGATGGAGACTATATCGATGTGGACTCGCATGGCCATAAAAAAACTGCCTATTTTTTTTAAAAATGTAATAGTACCGGATATTATATGCACATTTTGGCAATCGATTAATGTTAATATTGAGTTTAGGAAATTTAGCATTATATATGTCTAAATATATATTTATGTGCTTATCTCTTAGTTTAGAAAATTATCTTACTGATGATAGTCTAATAGTAATTATTTTCCTAGTGAACTACAGGTGCGCATTCGGGTATCCGGTTCAGATTGTATTTCGAGTTTTTCGAGTTTAGAGAAATAAGATCCATTCAGATAATTTTAGATTTCAATTTCAAGTTAAGTTCGGGTAAACACTCATCCGGTATGGATAGTTTCAGATTATACCCAAAATCTCAAAATATATTTCAAGTTAGGATAGGATTTGATAGTTTTTCAACAACGTTTTAGAGGTTTCTCTTTTTTTTTTATATACATCTTATATAATAAGATACTTAATAATACTCACGCACACGTTAGTTGTTACCTAACTTGAGAACAAATCGTGACTAAACTCATAAACCCTAGAAAATAGAATTTAGCACCTGATCCATTTGACATATGATCTACCATTGATACAGTAATTTACACGTTATACGACTTGACGACTTCAATCAATCTGTTCGTAATTTTGGCTTCGAAGAAGCTAATACATTACCTAAAACATCTGTTCTAAACACATTATCATATACTAGTACCTATAGCTCCAAGATCAACTCTCACCAGCGCAGATTTGTCACACTGAGTTAACTGTATGATATAAAGTTGCAACAGCTCATTAAACGAACGCAAGTACAAAAAATAATCTGAATTCCAATTACAAAGGGAGCTTTCTATAATACAAAACAGCAAAACCCAGATAGGTTTTATGATACACTTGGGAACCGTCACTGCACATTCCCCAAAACTGTGACAATTGTTCATCATCATATCTCATGAAAAGGACAAAACACGCTTTCAGATACGTTATAATCTCTGATTCTCTTTGCATTAGAATGTGACAAGTTTCACATATGTAGAACCCCTTGTATGATAGAGAACAGTTTTGTATAGTTTCAGGTAAATAACATCTTGAGTTCCTCTATACGCGCACTTCGTACTTCTTGATCAGTTAAAGCCCCAGAGATCATTCTCTGCTTCCTCGCCTGAACCGCCTCCATTCTCTCTTCAACTGTACCCTAGCACAAAGGCAAGGCAAACATATCCCACAAGGGTTCTAATAATCAGTACTCAGCAACAAGATTTGATGATTTGGATATGCAAATGAGGATTAACCGCTGGAAATGAAGAGGGTACCTTAATGATGAATCTTCTGATTTTGACTTCCTTAGTCTGTCCTATACGATGGATACGCATGACAGCCTGTTCCTCTACCGCTGGGTTCCACCATGGATCCTATACGACACAATTCGATTTTATTTCATTTCGAAACCTATTTAGTATTGTGCAGTAATCATTTACAAGATCTTGAAACCCAATGTGGCATGAACTATTACATGGTCTTTATAACTGATATGGTCTCTAAGGAACACAAATAGATATGCCATACCATGACAAAAGCATTGGACGCAGCTGTTAGATTTATCCCGACACCACCAGCTTTTAGAGACATCAACATTACCTATCCAACAATTAAAAAAGAGTATTGACGTCAATTTAAAAACCTAGAAAAGTATAAGTTTGCACATTTCAATGTAATGGGAGTACACCAACCATTATACTGGCATCCTCGGAAAATTCTTTAAGGACTTTCTCTCGTTGCTGCTGATTTAGAGTGCCATCAAGACGGACGAATGAAATGTTGTTCCTGGACATGAAAAAAACAATTTAAAATTTTGTTCTAGTTTATGTTTTTGAAAACAATTTTTTCTTTTCTCATAATTGCCATGACAATTGAACATAAGCAAGACATGTAAATGCTATACCGAGAGAGGGGAATTTGGAGGAGATCGAGGAAAGCGGTCCATTGGCTAAAGAGAATGCTCTTAGAGCCTGAAGAACGAAGACTTTCAAGCTCTTCCAGAAGAGCAGTGATTTTGGATGACTCTACCCAGTTCTTTTCCACGTCAACCTGGAATCTACTCTCGGTTGGTGCTGTGATGAGTTCTTGTTTGCTTACAGTTTTCCTGCAAAATAGAGATTAACCATTATTAGCCAACCTTGACCTAACACAAACATTTGGTGGAATCAGCAGCAACGACATCAAAAGGAAACTAGTAATAACAGGAAGAACGTCAAGATACCTACACACAGGACATAATCCAGAAGCAGAATTTCGCCAACTTGCCAAGAGACACTCACGACATAATCTATGAGCACATGGTGTTAATACGGCATCCTCACATGCTTCAAGGCATATTGGACACTCTCCTTGTTCTCCTTTGCGCAGTTCCTCTACTACCTCCTGAACAAAAGCCACTGATGGTACATCTTTTCCATCCCTTTCTAGACCAGAAGACTTTCCACTAAGGAAACGTTTAGAGAGCTTATTCAGATCAGAGTATTCCGCTGTATCACCTCGACTTGATGCATAAAAAACAAGAGACTGTTATAAGAAATATGGCAATTGTGTCAACAAAATGTCAAACAGAAAAGGGCTGCAGTTGCATGTTTCTTATAACAAAGTGCCCATATATTGTCTACGATATTTTCTTGGATATTTCAGACAAGGTCGTACAACAGATTAAGTAGATTGAATGTGAGAATAATACTTGATATGGAAGCCATGGAAGTTACAACCAGCACTATGTGTCTCTACTTAAATACAAAGCAAGGGGATACAAGACGCACCTCATCACTAAAAATGGGTGATCACAACACTGTCGAAGACGCAAAAGCAGTTCCAGGATCGAAGCATAATTATGAAGAACTTTGCCTTGTGCAACGAATTGATCAAATTTGACCTGAAAGAATTCGTTAGTATCTTCAGTAAAGGCATCTGAAAGTCCGAGTAAAAAATCCTAAATAATCACGAGGACAAACAATACCTTGGATCTTTTAAATAGCGCATCGTAGAAATCCCTCTCAGAATCCGAGAGTTCACAGTAAATGACCCGTGCATCAGCAGGGGGTAGAACAAGAATCGGCCTAATATAAATCAAACATGGTTCACGTTAACCGAGGAAATTCAAAGGAAAATAATATGTTTTATAAGTATCAGGAAGTAACAGATGACAGATCTTTTACTTGTAGTATTCCTACCTTCCTTCTCGATCTGTGCTAGACTTGGTTCTCCTAAGCATGATGGGTTTTAAGATTGACTGCACTAGCTTTAGGCCTCTCTCATCGCCCTCTTCAAATGGCTTTTGGACAAGTTTATTCCACCTAAGAATCGATATGTTCCAAACTAACAAGCTTCAGTCATTTCATACCAAATGTACTGTTTTTTCAACCAAAGAGAGATAAGGACCCTTACCATGCCCAAGTTCCCCATGGCTCAATCCTCAAAAACCGTAGAAGGCTGTACAAATCCTCCAGATTGTTCTGTTAATAAGATAACATGTGGAATGATCACAAAGTCCCAGATATGATAAACAAATCATTATCCATTATCCATTTGAATGAACCAATATTATTATGCCAGTAAACTACAAGTCATTATAGAACACATCCTTAAAAACAAGTTTTGAGGTAGAATCGAGACTTCTGTACATTAAAAAAAAACACAAGCACAAGAAGTTGATCTCCTTCTAGTAGAGATTTAGACTATTCAAATCTCAGGTGAATATGAAATGTCCAACTACTAAAATTATTTCACAAATAGAATGGCAATGTCCTAAGAAAGTTTGGCCTAGGACCCAGAAACAAAGATTTCTTTCTAAATCCTCGACAAAAAGATCAATCACCTGAATAGGAGTACCCGTAAGACACCAACGCCGATCAGCAACCAGAGCTGCAGAAGCCAAGGAAATTTGGCTTTTTGAGTTTTTGATGGTATGTGCCTCATCAAGAACAATCCTAAACCATCGAACAGCATAAAGTCCTTCATTGTCTGCTAAGTTCTAAGAAGAAGAATAAAAAGCAGAGAAGATAAGAATCTGTTCATGTGATGCATTTCTAAACTATATACATGGACTAATAATGACCCGAAATAAGACTATGAAAACCACCTCTGCCGAAAATTCGGATGTTAGAACTCCATATGTGGTGATTACCACATCACTCTGGGAAAGAAGTTTTGTATCCTTTGGCCTGCTTTGCCCATAATGAACATAGACGGATAGAGACCCCGGCTTTGTATGCATTTCAATCTCTGACTGATCATAAAGCAAGTGCAAAAAAAAATCAGTATAACCACTGACAAAGAAGAAATAGCAACTTGGATGTATAACCAAACTAAATTTGCATGTGCATCATGAATGGAAATAAATTGTTAGCATCAGATTTATAGAATACCTTCCACTGTCCTAAAAGTGTCATCGGACATACAATCAGGTTACCACCATTTTCAAGTACACTTTTCTGTTCAAAAATCTTCTTATCAAAGCCTGGAAATTTGGTTGCCTTTGGGAGACTAGTGAACTCATCTAAAGAACTGCTGGTCACTTTCTCTCCTTCAACTTTCCAAGGATGGGAAAGCATAAGGGATATGGTCATTACGGTCTTTCCGAGACCCATTGCGTCTGCTAAAATCTGCAAAAGTGTTATCATAAAGATATTACAAAAAAGCTATATAACAAAGTGACAAAATGTAGATGATAAATAAAAAAATTGTTTGTGGGCGGGTTATTGAGATCATACTCCTCCTCTTGCCATTTGAAGGGTGCTAGGAAAGTGTATTGTAGCATCACCAGTAAAAGAATTCAGGTAGACAACAAGTTCCCTCCTATTGACATAAATCAGATAGTAAATATCTCATCTGACTCGCACTAAAGTTGGCAGGTAACAGAAACATGGCTTACTTGTCTGCTAAATAGTACGCTTCCCAACATGGGTGAAGCATTGTTGCTGCCTCATCAGTGCAATTTCCTTTCTCCAATTGGGTCATCCAATGAAGTGCCTGCTTTTGATATGGACGAAGCTCACACAGAAGTTTATGTGGAGTTTCCATTTCCTGTTGCAAAATGTTTCACGTAATTTGCCAAATGAGTTTCGAATGCCGAATATAAGTACGCAAACATTCCTGGGAATGAGGATACCTTTAATCCAGAACTGTCCCCAACACCGACAATATTATCAAGATCACCATCACTGATACACGGCTCATTTTCATCTCTGTTTTCATCTTGATTCAGAGTCTTGACCTTGTTTAACTGAAGCAACGGAGCTGAAACAGCAGAACCATCCTATTTCCAAAGGAGCAGACAGCAGATGTAAAACTAGACAAGAAAGGCGTCGAAGTTCAAATTGCTAATATAATAAGCAATATTTACCTTGGAACTCAAAGGTCGCTTCCTAGTGGACAAGTCCTCAGGAGTAAACTCTGCCTAAATATGAAGAAGAACGATGAAACATTTTCACAAGAGTAAACTCTGCCTAAATATTCATTTGCCATCACAAGAACTCGCAGTCACATCATATGGGAACTGTAAACTGCAATCTATAAAACAGTCAGCAATTTAAAGTATCATAGGCAAGGAAAAACCAGTACCTTCTTAAAGGGGATCAAACCGAGCAACCGAAAGAGATTTGGGAGAGGATGAAACATTGACTCCTCTGCCGTATTACTGGCTGCCTTAAATGATGTTGCACTATGCTTTTGAAACATGGAACTATTAATGTACACGCTGTTTCAAATACAAACACACCACTTCAAAAACCAATGCATCTATATCCTAGCATTTTCAATAGGAACACAATATTTTGTATGCATACCTTACAAAAAGAAGAATTGTGTCCATGATACTCAATGTTTCAGGCGCCAACTTGCAGCTCCCTTCTATCCTAATTTTCTTGTCTCTCACAAGCGGTAGAAGACACCGTGCCCACTCATTTGGTATTCTACCAATCTATACCACAATATAGAATTCGTTAACAATTTTTCATCCCATAACAGATTAAAAAGTGAGAATCCGCAACCAAATAATAAAAAAGCACCTCTCCTGAATCCTTTGTAGAGAACCTGACGATATCAGAAGCACCACCACGCAAAGCTGGCCTTCCCCGTCCAGAGCCGCGCTTACCAGGCGTAGTCTCAGACTTTAATCC
The DNA here is from genome assembly GCF_030686135.1 of Camelina sativa. NCBI lineage: Eukaryota > Viridiplantae > Streptophyta > Magnoliopsida > Brassicales > Brassicaceae > Camelina > Camelina sativa. The sequence goes on from NC_141892.1 coordinate 9,442,911, forward strand.
TTTACTATGCGGAAACGTGAACACCAATTCGTCACCGGACTTCAATTTCCTTCCTTTACATGTCGACAACCCCGCCAACTCAGAACAACCCACAAACCACCACTCATTCCCTGAAACACTCTCTTCCCCAACATCAACACTCTCATCTTCTTCATCCTCTGCGCGATGATTCGCTCCAACACTCGCGAAAGCACAGCCCTTTATTCCATCTTTGACCTTCTTCCCTCCATTAGAGGAGCCGCCGCTTGGGCTAGGAGTGGCGGCTGCAACATCAGGTGGTTTGCTGAAACTTGGAGTGTCGAAGATGATATTGATGGCTGCCGTTGGGTCATGATTCGCCATGTGTAAAGCCCTTCTTATGTCCATATCTGAGTAGTCGGAACCCACGACTGATCTGACTGTGGAAACCACATCGTCTGAAACTTTCGTCCCCATTTCAAAACCCTAACCCTAAAATTTCAGGGGGAAATGTTGAAACTTTCTTGAAATTCAGACGGATTGTGGCTTGAGAACGCCGAAACAAGGATACCCAATTTAGAAATCGAAGGAGATCGACGACGGCGTACGAAATCTGCCGGCCCCGAGAAACCCGCGTAAATTAGCGACGAGTCTCTCTCCCAGTATCCAAACTCCCGCCTTTATTATATTTTTATTTTAATTAATAATAATGAAAAAGATAAATACTAGAAACGACGGCGTTTTTGGAGTATCCAGCGGGTCTAGATCCGAGTAACCCGATTCCCGAGTTGTACTCAGTTGAACAAAAGCAATTTGGGACTATTAAAGGGCTTTTTTTTCTATAAAAACACGGCCCAGCCCACTTACTACAATAGTTTGTGCTTCGTTCTTCAATTTTTGTTTCTTCTTCGTCGTTCTTCAGTCAAATCCCTAACGCTCTTCTTCAATCCTGAACGAGATTAGTGATTAAGGGGTTGGAAAAAAAAATCACTCCTTCAATCAAAACACGCCGTCTTCGGTAGATCCCCCAAAGTCGCAAGGTTTGGCATTTTCGGGCTTTTATCAAAATATAGGAAGGGTTTGGCATCAATTCTATCCGTTTCCAAGTTGAGAAGTTAAGAGATTTCAGATTTATCGGTAGGGAGTGTTTTTTAATTGTTGGATCATGGTTCTGATTTATTTTGATTCAGCTTCAATTTTTACGAGTTTCGTGGATCTTAGATTTTGATGTGGTTCGATTTATGGGGGAAAAAGGAGTGATTTTGTGGAATCATAGGAGTTGCTTGGAAATGGATTAACGGTTTTTTTTTGGAATCTGGGGACTGATTTCGGATCTGATTTTAGATGGAAGTGGTGGAAGGAAAGGTGGCCAGACCTAGAGGTAGACCGAGGAAACGCCCGAGACCAGAGGATCAAAATGGAGTGTCGTCTAATCGAGGGAAGAGGCCGGTTTTGGAGACTTTGAAAGTGACTTTACCTAGATCTCTTCTCGGTCGTTATGTGTTGAAAGATTTTGATGACTGTAGAGTTTCTCTTGGGAAGATAGTTTCGTATAATACTGGCTTGTACAGAGTTGAATATGAGGATGGTGAGTTTGAGGATCTGGAAACTTGTTCTCTTCGTCAGTTAATTATTGGGGATAATTACTTTGATGATGAATTACGTGTTAGAAGAAGTAAATTAGATGACTTTATTCTGAAAAAGGATGAAAAGAAGAAAACAGATTACACGAAGAAGAAAGGAGTTGAGCTGCAAAATCGAGTAAATGAAGTTGAGGTGCCCACATCTACTAGCCCAAGTTCTGTGGCAGAAGTTGAAAGTGATTATTCATCTTGTGGTGTACCTGGCTCTGAAGATAACAGAGATCCAGATATAGAAACTATGTCGCCTCTTGTCCCAGTTCCACCAGTGGATTTGCCTTCTTCATCAGGAACGATTTGTATCCCTGAGGAGGCTGTGGTGCATCTTTTATCTGTATACGGTTTCTTAAGATCATTCAGTGTTCAGTTATATATCCTTCCATTTGGGTTGGATGATTTTGTGGGAGCATTGAATTTCGGAGGACCAAATTCGTTGCTGGATGCCATTCATGTTGCCTTAATGCGGGCACTGAAGGGCCATCTTGAGAGACTCTCCTTAGAAGGGTCTGAAGTGGCTTCAAAGTGCCTGAGGTCAGCGCAGACAACTTTTGTTGTTTACAGTTTTCAACAGATGTCTTTGTTTAACTTATTTTTTTTGATTTTGTGTTGCTTTCCGGAGATGTTTTAAGTTAACTTTCCCGTATCCTTAGTTTTTTTTTAGTGCCTTAATCATTCTGTGAAACAGCAGATTAGTTTTGTTGGGTATATGTACTTCAAGGAAGCAGACTAGCTGACATTAATCTTAAAGCTCATGAATTCTGTTCTTTTTATAGCTGGGAGAGAAAGGCATATATGGCTGTAGAGAGACTGTAAAATAGATATCCTATTTATAGTTTAGGTGAAGCTTGTTTTAGGATCTCCAATATCTTAGTGGATAACAATTTAGGGATTTTGTTGCATTGCCATCTGCAGGTGCATTGATTGGAGCTTGCTCGATGCGCTAACTTGGCCAGTTTATTTGGTTCACTACTTCGCTGCCATGGGACATGCAAGTGGGCCTGTCTGGAGAGTTTTTAATGAATACGTTGTGGAAAAAGATTATTATTCCTCACCTGTAGTGATGAAGTTGAAGATCCTGCAAATTCTGTGTGATGACGTCTTTGATGTAGCCGATGTAAGAGCTGAAATTGATTCTCGAGAAGAAACTGAAGTTGGACTTGATCCTGATGGCGTTACTGCTGATCTTCCTGAAAATGGACCTAGAAGGGTCCATCCCAGATTTGCTAAAACCTCAGCTTGCAAGGAGAAAGAGCTTAGTGAATATGTTGCAGTGAACCATGGGATAAGCTCAATGAGCGAGTCAAAAATTTTGAGCTCAAGATATACTGATGGTGGTCATGGAGATAGCTCAGATCTGGATGGGAACAGTGATGAATGTAGGCTCTGCGGCATGGATGGGACGTTGCTTTGCTGTGATGGATGCCCTTTAGCATATCACTCGAGATGCATTGGTGTGGTCAAAATGTACATACCAGATGGGCCGTGGTATTGTCCAGAATGCACTATCAACAAAATGGGGCCAACTATTGCTCACAAAACGTCACTCAGGGGAGCGGTGTATTTTGGAGTGGATCCACATGGGCGACTCTTCTTGGGTACATGCAATCACTTACTGGTGTATGTTTTCGATGCCTTATTTCAGATACTTTGTTTTTCAAGCTGATCTTTCAATTTTATATTTCTCCATATTCGTTTAGATTCTTGACAAGTTGGTTTTGTAGTTAAAACTTATCATCTTGTCTAGGTTATGCTTAAAGTTGGAAAACCCATATTACTTGACGCTGATGAAAATTTCGCTTATATCACAGGCTTAAAATTTCTGTCCAGGCGGATTCAGATATCAAATACTACAATGCCATCGACATTCCAAAAGTTGTCCTGGTGCTTTTGTCTGCAACGAACCATAGAATGGAATATCTGTATATATGCAAAGCGATCTCACAGTACTGGGATCTGCCTGAAGGTTTGATCTCTTATCTGAGGGCAGTGGAGATTGATTTAGCACACATGCAAAAAGAAGGGTGCGACGAGGCGTCAGACGTAATTAGACCTGATAGTGCAAGTAGTTCCAGTGGAAATAATATTCAGAATGTGGTTGGCCTCCACGCATCTGCTTCTGGCAGTCCTGTGTTAGGAAGATCAAGTGGAGTGCAAGAGAAGAATTTGGTTGCTGGTATTACACAGAAGGGTTTATTATTTAAACCTAATACTTACATTAATCATTACACAAATGGAGAATTGGCTGCGTCAGCTGCTGCTACTTTGGCTGTCCTTTCGTCAGAGGAAACCCATGAACCTGATCTACAAAAATTTAGTAATGCCAAGAAAGCTGTAGCAAGTAACATCTTGCTACAGGTGAAAGCATTTTCGTTAGTAGCCTTAAGTTTCTTCTGGCCAAGTCCTGATAAAAAGGAAATTACCAGGGAAAGGTGTGGATGGTGTCATTCTTGCAAACTCACTTCTGCAAGTAGGAGAGGATGCATGTTAAATGCAGCTGTAACAGGGGCCACCAAAAGTGCCATGAAGGTCTGCAGTGGCCTTTTTCCACTAAAAAATGGGGATGGAGTACTGTCTAGTATTGCAGCATATCTCCTATATCTCGAGGAAAGCTTACGTGGTCTCATTACGGGGCCATTTCTTAGTGAGAGTCTTAGGTATCAGTGGCGTAAGAAGTTAGTGGAAGCTTCAACATGCAAAGCGATGAAAGCCCTCCTGCTTGAAGTAAGTATATATATTTTTTTTGCTTTCCAAAAATTATTTTGTTCTTATTCACTTTCTTTTCCTATTAACAAATAATTGTACCTTTTTTTTTGTCATTTACACTGTTTGGATTTGATGTCGTTACTTGTCAACAATATAGTGATATGTTAACAGTCCTTGGTTTGTCATTATATTTATGGTGTTTTCATTGGCATGATATGGTTCATTTTACTTGTTCGCAGCTTGAGGAAGACATTTGCAGTATTGCTCTGTCAAGTGACTGGCTCAAACTAGTGGATGACTGGTTAATAGAACATTCTTTTTTTCAAAGCGCTCCATTTACTGTTGCGGACACACAGAAACGTAGACCTGGTAAGAGGCAGAGGAACCAAGCTGAAATTACAGCCCAAGGTTCTGATGATGATAGCTTTACTTGGTGGCGAGGGGGGAAGTTATCAAAAGTTATACTCCTGAAGGCTGTCTTGTTGAAGCCTCAGAGAAGGAAAGCAGCTTGGCATGGTAATAATGTTAGGTTATGTTTTTGGTGCTTGTCAACAAATCTCACGTAAACATACAATGTTTTCCTATAGATTTTGTTTTTTGGATACTTCTAACGGAGATATCCTGTTTAATTTTACTCTCAAGATAGTGCTAATTTGTTTTTGTTTTTGTTTTTTTTTTTTTTTCGCATCAGGTGGTATTAAAAAGTTTCCTGAATTTAGTTATGGCGATGGTTCTTACATTCCTAAGAGAAGCAGGCGGTCTGTTTGGAAAGCAGCAGTTGAAAGTAGCAAAAACATATCTCAGCTTGCTCTTCAGGTTTTTCTTCTATCATCAATGCTTATTCAAATGATTGTATGTCTATGATTATTTATTGATGATCCCCTGAAATTTAACTGAATCTGGGCCAGGTTAGATACCTGGACATGAATATAAGATGGAGTGAACTTGTACGCCCAGAGCAAAACGTGCAAGATGTTAAAGGTCCAGAGACAGAGGCCACTGTTTTTAGGAACGCTAGTATTTGTGACAAGAAGATTATAGATAACAAGGTTAGATATGGAGTTGTCTTTGGGAATCAAAAGCATCTGCCATCCCGTGTCATGAAGAAGATCACTGAAGTCGAGAAAACTGAAGATGGAAAGGAAAAGTATTGGTTTCATGAAGCTCGCGTTCCCTTATATTTGATCAAAGAATATGAAGAAAGTCTGCCTAGGGTACACATACCTTTCATCAAGAAGCCATCACGAAAAATATCAAAGCTCCAGAAAAGGCAACTTAAAGCTTCTCGAGCGAACATATTTTCTTACCTAGCCTCTCGGAGGGACAATACAGAGAAGTGTTCTTGTGCATCATGCCATCTCGATGTTTTTGTGAGGTACTTTCTTTAGCTTTCTTCACCTTCCAGGATACTTAAAAAATCTTATGTACCTCACTATTTTTTGTTCCCGTTCTCCACATTTCTACAGGAATGCAACAACATGCAGTACTTGCCAAGGTACAATACACCTGCTTGCTGTTTTAATTTTGCATTTTAGGATTGAGACTTTTGCAAGTTATTGGTATCTATATGCATTTGACAAGAGATGTCAATATTTCCTATGCCTTTTTCTTTGTTTTTACTTGTTAAAGTCACAGTATCTGTTTCCTTATCTCAAGAACAAGTAGAAAGATTCCAGCATACACCTGAAATCATTTGTATTTCTTGATGCATTTCTAGTTTTAATTTTTATTTTTGATTACTTTGCTTGGTTCCCATGAATCTCACTCATTTTTTTTTTTTTTATCGTTTATATGAAAATTGGCAAGATAATAGAGTACTACGTGTATTTTCCATTGGGTAATTTTTCTGAAGGAAATGTAGCCATATAATCATGGATTTCCTTTTACCCTCTCAGGTTTCTGTCACAAGGAATGTACTATGAGTACGCAACATACAGTTGGGAAAGTTGAACTTTTGGTAACCTGCAAACGGTGCTACCTTGCTAGAGCCCGTTCACTAATGAATCAGAGACATCCAACAACAGCCGCTGTCCTGATCGACAGACCGTTTCAAAATGCAGTCACTCCAGTCACCAAGACACAGTTTAAGCCTCCTAATCAACAGTTACCATCTTCCAACATACGCAGCACCACTTCAGGTGTTAAACAAATCACTCCTGATTCCAATTTGGCACCTAAAAGTAAACACAAAACATTGTCTTGGGGGATCATATGGAGGAAAAAGAACGTGGAAGAAGACACAGGTGTTAACTTCAGACATCAACATGTTCTGTTGGCTGCACGCTCTGATCAGCCGAATCCGGAACCAGTTTGCTGTCTCTGCAAACTGCCGTATAATCCTGGTCTAACATATATTCACTGTACAAATTGTGACAGTAAGAAAATTTTACTCTAAAATTCTAAATTTCGTCAATGCCACCAGTTTCCACTTATACATCTAATCCTAGCATTTGTATGCAGAGTGGTACCACATTGAAGCGATTAAGCTCGAGGAATCGAAAATTCCTGAAGTTGTTGGGTTCAAGTGTTGCAAATGCCGTCGTATACGATCACCAGATTGCCCTTACATGGATCCCGTACTGAAGGAACAGAAGCAGATGAAACCAGTAGTCTCCAGGAGGCAAAAACATGGGAAAGGAAGTATCGGAATGGATTCTACTTCTGAAAGAATGTCTGAACAAGAAGACTCCATGCCCTCTACTCCCTCATTCCCCTTTGAAGATACGTTTGTTCCAGATGATGATCCTCTCTTAATGTCAGTTTCAAAAATCGAACAAATTACACCTAACAATTTGGATGTCGAATGGAACGGGGATGGTTCTGTGCCGGGACCCCAGAAGCTACAAGTTAGGAGACAAGTGAAACGTGAAGACACAGACGGGAACAATAGTCTTTCTTATACAGAGTTTTCAATGCAACCCGAATCAATGCCTATTGTGAAACCAGAAATGGAGGCAACATTGCCTGTCACGGAATGGGATGCATCTGGCAACTGTGACATGGTTGAAGGCGAACTAATGTTTGACTACGAAGACATGGAGTTCGAACCCCAAACATATTTCTCGCTTACCGAGTTACTCACAACAGATGATAGTGGACAGTGCGATGGATACGGAGATGGCAAGGATGCTTCGGCAAACACGGATAACCCAAACCCCCAGGTTGAGACAACAGTGGAACAGTGTAGAGCATTTCTCTGTGACAATACAATTCCATGCCAGATATGTATGCATGTGGATCCTGGACCTGATCTCACATGCAAGACTTGTACTATGACTATTCATTCCCACTGTTCTCCATGGGAGGAGGAATCTACTTGCACGGGAGGTAGCTGGAGATGCGGTCGTTGCCGTGAGTGGCTGTAGCTGGCATTCTTTTTTTTTATTTTCTTCATTCTTTTTTGTTCTGGCAGTGACGTAATGCCAATATTTTTTTGGGTACTAGAATTCTTGTAATTTTGAGACGAAATGATTTTAGGATGTGCCCAATTCTATTCTGTATTTACTAGATTAAAAAAACCTCTCAATTGAGAAAAATAGACATTCACTCGGATAAAATCATTGGAGAAACAGATTGAAAATATATAGGAACAAGAACAAGCTGATACAACCACCTGACCTCACAACACAAATGTGCAGAATGAATGCAAAATTTAGTAGCTAACTCAACTCGCCCGCTTCCGATGACAGGCACAAATATGATCAAAACTAGATTTTCTATTCAACCCTCCTTCACTCCCCATCGGTCCTACATCTACTCTCCCATCATTCCACATTTTCGCCATTACATTCTACAATCACGAGAAAAAAAAAATCTTTTTCCACATCTGCAAGTATTCTCTTACCCCAATGAAGTTAAAGTAAGCCAGCAAGCAGAGCTCCTGGATCATCAGCTAAAGCGGCTGGGCTAGGTGGTTGAGCTACAGGTGGTGCAGGTGCTGGTCCTGGCCCTGCTGCTGGAACTAGAGCTCGAGATCCAATTGGTATAGTAATTAATTGTTCCTTGATGAATTCTTTCAACCTGCGGATAAAGAGGTCAACAAATGCAGAGGAACAAAAGCTGTGTTTGAAGTTGAGTTCCTGTTAAGAGGCAGAGATATCATACTCAAATGTAAGAGCCGGATCTCCCGAGCCTACTGTCATTCGCAGTTGGGTTCTGTCTGCTGGGTCTGTTTCGATTCTTGCCTGAAAAGAAAGAAAAAAATCACGTCACGGACAATGTTATACAACAGACCTTTGAGAGTGCAGTATAACGCGTGTGCGTATAAAAAATTTAGGACAAGTGCCGAAACCAGTATGAGAAACTTGATCCAAATCTCACCAAACAGAGCATGGCTCCTGTACTTTCAGAGTAGAAGGTTGTGCTTGTCACTAGATTATTAGGGTTTGGATCCTACAACAGAAAACAATAAAAGTTAATTTAAAGGGTGTGCAACAAGCATGTTGAGGAACTGAGATCGTAAACAATTACTTACAAGCCCAGGGCATATTGTAACATGGAAACTGTTGAATAAATTCGCCATTTCTGGAAGAGCGAGAGGTCTTACACCTCTAACCTGAAAGAAGTTGTAGATTCAGGTTATATAACAGGTTATAATAATTCTTCATTAACAAGCATAAGTAAACATGTTGGAAGTCCTCTATGAGCGTTTTGAGTAAGCTTAAACGATCATCAGTAGATATGAAGTTATTTATAAGCGTTGTGATTAAACTCAATCAATCATAAGTCGAAAAAGGATTTTACGGAGAAGCTAGTTCACTAATTTCTTTGAAAACAGAATTTTCAGGAGCATTTGACTTCTTTCCTGCACTACTCATTACTTTTATTTGATATATGGTATGGTCAGAGAAGCTGTGAAAATACATACAACTTCCTGAAGTTTCAACGGTGGTCCTGAAAGTGCTCTCCACTGCGGGAAGAACTCTTCAGATGTCAATTGTAGAGGTTGAAGAAACTTATTCAAGGTTGCTGGGATGCGTAATTTGGCATTGACCTATAAATATCCAGCATATCAGAAAGAGTCACAGAAACTATTATACTAAACCATTCATCACAAAGGACGGCTGCAGTAAGTACCATGTTTGTACCAAACTTGTAGGAGAAATCCAAAACCGCAACATCCCTACTAGGGCGGATGTTCATCACTTCAAGTGGAGATTGTACCTATAACCATGAAAGAAATTGCAACAGTTAGTAGAGTACGCAGAAATGAGTAGGAATTGACAGATTGAGTAGTAAATTGAAAAAAAAAAAATCAACAAACAGAAGTACCTGTGCTCGAGGAGGAATTGTATCAGGTACTGGAGACAGATCTAGTTTTAAATGGGCAGGGGGTAGTATTAGAGCTTGGACTGATGTAAGTAGAGAAGTATTCTTGTTTCCCATGAAGAGAACAAGTCTCCCATGGTGTCCCCTCCATTCAGCTTTGATGCCAATCTGAGGAATACCAACAATCAACATAATGAGGAACATGAGAAAGCTCAAAAAGTAGGAGCCTTGTCTGTCTGCAATCTGCGTACTGGAAAATACAAAAGCAGGGAGAAAAAAATGAGATAAGACCTGAATATGAGGATCCTCGTATAAGACACCACTGTCTTTCAAACATAAAGCATGGAATCTCTCGGCAATATTTCCGATCAGCTGTTAAAAGAAAACAAAAGTGTATAAAAAAACAATTTTAGCATGCCAATAGTATTATGGAGTACAAAAGTGCTTTGGTTTCTTTTATTGACATTGACTGTAAATGTATACAATGTCAATTACGAAAAGTCCACCAAGTTTAGCAGCTATAACATTAATCTGTGAAAGAACTCCTCAGAGAGTAGAGAAATAGAATCTTTCAGGTAGGATTCCACCTAATCGCAATACCATTTCCAAGTAATAAATACAAAAAGAGGATACAGAAAGAAAATGGCCGATAGTTAAAAAACCTAGGGATATAATTTTCTCCATGCAAAATAAAGCACAGGAAGAGAAAAGAATACCTCCACTGAACTTGTTTGCTCTTCAACAGGTACAATGGCGGAACCATCAACTTCTTCTGGAACTCCTTCTGCCCCTATGGGACCATGTTGTTCAGTCGAGACAGCTCCAGGTGCAGCCTCTATTGCAAGAGGACCGAGCAGGTCACTTAGGAGATCGGGTGATGGAGTTTGTGGATCTATACTACTTAAAGTTCCATAGGCCTGAGAGACAGATCGAGCCACTGACTCGGGGTTCTGCTAGACATGCAAGGAAAAATAGACTATTAGAAATAATAAGATAAAGGTATGTACTATATAAAGAGAAAGCACAAGAAAAATGTCTCGTCAATTGGGGCCTACATATAAGTACTTACCGTGCTTCCACTTACAATTGGAACCTTCAAAGGTGGTGGTGCTCCATCAACAGGCTGTGGGTCAGCCAAAACCAAAGCATTTGAAGGCTGTTGTTGTGCTCTAAGCTTGATGGCACTCTGGTCTGCGGTATCTTCAACATCCTCTGCCTTTTTTATCAATGAAGACTATGGAAGAGACATGGAAAAAAACCCAGCATCAGATCTATTAACACAAACGTCCTATCAAAGTAACTTCTCATAGAATCATAAAATAATTTAGAAACCTGGCGCTCTGGAAATTTTGGCATCTCAGCCAATACATCCATATAGGCAGCCCCTTTTTTACTCAATTCGAAATATTCAACTGCCCTCTGTTGTATCTCCACATCAATACAACTCTCGTACCTGCCAAAATAAAACTCTTCTAGGAAACTTGTTTTGATTACCAAAAAGTAACAGAACATAAAATGACAAGCTAAACACTAGGGACGGACAACAAGGTTAGCAAGTCTCACTTCTTAAATACAGCCCAAATTTTTTTTTGCAGTTCTGGATCCGGGGGTTGAGTGTGCATAAGAAGCTTTGCATATGTGGAAAGAAGAATAGGAATGGTGGGAGTCCTGAGGAAAAAAAAGAAGAAGAGGCATTTAAGAGATAGCCAAAGACAAGAAAAGCACAATGCGGAGTTCGTGTGGTCCTTACGACACTGTGGGAAGCTTTTCATGTAAGATGCTAAAGAGTTCACTTGCACTGCATCCAGGTTGTCTAGCTAAAAGGTGACCATACTCTCCCAAAATATAAGCACTGACCTGAAATAGAGAAAGAATTATTATTTCTTGTCCATAAAATTTTGTATTAATTAACATTGTTATTTTATACTTTCCAAACAGTTTCGATACAGACAAGATTGTCTAATTTCCCAATTTAAAATATCTTATAACTAATCCGCAATATGCAATATAAAGAATTTCTTATGGGAAACGAGAATGTACAACCTTCAACATAGTCTCGTGTATTGCGATTTTGTCCAAATATTCTCTTGCTTTCGATACCGCGTATGGCTGTCAGATCAAATAAATCTGTAAGCAACTTTCAAACGTCATGATTAGGATACGCAAAATATATTTCTTCTAACAGTTTTGAAAACCTGCAGGTCTTCATTATTTGTTACGAACTGAACCACACGAAACCAAATGTCATCGCTAACAAAATCCCCAGCCTTGTCGATTAACTGAAGGATCACATCAACATACCTGAGAACCAATTGATTGTGTAAGGATCCAAAGTGTAAAATTAGAAGTGTACACCAACTAGCCAACGTATGTCACTGTAACCAAAATTGTGTGAATGAAATTAAGTGTACATATGCTTTTTGTCGAGTTCTCCTTACCATGATAGATCAGGAGCAAACTTCTCAGCAAGAATAGCAGCTTTGAGTGATAATTCCTCCCGCATGGAAAACTCTGCTGTGCTAAGATACTGCAATGTATTTTTGGGTTCCATGTAAGCTTAAACACTACACATCTTAATCTTTCCATTTGCTAAACTTCACAAGTCACAAGGAAACTACAAATTAAGAAAATATCAATATGAAGCAAGGTCAAAAAGTTACTTGCAACAACTCTTCGACTATATCCTTTGCATTTGACACATCACACATCCCATATAGCAAATCAAGAGCACGTCTACGAATGCTGCAGGAAAGTTTAACCAATAGTGAATCAGATACCAATAGCAAATGAACCAAGAGAATATAAACCAAATTATTTGTTCTTGAAATAGAAGCCACCATTTGCAACGGAAATACGATTAAGTTCAAATGAACTATAGTATTCATCCAATCTAGTCATCTTGTTATGCAAAACGTCAAAGAAATAGTACTGACCCACCAGACAATAGTACAATATTTCTTATGTGACCGTAAAGGAATTGCTCATAGATAATTATACCTATAACTATTTCTCACAAGAAAACAAATCAACAAATAATGTTTCACTGAAAAGTACAGTATAGATACATATTCGATTGTCTAAGAGTTTCATATAGACAACCCAAATTAAACAATTTCAATGCTGATTGTATGATCTTAAATCCACATCTACTCTGGAGAAAAAGTAAAGTACTATGACCGACTCATTATTGGTTCCAAATTCGAAAAATAAAGAGATATTGATCCGGGTTCAAAAGCCATAAAAGCTGATGCCGAGATGGCAAATCTAAACATACCTGATATCAGGGTCTTTCAAAGAAGTGATTATCTGAGACTGATGCTTCTTTATGATATCTTGAACATCTGTTACCATCAGCATTCGTGTCATATTTTCCTGCAATGTTGTCAACAAATGCATCATGAGAAGCCACATAATACATCACCACTTTTTAAAAAATTTACTGTTCTAGCTAGGCTTAGATGCAGAAAGTGGGTATGCGAGATCTCACCAAGCCTAAATATCTGATGTTGGGTTCACGGACAGAAATAAACTTGCCAAGAAGAGCAACACACTGTGACATCATTTCCTTCTCAGCATCAAGATGCATGACCTATATTGAAACGCATTAACAAGTTGGTAGGTTGCATACTATAGTTCAGCAACTCAACAAGTCAACTAAAATTCATGGCGTCAATTGTTTCCTCCGCTGTCTCGCGAACTTACCAGGGATAGAGCTTCAAACAGCACAGCATGAGACGCATTATTCTTATTCACATTTTTTACAACATCTGTCCCCATCAATATTCGCTGAAGGACCTGAAATTTCCATGAAATGCCATGAGAGAGAGAATTCGAAGACATGTATTAGAGATTTACACAAGAAAAACTGAACCTCAAAGAGGGCTTTTCTGGTACTGGGATCTTCGATGGTTGGGAAATATTGAAGAGCCCTCATTGCCTTAACCTGTACTAACCAAAGATATATTAGTATCCAAGATACCTTTAACTGAGCAACAAAGATACACCAAAGACGGGTCAACCCTCTATTTCTATAAGCTAATTTCACATAAAATGTTTAAAATGCATGGGATTGGAAAAAGGATGTGACAATCAAATATTTAAGCTACGTTAAACAAGAGTAAATAAGCCGATTTAAGACAAACCTGCAGCCAAGGAGATGGAATGCCATAGTATGTATACTCCTGAGGAACGTCCTGGTTCCTAGCAAGGCGTTCCAATATTTTGACACATTTAGGTAGACAACTTGAGTACGCCTCATGATTATTAGATACCAGAGCTACAAGAAGACTTATGGAAGATGTCAAGACACCAAGATCTCGTTCATCCAAAAGTTGTGCCATACGATCCGCCCTGAAAGTATACGACAATGAGAGTGTATAAAATAGAAGGCGCAGGAGTAAAATCAAACAACCAGTAACCCAGAGTGCTAATACGTACCAGCCATCCACGTTGACAGCATCAGGATTTTTTCGGAATAAGCGCAGTAGGCACAATGCTGCTTTTTTCCTTACAAGAGGTCTGCAACTACTGGAAATCTGCAGCACACAAGCCCCATATCATAAATATGTTTACTCATACTGACAAAAAACCAAATAACCTATCGTCTTTAGGAGTCACTTACAAGTAGCTTTTGGACATCAGGTGCCAATGATTCAGAAAAATCTCTTCCACCAATATTTCCAACCTACATGACAAAGTACGCACCAGTTCTGTTGAAGTAAATTGGCTTTGAACAGCGAAATGATAGAGCACAAAAGACATAATGTTTTCAAGACTTCCACTAAAACAGTCATCTCTCAATCAGAAAGACCTCACTGTACTGTATGATCTCAACGCAGAATGGACAAAACATACCAAGGTTAGTGCTAGGCATTGGAAAGTCTCATTCCGACCAATAATATCGTTCCGCACTGTATTTATTGCCAACCTCAAAAAATCATGGTTCTCATTGAGCAAGCAAGAGGTAACAATGTAGCCAACCTGTAATCATTGTTGAAAATTTTAATACCTGCAAATTACGTAGGGGGCAGAAAATAATATAAATTGGAAACGCAAAGCCTTGGGATACAAACATGGTTTCTGGTTAAGAGTTGCTAAGATGTTACTACGTAATTCATGCATTGTGTATAAGTAAATGTCTCCAGTACTTTACCAGGTCGCCAAACTGAGTAAGTTGCAAGCACGTGAAAATGTATCTACATCTAGCTTTTTCCCACCTATTCTTTCCAGAGAATTTTTATTTTTTGTTTCAGAATATTGATCACTAGACTTGAAATCTTGAATCAGACAAATACCCCCACCTATTCCGTTCTCCTAGCCCTAGAAAGCAATATTTCATTTCTTGAGCAAACAAAACGTTTGCTTACCTGCTTCTCTGGATACTTTGGCGCAGATATAAGAGAAACCGCCTCCATATGACCAAAATCCACATCGTAGCCTAGCATATGTATATAAAGCATTTTCCATACATATTTCTTCTTTTTATATGGTGTCAAAACCTGTAAAATTCAAAACAACATGGAGAAAGTAATCAAAGAGTGCATGAATGATTCATTTGTGCAATGAAATTCAAAAAAGGATAAATCTGGTGTTGGTCCAATTGGCCGCAGATGGACACTACAGGCCGGCTACAGATCTGCTACTTATGGTGTGGAACCAGAATTTCACCCAAAACATCTTACATCAACACAGCTTACTATACTTCGTAATCAGCTATTCAATTCTTTCAGTAACCTTGGTTTCTTTTCTTAGACCATTACTACATAACCAGGTTTCCTGCCTGGCCATTCTTTCCTTCTAGTTCCTAAATATCCTCAGAAAATTCAATGATCTTATATATCTTGATTGATCACTAGGAAAAAGAATGAACAAATAGTAGTTTATAGTTTCCCATCTATCAACCTGAAAATACACTAATGATATTCCAAATATAAAGCAGTAGTAGTGATGTTTCAAAAGTTATACAACAGAAACATTATACTGCCTTCCCAGGTACAGAATTTGTGTTAAATCAAAAGCTATGCTCTCTCAATCCGATAAAGTAAGAAACTACAGGCTCCAAAACTCTCGTTTCTCCCGATTAAAAAAATTCAGCATCTTTGTTTCCACTACATTCTTTTCTAACCCCCTTATCAACCTAAAAGCTCTCACTGAGTCTAAGTGAAACAATCTCGGAAGAATACAGAACCTCAGAGGATACTTGGACACTGAATTACCTCTCAATTGAGAACAAAACGTTGGAAAGAAAAAAAAAATGGAGGAAGTTGGCACAAACCTTCTCATTCTTAAAGCATGTACGTATATTTCCGAGCTCCTTATCAACTCTGAGTCTCTCGGCTTCCTTGTTCTGGCAATTACGAATGTCACTGATAAATACGGAGAGACCTCTCATTCCGCTCATGTTGGAACCGAATCCTCAGATCTCCACCCGTCCTCCGGCCGCCGCCTCACACGGCGCAGATCCAAAACTCGCGATAATAGATCTAACTACGACGTAAACCCGTAGATTACAGATGAGGTATACGAAAATTCGCGGGAGCTGAGATCGAAACCCTAATCTAGAAACGGGAAAATGGCACCTCCAATGGAGAAGAAAATTCAAAAAGCTGAGTGATCTGCAGACGACGACGATCTCAGAAACGGAGAGAGACGACTTCTTTTATTTTTCTTTATTTACAACTCTGACCATTCAATTTTGTTTAATTTAGTTTTACGTCAAATGATCGAAACTCCGAAATTTATGCGTGTAGGCATTTGGACTGAAGTTTAGTGTTTATAAGTTTGCGTACTATTTTGTAAAAACTTGTCTCCCTCTTCCGTTTTGGGTAAATATTTTATTTACTTCTGTTTCTGTTTTCACTTTTTCATTTATTTAATATTTACCGTTACCGGTCGCGGTCAACGCAACATTGGTATATTTCAGTCTACCGAGGGAAAACCGCGGGTTGTGAATTCTGTCGGGTCATGCCACTTCATGTTTTATCCAAATTTGACGTAAGCTAGTGAAACGTGAAGACAAGACGCAGATGCATCCCGAATCAATGCCTATTGTGAAACCAGAAACGAAGACAACATTGCCTCTCATGGAATGGGATGCATCTCGCAACAACATGGTTGAAGTCGATCTAATGTTTTTAACTACGAATGATCTCCTCGGGTATGCAGACCAGATTAAGACTTACTCCATTTCAATTTCGGGACTAGGAAAGTCTTCTCTCCTGGATCAAGCTCAGCACGGCTTCTTCTCCGTCAGTGCTCAGGAAAATTGTCTCTCAAGCCACCATCTACGCTATCTGGAAGCAGAGAAACAATTTCTCCATAATTCTCAAGTCATTCCACCAGCTATTGTCTTCAAGACCATCAACGGAGAGATCATCAACACCATCCATGCAAGAAGCTGTTGAGTCTTTGAATTATTTGAAGTTTGCATCAACCGGTCCAAGTCTTTCACTATAATTTTGCTTCCTTGTTTTTTATTTTATTTTTGCCAAGGAACCAAAAGTTGAGTACTCATTTTGTAAAACCAAAACTTTTCATTTTATATGATATTTACTCTCTTAGCAAAAAACTACGAAGACGTGGAATTCGAAAACCATCTCACATGTTAGACTTGTAATATGACAATAAAATCTCAGTGCTCAATCTACTTGCGTCGGAAGCAGCTGGAGTAAATTAGATTTGTATGAAATGAGTTGGAAGCTCTCCATGCAAATGGCACAATTCGTTGTGGCCGCAGAAAGGAGTGACTCAATTTCTTTGATGCTATTCGTACTTGAGATTGAGACGATTACGTACGCTTCTAAACTTAGTTATCAATACAATACAATATGATAATTGTAAAACGTAGATGAGACCATTAGTTGTGGTAATTTTTGGTATAGTAACTGTATACTCTAGATGTTCTGGTAGCGGTTATATTAATTTTTATTTGGGTACTAGAATACATGTAGTTTTGAAAGAAAATTAAAAGAAGATGAATGCGTCTTGACATATTAAATGTATAATATGCCTACTGACATCATATGTGTCGTAGCCAAGTTTGACGAAAATGGCACACAGAAATGAGAAGTTGCACTGACGAAAATGGCCACAAAAAAATGAGAAACATAATATATCGCTTTGATATTGACATCAAATTAGATCAGAAATTCACAAGTGAAATGCTATGCGTTTGGTATGCATTTTTCCCCCTTTATGACTAGATCAGAATCTCTAGTGCGAAAAATAGTCATTCTATCTCAGATAAATCATGAAGAAAATGATTGAAAATATATAGGAACAAGAGCAAGCTGATACAACCACTGACCTCACAATACAAATGTGCAAGAATGAATGCAAAATTTCGTAGCTAACTCAACTCGCCCGCTTTGGATACCAGGCACAAATATAATCAAAACCTAGCTTTTCTAATTAAACCCTCCCCCTCCCCCTCTCTCCCCCTTTTCTCTACATTTACTCTCCCATCATTCCATATTTTCCACATTACATTCTACAATAACGGAAAATAAAAATAAAAATAAACTTTCGCCATGTGCAAGTAATATCTTACCCCAATCATACCCCAATCAATTTATAGTAAGCCAGCAAGTAGAGCTCCAGGATCATCAGCCAAAGTCGCTGGGCTAGGTGGTAGAGCTACAGGTTGGGCTGGTCCTGATCCTGCTGCTGGAACTATAGCTCGAGATCCCATTGGAATAGTAATAAGTTGTTCCTTGATGAATTCTTTCAACCTGAACATAAAAGAGGTCGGTCAACAAATGCAGATGAAAACACGTGGTGTCTGTAATTGAGTTCAAGCTAAGAGGCAGAGATTATCATACTCAAATGTAAGGGAAGGATCGCCGGAGCCTACTGTCATTCTCAATTGGGTTCTGTCCGCTGGGTCTGTTTCAATTCTTGCCTGAAAATCACAAAATACAAACGATGTCACAAAACAGACTTTTGAGAGTGCAGTATAGTGTGTACGTATAAGAAATTTAGGACAAGTGCCAAAACCAGTAAGAGAAACTTGGTTGAAATCTCACCAAACAGAGCATGGCTCCTGTACTTTCTGAGTAGAAGGTTGTGCTTGCCACTAGATTATTAGGGTTTGGATCCTATAATTGAAAACCATACAAGTTAGCACACAAGCATGAGGAAAGAAGAACAGAGATCGTAAACAATTACTTACAAGCCCAGGACATATCGTCACATGAAAACTGTTGAATAGATTTGCCATTTCCGGAAGAGCTAGAGGTCTTACACCTCTAACCTGCAAGAAGATTATGATACACGTATAAGTTATAACGCATTAACAAGCATATGTAGAAGTGCTGGAAATAATCTATCAGTGGATATAGGATGTTATCTACTAGTGTTCTGATTTAGCTAGAACAATCATTAGTTGTTACAAGGATTTTACGGAGAAAGCTAATTCACTCATTTCTTTGAAAGAAATGTCAGAAGCATTTTACTTCTTTCCTGCACTACCCAACTACTTTTATTTGATATTTGGTCAGAGAAGCTGTGGAGATACATACAACTTCCTGAAGTTTCAAGGGTGGCCCTGAAAGTGCTCTCCACTGCGGGAAGAACTCTTCAGATGTCAATTGTAAAGGTTGAAGAAACTTATTCAAGGTTGCTGGGATGCGTAATTTGGCATTGACCTATAAATATCCAGCATGTCAGAAAGAGTCACAGATACTAAATAAGCAATTCACCAAAATGGACGGTTGAAGTAAGTACCATGTTTGTACCAAACTTGTAAGAGAAATCCAAAACCGCAACATCCCTACTAGGGCGGATGTTCATCACTTCAAGTGGAGATTGTACCTATAACCACAAAAATTGCAACACTTAGTAACGTATGCAGAAATGAGTAGAAATTGACAGATTGAGTAGTAAATTGAAATAAAAGTCAACAAACAAAAGTACCTGTGCTCGAGGAGGAATTGTATCAGGTACTGGAGACAGATCTAGTTTTAAATGGGCAGGGGGTAATATTAGAGCTTGGACTGATGTAAGTGGAGAAGTATTCTTGTTTCCCATGAAGAGAACAAGTCTCCCATGGTGTCCTCTCCATTCAGCTTTGATGCCAATCTGAGGAATACCAACAATCAACATAATGAGGAACATAAGAAAGCTCAAAAAGTAGGAGCCTTGCCTTTCTGCAATCTGCGTACTGGAATATATAAATGCAGGGAGAAAAAAACTGAGATAAGAAAAACAAACCTGAATATGAGGATCCTCGTATAAGACACCACTGTCTTTCAAACATAAAGCATGGAATCTCTCGGCAATATTTCCGATCAGCTGTTAAAAGAAAACAAAAGTGTATAAGAAAAAAAATTCTAGCATGCCAATAGTATTATGGAGTACAAAAGTGGTTTGGTTTCTTTTATTGACATCAACTGTAAATGTATACACTGTCAATTACGACAAGTCCATTAAGTTTAGCAGCTGCAACAAAATCTAAAAACTCCTCAGAGAGTATTATTTGAGATAGAACATCTCAGGTAGGATTCCATCTAAGTAAACATTATACTATTTCGTAATAAATACAAAAGAGGAATCATAATGGAAAATGGCGGATACTTAAAAAAACATAGGGAAATAATGAGCTAGAAGAAATTAGAAGTCTACTATGTCAAAGAACGCAAAGGAAGAAGAAAAGAATACCTCTGCTGAATTTGTTTGCTCTTCAACAGGTACAATGGCGGAACCATCAACTTCTTCTGGAACGCCTTCTGCCCTTATGGGACCATGTTGTTCAGTTGAGACAGCTCCAGGTGCAGCCTCTATTGCAAGAGGACCGAGCAGGTCGCTAAGAAGATCGGGTGATGGAGTTTGTGGATCTATATTACTTATAGTTCCATTAGGCTGAGAGAGAGATCGAGCAACTGAATCGGGGTCCTGCTAGAAATGCAAGGAAAAACAGACTCTCAGAGATAATATTAGTAAGATAAAAGTACAGTAAGTGCTATATAAGACAAAGCACACAAAAAATGTCTCAATCGGGGCCTACAAAGAGAAGTACTCACCGTGCTTCCACTAACAATTGGAACCTTCAAAGGTGGGGGTGCCCCGTTAACAGGCTGTGGTTCAGCCAAAACTAAAGCATTCGAAGGCTGTTGTTGTGTTCTAAGCTTGATGGCACTCTGGTCTGCTGTATCTTCAACATCTTCTGCCTTTTTTATCAGTGAAGACTATGGAAGAGACACAAAAAATCCAGCATTAAATCTTATAGCACAAAAGTCCCATCACAGTAACTTCTCATAGAATCATAAAATAATTTAGAAACCTGGCGCTCTGGAAATTTTGGCATCTCAGCTAATACATCCATAAAGGCAGCCCCTTTTTTACTCAATTCAAAGTATTCAACTGCTCTCTGTTGTATCTCTACATCAATACAACTCTCATACCTGCCAAAACAAAACTATTTTAGGAAACTTGATTTGATTACCAGAAAAGAACAGACCATAATATAATAAGCAAAACATTGGGGAAGGACAACAAGGTTAGCAAGTCTCACTTCTTAAATACAGCCCAAATTCTTTTTTGTAGTTCTGGATCCGGGGGTTGAGTGTGCATAAGAAGCTTTGCATATGTGGAAAGAAGAATAGGAATGGTGGGAGTCCTGAGCAAAAAAAAAAAAAGGGGAAGCATTTAAGACCTACCCAAACACAAGAAGAGCACAATGCAGCGTTTGTGTTGTCCTTACGATACTGTGGGAAGCTTTTCATGCAAGATGTTAAAGAGTTCACTTGCACTACATCCAGGTTGTCTAGCTAAAAGGTGACCATACTCCCCCAAAATATAAGCACTGACCTGAAAAAATTAGAAGATAACCAATATTTCTGTATTAAGCATTGTTATTTTTTACTTTGCCAACAATTTAGATACAGATACGATTGTATCAGAATGTGTAGCAAGGTAGTAGCTCTAATTCCAATTTAAATGATACTATAACTTATTTGGAGTATGCAAAATATAGAATTTGTTTATGGGAAGCAAGAATGTACAACCTTCACCATGGTCTCGTGTATTGCGATTTTTTCCAAATATTCTCTTGCTTTTGATGCGGCGTATGGCTGTCAGATCAAAGAAATTTGTAAGCTTTTGAATGTCATGGATAGGATAAACGATAAATTTATCCTAACAGTTGTAAAAACCTGCAGGTCTTCATTATTTGTTACGAACTGAACAACACGAAACCAAATGTCATCGCTAACAAAATCCCCAGCCTTGTCGATCAACTGGAGGATCACATCTACATACCTGAGAACATAAAAATTAACATCTTTAACCAATTGCTTGTGTAAGGATCTACAGGTCACACCAAATGGCCAATCGCCAATGCATGTCACTGTAACCGAAATTGTGTGCATGAAAAACGTGTACATATACTTCTTTTGAGTTCTCCTTACCATGAGAGATCAGGAGCAAACTTCTCAGCAAGGATAGCAGCTTTAAGTGATAATTCCTCCCGCATCGAAAACTCTGCTGTGCTAAGATACTGCAATGTATTTTTGGGTTCCATGTAAGCTTAAACACTACACAACTTAATCCTTCCTTTCTGTTAAACTTCACAAGTCATAAGGAGACTACAAATCAAGAAAATACCAATATGAAAGACTTACCTGCAACAACTCTTCAACTATATCCTTTGCATTTGACACATCACACATCCCATATAGCAAATCAAGAGCACGTCTACGAATACTGCAGGAAAGTTCAACCAACAGTGAATCTGATATCAATAACATAAGAGCCAAGAGAATATATATCAAACTATTTGCTCTTGAAACAGAAGCCACAATTTGCAACGTAAATAGGATTAAGTTCAAATGGACAGTGATATTTATCCAAGCTAGTCATCTTTTCTGGATTAGAAAAATAGAGCTATGACCGATTTCATGATTGAAAAAATTGTTGTACAGGTTCCAAAGTAGAGTATTAAAGAGATTTGCAAGCCATAAAAGCTGATGCTGAGATGGCAAATATAAACCAACCTGATGTCAGGGTCTTTCAAAGAAGTAATTATCTGAGACTGATGCTTCTTTATGATATCTTGAACATCTGTGACCATCAGCATTCGTGTCATATTTTCCTGCAATGTTCTCGACAAATGCATCATGAGAAACCACACAGTGCACCACCAAACACTTTACAAATTACTGTTCTAGCTAGGCTTAGATGCAGGAAGTGGGTATGTGAGATCTCACCAAGCCTAGATATCTGATGTTGGGTTCACGGACAGAAATAAACTTGCCAAGAAGAGCAACACATTGTGACATCATTTCCTTCTCAGCATCAAGATGCATGACCTATATTGTAAGACATTAATAAGTTAGAAGGTTGCACACTAAGCCAGAGAATTGTTGAGCAAAGTCAAGTCAACTATCCATTATAAACCTCTTAAAAATAGTGTCGCAACCTTCAAGCAGAGCATGTAATA
This sequence comes from Camelina sativa, assembly GCF_030686135.1. NCBI lineage: Eukaryota > Viridiplantae > Streptophyta > Magnoliopsida > Brassicales > Brassicaceae > Camelina > Camelina sativa. Next base: position 9,465,915 of record NC_141892.1, read on the forward strand.
TTATTTACGTTCAGACAAGAATAAGAACAGACGGAGAATTTTGTACACGTAGCTGCAAGCAATTCAACACTGAAGTTTCTCCAGCGAAGCCAAACACATATTTTAAAACATCCAAAAACACACTAGTATCCTGCTTTGAGTAACTGTGATTTAACCGGAAGTTGAGGAAGTGTGAAGGGGAAGGGAATAGATGCTAGTGCACTAGTAAAATTCATGGCATCAATTTTTTCTCAGCTGTCTCACGATCTTACCAGGGATAGAGCTTCAAAAAGCACAGCATGAGACGCATTATTCTTATTTACATTTTTCACAACATCTGTCCCCATCAATATTCGCTGAAGGACCTGAAATTTCCATGAAATGCCATGAGAGAGAATTCGAAGACATATATTAGAGATTTACACAAGAAAAACTGAACCTCAAAGAGAGCTTTTCTGGTACTGGGATCTTCGATGGTTGGGAAATACTGAAGAGCCCTCATTGCCTTAACCTGTACTAACCAAAGATATATAAGTATCCAAGATACCTTTAGCTGAGCAACAAAGATACACGAAAGATGGGTCAAGCCTCTATTTCTATAAGCTAATTTCAGATAAAATGTTTAAAATGCACGGGAATAAAAAGAAGTGTATAAAAAAAAAATTAAGCTATCAAAACAAGAGTAAATAAGCCTTGTTAAGACAAACCTGGAGCCACGGAGATGGAATGCCATAGTATGTGTACTCCTGAGGAATGTCCTGGTTCCTAGAAAGGCGTTCCAAAATTTTGACACATTTAGGTAGACAACTTGAGTACGCCTCATGATTATTAGATACCAGAGCTACAAGAAGACTTGTTGAAGACGTCAAGACACCAATATCTCGTTCATCCAAAAGTTGTGCCATACGATCCGCCCTGAATGTATACAACAATGAGGATACATGAAAGGTGCAGTAGTAAAAACAAACAACCAATAACCCAGAGTGCTAATACGTACCAGCCATCCACGTTGACAGCATCAGGATTTTTTCGGAATAATCGCAGCAGGCACAATGCTGCTTTTTTCCTTACAAGAGGTCTGCAACTACTAGAAATCTACAGTAGAGAAGCCCCATAACATTAATATTTTTACTCATATTGAAAATAACCCATAACCATTCCTCCTTTGGAGTCACTTACAAGTAGCTTTTGAACATCAGGAGCCAATGACTCAGAAAAATCTCTTCCACCGATATTTCCAACCTACAGGACAAAGTAAGCATGGCAAGGTAAGAAAGCTAGAAAAAAGGTAATACCAGTTTAATGTAGTAAAGTGGCTTCGAATCATGAAATAATAGAGCACAAAAGACATAATCTATTCAACGACTTCCACAAAAATAGTGATTTAACTACATCTCTCAATCAGAAAGAGCTCATTATGCTGTAAGTAAAGATCTCAACGTAGTATGGACAAAAGACCACATACCAAGGTTAGTGCTAGGCATTGGAAAGTCTCATTCCGACCAATAATATCGTTCCGCACTGTATTTATTGCCAACCTCAAAAAATCATTGTTCTCATTGAGCAAACAAGATGTAACAATGTAGCCAACCTGTAATCATGGATGAAAAGTTCAATACCTGCAAATGAGGTAGGGAGCATAAACTAATATAAATTGAAATTGCAAATCCTTGGGAAAGCAAAAACTGGTTCCTGGTTAAGAGTTGCTAAGATGTAACTTAGTAACTCATGCGTATAAATAAATATCTCCAATACTTAACCAGATCCAGTCAAACTGAATAAGTTCCAAGCACGTGAAATAGTAACTAAATCTAGCTTTCCACTATCTTCAGAGATTTTTTTTTCCCGTTCAGCTTGATCACTAGACTAGTCAAACAAATAACCCCAACTATCATCTTCTCCTAGCCTTAGAAAGTAATATTTCATTTCTTGAGCAAACAAAACGTTGGCTTACCTGTTTTTCTGGATACTTTGGCGCAGATATAAGAGAAACCGCCTCCATATGGCCAAAATCCACATCGTAGCCTAGCATATGTATATAAAGCATTTTCCAGACATATTTCTTCTTTTTATATGGTGTCAAAACCTGTAAAATTGAAAACAATATGGAGAGTAATCAAAAAGTGCATGAATAATTCATTTCTACAATGAAACTCAAAAGAGAACAGATCTGGTGTTGGTCCAATTGGCCACACATGGACACTACAGGCCGGGTACAGCTCTGCTACTTATGGGATGGAACCAAAAAATCCACCCAAAACATCTTACTCTACTTCGTAATTTGCTATTCCAATCTTTTAGTAACCTTGATTTCTTTCCTTAGACCATCACTACATAACCGAATTTACTGTCTGGCCGTTCTCTCTTCATAGCTCCTTAATATTTTCAGATATTCTTTGTTCTTATATATCTTGATTGATCACAAGATATAAAGTAGTTTAAACATAAAGTAGTCACTCATCTATGAACTTGATATACACTCACAACATTCCAAGTAGAAAGCAGTAATGACGTTTCAAAGGGTAATTGATGGCTAATCCCAAAGCATATGAGCTAGTTATGCAATGGAAACACTATACACCCTGTCAAAGCTAGCCTCTCGTCAACTGTGGGGTTTTCCGATAAAAGATGTTCCCAGTGACTGCATCTTCGTTTCAACTACATTCTTCTCTAACTCCCTAATCAACCTATCATCATCTCTAACATTAGGCATTCCAATTGATTTTTTTAAGTTAAACAATCTCAGAGGAATAGGTAGCTGTAAAGGAGAAACATCTCCAATATCTCTAAATCAATACAGAATCTCGACGGGTACTTCGACACTGAACTACAACTCTCAATAGATTAAACAAAAACGAAGACTAATGGAATGACCACAGAGAAGCCTCAAACCTTCTCATTCTTGAAGCATGTACGTATGTTCCCGAGCTCCTTATCAACTCTGAGTCGTTCGGCTTCCTTGTTCTGGCAATTACGTATGTCGCTAATGAAGACTGAGAGACCTCTCATTCCGGTCATGGTGGAACGTAGTCCCTCAGATCCACCGTCCTCCGCCGCCTCACACGGAGCAGATCGAAACCGGATCTACCAACGAAGTAAACCGCAAACTACAGCTGAAGCATAAGCAAATTCGCGGGAGGTGAGATCGAAACCCTAATCTAGAAACGTATTAAAAATGACACCTCCGAATGGAGAAGAAGAAAATTCAAAAAAAGGAGAGAGTGATCTGTGCACACCAGGAGAGAGAAGCCTGCGGGGGAGAGACAAGACGAGAGAGCCTCAGACGACTTATATTTTTCTTTATTTGCAACTAATGACTGTTCCAATTTTGTAGTATAATTTTGGAAAATTATCCGAAATAAACAAATTTACGCGTCTTTTAGTCAAATACTTAATTGGAGAATTTATAAGCGTACTATTTTGTCAAAAATCGTGTCCTTTTACCTTTTTGGGTAAATATTTCATTTACTGCAGCTCTTGTTTTGTTTTACCTTTTTCATTTATTTTTGGGTCGCAGTCAATGCATTCAATCAGGTCGGCTCAGGTTCATCCCGTTGGTAGAGTGTGAAAAATGGTTAATCCAACCTAACTCAACTCATTATCCAATGAATTAAAAGTTAAATAAGTCTTTTAGTTGATTCAACTTATTTAATAATTAAGTTGAATCAACCCATAAATCCATTTATTAGTTAAATGAGTTAGATGAATAATTGGATTAACCCACTACAATATAAATTAATTAATATATAATATAAAATAATAATACTTAATCTTTATCATCTTTTTCACTATCATCATCATCATTATCACCATCACATAACTTTTAGTGGATAATTATAGAGGAAAAATCAGATTTTGCATTTTTAGCGGGAAAATTGTGGTTTTGAGATTTTGGCGGAAAATTACGGTTACCATTTTTAACGAGAAATTTACGTTAGCGGTTTTACGTTTTTGGCGGGAAATTTACATGTTTGCGTTTTTGGCAAGAAATTTACGGGTTTTCATTTTTGGCGGGAAATTTACGTTTGCGGGTTTGCGTTTTTAGGCGGGAAATTTACGGTTTTGCGTTTTTGGCGGGAAATTTACGGGTTTGCGTTTTTAGCGAGAAATTGCGGATTTGAATTTTGGTGAGAAAATTGCAGGTTTGCGTTTTTGGCGGGAAATATATAAATTATGAATTTTGGCAAGAAACTACAGATTTCAATTTTTAGCAAAAATTACGGATTTGTGTTTTTGGTGGGAAAATTGCGGGTTTGGGATTTTGGCGGGAAAATTATGATGATGGGTTAGTGGGTTAACTTATAAACCTATTATAACCAAACTCATTTGACTCATTAACTCATTTAATCATCTAACTCATTTATCCCATCAAGTCATTAGGGTTAAAATTTTCAACTCATTAGGGTTCTTGATTTGAGTTGAATTAAGTTGAACCATTAGTCTTGACCCATTTTGACACTCATGTGTTTTGGGCTAGCTTGTCCCACCACAATACTTTAAGGGACCAGATCAACTTTTAACATACAAAAAAAGTATTACTTCCTCCGTTTCAAAATATAGAATGTTTTAACTAAAGCACGCAGATTAAGAAGTCTTTACTTTTAACAAGTTCAACCAATCAGAAACAATACTGCATAATATAAAATATTAAACTAATCTAAAAGTTGCATACAAACTTGAAAACATCTTATATTATGAAACAAAAAAAACTTCTCTAAAACATCTTATATTTTGAAACGGAGGGAGTACATTCTATACTTGAAACTATTTCAGATTATTGAATGGAAATGGGTTAAAAAAAAATTAAATTTATTATTTTTCCACTACAGTTGAAGAAATAGATTAAATGGATTAGTAATATGCAATTATTAAAGTTGATTAAAGGAGTATAAATATTATTAAGGGGCACAAAACAGAAACAAGAGAACAAAAAAGATGAGTAGGATCATGAACTAGTTGGATGACAGTGGTGACCAAGCTGTCACTAAGAAGATCCCTCCATCTCTATTAAAATGATGCTTGCTATCAAAGTATCCTAAGAATATTTTGAATTTTTTATTTATTTTTGCAAACATATCGTAAGTATTATATTTTTCTTTGCTTAAAATATTTTTTATATTTATTAATGTTTTGTTCTTCATTCTTCACCTACCAACAATTCTCCTTTCCACCTTTTTAACTGGCAAAAAGATGCCTGTTAAAAATTAGCAAGTAAACAAATAAGATGCTCTGTCTAGTTAATGGCAATTTTTCTTTGTGAAAAGCAAAGAAGTAAATTTTTTTCACTGTTTTTCACATCCAAACATTAAGAATGTCTTGTTATCGGCATCTATGTTACGCTCCAACCGCCACCTTTTAGTGGGCTCCATGTCTACTCCAAGTCTATGGGCCTACTTTTTTTAATGGGTCTCACGTTCTCTCACTAGGCCCATGATCCATCTATATCCGACGGTCAGTTTGTTACGTCCAGGAGGTTTTTAAAAAGTTGTTTACCATCCCTACAAATCACCACATGATATTTCCCCATCCTTAGGACCCTTGACCGAAAAGATAAGTGCACTTTAAAGACATATGTGACCAAATCAATTCTTGTAAACCTCTCCACAAGTCTCTTAAACCGGGGTGTCACAATTCACCCCCACTAACAGATCGCAACGTCCTCGTTGCGCACCAAGACCGTCACCCTCAACGGTGTGAGTCCACTCGACTCCACACTCGTCTGGGTTCAGCCTAATACCACTAGTAAAGCTCCGACCGCCACCTCTTAGTGGGCCCATGTCAAATCCCAGTTCATGGGCCTACCTTCCTTAACGAGCCTCACGTCCTCTCACTAGGCCCGTGAGCCCATCCATATCCGACGGCCGGTTTGCTATGTCCAGGAGGTTTTAAAGACTTGTTACCGTCCTTACAAATCATCACATGATTTTTCTTTGTGTTTTGTCCTCACTCGCACAGTTCCGACAGTCACTTCCCGGAAGGTCACCCATCTTGTGACTACTCTAGCTCAAGCACAGTTAACTTTGGAGTTCTCTCAGAACTTTGACCGAAAACATAATTGCACTTTGATGACATATGTGGCCAAATAAATTCTTTTAAACCTCTTCGCAAGTCTCTAAAACCGGGGTGTCATAATCCAACTGACTCATTCCAAATCAGTCCAGAAGTACACTCCAAGGTGACTCATCTATAACAGCCATGACATCCATGGACTCTGACTCCTTTAAAACGACATTGTCGATAGTAAAGGATGTGTCGATGTTGAGAGTCAAAGCAGCAATGAACATCTACTAAAACAAAGATTTAAGCTTTTAAATATTCATATCAGTTAATTAGGTAAGTTTGATCTCAAGGTTTTAGGAAAAATTACCACATGATCCTACATAGCTAAGACTATAGCTAGAACGTTAGCTCATATACATATTGCAATACTCTAAGTAATGAGCACGAATTTCAAATGTATCGGGGTGTGGTGAATTGTTTTGCATATACATAAATCTAGAACTAGTTTTTTTTTTCTTAGTAACAAACCGACCATTGGATATGGATGGATTTACTGTTCACGGGCTGAAATAAACGTGGAGCCTACTGAGCGAGGTGGGCCCATAAGTTTGGAGTAAATATGAAGCCCACTAAGAAAATTGGTGGTCAGAGAGTTACTAATCTTCTCTTGCACCGTCTGATGCTTTTCTTCGTTCCCAAGAAACTTTTGCTCGTACGATTGACTTGAAGAACTTGCTCCAAAACCTTTGTCAAACCCGATTGAGCCCACACCAAATCTCTGCCCCTTCTTAACTATACAAAAAGTTTGGAAATAAAATAATTTATATGCAATAATTAAATTAAACTATGAAAACTTTGAGAGTGGAAAACTTCATCTTTCTCGACTAGGGATAATTGGTAGTCTAGTGGTGTGCTGACTGAACTGCCAGTTTCTCCTCCTGTGCAGCTCTACATCTTAGAACAATTTCTTCCACCTTTTTATCGACAAATGTCCCATTCGATTTGCGTTTGTCGGCTTGTGTGTCTCCTCCACAAATGTCACGATGTGAGGAAGTCCGTCTCGGGATTAGCTTATGAAATTAGAGCATCTTCTATAAACTATCGTAATTCATAAGAGCATGGCAAACTCATCATCTTCTATAAACTCTAAATCTACTTCAATTCATTTCTATTTTTTCCTTTAAAATAGATATTGCTGTTTTTTCTTTATATATATATATATATATATATCTATAGAAACTCGATTTCTTTTTCAACAGTAGAGTTAAAAAAAAAATTTGTAAAATGGTCTTTTCATTTTATTTTTTAAAAATTTAAGATCAAAATAAATAAATAAATTATTATTTTGGGTATGTTTTAGAGATTTAGAATTATACTCACGAATTTATTTATTTTAATTTTAAATTTATTAATAATGAGTGAGATTAATATTTTGTACCGCCGTTTACTTATCTTTGCTAATTTCCTTGCAGTATAAAAAACCAAAATCAAACTTTAGCTTTAGTTTTAAACTACTCCTTAATTGGAAGTATTTGGTGTAATCATTCAGTCCATAATATACTATTGGGTTACTGTTCACCAAAACGAAAGGTCTGTAGAGTTACTACTCTTAACAATCATCACTATAATTTTTCCATTACTTCAACTTATAGGTATTTGGTGTAATCATTCTGAATGGTTCATACAAGGTTTTATATAATTTGATATTTATATGTGTTAACTGTTTTGCTAAGTCGGCATTGGATGTCGTGAAGATATATATGAATTGATTGTAAGGAAATTACGTTAAAGCGAGAGTTTGTCTTGATCATAGAAGATAAGGACACATTATTATTCTTTATTTGGATAATAGCAACTAGAAAGGGCCGGGTAAGCAATCTAGGGATCGATGACCTTCTTCTACGTCACATAGAAAACCTGGAAATAGTAGATGTTAGCTTAAGGCTCTAGCATTTTTTTGTCACATACACAACAATTATTGAAAACAAGGAAAACAACAACACATAGTTCATGGAATTGCTTGTTAGGCAGTTTCAAATTCATTGGATGAGCCCTTGGTACATAACTCAGAACATGCCTCGGTGCATTGTACAACTGCTCCATTCACAATTTCACTTACATCTAATTTACAGAAACAATATTAGAGTTAATTGATTATTCATATGCTCCAAAAATCTAATAATAATAATAATAATAAGTTTTTGTGTTACCGGAGTTTTGGTGAGTGGTTAAGGCACCACACACAGAAGATGCACAACCCATCTTACAGTATTCGATGACGGCATCACCTTAAATAAAATAAAATAAAATAAAAATATTCTTCTAACTTGCATCAAAATCTTGGTCCAACTTGTAAAAAATTATCAGAGTTTCCAAGAATGTCACGTGGACCCGGAGGACATGGCCCCTCAACAATTTTGCATCTACAAAGGTTTGCACAAGTTTCCCTAGGAGTTCCAGTAATACGGCATACATTGTAACAGTTTCTAGCGGTCGTGTTCGGGCAACAACTCTTTGCTTCAACTTGAATCTCCGCCAAGACAAGACTCATTAGGAGCACACTTAGAAACAAAGCTTTGCCTTCCATCTCTCAATTGATCAGTTGTTTGATTGCAAGATGTATATGTGGAGAGTTATAAGCTTGTATTTATGAAATGGTGATGAGACAAGGCTCCTTTAAATACTAGATGGTCTACATTTAACAACCACAAATTTCGTTTGACACCCTACATCACATTCTCTGTAGACTTTGTGTGTACACGCTGCGTGGACCAAACCTTATCTTAATGGCAATCTAATTCACACTAAGGATAGTTTAAAATCTTGTTCTTCTTTTTCTTTTTGGTTAACCAGATAAAAAGAAACACAAATCTATTAGAGTTTTGTGTTACTATTCCGTATTAGTTTTGCTGTCTATATATATATTGTATGTTCGTGCTAACTTGTGTAATTATGATGACGTTCTTATAATTAGCTTCATAAATATATATATATATATATACACATATACGTATGAGTAGAGAGTTAATATTATGAATATTCTGTCAATAAAGTTTTGTGCTTCTTCATTTAATTTCTTTACCGTGCTTGTAGAAATTTCTAGAAACAAATATCTTCTAGTTAAGAAAAAAATCCAAATAGTTTGTTACAACGTGTTTTTTGTCTTTATTTTTGTTTTTTGAATATTACGTTGGGACCAAATGAATGCTTTGTTTCCTTAGAACCTCCCGAAAAGCGGCATACATTGTAACAGTTTCTAGAAGTCGTGCTCGGGCAACAACTTGGTTGATGAAGCTGAAATGGTAACTGCTGGTTCTGAAACGACAACGTTTGGTTCTGATGCTGAGGCGATTGCGGTTGATGTTGAGGAGATTGATTGAAAAGCTGAAACCCTAATTGACTCAGATGCAATTCCCTATCATACAATGCCTTTCCCAAATTGACTCAGATGCAATTCCCTATCATACAATGCCTTTCTAGAAGGATCAGAGAGAACATACCAAGCATCAGAGATCAACCTAAAAGCTTGCTCAGAGTACGGGAACTGATTCCGACCCGGGTTAAGCAACACGACGAGTCTACTGTACTAAGTCGCGACGAGCGCTGATGATGGAGAAGATGATGCTGACAGAAGACGATGGTGGCTGAAAAATTGCCGGTGATGATGGTGATGGCTGAAAAATCACCGGCGATGATGGTGTTGAAGATCCGACAACGATGATTTAGAAAAAAATGTTTCGTCAAATATGTATTAGAGTCTTTGTAATTCTTCCCTTGAATAAGGGTAAAAGTGTAATTCATATATTAAATGAGACTTTGCGGCACCACAATCGCAGCTCGAGAGTGTGATTCGACGCCTTTTATATTTTTACTAAACTCATCACAGTCTTCACACACCTGAATCATATCGCAGTTGAGCCGGAATATCATTCGTTGGTGACCCTGTGATTAGGTCGTCACACCGGAGCCATACCGGACTTCCTATATTCACTATTTCGTATTGGTTCTGCTGGTTGTATATCCCCTTTATAATAAAATGTAAGTAGACAACATTGTTTTGTAGACTATATAATTTTACTAAGTTAGTTACAAATAGGTTATAGATTAATTGATAGATTAATTGGTTACAAGTTAAATAGTTGGTGCAGCCTTACTTTATTTTTTGGAAGATTTTATTACTAGAACACATTGTTTCCAAAAATCTTAAAGAAAATATTCCAAAGAATCAACTGATATCATTTAACTTACCATATTAATTTCTTTTATTAAATTATTTATCAACGAAAATCTTTTGATATCTAACTTAACATATTAATTTGTTAATTATCATTATACTTCACCTCTCATTATTATATATGAGTCTATTTTGTGAAGCAAATAAATTCTCATATTATTTATTATAATTAAAAAATAGTTTTATTTCCGAATATACCATAAGTTGAATTGTTAAAACCAAATATAAATTGTTCATTCTATAAAATATTCAAGATTTAGTAATATTATTATTTAAAAACAATATCTATTAAATTAAAAAATTACTGAGTAACAGGTCAAAATTTGAATATTTAAATTCAATTTCATATTTTTTTTGTTGAATTTTATAATATAATAAACTTTATTTTGAAATATTTTTATAATATTGAAACTTGATATAAAAGTTAGAAACTATAAACACTCTAAATTGATTTGTTATAGCAATGTTAATAATATGTCACTATAATATAAAAGAATTTCAATAAACCAAATATATTAAAACAAAAAATATAACAATATATTAAATTACACATAATATAATAATTCGCTTTTTAAAAACCAAATTTACAAAATTATGATGTAGAATATACAATGCTGAAATAACTTCACAGCTGAAATTACAGCGAGCACTATGGCCGAGGTCATGGTCATGCCGCGACACCGACAACACAGACATCCTGTACTCAATCAAGTGGAGGAGGAGATACAGTACCACAAGTTCCGAAGAACTGCAGAACGGGACGTCGCCCTTTGGAAAGGCAGAAAAAGTGTGTATCGCAAGACTTTCATGACCAAAGAAACTTGGTCTCTCATTCGGGTTGCTCGACCAACAATGGCTAACTACAAAGCAGTTTGGTTCCCTTTCTGCACTCCGAAGTATTGTTGGTGCGGGATTTAGCACCCCCGACATACCGAACTAAACCAGAAAGACAATTTGGTTATTTAACTAGGAGTCCAGTTAGGAACTCAGTTAGGTCATTTAAGCCCACTTTGGGTAGAAGAAGCCCAGCCTCGAGGGTGAAGAATCGACTTCCACTTCGCCCGGCGGCCGATCTAAGAGATAGAGTAACTTTCCTTATTTCAGTTCGCCTGATAAGGAAAGTTAGTATATTATGCGATCTATGAATATGTATAAAGAGGGAAAGACTTCTCCATTGTAAATCATCCATTATTGAATACAATTATTCAGTTCTCTTCTTGATCTTAGCAATAGAAACCCTAATTTTTCAAAGATCAATTCCCTTTCTTCTAATATCAAAGCTTAGATTGGTTTTCTAGAGAGTTTACTTTACTGAATTTGTTTTCCCCCATAAACAAATTCATTGTGGAAATCCAGTTTCTACAATTGGCGCTGTCTGTGGGGACCGCAAATCATCTCTAAAAGTTATTCTCTAAGAAAAAAAATCTCATCCGAAAAAATTCTCTGAAAAGTCCACGATAATGTCTTCACCCATCACCGAAGTCACCGGCGCCAACCGTACCACCTCCAACACGCCCGATGTCACGGGCATCGCACCTGCTCAAGACAACGTTGCAACACAGAGCGGTGTATCAACCAGGCCGGATACCGCCGTGTATGTTCGCCGCCCCGTCAACGAATCGAGGAAACTGACCGATGTCTCCTCCGAACTCCCAGTTGAGGCCAGATCTGAAGGGGAGACCAGCCAGGAAGCAGGACGAACTCGCGAAGAGACAACCAACCGCGACACGGAGCTCTCCGATGAACAACCCCCGAACGAGGAAGATGCACGCGCCATGGAGCAGTGGCTCCGCGCACAAAACGGGAACCCTCCTGTTCGCACCACGACAGCGGTCCAAAATCCGCAAGTCGTCTCCATGGAAGATTTCAAGATCCTGTTCGGCACCATGACGAAAGAGATCTACCAGATGATCTCCGAAACTAACCGCAGGGTCGACGCCGTCATAACTCAGAAAACCCCATCATAACTCAGAAAACCCCATCACAACTCTCTGCTGGACAGTCACCCATACTCGGCACTGACGGTCTCACTCGTCGTCTCGATTTTTCGGATGTACAATACGAGCGGAGGAATCCTCCCCCTCAGACGACATCGAGTATTCGACCAACAAACCCAAACTCACGTATGCACGAGAGTTCGGCCGCCCTGGTCGCCCGCTTCACGAACGCGGGGTCTTGCCTCGAAATCGAAGAAATCAAGACGCAGATCAGCGGTATGAACACGTTTCTTCATCGGGCTATTATCACAGCTCCAGAAATCGACAGGATTGTCGAAGTGACCCGACAATCCCCTTTTACTCAACGGATCTTACGGGCCGCCATCCCAAACGTCAAGCTGAAACTCCCAACCTACCTGGGCGACAAAGACCCCGTCCAATTCATGACGTCCTTCATGGCAACCATGACAAAAGCACGTTTCACCGAAGAACAGAGGGATGTTGGTTGTTGTCAGCTATTCGTCGATAGCCTCTCCGGCCCTGCCTTGGTGTGGTTCACAAGGCTCGAACCGAGTTCAATCGATAACTTCGACCAGTTGTCTACGGATTTTCTTAAGCATTATCGAATTCTCATTGAACGAGGCGTGACAAGCTCAAACCTTTGGGAGATGACCCAGGAACCCGGCGAATCCATCGGCAGTTTCCTGAGCATATTCAAGGAAAAGCTAACGCGTGTCACCGTCCCAAAGGATGCCGCAATGGCAGCCTTCAGAAAGGGGTTGATTCCCGGGTCGCCATTACGAAAGGATCTTAACATACGAGAGCCCAAGGACCTCGATGACGCGCTACATCGAGCCTCCAAATTAGCGCTCGACGAAGACGAAGACGCCCAGTTAGCCGCAAAGATAATCGGGCAACCGTCGCACCCCCTAAGGCTAAAAGCCGGGACGAGCACCACGAATCTCGCAAGCATCACGACCCCCAAGACCGAAAAAGGTGTCGTTCATGCGGTCTCCGAAGTGGAGGACCAAAACAAACAGCCATCCGACCCAAAGGAGCTGTACTGCGATTTCCACATGATCGCCGGCCACTCCACACACGAATGCGTCCATCTGAAGAATTTCCTGTACGGAAAGTATCTTTCCGGCGAAGTCGAAGCCACCTTTCAGCCAAAAAGCATCCGTGGAGGCAGAGGTCGCCGAGGGGGATGGCGTGGTGAACGATCTAACGGAGGCCGTGGCGCAGGAGGAGGATGAGGCTACAACGGTCCGGCCAACGAAGTTCAACAGCCGGCTAACCAATTGCTGGCAAACCATCAAGAGGAGATGCCCCAGGCGGACGAGCTGCCTAGCCCACCCAAGCGGCAGAGAGGGTAAAATCCCGAGCGGGCCAATTCTCCTATCCGAGGCGAATAACCATGATACTTGGCCCACCAGAGGACTGCGCTGACTCTGTCCGCGCACTAAAGAAGAGGGCGCGTCAAGTTTGCAGCCTTTAGGGAGCCCCGAGCGAACCTCTACTCTGCTCGGACCCCATATCGTTTACTTCGGAAGACGCCAAGGGAATCCAACACCCCCATTCGGACCCTTTAGTCATCGAAGTCTCCATGGGCGATTTCGATGTCGAACGAGTTTTGGTCGACACAGGAAGTACCGTCAATGTAATATGCTGGTAAACGCTAGAAAAAATGCGTTTCACGCCGGAACAACTGAAACCCGAATCTCGAACATTGACGGGCTATGATGGGGTCGCCAAACTTTCAATGGGCGATGTAAAGCTGCAGGTGCGAGCCGGCAGATTGTCCCGGAAGACCAAGTTCGCAGTCATCGACACGCCTCCAGTGTACAACGCCATTTTGGGGGTACCGTGGATATACGCGATGCAGGCCGTACCATCGACCTATCACCTCTGCCTCAAGTTCCCAACCACCACAGGATTTTGCACACTTTATGGTAACCAGAGGGTAGCCCGAACTTGCTCTATTATCGAGAAAAAGCAGAGGAAGACTGAGGACGCGTAGCAACTACAGAGCGGGGACCATCTTACCGGTCCCCATAAGCCGGAGAGAGATCGCCTCAAGTTTCCGGAGTATCGAATCTTATAGGTGAACATCGATCCCTCTGACCCCTCACGAACTGTTGGTATTGGTGCCGAACTGGAAGAGCACATAAAGTCAAAGCTGATCGCTTTTCTGCAATCTCGGTGTTATACATTCGCTTGGTCAACGAAGGACATGATCGGAATAGACCCCGATGTTATCTGCCAGAAGTGCAACGCCTGACCGGCCGCATCGCAGCTTTAAATCGCTTCATCGCTCGATCAACAGATAAATGTCTCCCTTTCTACCAACTCCTCCGGGGAAATAAGGATTTTCACTAGGACGAGGAATGCGAGGTCGTCTTCCGAGAATTGAAGGAGTACTTGACTTGCCACCCAGTATTAGTTAAACCAGAAGACAGCGAAACACTGTACCTCTACGTCTCGGTCTCCATTTCGGCTGTCAGCGGCGTGTTGGTTCGAGATGACCGCGGGGATCAAAAACCTATCTTCTATACGAGTAAGGCACTCAACGACGCGGAGTCACGATACCCCACGCTGGAGAAGCTCGCACTCGCAGTGATCATCACCGCACGGAAGCTCCGACCCTATTTCCAGTCACATTCCGTCGTCGTGTTAACCGATCAGCCACTCCGAACTATCCTCCATAACCCCCTCCAATCCGGACGCATGGCGAAATGGGCAGTCGAGCTAAGTGAGTATGACATCGAATACCGCTTCCGCCCAAGCTTGAAGTCGCAAGTCCTGGCCAACTTCATCACCGAGCTATCTCCTGACCTCGACGACCCCACTCCTAGGGAAGAGCATTGGACAATGTTCGTCGACGAATGAAGGATCCGGAGTGGGACTCATTCTCCGGTCCCCCACCGGTGAAGTTCTCGAGCAAGCATTAAAACTCAACTTCAGAGCGTCAAATAACGAAATAGAGTACGAGGCCGTCCTTGTGTGACTCCCAGCTCGTAGTCAGCCAATTCAGTGGAGAGTTTGACGCCAAAAATAAGCGAATGGGGGCGTATCGGCAGTTGGTCCGAACACTGTCCGGGGAATTCACATCTTTTTCTCTGACGAAAGTCCCACGAAACAAAAACGCGTCAGCCGACGCCCTCGCAGCCATGGCAAACAGCTCCGACCCTGATTTACGGCGCACCATCCCGATCGAATGCATCGACGCTCCGAGCATCGACCTCGACAATCAGATAGCAGTAATCAACGACGACTCAGTTCTGATGGAGGTCAACGAGCCAGTAGAGGATCTGACGGACGTCACAAAGCCTCCGGACGACTGGCAAATTGAGATCAAACTCTATATCTCCGAAGGCGTCGTCCCACCAGACCGATGGGCAGCCCGACGCTTAAAGGCTCGAAGTGCCAGATACATCCTCTTGGACGGGGAATTATTCCGCCGAAGCGCGTCAGGAGTGTTCCTTACCTGCGTCACTCCGGACGAGGCCGAGCGAATCATGATGGAGGTGCACGAAGGCGAAGGTGGCAACCATTCTGGCGGACACGCACTCGCCCTCAAAATAAAAAAGGATGGACACTATTGGCCGACCATGATGGCCAACTGTGAAGCCTTCGCGGCAAAGTGCAAAGCCTGTCAGCGCCATGGACCAATGCGGCACATCCCACCCGAACTGCTGAACACCGTGACAGCTCCATATCCTTTCATGCGCTGGGCCATGGACGCTATAGGTCCTCTGCCGGCGTCACTATCCAAGAAATACGTCATGGTGCTGACCGATTTCTTCACCAAATGGGTCGAAGCAGAGTCCTTCACAAGGATCCAATCCTTGGACGTAACCAATTTCATATGGAAGAACATCATATGTCGGCACGGACTTCCATACGAGATTGTCACCGATAACGACACACAATTCACCTCGATAATCACCAGACGTTTCCTGACGAAGTGGCAAATCCGCCTCACCACTTTGACTCCCGATACCCGCAAGGAAATGGACAAGCTGAGGCCACTAATAAGTCGATCGTCGACGGACTAAAAAAGAGACTTGGTCGAAGGAAGGGGGCGTGGGCAGACCACCTTGATGGCGTATTGTGGTCCTATCAAACAACCCCGCGGCGAAGTACGGGACAATCCCCTTTTTCCCTTGCATATGGTCTCGAGACACTCACCCCTGCCGAAGCAGGAGTCCCGACACTTCGACGTACCATGATGGTCGGCAATCCCGAACTTAACAACAGGATGCTGATTGACCACAACGATCTTTCCGAAGATCTGCGCGATCAAGCCCTAGTCCGAGTGCAGCACTACCAAGATGCAGCGGCTCGGTATTATAACAAGACTATTCGTCAGCGGCGTTTCAACGAAGACGATCTGGTTCTACGGGAAGTTTTTGAGAACACCAAAGAAGTCAACGCCGGTAAACTCGGCGCTCGGTGGGAGGGTCCATACCTCGTATCCAGGGCAGTTCGCCCAGGCGTCTACGAACTTGTAACCATGGCCGGAGAACGGATCAAAAACTCGTGGAACGCAACCCACTTGAAGCGTTATTACTGCTAAGTCGTCGTCACGACCCTAACTAGGAGTTTTTGCGAATCCGAACTCCATTCATCTTTCCTTTGTAATACGAACTACGGTTGGCTTGATCCCCGTTTCGGGGTACGTATAAACGGATGCGCGGTATCCTCCAGGGGTTGGCAGTCGGCCTCGAGTAGGGCAGGCACATCCATGCGCGCAACCTGTTCCTGGCACGTCGCACGCGCGGCAAGCAACCGGGTCATTCGCCACTTCGCCAAGAAGAAATCTTCGGCGATCATCTCGTTCAGAACCCGAACAGTCCCATCCAAGCGGTAGAACCGACAGATATCGGCGAGCCTAAGACGTCTCGCCGTAAGATGAGCCCCTAACCTATAGCGGCGAGCTCGGGACCGTCGGAGCTCCTGGCATATAAGACTCCCCTCCGCGCCAGTCATATCGACGAAGGGGACAGGTGCACGAACCAGAAACGTCTCCGCCCGATCTAGAGCGGAGGGATTATCCGACGCTTCAGTACGCCCGGTATTGCTCGCCGAAGCAGCTATTCTTTCCCGGGCCCGTCTTAGCCATGCAGATTGAGTAGTTACCATTCTTCTTTTTCGAGAAGTTGTGAAAGTTGGAATGTTTCTTTCTCCCAACCCTCAACCCTATTTATATAGGGTCGTGGGAAGTAACCGCTGCTGAATCCACTAATCACAATACCGCGAAATTTTTGCCGCATCCCAAAAATAATTCTCAAAGACCGCGTAACACATTTAATGCAGCGCGTCTTTTTATTTCTAAAAAAAAAGAAAAAAAAATACCGAACTGGGTTAAGTATTGGTATATACCGAACTCACTCCTCGTTGACACCCTGGCCAGGTGATCAACTCGCGTAACTACGCACTATTTTTCAGGATTAAGCCGAACCCAGAGTTGTTATTTTGCACCTGACTTTCATATGTAGGGATAAGCCGGACCCAAAGTATTTATTCCGCACCCGATCTTTTAATTTAGGGATAAGCCGGACCCAGAGTATTTATTCCGCACCCGATCTTTTAATTTTGGGATAAGCCGAACCCAGAGTATTTATTTCGCACCCAAACTTTAGTTCGGACGGAATGGTTAGCCGAACCCAGAGAATAATTTTGCAGTCTGACATCCGAACTAAAGCAAAGGAGATAAGCCGAGCCCAATATCTGCGGGGCCTTCTTTTTGTGTTTCCTCTTCTTCCTTTTCGGTCCAGCTCCAAGCTGAGGGACATCCTCTTCATCGTTCGGAGGATCGGCATTCCCTAAAGCTAAGGGAGGGGTATCGCCTTTCGCAACATCGACTGTGTCGACGTCTTCTTCGGAAGCCCGAGTAGGATCGACGACGGTCCGATCCTGAACAGGATCAACATCAGACCGGTCCCGAGGAGGATCGATATCGGCTTTGATGGCAGCCTGGATTTCTCGGTGAACGATCTAGAGACAGTCGGATTCAACAACACGTGACCCGGCTGGCTCCGCAGTTCATCCCAGTGAACTCGCGAAACTTGGGAATGTTGTCCTGGGTTTGCCCATCGCTGTTTCAACACGGATACGGGTAATAAATTCCCACCGACGATTGTTCCCGGATAGTAGAGCGTTCCTGACAGGATGATAGTCCGGAGCTAGACGTGTTGCGCAAAATGGATGATCTGGAAGCAAGACATGAAAAAGTTAAAATTGGTCAGAGGTGCCGAAGTCAATTAGAACGTACTGGAAATATAAAATCTACCAGGATTTTCATTCCACACTCTCCGATGGAAACCCAATGGATTAACGAGCGAGTACTGATCGACGCGGACATAAAAGTAGTGGTTCGCCCACTTCTTGAATTTGGAAACTCTTTGACCAGCAAGGAAATTGTGCGCCGGTCTCATATTCACTTCCCAGCGATGCGGACTCTTTGATGACTTGAAATTGGATAGTTGCTCAAAGCATTGAACTCCAATGTTAACTCCGACTTCGGCTGCTATGGTAAGGGCAGCCATAAAGTTACAAATGGCTCCACGGAAAAATTGGCAGATCGCTATCCTGCGTCTTTGGGCGTAGAGCGATATTAATGCTGGGATTGGGAATAAGAGGCGACATTCAGTAAAATAACCCTCGTACAAGCATATATACCCTTCCGGCGGGTTCCAGGGGCGCTGGTCGGCTCGAGAAATCAGAATTGTGACGTTGCTGTTAAATAGACCGCATGCGTTCAGCATGTCGTTCACGGTTTGATCGAACTCAAACTCTTATCGCCTCCAATTCGTCCTTTATGGTCTAACAAAGGATCGATGTCTTCGATCGAGATTCCTAAAGGTGCGAATCGGTCTTCTTCTTGCGACAACACATCTTGAGTCAGTTCGTCACTCCCGTCTTCATGACGAACTGTTAGAGGAGTCTGTGATGATGAAGTTCCAGCTGAGCAGCGAGTTAGAAGAGATGGGATTTCGGAGCCCGATCTACTGGATTCTCCGATCTGCGCGACGCGTCTGGAGGTGCGACGAATTAACTTGGATTCTCCAAGTTATGCTTTTATAACTTGGTTGGCGATGAAGAACAGGCTTTCAACTGGAGACAAGATGCAAACCTGGAACCAAAATGTCAATACAAGCTGCACTTTCTGCAACAACCCCATGGAAACAATCGATCACCTGTTTTTTCAATGTTCTTTTGCACAGACGGTATGGGAGAAGCTCACTAGAGGCCTGCTCTTGCACAAGTACACTGCAGAATGGCGAGACATCGCAACACTGATTGGTGGAAATGAACTTGATAAGAAGTCACGCTTCATCATCGGATACACATTTCAGAATACTCTGTATCTCCTCTGGAGAGAAAGGAATGATAGACGTCATGGCAACCAACCCTCGCCGGCGGAGAAGCTGGTCAAGCTCATAGACAAAAACGTTCGGAACGAAGAGGATACCACGATACAGATGTGAGTTTGTCAACAGAAAATTTGTTATATATATAGATATGATTTTGCATTGGCACAATATACTAAGTTGCATAACCAAAAAAGATTATATTTGATTATCTATCCTTTACGACAAAAGCCTTTTAAATTTCAAAGTGTTCGAATGCAAGAAAATATTTTTATCATCCATTCGCAGTGTTATATAGATAAATATTTCGGGTTTACTATAAAAAGAATAGATCGTTGAACGCGGGCAATATATCGGTGTTTACTCTTTGTATGTAAGTGCCTCCTTTGGGTAAGTCTCTTTACTAAATGCCGAAGACCATTTTCAAAATTGCTGACAAGAGATATATCCGTAAACACCGAACATTTTCGTGTCCAGCTCCGGAAGGAGGAATTATGTCTGATGAAGTTGGGCCATCATTTGATCCCAAAAAATGTGCATCTTTAATTTGGGACTGCAAGGTTGCAATCTTCTCTTGCTCCGTCTGATACTTTTCGTCGCTCTCAAGAAACTTTTGCTTGTAAGTTTAACTTGAAGAACTTGCTCCAAGAAGTTATTGGGTTACTACTCTAACAATCATGACTATAAGTTTTCCAGGTAGAACGAATTATATAATTTGAGATTTGTAAGTCTTAACTGTTTTGCTAAGTTTGCATTGGATGTTGTCAAGATATGAACTGATTGTAAGAAAATTACGTTAATGCGAGAGTTTTGATCATATATAGAAGATAAGGACACATTTTTATTCTTTATTTGGATAATAGCAAGTAGAAGGGGTAAACAATCTAGGGGTCAATGACCTTCTTCTACGTCACATAGAAATCCTGGAAATAGTAGATGCTAGCTTAAGACTCTAGCATTTTTTTGTCACATACACGACAATTATTGAAAACAGGGAAAACAACAACACAGTTCTTGGATATCCTTATTAGGCAGTTTCAACTGCATTGGATGAGTCCTTGGTACAGAACTCAGAACATGCCTCGGTGCAATGTACGACTGCTCCACTCACAATTTCACTTGCATCTATTTCACCGATACAAAATTAAAATTAATTGATTTTTCACTTGTTCTAATAATAATAATAATAATAATAATAATAATAATAATAATAATAATAATAATATAATAATAACAATAATAATAATAACAATAATAATAATAATAATAATAAGTTTTCACGTTACCAAAGTTCTGGAGAGTGGTTAAGGTACCACACACAGAGGATGCACAACCCAACTTACAATATTCGTTGACAGCATCACCTTAAATAAATTAATAAAAAAAAAGTTCTTGTATCGTGAAAATCCTTGTCCAACATGTAAAAGATATAACTTAATGAAACAACAAAGAAAAAGTTATGAAATTACCAGAGTTTTCAAGAATGTCATGTATATATGGCGGAGTAGTACATTTTGTCCCCTTAATAATTTTGCATCCACAAAGTTTTGCACAAGTTTCCCTACCAGTTCCAGGAAGACGGCATACATTGTAACAGTTTCTAGCAGTCGTGCTCGAGCAACAACTCTTTGCTTCGACTTGAATCTGCGCCAGGACAAGACTCATTACGAGCACACTTAGAATCAAAGTTTTGCCTTCCATCTTTCGATTGATCAGTTGTTTGATTGCAAAATGTATATGTGGAGAGTTATAAGCTTGTATTGATGAAATGGTGATGAGACAAGGCTCGTTTAAATACTAGTTGGTCTCATTTAGCAACCACAAACTTCGTATGATACACTTATCATCACATTCTCTGTAGACTTTGTGTGTACACGCTGCGTGGACCAAACCTTATCTTAATGGCAATCGAATTCACACTAAGGATAGTTTAAAATCTTGTTCTTCTTCTTCTTTTTGGTTAACCAGATAAAGAAAAACAAATCTATTAGAGTTTTGTGTTAACTACTTGATATATTTGAATCAGGATACTTAATAGGGAGTCACTATTCCGTATTAGTATTGCTGGCTATATATATTTTGTATGTTCGTGCTAACTTGTGTAATTATGATGACGTTCTTAAATATAATTAGCTTTATATATATATATATATATACACGTATGAGTAGAGAGTTTACATTATATGAGTATTCTGTCAACAAAGTTTTGTGTTTCTTCATTTAATTTCTTTATTGTGGTTGTAGAAATTTCTAGAAACAAATATCTTCTAGTTATGTCTAGCTGATGGCAAATTAAAATATGAGACTAAAATCCAAATAGTTTGTTACAACGTGTTTTGTGTTTATTTTTGTTTTTACCAACTCTTTTTTTTTGAATATTACGTTGGGACCAAATGGATGCTTTGTTGCCATGATTTGATTATTTATATTGAATCTTCATTTAAAAATATGGATTGGTTTATTCATGCTATATGAAATTAAGTGTGTTTGGGTTTCAGAATTATAACTTGAGTGGTGTATTTAAGTATTTGAAAAATATTTCTGCATATTTGGCTTTTGGAATAGTTCATATCACTTGTATAATATTTGGCCTATTTATTTCACTTTTAATGTGAGTTTGTCAACAGAAAATTTGTTGTCTATAGATATGATTTTGCATTCGCACAATATACTAAGTTGCATAACCAAAAAAAATTCCGTATTTTGCATGTGTAATCCTTATAGACATAACTGCATCACATTCAGTATTAATTGAGCCACCGCAACAAATGTATTTTTTATTTGTACTCAACAATGGTGCAAATAATTGTGTTGCTAACTGAGATGTATAATACATCATTTTGTAAAGGAATTGTGTGTGTATTATTTTTTTTAAATATAATTTATCCATGGTGATGGTAAATCTGACGCGCATAGTAGTGCGAAAAGGATTCTACTGAGGCCTCGCGACGAAATCAAGAGGTTCAAGTCCGATCCTACCGATCTGGCCTCCTCCTTGAAACAAAGATAATTACTGAGGTTCAACCTCTCTGCTCCAATATGGATGTTCTGTGGCGCTTTGGAGGAAAAATGAGCCATTCTGGATGCAAACATGCATATGAGATGGATGTTAGTTCACGTGAAAACCCGCCTACCAGAGAAACCCGCCTGGCTAAGCAGCGAGTCTAAACCGACAACTTTCATGTTAAAACCCGCTTATCTGAAAAACCTGCCTGGCTGAGAAGCGATGTCTGAACAGGCAAGTTTCACGTCAAAACCCGCCTATCTGAGAAACCTGCCTGGCTGAGAAGCGAAGTCTGAACCGGCAAGTTTCACGTTAAAACTCGCCTATCTGGGAAACCCGCCTATCTGAGAAACCCGCCTGGCTGAGAAAATGTCTTAACTAGACCGTTACCTTTTTACCTTATTTTGAAAACTCTATAAATACTTTTTATTTGTTGAGAGAATAAAACTCTACAACCTCAGACTTTTTGCAAGACACACTTCTGGGATTCTAGAGACTCATCCTCATTGACAATTTAAAGAAGATTTCTAAACCCTTTCTTATTATTTATGCAATTTCATCATGTTTTCTTCATCTATGACTTTTGTTTTCTCTTTTACTATGTGTGTGAGTAGTTCTCCAATTGGTTTTAGGGTTCCAATTAGGAGATTCAATGAATTGATGTTTTAATTATTGTTTGGAGTTCTTAATCCTTAGGTTCTTTGATTCACATGATCTTAATGTTAAAATATGACTGATCACTTTGTTTCAGACTCTAGGTTTTCTATGCATAAAAAATGTTCGATAGAATGCCTAGATGAGTGTGAATTGAGCAATGTATTTCTAGCCTGCGAAAGTTGATGTTAGGACGCATTGTGAACTTAATGAACTTGATTGTAATGTAAATTTGGCTAGCAGGTTGCAAATGAAAGTTTAGCAAACTAAGAGTCAAATTTAGTTTCTAATGCCTTGAAAAAGGGTTAGTCTATTATAGTGTTCATGTTCTAGAACGGTTCTTAATTATTGAATTCCATATTTCATTTTCTCTTTAGTCATTGATCTTTGAAATACTCTATGACCCAATGTTTTAATCTCATAAGTTTAATCGTTTTATTTCTTGCATTTTTATTTACAATTTCTGAAACCAAACAAACTATCTTTTGTTCACTTTAGCTATTTACGACTCTTGCAAATATTTAGTGTACCATTGGTCTTTGTGGATTCGACCCTGTATATATTGCCTTGCGGTTAAGTGTATCAGGTAATTACTCGAACAATCAATGAGGTAGAGCCCACATGTTGCAAATATTTGATGAGGGGTCTCTCAAGAAAATGGACTCTCTGTCAAGAATTCAAAAAGAATGCTCAAAGATTCGTATTCAAGTGGACTTCCTATCCTTTCCAATTCCTCGAGTCTCCACTGGGAATACTACTACTATAATTAATCAACGGGATTCGTTTGAAGGTACAAACTAGAAACCCTCCCAATCTTGATAATCTGCATTATATTTCCACCAGTCAATGTAAAAAGCATTTTTCTAAATTTGGCATTTTTGAATTCTCACTCCTCACGTAGGGCTTTGGATGTTCTGAAATCTGAACATTGTAGGACTCTCCAATACTGTACTGAGACTATTCGAGAGGCGCAATCGTGTTGAGAAGATGATGATGATGATGATGATGATGATGATGATACGTTTCCGTGCTAGAAGCTGAAAAGGAGAAGAGGAAGACGATTGACAACCACCAGCTTTGGATGAGAGATTTTGCCATGAGTCTTATGACTTAATTTTATGTCTTTAAGTGTGTTTATTTATATCTTTGGACTTGCTTCCACTTTCATGTCATTGATTTAATGTCTCTTGATAAATGAAGTTTTGAATAAGTATAAAATTATGGAGAAAACAATATCAAATATGATTCTAACCAATTGAACATATCATCATGTTTGTAGCATAAGTTTGATTTGTTGTAGAGAGTTTTGCATTACGCTCATAGATGCATAAGATTGGTGAATCTACTTCGGGAATTTGCGTTGAGCTCCATGAAACTAATACATGAATGAATTGTGATGGTTCGATTTAAATACTAAAGAAAAGAAAAACATGAAAAAAACTGAAACAGATGGATTCCTAGTTAGGCTAGTACAAAAATATAATGTGTCACTGAAGAAGCATAGATTCTGTTATGAAATGGTGATAAACAGAGCACAGACCTGAAGGAGAGCATATCCTTGATATGCGGAGCTCTAGGCATAATCATGTATAATGAATTTGTGAAGAAGGCAATCCTTCTTCGCGCTTCAAGGTTTTTCGGAACATACATTGCATATTCTTTGATTGTTAAGAGTAAATGAATACGACTTATCTACATCGAAAAAATAAATCATAAAGTTGAAAATGGTTTTCAGAATGCACAGAGTATCCCAGAGGATTAGTGTAACGACCTGCTCCCTCGGTACCGGCGGTATATGATATGGTACGGACGCGGTACATGATATGGTACGTACGCGGTACATGATATGGTACGTACAAGGTACATGATATGGTACGTACGCGGTACATGATATGGTACGTATGCGGTACATGATATGGTACGTACGCGGTACATGATATGGTACGTACGCGGTACGACAATCAGTGCTGAGAAGTGCCGAGAGCGGTACGACAATTAGTGTCGAGAGCGGTACGGCAATCAGTGCTGAAAAGTGCCGAGAGCGGTACGACAATCAGTGCCGAGAAGTGCCGAGAGTGGTACGACAACCAATGCCGATAAATGCCGATAACGATATGGTAACCAGTGCCAATACAGATTGAAAGCGGTACGAACCTCGGAACGAGGACATAACGAATCATGGTCCGTAAAGGACGATGGCCATGGATCGATAGTCATTGGGACTTGGATAAAATAGAGAGTTCGAGACTACTGAAGTAGTGAACAAATGTTTGAACTGAAGAAAAGGATGTCCTTGGCTTACCTTGTAGATGATGCAGGCATGCAAGTTTCTAGATGAAAATGGGAAGATTTCGGTCCTTAGTCGGAGTGATAGTCCGAGTGATAGTGGGAGTTAAAGTCCTAGTGATGATGATAGTGATAGTGAGAGTGATAGTGAAGTAGGACTATCCGTAAATGGTCGCATCGGTGAACGATGGATTGGGCCGATGGACGAGGATGAACCAATTAGATTATGGGCCGATGGGTGGCCCAGGAACTCGGAATCTTGCGGAGATTTAAGCCGACTCACAGGAAAGGAAACCCGAGAGAAATGGAAACTCGCGGAAAAAGCAAAATTGGTCAAATAAGGGAAAAATATGGAAGTTGGGGGACGATAGGGTTTATCGTTTTGGGGCAACACAAGGCGGTTTAGTCTTCCCTATATAAAGGATAGTACCCTTAGAGAAATTCTCTAGAATTTGCATAAGACCTTTTAGCCGCCGAGAGAGAAAAGAGTTTCCATCAAGCTTGATCGAGAAATTCCTAAGTCTAGATCGAGAGAAGAACGGTAAGTCTTCCTCCACCTTGATCCGTCGATAGTTATGGTTCATACATCGGTGGTTAACGATGTAGATCTGTCCGTGTAGAAGCGGGGATCAGAATTGGGCATACGGATCGAGTGATTAACACCGTAGGTCGAAAACGAAGGTGAGTGCGTGATTGTGGCCGAGTTCTATGGTCGATCTCTTGACCGATGGTTATTTAATCTTGATTGCTTGCTTGTCTTGTTAATGTTTATATTGCAATATTTTGGAAGTTGGTCTAAACGATTTGG
Organism: Camelina sativa; assembly: GCF_030686135.1. Classification (NCBI taxonomy): domain Eukaryota; kingdom Viridiplantae; phylum Streptophyta; class Magnoliopsida; order Brassicales; family Brassicaceae; genus Camelina; species Camelina sativa. The sequence continues at coordinate 9,492,193 of NC_141892.1, forward strand.
ACAGCTATCCCATGGTTCTTTGACATGCATGACTTGATTGAACTAACCTATGTTGGATTGATATTATTGAACTGAGCCTAGTGAGACGGGATGACCGCTCCATACGCCTCCTTTCTATGGACGCAGGAAAAGAAAGGTCCGGTGATCAGGATTTTAGTGGCTGACCAGCTCGTGTGACGGGGGCAAAGGAGGAAGAGGATGGTGGTTTGGGATAGTTTTATTATGGCTTGTTATTTTACGGATTGTGTCGTTATCATGCATGAGTGTTAAGGATATTTGAATCTTTAATTTAATGAATGCGTATTTTTAAGTTATGAAACCTGTTATATATGTCCCATGTTGCAAATTGTTAAACGAACAAGTAGAAAATTAATAGGCCCTAAAAAAAATTTTATCGGCCTGTACGGCCATGTACTGACTTTTAGGGTCAAGGTCTTATAATTAGCCTTTTATCATGTTTTTTTATTTATTTAATACATGTTCATCCCATTGAGTTGTTGCCATTGGAGGAAACTTTATAGCAGGTTCTGCACTAACATCAGCAAAAAGTTGACCTTCACTAGAAAAAGGTGCCAACAATGTTTATTATTGTTTGTGTGGATACTATATGTAAGTACATAGACACTAAACAAATTAACTTTCCAGTTCTCAAACTATATATATAATTAATCCACTAACCTGTATTTATATTTCATCATATCTAGAGTCACTATCTTAAGCACATCTTGCAATAGCGGATGTACTGTGTATCTTTTCAATGGCACTGCCACGAACAATCTTAAATCAATAACAAGGATGTTGTTCACTTACCAAGATTCCGACAAGCTCAACAAATTTACTGAAAAGATCGATTTAAATAAAATATTATGAGCAAAATTATTATTTGAGATTTAAGATTCGTTTGTATAAAACAAAATATGTAACTAAAGCTTTTTCGTTTATTCAAATTTGCGTTTATTTTCTGTAAAATACGTTTTACCCGTGAAATATTTGAACTTTAAAAAGAATTTTAAGGTGGTGTAGAAAGTCTTGATGTATTTTTGTGTTTCTAAAATTCAAATTCACACATTTTATGGTTCACATTATCATCTACATCACTATGCCATTAAATAAATATATAAAAAATACTTTTTAGACTTATCGATTTAATTTAAACTAATCCTAAGTTTAAAAAATGAAATGAGAAAAATAGATAAAAGTGGTAAATAAATAAATAATTTTTTTTTGTGAAAAGTAATTTACTTATAATAATTAAATCTGTTATGAAATTGATAATTAAATACATTTCTGGATTTTAATTGTTGATTAAATCTTTCATTTTAAAAAACTTATAAAAAAACATTGCTTTATATATGTCAATGACATATTTATGTAAATAATAATGAGATGTAAGATTATTTATTAAAAAAAAGCACAAAAGCTATGTGAGCGCGATACATCCACTTTTTTACGAGGTTCATTTATATACTAGTTGGTTATATACCAGAAACTTTGTATGATATGCTTATCATCACATGCTCTCTATAGAGTCTGTGTGTAATTGCTGCGTGGACCAACCTTATCTTAATTTCAATCTGATACTTAATATTCAGTATTTCGTATTGGTTCTCCTGGTTATATATTGCATATATTTCTGCTAACCGTGTAATTATTATGTACGTTCTTATAATTTGGGGTGGGACAAAAGTCCAAATAGTTTGTTACAACGTGTTTTGTGTTTCTTTTTTTAACAAACTCTTTTGTTTTGTATTGGAGTTTTGAATTATATGTTGGGACCAAATAAATGCTTGTTGCCTAGTAATTTGAGTGGTGTGCTAAACTATTAGAAATAAGTTTCATCCATCCGAGTAAGTGTGTGAGTTAGCTGATAATTCTAGAGTACTAAATATTCTAGAGATCGTATGAAATATTTTACACACTTAGAATCAAAGCTTTGCCTTTCATCTTTCGATTGATCAGTTGTTTGAGTGCAAAATGTATGTGTGGAGACATAAGCTTGGAGAGTTACATGGTGCGTGGACCAACCTTATCTTATTGGCAATTTGATTCAGACTAAGGATTATTTAAATCATCTTCTTCTTTTTCGTTTTGGTTAACTTCATATTTGAATTAGGATACTTAATATTCACTATTTCGTATTGGTTCTGCTTGTTATATTGTATATATTCGTGCTAGATGTGTAATTATTATGTAATATCTTATAATTTATTTATATTTTTATTAAATAATTTTTTTAAACCTTTCCACATGCACCACCATATTTTCTGAAATCGGAATATTTCAAATTCCATGGTCAAGGCATTGTCGTGAAGATTAATTGTGAGTGGAAACGACGACAACCTAGGCTTCTATCTTTTGCGTACTTGAGAAACTTAAGAATATAGTTTCCATGATACTACTGTTGTGACTTGTGAGGTACAAAAAAAAAAAAAAGATCTTTGTGACTTATGGTAAGCTTCATGCATCATTTTTTTTTTGAATATTATGTTGGGACCAAATGAATGCTCTTTGCCATGATTTGATTATTTTCATTGAATATTCATGTTATAGGAAATTAAGTGTGTATATGGGTTTCAGAAATATAACTTAGTGGTGTGTTAAAAGTTTTGAAGAATAATTCTGTATAATTTATGTAACACCCGTGAACGGAATTGTGGAAATTTGGTAAGAGTGTCGATCGACACAGGTGCTGGTGTTGATCGACACCTTATGCAGATGGTTCAAATTAGTTCGATTTTAATTCTCTGGTTTGCGTGGTTGGGTTAAGGAAACCCTAAGGCTCGAGTATAATAGGAAAAACACGACTTCCTTCTTCTCTTTAGCCGCTTTCATCAGTTTTTCTAGAGAGAAAGAAGAGAACAAAAGTCTATGTGAGTGTTCTTGAGGTTTGGAGGTTTCTTTGTCTCTGTTGGGTGAGTTTCTTCCTGGATTTAACAAAGAACTTGCCTAAACATATCTCTTTTAAATCTGGGAAGGGAGGCGATACTGTTGTGGAGTTTGTCTACCCATGGTTACCCCCACGGTGAATTGACTGCTCCAATTGGGGACACAACAAGATCAGAGCCTAATAACTACTTCACCAGATTTGGTTATGCAGAGAACCGCAACCTCAGCTCCTGTTAATATATACACACACAAGAACGATTGAACAACAAAAACAACCTTACATATGATTATGAATAAGCTAATTACTAAGTTCCAGAGAGACATAGAGATGATACAAACCATAGTCACTTCTGAATCTGATTCAAGTACTTCAAAAAACAAAATATGAATCAGAAAAACTTGACAAGATTAGCATAACATAAAGCAAAAACCATTATCACCATCTGATGAATACAAAACTTAAGCCAAATAACACAAGGATGACATACCAAATTATTAAGTTCCAGAGAGACAAGAGATGATATAAACCATAAACCCCTCTAAAATTTGGTTTATGCAATTACTGAAACCCAATATGAATATGCAGAAACTGCAGACACACACTTGCATAGATATGCACTATTTGCTCAAAAAAGAAGAACAAAGAGTAACCAATAAAAGTTCGGCTATAAAGTGAACACATAGACTAATCTGTATAACTAAATTAATGTCTTCCTAGTCCAAAATTGCAGTAAGATGATGCTAACGTATAAATTCATACCAATCTGATGATTGAGAATCACTAGAAACAACAGCTATCGAAATAAACAGTAATCACTCTAAAGAACCACAACTGAAAACGTGAAGCCAGAGTTCTCTACACAGTTTAATCAGAGCCTAATAACACAATGCCCTGAATAAACAAATGAGACAAACACAACAAAATCAGAGCCTAATAACACAGGATTAAGAGATTATATGCCAACTTAAACGATGGAGTAAGTGATGTTCTTGCATAGGATTGAGAGATTAGAGATTATATGCCAACTTATTCAGGGGAACCCATTTGAACCCATTTGATAAAATTAGAATCAAAATGACGACAATCAAATTAGAATCAAAATGACGACAATCAAAAGCACATACCTGAAATTGGAATTAGAGAAAGAAGACACGACCCTCTTGTTCTGAATCGGAGATTCGCCGGAGATAGCTTCTCTCGACGAATTTTGAAAATTTTTGAAGATTCTGGAAAATTCTGAAAACAAATGAAATAAACGGGCTACCCGATAATATTTTGCTCAAACCCATTAGTATTCGGGTCTTAATGGTTATACCCTTTTAAATCCGTTTATAATTTTGTGTTTTTTAAGTGGATTCGGGTTTTAAAAAATAAACTAGGCCTGTTTAGACCCGTGGGTATAAGACCCGTTTTAACATCACTAGGTGTACACCTACTAAGGGGATTCGTAGTCCAGGTAAACGGTTAGATATGAGTCAGGTTGACGCTTCAAAGCTTTCAAACTCCTTTTCATGTCTTAGTGAAAAGGAAGAGGAAGGAGAGGATGTTATACCCGATTTGGAACAGAGTCTCGATCTTACTCAACAGCCTGGTGGTGGGGATCCTGCGACTATCGTGCCTACGACTGATCAGGGAGGAACTGAGACAGCCAAGGGGGTGACGCTCCGGCACTCTCTTCCACGTGCTTCGAAGGAAAGCCATAAATTTATATCGCAAACCAGCACACAGAGTACTAGGCCTCCTCCTAGTAATCTGTCAATACGTACAACTTCCAAAGCTCTTTGATGTCCGGGTTTTTCTGGAATGCCAGAGGCTTCAACAGGAAGGAGAATCACCGTGTGGTACAAGAGTGGATGACTCGTGGTAATTTTGATTTTGGGTGTTTAATTGAACCTAAGGTTAAGGAACGTAGAGCAAGTCGTGTTATTGACTTAGTGTTTGCTAATTGGTTTTTTATGTCTAATTATGAAGAGCATTGACTGGGAAGAATCTGGATAGTTTGGAAGAATAATGTGCGCATTACACCAGTGTTTAAGACCTCACAACTTATTACGGTCTCAATATCTGTAGAAGGGAAGGAGGATTTCTTTGTCACTTTTGTTTACGAGTCCAACTTGGTTGTGGAGCGTAAGGAGCTTTGGAGTGACTTACGACATCATCACTCATCTCCACTCTTTCATGGTCGAGCTTGGCTTATCTGTGGGGATTTCAATGAAATCTTGGATAATGAGGATCACTCTCTATATGATGTTAATCCGCGTACATACCTTGTCAATTTTTGCGAACTAGTTAATATGAGTTATCAGGGTCAACAATTTATATGGTGTAACAAACGTCAGGAGGGGGTAATTTGTAAGAAACTAGACCGAGTGTTGGTTAATCAGGAATGGATTCAGCAGTATGGTCAGTCATATTCTGTTTTCGAGCCTGGGGGATGCTCAGACCACTTACATTGCAGGTTTTATCTCTTTGCGCTGAAGTCGAAAGTGAAGAGGCCGTTTAAATTTATAAATGCAGTCACAAAACAACCAGAGTTCCTCTCTCAACTGGCTGGACGATGGCAAGAGTCACCCGCTCTTTTTCATTCCACCTCTGCGATGCATTGTTTCTCAAAATCATTAAAAGGACTTAAACCACATCTTCGGAGTATGGGGAAGAAACTGGTGGCAAACAGTACTGTCCGCACAAAGGAGGCATATGTCACTCTTTGCACTCAGCAGGAGCGGACTGATATCTTGTGTTTTTATGTAATTTTAGAACTTAATTCTTCATTGTTTTGTGCATATTCATGAGCATTTAGGTTGTGTAGGTTGCATTTTGCATCAAGTTTGTTATCTCAGATGATGGAGTAGAGATGTACAAGGAAAGTGTGCTTTGGAGCCAAATAAGTCAATAATTAGCAATATAATGGAAGACACACATTTGGATGCACACAAGATGATTGATGATTCGGAACCAGTTTTCAGTCCCTCAAATATCGACTCGTATGAAGACCTTTCTTTGGGATTTAGCTCCAGATTTCTTCCACTAAGTTATTGGAAATTGAGTAAGCTTTGCAATGGAGGTGATTTCAGGCCAATCAGATCTGTGTGTAAAGAGTTATACCTGTTTGAGTGAACGTATATACAGCCAGAGTGAAACAGGAGCCACACGCGGCCAAGAGCAGCGGCCAAACGGTGGCCGAGTGAAGACCAGCGGCCATCCCAATCGGTCAAGAGCTGGCTGATGGAGTTCAGTAAGAGGAAGATCGTTTACAGCAGCGGCCAAGCTCAATCGGCCAAGCCATGACCGTTGGAGCCACGCGACCTCATCAATCGGCCAAGCCATGGCCGATGGAGCTCAAGAAGAGAAAACACCGTTTACACCAGCGGCCACCACCATCAGCCAAAGTGTGCCCGGCCATCCCAATCGGTCATCTCAATCGGTCAAAGCATGGCCGTGTGAGACCATCACCACACTTGTTTTAGTTTTGATCCGGGTTTGACCCGGTTTGAACTGGGTTGACCCGGCTCCCTTTTATTTTGCTATAAATAATCTAACCCTATTAAGGGGAGACTTATCTCTTATCTCTTATTTTTTGGTTTTATCTTTTGTTTATCTCTTGTTTAGCAGCCACTTAGGATTCTTAAGCTTATTTACTCTTGGTTTGTTGAATGATTGAGTACTTCTAAGTTTTTTAATAGCAATTTCTCTTTCAAATCTCTTAATCTATAATCTCTTATTATGATTTCACAAAGATCAAACTATTTTCTTTGTGTGATTATGATGATGAGTGAATAGATCATTAAAACTTTGGGCTAGGTAGATTAGGAAGATATATGATTGATCTTTGATGTCTAGAGCCTTATTTATGTGTTTCTTATCTTGTTTAGTGTTAATAATGCTGGAAAGCGTTGATCAAGCTTGAATCTAGACATTAGGATTTCCATTGCCCAGAAGGTGTTTGATGAAATTCCTGAACCAAACTATTCAAGGGCTTTGCACTCCTAGCCAATGGAAATTGATGATTAGGGTCCTTAGTGGTATTAAGACCTCTTCTTAATGCATGCTAGCTCTGTGATTGCCTTTGGAAAAAGTTAGATTGTCACTTGATTAGCATAGGAATCTCTACCATGGAAATGGATTGATTTGCATTAGTGTTCTTAGCCATAGGATTGTTTTTGATTGTTGCCTGGACATCTAGGATTGGTTAGCTATCTCCCAAGTCAATTACCTTGCCCAAGGTTTACTTGTTTAATCTTGATTTAAAGTTTGTTGTTAGTTGTGTTCTGTTTCTTTCAATTCCTGTTAAGAATAGATTAAGCAACTTTGTGTATTTTTAGTGAGTTGATTAATGCGGATTGTGGATTGATAATTTAATTGACTGAAATATACTACGACTATGATTTCTCCTTCCTCTCAGGCGATACAGGACGAGGTTGATGCATATGCGAAGTGGCGAAGATTGACTGATATTGAAGAACGGTACCTGCAACAAAAAGCAAAGTTGCATTGGCTGAAGGTTGGTGATCAAAATAATAAGGCTTTCTATGCGTCTGCTAAGATTAGGGAGTTGAGAAATCATATATAGGAGATTCAGTGTGGTGATGGAAGGGTCGTTACTGATCAGAATCACATCAAAGAGGAAGCAATAAGACATTTTCGAGTTTTTCTCACTTATTCCCCTGCTGACTATGTCGAATGGACTATTGAGGAGTTGTCGGACCTTCTGAGTTGTAAATGTGATCCTACTGACAAATCTATGCTCACTAGAAAGGTTACCAAGGAGGAAATTAAAAAGGTTCTGTTTGCGATGCGCACAAACAAATCACCAGGTCATGATGGCTTCACTGTGGAGTTCTTTAAAGAGTCTTGGTCCATCGTGGGAGATGATTTTGTTGTAGCAGTGCAATCCTTCTTCCGGACAGGCTTTCTACCTAAGGGGGTCAACTCTACTATTTTAGCTCTTATACCAAAGAAGACAGAGGCAAGGACAATGAAAGATTATAGGCCAATTTCATGTTGCAATGTCTTGTACAAGGTCATTTCCAAGATTCTTACTACAAGACTCAAAGGTCTTCTTCCCAAATTCATCTCTCTTAATCAATCAGCCTTTATCAAGGACCGATTTTTGATGGAGAACGTACTTCTCGCTACAGAGCTTGTCAAACACTACCATAAAGACTCCATCTCTCCTCGTTGTGCCATGAAAATCAATATCTCAAAAGCTTTTGACTCAGTGCAGTGGGGTTTCCTACTTAATACGTTAAGAGCTCTTGACTTTCCTGGTCAATTCGTCAACTGGATTCAAACGTGTATCACCTCTGCATCATTTTCTGTTCAACTAAATGGAGAACTTGCGGGTTATTTTGGAAGCAAGAGAGGCTTGAGACAAGGTTGCTCGTTGAGTCCTTACTTGTTTGTCATCTGCATGAATGTGTTCTCTCGCAAGATTGACAAAGCGGCCCTGAATAAGCAGTTTGAGTACCACCCAAATTGCCAATTGCTTCATCTCACTCATCTCAGTTTTGCGGATGATTTAATGGTTATTACTGCTGGAAATAAGAGTTCAGTCGAGGGTGTTCTGGAGGTTTTCAATGATTTTGCCTGTCACTCAGGGCTGTAGATTAGTCTTGAGAAGTCAACCTTGTATATGGCAGGAATAGCTCCGGATACAGAAGCGGAGATTCTGCAACAGTTCCCCTTCGCGTCGGGTGTGTTACCGGTTCGATACCTTGGTCTACCTCTACTTTCTAAACGCATGTCTGAAGCTGATTATCTCCCTCTCTTGGAAAGGATACGTTCACAAATAAGCTCCTGGACAGCTAGGTCGCTCTCTTTTGCAGGCAGGTTACAGCTGCTAAGTTCGGTGATTTTTAGTTTAACAAACTTTTGGATATCTGTTTTTAGACTTCCAAAAGCTTGTATAAAGGAAATAGACAAGTTATGCTCTGCTTTTTTTGTGGTCTGGTCCTACTCTAAACACCAAAAAAAGCAAAAGTGGCCTGGACTGAGGTCTGTTTACCTAAGAAAGAAGGAGGACTAGTCCTGCGCTCCATAGAAGAAGCAAATAATTTCAGTATGTTGAAACTGATATGGAGAATTCTGTCTGCTAAAGATTCTTTGTGGGTGGATTGGGTCAAGCGATGTCTTATCCGGAATGGCTCGTTGTGGGCAGAGAAACCCATCTCCCCCACTGGCTCTTGGATATGGAACAAGATCTTAAAATGTAGGAATTTATCGGCACAGTTTCATAAGGTGGAAGTTAAGAATGGTGAATCTACTTCTTTTTGGTTTGACAACTGGAGCACTATGGGATGTTTACATGACCAACTTGGAGATAGAGGGACAATAACACTAGGTGTATCTACAGCGAGCACTATGGCCGAGGTCATGGTCATGCCGCGACACCGACGACACAGACATCCTGTACTCAATCAAGTGGAGGAGGAGATACAGTACCACAAGTTCCGAAGAACTGCAGAACGGGACGTCGCCCTTTGGAAAGGCAGAAACAGTGTGTATCGCAAGACTTTCATGACCAAAGAAACTTGGTCTCTCATTCGGGTTGCTCGACCAACAATGGCTAACTACAAAGCAGTTTGGTTCCCTTTCTACACTCCGAAGTATGCTTTTATAACTTGGTTGGCGATGAAGAACAGGCTTTCAACTGGAGACAGGATGCAAACCTGGAACCAAAATGTCAATACAAGCTGCACTTTCTGCAACAACCCCATGGAAACAATCGATCACCTGTTTTTTCAATGTTCTTTTGCACAGACGGTATGGGAGAAGCTCACTAGAGGCCTGCTCTTGCACAAGTACACTGCAGAATGGCGAGACATCGCAACACTGATTGGTGGAAATGAACTTGATAAGAAGTCACGCTTCATCATCGGATACACATTTCAGAATACTCTGTATCTCCTCTGGAGAGAAAGGAATGATAGACGTCATGGCAACCAACCCTCGCCGGCGGAGAAGCTGGTCAAGCTCATAGACAAAAACGTTCGGAACGAAGAGGATACCACGATACAGATGTGAGTTTGTCAACAGAAAATTTGTTATATATATAGATATGATTTTGCATTGGCACAATATACTAAGTTGCATAACCAAAAAAGATTATATTTGATTATCTATCCTTTACGACAAAAGCCTTTTAAATTTCAAAGTGTTCGAATGCAAGAAAATATTTTTATCATCCATTCGCAGTGTTATATAGATAAATATTTCGGGTTTACTATAAAAAGAATAGATCGTTGAACGCGGGCAATATATCGGTGTTTACTCTTTGTATGTAAGTGCCTCCTTTGGGTAAGTCTCTTTACTAAATGCCGAAGACCATTTTCAAAATTGCTGACAAGAGATATATCCGTAAACACCGAACATTTTCGTGTCCAGCTCCGGAAGGAGGAATTATGTCTGATGAAGTTGGGCCATCATTTGATCCCAAAAAATGTGCATCTTTAATTTGGGACTGCAAGGTTGCAATCTTCTCTTGCTCCGTCTGATACTTTTCGTCGCTCTCAAGAAACTTTTGCTTGTAAGTTTAACTTGAAGAACTTGCTCCAAGAAGTTATTGGGTTACTACTCTAACAATCATGACTATAAGTTTTCCAGGTAGAACGAATTATATAATTTGAGATTTGTAAGTCTTAACTGTTTTGCTAAGTTTGCATTGGATGTTGTCAAGATATGAACTGATTGTAAGAAAATTACGTTAATGCGAGAGTTTTGATCATATATAGAAGATAAGGACACATTTTTATTCTTTATTTGGATAATAGCAAGTAGAAGGGGTAAACAATCTAGGGGTCAATGACCTTCTTCTACGTCACATAGAAATCCTGGAAATAGTAGATGCTAGCTTAAGACTCTAGCATTTTTTTGTCACATACACGACAATTATTGAAAACAGGGAAAACAACAACACAGTTCTTGGATATCCTTATTAGGCAGTTTCAACTGCATTGGATGAGTCCTTGGTACAGAACTCAGAACATGCCTCGGTGCAATGTACGACTGCTCCACTCACAATTTCACTTGCATCTATTTCACCGATACAAAATTAAAATTAATTGATTTTTCACTTGTTCTAATAATAATAATAATAATAATAATAATAATAATAATAATAATAATAATAATATAATAATAACAATAATAATAATAACAATAATAATAATAATAATAATAAGTTTTCACGTTACCAAAGTTCTGGAGAGTGGTTAAGGTACCACACACAGAGGATGCACAACCCAACTTACAATATTCGTTGACAGCATCACCTTAAATAAATTAATAAAAAAAAAGTTCTTGTATCGTGAAAATCCTTGTCCAACATGTAAAAGATATAACTTAATGAAACAACAAAGAAAAAGTTATGAAATTACCAGAGTTTTCAAGAATGTCATGTATATATGGCGGAGTAGTACATTTTGTCCCCTTAATAATTTTGCATCCACAAAGTTTTGCACAAGTTTCCCTACCAGTTCCAGGAAGACGGCATACATTGTAACAGTTTCTAGCAGTCGTGCTCGAGCAACAACTCTTTGCTTCGACTTGAATCTGCGCCAGGACAAGACTCATTACGAGCACACTTAGAATCAAAGTTTTGCCTTCCATCTTTCGATTGATCAGTTGTTTGATTGCAAAATGTATATGTGGAGAGTTATAAGCTTGTATTGATGAAATGGTGATGAGACAAGGCTCGTTTAAATACTAGTTGGTCTCATTTAGCAACCACAAACTTCGTATGATACACTTATCATCACATTCTCTGTAGACTTTGTGTGTACACGCTGCGTGGACCAAACCTTATCTTAATGGCAATCGAATTCACACTAAGGATAGTTTAAAATCTTGTTCTTCTTCTTCTTTTTGGTTAACCAGATAAAGAAAAACAAATCTATTAGAGTTTTGTGTTAACTACTTGATATATTTGAATCAGGATACTTAATAGGGAGTCACTATTCCGTATTAGTATTGCTGGCTATATATATTTTGTATGTTCGTGCTAACTTGTGTAATTATGATGACGTTCTTAAATATAATTAGCTTTATATATATATATATATATACACGTATGAGTAGAGAGTTTACATTATATGAGTATTCTGTCAACAAAGTTTTGTGTTTCTTCATTTAATTTCTTTATTGTGGTTGTAGAAATTTCTAGAAACAAATATCTTCTAGTTATGTCTAGCTGATGGCAAATTAAAATATGAGACTAAAATCCAAATAGTTTGTTACAACGTGTTTTGTGTTTATTTTTGTTTTTACCAACTCTTTTTTTTTGAATATTACGTTGGGACCAAATGGATGCTTTGTTGCCATGATTTGATTATTTATATTGAATCTTCATTTAAAAATATGGATTGGTTTATTCATGCTATATGAAATTAAGTGTGTTTGGGTTTCAGAATTATAACTTGAGTGGTGTATTTAAGTATTTGAAAAATATTTCTGCATATTTGGCTTTTGGAATAGTTCATATCACTTGTATAATATTTGGCCTATTTATTTCACTTTTAATGTGAGTTTGTCAACAGAAAATTTGTTGTCTATAGATATGATTTTGCATTCGCACAATATACTAAGTTGCATAACCAAAAAAAATTCCGTATTTTGCATGTGTAATCCTTATAGACATAACTGCATCACATTCAGTATTAATTGAGCCACCGCAACAAATGTATTTTTTATTTGTACTCAACAATGGTGCAAATAATTGTGTTGCTAACTGAGATGTATAATACATCATTTTGTAAAGGAATTGTGTGTGTATTTTTTTTTTAAATATAATTTATCCATGGTGATGGTAAATCTGACGCGCATAGTAGTGCGAAAAGGATTCTACTGAGGCCTCGCGACGAAATCAAGAGGTTCAAGTCCGATCCTACCGATCTGGCCTCCTCCTTGAAACAAAGATAATTACTGAGGTTCAACCTCTCTGCTCCAATATGGATGTTCTGTGGCGCTTTGGAGGAAAAATGAGCCATTCTGGATGCAAACATGCATATGAGATGGATGTTAGTTCACGTGAAAACCCGCCTACCAGAGAAACCCGCCTGGCTAAGCAGCGAGTCTAAACCGACAACTTTCATGTTAAAACCCGCTTATCTGAAAAACCTGCCTGGCTGAGAAGCGATGTCTGAACAGGCAAGTTTCACGTCAAAACCCGCCTATCTGAGAAACCTGCCTGGCTGAGAAGCGAAGTCTGAACCGGCAAGTTTCACGTTAAAACTCAAAACTCGCCTATCTGGGAAACCCGCCTATCTGAGAAACCCGCCTGGCTGAGAAAATGTCTTAACTAGACCGTTACCTTTTTACCTTATTTTGAAAACTCTATAAATACTTTTTATTTGTTGAGAGAATAAAACTCTACAACCTCAGACTTTTTGCAAGACACACTTCTGGGATTCTAGAGACTCATCCTCATTGACAATTTAAAGAAGATTTCTAAACCCTTTCTTATTATTTATGCAATTTCATCATGTTTTCTTCATCTATGACTTTTGTTTTCTCTTTTACTATGTGTGTGAGTAGTTCTCCAATTGGTTTTAGGGTTCCAATTAGGAGATTCAATGAATTGATGTTTTAATTATTGTTTGGAGTTCTTAATCCTTAGGTTCTTTGATTCACATGATCTTAATGTTAAAATATGACTGATCACTTTGTTTCAGACTCTAGGTTTTCTATGCATAAAAAATGTTCGATAGAATGCCTAGATGAGTGTGAATTGAGCAATGTATTTCTAGCCTGCGAAAGTTGATGTTAGGACGCATTGTGAACTTAATGAACTTGATTGTAATGTAAATTTGGCTAGCAGGTTGCAAATGAAAGTTTAGCAAACTAAGAGTCAAATTTAGTTTCTAATGCCTTGAAAAAGGGTTAGTCTATTATAGTGTTCATGTTCTAGAACGGTTCTTAATTATTGAATTCCATATTTCATTTTCTCTTTAGTCATTGATCTTTGAAATACTCTATGACCCAATGTTTTAATCTCATAAGTTTAATCGTTTTATTTCTTGCATTTTTATTTACAATTTCTGAAACCAAACAAACTATCTTTTGTTCACTTTAGCTATTTACGACTCTTGCAAATATTTAGTGTACCATTGGTCTTTGTGGATTCGACCCTGTATATATTGCCTTGCGGTTAAGTGTATCAGGTAATTACTCGAACAATCAATGAGGTAGAGCCCACATGTTGCAAATATTTGATGAGGGGTCTCTCAAGAAAATGGACTCTCTGTCAAGAATTCAAAAAGAATGCTCAAAGATTCGTATTCAAGTGGACTTCCTATCCTTTCCAATTCCTCGAGTCTCCACTGGGAATACTACTACTATAATTAATCAACGGGATTCGTTTGAAGGTACAAACTAGAAACCCTCCCAATCTTGATAATCTGCATTATATTTCCACCAGTCAATGTAAAAAGCATTTTTCTAAATTTGGCATTTTTGAATTCTCACTCCTCACGTAGGGCTTTGGATGTTCTGAAATCTGAACATTGTAGGACTCTCCAATACTGTACTGAGACTATTCGAGAGGCGCAATCGTGTTGAGAAGATGATGATGATGATGATGATGATGATGATGATACGTTTCCGTGCTAGAAGCTGAAAAGGAGAAGAGGAAGACGATTGACAACCACCAGCTTTGGATGAGAGATTTTGCCATGAGTCTTATGACTTAATTTTATGTCTTTAAGTGTGTTTATTTATATCTTTGGACTTGCTTCCACTTTCATGTCATTGATTTAATGTCTCTTGATAAATGAAGTTTTGAATAAGTATAAAATTATGGAGAAAACAATATCAAATATGATTCTAACCAATTGAACATATCATCATGTTTGTAGCATAAGTTTGATTTGTTGTAGAGAGTTTTGCATTACGCTCATAGATGCATAAGATTGGTGAATCTACTTCGGGAATTTGCGTTGAGCTCCATGAAACTAATACATGAATGAATTGTGATGGTTCGATTTAAATACTAAAGAAAAGAAAAACATGAAAAAAACTGAAACAGATGGATTCCTAGTTAGGCTAGTACAAAAATATAATGTGTCACTGAAGAAGCATAGATTCTGTTATGAAATGGTGATAAACAGAGCACAGACCTGAAGGAGAGCATATCCTTGATATGCGGAGCTCTAGGCATAATCATGTATAATGAATTTGTGAAGAAGGCAATCCTTCTTCGCGCTTCAAGGTTTTTCGGAACATACATTGCATATTCTTTGATTGTTAAGAGTAAATGAATACGACTTATCTACATCGAAAAAATAAATCATAAAGTTGAAAATGGTTTTCAGAATGCACAGAGTATCCCAGAGGATTAGTGTAACGACCTGCTCCCTCGGTACCGGCGGTATATGATATGGTACGGACGCGGTACATGATATGGTACGTACGCGGTACATGATATGGTACGTACAAGGTACATGATATGGTACGTACGCGGTACATGATATGGTACGTATGCGGTACATGATATGGTACGTACGCGGTACATGATATGGTACGTACGCGGTACGACAATCAGTGCTGAGAAGTGCCGAGAGCGGTACGACAATTAGTGTCGAGAGCGGTACGGCAATCAGTGCTGAAAAGTGCCGAGAGCGGTACGACAATCAGTGCCGAGAAGTGCCGAGAGTGGTACGACAACCAATGCCGATAAATGCCGATAACGATATGGTAACCAGTGCCAATACAGATTGAAAGCGGTACGAACCTCGGAACGAGGACATAACGAATCATGGTCCGTAAAGGACGATGGCCATGGATCGATAGTCATTGGGACTTGGATAAAATAGAGAGTTCGAGACTACTGAAGTAGTGAACAAATGTTTGAACTGAAGAAAAGGATGTCCTTGGCTTACCTTGTAGATGATGCAGGCATGCAAGTTTCTAGATGAAAATGGGAAGATTTCGGTCCTTAGTCGGAGTGATAGTCCGAGTGATAGTGGGAGTTAAAGTCCTAGTGATGATGATAGTGATAGTGAGAGTGATAGTGAAGTAG
This sequence comes from Camelina sativa, assembly GCF_030686135.1. Classification (NCBI taxonomy): domain Eukaryota; kingdom Viridiplantae; phylum Streptophyta; class Magnoliopsida; order Brassicales; family Brassicaceae; genus Camelina; species Camelina sativa. The sequence continues at coordinate 9,508,092 of NC_141892.1, forward strand.
GACTATCCGTAAATGGTCGCATCGGTGAACGATGGATTGGGCCGATGGACGAGGATGAACCAATTAGATTATGGGCCGATGGGTGGCCCAGGAACTCGGAATCTTGCGGAGATTTAAGCCGACTCACAGGAAAGGAAACCCGAGAGAAATGGAAACTCGCGGAAAAAGCAAAATTGGTCAAATAAGGGAAAAATATGGAAGTTGGGGGACGATAGGGTTTATCGTTTTGGGGCAACACAAGGCGGTTTAGTCTTCCCTATATAAAGGATAGTACCCTTAGAGAAATTCTCTAGAATTTGCATAAGACCTTTTAGCCGCCGAGAGAGAAAAGAGTTTCCATCAAGCTTGATCGAGAAATTCCTAAGTCTAGATCGAGAGAAGAACGGTAAGTCTTCCTCCACCTTGATCCGTCGATAGTTATGGTTCATACATCGGTGGTTAACGATGTAGATCTGTCCGTGTAGAAGCGGGGATCAGAATTGGGCATACGGATCGAGTGATTAACACCGTAGGTCGAAAACGAAGGTGAGTGCGTGATTGTGGCCGAGTTCTATGGTCGATCTCTTGACCGATGGTTATTTAATCTTGATTGCTTGCTTGTCTTGTTAATGTTTATATTGCAATATTTTGGAAGTTGGTCTAAACGATTTGGACAGCTATCCCATGGTTCTTTGACATGCATGACTTGATTGAACTAACCTATGTTGGATTGATATTATTGAACTGAGCCTAGTGAGACGGGATGACCGCTCCATACGCCTCCTTTCTATGGACGCAGGAAAAGAAAGGTCCGGTGATCAGGATTTTAGTGGCTGACCAGCTCGTGTGACGGGGGCAAAGGAGGAAGAGGATGGTGGTTTGGGATAGTTTTATTATGGCTTGTTATTTTACGGATTGTGTCGTTATCATGCATGAGTGTTAAGGATATTTGAATCTTTAATTTAATGAATGCGTATTTTTAAGTTATGAAACCTGTTATATATGTCCCATGTTGCAAATTGTTAAACGAACAAGTAGAAAATTAATAGGCCCTAAAAAAAATTTTATCGGCCTGTACGGCCATGTACTGACTTTTAGGGTCAAGGTCTTATAATTAGCCTTTTATCATGTTTTTTTATTTATTTAATACATGTTCATCCCATTGAGTTGTTGCCATTGGAGGAAACTTTATAGCAGGTTCTGCACTAACATCAGCAAAAAGTTGACCTTCACTAGAAAAAGGTGCCAACAATGTTTATTATTGTTTGTGTGGATACTATATGTAAGTACATAGACACTAAACAAATTAACTTTCCAGTTCTCAAACTATATATATAATTAATCCACTAACCTGTATTTATATTTCATCATATCTAGAGTCACTATCTTAAGCACATCTTGCAATAGCGGATGTACTGTGTATCTTTTCAATGGCACTGCCACGAACAATCTTAAATCAATAACAAGGATGTTGTTCACTTACCAAGATTCCGACAAGCTCAACAAATTTACTGAAAAGATCGATTTAAATAAAATATTATGAGCAAAATTATTATTTGAGATTTAAGATTCGTTTGTATAAAACAAAATATGTAACTAAAGCTTTTTCGTTTATTCAAATTTGCGTTTATTTTCTGTAAAATACGTTTTACCCGTGAAATATTTGAACTTTAAAAAGAATTTTAAGGTGGTGTAGAAAGTCTTGATGTATTTTTGTGTTTCTAAAATTCAAATTCACACATTTTATGGTTCACATTATCATCTACATCACTATGCCATTAAATAAATATATAAAAAATACTTTTTAGACTTATCGATTTAATTTAAACTAATCCTAAGTTTAAAAAATGAAATGAGAAAAATAGATAAAAGTGGTAAATAAATAAATAATTTTTTTTTGTGAAAAGTAATTTACTTATAATAATTAAATCTGTTATGAAATTGATAATTAAATACATTTCTGGATTTTAATTGTTGATTAAATCTTTCATTTTAAAAAACTTATAAAAAAACATTGCTTTATATATGTCAATGACATATTTATGTAAATAATAATGAGATGTAAGATTATTTATTAAAAAAAAGCACAAAAGCTATGTGAGCGCGACACATCCACTTTTTTACAAGGTTCATTTATATACTAGTTGGTTATATACCAGAAACTTTGTATGATATGCTTATCATCACATGCTCTCTATAGAGTCTGTGTGTAATTGCTGCGTGGACCAACCTTATCTTAATTTCAATCTGATACTTAATATTCAGTATTTCGTATTGGTTCTCCTGGTTATATATTGCATATATTTCTGCTAACCGTGTAATTATTATGTACGTTCTTATAATTTGGGGTGGGACAAAAGTCCAAATAGTTTGTTACAACGTGTTTTGTGTTTCTTTTTTTAACAAACTCTTTTGTTTTGTATTGGAGTTTTGAATTATATGTTGGGACCAAATAAATGCTTGTTGCCTAGTAATTTGAGTGGTGTGCTAAACTATTAGAAATAAGTTTCATCCATCCGAGTAAGTGTGTGAGTTAGCTGATAATTCTAGAGTACTAAATATTCTAGAGATCGTATGAAATATTTTACACACTTAGAATCAAAGCTTTGCCTTTCATCTTTCGATTGATCAGTTGTTTGAGTGCAAAATGTATGTGTGGAGACATAAGCTTGGAGAGTTACATGGTGCGTGGACCAACCTTATCTTATTGGCAATTTGATTCAGACTAAGGATTATTTAAATCATCTTCTTCTTTTTCGTTTTGGTTAACTTCATATTTGAATTAGGATACTTAATATTCACTATTTCGTATTGGTTCTGCTTGTTATATTGTATATATTCGTGCTAGATGTGTAATTATTATGTAATATCTTATAATTTATTTATATTTTTATTAAATAATTTTTTTAAACCTTTCCACATGCACCACCATATTTTCTGAAATCGGAATATTTCAAATTCCATGGTCAAGGCATTGTCGTGAAGATTAATTGTGAGTGGAAACGACGACAACCTAGGCTTCTATCTTTTGCGTACTTGAGAAACTTAAGAATATAGTTTCCATGATACTACTGTTGTGACTTGTGAGGTACAAAAAAAAAAAAAAGATCTTTGTGACTTATGGTAAGCTTCATGCATCATTTTTTTTTTGAATATTATGTTGGGACCAAATGAATGCTCTTTGCCATGATTTGATTATTTTCATTGAATATTCATGTTATAGGAAATTAAGTGTGTATATGGGTTTCAGAAATATAACTTAGTGGTGTGTTAAAAGTTTTGAAGAATAATTCTGTATAATTTATGTAACACCCGTGAATGGAATTGTGGAAATTTGGTAAGAGTGTCGATCGACACAGGTGCTGGTGTTGATCGACACCTTATGCAGATGGTTCAAATTAGTTCGATTTTAATTCTCTGGTTTGCGTGGTTGGGTTAAGGAAACCCTAAGGCTCGAGTATAATAGGAAAAACACGACTTCCTTCTTCTCTTTAGCCGCTTTCATCAGTTTTTCTAGAGAGAAAGAAGAGAACAAAAGTCTATGTGAGTGTTCTTGAGGTTTGGAGGTTTCTTTGTCTCTGTTGGGTGAGTTTCTTCCTGGATTTAACAAAGAACTTGCCTAAACATATCTCTTTTAAATCTGGGAAGGGAGGCGATACTGTTGTGGAGTTTGTCTACCCATGGTTACCCCCACGGTGAATTGACTGCTCCAATTGGGGACACAACAAGATCAGAGCCTAATAACTACTTCACCAGATTTGGTTATGCAGAGAACCGCAACCTCAGCTCCTGTTAATATATACACACACAAGAACGATTGAACAACAAAAACAACCTTACATATGATTATGAATAAGCTAATTACTAAGTTCCAGAGAGACATAGAGATGATACAAACCATAGTCACTTCTGAATCTGATTCAAGTACTTCAAAAAACAAAATATGAATCAGAAAAACTTGACAAGATTAGCATAACATAAAGCAAAAACCATTATCACCATCTGATGAATACAAAACTTAAGCCAAATAACACAAGGATGACATACCAAATTATTAAGTTCCAGAGAGACAAGAGATGATATAAACCATAAACCCCTCTAAAATTTGGTTTATGCAATTACTGAAACCCAATATGAATATGCAGAAACTGCAGACACACACTTGCATAGATATGCACTATTTGCTCAAAAAAGAAGAACAAAGAGTAACCAATAAAAGTTCGGCTATAAAGTGAACACATAGACTAATCTGTATAACTAAATTAATGTCTTCCTAGTCCAAAATTGCAGTAAGATGATGCTAACGTATAAATTCATACCAATCTGATGATTGAGAATCACTAGAAACAACAGCTATCGAAATAAACAGTAATCACTCTAAAGAACCACAACTGAAAACGTGAAGCCAGAGTTCTCTACACAGTTTAATCAGAGCCTAATAACACAATGCCCTGAATAAACAAATGAGACAAACACAACAAAATCAGAGCCTAATAACACAGGATTAAGAGATTATATGCCAACTTAAACGATGGAGTAAGTGATGTTCTTGCATAGGATTGAGAGATTAGAGATTATATGCCAACTTATTCAGGGGAACCCATTTGAACCCATTTGATAAAATTAGAATCAAAATGACGACAATCAAATTAGAATCAAAATGACGACAATCAAAAGCACATACCTGAAATTGGAATTAGAGAAAGAAGACACGACCCTCTTGTTCTGAATCGGAGATTCGCCGGAGATAGCTTCTCTCGACGAATTTTGAAAATTTTTGAAGATTCTGGAAAATTCTGAAAACAAATGAAATAAACGGGCTACCCGATAATATTTTGCTCAAACCCATTAGTATTCGGGTCTTAATGGTTATACCCTTTTAAATCCGTTTATAATTTTGTGTTTTTTAAGTGGATTCGGGTTTTAAAAAATAAACTAGGCCTGTTTAGACCCGTGGGTATAAGACCCGTTTTAACATCACTAGGTGTACACCTACTAAGGGGATTCGTAGTCCAGGTAAACGGTTAGATATGAGTCAGGTTGACGCTTCAAAGCTTTCAAACTCCTTTTCATGTCTTAGTGAAAAGGAAGAGGAAGGAGAGGATGTTATACCCGATTTGGAACAGAGTCTCGATCTTACTCAACAGCCTGGTGGTGGGGATCCTGCGACTATCGTGCCTACGACTGATCAGGGAGGAACTGAGACAGCCAAGGGGGTGACGCTCCGGCACTCTCTTCCACGTGCTTCGAAGGAAAGCCATAAATTTATATCGCAAACCAGCACACAGAGTACTAGGCCTCCTCCTAGTAATCTGTCAATACGTACAACTTCCAAAGCTCTTTGATGTCCGGGTTTTTCTGGAATGCCAGAGGCTTCAACAGGAAGGAGAATCACCGTGTGGTACAAGAGTGGATGACTCGTGGTAATTTTGATTTTGGGTGTTTAATTGAACCTAAGGTTAAGGAACGTAGAGCAAGTCGTGTTATTGACTTAGTGTTTGCTAATTGGTTTTTTATGTCTAATTATGAAGAGCATTGACTGGGAAGAATCTGGATAGTTTGGAAGAATAATGTGCGCATTACACCAGTGTTTAAGACCTCACAACTTATTACGGTCTCAATATCTGTAGAAGGGAAGGAGGATTTCTTTGTCACTTTTGTTTACGAGTCCAACTTGGTTGTGGAGCGTAAGGAGCTTTGGAGTGACTTACGACATCATCACTCATCTCCACTCTTTCATGGTCGAGCTTGGCTTATCTGTGGGGATTTCAATGAAATCTTGGATAATGAGGATCACTCTCTATATGATGTTAATCCGCGTACATACCTTGTCAATTTTTGCGAACTAGTTAATATGAGTTATCAGGGTCAACAATTTATATGGTGTAACAAACGTCAGGAGGGGGTAATTTGTAAGAAACTAGACCGAGTGTTGGTTAATCAGGAATGGATTCAGCAGTATGGTCAGTCATATTCTGTTTTCGAGCCTGGGGGATGCTCAGACCACTTACATTGCAGGTTTTATCTCTTTGCGCTGAAGTCGAAAGTGAAGAGGCCGTTTAAATTTATAAATGCAGTCACAAAACAACCAGAGTTCCTCTCTCAACTGGCTGGACGATGGCAAGAGTCACCCGCTCTTTTTCATTCCACCTCTGCGATGCATTGTTTCTCAAAATCATTAAAAGGACTTAAACCACATCTTCGGAGTATGGGGAAGAAACTGGTGGCAAACAGTACTGTCCGCACAAAGGAGGCATATGTCACTCTTTGCACTCAGCAGGAGCGGACTGATATCTTGTGTTTTTATGTAATTTTAGAACTTAATTCTTCATTGTTTTGTGCATATTCATGAGCATTTAGGTTGTGTAGGTTGCATTTTGCATCAAGTTTGTTATCTCAGATGATGGAGTAGAGATGTACAAGGAAAGTGTGCTTTGGAGCCAAATAAGTCAATAATTAGCAATATAATGGAAGACACACATTTGGATGCACACAAGATGATTGATGATTCGGAACCAGTTTTCAGTCCCTCAAATATCGACTCGTATGAAGACCTTTCTTTGGGATTTAGCTCCAGATTTCTTCCACTAAGTTATTGGAAATTGAGTAAGCTTTGCAATGGAGGTGATTTCAGGCCAATCAGATCTGTGTGTAAAGAGTTATACCTGTTTGAGTGAACGTATATACAGCCAGAGTGAAACAGGAGCCACACGCGGCCAAGAGCAGCGGCCAAACGGTGGCCGAGTGAAGACCAGCGGCCATCCCAATCGGTCAAGAGCTGGCTGATGGAGTTCAGTAAGAGGAAGATCGTTTACAGCAGCGGCCAAGCTCAATCGGCCAAGCCATGACCGTTGGAGCCACGCGACCTCATCAATCGGCCAAGCCATGGCCGATGGAGCTCAAGAAGAGAAAACACCGTTTACACCAGCGGCCACCACCATCAGCCAAAGTGTGCCCGGCCATCCCAATCGGTCATCTCAATCGGTCAAAGCATGGCCGTGTGAGACCATCACCACACTTGTTTTAGTTTTGATCCGGGTTTGACCCGGTTTGAACTGGGTTGACCCGGCTCCCTTTTATTTTGCTATAAATAATCTAACCCTATTAAGGGGAGACTTATCTCTTATCTCTTATTTTTTGGTTTTATCTTTTGTTTATCTCTTGTTTAGCAGCCACTTAGGATTCTTAAGCTTATTTACTCTTGGTTTGTTGAATGATTGAGTACTTCTAAGTTTTTTAATAGCAATTTCTCTTTCAAATCTCTTAATCTATAATCTCTTATTATGATTTCACAAAGATCAAACTATTTTCTTTGTGTGATTATGATGATGAGTGAATAGATCATTAAAACTTTGGGCTAGGTAGATTAGGAAGATATATGATTGATCTTTGATGTCTAGAGCCTTATTTATGTGTTTCTTATCTTGTTTAGTGTTAATAATGCTGGAAAGCGTTGATCAAGCTTGAATCTAGACATTAGGATTTCCATTGCCCAGAAGGTGTTTGATGAAATTCCTGAACCAAACTATTCAAGGGCTTTGCACTCCTAGCCAATGGAAATTGATGATTAGGGTCCTTAGTGGTATTAAGACCTCTTCTTAATGCATGCTAGCTCTGTGATTGCCTTTGGAAAAAGTTAGATTGTCACTTGATTAGCATAGGAATCTCTACCATGGAAATGGATTGATTTGCATTAGTGTTCTTAGCCATAGGATTGTTTTTGATTGTTGCCTGGACATCTAGGATTGGTTAGCTATCTCCCAAGTCAATTACCTTGCCCAAGGTTTACTTGTTTAATCTTGATTTAAAGTTTGTTGTTAGTTGTGTTCTGTTTCTTTCAATTCCTGTTAAGAATAGATTAAGCAACTTTGTGTATTTTTAGTGAGTTGATTAATGCGGATTGTGGATTGATAATTTAATTGACTGAAATATACTACGACTATGATTTCTCCTTCCTCTCAGGCGATACAGGACGAGGTTGATGCATATGCGAAGTGGCGAAGATTGACTGATATTGAAGAACGGTACCTGCAACAAAAAGCAAAGTTGCATTGGCTGAAGGTTGGTGATCAAAATAATAAGGCTTTCTATGCGTCTGCTAAGATTAGGGAGTTGAGAAATCATATATAGGAGATTCAGTGTGGTGATGGAAGGGTCGTTACTGATCAGAATCACATCAAAGAGGAAGCAATAAGACATTTTCGAGTTTTTCTCACTTATTCCCCTGCTGACTATGTCGAATGGACTATTGAGGAGTTGTCGGACCTTCTGAGTTGTAAATGTGATCCTACTGACAAATCTATGCTCACTAGAAAGGTTACCAAGGAGGAAATTAAAAAGGTTCTGTTTGCGATGCGCACAAACAAATCACCAGGTCATGATGGCTTCACTGTGGAGTTCTTTAAAGAGTCTTGGTCCATCGTGGGAGATGATTTTGTTGTAGCAGTGCAATCCTTCTTCCGGACAGGCTTTCTACCTAAGGGGGTCAACTCTACTATTTTAGCTCTTATACCAAAGAAGACAGAGGCAAGGACAATGAAAGATTATAGGCCAATTTCATGTTGCAATGTCTTGTACAAGGTCATTTCCAAGATTCTTACTACAAGACTCAAAGGTCTTCTTCCCAAATTCATCTCTCTTAATCAATCAGCCTTTATCAAGGACCGATTTTTGATGGAGAACGTACTTCTCGCTACAGAGCTTGTCAAACACTACCATAAAGACTCCATCTCTCCTCGTTGTGCCATGAAAATCAATATCTCAAAAGCTTTTGACTCAGTGCAGTGGGGTTTCCTACTTAATACGTTAAGAGCTCTTGACTTTCCTGGTCAATTCGTCAACTGGATTCAAACGTGTATCACCTCTGCATCATTTTCTGTTCAACTAAATGGAGAACTTGCGGGTTATTTTGGAAGCAAGAGAGGCTTGAGACAAGGTTGCTCGTTGAGTCCTTACTTGTTTGTCATCTGCATGAATGTGTTCTCTCGCAAGATTGACAAAGCGGCCCTGAATAAGCAGTTTGAGTACCACCCAAATTGCCAATTGCTTCATCTCACTCATCTCAGTTTTGCGGATGATTTAATGGTTATTACTGCTGGAAATAAGAGTTCAGTCGAGGGTGTTCTGGAGGTTTTCAATGATTTTGCCTGTCACTCAGGGCTGTAGATTAGTCTTGAGAAGTCAACCTTGTATATGGCAGGAATAGCTCCGGATACAGAAGCGGAGATTCTGCAACAGTTCCCCTTCGCGTCGGGTGTGTTACCGGTTCGATACCTTGGTCTACCTCTACTTTCTAAACGCATGTCTGAAGCTGATTATCTCCCTCTCTTGGAAAGGATACGTTCACAAATAAGCTCCTGGACAGCTAGGTCGCTCTCTTTTGCAGGCAGGTTACAGCTGCTAAGTTCGGTGATTTTTAGTTTAACAAACTTTTGGATATCTGTTTTTAGACTTCCAAAAGCTTGTATAAAGGAAATAGACAAGTTATGCTCTGCTTTTTTTGTGGTCTGGTCCTACTCTAAACACCAAAAAAAGCAAAAGTGGCCTGGACTGAGGTCTGTTTACCTAAGAAAGAAGGAGGACTAGTCCTGCGCTCCATAGAAGAAGCAAATAATTTCAGTATGTTGAAACTGATATGGAGAATTCTGTCTGCTAAAGATTCTTTGTGGGTGGATTGGGTCAAGCGATGTCTTATCCGGAATGGCTCGTTGTGGGCAGAGAAACCCATCTCCCCCACTGGCTCTTGGATATGGAACAAGATCTTAAAATGTAGGAATTTATCGGCACAGTTTCATAAGGTGGAAGTTAAGAATGGTGAATCTACTTCTTTTTGGTTTGACAACTGGAGCACTATGGGATGTTTACATGACCAACTTGGAGATAGAGGGACAATAACACTAGGTGTATCTACAGCGAGCACTATGGCCGAGGTCATGGTCATGCCGCGACACCGACGACACAGACATCCTGTACTCAATCAAGTGGAGGAGGAGATACAGTACCACAAGTTCCGAAGAACTGCAGAACGGGACGTCGCCCTTTGGAAAGGCAGAAACAGTGTGTATCGCAAGACTTTCATGACCAAAGAAACTTGGTCTCTCATTCGGGTTGCTCGACCAACAATGGCTAACTACAAAGCAGTTTGGTTCCCTTTCTACACTCCGAAGTATGCTTTTATAACTTGGTTGGCGATGAAGAACAGGCTTTCAACTGGAGACAGGATGCAAACCTGGAACCAAAATGTCAATACAAGCTGCACTTTCTGCAACAACCCCATGGAAACAATCGATCACCTGTTTTTTCAATGTTCTTTTGCACAGACGGTATGGGAGAAGCTCACTAGAGGCCTGCTCTTGCACAAGTACACTGCAGAATGGCGAGACATCGCAACACTGATTGGTGGAAATGAACTTGATAAGAAGTCACGCTTCATCATCGGATACACATTTCAGAATACTCTGTATCTCCTCTGGAGAGAAAGGAATGATAGACGTCATGGCAACCAACCCTCGCCGGCGGAGAAGCTGGTCAAGCTCATAGACAAAAACGTTCGGAACGAAGAGGATACCACGATACAGATGTGAGTTTGTCAACAGAAAATTTGTTATATATATAGATATGATTTTGCATTGGCACAATATACTAAGTTGCATAACCAAAAAAGATTATATTTGATTATCTATCCTTTACGACAAAAGCCTTTTAAATTTCAAAGTGTTCGAATGCAAGAAAATATTTTTATCATCCATTCGCAGTGTTATATAGATAAATATTTCGGGTTTACTATAAAAAGAATAGATCGTTGAACGCGGGCAATATATCGGTGTTTACTCTTTGTATGTAAGTGCCTCCTTTGGGTAAGTCTCTTTACTAAATGCCGAAGACCATTTTCAAAATTGCTGACAAGAGATATATCCGTAAACACCGAACATTTTCGTGTCCAGCTCCGGAAGGAGGAATTATGTCTGATGAAGTTGGGCCATCATTTGATCCCAAAAAATGTGCATCTTTAATTTGGGACTGCAAGGTTGCAATCTTCTCTTGCTCCGTCTGATACTTTTCGTCGCTCTCAAGAAACTTTTGCTTGTAAGTTTAACTTGAAGAACTTGCTCCAAGAAGTTATTGGGTTACTACTCTAACAATCATGACTATAAGTTTTCCAGGTAGAACGAATTATATAATTTGAGATTTGTAAGTCTTAACTGTTTTGCTAAGTTTGCATTGGATGTTGTCAAGATATGAACTGATTGTAAGAAAATTACGTTAATGCGAGAGTTTTGATCATATATAGAAGATAAGGACACATTTTTATTCTTTATTTGGATAATAGCAAGTAGAAGGGGTAAACAATCTAGGGGTCAATGACCTTCTTCTACGTCACATAGAAATCCTGGAAATAGTAGATGCTAGCTTAAGACTCTAGCATTTTTTTGTCACATACACGACAATTATTGAAAACAGGGAAAACAACAACACAGTTCTTGGATATCCTTATTAGGCAGTTTCAACTGCATTGGATGAGTCCTTGGTACAGAACTCAGAACATGCCTCGGTGCAATGTACGACTGCTCCACTCACAATTTCACTTGCATCTATTTCACCGATACAAAATTAAAATTAATTGATTTTTCACTTGTTCTAATAATAATAATAATAATAATAATAATAATAATAATAATAATAATAATAATATAATAATAACAATAATAATAATAACAATAATAATAATAATAATAATAAGTTTTCACGTTACCAAAGTTCTGGAGAGTGGTTAAGGTACCACACACAGAGGATGCACAACCCAACTTACAATATTCGTTGACAGCATCACCTTAAATAAATTAATAAAAAAAAAGTTCTTGTATCGTGAAAATCCTTGTCCAACATGTAAAAGATATAACTTAATGAAACAACAAAGAAAAAGTTATGAAATTACCAGAGTTTTCAAGAATGTCATGTATATATGGCGGAGTAGTACATTTTGTCCCCTTAATAATTTTGCATCCACAAAGTTTTGCACAAGTTTCCCTACCAGTTCCAGGAAGACGGCATACATTGTAACAGTTTCTAGCAGTCGTGCTCGAGCAACAACTCTTTGCTTCGACTTGAATCTGCGCCAGGACAAGACTCATTACGAGCACACTTAGAATCAAAGTTTTGCCTTCCATCTTTCGATTGATCAGTTGTTTGATTGCAAAATGTATATGTGGAGAGTTATAAGCTTGTATTGATGAAATGGTGATGAGACAAGGCTCGTTTAAATACTAGTTGGTCTCATTTAGCAACCACAAACTTCGTATGATACACTTATCATCACATTCTCTGTAGACTTTGTGTGTACACGCTGCGTGGACCAAACCTTATCTTAATGGCAATCGAATTCACACTAAGGATAGTTTAAAATCTTGTTCTTCTTCTTCTTTTTGGTTAACCAGATAAAGAAAAACAAATCTATTAGAGTTTTGTGTTAACTACTTGATATATTTGAATCAGGATACTTAATAGGGAGTCACTATTCCGTATTAGTATTGCTGGCTATATATATTTTGTATGTTCGTGCTAACTTGTGTAATTATGATGACGTTCTTAAATATAATTAGCTTTATATATATATATATATATACACGTATGAGTAGAGAGTTTACATTATATGAGTATTCTGTCAACAAAGTTTTGTGTTTCTTCATTTAATTTCTTTATTGTGGTTGTAGAAATTTCTAGAAACAAATATCTTCTAGTTATGTCTAGCTGATGGCAAATTAAAATATGAGACTAAAATCCAAATAGTTTGTTACAACGTGTTTTGTGTTTATTTTTGTTTTTACCAACTCTTTTTTTTTGAATATTACGTTGGGACCAAATGGATGCTTTGTTGCCATGATTTGATTATTTATATTGAATCTTCATTTAAAAATATGGATTGGTTTATTCATGCTATATGAAATTAAGTGTGTTTGGGTTTCAGAATTATAACTTGAGTGGTGTATTTAAGTATTTGAAAAATATTTCTGCATATTTGGCTTTTGGAATAGTTCATATCACTTGTATAATATTTGGCCTATTTATTTCACTTTTAATGTGAGTTTGTCAACAGAAAATTTGTTGTCTATAGATATGATTTTGCATTCGCACAATATACTAAGTTGCATAACCAAAAAAAATTCCGTATTTTGCATGTGTAATCCTTATAGACATAACTGCATCACATTCAGTATTAATTGAGCCACCGCAACAAATGTATTTTTTATTTGTACTCAACAATGGTGCAAATAATTGTGTTGCTAACTGAGATGTATAATACATCATTTTGTAAAGGAATTGTGTGTGTATTTTTTTTTTAAATATAATTTATCCATGGTGATGGTAAATCTGACGCGCATAGTAGTGCGAAAAGGATTCTACTGAGGCCTCGCGACGAAATCAAGAGGTTCAAGTCCGATCCTACCGATCTGGCCTCCTCCTTGAAACAAAGATAATTACTGAGGTTCAACCTCTCTGCTCCAATATGGATGTTCTGTGGCGCTTTGGAGGAAAAATGAGCCATTCTGGATGCAAACATGCATATGAGATGGATGTTAGTTCACGTGAAAACCCGCCTACCAGAGAAACCCGCCTGGCTAAGCAGCGAGTCTAAACCGGCAACTTTCACGTTAAAACCCGCTTATCTGAAAAACCTGCCTGGCTGAGAAGCGATGTCTGAACAGGCAAGTTTCACGTCAAAACCCGCCTATCTGAGAAACCTGCCTGGCTGAGAAGCGAAGTCTGAACCGGCAAGTTTCACGTTAAAACTCGCCTATCTGGGAAACCCGCCTATCTGAGAAACCCGCCTGGCTGAGAAAATGTCTTAACTAGACCGTTACCTTTTTACCTTATTTTGAAAACTCTATAAATACTTTTTATTTGTTGAGAGAATAAAACTCTACAACCTCAGACTTTTTGCAAGACACACTTCTGGGATTCTAGAGACTCATCCTCATTGACAATTTAAAGAAGATTTCTAAACCCTTTCTTATTATTTATGCAATTTCATCATGTTTTCTTCATCTATGACTTTTGTTTTCTCTTTTACTATGTGTGTGAGTAGTTCTCCAATTGGTTTTAGGGTTCCAATTAGGAGATTCAATGAATTGATGTTTTAATTATTGTTTGGAGTTCTTAATCCTTAGGTTCTTTGATTCACATGATCTTAATGCTAAAATATGACTGATCACTTTGTTTCAGACTCTAGGTTTTCTATGCATAAAAAATGTTCGATAGAATGCCTAGATGAGTGTGAATTGAGCAATGTATTTCTAGCCTGCGAAAGTTGATGTTAGGACGCATTGTGAACTTAATGAACTTGATTGTAATGTAAATTTGGCTAGCAGGTTGCAAATGAAAGTTTAGCAAACTAAGAGTCAAATTTAGTTTCTAATGCCTTGAAAAAGGGTTAGTCTATTATAGTGTTCATGTTCTAGAACGGTTCTTAATTATTGAATTCCATATTTCATTTTCTCTTTAGTCATTGATCTTTGAAATACTCTATGACCCAATGTTTTAATCTCATAAGTTTAATCGTTTTATTTCTTGCATTTTTATTTACAATTTCTGAAACCAAACAAACTATCTTTTGTTCACTTTAGCTATTTACGACTCTTGCAAATATTTAGTGTACCATTGGTCTTTGTGGATTCGACCCTGTATATATTGCCTTGCGGTTAAGTGTATCAGGTAATTACTCGAACAATCACTGAGGTAGAGCCCACATGTTGCAAATATTTGATGAGGGGTCTCTCAAGAAAAAGGACTCTCTGTCAAGAATTCAAAAAGAATGCTCGAAGATTCGTATTCAAGTGGACTTCCTATCCTTTCCAATTCCTCGAGTCTCCACTGGGAATACTACTACTATAATTAATCAACGGGATTCGTTTGAAGGTACAAACTAGAAACCCTCCCAATCTTGATAATCTGCATTATATTTCCACAAGTCAATGTAAAAAGCATTTTTCTAAATTTGGCATTTTTGAATTCTCACTCCTCACGTAGGGCTTTGGATGTTCTGAAATCTGAACATTGTAGGACTCTCCAATACTGTACTGAGACTATTCGAGAGGCGCAATCGTGTTGAAAAGATGATGATGATGATGATGATGATGATGATGATGATGATACGTTTCCGTGCTAGAAGCTGAAAAGGAGAAGAGGAAGACGATTGACAACCACCAGCTTTGGATGAGAGATTTTGCCATGAGTCTTATGACTTAATTTTATGTCTTTAAGTGTGTCTATTTATATCTTTGGACTTGCTTCCACTTTCATGTCATTGATTTAATGTCTCTTGATAAATGAAGTTTTGAATAAGTATAAAATTATGGAGAAAACAATATCAAATATGATTCTAACCAATTGAACATATCATCATGTTTGTAGCATAAGTTTGATTTGTTGTAGAGAGTTTTGCATTACGCTCATAGATGCATAAGATTGGTGAATCTACTTCGGGAATTTGCGTTGAGCTCCATGAAACTAATACATGAATGAATTGTGATGGTTCGATTTAAATACTAAAGAAAAGAAAAACATGAAAAAAACTGAAACAGATGGATTCCTAGTTAGGCTAGTACAAAAATATAATGTGTCACTGAAGAAGCATAGATTCTGTTATGAAATGGTGATAAACAGAGCACAGACCTGAAGGAGAGCATATCCTTGATATGCGGAGCTCTAGGCATAATCATGTATAATGAATTTGTGAAGAAGGCAATCCTTCTTCGCGCTTCAAGGTTTTTCGGAACATACATTGCATATTCTTTGATTGTTAAGAGTAAATGAATACGACTTATCTACATCGAAAAAATAAATCATAAAGTTGAAAATGGTTTTCAGAATGCACAGAGTATCCCAGAGGATTAGTGTAACGACCTGCTCCCTCGGTACCGGCGGTATATGATATGGTACGGACGCGGTACATGATATGGTACGTACGCGGTACATGATATGGTACGTACAAGGTACATGATATGGTACGTACGCGGTACATGATATGGTACGTATGCGGTACATGATATGGTACGTACGCGGTACATGATATGGTACGTACGCGGTACGACAATCAGTGCTGAGAAGTGCCGAGAGCGGTACGACAATTAGTGTCGAGAGCGGTACGGCAATCAGTGCTGAAAAGTGCCGAGAGCGGTACGACAATCAGTGCCGAGAAGTGCCGAGAGTGGTACGACAACCAATGCCGATAAATGCCGATAACGATATGGTAACCAGTGCCAATACAGATTGAAAGCGGTACGAACCTCGGAACGAGGACATAACGAATCATGGTCCGTAAAGGACGATGGCCATGGATCGATAGTCATTGGGACTTGGATAAAATAGAGAGTTCGAGACTACTGAAGTAGTGAACAAATGTTTGAACTGAAGAAAAGGATGTCCTTGGCTTACCTTGTAGATGATGCAGGGATGCAAGTTTCTAGATGAAAATGGGAAGATTTCGGTCCTTAGTCGGAGTGATAGTCCGAGTGATAGTGGGAGTGAAAGTCCTAGTGATGATGATAGTGATAGTGAGAGTGATAGTGAAGTAGGACTATCCGTAAATGGTCGCATCGGTGAACGATGGATCGGGCCGATGGACGAGGATGAACCGATTAGATTATGGGCCGATGGGTGGCCCAGGAACTCGGAATCTTGCGGAGATTTAAGCCGACTCACAGGAAAGGAAACCCGAGAGAAATGGAAACTCGCGGAAAAGGCAAAATTGGTCAGATAAGGATGGATGCGAAAAATATGGAAGTTGGGGGACGATAGGGTTTATCGTTTTGGGGCAACTCAAGGCGGTTTAGTCTTCCCTATATAAAGGATAGAACCCTTAGAGAAATTCTCTAGAATTTGCATAAGACCTTTTAGCCGCCGAGAGAGAAAAGAGTTTCCATCAAGCTTGACCGAGAAATTCCTAAGTCTAGATCGAGAGAAGAACGGTAAGTCTTCCTCCACCTTGATCCGTCGATAGTTATGGTTCATACATCGGTGGTTAACGACGTAGATCTGTCCGTGTAGAAGCGGGGATCAGAATTGGGCATACGGATCGAGAGATTAACACCTTAGGTCGAAAACGAAGGTGAGTGCGTGACTGTGGCCGAGTTCTATGGTCGATCTCTTGACCGATGGTTATTTAGTCTTGATTGCTTGCTTGTCTTGTTAATGTTTATATTGCAATATTTTGGAAGTTGGTCTAAACGATTTGGACAGCTATCCCATGGTTCTTTGACATGCATGACTTGATTGAACTAACCTATGTTGGATTGATATTATTGAACTGAGCCTAGTGAGACGGGATGACCGCTCCATACGCCTCCTTCTATGGACGCAGGAAAAGAAAGGTCCGGTGATCAGGATTTTAGTGGCTGATCAGCTCGTGTGACGGGGGCAAAGGAGGAAGAGGATGGTGGTTTGGGATAGTTTTATTATGGCTTGTTATTTTAAGGATTGTGTCGTTATCATGCATGAGTGTTAAGGATATTTGAATCTTTAATTTAATGAATGCGTATTTTTAAGTTATGAAACCTGTTATATATGTCCCCTGTTGCAAATTGTTAAACGAACAAGTAGAAAATTAATAGGCCCTAAAAAAAATTTTATCGGCCTGTACAGCCATGTACTGACTTTTAGGGTCAGGGTCTTATAATTAGCCTTTTATCATGTTTTTTATTTATTTAATACATGTTCATCCCATTGAGTTGTTGCCATTGGAGGAAACTTTATAGCAGGTTCTGCACTAACATCAGCAAAAAGTTGACCTTCACTAGAAAAAGGTGCCAACAATGTTTATTATTGTTTGTGTGGATACTATATGTAAGTACATAGACACTAAACAAATTAACTTTCCAGTTCTCAAACTATATATATAATTAATCCACTAACCTGTATTTATATTTCATCATATCTAGAGTCACTATCTTAAGCACATCTTGCAATAGCGGATGTACTGTGTATCTTTTCAATGGCACTGCCACGAACAATCTTAAATCAATAACAAGGATGTTGTTCACTTACCAAGATTCCGACAAGCTCAACAAATTTACTGAAAAGATCGATTTAAATAAAATATTATGAGCAAAATTATTATTTGAGATTTAAGATTCGTTTGTATAAAACAAAATATGTAACTAAAGCTTTTTCGTTTATTCAAATTTGCGTTTATTTTCTGTAAAATACGTTTTACCCGTGAAATATTTGAACTTTAAAAAGAATTTTAAGGTGGTGTAGAAAGTCTTGATGTATTTTTGTGTTTCTAAAATTCAAATTCACACATTTTATGGTTCACATTATCATCTACATCACTATGCCATTAAATAAATATATAAAAAATACTTTTTAGACTTATCGATTTAATTTAAACTAATCCTAAGTTTAAAAAATGAAATGAGAAAAATAGATAAAAGTGGTAAATAAATAAATAATTTTTTTTTGTGAAAAGTAATTTACTTATAATAATTAAATCTGTTATGAAATTGATAATTAAATACATTTCTGGATTTTAATTGTTGATTAAATCTTTCATTTTAAAAAACTTATAAAAAAACATTGCTTTATATATGTCAATGACATATTTATGTAAATAATAATGAGATGTAAGATTATTTATTAAAAAAAAGCACAAAAGCTATGTGAGCGCGATACATCCACTTTTTTACGAGGTTCATTTATATACTAGTTGGTTATATACCAGAAACTTTGTATGATATGCTTATCATCACATGCTCTCTATAGAGTCTGTGTGTAATTGCTGCGTGGACCAACCTTATCTTAATTTCAATCTGATACTTAATATTCAGTATTTCGTATTGGTTCTCCTGGTTATATATTGCATATATTTCTGCTAACCGTGTAATTATTATGTACGTTCTTATAATTTGGGGTGGGACAAAAGTCCAAATAGTTTGTTACAACGTGTTTTGTGTTTCTTTTTTTAACAAACTCTTTTGTTTTGTATTGGAGTTTTGAATTATATGTTGGGACCAAATAAATGCTTGTTGCCTAGTAATTTGAGTGGTGTGCTAAACTATTAGAAATAAGTTTCATCCATCCGAGTAAGTGTGTGAGTTAGCTGATAATTCTAGAGTACTAAATATTCTAGAGATCGTATGAAATATTTTACACACTTAGAATCAAAGCTTTGCCTTTCATCTTTCGATTGATCAGTTGTTTGAGTGCAAAATGTATGTGTGGAGACATAAGCTTGGAGAGTTACATGGTGCGTGGACCAACCTTATCTTATTGGCAATTTGATTCAGACTAAGGATTATTTAAATCATCTTCTTCTTTTTCGTTTTGGTTAACTTCATATTTGAATTAGGATACTTAATATTCACTATTTCGTATTGGTTCTGCTTGTTATATTGTATATATTCGTGCTAGATGTGTAATTATTATGTAATATCTTATAATTTATTTATATTTTTATTAAATAATTTTTTTAAACCTTTCCACATGCACCACCATATTTTCTGAAATCGGAATATTTCAAATTCCATGGTCAAGGCATTGTCGTGAAGATTAATTGTGAGTGGAAACGACGACAACCTAGGCTTCTATCTTTTGCGTACTTGAGAAACTTAAGAATATAGTTTCCATGATACTACTGTTGTGACTTGTGAGGTACAAAAAAAAAAAAAAGATCTTTGTGACTTATGGTAAGCTTCATGCATCATTTTTTTTTTGAATATTATGTTGGGACCAAATGAATGCTCTTTGCCATGATTTGATTATTTTCATTGAATATTCATGTTATAGGAAATTAAGTGTGTATATGGGTTTCAGAAATATAACTTAGTGGTGTGTTAAAAGTTTTGAAGAATAATTCTGTATAATTTATGTAACACCCGTGAACGGAATTGTGGAAATTTGGTAAGAGTGTCGATCGACACAGGTGCTGGTGTTGATCGACACCTTATGCAGATGGTTCAAATTAGTTCGATTTTAATTCTCTGGTTTGCGTGGTTGGGTTAAGGAAACCCTAAGGCTCGAGTATAATAGGAAAAACACGACTTCCTTCTTCTCTTTAGCCGCTTTCATCAGTTTTTCTAGAGAGAAAGAAGAGAACAAAAGTCTATGTGAGTGTTCTTGAGGTTTGGAGGTTTCTTTGTCTCTGTTGGGTGAGTTTCTTCCTGGATTTAACAAAGAACTTGCCTAAACATATCTCTTTTAAATCTGGGAAGGGAGGCGATACTGTTGTGGAGTTTGTCTACCCATGGTTACCCCCACGGTGAATTGACTGCTCCAATTGGGGACACAACAAGATCAGAGCCTAATAACTACTTCACCAGATTTGGTTATGCAGAGAACCGCAACCTCAGCTCCTGTTAATATATACACACACAAGAACGATTGAACAACAAAAACAACCTTACATATGATTATGAATAAGCTAATTACTAAGTTCCAGAGAGACATAGAGATGATACAAACCATAGTCACTTCTGAATCTGATTCAAGTACTTCAAAAAACAAAATATGAATCAGAAAAACTTGACAAGATTAGCATAACATAAAGCAAAAACCATTATCACCATCTGATGAATACAAAACTTAAGCCAAATAACACAAGGATGACATACCAAATTATTAAGTTCCAGAGAGACAAGAGATGATATAAACCATAAACCCCTCTAAAATTTGGTTTATGCAATTACTGAAACCCAATATGAATATGCAGAAACTGCAGACACACACTTGCATAGATATGCACTATTTGCTCAAAAAAGAAGAACAAAGAGTAACCAATAAAAGTTCGGCTATAAAGTGAACACATAGACTAATCTGTATAACTAAATTAATGTCTTCCTAGTCCAAAATTGCAGTAAGATGATGCTAACGTATAAATTCATACCAATCTGATGATTGAGAATCACTAGAAACAACAGCTATCGAAATAAACAGTAATCACTCTAAAGAACCACAACTGAAAACGTGAAGCCAGAGTTCTCTACACAGTTTAATCAGAGCCTAATAACACAATGCCCTGAATAAACAAATGAGACAAACACAACAAAATCAGAGCCTAATAACACAGGATTAAGAGATTATATGCCAACTTAAACGATGGAGTAAGTGATGTTCTTGCATAGGATTGAGAGATTAGAGATTATATGCCAACTTATTCAGGGGAACCCATTTGAACCCATTTGATAAAATTAGAATCAAAATGACGACAATCAAATTAGAATCAAAATGACGACAATCAAAAGCACATACCTGAAATTGGAATTAGAGAAAGAAGACACGACCCTCTTGTTCTGAATCGGAGATTCGCCGGAGATAGCTTCTCTCGACGAATTTTGAAAATTTTTGAAGATTCTGGAAAATTCTGAAAACAAATGAAATAAACGGGCTACCCGATAATATTTTGCTCAAACCCATTAGTATTCGGGTCTTAATGGTTATACCCTTTTAAATCCGTTTATAATTTTGTGTTTTTTAAGTGGATTCGGGTTTTAAAAAATAAACTAGGCCTGTTTAGACCCGTGGGTATAAGACCCGTTTTAACATCACTAGGTGTACACCTACTAAGGGGATTCGTAGTCCAGGTAAACGGTTAGATATGAGTCAGGTTGACGCTTCAAAGCTTTCAAACTCCTTTTCATGTCTTAGTGAAAAGGAAGAGGAAGGAGAGGATGTTATACCCGATTTGGAACAGAGTCTCGATCTTACTCAACAGCCTGGTGGTGGGGATCCTGCGACTATCGTGCCTACGACTGATCAGGGAGGAACTGAGACAGCCAAGGGGGTGACGCTCCGGCACTCTCTTCCACGTGCTTCGAAGGAAAGCCATAAATTTATATCGCAAACCAGCACACAGAGTACTAGGCCTCCTCCTAGTAATCTGTCAATACGTACAACTTCCAAAGCTCTTTGATGTCCGGGTTTTTCTGGAATGCCAGAGGCTTCAACAGGAAGGAGAATCACCGTGTGGTACAAGAGTGGATGACTCGTGGTAATTTTGATTTTGGGTGTTTAATTGAACCTAAGGTTAAGGAACGTAGAGCAAGTCGTGTTATTGACTTAGTGTTTGCTAATTGGTTTTTTATGTCTAATTATGAAGAGCATTGACTGGGAAGAATCTGGATAGTTTGGAAGAATAATGTGCGCATTACACCAGTGTTTAAGACCTCACAACTTATTACGGTCTCAATATCTGTAGAAGGGAAGGAGGATTTCTTTGTCACTTTTGTTTACGAGTCCAACTTGGTTGTGGAGCGTAAGGAGCTTTGGAGTGACTTACGACATCATCACTCATCTCCACTCTTTCATGGTCGAGCTTGGCTTATCTGTGGGGATTTCAATGAAATCTTGGATAATGAGGATCACTCTCTATATGATGTTAATCCGCGTACATACCTTGTCAATTTTTGCGAACTAGTTAATATGAGTTATCAGGGTCAACAATTTATATGGTGTAACAAACGTCAGGAGGGGGTAATTTGTAAGAAACTAGACCGAGTGTTGGTTAATCAGGAATGGATTCAGCAGTATGGTCAGTCATATTCTGTTTTCGAGCCTGGGGGATGCTCAGACCACTTACATTGCAGGTTTTATCTCTTTGCGCTGAAGTCGAAAGTGAAGAGGCCGTTTAAATTTATAAATGCAGTCACAAAACAACCAGAGTTCCTCTCTCAACTGGCTGGACGATGGCA
This sequence comes from Camelina sativa, assembly GCF_030686135.1. NCBI lineage: Eukaryota > Viridiplantae > Streptophyta > Magnoliopsida > Brassicales > Brassicaceae > Camelina > Camelina sativa. The sequence goes on from NC_141892.1 coordinate 9,530,750, forward strand.
AGAGTCACCCGCTCTTTTTCATTCCACCTCTGCGATGCATTGTTTCTCAAAATCATTAAAAGGACTTAAACCACATCTTCGGAGTATGGGGAAGAAACTGGTGGCAAACAGTACTGTCCGCACAAAGGAGGCATATGTCACTCTTTGCACTCAGCAGGAGCGGACTGATATCTTGTGTTTTTATGTAATTTTAGAACTTAATTCTTCATTGTTTTGTGCATATTCATGAGCATTTAGGTTGTGTAGGTTGCATTTTGCATCAAGTTTGTTATCTCAGATGATGGAGTAGAGATGTACAAGGAAAGTGTGCTTTGGAGCCAAATAAGTCAATAATTAGCAATATAATGGAAGACACACATTTGGATGCACACAAGATGATTGATGATTCGGAACCAGTTTTCAGTCCCTCAAATATCGACTCGTATGAAGACCTTTCTTTGGGATTTAGCTCCAGATTTCTTCCACTAAGTTATTGGAAATTGAGTAAGCTTTGCAATGGAGGTGATTTCAGGCCAATCAGATCTGTGTGTAAAGAGTTATACCTGTTTGAGTGAACGTATATACAGCCAGAGTGAAACAGGAGCCACACGCGGCCAAGAGCAGCGGCCAAACGGTGGCCGAGTGAAGACCAGCGGCCATCCCAATCGGTCAAGAGCTGGCTGCTGGAGTTCAGTAAGAGGAAGATCGTTTACAGCAGCGGCCAAGCTCAATCGGCCAAGCCATGACCGTTGGAGCCACGCGACCTCATCAATCGGCCAAGCCATGGCCGATGGAGCTCAAGAAGAGAAAACACCGTTTACACCAGCGCCACCACCATCAGCCAAAGTGTGCCCGGCCATCCCAATCGGTCATCTCAATCGGTCAAAGCATGGCCGTGTGAGACCATCACCACACTTGTTTTAGTTTTGATCCGGGTTTGACCCGGTTTGAACTGGGTTGACCCGGCTCCCTTTTATTTTGCTATAAATAATCTAACCCTATTAAGGGGAGACTTATCTCTTATCTCTTATTTTTTGGTTTTATCTTTTGTTTATCTCTTGTTTAGCAGCCACTTAGGATTCTTAAGCTTATTTACTCTTGGTTTGTTGAATGATTGAGTACTTCTAAGTTTTTTAATAGCAATTTCTCTTTCAAATCTCTTAATCTATAATCTCTTATTATGATTTCACAAAGATCAAACTATTTTCTTTGTGTGATTATGATGATGAGTGAATAGATCATTAAAACTTTGGGCTAGGTAGATTAGGAAGATATATGATTGATCTTTGATGTCTAGAGCCTTATTTATGTGTTTCTTATCTTGTTTAGTGTTAATAATGCTGGAAAGCGTTGATCAAGCTTGAATCTAGACATTAGGATTTCCATTGCCCAGAAGGTGTTTGATGAAATTCCTGAACCAAACTATTCAAGGGCTTTGCACTCCTAGCCAATGGAAATTGATGATTAGGGTCCTTAGTGGTATTAAGACCTCTTCTTAATGCATGCTAGCTCTGTGATTGCCTTTGGAAAAAGTTAGATTGTCACTTGATTAGCATAGGAATCTCTACCATGGAAATGGATTGATTTGCATTAGTGTTCTTAGCCATAGGATTGTTTTTGATTGTTGCCTGGACATCTAGGATTGGTTAGCTATCTCCCAAGTCAATTACCTTGCCCAAGGTTTACTTGTTTAATCTTGATTTAAAGTTTGTTGTTAGTTGTGTTCTGTTTCTTTCAATTCCTGTTAAGAATAGATTAAGCAACTTTGTGTATTTTTAGTGAGTTGATTAATGCGGATTGTGGATTGATAATTTAATTGACTGAAATATACTACGACTATGATTTCTCCTTCCTCTCAGGCGATACAGGACGAGGTTGATGCATATGCGAAGTGGCGAAGATTGACTGATATTGAAGAACGGTACCTGCAACAAAAAGCAAAGTTGCATTGGCTGAAGGTTGGTGATCAAAATAATAAGGCTTTCTATGCGTCTGCTAAGATTAGGGAGTTGAGAAATCATATATAGGAGATTCAGTGTGGTGATGGAAGGGTCGTTACTGATCAGAATCACATCAAAGAGGAAGCAATAAGACATTTTCGAGTTTTTCTCACTTATTCCCCTGCTGACTATGTCGAATGGACTATTGAGGAGTTGTCGGACCTTCTGAGTTGTAAATGTGATCCTACTGACAAATCTATGCTCACTAGAAAGGTTACCAAGGAGGAAATTAAAAAGGTTCTGTTTGCGATGCGCACAAACAAATCACCAGGTCATGATGGCTTCACTGTGGAGTTCTTTAAAGAGTCTTGGTCCATCGTGGGAGATGATTTTGTTGTAGCAGTGCAATCCTTCTTCCGGACAGGCTTTCTACCTAAGGGGGTCAACTCTACTATTTTAGCTCTTATACCAAAGAAGACAGAGGCAAGGACAATGAAAGATTATAGGCCAATTTCATGTTGCAATGTCTTGTACAAGGTCATTTCCAAGATTCTTACTACAAGACTCAAAGGTCTTCTTCCCAAATTCATCTCTCTTAATCAATCAGCCTTTATCAAGGACCGATTTTTGATGGAGAACGTACTTCTCGCTACAGAGCTTGTCAAACACTACCATAAAGACTCCATCTCTCCTCGTTGTGCCATGAAAATCAATATCTCAAAAGCTTTTGACTCAGTGCAGTGGGGTTTCCTACTTAATACGTTAAGAGCTCTTGACTTTCCTGGTCAATTCGTCAACTGGATTCAAACGTGTATCACCTCTGCATCATTTTCTGTTCAACTAAATGGAGAACTTGCGGGTTATTTTGGAAGCAAGAGAGGCTTGAGACAAGGTTGCTCGTTGAGTCCTTACTTGTTTGTCATCTGCATGAATGTGTTCTCTCGCAAGATTGACAAAGCGGCCCTGAATAAGCAGTTTGAGTACCACCCAAATTGCCAATTGCTTCATCTCACTCATCTCAGTTTTGCGGATGATTTAATGGTTATTACTGCTGGAAATAAGAGTTCAGTCGAGGGTGTTCTGGAGGTTTTCAATGATTTTGCCTGTCACTCAGGGCTGTAGATTAGTCTTGAGAAGTCAACCTTGTATATGGCAGGAATAGCTCCGGATACAGAAGCGGAGATTCTGCAACAGTTCCCCTTCGCGTCGGGTGTGTTACCGGTTCGATACCTTGGTCTACCTCTACTTTCTAAACGCATGTCTGAAGCTGATTATCTCCCTCTCTTGGAAAGGATACGTTCACAAATAAGCTCCTGGACAGCTAGGTCGCTCTCTTTTGCAGGCAGGTTACAGCTGCTAAGTTCGGTGATTTTTAGTTTAACAAACTTTTGGATATCTGTTTTTAGACTTCCAAAAGCTTGTATAAAGGAAATAGACAAGTTATGCTCTGCTTTTTTTGTGGTCTGGTCCTACTCTAAACACCAAAAAAAGCAAAAGTGGCCTGGACTGAGGTCTGTTTACCTAAGAAAGAAGGAGGACTAGTCCTGCGCTCCATAGAAGAAGCAAATAATTTCAGTATGTTGAAACTGATATGGAGAATTCTGTCTGCTAAAGATTCTTTGTGGGTGGATTGGGTCAAGCGATGTCTTATCCGGAATGGCTCGTTGTGGGCAGAGAAACCCATCTCCCCCACTGGCTCTTGGATATGGAACAAGATCTTAAAATGTAGGAATTTATCGGCACAGTTTCATAAGGTGGAAGTTAAGAATGGTGAATCTACTTCTTTTTGGTTTGACAACTGGAGCACTATGGGATGTTTACATGACCAACTTGGAGATAGAGGGACAATAACACTAGGTGTATCTACAGCGAGCACTATGGCCGAGGTCATGGTCATGCCGCGACACCGACGACACAGACATCCTGTACTCAATCAAGTGGAGGAGGAGATACAGTACCACAAGTTCCGAAGAACTGCAGAACGGGACGTCGCCCTTTGGAAAGGCAGAAACAGTGTGTATCGCAAGACTTTCATGACCAAAGAAACTTGGTCTCTCATTCGGGTTGCTCGACCAACAATGGCTAACTACAAAGCAGTTTGGTTCCCTTTCTACACTCCGAAGTATGCTTTTATAACTTGGTTGGCGATGAAGAACAGGCTTTCAACTGGAGACAGGATGCAAACCTGGAACCAAAATGTCAATACAAGCTGCACTTTCTGCAACAACCCCATGGAAACAATCGATCACCTGTTTTTTCAATGTTCTTTTGCACAGACGGTATGGGAGAAGCTCACTAGAGGCCTGCTCTTGCACAAGTACACTGCAGAATGGCGAGACATCGCAACACTGATTGGTGGAAATGAACTTGATAAGAAGTCACGCTTCATCATCGGATACACATTTCAGAATACTCTGTATCTCCTCTGGAGAGAAAGGAATGATAGACGTCATGGCAACCAACCCTCGCCGGCGGAGAAGCTGGTCAAGCTCATAGACAAAAACGTTCGGAACGAAGAGGATACCACGATACAGATGTGAGTTTGTCAACAGAAAATTTGTTATATATATAGATATGATTTTGCATTGGCACAATATACTAAGTTGCATAACCAAAAAAGATTATATTTGATTATCTATCCTTTACGACAAAAGCCTTTTAAATTTCAAAGTGTTCGAATGCAAGAAAATATTTTTATCATCCATTCGCAGTGTTATATAGATAAATATTTCGGGTTTACTATAAAAAGAATAGATCGTTGAACGCGGGCAATATATCGGTGTTTACTCTTTGTATGTAAGTGCCTCCTTTGGGTAAGTCTCTTTACTAAATGCCGAAGACCATTTTCAAAATTGCTGACAAGAGATATATCCGTAAACACCGAACATTTTCGTGTCCAGCTCCGGAAGGAGGAATTATGTCTGATGAAGTTGGGCCATCATTTGATCCCAAAAAATGTGCATCTTTAATTTGGGACTGCAAGGTTGCAATCTTCTCTTGCTCCGTCTGATACTTTTCGTCGCTCTCAAGAAACTTTTGCTTGTAAGTTTAACTTGAAGAACTTGCTCCAAGAAGTTATTGGGTTACTACTCTAACAATCATGACTATAAGTTTTCCAGGTAGAACGAATTATATAATTTGAGATTTGTAAGTCTTAACTGTTTTGCTAAGTTTGCATTGGATGTTGTCAAGATATGAACTGATTGTAAGAAAATTACGTTAATGCGAGAGTTTTGATCATATATAGAAGATAAGGACACATTTTTATTCTTTATTTGGATAATAGCAAGTAGAAGGGGTAAACAATCTAGGGGTCAATGACCTTCTTCTACGTCACATAGAAATCCTGGAAATAGTAGATGCTAGCTTAAGACTCTAGCATTTTTTTGTCACATACACGACAATTATTGAAAACAGGGAAAACAACAACACAGTTCTTGGATATCCTTATTAGGCAGTTTCAACTGCATTGGATGAGTCCTTGGTACAGAACTCAGAACATGCCTCGGTGCAATGTACGACTGCTCCACTCACAATTTCACTTGCATCTATTTCACCGATACAAAATTAAAATTAATTGATTTTTCACTTGTTCTAATAATAATAATAATAATAATAATAATAATAATAATAATAATAATAATAATATAATAATAACAATAATAATAATAACAATAATAATAATAATAATAATAAGTTTTCACGTTACCAAAGTTCTGGAGAGTGGTTAAGGTACCACACACAGAGGATGCACAACCCAACTTACAATATTCGTTGACAGCATCACCTTAAATAAATTAATAAAAAAAAAAGTTCTTGTATCGTGAAAATCCTTGTCCAACATGTAAAAGATATAACTTAATGAAACAACAAAGAAAAAGTTATGAAATTACCAGAGTTTTCAAGAATGTCATGTATATATGGCGGAGTAGTACATTTTGTCCCCTTAATAATTTTGCATCCACAAAGTTTTGCACAAGTTTCCCTACCAGTTCCAGGAAGACGGCATACATTGTAACAGTTTCTAGCAGTCGTGCTCGAGCAACAACTCTTTGCTTCGACTTGAATCTGCGCCAGGACAAGACTCATTACGAGCACACTTAGAATCAAAGTTTTGCCTTCCATCTTTCGATTGATCAGTTGTTTGATTGCAAAATGTATATGTGGAGAGTTATAAGCTTGTATTGATGAAATGGTGATGAGACAAGGCTCGTTTAAATACTAGTTGGTCTCATTTAGCAACCACAAACTTCGTATGATACACTTATCATCACATTCTCTGTAGACTTTGTGTGTACACGCTGCGTGGACCAAACCTTATCTTAATGGCAATCGAATTCACACTAAGGATAGTTTAAAATCTTGTTCTTCTTCTTCTTTTTGGTTAACCAGATAAAGAAAAACAAATCTATTAGAGTTTTGTGTTAACTACTTGATATATTTGAATCAGGATACTTAATAGGGAGTCACTATTCCGTATTAGTATTGCTGGCTATATATATTTTGTATGTTCGTGCTAACTTGTGTAATTATGATGACGTTCTTAAATATAATTAGCTTTATATATATATATATATATATATATATATACACGTATGAGTAGAGAGTTTATATTATATGAGTATTCTGTCAACAAAGTTTTGTGTTTCTTCATTTAATTTCTTTATTGTGGTTGTAGAAATTTCTAGAAACAAATATCTTCTAGTTATGTCTAGCTGATGGCAAATTAAAATATGAGACTAAAATCCAAATAGTTTGTTACAACGTGTTTTGTGTTTATTTTTGTTTTTACCAACTCTTTTTTTTTGAATATTACGTTGGGACCAAATGGATGCTTTGTTGCCATGATTTGATTATTTACATTGAATCTTCATTTAAAAATATGGATTGGTTTATTCATGCTATATGAAATTAAGTGTGTTTGGGTTTCAGAATTATAACTTGAGTGGTGTATTTAAGTATTTGAAAAATATTTCTGCATATTTGGCTTTTGGAATAGTTCATATCACTTGTATAATATTTGGCTTATTTTTTTTTCACTTTTAGTGTGAGTTTGTCAACAGAAATTTTGTTGTCTATAGATATGATTTTGCATTGCCACAATATACTAAGTTGCATAACCAGAAATTGTTTTCGTATTTATCATGTGTAATCCTTATGGGTCTTCAATCCTTATAGACATAACTGCATCACATTCAATATCACTAGTTGGTCTACCGCTCGCAACCACAAACTTCGTTTGATATGTTCAGCACATGCTCTCTAGTCTCTATAGACTTGTCTGTACATGCTGCGTGGACAACCATATCTTAAAGGCATGCAATCTGATTCAGACTAAGGATACTTTAAATCATCTTCTTCTTTTTCGTATTGGTTCAGCGGGTTATATTGTATATATTCCTGCTAACCGTGTAATTATTATGTAATATCTTATAATTTTGTTTATAACTTTATTATGTCTATAAAGTTTGTATCACTTCTCTTGTAAAGAGAAAGATAAGAACATAGTTTTAATTTGTGTTTCTTAATTTTTTTTTTAACCAACTCTTTCGTGGTTGTCAGAGCTTCTGCCAAATCTCTTCTAGTTATAAGTTATAAACAAATATCTTCTAGATATGTCTAGCTGATGGCAAATTAAAATAGGAGAAAAAATCCAAATAGTTTGTTACAACGTGTTTTGTGTTTCTTTTTGTTTTAACCAACTCTTTTTTTTTTTTTTTGAATATTACGTTGGGACCGAATGAATGCTTTGTTGCCATGATTTGATTATTTACATTGAATCTTCATTTAAAAATATGGACTGGTTTATTCATATCATGCTATAGGAAATTCAGTGTGTTGGGCTTCAGAAATATAACTTCAGTGGTGTGTTAAAATATTTCTGCATATTTGGCTTTTGGAATAGTTCATATCACTTGTATAATATTTAGCTTATTTATTTCACTTTTAGTGTGAGTTTGTCAACAGAAAATTTGTTGTCTATAGATATGATTTTCATTGGCACAATATACTAAGTTGCATTATCAAAAAAATATTCCGTATTTAGCATGTGTAATCCTTATAGACATAACTGCATCACATTCAATATCAATTGAGCCACCGCAACTTCTGATATGACACCAAACAAACGTATTTTTATTTATACTCAACAAAAAGCTCCATGGCTATCTTGTCGTTTGTTCAATTGTGCAAATGATTGTGGTTTCTACTTGCTAGCTGAGATGTAGAATACATATATTTTGTGAAGGAATTGTGTGTGTGTTTTATTATTTAAAATAATTTATCCATGGTGATGGTGAATCTGACAATGGATCAACCGCGAATAAGCTATAAGCTAGCCAATCAATATTTGTACCTTGCACCATAGCCTTAGCCGTCGACTAATTTTCTTTGGTTTTTCTTCTGGTATTTAAAGTTACGAAGATGTTGTGTTGATTGAAGTTTTATAAGGTTTGGAACATGTCGTGAAATCTCTACTGTAATAGATGAGACACGGATAAAAAGATACATCATAGATGTCTCAGTGATGGTGCAACAATTGAGACAAAGAAAGTGGACAAAACTCTTACAGATGATGAAGTATTACTTGATACATATGATGGTAGAGCAAAAAGTAGCACTTGGTAATTATGCTGACACAATAATTGACACAAAGGAGAGAATATGTTGTGTTGAATCAAGGAACATGCAGTCAGATTTATCAGAGGATGTATCTGACGTCTGAACCAGTTCTTGTACTAGTCCGGACGTTAATACATGAAGTAGTACAAGAAGCTGAATTGAAGAGTTTTAGTAAATAAGCTTAAGGCCGACTTGGACAACCCAAATGGCGGCTGCTGAGCTGGATGAACATCTTGCATGAAAGATTCAAGATGGTATCATGGAGAGAAACTTTCATATTTGTTATATAATAGAAATTTCCTATTTATTGTACAATAGGAAAATTGTCAATCCTAGGAGTTGTGTAATTGTTAGTCTCCCAATTCCTATTTGTTGTATAATAGTAAAGTTGTCAACCCTAGGGGTTAGGCAATTGATATAAATACCAAGAAGGCGTTTCATGAAGACTTGCATGCTTCAAGGTAGTTTCGAGAGATGCACACAAGATGTGTGGTGTCGCCCCATCAACAAGATAGAGAGATCTTTTGATAGTTTTGTTGTAGATCTACACTAGTCGGAAAAGAAAATTAGTAGTAGTCTTTTTTCATTGTAATTCTAGAGAGTGGTATGTTGCAGCCTTTTTCTAGTGAACGAATTCTGGACTAGGTCCCGGGGATGTAGGTTATCCAAACTCCGTTAATAAAGCTTGTGTGTTATTTACTTTATACTCATACAAACATGATGTCGATCTTATCTAGACTTAGCCACAAATATGCGTTTTCAAATTATTTATTACGTTTAAAGAAGTTTAAAAGGCTTTTAAATTTACCTTCAACAAGTCCCGTCTGATGCTTTTTTTCGTTCCCAATAAAATTTTGCTCGTAAGATTGACTTGAAGAACTTCCTCCAAAACCTTTGTCAAACGGGATTGATCTCACACCATATCTCGGCCCCTTCTTAATTCCACTTGATACAGAAAATTTTGGAAATAAAACCATTTAGTCCACAATATACTACCGAGAATTTCACCGTTCCCTTGTGTTTAAAGTCTATTGGGTAACTGTTCATCAAAACGAAAGGTCTGTTGTGTTACTACTCTTAACAATCATCACTATACTTTTTCCATTACTTCAACCTATCGATTGCATTCTCAAATATGGTTCATACAAGGTTTTATATAATTTGAGAATTATAAGTCTTAACTGTTTTGCTAAGTTGGCACTGGATGTTGTGAAGATATATATACACTGATTGTAAGAAAATTACGTTAAATCGAGAGTTTGTCTTGATTATAAAGAATAAGGCCACGTTATTATTCTTTATTTGGATAATAGCAAGTAGAAGGGGTAGACAATCTAGGGATCGATGACCTTCTTCTACATCACATAGAAAACATGGAAATAGTAGAAGCTAGCTCAAGACTCTAGAATTTTTTTGTCGCATACACGACAATTATTGAAAACAAGGAAAACAACACATAGTTCGTGGGTATGCTTGTTAGGTAGTTTCAACTGCATTGGATGAGCCCTTGGTACATAACTCAGAACATGCCTTGGTGCAATGTATAACGGCTTCATTCACAATTTCACTTGCATCTAATTCACGGAAACAATATTAGAATTAATGTCACGTGGACCCGGAGGACATGGCCCCTCAACAATTTTGCATCCACAAGGTTTTACACAAGTTTCCCTAGACGCTCCAGAAAAACGACATACATTGTATTAGCATATAAGGTTATATAGTTGGTTAAAAGTTGATTAAGTTGAGATTAAGCTTCCTTTTACTTAATCTCAACACTCTAATATAAATACCCTTGTATAGTTACATTTTAAGATCTCCGTTGTTGGTCAATGAAACACCATGAAAACATAGGTGAGATTAATTAGGGTTTCTAGCGGTAACTGAATAGATAAGAGGGGAGGGTGGGGAAGAGTGAGAGGCGAGAAAGAGTAGAAGACGGAACTGTGAGATTCCGTCGGTTTTACTTTCGGAAGTCGAGATATTTCTGTGGCCCATTAACCATTTACAGCCTATTAATAATTAGCTTAAACATGAGAGAGAGAAAAAAAATTCAGAGGTTCCACGTGGCAGATAGATAGAGAGCTTCTTTAGAGAGTGTAAGTCTACTTTATTATATTAGATATATAAGAAATAACCCGTTTCATTGACCCCACTAGCCCACCGCTAGCTTGCCCCCATAGGCCCGAAGCTGGCCCTACAGGACATCGATCCTAACCCCTCACTGTGAAATAGAACTATTCATCCAAATCCACCAGTAGGTTATTGGTGCGCCAGGCGTTCCTCGAACCCTGGTCCCCACCCTTTAAAAACCTTCCCACAAGACAAGCTGTCACCAATTGATCAATTGGTGGCAACTTGTCCTGTGGGAAGGTTGTTAAAGGGTGGGGACCAGGGTTCGAGAAACGTTTGGCGCACCAATAACCTACTGGTGGATTGGGATATCCACAGTAATGGGTTAGGATTGATGCCCTGCAGGGCCAGCTTGGAGTCTGTTTGGGCAGCTAGCAGTGGGCTAGTGGGGTCCAAGGACGGTTCGTTGGGGCAGCTAGCGGTGGGCTAGTGGGTCCACGGGATGGGTTGTCACATAAAAATCGATTTTTTGTCAATTGGTGATAGCTTGTCTTGTGGGAAGGTTGTTAAAGAGTGGGGACCAGAGTTCGAGGAACGCCTGACGCACCAATAACCTACTGGTGGATTTGGATGAATAGTTCCATTTCATGGTGAGGGGTTAGGATCGATGCCCTATAGGGCCAGCTTCGGGCCTATGGGGGCAAGCTAGCGGTGGGCTAGTGGGGTCAACGAAACGGGTTGTCACATCAACAATTAGACAAGTATGTTTTTTATAATAATATAGTTTTCTTTTTCATAAATTATATAGAGATTTTTAAAAAAAATTTAAGGCCTCTTTTTTATACACCGCTTCCGGCCCGTATAATCCTAGGCACGGTTCTGCCAAAGCCCCAAAGTACCTAGGCATGGCACTGCCATTACTTCAACCTATTGATTGCATTCTGAATGGTTCATACAAGATTTTATATAATTTGAGATTTATAAGTCTTAACTGTTTTGATAAGTTGGCGTTGGATGTTGTGAAGATATATATGAACTGATTGTAAGAAAAATACGTTAAAGCGAGAGATTGTTTTGATCATAAAAGATAAGGGACACATTATTATTCTTTATTTGGATAATAGCAAGTAGAAGGGGTAAACAATCTAGGGATCAATGACCTTCTTCTACGTCACATAGAAATCCTGGAAATAGTAGATGTTAGCTTAAGGCTCTAGCATTTTTTGTCATATACACGACAATTATTGAAAACAGGAAAACAACAGCGCACATAGTTCGTGGATATGTTTGTTATGCAGTTTACACTACATTGGATGATCTCTTTGTACATAACTCAGAACATGCCTCGGTGCAAGGTACAACTGCTCCATTCACAATTTCACTTGCATCTAATTCACCGAAACATTATTAGAATTAATTGATTTTTCATATGCTCCATAATTCTAATAATAATAATAATAATAAAATAATAATAATATTAATGAGTTTCTGTCTTACCAGAGTTCTCGAGAGTGGTTAAGGTACCACACACAGAGGATGCACAACCCAACTTGCAGTATTCGCTAACTGCATCACCTTAAATAAAATAAAAATTAAAAAATAAAACTTGCATCAAAATCTTGGTCCAACCTGTAAATCATATAACTTAATCAAAACAATAAAGAAAAAATGTGAAATTAAATTACCAGAGTTTTCAAGAATGCCACGTGGACCCGGAGGACATGGCCCCTCAACAATTTTGCATCCACAAAGTTTTGCACAAGTTTCCCTAGAAGCTCCAGTTAAACGGCATACATTGTAACAGTTTCTAGCGGTCGTGTTTGGGCAACAACTCTTTGCTTCGACTTGAATCTGGGCCATGAAAAGACTCATTACGAACACACTTAGAATCAAAGTTTTACCTTCCATCTTTCGATTGTATCGGTTGTTTGATTACAAAATGTATATGTGGAGAGTTATAAGCTTGTATTGATGAAATGGTGATGAGACAAGGCTCATTTAAATACTAGTTGGTCTCATTTAGCAACCACAAACTTCGTATGATACACTTATCATCACATTCTCGGTAGACTTTGTGTGTACACGCTGCGTGGTACCAAACCTTATCTTAATGGCAATCTAATTCAGACTAAGGATATGTAGTTTTAATCTATTCTTCTTTTTCTTTTTGGTTAACCAGAAAAAAAAAAAAAAAAAAAAAAGTCATGTACTTCCAAAATAATATATTACGGATATATATTTTTTTGATATTACGTTGGGACCAGATGAATGCTTGTTGCCATGATTTGATTATTTTCATTGAATCTTCATTTAACAATATGGATTGGTTTATTCATGCTTTAGAAAATTAAGTGTGTATATGGATTTCACAAATATAACTTGAGTGGTGTATTAAAATATTTGAAAAGTAATATTTCTGCATATTTGGCTTATTTATTTTCACTTGTAGTGTGAGTTTGTCAACAGAAAATTTGTTGTCTATAGATATGATTTTATGTTGGCAAAATATGTACAAATATTTTGCTACTTTCAATTATAATATGACAAATAAAAAATGCTAATAATAATTTTAATATAGCCATAGCATAGCGCTACATCTTAGAGCAATTTTTTCCACCTTTTTATCGACAAATATCCCATTCGATTTGCGCTTGTATGTCTCCATAAATGTGACGATCTGAGGAAGCCCGTCTCCTGATTAGCTTATGAATATGAGCCCTTGGTACATAACTCAGAACATGCCTCAGGTGCATTGTACAACTGCTCCATTCACAATTTCACTTGCATCTAATTTACAGAAACAATATTAGAATTAATTGATTTTTCATATGCTCTAAAATCCAATAATAAAAATAATAATAATCTTAATGAGTTTTTGGGTTACCGGAGTTTTGGTAGGTGGTTAAGGCACCACACACAGAAGATGCACAACCCTACTTACAGTATTCGTTGTCGGCATCACCTTAAATAAAATAAAATTAAATAAAAAAATTCTTCTAATTTGCATCAAAATCTTGGTCCAACTTGTAAAAGATATAGCTTAATGAAACAACAAAGAAAAAATGTGAAATTAAATTACCAGAGTTTTCAAAATTGTCACGTGGACCCGGAGGACATGGCCCCTCAACAATTTTGCATCTACAAAGTTTTACACAAGTTTCCCTAGGAGTTCCAGTAATACGGCATACATTGTAACAATTTCTAGCAGTTCTGTTCCGGCAACAACTCTTTGCCTCGACTTGAATCTCCGCCAAGACAAGACTCATTAGGAGCACACTTAGAATCAAAGTTTTGCCTTCCATCTCTCAATTGATCAGTTGTTTGATTGCAAGATGTATATGTGGAGAGTTATAAGCTTGTATTGATGAAATGGTGATGAGACAAGGCTCGTTTAAATACTAGTTGGTCTCATTTAGCAACCACAAACTTCGTATGATACACTTATCATCACATTCTCTGTAGACTTTGTGTGTACATGCTGCGTGGACCAAACCTTATCTTAATGGCAATCTAATTCACACTAAGGATAGTTTATTCTTCTTTTTCTTTTTGGTTAACCAGATAAAGAAAAACAAATCTATTAGAGTTTTGTGTTAATTACTTTTGAATCAGGATACTTAATAGGGAGTCACTATTCCATATTAGTTTTGCTGGCTATATATATTTTGTATGTTCGTGCTAACTTGTGTAATTATGATGACGTTCTTAAATATAATTAGCTTTATAAATATATATATATATATATATATATATATATATACTTTGCTCACTTCTCTTTCCTCCACATCAGCATCCACCTAATCATTTTTTTTCTTTTGCATAAAAATACTATTTTTAATATTCATTCATTGCATATTTATTACTTATAATTAATAATAACAAAAAATAAATGAAAAACTAATTAACTAAAATTAATTAAAATTTAAAATAGTATAAACAATAATATAATTTTTTAGTAAATAATAAGATAATAACTATCTAAAAATGGATTAAGTAAAATAAATGAAAATTTTTAAAATAGTAAATAATACTATAAATTTGTTTTAGTAATAATGTTATTTATTAAAATTATAACCAGAAAATGATTATATTCCAAAATTTAGAATGGTTAATGAGTTTTAGAATGTAAGTAAGATTTTAATGCATGGTGGAATAAAAAAACGAGTTATGTAATTGTATTTATAAAAATCTAAACATGAAAAATAATATTGAAGTGAAACATTAGTTTCTAAGAAAGAAAAGATTTGTTATTAAATTTTACTTATAAGAAAGAAAAGATTAATTATTTAACTTAACTTAACTTAAAAGTTTTGATCTAAAACAAAGACATTGTAAGTGACACACTTTTTTGGGAAAACTATGAAAAAGAATTTTGAAAAAATAATCTATCTAAAAAAACAAAATCATTGGTTAGGAAATATAGAAAAAATGATATGTAAGCCGTTACAAAAAGTGGTATGTGATTTGTGTAAGGTATATTATCAACTGGAGCTACAATTTTATAACATAATATAACAAATATAACATATATATATCAAATGCTTTTAACCTAAAATATTGGCAAAAACAACATATTTAAATTACACTATGATTTTTTTTTGGAAGACGAAGTTGGGGTTGCATCAAAAATTTAACATCTGCAAATAACATATGATATTTTAGAAAAATATGTAACTTGGATTAGTGAATAGATATTCATTGTGGGGTTTAAGCCTTTCATCATTTAAGTATTCTTGACTTAGTTGGAAATTCTATTATGGCAGAAGATGCGTTTGGACAACCTCATTATAGCGATATAGCAATAAATTGTTCATGAAACTTTGTATATTCGCATTTAATGTAGGATATCAATATATTTAAATGGTCTTTATAATTAGGTCAACGATCGACATTGACGTTAGAACTTTTAAAATTATGAATATGAAATGGACTCTTTTAAAGATAAAAGGTCAGACAATTGTCGAAAATATTATTGCGACACTAGACAATATATGTTATATATAGATTAGTAAAATAAGTACGGCATTTATATAGATTTATCTTTTAATCTTCAAATTATATTCATATTCAATGATTCTTATTGATAAAAAATTTAACTAAAATCCCACGTAAAATCGCAAATAGATATAACAAAGAAATATTATCTTTAAATATATATATGTTGCATATCACTGAGTAAAGTAAGTTTAGTATTTATATAAATTTATACTCAAAAATAGAAATAATTATATTTGAGCTCAACAATATCTATTGATAAGAAATATTTTAAATTAAAATCCCGCGCGTGTGTGGGAACAAATTCTAGTATATATATATATATATATATACGTATGAGTAGAGAGTTTATATTATGAGTATTCTGTCAATAAAGTTTTGTGTTTCTTCATTTGATTTCTTTAATTATTCTGGTTGTAGAAATTTCTAGAAAAAAATATCTTCTATTTATGTCTAACTGATGGCAAATTAAAATATGAGACAAAATCCAAATAGTTTGTTACAACGTGTTTTGTGTTTATTTTTGTTTTTACCAACTCTTTTTTTTTCTTTTATTGAATATTACGTTGGGACCAAATGAATGCTTTGTTGCCATGATTTGATTATTTTCATTGAATCTTCATTTAAAAATATGGATTGGTTTATTCATGCTATATGAAATTAAGTGTGTTTGTGTTTCAGAAATATAAGTTGAGTGGTGTATTAAAGTATTTGAAAAATATTTCTGCATTTTTGGCTTTTGGAATAGTTCATATCATTTGTATAAATATTTGGCTTATTTATTATCACTTCTAGTGTGAGTTTGTCAACAGAAAATTTGTTGTCTATAGATATGATTTTGAATTGGCACAATATACTAACTGCATCACATTCAATATTAATTGAGCCACCGCAACAAATGTATTTTTGTTATAAATAATAACGTAAATATATATGTATATATGTGTATATATGTATGTGTATAAGGAAATATATAATTGTACAAAGAAAATGGAGGAAGAGCGTGAGAGATGAGAGAGTGAGGAAAAGCAACATTAACACATTTATTATTCTTCTTTTTATTATGTCAACATCTTTTTCTCACACCTTATTCTCATTTACATAACCTTTATATATACTAGTGATAAAACTATAATGACTCATGCACTACACAAATAAATAAAGACAAGTGTACAAATATGAAAGACAAGTGGTAAAGTGGTGAACAAGTAGTAGCGGATGCAGAAATTTATTTAACATGGGGCACAAAATAATTAATAAAATAATTGAATAAAATAGAATAATAATATTATTATTAAAAAATCCAAAACCAAAAAAATAAAACTTAAAAAATAGTCATAACAAAAACATATTAAGAAGTCATACAAAACTATTCTACGATCTTCTATATTGAAATCTTTTTATCACTACCTCATTTGTCACTTTATCTAAGTGCTCTTTTTCAATAAAATAAACCATACAATCATTTAAAAATTGATCACCTATTCGGTTTCGTAAGGTAGTCTTCACAATTTTCATCGCTGAAAAGCATCTCTCGACTGTAGCAGTGGCAACAGGTAAAGTTAAAACCAACTTCAAAAGTCGATAAACAAGAGGATGCGAAAGATGTTTTCTTGTCTTCATCATCACACGTGCAAGATCTCCAAGACTCTCCAAATTAGCAAACCTTTTATCTTCACGGATATTATCAATGTAAATACCAAATTGATGCTCAAAAGATATCCGCTCCATAGAACTAAAATCTTCTGGATAAAACTCAGATAATCTCACAAGTTTCGACTGGTCAAACTCGTGGAATGAACAAAAATGGCTCAAATACGCAGTGCAACTAAACAATTCAGTGTTAACTTCGTCAAAACGATCATTAAACTCTTGAATTTGCATATCCAAGACAGTATAAAAACATTCCACCTGATAATGATGCAAGTTTGTTATGTTGGTTCTCCGTCTTGGCTTCTTTGGATCAACAAATTCATCTTCCATGATGATCAACTCAGTTTTATGACTCTCACAAAAAGAATTAACTTTTTCAACCAAAGAATCCCATCCATTATCCCTGAGATTGTACAATTGTTGCTTGGTAGATTTCACCAAAGACATAGCATTTAAAATGTCTTGATCTTTCCTTTGCAGAGCCACTGATAAAGTATTTATGATCCCGAGAAGAAGTAACATCAATTGTAAGTAGAACACAAAATCAAAGGTGTGCAAATATTTGATGAGACCATTAGCTTGAAGTTCTTCGCTAACCTGTTACGAGGCTACCGTCTTCGGCAGCTAACTATTGGTTGACGTTCGGGCATCATCTGAGCCATTATGAATTCTCGATATGGCATATGAAGCACAATTAGTTTGGCATGACTTTAATAAGCAACGACCAAAGTCTGTCACTAAAACGTCACAAAGTCGTTGTTTTGCTATATATCTTTATATAGACTTGATATAAATCTTCCATCTGCAAAAACAACTAAACCAAGCTCTGGGTTTCTAAAATATATTAAACCCAAGTTAATCATATCTTTGCAATAGAAGATATGTTTTAACTCATCTCAAAATCTACTCATAGAGAATGAGTTATATGTTGTAAAGAGGTTAGTAGAAAATGCTATGCATAATTCATAAAATATATAAATGCTCGTCAGCATTTATATATGATCTTATATAACTATATATATATATATTTGACTTATATTAGAATTGATTATTATATCATATATTTCGAAAGATGTTTACAAGATCTTTTCTTCCAAATAACCTTTAAGGGTTTTGATGATCATCAATGAGTTCTTGAGAACATAATTGTAATATCATATATCTTTCGGGATTAGCTCTTCAAGCATCCCATGAGGCATATTTCAAGTCATTGCTATAGCATCCATTTTGTTTGATAAGGTATTTTAACAAAACATGGCGCGACACACCATTTTGTTATATATCATTATACCCTTTTGATGCTTGGACCACTAGTCCAACAATTACTCGTCTTTCATACGAGTTTAATATAGACTTGATTACCACTTTTATTGGCCAATATATATCTCTATACGCTCACAAAGCGGAGATTTATGATCCTCATTAATCACATTGCGCGATACAATATTTTTATTGTCGACATTATGTATTTGGTTCCATATTTCCATTAATGACATGGTTAATCGAGATCTCTTTAACCATTCTATAAATGATTTTATTCTGGTACTTGATTTCGTTATTAACCATATCAATCAGTTTCTCTACTCCTCTTGAGGAGTATCTTGCTCCTCTTTAGGATTCTATGTACTCCTCTCTGGGAGTCTATTAGCTCTTCTTAAAGAGTCTATCTACTCCTCTTTAAGAGTTCATTTGCTCCTCCTTTGAGAGTATAATCCTCTTTTAATTTGCTCCTTTTTCTTTTCGAAGATTTTATCTTAGGAACCAAAGTAGTCTATCACGTTTCTTATTTGTCATAGACTTAGTATGTCATCCGCTAGAGACATATTTTTATTGGAGCATTTTTAGCTGGGATGTGAGATTTCTCAGACCTACAAGTTCATATTTATTTATGTGAGGATCAATCATTATATGAAATCTCATCCATCAGCTTTTTGCATTTGATTTGCAATATATATTTTGAATAGTGATCTTTTGAACTTGTTCAAAGATCCAAAACTATTTGATGATTCTCCCATAATGATGGAGAATTTTATCATCCAACATGATGATATGCAAATCTTGCAATAGGCGCATCTCTCATAAGATGACTTTTATTATTAGAGCGGAGACTCATCTCACGCATCTATATATTTCTTCCTCTTTAGATGATATTTTTATGCGGTCTGGAAGAGCATTTACGATATATATCACATACCCATAAGATTCAAAATGAGAAATATTTAATCTCCAACCATGAATATATAACATGGGAGAAATATTTTTTTTTACTGTTGGCCTCATATATAATATTTATTACATGCAAAGTTGCATGTTCCATATAAAAACAAAGAGATTAAATCACCATGAATCGTTTTGCAATATTTTGGAGTTGCACTATGAACGATTCATCATAGCTCATTTCAAGATGAACATCATGGATGTTTCACTTTATCACATGCGACATATCTATGTGATAAACTATAGGATATGACTTCACCAAAGTTATATCGCTATGGGGTGTCAAATTCACCAAAGTTTATCGACTTATTGTCAATGTGGGATTCCTTTAATTCTTCCCCTCGAGATGATAACTCTTGGAGCTCATTCATCTCATACTAAATCCCACTTTAGGATCAATAACATACCGTTTTCGGTTATGTCTATTATCTTAGATCTTTATAAAATATGAGCTTAGTATTACCCCCTCTCAAGATGATGACTTTTATGTCCATTCACCTTTGACCGAATCTTATTTTTAGATTGGTTATATTTGGGGTATAATATTGGGATTTATGAAAGAAATCAAATCAACATATATATACAATGAGCTTGTTAATCCAAAAAGATGGTGAATGGGCCAACATTATATGATTTTGGAGGCATAGCCTACTACAGAATTAAGAAGGAGGTATATAATCATCGACTCCGTAAACAATAAATAAAATTTTTAATAATTTTAATAAACTATAAATTAGATGTTACCTGAAATATGAATGAAGTGCAGTGCTTACAATCTCATGAAATGTGAACGGGGACATGCAATACTTTTAAAAGAAATTTTGTTTCTCTAAAAAAGTTCACAATGATTTTTAATATCATTGATTGACCGGGATGGTTTAGCCCGTAACACTAAATTTACTATCATTATTACCACCTTTAATTTTGCATGATATAATCATATACATGCATATCTCCAATATGGTCAAACTTGTGATACCATATTTATTTATAGTCTCAACATAATAGAAATAACTTTTCTTTGATCGTAGAGTAGGCAGAGCCTATCATATATAACAATCAATCCGGGAAAGACAAAGGTTTTATTTGATCATTAATGAGGCAGAACCTCTATATGTACAACGAACAATCCGAAAATGACATAGCCTTATGTTTGATCGTATAGAAGGCAAAACCTATCTTTCCGGAAAGGACATAGCCTTTTGTTAGATCGTGATGGAGGGGCGAAGCCTACCATATCAAATGATCAATCCAAATATTATATAGATTTATATATGATCGTAAAGGAGGCAAAGCCTACCATATATAACGATCTATCAGTCCGGAAAAGAGATAGCTTTTATTTGATTGTAAAGGAGGGAGAGCCTACCATATATCTAACGATCTATCCGGATATTATTTAGCTATAGATTTGATCGTAAAGGAGGCAACGCTTACAACTTATGACGATCAATCCGGAAAATGACATAATTTCACAAAGTCTATAATATTTATGTTCTATAAACATATATGAAAATAATATAGATTTACTTACCTTGTAATAGCTCCAGCGGTAAATATATCTTGCTGATAACGTGTTATAAATAATAGCGTAAATATATGTGTATATATGTATTTGTATAAGGAACTATATAATTGTACAAAGAAAATGGAGGAGGAACGTGGGAGAGGAGAGAGTGAGGAAAAGCAACATTAACACATTTCTTATTCTTCTTCTTATTATGTCAACATCTTTTTCTCACACCTTATTGTCACTTACATAACCTCTATATATACTAGTGATAAGACTATGATGACTCATGCACTACACAAAGAAATAATGACAAGTGTACAAATGTGAAGGACAAGTGGTGAAGTGGTGAACAAGTGTTACACCAAGTAAAGGGATATGTGTCATTAAGATGGAAGACACATGTGGTGATGGATAATCATAAATTTTTTTTATTTGTACTCAACAAAGAGATCCATGGCTCTTGTCGTCTGTTCAATGGTGCAAATAATTGTGGTTGCTAACTGAGATTGCCAATTATAAAGGTATAGAGGGTTACACCACAGACTTCTGCTTGGAAAACGCCAAGCTAACGCTTCTTTATTTATTCTTATAAAACAAATCAATGATTACAAGAACAAATCTAAGCACTCTTCTCTTTTCTATCTAACTAACCCTAGTATAGATTTAAAAGAAGAACAACAGTCACCTTCTTAGCTATTGATTGATTAGCTTCGAAGTATACAATCTCTCACAAAAGGTTTCAAAGTGTTAAGAAAACCTACGACTAAATTTGTTGGGTCTTTTATACTAAACCTCTCAAAACCCTAACAAGAAGATCTTCAAATCTTCGTCTAAGGCAAATACTTGTTCGCCAAGGTTTCTCCTTCCTTATCATCGAGTAAGATATTCTCTGAATATCTTCTCTCCCAAATCTGTTTTATCTTCATACATAGACAATGACACGTCAGCTACACCTCCTTGTCACACGTCACTCATCCGTTCCTAGGTACAGAGTCATGTGTCCTTACAGCTCCTTGTTCCACAGCGCTCTGCTACTGCAACTGCATCTTCTTATAATACATCATTTTGTAAAGGAATTGTGTGTGTTTTTTTTTATTTTTAAAATATAATTTATCCATGGTGATGGTGAATCTGACGTGCATTGTAGTGCGAAAAGGATTCTACGGAGGCCTCGCGACGAAATCGAGAGGTTGAAGTCTGATCCTACCGATCTGGCCTCCTCCTTGAAACAAAGATAATTATTGAGGTTCAACCTCTCTGCTCCAATATGGATGTTCTGTGGCGCTCAATCCCTGTTAAATCCGAGAGTGATCTCTGGAGAAGGTGAGGAATCCATTCTTGAGTCCAAGTTCATGCACATTACATGTTATAGATCAACAGAATTGGTTAAGTAGGTAGTGATGAGACGTTCGAGTTAGTTTATTCCAATTCTTCTACACGCTTGAGTATTTGAACCAAAGTCTGAAAATGTATAAGTGGAGGAATCAGAGGAATATTTTGGAAACTAAAGAGAGGTCGGATTTGTTAGACAGAGGTATAGCCCACATGTTGCAAAAAATAAGTTAAGAACCTCACTTGAAAAATAAACAATATTGTCGACAATCTTCTGATTTTTTATCCCTATAAGAGTTAATTTCATATTCATATCCCATGAAAACATCTTTTTAAAAGTTCTAACATTGAATGTTGATCGATCGCCTAATTATAGAGATAATTTAAACATATTGACATCCCACATTAAATGCAAATATACAAAGTTTCATTAACATTTTTCGTGCTATGTCGCTACAACGGGTTGTCCAAGTGCTTCACCTCATCTGCCATAATAGAATTTCCGACCAAGTCAAGAATGCTTATATGGTGAAACGGTTAAACTCGACAATGAGTATCCGTTCACTAATCTATGTTACATATTTTTCTAAAACCTCATATGTTATTTTTCAGATGTTAATTTGTGATGCAATCTCAGCTTCGACTTCTCAAAAAAACATAGTTTACTTTAAATATGTTGTTTCTGCCAATGTTTCGGTTTAAAAATATTTATTAAAAATGATGAATCTCAAGCTTGTTTTATATATATAATAATAATCATTTTCTAGAATTGTAGCTCCAGTTGATAACATGTCTTATAAGAGATGCTACATCACATATCATCTTTTGAAAAGGCTTGCATATCATTTTTCTAAATTTTGTTTTTTTAGATGGATTATTTTTTCAAGATTTTTTTCATAATTTTCCCAAAAAAGTGTGACCCTTACAATGTCTTCATTTTGGATTAAATTTTTTTAAGTTGAGTTGCGTAATTAATCTTTTATTTTCCTTTAAGTAAAATTTCATAATAGATCTTTCTAGTTTATGTCTCTTAGGAACTAATGTTTCACTTCAGTTTTATTTTTTTGTTTAGAATTTTATAAATACAATTATATAAACTGTTTTTTTTTTCATTAAGCATTATAATCTTACTTCCATTCTAAAACTCAATAACTCATGTTTCACTAACATCCTTCACTATAAATAGGTGCCAACAATGTTTATTTTTGTTTGTGTGGATACTAAACAAATTAAACTATATAAACATATAAAATCCACTAACCTGTATTTCTCTTTCATCATATCTAGAGTTACTATCTTAAGCATATCTTGCAGCATTGGCTGTACTGAGTATCTTTTTAATGGGCATTGCCACGAACAATCTTAAAATCAATAACAAGGATGTTGTTCACTTACCAAGATTCAGTCAAGCTCAACAGATTTACTGAAAGGAACAGGTAAGGAACCATTTTGAATTTTGTTGATATGTTGCTGCAATCCACTTTTCCAATTATGTAATTGATAATCCTGTGATATTAGATATTTTAAAGTTGAAATTAACTTAAAAACTCAGAGAGAGGACTGCAATTCCAAGTTGGAGCACATATTAGAGATGTTAGAGACACTACTTTATGATCAAAATAGAGGAATGCTGAAGGATATATATATGCCAATATCTTAGTAGAAGAAGAATAAGACATATAAACACTAACAAAGAAGAAATCTAAAAAAAAAACTCAAAATATCCAAACAAATCAAGAGTGATTGAACATGGAAGGTAGAAATAAGATCCTAACAAGATACATTAAACAATTTTGAATGATTTCGACTGTAGAACAAACAACAATCATATACCTAGTGGTGGAAGTGAAGAACATGAACAGGTCTGATTTCTTTTTCTGGTTTGGTTGTTCACTACAAGTAGAAAAATTCTTGGGTTCACCCCTAGGGGTAAACCACTCTTATTCACCCCATCTTAATTAACCAATCAAAATACAACAAACTGCCATATAATTAAACGAAATTATTTGTCTGTTTGGGTTTACAAAAGAGTGGTTAGGGTTTAGATTTTACAATTAAACAAAATTATATGTTGGGTTGGGTTTATAAAATAGTAGTTAGGGTTTAGATTTTACAATTAAAGAAAACTGTATTTTAATTTGGGTTTATAAAAAGAGTGATTTGAGTTTAGATGTTATAATTTAAAACTATAATATAATTTTAAAATTAATTGATATACATAATTTATTTCGTTAATCAATAAGTTGTTTCTTTAAATAAGAGGGGGTGAATAAGAAAGGTTCACCGATAGGGGTGAACCCAAGAATTGTCCCTACAAGTATAACCTGCACTCACCTTACGTTTTTTTATTTCTCTTATTGATTAAAAGGGGGAAAAATAGCATTTTATTAATAATAAATAATTTGGTGACTAATCGGTTAATTACATGTTTGTTTACTTAAAAACTATAAAATCAAAGTGTATACAATATTGGTGTGGAACAACCAGTTTGATAATGCTATACAGTCAACTGCAGAACAAATGTGTTTTGTGAGACAAGTTCGGTTCATATAAATAAGCTATGCATAATAATGGTTGATTGGTGAAAACTAATTTGCGGTACATTTTATTAAATATATATATATATATATATTTTTTTTTTGGTAGAAATTAAAATCATAAATATTGTATAAATGCGAATGACAACCTTTTTTTGTTAATGGTCTATAAAACAGTTTTTTTAAAAACATCACACTTTGAAAACAGCAATGGTTATGTTACCATTCAAGGCCATAATAGTAAAAGAACAATTCTTGAGTTCACTCCTAAGGTGAACCCCTTGGTTCACTTCTCCTTATTTTAGCCAATGAAAATATGACATCTCGTAATACATTTAAGAACCTATTTATTCACCTCTTTATAAAATAAGGAAACAAAATTTGTATACATTATTATAAAATTAAAAACTTAAACCGCTTATTTATAAACTCAAACCGATATATAATTTCATTCTAATTGTAAAATATAAACTCTAACCATCTCATTTGTAAACCCAAACCGACATATAATATCCTTCTAATTGGAAAATCTAAACCATAATCATCTCATTTGTAAATCCAAACCAACATATAATATCCTTCTAATTGTAAAATCTAAACCCTAACCATCTCATTTGTAAACTCAAACCAATATATAATTTCATTCTAATTGTAAAATCTAAACCTTAACCATCTCATTTGTAATCCCAAACCGACATATAATTTTGTTTTAATTGTAAAATCTAAACCCTAACCACTTCATTTGTAAATCCAAACCGACATATAATTTCGTTGTAATTGTAAAATCTAAACCCTAACCACTTCATTTGTAAACCCAAACCGACATATAATTTTGTTTGAATTGTAAACTAAACCTTAATCACCTTATTTGTAAACCCAAACCGATACTTCATTTCATTCTAATTGTAAAATCTAAACCAAGCCAATATTTAACTTTCCTTAAAAAATTATACAGAATTTGTTTTCTTAATATGTATTGTTTTTTAATTTAATTTTCTTTTATTTTTTTAAACAAGATAATATATAAAAGGTTCTAATTGGATGAAAAGGAGGAAGTGAACAAGAAAGTTCGTCCTAGGAGTGAACCTAAATATTTTTCATAGTAAAATTGTTTTGAGGAAGTTATTTCTAGAAGGTTTTATATCTACAAAAGAATAACTTTATACTTTTCGTCTTTTTTTCTTAAAAACAAATCAGACACACACAATGAGTGAGATTGCTATTAGTGTAACGAAAGATGGGAGACTTCCTTCTTATCTGGCACTAGGTGGCCCGTCGTGGTTACCGGTACGTATTGACGAGGAGCGACAAGGTCTTAGATGATGTCCCTTACTCGGTTTGTGCTTGGTTTTTATTCATTACTCTGTTTCATTCCCTTTGTATTTCAGTACTGTATTCTTTGTCTATTCAATAAAATCATCCAGCGTTAAAAAATTAAATAAAAAAATCAGACACACACACAATGATCAGTTTAGTAATTACGGTTATTAGTTATATGATACTGGTTTAAGTAAACTAAACCATTTTATTTCTCGCATAATGAATTACACACACCAAATCTTTTTTTTTTTTTTTAATTCTAAAACTAGGTTGGTACCCACGCTACGCCGCCGGATTGGTTTTCTATTTTATTTTTGTCATATTTTTCTGTTTTGTTTTTCTTGATTCATAATGTAATATATGTTATTTGAAATGAATTCATAAGTTTTTGTTAATTTCAATAGTATTTTTTATTATTCTTATTTACATCATCATACTTGAGTTCTTTATTTCATAAATTTAGTTTCTGAATAAATTTTAAAATTTATACCAAATAAGTTTAAGGATTACAAACCATTAGTTCTTGATTTGTTTTTCACTAAAAAATCCTCTAGAACAGTAAAACATATTACTCTTTTGATGTCTACATTTTAAATGTTCTTGATGGATCTCTTAGAGTACTTTGGTTTAGGCACTTGAACCTTTGTCTCGTAAATATGACATAAACCAAATATGAAGCTTTTGAAATTTACTAAGATCGAAAGAGAAATAAAAAAATGATAATTTTCACATAGAGAAGTAGTAGTAAGTTATTTGTATTGTACTAAACCTTGAAAAAAAGAAAATGTTCTGGTCCAAAGCAGCAATTTGCTAAATATCACCTTCATTCAAGATCTAAGTCAACAAAGAAGAGGTAAGTCAGTTTACAAAAACACTAATATTTCTTCTTGAAGTAACCCTAAAAGTTTAAATAAAAACGACATCTTTACCTCGATTGGACCTGCGATTCTAAAAGAAATTAATGAACTTTGTCATGCCCAAATTGCTCTTTTGTGAATTTCTTAATGGTTTGTATATCCGACGACAATTGTGGTTTCTATCTTTTCAAATTTCTTCTTTATCCTAATTTGTAACCTCGCCTCTTCTTCCAAGAGTTTTCGATAACCGGAGAATTTGATTTCAGAATATGTAGATTTTGATGAAACTCTTGTTCGAATTAATTAAAGGTGAATTTGGTGAGATTGCTTTGCCTCTTTAACAATGACCTATGCTTCTTCCATGTCTCTTCCCGCACGAGTCGTGTGTTTTCTTCTCTTTATGTTTGTATCATCGAAGACATAACTTTTTGACGATTCTGTTGTTTCTTCTCTCTAACTGAATTCAAGAGCAGTCTTATAGTGTGAAGGAGAAGAACCAACAATTAGAGTGTTCGTGTTTTTTTATTATTATTATGTCGGCAAGGGTTTATGAAGTGAAAGACAACATGATGTGGCAATAGGGGTGTCAATCGGGTTGGCTCGGCCCGATCCGGCCCAAAATCCGCAAAACACACATAAATTTGAGCCATTCTCGGCCCGATCCGAAATATTTCCAAGCTTATATTTCAATGCCCGACCCAGCTCTAACAGAGCTACAAGATTTTTCGGGCTTTTCCAGGTTTATCTTACGGATCAAAAATTCAAACTTATAAGTTAGTTTATAACATGTCTTAAAAAGAAATGTTTAAAGGTGCAATATAAAACAAATCAATCAAACTTTAAATAACTCATCTGTATTCACCAAAACCAACTTAATTTAAAATAAAATAAATTTTATACTTTAACCAAACAAAAAATATATATAATTCATATAAAATATCATAGATAAATATTTTAAAAATATTAAGTACGGTTATTAAGTAAATATGAAAATTAAGATTAGAGTTTTAAATTTTATTTACAATAAATCATTAAAAAAATATTGCAATCAAACAAAAATGTTAACAAAAAAGTATAATTATGTTTGTATAAGTCCGAGTCTGGTGTTTTCCAAGGTCCAGTCGGACCGGGCCAGCCTGCGGGCTTTGAACCTATTTGATATGCCTAGTGACACATAATTTTTTTATTGGTTTAGAAATTTTAAATGTATTAATTGAAATGTTTTTATTAGCTATTGATTTTAAATGAGGTGTCAACACCACCTTCAATGTTGAGGCTGATCTGTCACACAAGGAAAGCAACACATCCTTTCTTTTTATTGTACTGATCTCTTAAAATCACCTAATGTAATGTCTTAAAATCTCACCAAATCACATACTATTTTTTCTTTTCTGAAATGAAATATCTAACAATTCCACAAGTTTCAACACACCCCCTAGGCTAAATTACAATCCCGTTCGTAACAAAACCGAACCGGTTTATTACTACTGGACGCCGGACAATTTAGCCCAATCTACAAATTGCATACCGCCATATACATTGTTAGCAAACCGGACTCCCACCGTGAACGCCATGGCGACCACAGGGATGCGTTTGGCCGCATTAGAACCTTCCACGACACGCTCCAGGCCGTTTACGATTTGGTAACGCGCATTGGAAGATAAGCCAAGGAACACACCTGAACAAAAAAGCACAATAAAGAGAAAAGAGTGAGTCTCTATGTAATCAACAACAATTCATAGAGTGAAAAACTTCAGGCTTGTCTCTGAAGTTATGCAACTCAGTTACGTCTCTCCCCATGAATCTAATATTGCAAACAACAAGACGAATCTAGCTAAATATACCCACTGAGAATTGTAAACATAATCGATTCTTAGTGTCATTGGCAAATTCAGGTTCATTACATTCTTAGAAACTAAGCCTAGTTAAGAACCTTATGGCTGATTAGTGAATAACAAGAACTCGGAAAAAGAATAAGACAACACAGTATTGACGGCTTAAAACTGTTGATTTCATTCAATATCGGAGGAGAAAAGCTTCGATGACTCTGCAGAACAAAGTTAGAGATCAAAAGTAAAGCTTACCCCAAAGAGCAGCGCTTTCGAAAAGAGGTGGAATAGGGACGTCTTCCTCTGATTTCTTCACACTCCTATTGACATAGGAAACCCCAAATATGTGTCAGTAAAGAACAGTTTTTTTAGACAGTCAAGTCTCTAGACCACATCATATAAAACCACAGAGAAACTCAGAAGATCCATTTCATCATTGAGAAGTAGCAAGATAAGGTCGATGGTGAAAGAATACCGTTTTGCCGTCATGATTAGATTTGCAATTCCTTGACCGATGAGGCCGCAGCCAAATCCAACCGACCCATACAAGAGTCCCTGGATGAAGAATCACATCAATTAATTAAACCAAAGGTAAGGAAGATCCACAAAGAACATTAAAGCTAGCAATAGTTCTTCTCTATACCTTGTAGAAGAAAGTTGCAATGCGCTGGTTAACTGAGAATTTACAACCTGGCCTTTGAGCTTCAAAAACACTTCACATGTACCCCAAACAAAAAAAGCATATATAAGGACATCTCATCCCGAATATGTAGCCACATTACTTGAAGCCAAAAGTGAAAAAACGAGAGAGCGACAGTGAGAGTTTTACCTGCTAGGAAGGGAAGCACAAGCACGTTTAAGGTCCTTGAACAAACCTGTTGATGCCACGGATGGCTTCCCAATACGTGCATAGGGAGCCAATAGTCCAACCAAAGCAACATCAACCACAAGACCAACTAAAAGATCAGCAGCATACAACTCAAACTCTGACCAGAAGTCTTCCCCTCTCTTCTGTACTTCTGCAAAAGTTGCACAGCAAGAGTCTATGGCTACCTGCATTCACTCCGTCAAACAAACAAGCTCTTTCATATTCAATTTCTTTGACACAATCCTAAATAAAATAGTCCAAGACCAACAATGTTAAAGCTTAACCGTTGACACACCTCGGTTCCAACTTTGAAAAGAAACGAAGGATCTGCAAGCATTCTATTTCGAAGCATAGCACATGACCTCATCAGAAACCCAAGCGGCCAAACAGAACCCTACAAACATGAATACATCATCATACAATTACAATCATAAAAAGCAAAATCACTCCTACATTTTTCCAAAAAGCAAGAAACCTGTAGATCGAGGTAACGAAGAAGGAACAGTTTCCGAATCCCAACGGATTTAGCCGCCTCCAACATATCCTCCGGTAACGTGATCCCTCTACGTTCAGTCTCTTTCATAACTTCTTCAAACTTCAAAATCGGACCAAACTCCTTCTCCTCAGCTTTATCTGCTTCATCCTCTCCATCATCTCCTTCTCCATCATCTCCTCCTCCTCCGCCTCCTCCATTACCACTATCTCCACCGCCGTCGTTATTCCCATTCTCATCGCCGCCATCACCATCATCAAGTTCCGGCTCCAAATCGCTTAAAGTCTCATCCTTTAAGCCACTATAAGCCCACTCCGGTACCGATCTACCAGAGATTTCACCCGAAACCACATCTGATCCCACACATCGGAGTCTCAAATTCCGAGAAGAAGAAAAGTCTGAATTCAAATGGATCCGTCTAGATTCAACACCAGGGCTTCTACGGAAACAAACCGATCCAATTCCAAACCTTTGACCGGCTCTGCATTGGTTTCGCAGCTCTACAGTATTAAAACCATCGTTGTAGACATTCGAAACGTGGGAGATTTTAAGGGAAATAGACATTTGCCTCTTCCACTATTCTTGAGATGATTCTATGATCTATGGATGAAAAGATCCAAATACACAGAGATGCTTAAAAGCTTCAAATGTTTGAAATGGAGACGATGATGATGATGATTGTGATGACGGAGTTATGTATGCTATGCGTTTTTTTTAATCAGTTGCGGAGGTTTTGAAGGGTTTTGAAAATAGTACACACCCTTGCCTTATTCAGAAACGAGACAAGAGAGAGAGAGAGAGAGAGAGAGAGAGAGATCAGGTACGGTTGTGTCTACGGAATACTTAACAAATGGTCAGACCAAAAGTGAAACTCACTTCTCATTTTTTATCTTCTTATAATTAAAAGAGGAGTACCTTCTTTAAATGTCCAAAATGTTGATAGATATTACAGAAATTGCCATTCAATTATGTAGGAAGGAGATGATTAATTAAAATTGAGAGGGGTAAATTTGAGAAAAAATAATCAAAATTGGAAAAACCCGACCCATGAACCCAGGGATCCGCGTGTTTCTACATTGCATAAACAGACCCGACCCATTTAGAAAACACGCGGATCCTGTTGGAAACAAAATGATGTTTCATATATTTTTCCCTCGTCTCGCCGCCTTGCCAGATTCCCTTTGATCAACTTTCTTCTTCTTTGTGCTTCTTCTCTCGAGAATCTCTCGATCACTCAGAAAAATTTGAGGGTATTTATGAAGAATCAAAATGTTTTTCAGAAGAGAGGCCAAGATGACAAAAGAAGAAAGATGAGAAGGTATTAGATTCATATTGTAGTGGTACCTAGATTCGTATTGATATTTTTTTTTTTATAAATGATAAGGCTCTCTATTCCTATAGCAAAATTCTAAACGGAACGAGAGAAATGTAGAAGAAGATAGCGCGGTTGACAGTTTTGGAGAAGATGATGTTCAACAATCAACATAATCATCACATGATGAGTTGTCTTCTGTTAAATGGTAGATCTAAAATTTTTCTCATAGCCTGTAGTGAGATGACAGCCTAATTTCTGGGAGTATACATTAGAACAGCTCAAGTCGAGTCGACTACTAGGTTGAGGTATCAAAAGTTTAAGAATCTTCTAATAGGTTTTCGGTTTTTGTGTGAATTTGCATCCGTTGATGTGAGTGAATAGTACGCATTCTTCTCAAAGTCTATGTTTCTTATGTATAATACTAAAAGCAGAGCATCTTATGTGTTAGCAGGGGACTAAATCTACATATGGTTTCCAATTTTTTGGACTAAGTTGAATATAATAACAAAAACAATTCGCAACAGTTCATAGGGTCCAATGATAGTGACACGTTTGAAGTAGAGAACAAGATGAATGGGGTTAGTCAAATTTCAGAAAATTATGTGCTCATGAATATAAAATGTTTTATGTGTTCAGTTTTTTATGAGTTTGAATTCTTTTGGTTGTTTCGGTTCTTGAACCATTTATTTTATTATGTTGTATAGTCTTTTAGGTTTTTTTGTTGTCTAAGTTGCCCGTTTTGTTTAATTAAATTGCAGGTTTTTTATTGTCTAAGTTGTAGGTTTGTTTTGTTTAAGCTATAGACTGCCTATTTTAATAATAACCTTCTCTTAGCCTTCTACTTCCAGAATTGACTGCATACATGTTGGCCAAGTCTGTCTCTATTTCAGGTTTATCAGTACGGTCTTAAAATTGAGATTAGAGTGTCATTGCTAAAAAGATGACATTTTTGTATATGTTTTGATTTTAGTTGGTGGCAATCTATGAACAGAATTGCAGTTCAAGGCTTTGTGTGGGGTATCAATTCGTTTGACCAGTGGGGAGTTGAGCTAGGAACAGGTTTGGTTACTCAGGTGAGAAAGCAATTTCATTCATCATGCACTCAAGTTTACTAGCTTCAGTTCTCTGTCTTCCCTGAAGCTGAGATGTTACCAACAAAGTCTGTGTCCACTCTAGACACTTTTTGGCTTAAGGGAAATGCCAAGTTCTTGCTCGGAAGCATCAACCCAACCCAAACCTTGTGTGAGGTTTTCATCAGTGAGCTTATCAAGGGAATAAATTAGTTTTCCCTTCTTTATTTTCTAGATTATCAGACTTTGTGTTTTCATTAATTATATGCATTTTCCTAGATTTTGATCTTTTTTAGAAAAGTTGAGGCATGTCCAAAACAAATCATTAAAAAATGAAATTCTAATTTTAAAATAATGAAAATGTAAATTAGAAACTTAAGATAGAATATTTTTTTGTAAATAAGAAAAATAATATCGTTAAAACAAAATTAGAAAAAGCGATATATATATATATATAATACTTGCATGTCTTGTGAACTCAAACATGTCGGATGTCGGCATACTTTTATACACCCACAAATTTTTTTTATAATAATTTTTTTCGGGTAAAAAAATCTTTATACCCGTTGTTAAACGGGTTTAGCATGACAGGTTTGAACTATTAATCCAACACTAAAACCATTAACTTCTCAAATATTATAAATTTGTAACCATAGTTCATCTTCTTACATTCAAACAACTAAGTTTTTTTAATAGCACAAGTCCAAACAAATGATAAACTAACTAGACACAAAATTAAATAATTAAAAATTTATAAACTAAATAAAATAAAAGTTATTTTTCAAAATACAATAACTAAAAATTAGTCCCGCGGTATACCGCGGTGAAACCTAGTTATAACTAGTATTACACAGCCGGCCTAAATTGTAAAAGCGCAACCCCCATGTGATTGATTTTAAACATTTCTCACATGAAAAGGTAAAAGCAAAACTATTTTTTACTGGTCACACAACACACAATGAACCTTTTAATGCAACAGTTTGTTTCAATAATTAGTTAAAGATGAGATATTACGACCAGCTTGAGTGTTTTTTTTCAAACTGTTCAGCCATGTCAGTATATATGTCACTAGAAAATTATTGGCGACTCTCCTCATACTTACAAAGTCATGATTAGGAAAAAAAACTCGTCACAGTACTCACAAGAACATAATATTCTCAACGAAACCAGGAAAACTCCAAATCTCACGAGTTCGTTTACCAATCCCATGAACACGTCTAAATTCATTATCAGCAATTCCTTTGATATCCACTCTTCGATATCTCTTCCTTCTTCCTATACAATCTTCTTGCATAGATAGTTTCTCTTAAGTAGAACTTCAACCAAGATTTTCGGATAGAGTTGCTTTGATAATACATAAATGTAAACCAAACAAAAGTCATATGATTGAATTGAATGGAACAAAGCTAATGAAATCTCATACTCATCACAAGTACATAATATTCTCAACGAAGCCAGGAAAACTCAAAATCTCACGAGTTCGCTTACCGAACACGTTTAAATTCATCATCAGCAATTCCTTCGATATCCACTCTTCGTATGCTCTCTCTTTGAAAATCGTAATAAAAAACACTAAACGGTATATGTGACTGTAACCGTGAATCAATCATAATAAGCTCACCCGTACGAATCTCTCCCTTAAGGTTAACGTAATCCTCAAGTAAATCATCCAAGTCATCAGGTTGGGCACACCGCAACTCAGACCATTCTTGTTTCTCAGCATCTTCTAAAATCCACAACACCATCTCATCGTTTGTAAAATCTACACAGCCCAATTTCCCATTGTAGTTTAAAAGAGAAGAAGAAACATGCGATTTTTCGTCGGGTGCTTGAATCAGGTCCAGCTTCTGAGATCTTACATCGAATCTAATTATTCCTGAGCTGCCTTCAGCTATATAGTATATAGCACCATTGATGCAAATCCCTTCATGGACATCGTGATATCTAATAACACCTTGGGTGATTTCAATCTTTCTCCACTCTTTTTGTTGAGACTGCAATGTGAAAACGTAATGCTCCAGTTGGAAACCTTTTTTCCCACGTTTAGCGCGGTCAGGATTGAACATCATTACACACAACACTTTGTATTCATCTCCTACCGGGTCGTACCCGAGACGTGCGAAAACTTGTCTCCCGTTGGAGACAACATCCGGCAGTTTCACTATTTGTCTAGTGGTCGGATTACAAACGGCGATCGAAGAGCCACGCGTGCAGCAGAAGAAACCATTCACGGGACGAGTTCTGATGTAGTAGACCAGATCCGAGATCGTCATGTCGTGTCTGGCGACAACTGTGGGGAATTCGTTGTTTCTTTGGTGTTCTGGAGCTGAGAAGATGAAACGTTTACGGGAATCGAAGTGCTTGAAGGTGAAAAGGAAACGAGGTCGAGTCTTTGACCTAACCAGAAACGAGTCGGCGAAATCTTTACTGCGAATGATTGAGAATCACAGCTTCGACACATACTGAAATCGGATGAGGGCTTCTCCTGGAAGTCTAGAGAGTATCTCGACGGTGAGATCAACAGGGATGAATATTGTGGAGCTTCCGTGGAGCCGCTTACGTGAGGGAGACGATTCTGAATCTTCCATGGCCGCTGGTGGTGATGAATCGTTCTGATGATCCACACACAACCCTAACAACTCCAAATGATGTTATTTTTACTCATGTAACAATATTTACAATTTTTAACTATACATTACTAACCCATTATGTTGCTGACAGGCCCATCTAAAGTTGACTAATCTTTTTTCTTATTTGGGTACGAAGAGTTGACTTTTTAAAAAAAAATTTGTGCAAAGAAATGTATTAATTCAGATTAGTTTGACTAATAATAAAAAGCAAAGCCGTACCTATCGTCGTCTCCTCATCCGTCAGGCAAGAGCACTCGGCTGCGAAGGGGAGCTTAAAAGTGAGAGCTTCTGACGGTGAGTCCCGATAAAATCAGAACTTCTTTTTTGGGTATGCACTAAATTTTCTGATATAACGATTCATTCTCTAGAATTTGTTTTTATTTTATTTTATTTTTGTATCCTATTTTGGTTAGATCGAGAGAATTATCTTCATTTTTTTAGAGTTTGAACTCAGGATTTTGGTAGATATAGAAGTATCATTTGTTATTTCTATCTAAAAAAATTTGGTAAAATTGAAATTTGGATTTGATCGATGCATTGCAGAAGGGTACATCTTTGCCTCTTTGGAATGGCCGAGGCAGTTGTAGCATTTGGATTGCAGAAGCTATGGGAGCTACTAATTCGAGAATCGAATAGGTTAAAAGGAGTCCATGAACAAGCTACGGAACTACAAAGCGATTTAAGACGGCTTAAATCGTTTGTGAAGGATGCAGAAACTAAGAAGAGTAAGAGCGAGAGAGTGAGAAATTGTGTGGATGAGATTGTGTATGATGCTGAGGACGTAATCGAGAGTTTTCTTATCAAAGAAGAGAAGCGTGTAATAGAAAGAAGAGAGTTTAAGAAACATTTAAAGAGTGTTTCTTGTGTTACATTTGCTAACCAGGAGTTTGGTTCACAAATCAGAAGCATCATCACTAGGATCTCCAAGGTAATAGATAACATGGAGAGATTTGGAGTGAGAGAAATCATCGACAAAGAAGAAGAAGAAGAAGAACTAGTTGGTCATCTCGTGGAGATACGACAATCTTTTCCTAGCGTTTCTGAAAGCAGCCTTGTTGGTGTGGAGCCTAGTGTTGAAGGGCTAGTGAGTCATATTGTAGGGGAGGGTGGTGTTCAAGTGGTTTTGATATGCGGGATGGGCGGTGTTGGGAAAACCACACTCGCTAGAAAAGTTTTTCATCATTAGATGGTGCGGCGTCATTGCAGTGGATTTGCTTGGGTGTTTGTTTCACAGGAGTGTAGACAGAAGCATGTGTGGCGGGTGATGTTACAGAGTCTTAGGCCGAAAAATGAGGAACAGAGGATTTTGGAGATGACAGTGTCTAGACTCCAAGATGAGCTCTTTAAACTACTTGAAACTGAGAAATGTTTGATTGTCCTTGATGATATATGGAGCAGTGCAGCTTGGGAGCTTATAAAGCCAGCATTTCCACATACATCAGGTGACTCTTCACCATGAATCATAATGTTTTTTATGTAGAAAATGTTAGAAAACAAAATGCATTCGTCTCAGCTGGTGTCTAATATTGAAACATGGTTAGGTAGCAAGGTATTACTCACTTCTAGAAATGAGGGTGTTGGTTTGCATCCAGATCTAAAAGCCGTCATCTTTAGGCCTAGATGCCTAACTTATGAAGAAAGCTGGGAAGTTTTTCAGAAGATAGCTTTGTTTGAGGGAAACGATATAGGTATGCATTTGAAAGGGGTTTGCATTTTATTGAAGTAATCTAAATGCTAAAAAAGAATGAGCAAAGAGTCTTATGTTTGTGTGTAGAGTTTCAGGTTGATGATTTATAGGAAGAGATTCAACAAATGCTCAAACATTTTGGAGGGTTACCATTAGCTGTGAAAACTCTTGGAGGGTTTCTAGCTACAAAATGTACTGCGTCCGGGTGGCAAAAGGTACAGAACAATATTGGATCTCATATTGTAGAAGGCGACATTGGTAGTTTGGTATTCAATGTGTTATGAAGATTTACCTTGTCATTTGAAGCACTGCTTTCTTTACCTTGCCCATTTCCCGGAATATTATGAGATACAAACAGAGACATTGTTCAGTTACTGGGTCGCAGAAGGAATAGTGATGGTTCATAATGAAGAGGCTACTATTGTAGATATAGCTGAGTATTATTTGGAGGAGTTGGTTAAAAGGAGTATGGTATTAGTAGGGAAGAGGAACACTATGACATCAAGAATTGAATCTTGTCGTCTGCATGACATTGTAAGAGAAGTCTGTTTGTTTGAAGCCAAAGAAGAGAATTTCATAGATCCTTATCGCCTCTGTTTCACTATCATCTGGTGACTTACCCGAGGATCCAATGTCAGTTCTCGAGAAGTTACATAGCTTGAAAATTGTTAGTCTAGAACTGAAATTAGAATCTGTAAACCAGCCGGTATCTGTGGCTTCAACAACTCCTTTGTATTCCAATCAATAAAAAGCCTTTTCGACTAAAGGAAAGAAAAAAAGTTTAACTCAATGTTCAACCGAATGAACAGAGTAGAAAAAGACCGAAATTTCAAACATCTTCTTTGTAACGTTAGACTTTTTTTTTTCGAATTGAAGCAACTGATGACATATCCATTCGAATTAGCTAACCGAAAATGTCATCAATAGCAACCTACTCAACATCTTATTGACTAATAATAATGATCCAAAAACCAATTGAGTATTTCGTCTAGACAAATCTATACATGCGTTTCAGTTTTCTAGAATCAAGCAATATGCTCTTCCTTCTCCCTGTACAACCTTGTTGCATAGATAGTTTTTCTTGAAGTAGAACTTCAACCAAGCTTTTCGGATAGAGTTGCCACGAGATCTTCCCGAGCTTTCTCTATAGCACTTGGGAGATTTTCAGGCTTCCTGCCACCTGCTTGAGCGAAATTGGGCTTTCCACCACCTCCTCCGCCACACAGCTTAGCTATGGGGCCAATGAATTTCCCTGCTTGAACTCCTAGAGAGACTACTCCGGGACTAAATGCAGCAACTAAACTAACCTTGTCTTTTTCTGGAGATGATCCTAGTACCACAGCGACTGGATCTTCCAGTGTGCTTACCAAATGCTCAGCTGCACTCTTTAATGAGTCAGCATCAGTGTCATCCATAGACTCAACGAGCACTCTGAAGAAATTAAAACATTCACAGGAAGAAATTTAGTTGATATTATAACTTTAGATCATGTGTCAAATTCTCTGAGCATAACAATTATCATACAATCCATTTCTAGCAGGAAACAACAGGTTTTGATACCTTATCGTCTGTGAAGTTCCTACTGTAAATGCTTTGTTCGATATGACAGATGCTTTATAGACTGCTGCTTTTGAACGCAAGTCTGAGGCCTCTTTTCTAGCAGCACGCAGTTCCTCTAGAAGATTCTCCACTCTGCTTGTAACATCCTCTGCTTTCACCTTCAGATTAAAACCACACGACAATTAAATATGTCACAAGTAGCTACTATCTTGGAAGCAGCAAATATGAAATAATTATAGAAAGGAAAACTCTCT
The DNA here is from genome assembly GCF_030686135.1 of Camelina sativa. NCBI lineage: Eukaryota > Viridiplantae > Streptophyta > Magnoliopsida > Brassicales > Brassicaceae > Camelina > Camelina sativa. The sequence continues at coordinate 9,569,493 of NC_141892.1, forward strand.
AGAAGCGGCATACCTTGAGAGTCGAGCATAGACGTGTCATTTGAGAATCTCGTGAGTTTATGTATTCAATGAATGCTTCACCTGCAACCGCTTCGATACGTCTGATTCCAGATGCAATGCCCTGTTCTGAGATAATCTTGAAGGCTCGTATCTCTGCAGTATTGCCAACATGAGTGCCACCGCAAAGTTCCATGGAGACACCAGGGACTTCTACTACACGAACCTGCGATTAATGTAAGGGTCCTCTTTTGTCAAGCCAAATCAACTCAACACCAAACTGTAACACTTTATACACTCATGTAGTTCTCTCATAATTCAGGTTTTACGAAGATGCTTGACTAGTATTTTGACGTTCCCAGAACCTATACAATCTTCGAATTTGTTAATAGTGAAATCTTTCTTACCTCGTTTTCATCATACTTTTCCCCAAACATTGCAATGGCTCCAGCTTGTTTTGCATCAGCAAGAGGAAGGACCTTTGTTTCAAGACGTGTAGCATCCCGAATCCACTTATTGATCAGGCATTCGATTTCCTCAAGCTCATTACCATGCAAAGACCTATTAAAGTTGAAATCGAATCTGAGGCGGTCAAAAGCTACTAATGAACCAGCTTGTGATGTTTCTTGTCCTATTACTTTCTTAAGTGCGGATTGCAGTAAATGAGTGGCCGTATGGTGAACCTGGAAAGTTAACAAAAAGGATCAAGAATTTTAAAACGAAAGAGGCAGTTGCGGTATTGGGATGCAAAATGACATTCAAACGTACCTTTGCTCGTTGCCTCAAGTCTACATCCACAGCTGCTTCCACCTCCTTGCCAACTTCCAGAGCTCCACTTTTTACAGTGCCCTTGTGAACAAATATTTTAAGAGACTTCTGCACATCAGTTACCTCAACAACAGCTTTCTCTTGGCTCCCATCACTGCTAACATAAAGAAAACCATGATCAGCAATTTGACCTCCTGATTCAGCATAGAACGGAGTTCTGTCCAGCAAAATCTCTACATCACTGCCTTCAGAGACCCTTATCACAGGCTTCCCATTCACCAAAAGACTTTTCACAACAGCACGAGCAGAGAGACTGTCATATCCCAAAAACTCAGTGTCTGCAATATTTTTCGTGATGTCAGCATCATCTTCAACTGTCAGTTTTACAACGTTGTGAGCAGCTTGAGACTGACGCCTTTGATTCTCCATCTCCACTTCAAAACCTTTTATATCTATACTGACTCCACGTTCTTCAGCAACTTCTGCTGTTATCTCCACAGGGAAACCGTATGTGTCATAGAGAAGAAACGCATCTTTCCCATCCAGATAAGGCTTATTCTTAGTTTTAACTGCAACTGACAGGGCGTCCTTAAGCTTCTGGTCAAGTAACTTTTCTCCTCTTTCCAGAGTTTTCCTAAAGTGAAGTTCCTCTTGTCTAATCTCCTCAATGATGCGTGGAGCCTTTAGTTTGACATCTGAATCAATATATGTACTCATTTCTATCACCTTTTCAGCAACTGTTGGCAAAAACGCTTCCTTTGGATTACCATTTCTATCCCCATTTATTCCGAGAGACTTCCCCTTTCGAACTGCCCTTCTTATTAGCCTCCTTACTACATAACCTCTGCCAATGTTTGAAGGAGAAACACCGTCTGATATGAGATAGACAACTGCCCGCATGTGATCTGCAATCACTTTTAGACTTGTCTTTGCCTTTTCACTTGCAGAGTCGTATGATAGATTCGCCAACTCTGAGATCTTCGCAATGATTGGATATATCAAATCTGTCTCGTAGTTGTTTGGAACCTTCTGAAGGATTTGAGCCATACGTTCTAGACCAAGACCAGTGTCTATGTTCTTCTGTTTCAAGGGCTCAAGCAATCCATCTTCCGTCTTGTTATACTGCATGAAAACCAAATTGTAGAACTCAATGAATCTGGTATCATCCCCAAGATCAACATCTTCACCATAACCTCTCTCCGGATAGAAGTCATAGTATAACTCTGAGCATGGACCACAAGGACCAGTTAGTCCACTGGTCCAAAAGTTGTCAGCTTCACCCATTCTCTTTATCTGCTCAACAGGGACACCAACATCATTCTTCCAGATTTCAAAAGCTTCATCATCGTCTTCGTAAATGCTAACCCAAACTCTATTAGCAGGTAGGCCAAACTCTATAGTTGATAGCTCCCATGCCCATCTTATCGCTTCTTTCTTAAAGTAATCACCAAAGCTAAAGTTCCCAAGCATCTCAAACAAAGTATGATGCCTGGCCGTTTTGCCAACATTCTCCAAATCGTTGGTACGTATGCACCTTTGTGCAGTGGTTGCACAAGGAACCTGTCTAGGTACCTGCATCATTTAAAAAAGTCCCACCAATGTTAAAGGAATAGTCACTAAATGCAGGGAAACAGTAGTGATTGCCGATTGGCTTGAATTGTTATTGATACCTTTCCAAGAAAGATAGGCTTAAACTGAAGCATTCCAGCAATCGTTAATAAGACAGTAGGATCTTCTGGAACAAGAGATGCACTTGAAAGCACTTTATGCCCACGAGATGCAAAGAATTCAAGAAAACGCCGCCGTATTGAGTCTCCACTAACGTCATTGGACTGACAATCCTCCTTAGCGTCCTCAGACACCGGATGTACTGACACTGAAATCCACATAGTAAAGACATATTAGTCCCCAAATTCAATGGAAGAGACAAAAACAGATTATGTGGAAACACAATAAGTGTAAAACCGGATGAACTCTTAGCAATAATCTGAGGTGACTGAGTTGATCTGGGAAGCAAGATCGAAGGAGAAACACCTGTAGAGGTTCTGGTAACAAAACCTGCAAACCACATTTTCAATAAATTAACGCCGAGATGAGATGAATACTGAAAAATTGCACAGAACACTGAAATCAAAGCAACAAGAAGAGACAATAAACAAAGCTCAAGAACTTTATTTATCAATCAAATTAGCGTGTGCTCTCAAGTTTCAAACAAACTGTAAAAATTTATATTTTCTAACAATCCTTTGGAGCCCGGTTAAGTTCAATTGTAAGAAGCTACATCACTAATCATGTACAGACCAAGATAATGACAGTTTCATGGATACCAGCTCTGTAACAAACCTAATTAGAAAAATCTCTCTGCTTCAATGGAAAAATAAAAAAAAACCAAAATTCAATTTAGCCAAGAGAACAAATCACATAATCAATAAATTAACGCCGAGATGAGATGAATGCCGAGTGCTCTCAAAGCAACAAGAAGTGAATAAACAAAGCTCAAGAAATTTATATATCAATCAAATTAGCGTTTGATCTCAAGTCTCAAACAAGTTATACTAGTTTTGTTGAACGAGTATGTTCTGACAATCCCTTGGAGACCAGTTAAGTTCAATCGTAAGCAGCTACATCACTAATCATGTACAGACCAAGATAAATGACAATTTCATGGAAACGAGCTCTGGTCACAAAAACCCCAATTGGGAAAATCACTCTGCTTCAACGGAGAAAGAAAAAAAAGAAACCCAGAATTCAATTCCGCCACTAATTCATTTCTAAACACTAAGTCCTCAATCTCATCACTTTCATGATGATTATATAAAAAAAAAAGATTGCGAAAAAAGGGAGAGAAGAACAGAGCCGTACATTTAGAAACGAGAATACAAGAAGGATGCGAAAGCAAAATTGGTCTAAGAGGAACATCGAAAAGGTTTACTCTTGTCAAATTCATCGTTAGACAGAAGAAGAAGAAGACACAGTAATGGCTGTGAAGCTTCTTTTTCTTTTATCCACTTCTTTGTGGTTTTAACAAATTTGATTCATCAATCAATTGTTTTTTTTAATCTGCCCTTCCATTGTTTTTTGGTAAATCTTAAAACTAAGTCGTTAAGGTTTAAGGGGGAATCGAAAAATACCTTCTTCATTAGTGGTCTATGGGGTGAATTATCTGAGGTGATTAGAAGGGTTACTGGTCCGGTGGTGATTGGTAGAGATTTTAACACAATTGTCCGTCTTGATGAGAGAACTAGGAGAAATGGGTTGTTATCTCCGAATTCTTTAGCGTTTGGGGAGTGGATCAATGAGCTGTCCTTTATAGATAGAGGGGTCGAGTAGAGAGGTTTTTTGTTGCTAAGAGGCTGGACTGCGTTCTTTGTTGTGCACACTCGCATCTTAAATGGCAAGAAGCTGTGGTTACTCATTTGCCGTTCCTTGCTTCGGACCATGCTCCTCTGTATATCCAGCTTACACCGCAGTCGGTTGGAGATGCGAGTAGAAGGTCGTTTCGCTTTGAAGCGGCATGGTTACAACATCCGGGATTTAAAGATCTGTTAGTATCTTCGTGGGATAGGAGCATCAATACGTGTGAGGCTCTAGATAGATTACAAATGACATTGAAAAAGTGGAATAGAGAGGTTTTTGGGGATATTCATTCTAGGAAACTGAAACTGGAGAATGCTATTAAGTTAGTTCAAGCTAGAATTGATCGGGCTCAGACAACTGAATTGTTGGAGGAGGAGGATGTTTTGTTAAAGGAATTTGATGTGGTATTAGAGCAGGAAGAGATGCTTTGGTTTCAAAAATCAAGAGCAAAGTGGTGGGCTCAGGGAGATAGAAATACAAAAAATTTTCACATGTCTACAATAATCAGAACGAAAACAAAGTGGATATGTTGAAGGATGATAGGGGGAGTTGGATTTCTGAGGGAAAGGATCTCGAGAAATTGGTTGTAGAGTATTTTAGTCGTTTGTATTCGTTGGATGATGTGGAGGTAGAGACTGTTGCTTTGTCTTGTGAGGGCTTTTTACGGTTGTCCGGTGGAGAGGTCAATATGTTAAATAAGTCGTTTACTGCTTTGGAGGTTGAGAGAGCTATTTGAAGTATGGGGAGCTTCAAAGCTCCTGGACCAGATGGATTTCAACTGGTTTTCTATCACAAATGTTGGGAGGTTGTGGGGGAGTCAATGTTGAGGTTTGTACTGGAGTTTTTCAATATCGGTTGTCTGCCTCAAAATACAAATGACGCGTTGGTGACACTGATACCGAAGGTTGCTAAACCTGAGCGGATCACTCAGTTCAGACCAATAAGTTTATGTAATGTTCTGTTTAAGACGATTACAAAGACAATGGTGGGAAGACTAAAGGAGGTTATTTCTAATATAGTTGGTCCTGCTCAATCTAATTTCATACCAGGACGTTTAAGTACTGACAACATAGTGGTAGTACAAGAGGTTGTACACTCTATGAAGCGCAAGAAGGGCAAGAAATGCTGGATGTTGTTAAAGTTAGACTTGGAAAAAGCCTATGATCGCATTCGCTGGGATTTTTTAGCAGAAACATTAAGGGCAGTTGGCTTGTCTGAAGTTCGGGTAGGTTGGATTATGCAATGTGTTTCAGGACCATCGATGACCCTGTTGTGGAATGGAGAGAAGACTGAACCTTTTAAACCTCTGAGGGGACTCCGACAGGGTGATCCTTTATCACCATATTTGTTTTTGTTGTGTATGGAGCAGTTGTGTCATATGATTGAGGGGGAGGTTGACCGTAAAGCTTGGAAGCCGATTAGCTTATCTATTGGTGGGCCTAAATTATCACATATCTGCTTTGTAGATGATTTAATCTTGTTCGCTGAAGCCTCTGTTGGTCAAATCCGTATAGTGCGTAAGGTGTTAGAACGGTTTTGCTTGGCGTCAGGACAGAAAGTAAGTCTTGAAAAATCCAAAATTTTCTTTTCTGCGAATGTTTCTCGTGATATGGGTAATCTAATAAGTGTTGAGAGTGGGATCAGAGCAACAAAGGACCTTTAACTATTTGGAAATGTCGTTGTTACAAAAAAGGATTAATAAGGAGACTTTTAGTGCGGTTGTTGAGAAGGTCTCCTCTCGCTTGGCAGACTAGAAGGGCAGATGTCTGAGTTTTGCGGGTAGGTTGACTCTTACGAAATCAGTGTTGGCTTCAATATCGATCCATACTATGAGTACAATCAAGCTCCCTGCAAGTACCCTTAGTCGTTTGGAAAAGATTTCTCGTGATTTTTTGTGGGGCACTTCCACGGAGAAGAGGAAGTTACATCTTGAATCATGGGACCAAGTTTGCAAACCCAAGGGTGAGGGTGGCTTAGGGATCAGAGTGTCGGGGGAGATGAATAAGGCTATGCTTGCAAAAATAGGTTGGCGGTTAATTCATGATCAAACCAGTTTATGGGCAAGGGTGGTACGTGCTAAATATAAAGTTGGTAGTGTTCATGATACGGGGTGGTTGTGGAGTAAGAGTCACTGGTCGTCGACGTGGCATAGTATTGGTGTTGGGTTGCGTGAGGTGATCTTTGAGGGGCTTGGATGGGTTATTGGGGATGGTAGGACCGCTAAGTTCTGGACAGATCGTTGGTTGCTGAGTAGACCACTGATGGAGCTAGTTATACGATCGTTGCATGTTGGCTATGAATTGGCTACAGTTCGTGATCTTTGGCAGGATAGAGTGGGGTGGTTATGGGATCACATTGTACCTTATGTGACGACTGATCAGCGGTTAGAACTGATGTCAGTGGTTCTGGATACGGTGACTAGAGCCCGTGATCGGTTGTCTTGGAGTGGGACAATGGATGGGAATTTTACAGTCAGTTCGGCTTACGCCATGCTAATGAGGGACACTCACTCCGCGCAGAGTATGACTTCGTTTTATGATAGAGTGTGGAAAGTTTCTGTCCCGAAGAGGGTGAGAGTTTGTATCTGGCAAGCGGCGCGACAAGTCATTATGACTAACACAGAGCGGTATCGACGTCATTTATGCGATGCAGATATCTGTCAGGTTTGTAAGGGTGTTATAGAAACGATCATGCATGTTCTTTGGGATTGTCCTGCAATGGCAAGGGTGTGGCAGCGGCTGTGGCAGCGGCTGGTGCCTTAGAGGAAGCGTTGTATCTTCTTTTCTCAGACGTTACTGGAATGGTTATATAGTAATCTTAGTAAGGAGGGTGGTTCAGTATGTAATTCCTGGTCAGTGTTGTATAATTTGTCCGTATGGTGGGCATGGAAATGGAGATGTGGGAATCTGTTTGGCAATACTTATCCGTGGCGGGACAGAGTCAAGTTTCTGAAGGACTTAGCTAAGGCGGTAGTGGCTGCGAGTGTGGAGAGAAGCGGGAATGTTTAGTACAGTGGTTGCCTCTGTTGGTTGGGTGGTACAAGGTGAACACAGATGGTGCGTCACGCGGTAACCCAGGGATTGCAGCTGCGGGTGGGGTATTACGAGATGGTTTAGGGAGTTGGTGTGGGGGTTTTGCACTTAATATTGGTCGTTGTTGTGCACCGTTAGCTGAGTTATGGGGTGTGTACTATGGTCTCCTCTTAGCTTGGGAGCGACGAATTGATAGAGTGGAGTTGGAAGTAGATTCTGAGTTGGTGGTTCGATTTCTTACAACGGGAAATGGTGACTCTCATCCGTTGTCTTTCTTGGTACGTCTGTGCCATGGCTTTATCTCACGAGACTGGATAGTTTGGGTTATTCACGTTTATAGAGAAGCTAACTGCCTCGCGGATAAGTTAGCCAACTATGTTTTTACTTTGTCTTTAGGTTATCATGTTTTACATATAGTTCCTTCTTTTGTTGAACCTTTGTTACATACAGACTTATCTGGACCTGCGTGTCCTCGTTTTGTTAGAGTGTAAGTTTTAAGTTTTACATAATAAAAACTGGGAGGTTTTCCTCCTGGTCATTCACCAAAAAAAAAAATTAGAGGAGGAGAGAGTTTTATCTCCCATTGTAGCCCAAAAAGACATCGACACCTTAGAGATTTTTTGTTTTTCTTCTTTTCTTAAGATTGTTTTATTAGGGTTATATAACTCTATTTATATATAAAAAAACTCTATTTATAATAAGTAAATAATGATTATTTGACCTCACATTAATTTAATTTTTAATTGTACCAATTAAGAAGTGAATAAGGAAATAACCCAAATTCCCCAAGTAGATGTATGTCACATTTCGGAAAAAAATAATTCTACAATTTGAGCTTAAGTTAATGTCATCGTACCAATAATTTGAGTAATTTTTTGTTCTAATTAACTTGTTTTAAAACAAAACATTTAGTTTGTAATTTATTTACCGTTATGTGAATTGAATTTTGCTTTCACCAATCTATTATCTATAGGTTATACAATTTTGTCCACAACCTAAACAGTTTCATTTTTTTTTTTTTTTTAGAAAAAGGGCTCAACAGTTTCATTTTTAATGCATAATTATAACATTATTAGCAAAACAAATTAATGACTAACTTAGAGATCTTCTTGGCGTGTTCAACTAAGACTTACGATTTATAGACTACTTCCTTTGATCATCAGAGACTTCGAGACGTACGTTACATTTTAAGTCCGGTTCACATTACATCATCAGAGACTTACGATTTATAGACTTCCTCTCTATTTTCTGAATTCTTTCTTTTTTTCAAACCAAATCCTATAACATTTTTACTGATTCAAAAGTAAAAGAACGTTCTGTTCGCTTATTTTTCCAGTAGACTAAGCGTAATTTTTTTTGTTGGGAGCAGTTTTTTATGTAGAAATATGTTCAAGTTTGCATAAATCGTATAGACGTAAGAGAGTTGGAGATATAGACAAGTGTCAAATGGCACACATAAACGTAACTGAACTATAAATGTAAAAGACAAATCAATGCCCGAGTCTCGCAACTACTTTCTTTCAATGTGGCTCTCTCTCTCTCTCTCTGCAAAGTGTTTTTTACTTCTCTTTAATTATCAGGCCAACAGAGACACATCAATGTGTTGTGCGTATATCACAGACACAAAAGACATGTACACATAAACGTTACAATACTACTTTCATTATATACTGTGTTAAAAACATTTCAGTATACTCCACCTAATTCTATATATCACATTTAATACTAGTGTTCCCCCAAATGTTTGTTTGTTCTATATAAACACCCTTGCATGCCAAACTACATGACACTCATGCTACTCATATGAGCATCAACATCACCATAATCATCTTAGTCATCATCATTATAACCTTCATTTTTTGAAGAAAGAAAGTAAAAATCATGAGTTTCTCGGGAGTGGGAGTTTTGTTAGATCTATATCTAACGGTAGGGTCTTTAATGTTGCTTGAGCTAATGGTGGTGATGGAGGCACAACCACTGGTTCCATCCATGTTCATATTTGGTGATTCGGTGGTTGATGTTGGAAACAACAATGATATCTACACAATCGTTAAAGCTAATTTTCCTCCTTATGGAAGAGACTTCACAACCCATAAACCCACCGGACGCTTCTGCAACGGAAAGTTAGCTACGGACTTCACCGGTACTTATTTTTTTATGTTCTTCCACTTAAATCGAATATTAATGACAAATACACATGCATGCCTGTATATATATATCCTTCTGAACAGCATCTAGTCTTTACACATGTATATGTGCTCAAATTACATGATGATCTAGAAGGCATTTTTGTGAAATATTGCAGAACTATACTAGTTAAATATTCTTGAGTGAAGGTAACTGTTTTCACATGCACCTATATATTGATGTGAATTCTATGATTTCTAGCAAGGATTCAAAAACTAAAAGTAGAAAATTAAGAGCCATAACTTGATGGATGATTTCTTCAACTTAGAGACAAGTTAGAGTAAAAAATAAAAACAACTAATTGTTGGATTATATTTGCATGGGGGTGTAAAGTAAACAATTTATTTGAAATGAAATACGAAGAAACAATGTACATGCATTAGGTCGATATGTGTGCATGTATATGTGCACATATATATAATGATTACTATATAATGAAATAATGATCAATTAATTATGTATATACATTGTGCAGCTGAGAATCTTGGGTTCACGTCATACCCACAAGCTTATCTAAGCAAAAAGGCAAAAGGAAGAAACCTTTTGACAGGCACAAACTTTGCCTCTGCAGCCTCCGGTTATTACGATGGCACAGCCAAGCTCTACGTTAGTACCATGTTTTTTCTCCTTTTTTATTTATTTGTCGTCTAACAATAATTAAATTGAATCTTAATTAATTGAGAACGTCTTCTTACTTAATTTCATTGTTGATTATGAAGAGTGCAATATCGTTGCCGCAACAGCTTGAACATTACAAAGACTACATTAGCCGAATCCAAGAAATCGCAGCCTCAAACAACAATGCAAACGCCACTTCCATAATCTCAGATGGCATATATATCGTCAGCGCAGGAAGCAGTGACTTCATACAAAACTACTATATCAACCCTCTCCTCTACAAAGTTCAATCACCTGATGACTTCTCCGATCACCTCATCCTCTCCTACTCCAGTTTCATTCAGGTTATTTTTTTCTCCATTATTTGTTTATTTGTTCAAATCATAAACTTAATATCGCAGTTTCTGTTTTTTCAGACAATCAAAAGTAGCTAAAGTGTGAGTTTGTTCTGTTTTTGTTTTGCTCTGTTTTGGGATCCATAGAATTTATACTCGTTAGGAGCAAGAAGGATCGGAGTGACTACGCTTCCGCCGATGGGATGTTTACCGGCGGCCATAACTGTGGCAGGACCACACGAAGGTGGATGCTCGGAGCAGCTAAACAACGATGCAGTCTCCTTCAACAACAAACTCAATACAACGTCGCAGGATCTCAAGAGAAACCTCATTGGACTCAATCTAGTCGTGTTTGATATCTATCAGCCTCTTTATGATCTCGCCACTAGGCCATCTGAATTTGGTATTTGAATATATTTTAAAGCATAGAACAATGCTTGGTTAACAGGTTTTTAATTTTAGTTGTGGGTTCTATGTTAAATTTTCAGGATTTGCAGAGGCAAGAAGAGCTTGTTGTGGAACAGGATTACTAGAGACATCAATACTATGTAACCCTAAATCATTAGGAACATGTAACAACGCGACTGAGTATGTCTTTTGGGACGGGTTTCATCCAACGGAAGCTGCTAACAAGATTCTCGCAGACAATCTCTTGCTCTCTGGCATCTCTCTCATCTCCTGATCATATCCATCTACTCTACATTCTTTTCAAGATCATTGTTGCTTTTCAACTATGGCTTAATTAGATTGTAATTTTCAGTTTATGTATTTTTATTGCCCATTTGGATTTCAAAACTTAATCGAGATTTATGTCGGAAGATAGACTTCTAGCTTTCAAAATATGAGTATTTTTTTTGGTTGCACATGCCTTTCTTGTGTACAATTTACCAGACTGTCTCCTAAGTAATCTATATGGATATGAGAAAGACAGGCAAGTTCTAACCTGTATATGTCTACCAAAAAGTCCACCTGAGTTAGTGATATCTTGAAGCTTGATGGTGTAATGCGTTATGCCTTGAGTGACCATGGGAAGATTCGCCAGGAATTAAGAACCTTCACAGATCTACAATTAAGAAAGAAGAAAATTCTGAGTCAGGTTGATTAGAATATTTCCAATTCGGACTACAATCGAAGTGGCTGTAGCAAAAGTATCTAACAATAGAAACAAAGCCTCTGGAACTTCAAGACCAATCGTATTATGAGAGGTTTTGAGTTTTTCAGACTGCATATATCACTTGTAATAAATTTTGAATGCAAACAAGTCTTACAATCCTTACTCTAGAGATGGAGAATAGCTTATCCGATATATCTTTGACAGCAATCCAATAGCCTTTTAACACCATCTTTGTTTATAGAGCAGTCCCCAGTTATGCTTTCCTCCTGCAGATTCTCATTGCGAGTAATCCAAATGTTTAATATCGACTCAATCTTCTGTATCTGTTGTTGCTTAAGGTCAACAAAAATATATGTGCACGCCATATTTGTAGAAATTAGAAAGAAGCAACAAAAACAAAGGAATATAAAAGTGGATACAGCAATCATTCGCGCACTTGACTTCATCTGGGAAGGGAGTGTGTTTTGGAATTCCTCGTTTGAATCTTCTAGTTGGGTATCGAGAAGATCATCTTCTATAATATCCGAGTTCCTTAAGAAAACCAATATGTACTGACTCGGAGAGAATGTCTCAGACTCATTAACACTGGCAAGTAACCTCGCAATAACATTCCAAATTGCTCTTCTTGCTTCTAAGTCATCCGAAGCAAATGGTAAAGTACTGAATAAACCTTCCAAGAAAGAGAAATCTGCTGAACAGATTCTAGTGTCAGATAAAGAACTTAGATGAAACAACCAACAACACTATGCAAATATTTGCTCTGTTCATCCTAATTTGTCAAGTATAACTGCATTGCAAAAAAATGTCCTCAGAATGCTTTCCATCAATATAAAAATCTCATACTTGTTAAACAAATTTGATTATAACTTTTTCCTAACACCACGATTCCAGAATTCAGAACTACGTAAAGTAGAGTCATGTCACACTTTGCAAACCTAAATGGAAAATTATAACCAGACATTCCATGAAAGTAAAGTAAGTAGCTTACCTTCCGATACTTCTGGAACAAAATCGACTGTTTCCGATACAATATTTGCGATCAAAACTCCAGCAGTAACACAAGATGTTGCCACCTACAGTGAAGTTAAGTTTATTAGATTATAACTTCAGATATATTCAATGGAAAGCTTCATGTAAACCAAAAACTACCTCAGCTTTGTCCTGAAGCTTCATAAGATCACAGACTAGCTGAAATAGTTCTTTGCTAGAGCAAATCTCTTTAGAATGGCTATCTGAAGCAGAAAGGGCTTCAATAGCTCGGAGAATAATTTCAAGGATGGGGTACCTGAAATCATATATAAGGGTAGATTTTACATACTAAAGCATAACACTTGTTTCATTAACACTTAATAGCCCTTAAGATAAATTTATATTCTTTACCTTTCTGGAATTCTTTCTTTCGTCAACTTGCTCATTTCAAAAGAAAGAAGATTGATCAAGAGACTCGTCAAACCCAATGTCATTAGTGGTGGGATCAATAGCTGCCCAATCTCTGGTTGACCTTCTATGATACCTAACAATAACCCTACACTCTATGGAGAAAAATGGAAAAGATATAGCAAATTCAAAAACAGCCATGATAAACCAAAACTTACAGAAAATGGTTGAGGGACATGAATAAGCATAAAGTAGAGAGTTAGGGAAAGATTTCCATCTGAAACTGAGTCCTATAAAAATTCACCAGTTCGATCAACCTTTCAACCATCAATTCGTCCAGTACAAGAATGACTCAGTTACAAGCACAAATATCAGAAGTTACCTTCTCAGTAAGATGTGGATTCAAGGTATTTTCCGCAATCCAAAAAATACGGCGAAGTATATCATCAGACTGCAAACACTCAGCCCAGAAGGTACACCCAGTCCCAGAGAGACCTGTGGTTAGTATCCTATTGGAAACATATATCAGTATTTAAGATAACCAAACCAACTAATTGAACATGATTTACATTTGTTGTCATAAACTGATTTTTTACCTACAAACTTCACTTAAGCATTGGGTATCATCAAGAAACAACTGCCCCACAAGTATATTGACGAGTCCTGCTGTTGACTCTACATGTTGCAACAAACCTTCATGGCAAGCAAGGTTCCCAATAATCCCGAGACAGATTTCCTTGCAAGCCCCAAAATGAAAAAAAAGAAATGTAAAGTCCAAGAAGACAAACAAAACTAGAAAATTATCAGACTTGGCCATTGATCATAGATATACTAAATTCCTTACTCGAATGCGGGCAGATTCTGAAACCATAAGATTTGCATGAAGAACTTCTAAAATCAGGTTCTGTACCTGCAAATCCAAAGTGAATACAAGATAATAATCAAAACTTCCAGCACATAGAGTTATATACATGTAACCAAGCTGCTCTCTTGTCTAGATAGAAACCAATACCATCTTTCAACAATTCAAAGGTGTACTACTTATCTAAGCCCATTACCATTAGCTCAGCATGAGTTCTACTAGCAGCAAGATCCCACAAAACACAACCATGATCTTCCCAAGCTTCTTCCACTGATGACCCGCTCACCATTCCCGTCTCCCGACCTGAACCCACCGTGACCTTCTCCTCAGAAGTGGATTCGTTATTGTAACCTCCAATGTCCATGCTCTCTGGACCACCATTGGAAGTGTCAACACCTTGAACCACATTATTAGCATTCATATGATTGTTACGTCGCTCTTCACTGCTCGAATCAACTGGAAGAAGCTTCCTTATCAGTGAAATAACATAGCTAGGATCAACAGTAGTTGAAATGTCGAACAACTGCAGAACATAGAGAAATCACTGTTAACAATACTACGAAAAAGCTAAAATTTCAATCGAAAATAGACTCTTTAATTGCCACAGATGAAAAAAAACTTGATCACATAAAGTACCATTGAAACTAGCTTCAAGCTCGATTTCTACAATTTAAACTTGAAATTAAGAGTTATTGATGCTCTTACTTCATCTGAAGGAGGTGGAGGATGATGAGATGGGTACTCGTTTTCTCTTCGTTCATAAGAATCATCTCCTTCTTGAAGTTCTCTTCGCTGCTTAGCTTCATCGTCTTCCATTGAACCTCGCTGGGGTTTTTTTTTTCTCCTCTGCCCTTATTTCTTCTCCTTCTCTCGCCCAGAAAATTCGAAACGCCTCTTTACTTAAATATTATGAATTAGCCCTTGTACTAAATCGTGTTTTGTTTTGGGACCTGCATATTATTCTATGTTTTTGAAAGTACCTTAATATTTTCAATAGAACAAATAACACCCCTTTTTTGGATGAACCACGCAGACTCTGCCAACTGTTTAAATGAACCTCGGGACAGGTGGCAACAAATAGATCATTCACAGGTGGAGAAATTGAGAAAATCTCAAATTAATCCTCCGCCACAAAATTAACGGTCAACTACCACAAATTGTTTATTCATTAATCTAAAACAATAATCAGTTTCTTAACAAATAAATTAACAAAATATTTTCTGTAATAAAAATATACTTTTAAATAAGATTTTTTTTTTGTTTTAATTCTTGTATTTTGTTTTTGATAATAGAGTCCGTTTTGCTTCATATGAAATAATTACAATTTAACTGAAAATATAAAGTTAATTAAAAAAAAACATGGTAGAGATTTATTTATCAAATATTCACACAAAAAAAAAGATTGATTGTGATTTCTAGTATATCTATTTTTCTAAAATCCAAAATTTTATTTCTATTTAACACACAACTTGTAAAATAAATGCCAAAAAAAAAAAAAAAAAAATCAACTGTAGATAGTTCGAAAATATTTGAGTGGGACGAGGCATCATATTTTTATAAATTTCTCTAAATAATTTTTACAAAATAATATACAAAAAAATGGATATTGTTTTATTTATATTTTATTTGTAAAATTATCCTTAAGCTTAAAAAAAAAAATCCAAACGAAGAATCTCTCCATAACCAAAGCTTCATCCTACCACCAACAATGGCGTTAACTCCATCTCCCTCTTCATTCACTCCACTCCTCAATTCCTCCGATCATTCTCCTTCTCCGTCTCTCCATTACCTTCTTCCTGGATCTTCTCCTTCCTTTTCTCTCCACTTATCTGCCCTGAGTAGAAGAACTCCGATCTACTTCGAAGCACTCAAAGTTTTATCATCATCATCGAGATCGAAATGTTTAGCGAAATCCTCAACAACCGCTGCCGAGGATTTCGTCGGCGATTACGAATCCCTAAACGTTAGCGATGACGATGGTAGTGACAGTGGTAACAGTGACGGAGGAGATAACGGAGGAAGCGATGATTCAAAGAAGATCAATTCTTCTTCTTCTTCAAGTGATTCTACGTCTCTGGGAATTCGTGAACCCGTTTATGAGGTTTTATTGTTTCTCTCTTCTAATTGAAATTTGCATGTTCATATGGTTAAAAGCTGTCACCTTTGATTGTGTCTCATCAAAAAATTTTTAACTTTTATTATGTCTCTTGAATTAAAAAATAAAAATGTTAAGGTTGTTGAAGTGAAGGCGACTGGAGTAATATCTACAAGGAAGATTAACAGAAGACAGCTTCTCAAATCCAGTGGTGAGTGTTTATTATCTCGACTAAATTATACATTTTGATCTTGATGTTGGTGGTTCTCTAGCTATGAATAAGTTTACTCTTTCTTTTGTTTTTCATCAGGTCTTCGTCCAAGAGATATACGAAGCGTTGATCCTTCATTGTTTATGACTAACTCAGTGCCATCTCTCTTGGTAAAATTAGCTTCAACTATCATTTCTCTTACCATCTCTATCTCATTACCCTGTATTTTATTTGTATATGACAATGATGGAATCTTTACTTACCTGTTATTTAGGTTCGTGAACATGCGATTCTGCTCAATTTGGGATCCCTGCGAGCAATAGCAATGCGAGACCGTGTCCTTATATTTGATTATAACCGGTAATTTTGGTAGCAGTATATCTCTTTTCTTTTTCCTTCTGATTATTCACTCTATTTTTGTTAAGTTTTGTTGATGTCAGTCCAATATATTTTCAGGAGAGGAGGAAGGGCTTTTGTAGATACATTGATGCCTCGGCTTAACCCACGAAGTATGAATGGAGGACCCTCTATGCCATTTGAACTCGAGGTTTGTTTGACTCATAGATAACCCTATGGGATGATGATTTGTTTATGTTAGAAAAGAAGAAATATATGAAAATCATCTCTTCAGCCCTGCATAACTTGAGTTCAAAATAATTTCAACCTCTTTGGTGTTAACGTTTCATTACTCTGGCTTAATTGAAGGCTGTTGAATCTGCGCTTATCTCAAGGATACAACGATTAGAGCAAAGGCTTATGGACATAGAACCCCGTGTGAGTATGAAAACTAGTGAGTATATTTCATTTAGTTCTTCTTCACTTTGACTGCTGGACTAGGACATCCTCCATGATTCTGTAGCTTCTTGTATCGCAAAAATCAGAAGGAACTGAGTCATGCTATGGAGGATGAGACTGCCCTTTATAGGGTCGAATAATGCATTTTCCTATTCATACAAAGTTTAGTTTCTGGTATAAATATCACACTGAACTGAGCATGATACGTACTGTCATGAAACCCTGTAGTTTCTCCAAACATTGGCTTATGGATTTTTAAGATCATACAAGCATAGAAAGAAGGACTAGAACATCATTTCTAGCTCACCACTCATGAATCCCACATCCGAGATCTTGTATGATAATTTGCATAACCCTCTCTAAACAATGACAGTTTGTCTTTATACTAGAACAATTTGTAAAGAAAGTTTGTTACAGATTGGGTTTCAAAATATCCTCTTCTTCTTTCTGCTTAAATCTTTCACTTGCCACCTCTGTGGCATGTGTCTGTCTTCTGACGCCTCACATACTCACGATGGAGTTTATCATCGTTTCTTTTGGTCTTAAATTTTTATATTTATGCCATTTGGTTTAGGTCCAAGCTCTTCTTGAGGTTTTGCCCAACCGCTTAACTGCTGATATATTGGAGGAACTTCGTATTAGTAAGCAAAGACTGGTAAACTTCATTAAGTTGTTTATCTATGCATATACTTGATTCAGTTGTTCACTTCAGAGAACTCAGTTTTCGTTTCTTTGTATTGTTTTTTTCCTTAAATACTTTTTAAAGGTCGAATTAGGCTCCAGAGCTGGAGCTCTTAGACAAATGCTCCTAGATCTTTTAGAGGATCCCCATGAAATACGCCGCATATGCATCATGGGACGAAATTGCACACTTAGAAGAGGAGACGATGATTTGGAGTGTACGTTACCCTCAGAGAAGCTGATTGCTGAGGGTAAGACTGCAAACATTTACTCCGTGATAGTCACCACAAACAGATGAGTTTAACGAGATTCATTTTCTTGTTCTGTTTCTGTGCAGAAGAAGAGGAGGAAATAGAAATGCTCTTGGAGAACTATCTGCAGAGGTCTTGACTTTTACTCTTGAAGAACTCTGATATGTTACATTGTTTTGTAGTGAAACTCTATGGCTTCGTATGTGCAGATGTGAGTCATGCCATGGACAAGCAGAAAGACTTCTAGATTCTGCAAAGGAAATGGAAGACTCAATTGCTGTCAATCTAAGGTTCTTAAAATAACATAACACTCCTTTCTCTCAAATGAATAGGCACTCTTATCATGATACATTGTTGTTTATTTTCCAGTTCTCGGAGGCTTGAGGTCAGCAGATTTGAGCTGCTTCTTCAGGTCGGTACATTTTGTGTTGCAGTTGGTGCTCTGATCGCAGGTACATTCACTACCCGTTTATGATTTGCAACCTTTGAACTGTGTTAGAGGCTTGCTTCTTCTTTTTGCATTTTAACTACCAACTACCGAGATTGAACCGAGTGTGCTATTTATACATGATCTCCAAGCCAACAATTCCTATTTTCCCCTGTTCATCAAATCATGGTAAAGGGCTTAAAACTTTTCTTTTGGGTGCGTGCAGGTATATTCGGCATGAACTTGAGGTCCTATCTTGAGGAACAAGCTGTAAGCCCTCATCACGTAGCCACATCTTTATACACTATTTAGCCATCACTTTACCATTAAAATCTTGGGTTTATGCAGTCTGCATTCTGGCTAACAACGGGTGGAATCATCATAGGCGCTGCAGTCGCCTTCTTCCTCATGTATTCGTATCTCAGTAGACGCAAAATATTTTGAACCTTCAATCCTAAAAGACAAAAGAACTGGTAAATCCGTCTTCAATCCTAAAATATTTCCGTTTTCCTTGAAATTTGATGAAGAGAGCTGAAAATAAACGTATATATTACAGGTGAAAATCCGTGAAGAAAGAAAATTTCATCACACATTTACATTGTGGCATTAGGCCCCTTCTAGGTGTTAGAGCGGAAGTAAGTTCATAAAAAGTTTGATATATATTTATTGTGTGGTCTCCATTGAACCCCTGTACTTGTGTGTTATGTCCTCATTGCGTATGCTCTGCACTATTGGTTACAGTTAAATCAGTGTATCATTTAATAAGCTTGTATTAAAAGCAAATGAATTTTCAAATCTTTTGTTTTCAATAGTGAAGGGAGAATAAAACAACACAGTATCTAAATCTTCGATTCCCAGAGAAGATATTCAAAGACATACAAAATTTTTCCCGTAATTATGTTTTCTCAAGTGCGAAGGTCACGAGCAGATTGACGACCTTCTCTTGCTGAGGTCTTTGGTTCCGAGCCATCAATGGCGATGTTCCCAACACCAACCTCCATCGCTTCCCTCTCATCCTTTACCTTCGTTTTATCCTCATCTGATGCTTCTTCTTCTTCTTTGGGTTTTTGTGGACTCGATGACGGTTTCAATGATCTAGGGACCGGATTCATCCATGGGTGCGTTAGGCACTGAGCAGCCGTTGGTCTCTTCTCAGGTACAAATCCAAGAATAGGAATGATGAAATCTTGCATAGCAATTGCATCTTCCTCACTGAAGTCATATTTATCCGTTAAGACCTTGCTAAGTGGCCAAAACCGTAACCGCCTGATGTGCCTCAGTTCACCCTGTCGGTTGAAGAAATCTCGCGAATGGCGTCCCCCTAATGCAATCTACATAAATAAAAGTTTCCGTTAAAAAGCGCGAAACCATACTGATAAACAAAAAGAACACTGTTTCTCAAATTTTTACCTTTCTTGGCATCACCCCAACAAGCTCCATCATCAATGCTAAGTGATCCTGAAACAAGAAGCCCATTAGTTATATATATAAGCTCTGCTGAATATAGACGAAATGAATGAACATGAGAAAGCAAGAGATATATATATACCTCATCCCGCTCAAAGTTTTCACCACTGTGAGGATCGAATAGAACATCTCCGGTGGCAAGCTCAAAACAAATGCAAGCAAATGACCACATATCTGCTGAGGTTGAGTATTTTGAGCCAAGAACAACCTCAGGACACCGGTAATGTCTCGTCTGTATATCACTCGTAAACTGTTTATAAGTCCAACAAGCATTCCCAAAATCCACCAACTTGCATTTTCGATCAACATCCGCAAGTAGCTTTTGCCTCGTGGATCGACTTCCTCTCCTGTTTCCCCGACTCTTTTGACTATCATTCTCTGCATCTTTTACTCTTTCCGAACTCTCTTCCGACCCCACCACAGTTGAAGCTCCATTTGGTCTTGCCTCGGAGTTAGTATCTCTCTCATCTTCCTCTGAACCTTCCACTTTCTTAGCTTTCTTACGAATCTTCTTTTTCTGATTCTTAGTCAAATCCTCACCGTACGTGTAACTCTTTGGTTTGTCTTTCTCAGCCAGTCTCTCAGGAACATTCTTGTCCTTCGCCGTTGGAGGTACAAGAGGAGTACCTGCTTTCCTAGCATCTGCTTCAGGATCAATGGTGGAACAAAGCAGAATGTTCTCCGGCTTGATATCAGTATGAATAATCGAGAGTTTGCGGTGAAGATAATCCAAACCAACTAAAATATGAAAACAGATCTCTTTAACCATGTGAAGAGGAACCCCTCGGTAATCACTGTACTTGATAACAGACAAGAGGTTGTCTCCCAGATACTCAAAGACCATACAAACATGGTTCCCATTAGGACCTGCGTGCTTGAAATGATCAAGAAGCTTCACAACACACTTGTTGTCTTCAGCATCACCTTCCGCAATCTGTTTCAATATCTTTATCTCGTCCATGGCTGCCTCAGTATAATGCTGAGCACTCTTCTGGATTTTCAAAGCCACATATCTCTACAAACAGTAAAATTGAAAGGCAAGATTCACATTCACATTTATCCAACAAAGCTAAGCTCAATCCCAACAATGCAATACATATACTGATAAAACCTTAAAAATTTGACGAACCGTAGAATTGAAAAGAGTGTGACTTACAGAGTTGTGAGTGTCCCAAGTAAGCCAAACAGTGGAGAAATGTCCCCAACCAAGCTTACTCTGAATGACATAAGATCCATTCTTGAAAGTATCACCGACTCGAACCGTATGGTAGCCTCCTCTCCTGTAATCCTCTGTTCCTTCGTCCTCTGACGAGTAGTCACTAGCGTCACTCAGACGTCCACCGTTCTTCTCATCCGCCATGGCTGGAATTGATGAGAATCCTCAACCGATTTTGGAGTTTTTAGATGATGAGATCTGGGAAATTCAAATTCAGGGGAAAACCCCTAAACCCTAGAAATTTGGGAGAGCTTTAGAGGATGGATGATTTAAAAAAAAAAGATTCGATTAAATTTCCCAATTTTAGCAAAATACCAATTAATGCAGATAAAAACTACGGAACCGAACCGAATGATTGATTATGAAACTGGAGATAGTAGTGTGTCTGTGTCAGAGAATTAGGGCTTTCGTTGACTCTGTCTGAAACAGAGTGTACGGAAGTGTAATTTGACAAAGAGAATTATGAGATTCTTTTGTCCTAATAATAATCTCCAAAACTTTCTCTCAAATACTGACACATAATTTTTTGATTTTCTGCTTAAATTTTCATATTTTATAGACCCTATGTGGGTGATTGAAATGATTTTTTTCATTAAGATCATGTTTAGTGTGGTAATTGGGGTGATTAAGATGAATTTTGTCATTAAGAGTATGTTTAATGGGTAAATATTTTTAATAAATATTTTTTGTTTTTTAATTAAACTCACAACAATGAGTTTTCATCTCAACTCCTCAAATGAGAAGTTATCATCAGATAAATAGTTCTTCCACAAGAAATCATGGAGGGTTGCATTGAAAGACTCTCTCTATCGAACCAACTAATTATAACAAATAAGAATCTAAGCTTTTGTGGGTTATAAGGTTTTTGTTTAAGAATTTATACGCTATTGTAGTAATTACACAATCTATAACTTTATTGATAGGAGAGTTAATTGCACAATCTGTAACTTTATTAACTTTGTTTCTTTTAAATAATATAGAGATAATGAATTTTGCTTAATAGTTGCTATTTTAATTTTGCTTAATAGTTGCTATTTTAAAAACAATTCACCTTTGTTCTGATTTGAAAGACACTTGTTACATGAGTGCGTATTAGGCACATTAATATGAAAGACACTTATTAATTTGTTCTTACATGAGTGAGTTTAGGTATATTAGATCATCTCTAACTCATCTTCATTTTCAACTCCAAACTCCATTTTAAAGAAAAAACTTCTCCAACTTATCTTCATTTTCGTCTCCAAAATAGATATCTCCATATTTAGAGATTTTTAATTCATACAAATCAATCCTTTAATTTTAATGTATTCATAAATCATAAGTACTTAAACTAAAAATTAAAAATAAACTTAATACAACAAAAACTAATAACTAGCTGTCAAAAAAAAACTAATAATTAATCTCGTAGATTATTTGTCGGTCTATTCAGAGTCGTGCCTTAGGTAATATAAAAAAAAGGCATTTGTCTTAGGCCACAAAAAAAAATTACATAAATAATATGCCACATTTTTCCTAAATTAGGCTGAACATACATTTTTATGTAATGTTATAGGACTTTTTTTGGAAACAAGACTCATATCATTTACATTTATGGAAAATTTGTTTGTTTTTCCTTTGCATTAGCTACTAAATCATGTTTTTAGGAAATTTTTTTGAAAATGAACAATATTTCCTTTTTTTGTACAAAATAAGATAAAAAAAATTCTCAAAAATAGAATGTGAGAAGCTACATTTTTATTATTTGCCTTAGGCCTTTATTGACCTTGGCACAACACTGGGTCTATTTTTATAATACTAAAAAAGAAGTACAAAATAACTGAATATCTAAAAGTATGGCTCTTATTATCTCAATTGCCACTAAATTATTATTTTTAGGAAAAAATCTGAAATTAATAAGGATAATTTGGTATTGATGAAAAATTTAATTGGATTATCCAGTTAGAAGATCTAAGATCCACATGTATTTAATATGGATCATACAAAAAAAATAAGAAAAAAAATAAATTTTATCATGAAATATTTTTAAAAAAATATATAATTTGTGATTAGGGAATAGTTAAATCTTTTAAATCTTACAAAATCAATCACGAAAAACAATATTATCTAATGTACATGCACTATCGAATAATCTTCATCTTCAGATTTAGGTGTACAAAATAATTGACTTGTGGTATAGCACAGATCATTCTCTAAGTTTTAAAAATGATATAATATATAATATTTATCTATGTGTATTTTTGGTATATTTATCTATGTATTTATGTCAAATATTATTTGTTTTTAAGATTAATAATCAAATTTTAGTTGATTAAATAATTATGAAACATACTCGAAACCAACACAAAAAAAAAATACATTCCAACTAAAATGATAGAATCTAAATATTACACAAAACAAACTAAAACAAACAAAGAAAAAAATAAAATTTACATTTTTCTTAGTTATTATAAAAAAATTATCATACGTGGTGTAAGACTGTTAAAATATATTGCTTGATGATGATCGGAAGAAGACGGAGAATGAAAAATATTAAATAAACTATGATCAAATAAACTGTGATCAAATAAACTATGATCCTTAGATATAGTAGTACTCCATAACTTGACGCTCAATGATACAAGTATGTAAAAACGTTATTTCATCATTTTCTTTGCTTTTGCTTTTTGTTAAAGATTTTGATGCTTTGGAGTACTATGATTTCGTTTTTATCTTTGGAGAATCTCTCTATATAACATCAACATAGTGGAAAAGTTAAACTTGATCAGAAGAACAATACACACACAGAGACACCACTATGTATAAAATTAAAAGGAATTATGTACATCCAAAACTATAACAATGGGATGGAAATAAAAAAACAAACAACTATAAAGAAGTTAACTTCTCTTCTGCTGGGATTCGCCGGTAGGGAGAAACTTACTCTCCGGTGACCGACCACAAATAACACATCAAAAGGGTATAGAAACTACAATTTAGGCGAAGTTGCATAAGTTGATTCCCATTAGTAACAGTATTAACGTGTTTCCAACAATGTCCATTGATGGCTTCTGCGGCGCAGCATTGTCACTAAACTGTCCTGCATTCACATATTCGCTTCTTCCACTGCTGCTAGTCGCTGAGACATTTACCGACATTGAACCTGAAGAAAATATCAAAGTTGAGGGAGTTTTAAAGTGATTTCATTGCTTTTGAGTGTCATTTGGGT
Source organism: Camelina sativa (assembly GCF_030686135.1). Taxonomy (NCBI): domain Eukaryota; kingdom Viridiplantae; phylum Streptophyta; class Magnoliopsida; order Brassicales; family Brassicaceae; genus Camelina; species Camelina sativa. The sequence continues at coordinate 9,593,488 of NC_141892.1, forward strand.
TTTAGCGTGATGAGAATTACAGTCATAGTTTGCCCATCCGATTCTCTGACCGACCAGATCATAAACAAAAATTTTGTCTTTAAGAACCAAATCTGCAGAACAGAGATGAAGAAATCGTTGTATTGTGTTACCAAACGTAGATTTCAAATAACAAAGGTTAAGCTTTCGATTCGGGTTACCTCCAAGGATCGTTATACCCTGATTCTGTATCCTTTGAAAACCGATGCACCACACTGCAGTACCTCCCTAGAAAGCAGAAGTGCAGAGACAAATTTATACCAAAAATCCGAAAAAACTTCACTGTTTCAGGTCAAGTTAGGTTCAGAATTCTGAAACCAGATTCCTATAAAAAAATTCAAATTTGAAAGTTCTTACCACGTTGTTCTGCTGTATAAGGTAATCCTGGGGATTCAAGAACATGGATGCTCCACCAGCAAAGTTCAAGCTAACTGGAGGAAATATGTCTGCAACACTGATCATCACATTCACAGTACCATAGATAAGTTCAGATTTTTCCACTATATCGATACCATTTAAGTAGACATGGTTAAGATAAGAAAATTGGAAAGAGGAGTATAAACCTCGTGGCTATTACGTAACATTGGTTCCCTTTCGAAACAACGGGTCTGACCGACTGTGAAACAGCATTTGTTATCTGAAAAAGTTCATAAGAAGATAGCATGTAATAATGTATAGAGGCATATTGCAGAGTTACAACTCAATAGAGTACAGTTATAACTACAATTCTCAGACAGTTAAGTGTTATCAAAAGGATATAGCAATGGGAGGTTTAAGGACTTACAGCTTCAACAAAAGGAACATAGGCTGCTTCAGAAAGGTATGCCAGTGTTGTACCAGTGTCGATGATTGTTCCTTGTCCGTTTGATGTGGAGAAGACTGCTGGATTGATAGGTAAAGGTTGGCCATTCACAGAGATGCTCAGCAGATTCACATTGTAATGAGGCCTAAAACATTTGAACGCAGATCATGCTTACCAATCACTCTCTAAACATTTGAACAAAACGATTTAGATATGAAACGGTTTTGGGGGATAAATGTAACTAACTGTGATGGAACAAGTGGAGTAAAGACCATGTTTGGCTCCACAATCTCTCCAAGAACCAATATGCCTCCACCTCCATTTTCTCCTTTCAAGCAGTGAGAGAACACTCTTGGAGCTAAACCCTGAGAAGCAAGCTGAGAAATTACAGACATTCCTTGTTGCCCAAAACCAAAGATTCCATCAACCGCTCTATCCGACTTCACTAAATCTCCCGTCTGCGAGGTGCTACATCTGGTTCCAGAAAAAAACAATCCCACATAGCAACCAACAAAGTCAAGAGTAGTGACCCATATTTGATGCCTATGAAACAAAGGATTCGCTGAAATAAACTCACCCAAACACAACCTGAGCCGTTGAGTTTGGGACCAGCGAGCTTCCGACAATCATGTCAAATTGCAAAACATCAGAGACGTAGAACCCCGAGGTGCCACTTCCATCTCCATACTGAAACGTGTAAGCACAAAGGTTGTTCTGAACAGAACAGCCTGAATCAGAGGACTGAATACCCCAACTGCATCTTTGATCAGAACATGAGACTGGTGTTGCTGTCACAGAGTTCCCTGGATCAAAGAAATTCAACTGAATCTGCAAAAGAGAGGAGCACAGCATATTAATCTCAGAATCCCAGAACTCAAACTATACCAGTATAATGAAAGATATTATTCAGAAGCTTTGTACTTGGAGTCCACTGGTTTGAGGGCAGCCATTGCAAGAAGCACAGCTAACCCACAAAACATCACTTCCAGTATCAACCTGTACATAAAAATCTTTTGGAGGAGATCCTAATCGAAGCTTCGTGTAGTATAATCTGTCCAAAAGTCAAACACCAAAACTGAGCAGAAGACAACAAAAACCAAAGAAAACAACTTTTTTTTGATTGAGACATAAGAAAACAAACAAGTTTTTTTTGGCACAATAATACTCAGATATTGTATCGAACACCTTACAGGCATTGCCAACAAAATCGATCAATCCCTATATTAAAAAAAAAAAAAAAGAGAGAAAAAAGATGAAATTTTTTTGAATTTACCCAACAACGAAAGGATCAAAAGTTCCATCGACGGGGAAATCTATAACACCACCTAAGGACTGTAACAACCTGCCGTGTCTAGCTTTATCACGAGCCATGAGCTGACTTAGTTCCATCTCATGATTCGCCGGAATCACTCTTTCAAGTTTCAACGCCGCCGGGAAACCGAAAGACGAAACCGCCGCAGGTAATAATAGTAAACAACAAATCAGAATATATACCGTAACCAGAGCAGCCGCCATATATATATATATATATATAGCTTCCCCCGAGTTGGGGTCTTCTGGTTTTGTGAAGTGTTTTAACAAGATCTCTTTTTTATCTTCTCAGAAATCAAAAAAGGATCATTCTTTTTGTAGTGGGCACGACGGAGAATGATGAATCGACGACGACATAATAGGAATCGGAGAGAATTGAGCCGTCAAATTTGTTTAATACGGATCCGTAGACTCGAGATTCATGTAAAAAAAAAAAAAAAAAAAAAAAACAGAAGATTTTGATTTGTGTACTAGTGTGTTGTCGTTGCTTTGCTTGTCTTTGTCCTTTTTGGGAGAGAGAAGTTAAAACAGTAGATAACAGAAAAATGTATCAGTGCAGATTACGCCAATGTCACATGTGTTTTAATTTCATTGATTCTGTTTTTATATTATTCGATCTTTTTCCCCTTATTAATCGTTTTTTTTTATATTAAAAACTTATCCAAATAGCCATATCTTTCATGTTTTAAATTATTAAATAAAACGCATATATATATATATAAACTGCAAATGTTACAGATTTATACTATAATTCGTTCAGGCAAATATATACATTTAAGAAAATCGGATATTCTAGTTTGATAGTTTCTTAGGTGGTCAACCATAATTAAAAAAAAAAAAAAAATCTCCAATCAAAATGTTGGGAAGTCAATGACAATGATTGATAATTTTATATATCATATATAGATGCTTAAAAAACATAACGTATATATGCTGATTATCATAAGATAAATATTACTGAGATTGAAAAAAGAGAGATCAATTATTATTTTTTATGCAAGTTTTGTTTCATTTCAGAGTGGTATTATCATTGGTAATTTTTCTACATGCTACTCTCGTTTCATTTTGAGAGAGTGTATATATTATCAACAAATTAATACTTTTGAGACAAATATGTTAAAGGTTTTAACAAAATATATATATATATATATATAGATATATATCTTAAAGGTGTCTTTATCAAAAAATAAATATCTTAAAGGTGTATAATTTGCACCGGAATTTAAGAAATAAATTTTGAGATTTTAAAGAGGGCATGGTCAAAGTTGCTTAGCAAACAAGTAAAAAAAAAAGAAAGAAAAGAGTATAGTTGTGTAAGTGAACAAATATTAGGGTTCATGAAAACAAAAAAAAAATGGAGACCAGTCAATGGAAGGGTTCTTTCTTGGCAACTGCTAGCATCATCTTCTTTAGCTTTCTTTCTTTCTTTTTTTTCTCTGGTTACCTAAACCACATAATGCTTACTTTTGACGCACCTCTTGCTTTACTTGTATTTGTATATCATATATTAATATTACACACAAAAAGCAAGTGTGTATAACAGTATATATGTATATATACACATATAATTTGTATATTTTCTTTATACGTACGTGTGTATAAGAATCAATTGGAATCCATCAGAATATAAAAAGCAAGTTATAATACTATTGAATTGACATAGCGATCAACATAGGATATTTTCAACCAAATTGTTGAAGAATATTAGGTAATTCGACGACTTAATTGGTTTACGGGTCAAATGTATATTCCAATATCGTATATAGATAAGTTTCTGCCATTCTGTGCTCTATTGCCAAAAGCATATATGATCTATATAACAAGACAACACGTACGTATAGTTTAAGTTTGATACATAGTTTTTACCTTTGATCCGATTTATTGATGACTAAACTTTAAAAGTTTATTTTTCATGACTATAAAATTTTTACGTACCAACTCTTCAGCAAAGTTTTTAAAAAGATAAACATCTACAACTTATTATATAGTGTAGTGGTTTGGATGATTGGATCAAGGAGCTTTTAACTGTAGCAATGCATTCAAATAAATTGGTTGTATAACATTTTTGGATAAACAAAAGCAATGCCTTTATTTTTTCCTTTGAGGCTAAGTTATGAAGGTGTGGTGTCACATTCCATCCGAATGTCTTTTATATTGTTTCGAGGCCCTAAATATATAAAAGACTAACCATAATATCATTATTTCTTTACTTTACTTTTGGCTTTGTCATCAACATTTGTCCCATTTTCAAATAATATTTTCTCTTGTCATGTCTTGTTTTTAATTATGTAACTTTTCTTTATATTTAGACAAAACATGATTAGATATCAACTTAATTACTTGATACAATTACAACACAACATTTATTGGTTTCCAACACGAATATAATTATATAACTTATCTTAGCCTAAAACAAATAACAACGATGATTCAACGACGAGAGTACAGACAAATGAGCTACCCCAATATTTATTCATATTAATTCCGATTTCGCCATAATAATAAAAATGCCTTTCTTTTTTATTATTATTAATATGTTATGGTCGCTTTCCATTGGACCAAATGAGTGAAGTTTTCATGAAGTAGTATCCAGTCACATTACTGTGCAAAAGAATTAAGCAGGAGAATATTTTCTATTGTAACTTTGATATTGCTGTTTTTTTACTAAGTTCTATATCATGTAACTGAGATAACAATCACTGCTGTGCTTTAATTTTGGGCAAAACAGTCATCGACGTTCGTTGTACTAATCGCATGGTTACGTAATAAAAATAGTACTTTAACCGATCCAACAATTTTAAATTCTTTACACCCATTCAACGCATTCAATACAAATTGTCGGCTTTTATTATGTTCACAATTTAGAATATTCAAGATATCGAGTTATACACTAAAAAAATAAAAATAAAAGAGATCAAATAAGCCAATCTGTTTGAGTCGGGCAAGTATAATCAAATGAGACACAAATCGGTTTCATTATTTTGACGACCCATATTGTAATGGACCACAGTCCAATATCCAAAACTCTATATCTTGACAACGTGAACCTCTTCATATATTACATTTAAAAGAAAAAAAGAAAAAAAGAAAAAAAGAAAAAAATCAACAGTAACTTGATCAGTTGTAGTATGACTTACCTTGATTAGTACTATGAGTTTTATAAAACTTTTGAAGAATGCTAACATTTTAAACCGACTTTGTGACATTTCTCTTTAAATACCCTAACAATGCCTTTGAAGAACTTCATTGAGCAAATAGATAAAACATTTCCTTTTTTTCAAAGTCTCAAAGTCTGTATAGCGTACATATATAGGTCTTTTACCACGGCGTTCTCATCACGTCGTGGACTGAGCGAGACTGAAAAGGAACTGCAACTACTTATAAAAGATTCAAAAGTCTAGCCCAATCTCAGTAACTAGTGCAATCATACTACGGATGTACGTAAGTAGTTATTGATTTATATATTATCGTTTTATACTATAACCAAACAAACTTTAGATTGGTATGTTAAGATCTCTCAGATCCTTTTGGTACGTTGAAATCCAAGAATCAATTATTTTTATTTCTTTCTCTCTTTGCATCACGAGCCACTCCGGATCTTCTTTGCTCTTCAAGCTAATGTCCTGACAATGCGAACCTGCACATATATTACATTTAAAACATATTGTAATAATCAAATTACATTAGAGATATATTCATTTTAAATCAAAGTTGAAAATATAATGAATTTTACGTACCATTATTTGTTGTGATGGCGACTACAGTATCTGAAATATCCTCCAAAATTCTGGAAATATAAGAAAAATATCTGATATTGCCTTATGTACGTTAATATACTAGTAACTAATTCAAACATTTATGAACAACTAATTCTATTTATTTACCCGCCCACACTGTATGGATCTGACAACCCATTGGAGAAGATTATGTTGCTCCCAAATTTTCGGAGGATTAACTTGACATCCTGCAATATATATATATATATATATATATATATATAGTAAGTTGTAAATAACTATTTTCATCAAAAGAAAAAAATAATTTTTAACAAACTATTAAAAAATCTATACGAAATATATATTGTACAAATAGACTACTATAAGTTTACCAATACGTTACTATTGTTTGAAAAAAAAAGTAACAAAAACTAAAATAAAAAATTACATCGTAGACAATAATAAATACAAGGAACTCCAAAAATATCCAATTTACTAGAGTTTTTCTAAACGATGGTTTCGTGGCTTGTGTCATTACTCAACTATTTATGATGACTTTAAAACTAGTTGATTAAATATAAATCATATTGACCTGACCTGAATGCCGAAATACGTTGTGATCCAATGTTGTCTAGGTGGGACACCGTAATTTGATTCACAGCCCTCAATGTAACTGGTCATATTAAACGGTGCTGTCGGGAACATGGTATCTTGTTTGTCAAATCCCACCGGCATAACAATTTCACTGCAGCTCTGTATAAAGATCATTCATGTAAACCAGTATAATAATAATAATAATAATAATAATTCATGTATATTTTGCAAATAAAACGATTATATCTTAACAATTTTTTTTTACATATTAATATTAACTAGACGAATTAAGAAATAAAAACATGTAAATCATTCAATTATTTTTTGGAATCCACTAAAATCTCTCTAAATCTAAAATTCACAAAATTAACTCAAATGTGCTTATAAGTCAAATATATCCCCTTTAAATGTAAAACTGATATCGTGTTTTGATATGTATTTTGATGCATATATACCTGCCATCTCCATGCGATAATATTGTTTGTTGGCTGCGCAAACATATTGGGATCATAGCAAGTTCGGTTGCCTACTAAAGCGACAACACCGGCAAAAATCCGGTCGAGTAAATCATGTTTACTGTTTGGTGGGTTGGCATTGATTGCATTGCACACGTTGGTCACTGAATAACTAGGACCCCGGTTGTATTGAACGGATTCGGCGTATATTGTGTCCAAGAAGTCTTTGATATTGGAGCTTCCGTTCAATGGACTGATAGATAGTTGTAAAGGAAGAACTTAAGTATAGAATGTAGATTAACTCAAAAAAGGTAACATAAAAATTAAGATATTTCTCTCTTACGCGCAAGTTTTGAATTTTTTGCTGAGAATCAGGAGACCTTGGGGTTTGGCAGCAACTCTATCGATTTCTTTCCAAGATTTACGGATTGTGTTATAACATCTTTCACTTGTTTTCTGATGGGATATGATATATGTTTAAAACAAGAAAACGAAAGATGTAACTAATATCTAGTAAACTAAAGGTAAAATCACTTAACAACATGTAACATCGTCAAAGATTAGTGAAGACGAGATAGTTGAAATGGATTAGTTGTGAAAAAACAAAAAGAAAAGGTCCTACATGTTGGAAACGTTGATATCTGGTATAATTATTGGATCATTAATATTACCTTGAATACTTTGGTTACGATATAATAATAACCAAACTTAGGACGAGTATCTTCAAAGTAGAGAAGAGGAGCTGAAGATGCTAATGCTCCAAGTGCTATGTGTGGATATTTTAGCCTGAACCATGCCGCTAACACTTTGTGTACAACGAAAAAACAAAATGATTATTTACCTTCATATAATGCTATATTTAATACAAAAAAAATGCTATATTTAATACTATCACTGAGACGGGAGATCATAAGATTTCATATAGTAATCCGTATTATAGGAACATGTGTTTAAGAGTAACTATGTCACACAAGCCTTATAATTTATGCATGTCTATGATAACTTCAAATATGATATAGAATTACATATATTATAGACTTACTTCCACCATAGGATCCTCCTATGACAATGATAGGGCTGTGTTTGGTAGAGTACTTCTCCTTAACGTGCAAGAGAATTTTGGCATAGTCTGCTAGGGCTTGTGCTGCGTTCAAATACCCCAACGTACTTGCGTTCTTCAAAGCTTCCTCTGCTGATCCAAATGGCATCGTCTTACCATAATACCTATGCTGTATTATATATTGTATGCATTTATTAATAAACACTACATACGATTTATATATATAAAGGTTTAAACTCACACCTCTATGTAGACGAGGAGCGCTTTAAAACGGGGACCATTGTCACGAAGAAAGCCAACGGCAGACAAGTCAGAATCTAATGACGATTCCTCTCCAAGAAACGCTAAGATCGGCGCGTTTGCTTTAGCACCACCCCAGTGCGAAGAATCAATGGCGTATCGTTGTTGAAAAGTCATGTAGCTTTTGGGTGTGAATGTGAAGTGATCGAGGGTCTGATTAAAATAGAACATCTTAAGGTCAGATGCATCTACTTTTTGTGTTGATCCATCAGGTGCAATCTTTAGCGTTGTTGGTGAAATCGCAAGTCGGGGAACTTTGGAGTGTGCGAGAGATATGAAATAAGAAGGCGATGTTGAAAATATCAATAGAAGGAGAACTGTAAACGGAAGAGACATTTTGGGAGTGTTTCGTTTTATCTTAGTGACTTAGTCTGGTATAATGATGTTCACTAGCTATGTTGGCTTATTACAAAGTTCATGCACCAAAACCTTCATATATATATAGACCCCCAAAAGTTATAATGCGCATTATATTATATTTCTATTATATGCTTGTTATGTTTGATGTTTCTTCTGCCTTTTGTGAGAATCGTTTTATGCATTATATTTGAAGTTTTAGACTTTCAGAAAATATGTCTATGTTTCGGATTTAACATCAGAAAAAATTCCACAAAACTAGGAGTCAAATTTGGATAGTATCTCTTTAATATTCAAAGTAAACTGAAAAGAAATATATGTTACGAACGATCTAAATCAATCTACTTGATCATAGAGATCTTAATCAAAGAGACGTACATGCTTTGGTCACTCCACATGACTATAACGTACTTATTGCTATTTTGACGTTTGATGAGGATTCTAAGATAAACCGATGTGTACTCTTAAAAGTATTTAGATGCGAGAACCATTAACCCAAATGGACCAAAACTGGACTTAACCGGCACATTCATCTGATCTGACTACATATCAACTGTGGAATGTTGATTTGTAAAAGTCGGTTCTTTCACAAGTCTCCTACTTTAAAACAAAACCTCCACATCCGCCTGTCCAATGGATTTTGTAACACTAAAGAATATTAGTAATCAAACATGTGCAGTTGTCACATCATAGTCTTCAAGTCGAGATCTGGACTTTAGAAATTTGTTGCGTAAGTTGACTTGATTCGTACGTGATCTTTCAATTTTCTTAACCGGCCATTCCTAAATATCTACTCTGACCGATCAAACCATATTTTCCTCGGAGTCGTCTAATTGATCAGACAATAATAACACACGGAACTTTTATACAGTCTCTAAACCGGACATGGCTTACTTTATCATCACGAAATTTCTATATGACATATACTTACAAATTTTTGAATTTCACACGATTTAATGGTTCAAATTAAGAATTATAGATGGGCTTGTTATGTAAATTCACATAAAATTTATTTAATCGATAAGAGAAAGAAAGGATGTACTAAAAGACAATTCATAATTATGAGTATATTTTCATTTCAAATTTCATCATAAGCTTATAGATAGCTATATATATCTATTATTCCATCATATTTTTCTACAAGTAATATTTTTTCAGGAAAATTCTGAAGTAGTACCCCGTATATCTTTTTAACCTGTTACTGTCACCTTCCCATTCTGCATTTCATTTTGTAGCGTAAATGTTTAGAATGGTATAAAAAATAGACTATAAATGGATGTTGTATCAAGTAAGCAAAAAAAATACAAAGAAAAAGTTTACATTTCATATTAATGTTGTCATGTTGGTAAAGGTTGCGCGTGCAAAGTGATGGACACATATGTTCATTGCACGTTTGGTTACTGGCACCACAAATATACATGCTTGCTTCATGAAACTGCTATCATTTCTTTATATATTTTTTTTTAATGTATAATATTCTGTTAGTATACAAATGGTGCCTTTGGCCCAGAATTTCACTTCCATTTTGTTTATAATAATTGAATCATCAAGTTATAGGTTAAGAGACCATGTACCAAATTAAATATTAGTCTGTCAATCGGATCTTCAAATTGGCAGAACTATACCAAAAAAAAAGTATTTGAAAACTAACCCAACTGTAATCTTGGAAAACTATAACTTTATTTAGCGGTTAAGTCACATATATATTCTTTTAAACTTTTATATGTCAAAAAAAAAAAATCAAATTCACTTCTAGCTTAACAAATTCGTAACTTTTATTTATTTGGTCGTAAAATATGGCTTTTGTAAACTCCATGATATTTTTTAGCCATTCATGTCTTTGAAATTGCTTGTTCTAGTAAAGTCCCTTTTCCTTCTAATAGATTTTGTGTGGTAGTTCAGTTTTACCAAAACGAATATATATTTTCCTGACAAAACATGTGGCTTATAGTCATTGTTGCTTGCAAGTATTGTAACGATTCTATCATCAACATCGGATGAAGACCTTTAATTATAGAAGAAGATATTTAAAAAACATCGAATGGAAAGGCCACGATGAAGTGGAGTATAAAGTTGTGAAAGTAGGATAATGGTTACTCAAAAAGCACTAGGTTCAGTTTACATAATTTCTGACATTGTTTGTTCTTTGCAATCCAAACGCGATTATTGTTTGGATTAACCTGATCATAAGAAAAACCATGACATTAATACTACAATCAAAGGGGTAATCCAAGGTAACTTAGAGTTAGAGTGGTTAACAAAAACAAAAAAAATCTTCACAAATGCGGTTCTGATAGATTTATCATTAATTTATAAAATCTAAAGTATGTTTCATTATAAAAGAACGATTTTATTTTGATTTATATCATATACTAATATATGTCTTTAGAAAAATTAATACATTATTTAAGAAATTTATCGAATTAAACAAGATACAAGTGTACTTAATTAAAGAAAAAGTCAGTTTTCAAAGAGTTCAAAAGATGGTTGTTTTTCAAAATTTAATTGATATCAAAAGTTTATATATATTCACACCATGAAACTTCAGGCTGACTGTAATGAATAATAGTATCATAATGCGCATGCACTCATATATGTATACAAGAGAATGAGATATATATATATATATATATATATATATATATAACGTTGCTAAAACTAATCAAACATTCAATCATATATCTTCCATTTGTTATGATTAATTATTGATTCTTGTTTGCGTGGGGACAGTTTGCAATTGAGTAATCCAATATCAAATTATCGATCTTTAACTACATATTGGTTCGTGACATTGAATCTTTCTTATTGATTTCGGTATTTCGACGTCCCAATCATACGTGATACTGATGATGACAAAATAAAAAATAAATATCATACTTGATACTGGTGTTGGTTTTGGATTTCGATTCTTAAAGTTCAAAACTCTAGCCCAATTTTAATAACTAGTGCAGTACAGCTTTTTTATGGATGCAAATAATTATATTATTGATTTATATATCACTAAGTTGAGGACAAATATATATATATATATATATATATATATATATATATATATATCACTTGGTAATAACTAATAACCCGTGCTATATCAGAACATGGACATTGGTGAGAGACAAATTTTGGTCCCTCAAATATAATAATTTTATTTTCAGAGTTTCTTAAGTTTGGTATGAGCATTGGTGTCCCTCGCAGTTGGTCCCCTGGAAAAAATAATAATATTTTAAATTTAAAAAATTAATTATTTAAATTAATAAGTAACAACATATTAAAGTTTTAATTATAATTAAAAATATAACATTGACATTAAAAACATAAAAAAATTACAAAGTTACAAAAACTTGAAAAAAAAAAAAAAAACATACAATAAAACATTAAAAATAAAAAACATAAACCATACAAACATCAAAAATAAAAACAAACTTTTTTTCCTCTGCATAGAATTTTTTTAATTAATCTTCATTATCTGTAAGGCCATCATTAATGGGAGAACACCAAGGGTGTTCTTAGCCCAAAAAAATTATAAAAATAATGAATAGTGGCTTAGAACACTTTTTTTAGTTCTTGATGTAGAACTGATCTAAGCCCAGTTCTTATTTGACGTGGCTTCATGTGATTGGACGAGATTTTTTGGAAAAAAAAGAAAATATTTCATTTATATAAGTAAGCAATTTAAATGTTAATTTATAAGTTTTTATAATTGTAATATGTTTAAGAATATTATATTAATTTATAAGTATATAATTGCTTTTATATAAGTAAGCAATTTAAATGTTAATTTATAAGTTTTTATAATTGTAATATGTTTAAGAATATTATATTAATTTATAAGTATATAATTGCTTTTATATAAGTATGCAATTTAAATGTTAATTTATAAGTTTTTATAATTGTAATATGTTTAAGAATATTATATTAATTTATAAGTATATAATTGCTTTTATATAAGTATGCAATTTAAATGTTAATTTATAAGTTTTTATAATTGTAATATGTTTAAGAATATTATATTAATTTATAAGTATACAATTGCTTTTATATAAGTAAGCAATTTAAATGTTATTTTATAAGTTTTTATAATTTGTAAAATGTTTATGAATATTATTTCACTATATCTTTATTCTAAGAACACCATAATTAGTTCTCCCATTTTTTTTACCTATGATCTTAACAACTGATCTAGCATTATTTTCACTATATATTTAATCTAAGAACACCAAAAATAGTTCCCCCTTTAATGATGCCCTAAGATGTCCAAAGTTAGTCCAAATATGCTCAGTCAAATCTTTTTTTAACTGGTCATGGACTTGTTTATCCCGCATATATGTTCGACGAGTAATCGTACTGCTCATATTTGAACCCAAACTAGCGGCACCGACGGTATATGTTTGAGCCACATCTTCTCCGTGTTGAAATTCAGAAACAATGTTTCGGAAACTGTATGTCTCTCGTTCATCCTCGACAATCATATTATGGAGTATTATGCATGCTCTCATAACATTTGCTATTTTGTATTTATCCCATAAAGGAGATGGATTTTTAACAATGGCGAATCTAGCTTGCAGGACTCCAAAGGCACGCTCAACATCTTTCCGCACAGCTTCTTGTTTTTTAGAAAATAGAGAATTTTTCATACCTTGTGGAAGCCGGATAGATTGTATAAAAGTGGCCCATTTTGGATAAATATCATCCGTGAGATAGTACCCCAAATTGTATTCCCTTCCGTTGACAAAGAAGTTGACCTCCGGAGCTTTACCGTTAAGAACGTCATCAAAAACATTTGATCGATCCAGAATATTAAGATCATTCATAGTACCTGGAGCTCCAAAAAAAGCATGTCATATCCAGAGGTCATAGGAAGCTACCGCCTCCAACACGATTGTAGGTTTTCCGGTTGATCGTGAATATATCCCTTTCCAAGCTGTTGGACAATTCTTCCACCCCCAATGCATACAGTCAATGCTCCCAACCATCCCGGGAAATCCACGTTTTTCATTTTCATAGAGTAGTCTTTCTAGGTCGTCTGGTCTGGGACGTCTTAGATATTCATCGCCAAACAAGTTAATTATTGCAGCGGTAAACTCGTGCAAACATTTCCGAGCTGTTAAAGCACCAATTCGTATATACTCGTCAACTGTGTCGGACGCAGTACCATATGCCAATTGACGAATTGTTGCAGTACATTTTTGTATAGGTGATAGACTAGCCCGTCCGGTTGCATCCTGGGATTGATGGAAATACTCGACTTCAGTAGAGAGATGTTGCACAATACGCATGAACAATGGCATGTGCATGCGAAACCGGCGACGAATAGTCCGGGTATGTTGGAGTATCACTGAAATAATCATTCCAAAGATTATTGTGGTCTTCTTCCCGGTTTCTCTGAATAAAAATCCGTTTCTTTGGCTCGACTGGTTCTTGAATGATATTAGAATTTTCTAGAAAATTATCAAAATAAGCATCAAAATAAGCATCAAAATCATCCACACCATCTCTTTGGTAGTGGTAATGGTTTGATGAAGATGACATTTTTTCAAGAAAAAAGTGAAAAGATCTTATTTTGATATTGAGGTGAAATGGAGTATAGAAAAAGAGTAAATAAGATGAAAAGATATGGTTTTGCATCATCGAGAAAGGAAGTATATATAGAGTAAATGAGATAAGAAGATATGTGATACCCGTGATTGTTTAATTTACTAGCATGTGACACATCTAAACAAATGACTATTTTGCTTGTGAGTATTGGTGAATGACTATACAAAACACCTGACATACAAGCTTACAAGTTCAGAAAATTGTCACGGTAATCATAGGCATACAAGCTTACAAGTTCATAGGGATACAAGTTCAGAACCAGTTGTATTTAGACATCACCACAATTACCAGTAAAGCAACGACAATAACTGTTGAGAAAACCATCATTTCAAAACAATTTCTAAACTTATTTCTGCTCTTCCCTAGATCAAACACTATTTTCTCTAACTGGGCTATTTTCTGCTCAGTTTCATTATGGATGTGTGAGTCGTATTCACTGGCGAATGTAATGCTATCTACCTTCTCCGTCAGCAGTTCACATTGTCCCTTTCATCTCTCTCATCTCCTCCATGACTGCTGCATCCCACCAATTGTGAATATGCATCTCTCCATCATCAACATTCCAACATGCGAAGAACCTCCATTAACATATAAAACATCGCAAATCAATTCAACCTCAGGTTAAAACATTGGGAATCACTTAATAATATGGCAATGTTAAACCACTTACCTTCTGTTCTCGCTTGAGGATAGAATAGGCTGACCACCACAGTAGCATACGTTGGGGAATCCGAACTCAACCTCAGGTTGGGGAGGGTATTGAGTCGCCTGAGTATTGAGTAAGTTACTCTCAGCCTCATCCATCCGAATCAAAGCTTCTATTTCCCTCTGCTCAGTGTCCTGCGAATATCTATCATACTCCTCTGAGGAATCAGGCTGAGAGTAGCTGTAGTCATGGCCCATCGGATACTTAACCTGGAAATAACATTATTCAAGAACAGTCGTAGCTCGAAGGATAACAAAGAGAACACATAAATTTATAGATAACAAAGAGAACACATGATTTAATACTGAAACAGAAATTCAAACTTATTCTACTAAATTAGGAAATACAAAGTTGCTTCTTAAGTCAATACATCAATCTGCAAAATACTGTGCCACTATCTTATCCTTTATAAGTTGATCAGCTGCACTAAGTGGCTCCGGTTTGGCAAGAAGTGTGTCTAGTATGCCAAGCTTCTGTAGCTTCTCCTTTTCAGCCATATCCACCCTCTTGACTTCCCACATGCTCGTGTACTCAGCAAGAGCCTTTCCCTGAGAGTTCTTCCTGTCAGCCTTCGCAGCCTTGATACCTTGAGGCCTTATCTCAGAGTCTTGTTCAGTGTGGGTTGCCTCGGATTGATCAGCTGCACCAACTGGTTTCCTCTTTGTTCTGACTGAAGGTGAGGGGGTGTTAATCGCGTTTTGGTTAAGGAATTTCTGCTCAAACCTTAACAAACACCAGCAATGCTCCATTGTAAACTTCGTCTTATAGTCAGAGAAGTATATCTCGTGAGCCACCTTCAGCATATCGTTCTCAGAGTGTCCACTACTGTTTCTAAAAAACTAAATCATCTACCATCGGAAACGAAGTTGGAACACAAACCTCTTTCTATTGCAACCGGCGTGAGGAAATTGACGACATATTTGTCTTTGCTTCAGTCAATTTTCAAGGATATCGACCTTCAGAATCAAATCGCCGTCGAGAGAGAGAGAGTAAAGAAAGAGAGATGGAGAGAAAACAAATGACTCGAGTAATCGATTTTTTGGGTTCACCCTACCCAAACGACAGTAACCAATACCATGTTGCCACGTGTTATGAAGGACGAACGAAAATACGTCTCGTTTGTAGATACGTTTCTTCGATATTTCATTCATTTCGATTTAAATTTCAAATTTTAATTATGTGGGACGGTGCACACATACGCTGATGCACATGCTCTCACTGATTGGTATACTGTTCAAATAACTTTCATTAACTAATTAATAAATGAAAGAGTTTTAGTTGTAGTATTTTAAAAAGATATTAAGATGTATGTTTACTTTTGAAGACAAAATTAGTAATTTAAAATGTTGAAATTTAAGTGACAATTTTTTTTTTTTTTTGTTAAAAAGTTGCTTTCATTCATTCAAGATAGCCATAACTACAAGTACAAACAACAAAAGATCCAAAGTGTAAATCAATACAAACAAAGGCATTCCCCAATGCCAAAAGATTAAAAAGATAGTACATCAACTGTAAATCCAAGAGAGCTGTGAACCATTAGCGTGAAAAATCCTTGGCACATGTGAGATCATGGAAAGTCAATAGGCCACCCTCGAAAAGTTTGACGGACGTTTGGTTGGTCACGGACAAAGGACGTTGATACATTGAGAATAAGATCGATGCTTTGGAGTCCACCGGGGAGAGAAGCACTACCCACAATAACAATGCAGCAAAGATCCAGGAGACTATGGTTTTGAAGTCGGGACAAGGTTGCTTTACCATCCAAAGCATAGGGATTGGATCATATCGATAAGTCGCAATGAATGTTAGTTGGTCTGAGATCCAAGTGATGGGAATGGTACGAATAGGATGCTTGGAATCATCAGGTGTCCAGCTTAAGTGATACTCGTCAATGAACATAAAGAATTCAAGGCCAAGCTTATCACTAATGCTAGAACAGATCGAGAAGCATAAACTAAAAAACCGTACTGATTTATACTCAAACTGCAAGCCCCTAAAAAGCCAGGTTCTGTACATGATGTATGAGTATCCAAAGCAGAACTGGTGTTACCTTTCGCCAATAGAGTCTTCGACCATCGGCTATCGGGAAACAGAACAGATCATGGCCATGGCGATTCATAGGCGGTGAGAATTTGGGCTTTGACTTGCTATTAATACATATTTGATAGGATTTGATGGCCTCATGGCTTTTTTGACTTAATGGGCTTAAGCTGAACACTAGGTCCACTAGGGAAAACCCTAGTTTCAGAAGGAGGAGCCGCAAAGGATGTCGAGATTGGTCGCCGCCCGAGAACTGTAGAGAGATCTGCGGTGCAGGATACTCTCTGGTGAGTGAGAGATCGGCGACATTAAGCGGTAGTCGTGGTAGGAATCTGGTCGAGTGCATGGTCGTTGTAGTATAGTGGTAAGTATTCCCGCCTGTCACGCGGGTGACCCGCGTTCGATCCCCGGCAACGGCGCCAAATTGAAACTGACTCTTTTTGTGGTTGGGTGAATGATGATGTATGGAATGAATAGATGTCAGGGTGTTTCAATTCCCCTTATGCAATTGTAGTATAAGAGGTGTCAATCCAATCTGAGTGTTTGTGAACAATCAAGATGTGCATATGAATCTAAGTCAAGCCAATTGTAAAGATTGTTTTTCACTAACAATCCTATAATGAGATATGAAATGCAGAAAGTAAAACCAACTAGAACAAGATACTAAATGCAAACAGAACAAATAAATTAAAGCTATAATGAAACTAGAACAGAAATAGACACTATGCTAATGAACTAATGCAAGACAAGTAATGAACACGAAACTAAGTGAATGCAATGGAAATGAAACAGGAATGAAACAAGACAATCACAAATCATAAACGCAAGTTCTGGGGACGAACTCGAGCAGCACTCGACCGAGTGTAGGTCGAGTACAGGGTCGAGCTAGACTAAACGTGAAAACAGAGCAACACATGAAAAACAGAGCAATGCAAAAACGAATCAAACAACAAGCAAGCAATGATATTTAGACTAAGATATTAATAAACAAAGAAGGCCTTGAAGAGGGATTCATGGGCTGGACTAATCATTGTGGTTATCTAACTTGGTCAACAAATCTCAAGCAAAGTTTGAGCTGATCTCTAGACATACTATTCTAAGACATGTTTAATCCACTCTCATGGCAAGAAACAATCAAACCTATGCATTTCTAGATTTGTTCTCACAAAGTAAAGAATCTACACAAGCAGGCATTAAGCAATACATCTCAAACCAAACAAGACCTCTAATCTCTTAGCAAGCCTAATGGTAAGCTCTAGATCTAGCCTTATCTATGCTCCTTAGACATTGGTGTGATGCTAAGATGCTTGAAATCAAACCCTACCTTCTCAGATATAGGATCAACATTAAGAACATCTAGCCTAGAAGAGATCTACAACAATCAAGCTTGACCAAATCAAATAAACCACAAGATCAACCCAGCCTAACCCATCCTCAAGGTCCTAAGCAAACTACTCACAAGAACACATGGTGAAATAAATCAAAAACCCAGAAAATATTGAAACTTGCATCATTAGAAAGATGAAACAGAGATCTACAATGTTGATGAAGAAATAAAACTCGAAATCTTAATATCTTGAAAGTTATGAAACAAACAAAATACAAGAATCTAGTCTTTCTTTCTTAAACAAGTACACAATCTAAAATAAAAGAAAGTGCAAAAGGAATAAATCTAAAAAAGGTAAAAACTAGGTTTTTGACTCTCTAAAAAGCTGGACTCATTGGTGGCTGCAGGTACAAGGGCCTTATATAGGAGGTGAGGTGGAAGCCCTAAAAATACAAAAAGTCAAAGCAGTCAACGGCTCGGTCAACTCGACCAGTGCTCGGTCGAGTGGGTGGTCGAGCTGGCTTCTCTCATGCATTCTCCACTCGGTCGAGTCCTTCTCAGCACACGGTCGGGTGCCTGGTCGAGTGTGCGGTCGAGTTGGACTCTGGACCTTGATTCTTCAGCCTTAACTCTCTTTTTTTCTCCTCAGGATTGCTTCACTTCTCCTCAGCATTGCTTCCATGCTCTTTAAGCTCCAAAATCACCTGTTTATGCATGAAAAGATGCAAATGCAATGCAACTATACTCTAATGCATGATTAGTCCTAAAGCTACACAATAATGGCCTAAATGGATAGCAAAAGATGCAAAAGTTGTGAATAAACTAAGGGAAAACAAGGTAAAATATATGAACATCAACACCCCCAAACTTAGTCTTTGCTTGCCCTCAAGCAAATAATCAAGACAAAAGAAGGTAGGTGAGGTTTGAAAGTGGGATCTCAGCTCCTAAAGCTTGCAAATAGACTATCTAGAATCAATGTCCAAGTTACTAGTACTATGATGCAAGTTGAATGAGCTATACTTAAAGACTTTAGACAAGCATATCACAACCTTTATTGATTTGAGTCTTAGACATCCACATGCATTCAAATCAACCATTTCCTTTAACATTCATTAATCAAGAACATGAATCAATTCTATGCAATGCTTAAACTCATTTGGCTTGGAAATAAAGGCTTTGAGACAATGATGGTCTCTTTTTAGAGTAGGGCTTATCAAAATCAAGGTTCTCTCATGAAAATGGATTGAGCTTTAGAAGAATGCTAAAGGTAAGAACACCTAGACACATACAAGAATAAACCTTGTCTACCCAAAGGCTCCCAAAGTGTTTTATCCTAGCAATCTAAACCCAAATGATCCTAGTTCTACCCTTTAACTTCTTCTTTTCTTTTTCACCCTTTTCTCTTTTGGTTTTTAAGTTTTAGGAGATGTTTCTTATTTGATCTTTCTAGTGGGATGGGGGATTCTTACTTATTTGCTATGGTTCTCTTTTCTTCTTATTCTTAAGACATATAAGCACTTTGCTAGACTTTCTTTTTCTTTCTTTTCTTTTCTTTAATTAGAACCATTCTCAACATTTTTTACTTCCCATCCTTTCACTAGACTTTTACTTAAACACATTCTCCTCTTAAAGACTCTACCCTCTTTTCTTTCTCTTTTTCCTCTTTTCTTTTCATAACAGCCAAGTCCCAAACCCAACAAGTGAACCACCTAGTCCTATCTAGTTTGAAAAATGCAAACTAGAACTACACAAGGCTTTACTCTTGTCAGTTCAAACCTAACACTTTCTACCAAGCTCAATCCCAAAAATAGGCCTCACACACACAAGAATAAACATGGCTTGAAAGAAGGTTTGGTTTAGGGGTAGGGGAAACTGATTTTAATGATTCAATCAGCTACTTGGATCAACAAGAGTGGTAAAAAGGAAGAAGATGATCCAAATATGTATATGGTATCCATGAGTTTAAAGCAATGCACACATTGATAATTGAAAGTCAATATTAGGTTCTTATAAATAGGAGATGGTTTCAAATCTCAACATGCTTCAATTTAGACCAAATGCAATGTAGGAATTCAAGGCTTGGTTCAATCTTATGCTTCTAACCACTCAACTAGCATCAAAGTACTATTAACTTGGGCATTGATCCTAGTCTAGTGAATAAACAAGCTAACAAGGGAATACTCATCATAGATCCCTAATGCAAATACTATACAATCCTACATGAAACATGCTAAACAAGATCCTAATATGCAAAGCAAACTACATGAACACTCTTTTTTTTAATAAAGATTTTTCAAAAAATTTCAAATTTTTAGGGTTTTTCTATGCCTTAGATGATATGCAAATACTAACATGATGATGCTAAAAATTTGAAATAAGAATCACAAAACACAATGTCAAATGCTATCTCAAACCCTCCCCCAAACTTAAATCACACAGTCCTCTGTGTGAAAGAAAGTTGATGGAGGATTCAAGAGTTAAAACAAATCACAAAACATAATATGAAATGCAATGATATCTACAAGTGAAGGTGATAGTGGTACCTTAGGGATCGTGGAAGTAGTTGTCCACATCCATCTGCATGCTGTCATAGGAGTAGTTGGGGTCTTGTTGATGACTTGGAGGTGGAGATTGGGGCAGCTCGACAATGGGAATCGACCGGGACTCGGTCGAGTACGTGCTCGAGTGGGGGGGGTCGAGCTGGCTGTCGAGTCTTCTTTTCCTCTCCTATCTGGCCTCCCTTGCGTCCCTGATCATGAAAATACCAAAACAAAAATCAAAATACCAAAAATCTTAAATAATATGTACATGGATACCTTAGGGACTTCCTCCCTAGTGAGCTTGTTTAGAGTCACTAAGCTTGACTTTTGATGCCTGTTCAGGCTTGGTTTGGATACCAAGGAGGTGATGAAATCCCCCCTGGTTCTATTTGATAACCTTGGTGCTGTTTCTTGATCACTACCTCCTTAACATTTGAGCTTTGCTTCTTCTTAAACTTGAGTCTTGGTCATGCCTTCTTCAAAGACCTCTTGTTGAGCTGAACTTGAAGATCCTCCACCAGATCAGTCAGCTCTTGAACTGAACCCTTAAGATGTTGAACTGTTCCTCATGAGATGTGACCTTAGCTGTTGAAGTCTCTTCTTCTCTCAAAACCCCAAAATCAGCCTTATCTTCAATCTTAAATGGTTGACCTCCAATGGTTGGTAGGTTAGATGAATCTGTAATATCAAAGTTCATGGTCAAACCTTCAGATATGTTCAACCTTATCATCCCCTCCTTAACATCAATGATTGCTCCTGCTGTGGCAAGGAATGGTCTCCCAAGCAAGATTGGATCCTCTACCTCCTTATCCATCTTTATTATGATGAAATCAGTGGGAATTCTTGCCTTGCCAATCTTGACTAGGAGGCTCTCCAATTTACCAACTACATCTTTGTGTGAACCATCAGCTAGACTTATGTAGAGATTGCTTGGCTTGAATTCAGTGTGTCCAAGCTTTTCTGCTATAGAGTAGGGCATGACACTAACAGATGCTCCAAGATCACACAAGCATTTGTTGAAGGGAAGGTAGCTGATGGAGCAAGGTAGATTGAATGGACCTGGATCTTCAAGTTTTGTTGGTACAATAGCTGTCCCAATCTCTTCTTGATCTCTCCTGTTTTGATTCTGAGCTTTCTGCTTGGATATGTCAAGTAACATGCCTTTGTAGAGAGGATATGGGGCATATTGTTCCAAAGCTGGTCCTCTCTCCTCTTCCTTCTCTTCAATGACAACCTCCTGTTGAATGGCCCTCACTTCCTTCTTTTCAATCACAACCTCTTCCTTCAAAGCCATGACTTATTCCTTCTCAATGAATTCCCCTTGTTGTAAAGCTAACTCCTGCTCTTGTTGCAAAGCCAACTTTTCCCTTTTCTCAATAATTTCTCTGAGTTCTTTCAGCTTTTGTGCTTTGAAACGTCCTGGGAATGGTAGATGTGGTTTATAAGCAGGAGGAATGTACTTAGCAGGCTTAATAGCTTCTGGGACATCAACTCGACTGAAAACTCAATCAGTCACTCGATCGTGTGTGTGTTCGAGTGGGGGGTTGAGTTCTTTGTCAACTTCAGCTTGTTTTGCACAATCTTCACTTTGAGCTTCAAGAAATGACCAATCCTCCCCATTTTTAACTTCACTGGCCTCAGTGACAACTGCCTCATTGAGATGAATGGCCTTAGCAGTGCATTCCCTTGGGTGTTGAAGTTGGTTTGGTGTAGGAGAGGGAGTAGAAGCCATGCAACTCTCCATATTCGTGATTGTAGAGCTCAGTCACTCCAACTGGTTATTCAGTCCAGTAGAATAAGAATTCAACGTTTGGTGCAGCTCAGCAAACTGCCTTGCTTCCTCAATCTGCTTAGTGGCTTGCCCAAGCAACATTTGTTGCATCATAGCTCTTAAGTCAGGTTCTTGAGCTTGTGAGGTCTGGAACCATGGAGAGGGATACAATTCAGCCTTGTATACTGGTTGATGTTGCATGGGTATGTAATTGAACATACTGTTGTGGTACATCATTACTGACTCGAACAGGTACTCGGTCGAGCACAGGCTCGAGTTGAGGTCGGGCTGACTGAGATGAGAAGACAAATGTATTCGGGTTGTGACTCGATCAGGTACTCGAACAGCACTCGGTCGAGTGCTAGCTCGAGTGGATGGTCGAGTTGGTACCTGAAACTCAACACAGACAAGCAGAAGAATAATCGAGAGTAGTAGTGATCAAGGTAGCAATAGAACTTAATCTTAGACTAATAATGACCCTAATTGTCACAAATAAACACTCAAATGGGCAACGGCGCCAAATTGAAACTAGAACTTTTTCAAGTATCTACTTATGAATGAATGAATGATGCAATCAAACAAACAAACATAAGTATGAATGATCAGAATGTAATGCAAGGTGTTTCAATTCCCTTATGATGTTGTAGCATAAAGGATGTCAATCCATAAAGAGTGTGATATGTAAGCAGTCAAGATGTGATCAATGCATTCAAGTTAAGCCAAATATCAAGTTGATTTGTTTCTAACAACCTAATGACAATAATGAAATGCAATGAACTAAGGCAACTTAAGACAATACTAATGCTGAATTAAACTGTAGAACAAGTGCAATAAACAAGACTAAGCAGAATTAACTAATAAGCAGAAGAAAACATGAACATAACAATGCATAAGCAAGAAAGTAAAATGGAGCTCGACCTAGCACTCGGTCGAGTGCATGGTCGAGTGCTGTGGTCGAGTTGCCTTGCGAATCCACTTCCTAATACTTTCAGTCCTCTTGTTTAGCTCCAGAAATAACATCAAGTCCTTCCTTACCCTTTTAGAGCTCCATAACACCTAATAATACTCCAAATGCACAAATGTATGCAATGCATGCTTCTAAACATCCTAAGTGTATATTTGGACATAAATGGCTATAAAACCTAAGGAATCATTTCTATATGATGCAAAACATGAACTAAACAAGGCCTTAAATATGGTAAAATATAGTAACATCAACACCCCCAAACTTAGTATTTGCTTGCCCTCAAGCAAATAAACAAGACATAAGTAGGAAGGTGAGGTTTGAAAGTGGGATCTTAGAACCTAATAACTTACTAATGAGCTACCTAGAATCAATGTCCAAGTTACTAGTACTATGATGCAAGGTGAATGAGCTGTACTTAAACACTTTAGACAGACCTATCACAACCTCTACTGATTCAAGCCTTAGATATCCACATGCATTCAGATCAATCATTTCCTTTAACATTCATTAAGCAAGAACATGAATCAGATTGTGCAATGTTTAAACTCATTTGGCTTGGAGATAAAGGTTTAGAGACAAGGATGGTCTCTCTTTAGAGTGGGGCTCATTAAGTCAAGGTTCTCTCATAAAAATGGATTGAGTTTTAGAAGAAGGCTAAAGGTAAGAACTAATAGACACATACAAGAACAAAACCTTGTCTACCCAAAGGCACCCAAAGTGTTTGATCCTAACATTCTAATCCCAAATGGTCCTAGTTCTACCCTTTGTCTTCTTCTCTTCTCAAGTACCCTTTTTCTCTTTTTGTTTTTAAGCCTTAGAAGAGGTTTCTTATTTGAATCAACTAGTGTAATGGGGACTTCTTTCTTATTGCTATGGTTCCCTTTTCTTCTTAATCTTTAAGACATAAAAGCTTTTTGCTAGACTCTTCTTTTCTTTCTTTCTTTTCTTTGGTTAGAACCATCTTCAACATTCTTTATACTTCTCATTCTTTCACTAGAGCTTAAATTCTCTTAAACACATTTCCCTCCTAAAGACTCTAACCTTTTCTTTTTTTTTTTCTCTTTTCTTTTCTTTTCTTTTTCAAAACAACCAAGTCCCAAACCCAAGAATTAAACCACCTAGTCCTATCTAGTTTGAAAATTGCAAACTAGAACTACACAAGGCTTTACTCTTGTCAGCTCAAACCTAACACTTTCTACCAAGCTCAATCCCAAAAAGGCCTTACATACTCAAGAATAAACATGGCTTGAAAGAAGGGTTGGTTAAGGGTAGGAGAAACTGATTTAAAAGTGAAATCAGCTACTTGGATCAACAAGAGTGGTAAAAAGGAAAAAGATGATCCAAATATGTGTATGGTATCCATGAGTTTAAAACTATGCACAATCAGATAATTACAAGTCAATATTAGGTTCTTATAAGTAGGAAATGACATCAAATCACAACATGCTTCAATTTAGACCAAAATGCAATATAGGAATTCAAGGCTTGGTTCAATCTTATGTTTCTAGCTCACTCAACTAGCATCAAAGTACTATTAACTTGGGCATTGATCCTAGTCTAGCTAATTTAAACAAGTTAACAAGGCTGAAATCATCATAGATCCCTAATGCAAATATGAAACAGTCCTATATGAAACATACTAACAAGATCCTAATATGCAAAACTTTTCAAATTTTTAGGTTTTTCTATGCCATAGATGAAATACAAGTACTAACATGATTATGATAAAAATTTGAAATAAGAAAACAAAACACAACATCAAATGTCATCTCAAACCCTCCCCCAAACTTAAATTACACAGTCCCTTGTGTAAGAAAAATTTGGAAAAGGATTTAAGAATCAAGAAACAACATAAAACCAAGAAATGCAATTGTATAGACAAAGTTAGAGTTAGAGTATTACTTGGGATGGGCTGAGGGTGGGATTCATTTATGAAAATGTTACCAAGTGCTTAAGCTCCCTCCCTAGTACCTGAACCATAATGCTAAAGAAAACAAGATCAAAATAACAAGAAACTTAAACCAATATGTACAAGGATACCTTTGGGACTTCCTCCCAAGTGAGCTTGTTTAAAGTCTCTAAGCTTGATTTTGCATACTTCTTATGCTTTGGAAGAGTCATAGAGAGGAGGTGAAGTCCCCTCAGTTCTTAGAGATTGCATTGCTCCTCTTATTCCTGGGTCAATGCTAAAAGAACTGTGTCTGTTAATAATACTCAGACCTTGCCTTGCTTTATTTGGAGATGAACTTCTCACTCCACCATGAAGCTTCTTAATTTGCCCCCTTATCTCCTCATCCTTAGTTGTTAACTCCCACACTGGATCATGCAGAATGTTGACAGTTTGAAGCTCAAACAAACCATCAGAGGAAGGATTTCTTGGCTCTTGTTGTTGGTGAAGCTCGGGGATGAAGTCTGGGTATTTTCGGTGACTTGGTACCACTCGGTCGAGTGACTTAAGGTGCTCGGTCGAGTGGTAGGTCGAGCAGTAGGTCCAGTTCTCTCTTTTTACCTCATTCACACCCTCAAAAATTTCAGACTCAGATTCATGACCTTTCTCTTTAATCCTGAAGGTCTGTCCATCAATAGTTGGCTTCTTCTGCTCAAGCTCTTTAACTTGTGGCTTATCCTTCATTTCAGCATCTTCTAACAAAGGTTCATGACTCAAGACCATCATTTCTTGCTGATCAATAGAAGCCTTGTAATTTTTCAGCATTTACTCTTTAAACCGTCCTGGAAATGGCAAAGGTGGCTGATAGGGAGGAGGAATGAACCGAACCGGCTTGCTAGATTCTTGAGCAATGACTCGATCAGGCACTCGACCAGGCACTCGACCATGTGCATGGTCGAGTGTATGGTCGAGTTGTGTCTCAAGCTCAGTTCTCTTCTCATTCTGCAGCTCTGGTTGAAGAAAATCCTCCCCAACTTGGTTGTCACTGTCCTCAGTGAGTTTTGAAGGTAGTTCTTTGAGAGAGATAGCTTGGGCAGTGGCATACTCATTTAGATTGTCAATTGATGTCCCATTGAGTTGTCTAGAAGAAGAAGATTCACTCTTGCTCTCAAGGTGAAAAATTCTGCAAGTTAAAGCTTCAATCTTGATATTAAGGGCACCATATGTGGAGTCTATCTTGTTTTTCATCTTTGTGAGCTTAGTACTTTTTTCCATATCTCCAATAGCTTGGCCTTGTAGCAGTTGTTGAAGCATACTCTTCATCTCTTGATCTAGAGCAGGAGCTTGTTGGAGTTGTTGTGGAGGATAGACTTGAACCATAAACTTCTCATCATCACAAACTACATGTACTTGCTTTTGTTGGGTTAGAAGTAGTTTATCTAGCTTCTCAAGCTTCTCATCTAAGGTTTATAGTTCCTTTATATGCCATTCCTCATAATCAACACCTCCCCTTAAGCTGCTATCATATTCCTCACTATAATCTCCATTAGACTGAGCAAAGTTCTCTATTAATTCCAAACCTCCAGCTACATCTCTATTCATGAAGCTTCCATTGGAGGCTGTGTCTAGGAGCATCTTGATATTGGGAAGAACACCTCTATACAAAGTACACAACAAATATTCACTGCTGAATCCATGATGTGGGCATTGTGTTTGATATCCTTTGAACCTCTCCCATGCCTCACAAAAGGTCTCATTGTTCTTTTGGAGAAATCCTGAAATTTCATTCCTCAAATATGCAGTCCTTGAGCTAGTGAAGAACTTTGCAAGGAATACCTTCTTACAATCAATCCAAGAGGTGATTTTTCTAGAATGTAGAGTCTTCTCCCACTGATGTGCTTTATCTCCTAGAGAAAAAGGAAACAACCTCAGCTTCAAGGCATCCTCACTAACTCCATTTATATTGGTAAGGCTACAGAGCCTATCAAACTCATCAAGGTGTGCAAGTGGGTCTTCAGTAGGCAGGCCATGAAATCTGCTGCTCTTAACCATTGAGATCAGACTAGTCTTGATTGTGAAGGTTGTGTTGTGGATAGGAGGAGGCATTATCCCATATCTCTGAGTATAAGTAGTGGGAGCATCACTATCACCAATCTTCCTTCTCCTTTGAGGTTCATGCAGATTCTGTGGAAGTTCCATTTCCACCTCTTTTTCTGTTTTTTTAGACTCTGAGCAGGTGCTCGACCAGGTGCTCGAACAACCACTCGACCGTTTGCTTTGAGGTACTCGGCCGAGTGCCTAGTCGAGTGGTACCTGAGAATCAAAACACAACAACAGAACAAGAGATAGGTGAGTAATAGAATCAAAAGTAACATAGATTAATCTTGAAACAATGAAATCTCGACTGGAACATATAAACACCCTAATGGCAACGGCGCCAATTGAAACCAGGATTTTTTCAAGTATCTACTTATGAATGAATGAATGATGCAATCAAACAAACAAACATAAGTATTAATGATCAGAATGTAATGCAAGGTGTTTCAATACCCTTATGATGTTGTAGCATAAAGGATGTCAATCCATAAAGAGTGTGATATGTAAGCAGTCAAGATGTGATCAATGCATTCAAGTTAAGCCAAATATAATTATGATTTGTTTCTAACAACCTAATGACAATAATGAAATGCAATGAACTAAGGCAACTTAAGAAAATACTAATGCTGAATTAAACTGTAGAACAAGTGCAATAAACAAGACTAAGCAGAATTAACTAATAAGCAGAAGAAAACATGAACATAACAATGCATAAGCAAGAAAGTAAAATGGAGCTCGACCTAGCACTCGGTCGAGTGCATGGTCGAGTGCTGTGGTCGAGTTGCCTTGCGAATCCACTTCTTGATACTTTCAGTCCTCTTGTTTAGCTCCAGAAATAACACCAAGTCCTTCCTTACCCTTTTAGAGCTCCATAACACCTAATAATACTCCAAATGCACAAATGTATGCAATGCATGCTTCTAAACATCCTAAGTGTATATTTGGACATAAATGGTTATAAAACCTAAGGAATCATTTCTATATGATGCAAAACATGAACTAAACAAGGCCTTAAATATGGTAAAATATAGTAACATCAACACCCCCAAACTTAGTCTTTGCTTGCCCTCAAGCAAATAAACAAGACATAAGTAGGAAGGTGAGGTTTGAAAGTGGGATCTTAGAACCAAATAACTTACTAATGAGCTACCTAGAATCAATGTCCAAGTTACTAGTACTATGATGCAAGGTGAATGAGTTGTACTTAAAAACTTTAGACAGACCTATCACAACCTCTACTGATTCAAGCCTTAGATATCCACATGCATTCAGATCAATCATTTCCTTTAACATTCATTAAGCAAGAACATGAATCAGATTGTGCAATGTTTAAACTCATTTGGCTTGGAGATAAAGGTTTAGAGACAAGGATGGTCTCTCTTTAGAGTGGGGCTCATTAAGTCAAGGTTCTCTCATAAAAATGGATTGAGTTTTAGAAGAAGGCTAAAGGTAAGAACTAATAGACACATACAAGAACAAAACCTTGTCTACCCAAAGGCACCCAAAGTGTTTGATCCTAACATTCTAATCCCAAATGGTCCTAGTTCTACCCTTTGTCTTCTTCTCTTCTCAAGTACCCTTTTTCTCTTTTTGTTTTTAAGCCTTAGGAGAGGTTTCTTATTTGAATCAACTAGTGTAATGGGGACTTCTTTCTTATTGCTATGGTTCCCTTTTCTTCTTAATCTTTAAGACATAAAAGCTTTTTGCTAGACTCTTCTTTTCTTTCTTTCTTTTCTTTGGTTAGAACCATCTTCAACATTCTTTATACTTCTCATTCTTTCACTAGAGCTTAAATTCTCTTAAACACATTCCCCTCCTAAAGACTCTAACCTTTTCTTTCTTTTTTTCTCTTTTCTTTTCTTTTCTTTTTCAAAACAACCAAGTCCCAAACCCAAGAATTAAACCACCTAGTCCTATCTAGTTTGAAAATTGCAAACTAGAACTACACAAGGCTTTACTCTTGTCAGCTCAAACCTAACACTTTCTACCAAGCTCAATCCCAAAAAAGGCCTTACATACTCAAGAATAAACATGGCTTGAAAGAAGGGTTGGTTAAGGGTAGGAGAAACTGATTTAAAAGTGAAATCAGCTACTTGGATCAACAAGAGTGGTAAAAAGGAAAAAGATGATCCAAATATGTGTATGGTATCCATGAGTTTAAAACTATGCACAACCAGATAATTACAAGTCAATATTAGGTTCTTATAAGTAGGAAATGACATCAAATCACAACATGCTTCAATTTAGACCAAAATGCAATATAGGAATTCAAGGCTTGGTTCAATCTTATGTTTCTAGCTCACTCAACTAGCATCAAAGTACTATTAACTTGGGCATTGATCCTAGTCTAGCTAATTTAAACAAGTTAACAAGGCTGAACTCATCATAGATCCCTAATGCAAATATGAAACAGTCCTATATGAAACATACTAACAAGATCCTAATATGCAAAACTTTTCAAATTTTTAGGTTTTTCTATGTCATAGATGAAATACAAGTACTAACATGATTATGATAAAAATTTGAAATAAGAAAACAAAACACAACATCAAATGTCATCTCAAACCCTGGGTCGAGTGCCTGGTCGAGTGCCTGATCGAGTCATTATTTTTTTTTTTTTCTTTCTCATTCTTTATATATATATATTTTTTTTTTTAAGAAAATACTAATGCTGAATTAAACTGTAGAACAAGTGCAATAAACAAGACTAAGCAGAATTAACTAATAAGCAGAAGAAAACATGAACATAACAATGCATAAGCAAGAAAGTAAAATGGAGCTCGACCTAGCACTCGGTCGAGTGCATGGTCGAGTGCTGTGGTCGAGTTGCCTTGCGAATCCACTTCCTGATACTTTCAGTCCTCTTGTTTAGCTCCAGAAATAACACCAAGTCCTTCCTTACCCTTTTAGAGCTCCATAACACCTAATAATACTCCAAATGCACAAATGTATGCAATGCATGCTTCTAAACATCATAAGTGTATATTTGGACATAAATGGCTATAAAACCTAAGGAATCATTTCTATATGATGCAAAACATGAACTAAACAAGGCCTTAAATATGGTAAAATATAGTAACATCAGAATCGCCCTTGGTAGTTAGGTCCACTGGGGAAAATCCTAACTTTACAAATGATTGCCAAGTTGAATCAGCAAAGTGACGGCTACCCGAGAGTAACAAAGTGGTTTGTGCTGCAAAGCGCACCTCCGGTGGTTGAAAGATCGGCGGGAAGAGTCGGTAACCTCGGTTTGGATCGGCGATAGAATTTAGGTCCACTAGAGAAAATCCTAGTTCCACTAGAGAAGACCACGGTAAGGGAAGAGTATGTTTGGTGCCCGAAATTTGTGAAGAGATTCTCTCCGGTGGGTGACAGATTGGTGGGGACATACAGTTTTCGTTGGTGTGAATCGAGACAGGTTTTATTAGGGTTTGAGAAGGGTGAAAAAAAAGAACAAATTGAGGAAAAAACCTAGAAAAAACTGATAGAGAAGAGCTGAGCAATGTCGATTTGATCCCGATGCCGGCGGGCAAAGACCTCACCAGCGCCGGGAAGCTTAGTTGGGGAAGGTTTCTTGATAACCGTGTCTAGGAGAAAATGGCTTTATTCTATAGTCC
Source organism: Camelina sativa (assembly GCF_030686135.1). Taxonomy (NCBI): domain Eukaryota; kingdom Viridiplantae; phylum Streptophyta; class Magnoliopsida; order Brassicales; family Brassicaceae; genus Camelina; species Camelina sativa. The sequence continues at coordinate 9,624,646 of NC_141892.1, forward strand.
CTTTTTTCTTGTACACCTATGAGTAGTTCTAAGTGACAATTTAAGATGAGAAAACTAAAAACAACTCGTATGGGAGAGAATCTCAATGTAAAATAGTAAAGGACTATTAAAAAGTCTCTGTTTCTCCATGGAAACTCTTTATTTGATTTTAACTTAATCAGTATTCCTAATATCTTGTAGACTTCAGTACCAATTATTTTGCAAGTGAATTAACCATCCACTTACGGTTACACCAGTCAGATTATTTTTCTATCGATATTAAGTCATCTTCAATATCAAATTCACTTGCTACCACAAACGTCGCTTGTCACCCTTATCTCAAACTTAATTAATATAGAAGCACCCCAACTTCATTTTCCATATTTATTTCATCATTTAGAAAAGCAATTTGAGATCTCATATTTCTTCGTTGTATAACCATCTCAAACAATATAATAAAATCATCACTTCTGAGTTTCTGGATCTTTTTAGTTCTTTTCGTGCAGTAGTAACGAGTGTGTTAACCCCTAAATCGTTATTCGTTTCTCCCAATTGATTGACGTCATGACGTGGATCTTGCATCTTCATCCCCACATCAGTGGCATTCGTGCATGGTTTATATAATATATATCATAGAGGTTTGGAATTTTGTTTAGCAATAATTTGAAATTAAATATGGTCAGTCTTAAGAGACCGTTGCTAATGGCATCTGTTGTATTTCTCTTAGCTGATTTTTATACAGAAATAAGCGGAAAGCCAATGAAAAAAAAAGAAAGTTATAAAGACATATAATTCTTTATTTATATAACTATTTATTTAGATGATAGGAATGAAGTTGAAAGCATATACAATCTAGGGATCGACAACCTTCTACGACACATACACAATCATGAAACAACTTATAAAATGCTAGCATACTGAGAGTCTAGCATTTTGTCACACACATGACAATTATTGAAGATAAGGAACACAACACCATGGAAGATGACCACCCCTCCACGCATATGTATATGTTATCTTCTCCGATATGGTTGTTTAGGCTGTTTCAACGGCAGTAATAGAGCCCTTGGTGCATAGAGTAGAGCATATTTCGACACATTGTTCAACCGCTCCATTAACAGTTTCACTTGGATCTAGTCACCAAAACAAAACTGGAATGACTAATTGCAACAAAAATAACAATAATATATTGAGCTTGGAGAACGGTTGCTTTACCGGAATCCCTAAGAGTTGTTAAGGCACCGCACACAGAGGAGGTACATCCCAAATTACAATATTCAGTGACAGTATCACCTTAAGTAGAAGAAAAAAAAAATGCAACTTAATTACATAAATTTGAGTTCTTATTGCATCTTGTAACAAATAGCATAATATAATCAAATAAATAAATCAATTTACCTGCAATTCCCAAAATGTCATGAGGAAGAAGACTAGGACATACAATATTGGCCACGACTATTTGACATTTACTAATGTCTGAACAATATTGTATCCCTTTTCCCTTAACCATGCAGGCACTATAAATGATCCTGGCAGCCCGGGTCGGGCAACAAGCCTTTAAAACTACCGCATCTACTTGAATTTGCGCCATCATAAGACTCATTATGAGCATACTTAATATCATTGTTTTGCCTTCCATCTTTTGAATGATAATTATTTGAACACAAAATATATGTAGAGAAATCACTTATAAGCTTGTATTGATGAAATGGTTGATGAAACAAGACTTGCTTAAATAATAGTTTCTCTACAATTCAATTTGCCACCACATACTTATTTTGTCACATTTATCACATTATGTATATAGAATATAGACACTGACAGGACCCGAATATTATTTGTTTTTACGTGTTTTTTGTTTCTTTGTTTTAAGTACTAACTCTTTTGTGGTTGTAGGAGTTTTGTTTTTGATGAGTGTTTTGTAGTGACGAAATGGATGAGTATGTCTCAATTCGGTTGAGCAGAGTAGTAAGATGTGATGGTAATGAAAAAACATAGTAGTAGAAGAAGCAATCCCATAGTTCCTTGCTAGAACTGCACTCAAAAAGAAGATGGTCTTTGGATTCCATTGAGGCACAAAAAAGGAGACAATTATGGAAGTGCAGAGATACTCCATTGTTACAGCCTATTATGTTTCGAAATTCTCTTTGTTATTGGGGCTTTAACCATGTTTTCTTAGTGGAAAAACCTTGAATCTCATCATGGAAAGGTTGATAAGCATCATTATGTGATATGCAGTTTCGAAATGTTTTTGAGAAATTTGTTGAGATTCCACCTTAAACAGTGTAAACGTTATCAGGCGCTCGAATATAATAGAGCTAATTAAATGTTTTTTTGTTTATTACTAAAGTTACGGTTAGTGGTTCTCTAGAGATAGAAGGGTATTTGTGATCTCTAGTGTCTATTAAGTGTAACAATTTAAATCCTACATATTATTGTGTCCCTAGTTCTCTTACATAGACCTACTTCAAATCAAATACTCTTTCTGTATCACAATTTATCATTGTTAAGAATTTTTTATCATAAAAATAATTTTCTGTAAATTTTTATCAATTTATGTTAGGAAACTATAAATTTCAAGAATCATTAATTGAAAATTTTAAAAATTAATGAATTATTATTGGTTAATAGTTATGAATAAATAATATATTTATAATTAAAGATTATTTTATTTTTAATTAAGTGAAAATCCTAAAAAATCATCTTTTGTAATACAGAGGAGATATAAAAAAAAAATGGATTTAAAACATAATATATATGTTGGTTAAGAAGATGCATGGATAAAAAAAAACAATGATGATAAATGTCCCTACAAACCCAAAAACAAAAACAATGATATACTACCAAAAACAGATATTTCTATTTTTTTATTTGCCATTATAAAAACGAGGCATTTTTATCTATATTGTTTGCTTCATTTTTTTATCTAATTTTTTTTCTATACTTCATTCAAAATTCACTGATTTTGTTTATTTATATAGTAGTTTCTATTTCATATTTTTAGAACGATATTTTTCTTTTTGACAAAGTATAATATGTAAACTATACTCTCTCCGTTTCAAAATATAAGATGTTTTAGAGAAATTTTTTGTTTCATGATATAGGATGTTTACAAGTTTATATGCAACTTTTAGATTAATTTAATATTTTATATTATGTAATATTGTTTCTGATTGGTTGAACTTGTTAAAAGTAAAGACTTTTTAATCTGTGTGCTTTAGCTAAAATATTCTATATTTTGAAAGGGTGGAAGTATTATTTTGAATACTTTTTAGGAATTATGTAAATTAATAAAAATACATGCTATATTTTGTGTGTTTATAGTTTTATATATATATATATATTGCTTTGTGATTATAATACATATACCCCATAAACCCCATAACACATATCAAAATTCAAATAAACCACACACCAATCCAAATAGTAATAATAATATTCAGTTCGCTTGCTACCACAAACTTGGTTTGCCACCCTTATCTCAAAGCTCAAGATAGAAACACCCCAACTTTATTTGCCACGTACAATGGTCTAGACTCTAAGAGTTAAGACAAGCTTTGCCGACGACCTCTCTATCTCAAGCTCAGTCCTAATTGCCCCCACAATAATGACTTTTATTTTTTTTGTACTACAAATTTTTCTATTAAAATAAAAATGTAAAATTTATAAAGTTAAAATAAAATTTTCTTTTTTTTAGGAGGTAAAAATGCAATTTTTTTAAGGATCAAAGTATAAATTTTATTTTAATAGGGTCAAAATGTAAAAATTGTTGGAGTTAAGATGAAAGTTTTAAATTTAATGGGTCAAAATACAAAAAATTTAAAGGGATCATTTTGTTATTTATAAGTAAAAATATACCAGATTTTTTTTAATGGAATCAGTTGACCTCCTCCCACCTTACTGGCTCCGCCCCTGTTTGTTCGTTTGGTTGATGCAGGCAGCTGTGACTGCGGCAACGACAATAGTTGTGTACTTGCGTCTGCCATAGCTGCAGGTATCTGCGTCAACCAAACGAACACGCTCAATGTTATAAATTCTTTAAAACATATATAATTGATTAAGAGTCTAGAGGACAAGAAAAAATAGAATGCTTTGGTTCTACAATTGATTTTTCCAATATTAAATTCGATTTGCATCGTCAATCAATAAATTTGACTCAGTCTATTATTTCCTAAGTACAAATTCATGTCATATATACAACGGTACATCTCTTAATCTTATATATATATATATATATATAAGATGAAGGAAGTTTCTCCATGATTAATAACACATCATCATCTCTTCATTAACTAATTTTTGTTTTTTTAGTATCAAAACTTTTCTACTAATTACTCTGGTAATGAAAGATTTTTAAAAAATTTTAAACAGTTGATGTTTTATTAGTTTTTGAGGGATTTTTTAAATAACAGAATCTTCTCTTCCCGTGGGGACAGTTTGCAGTTGAGTAATCCAATATAGACTCTTTAATTAGATAGGTTCAATGGTTCGTGACATCGAACATCTCTTCTTGGTTTCGGTATTTAGACGTCCAGTCATACGTACATGACATTAGTATTGGTTTCGGATTTCGGTTCTTAAACCATATATATAAGGGCCACGGTCGAAAGTTTCAAAACTCTAGCCCAATCTCAATAAACGAGTGCAGTAGCTAGCAGTACTGCCTTTCATATAACACAAGTAAATTATTATTGCATCTCAATATTATTGTTTTACACTACAGTATAACTAAACTTAGACTGATATGTTAAGATCTCTTAGATCTTTTTGGTACGTTGAAAGCCAAGAATCAATTATTTTAATTTCTTTCTCTCTTTTCATCACCAGCCACTCCGGATCTCCTTTCCTCTTCAAATTGATATCTTGACAATGCGAACCTGCTCATATATTACATTTACAATTAATATTACGGGAGAGTTCATCATATTCAAAAAATATTTAATTTGGTGGATAAAAATGGTTTGAAGAAAACTGAATATTAAATAAATTACCATTATTTGTGGTGATGGCAACTACACTATCTGAAAGATCCTCCAAAACCCTATAATATATGAAAAATTATCTCATAAAATATTGTATATATATAGTATTTCATCGATAACCTATTCAAACAATTATGAATAAAATTATTATGCTTATTTACCCGCCAACGCTGTAAGGATCTGACAGTCCATTAGAAAATATTACATTGCTCCCAAATCTTCGGAGGATTATCTTGATATCCTGCATTAGATATATTTCATAATAAGATACACCTAAAAATAAAAATAAAACGAAGCAAAACTGTGTCTAAGATTGATTGGGAGATCGTGCCGTAGATCCACATTTTGACGAAGCCATCATGTTCTTTCCACTGCTGTTGGGTCGCCGGAGTGGCAGTGGATGTGCCGTCGAGATGGCCTAGAACACCAAAGCTGAGATAATGAGTCTCAAATAGCTCTCTCCACACGTCATAGTTAAGTTTAGCTATGTCAAGGGTTATGGGGATGTACGCCTTGATCTGGGAGATGCCAAACGGTTTATCGGATTTTTGAGTTGCGTCGGTCATGGCGATGTACTAGAAAAATAGAAGAAAACATAGAGAGGAGCAGAGCAAGAAAATCGAAGAACAAGAAGAAAGAGAAGTGAGAAACAAAGAGAGAGAAAAATGAAAGAGCGGAGAAGGATCGAGCAAACTAGCTGGAGGCTAGGGCTTCTGATATCATGTTATAAGTGAAACTCTGTGGAGAATGTTATTCACGATGACAAAGTATATATAGGATCCAATGTACAAATGAGATCGAATCCAATATCATATCTATGCTAGAGGAATATTCTAGAGATTTCCTATATTTAAATATATCGAAGATCACACGGATCTTAACTATCTAACTAACATGCTAAGGCTTGAGCCGTGTTCAAATACCCCAACGTACTCGCGCTTCTTTTACTGATCCAAATGGAATCGTCTTCCCATAATACCTATGCTGCATTATATAATGTATGTACTTACATGCAAACATGGCTACAACAAATCTATATAAACACACATATATACACTGATACACACACCTCTATGTAGACGCACAGCGCTTTAAAGTGAGGAGCATTGTCTCTAAGAAACCGAAGGCAGACAAATCAGTCTCTAACGATGATTCCAGTCCAAGAAATGCTAAGATTGGTGCGTTCGCTTTAGCACCCGCCCAGTGCTTGGAATCGATGGCGTATCGTTGTTGAAATGTCAGGTAGCTTTCCGGTGTGAATGTGAAATGGTCCAGAATCTGATTAAAGTAGAAAAACTTAAAATCAGATTGAGCCACTTTTTGTGTTGGTCTGTCTGGTGCATTCTTTAGCAGATTTGGAGAAATCCCAAGTCGAGCGATTTTGGAGTGTGCGGGACAGATGAAATAAGATGATGATGTTGAGAATATGAAAAGAAAGAGAATTGTAAATGGAAGTGACATTTTTTGAGTGTTGTTTGTATATCAATCTTGAACTTAGTCAGCTTCCCAAGTCCATCCAGCAAAACCATTATTATATAGATCCTCAAAGGTTATAAATGAACTAAATTATCTACTTAAATGAGTTTCTGCCTTTTGTGCGAATTGTTTGGTATAAAGCATCAAACGTGATATCGATATTTGTTTAAATATGTTTTTGCATCAGTGCATCACACATATATACGTATGTATGTATGCTTGTTTGTTTTTTGTATATATGTACGATACGAAAACTATGAAGAACCTCATTGTAAAAATAAATTATAAAATCAATGTAATTGAGAACGCTGAAGTTTTATTTGGATTCTTTCTTTTTTCTCTTTCTTAATAAGAGAGACCACACCAATGGAGAAGCCAATTTTGTCCCGGAATTGGAGAAATGTAAGCGTACGTCCACATTTTTTATAAAGAGTTATAGCATAGAAAGAAAGAAAAAAAAGTAAAATTGCGTATTAAATGGTATCATGTTGGTGAAAGTTGCGCGTGCAAAGCGATGGGCAGACATGTTGACTGGATTAACACCACAAATTTTACATGCTTTGCTTCATGAATCTGCAATCATTTCTTATTTCTTTTATGTACATAAATATGTAACGTCACCGAATGTTATCATATAGTGTGGTGTCTTCGGCCCAGACTTCCACTTTCTTTTTTTCTTTATTATTGATAATCGAATCTTCAACTTAGAGACCATAGACCAATCATTATAATATTTAAGATGTGATGCATCTAGACCATATATCATTTTTCTCCTGACACAATAATTAGTCGATAAACAACGACTCGAATGGCTTGCCAGTTCCATGTCTATTTAGAAATAGGATCTACATACATTGATGCATAACTCAATATGCTCTTTCTCCTCGAAATATATTATTGTTCAGATTAGAAAACGATGGGCTCTTGATGTATACTATATAGAGAATTCTTTTGTCCAAAAAAAAAAAAAAAAAAAAAAAAAGAGAATTCTTTAACCCAATAAATTTGTAAATGTTTTTGTTTTTTTTGGGTTAAAGAATTCTCTAACAACATGTACATTCTCTAACAATATATACTTTTAAAAGTATATATACATGTACATTTATACGTAAAAAATGACTATAAATATAATTCGTTCATGCATGCATAACATAAGTCAATTTATGAACAATTTAATTATTAGTGTGAAAATGCTAAACTTACTAACTAAATATTAGCGTAACATGAACTATGTTGGGAATTGTTTGGTTGGGACAACGAGAATGTGACATGTGAACACTCAATATTAGCCTAACCCTCGCCTTAACAAATACTTCAAAGTCGATATTTCCCAACGAAGCTTGAGCCCTCAAATCCTCACCACTGGATTCGGGAACGCCGACGTTCTGAGCGATCAACGCGTCATCTATCAGCGCAACGTTCATTCGCGGTTGTTGAAACTGTTCCAACTTCGTGTCGAACGCAAGCGTCTGGTCCTTGAATTGAACGAATATCTGTACGGAAGTGTAGTAAACCGAGAGTTGGTGGTTGGGCTTGTACGACTGGATGGTGATTTTGAATGTAGCTGACATGTAATTGTCGTTGGTAAGGGTAAAGTTTTGTACAAACGCGTTTTCAACACTGTAATGAAGTTTCTTGCGTTTGGTTACGAGCCAGGTAATGAAAACACTAGAGCTATGATGAATATTATGGTAAATATGAAGAAGATAACATGGCGAAGGCTACGGCGGCTTGACGAAGTTATCGGAGGCATTGGATCTAGCTAGAGAGTTTTAAGGTTACACACTGGTTGATTTGGATGATTTTATATATAGACATAGATAATGCTTCGGATTCTAGAATCTGATGTTTTTTTGCTTCAGAATCTTACGTTTTGTGTGTGTGTGTGTGTCAAATATCAGAATCTTACGTTGCTTCTAACCTTATGATTATTTTATCAATATTCTTTTCTTTATATAACGGAGATGCAAAACCGAGATCCTAGGTAATCAATTTTGATGCATAAAAGAATTTAGTAGAATCTATCTTAACCCAATTCAGATTTAACCATATGAAATCGTCTCTCGTTTCATGCAATTAATGCGCTAATGCATTTTATAAAATTAATTTAAGAAGGCAAAAAAAAAAATTTGCTGGAGGCTGTTTTATGAAAAATAATGTTGACTTTAATGATTATCAAGTCAAGATGAGAGAATCAGACTAATTGAAGAAGAGAAATATAAAACTATGGAAACTTTACAAATTTACCTTGTAGGGAACAAATAACTGTCTCTGTTTTGATACAACAAACGTTGCCTCCATCCCTCTTTCAAATATGGTTTACGACGGCAAGCTAATCATCATCTGGTTTCTGTATGAAAACCTAGACACTTCCATCTTAGGATTTCCCACTTTTACCTTATCTTGAATTGAGCTTGCAAAATTGGGTTACAATTTCCAAAATATGTGTTTTAGTTGGGCTTATATTGATATTAAAAAAAATGGGCCATAGACAATCTAGTAATTGTGTTTTTTTATGCAATTAAAAGAAAACCAATTATAAAAAAAAAATGAAATTTTTTGGAGCCCATAATCTCTTAAAATATGAAGATCAGATCAGGTTAAATTATAGTTTTATAACTTAACAGTATCTATTATCTACAATTCGACCACTGAAAAATACTCTACATCCATAATTTTTTTTAATACCTAGTGTTGTTACTTGTTTGAGAATTATTTGATCCAAAAAAAAAAGAAATAAAGAGTATAATAATGTGAGTGTTGACGTTAAAAACAAGTATAAATGTACAAATACTCGTTCATGCATAACAGTAATCACCAGCATCACATATCAGAGGATGAACGATACGATTATTAGTGTGAAAATGCAAACTTAGTAATCATATATCAACATCACATGAACTATTTTGGGAATTGTGTGACTGCGACAAGACGACCGTGATATGAGAACACTTAACCTTAGCTGTATGATGTGCTGTCTTCCATACGCCGACTTTAAACCTAACCCTCGCCTTAACAAACACTTCAAAATCGATCTTTCCCGACGACATTTGAGCCCTCAAATCCTTACCATTGGATTTGGTAACGGCGACGTTTTGTGCGACTAACGTGTCATCAATCTGTTTGACATTCATCCTCGGTTGGTGAAACGGCTCCATCGTGTCGAACGCAAGCGTCTGGTCCTTGAATTTAACGAATATCTCTACGGAGCTGTAGTAGACCGAGATCCTGTGGTTAGGATTGTGGGACTGGATGGTGAATATGAACGTAGCTGACATGTGATTGTCGTTGGTAAGGTTAAAGTTTTGAACCGAGGCGTTTTCAAGAGTGTAATGAAGTTTCTTGGGTTTGGTTACAAACCAGGTAATGAGAAAACCTACAGCTGCGATGAAGATAAGAGTTAGTATGACGAGAAAAACGTAGCATACAAGGCTAGGGCGGCGCAGTGGCTGCGCTGGCAAAGTTTTCAACGCCATTGGTTCTAGATTGGGTTTGTGGTCACACATTGGTTTATCTGTATGTTTTTGTATATATAGAGTAGATAATTGTGATGCAAGATACTTGGAAAGTGCCTTGGATTCTGATGTTCTTTGCTTCAGCTGTAGAGAGAGATGAGTTATATTTTATATTGTCGCTTACTTTGCTTTCCCATCCACTTTTAACAGTATTATGTTTCAAAGCTTTATTGAGCAATTGTAAGACAACACTCAAACTGGCAAGTGGGACATGTAACATGTTATCTTATTATTTATAAAACTTACCCAAACAAAAAGAAGAAGCTACAGTAATTCGCAGAATAAAAGTGTAAATCGTATACAATATTCATATAAACTTTGTTTACGTTCTTAAGAATTTAGATAATATGATCAATTGTATATTTTCTAACTTAAATAATTAAAAGGTCGTACGTCTTCAGGCATACATCTGAAAAGTCAGGGACTAAAATATTTTATATGGTCTATTTCCAAATATTATTTGAACTAACGACTTTTAAGTTTGCATGAGAGTCTTTACTAGGTAAGTATCTATGAATTTAATGATCACCACGAGAGAATTAGACTAATTGAAGACAATAAATCTATACTAGTATTTTTGCAGCAGTTTTTGCTTAAAAATACTTTTTGGAAAGCTTTTACATTTAATACCATTTATTGCTTATTTTCATATCCAAACAAGGTTAGTTAATTCTTTCTACTATCCTTATAACCAAACAGAATTAAAATATTTTAAATATTCATATATATAATATTCTATAGTTAATATAGATATTTAGAAGATTTATTCCATATTAAAAAATTTTATTCTCCTATCATCTTTTTTTTATTTTAAAATTTAAATATAGTGAATCGTCATATAATGAAAAAGTTAATAAAAATGTATATTTTTTCCTGCATATATTGTGATTTGAATTTTTTAAAACAAACATATATTACTTAATTAATATAAAAAGTGTGTGTTCAACCTACATATATAGTAAATTTACCGTATATAGTAAATTATAGAATTTTAAGAAGTTTATAATTTATAACTGATATATCTAAACTTAATAAAAAGTTTAAAATTATGAATATTTAAACATATTAAATTTTCAAAATAACACAAACGAGTTATATTACATGACGGGTTATATGACATTACATGATTGAATTGATAATATTACAAAATAAAATATCATTAATATGACATTTCAATACGGGTTAAATCCTTATTTTACTATTTTAGTAATACCAATATAAAATATCTCGAATCAAACTGATTTAACTAAGATTGTATTAAACAAAAATTGTTGTGCGGTATACCACGAATTATATACTAAATGACTAAAATTAACAAAAGATTACATTAGCAAAATTAGTATTAAAATAGTACATTGAGAAAAAAAAAACTTGTCCGGCGGTGTACCGCGGGTTAAAATCTAGTACATAAGTATGAAAATTGTTTTTGCTCTTTAATTTATACGAGCATAATGTGGTTCGTAAGTGTCTACAATAGAGATGTGTTTTTGTATTAGCTTATGTGATGTGATGTAAAAATACATGATATACAATATACATTAGCAAAGCTCTACCTAGAGTAGTCCTTCACACTTCAGTGAGACTTTCAGCTTTAGCCATTTATCCCACCCAATATTCGACTCAAAACAGAGGTCATCTTAGAAGTTGCATTGATATGCCTTGACCTGACAGGTTGCAGAATGGTAGCTAGCTTTTGGTCCATAGTTCTCAAGTTCCCAATATCATTTGCTTTTATCTACTTTTGTTACTTTGATTTAAAATTTGGGGAATGTCCTTTTTTGTGCCCTGCCATGAAATTTAAAATCAAATCAAATTTACCCATATAGTGAAAGAGGAATGGAACATTAGAGAAAGTGAGAAGCAAGTTCAATTCCAAACTATTTTAGATGTCAGTTATGTATAGTTAAAAAATCAATATAGGTAGCATGTTTAAGAGTAGTGATACTCACTCTGCAACCCACATGTATCACGCATCGTTCTGTTTTTTTTTTTTTTTGAAATACTAAATAATTATTATAGATCACATATATATTTTTTTTTTTTGTCTAAAAACAAAAACTAGTCTTAAAAATCAAGTCTTTTAAACATGGTTGGAGCTAACAACATATTTATGTTACAGTTATTCCCCCTTTTTCTAACTTTTGCCATGGGGAAAAATATTTTTTTTTTCATTTATATAACCAAAAGAGAGAAGAGAATAAAATAAAATAAAAGATGGAGCTTTCAATCGCAAACACAAAGCCCTGAACCTGATTAAATGAACAAAAACAATTTTGGACTATTAAAGGGCTTTTATAAAAACATTTCGGGCTAAAATAGGGCCCTAGAAGCCCACTTACTACAGTATTTGTTCCTTCTTCAATTTTTTTTCTTCTTCTTCTTCTTCTTCAATCAATCAATCAAACCCCTAAACGCTCTTCTTCAATCCTGAACGATTTAAGGGTTTGGACAAAAATCACTCCTTTGTACCCCTCCGGCGAACCGTCTTCTGTCGCTGGCCATTACATCTCCGGCGAACCAGCTTCTTCTTCTTCTTCTTCTTCTTCTTCTTCTTCTTCTCCGGTCAGGGGTAAAGTTCATTGCTTTCTTCTGAAATCTGGTAAATTAAATTAGCTGCAACTTAACTCTAGAAGCTCTAGTTACGAACTGAAATTCAAATCTGATCAGGGATGTAATTTATTTATGTTTGCAGGAAGTGAAGTTGATTGGGAATAAGAGAGGAAGAATCCTGCTTTAGTTCTGTATTTTCTACTTGGAGTAACTATGGAAGACGATCCAAGTAACCCTCATGAACTCGATTTTGAGAAAGCCGATCGACCAATTTGGTTGATGAAGTGTCCTGTAGTTGTCGCCAAGGCGTGGGGGAAGCTAGCTCCTTCTTCTTATTCTTCTTCCTCGGAATCTGTTGACTTGGCCAAGGTTGTTCTCAACATTGATCCTCTACGAACTACCACCGAGGTATATGTATATATATGTATTTGGTTACATGTTCCAATTTCATTACACATGTGGCTGATTTATCAAAAAATCTAGGCTCAGGGAAGGATCCTGCTTTAGTTCTGTATTTTTTCTACTTTGTTGCAACTTATTTCCTTGTACTTGTATCATCAATTAGTTCACTATGGAGATGCATAATGCTGAGTTTGAGAACATGCCAAAGAGCTACGCTTTGAACATGTTCAAAGACGTTGTTCCCATGCAGGCTTTTTCGGATATCAATCAAGGTATTTGGATATTTTACCTTTCTGATTGATATAACATCAGATTTGTCTCTTCTCCTTCGTTTGGCTTTCCATCTCATACTATGCAAGCTATTCTATAGTGAATACAGCTGTTGAAGGAAAGATAGATCACAAATTCGATATGAAGCCATATGGCGAAGACATTGAAGGATATGCAAGGCTTTGTCGGGAGAGAACGACCAAAGCCATGGTTAAAAATCGACAGATACAGGTAAAATATGGATGTGTTTGCTTTTCCTATAATTCTCCCCCTACGCTGTCTCTTTGGTTAGCTAATTGTATAAGGACTTTTCTTCTGTGAACTGCGTGCGCCTATAGGTTATCGATAATGACCGCGGAGTACATATGAGGCCCATGCCTGGAATGCTTAATTTTGTTTCATCCAATTCAAAGGTAAAATGTTATTCTCTTGTCAATGATTATTTTGCATATATGGAGTAATCATTAAGTGTTTGTGTTTGTGTTTGAATGAGCAGGAAAAGAAGAGACCTGCCCAAGTCAAGCAAACAGATGTGAAGAGGACGAGAAGAGATCGTGGTGAGCTTGAAGCTATAATGTTCAAGCTATTCGAAGGACAACCTAACTGGACACTGAAGCAGCTTATACAGGAGACAGACCAACCAGCACAGTTCCTGAAAGAAATACTGAACGAGCTGTGCGTGTACAATAAGAGAGGATCGAACCAAGGGACATATGAGCTTAAACCTGAATACAAGAAAAGTGCCGAAGATGATGACACAGGTGGACACTAAAACCAACCCCTTGTGTAGCACTATATTCGTGTGCCATAGTACCCTGAGTCATTTGATCGGGGTAAAATATATCTTAGCAGAGGAGAAAAGAATTGTTTTTTATATTTTAGTTTGTATTATTATAAACTAATATCGTTGATGGAACTGGTCATGATTCCCATGGCTGCGAGATTCCGATGTCTGGGTGGACTTGTTTCAGCACCTTGAAGGTGTAGATCTTGTATGTCTCCACGTTCTTCTTCGATCTCGGTTTTCTTCTCTGCAGATGTGTCATGTTTTTGAATGCCTATGCACTCGACATACCTGCATGATGGAAATCTTATAGATTTACGATCCTGATTCGTAGCTCTAGTCTAATTATAAGAAGCCGATTACCAGACCCGAGAGTCCTTGACCAATGAAGAAAAATAATAAATATACTAATAGCCTAATAGGATTCCATACTAATAACGATACGTTGATTTATTACAGCCAATTTTGTTTTACATGTGTTTTTTTAAATCTTATTACAACCAGTGAAATATTAAATTGATATTCTAAGATCCTTTAGATCATTCTGATAGGTGTGAATCCAAGATTCAATGATCTTAACTCCTTTCCACGAGCCAATAAGGGTCTTCCTTGCGCTTCAAGTTAGTGAGAGAGTTCAAGTACGCCTTGGATTAACGCTTAGTTCAAAAACAAAACATGTCTAATAAGTAATAAATATAGTTTACCGTCTTCTGTCGTAGTGGCAACAACCGTGTCCGAGATATCTTCCAATACGCTGAAATATGTGGAGAAAAAAAAACTCATAAGTTTCGCACACACATTCCATTATAATATATCTAATATCTGATAATTCATCTTAAAAAATTATAAATATAAAATATTACCTGCCGACACTATACGGATCTAACTATCCGTTGAAGAATATGATGTTGTTGCCAAATATTCGAAATATTAACTTAACGTCCTATAAATTATACATTGATATATTAATTTATGAATAAGATAGATATTGAAATTAGTTATATCATAGACAGGATTATAAAATTTATGAGTGATGTCAAAAAAAAAAAAAAAAAGAATTATGACCACTTTAGTACCAAAATGTGATGTAACCCAATGCAGATAAGGCAGAACACCGTATTCTGATAAGCAGGTTTCGGTAAAACTGCTCATATATCGTTATCAAAAAAAAAAAACTGCTCATATTTTGTATGGTTTCATTTGAAACATAGAATCTTCATTGTTGTG
This sequence comes from Camelina sativa, assembly GCF_030686135.1. Taxonomy (NCBI): domain Eukaryota; kingdom Viridiplantae; phylum Streptophyta; class Magnoliopsida; order Brassicales; family Brassicaceae; genus Camelina; species Camelina sativa. Next base: position 9,639,831 of record NC_141892.1, read on the forward strand.
GCCGATGGGCATAAAGATTTTGCTGCAAACCTTTATAATAATAGTGTGTGCATTTTTAACTCATAAACTAGTTGGACGAGTTCGTTATAAAAAAAAGGAATTATTCATGTACATATTAGCTACTAGTTTATATAGAAAAAGTTTCGTTCATATATAGTTGTCAAGGTTAACAAAAATATACTAATAAAGATAGATTTAAAATAGATTTTAGGATGAACATGAGAAATATAATTTCGGTTGAATTGAAAATTATATATATTTTATCGCCATGAGTGTTGATAGTATGAAACACTAAATTAAAAAAAAAATAATGAGCAAAACATAACTAAAACCCTCCTCCACCGGTAATAATGAACCAAAAGGCAAATCAAACTGACCAAAACCCACCTCTTCCACCCGTAATCTGTTACGCAGAGACCCATCAAAGACAATAATTCTGTCACATTATGTTTTAATCCCTCAACGAGCTTGTCCAACACCATAACGCTCGGATAGCTGTCATTCGCACATCGCCCCCTACTCTGAACCGCGCACCGTTCACCATTCTCAGTCGAGTATAAAAACCCTACAATTTTTTTTGATTTTTTTTTTGAATTATTTATTTTTTATAAGCTTGATTGATTTGTGTTTGAATCATATTTTGGATAGTGGTAATGAGATGTACGAGGTACTTGATGAATTTGGCTACGAGTATCATATCCCTTTGAGAGGTTTTTCCATTACCTACAGCTTCTCACCTCTGATCTGAGTAACCTGCTCATGGACTAGTTGTATGAATTGAGAGAACTCCTACTGAAGGTGGTGGCAGAAAACAACAATCTTGGTGACTAAGAAACCATATTACCATTTTCTCTAGTAGTTAATTCGTCTTTCTTTTAGGTGATGTAAAATACAATTCAACAGTGTGTTAAATATATAACCAATCCTTATGTTTTGAATGCTTGTTTGGATAATCATATTGATTTGCAATTTGTGTGTATTTTGTGGATAGTGTGTATTTTGACCTATATGTTTATGTAGTCATGATTTGCGGATGAAATTAAAGCAGGATGAAAATAATAATTCCACAACATAAAATAATTTCGGACCCTTATAGCGTTTGGCACTGCCGATAACCCAGATTGTGCTAGAAATTGTCTTAAAGATTGTTGATAACAAGGTTCTGAAAGTTTAATGTTCTATTTCGAGATTTACATCTCTTTTCAATAAACAAAAATCAAAGACTAATAACATATATTTAATTATTAATGGTACGAGTCAGAATTTTTTTTTTTTGTCAAACAATTTCATTCTTATAAAGTCAAAGTACACTTAACCAAAATTCTTACACAAACAACATCAAATCATCTGTAACATCATACACAAGCACATGTTTTAAGCTCACAAGATATGTAAAGCATAACCATAAAGAGAAGTGCCCACAATGGTGGCAAAAGCGATGACAATAAATAAAAACGACGCCCGTAAGACCTATTTATCAATCATAATTGTGACTAACTGTTCAAAATTTACAAAAAAAAATTATGATATGCCTCCGGTTATTATTTATATTGAAAATATGTAGGATTGATCAAATAATTTTTTTTTGTTAATATTCGTATTTTATTAAAAATTTATATTTCTCTTTTTAATATATTAATTTTCTTTTTTTATTAATATTTTTATATTGAAAATATTTTAATTTAAAAGAGTTTTTAATATGATTTCCCGAGATCCTTTTGACATTATTTTACAGTTTCCTTAGTATTCTTTTTATTTTAGAACAAAAGTTAAACAAACTAATTAGTTGCTTTTTCTTCAAGTTAAAATGCTTTTGTTTTTTACTTGTTTGATGAACTAATCACACGTCAATTGCTTGAAATCTGTGTTTAAAAAAGTGTTAGGCACTTCCACATTAGAAATTTTAAGCTTAGTCAATTTCAAAGGATCTAACTGCTATAAGCTCATATGATGTATGAAATAATGGCTACATAATGATTAATAGAGAACACAAGTTTAATATTTCAAATATTAAATATAAAATAAATATTAAAATGTATAGATTATGAAACTAATACAGTTTGATGTATATTTTTTGTCATTGTTTGATGTATATTTTTATTCAAAAAGCTCACTAAAGTTTTAAGATGTTATAAAATGTTTAAAACCAAAAAAGACAAAATAAATAGAGAAGAATTTTTTATATTTTATATTAGCATATGAGATGTATTTTTGTTAATTACAAAAGAGAACATAATAACATTGTGCTAATACTTCTCCTACATCAGCAAAAAAAAAAAGTATATATAAATAATTATAAGTAACTATGATTTATGCTATATGTAAAAAAGCACGTAACAATCCAAGAACCATTTTACATTTGTTCTTTCAGATATTTTTGGAATATTTAGTTTACAACTATACATGACAGTATTTGTAGTTAAACTTTCTCAAGTATCTTTAGTAATCCGAACAAATAGAAACAAGACATTTATATATTTACTCATATATCATAAATATTAAAAAAAAAACTTGGCATTTACATACTACCAACAAAAAAATACTTGATATTTACATACTACCAACAATTCATGATTACCCAAAACATGTGAGAACGTGAAGAGGCAATCAAAATTTTCGTTTGCCAGCCTTGCCATTGATCTTGATATAAGACTTGTGTCGAAAGTTAAAACCAATAAACCAGTGTTAGAATATCAAAAATTAATATATCAAAAAACTTTGGTGAAAACAGGAAAAATCTTTAACACATATTTACGATTTATAAACAATTTGATAAATTGGCAAATTTACAAATTTAAATAGTTTTGTTGAAAACTCAACAATATTTCCACCAATCATGATAATCGACAATCACAAACACAACTTCTTTTTTAAATACGCTACAAAATTCTCATTTTTGTTTATATCAAAAAGAAATCTAGAAACCATTAAATACAAAAATTAGCATAAACTGTTTAACATAACTTTGTTTTTTTTTACTGCAATTACCATGCAATATAACATTTTGTATAACTTAGGAAACTCAGTGTAAAATTGATCAACCTATTTGAATTTGTTTTTGATTTTTTTTGTTTTGGCCTTTGGTGATGCCGAAGAGTTAATAATACCTTGACGTGTGTTCATGTGGATTAACAAGAGAGAGAGACAAACAAGCTGGCATTAACATCCAAACAAATTTTTGTGATAAAAACCAGTCATAAACCCCACATTAATAGCATTTTACACAACAAGACTAAATGAATTAGAGAATATCGGTAAAAGCAAATTGGTTATGGTTGGATGACCTATTCAGGGGTGCATTGATTTATTGCATCAGTCACATCCTCCAAAGCATCCAAGCACTGAATATGCACTGCATGACGCTGAGCCGCCGTCATTTCAACCACACTTGCTTCTACCTCATGTAACTTACCAAGTGGGACGGGATCTTCTTTCTCATCTTACCCAAACTGTTGCATAATGAGTATGCACCACCAAATCATAAAGATATAGAGTAAAAAAAGAAAAACAATCCATAATTACACTAATGAACAACCCAAAATTAGCTTACCCAAGAGGAGCAAAAGCATGGTGGTGCCTATCTCCGTCGACAAAAGCAGCAACATTGTCACCAGAATTTGACTTCATTACCTCAGTGAAGTGAAGGAAAGTCTGAGTCCTTGTCTATGATTATATATATATATTAATATATTTGAGTTAATATTTGTTTATCAATTGAATTTTTTTTGTCAACTTGTTTATCAATTATTTTATTCTAAGTTAAATTTTTATTAAGATCATTTTTAAAATTGTGGACATATATTTCGTTTCTATCGGTTAAATTTACTTTTTAGTGATTTATTTTGAAATACTCAACTTCTATTTTCGTTGATTGTTTTTTCACATAGCTGGTTTTTTAAACTATTGATTCACTTTTACTTCTTATTCATTCGTATTTTTTCTATTAATTTTTTATTTGTTATATTTTATGTTTATTTATTAATAATTTTTTTTGGAAGTCAACTTAATTATTTTTTGATTTTTTTTTTTATTGACTTATAAATTATCTACAAAGAACATAAAATTAACTGATCAATTGTAGGTGTTGTGAGCTATTTCTACACGAGAACTACGGCATCAAGGAGATAGAGTTTAAACTTTTATAAGTTGTGTTATGCTTAGTTGATTTTTTTATTGCCAACCTCTTAAAAATATAATTTGATTTGAACATCTTTCTTAATAGACAAGCTTTGGTCAATAACACAATCCTAACTTTTTTTTTTTTGAACAAATAACACAATCCTTACTATGAAGGATAAAAGATCGTAAAGGTCTGTTAACCACTTGACCTAGTAGATTGGTGTTCAATATTTATTTAATTTATTTTATAAACGTTAAATATATATTATATAATTAAATATAGATTTCAAGTAAAAAAATTACTATACACAATTAATTGTATTCAAGTCAAACCAAAAGATTAGTAAATGTATGATGCTTTTCTAGTAAATATTATTTATTTCTTTTAAAATGATTAATTACTTTAACAGTTAAATGATTAGGATATTTCAAATCATCAAATTAAATTGTCTTCCATGTTAGAGATATTGCAATTAAATCAAAGTTACCAAAATAATTATAGTCAAGTTAAAGCAAACCAATAAAACTAATAAATGTATAATGATGGCAACAAATTTAATACAAACAATCATATTATACACATTTTCCCTTCAGAACATGTGTGTATATATATGTGTGTGTTTGTATATAAAACAAATCATATAGCAAACAATAAACACATTTTCAAATTTTCCGAATCTAACGAAAAAAGTTTGCAAAAAAATGACGCAAAAAGTGTGTGTGATGATTTTGATGACATTGATGGTAGGATGTCACCTAAAAGCATGCAATGGAATGGAGAACTTCTCAAAGGAAGACCCTCACTCACCGTATGTATCTTACACTCACATAAGAATTTTAATTTTATCTATTTTGTTTTTAACTAATGAACTAATTTCAAATCAATGCGTTGATATATATATATATATATATATATATATATATATATATTATGTGTGTATTTTGACCTATATGAAGTCATGATTTGTGGATGAAATTAATGCAGGAGGAAAATCATAACTCCACAACATAAACTAATTCCGGATCCTTATTGTGTATGGCGCTACCGCAGCAAATGTGGCGATAACCTAGATTGTGCTAGAAATTGACTTAAAGATTGTTGATAACAAGGTTCTGAAAGTGTAATGTTCTATTTCGAGATTTACATCTCTTTTCAATAAACAAAAATCAAAGACTAATAAATATATTTAATTATTAATGGTACGAGTCAAAAAAAAAAAAATTTGTCAAACACTTTAGTTTCATTCTTATAAAGTCACAATACACAAAAAATGATTCTATAATTCAAAGGCAATACCAATACCAAACAAAGATAGATAACATACATCAACAAGAAGTCTAAAAAAGCTATGAAACAAAGAGCTAGAAGCAAATTGAAACCTGAGAGATCAATGGTTGTCGATAGGTCTTCTATGAGTAGATCATTAATGGTACGAGTTAGAAATCTAATAAACAAAATTTAAATATAAACGGCAACAAAAGTAAGCTTGGATTGTTGGTTTTTTTTTTTTTTTTTTTTTTTTTTTTTTTTTTTTACAGTAGATTACTGAATTATTTTAAAACACTAACATTTATAAACTTTTCCTAACCATTTTTTCTGATATTGGTGAAACTTCGCCTTGTCGATGTCAGGATTGGTTTTTCTCTCGTATCCTTTCACAATTTTTATTCTATTATAAGCTTATTTTGAAGTCGAAGAGTTATCCAGCGACACTCTTCTTGGTTAAGGCTCTCTACTCAAACCCTATGATATGAATTTTGAAACAAACGGATCCTATCTTTTGTTTTTAATTCATTAATTAACAGTCTCATATTTGCTAATAAATCTACCTACAACATCGCCCAAAATCCTAGCGGTGTTGACTATCCCCTTCTCCTTGTGTTGATAGCCACCGCTACACTCATTTGTGAAACACCATATTAGTGTCAACGAACCCATCGCCTCCGTCATTTCTCCTCGACGGTTCTCGTCTTCCATACGTCATAAACTCGATCATAACTTCCACATTAACCAAACAAGGCCACAACGATCATGAAAACACACAAACACGACAAGGAATCAATCAACCAAGTCACAGAAACACATGACAGCTATCTAATCGCTTAGATAAGTCATGGTTATGCACTAAACCTCTTTAAACAAGAAGATCCTGACTCAACGATGATGAAAACAACACCACAACAAGCTTCCCACACGTCCTTCGCCTCAGATCTCTACTCGCAGGAAATAATCTCTTAAGAACAAAACTCTTCAGAAACTTACAAAAAAAGTCTCATAAAACTTCTCATTCTTTCTTCTCTTTGGGAAACGACATAGGAGGCTAACGAAAGCCCTATAGTTGACTTCTAACCTTGAATATCATCATGGTGTCGATTGACACCCACTCCAAACCTTCATTTTTGTTCGCGGGTGTTACAAATCTAATACACCTAGATCCACACCACGCCCTCAGATTTACAACAAATCTACTATCGGCAGAAGATCCCCTCTGTTTAGTGAAAGCATCAATGGTGCTTGTCGATGTCGAATCCCATACTCGATAATTTGAGTGGTTAAAAACCAAGTCGGATCTTGAGAACACATATTTGGAAAAGTGAAACGACCCGACCCGTTTTTTTTTATAATAATAATAACAATAATAAATAAATACTCTACAGCTAGTGGTATCATATCCACTAGCCACCTAACCACAAAACACAACAGCGGATAACATAAACCATAACAATAAACCAATCATTATCAAATAATTGAATAACCAATAATCAAAGTATAACAATTCCAATAACCAAACATCAGGAAACATAGAACTGGCAACCTAGCAATGTTCTAATGACCCAACTCTAGCAACCTAGCAATACCAGACAACAACCAATCGAGTCCCTAGAACATCCTCCTCTTCATTTCCTTGATTCCACGATCACACTTTGCCTTTACCTGCACCACAAACACAAATTGAGATGCATGAGTATTTGATAAACACTCAGTGAGGTAATCCTCCCATCTACTGGGCTATACACACAAGCAACTGTGATACCAATGTCCAAACAAACAATACAAACAAACATACAAACCAAGAAAACAACATCATCTCGCTGGAAGGGAGGTGTCGACCAACACTGGCCTTGGTGTCGACCGACACTACCCCACAGTGTCGATCAATGCCGCTTCACTGGTGTCGACTGACACCAAGTGGTATCGATCGACACTACCTCTGTAACCGCGATCCGCACGAAGCCGAGAGTCGAATCTCGCTCCCACAATTTCACCAAATCACCCAATACTCAAAACCCAAGCCAAATACGTCCTTAGGAACCTGTGGTAATCAATCCCAACAAGAAAACACACATAACCAGCAACAAACAAGCAAGAACAAGGAATCACAGGCTTAGATCAGTCATGGTCATGCACTCACCTCTTTGCAGGAAGTTTCTGAACCACAGTAACGAATCCAACCCTCCTAGCAAGCTTCTAGCACCTTCCTAGCCTTGGATCTCTCAAGAAACAGCCAAGAATCTCACCAATCTCTCTCAAAACCTCAAGAAAAAAGTTTTCTCCCTTTTCTCTCCAAAACAACAAAGCGGCGACAAAACAAACTCCAAAACCCTTCTTGTCGTCGAAACCCACTTAAGTAACCCGGTTCAATGGTTTCCTAAAACCAACCCGAACCAAATCGATCAATAAATCAATCAGGTCGAACCAGAAAAGTCTCATAAGCTAATAAGCTCAAGGGACTTCAGCATTAATTGCAGATTCGAACCCCTTAATTAGAATCCCTTAATTATTTTAGATACCTTTGGTAAATCCCGAGGATCTCAGGATTTTATTGTGCCCTCCGAGAAAAAAAAATTCCTCTTCCATTGATTCTCGAGGCGGTTTCTCTCCAAGATAAAGCGAGTGACTCTTGCCTTCCTATTTCTCTTTTTGAAATGCCTCAAACTTTAATCGGAGAATTTCTTAGCAAATCGTGAGTATCTTGCCTTTTTTTTTCTTTCTTTGAGAAATCGAACATGACGATCTCTTCTTCCAACTCCTAATTTTTCCCACCTGCCAAAGCTAACTCTTCATCGGGGCGAAAGCGGGGTCCAACGCAGGAGAAGAAGAAACAATTTACCTTGTCCGACATGATTTGTGGTTAGAGCAGCAACATTAAGGGTCCCTACAACGAGACCTTGATGCTCTTGACACAAATGCAAGAGCTCTACCGCATTCCCAAGAAGATTCATTTGACATTTTCCAACCCTATAGATTCACTGGAGCAACCCACGACGAGCTTTTTCTATGCGTATGAGGTCTACTTCAAAGGGTGTGGACCTTTCTTTCTATTTCTGGAGGTTCTGATTAAGTACCTCCAGCATTTGAACATGTCATTGTTCAATTCTCTCGAACCTTCTCCGGGTAGTCATGTGCTTACTCATGACTGCTGCTGAAGCGGAATACACCCTGTCAAAAAAATACTAAACGAGTTGTGCATGTACAATTAAGAGAGGATCGAACCAAGGGACATATGAGCTTAAACCCGAATACAAGAAAAGTGCCGAAGACGATGAGAAAGGTGGGCACTAAAAAACACCCCTTGTGTAGCACTATATTCATGTGCCATTACCATAGTACCCTGAGTCGTTTGATGGGGGGGGGGGGTAAAAAAGATTTTAGCAGAGGAGAAAATAATGGTTTTTAATTTTGTAGTTTGTATTATTACAGTAAAACTTCTATAAATTAATAATGTTAGGACCAAGACATTTTATTAATTTATAGAGACATAAATTAATCTATAAATTAATAGTTATTGTTTTATAGTGAAAATTAATAGTTATTAATTTATATATATATATATATATATAGTTTTAATTGGTTAAACTTTTTAAAAATTATGAATTGAGATAATTTTAGTAAAATAAGAGTATACTTTCAGATGTTGTAAATTTTATGGTTTAGGAATTGAACTTGAATATTTAGAAAACATTATTGACAATAAATTACAAATACTATAGACAAATTGACTTAAACATGACATACATAAATTCAAATTTATGAATAATAATATCAATTCTCCTATTTTAATAATCTGTTAAATTATCAAATTGGAAATGATGCATATCTAAAAATTGAAAACTTTAAATTTTAGTTATTTTTATGATATGTTATAATATATTTTAGAGATATCATTATAGTTTGAAAATACAACATTACAATTGTTCTATAGAAATGAGCTGTAAGAGAAAAATAAAATATTATATCAGTAAATATATATAATTAATAATTTATGATATTATTATAACTATATTTTACAGGGAGATTTCAAAAAATATATTATTTTATTATTTGTCGAATTTTGTTAATTTTTACTCTAGTATTACTTAGAACCAATAAAATTTATTAATTTATAGTGTTTATTAATTTATAAAATATTAATTTATAGATATTTTACTGTATTTATTAATCCAAAGTCCAAACAAACAAATATAAAAAGTGAGTGTTTTGTTTATGACATAACAATTTTTAAGTTGTCTATAGGCCCAATATAAATTTCCCAGATCGTCACGTCCAAATCGTCGGTTCAAACACCTCGGAGACTCGGTGCACCAAATCCCAAATTCCCAAATTGTTCACTGAGTCGACTCGTCCTCCTCATATATCCCCACCCAATCTACAAAGTGAGATACTCTTCCGCTTGGTTCGCTTCGTGATTATGAATTTTAGATCTTGCATTATGTCCTCGTTCAGTTTTTGGTTTTGTTCGAATTGATTGGTAGAAATCGTAATTTTAGTAACCGGATTGTTGGGTTTTTAGGAATCTCTCAGATCCTCTCTTCACTTGTCACTCGAATTGGGTAATGGTAGCTAGCGCTGGGATTGGTTTGTTTATAGTAGAAACTGTAGGTTTTGGGGGGATGATACTGGATTCAGGGCTTTTCGTGGATAGTATATTATATTATAGGATTCACTAATTGTGACATTTTTTTGGCAAAACCACCTGTGAAAAATCGAATTAGAATTTACTTATTGGAAATATCTGATTCTTACTTGTGTTTCTTGAATTCATCATAACTGAGAACTGATTGATCTGGTTTTATCTCGAGTGGTGGTTTGGAACTCATGTTGCAAAGCTTGTCCTGGCTGTGAAGAAAGAAACACAAGTTGAGTCTAATGATGTTGTTTGTTTGACACATGGATTTTGCATATATGTTATAGTTTTGTTTTGAGCATTTGAGAGTTCATTGTATTGTATGTCTCTCCCTGTCTATCTTTCTCATAGTCGTCTGAGACTGCTTCCAGTTGTGTTCTCTTCTTTAGTTTGGATTTCAGAGTCAAAACGAGATCATTACAAAATGGCGCCATCACGTAACATCATTGTAGCCACCGGTCTGGCTGTTTTCGCGTCTGCAGGGTTAGCGTTCCCCTTTTACATGGCGTAAGAACCAACCCTCTTTTGCTCTCTCTCTCTCTCTCTCAACTGTTAGTTACATCTTCTCTGATCTTTTTGTGATATGATTATTCTCTTTTTCCTCTCTCTCTATCCTTTTTTGGTTGCTGCAGATCATCGAAAAAACCAGTAATTGATCCTACAAAACCATTACCTCCTCAAGCAACTTTTAGAGGACCTTACATCAACACAGGTTCACGCGATGTTGGTCCTGACCATCGAACTTATCCAAAGAAATGATCAGATCAATCCAAGACAATTAAGCAGGAGTTCTCAATGTAGGCGGCCGGTATACATTTGATATCTTTATTCCTAGACAATATCGTTCTTTAGTTTGTGCTCCCACTCCATTTGATTTCGTTATGCTTCATGTAATTTTTCAGAAGATAGTTTTCCCAACCTAAACGTTGAATGTAACTGAAGAAATGGCTTTCATAAACTTGATTTTGTATTGTCAAAAAAAAAAAGTTCTGAGATATGTAATATCGAAATGACATATAACTGGTACGGACTCAAAAGTAACCCTTCATTACAGTTTTGTTATACCTGCAAGTTAGTGTTCAAAGCATACGAATTTGGTTTAGATACAAAAAAAAAACCAATGAACGCAGTTTGAAACCTTTTGTTTTTGTTTATGTTCCATGGAGTTGCTACGAAACTTTTCAAGCAGCTTATCAAAACTAAACTGCTGTTATCAAAGTTTTAGATATTTATGAACTTAAAGAATCAGAAATATAACACTGAAAAAGCTAATTAGAATTTCATAACAGTGCCACAAGTAGAAACCCTAATTCTCAAATTACATACCCAAACCAAAAGCATTAAAACCACTATTTCACATTCAGATGAAACTACTACTTCCTCCCCCACATTACAGAACCACAAAATCTAAGAACTGGTAAACTTGGTAACCGCCTTAGTCCCTTCAGAAACAGCATGTTTCGCCAACTCTCCAGGCAACACAAGTCTCACCGCCGTCTGAATCTCCCGAGAAGTAATCGTCGGCTTCTTGTTGTACCTCGCAAGCTTTGAAGACTCACCAGCAAGCTTCTCGAAGATATCGTTGATGAAACTGTTCATGATCCCCATGGCTTTGCTCGAGATCCCGATATCTGGGTGGACTTGTTTCAGCACCTTGAATATGTAGATCTTGTATGTCTCCACGTTCTTCTTCGATCTCTTCTTCATCTTCTTGTCCCCGGCGACGGCTGGCTCCTTGGGGAGTTTCTTGCCGGCTTTTGGTTTCTTCTCTGCCGCCGCCGCAGTTTCGGTCGCCGGAGCTTTCTCCGCCGGTTTCTTCTCTGCTGGTTTCTTATCTGCCTTGGCCATTCTTGAAATGTTAAAAGCTTTTCAAGATTTTGCTTTGTGTGGTTTTGGTTTTTGTTTGATTCTTCAATCGTTGAGTCTTGTTTGATGTATATAGGAGAATAAAAAAGAGATCTGATTGGTTGAGGGACTTAAACGCGGATCAATGACGTGGCGATGAGAATGCTGTTAGATGTTGAATTTTGATGAATGGATGGTTCAGATCTATGTTTTATTTTAGTGCGCGAGTTTTGTAAATTATAGTTATCCGCCATAAGTTTAGTGAGGCGGGCAATGTTAAAGACGGAAAAAAGCTTTTGGCACGGATCGCTGACGTGGCTAACTTTGATTCGTCTAACATAGTATACGGCTACGATTACATTCGCTACAAAACAATTTTTTGGCTATTTACGTATTTAACATTATGGAAATGAAGATCGTAGTGCTAGTGCATAAAATTCTTCAAATCACCAGCTTTTTAGTTATTTTGATAGATATACATGATGATTTTTTTATTTTGTATGAATGCATGCATAATTTGGCTTGTTTTAGTACTTAAACTCATCATGATACTTGTGTTTTTTATACACCATCAACTTATATATTGCTGATATATTTGAAAAAATATAATAATAATAACCTTAAACAACGTTGCATTTAGACATTGTATTATTTAATTACCATCCCCTATATATTAAAAAGAAGCACTCTCACAAAAAAAGCGGATCAGTCGCGCTCATAGAGCTCATATAACTTTTTTAATAAATGTCATTATTTTTCATTGTTATTTACATAAATATGTCACTATAATATTATGAGCCAATTTTTTCTATTAGTTTTTAAATATGAAAGATTTAATCAACTATTAAATCCGAAAATATATTTAATTATCATTTTCATAACTTATTTACATATTAAAAGTAAATTACATTTCACAAAAAAGAGAAAAAAAACTATTTTTTTATTTATCACTTTTATCGTTTTTCTCATTGCATTTTTAAACTTAGGATTAGTTTAAATTAAATCAATTAGTTTAAAAATATTGTTTTATCTATTTTATGGTATAGTGATATAGATAATAATGTGAAACAAAAAAATATGTGAATTTGATTTTTAGAAATAGAAAAAGACATCAAAACTTTCTACACCATCTCAAAATTATTTTCCAAGTTTAAATATTTTACAGGTAAAAATAAACGCAAATTTGGATAAACGAAAATAACTTTACTGACATATTTTATTTTATACAAACAAATCTTAAATCTCAAATAATAATTTACTCATAAAATTTTATTTAAATCGATTTATCCCGCACATAGTGCGGGTTGATACCTAGTATATAATTGTTCAAGCTGCAAACTACACTGTCGTTTAGTTTTTTTTATATAACTGAGTTTTAGCTAAGTTTCTAATTTTTCTAGCGTATATATGTTAAAATGACGATGTAAAATACATGCACAAACTGGATGAAAAGGGATTTTCATTTATTTTTTTTATAGCTACATACTGTAGATATTTTGTGTATTAAATATAAATCGTATGATTCCACAGATTTTTGTGACTGGTGAAAACTCTATACATGCATTATACCCATCAGTCCAACACCATCAGAGCCAAAATCATTTGTAACATTAACGTCAATGCACGAAGTATACAAAATTAAAGGATACAACTTTATCTTTGTGACATTAATTTAAAGGATACAGAAACTCCTGAAAAAAAGAATGAAAAAAAGAGAGGGTTGAATGCACAAGTCATTTCCTTTGATATACGCACGTCAATCTCTTTAGAACTCGAACTTTTCTATAGTCTTACCTTAAGGTGATTGTTGGCGGCTGGGATGACCCATGTGCCGGTACGTGGCCCAAGAACAAAGAAACGTGGCTCATAAGCTTGTCTTTCCTAGAAAATTTAGTCCCACAAGAACAAACCCACTTTATATCCCCACAATGCTTCTCGTGCGTCCTAAGATCAGACAGAACCGAAAAATGCTTCACACTGCACCTCCTGCACATATACATTTTAGGACAATGGCTCCTCTTGTAATGATTCTTGGCGCAAATCACAGATTTCAACGGCTGAAACTTCTCGTGCCTCTGGTTCCATCTACACCCTTGTTGAGGGCACGAGTAGTAATGTTTCTTTAACGAGTAATCTCCTTTCTTGTCTTGGCTCGTTGGGCTGATCAACGCCTCACGTGTCTTGTACTCGTCCCCGTGCGCTCTCATGTGCATCCTTAGATTCGCGTCTCTCTTAAACCCTTTCCCACAAATCTGACAGTAATGTGTGTATTTCGCTAATAGATCCGCTACGTCTAGTTCCAATATCTCGTAGTTACCGGGTCTTGGTTTTGAATGATGATGTTCTTTTTTAGGGTTTATGGTTTCCGTGCCATACCAGTTATGATTTTGGTCGGGAAACGAGATCTGCCCTCTTTCTTGGACACCAAAAAGGTTTGTCGACTCTTGCACAAAATCACGACTCGGGTCCGTTTCTTGTCGAGAAAAATCCAAAACCATTGCATCTGCGGTTTGATCGTTATGGATATCATTGTCGTTGTTAGATCCGATGTGAAGTTGTTGGCAAGCGAACAACATGGAAGATGCAGCCGTGATGATCTCTTGAATTAAACTTCCGATGTTAGCAACGGCCAAAGACGTTGACCCCGATGATTGGTTAATGTGATTAATAGAGATCATGTAGAAGCTGACTAGAGATTGGATCTGATGGGCTTTGTCTTGTAAGGTAGAGAGATTGTATATAAGAGAGAGTGAAACGTCGTCCTCTTCCAATGATTTCGTCCCGGCCGCCGTCACGGGATTAAGGTATATTTGTTTTGAGGAACTAGTGGTCGTCCCTGAGAAGCTAGACATTGACCCTTCACCTTTATTTGTAATATGCTCGTCTTGATTCGTCATCTATGTATATGAAGAATCGTTATGTTCTTGAATTTTCTTTTGATTTTGTTGCTTCTTTATATTCTTTGTGATATCTTTGTTTCATATATATGCCAGACGGTCTAGACTCTAGATGCCTTGAAGAAGACACCCTACCCTGTACCGTATAAAATACTCGTGACATACATTCACACAAACAAATACGTGTCTCATGCATAGAAATATAGAATAATGTCTCTTCGGTTCATTTTATCAAACAAAATCGGGATGTCATACTAAATTGGGTAAAATTTTGAGAAAAATCTATTGAACCTAACAATACTATGAAACCTGCTGTTTATTAGTGATTTAAATTTTGAATAGACATTTTGTTCGATGCAAAAACATTCATGATATACTAAACGGTCAAATTATACTATTTTTCTTTAAATTCAGATATTCAAGTGTTTATATCTAGTTTATTACTTGATATTTAGGAAATACAGATATAAACAAGGGTACGTAAAATTTATAATTTTTGTATTTTTTTTTTTTTTTTGTCAACAAAATGCAATACAGATTTTCATACATTCGGATGGTGGCAAGCAAGCGACAATAGTAAAACAATCCATTAGACTACAACTTTTTGTCGTCATGAATGATGTTTTATTTCTTCTCCCTAAATGCATATGTCATATGTATGAATTGTTTACATTAGGTTTGAAAATGGAATAATACAAGTATGTGATGTGATTAAGATTAACTAGGAAGTCAACTCGACAGAGCAAAAAAGACCATCCCCACATAAAACCTCCCCCGCATAAAACCTTGAAGAGTTTGTCAGCTATACCTTAAAATAAACGAAGAAGGTCAATCCCAATGTTATTAAATAATGATAAACCTAAGTCAAGTGTTAGTGTTCTTTCATGGCTTTTTCTTCATGTATTCTTTGGATATACATTCATATAACTGTCAAGCTCACATAATATCTTATGTTACATTCTAATCCTTTATTATAAAACTGCGACTACATTCATTCCTCTTTATCTGCTTACATACACACATTTATACGCGTGCGTATATGATTGGATCTTATAGGAAATGTTAATAATGCGGCCATCGGCATGAGTTGCAATTATGTTAAATTACTTCTGCTCATGCGTGTTCATTTTTCCTTGTTTTTTTCGAAAGAAGTTAGTTTTATTGATAGACTAATCGGAACTTCTTTGAAGTGACCATATGGGTGATTCATGCTGTTTTCTTCAGCTAACTTTGGCATGAGTACTTATTTTAAGCTTTTGGAAGAATTTAAAAAATGTCACTTTAAATAACGTTTTTTCTTCTTTTATTTTGTATGTCACGTTAAATAACGTTTTCGTTTAAAACAAATAAGTTGCTGCTACCATTACAACTGTAATGTATTTCACGTGACAAAAAACTTCTATTTGAATGATTTCATTACAACATATTACGATTACAACTAATATGTTGCACGCTTAACTTCCATCGGGTTTTAAAATTACCATTTTAAAGGGATCAAGGAAACATTATTTTTTGTTCAATACAAATTATAGTATTCCAATTTAGATGCAAATAAAGGATAAAAGCAAAATTCATATTGGAAAAATTATATATGCTTGCTACACAAGATAATTATTTATGTGACGAGAGCTTGAGGCAGAGATAGGAGGTGATTGTTCACTCGTCATCGTAATCTGAAATATTATTGGATTCTCCGGAGAAAATTTGGTATCGCATTCTTAGTTTATTTAAAAGAAATTTTCAGTATCACACCAAATAAAAAAATTCTTTCACTAAATGACAAAGTCATATTGACTTCACATGAAATAGCCACTAACTAAAAACTGACAAAAATGCCCTTATAAATAGATAATTAGTTATTTGTTTAGTTATCAAACCATTGCAATCGTTTAGTTTCTATATAACAAAAAAAAATGATTGTAATTAACTTTTCAAAAAACAAGAAAAAGGGAGAGAGATAAACACAAAATTCATCATCTCACCATGAAAAAATTAGAAAAATTGGGTAAAATTTCCAATTTTTAGTTTCTTTGATTCTCTAATAGTTAAACTACTTAATCCGGCGAGTTTGGGTTTGTTCAGTTCCGACAAGTTGGGTGTATACAATTTTGGTGTGTTAGAAGATTCAGTAAGTTTGGCTGTGTGTAATTCCGGCAAAAAGAAGAAGTGGTAAAAATTTCCATCAAGTTTGGGTGTGTAGAATTCCGGCGAGAAGAAGAAGAGGAAGAAATGCCGATGTGTTTGAGTATGTAGAACTCTGGTGAGAAGAAGAAAATGAAAAACTTTCCGGTGAACAACAGCGACAATACTAGCTAGGTTTGTAGAAGAAGATACAAGATGACTACAAAATTACAGTAATATCCTTCATTAATACGGACTTATGGACGTACACTAAACAAAATAACGTTATGTACGTACACCACCGCAACATATAGTATACATACACGATTTGACGTAAACGTACACAATCCTACACAAACTCTAAAAGTTAAACTCTAAGTTATATACGTACACTTCTCCGACTGATCCGTGGCTGCTGTTTCTAACTCACTACTGTTGCTAAGCTCCATTCGGGAGAGTGAGCTACACACGGTCATACAAACTTAAATGTACACAACCTAAGAAATTAAATCTTAAATTGTATATGTAGACAATATTGACTTAGATATACACAACTCCTATACAAACCCTAAAAATTAAATCTCAAAAAATATACGTACACAATCATATTGACTTATAACGTATATGATCGTATCGATTTAACGTACATAACCACTAAATAGAATCTAAAAGATAAAATTAATTGTATACTTACACGATCATATTGACTTATGCTTAACAAGTTTTTTTTTCTTTGAAAATCAATCATCACTCTTAAATTCACCTAAAAAAACCTTACTATGTAATCCAAATAATAGAGTTAATATATCAACTTATTGTTTCTCATTTTTTTCAAATACCACAATTTCTCTAACAAAATCATTAGAATGAAATAGTTACTATTCTTTTGTGGGGGAAAAGAGATATACTATTTATGTTGTCTAACAAATAAAAGATATTTACTATTTGTAGTTGTGAGAATGTGATATTGCATCTTTTAGTTATACAGATCTTTATGTGTGATTGTGTCACTTATCTCCCTAATTAGTCTCAAACAATATTAAATGACATAGTTTGCTTTATGATGATTGTCTTTGTGTCTCTCATATTGTGATACCCCGGCTTTAGAGACTTGCGGAGAGGTTTAAAATAATTGATTTGGCCACCTATGTCACCAAAGTGCACTTATCTTATTGGTCAAGGGGCCTGAAAGAACTCCACAATTAAGCGTGTTTGAGCTGGAGTAGTCTCAGGATGGGTGACCTTCCGGGAAGTAACTGTCGGAACTGTGCGAGTGAGGACAAAGCACATGGAAAGATCATGTGGTGATTTGTAGGGATGATAACAAGTCTTTAAAGCCTCCCGGACATAGCAAACCGGTCGTCAGATATGGATGGGCTCACGCCTAGTGAGAGGATGTAAAGCCCATTAAGAAATGTGGGTCTAGGGACTGGGTTTGGAAATGGGGTCCACAAAGAGGTGGCGGTCGGGGCGTTATCCATATACATGTTTTGAATATACGTACATGTTTTGAATGTTTTGTTTGTAAACAACTTGTGTGTTCATATGTACGTACATTAACATAACTTGTGTGTTCATATGGTACAGGTTCATATGTACGTACATTAAGATTACTTGCGTACGTACATGTTTTGAATGTTTTGTTTATAAACAAACATATTACAAAAATTATTTAACATTAATATAAATTATTTTAATGTGTACGTATATATGAATGCACAAATCATTACCATGTACGTACATGGTAATGGTAATATTCGAAACTATTTTGAACCATAAAAATTAAGAAAATAAATATAATTTGAAAAAAATAGAAAAATGGAACTTAAAAGATAAAGAAAAATAAAATTAACTTAAATTATGAAAAATATAGTTATAAAAGTTTAAAGAGAAAAATGGAAACAAAAGAAAATGAAAATTATTATGGTCTCTCTTGTAATATTATTTTATTATATTTTTATTTTATAAATTAAATATCAAGATCAAAATACTGTAGCTAACTAAACCGGCAAAAAATTGATTACACTAACTACACAAATGTAACAAACTTAATTGCATGTGGTTTGGTTTAAAGGCATTTTCGTCTAAAATATGGTTAGTGGCTAAACTATGGAAGAAACATTTAATTTTGACCAAAATAGGTTAAAAAACTCGGCTAATATATATAATTTACCCTTTCTTTAATTATCTTCTTCACCTTTGGGATTTGTTGTTGTAGTTGACTAGTTGGCTCAGTTACCTGTAAATTAGCAGAATTAAGTTGTAACCTGTAAAAAAAACCTAACAGTAATCAGACAACAATCCTGATAATAAATATAAATTTATGTTGTCGTCGAAACCTGTTTCTTGTTGGATACTTTTGCCCATTTATACATTTGCTATGTTTAGGGTTTCAAAACCCCAGATGATCACTTGTTCCTTTGATTCTGTTACCCAAACAGTAAAAAAGTCAATAAGTTTATATAAAATTGTAATGCATCTTTGATCACGTACATTGCTCTTGCAATCCTTTTTTTTTTTTTTGTTCTCTTTCATTGAGGGTTTTGTCATCAATGGAGGACTTTGGAGATAATAAGATGCTTTACCTGAGAGACACATGGAGACAAGGAACCATGATTTGTGACGTCGTACCTCTCAACCCTAGCTCCAATGGTGTTTGGCCTGAACAAAAATTCTCAGATCCTAACATCAATGTTCATTTCTGGAGTTACACGTTTCCACACTTGCAGATGATATTTCTCATCATTTCTTTCCTTTGGCAATTCTTGCATTTCTTCCTCCAACGTCTCGGCATGATCCGTTTCACTTCTCATATGCTTGTAAGTACTATTGGAAAACCTCGAAAACGTTTCCATATTGTTAATATTGTAAGGATATATTCTAAATTTTGAGGTATTTGTTGTGTTGTGTTATCTTTGTAGACTGGTGTTCTTTTAAGCAAGACTTTCCTAAAGGAGAATTCAGCGGCGAGACGATTTTTTTCTACAGAAGATTACAAAGAGATTGTGTTTAGTCTCACAGCTGCTTGCTCTTACATGATGTTTTGGTTCTTGATGGGAGTTAAAATGGACATGAGTTTGGTCCGAACCACGGGGAGAAAAGCTATCACCATTGGGCTCTCCTCTGTTTTACTATCCACGTTGGTTTGTTCCGTTATCTTTTTTGGAAACTTAAGGGACGTAGGAACGAAAAAATCAGACAATACTCTTAATTCATTGGAGTATGTTGTGATTTATTCAATCCAATGCCTTTCGTCTTTCCCTGTCGTTGGAAACCTTCTTTTTGAGCTCAAGCTACAGAACTCAGAGCTCGGTCGTCTAGCGATATCTTCTGCTGTGGTTAGTGATTTCAGCACCTCGGTTCTTGCTTCCGCTCTCATCTTCATGAAGGAGCTCAAGGACGACCAAACACGGCTCGGGAGTGTGTTTATAGGAGATGTTATTGTAGGGGACCGTCCTTTGAAGAGAGCAGGGATAGTGGTTCTCTTTGTTTGTGTTGCAATCTACGTTTTCAGACCGTTGATGTTCTACATTATTAAACAAACGCCTTCTGGTCGTCCCGTAAAGCCAATATACTTAACTACAATCATTGTTATGGTCTCTGGTTCAGCCATTCTTTCCAACTGGTGCAAGCAATCTATTTTCATGGGACCTTTCATCTTAGGTCTTGCTGTTCCTCATGGCCCTCCTTTAGGTTCTGCAATCGTTGAGAAGTTTGAGTCGGCTATATTCGGCACTTTTATTCCCTTCTTCATTGCTTCTTCTTCCACGGAGATTGATATCACGGCTTTGTTTCATTGGAAAGACCTCAAAGGTATTATACTCATTATCTTAATATCTTTCGTCGTCAAATTCATCTTCACTACGGTTCCTGCTTTGTTCTACCGTATGCCAATGGAAGACTGCTTCGCTCTATCTCTTATCATGTCTTTTAAAGGCATCTTCGAGCTCGGTGCCTACGCCTTAGCCTTCCAAAGAGGGGTATGTATAAACACATGTGCCTCCATAATGATATTATATTTCAATACTATCTCTCATGTTTATGCTTTGAACGTACGTTGCAGTCTGTTCGTCCCGAGACCTTCACTGTCGCGTGTCTTTACATAATGTTGAACTCCGCAATCATACCTCCGATCTTGCGGTACTTGTATAATCCTGCGAGGATGTACGCAGGGTACGAGAAGCGGAATATGCAGCACCTGAAACCAAACTCTGAACTAAGGATTCTGTCTTGCATTTACAGAACAGATGATATACGTCCAATGATCAATCTTCTTGAAGCTACTTGCCCGTCACGGGAATCTCCTGTTGCAACCTATGTCCTCCACTTGTTGGAGCTCGTAGGGCAAGCCCATCCAATCTTCATTTCCCACAAATTGCAAACTCTCAAAACAGAGGAGACGTCTTATTCAAACAACGTACTTGTCTCCTTTGAAAAATTCCGCAAAGAGTTCTACGGATCGGTCTTTGTAAGCATCTTCACGGCTATATCTATGCCCGATACGATGCATGGAGACATTTGTATGCTTGCTCTCAACAACACTACTTCTCTCATACTTCTTCCTTTTCACCAGACTTGGTCCGCTGACAGATCCGCTATCATCTCAAACAGTAGCATGATCATGAACCTTAATAAGAGCGTTCTTGACGCTGCACCATGTTCTGTCGGAATCTTTGTGTACCGAAGCAGTGTTGGACGAAGAACCATTAATGACGCTGTTTCAAACTTATCAACATACAATGTCTGTATGGTCTTCCTAGGCGGTAAAGACGATAGAGAAGCAGTGACACTTGCAGCACGAATGGCTCGAGACCCTAGAATCGCTGTAACCATTGTCCGAATGATCACTACCGATGAGAACGCACGAGAAAAATCAGAATGGGATAAAATGCTTGACGATGAACTTCTTAGAGATGTGAAGAGCAACACATTAGTAGAAATTTTCTACTCGGAGAAGGCAATTGAAGATGCGTCTGAGACATCTGGTTTCTTGAAATCGCTTTCAAACGATTTTGATATGTTCATAGTGGGAAGAGGGAAAGGAAGGACGAGTGTGTTCACAGAAGGGCTTGAGGAATGGAGTGAGTGTAAGGAGCTTGGTGTTGTTGGTGATCTATTGACTTCACATGATATTAATGGCCAAGCTTCTGTTTTGGTAATACAACAACAACAGCTTATGATTTAGGTTCATAAGTACTGGTAACATTCCTTTCATTATAGTCTTAGAAATTTATTTGTAAGAAGAGCATTCTTTTGTAAATTTTTTACTTAGCACATTCAAATTTAACTTCTTGCAAATACAAAAGCCATACACAAGGGCAATAAGATTTTCAAGCATTGAAATTTTATACTTGCAAAAATACATTTTCGACAAAGATTACAAAGACTATATACGAACTCACTTATACAAGGACTTTTTAGTCATTTACATATAGTTTTTTCTTTTCTTTTTCATTGAAAAGTTTTCATTGAAAATTCAAAGATATTTCTACTGGCCGTGCAGCAGTTATAAAAAAGAACTGGCCGTGGTATATAATTTAGTTTTGTTACGTAGTTTATCCCTAATAATAATATATAACTATGAAATTATGGACTTATAAATTTTTTTTACAAATTACATCGTTAAAAATAAAATATGGATGTCCACAATCTAATTTTAAACATAGGCTCATTATATTAATTAATTTAAAAGAACTATCTATATGGTATACTCTATTTTAATTAAATAATTAGGATTATAAATTCATTTTTGATAACTTTTTATTCCATCGTTAAGGTTTTCTCATCTTTTGATTCTTTGGTAACACAATGACAAATTTTTCTTTCAACGTCTTTTCACCAAATTAGTTCATTAGTTATATCAAATTAAAATTAGTTTTTTATTTACTATCTCTATTTACTTTATTTTTTTAATAATTGAAGTAATCAAATTATATTATGTTAATGTTTAAGAACTAATATTTCGTTTCAATTTGTCTCTTTATTTATTTTTTTTGTTATATGACATTGTGGTTAATTTTTACGAATTTTTATTTTGTATAATTTAAACGGAGACATTTTATTTTTATTCGCTTCTTATAATTATTGACCTTCGCACGGCTCTGTTTCTACCAATCATGATACTTGACGATTACAAACACAATTTTTTTTCTAAATACGCTACAAAATTCTCATTCTTTTTTATAGCAAAAAAAAAAATCTAAAACCATTAAATACAGAAATTAACATAACTTTGTTTTTAGTGCAATTACCATGCATATCAATTGCTGAAATTTTCACCTGAAATATACATATAAGATTTCGTTGCTGTATATTATATCTCTAAATGTACTGAATCATTTATTGCATTACTATCAATACTATGTAAGTTACAAAAATGTGTCAACATAAAAAAAAAAATCCATTAAATGAAATTTAATGCCTTAAAACATGAATATGGTTATTAATATGAGAGTTACTAAATCAATTAAAATATGAAAGTGGAAAAAATTGCCAAGGTTTACAAAAGTGCATTTATTCTGAATAAATAACTGAAATTTATTATACATAAAATTTATAGTTATTAAAAATAAATGTTTGACATGAAATTCAAGCTAATCAAATTCTAAATAATATATATTTAGTTCTTTCTATATCATTAAACACTTATTCAGTTCTTATTTGTTCTTAGTATATAATTAATAATGATAATAATGTTCGATTTTTAATTCTGTATATTTAAATATACTTTAGTTTATATTAAATTGTAATAAAATTAAAAATAATGTAACAGTCATATCATGTAAATTAGTTCAGTTAATGTGAAAAAAATACAAAAGTAAATTTTTATTGGACATTATGTTAATATTAGAAAAAATAAAGAAAAATTGAACATCTTATAATGTATATCTTCTAATTATTTGATCATAAAATTATTTTATACTTGTAATTTTGCATTAAATTATGTGACAGTAAAACAATAATATGTAAAAAATGTATATAATGTAAAGCCAATTCTTTTTAATTTGTTAGATTCAAAAATTTTAAAAAAATAATGACACATATTGAAAGAAGAGAGTGCCAAATGCCAAACTCTTAGAGCATTACTTTATTATATACGATTGATACTATTTTAGGAATTATTCATAAGTTTAATTTCTAACTAAAGTTTTTAATTCGAAATGAATGTATTAACCAATCTCTTTTATATATCTATATGTCCACGCACAATTAAAGATATCTACCATTGACCTATATTGTGTGTGAATATAATTTTTGGTTGAGATCATTGAAATATGTTACAATCATTCATGTTTTTGTTGTTGTTGTACTACTAAAACAGAAACCCTACTTCTTAATTCTTTTGATGCAAGCAAATCTCCGATGACTCCTAATTCTGGAAGCTCCATCCACTCTGCCAATCCCGTGAAATCCATTGACTCATCGTCATGACCTCTCCCTACAATCACCAAATCATTATCTTTCGCCACCAATCTAACGGTGGTGGCTACCGCGGGTCCACCAGTGACTATCTTCTCTACATACGAAAAATTTTCGACGGTGGAGTATGTTGCTTTCAAATCATTCAAGACCTCATCATCAATGAGGTAGTCCCAATTCTTGGACTTATTTGGTTCTTGACCAGATAAAAATCGGGTCACGGTGAGACATACTCTCGGATTCTGTCTCATCCATTTCACAAGCGAGAGCGCCTCACGATCATCTTTACCACCAATGAAGATTACACCGACGTTAATGGTACTATTAGTCCTTTTCTTACCTTTATGATATCCTCGGTAATTGAGTACACCGATAGAACATGGAGCTCGGTCGAGGAGAGAAGCATTCATACGTCTGATCATAATATCTTCTGATTCATATAATCCATCTGGTGACCATCTTCGTCCAGAAGGGACAATGATCATCGATGTGAGTTGGTCTAAAGCAAGATTGCAAATGTCTTGATCCATAAGATCCTCATGAGAGTAAGCTGTGAAAGAATTAATAGTCAAAGATTCCCAATTCTCTTGTTGAAACTCGTTGAACGCGAGCATCATTGTTTGGATGTAAGAGTTTTGAAGCGATCGTGCTTTAGACCGCTTGTCGTGCGGTATCAAGATTGGAAACATACGTCCGGCGAGTTTTACTAGGTATAACGTCGTGACAGCAATGACTCTTCTGTCTTTGTTCTCGTTGTTTAGCGGCAAAGAAATCAATTTAAGCAACGAGATCGCGCCTGAGATATTGTCAGGTTTGTGCAAACAAGTTAGAATCTTGAGATCTGAGTTCGACTTCAGATGCATAATGTCTCTCTTGACGTATCCAATATATTTCCTCTTTGGATCATATAGTGCCTTCACAATCGTAGGTAAAATTCCCGCATTCAAGAGCACGTAAATCATCATGAAAGTGTACGTTGCTTGCGTTAAATTCTGTATATAAAAAAATAATCATCCGTTAATTCTAAAACCATGATGCAACATGGAAGATTCATGTAAATTTGGTTAGTTTCTAATAAATATTATTTTACCTTCTTTTTTACAGCGCCATCGAGGAAGCATAAGTCGACAAAACCCTTATAGTTCATTATAGTGGCAATGATAACAGATTCTTTCATAGGTAACTTGCAGATCATGCAAGGTACAAACGTGGCCGTCCATTTTACGACCGATGTAAGAATCACAAGAACTATGTTAAAGGAAATGTCATCGAACGAATATAATGCCCTTAGAACGTCACCTTTCATCGTCATAACTGCGATTGAAATAGGGAAAAATATGTTTGTAACCAAGCTCTCGAACTTGTCCTCTAATGCAGATCCCAAAGGCGGACCATCTGGGATCGCCATCCCAACCAAAAAAGCTCCTAGAACATGGATTTGGTTGAAAAATTCTGAGTAAATACTCGCGGCGATTGCTGTCATGATTGTTGCGTATAAGTATATTCTCGGTACGGGCTTGCCTTCTGGGGTAATATCAACTATTCGTTGTGCCATAGGCTTGACAATGAATAGGATCACAAGGACTAAGATGATCATTGCTACCATATCACGGTTGGCAATGCTGGGCGATACGTACCTGCGGAGCATTTCAAACTATTAAAACAAATGTTCAAAAGATTGTTATACTAAGTTACTAATCATGCATTCAAGTGTCGTCTATAGTTTAGATAACAATTATTATTGTTATTTCGTAGTTTCTTATAATTTTTTTTTCTTTTAGTTATTGTTAATTTTTTATAATTATTTGAGTACTTTCTTTGTAAAAATGTTTTATCATGCGATCGTCTAGACAGATTAATCTGTCATATAGACGTAGACAATAAAATGGTAAATTTTGTTGATCAAATTGTTAACTTTGATTGCAACAGAAGTATACTTAATGAGATAATCAAGTATGTATTTTTTTGAATTAGTAATTACTAGCTAGTTTAGACGTCTTGCATACCTGTATGTTCCTACATAGGAGACGCATATCAGAGTGGTAAATCCAAGGAGATCGTTGATGGCGGCGATAGATATGGCGATGCGGCCGAGCTCCGAGTTTGGAATTTTGAGCTCATATACGAGGTGTGTTATAACCGGTAACAGCGTTAATGCTTGAACCGCAGCAATCACGGTACGTTCTGTTGGAGCCAGCCTCAGAGGCATATAAAGAGGGTCAACCTTGTCGAGACGGAAGTTTCTGAAGGCTAATCCGCTGATCATAGTTACGAGAAAGGTTGAAACCGCTATAATGATCGTCCGTCTATCGGTTTGAAATGCGGCTTTCTTGTTGGTCTTCACGCCCATCAAGAACGTGAACATTACCAACCCAAACCTGGCCACACCTTCCAACGCGACGTCTCCGGGGACGTCTAACGATAACCTGTCTGATGAAAACTCCACCAGATCAAATAGCTGAGGTCCCAAAATGAAACCGGCCTAGTTTAAAAACCAAAAGACCTGTTACTTGCAATACAATAAACCATGACCATGTACTTGCAATACAAGATTATTGACATTTGTGAATGTTTTCCTCAACTTACAAGCATGTGCGACACGAACTGTGGTATGCCAATACGTCTGAGGAACATATGACATAAGACGATGGAAACGAAGATGAGAATGATTTGTATCTCAAGGAGAGGCAATGCATGTTCGAAGATGACACCCGGAGTTTCATATTCTTCGAAAATTCCGTAAGAAGAGATGTTGAAAAAAGTGGCTCCGTAACAAACTTCAGCTTTTCTAAGAGGCGGCCTAGGCGCAAGAGGTAGTACTTGAGGATCGGTCATGATGATGACCAAAAGATATGTTTTTGTCAAATTTGTTCAAGATCCATTTTTTGTTTTTTTTTTCCTTCTTAACAAAAAAAAATTCAACAACGGAACTGTTTCTTTGAAACGAAAAAAAATGGTTGTTGTTCTGTTGATAGTTGTTAAGGTTTTTTTTTTGTTGTTTTTGAAATAGTTTTGTTACGTGTGACTGTTTTAGCTGTAGATGTACTAATCTACAAAATACACATAGATACGCTATACAAATTTAGCATACCAGATGTACGTGTAAAATATTTATCAAAAGAAAAAAAAAAACAGACAGTATGTAAAATTGTATATCGGTTAACTTGACTGATCAGGTTTTTTATCAGAGTTGATTCTGTATGAACCGGATTCAAAGTTAGTTTTTCGAGTTTTGAGAAATCAGGCTCCACTCCGAAAAAAAAAGGACTCCGATCCTGAGAGATTTTGACCGATCACAACGTAACATTTTAAAATTTTAGCAGTTTAAACGAAGCAAACTTTTCTATCCGTCTCACAAAAACTATGGTTTGCACTTTTCACAATTCACAAATACATATTTAAAAAATATTATTAAAATTTTCTATCATACTCCTAAATCCTAAAGACAATTAATTGATTCTTGCCTTCATGGGATCAATGTCTATCATGTCCGTTTTAACCAACTTATTGTTTTGTTACAAACCCAAAAGATAAACAGCCCCTTGAAGGTCCATTATCGAGTTTGACACTTAGCCCTTTGAAGGTCTTACCCACAACTCTTTTTTTTTTTTGGTGAAGGGTCTTACCCATAATAATGTTATCAATTATCAAACGATTAAAATAAAACAAAAAGTTTCCACAACTTCTAAAGTCTATGTGCTAATTAATCCCAATTTTCAGTAGTGTCATGAGAATAAAAATATGGACCCATAACGTGTCACCAAGTGGGTGAAGATCATATCCATTATCTAATCCTATCCTGTTCCTCCTTTTCAAAAGACAGGAACATTGAGACCCACACCACAGACCATGGTTCCTTAAATGGTCCCGCCAAGTCGCCAACTGAATCAAAGCTAAAACCGAGTGTTAACTTACTATTAAGTATTAACTAATAACTCTTACATAACCTCTTGTGAAATATGATATATGGTTTTAGACTTTTAGTTGCATAATACTAAAAAAAAAAGATATTTCAACAAAAGTTCAACCAAAAATCTCTACACTTCAATCCATCCCAAGGCCATAAACCCTATTCCAAATTTTCTCCAATTTTCTCATTACATAAACTAGTGGAAACTATTTTATTTTCGTAGATATTTTATCATAAAAAGGGAGATTTTTTTAATATATTATGTTCCTTAAATTATATATACCAAAAATAAGAGAGTCATAATTTCATAATCTATGGATTAGGCAAAGTTAAAACTCTGGCGTGTTGCCGAGTCATCTCACTCATCTTCATATATAAAACAAATCTCTACCTGATTGCTTTTTTTCCGTCTCTGCAACTCTCATCTCAACTTGATTCTCTCTGATTTAAACAAACATATCTAAAATACATTTCTTCCAAATTACGTTTCTTTATCAATCTGGGTCTCGAATTGGGTTTGTTTTGAAAGTAGGAAAGATTAAAACTTTGAAGTAAAACATGGAGATGGGTTTCCAGGAAAATGAACAAAATCAAGAATTTGGTTCTCAAGTTGCGAATCTTATGGAGATTGGATCTGGGCATTACGGGTAAAAGACCAAACCATTGATTTTTAATTTTCAATTTTATTATTTGGGGGTAACGAAAAAAGCTAAAGTTTCAATCTTTAGTTGGATTTTGATTATCCCATGTGTTTGTGTGTGTGTTTAGATGCTCACATTATAGAAGACGATGTAAGATTAGAGCACCATGTTGTGATGAGGTTTTTGATTGTAGACATTGTCACAACGAAGCTAAGGTAATAAACTTGTGTGTCTGTGTGTGTGTTTTATGAAGAACAAGTTTTGGTTATACAGAACTAATGTGTATTTGTTTGATTGTTTCAATAGGATTCTCTTCAAATTGAACAGATGCATAGACATGAACTTCCTCGACATGAAGTTTCAAAGGTTTTGAAACATTCTGAGTATTTTTGATTATGTTTTGTTCATTGTGATAGCATTGTTGATCTTGATTTGTTTTTTTTTTTTTTTTTTTTCAGGTGGTATGCTCACTCTGTGGGACAGAACAAGACGTGAGTATCCACATTTTGATATAGAGATTTGAATACATGTTTCTTGATGCTGAACTCTGATTTGTTTTCTTTAGGTTAAGCAAAATTGCTCCAATTGTGGTGTATGTATGGGGAAGTACTTTTGCTCAAAATGCAAATTCTTTGACGATGATGTAAGTGTTTTAATCGAGTTATCACCCCTTTTTAGCTGGAATTTGTAGTAGTAATGAGACTCAATTTGGTTGTTTCAGCTTTCCAAAAAGCAATATCATTGCGATGAGTGTGGGATTTGCCGGTATATATTCACTTTTAAACTGGCATTGTAATTTTTGCTTACTAATTCGAACTTGTGAAGTTGATATGTAATCTCATGATGTTGTGTTCAATAGGACTGGAGGAGAAGAAAACTTCTTCCACTGCAAAAGATGTCGTAAGAGACAAAACCTCGCATGCTTGTTTCCACTATCTTTCTTTGTTTGGAGATCTTATTTTGTTTTCTTGGAACAGGATGTTGCTACTCCAAGGTTATGGAGGACAAGCACCGATGTGTCGAAGGCGCAATGCATCACAATTGCCCTGTTTGTTTCGAGGTACAAGAATAAATCCCACCCTATTTCCTTAGTGTAACATAATGGTGTCCTCATTTGGGTTTATTTTGTTCCCAGTATCTGTTTGACTCCACAAGAGATATCACGGTCCTGCGATGTGGTCACACTATGCATTTAGAATGCACCAAAGATATGGGGCTGCATAACCGGTAAAAAGAGCTATCAAGTCTTTATGCAGCCAATAAAAGGAAGTCATTAATCAACAAGGATTAAAACTTTTCTTGATGAATTGTGTAGATACACCTGCCCTGTATGCTCCAAATCCATATGTGACATGTCCAATTTGTGGAAGAAACTTGATGAAGAGGTAAGACTCCATAATCTAATGTTCGATCTCTTGTATAGTCTTTTAATGTTCATTAAGTTTTTTACATTCAAATTTTGCAGGTTGCCGCATACCCAATGCCAAAACTGTATGAGAATAAGATGGTAAACGAAATTGAATTCCATATCATGGTCTTGCTTGTGTTTGTGTATGTGCACATTCTAATTTGGACTTGATGTACTGAATCAGGTATGGATTCTTTGCAATGACTGCAGCTCAAACACTAACGTTCGGTTTCATTTTATCGCGCATAAATGCAGTAGCTGCGGTTCCTACAACACGAAACAGACGCAGAGAGGCTCTGATAGTCACTCTTGCTCTTCTGGAGTGTCTCAGGTTGTTGGTTCGACCGGTTAATTCTTTAACCAGTGCTAGTCTTGGTATCTAAATTTCTCAAGAGAGATATTATTTGTATTTTCCTAACTATATAGTATCAGTCAATCAATGCCTCTGGTTGTTTATATCAGCACAAAATTCAAAAGCTGCTTTGAGCCTATCCAACTCGCAAGTCTAAACGATCCAAAGATAAGTTTTGATCCAATATTTCATAGCCACTAACATAGCCCAAAATTTTTTTTTTTTTGAACAATGAAAGGTGGGAGAACTAATGAAATGTAATTGACATCAGTCTGAGGACACATGAGCATAATATCTTCTACGTGTTTGTTAATAACGTACTCGTTTGTACTGACCAAGTGAAGCTAAAGAACCTAACGTGTTGTGGTTTCACTGTAAAGAAACCCGCCACTTGTGATCTCTTGGCGTTTCACGGTTTTGTACGCCTGCTTCGTCGCGTCGCTCGATTGGCTTATCCTTTGTAATTTTTGATTGTTTGTGTTCTGGTAGTTTTAACAGAGATTAGAGTTGAATTTTGACGAAATGAAACTGAAAACGTGAAGAATCTATAGTGACAGGAAGCAGCGTTACGAAAATCATTACAAACCTAATTATCGTTGTTTGAGGTTGATGACATGGCATAATTGGTAGAGATTTAGAATTTGCAGAATAAGCTAATGTGGCACAATGTAGGGGTTTCTAAGAAGCTGATGTGGACACTCTCAAATGGCTCAAATTGTCTCTTTTATTAGTAGTAATTTCTGGGACACTAATCCTGTACTAATTATATGCATGTAATTGACATCAGTCTGAGGAGTGAGGACACATGAGCATAATATCTTCTACGTGTTTGTTAATAACGTACTCGTTTGTACTGATCAAGTGAAGCTAAAGAACCTAACGTGTTGTGGTTATAGTCGGACATAATTATTTATTGCCTAAAATTCCAAAAGCAATTCAAGGTATAAAACAAGAGTTAAGCTGAGCAGTGTTAAATCTGTGAAGCAAATCCAAAATATGAAAATGGAAGTGTATTTTTACAAGGTTTTGAATATGAGTAGTGTGGTTATTGTGGTGTTGTTCCTTACAATGGTTGTGACCAAACTCATCACATCCTTACCTTCCAAGAAGAAGAAGAGTGTTCGTGTCCCTCCCGTTCTTCAAGCGTGGCCTCCTTTGATCGGAACTCTAATCCGCTTCATGAAAGGTCCAATCTCGTTGCTTAGAGAGGAATATCCTAAGCTTGGAAGTGTTTTCACGGTGAAGCTTCTTCACAAGAACATAACCTTTTTGATCGGTCCTGAAGTGTCGGAACATTTCTTCAACGCTTTTGAATCGGAACTTAGCCAGAAAGAAGTTTACAGGTTTAACGTGCCTACTTTTGGCCCCGGAGTTGTGTTTGATGCTGATTATCCCATCCGGATGGAGCAGTTTCGGTTCTTCGCTGATGCTCTCAAAGTCCATAACTTAAGAGGTTATGTCGATCCCATGGTTAGAGAAGCTGCGGTAATTACATATCATAAAACTTTGATACAAATTCTAACATTTAAGATTGAAATTTTTGCCATAGGTGATGATGATAAAATTAATAGAGTGCAATTAATTAATTCTAAATAGACTTTTGTTTTAAAAAAATCTTATCTATTTATTTTTGTTTGTTCTCAAAAGTCAAAACCAAAATTGTTAGATATTTAGTGGTAACAATTCGTATCACCTCTGAATTTGATTAGGGATTCTAAAACAAAAATTATGGTTTGCAAAATTTGAATAGATATATTTCTGAATCCCTTGTACATTGATCTTGTCAGGATTACTTTTCAAAATGGGGAGAGAGTGGTGAAGTGGACCTAAGTGTTGAGCTAGAGCGTCTCATCATCTTAACTGCAAGTAGATGTCTTCTAGGTCGAGAAGTCCGTGAACAACTGTTTGATGATGTCTCTGCATTGTTCCACGAACTTGACAATGGAATGCTTCCCATTAGTGTTCTCTTCCCGTACCTTCCCATTCCAGCTCATGGCTGTCGCGACCGCGCCAGAGCAAAGCTTGCACAGATCTTTTCCAAAATCATTGCATCTAGAAAACGTTCGGGTGACAAATCAGAGCACGACATGCTACAATGTTTCATCGACTCAAAGTACAAAGACGGTAGAGAAACAACGGAATCTGAGGTCACTGGTTTGCTCATTGCTGCTTTGTTTGCTGGCCAACACACAAGCGCTATCACTTCAACATGGACCGGTGCTTATCTCATGCGAGACAAACATTACTTATTAGCAGCAAAGGACGAGCAGAAGAAACTGATTGAAAAACATGGGGACAAGATCAATTATGATATCTTATCTGAAATGGATGTTCTGTTTAGATGCATTAAAGAAGCTTTAAGACTTCACCCACCACTGATCATGTTGATGAGAGCCTCACATAGTGATTTCAATGTGACAACCCGAGAAGGAAAAACATATGAGATCCCAAAGGGTCATATTGTCGCAACCTCGCCTGTATTCGCCAACCGTTTACCTCATGTTTATAAAGATCCAGACAATTTCGATCCGGATAGATTCGCACCGGGTAGAGAAGAAGACAAAGCAGCTGGTCCATTCTCATACATCTCCTTGGGAGCAGGTAGGCACGAGTGTCTTGGTGGACCTTTTGCGTACATGCAAATCAAAGCCATATGGAGTCACTTGTTGAGAAACTTTGAGCTTGAGTTAATGTCACCTTTTCCTGAGACTGATTGGAATGCTATGGTCGTTGGAGTTAAAGGGAAAGTGATGGTCCGTTATAAGCGTCTCCACGTCTCTTAAAAAATTTAGTACACCCACTTGGTTTGGTTTTCTTTTTGTGTCTTGTTCTTCCCTAGTTTTAGTTTGTTGTGTTGGCTGTTTGATACTTGCTTCACTGTTTTCCTTCTTTTGACTCTTTTTTGAAGTTATAAGAAAAATGAGTTGTATATTATATTAACTGTTTTAGTTCTGTGCCTCTTGTCTCATGTTTCAAGGTTTAAATAACAAACGAGTTGTTTATTTTTTTCTTCTAAAGAATTGAGTTGTATACATCACTATCTTGATTCTACATCACTATTTTGATTCTAATAATAGGTAAATCAATCCATGAGTGGACTGTCTATTTTTTTAACACTCGGAGACTTATGTGTTATATAACATGGACAAGAAGATCCGGCTCTAGATCTTCGGGACCTACCCGAACCGACAAAGAAATGGCTTTTGGACCTTTTGGTTGTTGGGCTTACCAACGACTTCTCACCCATTTACCCCCAAAAAAACAAAACAATTAAATAAAATATCCCAAAACTTACAAATCCTTCAAATACACCCCCAGAAGTGCCACAAGATAAACCTATTTTAATAACCATATTTTCAATAACTATAGAAAAATAAAATCCAATATGAAGACAGGAACATAACATCACATAGAGAATCACATAATACATTTAGATTTAACATAATATCCCCAACTGATCGTAGAGGGAAAAAATATAGAATACAAAAGAAACCCCTTATCTAGTTTCACAATCATGGAGCCAAAACATGAATGTGAAATTGGGGTTTTGGGTTTGAGATACAAAACCCCAACCAAAAAAAAAAAAACAAAAAGCATAACAGGAGAAAGAAGTAAAATAGCAAACTCTCTCACATAGCATTCACTCTCATTTAGTTAGAGTTAAACCAGGGGAGTTTTTTTTTTCTTACTTTCTCATCACTCTAAATCTAAACCCTAAATGGATCAGACTCTGTCTCCCACAATGGAGCATAACAAAAAGCCCTAATGTACAAAAGATCACTTTCACTTGAACCCTAGAAGTGAGATTAATCCTGGAAATTGACCTATGTAATGGTATATTAGATGACTATTAGTACTACTTGAGTAAGAATAAAGATCAGTATCCAGAATTTGTTTTGAGTT
The DNA here is from genome assembly GCF_030686135.1 of Camelina sativa. Classification (NCBI taxonomy): domain Eukaryota; kingdom Viridiplantae; phylum Streptophyta; class Magnoliopsida; order Brassicales; family Brassicaceae; genus Camelina; species Camelina sativa. The sequence continues at coordinate 9,674,352 of NC_141892.1, forward strand.
CCCGGTTAGTGGAGAAGAACTTTCTGATACTTAGCTTCTGAATAGGATCCATCTGAGAAAACTCTTTTCCTGTTGAATTTGCCACAACCATTGTTGACAATTGGGCATTGGACTGTAACTGGAGGGATCTCGAAGGTCTTAAGAGGCGGTGGTGGGTGGCGCCATTGAGGCAATGGACCGGCTAAGAGGAGTGTCTGAAGTAATGGCCCTGCCTTTATAACAGCCTGTAAGAGCTTACCCTTTTCAGGCAATGGCTTGTCTGCTAACAAGGGGTCCATAATAATCTCAGTTCTTGAAACTTCTTCAAGCTGAGATGGTGGTGGGTTCATGACATGATCAGTGGGTGACATAATGCTTTCCTCACAATCCGAGGATGAGAAGCTCTTGTTGGATCCTAATTGTTGAAGCTGAACTTGCTCGTCTTCAATGCTTGAAGCTCCAGATGAAGGAGGAGTTATGTGTTTCTGTTGTTGAAGTGAGTGGCTGTCGAACATGAGACGCTGACAATTCTCGAGAGCTTCGTCTCTTTCTTTGATGGTTTTGGTTAAGATGTCTTTGAGATGGATCAATTGCTCATCTCTCTTCCTTATTTCATCATAAGCAAACATCTTTGTTTGGTCCAGCTCTAGTGTTGTGTATAGTAGAGACTGTCTTATTTCTTCTGTTGTGATCTGTAAAAAAAAAGTAAAACACAAACAATCAGAAACACAAAAGAAAGAAACAGAGGAAACAAAACAGAGAACTCCTTAATTTCCCACAAATGGTGTTGATTGTGTCACTTGCTATGATTGAGTTTTGGTCAGAGAAGAAAGAGTAAGAAAAAAATCTTTAACCCATCAAGTAATGACTCATCTAGTTGAAGATTAAGACCACCTTATGCAAAATCTAGATTTATCTTAGACAGGCAAAGAATAAGAAAAAGTATACCCTCAAGAAATTAGGCAGACATTATGCAAAAGCCGAATGCTTTCACTATTCACTCACTCACTAAGGTTTAAAAGAAACAAAGGAAACTCATATATAGAAAGAAAAAAAAACAAATTTACCTTTCCGTGAGAGTAGTAAGGCCAGCCAAGAAGAGCATTGCTTTGGTTATCCATAAATTCTACTAAAGTGCGCTTAGAAGATCGTTTGATTCTCTAAAATAAACTGTTCGTGTGTGTTAGAGAGAGTGAGAAGAGAATGGATTTTAACTTGAGGAGTTAGGGAGGGAAGGACTTTATATATTAGTAAAACTTATTGGACTGCTTAAAAGCACATCAAGCTTTTTCAGGTAGCTCTCTTTTGAGTTTTCTCAATAATTTTTATTTAATCAACTAAAAGAATTAAATAAATAAAATGATGGCACATGATTGTATCATATCTTGCTACATTATTTCAACCAACGCCACTTTATATTATTTACAACGCGCAAACTATTTTAGAAATTATTTATCACTAATATAACTATAAAATAAAGCAAAATATCTCACATACAACTCAAATTCAAAGTAATTTCTTAGTGGAACGATATTAAAATCATATAAGTGGGTGTATCTTTTTTTAATATATAGTTTTTTTTTTCTTCTTTTGCCGGAAGTATTTGGTGGAAGACCTTAGACCAAGATCGTAGTTTACTGACTTTGGTCTCACTCACTCACATTATAGTCTCAACTCTTTAAAAGTCTTTTGTTTTCTTCTTCGGTTTTCTTGGGATGTGCAACACCACTTCTTGTCTTTATCCCAGAAAATTCGAGTAGCACCGAAAAGAGCGGGAACGAATGCTTCTTCAAACACCATTTTTTCTTTTCGATTTTGTGTATATAAATCAAAGAAGCATATAGTCAATGAGAAGTGGATTCCAGGGTCAGCAAAGGAGGCAGGTAACCAAACTTTTGCCACCAGAATATTGAGAACGTTTATATGGAATCCCTTTTTCAATTATTAAACCGATCACTACTCGTGGAAAAAAAGAAGAGAAAACAAAAAAGTTCTCACTACTCACATCCTCGTTACCAAATGTCACGTGAAAATAACAATCTAAACAGCTCAGTTTCTCTTCTTTTTTCAGTGGATAAAAGCATCGCTAGATTATAGCCAGAAGCAAAAATGTATCTATAGTTGTTTTCTGATATTATATAGTCAGTGTAAAATACTAAAATCTATGATCAATCGGTGTTTATAGCGGGGTACGATCAAGTGTATATCCTGTGTATTATCAACGTTTGTCAAAAAAAATAATAATTAAAGTTGAGGTAAGAACGTAAAATACGAGACAAAATAAATATTCAGTAACTTTTTTAAGTTAATGATGAATTGACGAATTAGTCTATTTAATTTCCAGATTGGACTGAGCATAGTTTTACACCATGCATGTGTTAAAAGAAAAACTCGTAAAATGACTACTAGGGTGGCGCAAAATCAATTTTAATTTCTTGGGCAAAACTTTATTATCAGTATTCTTAAATACTTTGTTGAAAATGATTTGTTGACTTTTACTGCAAGTGGAAGTAAAGCAAGGAAAGTAAATCTCCATATTTGGTTCGCTGGGTATGTGTTAAGTGATGATCATGATTGTGATATTCCTAATATTTTTATATATGTACTAATTATATATAATAATGCCATCCATGAAAAAGAGTGTAAAGGAATAATACTCTCCTTCAACAATTAATATGCAGATGAAAATATATATTCAAAAAGAAAAAGAAAAAAAAAGTATTTCCAATAGTAAAAGTAGGGAGACAAGAGTTATCATTTCATGGTCTCTTTCACCAACATCAATAATCTAAGAGCATGTCAAGCACAACTTTGTATATCTTCTTTTCTTTTTAGGTTAAGAGCTTTTCACTTTCGTCTGCTTCGGTTTCTTGGGTGAATTCTTCACGTACAAAGATATCTAATATGAAGCTTCGTGATTCGTTATACTTACTCACGATTTTGCAGTCTAGCTCCAAAACTATACGATGTATAAATCACACTCACATTAAAAAAAAATCAATTCATTAATATATATGATCCAAAAGTTGTTTAGTCTATGAATCAAACTCAAGTGAGTTGTGCGACCAAAAAAGGTCCTAAACTTCAAAAGAAAAAACTCTTGAGCAGGGGGAACCAATTTTTATCAACTAAACTTACTAAAATGTGATTTTCATTACTTAGATATTTACTAATTTATATATATATATATATATATATGTGTGTTTCTTTTAAATTGTAAATGTTAAGATAGTAAAAACTAGTCTGTAACTTATGGTAACTTATCATGGTGTTCAACTGTTAATATGGGCTAATCTTAGTATATTGACAATTAGGTTTGAGTTATAAATAAACAAACATTGGCAGTTACTGATGTGAAACTTTAATATGTGACTTCATAAGTCTCTCTAGTATATGATTATGTATGTGATGACCCACAATATCCCACAATATTCAATGACTATTAATGCCTTGTGAATATGATCGTGTTGGCAATTTTCACAACAAACATAATTCAGGATAAGAGCTAATTATACGAAGCCATAAACATGGGAGCTATCCATAAATGCACGGGACATGCTTTGCTTCCATTCTTCAGTATCATTATGAATGGAACAAGTTTGTGTGCGTATTAGTTTTATCCTATTTATTAAGATCCTTAAATTCCATATTAAGGGAAACTAGATTGCTTATTTTGTCGGCCAATAATTCAATTCCTCATGATAGTCCTAATGAATCGATGCATCAATTGGTATAGAGAAAGTAAGAAACAAGCAATTCAAATTTACCGTTGTGGCAGTTAAAAAAAGATTCAAGCTGAATCTCCATATATACCTTTATGACAATCTCACATATATGATGATCGTTCACGGGATCATAATACCTATTAATATTCCCAAAATAGCATATTTAACCTCTACCATGCAAAACCACAATAGATGATTATTTAAGCTGAATCTGTCAAGTCTGTCAACAGAAAATGAGAATCTAGAATCTCTTACATTTAAAATTAATGTTCGCACATATATATTATTTTTTAATTCAAAACCAATTGAAAATAAATATACACATGTCATTATATCCATTTACAAATTTAAGTTTTCTTTTTTACTTTTTATATTTAAGGCATGTATAGTTATGTCTATTGATTCTTGTACAGTTGTATGTGTTAAAGTCTGCGACTCTGTGATATTACATTGATAGTTCTAGTATGGAAATCTCGACTTCTTGTTTTGTTATGTAACAAGCCAGTTGTTTTCCAGTCACACAGAACTAGTCGACCACGATACATTACAAGTTCTTTCAAAATTTGTTTTTCTTTTTCTTGCGTGTGCTATATATGTCATTATGTGTCCATAGAATTCTGTTGACTAATTAGCCCATTTCACAGTGGGTAGCCATGTTTAGTCGTCTCATGTTTGAAAACATGGAAAACGGAAATTGAAAAACTTAAACTAAAATATATATAGGTTTCAGTTTTCTAAAACATGGGTAAATAATTTTGAATTGTTTTTTAACTTATAAAATAAAAAATCTTATGAAAATAAATTATTTTTGTCTGTGTGTTACATTCTCATTTAAAGATATTGTAAATTTTATTTATTCTATTACAAATTCTTACTTTACTTTTAACGACTAACAAATTATTAATGCAATATATTTTCTGGCAAGTAATTTGACGGATAATTCCTATTCTAATTTTGTCACAGTCATTTTTTAAATAGTAACTATAGAATGAAAATAAAAGATACTTGTAAACACAAACTGTTTTGTTGATGGGTGCAAGTGACATTTAAACTATGTAAATTAAAGATTATTTCTTCTTTTATCTTTCTACACTGAAGGGAGTCATTTTCTATGTGAAAATTGAAAAAAAAAAAAAAAAACAGAGTACATGAAAAGGAGACTACCAGTAGGCATCTCAAAACAATACAGCTCTAAACCAGGAACTCAAAAAGAAAATGGCAAAATTAAGCAGCTATAAAAAGTACATAACCATCCTCACAACAGAGGATATTCGACTTAAACTTGAAAAGAGGCTTAGATCAGACCATTTTAGTTGCTCAATGCTCAAGAAGAGATGAGAAGTCTTTTGAGTGGTGTTCGAAGGGTATTTTAAAAACTAAAGCCATTTAAGGGATCATAAAGCCATTATCCAAAAAAAATGGGCTTCACATATTATTCTGAGCCGGGCCTAACTTTTCTGTTTTTAGGCTATATATATATCTGTTTTTAGGCTATATATATATATATATCCTTGAACAATTCATGATACAGTCCACTATCTCAAACTTGTTATATTTTGTTTACTGTGGAGTATTGGGTTTCTGATTTAGAGCTGTATTAAAAATATTTATATCTTGTTATTTTTAAACAAAATTTGTATTTAGATCTGGTAACACTGTAACACTCTTCTTAGCAGCTAATTAAGCTGTATCAACGTTTGGTCTAGATCAATAATTAAACATGATCTTTTTAGATCACACATATCAATCTAAAAATTATAGGTGAATGTGATATGGTGAGAAACATAGTCTAGCTATTTAACAATGGGTTGCAAAGACCTTTAGGCCCATTTTGAGTCTTGAATGTGTAGAAACAAGAATAAACTACAAATCGTGGTTAAAAAGTGATAATAAAATATAATGCGTTATGTGTTATTAACCATTTTTTTTTTTGGCCAACTGTTATTTACTAATTATAAACCAGTATTCCCTGCTTTTGTTAAGAAAGTTTAAATGGTTATTCATGTTTTGTTTTACAAATTTATTTGTTAAATTCACATCGGTAGAGAGTTAAAAAAAAGTAAAGAAAAGATGTTGGAGGGATTGATATATATATCAATAAGTTTATTGATAATAAGCTTCTTCCTTCTGATTTAAGTCTAAGCGACTGCAATTACCTTACCAAACATGTTGCTTCGATTGTAATGTTTCCAGTCCACAATAAATGTTATATTATTGCACGCAAATATACATTTACACATATAGTGAGAGAAACGAAATTTAATGAGAAGAATAACATTTTCCGAATAATGATTATCTCGTGAATACATTGACAATAAAAGACTAATATGTATAGACTAGTTATTATATAGTCAACGCAAATTGCATCCAAAGTGAAATATATATGATCAAAAGGAATAATTTCATAACATGCATAATAGAGTATATGATATAAATATTTTCGAATTTTAACATAAAAAATAAAAATATAGGTTTGGTTTGATTATTAGTGTCGCGATCGTTATGAATTTGTTTTTGCATGTAAACTACACTTATTTTTTTAGTGACGTGTAATCTAAGTTAGGGGGCTGCAGAGAAACAGTATTCGATAAATCTTAGTTTTATCTTCCTTTTATTTTTATCCCTTGGAAATAAACATATTTAGAAAGAAATATTAGTATAAATATCAGTTAGTTTATAAATTACGTTTCTATGTTATAACACCAAATATTTTAGAAATTGTACAAAATTGTACAAAATCTAAGTCAACCATATTCAATAATTATAATTTATATATGTGTGAACATAAAAAAAAAAAAAAAAAAAAAAAGTATGAGCGTTAGTTGGCCAAAAACACTGTAAGCGTTAAAATGGGTCCATTCTTATAATTTTTATTTAATGTTGTGTATGTAAATCCATTTCTGTCTACATGTATATAAATATACACGTAGCCTTTTTACGACCAGATGGGTAAATGTGTGAATTGAGTTGGTTACAGTATTAAATGTTTCATTTACTATAGTCTATTTAGGTGATTAAAAAGTGCAACCAATCAGTAGGTGCATTTTTAAATAAACTAATAAATACACAATATTTTAACAGAAGCCTGAACTAATTAACCATTTTGTGTGATTGGTACAACCACTTTGATATCCAACATAAAGCTCAGTTCCTATCCATATTGCTGTGACGGTGGATTTTGTTTCCGCCGTTACACAATTACAACGTTCAAAGTTTTGTAGTCGTGGGGATATATGAGATTGTTTGTTCACTCATCACTATAAACGTTTGAACTAGCATAGGTATTCGACTCTTTCACGTGATTTTCGAGTCCGGATTTTAGTTTAGGATTGTTATTTTCCCTAGGATGTCATTTGTATAATCTTGGGGCTATTATTACTTCGTATAAACAAACTCTGATATATGAATGAGAGCATTAAAAAACAAAAAGAACTGGGTGTATTTCAGTACTTCTATGCTTCCTTTAGTTGCGTCCTCGTTGTCTTACCAAGTGGGCAATACTTAAACATAAAGATAGAAAATGTCCAACTTCTATCGTCTTTAGGCGTCGTCCGTGCTCATAACTACTTTTCTAAGTCTTAAGTGTTAACCACTTGTCTACTTGACTTGGTGTCATGATAATTGACCACTGATAGAAGTATAACTAGGACAAAGTAAAAATATGGTTTAATGAAATTAAACCGCTTAAATAATTGTATACTCATTCCCTTCCACTATTTAAAATTTTGTAGACATATATACACACATTAATAAGTCAAATACTATTAGTAACATTTAAAGTCAAATTTTATTCTTGAAAACGACGACATTATAATTAAACTAAGGAGGTACTATTACACGAACACAATTAATGTGTACAAAGATTTAGCCAACCATTCAACCAAAATATGTATGCAAAAGTTCATGCATGTAGTATCAATGTGTGTATAGGCACTATGACACATTCTGATAACAACCAACACTTTCCAATTTACATAGGCAAAAACCAACTAATGAATAGTGGATTTTAATTAATTATAAATATATCTTTTGTGTGTAAATTGAATGTGCTGCACTCCTTCTCCCCCACACCGAGTGGGCAGTGCCCTTGTAAGCTTTTTAGTTTTTAGATACCTTTTGCGTTTCTTTTCAAGCCCCACACTAATTATTTATAAATATATAAATGTATATGGTTCCATTTACATGTTAGTATGTTACCATGTCATTCTCATCAATTTCAAATTCGATTTTTAAGATACTAGGTGGAAAAAAACCTATATTTTATTACTTGTTTGGGATGAAGTACGATGTATGTTTTGGCTGCTCAATTACTAATCGAAATAAAAAGGATCAACCCCAATATCATATGTAAATGTTTTATGTAGGGAAAATTAAGAAAAAAGGATAAAAAAAGTTAAGAAAACATAGGTTAATTCTTTTAAAAATTAATTAAAATTTTGGTTTTGTTTATCTTTTACCTTTTAGGGTCTTTTTGAGTTTATCATAAAATTTTGGTATAAATTATGGCTTATTGCGTACGTATGGTGATCAATATACTCATCATTAATTTGTCAAGTTTCATTTTTCATTATGACAAGTTTAACTTTGGTACAATCAGAAGTGAGTTATGAAAGAAAGGTGAACGATAAATAAAAGTGCTAGCTAAGCTAACTTGTCATTATTAACCACAAAATGATAAGCGAAATCCTTTTTTTTTTTTGGACAACCATGATAAGCGAAATCCAAAAACAACAATTAGCTTATCAAGAAGACAGACACACACAATTATTTAGTATATAAAAAAGCACATGTACGTCCTTCACGAGATCTAAAACACCCCAACTTACCAAAAACACACACAAAAGTAATTATTACGGAGCCAACGAGGACATTATTGTCATTCCAGATCATCCAACTGGTACGGTTACTATGAAAAACTTGACCAGCGATGAACCCGAGACCATTGCGCCGAGCTCTATTCTGCTCCATTGCCATCATCACCATGTGACCCTTCTCTCTCTCTCTCTCTCTCTCTGTACTCTGAAAAATTCAGTTTTTTTTTTTTTTAATTCTTTTTTTGTTCTTAATGATTTGTTATGACTCTGTTGGATTCAAACCAAACCCACACGAGAGAATGATGAGAAAGTAAGTAGATCAACGATTTTGTTCCAAATGTTTTGATGAAACTAAAAAAAGATCCATTCAAATCAACGACTCTTTCTCTACATTTCTCCCAAATCTCTCTAAAGCAATGTCGCATGACATAACGAGACCGAACAACAAGACGAAGAAGAAGACAGGTTTCATCGTGAAAATGCAGCTTAACAACAACAACAACAGAGGAGGAAATAAAAGAAACATCTTTGTCTTCTTCTTCTTCTTCAGAAATTATTACACATGGATCCTCTGGTTTCTCCTCTCTTTCTATCTCTTCACATCTTACTTCTCCGGAGAAGACCAATCCTCATCTCCCTCAACAATACGTCTCTTGTCTAACCATAAAACGTCGTCGTCTCTCCCTTCTCGTGCTCTCATCGAATCTTCCGCCATTACCACCACCTCCATTGGTATAAAAATCGATCCTTTACCTCTTCTCTGTTTTGATTCCACTCAAAAATTGATTTTTTTTTTTTTTCCTTTTCTGATTAAAGATATGTTCAGCGGGATGAAGATATATGTATACAATTTACCGGCCAGTTATAACGACGATTGGGTTAAGTCATCAGAACGATGCGCCACTCATCTTTTCGCAGCAGAGGTAGCGATTCACCGAGCGCTTCTCTCATCCGTCGTCCGTACGTTAGACCCGGAAGAAGCTGATTACTTCTTCGTCCCTGTCTACGTTTCTTGCAATTTCTCAACATCCAACGGCTTCCCTTCTTTAAGCCACGCTCGATCTCTCATCAGCTCAGCCGTTGATCTCATCTCTGTTCGTTACCCGTTTTGGAACCGGACTCAAGGCTCTGATCATGTCTTTGTTGCTTCTCATGACTTTGGTGCTTGCTTCCACGCTATGGTAAGTTCTCAAACTTTGAAGTTATGCTTTCACTAGAAGAGGAGATTGGTTTTTGATAATTTTGTTGTTGTTGTTGTTTTTTTATGAAGGAGGACATGGCGATTGAGGAAGGGATACCAGAGTTTATGAAGAAGTCAATAATATTACAAACGTTTGGAGTTAATTATAAGCATCCATGTCAAGAAGTGGAGCATGTTGTAATCCCGCCTTATATTCCGCCGGAGAGTGTTGAGAGAGCTTTAGAAAGAGCTCCGGCGAACGGACGGCGAGACATTTGGGCGTTTTTCCGGGGGAAGATGGAAGTCAACCCTAAGAATATTAGCGGACGCTTTTACAGCAAGTGCGTTTGCGTTTTTTTTTTTTCTCTCGTTGACTTTGACTTTTTGTGTTTTTGTTAATTTACTGATAATGTCATTTACAGGGGAGTGAGAACGGCGATTCTAAAGAAATACGGAGGAAGAAGACGGTTTCATCTAAACCGGCACCGGTTTGTTGGGTACCGGTCAGAAATCGTGAGGTCGGTGTTTTGTCTCTGTCCTCTAGGGTGGGCACCATGGAGTCCGAGGCTAGTGGAATCCGCGGTGTTAGGGTGCGTTCCCGTTGTGATAGCTGACGGGATCAAGCTACCGTTCTCGGATACGGTACAGTGGCCGGAGATATCACTCACGGTGGCGGAGAAAGACGTGAAGAATCTACGGAAGATTTTGGAACACGTGGCGATGACTAATTTGTCTGCCATACAGCGGAACCTACACGAGCCGGAGATCAAACGGGCCCTATTGTACAACGTCCCGATGAAGGAAGGAGACGCCACGTGGCGTGTCCTCGAGGCGTTGCGGAGAAAGCTTGGTGATCGGTCGTACAGAAGGTCAAGGGTATTGAGCCAATGAGATGTAGACACGTAAGATTCTTTGTCTGAATGGGAATTGGATGCTAGGCTGGATTGTTTTCGGACTGTTTCGGAATCGGTAAACCGGGAATGTCTCGTGTGGGTGTCCACAACGTGAGGTGGGGTTTATAGCTCGGACACGTGAGATGTTTGCTGAGCTGGCTGGCCGAGCACTGAGTGGATTAGAACGTGGAAGTGTAAAGTATTGCTGACGTGTAATTCTTTTGATGAGTAGGCATATATTAATTCTTTTCTGAATATAAATCGAGATCCAAATTCATTAGTTTTATATCAAAATCTCCACTAACATTACAGTTCATTGTTTACAATTGGTTTAGTTCCTTAAGATCGAAACTCAACATATAATAAAACACTCGGATCGGATCTGGACTTTAGTTGACCATAGTTAAGAAAAATTGCTAATAGAATTAATATAGTGGTATATATAATTGGAAAAAAGTGATGAATAAAAATAAAAAATAAAAAGGATGGTGTTTATGTATAGGGAAAGATGAAAGACAGAGCAATGTGAGCAAGAGACAGCTAGTGTGTCAGAAGAAGATGCATATATCAATAAATGTGATAATATTATTGTACTGTATATAGTATTTTTTGTTTATATATTTACACATATTATTGCAGGCCCACCTTACTTTTCTTATCTTATGTCTTGTAAACATCACAAAAACAGTACACATATCAAATATTATTGTATCACAAAATCACAACTATCTATATGTTTTTTTTTCTTCCTTCATCTATCTTATACTTATATTGATCTACAGTCCCTAATGGATACAAAAACATTGCATCTTCTCAATAACATATATATAGGATGCACTTGACGCCGCATGAGAATTATTTTCTTAAACAGTTTTAATAATAGTGATGTGACCCGCAATTAGGAAAAACTATCAAAGATGTATCGTACAAGTTGTTTTGTTCTAACATCACAACAAAGACAATGACCAATTAATCATGATGATATCGTTTAGGACGAAAGTGACATAGTACCTCATCTATAATGTAATAATGGTATGGTCATTACCTTATTGGTCAAGTACTCTCCCCCTGTATCGAAGAGATTGATTAGAAATTTATAGAGGTAGAGGGGGGGTCAGGATCCTGGACCTATCTCTAAGTTAACAAACAAAATTCATATAAAAAGAGGCCCTATTGTTTATTTTCTTTATCATATAGGCTCTATAGTATGTTGGGCCGACTCCGACCATACTCTCTACACATTTATCCTAGGTTCTTTTTTTTTTACTTGCTAGATATATATGCACATGTTATGAATATAGAGTTTAGGGTAAAGTTTTGTTGTTCTTATTCATAGTAATCGAAGTTTACATGTTTATATATAGTACAATACAAGGCCAAAGCTAAGACCGACGTAAGACTAGGGTATCGCCGAGAAGGCCATCGGCCGATGGGCCGATGGGCCGATGGGCCGATGGGCCGATGGGCCGATAGTACATGGGCTGTAAGGCCAAGGACATAAGGACAGTATATGGGCCGGTCCGTACGTAGTCCACTAAGTGTTTTACAACACTCCCCCTTGGACGAGACGACCGTGCCTATGTTGGATGGGATCGCTGCAATGTGCTTAGGGGATGCTGCCTCATTAAAACCTTACCAGGAAAACCCAATGGGACAAAACCTTGGTGAAGGAAAAAAAGTACAGCACACATTGCTCCCCCTGTTCCAAACATCACTCTAAGTCCCTAAGCCTCTGCATTCCAATCTGATGCGCGAGCTTCCTGAACGTTGTAGTCGGTAGCGATTTGGTGAAGAGGTCAGCGGAGTTGTCACATGACTGTATTTGTACCACTTGAACTTCTCCGGCCTTTTGTAGTTCATGTGTGAAGAAGAATTTTGGCAGTATGTGCTTCGTCCGATCTCCCTTGATGTAACCTTCCTTGAGTTGTGCAATGCAAGCCGTATTGTCTTCAAAGATTACGGTTGCTTCCTTGCTGTCCTCCAATCCGCTATCGGTCCGAATGTGTTGTGTCATGGACCGCAACCAAACACACTCACGGCTGGCTTCATGTATGGCTAGAATCTCCGCGTGATTTGACGATGTGGCCACAAGAGTCTGTTTCATGGAACGCCAAGAGATTTCCGTACCACCGTGCGTAAACACATAACCTGTTTGTGACTTACCATTGTGTGGATCGGATAGATAACCTGCATCAGCAAAACCAACTAAACCATCTTTGTTATGGTTAGTATAAAATAAACCAAAATCAACCGTCCCTTGCAGGTAACGAAGGACGTGTTTAACACCGTTCCAGTGCCTTATAGTCGGACAAGAACTATATCTCGCTAGGAGGTTCACGGCAAAGCATATGTCTGGTCTAGTGTGGCTAGCCAAGAACATTAACGCTCCTATAGCACTGAGGTAAGGCATTTCAGGTCCAAGAACTTCTTCATTGGCCTTCTTTGGACCAAATGGATCTTTATCCAAGTCTAAGCTTCTAACAACCATTGGGCTAGTCAATGGGTGAGCTTGGTCCATTTTAAACCTCTTGAGTACTTTTTCAGTATATGCCTTTTGATGCACAAGGATTCCATTATTACTGTACTCAAGTTGCAACCCCAAACAGAATCTTGTCTTGCCTAGGTCTTTCATCTCAAATTCCTTCTTGAGGTATTCTACTGTTTGGGCAATTTCCCCAGAGGTACCAAGGATGTTTAAATCATCCACATAAACTGCTATTATCACAAATCCTTTGTTTGCAAACTTTTTTATAAATATACATGGACTGATTGGGTCGTTCTTGTAGCCTTTCTTTGCCAAATAATCACTTAAGCGATTATACCACATTCGACCACTCTGTTTCAGTCCATAAAGCGATTTGTCTAGCCTTATGCAGTACTGTTCTCGAGAACCATTCTTTGCTTTAAGTTCAATACCCTCTGGTAATCTCATATAGATTTCATTATCCAGTGGACCGTATAAGTACGCAGTTACAACATCCATTAACCGCAAATCAAGTTTTTCTTTGATGGCCAAACTTATTAGGTACCGAAATGTTGTTGCATCCATCACAGGGGAGTATGTATCCTCATAATCTATGCCAGGTCTTTGAGAGAATCCTTGTGCTACAAGCCGTGCTTTGTATCTCACGATTTCATTCTTCTCATTTCTTTTCCTTACAAAGACCCACTTATGTCCAACTGGTTTAATTTCAGGTGTTAGCCTTAAGATCGGACCAAACACACTTCTCTTCTTTAAAGAGTTTAACTCCACATCAATAGCTTCTTTCCATTTAAGCCAATCTTTGCTTTGAGTGCACTCTAATATGGATGTGGGTTCTAGATCCTCATTTATGTCAAGTGCTACCTTGTATGCAAATATATCATCGATGTCGACATCTTTACGGTTCCATTTAATTCCAGACATTATATAATTGATTGATATTTCATTATTATCAACACCTATAGGACCTTGAAGTTCAGCGTCCTGAACTCCACTGGGTTCCTCAGGATTTGCCGCGGCAATGTCTGCATTTTCTATAATTCCCTGAACCTCGGTCTGTTTTGCACCTTTAGACTTTCGAGGGTTCTTATCTTTGGAACCTAATGGTCTACCTCGTTTCAAACGGGCTTTAGACTCTGTAGCAACTTGATTATTGTGTTCCTTCTGAACATCAATACGTACTGGTGCATTGCAAGCTGGTATGTACGATTTTGTTACTCTATTTGGGTCAGCAAAGGAATCTGGCAATTGATTAGCTAGCTTTTGCAAATGTATAATCTTTTGAACCTCTGCATCACATGCTAGAGTTCGAGGATCTTGCCAATTTAATGATGTTTGATTCCAAGTATGTTCTTTGACCAGCTTGCTAGTCTCACCACCCATTTCAGGGAATTCGGACTCAAGGTACTTTATGATGGTGGGAGACTCATATCCAACGTATATTCCCATCCTCCTTTGAGGTCCCATCTTAGTCCTCTGTGGTGGAGCAATCGGTACATAAACGGCACAACCGAATATCTTTAGATGGGACAAGTTTGGCTCATGACCCGTTAATAGTTGGGATGGCGAATATTTGTGTTCACTAGATGGCCTGATGCGTATGAGTTCTGCTGCATGCAATACTGCGTGTCCCCAAGCCGACATAGGAAGCTTCGATCTCATTAACAATGGTCGAGCTATTAATTGTATTCGTTTAATGAAGGATTCAGCTAATTCGTTTTGTGTATGGACATGTGCCACGGGATGTTCCACACTCACCCCCATGGACATACAGAAATCATTAAACGCTTGGGATGTGAATTCACCAGCATTATCTAGACGTATAGTCTTAAGTGGAAAATCTGGAAAATGTGCTCTTAGCCTTATAATTTGAGCTAACATTCTAGCAAATGCTAGGTTTCTTGTGGATAACAAGCAAACGTGTGACCATCTGGTTGATGCATCTATCATCACCATAAAATATCGAAATGTCCCACAAGATGGGTGTATTGGTCCACATATATCACCTTGTATCCTTTCCAGAAAATTTAAAGTCTCTTTATGGACTTTGGCTGGTGAAGGCCGTATTGTAAGTTTCCCTTGTGCGCATGCTACACACGTGAGATTTTTAGGGATAACTTTCCTTTCTATAAGGTTGTGCCCATTCGAACTCTTAATTAGTTTACGCATCATGTTCGAACCCGGATGGCCTAGCCGGTCATGCCATTGAGTGAACTGTTCGTTGAATATTCTGTGCTTTGCCATGTTAGCTTCTATCATGTTAATTATAGCATGGTATAGACGAGTGGCTAGTGCAGGTATAGCTTCTAGGACCTTCTTTTGTCCATTTACATTTTCTGTAATGTATAGGAACTCCTTGGTTCCCTCACCCTTGGTTTCAACATGATAACCATTTAGTCTTATATCTTTAAAGCTCAATAAGTTTCTCTTAGAGCTGGGTGAGTACAGGGCATCACTTAGTTCAATGTGTGTGCCTTTAGGCAACAAAATGTGAGCCTGGCCGTAGCCATCTATTAAATTTGCTATACCCGCGATTGTACTAACATTGGCATTTTTCATGGTGAGGTTGATAAAATATCTTTTATCTTTCAATATGGTGTGGCTGGA
The DNA here is from genome assembly GCF_030686135.1 of Camelina sativa. Classification (NCBI taxonomy): domain Eukaryota; kingdom Viridiplantae; phylum Streptophyta; class Magnoliopsida; order Brassicales; family Brassicaceae; genus Camelina; species Camelina sativa. The sequence continues at coordinate 9,690,032 of NC_141892.1, forward strand.
TCCACTGTCCACCACTAGCTCACTCATGTCCTCATCCATTTCTATATAAAACAACATTTTGTGTTGTAATGTAATAAGGCAATAAAATAAAATTCTTAAATTTAAACCAAATCAATCATCCAATACATAAAATAAATAAAAGCATAGAATTAAACCAAAAATAAAACCGAAAATTTATTCATCATCTTTGAAACAATCGGAAGTCTCTAGCAGGTCATCATTCTCATGATCGAAGTCCCCTTCGTCATCGAGATGCACAAGATTAGCTTCTGGATTTTTCTTCAAGATCTCTTGGTATGCATCAATAAGGTGTTTGGGAGTCCTGCAGTTCTTTACCCAGTGGTTTGACATACCACATCGGTGACAAACCGATTTTACCTTGGTTTGAGGCTTAAACGGTCCGCGGCCCTTATTACTACGTCCGCGGCCGGCTTGGCCCCCACGACCGCTACGTCCTCTGCCACCACGGCCGCGGTCGTAGTGTCTTTCTCTGTGGACGTAGTTGGTCTCTCTGGGCTCTCTAAGCTCGTTAGGCACTGCAGTACTATCCTGTCCCAAATCAACTTTGTACGCTTCCGGTAATGGGGCTGTACCGGGAGGTCTCATGGCACTATTCATCAGCAACAGTTCGTTATTCTGCTCAGCTAGCAGTAAACACTCATTTAGTTCCCCATAGTCCGCAAACTTCGTTTGTCGGTACTGTTGCTGGAGGACGATATTGTTAGGACTAAAGGTAGACAACGTCTTATCCAATAGTTCCTTTTCCGTCACTACCGTACCGCACAGCCTAAGGACCGAGACAATCCTAAAAAGCTCGGAGTTATATTCATCCACGGTTTTGTAATCCTGGATCCTTAGGTGTTTCCAATCGTACTCGGCCTTTGGAAGGAGCACCGTCTTTTGGTGCCCGTAACGGCGTTTAAGCTGTGTCCAAAGGGCGAGAGGATCTTCTATGAATAGGTACTGGTTTTTGAGACTCTCAGCAATGTGGTGATGCATGTGCTGGATACACTTATTCTTTTGCTTGTCCGTGCATGTGGAATTCTCTTCAATGCATTCGAACAAGTCCTTTGACTTCAAGTTGATCTTGGTGTTCATTGCCCATAGCAAGTAGTTATCACCAGAAGCGTTCAGTATTGGATAGTCTAGGCTCTTAAGGCTGGCCATCTGCATAAACAGAAATAGACTTCCGAATGTTAGCATGCGATATTTAAGATCGAACCATGCACTTGATTAATAGGACATGCGGTATTTGAGACCGTACCATGCCTTGGGCCATGCGGTATTTGAGACCGAAACATGCTTGCCACTTTATGGTTTTATGGTTTAAATTCATGCATGCAAAGCAACAAAACAAATATGCTAATGCATGCAACAATTTTAGATAGGATTTCTTTTTTCTCTTAATATTTTCGATAACCACTAAATTAAATTTAGAAGTTTATCTTAATTATATTTTAATTCCAATTTCATTGTTTTAGCTTTATAGAAATTTAACATAACTTTTAATAACAAACAAATTTAATCCTAGAACATAAGATTAAATTATGCAGCCGAAAATATACAATCCTAAACAAATTCGATTATGATCATGATGCATGAACAATCCAAATTAAATTTCTAGAACAGCTTAATTAAATTCTATCTTATGATTTAACAAAACAATTTCTAGGTTCTTATGCAACATGACAAATCAAGCAATATCAAACAATCAAAACCGATTTTAAGTTTGATAAAGTTATGGTGCAATTCTCAATCAATCTAACAATCCTAACAACCGATTTTAAGTTTTAGGTTTTGAGGAAATTAAAGCTTTGTTAGATTGTGTACTTAGATGTTTTAGGGTTCATTAGTTTTAAGGTTCAAATTCGATTATAGGGTTTTAAGAGGGTTTCGAATTTTGTTTACCTTAACACCAATAGGTTCTGACCGGTAATGATCTGGGAGCTAAAGACCTCAGATATCTCACGAACCTCGAACCACGAACAGCTTCCAAGAACCACGAACTGCTTCCCACGAACAGATCCTTGTACCGCACGTACTTGGACTCACCCCCGATCCGCGTACCACGAACCTCGATCAAGTTTGTATGTAACTTGATCACGAGCTAAGGATGCTCGTGAATCAACAAAAGAACTTCGAGATAATAGAGGTAGATCTCGGAGGAGAAGAAGAAGAAGAACGGTTTAGGGTTTTGGAAGAGAAGGATGAAAGCGGCGGCTGCCTTAGGGTTTTTAGCTATGAGTCTATCGTGCTGATAACGTGTTATGAATATAGAGTTTAGGGTAAAGCTTTTGTTGTTCTTATTCATAGTAATCGAGGTTTACATGTTTATATATAGTACAATACAAGGCCAAAGCTAAGACCAACGTAAGACTAGGGTATCGCTGAGAAGGCCATCGGCCGATGGGCCGATGGGCCGATAGTACATGGGCTATAAGGCCAAGGACATAAGGACAGTATATGGGCCGGTCCGTACATAGTCCACTAAGTGTTTTACAACAACACATATATATACTGAAGATAATCTTTGTATAAAATTTGTTTTATTTTAGTTCGGTCTGATTGTTTATGTTCGGTTCGGTCTTAAAAATTCCTAATTCGAACAGGTTGCTTAGTTGAATAGTTTTGGTCTGCCAGACGAATATATTTTCATTCATCTCCTAAAGTTTGAAGAACAAGAGAAAAGGTTCTTTTACCAAAAAAATAAAAAGAGAAAAGGTTAAAAAAAAAAAAAAAACAAAGAAGACGCAACAATGGAGAGAGTGATGAACATCATAAAGCCAAAGCCTGATCCCAAACAACTCTTACGTGATTGGCAACGCAAATTACGACAGGAGTGTCGTAACATCGAACGCCAAATCCGAGGTTTTTATTCAAATCCCCCTTTCTTTTAAGTAAATTAGGGTTTTTTTTTTTGAAATTGGATGAATCTTGTTGAATTAGATACTGCTTTTAGATTCGATTAGATGAATCGGATTGTGATCGGATGATATTGTTGATTGTAAAGTTGTCGATTTTGATCATCTGGGTTGGGGTTTGAATCTATTTTCAGATATACAGAAAGAGGAGAGGAATGTACAGAAAGCTATTAAAGAAGCTGCAAAGCGTAATGATATGGTCTCAGCTAAGGTATATAACCCAATTTGGAATAAAGTCTCTGCCTTTGTAAAGCTTGTTTTGTTTGTGGAATCTTTTGGCTCTCTTTCTTCTGATTTGAGTATGTGTGGTTGTTTTTGTAGGCACTTGCTAAGGAAATTGTTGGTTCTAGAAGAACAGTGAACCGGCTATATGAAAATAAGGCGCAGATGAATTCAATATCAATGCACCTTGGAGAGAGTGTTGGTATGTTAAAGATGAAGATGAAGCTTTTATATTCATTACTAGGTTTTGTTATGTGAGATTCTTAAGCTTCTTCATTCTGTTATTGGAAATTTGCAGCGATTGCTCGAACAGTTGGGCATTTGTCCAAGAGTGCAGAGGTTATGAAGCTTGTTAATAATCTCATGAAAGCTCCACAAATGGCTGCAACGATGCAGGAGTTCAGCAAAGAGATGACTAAGGTACGCCTTTTAAGTATCATTCTACTTTCTCTGTTTGCAGATTTGGAGCTGAGTTCACAGTTAGTAACCCTGAGTGTATATATATCCTTTTGCTACTTTGGTGTGTGCAGGCAGGAGTTATTGAAGAGTTTGTGAATGAGGCCATTGACAATGCTCTAGATTCAGAGGATATGGAAGAAGAGATCGATGAAGAGGTTGACAAAGTATTGACAGCAATTGCTGGAGAAACCGCTGCAGAACTCCCAGAAGCTGTTAGGAAGGAAAGGATAAAGGTACCTGCACAGAAGGCGAGCACTTCTCGCGAGGTAACCCTCCCATCCAACATTAATTATTACAAGAAGATGAAAAAAAGTTTAACTCCTGGAAAGATTAGGTTCTGAAAGAAGAGTTCTGTTTTTCTCCTTGCAGGAAGAGGCAATTGCAGAGGGTGTTGATGATGAGGAAGAATTGGAGGAGATTCGAGCTAGGCTCGCTAAAGTTAGATCCTAACTGATTCCAATGACTCGTTTTTAAATGCAATTCTTGATTGATCCGAACAACTTTTGAAAGTTACTAATCAAGAAATAAAAACCAACTAATGATACTAATCATAAAATTTTATTATAAAAAGATCATGACATTTGTCAAGTATATAAAGCCCACTAAATTAATCGAGGATGGAGATATTGATGGATGTTTAAAAATTGATTCTATAGTTAATAGTATTATAAGTTTCGAAGATTAATCGATGGTTGATGTTTCTGGTCAAAATCTAGAGTTTTCCCTTCTGGATAATGTCAATGATTCCGGTACTGAAACAAAAGCTACTTGATCGAGTAATTAAGAAGCGATTTTGAAATTTGAGAAGTAAGAACTGTAAACCGTTTTAAAATTGGTTTCAAACCGGATTTATGTGGTTTTTATTGGATTTGGTTCGTAAACCGTTTAAACCCAAGTATAGAGATAAATATATGAGAACTTTTGATTGGGTAGAAATAAATTGAGAACTTACGATTCGACAAGATTTGAGACGAGGTCATAGTTCTAGGTAATTTTGGTACAATGCGATACTTCTGAGGAGTAAACAGGTCATCGATCCTTTAACGTGATTATGACATATATCATGTTTTTGATTGTTTATAAAGTTTTTATTTTGAATTATTTATAATTTTCAAATTTTTAATTTTATTATGTTATATTAACTTTATTTCAATTTCTCAATTAAAAACTTTCACCAGTTGTTCATCCAAAATATCTTTGGAGTAAAAAAAATTATGGTTAAAAAAATTATGTCACAAAACAATTTTAGTAATTATAAGAACTATAATTATGCCAAAATGAAAGTAAAGCAACATAAAATTTGTTTAATTTGTTTAAAAGACATTTTAGGTGGTGATAAAGAGCATAATTTAACAAGAAAATAATTTTGGGTGTAAGAGCATATTTTTAAAGGTAAAACATACAGTAAAATTGTACATAGTTTTTAATTATATGTTGTTTTGATGAATTATTTGCATGTGAAATATTTTGTAATAAGTTGTGAAATATTTTTGAAATTTGACAATAATAATATTTGTAATGATGAATATTTGACAAAAGTTTTGGTGGGTATAAATTAGCTTTAAATTATTGTAATAATTGTTATAATATATTTAAAATATAAAAATATAAATAAGTGTATGAAAGTAAATACAAATATGATTTTTTCCTCTAACTAAAATTATTAAAATATTTACTTCAACAAATATTTTTTGTTTCTATTTTTAAAAATTTGTTTAGGATTTAGGATTTCTTTGCTTCAAAATTTTTAAAAACCGCACATCGTGCGGCCTTATCTAGTGACATATAAAACGAAGATATACGATTTACTAGTAAAACCGAAAACTGCGAGGGATCCTATCCCAACTTCTCTGGTTGTTTTTCCAACGGTAAAATCCATCGTCTTTGGCAACGACGAAACATGAGTCGTCTTTATCATTCATTGTCTGTATCGTACAAATTGTACCACGTCTCGGAGGGCCAGTAGTGTGGTTTGCCTTAAAACGTTCCTACACATCACGTATGGGGTAAAACCTTAGATGCCTCCGCACTTTCATTATGGCCGTCAGTATTTGGGATGTCCATCAAACATTTATTTACCCAAAGGTACGGATTTGGACAAAAACGGGAACTTCACCACAAGTTTGCATCTCGTTGGATACGACAAGAGTGGCGGCACATGCGGATTCAGACCTTGCAAAGAGCATTAGGGCCATGATCGATACGGTTATGAGAGTGTCCATGATTTTGATTCGTTGTGGAAAGTATACTATTTAGTCGAAATGTATTTCCCTTTTCGTATATGTGTCTCAGTGTCTCTATATACATACACGTACGATCTCCCTTCAGTTTCCAAAATTTAATTTGGAGTAACAATGTCTACGTTTTTATGAATTCAAGGTGATTTATATAGCATGCATACGGTTACAATTATAATTAGAATCAATCAGAGACACAATCTTGGTTTGGTAGATCTTCAGTGTTGTTGCAACTAGAGAGAGATTAGAAAAATTTATACTTAAAGAGTAGTTAATGTCTGTTTGTACCGGGGATTGCACAACTTAAACAAATAAAGATTTTGTGGGAAAAAGCGAGCAAGTTCTTTTATTAATCGGGGAAAACGTGAGATCGTCACTTAAAACAAGTCGGGATAGAGCTTGTTAGTTCACAAGCGAACTAGCAAGCTTAAAGTGACGAACTGAAAACAATAATGAATTATACGAAAGACAATAACAGTTTTCGATGCAAAGTATTGCTCTGTAGGTATTGTCCGCGGGTCAGGATGGTGATCCCAATAAATGCTTTCTCCTTTTATAGGGGATTGTTGACCTAGGGACGTCTAGGGTTTTCGTCGTGAATTCCCGAGATTGCCCTTTGCGGGAATTAGTGACTTGCTCCCAATCTTATCGGGCCGAGATTGTAATTAATTAATCTTGTTGGGCCGAGTGGCATATTGGGCGTAGCCCATCCAACAATAGTCTCCCCTTAGTCCGGAGAGTGGCAGTTCTTTTGCGATCAACGGACGTGCTTGAGTTATCTATCAATATGCCTGCTCGACACAGATTTCCTCAGGTCTCTTTTGGGGAACAAAATTGCTACAGCGATTCTTCTGTAATCACCAGGCTCGTTCTTCAAGAGACACCGTGGATATCCAGCGGTCTTTACTTTGAGCGCGGTATTCGTTGAATTTCCGAAAATGGGGCATATCGTAGATCGAGGCGACGGATTATGGCAGTAAAATTTCCGTTTTATTTACTTATTTATGTATCCACTCTCTTCTCCTTTTTCTTCACCTCCTCCACTTCCATAAAGAAGGTAATTTCTCTCTCTCTAGTCTTTTACTTTTTTTTTTTTGCTCCCTTTTCTCTCTAGTTTTCTCTCTTTAGTTTAGTTGTACACCTAAAAACCCAAGCTGCCGCCGCCGAGCAAAGAGATCGGCTTAATGCTGCCACGATCGAGGTCGCCGATGGTCGGCTCATTATCGCCGGTTCACTCAGATCGGCGAGGGTCCGCCGCTGCTGATGATAGTCTAGACCTCGATCTGGAATGCCCAGTTCGGCCCTGTGAGATCGGCGGTTCTTCGTTGGGAACGTGTGCGCGTAATGAGGTCGATCTCGCCGAACGGAGCTCGGCGCCGCTCCCTGGTTTCGTCAATCGAGAGGTCGGCAATCTTGATTTGATATCGGACGAGGTCGGTGAGATGGAGATGGGAGATCGCCGAAGAGAGTTGGGCTGTCAGATCGGACAACCGAGTTGAGGTCGGCGGTGAGGTTGGTCACGGAGCGCGGCACGACGACCATGTTGCGAATGGGGTCACTTGTGATCCGGTTGGAATCGATGTGGGAGATCGGCGAGGGGGTCTTGAGGTCGGCATTTGTGAGCTCGACGCCGACCTTGACGAGATCGACACTACTCGCAAGATCCGTCCAAGTACAAGAAGTTGTGGGGGTCGGCCAGGTGATGAGAGGGAGACGGGAGATCGGCACAATAGTGTGCTCGGCACAACTGTGCTCGGCGGTGACGAGCTTGGCACGGCTGATCTCCAAATTACGGTTGGTTCCGATTTTGATGAAGGCGACGCTGATCTTATGTATGGAGGTCGGCATATAGAGTTTGGTCGGCGAGACAAAGGGGTTGAGGTCGACTCCCTTAGCAGAAAGAAAATCCGTTCCTTGACGAGCTTCCAATTACCGATGCACGCCCGTGGTAAAACTCTTGCGAGAATCCAACGCGCTTTCTCCAAAGAGTATGAGGCTTATAAAGATGTTTTCGATGATGTTAGTGTTGGCATTGGAGCAGAGTGTGGAGATCTTGATAGTTTGACCAACGACTACAATTTTGCTGATATTCTCGAGTTCAGCGAAGATAGCGACAGTGGTTCTGGTGGAAATCCTATGGATGTTGTCCTGGCCGAGGATACTGGTCCACGTTCGGCTGTTTTAGGGCTTAGTGCTGCGTCGATTGGTGCCAATCTTTCAGCCGGTCCGGCCGATCATGGTCCTTCGTTGTGCACATCGGATACTATTGCTGAGATGGCGCGGTGGTGTAGGATGCCCGAGGGATTGGTTTTCCAGGTTCCCGAGTCTCACGAACGTCCTTGGACGCCTCCGACAGGTTTCAATGCGCTTTTTGAGCATTACTTTACTGAATGCGGTCTTTGGTTCCCTTTGCCGGAATTTTTGATACGTTATTGTGCGAGACGTAGGATTGCCATTTCTCAGCTTTCTGTGGGAGGTATCCGTAATGCGGTCGGTTTGGCGATACTTGGTACCAACTGTGGTATAGAGGTTGACGTGCATTTTCTGGAGGAAGCCACCAAGTTCACAAAAGTTAGAGGTAGTCCGGGATACTTCTACACCAGTGTTAAATCGGGTCATCAGATAATCGTCGGGGCTGAGAAAAAGATTCGTCGTTGGCAACGTTATTTTTTCTTTGTCAAGCGGGACGAGATTTCGTTTGACGATCTCGATGTGTTTTGTGCTACTGAGTGGAATATGTTTCCCGGTAGCTTCATAGTTTCTCACTCATACTTGTTTGATTGCCATTTGACTGGTTTCTGACCCTTTCTTTGTTTTTGTTGGTGTTTGCAGAGCCTGTCGTCCGTTTGCGCGCTCATCCTCCAGGTTTTTTCGATAATCTTAGACAGATCCGAACACTAGGGGCGCTCCATTGGCCTTCGATTACTCAGAGATCTCATGAGTTTCCTGTTGTATCGATTGTTGCTCTCCTTGGTGGTTATTGGGTCGTCACACTTCTGTTTTCCTTTTTAGGTCTACCACGCTTAGGGATGGGAAAAGTTAACACTCGTCTTCCTCGATACGCCGGTCAGTTCAAGAAGGCCGTTGATGCTGGGTCTTCTTCGCGCGTTGTCGATACTGAGGTCGTCGACCCGTCAGCCGGCGGAGGTGCCGATCTGCGAGTTGCGGGAGATTTGAGATTGGCGGAGGTGTCCACTACCCGTGCCGACAAAAGAGCTGCCAAAGTTCCTGCTGTTGTTCCGCGTGCGCAGAAGTCACGTGGCGAGGCTTCTGATGTCCTAGCGATCGTTGTTGCTGACTCTGGGCGTCCTACTCCATCGAGAAAGCGAGCTTCTCATGGTGAGGTGATTGTTCCCGAGCGACACCACTGAGATTGATGATTCATTCTCCTTTTGACGAAGGATGAGTTATTCATCAACAACGCTACTGCTTGCGGTGAGCTCGCTTCCCTCCATGGGTTCTCTCTATGACCCCGAGCTGTATCGGTCGTGGGCTCGGAAACACTTCCAGGTGTGCATTTCTCTTTATGTTCTTGATTGAATTTTCCCAATTATTATCTTGATTCTGTATTTCTTGCATTTCAGGATGGTGGTGGTGTGAATCGCATGGTCGTCTCGTACGAGCGTCGCATTGCCGAGCTGGAGAAGCAACTTGATGATTCTCGTACTTCTGAACCGTCGAGGAGATCGGCTGAGGAGAGTCGTCAGAATCTTGAAAAGGAGCGGGGGATTTCTGCTGTCCTTACGAAGCAAACTGCCAGTTTCAAAAAGCAGGTGGCCGATCTCAAGGCTTTTCTTGACGCTTCCCGCTCTCGTCTAGAGCAGTTCGAGGTTGATCACGCATTTCAGAAGGCGCAGTTGCAGCAGCTGCAAGTGGAGCGACATGGCATCGATGTCGAGATTGCTGGCTACAGGTCTCGTATTGAGAGGATGAGGAAGCATATTATTGACAACAGAGCGGCACAGGAGTCTCTTCTTACTTTGAGCTAGGTGAGCGGCACCTATGATTGTCTTCAGGAGCTGGTGAAGGGTGGTACGGTCATTCCGTCGAAGACTTTGCTCGGTTTGGAGGCTGATGCGAAGATGTGGGAGGACAAGGTCCTTGGTTTCGACATCGCCGACGTTTTGGACAGCGACCTCGAGGCTCTTCCAGAGACTGCGATCGTTCCTACGAACCTTCAGGCGGTGGAGGTTCCCGTGATCGTAGGTGAGGAGGTCGTCATGACAGGGGCACCTGCGGCCTCGGACGCTCAGGTTGCTGCCGAACAGTGACTTGCTTTTGTCTTGTTGTTCTATTAGAACCTATTCCCGTTTTGTATCGGATGTTGAACCGTTTAGGCGGTGTATTTTCTTTTTGAACCTTTGCATTATGACTGGACTTGCTTTATGTGTTGTCTTCTGATTTTATGATATGTGTTCATCATTCTATGGATGTGTTTTTCGAGAATTGCGGTATTGATTTCTTCGCCTCGAAAATTGTACTATTTGTTCTATAAATTAGTCTTCAAGTTGCTCATTTCTCATCATCCTCCTTTCTTGTTTTTAAGATAAATCTCTCCTCTTGATTTTAGAGTAGTTGAGATCGGTCATATGCCTGTGACAACGAGGTCGGCATGGCTGAGGAGGTTGCGAGAGCGGCTCTCTGTGAGGTCCGATGACGTAGTTCGTTCCGAGATGGAGTTTTATCGCGCTTGGATCCAGAGGTTGAGAGCTTACATTCTCGCTACGCGTCGAAAGTTCGAGCGTCATTTCTGGTTTCATCGTGTTGACGGAATTATCGGATATCTTGAAACTATGATCGACAAGGGATTTTTGGTCCCGAAATGGAGATGGGATCGTTTGTTAGAGGAGCGCCCTCGTCGTGAGGCGTCATTGGATGAGGTGGAGATTCCCGTCCTTGAAGCGGGCGATCTCGAGCCTTTTAGGAGCAGGCCCATCGAATGTCGACCCGAGCTTGACGCTTGCCGGAATCGGGTTGACATATTGCGTCGTTACATTATCCAGTTAGAGTGTACGGACCATTTCTTCGTTGAAAGCAACCGTGCTGAGGGGATTCGCTCGTATCTCGAGGAGATGGTTGCTAGGGGTGCGAATGTTCCGGTGGACACGCTGGAAAGTCTGCGGAGGGAGTGCCAGTTTTGGCACGTGAAGATCAGCGAGCTTGAGTTTGATAAACCATCCGATGCCGATCTGGGATTTGAAGACTGAGTTTGCAATTTGAGACTTGTTTGTTCTGTTAGTTTTTTTTTTGTGCCGAATGTGGCTTTTCGTATTAGGCTTTCGATGCCTTGTCCTTGTGTTCTTTTGGATTATGGAATAAGAATGTTCTTGTGTTTTTCCTATCTTTGGTATCGAGTTGTACTTTACGGTGCAAGACGTCTCCTGGCTTATCCTATTACGTGTATCGAATACCAAATGTTTAGGGTGGTAGTCGAGATGAGCTCGTCGTACCTTTTAGGTGCGGCTCTGGTGTCCGGCTTACCCTGTGTGTGCCACGAGGTCGGCAAGATAGTGCAAGTAAGAACTTGGCATATACAAACTTAACCGCCAGCTAGCTGAATGCGATCTGGGTCGGCTTATTTATGCAGATTATTTCACCGCTGCATCCATGAGGGTCGATGTAAGAGCTGGACATCTCGCAAAGACGGACTCGTTCGAGAGAGCTCGTGTGTTTTGATGGGTTGAAACTTTTGTTTTTAATTTTTTTGTATAATTGTGCCTTGTGTCGGGCTGCCTACGTACCCTTAGAAAGGGATCAAGCCATTCATAGTTCATATTACAAAAGGAGAGGTCGGTAGTACGGTCGTTCTAATGGTAATAACGTTTAAGGCTGCCGGAATTCCATGAGCGAGAAATTGGTGTGCCGTCCATGGCGAGCAGCTGGTAGCTGCGTTGAGCTCGGCAGTGTTCTCAAAGTGGTGTGGCTTCACCTTCTTGTTGTAATATTTAGCGGCTTGCTGTTGATAGTTCTGAATTCGAAGAAGTGCCTTGTCGCGTTTTTCTTCGAGAGTGTCGAGGGTATCGAGCGTCATCTTAGTATTGAGAGTAGGATCGTGAACGAGCATTGAGCGTCGTAATGTAGGTACGCCAATTTCCTCTGGTGCAAGGGCTTCCATTCCATGCGCAAGGGAAACGGTGTCCTTCCTGTTGATCGGCGCGGGGAAGTTCGGTGTGACCATAGAACGCCATCAAGCTCGTCGGCCCAGAGACCTTTCTTATCTTCGAGTCGTTTCTTTAGTCCATCAATGATAGTCTTATTAGTCGCCTCGACTTGTCCGTTGCCTTGTGGATAGCGGGGGGTTGACTTGCTCAAACGAATTCTCTACTTCGCGCAAAAACCTTCGAATTGGAGTGAAGTGAACTGCGTGCCATTGTCGGTGACAATCTCATACGGAATTCCGTGCCTACAAATGATGTTTTTCCACACAAGTTTTTGGACTTCGTTTGTTCCGATTTTTGCATAGGCTTCGGCTTCAACCCATTTGGTGAAATAATCCGTCATAATAAGAATTTATTTCTTCTGACGGGATGCAGGGAGAGGTCCAACGATATCCATTGCCCACCTCATAAAGGGGTATGGTGGAGAGGTCGTTCTCAACAGTTTGGTTGGCGCATGGATGATTGGAGCGTGGCGCTGGCATTTCTCGCATCTAGCAACGAATTTCTCGCAGTCGTCGTTCATGGTTGGCCAATAATGACCATTATTGCGTATGCGTTGTGCGAGCACGCGACCTCCGGAGTGATTACCGCCGGAACCTTCGTGAACCTCTCTTATTACATCATTGATTTCCTCAGGACCGACGCAAGTCAAAAGTGCACCAGATGCTGTCCAACGGAAGACGTTACCATCGAGAAGTGTGTAATGCGCGCAGCGAGTCTGAAGACGCCGGGCCTCCCATTTGTCCGAGGGGCGATGTCGTCTGCGTTAAAACAACGGATTTCTTCTTGCCAATCGTGTGGTCCCTTGTGAAGTTCGGGATTGGGTTGGGCGTGCGACGATGATGCTTGTTCTTGAGATGGTGACGATGAAACTTGTTCGTGAGATGGTGACGATTGTTCCTGAGACGACGAAGTTCGTCCTTCTTTGATAGTCGCGGATCCTTGCTCGGCCGAGAACTCAACAGGTGGTACATTTGCCGATGGTTCAACGACGAATAGCGTGAGTATGGGGGTGTCGTCCTCTGTTCTTTGCCTTTTCGAGACTTGATCTCTGAAAGTCTCATGTTCGATAATCTGTTTTTTCTTTTTCTTATCTTGGATATTGGGCTCGACGTGTGCGAGGAGATTGATGCTTGGTCGATCGATGCTCTCGACAGGGATGACTCGGCTGAGGTCGGGATCAGAGGTGGATGCGAGGATGGCCAGAGCGTCGGCCGGTGCGTTTTCACTTCGGGGAATTTTGTTCAGCTCGAATGTCTCAAAATTGTTGGACAGGTCTTAGACGACTCTGAGGTAGGCATCCATGCGGTCGTTCTTCGCCTCGTAGTCGCCGTAAACTGGTGAGTTACCAACTGTGAGTCACAGAAGACTTGTATCTTTTTCACCCCAATTCCACTTGCCAATCGCATTCCGCCGATTAGGGCTTCGTACTCGGCCTCGTTGTTCGAGGCGGGAAAGGCAAGCAAGAACGATTGGTGAAACGAGGTGTATGCCGATCCTGGAGCCGTGTCGAGAGGATGCACCGTCAACGTGCAGTGTCCACTTCTCCTCTCGCGGACAACCGAATTCTAGATCGGGAGGGAGTTCGATCAAGAAATCAGCGAGCACGTGAGACTTTGCACAAGTGCGGTTTTTGTATTCGATGTCGTACTCGCTGAGTTCCACTGCCCATTTCGCCAGGCGGCCCGATTGACTAGGGCTGTGGAGAATGGTTCGGAAGGGTTGGTTGGTTAATATTTCAACACTGTGGGATTGAAAATACGGCCAAAGCTTCCTTGCCGAAATAACTACGGCGTAAGCGAGTTTTTCTAACGTGGGATATCGGAGCTCGGCTCCGTCTAAGCTTTTACTCACATAGAAGACTGGGTGTTGTTCTCCTCTGTCCTCCTTGATTAGTACGCCACTGACCGCCGAGCCGGAGACAGCGATGTACACATATAGAGTTTCGCCCTAATCGGGCTTTGCTAGGACAGGGGGAGTAGCTAGGTAGTGCTTGAGTTCTTGGAAAGCAGACTCGCACTTATCATCCCATTCGAACTTCTTGTTGCTACGAAGCAACTGGTAGAATGATAGACACTTATCGGTAGATCGTGAAATAAATCTGTTCAGAGCAGCGATCCGCCCGGTGAGGCGTTGAACTTCTCGGTTGTTGCGTGGAGATGGGAGGTTGGTAAGCGCCGAAATTTGTTTCGGGTTAGCTTCGATACCTCTCTTCGTGACGATGTATCCTAAGAATTCTCCAGAAGTCACGCCGACAAGCACTTGGCTGGGGTTTAGCACTTCAAAACACTGAGCGAGATGCAAGACGTGATCAGCAGCTCGGGTTGACTTGACCAGCATATCATCGATGTAAACTTTCATGGTTCGTCCGAGCTGCTCGGCAAACACGCGGTTAACGAGGCGCTGATAGGTTGCACCAGCGTTTTTTAGGCCAAATGGCATAACCTTGTAATAGTAGGTTCCTTGATCGGTGATGAAGGCCGTTTTCTCCTTATCGTTCTTGTGCATCATAATCTGGTTGTATCCTGAGTACGCATCCATGAACGACAAAAGTTCGTTCCCCACGGTTGCCTCGACTAGTTGGTCGATTCGCGGTAGGTAAATCAACGCACACCCGCCACTTGCCGTTCTTTTTCTTTACCACGACTGGATTGCTCAGCTAGTCGGGATACTTAACCTCACGGATGGATCCAGCCTCGAGCAATTTTTTGACTTCTTCGTTAACGGCGGCGGTACGCTCTAGACCGAGCTTTCGTCGCCTTTGTTTGATCGGCTTGAACGTCAAGTCCACATTGAGCTCGTGGCAGATTATGTTTGGGTCGATGTCGGTCATACTGCTCATGCTCCATGCAAAGGTTGTTGCGTTCTGGCACAAGAACTTTACGAGCTCGCCCTTGATTGGTTGTGGTAGGTCGGTGTAACGCCCGCGATCCTGAATAGGATCGTAGGTCGTGGCTTGGTCCGGGATGGTAGGGAGTTCTCGGACAAGTCGAGGAGGAGCTACACGTTAGCTCGGTCAATGGGGAAAACGAGTCAAGTATGGGACAAAGATTGGTCAGCTCCGGACAGCTCCCGGCCAGCTCCGAACAGCTCCCAGCCAGCTGCGGTCACCTCGGCCAGCTAGTGCGAGCTCGTCCAGCTGCCAGGAAGCTCAACCCAGCTCGACCTAGCTCGACCAGCTTGACGAGAGTGAACAGTCCACTGGCCAGCTGGGAGCTCAGGACCGTAAGGAAACGGCCAAACGGACATGGCCGAACGGGTATAGCGAGCGTACATGAGCGAACAGGAACGAATGAACGGATTCGTCCGGAGGGTGCTTTTTGGGGCCAAAACCGTGGCCCAGGACCCTATATAAAGGGGACGTTCCTCTCATACCAAGGATTATCGGAAACAGAAAAAAACACCAAAAACTCGAGAGTACGAGTAAAGATCAGGAAGAAGGATCCGATGAATAGAGAGTTCAGCGAGAAAGGTAAGAGGGTCGGAAGTACGGTACAGTACCGTCCTTATGGACTCTGGGTAATGGGGTAGTTGCATCAAACATGAGCATAATTAATGCTTCGGTTGGTCCGGTTGGTCTGGGTAATGGGGTAGTTGCATCAAACATGAGCATAATTAATGCTTCGGTTAAACATGAGCATTGTTTAAAGGAACGGGAGAACCTCTCCGGCCATAGATGGTCGGGGATGGGGTCTTTCAGTCGGCCCCGATTCCCACACATCGAGTTGCATCGGAAGAGTCGATGTTTACTTGGATGATTGATTCAGAGTTAGGGTGAACACGACTATCTGGCTGCTCGGCTGAGTCCGAAATGGTGAATTTCCTGGCGTGGCGTTATTGTCGCACAATGATGAAGCAGGTTCTTGCTACCAGCGGTTCCCCTTGTAGTGTAAATATTCCTCTAGGAGTTGGGAACTTTACGCACTGGAGGTAAGTTGACGCCACAGCCTTCATCTTATGCAGCCAAGGAGTACCGAGGATGACGTTGGATACGATCGGCTTGTCGACGATAGCAAAGTTGATGCAATGCATCGTCCCACCCACATAAACTGGTAGCATGATCGTGCCTTCCGTCATCACCGTGTCACCGTCGTATCCGGTGAGAGGTTGAACATCGTGCTCAGTGGTCCGCAGGTTGATTTCCATTTGAATGAGCACGTCTTTGAAAATGACATTTATCGAACTACCTATGTCGATCAAGATTTTGGTAACCATGCTTTCGCCGAACTCCATCTCGACCACCAGTGGGTCGTTATGAGGCCCAGGTAGACCTGATGCGTCGGCCTCTGTGAACACGATTGGATCGGAGTTCGTAGTAGGTGGCGTGCTTTGAGCTAACCATCCTCGCTTGACCTCTAGTCCCCGTCGATAAGCTTTGATAGAACGGACCGAGTCTCGGCAAGTCGCTAGACCACCCATGATCATGTTTATTCTTCGGCGTGGAGCCGGAGCGTTCGCATCCTCAGTTCGCTCGGGATTCCTTTTATGGGTTGATGGGGGGCGGTGGTAAGGTTTCGGGTCTCGGTTGTGGCGCGGGGGCGGTGTTATATTGCTTGCTTGGGTTTTCGTTCTCAGGATTGAAGAAATGGTTATCCCTGTGAACAGCTATTTGTCGTCGCTCGAGATCGACGTCAATTTGGCCTTCTTTAAATTTGTCGAGCAATATTTGTTGGAGAGTGCGGCACTCTTCTGTTGAGTGTCCTGCTCGCTTGTGGTATTCGCAATATTTGTTGCCACCATTTCCTGATGGGTCTCGGACCCACTTGTTATTCCAGGGCCTTGATGAAGATGCCTTGGGGTCTTGATTACTAACTGCAAACTTTTGGACTTTCTTTCCTTTGTCCAACTTATCGGCGTATTCTTTGTCAAAGTGTTGACGAGGCTCGTGATGCTCGTCTTGTGCCTTCTCTTTTCCTTTGGACGATTTGGGGGCCGGGGGTTCTGGACGGTTTGTCCTCGATGCCTTCTCTTCGTCTAACTCTATATATCTGTTAGCACGGTGTAGTGCGTCATCCAGAGTCAGAGGCTCGTGTATTATTATGTCCTCCCTAAATCGGGAGCCGTGAGCGAGAGCATTTTGGAGAGCTGATATTGCCGTGTCGTCGGCAATCGAGAGCTTCGAGATGATTCTTTTAAACCTCTCCATGAAGTCTCGGAGAGATTCGTCGTTTCGCTGGAACATGTTCCAGAGATCGGCGTTCGACGCACCTCGAATCATGAATGTAGAGTGATGTTGGAGAAAAACGATGGTAAGGTCGTGATAGCTCCCTATCGAGTTCGGCGGGAGCCGGGAGAACCACCCTAGAGCCTCATGGGCTAAATTCTCAACGAATAGCTGGCAGCAGCCAGCTTCATACTCTTCGTCACTGAAATGAGCTCGGCTGATTGCAAAACTCATTGACGTTAAAAATGGTTTCGGATCGTCTAATCCGTTGTACGGGGTGAACTTAAACTTGTTTACGTAACGGACTTGAATGCGAGAGATTCGTGCCGTAAACGGTGAGCGCTGGACTTCTTCGAGCACTCGATCGAGGTTGGGAGCAGAGCTCGTGGCTCGATGGACTCTGGAAGAGAGTTCGTGGACCATCGCCTCTAGGCGTCGTATGGTTTCATCCTTGAGATCGGCCTCGGGCTGTTGGATCGGTAGTGTTGGAGTCGGCAGGCTACCGCTCCTTTGGTCTTGGCCGTCTCGCAGCTCCTCATTTGGCTCCTCTCTAATGCGTCGATCAACGGATCCTACGATAATGGACGTCGGGCAGCGTCTGTGGCCGTCGTATCGGTCCTCCACAGATGGCTGCGCTGGGGGAGGATTCTCGTTCTCGCCGGCAGGACTGCTGTCGTTTTGGCGCTCGCCCCTCCTCCGTTGTTTTGTTGAAGTTTTCACTGGGGTTCGTCATGACTTTTGAGACTTCGAAGAAGTGAGGATCGTCGGTTTTGATTCGTCAAAAAAAACGCTTTACTCTTGCCCCATGGTGGGCGCCAATTGTTTGTACCGGGGATTGCACAACTTAAACAAATAAAGATTTTGTGGGAAAGAGCGAGCAAGTTCTTTTATTAATCGGGGAAAACGTGAGATCGTCACTTAAAACAAGTCGGGATAGAGCTTGTTAGTTCACAAGCGAACTAGCAAGCTTAAAGTGACGAACTGAAAACAAGAATGAATTATACGAAAGACAATAACAGTTTTCGATGCAAAGTATTGCTCTGTAGGTATTGTCCGCGGGTCAGGATGGTGATCCCAATAAATGCTTTCTCCTTTTATAGGGGACTGTTGACCTAGGGACGTCTAGGGTTTTCGTCGTGAATTCCCGAGATTGCCCTTTGCGGGAATTAGTGACTTGCTCCCAATCTTATCGGGCCGAGATTGTAATTAATTAATATTGTTGGGTCGAGTGGCATATTGGGCGTAGCCCATATCCAACAATGTCTATAATAATATGTGACTTGCGTTGTAAGACAGCAATACCCTAACGTTTACTCAAATCTCTCTCCACAGTCACACTTCTACAACATCACACACACACACACACACAAAAAAATCCTTTTCGAGAGTAATTAAATTCTATAGATCAACATACAACGGTGATCACAGGACAATACCTTTTCAGTGTCGACCATGCTTTAAAACATCTTCGTTTTACCGCATTAATTTAGAAGAAACAAAAGAAAAACCAAAAGGGCATCTCAGGTTCCTTAAAGCTTGAAACTCCGATACACAGTGTATCATACACTTTTATACTATTAAAACCGCAATAGTCAATATTGTGAACTTCGTAAATTAAACGAAACATATTTTCTTAATCACTTTTGATGAATATATCATTGTTATAAACCAATTCTAGAGAATGTTCTAAGACACATTAAGAAAAATTATTCATGTGGCGACGATAAATACGTAAGACTGATCAAATTTAATGTTACCAAGAATTAATCTTTAATCTCGATAAATAAAACTTGCATGTGATCAAGAAATCAGTTATACACGTAGATATGGTTGTGTCAGAAGTAACTCTAAAACCTCTGATAACAAAAAGGAAAACAAAGTCAAGAAGGAATGACACTGCTTCAGGCTATTTTTCTTGCTTTGAAAATCAAAGCAACATCCATCGTTATTTATACTTAAAACATACACTTGTGTAACATCCATCGTTACTCCTATGACACAGACTCGTGGAATTTCCATCATTACTCCTAAAACTTGCATGTGATCAAGAAATGATGGACAAGAAATCAGTTATCAACATATATATGGTTGTGTCATAAGTAACACTCTAAAAAGCTCTTAACAATAAAAAAACAAACAAATTAAGTCAATAAGAACACTGCTTTAGCTTATTTTTCTTACTTTGGAAATCAACCTTATTTACACCTAAAACATACACTTGTAGAACATCCATCGACCATCATTACTCCTAAAACATAGACTCGTGGAATGTCCATCCTTACTCCTAAAGCATGGGCTCGTGGAGTGTCCATCATTACTCCGAAAGTTCCATATATATATATATATATATATATATATACATATATTTAGTTGTTCATATTGATATATATACATATATATATTTAGTTTTTACGTTTTTTATACTCCCTATGTTTCACAAAGAGTGTCATTTTGACACTTTTTTCTTGTTACATAAAAAATGTCATTTATGATTCCAATGCAAATTTGAAGATTCAATTTTTTTTTATTCTTATTATTTAAACTTATTATTTAGAAAGAGAAAAAACTTTAGTGTATTTATAAAAGGTAAAACAGAAATTTAAACAATTTTCTTAATATGTGTTCATTATGTCAAAATGATACTTTTTATAAAACAGATGGAGTATATTGCTTATGTTTTGCTCATCGTTGCTTATGTTTTGCTTATATTTTGCTTATTTTAATTGTTTATTTATATTTGAAGGTAAACTGAATATCACCAAAGAACCAACTATTTTACTATACAAATTTAAACATGTAACATTACTAATTATGAGAAATGTTTTTTTTTTGATACATTAGTTTATATTGAAGTAACTAAGTACTTACTAGATTTTACAATAGCAATGTAGTAGTTTATTAGTATTTTTTTTATTAATTATAAAATTTGTTACAACACCAGTTATGCAAAAAAATTGTAATTAGTTGTTAATCAGTTATTACACAAGAATGGTGTGTCGATCATATAAATATATTCTCTCTGTAGTTGCTGATTTGCTACAACAATAAGTGACTTCTAATGTGTCATTAATGAACTACATGTTATCACATACAACCGTTACAACTTTCATTTTTAATTTGTATCAATTTATCCCAAATACAAGCAACACTACAGTTATGATAATTTGTTTAAACTTTTTGAGTTTATTTTTTAAACAGTTTGTACAATTAAAAAATTGATACAAATAAATTTGTAGATACATATCACAACTAATTAATTGATTTGAATAAACAGTTTGAACAGTGTAATAAACAAATTGTTTTAACTTTTTTTAATGTAATATATAATGACATGAATTATAATTAATGTTAACTAATAAGAGTGATTAGCTAAATTGTGGCTCCAGCTTTCTGGCGACGACATGTCAACATAATTTTCAAGAATGCTTCTCTATCAATATAGATAGGGAATGAAACACTCAAACTCGTGTTTACCTTATTTGGATAATGAAACGGTTTAACATTTATTCATATCAATTAATTAGTTGTAATAGGAGCTACAAATTTTTATGTATCTAATGATTATGCGGGTTTAATTAGTAGTAGATGCATACATATATATATATACATGCATATATCTTACTTTGATTTTAGTGAATTGAATATTTACAAAAGATAATAAATCTGAATTTTGAGAAACAATGTATCAAAATTGAATGGATATCATTAAAAAAATTGCAATTCACTATTCAGATCTGGTTTTGTTTTTCACCTTTTTTTTTGTCAAACTTAGGTGGCAAACATAAAAGATATAAGTTACAAAAGGCAAAAATATTAATTGAAAATAGACTAAAATTTTAAAAATTAAAGAAATAGATCATTTTGTTTATATTTAGTGTTAAGAATTTAACTTTAAGGGGTAAAGGTTTAGTATTTGTGATTTAAGGGTTACACTATTTAAAGATCTTATAATTCAATTTTTGAGTGAAATAAGATATTAAGTTTTTAAGGTTTAAAAGTAAAGTTTAAAGATTTAGATTTATACTATTTGGTTAAGTTTAAACATTTAGATTTATACTATTTATAATTCTTAACTTTTATATAAAACTTTGACTATTTTGAAAATTTCCCTTTTTAATTTGAGTGAAATAATTAGTTTGGCATAATTAATAAACCAAATACATATAATATAGAAAACACTTTTATTAAGATATCTACCATTTATTTTTCTCTGACCCAATTCAATGGACAATCAACAATGGTTAAGTTATCTCCCCATAAATACCACACTTTACATTTTAAACCCCATTTCTCATACAAAGAAACAAAATGGAGGCTAGAACGTTTACTCTCCCTTTCTTCCTCATGATTTTCATATCTTCTCACTTTTCACTTTCAACTTCTAGAAGGATCTTAAACGATCAATACGGCTTCTTATCATCTGCGAGTTTGTCGAGCCTAAATGCAAAGATGCTCATCAGTTCATTCAATCTAACGCCTAAGTATGACGTCAATGTCATCCCAAAAGGTAGTCCCGACGCTCCAAGACTCGTTGAGAGCCAAATTGATTTTCCAACGACATTTGGTGTCCAAAACGTTTCTGGGGGTCCTTCTGTCCAACAGTTTGGCCACTATGCTGGCTATTACAGCCTCCCTCATTCAAAATCAGCCAAGTAAAACCCTTAACCGGTTCAAATTAGTTTTTTTTTCGAATCATGTTTTGCTCTAATCGTGTTTAGTTTACTAGTTAGTATTGATATGAACGCTTTGAACTGAATTTTTTTTTTCTTTGTTGTGTTTGATGATTTTGGTTTCACAGGATGTTCTATTTCTTCTTTGAGTCACGAAACAGCAGTACCGATCCGGTTGTGATCTGGTTATCAGGTGGACCGGGTTGCAGTAGCAGTGTTGCTATGTTCTATGAGAATGGTCCGTTCAAGATCTCTGATGATTTCTCTCTCTCTTGGAATGATTTTGGTTGGGACAAGGTTTGTCTGGTTCATTAATTTTTTTTATTTCTTACACAAGAAACATGTTTATCTACGACAAAAAGATAAACATAATTTTCTTCTTAATATTGTTTTAATAGGTATCCAATTTAATCTACGTAGATCAGCCAGTTGGAACTGGTTTCTCTTACACATCCGACAAAAGCGATCTCCGGCATGACGAGGCTGGTGTAAGCAATGTCCTTTACGATTTCTTACAGGTTCGATTGTTATTGGTATTCCCATTTTTGTTATAAGAATTGTTATTGAAATTGTAGTGACTTGGGTTATATCTTTGAATTTTGGTAGGCTTTTTTCAAAGAGCATCCAAAATTTGTAAAGAATGATTTCTATATTACCGGTGAATCGTATGCTGGTCATTACATTCCGGCTTTCGCTTCACGTGTTCACAGTGGAAACAAAAAAAAGGAAGGAATTCCAATCAACCTTAAGGTTAGTTGATGCATGAGGTTTCTAAGAAATTTAGAATTTTATTAATTTTGTATTTATTATTTGTGAAAATATACCAGTTTAACACAAATTTGGCAACTAATTGCTAGATTAACACTCTACCCTATCCAATAACTAGAATGACACCATTTTTATGTAAAATGACTAAAAACCCAGAAATTTTGTTTTTTTTTTAATTTTTTTTGAACAAAAACGAAAAACCTAAAAATTATAGTGTTTAATATTTTGATTTAAAATATGATTAATTCAAAATATAAAATGATTAAAAGGATGATGTTTATTTTTTAATATAATATATAAAAATAAAATATGATTTAAAATATATGTATAAAAATAATATACAAATTGTTTATAAAAATATTATGTATAAAGATATGATGTAAAAATATGAAGTTTAAGACTATATAGTTTAAATAAGTTTTATAAAAAATATAATGTATGAAATTATAACTAAAAAATAATGTATATAAAAAATGTTAAAATAAGATTTATGAAAATATAATATAATATATAAAAATATGATTTTGAATATGATGTTAATTTTTTAATATGATTTAGGAAAATGAAAATGTATAAAATATGCTTTAAATATATGATTTTAAAAAAATATGATTCATAATATGATTTATAAAAATATAATTAATAACAATATTACTGAAAAATTATAACTTAAAATAAATCTGTTGTCACTGTATTTACATTTTACATCTAATTAATCTGTTATCAAACACCAGAATTTTGGAGGAAAACAAAAAAACTGTTATAACATAAACAAATCTGCCATAACATCTGATATTCACATAGGTCTGTCATAAAAAATCTGTCATACAAAAATAAATTGGTTGTGCAAAAATAAATCTGACATAGACAAATAAATCTGTCACAACTAGTCCGACAGATTTTTGAAAATATTTTAATTTTCTTAAAAAAAAATTCTGGGAGGGTAAATTTGACTTTATTTGTTTTCCTAACAAAGCAAAAAGGGTATTTTAAGCAAAAAAATAACTCATATAACCCTCACATTTTATGAGTTATTTTAGTAATAAGCTCTTAATTTGGTTCAATCTAGTTTTTCTCCCTTATTATTTTAATCGAGTTTTTCTTTCTATGTTTTTTTTTACATAAGGGTGTTGTTTTAATATTCAAACACATGTGAGGAATTAAATTAAAATTTATGGACTAATCTTGGTTTAAATCAGGGTTTTGCGATTGGTAATGGTCTAACCAATCCAGAAATCCAATATGCTGCGTATGGAGACTATGCAAATGAAATTGATTACTGAATCTGATTACGAGGGTATCAAACAAGACTACGTCGAGTGTCAAAGTCTCATCAAAAAATGCAGTAATTTCAATATATAGCACTCTTCTAAAATTTGTTAGATATACTGTTCGAGTTAAAAGATTTTGATCTTTTATGAAAATATCTTATTTTTTGAATATCAGATCTTGATGGTGGTTTAGCTTGTAAATCTGCTTTTGAAGTTTGCGACATCATCTTATCTACGATATTAGCAGTAAAAACAGGCACAAATGTAAGCATCAAAAACCTCAAATTGATTTTTCTTTATATATATATATATATATATATTTTAATTTCCTTTACAAGATTTGACTTTTTTTTTTGAAGTACTACGACGTGAGGAAGAAATGTGTTGGAGAATTGTGTTATGATTTTTCGAAGATGGAAACATTCTTGAACAAAGAAAACGTACGAAAAGCCTTGTAGAGTAGGAGACATCGAATTTGTGTCGTGTAGTAGAACAGTTTATGATGCAATGACAAAGGATTGGATGATTAATCTTGAGGTCAAGATCCCCGATCTTGTCAATGATGGAATGAACCTACTAATTTATGCCGGAGAATATGATTTCATTTGCAATTGGCTTGGTGAGATTGATCAGATATTTTGGTCTCCATATTTTTTTTATATATAAATTTTATGGTTTCGGAACTGACAATGGTTTTTTTCTAGGTTTATAGTTCAAAATTGTGTTATACTATCAATTCTGGTTCATAATATGAGTCATAATGATTTTACATTTTGGTACTTTCCCAGTTTATTCTTATTCAATCTAGTTTAATAAATTGATTGATTTTCTTGGTTATACAGGAAACTCTAGGTGGGTTGACCAGATGAATTGGTTAGGCCAAAAGGATTTCAAATCAGCAAAAAATGTACCATTCTTGGTAGATGGTAAAGAAGCCGGTTTACTGAAACATTACGGTCCTCTAACTTTTATTAAGGTATATCTGAAAACCATTGAAGTAAAACTATTATTGATGTAACACAACTAAACTAGCCTTCGTATGTTTTTTGAAGGTTCATGATGCTGGCCACATGGTTCCGATGGATCAGCCGAAAGCCTCTATGCAAATGCTTATGCATTGGATGAAAGGAAAGCTTAGTCGTACTCCGAGAGTTGGTCCATGATTTTTATGTATAGAACATTTCATTTCAAAACAATGTGATCTTGATGATTAATCTTGATTAGTTATTTTGGGATTGTTGCAATGATATCAAATTTTTCAACCTTTGAACTTTTGTTTTTATTTGCGCAAAAAAAAGAAAAATATTTTTTTGTTGCAATAAATCCAACGACTCCTCTCGTCACTAATGCTATAATCCATCTTTACTTTTTCAGCCTCGCGAACTACTATCAACAACTATAATCAACAAGTTCCTTATTTATCCCCATACACGAGTAGAGCTTTAAGAGGGTTTATACAATTTAAAGCTTTTTCTCGTCAAACATGAAAATTGACTATAAAGATGTGTATGTTGTTAACACCCATTTGTCACTAACCTCGACCGTCTTTAATGTTAGGTTAGAAAGAAAAGAAAAAACATATTCAATTTTGCATGTTTAGACTTATCTACTATCTATAACACCCTGGCAGTCCAACCGCATATTATTGGTTTTACAAATTCCTTAATAACTAAAGTTTTCATGTGTTCAAAATTGACATAGACCAATCACATATTAAAATTTGGCTCTATTTTCATGTTATTATAATAAGTAATATGTTAGAGTATATACATATTATTAGAGATATATTGGTTGGTAGATATTGGTTATATTAAAACAAAAATTAAAATTAAAATTTATACAATTTGTTCCATTTTTATTATAGGGTAACTTGCATAATTGTGCATGCCATGATATTTATTAGAAATTTGCGATTATGGTGTAACGCCCCGACCATTACCTTTTTAGTGGGTTCTATGTCCACTTCACGCCCATGGACCTACCTTGCTTAGTGGGCCTCACATCAACTCTTGTCCCGTGGATCCAACCATATTGTACGGCCGGTTTGCTAAGTCCAAAAAACTTTAAAAACTTGTTTATCGACCCTACAAATTACCACATAATATTTTCCTTTGTTTTGTCCTCACTCGCACAATTCCGACAATCATTTTCCAGAAGATCACCCATCATGAAACTGTACTCCATCTTAAGCACGGTTAACTTTAGAGTTCTCTCAGGACATTTAACCGAAAAGATAAGTACACTTTAGTGATATAAGTGACCAAATCAATTTTTTGAAACTCTTCCGCAAGTCTTTGAAATTGGGATGTCACAATTCATCTCACTAGCAGATCGAAACGTCATCGTTGCGCACCAAGACTGTCATCCCTGACGGTGTGAGCCCTCATGGCTCCACACTCATCTGGATTCGGCTCTGATACCACTTTTAACACCCCGACCATAACATTGCTTAGTAAGCCCTATGTCCAATCCCGTCCCATGGGCCCACCTTGCTTAGTGGGTCCCATCTTTCTTTGTGTTTTGTCCTTACAGGCACAGTTTTGACAATCACTTTCCGGAAGGTCACCTATCCTGAAACTACTCTAGCTTAAGCACACTTAACTCCGAAGTTTTCTCAGGACTCTTGACCAAAACGATAAGTGTAAAATGACTTCTTTTGAACATCTGCGCAATTCTTTAAAAAAGGGGTGTCACATATACTAACAAACACAATTATACCATACATTTAAAATGAAAAAAATTACCTAAAAAAAAATTTGTTGGCACAAATTCTGAGTCTCAGTCCTACTAATTAAATAACTCATCGACTAATTAAGGTGAGGATATGTCAAAAGCCTAAAAGAAATAAGTCATTATTTTTTAAATTAACATAAATTTTATTTAAAAAATATATTAATGAAATATATCATAAGTTGGTTCTTTAACAACTATATGATGTTGATAAGCTTCAGGATCGCTTGCGATGTTGTTATTCCCTCCATTTTGCTCTACAACTCTCTCTTCTAGCTGGATGTTGCGACATTCCTCATGGATCATTTGGTTTGTTTTGCATAATCTTTTTTTGTTCCTCGTGTTGTATCTCTTAAATCTTTCATTGATGGTCTTATTCTTGTAATGAATTGATGATATATGTGCAGCAAACTTCTGTGAAGTTTCAAACACATGGTTACATTTGGGACATGTATATGGACCATATTTCTTATATGGTAAACTATGTATCCGACCATCATATTCACAATTTTCTTCAGAATTAACACTTTCAAGATTTTCTTCAAAATATGTGGTAGGTCTATATCGTTTCTTCGGTGGTTGATGATGGGGGAAAATTTGGTCATGATCATATTTTGGTGAACAAGAAAAGATATCTAACTGTGCTGGATAAACAAAAGTTTGATGTGGAAAAACAGTATTGAGAGGTGTTGGATTCAAGATCTTCTGCTGTTTGTCACCATAATTTGGAGGGTAAAATGAAGAATTAAAAATGTTCGAATTTATGGCACGATGATAATCATTTTGTGCAGTAATCAGATTATTGGTTGGAATAATAGCGGACTACCTATTTGTAATAGTTTGAGTGACGGAGATTTGAGAAAGATGAGGATTATTTGGGATTTGAGTTATGGAAGGCATCCCGAAAGTAGAAACGATGTTTTCTCTCATCTGATAAGCCACATGTGAATTGTTGAAATTGAAAGAAGATGAAGAGACATTTAAAGAAGAATATAAAGCATGATGGTTTGTGTAGCCAGAAGTACCGAACATTGACTCAACTTTCTTAGACTCATAATTCCTAAAGTTGGAACTCGTTTCGATGGGAGGAAAACTATGAATGTTCATACTATCGTCACCATAAGAATTTAAACCATTTGGAATTATAGTCATTTTGAAAGTTGACAAGAGCGTCTTTTACATTTTTACTGTGTCACCTTATATATAGGTACATTCATAAATTAACAACATATATTTATTATAGAAGAAAAAGAGAAATTGAATAAGCAAGGAAAAATATCTAGTCCAAAAAAATCAATTTTGGATTATAGTAAATATTTTGATGCACATAATCTTTAGATATTCATTTTTTAATTTTTAAATAACAAAAAAGTTTTATATGTATGGTAATGTTTAGATTAAATTAAAAGGGACAAATTTTTTAAATATTATTTATGTAGTGATATGGCAATCCTCTTAATGTTGTTTCATGTCCTTTGGGCCATTTAATATTTATGAGCTAATTTTATAGAAAATTACCACGAGAGCACAAGATTTTTTTCCATGTTATACACCTATTTTCTCTATTTTCTATAGCAGGACATTATTTTGATTTAAGTCACTAATTTTGGGATACTCTAATAATAATAACAACTCAAACAGGCTAAACTGGAAAGCTTTAAAAAAAACACACCAATTAATAGAAAATTTCAAAATTTATTTTCCTGCTAAAAGTAATACTAAATCAATCCTTGTAAGCATATTTTTATATTGGTAAAATTTGAGGTATTAACCCACTCATAGCAAGTATTTGCATTATTATGGTATGGTATATTTACATGTAATCTTAAAGTGTGTTTTAAAATTGATCTAATTAGATTTGAGGTTCCCTTTTCAGTATAATATATGTTTAAGAATTTTATATAGATTTATGGTTATTAGTTTTGATAAAATATAACATATGAGATTAATACACCATTTGTTGAGATTTGTTTCTTATAATAAGATTAGAAAAATGGGGGAAAATATATATGAGAGTAAATTATGATTACATTAAAATAATATTTTCTCATAAAACTTATTATGCATAAAAAGTACATAATATCAAAATATTCTATTAGATATAACATAGTTATGTAGAAATAACAAAGCATATAAAATAAACTATTTAATTGGGTAAATTAATCTATTACCCTTCCATGAAATCTCTTTTTAACATATTAGAAAGTATCAAAGATATATACTGCTGGAATTTTTTATTAATGTATACTTGTAGCAGTAGAAATAATGAGTATTAGGTAACATATTTTATAATAGGTTGACAATATCTGTTAGAATTTTTTTTAAATATATATATATATATATATATATATATTTAATGTTGAAAATGGTTTAACAGCCTGGAAAAAACCTTCAGTAATTTGTCCACTTTAGTTTGCCAACCGTTGAGGAAAAACCAAAGTTATAATACACTGAGAGTCAAACTAGAAAAAGACTCTTGTCTTTTTGGTATTCAGCATCCAATCATAGTTTGACTTAACGTAATTCTTTTTTTTCACAGATAATCAAATATATAAAATTGATTCTTTTTTTTTTTTTGTCTTTTTATTTTATTTTGAGAGTTTGTTAAAAATATCCTTTTTGGGATAAACTTTTTAAAAATACCCTTTTTTTTGAATATTTTCATTTTTACTCTATTTTACATAATTTCAATATGTTAAATTAATTTTTAGATTTTTTTTTTAGATTTAAGTTCTCATTTTACATTTAAGATATAGTTTTGAAGGGTTAGGGTTTAGTATTTAGAGTTCAGGGTTTAGAATTTAGTGATTTTATTTATAGACAAATGGTATTTTTTAAAATGACCAACATAAAAAGATATTTTTAAAAAGTTAAATAGGAAAAGAGGTATTTTTGAAAATCCTTTTTTTTTGTCACAAACATATATCATTAAACATTTACAGTCCATTTATCAGCCTATATTTTATTTGCTTTTTTCATATTTACTGCTTTTTCACGCATATAATAATAATTTCAAAGTTCTTATGGATGAAATTATAATAATGATCATCAAACCAGATAATATCACAATTGCCTGGCTAAGAGAGGTGACGCATGAGAAATATTAAATGATACATTTTGTGGTATAATTATGAGTATATATATTTCTATATTTCTTTATTATGTAATTGCTTGCAAACCATGGAACACCAATGGGACAATACTGTTTTCTCTCTTATGCATTGAACATCACCACCAAAGGCCAGTATCTCTCTCCAATTTTAGATTATTTACACAATCGAGATTTTGTTCACCAGCAAGATTTCACAAACTTTTTTTTTATTTTAGTATATATATAAAGACTGTGAGTTGAACTCCATATAAATTATGAAAAGTGTAGTAGAATATTTTTGCAAAATTTAGTAGCCAACTTGGGTATAATATAAAAACTATTTGTTAGCATGCAACTATATGCTACAATAATTTTCCGCGTATAAAGTATTAATGTAGATGATATCGCTTTTATAAACCTCGATTATTAAAGTATCAATGTAAAAAGTAAATCAACTTTATATCAATGCAATATAAAAATGATTTGATACCGTGCAATTATACGCTATATTGTTTTTTTAAATATGTTTATAAGGACTAAGGAGTATCCTTTTTATTTTATTGATGCAATATTGATTGACGACAAAGTTTAAAAGCCAAAGATGATGACTTGCAATTCACAACTATTGCTTCCAAGTTTCACCTAGTTCATATTTAATAACATGCTTCATGTCTTCATGACCCCGAAACATCTGCAAGTTATAATGCACATATGACTACAAATGTATATATAGGATCTTACGGATAATAAAAGACTATAAATGTAACTAACACATACAGTTAAGTTCCGTATAACACATAAAAATGTAATTTAGCAAATGTAAGGAGTACACCACGAATCTGGAAACTTTTGTTTGGCCATTTGTACACACACATACATATTACTTACACATTTGTGGAAATGAGTGTGCGACTGTGTCTGCGTGAATCAAACACATGTACCTTAAATGATGTAAATGTACAGTCGATCTATCAATTGTAGTATATGGATACATACCCATCGATGGGTCATTATCTCCGAAGTTGATTAGTCGGTCCAAATTTACACCTGATCATCATGAAATTCACATATAAATATATTTATATATGTGTAAAATATATTTATCGATTTATTCATGCATGCAAGTGTCCATCAAAGTTGTACGAATGAATAATTATGAAGGGTTCTTTTGACACTTTACTAAATGTAATAATGAAAACAACATTGGCAAGTCAACTCGTGATGATAATTTTTTGGTAATTGGAATATCACAAAAATGAGTTTTTGTTTTTTTGTCACTTTATAATCAGACAGTTCTATATAGTTCACTGGTCCGTCCAATGCAGTCTCCTCATCTAACATGTTTTCTTTCTTTTATCCGTGTAATATCACTACCACTTGGGAACTCTTTTTCCTTTTCACTTTTGAAATTCATGATGAAAACAAACTATAGTTGAATTAAAAAAAAGTTGAATATGAACAATTATGAGAGTATATTTTGACGAATGATCAAATCATGGAACCTGCTGATGGTCTTCGTTAGTGATTTTTTCTTTCTTTTCAGCCTCAACACAAAGTACTGATTTTGAATATTTTGCACTTCTCATGATAAATATATAAAAAAGATCGTTTAAATCTATTGTTTGGAACTTTGGATTACTATACATCTACAAAAAGAATAAAACTTGAAGACAAACAGGTACCACAATAACCCTGATAATAAAAAAAGATAACAAAGATTTGGCTAGAAAGAGATAAAGAGGAGTGAGCTATACTAAAACCGAAGAAGCAAGAGTGGTCACATAAACTTTATTTTTTGAACAGTCATATGTTGATTTAATTTGATTTTCATCAAAACAAAGCGCGAATTTTCTTTTGTTTCTTTAAAGGAAGAAATTAAAAATCTAATTTTCAAACAGGCACAATGAATATGCATGCATGTCAATCATGTTGACTTCTCCACACCCATAGCTTTCTCGAAAAAAAATGAAATATAAAATTATTGGTTCTACTTCTACATATAATAATAATAATAATAATAATAATAATTGATAGGGTGAGTCCAAATCCAAGTCTCTTATTAAAAGGGCACAAATTCAACCACTCCTCCATAAACACAAAAGCTCAATCCTAAAAAAAGGCAAGTAAGAGATAACGATTTCTCTCCTTTTTCTTTTTCTTCTTCTCTTTATCAAACTTCAACACACTAACGAGAGAAATGGGAAGAGCTCCATGTTGCGACAAGACAAAAGTGAAGCGAGGGCCTTGGTCCCCTGAGGAAGACTCTAAGCTTAGAGATTACATTGAGAAGTATGGTAATGGTGGAAATTGGATCTCTCTCCCTCTCAAAGCCGGTAAGTTCATATACATGTTCTTAGTTAAAACCAATCTCCTGGTTCACCTTTTCGAGCTTCTAATCCCAAAACAAGAGCTTATGCCATTCTTTGTTGTTGTTGTGGTTTAAGGTTTGAGGAGATGTGGGAAGAGTTGTAGATTGAGGTGGCTTAACTATTTGAGACCAAACATAAAACATGGTGACTTCTCTGAGGAAGAAGACAGGATCATTTTTAGCCTCTTCGCTGCCATTGGAAGCAGGTTCTCTATTGAAATATTTTTATTTATGTATACAACTATATAATCTCTGATTATAAGAAGAAAATTATATTAATTAAGATCCTCACTAAAAATACAGAGCTGATATCCGTTTGTTGTCCATTTGCTTGTGAAGGTCCCTCTTGAATAGTTATCTACTCAAATAGGTTTAAAGAATAGATTATTTCACTTTCTTTTAATTAATCTTATTAAAATGTAGCTATATATATTTTGAATTTATGTGTCGTTTTGGAACTAACGATCAAAGTAGTTCACTACGTGCTTAGTATAATTTAGTCAAAACTACGAGCCACATTTATTCATAATTTTAGTCAAAAACTACGAGCACCATTTATTCATCTAGATTGCAACATTTTTCTCCAACATTAATTACTGATATACATGAATTGAAATTTGTAGGTGGTCAATAATAGCAGCTCATCTACCGGGAAGAACAGACAACGACATAAAAAACTATTGGAATACAAAGCTAAGGAAGAAGCTCTTGTCTTCTTCTTCTTCCTCTCATTCATCATCAGCCATGGCTTCTCCTTATCTAAACCCTAATTCTCAGGAAGTGAAAAGACCATTAAGCTCATCAGCAACAATCCCATTTTCTTCTTATAACCCGTACGCTGAAAACTCTAATCAAGACCCAACAAAATACCTCATCTCCAACATCAATGGCTTTGAAGCTGACGAAAAACAGATGGTCTTTCCTTATAGTAACCCTAATTATCCTCAAGATTTGTCTCTCTCGGACAGCAACAACAGCAACATCTCGGGCACAAGTGGTTTCTTGCTCAACAACAATATTAGCGATCACTACAACAACCACACCAGTTTCTCTTCAGACGTCAATGGAAAGAGATCAGAGACTATGATGAAGCAAGAAGAGATAATGATGATGATGATGATAGACCACCACATTGACCAGAGGACAAAAGGGTACAGTGGGGATTTCACACAAGGGTATCATAATTACTACAATGGGCATGGGGATTTGAAGCAAATGATTAGTGGAACAGGCACTAATTCTAACATAAACATGGGTGGTTCAGGTTCATCTTCAAGTTCGATAAGCAACCTAGCTGAGAACAAAAGCAGTAGTAGCCTCCTACAACACAAGTGCTTGCCCTATTTCTACTCCTAGTTCTTCTAGACTCTCTTGTCTTCTTAAGTTCTTATATAAATATATTTTGGACTGACTGTTAGTAATATCAAAGATTTGATGGGGTATGGGAGGAGAGAGAAAGACTATGATCAGTTTTAAGGGATTTTGTATTTTGTTTATTGTTGTCTCTTTATTGGATTTCTAGTTAAGAAGAGACAATGGGAGATTTGATTTGATGAAACTCAAAAGGATATATGTATTTATGGTTGAAGAGATAAATCATTTTTTTTTTTTGTCGAAATGAGTAGATCATATCAGCTTTTAGTTAAAACTTGGAACAAAGTAAGTGATCATACACACGCCCACAGGCCACACACATATAGCATGTTATTGTTTCTAAAATTAGATGAGACTATACCATTTCATGCATATATAGGCTATAAATAGTAAAGAAAATTCTGATAGTAATACACTCACACATCTACATTTTCTATCATAATTTAAAATTCCTAAAAGACAAACACATTTAAAGCATCGTATATCGTTACACTGTTACGAACATATTCAAAATTTTAACCTACGAAAAATATTCATAATAAAAAAAAAAAAAAATACTCCCTCTATCTCTAATATATTGATGTTTTAGGATTTTTTCTTGTATCTAAAAAACTAAATTGATTTTTTACTTTATGTTATCTAAAGTTTATATATTCTTTTTTACCAAAAAATAATTATAAATTAATTTATAGTTAAAACTATAACTTTTTTTAATATATGTAAAATAATCTAAATATCAATCTATTAGAGACTGATAAAATATCTTACATGTGAAGAAAAATATAACTAATCTTTAGCTACAATTGCAATATAATATTCATAGTTACTTACAATATTTTTGTTACATACTGATATAGATTCTTACAAATTTTAGTGTTTGGTTATATTAACAAACTCTTACAAATTTAGTGTAAAAACTTAACAATTTTAGTTTTAGAAAGAGAGAGAGAGAGAGAGAGAGAGAGAGAGAGAGAGAGAGAGTGAACAAAGGATTGTGTATAAAAGTCATCATTTTTGGTCAGTGACTCGAGAGCGGCCAGGAGAAGCAAATTGATTGATGGAAATACATACAATATTCATCTGTTCTAATTGACATATATACCCTTCCCAGATGGCTTCATCATTTTTCTCCTTTTTGCGCCATATCCTTCGATTACTGTTTTTTTTTTCCTGTTTATTCTCTATTAAAAATATAAATAGGAAACTATGAATAATAAATAATTAAATACGTTAGGGAAAATAATGTTACACGTAGTTATAAGAAAATAGGTATAAAAAATCGAACAGTATATACTACTCTCTCTCCCAAAATATAGAATTTTTTAAGGTTTTTATTTATTTATTTCAAAAATTAAAATAATTCTTAAACTTTGTGCTTTTAAGTAAAAAAATCTTGTATAATAGAAGAGAGAGAGTAATAAATGCGTTTTTTCGTTAGCAGTCGGATTATATTATTATTTTTTTTAAATTATAAAACCAAAGTGAGTCTAAAACTTGGATGATGAGTTAATAGCAGTCGGATTATAAGATCTGAGGTGAGATCACGTTTCCATGGGCCGAGGTATTATTTTAGGCCTATGAAAGAACTAGGACTTATAAGCCCGTAGGCCCGTTGTATAAAAATTGTTCACCTAACTTAAATTTCTTTAAAAATTTGATTACGGATGTATTTTTGATAAAATACACTGTAAACTACAAGTAAAAGGATACGTAAAAAAACATAACATGAACGAAAGAAACTTACTACTTGAATTTATCATGGAGCTCACAAGTGTGCAGAACTGCAGATCATAGCAGTGATATCTTCTTTTTTTTTATATATAGCAATGATATCTATATATATGAACCTGATAATTAATTATCAACTGTGGAATTCCACCAATTAGTTCCAAGCTTATAAATAACCTGCATTCTAGATCTTCTGCGAGATCTCAAAGCATAATTTGTATTCTTGTAATTTTATTTGTATATATATCATTTTAACGTCAATTATCAGACTAGTTCATATTTTACAGCCGTAAAAGGTCTAAATGGGTCGTTCTTCTCTCCCAAACTCAGATTTTGCATCTCCAACATTGCTGTGTTGTTTTTGGATTAAGTAGGTAGATTGAGAGTAGGAGATAACACATATGATAATGAAACAAATATCTATATATGGTTTGTGGCACAAAGAGAATTGTTTTGCGTCACATGACATGGTTATGATTTCCCGAAAGGTATGTTTTAGCATTCGCCACCAGTTAGATACTTAGATCATATGGGGTTTACGGTCATCTGTCGATTGATGTCATAGCGGCTTTAAGAAATTATGGTTTTGGATCGTAAATTTTTTTAATAGAAATGTGTCTGACATAATTTTATCGGTAAGGCTTGAAAGTGACAGTACTGTGTTCTGTGTGTGTTTTTGCTGAATATATTACCAGGAGGCTTTAAGTTGGCCTTATGAGATATAACAGCAGAGCTACAAGAGGTTTTCCATTTTTAACTATTTCATGATATAGTGTTCTGTAAACTAAGATTTGATTAGGTTTTGAGATAATACTATTTTCGGTCGTGTTACTAATTTCAGCCTTGTGCCGCGTGTACAGTATAATATGTTCGACTAAATTATTGTGTATTTTATGATTTAGTTTTGATTAATCGGATAGTAAATGTCCTAAGTACTCATGCATGAAAGCTAAACAAAACATTACGCTATACTCCACTCGACAGCACATTGGACATTTTAGTTATCCATAACTCACCTACCTATATGCAAACAAACACGTGATGCACTGATGCTAATCTCTTCCATGCCATGTCAAATACTATTCCATATGTGTTATGTATAGGATTTTAGTTTTAAAACACGAAATTAATATATTATATATATTACATATATAGAATAAATAATACTAAGTTGTCAAAAAAATGATAAGTTGTTTTTAGAGTTTCTTTGCCCACATTTAAAGTAGTTAGAGTAATTTTTTTTTCCAACCAAACATTAATCTAGAAAATAACTCCAAGATTGGTTGTCCAAACCGGAGGATAAAAGTTTACAAAAGAAATCTCATTAAGATGCTCGCTCCTTAAGAACATCTTATATCCATTACTCCATTTTCTTACTTTAAAAACAGAGTTGATTTTTTAAAAATCCATTACTATATTTTTTAGTTCAAAAATATTTCTCTTCCTATTCAATTATTAATAATTATTATAACCTTTTATTTATAAAATTAATCAATTCAACCCAAGTATTTATTTATAGCAATAAGTCATAACATACAATACTATTCAATGATCTTTGGTTGATCCGAAATAGTCTCCCAAATTATTAAATCCAGTGTTCTAAAAAGCGCTAGGCGCTAGTTGGGCGGTGGACTAGCGCCTAGCGCCGAGACAGTTTAGTCGGGGACTAATCGGTTACTAGGCGGTAGAAGGCGTTTAGCAAAACTATATATTTTAGATACATATCTAGGTTATATAGTGACAAAGTGTTAGATGTATCGTATTTTCACGTAGCATAGTGGTAAAGAGGGATGGTTTGTTATTTGTAACCTGGGTTCGAGTCGTTTAGGGAACAATTCTAGTTCATTTTTTAACTTAGACAAAAGGGATAAACTTGTAATTACATTGAAGTGTCTTCTTCCTCCACTAAACCCTAATAGCCGCCAATTTGCTGTATTTTTTTTCTTCGGTCTAGCTGTATTTCTTTCATTTTTCATCATTTTTTTACTTTAAAGACTTAAATATCATAAAAATACCTTCATTTCCATGGATCTCTAACACAAAAATTAAGTTTTAGGTACTTTTAAATTTTGACTGATTTTCTCTCCAATTTTGGCCAACTCGCCGCGGGTCACCACCGCCCAGCGACTTCTCGCCGCCTCGACGGCCGCCGAGGACGACTTTTAGAACACTGATTAAATCACTAGTCTTTGTTGTACCAAGGATTTCGTTATTTCTATGTCGAATACTCCTTATGTATTTGTAACTTTATCATTAGTTATGTTATTTTGTATTGATTTTTTACCTTTTTAAATAACCTGTGGTACACCACGTGCATATAATTAGTTTGTTTATTATTATTTATATTTTATATTGTATTTGTTTATTAAATATTGGATGTTTTGTAAATAAAGAAATAACTAAATTTTCCGGCTGTTTGTACGGCTAAATATTTATATTAATTTTTTAACCCGCAATACACTTCATGCCCATTCTTTTGTTATATTTAGTTTGTTTTGTTTAGTGTTTGAGATTCTATTTGATTTTTAATCATTATAACAAAAAATAAGGGATCTAAATACATAATAAGTAATTTATATGCGGTGAGTAAGTCACATTTTTCCTAAAGATTTAATTATTTTACACAATCTTAGTTAAATCAACTTGATTTTATATGTCAAATATTCTAATATTAGTAGTGTTGACAAATAATAAAATGAGGATTTAACCCGTGTTAACACAAATTTAATGATATTGTATTAATTCTAACATGTTCTTTTTATAACACATCTACTATATAACCATATTATATAGTATTTTAAACTTTTTAAATTTTATATATTCGTAATATTTTAAAATTTTATTAAGTTTATATATATTAATTATAATATTTAAATAAATGTCAATCGAAAGTTCTTCTTACGTTAAGAATCAAAACTCATAGGTTTTGGAAAACAAAACTGAAATCAAATTATTGTTTTCTTTGTTTTCAAAGGATTCAAAGATAGAATATATTCAAAACACAATAGAATGTGTGGTTAAATATATCATAACTTATGTTTCCATATTGATTTGTGTAATTTTTTTTTAGTTGGAATGGATTGTAAAATATTTAGGAAACAAAATATGAAGTAATGTTATTTTTGGAAATTTTTTATGGATTAAATTTGTAAATAAGTTTTTACATAAATAAAAATAAAAAGGTAGAACCCAAAATGTACTTCAAAAATGTATATATAGATGTCTATGCAGTCCATCTTCATTTATTTATTTATTTTTGTCATTTGATAGAATTTAGAAATGTTTGAAACAAGAATCAGAAAAAGAAACAACAAAAAACAACAAAAAAAAATTTTGGTTCGCACTTGATCATAAATCCAAGATGACCTCTAAATGCTAACTGTGACTGAAATTTATCATTCATCACTAAATTTTCACAATAGCATTAGAAGAACCAGCCACCTGATGACAATCCCAGAAAATAAAACCATTCATGATCTTACGAATGTCTTCCAAGACAAAGCAGCATCTTGGCCACTCATTATGATTATTTATTACTTCAATCGCTAAAACTACGTCCACTCTAGAAACGGGATGTAGAACATGTAATTTCTTAAGTGACCACAAAATGCAACGTAGCGCAACAAGCACTTAAATCCGTATGTTCAAAAGTGTCTATAGCATGAAAAAGAACATGTCCTTGACCGTTTTTTGCGATTTCTTTTATTTATTTAACAAAATTCTGATACTATTTTGACCAAAACCAAAAAAACTCTAACACCTCAAAATACTAGAGACGAAAGAATAAAAATATAAAGATTATTGTTAAGACTTTAAATAAAAAAAGAAGAGGCAAGGGCGTTGAAGAAAAGCTGATGTGGTAAGGGTGGAAGAAAAGGCGACTAGAGTTTTTTGCTTTCTCATCAAGGTTGATGCCGTCGGAGGCTTCTCCAGGCCGCCGTGCGGTGGATCTGGTGCAGGGGGAGGTTCCAGTGGGGGATACGCAGGAGGGAGGGGATATAGTAGGGAGGTCGGAGAATTTGGTGGAGGGTTTTGTGGGAGATAGCCAAGTTCAGGAAGTTTCAAAGCCAGTCTCATCTTCGCTTCAGCCGGTGACAAACGGGAAACGTTCCTTTCTGCAGGTTGCTCAGAAGCGAATGTTTTCTCAACAAAAGTTTGAAGTTTTGATGATTGATGGTAAGGAGAAGGTTGTTGTTCCTAAAGAGGTTTTTGCTGGTGCAAAACCCCTATGGAAGGACTTTGTCGTAGGAAAGTTTTTAAACTCTAAAGCTCCACATGTGGGAAAAATTCATATGATTATGAATAAGATCTGGAGGTTAGGGGATCGAATGCCATTGATTGATGTTTTTGCAGTGAATGAATCTACAGTTAAGTTTCGCATTCGGAATGAGGGCATCAAACATCGGGTTTTAAATCGTGGAATGTGGAATATAACTGATCTACCTATGATTGTTTCTAAGTGGACTCCTTTTGCGGATGATGCACAACCAACCATGAAGTCGATCCCCTTATGGGTTACTCTTAACAACGTTCCCACCACGCTTTTTATGGATAAGGGATTGGAGTTCCTTGCCAGTGCTGTGGGTAAGCCACTTAGGCTCCACCCAAAAACAAAATCATGTGTCAGTTTTGATGAGGCTCAAATTCTAGTAGAAGCTGACTTATCTAAGGATTTGCCCCGTGAATATGTTATTACGGGAGAGGAGGAGGGGGAAGTGGATTCAGTTATACGTTATAGTTACCCTTGGCTACCGCCACGGTGTACCTGTTGTAAGAAGTGGGGACACCTTGTTTCAACGTGTCTGTCTTCAGAGGCACCTGTAGTGTCTGCTGTGCAGATTCAACCGCAGTCCCCTACTCAGGTCGTTAGGGACGAGATTTGTGTAGACTAAGTGGGAGTAACTGAATCTGCAAGTTTGGCAGTCGATGTGGTTCCACAATCTAACAGTTTAGCAACTACTTTACCTCCAGTGGAAGATCGGGGGATAGTTGAGTGGATTACGCCGAAGTCAGGTCGTAGTAGTCCTGGAAAACAGCGAGAACCGCTTCAACTTGATGATGGTTCCATTCTGAAAAATTCCTACTCTGTGTTGGGTGAGGAAACAGAGCTTTTGGAGGATGAAGAGAGGGTTCAAGATGAGGTTGTGGTGGGGGGTGCTTCTCAGTCTTGTTTAGATGGTACTAATGTCGCCATTCGTCAGCAAGGAGCTGCTTCAAAACGAGGTGCACAGTCAGAGGTTCCAATCCGGACCTACTTACATCGGGGAACAAAAGCAGCAAACAAACATGGTTCTAACCTTCCTACTAATCAGAGTAGGAAACCTCTTACGAAACATTAATGTCAGGTTTTTGTTGGAATGTCCGTGGTCTAAATAAATCTTCTAAGCATTCCATCATAAAACAGTGGGTGGAGGGTAATCAGTTTCAGTTTGGGTGTTTGTTAGAGACAAGGGTTAGGGAAAGGAAGGCTCAGCGGTTGGGGAGTCACTTGTTCCCTGGTTGGTCCATTTTGACAAATTACGAGTACAATCGTCGGGTCGCATATGGGTTCTGTGGAAGGACACGGTGCGATTGGACCCTATTTATAAAGGCGAGCAAATCATAACTTGCTCAGTAAAAATCGTTGCTTTACAAGATGAGTTCTTTTGCTCGTTTGTATATGGTTTGAATATTGTAGAGGCTCGAAAGGTGTTGTGGGAGGAAATGCGAGCTCACCATAACTCGCCCATTCTCCACAATAAACCTTGGGTTTTGTTTGGTGATTTTAATGAAACATTGGATATGGTGGAGCACTCTAGGGTTGATGTTCTTCTGATAATATCAGGTGGTATGTGGGATTTTCAAGCGGTAGTGAACCATTGTTCTCTATTGGATATGGCTTTCCATGGTCCCCTTTTTACATGGTGTAATAAGCGGGATAATGATTTGATTCTTAAGAAGCTGGATTGCGTGTTGGTGAATGATGTTTGGGTTCGGTTGTTTCCGCATGAATATAACGTGTTCTCCGCTGGAGGTTGTTCTGATCACCTGTATTGCAGGATCATGGTTACGGGTGGTGTTGGAAATCATGCTCGACGTCGTAAACCGTTTAAGTTTGTTAATTTATTAACGGAGAGGGAGGAGTTTAGGCCGCTGGTCGACTCCTACTGGAAAACTACGCAACCTCTGTTTCTCTCCACCTCTACATTATTCAGATTCTCTAAAAAGCTTAAAGGGTTAAAGCCGGAGTTACGCTTTTTGGCAAAGAGACGGCTGGGAAATCTGGTTCGGAAGACTAAAGCGGCTTTTGGGGATTTATGCACTAAGCAATGCATTAATCAGATGAACTCGTCCCCTACGGCTATGGTGGAGGAGACTGAAGCATATAAACGTTGGGAGTTCTTGGCGGAGTTAGAAGAAAAATACCTCAAGCAGAAGTCCAAGCTGCACTGGTTGAAAGTGGGGGATAAGAATAATAAAGCTTTTCATAGAGCGATTACTGCAAGGACAGTTTTAAATTCTATTAAGGAGGTTCAGGTTCCGGATGGGAGAGTGGTTGCGGGGGAGGATGAAATCAAAGTAGAGGCTGAAAGGTATTTCAGAAATTTTCTGCAGACCATTCCCGTTGGGTTTGAGGGTACGACGATGGAGGAGATGGAGCTCTTATTGCCGTTTTGCTGTTCTGCAGTGGATCAGCTAGCTCTAACCAGGGAAGTTTCAGGTGAGGAAATCAAAAAGGTACTCTTCTCCATGCCTAATGATAAGTCTCTTGGACCTGATGGTTTTACTTCATAGTTTTCTAAAGCCACTTGGGAGTTTCTGGGCTCTAAGTTCGTGTTGGCGGTTCAGTCTTTTTTTGCGAAGGGGTTTCTGCCTAAAGGTACTAACTCCACTATTCTAGCTTTAATACCCAAGACAGTATCTGCTAAGGAGATGAAGGATTATAGACCGATATCCTGCTGCAATGTGATCTATAAGGTGATTTCAAAAATCATTGCTAATAGACTAAAGAGGGTGCTTCCGAAATTCATTTCTAGCAACCAATCTGCATTTGTGAAGGACCGTTTGTTGATTGAGAATGTGTTGTTGGCTACTGAATTAGTTAAATACTATCACAAACCCTCTATTTCTGGTCGTTTTGCTATAAAGATTGACATTTCAAAGGCTTTTGATTCGGTTCAATGGTCTTTCCTTTCCAAGGTTCTTTCCGCTTTGAAGTTTCCACCGATGTTTATCCACTGGATAATGCTATGTGTTACGACCGCCTCGTTCTCAGTACAGGTTAATGGTGAGCTTGCTGGCTTTTTCCGTAGTTCCCGCGGGCTTCGTCAAGGATGTTCCCTTTCCCCATATTTGTTTGTTATTTGTATGGACGTTCTTTCAAAGTTGCTTGATAGAGCGGCGGGTGAGCACAGGTTTGGGTTCCATCCCCGTTGTCGGACTCTTGGTGTCACCCATCTTAGTTTTACGGATGATCTAATAGTCCTCTCGGATGGTAAGGCTAGGTCTATTGAGGGCATTATTGCAGTTTTCACTCAGTTTGCCAAGTTATCAGGTTTAAACATAAGCATGGAAAAATCAACGCTTTACTTGGCCGGGGATATAGCACATCGCCTTGATTCTGGTCAATACCCATTTTTCACTGGCTCGCTGCCAGTCCGCTATTTGGGGCTCCCATTGGTCACTAAGCGTCTCACTACTGTCGACTGTTCCCCTCTACTAGAGCAGATTAGAAAGCGAATTGGCTCCTGGACAGTTAGACACCTCTCATTTGCGGGTAGGTTTAACTTGATCTCCTCGGTTCTTTGGAGTGTTTGTAATTTTTGGATGGGTGCATATAGGTTGCCTAGTGGGTGTGTAGCTAAGAGAAATTCCATTTGTTCAGCGTTTCTCTGGTCGAGACCAGAGATGAGCACTAAAAAAGCAAAAGTGGCATGGGAGGTTGTGTGCAAACAAAAATGCGAAGGTGGTCTTGGTCTGAGATCACTTCCTGAGGCTAACCTTGTTTGTTGTTTAAAATTGATTAGGAGAATAGTGTCAAAGGGTGATTCCTTATGGGTGCAATGGGTTCATCTGAATTTATTGAAGCAAGCTTCATTTTGGTCCCTAAAGAGTACGACAAGCCTGGGTTCTTGGATATGGACAAAATTACTTAAGTATCGGGATCTAGCAAGACCTTTTTGTAAGGTGGAAGTGGGGAATGGGGAGAGCACATCTTTTTGGTTTGATAACTGGTCTGGTATGGGTCCGTTTGTTGATGTGGTGGGACCTAGTGGTGTCTTAGATATGGGGATTGGTTGGTAAAGCACAGTGGCGGAGGTGTGGACTCGACGTAGACAACGGAGACACCGGGCTGATCATCTCAATGCGGTAGAAGACGCTTTGTCACTTCAGTGGCAACAACGTCAGATGCATGACGATCAGGTGCTTTGGAAAGGGAAAAACGATATGTTTTGTCCGAAGTTTGTGACTCGGGATACTTGGAACCATTTACGCACTACTTCTAGTATTGTGGCCTGGCACCAGGGAGTTTGGTTTCGTCACTCGACTCCCAAGTTCTCGTTCTGTGTATGGTTGGCGGCTCTTGACCGTCTTTCGATGGGTGCACGTATGGTTATGTGGAATGGCAGTTCTGCGGGTACTTGTGTGTTCTGTCAACTTACCATGGAAACAAGAGACCATCTCTTCTTTGCATGTGGTTTTGTTGCTAACATATGGTCAGTCCTTGCTAAGGGTTTGATGAAGGCTCGGTTTACCACAGATTGGAGTTCCCTTCTAGACTACGTCTCTGATCCTAATGTTCCGCTGGTGGAAGGGTTTCTTATTCGCTACTTATTCCAAGTTGTGATCTATACGGTTTGGTGGGAGCGGAATGGTCGCAAGCATGGTGAAGCACCGACGCCTGTGGATACCATCATTCGGTGGGTTGATCGGCAAATCAGAGATCAGTTTCTTGCTATTGGTATAATGGGGGATCGAAGATATGATGCAGCTTTTCAGTTGTGGCTACATTCTAGGGTCTAGCATCACTGTTTCAATGTTTATCTAATGCTATCTAATGCTATCTAATGCTATGCACAAGTTGTAAAAATGTTCTAACTTTTTCTTTTCAGTATAATTTAACATTCTATTCAAAAATATATATATATATATAAACCAAATCTATATTCCATATCTGTTTTGAAACGTGATTCTGTATTTTTAACACTAATTTGTAAGTTTTTAATATTAATAGTCTTGTATGAAAAATGAGATAAATTTGTTCGGTTAAATGGTAATTAATATAGCATATGTTTTTTTTGCTAAAGTAATAGTTATATGTTGTCCTTGTCCCCAATTATATTTTTGTTCAATTTCTGTTTTTTTTTTTTTTGCCAGCATTCAATTTCTGTTTTATCCACTCTTTTTCCTTCTTTCTCGTTTAACTCCCAATAAACTATTTTTTAGATCCACCTCCACTAACATCCACTAATGGAGTTTGAAGCCTTATCGATTGT
Organism: Camelina sativa; assembly: GCF_030686135.1. Lineage (NCBI taxonomy): Eukaryota > Viridiplantae > Streptophyta > Magnoliopsida > Brassicales > Brassicaceae > Camelina > Camelina sativa. Next base: position 9,734,669 of record NC_141892.1, read on the forward strand.
TCCAACTTTTATAGATTGCATTTTGAAGCCTTATCGATTTTTTAGATCCACCTCCACTAAACATCCACTAACTCCCAACCAATTTGTACAGATTGCATTTAATATGAATCAGAAAAAAAAAAACTTCGTTACCTACACCTTGTCACTCTGAATCCAAAATTTAAACCAGTTCACATAAAATAAAATTGTGTTTCAATAGTAGACAAAAATATTATATATATATATATATATCTGTCACACTATTATAATTCTCCTTAATATCTATTTTAAACCAGTTAAAGAAATAACCTGCAGTGACATACAACTAGTGAAGGCTGACATGTCGTATAATTGCAGAAATGTCGTAGATGCAAAATTAAAATATATCAAATGAACCAAAACTGACATGCAAATTGAAATTAAATTCATCTCTGTTTCTTCTTGTCACCATGGCTGACACTACTTCTGCTACTATCACCACTGCCACTGAGAATCAAATTCACCATGTTAACATGGCGAATATTACCAAACTCACTGCCTCCAATTTCTTGATGTGGAGTCGTCAGATCCGTGCTTTGCTCGCCGGTTATGGTCTCGCCGGCTACCTTGATGTCACCACGGTGGCTCCTGATTCCACTATTCTTCGTGAAGTTCGCACCACCTCTAATCCCGAGTACAATCTTTGGCAACGTCAAGATCAGCTTATAGTTGCAAGTCTCCTCGGTACAATCTCGGTTGAGATTCAACCCATCCTCTCCAAGGCTTCCACCACTACCGAGATCTGGGCTCTTCTTACCTCTACCTATGTGAAGCCTACATGGGGCCACATCAAACAACTTCGGGAACAGATCAAGCAATGGCGTAAAGGTACCAGATCCATTGATGAATATGTTCAAGGTCTTGTCTCTCGATTTAATCAGCTTGCTACGATGGGAAAACCGTACGAGCATGAGGAGCAGATTGAATACTTACTTGGTGGTCTCCCGGAGAACTACAAGCCGATTGTTGATCAGATAGAGGGACGTGACTCTCCGCCCACCATGCCGGCTATTCACGAGAAGCTTATCAACTTCAAACTGAAGCTTCAGTCTCAAGCATCTGCCACTTCGGTTGTTCCTGTTACTGCAAATGTTGCTTTCAACAAGTCTTATGGTCACTCCAATAACAACAACTCCCGTCATCATCGCTACTCCTCTCGTGGCTCTTTGTCCTCTTCGTTACGTGGTGGTCACGGTAGAGGGTATCAGGGACAATGTCAGTTATGTGGCGTGTTTGGTCATAGCGCACAGCGATGTTCTCAGTTGTCCACATCGTCTCGTGGATTTCAGCCCTCGGGTGGAAATTATTCTCCTTCTCCGGGGTCACAAGGTTATCCTCATGCTAACACCGCTACTATCCCGTCTTATAATCCAGCTAACTTGGTGATGGATAGCGGTGCTACTCATAATCTCACCTCTGACCTCTCCAACCTCTCGCACCATCAGCCATACTCCGGTGGGGAAGAGGTCCAAATAGCGAATGGATCCGGTTTAAAGATTACTCATACGGGTTCTGCTTTACTCCCTACACCATCTAGTTCTCTTGCTTTAAAGGATGTTCTATATGTTCCTGATCTTTGAAAGAATCTGATTTCGGTGTATCGTTTGTGTAATGCTCATAAGGTCTTTGTGGAATTCTATCCTGCATATTTTCAGGTGAGGGATCTGAGCACGGGAGTTCGGTTACTCCAAGGACGAACTAGGAACGGATTGTATGAGTGGCCAGTTGATCAGAATACCATTAATGTCTTCTCTGCGACCACATCTCCAAAGACTGATCTCTCTTCATGGCATCTTCGACTTGGGCACCCCTCTCTACCAGTTTTAAATTCTCTTGTTTCTAATTTTTCTTTACCACTTTCTTCATCCACACAAAAACAATCATCTTGTTCTGATTGTCTTCTTAATAAGAGTCACAAGCTCCCATTTTCTACAAACACAATCGTGTCTACTCAACCCCTTGAATATGTTTACACTGACGTTTGGTCCTCACCTATTACTTCTACAGAAGTCAAATCCACTTTACAAGATACACTTGGTTATACCCGTTAAAACTCAAATCCCAAGTCAAAGATGTCTTCATTGCCTTTAAGGCTTTGGTCGAGAATCGGTTCCAAACACGGATACGTACGTTGTATTCAGACAATGGTGGAGAGTTCATTGCTCTGCGGTCGTTTCTGGCTTTACATGGTATCTCCCATCTAACAACGCCACCTCACATCGACATATTGTCGAAACTGGTTTGTCTATGCTCAGTCACGCCTCTGTTCCTCATACTTATTGGCCTTATGCATTTGCTACGACAGTGTACTTGATTAACCGATTGCCCACAGACGTGCTTGGTGGTGAGTCATCGTATAACAAGTTACTTCGCACACACCCTAACTATCTCAAACTGAAGGTGTTTCGCTATGTGTGCTATCCATGGCTCCGACCTTATCGCCACAATAAACTCGAGCCTCATTCAGCTCCATGCGTTTTTCTCGGTTACTCTCTAACACAGAGTGCCTACTTATGCTTTGATGCTGTGAATGGGAGGCTCTATACGTCTCGTCATGTGCAGTTTGTTGAAACGCGTTTTCCGTTTGCTGAGCTTCCTGTAAACAATGCTGTCCTTAAACCGCCGGTTCTCTCATTCTCTCATCCATACTCGACTTCGATACCTGTGGTGCACACACCATCTACAACAACATCGGTTTCTCCCCCGAGCCAACATCTTCTTTCCTCCTCTTCAGCTCCGTAGTCCCCAACCACACAGGTGACTCCGGCATCGTCGTCGTCATCAGCTTCCTCTGTTTCATCGGGTCATGAAAACAAAACAAAGCAGGCTCAAGATGGTTTTTCCTCACAGGCCTATCCAGGCCCACGAGATCAATCTGGTTCTACAGGCCCAGTAACAAGGCCATCGGATTCAGCAAACCCAGAATCAAGTCCCTCTACGAGGTCATCCTCTGATCACTTATCCTCCGCAAGTTCACCTCCGCCTATTGCTCCGCCACCTCCGCTGCAGGTGCAACCCCCACAACATCAAATGCAAACGCGTTCTCATAATAATATTCACAAGCCGAATCCCAAATATAGTCTTTCGGCGATCTCCTCGCCGTCTATTCCGACTACGGTGGCTGAAGTGCTTCGCGATCCAAACTGGAGAGCGGCTATGGTAGAGGAAATCAATGCTCAGCTACGGGAACACTTTTGGGATCTTACTCCTCCAACATTGTCTCAGACTGTTATAACTTGTAAGTGGATATTCACTCTTAAATATCACCCAGATGGCTCTATTGCTCGTTATAAAGCTAGATTGGTAGCTCGTGGTTTCCATCAGCAATATGGGGTTGACTACTCTGAAACTTTTAGTCCGGTGATTAAATCAACCACAATTTTCCTGTATCTACAGATTGCTGTCAAGAAAAACTGGGCGATTCATCAAGTCGATGTGAATAATGTGTTTCTACAGGGTACACTAACGGAGGAGGTTTATGTTTCTCAACCTCCGGGTTTTGTTGATCCTGACCGGCCTTACCATTTCTGTATATTAAGGAAGGCTCTCTATGGCTTGAAACAAGAACTGCGTGCTTGGTATCAAGAGTTGCGTCACTTTCCGCTTGAATCTGGGTACAAGACATCGGTTGGGGATAATAGCTTGTTTGTTTATAAACATGGCACTTCACATGTTTATGTCCTCGTTTATGTAGATGATATCATCATCACGGGTCCTCTTCTACTGGTTAGTGCCTTCAACTCATCACTTGCTCGTCGCTTCTGTCTAAAAGATCTTGGACCCTTGAGTTATTTTCTGGGCATTGAAGCCACATGCACTACAACTAGTCTTCATCTGATGCAACGGAAATACATTACAGACCTTCTAGTCAAAACAAAGATGCAAGATGCAAAACCAGTCCCGACACCTATGTCCTCTTCCACTCAGCTCACGGTTCTCTCTGGTACGCCTCTTGTCGATGCAAAAGAATATCGAATGGTTGTGGGGTGTTTGCAGTATCTCGCATTTACACGACCGGATATTGCCTTGCCTGTTAATCGATTATCACAATTTATGCACAAACCTACCAATTTGCATTGGCAAGCCGTCAAGAGGGTTTTAAGGTATCTTGATGGAACTCGGTCACATGGTATATTTCTGCGATGGGATGCTCCTCTCACTGTACATGTCTTCTCTGATGCTGATTGGGGGCGTGATCGCGCAAATTATGTGTCTACAAATGCTTACATTGTCTACTTCGGTGGTAGCCCTATGTCGTGGTCTTCCAAGAAACAGAGAAGTGTCTCTCGCTCTTCGACTGAAGCGGAATACAGGGCTGTTGCAAACACTGCGGCTGAACTCAAATGGATTTGCTCACTCCTATCAGAACTGGGAATCACTCTCCCCTTCGCTTCAGTGATCTATTGTGATAAGATTGGTGCAACCTATCTTTGTGCCAATCCGGTTTTTCATTCCAAGATGAAACATGTTGGGCTCGACTACCACTTTGTTCGTGAAAACATACAATCCGGCACACTTCGGGTGGCTCATATCTCAGGCAATGATCAGCTCGCTGACGCACTCACTAAACCGCTGCCTCCACCTCGTTTAATAGTCTTGAATATCAAGATTGGAGTCAAAAAATTGCCTCCATCTTGAGGGGGCGTATAGAGAAGGGAAGTGTAACAAAGGTTAAATATGTAATTAGGAATGTCTAAAATCCTTACGTATATCACTATATATATTGTACTATCTTCTATCAATAGAATCATCCATTTCCTTACAGGCTGGACAACGGATTTAATTCTACTATACCCCTATCCCAAAAATTCTTTTCTACATTATCCACCTTTATTCTCCATACCTCTCTACTATTCCAATAATTCATAATCTCAGTTTTGCCCTTTGTTTAGTTTTGCATTATTTAAATAAAGTAACTAAATTAAATATAGTTTTTTAAAAAAGGAAAAAAACAATTGAACCTCTTTCCCCATCCGTACAACCCACGAAACACAAAATCTTCCACCATTGAACAACCATTGAAGCTCCATTAAAGCTAAATTGAAACTCGTTTTAGGTAATTTCTTGGTCTATTCAACTGTTTTTGTTCAATTTCGATGTATTTGAAACTAATGTTTATGGTGTAGATAATGTTGATGTGTTAGATTTCTAATGTGTTCTAATTTGGGGACATTCTTAGATTTGTTATAAATTGTTTTTTGTATGTTAATCTTGTTAATTCTCATTTGTTCAAGTCTATTAGAGGCAGAGTACGTTTATAATTTATGGACCTAGTGGTTGAATCAAGCTAAATAGAAATTGGATTAGGTTTTCTCCGTTTTCTCGTTTCTGCAGATGTAGGTACAACTAATATTAACTGATACAACTGGCACAACTAAAGGATAGCGAAAACTATTCTAATGTTAGTTTGAATTATATTTGCAGGGAGTAATGAATAATAATCTTCGCACATTCATTCATTTTGATTATGGGGGAAATTATTTAAACAATTGGGATGAAATACAATGGATTTCAAGAAAAGATGTTAGGCATGCTCTTTTGATGAAAGCACCTATTGAGCAGGTTACTTATTCTGCATTGGTTGATAAAATATGCAAAAAGATGATGGTAGCTGCAAGGACGAAGATGAAGTTTAGCTACATTCTAGTTCCCCATATGTCTCAGTGGGTTGTACCTGATCACGTACGAGAGAAGTTTGCCTTTCCTCCTCCGATTGATGAAAATAAAAAGAAAAGAGGAAGACCGGACGAGAAGGATTCTTTCCCTAGGAGAACATGGAAGAAAGAAGAGAAAAACTACTACTGGAAGCTTGTTTGATGTTTTCCGTGATTAATTTCTATATCACTTTGATGTTCGTAACAGTTTTTGGTTGTAAGACTCGATTGTTCTGTTTTTTTTTGTTGCAAAACTGATTTCTGCAATTACAGTACAACTGACTGTAACATTTACAACTAGGTACTTCTACGTTTGATTTAAAACTCAACAATTTTCATATTCGTGGTACAACTAAAGTACAACTATATATAACTTTGAACTTTATAAGTACTAAATTTTAAAATTCAACTAAATCCATCTCTTTTCATGTTAGTGAATACAAAGAGAACAACTATTATGGTCACTTTGACCATGTAAATTTTATGGTCACTTTGATTGTCCTACATAGAGCAAATATTCCTAATGCATTGATGATCACTTTGCTATTTTCATCCAAGTAATTATGTCAAAACATGTAAATCAGTTATTTTAGATATATTATCTTATGAAACTGTATAAAATGTATTATAATTAACTAATGTGAAAAGTACAACTATAAAAATTTAATTTATTGTATCGTACAACTGGTAATAAGGTAAAAGTAGTAATGTACAACTATATTTATGCTTGTACAACTATTAGTTTGAAGTACAATTACATGAAAATTTGGTAAAGTTTTATTATTTTCAAAACATGTGTTAAATGAGTTTCATTTTAAAATAATTTTTTTCAAGACATGTTGTAAATAAGTTTAATGAGATTCATTTTCATCCACATCAAATTCATTAATTTCAATTTAAAACTCATTTTTAAGATTTATTTTTAATCCATTTTTTACATAATTTATTTTAATCCATTTTTTACACAATTTATTTTTAATCCATTTTTACACAATTTATATTTAATCAATTTTTTACACGTTTTAAATAAATTTCAATAATCTATTTCATAAAACGGTCTCAGTTGTACCCAAAATATTCCAGTTGTACCTAAAAATCTCAGTACCAAAAACATCCAAATACAATCCAACCAAATCCATTACCTAACAAGTACCAACCAAATCCATTACAAAACAAGCACACACAACTATGATTCACTTTGCAGGTTCATCTTTCTTCTTTCCCCTCTTTCCCTTTGTATACGGACTCTTCAAGTATTTTGAAGGTTGGCATATTCTCTTCATCTTCTTAATACAAGCCTGCAACGTCCAGTCATCGCTTATAGCATCAGCCTCTTCTCTAGTTTCTGCTTCATCTTCTTCACTAGCCTCTTCTCCAGATTCTGCATCTTCTTCATCAACTTCTTCTGCTTCATCTTCTTCACCAGCCTCTTCTCCAGATTCTGCATCTTCTTCATCAACCTCTTCTGCTAAAGCTTCACCAGCTTCTTCACCAACCTCTTCTCCAGATTCTGCATCTTCTTCATCAACCTCTTATGCTGAAGCTTCACTAGCTTCTTCACCAGCCTATTCTCCTCATCATTATCCTACAAATCCAAAAACAATTGTGAATACTAGTTGTACAAGCAAACTTATTTGTACCAAAACACAAAGGTCTCTATTCCGCTACTATATAAAAATTCATCAACCAAAATTTCATTTTATTTACCTGTGGTAGCCAAGGAGAATTCAATTGTTCTTCGTTTGATGATGGTCGAGGAGGAGAATTTGCAACTGGCGGAGGAGGAGAGATTTCAGATGGTGAATGAAGAGGAGTTACTTCATCCATTGCTACCGGCTGAGGGGATGTGATTGTCGCTGGAGTAGGAGAAGCGGTTGAGGCTGGTGGAGGAGGAGCGGTTGAGGCTGGTGAAGGAGGAGCGGTTGAGGCTGGGGAAGGAGGAGCTTCTGTCAGAGGATTCATTTTTCTCCTTTTCTTTGAATTGATATCGTTTTCTCGTTTTTGGAGGCATTGTTATAGCTGGGATTAACAAAAGAATCACAAATATTTTAGAGATTTGACCCTAATTTTTAATTTAAATCCAAATTTACAAACCCTAATTTCAGATGAGATTTAGAGAATTACCTTTGAAAATGAGAAGAAAATGAAGAAATATATCAGATTTGATGTGAGAAGAGAGATGAGATGTTTGAGCAGAGAAGAAATAAGAAATCGCTCAGTTTCATCGGAGAAGAAAGAAGAAAATTTCAGGTTTGAATCGAGAAAAAAAAATAAAAGGATGAGATCCAGTTGTGGTAGATAACCCTAATAAAAGTTGGTTGGGTTGGTAATTAACAGAGTTTCTTAAAATTTTATGGTCTTTCACCAATTTTTTGTTTAAAGAAAAATAGAAAATAAATTAGGGGGAGATACGAGAAAATAAATTATGGGATAGGGATACAACAGATTTAAATCCGCTGGACTACTGATATATTGGTTAATGTATATATTATGATAAGAGTAGCATCATGTGGAGAATCATATATATAAAAGTAAGGTTTCACTCTCTCCTTATTGGTCCACTTGGCAATGCAATTTTAACAAAAAAATATTTATATTAAAACATAAATTTAAAAACAATTAATTTTCAGATTTAACTCACATAATATAAAACTAAATCATATAAATTCCCCCTATAAATTATGCATTAACTTTATTTCTCCACTAAGTTGTATTAATCAATTGTATTAAAACAAAACAATAAATTAGAATTGTAACTCTCATTTTTCTAAATGTAATTTTTCATCATTTCTGTTCCTATAAATACTCATTATCTTATTCTCTTAGTCTATCATTCTTTCATTATCTCATCTTCTTCCACTACTCTCAAATCTCTTTTTTTTGTTTTGTTTTGTTTTGTATTATTTTTGTTATTATTGTTGTATGAGTTATAAAAAATCAAATCAAATATCATTGTAAAAGCTTAGTTTTAAAGTTTGTATGATATGTATATCTTATATATATTTTTTAATCTTTTAAAAGGTTTATCTCCATTTTCTATTTAATATTAACATCTTATAAGTCATTATTTTCATACATTCTTACAATATTCACCACACAATAAGATCATGAAGTTGAAATGATCTATATCTAATTATATATTATGTCTCTGGTTATCTCACATATTCATGTATCATTTTTAATAATTTATAAAGATCAATATAATTATCCATTTATCCATTTATAAAGACTATTTTGTTTTGTGATCCAATTGATAAATCTGCAAAGATCAATATAATATATATATATATATATATATTTATGATTTGAGGTTTTTGAAAACAAAAAGAACAAAATAAAACAATTGGTTTTTGTGTCTTTAATCAAAATAAAAAATGATCCAAAAAAGAAATCATATTCAACTGAAACTTAAATATAAAAATAAATTATAATTTTAAAAATACCATTTAACTAAATTCTCTAAAGATGAAACCATTAGTATGAAATCTAGCACTATAAATTAAATTGATGAGTGAAAAACAAAAAAAAACCAAAAAAATATAAGTTATCCTTGGGGTTTTAAAAATTATTGAGATTGAAGAATTCATATAATTTTATAAGAAAACTAATTTAGTTTGCCACTTCAAAAGTAATATTTTTTTATTTTGAAATATTATGTGTAAGTGTTGAGTTTGTATCAACAAACAACCAAATCATGTAAATTTTGATTTAGCCACTTGGTATTCATTTTATTTTAGGTTATAAAAAAATAAATTATTTATTTATAATTAAAGACATGTAACTCCATTTAACTCAAATGTAACTCCTATCCAAGAATTGTACATTAATTCATTCCTCCTACTAACTCATTTATCTTTCAAGAGAAAATATTTTTGGTTAAATTTTAATATTTTTTAATTATTTTGGAGATACAATATTAACTTAGAAAGTATTATAAATATACATATTTTACATTGTTCTATTTTTTAAAGATTCATTTCCATTATCTAATTTGGATTACCATCTTATAGTAATCATTCTCTCCTCCTCTCCCACCAATATCAAATGTTGTTATATCTTATATGTGGTGTAACTTGTAAGAGTTTGATTCTATATTTTAATATAGAAAGTATTATATATATTTAACATTGTTTTCAATTTTTATTTTATTTATATAAAAATAAAATATTTCTTTTATATTTCTTGCCTTTCTAATCTATTCATATTTATTTTTTAAATTTGCATAGTTAAATTTAAATTTACATATGTTGGTTTTAACAAAAAAATCAACTTTATTTGAGAATTAGATGTTTCTATTCATTTTTAAACGATCATTGTGTAACATAATATATATATAAGCATTTTGTCTTGCAATCACAAGTTCTATTTTCATTGCTTAACTCTATGGTTAAACTATAATATATGTTGTCCTATTTGTAGAAACAAAAACATACTTATTTAATATATTTAAAAGATCAGAGGATTAATCGAAATAAACATTTTTCCAAATTTTATAATTCAATCAGCGTGAGTGTACTTATAACTTGGAAAAACTTTTACATTGAAGTTCATAAAATCATATAAGAAAACTAAAATACTATGTCACTTCAAATTTGGAAGGACACACTTGGTATTCCTTTTAAAAAAAGTCAAGACACATATAAAAGTTTATTAATATTTAACTCACTTTAAAGGCATAAAAGGTCATTTAACTCAAAAATAACTTCTATTCAATAATTCCATACATTCCTCCGACAAATAATATATATATATATGTTCAAGATTATATTTAAATATTACAGAATTTTTTAATTAGCTAAACTTATAGTCACATATATACAATATATATACATAAGAATTTATATTACTTATTAACACCATAATTCCACCCATTATTTGCTTAACTCAAAATTGGTTTCAAAGCAAACTAAAGAAAAACAGAAACGATCTTATTGATATTAGACCAAAATATGGGCATACAAACATAATCACTTACACGGAAGATAATTATTTTTTAAAAATAACTTATTATTGCAACATCAACGTACGAAGGGTTTATATAAGCATTTAATTAGAAAAACTAAAATACAATAAATGTATTGAGAACAATATCAGTCAATGATAAGATTGGATCCTCAAAAGCAAGAAACAACATTCTCATAATTCATAAAAAATAAATGTCACAATTGTACACATCTAAACGAAATGGTATAAACATATAGTGTATAAATACAAGTGACTGCAATCCCGCATATACCTAATTAAAACAAAATAATATAAAAGAGAAAATAAAAAAGATCAAAAACACAAGAAAGTGTCAACTACACAACAACCTATGCGTTGTGTGGGGAAGCACCTAGTATAGAATATAGGAAGAATCCTTTTTGTTCTAATAAAGACAATGAAAACGTGGAAAATGTTATGTGGGACTTATTTTTGTTTTCTTTCTAATTGACAGAGAAACTTCATTATATATTGTAAACTTTATTTCAAGATAATGACTAGAGAGCTTAACTATAAGTAAACTACGTCCAAATATCAGCGTATGCGATATATCACCTACCTGGAGGTGCAATACCACGTGATTTTATGTCTAGATATTCGATCATATCAGTCCCTTAGTTATTTTATATATTACAACCATATCTAATATCCGAATGTTGATATATCAAGAATACTAATATAAATTATTATGCTTCAAATATCTTTTTATAAATAACTTAACTTACCATTTCTTACATAATTGTTACTATTTTAAAAAATATATATATATATATATTCAGAATATATATATATATATAATTTATAGATATATACATCTAATATTCTATCTATAAATTTATATATACATATGGAGCAATTTCCAGAAGATCTATTTTTGGGTTTCTGTGTTTCTCTAACCCGTTATTATACTTTTATAAATATACTTTTATTATCATGTCGGTCATTCTCTAAATATATAAAAAATTGAGCCATCTACTAATCATGCGGAGTTGGTTTCCCATCCGGTTTTATAAACATTGACAATTTAACGTTTTTTATTTGATTACCAAAATGTAATTTGAAACATTTTCTAGTTTTTTACTTAGCTTTAGGAAACAAAACTACTGATAAGCTTCATTAAGTCACATTCCGCTAAATCAGATATTTCTTTTTCTGACATCAAAATGTTTCTAATAGAAATAAATAATAATTCTACCTATAAATATAGATAAGTTTATATTGTACTCCAACTCCATTTAAAACAGTTTACTCACTATCTAAATCAAAATCAAAGTCTTTCAGCCTTTCTCTTCTACGTACACCATAGTTATAGCTTCCTCACTTCTGACATCTTCGGGTATAATCCCTACCACCGGCTCTACCGTGGTCGTCGGGTCCGTGTTACCCCTTCGGTCTTTTATGCACTCACTCCGCCTGGCCCGACCATACAAGAAGCCGGCCTTGTTAATCTCATGTTGCTCCTCTGAGTCCAGAAAGACTGCAACTAATGCTACTGACCTCAAACCCGTTATGGAACGGTGGCCAGAGTACATACCGAACAAGCTCCCCGACAAGAACTGTGTGCGTGTATTTGACACAACGCTACGTGACGGTGAACAAGCTCCCGGTGGATCCCTTACTCCTCCTCAGAAGCTAGAGATTGCCAGGCAGCTCGCTAAACTCCGAGTAGACATTATGGAAGTCGGTTTTCCGGGGTCGTCTGAAGAAGAGCTAGAAACCGTTAGAACCATCGCCAAGACCGTGGGAAATGAGGTTCTTTCTTTATTTCCTTTACTTAAAAATACGGATTTTATGTTCTGTGGTTAATGAGGGCCGGTTCTAAGGGTGTGCAAGGTGCGAAAATGCACAAGATCCTCGATTAAACAAAATTCTGTCTTTAGAAACTTTTTAGAGACGGATAATGATTATGAGGGAGACACTAGGTTGTTGTTGGAAAAGAAAGAATACACTGCATTAGTTGCATTCTTTTTTGTCTTTGCTATTATGCAGTTAATTTCGCCCTTTTTCTACCATTTGTTTTTCTTGTTATAGTTTTTTTTAGCTAACCAAGTTTTTAGAAAGCACAATGGCGCATTATTTAATTTGAGCGTGCCATGTAGTTGACCTTATTTGGTGTTATAATTAAGATTCCAACGTAGATCAGAAATAAGAAGTGACTATAATACTAATATAATATATATATATATATATATATATATATATGTCCATCTATAGTTGGTTCTGACTCTGAGTAGGAAACTTAGGTATAATCACAGAAGGATTACAAACATAAATTAAGTAAAAGTTCAAAAATGACCGCAAAGAAAATAAACTATTATATTATTATTTCGCTTAGGTGGATGAGGAAACAGGCTACGTCCCCGTGATATGTGCCATCGCACGAAGCAAACCTAGAGATATTGAGGCCGCTTGGGAGGCAGTGAAGTACGCGAAGAGGCCGAGGATACTCATATTTACATCTACTAGTGACATTCACATGAAATATAAGTTGAAAAAGACTAAAGAAGAAGTGATCGAGATGGCTGCGAGTAGTGTTAGGTTCGCCAAAAGCTTGGGCTTCAATGACATTCAACTTGGTTGCGAAGATGGCGGCAGGTCAAAAATCTTAATACTTTATAATATATCTCAATTGTTTTGCCTGCGTTCGTTTAGTTTTACGTTTAGTTTGTTTTAAACTTATGTTAGTAGTCCTATATATATGTGTTGGCGTTGACGTTTGGGTTCATATTTTATAAGAATAATTCATAACAAAAAAATGTATTTTCTTTCAAAATGTAACTTTTTAAAAACGGTTTTCACATGGAATAAACGCGTAGATCAAACATATGAACCTTGTAGATATACTAGGGATTTTTTGTGACTTGTGATATTAACATATTTAATCATGCATGTCATAAATTTATTTTATAATACTAGTGTAATTCAGGTCGGACAAGGACTTTCTATGCAAGATTCTAGGAGAATCGATCAAAGCGGGTGCTACGGTGGTGAACGTCGCAGATACAGTTGGAATCAACATGCCACATGAATACGGACAACTCGTGACCTATCTCAAAGCAAACACTCCTGGAATTAATGATATTGTCTTTAGTGTTCATTGTCACAATGACCTTGGTCTTGCTACCGCCAACTCAATTGCCGTACGTAACTAATTCTCCTTTTGTGTGTGTGGATCTGCGTTAGATATATATATTTCACTAATTGTCAATGTGACAAAAATATAAACATAAAAAAAAAAACAACGAGTTTACATGATCTGTATAGGGTATACGTGCGGGAGCAAGACAAGTCGAAGTAACGATAAACGGAATTGGTGAAAGAAGTGGGAATGCGTCTCTTGAAGAGGTATCATCATCAAGTTCATCACCATAATCACATCACCACCATTATATATCATGATCATCATCATTATCAACGTGAGCATTTATATATATGGTATGTAGGTCGTGATGGCTATGAAATGTCGAGGAGCATATGTACTGGATGGTGTTTACACAAAAATAGACACCCGGGAAATTATGGCTACAAGCAAGATGGTAACTTTCTTTGTAGACTCTTTTTTATTTATCAAAAACTTTCTTTATACACATGTTATGGATATATCTATATATATATATATATATAAACAGTATACATATATATATGTATATATATATATCAAGATAATGATGCTAGTTATTATGGTCTTGATAAGTATTAACAAAAAAATATATGTGAAACTGTTGAGCAGGTTCAAGAATATACGGGCTTGTATGTTCAACCACATAAACCCATAGTTGGAGCCAACTGTTTTGTCCATGAGAGCGGCATTCACCAGGTTCCGTATTTTAGTATATTTGTACTCTTATATCAAAATGACGATAAAAAATGTCAGATCGAATTGATTATATGAAGATTGTTCGAATATTTCGCAGGATGGAATATTGAAAAATCGGAGTACGTATGAGATCTTATCACCAGAAGATGTTGGGGTCGTTAAATCTCAAAATTCCGGCATTGTTCTGGGAAAACTTAGGTAATTATTCTATGAAAAGAGAAATTTTTAACACCATTTTGTTATTTTGTCTTATTAATTTATTAACAACTATGGAAATGTGCAGTGGACGTCATGCAGTGAAGGATCGGCTGAAAGAGGTATACCTTGTGATATCGTAATATCATTAATCTTGAGTAATGTAATTATCATATATTATATACACATATGGTACAACTGTACTCTGTACATACCAGATGACTCTATTTTGCGATAAATTGAACACTTATGGAATAAGTCATACTTATGTATTTTTCTATTCGCAGTTGGGATATGAACTCGATGACGAGAAATTGAACGACGTCTTCTCACGGTTCAGGGATTTAACCAAACATAAAAAGGTTTTAGCTTACAAACTTAATTATATATGATACAAGAATGTAAAAGACAAATTAACATACATTTTTAGAAAGAGAAATCTTACACGTAAACTGGTTTCAATTTGTTAATTTTTTCAGGGAATCACGGATGCTGATATAAAGGCATTAGTAACAGCTACTGATGAAATTTCTATCGAGAAGTTAAACCGCGCTAATGGTAAAATGCCTAACAGCTATATACCAGTTCCTCAGGTTTCCCTCTAATATGCTTAAATGTGTCAATACTTTGTATGTTTGTGAACCACGGGGCAATATCAAGTTCTATTTGATAGGCCTTCTCTTGTTGTAATGAATAAAAACAGTATAAGTAAGAATGGGTTGCTTTTTTCTTTAGTGAGAGAACTCATACTTATTTAGTATTTTATATGTTTGTTCAAAAAAAATTAGTATTTTATATAAGGGATATAATATATGCAATAACTAAATTCAGAATATTAGTTTTCAGACAACTCGTCTTCTCTCTTTTTCAAATAAAGTATATCATCTTGGTATTTTTCATTAAAGGAAATATTGTTTTAGAAATTCAGTATCAATTTTAGCATGTAATTAATACCTAATTTCAACGTCATGCAAAAAAATAAACAATTGTATCAAATTAACATTTATAATGATAACAAAGATGAATATTAACGTTTACCATCATCAATTTCTGTCAAACGATTGTCTTTTGCGTCTTGGATAAAAAGATTTTCAACATAAAATAGTAAACAAAAGCCTTTTTTTTTTCCTTTTTTTTTTCTTTGACAATTCAAAGCCTGTTTAGTTACTAGCCACTCAGTCCTTTCAAGATATAATTACGGATTGGCAAACAAAATCTGGATAGATATTTGAAAAAAGAACAGAATTACGCACAAGTAATATTAAGCAAAGCCACCTACGTACCTACCTGGAGGTGCAACCACCCATCTGCCGAACTGGAGGTGCAACCACCCATCTGCCGAACTGGAGTTGCAAGTACCAACGTGCTCTTTTTTGCTCTCTTTCTACTTAGAATAACAATAGAATAAAAACAGAAATATGGGCAAATTATATATATGAAAATTTTATGAAAATTTTGAATTTAGCACAACAAGATAATCAAAATCCCGAACGAAATTATCATTCAGAACAACGTCAAATATTTTTTTTTTGTTTTTAAATACTAAAACAGTTTTCTTATACGGTCAAGCTAAATAGAAAACATTTTTAAAGTTTTTTGTAAGCGTTACAATTGCATAATAACTTTCGTTTATTGTATTAACAAATGATCGTATATATACATACAGACATGTAGGTCGTAAGAAACGCTAATCAACCGTAACTATAAATCATACGCAAGTTATGTTAAAATATCTCATAAAAGCAGACTAATATGTGCTTTCAAGTTGGAACATGAAAGTTTTAAATGTCAATTAAGATTGCAGGAACATAAATAAGACCACATCACAATGACTTCGTGACATTAATGTTGAAACCACCTAGGTTACGTACCAATATATCTGCACCAGTTACAGATTGTAATATATATTCGGTTAAGGTTGCAAGCTCATAAGGGATTCAAACTTACGGGATATCTTACCATTGGGGAAAAATCAACATCACCCACTAAGCATATGAACTTGAGCAACTTACTCTTTTTTTAATGATCAATGATTGATGCATGAGGTTTAACTTAATACAATTATACAAATGATCAGTGATACTCAACAATCAAACCCTCACAAGTTTGCATTCGAAGAACTAAGTGTAGAAACCGAAATCAATTAGTACAATTTACACAGTTAACAAATCATTTTTTTATAACTAATTAAAAGTTATGGATCTAGAGCCAAAATATTTTATTTGGTCTCTTCCCCATTTAAACTAACAATCACTAAATATCGAATTTTTTTTTATCAGTTGAGCTGTTGACACTTGGCTAAATCACTTCATCCACCACTAATTTTTCATCATTTCACAACATAAGTGTAATACTCTTACCGTCATCTTGCTTAGTGGACTCCATGTCCACTCTCGGCCCACATGCCCATCTCGCTTAATGAGCCTCATGTCCTCTCACTAGGTTTGTGAGCCCATTCACATCTGACGGCCAGTTTGCTACGTCTGGGAGGTTTTAAAGACTTGTTATCGTCCCTAAAAATCAACACACGATATTTCCCTATGTTTTGTCCTTACTCGCACAATCCGATAGTCATTTCTCGGAAGGTCACCCATCCTGAGACTACTCTAGCAAAAGCACGCTTAACTGTGGAGTTCTCTAAGGACCTTTGACCGAAAAGATAAGTTTACTTTGGTAACTGTACGAGTGAGGACAAAACACAGGGAAAAATCATGTGGTGATTTGTATGAACGGTAAAAAGTCTTTAAAACTTCTCGGACGTAGCAAACTGGCCGTCGGATGTGAATCGGCTCACATGCCTAGTGAAAGGACATGAAGCCCATTAAGCGAGGTGGGCCCATGGGCCGAGAGTGGACATGGGTTCACTAAGTAAGATGATGGTCAGGGCGTTACAAGTGGTATTAGAGCCGAACCCAGTTGAGTGGGCTCACACCATCAAGGGTGACAGTCTTGGTGCACAATGAGGACGTTGCGATCTATTAGTGGGGATGAATTGTGACACCCCGTTTTCAGGGACATGCGAAGAGGTTTAAAAGAATTGATTTGACCACCTATGCCACCAAAGTGCACTTATCTTTTCGGTCAATGGTCCTGAGAGAACCCCAGAGCTAAGCGTGATTGAGGTGGAATCGTCTCAGGATGGGTGACCTTCTTGGAAGTAACTGTCGGAACTGTGCAAGTGAGGACAAAATACATGGAAATATCATGTGGTTATTTGTAGAGACGATAACAAATATTTAAAGCATCTCAAACGTAACAAACTGGCCGTCGAATATGAATGGGTTCATGGACCTAGTGAAAAGACGTGAGACCAATTAAAAAAGGTTGACCTATAAACTAGGATTGGACATGAAGCTCAGTAAAAGATACCGGTCGGGCGTTACAACAAGTATTTATTGTAATTACATGCACACACTTCACACCAAAAAAAATTTTCCTCCTTTTCACCAATCATTTCATGATAATTAATGTAAGTAGAATAATGAGGAAACTCAAAAAATCATCAACACCTTATCGTCATGAAAAAAAACTTTACGATCAACATGATTAAGTTACAACAATTTTATAATGGATGATCTTTTTTTTGTTCACCAATGGATGATCTATTTAAAAGTAGTTTCCATAGACAATATAATTATAAAGAAATTTCTATATAGTTAATAAACAAACCGTTCAAATTTCGTAGAAGAACTCACCGATTATCGAATGAGAATAAAATTCATGGCATGAGAGCAGATATGGAAACTCACATAACTGTAGAGCAGTCATAATTAATAACCAAAGGTGCTCAGTAACACCAAAGTGCAGCAGTAATTGACTTTTTTTTTTCTCGTTCCATTATATGTTTAATATATTAAGATGAGAACTGTACCATGTCTAGAAAAGAGAAACAAAATAATATTGGCCTTTTGTTCTAAAGGGAAAGATAAGAGAAGGAACGTGTTAGTGGTGTTCAAAAAGAAAAAAAAAAAAGAAACGTGTTATTAGACAAGATGCAAATATTATAAGTCTGTTAATTTGAATTAAGCTTCTTCCTAGAAATTAGCGTATGTGATATGTCAGTGACACCTACCTGGAGGTGCATCCCACGTGATTATACGTCCTCGTTTGCATTATATTAGCATTTAATCTGTGACTGTGAGTGTAATCATTTGATAGTACAATATTACTGAAAATAATATATATATGAGAGATAAAGAAATAAACAGAAGTCCGTTAACAAATTTGCTCGTATTTTTTTATTCAAACATCTAATCAAATGTTTCAAAAAAAAAAACGAATCAAATATTTATTAAAAATACAAATTCAGAAAAGAAAAAAATGAGGATTTATCCAACTAATCTCTCTGAATTCTAATTACTTTTCATTTTCATGGGCCTTATAAGTTTGTTGTTTGTATAACAAAAAAAATGTGTTGTATAACTGTTGTAAACCTTAAATTCTCTTTTGGTAAAATAATTAACATTTTATCCAAAAAAAATGTATATATATATCAATTCAGATAATAAGAAAAACAAAAATTAAAGATATTAAGATATTACAAATATTACAAACATAAAACTAATGTATGAAATAATAACTACAAAACTAATTTAATACAGAATATGTATTGGGTTGGTTATCATATATACGGGATAATGAAATAAGTAAAATATCTTTACTTTTTACATTCATAATATAAAGAAGGAAATATATTTATTTTGTTATCAATGAATATGATTAAAATTAAAATATTTTAAAAATACAAACCGGAGGTACATAGCGTACAAAGATAATATTATTCAGAAGAGTGGTATAGACTAATCTAATTACAATTTTTAGTGCGTGGAATGTAAGAAACAAAAAAAAAAGATGATCTTCATGAGTTCATCCAAATGCATATTTTGATATCATCTTCACCAATAAAAACAGTATGTTATAAAATCATTGCCCCTAATTCTTTTAGTTCTAAGTTGGGAGAAAATGGTTATGCTTTCCTATCCCCCATTATAGGTTCGTCCACTTGATCTTGAAACAAAACTATTTGAATCTGAATATATTTTCCGTGAGCCATCTATGTAACATTAAAAATAATAACCATGGGTGACTGAAGTGGGGAATGGCTTCATCTTGGTCTAATCGGACTCATTAGCTTGAACTGATTTCATGCAAGAGTTTCATTTTCTAATAACTTAAAAATATTCTCGTGATTCGTGAATCTATATTCAGAAAATAATATAGTTGTAAGCTTATAAGATTTTCAAGGTAATCTAATGACATAACTTTGGTAGTCTCCAAAATATTGGTAGTCTAAGACCTAAAACCTCCACTTCCTTAGACCATCGCCAGCAGCAGCAACGTTAGAGGGTTGCTTTAAAAATATATATGTATATTATTTTAATTATATTTGTATATTTATTATAAGTAACTATTAATTGAACGACACCAGTCAGTTCTTTCTGAAAAACAATTCTTCTTCTCTCTCATTTCTATATTAATTTTTATTGATTAACCCCAGTGGAGATGCCCTTATGTTTCTTTGACAATTCACATGTTTGTAAGAAGGGAATGAGCTATAGATTTGTTTTGAATTATGATGATTAATTATCAGGTGACTTAATTATTAAAAAAGAAACCGTAATTAAACCGAATATATATATATATATATATAACTTAGAGAGATGTATTCAATTAAGTATTTGGAAGGAATTGTGTTAAAATGAATAATATTATGTTATTTAATCATATATTTTAAAATTTGTTGTTATATATATGTTATATTATTCCTGAATGTCAATGGAAATTTACAGTCATTACCTTTTTTTTTGGGGGGTAAACGTAATTTCAAATGTATTAAGCAATATATGATCTTTAACTGAATTACAAATTATTTTAGAAATTCAGTATACCAAAATCTAAATTGCATGGCTTTTAATGCAATTTCACAGTGTTTTAATAACAAATCATAACAACTTTTCTAAGTTCATTCATAATCGTCAATATCAAAGAAAAACTTACAAAAACTCAAATCATTTAAAATGTACGGTTTGAATACTTTTCGTTTAGAGCATTCCCATTCAACATTTCGTAGGGATGTCTTTTAATAAAAAAAAATAAAAAAAAATAAAAAAACTGAAGAAAGAGATAGGGACAAGGTCCTGCAGGAAATCCACAGAAACACTATTTCTGACCCTCTCTCCCTTATGTGTCACGATCTGATTGGTTCAATTTTTTTAAAAAAATAACTAATTAAATTAGATAATATTATTGTATTAAAATATTAATAAAATAAATCTGAGATCCTAATTTTAAAAGATGTGCTATGGGAATGTTCTTACATTCTCAAGTATATGATCATTATGATAATACTTTAATCGATTATTTGATGTCTATGCATGTGGTTACAATGTTTAATATAATTAATTTAGTTAATTAATTTTCTTATACTTTAATTTAGTTAATATTCTTATACATGCAAGTAATAAGTACCATGTCATTGTCATATAAACAATGAAGAGTTAATGTATGGTTTAATCCTTTGTAACCGAATAGAAATACTAATGATATATGTAGCATGCTGATGTGTAAGTCTTGTAGAGAGCCTTCCAAGTTCCAACTATTACATATAGGATTTGAATATTATAACCACTGTACAGCCTTTGAAAAAAATAACTAAACCATTCTAAATAAGAATTAGTTTAAAGCTTTGGACGCCAAGTGGTCTACAAATTATATAAAATTTGAGTAACCATTTCTGTCTATAAATATAGCTATATCATATATTACATATATATATATACACCATTTAAAAGTAAACCAATTTCCTCATTCTTTATCCTCCAAATCAAATTAAATCATCTCTTGTTTTCTCTCCCTACGTTTCTCTATAGTTATGGCTTCGTTACTTCTCAAATCTTCCAGTATTATCACAACTATCAGTCCTACCATGGTTGTCCGGTCAGTGTTACCCATTGGATCTTCTCTGCCTTCTATCCGCCTGAACCGTCCGTGCAAAAAAGTGACTTTGTTTGTCTCATGTAGCTCCTCTGAGTCGAAACATGCGGTAACTAGTGGCACTGACCTTAAACCCATCGTGGAACGGTGGCCTGAATACAAACCGAACAAGCTCCCCGACAAGAGGTATGTGCGTATATTAGACACGACGCTCCGTGACGGTGAACAATCTCCCGGTGCAGCTCTTACTCCACCGCAGAAGCTAGAGATTTCCCGCCAGCTCGCTAAACTCCGAGTAGATATCATGGAAGTCGGTTTTCCAGTGTCGTCTGAGGAAGAGTTTGAAACCATTAAAACTATCGCCAAGACCGTCGGGAACGAGGTTGTTTCTTCATTTGCCTCACATAAAAATATAATATAAATGGTTTATGATCAAGCTATATATATAGTTTATCTTATTATTTTTTTGACAAATGATGAAATTAGTATACTAATTAAATCTTAAAGAAATCGGGTATCAGAAATAAGTTATTAATAAAGATACAAACATAAAATTGAGTAATTGTCCAAAGTTGACTGACAGCAACGAATATAAATTAATATATTGCTGTCTTGCCTAGGTGGATGAGGAAACCGGCTACGTCCCGGTGATAGCCGCCATTGCACGATGCAAAAAAAGTGACATCGACGCGGCTTGGGAGGCGCTGAAGTACGCGAAGAGGCCGAGGGTGACATTGTTCACATCTACTAGTGACATTCACATGAAATATAAGTTGAAAAAGACTCAAGAAGAATTGATCGAGATAGCCGTGAGTAGTATTAAGTACGCTAAAAGCTTGGGCTTCACTGACATCCAACTTGGGTGCGAAGATGGTGGCAGGTATCTTGAAACCTTAAAAATATTTTGATTTGCTTTTTTTTTACGGCTATTTGGTTATACGTTACAAAGTCTTTGTTAGTAATCTTGCGTCGTTTCGATTTACGTACAATTTCTTTCTAAAATAACCTTTTACATGGAATCTGAAACAATTTAAGATCATATAGTCTAAAACGCTTTTAGCTGTTGAGTTATAAAATTTACAAAGTTGATCATTTCATATATCTATATAGATTTTAAAATACTATAGTGTACGTGATTTAGGTCGGATAAGGATTTTCTATGTAAGATTCTAGGAGAATCGATTAAAGCGGGGGCAACAACGGTGGGATTCGCGGACACGGTCGGGATCAACATGCCCCCAGAATTCGGAGAACTCGTGGCTTATGTCAAAGCTAACACTCCTAGGTCTGATGATGTTGTCTTCGCCATTCATTGTCACAACGACCTTGGTGTTGCTACCGCCAACACAATCTCCGTACATAATTACTCTCCCTTTTTCTGTGTTAGATTAACTAACAAAATCGCCGTAAAAAGTTATAATATCGAGGTGACAGAGTAATAAACATATAATATAGAACAATAAGTTTACAACATTTATACATGTATATATAGGGTATATGTGCGGGCGCAAGACAAATCGAAGTGACGATCAACGGAATAGGTGAAAGAAGTGGGAATGCGCCGCTTGAAGAGGTAAGATCGTCGTCGTCATCATGAGTATTTTCTAAAAATGTGCCCTTTCAATTTACTATGATTTTTTAAAAGACAAAAAAAAACATTACATAAACCCATAAAAAAATGAACAACAAACCAGAAACAAAGCTTTTAGTAATTACAAGTCATTTACAATAGATCTAGTGATAATATGTAATCGGTAAACTGAGGTAAAAAAATAGGAAACTATGGTGAAAAAGAAAAAAAAACAACAAAAGTTGAAGAAAATACAGAAAGGAGAAGATATAAGAAAATACAGGAAATTGAATCGCATGCTTCATGTGACTCTTAAATTAAATATTTAAAATGATAACAATCGAACCACCAAAAGAATTAGGTAACTTGATCCTTAAATTAAGTATTTAAATGGTGGACAAAAAAAAGCAGATGCTTTCATGTTCTTTATGGAAAGACTATTCTGTATGTAGGTCGTGATGGCTTTGAAATGTCGAGGAGAATATCTGATGGATGGTGTTTACACAAATATAGACACACGCCAAATTATGGCTACTAGCAAGATGGTAACTTCATATATTCAAATTGAAATTAATATATATATATATATATATATATGTATTATAAATAAGTTTTGATGCTATACTAATTTTTTAGCCTTACTAATAATAATTGACCTAAATTAAATATGTAAATTCTTGCGCAGGTTCAAGAGCATACCGGCATGTATGCTCAACCACATAAACCCATAGTTGGAGACAACTGTTTTGTTCATGAGAGTGGCATTCACCAGGTTCCGTAATTTATAATTAATTATTATATATGGATGACAAGAAAAAAAAATATGGGAAATCGTTTGATGTATGTGTATGTATGGTGATTGTTCATACATTTTGCAGGATGGAATGTTGAAAAATCGAAGTACATATGAGATCTTATCACCAGAAGATATTGGGATCGCAAAATCTCTAACGTCTGGACTTGTTCTTGGGAAGCTTAGGTAAGTGATATTTCTTAGTTTTAGATTTACCAAAGCTGCGTACCGTTGTTAATTTAATTTAACTAAACATCAATGAATATATGCAGTGGACGTCATGCTATAAAAGACCGGCTGAAAGAGGTACGTACCCATGTGATTTCGTAATAGTTTAATCTTAAATCATATATTTATATATATGTTGTGTTTTTTTGTTTTTTGCATTCTCAGTTGGGATACGAAATTAGTGATGAGCAGTTGAAAGACATATTCTTACGATTCAGAGAGTTAACCAAACAGAAAAAGGTTTTATTTATATTTTGTATCTTCTCATAGTTCAAAATATTTTAATTATATATCATATTGTAACATAAATTACTAATGGAGTTTTAAAACTTTGATGAAAAATGCCGTCACACTCACTTAGTTTCAATTTGTTATTCTTTTCAGAGAATCACCGACGCTGATCTGAAGGCCTTAGTGGTGAACGGTGATGAAATCTCATCAGAGATATTCCACAACCTCATGTCAAGCCCTCAGATTCCCTCTGTGGTATAAGTTGGTGAAGACGTTTTGTATTTGTGTACTATACGATATTATGTTCCTTTTATTTTATATTAAATCAAGCTTTATTTGATATGCATGCATGCATGTCTTGTTATTCTAATGAATAAAAATAGTATTAACGGGGAGCGTTTCATTGTAATTTTATCAATATATGTTCTTGATGTTTACAAAAAACATTTCATTAATCCATCTTTAATTATCAATCCGCTGCTTGAAGATAAGTTCGTCCGAGCCATATAATTAGCTCTTGAAGAGTAGTTTTTTTGTGCTGAGTGCTTACATCAATTTAGTATGAGCGCTAATAAAGGTCCGTCATATGATACAAAATATTTGTGTCAATACAACATATTTCTCTTCTTTCATTTGTTTTCTTTGTTTTTGAACATAATTTATGTTCTCATTCTTTTCATTCATATAAAGATAAAGATTATTTTTCTTATTCCTTATTGTTCTTTGTTTTTGTTTACTGCTATTCCATACTTTTAATGTTTCTTATTCTTCTCTTTTTTCTTTTTGGCTGCAAATCTTTCCTCTCACGACCTACTACGAAATTTGTTAAATCAAATGTCCCCGACATGACAACTATACATTTGTACCATGTAATTTTGTCCTACATTGGGTCTGTTCGGCAGTTAGTTACGGCGACTATTTATTTATCACAAAATTACTTTCTGTGTTTCTTTTCTCATTTTTTCATTGGTTTTCTACTTTCTGTTGCAACGATTAGAATTTTTGATATTCAGAATTGCCGTTGAAAGCAGCTACACAACCAAAAGCTTTTGATTTGAAACGGCGACTGTCCCTAGTTTTTTTTTATTTAACAGATCTACAAAAAAAACAGATCAAATTGCCATTGACAAAAAATTTCAATTATGTACTTTTCTTATCTTCCTCTCTGTAAGATACAAGTTAACTTAAAAAACTCAGTCGTTTTAGTCACAGCAACTCTAAACTAACAGTGCCAGTGTGGTTTAAATTAAAACGCAACGAAAGTAATGTGTCCTGAACAAAAAACTTCACAGAAGATCAAAAATAAAAGCACTATATTTTTTTTTTTTTTTTTTTTGTTAACTAGAAGGAGTTCGGACCTGGACCTTAATCTCCCCCATAGCCCGGGACCAGCCTTTACTAATATCATATGACATGGCGTAAAGTATCCCTTCTACCAGGAATCGAACTAGAGAGCACAAGGATCCAACTCCTGCACTTAAACCACTAGCCCACTGCACGGGTGGTAAAAAGCACTATATTTTACGTTCTGAATAATCACAACTTGTGATTTCAAGTACGAAAGAAAACAATATTAAACGGCTGTGACTTCCTGCGGTTCATTAATCATTAAAGATTACGTGATTATATATATCTCCCCTTATGGTTAACTAAGAATTTGAGATTTCAATCATTCTCCCTCTCTTTCAAGTGTAGTTTTACACAGTAGTATTTTAAAATACGTGTTGTTTTGTATTTTTCAATGTAAATATTTGATAAATATTTTAATTTTATCTTTACTAATTTAACGTATTGCCCAATGAAAAAATTATATTATATACTGTATTAGTTTAGGATAAAACAAAAAATTTAATTATTTTTTAATGTGTGCAAAATTTTTTAAAAGACACGAAACATGATGAGTATTTAGGAAAGCAAGATGTGTGTTACCTGGACCCGTAGACGAGGATTCGAAGACGATCGGAGTGGGGTGAGCGTGATGAGTATTTTCTGCAATACAAGCAGCGTATGTGACATAACCAGTGAGCCGCGTGGAGGGAAACTTCTCTCGTTTGCCCTGTCCTAAATTTGCATCCTCATCAAGAGAAGAATCAACATTGACAACATTGGCGACATCATCATCATCAGAACTAGCAACTAGTTCATCGGTGGGGACCGGAACGATGATGGCGTCGGACAGTGAACTGATGACGGTAGAGTCAGCACTTGACAAACTCGTATCAGTAGGAGACAAATCAGGACTTGTATCAGCAGAAGCAACCACAAGTGGATCTCGGGTCACCGGATTGGAGAGGTCGAAACACATCGCACCACTCCCCCTTTCAACAGAATCAGGGTGTAGGACCCAATCATGGTCAACAAGAGACAGATTTTCAGTAAGGACGATGACTTGCCATGAAAAGGAAAGTCATTTTCGTGAAACAACACATCACGAGAAACAGAAAACTCATTGGTCTCCAAATCATAGACCCGCCAGCCTTTCTTGCCAAAGGGGTAACCAACAAATATACAATGACGACTGCAAGGACCAAACTTATCCTTATCACGAGCTCGCAAATGCGTATAGCAGGAAGAACCAAATACCCGCATTTGTTGATAATCTGGTTGAACACCGGTCAAGACTTCATAAGGTGACCGACCCTTATGAATCTTCGAAGGAGTGCGATTAATCACATAGGCAGCGGCCAGAACTGCTTCTCCCCAAAATGAAACTAGCATACCCGCTTGAAACAACAAAGAACGAGCTACATTGAGAATGTGTCGGTGTTTACGTTCCACCCAACCATTCTGTTGAGGTGTGCCAACACAAGAGGTTTGATGAATAATCCCTTTACTCGCAAAAAACGTTGACAAACAAGTAAACTCTGTACCGTTATCACTACGCACCGTCTTGACTTTCTTATCGTATTGACGTTCCAAATAGGCACAGAAATTTTCAACCACTCGTCGAACCTCAGACTTCTCAAGGAGTAAATGTGTCCAAACAGAACGTGAAAAATCATCAACAATTGTTAGAAAATAAACTGCTCCACACGAAGATGCAACACGATATGGTCCCGAGACATCCATATGAATTAATTCAAAACATTCCGTTTTTTTATTATTACTCTCATAAAAAACATCACGAGTTTGCTTAGCTCGGTAACAAACATCACAAGTATGAGAAATAGAAGGAACTGAAACACCAGAAAAAACAGGCAACAAAGACAGCACAGAAAACGCGGGATGTCCCAACCACTGATGCCACAAGGTTTGATCATCAGAAGCCACCACTCTAGTCACATTAGCTGTTTCCACATCCGTTAAATAGTAAACCCCATCACGCTCTTTACCGGCTCCAATCAGAGTCCTCGTGAAACGGTCCTGTAAAACACAAAGAGTATCGGTAAATAACGCAAAACAGTTTTTCATCTGCTTGAGTATCTGAGAAACCGAGATTAAAGAACAATTTAAATTGGGCACATAAAGAACATCCAACAAGGATACACGATCCGTGAGGTGCAAAACGCCTTTACGTGTAGAAAACGTAACACCATCCGCAAACCCAACCGAACACGGAGGCATATCAACCAAATTGGAAAGGAGAGATATATTCCCAGTCATGTGATGGGAAGCTCCGGTATCGATTATCACATCTCCAGGAATCTTACCGGATAGTTTGTCAGGATTGGTATTCATCTTTTCAGTAACCAACAAGGATATAGCCTTCCACTGCTCGGGAGAAAAATCGGAGAAAGCTGTGACATTCAGTACTGTAGTGTGAGCAGTAGTGACATGTCTGCATCCTCTTCCAGCACCTCTTCCTCCATTCGAACCACGACCCCGACTAACAAAAACTCCTCGCCCATTCTGGCGAGTATTTCGTTCCGTAAACCACTCGGGATAGCCGATCAGCTGCCAACAAAACGCCTTTTCATGCCCAGACCGGCCACAATTGGAGCAAAGCAAACTACGGTCTCTGCTTCTATCACCGCCGAACGAGACAGAGTGCTACCCACGTGAATCAGCAGACGACGGAGCAGCAGCAATGGAGTCTCTTCGAGCAACAAAACCAACAGCATCATGCGAGTGCTCCCTCGTCTTAACAGAGGAGAGCCTTTATTCCTCACGAATCACACGTGAGTAAGCCTGCTCCAAATCTGGAGAAGGGTCGGCATCAACAATAGAGGTGATCACGTTTGCAAATCTGGATTCATCAAGTCCCATAACAAACTGGTTCACCTTTTCTTCTTCGCGCTCTTTGGCCACCGTTTCATAAACTCCACAAGTACAACCACCGCAAGAACAAACAAGAAGTGGTTTGTATGTGTACAACTCATCCCATAAACCAGCAATTTTCCCGTAATAATCAATCACAGGCTGACCATCTTGGCGACACAAAGCAATTTGAGAACGGAGGTGGTTAACACGAACCTTCTTTCCGATGGAAAACCTCTTTCTCATATTTTCCCAAAGCTCATGTGCATTAGTGAGAAAAGAAATAGTTGAGCGTACTCGCGGCGCAATCGATTTCCGCAACCACCCAATGACCATGGAGTTCACCGAAGTCCATGACTCCAAGTCGGAGCTACCTGCCCCTGTTCTCTTTAACGTACCATCGATAAAACCCATCTTCTTCTTAGCCCGAAGTGCGTTGATCATCTCAGCAGCCCACTCATTATAATTGTCTCCAGTCAAGGTAACTACAGTGATCATCGCGCCTGGATTGTCATTAGACGAAGTGGTATATGCCGTCATCACCATGTTATCTCCTCCAGCGGAGGTGACGGAGAGAACACCGAATGAGGTAGATGATTGTGAGGCGGTTGTAGCCATGACGCACAATAACCAGAAACAGAGTAATCGAAAAACAAACGATCCAACCGAATCAAAGAGATCTCGTAAGAGATTTGAAAACAAGAAACAAGGAAAAAAGAATTCTCGAAAAGAGATTCAAAATAAGAAGCTAAGATCAACTGATCTAAAGAATAGGTTTCAGGATTTTGTGCTCTGATACCATGTAGAACAAAGAGAATAAAATGAATATTTTGTGTGTCTTATTTTGACGGCATTACATTCGTATATATACACGACACAATATCTTGGCAAACCCTATACAAGACTTGTCGGCCAAGCTAATAACAGAAGACATTAAACAAAGCCCATACACGGCCCAATAATAAAGACTTCTTCTCAAATCCTTCTCTAGTTTTTTCATGGTATCAGAGCGGTCAATCCTGTGGATCTCTATTCTTATGGGTTATGGTTTTGTTTGCTTCCGCTTCTATGACAATTTATTCACTCATTATTCAGTCATTATGATGTGGTAACACAAAGTATCCCCTCACTCATCTCGTATTAGGAAATCAAGATGTGTATCTTGCAGACCAAGTAATATGGACCGTAAAGTCCGTTAATGAAGTGAAGTCCAATCCAAAAAATATATTCTAGATCTTGATATTACTTATTGTACAAGCTATTTCCTTATGTGTTTAGGAAAGTTTACATTATGTTGTATTAGCAATATGTCAAAGCTAATCACTATATATATGTATGCCTTAATCTTATGAAACACAACACAATAAACTATTTTATTTCTATAATATTTATCATGATATCAGATCAGGTGATCCTGTCGATCTAGACGTTTTCTAAATTCCGCTGTGATAACTTTGTGATCTTAATGATCATGAAAGGTAACGCCGATGAAGACGAAGGTGATGGAGACGATGAAGAACCAGCTGAAGACGTGAAACTCTTTTCTTCACGTTCTTCACGTAATTTTGTGTCTAGTTTTAAAATTTCAATAGGTTGTTTAATTTGATTTTGGGGTATGTGTCTCTTTAGTTAAAGTCAACGGTTTGTTTTAAAATAAGTTTTTTTATTTATTTATTTTATTTTATGGATTTAGTGGAAGAATCGGAAGATCTTTGAGAAATTATTATGTTTTAAAGATTTGGGTTTTTCACAAATATTTGTTTTTTTTTTTAGATTATTCTTGATTAAGGGGGAGTTTGGTTATGGTTTAACCATTAGGGGAGTTGGGAGTTTATTAGAACGCTCATGTTTAGGTTATTATTAGTCCGATTTGTGGACTGTCCAAGATAAGGACAATTGTTTGTGGAGATGCAGGATTTGCGCCCACAGGATATTATTATTCCCTTTTACCAAAACCGAAGACGAGCTGAAGTTTCATCCCTCTTCTGAAGATTGAAGTTTATACCCTGAAGATTTTGTTGACATGATTTGTCCGTCCTCGACATAATGTCCACGACATAGGTGTTCCGCTTTGTGGTTGCATAGTTTGCGTTTTGCGTCCCACCTTTGTCGTTTGGGGGAGTATTAGGAAAGCAAGATGTGTATCTTGCGGACCAAATAATATGGACCGTAAAGTCCGTTAATGAAGTGAAGCCCAATCCGAAAAATATATTCTAGATCTTGATATTATTTATTGTACAAACTATTTCCTTATGTGTTTAGGAAAGTTTACATTATGTTGTATTAGCAATATGTCAAAACTAATCATTATATATATGTATGCCTTAATCTTATGAAACACAACACAATAAACTATTCTATTTCTATAATATTTATCATATACGTATAAAACATGAATTGTCTCATCATATGTATTAGAGTCGTTTTCTATCCTATGGTCGTTGATAGCTATATTGTCTTTCTATATTTGGGACATGTTACCTTAAATGGAAAAATATTTGTGCTCTCTTTCAAACTATTCGGGGAATAAGATTTCAAGCTTTTAGCAAACCCTATTGGCTTTCTATTTCCATGTCGGGTCAAACTTTTGAGTCCTCTACAGAACCAAAATCCTTCCCTAGACGTTCTGCTTGAGATTGAGTTGACGTTTGTAATTGAGAGATTCCCAGCATAAGAAGTAATTGTCGTTTATGCTATCTAGAAATCTCTTGTTTTTCTCTTTGTAATATTATCATTGAGATTTTTTCTCATTTTTTTTTGTCTTTCTATATGCATGTGGGACACGTTACTCTTAACGGAAATTATTTGTGTTCTCTCTCAAATGATCTCTGTATTTCCTTGCATGGAAAGAAATGTTGGTTCCACTACCAAGCCAAATAATATTATTCCCATAACTCCACTCGAGAGTGTATTGATGGTGTGGTTTAGGTATCTCCAGCATAATCAGGTAAAAAAATTCTGGTAGAGATGAGGAAACACACACAAGAATATTTTGAGAAATAGGCTAACTTGCTTTAATAGCTAATTCTTGTTCTACCCCTTTTAAATTTGACGTCAAGTGTAAAATATTGAGAAAAAATATATACTCGTAATCTCAATTTTTTTTGTTGGTGTCAAACTCGTAATCTCTACTAAGAGTTTAACAAAAAAAATTCGTAAATAAAAATACATATTAAAAAAAAAATGTATAGGACAATATTCTATGTTATCTTGCTCTTTCGTTTTTGTAATTATTGCTTTCAATTTTTTAGAATTATAAATGTTTTTGTATTTAATTCCATATGTTTCTTTTCTATTTTTTATCTTCAAACAATCCATATGTTCAGTTGTTGTTTTTTTTTTGCTCATAATTTTAATTTGAAATCCATAAACCAATAATACTGGATTTTTTTTTAAAAAGCAATTAAGATCTGTAAAAAATATTTTCCAGTAAAATACCTTAATAATTTTTTTGTACCCACAGGCAAATGAACATATTAGTCAAATAATATCGAATAAGGTTTGGTCAATTTTCTACAACAGACTTGCTATTTCTTTACAGAGATTAGTCAGTGACACCTACCTGGAGGTGCATAACATGTGATTTATATGTCCTAATATTGTATTTGCATTTAATTAGTGACTAATATAATATTAACTATTAGTTAAAAGGGAGTGTATGAAAGAAAAAATAACAATAATAAATTATCCTTTGGTTTTCTTGCTTTTATTGTGGTTCCTACTATAGTTGAGCATTTGTTGCGGGACTACGCCATTAGGTGCCGTAGACGTATTCGAGTGTAATTGTTTTCATAAAGTTTTGTACCCCCTAGTCATTCACCAAAAAAATTATCCAAAAGAAAATAATATACTACCACATCCTTACTTTACACTTGGTTGTTTCCAAAAAGTAATTAGACTACTCACTTGCCAATTTAGAAAACTAAAAATATAAATTAAAGATAAATGTTCACGAATTTTTTTCTTTAATTTCCTACGATTTATTTGAACATAATGAATTAAGAATACAAAACTACACAATCAGTTAATGTTTTAAAGAAATGTATCACATTTTTATCAACTTGTCATTAAAAGGTGGAACAAATCATAATAAAGTGATATATATATATATATATATATATATATATATATAATTCTTGCTTCATAACTATAGAAAATTCAGTAAAATATAATTAGTACAACCAGTTCCGAAAATAAACAGCGAAGGTATGGAGTCTACAAAATATATGCCTCCACTCATTAGTATTCAATACGTATTACCACATCGTATCTTTTCACTTTAGTTGTTTTTAAAAACTAGTCAATTGTTTCGAACAAAAAGAAAAACACTAGTCAATTATTAACTACCCAAAGTTTCAATAAAAACTATGAATATATAATTTAAGTTTTGACAAAATAATCGAAAAGTTCAAAAGGCCTTAGTTATATTTGTAAAAATTCAACCGTGTAGCATACTTTATCGATATCATTATAGCAAAAACATTCTGACAATGTAGCATACTTACTTAATAATGTAGAAGACTTGCTTTGTGCTGTTCTTTGTATCAATTCGTCTAAACTATCGACTATTCCAAATAATTTGTATTGCTACATTTTGGTTGATAGTTTCTGAATCATTAAAAAGAAAAAAAAATTGTCAGAAAAGTGGGTCAAATCATCTCATATAATTTGGCAATAGACAAATATAAGGTCCATTATGTGGATCAACTTATGAAACAATTGATCAAACTTCATTTTTTTTGTGCATAACACGTTTAATCAGATCTTAGTAATTCCAAAAAAAATAGTATCAACGAAGAAAACCTTGCACAAGTAGACGAGAGCATAAATTATATTTAGATGATGTGGTAAACTCTATTATACTTAATCAACCCCAAAAAAAAAAAACAACAACTAGAGTTGGTTTAAGTAACAAGTTAACATAAGTTTATACTACACATCCCCGCAGTCTTTTTCCATTGTATCCAAACGAAAAAAAAAAGAGTAGCAGTCTCCAGTTAATAACTCGAAAATTTCCATACATGGATTAAAAACAATAATGGCATTTTCTCTTTAATGACATTTTCGTAATAGTCTTTTTACTAACAAAGCAAATAAAGGTATAAATAGTAGCTATCAAAATGTATCTGGTAGTTACCACAAGATCTGTTATTGTGTAGGATTCGTTTATTTTTATACATGGTTTTATTTTAATTACTCTCCCTTTAACTAATTATGCTGAGAAACAAAATAATACCAGAAACGTATTAATGTAAATGCAACTGTAACTGTAATAACAATTCTAAAGTAATTTAAACTAAGTTTGTTTTCTGATATTTTTTTGCAAATATTAATGATCTTATATATCTCACTAATCCTCAATAACATTAAAACATTTGTAATACTCGTTTTTCTCTATTTTGTTTTCATCAATGTGTTACAAATTTATTAGAAAAATAAAAGACGCTTAAGATGGGGATGATTTTGGAGTTGAAGCATTAGTAATTTTTGGTTAAGAGTAGTGAAGTCTTAGAAACAGAATTACACGTCTGAAACCCAAAAAGTGTAGTAGATATGTGAAGTAATTGAAAATGTTGCGTAAAATTTTAACACACCTACTTTGTATCAGAACCATATGTTTGACAGAGTTGCAATGGATTAGTTTACTTGGGCGTGGGAGTGGGCAGGGATGTTCTGCAAACAATAAGAAAACATGTTAATAAGATATATAAAAAAACACATAATAAACCAAGTCACCAACACTTTATCGTTTATTATCACAAAAAAAAAAAAAAAATGTTTCGAGTCAAATATGTCTACCTTAAATATATATATATATCATAATATGTCTATCTCATTGCAATTCAGTTATATATATCATAATATGTCTATCTCATTGCAATTCAGTTTTCTCATTATATACCTTTCAACTTAAATAAGAAAATCTCTGTCTAGCTTTCTGTCCTACGTACTCTACAGTTATGGCTTCGGTACTTCGCACATCTTCCAGTATGATCACGCCCACTGGTCACCCCGTCGTTGTCCCGTCAGTGTTACCAATTAAATCTTCTCTTCCCTCTATCCGCCTGACCCGTCCGTGCAACAAACCGACTTTGCTCATCTCATGTTGCTCCTCTGGGTCCAAAAAGGTGGCAACTAGTGCTACTGACCTCAAACCCATCGTGGAACAGTGGCCGGAGTACATACCGAACAAGCTCCCAAACAAGAAGTATGTACGTGTACTCGACACGACACTTCGTGAGGGCGAACAAGCTCCAGGTGGATCTCTTACTCCACAACAGAAGCTAAAGATTGCCCGCCAACTCGCCAAACTCCGAGTAGACATCATGGAAGTCGGTTTTCCCGGGTCATCAGAAGAAGAGTTTGAAACCGTTAAAGCCATCGCCAAGACCGTGGGGAATGAGGTTGTTTCTTTATTTCCTTCAGTTAAAATGATAATATACAGATTTTATTTCAAACTAGTTAACCTTGCATGCAAAGTGAAATCTAATAAAATTGGTTATATATGCATTTAAAGTGTTAGGGATCCTCCATCGGAAGTGAGAAATAACAAACACCAGTGTATAAGAGATATTGATCAATTCAACTCATGACTGCTTACACAAATATTAATTACTAACATAAATGGAGTAATTATCAGATTTTGCTATTTAAAAAAAAAAACTTATTGAATAATTATGTTGGTGGTATCATTAGGTGGATGTGGAAACAGGTTATGTCCCGGTGATATCCACCCTTGCACGAAGCAAACATAGAGACATCGAGGTCGCTTGGAATGCGGTGAAGTACGCAAAGAGGCCGAGGATATGCATATTCACATCTACGAGTGACATTCACATGAAATATAAGTTGAAAAAGACTCAAGAAGAAGTGATCAATATGTCCTTAAGTAGTATTAGGTTCGCAAAAAGCTTAGGCTTCCATGACATCCAATTTGGTTGTGAAGACGGTTGCAGGTAAATATCTATTGTCGTTTGTATCAATTTGGTTTCACGTTACAATTTTTTTGTTAGTAATCTTACGTTTGAATGTGCATTTCTATTTTGAAAGAATAATATATAAAATACAACGAAATATTTAAAGTAACATTTTACGTTTGCCAAGAAAAAGTACTTTTTACATGCCAGTGGTTAAGTGCAACAACACGTAAATGAACGTCTGAAACATTCCAGATCATAGTATAAAAATGATTA
Organism: Camelina sativa; assembly: GCF_030686135.1. NCBI lineage: Eukaryota > Viridiplantae > Streptophyta > Magnoliopsida > Brassicales > Brassicaceae > Camelina > Camelina sativa. The sequence continues at coordinate 9,770,481 of NC_141892.1, forward strand.
GCCGTTAAGTTATGACATTCAAATATGATCGTGTCATATTTGGCATTTTTAAAATATTAGTGTGATTATGATTCAGGTCGGAGAAGAACTTTATATGTAAGATTCTAGGAGAAGCGATCAAAGCGGGTGCTACCTCGGTGTGCATCGCGGACACTGTAGGGATCACAATTCCGCACGAATTCGGAGAACTCGTGACCTATGTGAAAGCAAACACTCCTGGAATTGATGATGTTATCTTAAGCGTTCACTGCCACAATGACCTTGGTCTTGCAACGGCCAACACAATCGCGGTACTTAACTAAATTGCCTCACAAAATAGATTATCAAGATGATTACAAAAATATGGAACAACAAATTTACATTATATATAGGCTGTATGTGCCGGAGTCAGACAATTCGAAGTAACGATCAATGGAATAGGTGAAAGAAGTGGGAATGCGTCGCTTGAAGAGGTAAGATATTGTTGAATCATGAGTATCTTTCTTTGGTATAGCAAAGTAAAATTTTCAAAATGTGGCTTTAACCTTACTACTATTATTATTTATTAATTTTATAAGACTAATAAAACTACAAAAAATGAAAGCACTGCAAAAATAATAGTAAACACATCATTTACAAATAAATTTAAAATATGCTGGAGTTGTACTTGTAATAAAAATATGGTAAATTGAAGTTCACAAAATCATATGAAAATATGATAAGCGCAGTGGAAAAAATAAAGAATTAATAAGGCAAATTAAACCTACAAGCTGAAAAGTAGGATATAATGGAATTGACACTAGGAAAAAGAGGAAATGGAATCACATGAATAATGTAACCCTTAAATTAAGTATTTAAAATGATAGCCATTGCACCAACCAAAAGAATTCTAAAAAAGTATTTAAATTGTGGAGTCATGCGTGCATGCATGATTCATGTGTTTTATGGAAAAACCAATTCTCTGTGACTGTATGTAGGTCGTGATGGCTTTGAAGTGTCGAGGAGAATATCTGATGGATGGTGTTTACACAAATATAAACACACGCCAAATTATGGCTACTAGCAAGATGGTAACTTCATATATACAAATTGAATTTTTTATGTCTATAGATAAATAATGATTTAATTTCCTATGGCCTTCATAAGCATTAACAAAAACATATGTAAATTCTTGAGCAGGTTCAAGAGTATACTGGCTTGTATGCTCAACCACATAAACCCATAGTTGGAGACAACTGTTTTGTTCATGAGAGTGGCATTCACCAGGTTCGGTAATTTATAATTAATTATTATATATGTATGACAAGAAAAATAAAATATGGGAAATGGTCTGATGTATGCATGTGTATGTATGGTGATTGTTCAAACATTTTGCAGGATGGAATGTTGAAAAATCGAAGTACATATGAGATCTTATCACCAGAAGATATTGGGATCGTAAAATCTCTTAAGTCTGGACTTGTTCTTGGAAAGCTTAGGTAAGTGATGTTTCTTAGTTTTATATTTTACTAAAGCTACGTACCATTGTTTAATTAGTTTAACCAAACATCAATGAATAAATATACGCAGTGGACGTCATGCTGTAAAAGACCGGTTGAAAGAGGTACCATTGTGATTTCGTAATTAATAATAGTTTAATCTTTAATCATATATGATGACCATTGCACGATATGACACCTTTTGGAGATAAAATGTATTTCATAATTTGTTTTCTCAGTTGGGATACGAAATCAATGATGAGCAATTGAAAGACATCTTCTCACGATTCAGAGATTTAACCAAGCAGAAAAAGGTTTTTGATTTTAAACATATATACGTTAAAAATTTCGAAATATTTTATATTAAATAATATATTAACATAAACTACGAATGGATTTATTATATAATATATATATATATATATTATAGAAAGGGCCCTCACACTCACTTGGTTTCAATTCGTCAATGTTTTCAGAGAATCACGGACGCTGATCTGAAGGCATTAGTGGTGAACGGTGATGAAGTCTCAATAAAGAAATTAAACAGTAATGGAATTAACAAACTCATGTCAAGCCCTCAGATTCCCATGTTGGTATAAGTTTTTGAAGAGAACGTCGTGTATTTTCGTACGTACTACAATCTAGTTTTAATTGATATGCATATGTCTTGTTGTTGTAATGAATTATGTGTGCTCTCTTTCAAACCATTTGACGAAAAATATTTCAAGGTTTTGGCTTCTTCCTATCTCCGTGTTGGGAAAAACTTTTGATTCCACTGACCTATCCAAGGAATACGTTTCCCCTAGCGCTACTTGAGACATGTGTATATTATACCCTCAATCTATCTAGCAACATTTATTGTTTTTTTGGTAATTTTGACTTTCTTTGTTGTACTATGCTGTGATGATCTTGATGATCCCTTGGCCATTATTTATAATTTATAAATATTGAAAGACCATAAACCTAGTTCAAATTGGATATTAACCTCCTTTTCTCGCATAGAATTATCTTTCTTCTTTCATGCACCTCAATCCGAAAACAAAGTTGGTTTTGTGTACTACAGCCCAATTCCCTCTTAACCCAGTTCAACTGCAATCCTTGACCCAGTTTGTTGACCTGAACCCGATTTTTGACAATCATATATCTTATTATATAATAATGTTGGGTTTTCAAAGTTAGTCATTAACAAGATTATAACATGTGTCAAGTATACTGATGAGATGTTGACACATGTCAAAAAATTCTTATTTTTCAAAACAGCTAATTAAGAAAATAACATTAAATCTACATAAAATTTACATGTTTATATCTTAAAAAAAAATCTAAATCAAAAAGGAAAATTAACAAAACTAATCTGTTTTCCATTATACACTAATTATATTATACGTGTTTTCTTAATTAGATTTTGACATGTATAAACAAAAAAATAATTCATTAAACATGTATATTATTATTAATCAATAAATAGGGAATAACAAATCTAAAAGATATAACATAAGTTATGTCAAAAGAATTATTATTTTTGAAACGTAATAGGACAACTAATTAAGAAAATAACATTATTATATCTACATAAATTTAAATATTTATATCGAAAGCCTAGATCTTTGATTTTTGCTGATATAATTTTGTCGATCTATTGTGGGTCTTTGATTCGTGCAGGTTCTTCAATGGAAGCTATCATATTCAATGAAATTGAATCAAAGTATATAAAACCGGTCGCTAAATTAATCGAGAATGGAGACACTAATGGAGGTTCCAAATGTGATTCTACAGTTAGTAGCGTTATAAGTTTCGAAGATTAGTCGATGATTGATGTTTCTGGTCAAAATCTAGAGTATTCTCTTCTGGATAATATCAATGATTCCGGTAATGAAACAAAAGCTACTTGATCGAGTAATTGAGAAGCGATTTTGAAATTTGGGAAGTTAGAACGGTAAACCGTTTTAAAATTAGTTTCAAACCGGATTTATGTGTTTTTTTATCGGAGTTGATTCATAAACCGTTTAAACCCAAATATATAGAGAAATATATGAGAACTTTTGATTTGGGAAGAAATAAGTTGAGAACTTACGATTCGAGAATATTTAAGACGAGGTCATAGTTCTAAGTAGTTTTGGTACAATGCGATACTTATGCGGAGTAAACAGGTCATCCATCCTTTAACGTGATTATGATATATGTCATGTTTTGAATTGTTTATAAATTTTTTATTTTGTATATCTCGATTATCTAAGACTTATATATACCATCAAGATTATAATTTTCAATTTTTTTATTATGTTATATGAACTTTCTTTCAATTTCTCAATACAAAAATTTTATTGGGTTGGTAATAAAATCATTGTACTCGAGTAGATAATTTTCACCAGTTGTTAATTCAAAATATCTTTGGAGTAAAAAAATTCATGGTTAAAAAAATTATGTCACAGAAAAATTTTAGTAATTATAAGAACAATAATTATGCCAAAATGAAAGTAAAGCAACATAAAATTTGTTTAAATTGTTTAAAAGACATTTTATAGGTGGTGATAAAGAATACTTTAACAATAAAATAATTTTGGGTGTAAGAGCATATTTTTAACGGTAAAATATACAGTAAAATTGAACGTGGTTATTAATTATATGTTGTTTTGATGAATTCTTTGCATGTAAAATATTTTGTAATAAGTTGTGAAATGTTCTTGAAATTTGACATTAATAATATTTGTAATGATGAGTATTTGACAAAAGTTTTGGTGGGATATAATTTAGCTTTACATTATTGTAATGATTATTATAATATATTTTAAATATAAAAATATAAATAAGTGTATAAAGGTAAATATAAATATGATTTTTTCCTCTAACTAAAATTATTTATATATTTATTTCAGGGTTTAAGATTTATTTTATTCAACAATTTTAAAACCCACACATCGTGCGGGCCCTTATCTATTATATATAAAAGTAAGGTTTCACTCTCTATTTATTGGTCCATTTAGCATTTAAGTTTTTTAATATTAATAATTATTTTAAATTAAATAAAAATATAATAATGTACATTAATCTATATTTTAAATTCACATTTAACTACTAAATTGTAACTGAAATTACATAAGTTATGAATTGATTATTTTATTTGACTATTCATTTCATTCCAACACACTATAAATTGTAATTGTAACTCCTCTAATTAATTTATATTAGAAATGTAACTTTCAACCCTTGGAATCCTACCCAGTAATCTTCTGGATTTTTTTTACTTTGTCGTGTATGTGTTCTTGTCGTTGTAAGTCCTAAATAGATATATCCATCCTTTATTAAACTTTTCAATTTTCGTTGTTATAAGATCTAAATTGTTGTTCTTTGCTGTTTGATAATTTTAGTTCTACTGGTTGATGTAATTGATTTTCATGATGGTAGGGGAAAAAATGCATGCTCAGCTCGCCGTCACCGCTGCACATCATCATTTTTGGAAAACCCTAATGGATCTGTCCATTTGACTATTGGACTTGTTTTCAGTTTGTTTTAGTTTGTTTTGGGCCGAGTATATAAGGTCCATTGTTATTTTGGTGGGTTGTAAACTTTTTTTTATTAATTTAGGCCATTATCTTAAATTCTTAATTTTTTTGGTTTATTCGGTTCAAATTAACCGAATTAGAAAAAAATCGGTTTAAATCCGGAACTGATTTAAAACTTAATAACCGACCCGAACAAACCGAGTACCGAATGACCCAAACCGAATTTAATTTTGGTTCAATGCGGCAGGATTATTTAAAAACCGAATTTTCTCATAACCGAACAAACCGACCCGAATAACCCGAACCCGCCGAACGCCCAGGGGCATAAATAATCATTCTCACATCATCATCCACCATATCTAGAATCCTAAATATTTTCTTTGTTTTGTTTATGTTCTTGCATGGATTCAAAACTCATAGTAAGAATGTGATTATATAATTTGTACAATTTTATTTCTTTGTTTTTATGTATTTCTTCCTTACTTCTTTGTATTCTTCTTATTTTTAATTTTCAATTACATATGTATAATAAATTATTTTAGAAAAGTAACTTTCATCCCTTGAAATCTTATAAATAACCATTCTCACATCATCATCCACCATATCTCATATTCTAAATATTATTTGTTTTGTTTATTTTCTTGCATGGGTTCAAAACTCATGGTAAGAGTGTGATTATATACTTTTTTAGATCTCTCTTATATTTTGTTCAAATTTATTTCTTTGTTTTTAGGTATTTCTTCCTTCTTTAATTGTCTTCTTATATTTTTAATTTTCAGTTACATATGTATTATAAAATTTTGGTGGGTGTAAAAAACAATTATTCACTCTCTTCTTGGTCCATTTAGCATTTAATTTCTAAAAACAATTAAGTAAAAATATAATAATGTACATTAATCTATACTTTAACTCCACACTTTACTACTAAATTGTAACTGAAATTACATAAATATGAATTGACTATTCTTCCATTCATTTTCATTCAAACACACTATAAATTATAACTGTAACTCCTCTAATTAAATTATTTTAGAAATGTAACTTTCATCCATTGAAATCTTATATATAACCATTCTCACATCATCATCCACCATATCTCAAATTCTAAATATTTTCTTTGTTTTGTTTATGTTCTTGCATGGGTTCAAAACTCATAGTAAGAATGTGATTATATAATTTGTCAATTTTATTTCTTTGTTTTTATGTATTTCTTCCTTCCTTCTTTGTATTCTTATTATTTTTAATTTTTAATTACATATGTATAATAAATTATTTTTGAAATGTAACTTACATCCCTTGAAATCTTATAAATAATCATTCTCACATCATCAACCACCACATCTCATATTCTAAATATTATTTGTTTTGTTTATGTTCTTGCATGGATTCAAAACTCATGGTAAGAGTGTGATTATATACTTTTTTAGATTTCTCTTATATTTTGTTCAAATTTATTTATTTGTTTTTAGGTATTTTTCCATCTTTATTTGTCTTCTTCTATTTTTAATTTTCAATTACATATGTATTATAAATTTTTGGTGGCTGTAAAAAACACTTATTCACTCTCTCCTTGGTTCATTTAGCATTTAATTTCTAAAAAATAATTTCTAAATATTTTCTTTGTTTTGTTTATGTTCTTGCATGGGTTCAAAACTACTGGTAAGAATGTGATTATATATTTTGTTAGATTTATCTTATATTTTGTTCATTTTTTATTTATTTCTTCCTTCCTTCTTTGTCTTTTTATTATTTAATTTTCAATTACATATATGTAATAAATTATTTTAGAAATGTAACTTCCATCCTTTGAAATCCTATAAATAATCATTCTCACATCATCATCAACTATATCTCAAATTCTAAATATTTTTTTTTGTTTTGTTAATGTTCTTGCTTGGGTTCAAAACTCATGGTAAGAGTGTGATTATATATTTTATTAGATTTATCTTATTTTGTTCAAAATTTATTTTTTTGTTTTTATGTATTTCTTTCTTCCTTCTTTGTCTTCTTATTATTTTTAATTTTCAATTACATATATATAATAAATTATTTTAGAAATGTAACTTCTATCCCTTGAAATCCTATTAATAATCATTCTCACATCATCATCCACCATATCTCAAATTCTAATTTTTGTTTTGTTTTGTTTATGTTCTTGCATGAGTTCATAACTCATGATAAGAGTGTGATTATATATTTTGTTAGATTTATCTTATTTTGTTCAAATGTTTTTTTTATGTATTTCTTCCTTCCTTCTTTGTCTTCTGATTATTTTTTAATTTTTAATTACATATGTATAATAAAATTTTGGTGGCTGTAAAAAACAATTATAGATGCAGATTCAACAATACTAAATTTCGATCAAAGCCTAATGAGGCAATGAAGCTAAAAATCATCTTCATTCATGTATATATATTGTTTTTTGAAAGTATGCAATGTTTTAACAAAATAAACTATTATAATCGAATTATTAAATAAAAATTTTAACTCTCTCTTACCTCCAAAAACTTTGTAATCATTATATTTAGTTCTTGTGATCCAAAACTATGGAGCATTTTCAAAAATACCCCATTTTCCATATCCCTTTTTAAAAATACCCCTTCATGTTGACTATTTTTAAAATTATCCATCTTTATGTACAAAATGACCAAATTACCTTTTCTTTGAATGACAACAAGAATGTACACTCACCAAAATCAAAAAATTTCCCGCCAAAAATGAAAATTTTTCCCGCCAAAAAATGAAATTTTTCACGCCAAAAATTAAAAAAAAATCCCGCCAAAAATTTTATTTTCCCGCCAAATTTTTGGAATTTATACCTTTTAAAAATCTTGTAAACGCTTTTAAAAACCTTATAAATTCGTTTACAAGGTTTTTATAAAGTTTTTAAACACCTTGTAAACGCTTTTAAAAACTTTGTAAAAGCGTTTACAAGGTGTTTAAAAACCTTTTAAAAACATTTTTAAAAACATTTTGAAAAACCTTATAAAAACCTTGTGAAAGCGTTTAAAATATGTTTAAAAAACTTTTAAAAAACATTTTAAAACCTATTAAAAATCTTTTAAAAATCTTGTAAAAGCGTTTACAAGGTGTTTATAAGGTTTCTATCTTATAAAACCTTTTAAACACCTTGTAAATTTTTTTTGGCGGGAAATTTTTTGGCGGGAAATTTTTTTTTTGTCGAAAATATTTATCAAAATTTTTTTGGAGGGAAATTTTTTCGAAAATTTTTTGGCGGAAAAATATGTCGGAAATTCTTTTGGCGGGAAAAAATTGTTTTTCTTTTTATTGAATAAAATATTTTTCATCTAATGGTAAAATGGTCAATAAAAATTAAAGGAGGGCAAAAATAAAAATGGCAAAAAAAGGGTATTTTTGAAAAGGCGTATATCAAAAGGGGTATTTTTAACAAATTCTCAATATAATTGTATAAAGATCATTATAATGTTTATTTAATTCAAAAAATTGTAATTTAATGATTTTCTATATAAAACACAATTTGATATTCTATTTCCAAAATTTTACTATAAAGAATAAATCGTTAGAATTTTACCTAGCACTAAGGTGAATATAAAAAATATTTAAAAAAAAATAATCTTTGGGATGTTTTTATTGCATTTCATATGATTTTATAGAAAATATATTTAATTGATACTTAAAAAATAATTATGAATTTAATGATTAAATGTTTTAGGTAAATTTTGAATATCATAGTAAATTTATATTTTTATCATTAACAATAGTTTTTAAATAAGTGGTATATTTTGATATTGTATGATTTGAATTAATAAAGTGTATTATTGACATTTACAAAATTTGTTTGTTATATATGTATTTTTATGGAAAATTTCAAAAATACATCATTTTCAATCTCATTTTTCAGAAATACCATTTTAAAATTTTTTATTAAAAAATCTTCTCATAAAATTCTAATAGTTTTGTGATTATTACATGAATTAATATAACTAATACAACAACCTGCATATATGCATGGGACAGTACCTAGTTGACATATATAGTGACATAAACCCACAGTTTATTTTCGGATATACATGTTACCCATATTTGTAACAATTAATAACAAGTAATATAAAACCATAAACCATAAACTATTTCAAGTTCTATGGCAAGAAAATTAAACAAACTCACTTAGTAATTACGATTGAGGGAAATGATTATTTTGCTTTCAGAAATCAAATAGTTTTATTTAACAATGTAAATTATGTGGATCTAAATTCTTAGCGAAATGATGACAACACTATCTCAAATAACTATGTTATAGTGCTATATGCTTTTGTGAAATAAACGATTTAACTTTATTTTTTAGATGGTTTTGTTTGGTAACCTCATACCATAAGTACTGTTTTAACAAATACCAAACAAAGCATAATTGTACCAATATAAGTGTTATTCTTAGCTTGTTCGTACTACTTCTTTTTACCACTATTTTGTACTGCTTCTAACTATTGTTTACCACTATTTTATCATGTAAAAGGCTTATACCGCTTTCTGTCATCAATCGAGTCCGATATTATAGGTAACATGAAAACAAGTAATACTAATTTAATTCTCTACATTCCAAAGCTTGTGGTCTATTAAAAAGGATTATCTAGAAAACAGTAATAAGCAAGACCAAAGGAAAGGAGAGCACAGTGAACAAAATATTCTGCTAATTTACAATTACAGTTCTACTTTGTAATTTATTATGATAATTTTCAATTCTAGATGAATATAATTATGCCTACGATCATCAAAACAGATTGACATGAGTATAGAACTCTCTTTTCCAATGTAATTAACTCTACAATTTTTGAATTTTCCATTATTTTCTTCACTAGCTATTCTAATCTAAATGTTTTAAATTACATTTCTTTTTAACTAAACGATGTGGGTTATTAGTCATGAAATCTTGGATGAAGTGATTTTACTATGTTCACCCACACCATAAATTCGAACTCCTTTTATTTAAAATCATAGAAAACAATCGTTCTCATATGATATTTTTACAAATTTTCTTATATACGAACAGAAATAGAGAGGCAAAGTCAAAGGGCTTGTAATTCAACACCGTCCTAGTTAGTGGAGACCACGTTAGAACGTAGTGGCCGAAGCCGATGTGGTAATCACGTAATTTATGCCCAACGTCAGGGGTGAGAACATTTGCCACGTACGTAGAAAGACAAACTTACTCACAATAACCGTTGTTGCTACTATTACCCAACAACAACAAAAAAAACAAGCCCACATGTTTTTTAAGACACATAATTAAATTTCAATTTGCGTATATAATAATTTAAATCTAAAAAGTTATTCTTTAAGAATTTATTTGTCAAATAAAACCGAAAAAAATATCATAAGTCGTCAACCAAAGAGAAAAAGAACAAATTGTACAATTTAATGTACTTATGTACACACATTTTCTATTTAAAAAAAAAACACTCACACATTTTACAAATTGTTTACGTAAAACAAGTTAAACATTCCCTTTTAATCCTCGTATAGACCAGTATTTAATATCAATCACACTTGAGACGTTTTCGTTTTCTCCACAACCGCAGTTTTACTTCTCTTCCCTTCTCTCCGGCCAAGATAACCGCCCATAAACAATGCTCCGGCTAAGCAACGCCGCTGTAATAACAACCAATGCAATCCTCGCATTGATCGGCCTCGCAACTCTATCTTTCTCCATCTACGTCTTCGTTCACGGTCCATCACAGTGTCAACGCTTCGTTCAAAACCCTCTCATCGTGACAGCGACTCTCCTTTTCTTCATCTCCACCTTAGGCCTTATCGCTGCACTCTACGGTAGCCACATCATCATCACTCTCTACCTTTTTTTCCTCTTCCTCTCCATCCTTCTTCTCCTTGCCCTCTCTATCTTCATCTTCCTTGTCACGAATCCCACCGCCGGAAAAGCGTTTTCCGGCAAAGGAATAGGTCATGCCAAGACCGGAGATCTCCAGAACTGGATCGGGAACCATTTCCTTCGAGGGAAGAACTGGGAAGGGATCACCAAATGTTTGTCTGATTCTAGGGTTTGTAAGAGGTTTGGTCCACAAGACGTTGACTTCGACTCCAAACATCTCTCGAACGTGAAGGTATGTGTTTATACATATCTATGTTTGCAAACGAGACAACAATCTATCAGCGGTTCTTATTTAACAATGTTTTAAAAGCGGTTTTGTTATTATTATTTTTTCGTTTAGTTTGGTTGTTGTCGACCTCCCGTAGAATGTGGGTTCGAATCAAAAAATGCCACGTTCTGGACACTTCCGGAGACATCAACTGCAGCGATGGTAGGGGATTGTAAAGCATGGAGTAACACTCAGAGCCAGTTATGTTACGCGTGCGAGTCGTGTAAGATTGGAGTTTTGAAAGGGATAAGAAAAAGATGGAGAATTCTTCTCTTGTTTAATCTTCTTCTCATACTTCTCGTCGTGTTTCTTTACTCATGTGGCTGCTGTGTCAGAAATAACAATCGTGTTCCATGGAAGCGCCGGTTCCTCTAAAACTCCTTCCACCTTTTTTCCTAATTATTTTATTATTTCTTCTATTTTTATTTTGAATATTAGTTAGTTGGTGTGATGTTTCTCTTCTAGTGAAATATAATTGTCTTTGTTATGAATATTGGTTTGAGAAAAATGGATTTTGGCTATGTTGTTTGACAAAAAAAAAAAAGGCTATGTTATTGTGTGAATGTCAATGGCAGGAACCTTCATAATATGTGAGCATTGCATAATAGACAGACTATTCCAATGTATTCTGATTAATAATTCACGTTTGCTCACTCATTTGAGTTTGGATAAAAATAAATAGAAAAAAGAGTTACACATGTATGTGAATTAATTAACACGTAAAATTGGTTGTGAAGGAGGAAAGAAGCACTTAAAGCAAAAACATTGTTTGAAGATACATTGCCGGATTATACAATCCGAACAAATCTTGTGGCAACTGTCGTAGTCGGTGCAAAGCCCTCCACGTTCTTTTATGGCATCTCTCACTTCTTCACTTAATCTCGTCCTTCTTTCTGATGCTTTAGCTACCCAAAAACCTAAGGATATTTATTTATATATAACTACATATGGGTATTATTCAAAATTGTTCTTCAATATGTTTGCATATCTAGCAACTGATGAATGGCTCTAGTCTAGAAAAAATGTTTAGAAACGACTAGAGAAGTAACAACACGATCGAGGAATCATGGTGTTTAAATATTGACCGATTGAATTTTTTAAAAAATTAATATTATAATAGTTGACTGATATGATGGACTCACACGGAAGAGACGACCGAATGGGGAGAATACTACTTTGCTCAACACCGTCTCCTCCGTTATGATAATTTTGATTCCTATATCTATTTTTTTTCTTGTATAATGTAAAGGTAATTTTGATCCATACTGTACATGAGTATATAGTACATAAATATTGTAACCGCAAGCAAGAGATTTGGAAGATTCGTATACACAATTGAGCTGATCGATTTTGACGTCGAATTTACATAGTTTTGGAAGAAAATTCTTGGGTTGACTAGCCAGGTTTACATCAATACACATAAACTTGTATTTATAACCAGGTTTCTGATTGTTCTTTCAATGAAAGACTTGAGAGTTTCCAGTAAACAAGGAAGAAAGTATCTATTGAAACGTTTTATTAATCCGGTGAGACTATATGGTACGCCTTGGAAATAAATACCCATCACTCAGTATTACTGTATTGCTCGAAAAGTTCAGAACAAATGTGAATCGAGAAATAGACCCCAGGATTCAGTGATCGACTTATTTTATGTTTCTCTTTGTCTCACTCAAAGTCATAATGATATAACTTTGATTACTCGTCAAAGTTTGAGAGGACAGTAGAAACCTAAATCTTTCTTGAAGGGTTAGATACTTTGGAACCCGATGGATTTTCTTAAGAGAGTGAGAAATCAATCAAACACTTAACAACTTCACTAATATTCCCAAAGCAACGTTCTGTAGATGTTGTGGGCAAAACAACAAAAAGTGTCTGGATGAAACCGCAACTTACTTGAGGAAAGTACAAGATAGAAACAAAAACCCATAAGCGACTAGTGATGTTAGGAGCTCGAGTGTCCAAGTCGGGTGAAGGAGTAAGGTCGGAATCATGGGAATGATTAGTGAACCGCAGAACCACCCAGCCGCTAATGCTCCAATTCTGCAATCATAAAAGCCAAACAGATCATGAAACAACGAGTGCCCTTTGAGCTTTCATTTCAGCTAATTTGATAGGACTAGGAGTTTACCCGATTAGACAAGCTCTCCCCAAGCTCTTTGTCTTCTCATTCAAGAAATATATGCACGCAGCCAATGATACCGCCACCTACAAGTACAGCCAAAGAAATCAGAAACCAGTATATGCAAAACAGAATAAGAAGAGAAACTCGTAAACTCTATCTAGGGGTCAAATAGTTTATCCTGTGCTAAGGTGTCTAGTATATAGATTAGCTGATCATCTGCTACACTAGATTGTATACTAAAGATTAACAAGGCCATAGTACAAGTAGTAGCAAACCTGAAACGCAGGACCGCCTTCTGCTGAGTTCATGATACTCCAACCACCCATAAAGGCAAAGAGGAAAAGTCTTCTGAATATAGTATCCATGGGAGGCATTTCAACAAAATCAAGAAGAGCCTTGAGCCAAGGAGGAGATTCATCAACTTTCTTCTTCAACCTAGTTTTAAGATTGATCTTAGTCTTCTTCCTTTTAATAAAACTAGACATTAGAAGCTTCTCAAAGGCCCCTTCTATAGATTCTTCACTTCTCTCATGTCCAGCGTACTGCTGTAAGAGAAAGTTACGAGAGGCCCAGATTTCTTCCTCTGAAGCGTATGGACTAATTCCTAGACGTTTGTACGGGTCCCAAACTCTGGTCCTGGGAAACGTGGGGGCATTGCCTATATAACAAAGTCATTCAGATAGTAAGCTAAGACATGAGCAACAACTAAAAAAGCTCAAAGCTTGAGAAAGTGAACTCTACAGTCTACACCAAAATCATTCGAATTGTTCCAACAAAAAAAAGATGAGAGTTTTGGATAAGAAAGTACGAAATCCTAATCGAAAGTGACTAAATTGTGGGAGAAGAGAAGACAATACCTCCATAGGAAGAATCAAGGGTGCACTTAACGCTTGTGAAGCTTCTTGGAGCATTCCGAAATGGTAACAGCGATGACTTATTGAAATTTCGTACGAGAGAACTGAAAAAAAAAAAAAAAAAAATCAGAAAACAACGATTAGAGAAGCTCTTAAGAATTCAATTCCTGGGACTTACAGAGACAAACCCTAAAATTATCCGGCTATGACTGGAACGAAACACCAGCTAATTGCGACGAGCTAATTCAAAATCCCTAAGAAAAGACGAAGAGGGAGAGAGAGAGAGAGAGAGAGAGTAAGATTACAGCTTTGATGGAGCGATGAACGGAGAAGTTACAGTAGTACCGGAGAGAAGAAGAGACGAAGACATGGTGGTTCCTCCGCCGGACTAACCCGACGGCGTTTTTGAGCTTAGGCTTCGGCTGAAGATGATGAACTTAGCTTTACGACGTTTTGTGTATATGAAAAGTGAAGATAAGCGTGTTTGTTGCTATCTTGCACCGCCTCGCGTATATTAGTGAATCACACCACATCTTTCAAAGTTTACGTTTATGTCCATGTATTTTGTTAGTTTTCGAATCTCACCCCTGATGTTTTGCCAAATAGTTAATATGACTCATCTTAAATTCTTAGTTGATCACCAAGAGTCAGAATTTTTTATATGTTGCGTTTTGGATAGCAAATCGTACTTGATCTTCTTCCATTCACTTTGAATGAAACAACAATATTGTTTTTGTTACAATATAAATTTTTAAACAGAGGAACAGATTTGACATTAAGGGGCAAGGATCTCATTACATGTATGTATGTATGTACACACTAAGATCCTCTCTTTATTTATGTGAATTGAGAATCATTTATTATTGATACAGACAATACATGGAACGTGGATTTTACAGCAAAGACTACAAATGTGGTATTTATGTGAATTGGCAAACCAACAATTGGTATTGGAGAGCAATTTGCCTCTCATAGCTTTGAGTTTAGTACACCGGTCTGAGTAAGCTGTTGCCTTAGAACTCTTCTCATAACCTTATTTGTTGCCGTCCTCGGTAAAGAAGGCAGAGTCACAACAGATGATACCTGTCAAATGTAAAAACACACACATTAGCCCGATTATTGTCTGGAATCTGAAACCACAAAACAACTTATGAACTCTCTTGTGTTTCTTGTTTGTGGATAGTAATAATGAACCTTGAACAATGGATTCAGTTTCTTTTGTATCTCAGAGTTGAAGGTTTTCTTCAAGAGGCTCAAATCGTTATTTGATAACTCCTGGCTCTTGAATACAACAGCTATTACTAGCTGCTCAGGACCGCCAGTAGGAGGAGGAACACCGATGGCTGCTGTCTCCAGAACGTTGTCATCAACGCAGTTACACACTCGTTCGATCTCAATAGAACCGACCTGCACAAAAAACAATTAACAGGATGTGATTGTGATTGATGATATTGACTCATACCAAATTGGTAGGCTGGTGCATATGATACTATATAAGAGTCTGTGCAGTAAGGCTACCTTTATGCCACCAAGATTCATTGTGTCATCAGCACGTCCGTGAGCACGGTAGTGTCCTTTTGAAGTCCGTTCAAATAAATCTCCATGTCTTCGTAAAATCTATTGAAAAGCAGGTAACTAGGTAAGCCACAGACTTAAAACCAATGGAAACCTCTGTATATATATGGCAAGAGTTGGAATACCTGTCCTTGGAAGGTAGGCATTCCTTCGAAGTAAACTTTGTAGTGATTTCCGTTCAGGAGAGTGGTTGAAGCTCCAAATATGTGCGGGCAAAGAGCCAATTCACCTACTCCCGGTGCGTATGGAGGCTAAAACGAAGAAGAATTAATAAAGATCTTACATCCTTTATACCATAAGATCTTTCAGAAGAAACACTACATCATCTATGATATCATAAAGTTTCTTACAATTGGATTGCCATCTTCACCGAGAATGAAAAGCTTGCAACCCATGGCAGCTGTGCTAAAAGCAGACAGTGACTGAGGTTGAAGCAAAGAACCTGTGATAAAAGCGCCACCAATCTCGGTTCCGCCACAATACTCAATTACAGGTTTGTAATGTGCTCTGCCCATTAGCCATAGATACTCGTCTACATTTGAAGCTTCACCAGTGGAACCAAAACAACTGTTGAAAAAGTACCAATATAAAAAATTAATGTTACTGCATAGACAAATCTTCTTGACTTCAACAACTACATAAGATGCCACAATATATAACCAACATAGATAGATTTGTTTCTCAAAGAATAAGTGGTGGCATAAGTTTACTTATTATTCTCAAAACATGTAAGGTCCGCAACAAAAATAAAGTTTAGGCTCAACAACATTCTGAATATGCACTTTCGGTATTACCGGATTCGTGACCAGTCATAGCCAGAAGTAGAGTTTGAGTTTTGCCATGTCCGGACAATGCTTGGTATAACGCCTAGCACTGATACCTCGGCATCCTAACCCCAGAATATAAACATATGGTAAATTTGATGTTTTAGTTTATTTGTGGAAATATTTGCACAGTCAATCATGCAATGAATCCACAGTCCTTCATAGCTCCCATTTGATGTTTGCACAAAATATGTTTTTCTTTTGTCCCTTTTATGATCTTTCTTTCTGTTTAACCTATGAGATTGGCATACCTGCACAAAGTTGGCAAACGCAGGACCAAGAGGTGATCCATTGTATAATCCCATGCAAGCCCCGTTTATCAAGGAAGCATAAACAAGCCATGGACCCATCATCCACCCAAGGTTGGTCGGCCAAGCAATAACATCACCCCGACGAACATCCAAGTGGCACCAAGCATCAGCAGCAGATTTCAGAGGTGAAATGTTCGTCCATGGAATAGCCTTTGGCTCACCTACACCAGAAATCAAAAACTTGGTAACTCAACACCCACATCCTCATCTACATAACATGATGCAGTTTGATTCATTGGTCTACCAGTGGTTCCTGATGAGAAAAGGATGTTTGTGTAAGCTCCAGCTGGTTTCTCTACCGCAACATATTCCACGCCTCTGTTTGAACAGTATAGCATATATCATTTCTAAATCTCCAGGAATTTGGAACAGCAAGCTCTAAGTGTTCCTTAAACAATATCATAGAAATTAGATTTCACTTTCAGGACCATCACTTTACTTGTCACATTAGACCATCATTAACCATAGCAACAATATTTTGCAGTTGTTTCCATTTTTAACTAGAAGCTGCGAGATAATATAAAAATGCAGTAGACAGTACCTCAAACTTCTTGCATTCCCCAAAAATTTGTTCCAAGACAAATCCTTCTCACGCAGCTGTGTTCTGTAGTTAGAGCCTCTAGCTGGGACAACAATTGCCAGAGGTGCTTCTGCATCAACGACTCTTCTGCAGAATGGAATAGATAATGTGAGACCAATTTTACAGCCAACATCTTGAAATAAAACCAGTCCTAATAGAATTTCACCTATAGAGGGGAATACTTTTATCACCACGAATGATCACATCCTGCAAAGAATTAAAATGAAAACTTAAAAATCTAAAAAAGGATGAGTAGAAACCATGTTATATGCTGCTTTTTATACACAGTGACCATTGCAATAATTGAAACAAAGTGGCTTTTTCCAGCTAGGCTATTTAACTGTTTAAAAATCACCTAACAACCGTTCATATTTTGGCAACAACCTTAACTAAATTCCAAAGGCAAACGCAAACAGTTCATCACTAAAACCATCACATCACACTATAAAATAGCTAAACAGCAAATTTTACACCTTCGTTATCCATCCATCAAAGACTCATGAGAAATTTACCTGAGTAAATATGGCTTTAGCTTTTGAAATTTTAAGCCGTGTAGATATCTCACGGGGAGAGAAACTATCGGCAATGGAAACAACCACATGGCCAGCTAAGACAATGGCAAGGTATATGATTACAGACTCAACATTCATAGGCATATCAACTGCAATCGCTGACTCATCCTCCAAATCCAAAGCACTAAGAGCATGTGCAACCAACCTACACATCATACAACACTAGTTTTGCATGATTTTGATAAAGAGACATAAAAAAGTTTCCTTTTTTAACTAACAAAAGGCCAAAACAAGGATGAGAATTTTCATACCAGACATGTGATCGTAACTCGAGAAGCGTCATGGTATTAACAGGAAGATCATCGCTGCCTTCGTCACGCCATCGAATCACAACATCATCCAATCTTCTCTTGAAACCATGAGTCAAACAATTTCTAGCAGGATTCAAGTAAGCACCAGGAAGCCAATTACCTCCAGGATTCACTCCAGATGTATCTTTCTCTAATATACACTTAGGAGCTACAGAGAACACTATGTTTAACTCATCCAGCACAATTTTCCAATACACCTAATCCAAAAAAAAAACATATAAATCAAAACCTGATTCATAAACATCAAAAGCTATTTAAAAAAAAAAAAAAAAAATGTTTAATTAACCTCAGGATTTGATACAGAGAATTCTTGAAAAGTCGAGAAACTCGAAACAGGGTTCTTGTAATCATCACCTAACAACACTTTACCACGCCTTTTTAGTAACTTGCCTACGTTAGTTGAAGAAGCAACCTTCCTAAAATATACAATTTCCAAATACATCAAATAAAGAATCTGAAAGGTACGGAGAAAGATCATCAAGTTTATAGTTAAAAGTAAAACATACGGGTCGGGTATCCAAGCGGGTGGGTCGGGTCCGAAGTCTTTGTAGCAGCCGTAATACAACATCTGGTGAAAAGAGAAAGGGAGGTCAGGATGCAAGATCCGCCGAGAAACCTGAACCCATAACTCAACCGGCGTGGCGGGACAACGGAGAATCTCGTCGAGATCTTTGAGAAGCTTCTCCGAGACATCGCTGGAGATACCTAGAGCTTCGATGTCGGATTTGGTGATTGACTCTAGGGATTTGTACGCCATTTTTTTAATAAGGAGAGGAGAGCTAAACAAAACAAAGCATGAATGATTCAAAACTGAGAGTGGCAGAGAGGAGTGAGTGGCAAAATTGTCCACGTAATATAAAGAGAGCTCGTGATTACCACGTGTCAATCTGGTTTTGATCTCTGACAACTGACAACAACTTTGTTTTTTGCTCTTTACACGTCTGAATGTCTCTCTCTGATCATCATCTTCTTCTTGATAGGAGTTACACAGTTTCGGTTACTATTTTAAAAATGTCATGTTATGAATCTTTTTATTGATTTCAGTCTATATACATTAATTGGTTGCTTTTATATCATATGATGTTATGTATCTATAAATTGGTTTCAGTCTATATACATTATGTAGTTGAACTCTCTGACATGCACCTTTTTTTTTCTCTTTCGCACTTTTGATCATTATCTTTGTATTTTAGTTATGATGTTTTTCTCTAGATACGACTCTCATCAAAATTGGATTGTATGAATCGGTAGTGTTTTTAGATTTGAGTGTATAAGTTTTTGAACTTTATACGTATGTGGGGTTTTTTTCACATAATTGAAAGCACTAAAACTAAAATCCAATAAACTTTTCTAGTTCGACCATTTTTTAAAGTGGGATATTTGGCAAATGGTAAATGGGAACTGACAAAGCTCACTTTAAGATAAAAGCCAAGCCACAAACCTACCTAGATAGTCCAAAAATGGCTAGATGCAACTATGAGAAATTTAGTCCAAATCTAGAGCTATCCTCAATTTACGTCTTTATCCCAAACTCTTCCTACCCATCCAGGTTTATTTGGTCATGTTTTCTTCAAACTCTTCTTATACATGATCTTCAGGTTTTGCTAAAATTACTTCAGTTCGATTTCATCTGTCTTTTCTTTTTTTTTTTACTAGTTCCACATATGATCATCAATGCAAAAGACAAGTAATTATTAAAAGATATATTTATCTCTCAAAGTTGAGAAATAAAGGAATTTGAAACAAGACTTTTTAGACTATATGTATCCTCTTGTTTGTTTTCAGTCGGAGCTAGGAAGGAACTTGGTTCCGGATCTAGTACCGAAGCTTCTAGAAGCTGCCGGGATAATCCGCGATGGAGACAAGACTTGAGCGAACGAGAAGTTGTATGAATCAGTGCCTAACCGGCTCTGCATCCATCCTCTGCCACCAGAGAATCCATCTGTCACAATATAGCAATTCTTGAACCCGAGAACCTTTAACGTTTTCGCCACTATCTTAGCGGAATCCGAGTACCTACATAGCCCAAAAAAAGACCGATAAAGATTTTAAAAAAGATTCACAAAAAAAAAAAAGGTCTTGTAAAAGAGCAAGAAACAAAACTCACGAGTCCAAGATAATGATATTGGAGCCTTTGTTGATTCTCTTGAGGTAAGAAATCTTTAATGCAGCTATCTCTGCTTCAACCCTTTTCGAGCTCCTCACTATTCCTTTTACTTTGTTTGGTAGTTCTTCTAATCTGATCATCACAAGAACAAGGGGCTTTGTGTTCCTTTCACTTTTTCAGGTATACAAAACACGAAAAAGAATGGTCAAAGATAAACAAACACTTACGGAATCGCGATCACACGGTTCTTAGCATTTGAAGGGAGCCTTGGAATCCCAGCTTTCTCCTTTTCTTTCTCTGATCTTATATCCACCATTAAGTAGTTCTTGGAACAGAGAAGATCAAGTGTTTGAGCCGGCGTGAGATCACCTTCATTCAAAACATGTTAATTCTCAACCTTTTCCTATGCTGAATTCTATACTCTATATACAATAATACATCACTAATAATAACCAATAACATTTGTGACACTATTCCCAAACTTAATTATGTTTGGCCTCAAGATGATCTCTATGGAGTATGAAGCTAAAAGATGAGGTACCTTTGTATCCACGGAAGTTAAAAGATATTGCAGACCAAACAGGAGGGAGAAGAAGGTAAGCAATAAACGCAGCACCAGCGGCAACAACAATGACACTAGGATCAGCTGAAGAAATTGTCTCCATGGTCGATGAAGCAATCGGCTTAGCATCTTCAATCGCTTTTGTCGTCTGTTGTGCTACATCTGTTACTGTCTACATCCCCAAGCAAAAACAACACTTAAACCATTTTAAACCCTAAAAACCAAAAACCTAAATTACTAACTTCTCCAACAAATTTGAATGTTAAAAGGAATCTGACCTTTGCAGCA
This sequence comes from Camelina sativa, assembly GCF_030686135.1. Taxonomy (NCBI): domain Eukaryota; kingdom Viridiplantae; phylum Streptophyta; class Magnoliopsida; order Brassicales; family Brassicaceae; genus Camelina; species Camelina sativa. The sequence goes on from NC_141892.1 coordinate 9,791,681, forward strand.
TTAAAGACAGGCTCAGAATCAAAACCAGAGCTCTGCATTGCTTCTTGAGCTTTCTTTGAAGCTTCTGAGAAAGCAGGAGAGGCAAGCTTTATAGCTTCTTCACCAGCTTGTTTTGCAATGGGCAAAGCAGTGTCCAAAGCTGGTTTAAGAGCATCTCCTACTACTTGGAACACACGCTGCGTTGCATCAAAAACACTCGAACCAGTTTCTTGAACTTGGTTGATTGTTTTCTCCACCTGTTTAAGACAAGAACTCTCGTTAACAAAGAAGGATACGATTTGGTCATAACAAGACAGAGGTAAAATTAATTAAGTGAGATTGTTATTATACTTCAGTGAGAGAGGAGACGATTTGGTCCTTGGAAATGGAAACAGCAGCTTTGGCTTCATGAGGAGGAGAAGCAAAGAGAGATAACAGAGAGATTGAAGTTGATGTTGGAAGTGAAACAGAGATTTGTCTCACAGCTGTCTTCTTACAAAACGTAGAAGAAGAAGAAGGAAGAGTGAGTTTTGCAGATACTGAAGACTTCATTGCCATCTCCGCCATAGCCATGGTTTCTCTCCGCCACAAATTGTCAAATCAATGCGACAGCGAAAGAGACAAAGCAACTCTTAATACTTTTCTTCAATGTTGTCTGCAAACTGTTTCTTCAGCTTTACTCTTTTTTTTTCTAAAGATTATAAGTAAATTGAGATTTCTGGTTAAGATTGAACGAAGGGAGATTTGAAAGATGGTTTCTGATTGGTCAGACTTATCCTACGTGGCAATTTGTGGTGCTAAGCTTAGCCATTCGTTGCCGATCCAGAACCCAACCGAATCATTTGCTTTTGTATATGTAGTACAAGAATTTTATTGTTACGGTAATACCGAAGGTTGTACTACATAATAATAACAACAAAGATGATTACAATGAAACATTAGAAAACATACAAATAAAATTAGGAAAAATATGAGCGCAAGTTTTGTAAAGAAGTGTAGGGTTGTAAACAAAGGAACTGTATTTGTCTGTATTAAGCCGCCTCTTTGAACAATATGTTCCATCAATTTGGCTTAGGTTCTTTTCTTCTGGTTCCTGTGTTCCCATGACTGAAGGAAGATGACCAGATCACTAACTCCATAACATTTACAAATAATATATATAGTTCCCCCATATTGTATAGTATAGTACTAGTATACCACAACAAGACCTTAAAACAAACAAGCTAACATATTAGCAATAAATGATTCACCAATTAAACTACCAAATCCCATGTAAAGAAACTCAAAGCCGGGTTTCAACGATGCTGGTTCACGGGTATCACCAAAGTTCATGTTTTGTTACAGCATCATCATAATTAAACAATATATATAAGAACAACACTATTTCTCTGGAATCTGGAAAACAAGTCTTGATCTTGAAAAAGAACAAGATTCTCCTTTGCTTACCTAATATGAGAATGGAATCATGTTACCATTTGAAGTTTGCTCCAAGGAAATATTTAAACCCACGAGCTGAGGAATCCATTCACTTACAAGATTCCTCACCTTTTTTTTCTGTCCTGCCAAAAAAGGGAAAAGAGAACACATATATGACTAACAACTGAAAGTGTCTTTCTCAACAGATAGACGCTGACACTTGAAAGTTCTCATCGGGAGTGAATTTGATTCTTCTTGAACATCCACTTTCATTATTGCTTCAAAACAGATTCTAATAATGCAAAAATAAACAAGAAGCAGCATGGCTATCTGGACCTTTTAATCACTGAATATGAGCATTTAAATCCTGATTAAAAGGGTTATTACGCTATTTGGATATTGCGCAATGTACCAAAGTTTTGGAGTAGTTTGCAACGCTGGTTTTTGTGTGGATATCTTATCACTAGACAAGAATGAAACATGAACATAGACTTACATAGTAATGCAAAAGCAAGTGTTCTCTCGAGAAATGGGCAATGCTCAGGTAAAAATAGCGGTATCTAGAGCCGGAGAAGCAAGCAAAAGCCACATAATGCATCAAGAAAACCATAGATACAGAGCAAACCTCGAGAGAGAACTCATAACAACACACCAAAAAAAAGAAAAAAAACAGGAACAAAACCAGCGGTGAGAGGGAAAGAAACCGATCTACGGTATTAGCTAATCCGCAAACTCGAATTAATTGGCCTCCATGGCTCAACGAAATAAAAATAACATTATTAGGTGAGACTCAAACCTTAATACATGTTAAACCAAAAGTAAAAACTGCATCAGCATCATCATCATCAGATTGAGAATAATTTACTTGAGGGAAAAATTTTAAAAAACAAAACTGAAATTGTAACTGGAAATTATAATAAAAACAGAAGAAACACATGGTAAGATATTAAGATAAGTGTACAAGTCAAAGTATGAAGACATGATAGACTAGGAATGAAGTACACCTACAAAAGAAAAAGTTAAAAAAAAAAAAAAAAACATTATGAATGATTTGTTACCCAAAACAAAAACAAAACAAACAGACTGATTTATATTTACTTGCTTTCATTACCAATTATATTTGGGACAAAAAAAAATAAGATTTAGAATCCAAAATCTTGTTTCTTCTAATGCTTTTTTTTTTTTCTGAGAGCGTTGAAGTAGATACTAGATTATCAAACAAATGATCAGGGTAGAGCAAGCGCTGGATGCAGAGGTTTATCGATCGATTCGTGCTTTCGATGTATAACTCTTTTTTTTTTTTTTTTTTTTTTTTAACATCGAAATTAAACAAAAGAATTTCCCAGGAATTGATCGATGAACCGCTGCCTCCAGCGACTTCACTCTTCAATCATTCCTAAAGAAACGAAAAAATAATATTGACAGATCTGAGAGAATCGATAGGGTGATGAACACAAATCATTGATCTCAAGGAAATATAAAAAATATACAACAGAGGTAGTAGATGCAGAGCTATTATTATATTATATATAGAAAGAGAGAGAGAGAGAGAGAGAGGCGTGGTTGGTTTACAAATTACAAAACATATATATATATGTATTGTACATGCATGTGAGAATATAATTTGAGAAGGAACAATATAAAAGTTTTTAGAAAAGAGAAAGAATCTTTGATGACTCACCGTTTTGCCGTACAAATTTATCATCCTCGTCTTTTGTCCTTTTGGTCTATTTTTTTTTTTTACTTTTATCAAAGTCTATGATTGATAGACTAATGAAATGAAATGATTCTCACAATTTATTACTAGTTTTCTGTTTTCTCTAATTTTTTTAGTCTTCCTCTTTTTACTACTGTTTTATATCATTATCTTTCCATTTTGTAGATATGTTCATTTCTTCTGTTTTCTAACTTTGAAAATACAATAACAAAAACTGATTTATCTATTTCGGAGTGAGATGTGCCAACTTATTTAATACTAGCAAGTAGCAAGAGTAGGTTTTCTCGGTCTAAATGGAAAAAGTATATTAGATGAGCAGAACAAGCGATTTAGACGTATCAAACAGAACAATAACAAATTAAACAGATATGATATTATAATATTTGAACTGATCTCTCATCTAATAGGATGATGAATGGTAATAAAAGAAAAATCGTTTCTTCTAGCTTTGCGTCTCAAACGTCCATTAACCGTGTTCCATTCAAATCTTTTATCTCTTTCAACAATTTGATCTAACCGTTATGGAAACAAGAATTTAGCAAAGCACTATAAACAAATACAGAGGATAAACTTTCTTAGCATAACACACTCAGAGCCGAAACTCCTCAACAACAAAGCCAATACATTTATCCTAAACCATTACACCACCCATGATTTCTCATTATATAAAACACAAATAAAAGCAAAAAAAAACAAAAAAAAAAAACAAAAAAAGCGAAAGAGGTGCCTTTCTCTCATAATAGAAATCAAGGTTCAATCTATTTGAGAGGTATTATGGCTTCATATAACTGGAGTTTCGTTAACTGCAAGGTGGACTCGTGTTGTCCTTACCTTTAGTAGCTTTGTTCACATTGGTGAGGGAATAAGTTTTTGGTAAGTTCCTTTTTCTTTTGAGCTTATTTAAGTATTGGTAAATAGTTTCCCTGTAACTTAGGAATTCGTTTTTCTTATTTGGGATTTTGCTTCTTTCTTTGGGTTTAGAGTCTTTCGAATATTTAGTGTTTCTGCCCATAATATATATATATATACTAGAAGTAAACTCGCGCATCAATTTTATAATAATTTTAATATATATTAGATTTATTAAAATATTTAAAATTTAATATTTTGTGTTTCGATAAATTATTTTATGTTTGTTATTTATTTTGTTTTTAAATAAGTATTCTCAGTCACGTAAAATAAATGACTATTGATTAGTTAAGTATTAAACTGAAATTTTTTGTTAATATGAAAGGTTACTTTAAAATATTTAGTTTGTATCTCATATAATATATATAACTCTTCATGTTTTGATACACAATCAAGACATACAAACATTTTTTACGTTGGGAAAAGAACATTGATTACATATAAAATAAAATGCGGATGAGCATGGACATTATGTGTTAGTTTGTCCGTTTTTAACATAATTTATAAAACATCAATATCTTCTAAAACCAGACACCTCCAAGAAGGACGAGACAGTAACTTGAATTTCTCGAATAACCTCTTCTTGAGCCGAAACTCATGCTCTTCCTTCATTCTCTGTGTAATTAATTTCTTTAATTTGATAACTAAAGGTAGCATAAATAATAGTGATATTTATATATTACCAACATGTTTCACACATGCTTAAAAGTTTTATTATTATAATTTGAATCTTTTAGCAATAAAATATTTTAATCTTAATGAATTATACAAATGACTTCAAATGCATTTGTGTTCTAGAAGTAGAATTCTTTCTGTTTCTTGATTAATTGCATTTGGAAAAGAAAGTTCTCTGTTAGATATTTCTATATTTTTATCACGTACTTTATATCTATTAAACATACTAAATCTAAATGCAAACTGAATTTAGTTTAGAATTGAATAAAAAATGTTATTAACATATATTGATATATTATTATATCAAATAAAAATTGTTTTTTGTGTTATACTTTTCTGTTTAAATATATATATATATATATATGTTGTATTATACTCAAAATGACCAACGAAAAAGAGTAAAAACATATCATCGTATTATCGAGTTACTTTTTTAGTGTTAACTGCATAACCTAAGAGAACATAAAATAATTGTTCACCAAATAATCTGTTTTTTTCTTCCTCTATGTTTTTATTTTTTAAATCATGTGATGGATGGAAGAAGAGATAACTCAAATCTTCCTACTTCTCCAAGACATTGTTTTTTCTCTCTTTTCCTCCCTCTCTCTCTCTAGAATGCAATTGGGATTAGCTTAGGATGATCTTTGGATCTTTCGATTTGATAAACACGTGGAAGAGGTGAGTCTTGTTAAATGCTATTAATTAAACTTGCACACATGGTCAAGTCTCATTGCCTTGCTCTTCTTGCGGGTAAGCACTATCATCACATCATCAACAATCGATCATGGCTAGGAAAAATAATAGAACATATGAGAAAAGAAAATAAGTGCATACATAGTATAACCCAAACAATAGTGTTGTGAAAGAAATTAGATTCTAATTATATTTTAAGAAAATAATTAAGAATAAATTGTGCAAGAAAAAAAAACTAAATTTGGAAGAATCACATGGCTTTGGAAACCCATATCATGAGACATATATCACCTAGACATCCAAATCTCCCTCGACCCTAAACCCTAAACCATCACAAAACCTTTCTCTCATCAGAAGTCATAACCTATAAATAAAATAAAGGACTATGGAAATGGTTATCGGAAAGAAAATGAATAAATACATACAAACATAGTTGTAACGTTAAGGAACACATTTAATTAAAGTAATAGTATTCAAAACAGTTAGTATATGTTTAAACTTATTTTCCTGGGTAATACATACAAACACACTTTTATAAAATATAGAATGGGTAATAATAAGTAGCAGGAATATTGTGACTAAGATATAAAATCTATTAGGGTTTATGAATTATGGTCTAAAACTAAAAATTTTATATTAAAAATTTATCAAATGGATAAAGAAAAACAAATTACAATATTGATATACAAAATAGGCATTCAAAACAATATTTACAAGTGAGAATGTCTTATGTGCCTAAGACCTCTAACTCTTTCTAATGAATAACCACATTGCACATGTTAACTTCTGTAAATGCTCCAAAATTTCGACTCAGCTTATTTATTTCAAAACCTACAAATGTCACATAAAGGGAAAAATTAAATATTACAAAATTTAGAAAATTATGTGAGAGGTAGAATATGATGTTTGATGAAGACTTTATCTAGCTATTTATAGATAAATTTGTAGTAGTATGAGAGGTTTTTTAGTTTTTTTTGGGTCAAACATCATGGGAGTTATGGTTACATTTCAAAGAATAAATATACCATAGGTTTTGTTTGTGGGGTTTTTTTTTTTGTAAAACACAAAATGTATTGCAATTAATACATTGAAGTGTATTTATATGATGAAAGATTTGTTTTTAAATATTTTTCAAACATCATGGGAGTTACATTTTAAAGAATTAATATGCAATCAATTGTGTTAATGATTACTATTAAAAAAAATATCAGATTGTTTTATATCTTGAAACTATTTTAGATAAATTGATTTGATCTTTTGGCGCAAAAACTGTGAAACAAATATTATAATTTTTTTTGTCAACAATAATTATTATAACATTATAATATTTTTCTAGCTTGAAATTAGTAAAGAATTTAATAACCATCACATTATATTTTTCCAAAATTATGATATTAATATTTAAATCTTTAATTATCGGAAATTTATTTTGACCAAAATTATAATATTAATATTTAATTATTTCTTATTTGCAAAATTATAATGTTATGGTAATTATATAAAATATTGATAAATGATAATTTTGCAAAATTATAATGTTATGTTAATTATAGAAAATATTGATATATGTATAAACTAAAAGGAAATTGCATAAATGTCAATATATATTTTAGTACAAAATTATCATTTAAATTTAGTGAATATGAAAACTAATGTATGTATTTTTGAAACAAATAAATTAAAAGAATTTAATAATTGAGAAGGGATGACATGTGTCAAAAATATACGCTGCCAAATATTAATATTTAATTATTTCTTATTTGCAAAATTATAATGTTATGGTAATTATACAAAATATTGATAAATGATAATTTTGCAAAATTATAATGTTATGTTAATTATAGAAAATATTGATATATGTATAAACTAAAAGGACATTGCACAAATGTTAATATATATTTCAGTACAAAACTATCATTTAAATTTAGTGAATATGAAAACTAATGTATGTATTTTTGAAAAAAGTAAATTAAAAGAATTTAATAATTGAGAAGTGAAGACATGTGTCGAAAATATACGCTGCCAAATGTCGTCATGTTATGCAAAGTTATGAGTAAAACCTTCTCATATTATATAAGATATATATATATATATATATCGATCATTTTATCGCATTATTATTAAGACGACAGATGATAAAAATGTAATAGATAAACAAAAATTTCAAATTTAAACTTTTAAATTTCAAAATCATTATCAAAAATAAGAATCATCGTTCAAAAAAAGAAAAGAACAAAAAAAAACATCATGATTACGCAGGACACGTCATTCTCAATGCAAAACAAGTACTTAGCTTGTTGACTCTTTTGTATAAATTGAAAATAATGTTTCATTGAAGACATATCGAAACTTAGCCAGAGATTGATTGACTATAGGTCAAGCTTGAAATACCTTAGAGCCATTGATCTCACTTGTGTAACTCCTTAGTTTGGTGAGTCTTTTTGTACACAACCAGAATCAATGTTTAGTTAGTCTCACATACCACATCAATGAGTCTCTTAGCCTCTGAGGTTGTCCAAACAAAACATACCCCAACGCCCAAACAAATATAAATAAAACCAAAAAAAAGTACAAATGTATAACATTACTATCAAGAATAAAAAAAACCAGTAGATAATTTATATTATGATGATTGAAAAATGATCATCCAACATATATAATACTAGATTATGACTACGGCAGGGCAAATTTCTTTTTTGATTTTTTTAAATTAATATATTTTTTAATACTAATTTTGTTAATGTACTCTTTTTGTTAATTTTAGTGATTTAGTATATAATTCGTGGTATACTGTACAACGATTTTTGTTTAATACAATCTTAACTAAATCAGTTTGATTCGACATATTTTATATTGGTGTTGTTAAAATAGTAAAATAAAGATTTAATCCGTATTAAAGTATCATATTAATAATATTTTGTTTTTTAATATTATCAATTCAATCATGTAATGTCATATAACCCGTCATGTAATATAACTTGTTTGTGTTAATTTTGAAAATTCAATATGTTTAAATATTCATAATTTTAAACTTTTTATTAAGTTTAGATATATCATTTATAAATTATAAACTTCCTAAAATTCTAAAATTTACTATATACAATAAATTTATTATATATGTATGTTGAACACACACTTTTATATTAATTGAGTAATATATGTTTGTTTAAAAAAATTCAAGTCACAATATATACAGGAAAAAATACACATTTTATTAACTTTATGTATTATCTGATGATGATTCACTATATTTAAAATTTAAAATAATAAAAAAAAAGATGATAGGAGAATAATTTTTTTAATATGGAATAAATCTTATAAATATCTATATTAATTATAGAATATTGTATATATGGATATTTAAAATATTTTAATTTTTTTGGGTATAAGAATAGCAGAGAGAATTAACTAAACTTATTTGGATATGAATATAAATATTAAATAGCATTAAATGTAAAAACTTTCTAAAAAATATTTTTGAGTAAAAACTACTGCAAAAATACTATTATAGATTACTAAGAAAAAGAAAAAAAAAATCAGTTGGCTTTTGTAAGGCAAAGGCGGAGTTCCACTTTTCTTCTAGAAATATTTTTAGGAAACTGTTATAAATTCTTTAACTTGTACTCCAAAACTAAAACTAATCCAATAATGAATAAACATTACAAAATTAAAATTAATCAAAAATGTGCCTTTCCAGTAAACCCCTTTACCCCAATAAACCCTAACTCCTCCCTTAGCGGCTTTCCATCTTCTTCTTCTTCTTCTTCCTCTTCCTCCTCCTCCACCTTCTCCTTCACTCTGTAAAATCAATCAAATGTTTGGTGTTTCAATGAGAACATTAATCTCACCATCTCTTTCTCCCTTCTCTCTTCATCTTCATCATCATCTCCCTAAACCTTCTCTCTTCTCCACCGTCCTTCGCTTCTCCTCCTCAATCAACAACAACACTAAATCCCCCAAAAATTCACCTCGTTCCGCAATTTCCACCGTAAAATCACAGAATACGGCATCATCATCATCACCACTCTCCTTCTCACCTCCCGGAGAAATCCACGTCGTTGTCGGTCCGATGTTCTCCGGAAAAACATCAACGCTTCTCCGCCGTATCCTCGCCGAGAAACTAACCGGCAAAAAAATCGCGGTCATCAAATCAAACAAAGACACGAGGTACTGCACGGAATCGATAGTGACTCACGACGGCGAGAAGTTCCCGTGCTGGTCACTCCCAGATCTATCGAGTTTCAAGGAGAGATTCGGAACCGAAGAGTACGAGAATCGGTTAGACGTGATCGGGATCGACGAAGCTCAGTTCTTCGGAGATCTCTACGAGTTTTGCCGTGAAGCTGCTGATAAAGAAGGTAAAACCGTAATCGTCGCTGGATTGGATGGTGATTTCATGAGGAGGAGGTTTGGTTCAGTGCTCGATTTGATTCCGATTGCGAATTCCGTCACGAAGCTGACGTCGAGGTGTGAGGTTTGTGGGAAGAAAGCTTCGTTTACGATGAGGAAGACGGAGGAGAGAGTTACGGAGCTTATCGGTGGAGCTGAAGTGTATATGCCTGTGTGTAGGAATCATTACGTTTGCGGTCAAAGCGTTTTGGAAACCGCTCGTGCCGTTTTGGATTCGTCTTCTACCAAAACGCCTGATGTTGTTGTAGCGAGTTCGCTTTAGTAATGTGTTTGTCGTTGCCGATTTTGAGAGTTTGTAGGATTTGATTAGATAGATAATTTGGTTTATTTAGCTTTGAGATTTGAAGTTTAAGCTTAAATTATGTATTAATTAATCAATGATTTTAACATTGTTCTAGTAGAAAAGTACAGTTAAGATATGTATATATTTTTGTGTCGTTCTACACTAGTAATTGGAGTTTGATCAATGATCAACACAACAAGTCGTAAGCAAATTCTTTTAACCAATATATAAATAAAGCAAATGACAATACAATTTTTTTCTCTATCTCATACCATATCATTTGCTATCAAACCTGACCATCTCGAGACAGTGCAGAGAATATTCATTGCATACCTCTACGCTGTTTCAATGTTCATACGATATCTATGCAAAAAGGCTCTGTTTCTCCCGCGTTTAGTCAGTGTCAACAGCTGTGATTAGGTTTTTTAGTCTCGTCGCCTTCTCTTCTCCCGCTTTGACTCTTTCCGATCTTCGTCTGAGCTATACACAAGCTTTGAAGAAGATGACTTCTTGCTCCTGTGATGCTTTGAGTGCTTCTTGTGGCTACTTCTCTTCTCTCTAGAAGATTCTCGTCGCTTCCTTCTTGATCTTGAACCTTGCTTATCCCTGCTGTGGTAGTCGCTGGATGAATCGCTCTCTGAATCATTGTTTCTATATCTATCCTTCTTACTAGATCGTTTTTTACTCCGCTCATCTCCTGAGGATTCACTCGATGATAGATCGTTGCCGCCACTCCGTTTTCTTGGCGATTTCTCTTTCTGTTTTCTACTCTTTTCTTCTTCAGACCCGAGAGTGAGGCTGCTCGTCTTCTCCTCCACTTTCTGTTTAAATCCAGCTCTATCTGGTCTTTTGTCTGAAGAACCTTCGGGTTTGCTTCTGGACTTGCTCTCTTCTTCCATCGGCTTGGTTCCTTCCTGGTATGGGACATCAGATGGTACTTCGAACCCTAGTTCTTTCCCTAGAGACTCTAGAAAATCACCAGCTATAAGCCGGTTTAATGTGCTTGCCGCCGCTTCATTCTTCTTTTCTTGACCCTCTTGTATCTTTCCGTTCATTACGTGATCTTCATCATCTTCAGAATCATCAGAGAAGATGGCCTACAAGTGAACATAGATATTAATAGATCGAAACTACCAAATTGAGTTAGCATACACTTTCTCAGACAAACCCGCATTACCTTGTAAAGATCAACAGGTCTCTCCACATTCTCCACTTCTACCTCAACTTCAGGCTCGTCTATTGATGTCTCTTTCTTATGTTCTTGCGACTCAGATACTTGATGTGCAGATGCAGCTTTCACTGTATCCGGCAAGAATATGAGAGAATCCATTTTGTTTCTAGCTCGCGGAGCAGGAGGCAGCTGTAAAAATTTAAGGGAATTTATTGATCAATCAAGTACTAAATTTTACACATAAGCAAGAACATGGCTCTAAAAATTATATAATCTATAGCCAACCAAAAGAGATGTGCAGAGCAAGCCATTTTTTCAATGAATGCAAGCTTTAAATGGCATTCCCTGAAGGAGGAACAAGAAACCACTTGTTTACCTTTCCCATGAAAGGATCAGGGAGATCAAATCGTTTGCACAAAAGAGGTGAAGGACGCCATTGGAACTCTTCCCTTTTAGGGTATGTCGTACTGGATTTCATGTCTACAACTCCAGTGTCTTTAATTTGCTGTAAACAAAAGTTTTATGTATAAGGATAGAACCTCCAATGAGCTGAATAACTGCAATGGAGATTATGTAGACATACCTCTGTCCCACCAGAAGTAAACTGCAGGCCGCCTGCAAGGAAGTCGAGAGGCCGTTCAGTAGCCCGTCTAACCTCCTTATAAGCTTTCCCTTTCTCGATTGCCTCAGCTGCAGCCTCAAAGTCCAGCCTCTCTTGAGCACGAGCTGATTCAGACATGCTGTTAACTCTGTTGAAGTCTGTTGAACGTAACCCTCCTTTGTATTTCTCCTTGAGAAACTGCTCAAATCTCTCTTGTTTAGCCGGATCATCTTTGAAAGGCTTAACAGCATCTGCTGCCTCTTGCTATTTCAAGGAAAGAAAGATGAGTCTAGAATGTTAGTGCAAGGAAAACAAAGGCATATCCTTCCCTTAAAACTCATCTACCAAGCGTAATCAAACTATCTTCTTATAAGGTGTGAAGTTGTTTACTTACAGTTGAAGCTGATTTGGTAAATGTATCAGAGAGATTGGTCGGGAACTGGAAGGAGCCCCCAGAAGAAGCAGAAGTATCGGTTTCTTTCAAACTTCTCTGCAATGGCTTTTCCCCTAATAAGCTGCCACGTTCTTCTGCAGTCATTTTCTGTACACTTGAAGACGGCTTAACATCTAATGTCAGCTTACTTTGATCACTGCGCTTTTGCTGCTCCTCCCACAGCCTTCTAGCGTAGTACTCATGACCATTACCTCCCCGGAGAAAATCAAACAGCTGATTTGATTGGTTCTTCTCTCTAGAAAGATCCTCATATAGTTTCCCACAACGGGAAACAAAAGTTGCAAAGCCCTCGATCAAAAGTTTCAGATTATTATCTGCAGGGGGAGGAACATCTGGAGGAGCAGAAAGAGTTGGCTTAGATTCAGCCTCAAGAGGACCAGCAAATTTATGCCGGGCCACAAAATCCTTCGGGATTGTTGGAGGATTAAACCTGGTATAATATAAAACACACAATGATATGATTCAGACTCTGTACATATGAAAGTAAGTAGCCATAATCAGTAATGTCTGAGAGCAAGAGTTCCATTGGACATGCAATTGTGTGATGACATTAATTTAACGACGTCCTCATGATTGTGAATCATTGAAATATTAGTTTGAATTACCTCTCCATACTGTAGTCAGAATTCTTAGCAGCTCCAAAACCTGGCAGAACGTCATGCTCTTTGGAGGTTAACCTCAGTCTATTGTCATTGCTCGGTTTTGCTGGCTGTTCATCTTCTATGACATAAGTCTGATCAAAATCGTAACCTGAAATAAAAGGAAACATCTAGGTGTTGCAGCATATTCTGAGAAACAAGTGGTTAAATCCAAAAACACTTCAAATTGTCAAGCAAGTTTTTGCACCTATTACGAATATTATTCTTTTCCAAAACAATATTACTTTTACAACATACAGGAGCTAGAATTTAAATACGGTGAACAATGGTTTGTCACCTCTAGAAATTAAAAAAGTGCAACATCAACAGACACTTATGCATATATGAACAAAGAAAAACCAAGAGTGGGGAAGTAGCTCTTCTGTGCTTACCACCATAGACATCTTCATCCTCAACATCAAGTTCCTCAAGTGCCCCAATGCCAAAACCCGGAGCAGTCTTTCCTGCTGATTGTTCAACTCATATTAGTAACTAACACAACCCATGAGTAGTTTTCACGCAACAACAATGCCAAGTAAAAGCTGGCACAGAGATACGCAGTGGATGCACGTAAGTATCTTTAAGCAAAGAAGAGCAAATTAATAAGAAAGAAAAATAATGGCGAGACAAAATCTTACATTTGGGTCCAAACAGACTTTCCTTCATTGACAAAGGCTTTCTGAAGCCAGCCTCCTTATTGGCAGACAAGCGAGATCTTTTCTTTTCTACGGATCAGAAAAATGAGAAGCAAGTCAATGACCAAGAATGTCCTGTCAACAAAAACATCATAAAAGACCAACTAGATACCTCTAAATTCAGGAGCATGCTTGAAAGGATCATATCCTAATCCATGCAGGTCCTGCTTTGGATTGAGAACATATACCTGCAACAGATAAAGGAGGAACAAAGGATATCATCACCATCAATGTAAGTGAGGATAATATCAGAAGACCCGCGGCAGAACATTATAAGCAGTGTTCACAGTCCTACGTATATTCTGCTACGAAATGTAGAAGCGAAGTTCAAGAAAAAAATGACTAATACATGTATGACACCAGTAGCAATTGCAATCAACAACCTAAAGCTCGTTTGCAAAGAAAAACTTGAAAGTTGACTCACAGGAATGCTTTCAGAAATTTTAATATCTTCACTAAATTGCGGATCCAGAGAAGTTTCCACTTCAGTCTCCGAAACCATTGAGTCGGATGTTTCCTTCGTATTCTCATCAGTAGAGAAGGCTAAAAATGCTTTCCTAGCTTCTCTACGAGCATCTGCACCGACAAGGGTATAAAAAAGAGAGCCACAAAATAAATAGCTTGCTATGAATTTCCAAAATAAAAAGGTACTGACGGTTTTTATTGATGCACAAAAGAAGATTATAGATTAGTGGCTTAGTGCATTCTAAAAAAGTTCAAACCTGAACTAGCACGCACATCCTTTATTGAATGACCACGCCGCCATCCCATTTTTAGTAAAAGTTTGACCCCTGAACAATATAAAGAAGCATATACATGAGATCAGGTTTTCTCCTCTTGATGCATTTAAAAAATAGAGAGAACGAAAGAAAAAGGAACTTTTGCCAAATATTAAAGAGGCTTTTAGAAACTAACCAATTGACTCTGAAACTGGAGCAATAAGTTCGTCAGGCACTGGGCCAGGAATGGCTGATGGCCTGTGATACAAAAAAAAAATGTTACAAATGATAGCAACATCATAGCCAAGTCGAATGAGAGAGAAAAGGAATCTTAATATAGAAAACAGACTATCACACAATTTCTAAACATTACTAATGCCAAAGCAAAATTGAGAACAACTGAAATTACAGAATAAAACATAGCTCCTAACAAGCTTCCAAATGAATATAAAGCATATTAGAAAGATTGATAAGAAAGAATGGGATATCCGTCCACAGTTAAATTCTCGCAAAGCTACAACCATGCATGAGAAGTATTAAGAATTATGACACATAAGTACACAGAGACCTCTCATGCTGTTCTTTCTCAACTTGCTTGCGGGAATATTCGGCTGCCGTAAAACCAAATGTGTCAAACTGTGAGCTCGCGGACAGTGATTGTCCCTCCATATCCTGAAATGAAAAAGCATTTAGAATGGCTTAACAAGTTAACATCATTCCATATAGTGCACATCTTCCAAAGAGCAAAACAAAAGTTTCCAAATCCACTTTCCATTTGACCATTGATAAATGTAACAGAAGAATTAGCTTAACGGATCATACCGCCTTTTCATCTTCATCTAAAAAGTCTGAAATACTTTGCTTCCTTGCTCCAGCTCTGTTCTTCCTTGATGATGTAAATGACTGTGGAGCCCAGCCTGAAATTCAATTTAGATTGTAAACAGAAACGTACAGATAAAAATCAAGTAATGTGAACTTTACCGTCTTTTGACCCCACTGTATTGTAATACCCAGCAGAATATCCACCAGTAAATGCTCCATGGAACCTTCTCCGGCCTTCTTCATCAGTCACCTGAGTAAGATAACTCGTGAGATGTTAGCAGCCTTCCACATAATATAACTATATACAGATAGACATTATTTTGAGTAAAGAACCATAGTGGAAAGCATCCGCACAAAAAACATTGACAGGAAATTGTAAGCAATACCATGCATCCATTAGTACGGAGACCAATTTTCAACACAGATTGCTTCAATTAGTTTGTAATTATAGACCAGGGATGATGCCAACTTTTATAAATGTTTATGCTAAAGAACCTACAAGGCAACCTCTATATGCACGTTATCAATCTAATAACTATCCATAGACACATGCATGAGCAAGAACAAACACAGCATACACATCAATTTAACATGATTCTGAGTGTTCGACCAGCTCAAGTAGAGAGACATTCACTTGGATTTCCTTAGATTCAAGCTTCTTAAGCTCCCTCCCACTACCAGTAACAGTATTAAAACCCTGAAACGGGTTGGCCTCAAAGTTCTCTGTCTAACTTCACTCTACCTTATATAACCTATTAAGCTCTCTACAGACTACAGTAAGTTAAAATTCACAAAACAGCACAAAAACAATAACTTCCAAGTTCATAACCAGCGCGAGTCTCTTGATGCTTGATTGACCTAATTCATCCGAAACTAGAAGATCAAAGAAAGAGACTCACCTCTTGCTTCCAAGCAGGGAGAGTTCTAAGATTGCCTGAAGCACCAGCGACTGCTTTCTTCTTCCGGCTCACGATTTCTTCCTCGCGCTCTATTGGGGTTCCATGAAATACGAAATCCTCTTCATCTGACGCCATTGTCTCCACCGAGAGAAGCAGCAATTCGAGCGAGATTTCTAAACGAGTACCGGAGAAGAAGCAGAATCAGAAAATCGAGAAATACTGAACAAAGAGATATATGGGCCTGGTTCGGGTCACTTTCCGGCCCATTTTGGTTTTAATTTAAAATAAAAAATAAAAAAATCCAATTTTCTATTAAGGAGTTGAAGTTACTCCCATCACGCGCCGAATCTAAGCAATTGTAAACGAGAGTGGGATTCACGCGCTTTTCGTGTTCCGTTTGCCCTAATCGACTCTGCTCAGAGAAGACGAAGGAGAGAGAAACTTCCTCCGATAAACCTTCCGTACAATCCGATCGACTCACCGGCGCCGGATCTCTCCACGACTCGGTTGAATCGTCCTCTCTCTGAATTGTATCTTGTCTTTTAACCGCGTTGACTCAGTTACGGTGAGTCGATTCATCTACATATCTATCCTCGCATGTGTATACCTTACCCTTTGATCTGATCTGATCTGATTACTTCTGTAGATCACACAATGGATCCAATGGATATAGTCGGCAAATCCAAGGAAGACGCTTCACTTCCAAAAGGTTAGCTTTTTTCCCGATCCATTGACCATGCCTATTCTGTAATTGGTTGTATCTGTACCTTTTAGATTTTTGCAATTATGTGTTCTCTACGTTTCTGATCTGGGTTTATTGCTCATCGATCATTGAAGTGTATATTGAATAGGATTTGTAACCATAGCTGAGGGTTATAGGATTCATGAGCAATCAATCAGAGACTTCATGTTCTTGTGATCTTGCTAAGGATACGTTTTGTTCTCTTATTATTTTATAGCTACGATGACTAAAATCATAAAGGAGATGTTACCACCAGATGTTCGTGTTGCTAGAGATGCTCAAGATCTTCTTATTGAATGTTGTGTAGGTAAGATCAGATCATATATATTTTCTTCTCATATGATATATTTCACTTGCTTCACTTAGTCTAGTTTTTGGGTTTTCTTACAGTGTGGTTTCTTAAACGTTTTTGCAGAGTTTATAAATCTTGTATCTTCAGAATCTAATGATGTTTGTAACAAAGAGGACAAACGGACGATTGCCCCCGAGCATGTTCTCAAGGCACTACAGGTTCTTGGTTTTGGAGAATACATTGAGGAAGTCTATGCTGCGTATGAGCAACATAAGTATGAAACCATGGTAATCATCCTCTACTTTTGTTCATCTACTTCTCTGTGCACCGAGAAGAAGAAGAAGAAATGACTATTGTTAAACTGTCTCCTATGTTTGCAACTCTATAGCAGGACACACAGAGAAGTGTGAAATGGAACAGTGGAGCTCAAATGACTGAGGAGGAAGCAGCGGCTGAGCAACAACGTATGTTTGCAGAAGCACGTGCAAGAATGAATGGAGGTGTTGCGGTTCCTCAGCCTGAGCATCCAGAAACCAACCAGAGAAGTCCACAAAGCTAATTGAAACCGTCCTTTGAATCGGTAGGCAAAAAAGAAAAAAAGAAAAAGCATCCTATTAACATTCCCTTGTAAGTTCAAATGCGTATGTCCTCTGTTTATATGCTCTTAGTATAAAATATGTTAGCGTTTCATGATCTTAAAAACACCCTTGTGATTCAGATGTAATTAGTAAGCATTCCTTGTTTTGTGTTACTTGTGTGTCTTGACTAAGTATGGTGGGTCATGTCTAACACCAAAGCATCCGATTCAATGGTTCTATAGACGGGAATTTGATCCGTAACCTAATGTTTGTACGTTGGATGGGTTTGGTAATGAGTGTAATTGTCTTTCTATAAAAGAAAATGCTGGATCATTGTTTAGTGTTGACATACGGAGACTTGAAGAGGTTCACTAATCATTTTCTACTCGGAAAGCTCTTTTTGCCAATAGCTCTGCACACCTATTGTTCATTAGTTTTTTTGGTGAAGAGCTGACTTATGTGATTGTAAAAGACATCAATTATAATGTCAAGTAACTCAGGTAGCTATTGTGAAATGATAATGTAATTACCAATTGGATTGTTGGATACAATTTTTATTATAGAAAAAAAAATATTAGTTCATCTGGTAAGTGGTAACAGTCATGTTATCTTTTGACAGTTGCGAATAACAAACGTATGTCAACACTAAAAATGTGTGATTTACACATATATATAACTGAAAAAAATTTACACAACAAAGACCAATTATTAACAAATAATATTTTAGTTTCCTACCAAAAATGAATATAAACTGATGAATCATGACATCATTAAAGGTAGGGGTGGTGAGGGAGAGTCGTTGAAGGGGTAAGGTACTCTGCTCAGTGCTCAGTTACTAGGAGGACCATCACCGGAGTGACGTGTAAGGTCGCAGGTTTCTGTTTACTCTGCACCCGACAACTCATAAGAGAATCCGAACAGACCCTATTACACATATCTCTCTATTTATGACGTCAGTAAACCCAAACTAGTATATATGGCTTCGTTTTTTTCTCTAAAATTATTATTATACATTCCTTTGTATTGTAGTAGTAGTTGGATGGTTTTATATTCTTTGACACAAGACAAAGCCTGTCGAATGTTGTATGCCCCCTCTCAATGGCCTGTCACACCAATCTTTATTTTGGGAATATTTCCTACTGAATCGAGACCGTAATATATAACATATTCACCATCAAATATCAATGAATAGTTGAATACGTTAAGCTTTCCAGTATAAGCCCATACAGTATAAAATTGAACCACAGAAGCTATTGATGAAAATCATGGGACAAAGGACTCAGACTTCTTATCACAAATAAAATCCTACAAAATGCTTTGATGTTATTTACTCAGCCAACATATGTATGAATTAAGTTTCGAATGGTGTTTTATTTTACAGAGAAAAAAAAATATTATTACAGGAAAAATAAGGACAAGACGTCATGCCGCTTGAGCCAAATTATTGTCCTGCGTTTTTTACCAGTACAAGTAAAAAACCTTATTTTACTGCCAACAAGTCAACAACTATGAAAAGAGTTATCAGAACTGTTTGTCTTTTATGTTCTCTATTGATTTTGAACACTTAGATTTTTTTTTTTCTGTGAATTTTTTATAGCCATTCATTGGAAATAATGTACGAAACTTTAATATGATTAGGGATGGTTAAATGTACATTAAGATTTGATATAAAGAAGAAAAAGATGTGATAAGTGGTACTATATATTTTAGGTGAAGACTCCACTTTTTACTGTGAAGTCAAAAAAAAAAAGGGTTGGGTCATACAAAACTGAGGGCTCTTTTGTATGTACTGTAATGTAGAAGAATAGAGAGAACCCCACATCGAAAATGAAACAACAAACACACTTTGTCTCCAGATTCCTTTCTTTTGTCTCATTTCTCGTGTTTCTCCCAAAGTATTCAACAAAAACACAATCCTCCCTCCCCCACTTATTCTCTTGTTAATATTAAGTATTAACTAAAATAAACAATATCCACATTTACACATTCAGCACCAAACTTTTCCTTAAAATAACCATTTATCTTTAACTCTTTATATATATATATTATATACGGGTTCACGTATATTAAATCCATATTAACATAAGGTTTTAAAATGGTGGTGTTGAGAGGAATGGAAGAGATAAAGATGAAAATGAAAGAGAACATTCTAATTTTATTTTTGAGAAAGTTTATTCCTCTCCTCTTTAGTTGATATAATCAGTTGAAATTTCATTTTACATTTTCTGTAACGAAAAGTGAACATAATCCATTTACGAAAGAACAAAAATCTTTAGAATATGCAACCATTTGAGTTTTTTTCTTTTCTTTGGACAAACCATTTGAGCTGCCTAAAATTAATAGTCCCCAAATCGAATCACTTGACACATTGAGCTAAAAAGCAAAAGCCAAATCTACATTTAATATGAAACTATTATACTATTTTCTCTCCTGCTTTAATTTTTTCTGAAATCCTCTCTTAAAACAAAGATGAAATTGGTGGGTCCTTTTACAGTCGATTCTCTGTCAATTCACAAATTGTATTATCTTCTCTCTCACACCAAAACACTCACAACGACAAGAGAGAGAGAGAGAGCAAAAAGAAAGTGAAGAGGGAAGAAGAGAGATAAAAGAGAGTTATAGTCACCAAATAGACCAAACCCTGAGGTTAAATTCACACCAACAACTTTGATCATTACCCTCCATTCTCTCTATCTATATCTCTCTCTTTCTTTTTCTCTCTAAAAAAGCTTTAGAGCTTCTTCTTCTTCTTCTCTTTCAATGGCGAAAGGAAACTCACATGACTTTACCTCCAAGAGACACAATAGTAGTTTCCACTGGACAAGAAAAGTCGGATCAGACGAAAACGACGACGTTTCTTCCACCCATAACCCTCTTCCTGATCACAACAACGCTAAACCCGTTTCCAAACACACTTCTTCCTCTTCTTCTTCCTCTTCCTCTTCCTCTAATGTAATCACTCAAAAACGAAAGCTTCAATCTTTCGCCGTGTCTCGTCTCCGTTCAGTCATAGCTACTTTAAGCAGAGCACGACCCGGTCACCACCACTCCGGACTCGGGTCACGGGTCGTCGGTACACTTTTCGGATCTCGTCGTGGACACGTGCATTTCTCTATCCAGAAAGATCCTAACTCTCCACCGGCGTTTCTCATCGAGCTCGCTACTCCGATTAGTGGGTTGGTTAAAGAGATGGCTTCGGGACTCGTCAGAATCGCTCTGGAGTGTGATAAAGGGAAAGAGGAAGACGAAGGAGAAGAAGAAAAAATCAAAACTTTACGTCACGGCGGAGGAGACAAGACGAAGACGGCGACGGCGACGGCGATTTCACGGCGGTTGGTTGAGGAGCCGATGTGGAGGACTTATTGTAACGGGAAAAAGTGTGGATTCGCGACGAGGAGAGAGTGTGGTGAGAAGGAGAAAAAGGTTTTGAAAGCGCTTGAGATGGTTTCTATGGGCGCCGGAGTTTTACCGGAGACGGAGGAGACAGGCGGCGACGGTGGAGGAGATGTGATGTATATGAGAGCGAAGTTTGAGAGAATCGTTGGATCGCGTGACTCCGAAGCTTTCTATATGATGAATCCTGATAGTAATGGAGCTCCTGAGCTTAGTATCTATCTACTCAGAATCTGATGAAGAAGACGAAGGAGATGACCAAAGCCTCGTCATCGAAAAGAATGTTTATGGTTTAAGTGAGATTTTCCGGTTGAATTACTTAATTAGTCGGTTAAGTGAGATTTTCTGGTTTAATTACTTAATTAGTCGGTTAAGTGGGTAAGTGAGTCGATGTCTAATACTTAAAAAATCGAAAACGACGTATCTCTATATTATTATTGCAAATTCGGATTAGATGTGAATGTGATCGATTTGATCGATTGAATCGATCTCATGGTTATTAGATCAGGGGTTTTAATTTTTGGGGGAGGGGTTTAGAATTTGGTATATGGGATATGGAGAGGACGACTACTTGTAAATGTATAAATTTCGTTTTTTTAATTAAAATCTGTAATCTTTTCTTGTTGTTTTCTAAATCAAATGTCATAATTGGGGCACCGAGCCTTGTTAGAATCGTAATGATTAAAGTCTTGATTTTGTTCCCATTCCATTAGTGTATTTTTTGTCGCTAAATTATGATTTAAAGTGTTAAAATCATCATTGAGTTTCTTTGATCCAAGAAATAATTTAGAACTGAATAAGTAAGTGTATGGACCATTTGGACCATACGTTATAATGAGTAACGCGTAATATTATAACGACGGACTAATCTTTGTCTCTAGATTTTTCCATGTGGATCAATCTATTAAATTTTCAAAATTAAACCTAACTAGGTTTTAACCCGCTGTACACCACTAATTAAATTATAAATTAATATATTTTAAAAAATACTTCTAATTTACTTAGATTTTAAATTTCTATTTAATTGAATTTTATCTAGTTAATTTATAATTTTGTTTAGAATATTTTTTCTTCTTCTTACGTTTTATACAGTTTATAACATAATTACATTAAATTTGTTATTAGATAGAATATAAATTTTTAAAACACTTAGTTTTGTTTTCTATAATTAAACAGAAGTATATGTCTATATGGTATGTTAGTCTATATTTTTATGTGTATACGATTTTTTTTTGGAATATTAAGAATGTGTTGTAGTATGTGTAATATTTTGTAGTTCATATACTAAATAATTTATAAGTTAATTTTCCAAACTTTGACTACAAATCTGCAGTATATAAAATAAACTAATAGTTTTGATGTTGGCTCTATAGTCCAAACCCACCATGCTAAGCGGATCACGCAACATGTTCAAAGATTTTTAATCCGCAAAAACTCATCATACAAAATCCGTGAAAGTAAAATATAGTATGTGAGGTTAAAAGTCACTTTTTATCAAATCAAAACAGTTTTTCAAATTATTAAAGAACAATACCTCTTCACTTACCTCCTTATAAAATAAAGAAATAAAATCTGTATACATTTACCATTATGTTTGTTACATTTTAAAACAATTAGTTTCTATAAAATATCAAATATAAGTAGAATTAATTTATTTATTAAAATAATTATTTAATGTCAATGACATACAATTCTTGGGTTCACCCGTAGGGGTGAACTTCTCTTATTCACCCCCTTTAAATTAAGGAAATAAATCTTAATTAAGTAAACAAATTCTGTAGACCATCCAATTTTTAAATTGTTAATTCTAATATTATATTACAGTTTTTAATTATCACATCTAAACCCAAACCATTTTTTATAAACCCAAACCGACGTATAATTTTGTTTAATAGTAAATTCTAAACCCTAAACACTTTTTTATAAACCCAAACCAACATATAATTTTGTTTAATTATAAAATCTAAACCCTAACCACTATTTTGTAAACCCAAACCGATATATAATTTCGTTTAATTGTAAAATCTAAACCCTAATCACTCTTTTGTAAACCTAGCCGACATATAATTTTGTTTAATTGTAAAATCTAAACCCTAACCACTCTTTTATAAACCCAAACCGACATATAATTTTGTTTAATTGTAAAATCTAAACCCTAACCACTCATTTGTAAACTCAAACCGACATATAATTTTATTTAATTATAAAATCTAAATCCTAACTATTCTTTTATAAACCCAAACTTATATACAATTTAAAAATTTAATGTTTAACCTCTAATTCTTTTCTATAAACCCAAACTAACTTAGTTTCTTTAATAAAAGATATACATAATTTGTTTCCTTAATTTGTTTTGTTTTTTTTTATTTTAATTTTGATTTATTTTTTAAAATATGATATGACATGACATATTGTTGTATTTTAATTGGTTAATTAAGAAGGGGTTAATGAGAATTGTTCACCCCTAAAACTAAAAGTGAACCCAAGTATTTTTCCTGTAAATAAGTGTCAATTTGAGGATTTATTTTATAAATGTCTCGAAATATGTATTTATAGATTCGGAAATTACTAGAGTGTTGCACTCACTTAATTGGTCCATCACTTTCCTTTAATTATATACAAAAATTAAGAAACTTGATAATTTTTTTATATGTTCAAGTGTAAGGGTATTATCGTCGTTTCAACATAGAGAACGAGTGGACGTACAATGTTTTTACTGGTGTTCGTATGTCTCTTCCCTAGTTTTAAGGCTTTACCTTTTTTAGCTATCAAATACCAACTTTTATATATTAGTATTTAAATGCCTTGGAGCCTTTTATTTATTTATTTATAATTTATAGTGAAAAGAAAACTGTAACAATTCCCTTTTTTTTGGGCAAAAAACTGTAACACTTGGTAAAAATTAATTTTAAAAGTCTTTCCCCAAAAAAAAAGAAGAAAAAAGCTGGTCCTTGTACAATTCACAAAGCACACACAGATCCGAGTAAGATTTACACTGCACAATACTCAAAGAACGTGTCTTCTTCTTTCTTTAACAAGAAAGTGAAGTTTCTTCATGAGAATTTGCAAAAGAGACAAAAGCTGATGCCTACAATAATATCCCTTAAGAATATAATACTTTCAAAACACATGAAGTGAGAAAAATACACGTTGAATTGAGTCTGTTGCTTAATTAAAAGCTATTTCTATATTCTTTAGTGTGATTGTTTTTAGAAAATTAGTGTTTAACAATGTCATTTGGTACTAACATCGACGAGATATATATCTTATACCCAAATTTGAAAGAGGCATATAGTATTGTCTTGAGTCTTGACCAATTTAATCTTTTGTGTTTTGGCTCCCACCCTGCCATTGAGTCATTGACGGCTATGGGGGATAAAGAGAGACAACTAATGAAGGAAGTAATGAGTAATTTATACTTTTGCTTTAGTTAAAGAGTCGGCTTTAGCCGTTTTTTACTTTCTTTTTGTTTGTTTTCTATTGGGCTATTCTTTTTATCAGATTTTTTTTACTTATGAACTTGTCACACTTCACTATTAAAATCATAGATAAATTATATATCTTGTGCATTCGAATAATATTTCAAGTTTAACCAAACGAATGATGTCACCTATTATTGGTGAAAAGCCAACACTATGTGTGGTTCGAATAATTGATCTAACAATAGCAAACTGATTCTAGGCTCTTCCTATTTTTACATGTGGTCGTGGCCTTGTTCATGTATCCCATTGGTTCTATAATCATCCGTTTTAGGCCCTTCTTCAATAACTGTTCTAGCCAATACAGACACTTTTTCGATAAAAAGGTACAACGGATAAAAAAACGTTGGTAGACTAACGATTCAGATTAAATGAAGTTACCAAAAATAGTTCTTCGATGTGTGTCATGTGTCCATAATAATTTGGCAATGCAATCATCGTTGACAAAAGGTATGATCGAGACTAACTGTTCCACGCCAAAAATAAATACATTTTTGCATTATAAACGTCAACAACATCATATTCTTAAATTATACTTATTATAATTTCATCGTCGTAGATTATGACTCATGATATCTTTCAAATTCCGGAAGTTAAGATACTTAAGTGGAATGGATTGAATTATAATTTTGCTTATGATGTTGTTTATTTTCCCTAGCGTATGTGGTCTTGACCAAATGGATTTTTTTTTTTTGTTATCTCCACCGAAAATCGCAATTTGTCATCAAGGATGAAAATGCATGGTAATGAGGTAATATACTTATTTCAGTAAATCATGAAATTTACCATCAATGATCAATACTCCCTCTGTATCAAAAAATATAATTTTCTAGTATTTTTTTGTATCACAAAGAATGATTTTCTGTATATTTTTATCAATTAATGCTAAAAAATTGTAAATTTCAAATATTCTGGTGAAATCCTATTATAAAATATCTTATTATAAATAAATATTACACTGATTGCTAAACATTAAATATTTTTCTTAATTCATGTAAAAGTCCTAAAACATCACATAGGGAGTATGAAAAAACCTCATCAATTATTGGCATGCTCACGCGTCAAATGTTGCCCTCATGCATAACAATATTACATCGCCTATGTACAAGTAATGGAGCCATGTTTATGTTTGTAACACAAACTTAAATTGATTTTACGTTTACACTTTAAGTTTTATTTTAGAAATTTTTTTAGTGTTTAGTTAGTTTATAGATCTCTAGATTTCAATCCATAGATCTTCCAATTTTTTAAAAAATTTATTTTTAAGCCTTTACAATACAAATTGGTCATAAACCACATTTTCGTTTTGTTATTTGTCATAATTTACAATTAATAACTATTATTAATAGACTTTCAATTATTTATAGTATTATGTTAGTCGAAAGTGCCAGTAAATATTTTAGATCTTAGATTTGTTTTCAAACGATATTGTATTATCCTGCACTTAATCAAACTTTCTTAACACCTTGATTCTACCGTTTTAAAAAATAAACCTAAGAAAAATTTCGAAGTCAACAACACAATACTACAACCAATGCCATTGATTACACCACTTACTGTAGCCACCTCGAGTTAAATCGTACTCCATATTCAGATGTGGCTAACATCTTTTTTTCCGATGTCTTCTCGGCTGTCTTCTCAGCCTACTTCTCAGCCACTCTCTCTACTTTTTCAACAGTTTTTTTCATTCATCCAACAAAAATTTCAGCTGCTAATCTTAGTTTTTTTGGCTGATTTTTTTTTTCCAGCTTTTGTTCTTTGCCCATTTCAAATTTCATTGTGTTTTTCTATGAAATAGTTCATTATACCACGAGTTTGCTTTGCCATGCTATCAATTTAAGATTTTTGAAATTTATATTAACATACATGAAAATAAATTGACAAGTCAAATACATTTCTTGACATAAAAAAATATAGATAAATATAGTCGACCCATTAACTTATTTGTTTAAAAATTACTAAGAAACATAATAATAAACCATTGTAAAGTAGAAAATACCAAATAATGTAAGTCAACAGTTAAAAGTTGATCAAAATGTAAATCCATGGATTTAGAATCTGTTGAAAGATTTTTTTTTCCTGCATGTTTTAATGGACTTATTTGTAATCCATAGTTTTTGTAAACCCGAATAATGATAAAATATTTATTTATTTAGAATATTATCAGTAAATATATATACATACTATGATTTAATCCGCATTATATAGATGAACCATTTTTGTTTAACACAATCTTGATTAAATCATTATGATTCGACATGTTTTATATTGGTGTTATTTTACACAATCTTGATTAAAAACCGAATTAAACCATATAAAAACATTAATTTTGATGCTTATTAAGTGAAACTTCCTGCTCGTTCGGATTTGGATTTATTTTGATCTTATTTATAATTTGACTCTGAATCATTCTCTAAATATTTTAGGCGATGTGGGAAGTTGAACACACATTTTTTATATATTAATTGAGTAATATTTGTTTGTTTTTAAAAATTCATATCACAGTATGTGGAGACAAAAATATAGCTTTTTAAATTTTAAAAAAGTAAAATCAAACAAAAATGATAGGAGAATAATAATTTTAAATCTTGACAAAATCTTCTAAATATCTAAATTATTAATTATGAGAAATTATATGGATATTTTTAATTTTATAATTAATGTTAAAATCTTATAATTGTTTTGGTTATATGGATATTAGAGAGAATTAATTGTAAATTTCTTCAAATATAGATATAAGTTTGAAAATGAAGATATATTTCCAAAAGTGTACTTCAAAAATACTAGTATATATATATATATGTACTTAAATTTTTAGTAATTTTTATTTACAATAAAATGTCTTTATGTAAATCTATACAAATTTATTGCAATTCTAAATATTTATCTAAATTACATGATTGATAAGATACTTGTAATTCTAAATATATGTATATCTATAAATTATCAATTTTCATAGGATATGTGATTTCAATTTTTATTGATTCATAAATTTCCAGAAATAATAATTTTAGGATTACAATATGGGATAAGCGATTAGATAATCATATATGTTCTAATCTCTATGAAAATTTTATATAAGAAACGAAAGTGATAAAGGCCCAAGTAAATTGTCAAAGGCCCAAGTAAATTTTCAATATTCTTGACAGGCCGTTGGATATACGTGTCAAAGGCCCAAGTTAATTGTCAATTTTTGTTTGCTCACCGCATTAAGGTGCATTAAGGTCTTCTTAGTTCTGCAATTCATTGAAGAAGCGCTTTGCTGTTCGTTTCTCTAGATTCTAGAGATCGATCTTCTTCAACTTTGACTCCTGAGTTGGTCCGTCCATGGGCAATAGAGGGAAAACGTTATTAACTTGAGAGATGGATTCACTCCTTCTCGAAGATTTTGGGCAAAAGGTTGATTTGACCCGTCGGATTCGGGAGGTTTTGTTGAACTATCCGGAAGGAACCACCGTTCTTAAGGAGCTTATACAGAACGCTGATGACGCCGGTGCTACTAAAGTCCGTCTCTGTCTTGACCGTCGGGTTCACGGTTCGGGTTCTTTGTTATCTGACTCTTTGGCTCAGTGGCAAGGTCCTTCTTTGTTGGCTTACAATGATGCTGTTTTCACTGAGGAGGATTTTGTTAGTATCTCCAGAATTGGTGGAAGTGGCAAACATGGTCAGGCTTGGAAGACTGGTCGATTTGGGTATATTTTTTTTTTATTCCTTCCTTCTCTGTGAATCACCCTTTTTATTTTATTTTATTATCATCTTTGTTTCTGGCTTATGAAGATATCAATTATGTTCTTGAGTTTGAGTTTTGGTCAATGTGAGTGTGTCTCTTATTTGATCCTTATTTTCTGATAAATCTTGTGAATTTGATATTATAGGGTTGGCTTCAATTCGGTGTACCATTTGACTGATATACCTTCATTTGTGAGTGGGAAATACGTGGTATTGTTTGATCCTCAGGATGCTTATCTTCCAAATATTTCTGCAGCAAACCCAGGGAAGAGAATTGATTATGTTGGCTCTTCAGCTCTATCTCAGTATAAGGATCAGTTTCTTCCTTACTGTGCTTTTGGGTGTGACATGAGAACTCCTTTTCACGGTACTTTGTTTCGTTTCCCGTTGAGGAACCCAGAGCAAGCAGCTTCTAGTAGGCTTTCAAGGCAAGCCTATTTTGAAGATGACATTTCTTTGATGTTTGATCAACTTTTCGAGGAAGGCGTTTTCTCGTTGCTCTTTCTTAAATGTGTTTTATCTATTGAGATGTACACGTGGGAAGATGGAGATTCAGAGCCCAAAAAGCTTTATTCATGTTCGGTCAGCTCACCAGATGCTGATACTGTTTGGCATCGTCAGGCTGTTCTTAGACTGTCAAAGACATCTATTTCTGGAGACAGGGAGATGGATGCATTTACTCTCGAGTTCTTGAGTGAGTCTGAAAAGGGAAGCCAAAGTAAACGGAGAACAGACAGGTTTTACATAGTTCAGACAATGGCATCAGCGTCCAGCAAAATTGGTTCGTTTGCTGCCACTGCATCCAAAGAATATGATATTCACTTGCTACCATGGGCCTCAGTTGCAGCATGCATATCAGATGATTTATCAGAGGTATTGTGCAATACTAATTGTGCCTTTTTTGCTATATGCAGTAATTACTTTTGCCCATGTTGCAACTTTGTGTACGTTCTTGCAGTACTGAACATACAATTTCGTTTATTTTTTATTTCTTATCGTAATATTCCTCCATCTTTGGGTATTCCACATATTAGTTATCACGTTATTACTCTATACCGAGAAAGAAGTTATTTTCACTGCTTTTGGATTGGATCTTGCATTTACTCTGGTTTCATATGGTTTTGACAGAATAATATCCTAAAGCTTGGGCATGCTTTCTGCTTTCTTCCCTTGCCTGTACGAACTGGATTGACAGTACAAGTTAACGGATACTTTGAGGTGTCATCAAATCGTCGCGGAATTTGGTATGGAGAAGACATGGACAGGAGTGGGAAAGTTCGTTCAGCCTGGAATAGGCTTCTTCTTGAAGATGTTGTAGCTCCCAGTTTTGCAAGATTGCTTCTTTGTTTGAGAGAAGTGCTTGATTCCAGGGATTCTTACTTCTCCTTATGGCCAAGTGGATCTTTTGAAGCACCATGGAGCATATTAGTCGAACACATTTACAAAAATATCCGCGATGCTCCTGTGTTGTTTTCAGAACTTTACGGGGGGAAATGGGTGTCCCCTGTTGATGCATAACTTCATGATGAGGAATACTCAGGGAGCAAAGAACTTGGTGATGCCTTATTGCAACTTGAAATGCCTATCGTGTGCCTTCCAAGATCAGTTTTTGATATGCTTTTGAAACACCCTTCCTTTCTACTTCCAAAAGTGGTTACTCCAGATAGAGTGCGCAACTTTCTCAAAGAATGCAAAACGCTTTCAGTTTTGAAGAAATCTTTGAAGCTAGTATTATTGGAATATTGCTTGGATGATCTGACTGATGATAGTGTTTGCATACAAGCCAGGAACCTGAAACTGCTTCCATTAGCAAATGGTGACTTTGGCTTCTTTTCTAAAAGTACAGAAGGTGTCTCCTATTTTATTTGTGACGAATCAGAGCAATTGCTTTTACAGAGAGTTTATGACAGAGTCATTGATAGGAATATTCCTCCACCATTATATAGCAGACTTTTTGCCATTGCAGAGTCACAAACAGCAAATCTTGCTAATTTCAGTATCCATGACTTGCTTCAGTTATTTCCTAGGCTTGTACCCGCTGAATGGAAACACAGAAGCAAGATTTCCTGGCATCCAGAATCCAACCAAGATCATCCATCATCACCATGGTTTGTTCTCTTCTGGCAGTATCTTGACAAACAGTGTCAGAGCCTATCATTATTCTGTGACTGGCCAATCTTGCCATCCACGTCTGGCTATTTGTATATAGCATCTCAGCAATCAAAATTGATCAACGCGGAGAAGCTTCCTAATGCAGTCAAAAATGTTTTAGAGAAGATTGGTAGCAAGATATTAAACAACAATTATAAAGTTGCACATTCAGACTTGTCCTCCTTTGTATCGGATGCAAGTTACACAGGTGTCTTAGAATCTGTTTTCGATACTGCTTCATCAGATATGGATGGTATACAAAATTTAATTTATGATTTGAATGCTCAAGAGAAGGATGAACTTCGGAGTTTTCTTTTGGATCCAAAATGGCACATAGGACATCAGATTGGAGACCTGTACCTTAGTATCTGCAAGATTTTACCCATTTATCGTATGTATGGAGAAACTAGTGCTCAAGAATCCAATTATTCTGATCTTGTTAATCCTCCTAAGTACTTACCTCCATTAGATGTACCTACCTGTCTTCTAGGATGTGAGTTTATTCTCTGTTGCCAAGGAAGCGAAGAAGATGTTTTGTCAAGATACTATGGCATTGGGAGAATGAGTAAAAGTAATTTTTACAGACATAATGTTTTCAACAAAATTGACGTTTTGCAACCTGAGATTCGTGATCAGGTGATGATTTCTATTCTGCAGAATCTTCCACAATTGTGTCTGGAAGATAGATCCTTGAGGGAAGAATTGCAGAACCTAGAGTTTGTACCAACTGTAAATGGTCCTCTTAAACGCCCATCTGTTTTACATGATCCTCGTAATGAAGAATTATATGCTTTGTTGGAAGATTCAGATTGTTTCCCTGGTAGCGGATTTCAGGGATCTGCTATCTTGGACATGCTTCAAGGTTTGGGCCTTAAAACAACTGTTTCTCCTGAGATAATATTAGAGAGTGCACGATTGGTGGAGCGGTTGATGCACAAGGATATGGAAAAGGCACATTCAAGGGGTAAAGTGCTTTTTTCATTTTTAGAAGTCAATGCTGTGAAATGGCTGCCTGATCAGTCGAGTGAGGAGGATGGAGCTATAAACAGGATATTTTCAAGAGCTGCAACGGCTTTCAGACCACGATATCTGACATGTAACCTTGTTAAGTTCTGGACTGAACTTAAAATGATTTGCTGGTGCCCCGTTTTAGCGTCTGCTCCATTTCAAACTTTACCATGGCCAGTTGTGACATCTACTGTTGCTCCTCCAAAGCTTGTACGTCCAAAAACAGATATGTGGCTTGTATCTGCATCCATGAGGATACTGGATGGTGAATGTTCTTCTACAGCTCTTGCATATAACTTGGGGTGGTTATCACATCCAGGAGGAAGTGCAATTGCGGCTCAGTTACTTGAACTTGGAAAGAACAATGAAATTCTGATTGATCAGGTTCTTCGGCAGGAACTAGCTTTGGCAATGCCAAAGATATACTCAATTCTTGCAAGCTTACTAGGTTCAGATGAGATGGATATCGTTAAGGCTGTACTTGAAGGTAGTCGCTGGATCTGGGTAGGTGATGGATTTGCAACTTTGAGTGAGGTTGTTCTTGATGGCCCTCTTCATCTTGTTCCCTACGTTCGTGTCATACCTACCGACTTAGCTGTTTTTAGAAGACTACTCGTGGAGCTTGGTGTCCGAGAATTTTTAACTCCATCTGATTATGCTGATGTTTTATGTAGAATAGCTGTAAGGAAAGGTTCTTCATCCCTTGATCCACAAGAAATCAGGGCAGCTGTGTTGATTGCGCAGCAATTGGCTGAAGCGCAATTTCTTGACAAAGTCACACTCTATTTACCTGATGTTTCTTGTCGACTCTTCCCTTCAAGTGATTTGGTTTATAATGATGCGCCATGGTTGACTGCATCAGACAATTGTAACAGCTCGTTTAGTGCCGAGTCTACAATGCTGTTGAATGCGAAAAGAACAATGCAAAAATTTGTCCACGGTAACATATCTAATGAGGTAGCGGAGAAGCTTGGTGTTCGCTCACTTCGTAGGGTCTTGCTGGCGGAAAGTGCTGATTCAATGAGTTTTAGTTTATCTGGGGCTGCTGAGGCCTTTGGACAGCATGAGGCATTGACCACTAGACTTAAACACATACTAGAAATGTATGCTGATGGGCCTGGGATTCTTTTTGAGCTGGTCCAAAACGCGGAAGATGCAGGTGCTTCTGAGGTGACATTCCTTCTGGACAAGACTCATTATGGGACTTCTTCACTCCTCTCTCCTGAAATGGCAGATTGGCAAGGCCCTGCTCTGTATTGTTTCAACAACTCAGTTTTTACTCAACAAGATATGTATGCAATTTCACGAATTGGTCAAGCAAGCAAACTTGAAAAACCTTTTGCGATAGGAAGATTTGGGCTTGGATTTAACTGTGTTTATCATTTCACAGATATCCCGGGGTTTGTTTCTGGAGAAAACATTGTTATGTTTGATCCTCATGCCAATCATTTGCCTGGTATTTCTCCAACTCACCCAGGGTTGCGGATTAAATTTGCTGGAAGAAATATACTGGACCAGTTTCCTGATCAGTTCGCACCATTCTTGCATTTTGGTTGTGACTTAGAGCATACATTTCCAGGTACACTTTTCCGATTTCCTCTTAGAAACGCCAGTGTTTCCCCCAGAAGCCACATAAAGAAAGAAACATATGCTCCTGAAGATGTGCTATCCCTCTTCACTTCCTTTACTGGTGTAGTTTCAGAAGCTTTAATTTTTCTGCGGAATGTGAAAACAATATCGATTTTTACGAAGGAAGGAGCTGGTCATGAAATGCAGTTACTGCATCGTGTTTGCAAAGATTGCAATGTTGAGAAAGATACTGAAACAAAGCCATCTATTCAAGTGTTTAGTCTTCTTGACGAAAATATTTCAGCTGGAATGAATAAAGATCAGTTGTTAAAAAAACTTAGCAACACTGTAGTTAAAGATCTCCCGTATAAATGCCAGAAGATTGTGGTAACCGAGCAAGATTCATCTGGCTGTATTTCACATGGATGGATAACAGGTGAATGTCTGAATGCCGGGGTAAGTAAAAAGCACTCGAACCTTCGAGAAATGTCCAATAAGTTAATACCATGGGCTAGTGTTGCCGTGCTTATAAATTCTGTCAAGAGTGATAGTGTAGAGGACCTGGCTGCTAGCAATTCAGATATATTTGGGCCATCTGCTATTTCAATTCAGAATAGAAGAAATTTTGGGGGGCGTGCATTTTGCTTTCTGCCTCTACCTATAACTACTGGCCTTCCTGCGCATATTAATGCATATTTTGAATTGTCTTCCAACAGGAGGGATCTTTGGTTTGGTAACGACATGGCAGGGGATGGAAAAGTACGCTCTGATTGGAATCTTTACTTGATCGAGGAAGTTGTTGTACCAGCCTATGGTCATTTGCTTGAGAAAATTGCATCTGAACTTGGTCCATGTGATTTGTTCTTCTCTGTCTGGCCAGTAACTCTAGGAGCAGAACCTTGGGCATCCTTGATTCGGAAGCTCTACAGTTTTATTGCGAATAATGGTCTTCGTGTCTTATATACAAAAGCAAGAGGAGGACAATGGATTTCAACTAAGCAAGCAATTTACCCTGATTTCAACTTTCCTAGGGCAGATGAGCTAGTTGATGTCCTTGCAGACGCTGGTCTCCCTGTCATTAATATCTCAAAGTCAGTTGCGGAAAGATTTGGTGAGGCCTGTTCATCCTTGCATTTTATTACACCCCAACTGTTAAGGACTCTGTTGACCCGGCGGAAACGTGAGTTTAGGGATAGAAATGGCTTGGTCTTGGCACTAGAATACTGTCTTCTTGATTTAAAAGTTCCTTTTCATACGGATCTTCTTTACGATCTACCCCTGCTACCTCTTGCTAATGGATCATTTGCAACCTTTAAAAAGAATGGGACTGCTGAGAGAATCTTTTTCACAGAAGAGATTGGGTATGAACTTTTGAAGGATTTACTTCCTCACCAACTCGTGGACTGTGAAGTGCCGGAAAAAGTTTATAGTAAGTTATTAGTTGTAGCTCAAAGTGAAGAATCATGCATATGTCTTCTCTCTTGCAGTTTGCTTGAGAAGCTCTTTTTTAAGCTACTGCCAACAGACTGGCATCTCTCAGAAAAAATACTTTGGACACCTGGCCAACAAGGACATCCGACAGTAGAATGGATAAGGGTACTGTGGAGCTATCTTAAATTATCTTGTGATGATCTCTCAATATTTTCTAACTGGCCCATATTGCCAGTTGAAGATCGCTGTCTCATGCAACTTATTGTAAATGCAAATGTTATTCGAGATAATGGCTGGAGCGAGAACATGTCTTCATTATTACTGAAATGTGGATGCCGGTTCTTAAATCGTGAGCTTCCAGTGGAGCACCCACAGTTGGAAACATATGTTCAGCCACCAACAGCAACAGGAATATTGAATGCACTTCTTGCAGTTTCTGGTGGGCAAGAAAACATCAAGGGGATTTTCATTAATGTTTCAGAAGGTGAATTACATGAGCTTCGGAATTTTATCCTTCAGTCAAAGTGGTTCTCTGTTGGACATATGAATGAGGTCCACTTTGAGACCATCAAACACCTCCCCATATTTGAGTCATACAGAAACCGAAAACTTGTAAGTTTGAACTGTCCAGTGAAGTGGCTCAAACCTGATGGCATCAGGGAGGATCTGCTGGATGATAATTTTGTACGCTTGGACTCAGAGAGGGAGAGAACTATCTTCAAAAGATACTTACAAATAAAAGAGCCCTCAAGAATGGAATTCTACAAAACTTGTGTACTTAATCGTATGTCTGAGTTCCTTTCTCAGCAAGGAGCTCTGTTGGCCATTTTGCATGATCTAAATGATCTGGTCGCCGATGACGTTTCGCTTCAGTCTGCACTATCTACAACCCCTTTTGTTCTCGCAGCGAATGGATTATGGCAACAACCTTCGAGGTTTATCTATCTTTATCCTACCTATTCTGATACATTAAATATGTTAAATTACAGACTTCTCAGCTGTTACTTCTTATTAGCTATCTTTGTTTGCATGTACACGCTTTATAAAGCAATCTGATATTAGCTATCTTTGGTTGTATTTACACACTTTATCAAGCGAATGAGTATCTCTATAGTTGCCTTCTTATATATTTCCTCTTTTCAGGCTTTATGATCCTCGTGTTCCTGGACTACAAGAGCTTCTACACAAAGAAGTTTATTTTCCTTCTGAGAAATTCTCAGATTCTAAGATCCTGGATGCTTTGGTTGGTCTTGGACTTAGAACAACTTTGGATTGTTCTACCTATCTGGATGCTGCTAAAAGTGTGTCAATTTTACATGACTCGGGAGATCTAGAAGCATCGAGATATGGAAAAAGACTATTATTCCATATCAAAAAACTTTCTGTCAAACTATCATCCAAGACAGGTGAAACGAACTATGATGAATCACAAAATCTAATGTCCATTACAAGAGAAGACTCACCTGATGGAGAAACCTATCCTGAATATGAGACGGAGACTAGCTATCTTGGGAGCTTGCTCACTGAACAATCGGAGGATGAGTTTTGGTGTCAACTGAGGTCTATCCCATGGTGTCCTATTTGTCTTGATCCACCAGTAGAAGGTATTCCATGGCTTGAATCTAGTAACTTGGTGGCATCTCCAGATAGAGTAAGGCCCAAGTCTCAGATGTTTTTGGTGTCTGCCACAATGCACTTACTGGATGGCGAGTGTCAGTCATCGTATCTACATCAGAAACTTGGGTGGATAGATTGCTTAACTATTGATACCTTGTGCAGACAACTAACTGAGATATCAAAGTCCTATAAAGAACAAAAGCTCCGTTCCTCCGTAAATCCTGATTTTGAGAGCATGTTACAAGGCCAAATTCCTCTTCTTTATACCAGACTGCAAGAACTTGCTAGGGAAAATGAGTTTCTTGCCCTTAAATCAGCACTAAGTGGTGTTCCATGGGTGTGGCTTGGGGATGATTTCGTCTCTGCAGATGTTCTTTCTTTTGATTCTCCGGTGAAGTTTACCCCTTATCTATATGTTGTCCCTTCAGAATTTTCTGAATTTAAAGAATTGCTTCTAGAATTGGGTGTGAGACCTAGTTTTGATGCAGAAGATTATATGAACACTCTGCAGCACTTGCATAATGATATAAAAGGATCACAGCTAACAGATGAGCAGATAAATTTTGTCCTTTGTGTTCTTGAAGCCATTGTAGACTGTTTCTCCGAGCCGTCATCAGATTGTGATAAAAATTCAGTGCTAGTTCCCGATTCCGCAGGATTTTTGGTCCCGTCAGAGAAACTTGTTTATAATGATGCACCATGGGTAGACAGCAGTTCTCTATCTGGGAAAAGGTTTGTACATCCTAGCATCAACAACGACATAGCTAATAGATTGGGGATACAGTCTCTTCGTTGCATCTCCTTAGTGGATAATGATATAACCCAGGATCTACCTTGTATGGAGTTCACCAAGTTGAAGGAGCTTCTATCACTATATGGCAGCAAAGATTTCTTGTTGTTCGATCTTCTTGAGTTAGCTGATTGCTGCAGAGTTAAAAAGCTGCACTTCATTTTTGACAAGAGAGAGCACTCTCGCAAGACTTTGCTGCAGCATAATTTAGGTAGTTAATGTTTTGAGCTTATTACTAGCCTTTCGATTGATTCTGTTGATATCCTTTATATTTTGAATTTTTTTCCTAAGCTTGCCCTTTCAAATTTTGGAGAATGGCGTATGTATCTAAGGTGGATAAAATTTTCACTACCATAGAAGATCGTTTGAACTTTTATTAGATATATTGTAGATTTATAGGGATATATACATCGATCCTGTTATTAAAACTGCTCTTATTTACAGGTGAATTTCAAGGACCTGCTCTAGTGGCCATTTTTGAAGGGGTTACATTAACCAGAGAGGAGGTTTGTAATCTTCAGCTTCTTTCACAGTGGAGAGTTAAGGGTGAAACTCTCAACTATGGGTTGGGCCTTCTTAGCTGTTACTTCATGTGTGATCTACTGTCGATTGTGTCTGGTGGCTACTTTTACATGTTTGATCCCAAAGGAGCGACCCTTTCTGCATCCACGACTCAGGCTCCTGCTGCAAAAATGTTCTCTTTAATAGGTAAGAACTTCTGGTGTTTCTTTCCCACCTGTTTTCCCAATGCTAAAGCGACATGAAAATAATTACTACCCCATGGTAGCTATATCTAAAATAAACCACCTCATCCTGATTTTTTTTTTGGGTTCATTTGTCGTATCAGGTAGTGATCATACATTAACTTTATTACATTTGTCTTTCTGTCCACCCGTCCTGTTTATGCGTCTGCTCACCCATGTTGTATGTTTTAGCACTTCCTAGTTTTGTAAAGCAGTAAACAGTTGGCTTGTTACTTCTTTATTAATTCTTTTGTTTCTTTAGGTACAAATTTGGTTGAGCGGTTCAGTGATCAATTCAGTCCCATGCTAATTGTTCAAGATAAGGCATGGTCATTGACAGATTCCACCATTATTCGGATGCCTTTATCAACTGAAGATGGTCTTGAGGCGGGATTAGATAGAGTGAATCAAATATCTGACCGATTTCTGGAAAATGCCTCCAGAATCCTCATTTTCTTGAAGTCAGTTTTACAGGTGTTATAAATGATATCAACACCACCCTAGACATCATCATTGATTTATTTTTTTATTTATTTTTGACATCCATTGAATTCTATTTTTTAAATTACAGTAAAATTTTATTAAAATTAAAAAAGTAGAGACTGAAAAAGTATGGGCTTGACCACATTCTACCATGGTGTTGTTACGAACTGTTAAGTAAAGATTTTTTTTTTGTTGTTATCAATTTCAGGTTTCATTTTCCACATGGGAGCAAGGGAATGCACAATCACATCAAGATTACACGCTGCATATTGATTCCGCATCAGCTATCATGAGGAATCCCTTCGCGGAGAAAAAACTGAAAACGTTTCAACTTTCAAGATTTTTTAGTAGCTCAAACTCTGTTAAATCGCAAATAATTGAGGTAAACCTACATATAGGGGAAAACAAACTTCTGGATCGATGGCTTGTGGTTCTCAGCAGGGGTTCTGGACAATCACAAAACATGGCTCGTGACAGGTACAAAGTCACTTACTATTAGTCAACATAAAAGATTCTGGCAGTAACCTATATATGCTTTGATGTTCATATCACCTTGAAAGCCATGTCAGAGAATAAACCGATACCAATAATTGCTTTGAGATGTTTATTCTATTTTTCTAAATTTAAGATGTTACAAATTCTGATCAAAACCATGAGCCAATAGATTTAGTTCATTGTGAAAAGAATTGGCGTGTCACTGTTCAAACGAGTAAATAGAAACTAAATGCTTTATTGATGAAAAAATAAAATAAAAAAAATCAAAATCTACTGTGATGAGTGTCCTAGAGGTTATCATGTCTCTATTTGTTACTGAAATATTACATATTTGCAGGAAGTATCTAGCGTACAATTTGACACCTGTTGCTGGAGTTGCTGCACATGTGTCTCGAAATGGTCGTCCGGTTGATTTCCATCCAGCCAGCCCCATAATGTCTCCTTTACCTTTGTCTGGTAGTGTGAATCTACCTGTCACCATCCTAGGATGCTTTCTCATTCGGAATAATTGTGGTCGTTTTCTTTTCAAAAATCAAAATGAGAGATCTATGTTGGAGCCACAACATGATGCTGGAGATAAATTGATTGATGCATGGAACAAAGAGTTAATGTCATGTGTACGTAATTCTTACATAGAAATAGTGGTAGAGATGGAAAGGCTAAGTCGAGAACATTCAAGTGAGTCAAGTACAGCAACACGTCAGCTGGCCCTTTCTCTTAAAGCCTATGGTAATCAGTTGTATTCCTTCTGGCCAAGATCTTATCAACATGCTTTGCTTAGCTTACATGACGGTGCTATAGAAACAGAAGTGCTCAAACCGGAGTGGGAATGCTTGGTTGAACAAATTATAAGGCCGTTTTACGTTCGTGTTGCTGAACTTCCTCTTTGGCAACTTTACTCAGGAAATTTGGTCAAGGCTGAAGAGGGTATGTTTCTTACACAACCTGGTAGTGAGGTTGCTGTTAATTTGCTCCCTGTTACAGTTTGCAGCTTTGTGAAGGAGCATTACCCTGTGTTTTCCGTGCCTTGGGAATTGTTGGCTGAAGTCCAGGCAGTAGGGATTCCAGTTCGTGAAGTCAAACCAAAGATGGTTCGTGTTCTTCTAAGGAAGTCATCTGCATCTATCGACCTTCGATCTGTTGATACTTTTATTGATGTACTTGAATATTGCCTATCTGATATTCAATTTGTTGAAGCACTTAACCCCGAAGTTGTTAACATGGATGAAGGAACCAATACTTCTGCTTCAGTTTTGACCGATACTCAAGCTCACGCTGGCTCTAGTGATGCTTTTGAAATGATGACGAGCCTAGGGAAGGCTTTGTTTGATTTTGGTAGAGTCGTTGTTGAAGATATTGGTCGTGTTGGAGATTCGATAGGTCAAAGAAATAGTAATGCTGACCCGAGGTTTCTACATGCAGTTAATGAACTTAAAGGATTACCATGCCCGACTGCAACAAATCATTTAGCACGCTTGGGTACCTCTGAGCTATGGTTGGGAAACAAGGAGCAACAAGCACTGATGTTGCCTGTCTCTGCACGATTTATCCATCCAAAAGTGTTTGACAGATCGAGCTTGGCTGATATA
This sequence comes from Camelina sativa, assembly GCF_030686135.1. Lineage (NCBI taxonomy): Eukaryota > Viridiplantae > Streptophyta > Magnoliopsida > Brassicales > Brassicaceae > Camelina > Camelina sativa. The sequence goes on from NC_141892.1 coordinate 9,831,851, forward strand.
TTTTTGAAGTCTTCTGTTCAAGAATTTTTAAAGTTGAGGAGCTGGTCTCTTCCTTTACTGGCCAGTAATATGAAATATCTTTTTCATGACCACTGGGTTAGTTATATTTCAGAATCAAATTCTGTGCCATGGTTTTCATGGGAAAGTACATCCAGTTCTAATGATGAAAGTGGTCCCTCGCCTGAATGGATAAGGCTCTTTTGGAAGAATTTTAATGGATCAGCCGATGATCTCTCCCTCTTTTCGGACTGGCCTCTGATTCCTGCCTTCCTTGGCAGACCAATTTTATGTCGTGTAAAGGAGAGACACTTAATATTTTTTCCACCACCTCCTTTGCAGCCAATTTCTAGAAGTAGCACTGATATGGATCAGAGAGGCAGTGATATATCCACAACATCAGGAAGTGATGGTTCGTTACCTGAGTTGATACAACACTATGTTTCAGTCTTCGACTTAACACAGAGCAAGCATCCTTGGCTGATGTTACTGCTAAACCAGTGCAATATACCTGTTTGTGATGCTGCATATATTGATTGTGCTGAGAGATGCAAGTGTCTGCCTTCACCTAGCGTGTCACTTGGCCAAGCTATTGCCTCCAAGCTTGCTGAAAGCAAACGAGCTGGCTACATTGCTGATATCTCTTCCTTCCCAACATGTGGTCGTGATGAGCTTTTTACCCTTTTGGCTAATGATTTCCCTTCTAGTGGTTCAGGATATCAAACTCATGAACGTGAAGTACTAAGTTCACTTCCTATATTTAAGACTGTTACTGGGTCCTACACGCATTTGCAAAGGCATGGTTTGTGTATAATCTCTGCAGATTCCTTCCTTAAACCATATGAAGAATGTTGCTTTTGCTATCTCCCAGATTCAGTTGAATGTCACTTTCTCCAAGCCCTTGGGGTCACTGTGTTGCATAATCATCAGACTTTAGTAAGGTTTGGGTTAGCTGGGTTTGAAAGTAGATCTCAATCTGAACAAGAAGACATACTGAATTATGTATATGGAAATTGGCTAGATTTAGAGGCTGATTCTACTGTGATCGAAGCTCTTAGGGAGGCTAAATTTGTCAGAAATTCTGATGAATTTGCCTCCGAGCTGTCTAAACCAAAGGACTTGTTTGATCCTTCTGATACATTACTAGTGTCGGTATTTTTTAGTGAAAGAAGACGGTTTCCTGGAGAAAGATTTTCATCACAAGGCTGGCTTCGCATTCTACGGAAAGCTGGCCTTCGAACTGCAGCGGAAGCCGATGTCATACTTGAATGTGCTAAAAGGGTGGAGCGTCTGGGTAACGAGCACCATAGATCTTCTTCTGAAGAAGATGATTTTGAAACGGATCTTGCACATTCTGAGAAGGATATTTCTGCTGAGTTATCAACATTAGCAGGATCTGTACTTGAAGCTATATTTTCAAACTTTGCTGGTTTTTACAGCACCGCATTCTGCAACACTCTTGGTCAGATTGCTTGTGTACCTGCTGAATTAGGGTTCCCAAGTCTTGGTGGCAGAAAAGGTGGCAAGAGAGTCCTTACACGTTACAGCGAAGCTGTTCTTTTACGGGATTGGCCCCTTGCTTGGAGCTCTGTTCCTATTCTTTCGATTCAGAGATTCATTCCACCTGAATTTTCATGGACAGCATTTCGTCTGAGAAGTCCTCCGATTTTCTCGACTGTTCTTAAACACTTACAGGTAAGATCACTCGTGCTCTATCTTTTGATTATTTGTGTATTCTTTTCACGGACATGTGAAGAAAAAGAGGCCTGATTAAATAAATAAATACTCCCAGGTAATTGGACGGAATGGTGGTGAAGACACTCTTGCTCACTGGCCCAATGATCCAGATGTGATGACCATTGATGTTGCTTCTTGTGAAGTTTTGAAGTACCTTGAAATGGTATGGGGCTCCCTCACTTCTTCAGGTATGTGTATTACTGAACACTCAATTTACATTACTGAATAGAAGAAATGTGTAATCGCTTTGGCAGCTGTAAATTCCTAATCTGCCATAAGAACTTTAGTTTAAATACAAAATATCTAGAAAGAACGAAGAACCTTTTAACTGATAGGTGGTGTGAAAAAATGCAGTAGCAACAATATAAACTAGTTCTCCATTGTTCGTGTCCAGCCTTTGCAAGCTGCAACAGTGGATTGCTCTAGACAACAACAATAATGTATAACATTGTGAAATACCAAAAACAGGAAAAACGGATGTATGTTTGGTCATGCATAGAAATATTTGGATATTTATGATAATAGGACTGCAGTAAGTGTTTTTTTTTATTACTGGCTGAAATCTCTAATATTTTTTTTTACCCGGCTTTGCAATTTTTATCATCCAGATATTTTGGAGTTGCAGAAGGTAGCCTTTTTACCAGCTGCAAATGGGACACGTTTGGTGGGAGCAAACTCCCTTTTTGTTCGCCTACCTATCAACCTATCACCTTTTGCATTTGAACTTCCAAGTCCTTATCTACCTTTTCTGAAGATCCTTAAAGATTTAGGACTTAACGATGTGCTTTCAGTTGGTGGTGCAAAGGATATCCTCTCCAAATTACAAAAATTATGTGGTTATCGGCGTTTGAACCCGAATGAGCTTCGTGCTGTGACGGAAATTCTTCATTTTCTCTGCGATGACATACATATGAAAAACACACCCATTGTTTCCACTGTCAAATCAGATGTGATTGTCCCAGACGATGGATGCAGGCTTGTTCACGCACGATCTTGTGTGTATGTTGATTCCTTTGGGTCACGCTATGTGAAATACATAGACACTGCAAGATTAAGACTTGTTCATCCACGGCTTCCGGAGAGGATCTGTCTGGATTTGGGTGTGAGAAAGCTTTCTGATGTTGTTATTGAGGTACGTGTGACATCCGTTTTTTTTTTACCATCATGTCTTTCTTTTTCTTATATTTATTATGTGAAAAAAAAATCTCAAAATATTTGCTTTTTTTGTCTAGGAACTTGAAAATGCTGAACATATTCAAACCTTAGACAACATAGGGTCTATATCACTCAAAGCTATCATAAGAAAGTTGCAGAGCAAGTCGTTTCAAGCTGCTTTATGGACTGTGAGCCGTCAGACCACCACCGTGGATGACTTATCTTTTGAGGTTGTGCAACATTCTCTTCAATCTGCTGCAGAGAAACTTGGGTTTGCCAGAAATATATATACTCGATTTCTTCTCCTGCCAAATTCCGTAGACGTTACCCTTGTGTCTAAGGAGTCCATGATTCCCGAATGGGAGAGTGAATCGCGTCATCGAACAATGTATTTTATCAATCGTCACAGAACGTCTATCCTAGTTTCTGAACCGCCTGGATACATTTCTCTCATGGATGTCATGGCAACAGTGGTGAGCGAGGTTTTAGGCTTTCCAATTCCCCTGCCTATTGGATCTTTATTTTCATGTCCTGAGGGATCAGAAACTGGGATTGCCGCTTGCCTTAGACTATGCTCTTATTCTCTTACGAACATCAGCATAGCTGATAGTTCTATTGGCCAAGAGATAATACCACAAGATGCTGTACAAGTACAACTTCACCCTCTGAGACCATTCTACAAAGGGGAAATCGTTGCGTGGAAAATCCAACAAGGAGACAAGCTGAGATATGGAAGGGTCCCGGAGGATGTTAGACCTTCTGCTGGCCAAGCCCTTTACAAGTTAAAGGTTGAAATGACACCTGGAGAGACTGGTTTGTTATTTTCATCTCATGTTTTCTCCTTCCGAGGCACGACAATTGAAAATGAAGTCTTGCCTGAGGTGCTCCCTGCAGTATCTGACAAATGTCAAGAATTTTCAGAAAGTTCCAGAACTAACAGTACAAGTTCTAGCCAGGTTCGTTGCATCTTTTTGTGAAACGTTGGATATAGACATTTATGCTCCATATTTGGTATTATCTGTAACCTATGTGATTATAAGAGACAAATGCATACTGTTTATTCCCCCAAAATGTTTATCATCTTGTGATAGTTAGATGTTGAATATGTGTTTTGGGGAAGATTGATTGGATTTGTTCTTTGTCACCTGCAGCCTGTGAATGAAATGCAGTATGGTCGAGTCACAGCTAAAGAATTGGTTGAGGCAGTACACGAGATGCTCTCTGCAGCTGGGATCAACATGGAACTAGAGAATCAATCTCTACTACTAAGAACCTTAACTCTTCAAGAAGAACTTGATGATTCTAAAGTTGCATTCTTACTTGAGCAGGTTCGATTACAGTAAAAGTCCTCCATATTTTAAAACACACAAATTAATGATGGATTAGCTAAACATATGGGCTTCCTTACAGGAAAGAGCAGAGGCTTCCATAAAAGAAGCAGAGACGGTGAAATCACAATGGATGTGTCAGATATGTCAGATGAAGGAGGTGGATATTACTATTGTACCATGCGGACATGTCTTGTGTCGGGATTGTTCATCTTCAGTCTCTAGATGGCCCTTTTGTCGCCTTCAAGTCAATAGAACCATCCGTATCTTCCGACCGTAAATTAACACCAATTTACCAATTAGGCAATTAATTACCAAAGGTGTTCATCTCTATGCAACAGTTTCTACTAATTTCATTAACATCTTGTCTAGATAATGTATATTATCCGTTGAAATTAGAAGTTAGAAAACATTTCTCTGAAGCTGCTATTATCTGCACCATTATTGGATCCCAAGTTGACGACTTGATTATGTTTAATTAACAGTAAAAAATTTGCTCTGTTTTCAAATACATTAAGGTAAGACTAACGTACCAATCATACAAGGACACGTAGACGTTAGATAACCACCACTCAGATAAAGAAAAGGATATGTGTTGCGCAGAGGCGGGAGAGAGAGAGAGAGAGTGAGTCGAACACATCAATGGCGTCTCTGCAACTCTGCGACGGCTATCTCCTGTTCAAACCCACTGCTTCTCCTCGTTTCCACTCTCAACGCATCTCCCACCGCCTCATCCCTAAAGCCTCCGCTTCCCCCCCTCCATCATCATCATCATCGTCTTCTTCTTCTTCCTCCTCATTGTCGTTCAGTCGGCGGGAGCTTTTGTACCAATCGGCGGCGGCATCACTCTCCCTTTCTTCCGTTGTCGGACCAGCGAAAGCTGATGAACAGTTATCCGAATGGGAAAGAGTGTTTCTCCCAATCGATCCCGGCGTTGTTCTTCTCGACATTGCTTTCGTCCCCGATGAACCTAGCCGCGGTAACTTCCTTTGTTTCTCCAATCTCCATCCCCCCATTAGTCAATTTCGCAAGTTTTCAGTTGCTGATTTCATGCTAGACAAAATGTCAAATTAGGGTTTTTATTGGGAACGAGACAGACTCTGTTAGAGACTAAAGACGGTGGAAACACTTGGAATCCACGCTCGATACCTTCAGCTGAAGAGGAAGATTTCAATTACAGATTCAATTCGATTAGCTTTAAAGGTAAAGAAGGATGGATCATTGGCAAGCCTGCTATCTTGTTGTATACTGCTGATGCTGGTGAGAATTGGAATAGGATTCCTCTAAGTTCTCAGCTTCCTGGAGATATGGTATCCTTTTTTTCCTTTGGTGTCTTTTTTTAGAGATTATGGTTTTTTTATTTGGCTATGAGAATTTGTTAAGCTTTTTTTTTTTTTTTGTGTGTATGGTTACAATGTGGTTGTAGGTGTTTATAGAGGCGACATCAGATAAGAGCGCAGAGATGGTCACTGATGAAGGTGCTATATATGTTACTTCAAACAAGGGATATAACTGGAAAGCTGCTATTCAGGAAACTGTTTCAGCTACCTTGAACAGGTTCATTTACCTTTCTATATTGATGGCAAATCTTATATGTAGTCATGGAAGTTAAGCGTAATTTTTGATGAATTGGCATTGTGTTTCCCTTCAGTACATTCATTAGAGACCCTAATTGAGTTTTTTCCAATTGTCTTACAGAACAGTATCCAGTGGAATCAGTGGTGCTAGTTACTACACGGGAACTTTCAGTGCAGTTAATCGTTCACCAGAAGGAAAGTATGTTGCTGTTTCGAGCCGTGGTAATTTCTTTCTGACATGGGAGCCTGGGCAGGTGAACCTTTTATTATGGCTTATGCAGCATTTATGATGTTGTTTGCTGTTGAACTTTTTAGTCCTTTTTTTATGACGTTTGCTAGGTGAAGTAGTAGCACGTGCGTAGGCTCAGTCTTACGGCTGGTTTTGATTTGATTATTTAGCACCAACGGAAAAAATGTAAAGAAGAGTATATATCAATCAATGTATCCAAGTTATGATTTAAGATACTGCTAAGAATCAAGTACTGGGTCTAGGTAGACATCAAGTACTGGGTCTAGGTAGACGGTATTATACTATCATGTGTTTTACAAGGGATAACCAATCCCTGTTTTTGTTCTTGTGTGTGGTTTGATTGCTCTTAAAAATGCCTGTCATTCACCATAGTATTGGTACATTGCAGCCTTACTGGCAACCACACAATAGAGCTGTTGCCAGAAGAATTCAGAACATGGGATGGAGAGCTGATGGTGGTCTTTGGCTTCTTGTTCGGGGTGGAGGACTTTATCTTAGCAAAGGCACTGGGGTAAGTACTGTAGCAGCAAGACTTTTCTCTCTTTTTTTTTTCATACCTAACAAAGCTCATTTTGAGATTTACTTGCGAGTTTCTGGGTTTTATGCCACTTAGAGGATGAAACTAAACCCAGCCATGAAATAAGAAAACACTGTTTCCTTATGATCTGAATTCTCTTCCAATGTTCCTATATACATCTGACTTTGATCTCCACGGTTTTAATTGCTTAGATCTCAGAGGAGTTTGATGAAGTTCCAGTACAAAGCCGTGGCTTTGGCATTCTAGATGTTGGGTATCGCTCAGAGGTACATGAGTTTACTCGGTTATCACTCAAATCTTTCCACTCGACATTCGGATCTTTAGACCATTTGTTGTTGGGGTATTTGCAGGAAGAAGCATGGGCCGCAGGAGGCAGTGGCATTCTACTAAGAACAAGAAATGGAGGGAAGTCATGGAACCGAGACAAAGCTGCTGATAACATCGCAGCTAACCTTTACGCAGTCAAGTAAGTCTAATCAAACATCGAAAGTCGAAACCACAGTCTTTTAAATAAACATCATTGTTCCTTCTTCCAATCCTTACGCACAAAACAAACAAACAAAAATTAATGAGTTTCCAAATGCGTTTCTGTTTAATTTTGCAGATTTGTGGATGACAAGAAAGGTTTTGTGCTTGGCAACGATGGAGTCTTGCTCCGATATGTTGGATGAAAAAAAAAGTGGCAGTTGAAATGGTTTTGTTTCAAACATCTTCTCTCTGTAAAGACTTTTAACTGCGTTTTGATACTGCGATCATACAATACACTATTGTATACATTCCTCTTTATATAAAATATATATAAAATCTTCTGAAAAAAGCTTTGTTTGACTGGTAGTTGGATTTGGGTTTGGATCTAATCTATGTCTGTCTATCAATTATAGTATTCTTCAGCAAAGACAATTTTTGTATTGACTATTGAGTGATTAGTGTTGTAGGTAACGAAGAATAAAGATGACAAGAAAACTATCTTCCCCTCGCCTACATTATCCAGTAACTAGTATTTATTATTGAGATTCTTTTTCTTTTTTTTCTTGGTGTGGACAGGGAGTCTCCTGTACTTTATTCAAAACAGAAAAATAAAAACTACAAACGCATACAACTAGACTGCACTAACCCCATAGAATCCTCTAAAAGAATTGAATGAACACTAGGCGGATAATCATCAAGAGAATATAATCCTAGTGGTTTCTCAAAGGCATAATTAGCCAAACCATCTGCCAAACGATTTGCCTCTCTATACACATGAGATATTCGGACTATCCAGTCCTTCATAAGAAAGCCATAGCACAGTCGTGCTAGGGGTGACATGGAATGAGTATCACTTATCCCAGTCTGTAAAATACCAACAACAACCTCCAAATCTACCTCTAACTCCACTCGAGGCACCCTCCTCTCCCAGGCAAACACTAACCCATAAAAAACACCCCAGAGCTCCGCCAAGGGTGCATAACACAATTCTATATTCAACACAAACCCATGTATCCAACGATCGTCACTATCTCGTAGAACTCCCCCAGCTGCAGCCAAACCTGGGTTCCCACGAGATGCACCGTCTGTATTCAACTTCACCCAACCATCATTAGGTGTAACCCAAGTAATATGTTTCACCATGCTCACTCTCTCAGATGTACCCTTACATGCCACCAAATGTGCCTGAACGACTTCTTTGGCTTTATCCTTAATAAAACGGACTCTATCTCGACATTGGCCACTCTCCCCAAACACATTGATACACCTCCACTTCCATCCCCACCAAACTGCCATACCAAAAACTGTTAGCCATGGGACATCAAACTGCTGGACCATATCACCCAAATTTCCAAATAACCAGCCTAACAGTGATTGGCTAAAGAAGCATCCTCTCTTACTTGGCAATAAGAGCCGACTCCAAACTCCTGACATCGCAGGACATGAATGATTGTCTCCTCCCCTCCTTTACAAACTTGACAAACCCCTGAATCACTCAAATGACGTCTATGACGCTCAGCATTGGTCATGATCACTTGGCTAGCTACCAACCATAAGAAAACACCGACCCTTTCAGGGAGAACAACTCGCCAAATTCATCCAAAGAAGCTCCCCATACTCGCTCTTGGCTCTGTCTGCTTTGATAAAAAAGTGTAAGCAGAGTTTGCCGTGAACCGACCATCAGAGGTAGACCCCCATGCCACCCTGTCCTTAGCTCCAGTAAAGACATGAACCACCACTGCTCCCAATCGTAACATGTCCAAAGGAGAGACAAACGGTAAAATGCGAGATAAATCCCATCCTGACCCTGCCACCCAAAGATCACAAACTCGCAACTGAAGCAGTTCTACATGTATCTCTCTAATCCTCCCCTTTACCATTGGTTCCTCCCCTACCCAATGGTCTGTCCAAAACTTCACAGATTGACCAACTCCCACAACCCACCTCAATCCTGGGAACACCACATCTCTCAAACCTGATCCCACACTCCTCTAGGTAGACGACCAAGTAGATTTTTTTTGAGTCCAAGCCGTATTCGGGTACTCACCCACCTTATACTTGCACCTAAGCACACGAGCCCACAGGCTCACTTTATCAGACATTATGCGCCAACCAATCTTAGCAATCAAAGCCTTGTTCATCCTTTCAGAAGACTTAATGCCCAAACCCCCTCTTCTCTTGGCAAGCATATCCTCTTCCAAGCAACAAGGTGTTTTTTTCTCTTTTCAACAGTACTTCCCCAAATAAAAGTTCGAGATAAAGCATCTAACCTTAACAAGGTGGACTTAGGCATTAAGATAATGCTCATTGAGTGAACTGGGACCGAAGACAACACTGACTTCGTCAAGGTGATCCGTCCTGCTAGACTCAACACACGACCTTTCCATCCTGAGAGTTTTGACGACACTCTCTCAACAACAGTTCCAAAAGTATATTTATGATCCTTTTGTTCAGAATAGGCATCCCAAGATACTTACCAAGGTCCCATGCACGCTTGATACCACTTTCCTCACTGATCAACCTCCCCAGATCACGGCTAACATTATCTGAAAAGAAGATTTTGGATTTCTCCAAACTCACTTTTTGACCTGAAGCAACACAGAAGGTCTCCAACACTCCCCGAATAATTCGTATTTGAGCCACTGAAGCTTCTGCGAAGAGTATAAGATCATCTGCAAAGCAAAGATGTGAACGCTTAGGTCCTCCCCGCGAAAGACTAATCGGTTTCCATTTCTTCAGCTCAATGGCCCGGTCGATCTGACGGCATAACCGTTCAAGGCATAACACAAAGAGATACGGCGATAAGGGATCTCCCTGCCTTAAGCTCTGAGATGGCTTAAACGGTGCAGACTTCTCACCATTCCAAAGTATACTCATCGAAGGACCTTTAACACATTTCATAATCCAGTTTATCCACTGTACCGGAAACCTTGCCGCATGAAGAGTGTATTCAAGGAAGTCCCAACGTATTCCATCATATGCTTTCTCCAAGTCTAACTTAAGCATCATCCAACCCTTGACCCCTTTCTTCCTTCGCATTGAATGGACCGCATCTTGTACAATAACAATATTGTCTGTGCTTAATCGACTCGGGATAAAGCTCGATTGGGCAGGTCCAATCAACGATGGCATCACACTCTTCAGCCACATCACCATGGCCTTGGTAATGGTCTTGAATAAGACATTACACAAGCTTATCGGTCTGAACTGCTTTATAGATTCAGGTTTCTGGACTTTAGCAATCAGAACCACAAGAGCATCATTCATATGTTCTGGTAAATCTCCTGTCTCAAAAAACTTTAGCACAAACCTGACCACAGATTCCCCCACCACATCCCAGCACTCCTGATAGAACACCGGTTGGAACCCATCCAGTCCCGGAGCTTTATACTTCCCCATACTCCGCACAGAGCTCTCCACCTCCTGAGCTGTGAACTGCTTCTCGGACTGAAGAATCTCTGATTCTGAAAGGCTCACAAAACCATGCGATGGCAGCTTCTCGACCACTTGATCCACATCATCCATTGAGTATAACCATTTGTAATACGCAATAGCCAATCCTTCAAGTTCACTCGAATCAGAGATCCATCGGCCATCATCCCCTTTAAGCATTTCAATATGATTCCTTCTTCTCCTTACAATTGTGGAAGTGTGAAAGTATCGTGTATTCCTATCACCAAACGCAATCAGATTCTCTCGCGACTTTTGGAACCATATCATCTCTTCCTGTTCCAAGATCACATCAAACTCGTGAGATAAAGTACGTTCATGATCAAGGAGATCATCTGTCTGATTCAGCTCCAACTGAGTTTGAATCTCTTTCAATTCTTCCAGGACTTTATCCTTCCTACGTTGAACATCCCCAAAAACATCAATGTTCCAACGCTTCAACTTATTCCTCAAGATAACTAGCGCCTCCGGAGTTGATAAATCATTCTTCCAAGAAGCGACCAGAAGTTCTCTGAAGCTGTCATATTGTAGCCAAGCTGCTTCAAACCGGAATGGCCTTCTTCGTGGATCTCCTCTAACCTCCAGACATAACTGCAGGTAAAGAGGAGCATGGTCTGAGGAGAAAAAAGGAAGGTGAGACACTGAAGCTTCCTGCCAACGCAGCCGTGTATTTGCACAACATAAAAAAAGATAAAGCCTTTTAGCCACATAAGTTCTCTTCTCTCACCCTCGCTGCCAAGTAAATTTAGCTCCCTTAAACCCCAAATCTATCAAGGCAAGATTGTTAATCCAATCGCCAAACTCCAATGAGTCCGCTGACAAACTCCCACTCCCACCAGAGCGCTCATCTAATCGCACAATAGTGTTAAAACCCCCTCTTATGATTACTGGTTCTGATATTCTTTGTGCAATCTCAGCAAGTTCACCCCACAGACCACTCCTACGACTAACAGAGGGAGCAGCATACACAGCAAACAGGTGAATCTTCTCTGCTTCCTTTGTTACCGTAGCATAAATAAACTGATGCGAAGTCTGAACAATCTCCACATCCCCCACCTCTGACCGCCATAACAACCAAATACCTCCACTTTGTACAACCGCATCAACCCTCCTCGAGTTCTCAAAACCCAAACCCTGACAAATACGATGCGCACGATCCCCACTCACATGAGTTTCAAACAAAGCGACGATATCAACCTTAAAACGCTTCAACATGTAACCAATAAACCTTTCGAAAATTGGATTTATTAGCTCCCGACTTTTTCACCATATAATTATTCATTAATATCATAAGTCACAAGAAAAACATAAAATTATATGTTTTGTATGAGAATTTATTATTTCACTGTATAAGTTTCAGTTTCGTTGTATGATTTTATTCTTTTTTTGTTTTTTTTTTGTCATTTAATCTGGTTGTTGAAAAGCTGTAACGCGGTTTTAGTTTCGAATATATTTATAATAATAAAAAATATATTAATTTGGCGTCGTTCGTTCCGGTGGAGACGAGAGGGAGAAGGGAAGAGATCTCTCTCGTTCGTTTATTCCCCTCCGGAAACTCCGGTGAGAACAAAAAAAAAAAAAAAAAAAGTTACATCGAGAAAATTCGTTCCTATCTATCACTCTCATCAATCCACGAGTTTTCACCTCCTTCTCTCCTTCAATCTCTCATCGTCTCATTTTCCTCTTCGATATTACCGGAATAATCCGAGAATTTTTTTGATCAGATCTAATTAATTATTAGATTGTTTATAGAACAATGCTCACGGATCGAGGGAGGCGGGTTTCTATTTGCAATGCGAGTTTTGAATTCAGCAACAGAAAATTCCGTGGTGATTTTAATGGTTACGGATTCGTAGATCTCTCTGAAGGTTGCCGTGATTGGAGTCCTTCGAGCAGATCATCATCATCATCCTCTGTTTCGAAGATTCTGCGTATCTCGTCACCTACCTCGTCTCCACCTTCTTCTTCTTCCCCTCCTACCGGCGCTGGTTATATCGAACACGAGGTCTCCAAGTTGGATACTCTCGCTGGCATTGCCATCAAATACGGCGTTGAGGTATTATAGTTTTAGAAGCTGAATGAATCGTGTTTACAAGGATTAGTTTTTTTTTTTTTTTTTTTTTGGGGGGGGGGGGGGGGCTTGTGTGGGTTTTAATTAACAAGTGTGGTGATTGATCAGGTTGCAGATATTACGAAGCTGAATGGGCTTGTGACTGATCTTCAGATGTTTGCCCTCAAGTCTCTCTGGATACCATTACCTGGCAGACATCCTCCTTCTCCATCCTTATCTAACGGCTCTCTTAATCTTGGGTATTAGCTTCATCCTCTCTTGTTGTATGGTAACTTAGAAGGATGTAGTCAAGGTTTTTGTAATCTGTAAGTTGTGCTGCTGTGTATCATTGAGAAACTTAGACCAGGTTAGCAAGCTCAATAGAAAGAAGTTTTCATTAGATTATGAAAGTGCTAAGTGAGAGTTGCTTATAATGCTTATGGAGCGATGATATCATCAAATGTACAGCTTGTCCCTTGTAATAGTAAATAGAACCGTTTTGACGTTTTAAATGATCATAGTCTACTGATTTGCGTTCAAGGACATCGACATATCAAAGTAATCATATTCCCATGTCTGATATATGAAATCTACTTGCAGAGAGGGGTGTTCCGAGCAAGCTTCATCGTCAGCAAGCAATGGAAACCACCAAGACGTATTATTTGACTCCTTCCAGTCTTTGAAATTGAAGCCTTCAGAAAAAAAGGTTTCTCCAGCCATGAACTCCTTGCAAGGATACTATGGATTGAAACCAAAAAACAGAAGAGCTTCTGAAGGTTTTGATATGGGAGTGTACATGAAGAAAGAGTCTTCTCATCTCCAAGATAATGATCAGTACCTCACCCCTTTCCCAGCCACCAATACTCCCTTAAGTCACCACAGAAAATCAAGAAGCTTGGTTGATGCAGTCATCGCCGAGGTCAACCAATCACCAAACTATTTAAAGGCAGGAGGAGGAGGAGGAGAAGTGGATTCTGATAGGCCAATGCGAAGACGCCAAAAATCTGAAGCCGATTTTAATTCACGAGCTCCTGAACTGCTTTTGAAAGAGGATAACAGAAGCTGCAGCAGTGGCGGCTTTTCTGCAATAGCTGGCAAAGGTTTAGCACTGAGATCCAAAGCATCAAGCAGAACTAACTTATCAGCAGATACTGACACCGGTAATGTCAACTCCACACCGATCAATTTAATGGATGCTCCTGTGGGAGACAGCTTCTCAAGCGTGAGGAAATCGTTTAGCGCCTCTAGTCTCCAAGAAACGAACTGTAACAGCAACGGTTCATCGCTATGGCCAACCTCGAAGTGGACTCTGAAACCTGATTTACTCACACAAGCAGCCATGGCGAGTTCTATTTTTGATGGATTGCCTAAGCCTTTAACTGGTAGGAGAATCAAAAAGGCTGTGGACTAAGGTTAGTTAGGTTCCCGTCCGTCTCGTTATTGACTGCCCACTCCAAAAGCTAAAGAAGCCGATAGCTATTTTAGATTGGTAAGTAAATAGAAGTAAAAAGTGTATTATTATTGCATTTCATTTTATTAAAAACCAATAATGTAATAGGTAGTGAAAGTGAAAGTCGAATTAGGCAATAATTTTTTCTTAAAATTCAAAAGATTACAAACATTTTGATTTGTTGTTGTGTGCTAGATGAATAAAAGAATACCAGAATATTCAAACTATTTCTTTGATATAAAACTTTTTACAGTTTTAACTGGTTTATGTTATAATTGATGAGTAGAAATGTCTAACTAATTTTCCAATAAACAAAAATCGGAAAAAAAAAGAAATGAAAAAAAAAAAGAGAGTGCATTTACTAATAAATCTGAAATCCCTAAAGCTCGAGTCGAGTTATACATTTCTCGAGCAATTTCACTCTCCCTCCCCCGAACAACCCTTTAGAGCTCCGATGATGATGAGGGGTCTCGTTTCCGGCGCCAAGAGGCTATCAACTCCATCGTCCATGGCAACAAGCATCGCCACTGGTAGAAGGAGCTACAGTCTGATTCCGATGGTTATTGAGCACTCATCGCGAGGAGAGAGAGCTTACGACATCTTCTCTCGATTGCTCAAGGAGCGTATCATCTGCATCAACGGTCCCATTAATGACGATACCTCTCACGTCGTCGTCGCTCAGCTTCTCTACCTCGAGTCTGAGAATCCTTCCAAGCCGATCCATATGTATCTCAATTCACCTGGCGGCCATGTCACCGCCGGTACGCTTCAGCTTTCCGTTTCCTTTAACTTTTTAATCTTTCGATTCGTTTTAATTGTTAGTAGTGTGATTGGGAATCAGATTGCTAGGTGCCATGGCTTTGTCAATGCTCTCTTACTTAGTAGTAGTACAGTAGAAATTTTGATACTGTTCGTTGATTACTTGTTCCTATGTGGATTTGGGTATATATCTAGGGTTAGTCACTTCACTTGATTACTGCAATGAGGCTGTTGAAATGTATGAGTGTCTGGTTTGTGATCACGAGTTAACACTTATTCAATTTCAGATTTTGTTTCTTGTGCGTCTTGTGATCAATTTTTTATCATTGTTTCTAGTGTGTCTTGTGAGTCTGTGACTCAGTTTTTAATCTTTTTCTTTGGTACAGGTCTTGCAATTTATGATACTATGCAGTACATCCGTTCTCCGATAAGCACGATTTGTTTAGGTCAGGCTGCATCAATGGCTTCTCTTCTCTTGGCAGCGGGTGCCAAAGGGCAAAGGAGGTCGCTCCCAAATGCAACTGTTATGATTCATCAGCCTTCTGGAGGTTATAGTGGACAGGCTAAGGACATAACGATTCATACAAAACAGATTGTTCGTGTGTGGGATGCGTTAAATGAACTGTATGTCAAACACACGGGTCAACCTCTCGATGTGGTTGCAAAGAACATGGATAGGGATCATTTCATGACTCCTGCAGAGGCAAAGGCGTTTGGAATAATCGATGAAGTAATTGATGAAAGACCATTGGAGTTGGTGAAAGATGCAGTTGGAAATGAAAGCAAAGATAAGAAGAGTTCAAGTTAGGAAGTAACTGGTAATCAAACAAAAGTAATAAATTTTCTTCTTTTCCTCTACCAGTTTTTTGCTTTGCTCCAATTAGATTTCCTTTTTCTATGGATGAAGTTTATGGTCTGAGGGCATGATCTCTCAAACTGTTTTTATTCTTTCATATATCAATCATGACTACATTTCAGAACTCGTTCCTTGCATGTTTACAGAGTCTTCATATCTGATTCAGTAAAATTAATATTGGATTAAAGAGTGGTTTTGTGTCTTAATTCCATGCATGCATTGCAAGTCTTTGATTATAAGCACATTCTTTTAAACTAACTAGAAAGTCTAGTTATGATGAGATTTTTGTGAGTTTCAGAAATCCCAGTCCTAGTTGATTTACTTTATGTTAGATGCTCTTGATAGATATTCTTTGGTTGTCATTCTTTTTGCTTACCTTGATCAGTTTTCTACGCCGTCATCATGTGAGAGCCTGATGTGTATTCTGAGTAGCAACTTTTTTATAGTTATAAAACTTGGAACACCATTAGATGCATTTGTGGTAAAACCATTGGTAGATGATTATGCTTGGGAAAATTAGGGACATCCGTAAGAGTAAAAGATCTATATGTAAGGATGAGTCTTGCTTTGATGTGGTGGTTTTGTTGGTTTCTTTAATGGGAAAAATGGAAAATTAACATATTCTATATTCTATAATCTATATTTTTACTTATTTTTAAAATGGAAACGTGAAAGAAAGTGTTCATAATAATAAAAGAAAAAAAGGGGAAATATACCTGTTTGACCAAAAACTGTCGTAATATATTTTGGTTAGGACTTAGGATTAGTGAGATTAAAAGTAAATTGGTAAAAAAAGAAAAGAAATCTTTTGTTCGATTTCGATCTACGCTTTGTTAAAAAAAAAAAAAAAAAGGAAAAAAACGCCGACAACAGTAACCAAAGTTCTATCTCTCACAAAAACTTCTTCGCAAGTTTTTCACCTCTCAGCCCTAACCCCATCGTATCCCTCTCGCGACCGCCTCAATCAATCTTTCTCTGGATCGCTCTCTCTCTATTTCTCTCTCGCTACGTCTCTGTTTACTCGCTTTGTGATCCGTAAGGTGTCTCCGCTGCCCACATCAATCAGCGAGGTTCTTCTGGTGGAATTATCCTCGGATATCAATCGGAGATTCTAATTGGGTATCTGGGTTGGATTGGATTCCACAATTCTCTTCGGTGTTCCCGTTTTGCGTTCAAAATTAGGGTTTATAGAGGTCTCGCCTATGGCTCCTGGGCGTAAAAGAGGAGGGAGCAAGACTAAGGCCAAGGGGCAGTTGATTCTCGGTGATCTGGTTCTTGCCAAAGTCAAAGGCTTCCCTGCTTGGCCTGCCAAGGTGCGTTCTGATTCCTGAATTCGCTTTTTTCTTCACTGATTTTTTTTCTTCTTCTTGTTTTGGCTTCTCTCTCTAATTCATCCTCATATAGAGTCCTTATTATGTCCATAGTCATCATCTTTTTTTTTTTTTTTTTGTTGTTGGGTCTTCTGTTTTTAATTTTTAGGAATTTTAGTATCTGATGATGGGACACATTCACTTTATGGAATTTTTTTTTTGGTTGTCTGTTTATTTTGCTGCGTAGCCGGTGTGATGTATAGTTGAAATTCCGTTTGTTGATGAGCTTTAGTGTTCTCTTTCTTTTGTTGAGAGCCTTACATACATTATTAGGCTGATTTAAGATTTTACCTGAATAATAGTTTCTTGAGATTGCACCCGATTTAAAGTCAGTTAAATCATCTCTCTAGTTACACGATCAGATTCCACTGTTGAATTATGAAAAAAACATATGATTATTCATCTCGATAAATAGTGAGCATCATAATCTAGTTTAGTTAATCTCTCTTGTGAAGTGATTTGGTTTTGAGTTTCAGGTGAGCCGGCCGGAAGATTGGAATCGTGCGCCAGACCCAAAGAAGCACTTTGTTCAGTTCTTTGGAACAGAGGAAATGTAAGCTAGTCTCGTCTATGTATACTTATTTTCAGTTAGTTGAGACATAGTATTCTTGAATTCTGGTACCTTATCATCCAGAAAGGTATATTAACTTAAGTCAATATATTATGTTGCTGAAATTAGGCAGTAGTAGATCTCAATTATCAGGTGTTTTGATTGCGTTTTTTTTTTCTAGCTGACTAATTCTTTGGAGTTGATCATTGACCAAGTTATATTCCTTTACTGCAGTGCTTTTGTTGCGCCGCCTGATATCCAAGCTTTTACTAGTGAGGCAAAGAGCAAGCTATTAGCAAGATGTCAAGGTAAAACAGTCAAGTACTTTGCACAAGCTGTAAAGGATATCTGTACTGCATTCGAAAAGTTGCAGAATCACAAGTCGAATGTTTTGGGCAATGAGGATTCTCTGGATGCTGCTGAGCCTAGTTTGACAAAAGCTGAGATAGTGGATGGAACAGATCATACAGTCACTGAGTCTGATGAAACTGATAACGTTGATTCTATGGTGGATCCTTGCTTCCATAAGGCAGATAAGAATAATGGTGAAGACACAAAGGCTGAGATAGGGAAGCGAGATTCATCGTCATTTCTGGAATCAAAGATTTCAAGCACATCCTCTGGTAGCGAGTCACTGGAGCATGGTTCAGATGACCCTAAAATAAAGAAAGAAGATTTTGATAAAGGAACTGATGCTAATGCATGCATTGGACATTTTGGTAATGGCCAAAAGAAGCTTGCCAACGGTAAGAGTATTAAGAAGGTAGCAGGTGGCTCTGTTATAAAAGATGAAGATACAGTTCACAGAGACAAAAGCAAAAAATCACATGTACCTGGTGGTCGAGCTGCCAGTGGTAGCTCTGATTCCAAAAAGTCCAAAGGTCTGTTGACAGAGAAATCTAGCTCCAAAGTGTCTGCTGGCAAGCATGAAAATTCACCTGGCTTCAAGGGTGGGGTTTCCGGAAAGAAAAGAAAGCTTGAAACTGAATTAGGAAAGCCTGCACCTAGAGTAGATGGAAGCTCACGAGCTGCTAAAAAACCGCGATTTGAAAGTGCGAATGATAAAGAAAAGTGTGCAATTGATGTTGAATCTGATTTTACTGGGATTGTATCAGATATTAAGCGTGAAATTGTCTTAGGATTAAGTGCCAGCGGTGGAAATTTACAAAATGATAAAGAAGTAGTTGCATATACTAAGCGCCGGAGACAAACAATGGAGAATGCTACCTCTCCTTCTTTTTCTGGGTCTCGTGATAAATCTGGGAAAGGTCATCTGGAACAGAAAGACCATTCCTCCTCTGTTAGTAATGTTAAGGTTCCAGTTGCACAGTCGCTGAAAAAACGGAGGGCTGTTTGTATCTATGACGAAGACGATGATGAAGATCCAAAAACCCCATTACATGGAAGACCAGCCATTGTTCCGAAAACAGCATCAGTCTTGACTGATGGTCATAAAAGTGCTAACGTGGGTCATGGCACTTCTACTAAAGCTAAGATATCTGCTGGATCTACAGAGAGTACTGAACTAAGGAAATTTCCTTTGCGTAAACATTGTGAGGATGCACCACGTGTATTACCAGGTTATGCGGAGAATTCTACTAACAGCTTACCCATGGTAAAACCCATCAATGAGTTGCAGCCGAAGGATGTCAAGCGTTCTCCGAAGATGTCCCCTCAGCCGGTTTCGACCAATAAGCACGTTGCAGGACAACAAAAAGTTGCAAAATCATCTGTGAAGGTTTCTGCTTCTGTGATGGTAAAGAAGGCTCAAAGTGAAACTTGTAAGGAGGCAGTTACGGGATCTGATAAAGTAAGCTCTTCTCAGTCTCAGCAAGCAAATCTGAGACACAAATCAGCTTCAGTTGGAGAGAGGCCAACAGTGGTTTCAAAAGCTGCCTTTCGTGTTAATGACGCTGGTGTTTTAAGAGACACCTCTGAGAACTTGTCTGGTGGCAAGTATGTCACATTCTATCTGTCATCTTTTTGTATTAATGCCGGCTTGCTTATAATTTTTTTCTTATTATTATTATTTCTTTTTGCAGCCTTGACCTCAATCGAGAAAAGTGGAGTGCTCCATTTACCAGTGTAAAGACCCCAGATTCGGCTGCATCTATGAAGGATTTAATTGCAGCTGCACAGGCAAAAAGAAAACTAGCACATTCACATAATTCAATGTTTGGGAATTTGAACCCTAGTTTCTTAAACATCAGTGATACACAGATGAGGAGCCATAGCCCATTGTTGCAGAATGCTTCAGCATCTGCTGCCATCGCAATGCCGGTAGTTGTTGAAGGATTTCAACAAGATTCTTCTCCATCAAATCATGGGCAGAAGTCCTCATCAATAAATCAGATTGAGACTGATGATAATGACGAGAGAAGACTTAGTTCAGGACATAGGTCAGTTGGAGGTTCACTTAGTGGTGGCACTGAGGCTGCTGTATCTCGGGATGCTTTTGAAGGCATGATAGAGACCTTATCAAGAACTAGGGAAAGTATTGGACGTGCAACTCGCCTAGCAATTGATTGTGCCAAATATGGGCTTGCTAGTGAGGTAAGATGTTTGGTTGGCTTTCATTAAGTTTTTTCTTAAGGCTGACAACAAACTTAATGTCAGGCTGCACACATGAAATCAATTGCTTTCACATTATGATTTATAGCATATGGTGTGTAACATTGTTCATAGAATAGTTGCTTTAACTGGGAAATTTTGTTTGTGTTTTTATCTAGGTGGTGGAACTTCTCATCCGAAAGTTAGAAAGTGAATCTCACTTCCATCGTAAAGTTGACTTGTTCTTTCTCGTTGACTCTATCACCCAGCATTCGCACAGCCAAAAAGGTGAGGGTTCCGTTTGAATGGATGCAATACCTGTTATCAAATTATTACATCCCTGAAATGCTTATGGTATTTAGATTTTGTTCTTTATTGTGAACACCTAAATTATTCTGATGCTTGTGAATTATTTTTCTAGGTGTTGCTGGTGCTTCTTACGTTCCTACTGTGCAAGCTGCTTTGCCACGTCTTTTACGTGCCGCTGCTCCTCCAGGGACTGGTGCTAGTGATAATCGTCGTAAATGTCTGAAGGTACTTTTACTATTTGCTTGTTTCTAGGTTATCCTTACATCTTTTTAGGTTGGAGTCAGTGACCTCTTTGCTTTTTCAGGTTTTGAAGTTGTGGCTTGAAAGGAAAGTTTTCCCCGAATCTCTTCTGCGACGTTATATTGATGATATTAGAGCTTCTGGTGATGATGCAACAGTTGGGTTTTCCCTGCGACGTCCTTCTAGATCTGAGCGTGCTGTAGATGATCCTCTCAGGGAAATGGAAGGGATGCTTGTCGATGAGTATGGCAGGTATGCTAAACGACTATCTTGCTTAGTAGTGTATTTTCCGGATTTTTTACATACTGATGACAAAATAACAAGGATAGTCAGGAAAATTTATAGCACTGAAGAGTTGTTAGAGATGCGTTTGGTGCTATTCAGTAGAGTGGTTATTAACTTATGTGCCATTTTTTCTGCAGCAATGCAACGTTTCATCTGCCTGGGTTTTTTTCTTCTCATAATTTTGAAGATGATGAAGAAGATGACGATCTTCCAACAGCAGAAAAAATAAAAAGCACATCTGATGTGGAACGTTTCAATGCTTTAGATGATTTGGAAGTACATGATACTTTGAGTGATAAATCCCATCGAGTTTTGGAGGATGTTGATCGTGAACTTGAAATGGAAGATGTATCTGGTCAGCAGAAAGATGTAGCACCTTCCTCGTTCTGTGAGAATGAGACAAAAGAACAGTCACAGTATGTTATGGAACCAGTTGCACAGAAATCTACCGAGGTCCCTTCCCTTCCAGAGGGATCTCCTCCGCTACCTCATGAATCACCTCCGTCTCTCCCTCCTTTACCACCTTCTCCCCCACCTCCGTCACCGCCTCTTCCGCCTTCATCTCCACCTCCATTACTGCCACCACTGCCTCCCGCAGTGCAGTTTCCACCTCCACCACCGCCGCCCCTTTCACCTCCACCTTCACCGCCGCCTCCACCTTCACTGCCGCCTCCACCTCTACCACCACTGCCTTCACAATCTATAGCTTTACCACCATCACTAACAACTCAAACATCCATAGGTAGCCATCATCAGTTACCACTTCAACCTGGATTTCCTCCCCCAGCATATCCATTATCACATCAAACATACCCAGGATCTGTGCAGCAAGACCGCTGTAGCATTTTCACTGTAAGTTCTTTGATTTATTCTGTTTGATGTTACTCATGATTCCTTAATATACATTCATCATTTATCATTTATTTCTCAACTCCTGGGCATCATGTGCAGGGTGATCAAATTGTCCAAGGGCCAGGAAGTTCTTCACGTAGAAGTCATGTTGAGGGGGCTGGACAAACCGAATTTTTTGTGCAGCAATCATCTAGTTTTTCACCAGCAGGAGTGTGCAGTTCCAGGGAACCTTCATCATTTACTTCCTCCAGACAACTAGAATTTGGGAGCAGCGATGTACTTTTTAATCCTGACGTTTCTTCACAGAACCAACGGTTTCAGCCGAGCAACTCTCTGTCCCAAAGACCTGTAGTTAGGCTGCCTTCAGCACCGTCCAGTCATTTTTCGTATCCAAGCCATGTTCAATCACAATCCCAGCATTCCTACACTCATCCATACTCTTTCCCACCTCAACATGATGATGGACGGCGATACAGAAATGAGGAACCATGGCGGATTCCTTCAAGTGGACATCATGCAGAAAATCAGAGTGGTGCCTGGAGACATGGAAGAAATTCACATCCAGGCCTTCCTAGAGTTACAGACAGTATGTAGATGCTTGAATCCTTATTAATCCTTTAGCTGTTGAGTTTTATACATATGTTGATTATTGTTTTCCATTATGTCTGTTTGTGTAATGACTTAATTCCTTGCAATTGATGGTCTTGCTTGCAATTCCTTAGGTTTCTTCCGGCCAGCTCCAGAACGTCCACCTTCAGGGAGCTATCAGCCTTCTGCTACTAGTAACTTACAAGCTGCCCCTGCAATGCCAGGTGAGACTATCTCAGTCAAAGCATCTATTTGTAAACTCTCAAGACACCGTCAGAAACCTTTTTACTTGTCTTAACATTTTAATTACCCATTTAAGGTCATGCTGCTTCCCAGATGCTACCATCTCGGCCAGACATGCCTACCGCGAATTGTTGGAGGCCAGCTTGAAGTGAAGGTAGAAATTTGTTGGCCTGCTCCTGTTTGTATCAATGGAAACGAAGCTGCTAGTGTCTCATTAACAAGGTTAATCCTCTAGGTTTGATTTTCTAAATACTTAAGTCAAGTCTTTTATCAGTGTTGTCATCAAACAGTTACAGTTATACTACTTTCTCTTCCGTGGAGGACTTTTTCGGATATATCCACTTCCAGAGGCATCAAAAACTACTGCAGACTTTTGCCAGGATTCTGTATATTGTATTTTTTCCTGTCAAATGTATCTGTGGATCATAATCTTCACAGTATAGGTTCTTGTTTTTTTAATTGGTTAGTGCTTCCGTTTCGCAGATCCTGTAATTATGCCAATCACATTGTGCTCAAAAGCTTTTCCTGGTTAAATGAAATTTAAACTTTATAGTCAAAAATGGTTCTTTTGTTTCATTTTCTGAGCTCTGTAATCGTTGCCGGTCTCTGAGAAATCATATTAATGAATACACTGTTAAGAGTGTATTTGACTAGTTAAGCAGACTTAGGTGGCAAGAATATTCAGTGTGAACCTGAGCTTTCTCCCTTGCTAGCTTGTAGATTAGAGGCCTATTGCTTACTCGTATCTTGTTGTTTGAATGAGTAACTTAGGTCTACTATATACATGGCCGGTACTATTGTAGATATCGCTATAACTACTTTCTCATTTCGTAATTTTTTTTCATCTCATGTCTCTCTCTTATGGAGATAAGCCATGTCTCGCTGCCTTGTATTTTTAGCAGGAACAAGAAGCATGCATTTCTATACAATTGTGAGTCCAGTCAGTCCATTTTACAGTTGCTATCTGGTGCATTCTGAAGAAGTATCGAAGACTTGTGAGGTAATGGTTTCTATTTGTTTGTCTGAAAAATATTTGCTCTCTGCTCAAACCATGTGACATAACGAGGTTTGACTTCATATTATCGTGAGCACTTGATGAAGTGTTTGCTCCATTTGATTTCGCAGAAGAGCAATTTTGCTTTTTATTTTTTGCATACATATTTGAAATGATAGAAGATAAAAATGAAAGAGCCGTTTCAAATGATGGTGGAAACTTGGGAAATGATATGAATTACTTAAATGTGAGCTTATGGTATTCATGGCTTGGCTTGAGACAAGCAGCTAATCTTAATCCAGTGGGTTCAAAACAACCACCTTCTTAACTTGTTCGAAGGATGTGCTGTCTGCTGCCACACTCGCCTGTCTTGTTTTTGTTGGCATGAATCTTCCTGTTTAAATGGTCTGGGGGTTGTACATGTGAATGAATATATGTGGTGATAGGCTGCGCTCAATAGCCTTTTTTTTTTTTTTTTTTAAGGAGGTTTTCATCATACATATATTTTCAAAGTGGGGTGGCCTTTCTTTCAAATAAGAATTTGTGGTGCTAGATGCTTCTTGCTTGTTCTTTGATAAATATCTCTGGGTTTTAATCGCTTATTGCCACAGTTTTGATATTTGGCACGTCTTTCAAGCAACTAGATGATGTAACCTCTCTTCTAGCAATCCATTTATGCCAACTCTCCTTTCTTTTGTTATATTTGTGTTTGTATATATCTATGTATTTCTTATTATTCGACAAATGGAAACACTGTACTTTCTCCAGTTATGGTATAGTGCTTGTTTTGCTCGAAGTATAAGGTCGCTGGGCCCTCCCTGCTTGCTTGTTCTGTTGTTAAGTACGTTCAGTGTGGGAGACTATATAGTTAGATTAGGTACCAGATTGAGAATCAGAGACTTGTTCTCATTAGATGTTTCATGATGAACAGCAATAGGTATACTTTTCTTAACAGTTCGATGTGGACAAAGATGTATCAGTTATTGGGAGGGATTCTGTATTGGATGTTGGTACTTAACACAGTCAATTTTCTTGAGGAAATTATGAGTATTATTGTTTGTAAGACCATCCACCAGAGAAATTACATAATTTTATCAGCCGATGGTCGAGTGTAGGTTTATTTGACTATATCTAACTGCTATGAATGGTTAGCTTCTTGGTCCTCATTAAGTCACCTGTTATTTCTTTTATGTTATCAAATGCTTTTGGGGATAGGTTTTCATATACTTGTGTTTGTGGACTTCAATTGCGAGATAAATGTCATTCTTAAAGGTTTTAAGTGATTTGCGTCTTGCAACAGGCCTTTGGTGCAGAGCTGAACCACCTGAATCGCTGGCAATCGCAATGCTAGAAACCATGTGCAAATTAAAAGAGATTGGTTACACACAAGGCAGCCATGATTGGATTTTGCTAAAGCATGAGTAAGAAACTTTTTTCTGTTCTTCTGAGCCTACTCTATGTCTTCCTACTACTGTAAAGTTAACTAACAAATATAATAATGATATAGTGAAAAGGATTAGAGAGTTTGTCTCATATGGAATGGCTACAAGCAGTCCTGATTTGTTACATGGTCGTTTTTCAGGTTTTGAAATTCGGAAATTTGTTCGGGTGCCAAGAGTTATAGGTATTCTGGAACCGAACTAGGCTTTAGACGATTGAGATCTTCACTTAACGATTCAGTTTCTCAAGTTTGGAGGTTAGTTTTTGTCATCACTGACAAGGTCTTAAGCTTATCAATGAAGTCTCTTTTGGGGTAGAGAACATAACTTAAGGCCAAATCGATAGCCTTTGTGAATTTTAATTTATCTTATAGTAATGGCAAAGATGTTGTCTTACTATTAAAGAAAGATCAATATAGTTGACAACAGAAAAGACTAAGCATATATTCTCATATACCAAAGGAAAACCACAGAAAGTAATGAACTA
The DNA here is from genome assembly GCF_030686135.1 of Camelina sativa. Lineage (NCBI taxonomy): Eukaryota > Viridiplantae > Streptophyta > Magnoliopsida > Brassicales > Brassicaceae > Camelina > Camelina sativa. Next base: position 9,857,373 of record NC_141892.1, read on the forward strand.
AGTTGTTCAAAGTTTTATTTTAAAAATGTGTTACTTTTTGTCTCTGTGTCTGGTATAATGGTCTTGGATTTCATTTTGGCAACTAGATTTGAACAGAGAAAAGCTGTTTAAAATCCTGGCCAACAAAGGTTATCATAAAGCTTTCAGCCTAACACTTCAAACCGAAGTATATTACTAATTGTAGGCTTGGCTAACATAAAGGTTTCGAAACAAATTATGTACTTAGTTTAGCCCCAAATTTCGCTAATTGAAAAATGTGGATTAACTGTAATCGTACTAAAACTAAACTACGTACATATCTGACATTTGAAATAAACCGTGTTAGGTAATGCAATGCACGATAGATTGGTAAGGTGATTAAAACCTCAAAGGCGATTATGCAAATTTGTAACGCAGTTTCGAGTTAGTAAAATAATGGAAGGGTAAATGTCCAATGTTAGAGATTCACAAGACAAGGTCAAAATTTCCTGTATACATGTGCACGCATGAACGAACGAACGAACAATGACAATCGTGTGATACGACCAAACATATAAAGAAGACACTACTACACACATAAAATTTGAGAACGAAAAGAAAAACATTCAAAAACTTGAAACAGTCTTTAGAGCGAAACACGGTGTTGCCGAACAAGAAATCCTTCCAAAACGACCTTTTTCTTGTGAGCCTCAGAACTCAAATCCACGTCACCTGGAAACAATCTGCTTTCAGCTTTACCGCTACCACTGCGTTTGCGTTTGGCCACACCAACCGCAGTCGCAGCTTCTCTGATACGAGGGAGAAAATAACACCAAGTGGATGTACAAAGAATCGCACACACACGTCCCCACATCAACATTATCATTAACGTTAGCATTATGATTGATATCCCAATTATCGGGTCGAAATTACCCACCCTTGATTCTTTCCTGACCCGTGACGACTTCTCCCTTAGTACTCTCGGCTTCGACCTTGGCCCAACGGTTTTAAACGAGTCGAGTTTCCCGCCATAGACTTGTTCATGACTCATGTGGTAACCAGAGACACTCAACGGATCAGGGTTTATGTCTCTTCGTTCGTTCGTGTCTTTCTGATAAAACCAAAGTTCAACAAAACCAAACTCTTTTTAACAATTTTATCGAAAACGTGTATTACAAAAAGAATGATATACTAATATATGCCAAGAAGAGTAGATACCTCGTTACTCTCGTGATCAATTTCCTTATAACCACTAGTCGCAATATACTTCCGATCAGTAACATGACGTATCACACGGAACAGATTTTGCTTATCATCTTTAACAATCGAGTTTTGTTTCTCCGACCTCTCGCATATTGGCGTCAGTGTGATCTCGTCTTCCTTCAAACGAAACCAACTACGAGTTCTCGTCTTCTTTTTCTTCTCTTGGCCTGCGTCTACAGTTCGTTTGTCTGAGTAAATTTTCCGAGAAACCCCGAAACAGCGAAGAACATATGAAGTAGAAGAAGAGCATGTTCTCTTCTTCTCAGGTTTGCCCATGAGCGCTGCATCAAAAGGACTCCAGATATGATGCTTTTGTAAGACAACTTTCGAGTATAAACATTATTCGGAACGGTTGGAGTTCATCCCATTTTTTTAATACTTGTTAATATATTTTGTGTTTGTGTGTTCGCACGCTTTCGATGAAAATACTTATTCATAGACTATTTCTAGACTATTATGAATAATGACAGTGTGCTATCTTTACGAGATGTGCTATAATATGATGTCATATACGTTTTAGATTGAGTCCGATCTTTTCTATATTTTCGCTTCACAATTTGTTTTTTTAAGTCTAGAAAACAAATCGACTTAAACAATATTATAGTTTCTAATTATGTTTATTTCATCTTATAAAACTCGAAATATAAATTACAGAAAGTTATAATTAAAATAGTTTCATTTCACTTGATAGTATATATAGTATTCAAGAATAATGATGATAATGCAACTTTTCATTTTCTTCCTTTCTTGCGTCAGACCAATACTCCATAGGAAAACCTTAGTGGTGAAGATTCAACACGAAAAAACAAAAGTAAAATACAAAAAGATTATTAAAAATTAGGATGAACATTGAACTAAAATAAACTAAGTGGATAGAGGATCTTGCTGGTGGGTGGCCAGCCAAAGTCTTTATTCAGAGACCAGAGTTGTGGTCGTGTCCACGTTTTCTACTTTCTTCTACGTCGCCAAATTTTCTCTTGCTGTCTTTTTATTTTATTTTCTTAATTATATATGTTTGAAAACTTTCGAATTGAAATTTCTTTGATAAACTAGTTACACTCCATGTAATGTAAGTACTAAACTAATCCAAGAAAGTTATACAATTTCTGTTTGAGAGATCTGGTTAATTTTCAAAGAATTTTGTACAAAGATATCGTAGTTAATTAACAAAATAAAATGCATCCTATATTTGTAGAAACCCTAACATTATAGAAAAGCACATCGATATAATATTTGCTAATAAACGAAATATGATGCTATTTTCCGAATTACCATACATCATACAAAAACTGAAAAAAAACCAAAAAAAAAAAAATCATGTTCTAGCTCTTACAATATATTCTGTTATATTTCTATGGTATTGGTGTCCTAACATAGTAATACTAATAAACTAGATATGCTTTGTTGCAAACTAAGTATGTTGGCCTATTAGCTCAGTTGGTTAGAGCGTCGTGCTAATAACGCGAAGGTCACAGGTAGGTCACAGGTTCGATCCCTGTATAAGCCATTTTTATTGTTTATTGCTAAGACGACCAACTCAGATAGTTTCTACTATTACTTGTAATATAAATTTTGAAAATTTAAAGTTAATAACCTCTTAAATGAATCTCATTTAAATAAATATTATTTTCAAAATTACAATATGTAATTAGTATTTATTTTGTTTAAATTTTAAAACATATTTATTCAAAACTTAAAAATTATTGCATTTCAAAAAAATTGAAATAAACATAACATAAAAGCATATTAAAAAATATATGTATAAATCACAAAACGGAAAAACGATTAGTTATACTTTTGACTTATGCCAAATTTGTGTCATATATGCTCAACCAAATCAGATTCAATTGTTGATGTTGTTCGGTCACAAACTCGATCGAATGCCCATCATATTGCGGAGATTTGAAAACATATATGTAAAATACGTGAAACCCACTTGTGAAGTTTTGTTGATTTTGCTTGTGAGATTTTTGATACATCAAACTAAGTGTATTCATCTCGTTCATTTTCTACTATCATATTGTGCAACATGATACATGTTCTCATTATCTTTCATATTTTTACCTTATCCCAAATAAAAGCTGGATATTTTAAATGGCAAATTTAGCTTACAAGGCTCCAAAAGCATGACTACCGTCTTTATGAAAAACTTCTTGATAGGTTGCAAATAAGGATGCTTTCACACCTTCTGGAATTGGAATATATTGGATAAAAGTTGTCCATTTTGAATAAATATCATATGTGAGATACTAAGTCAAATGATATGTGTGTCCATTGACAATATAATTCACTTTTGGAGCTCGACCTTGTAATATATCATCAAAAATTGGTGAGCGATCAAGAATATTAATATCGTTTAAGATACCTAGAGGTCCAAAAAATGCGTGTCATATCTAGATATCTTGTCACGCTACAACCCCTAAAACGATTGTTGGTTTTCGAGATCAATGTATATATTACATTTTCTAAGCAATAGGACAATTCTTCTACTCCTAATGCATACAATTAATCCTTCCTATCATCCCAGAAAATCCGCTTATCTCTCCAATATTGAGTAATCGTTGAAGATATTCTGGTGTGGGTCTTCTTAGGTACTCATCTCCAAAAAAAATTATGATTCCTTCAACAAAATGTTCCAAGCATGAAATTTCAGTGATTTCACCAAGCCGGATGTGTTCGTTAACCACATCAGCCGCACAACCATATGTCATCATACAAATTGATGTTGTAGACTTTTCTAGCCCATACAGATCGAACCTTCCGATAGCAACTCTTCTTTTTTGAAAGAATGGAGATTCAATCAACAATACGCATGAACAAGGGCTTGTTCGTTCTAAAACAGCGTTGGAGTATATAAGGAGGGTATGTTGCATCTTCACTAAAATATTTTTTCCATAAGTAGTTGTGTCCTTGTTCACGTTCTCTTTCAATATAGACTCATTTTTCATTTGATTTGGTTGCTTCTTGATGATCACCATGATCAACGGACAGATTTTCAAATGCTTGATCAAACCGTTCATCCATCGTTTCGGAAAAAATATTACGGAAAGAAGATACCATTTTTAGTTAAATTTAATTCTAACAAGGAGGTCCCAGAAAATACAAGAAAATACTAATTTGGGAGATTTAGAAAAAAGAAGATATGGAGAATCTTAGTTTCCTTATAATGTTTGTGAAAAATATAGAGAAGTAGTTTTGAGATAATTTTTGTGTCATTCTTTGTGACTTATATAGAAAAATGTGATACGTATAACAAGCAATATTTATGGTGTACAATCTTTGAAAATATGTGGTGTGGGTAGAAAATAAATAAAAGAAGATGATATACAAACCTACTTTTAAACAAAAGAAAATACTATGCTATGCAAAGCCATACAAAAAAGAAAAAAAAAGATGTTGAGTATCTCTCATATTTTTTTCTTTCATTTTGTGGCTTTGCATTGCTCTTCTTTTGTTTTCTTCTACTAACACCACAAATATTTTCAATGTTTTGACACTACAAATATTATTTGGTTATACAAATCACATTATTCTATATAATCATAAATATGACACAAAATTATCACAAAACTTTTTGGTTATACTTCTCACAAACATTATACCAAATTAGTATTGCCTTGTGCTTCTCATGACCTCTTTGTTAGAATTATATATAATATAACCAAAAATAGCATTTTCTCTCTGTAATAATTTCGATGAAACAATAGATGAAACTTCAATCAAGTTCTCTATCAAGCATCAAAAATCTTTTCGTTGTTAATGGTGATCGCGAAGAAGCAACCAAGTTAAAGAAAAAAGAGCATTTATTGAAAGAGAACGTGAACAAGTATACAACCGCTTATGGAACGATTATTTTAGTGAAGATGCAACATATCCTTCTTATATATTTTGACGTCGTATTAGAATGAACAAGCTCTTGTTCATGCGTATTGTTGATCCACTCTTCATTGAAATTTCATTCTTTCAACAAATAAGATATGTTACTGGAAGATTCAGACTCTCTGGACTACAAAAGTCTACAGTAGCAATTCGTATGATGAAATATGGTTGTGCAGGCTAATGCGATTAACAAATACATCCGGCTTACTTGGAACATTATGTTGAAGGAATCATAAATTCGTTTGGAGATGAGTACCTAAGAAGACCCTTACTGGAAGATCTTCAACGACTACTCAATATTCAAGAGATATGCGGATTTCTCATGAGATGATATGAAGCATCGATTGTATACATTGAGAGTGGAAGAATTTCCCTACCTTTTGGAAAGGGCAATATACACATGAATCTGGAAACACAACAACCGTTTTAGAGGTTGTAGCTTCACAAAATCCCTAGATATGACACACGTTTTTTGGACCTCTAAGTACCTTAGATGATATTAATATTCATGATCGCTCACCAGTTTTTGATGATATATTATAAAGTGGAGTTCCAAAAGTGAATTACATTATCAATAGGCACGAGTATCATTTGACTTACTATCTCACATATGGTGTTTATCTAAATTGGACAAGTTTTATTCAATCTATTCCAATTTCACAAGATCTGAAAGCATCTTTATTTGTTAAATATCAAGAAGATGTCCGTAAAGATGTTGAGTGTGCTTTTGGAGTATTGCAAGCTCGATTTGCTATTGTAAAAAACTCAGGTATTATTTGAGATAATCTAAAAATATGAAAAATTATGAATGCTTGTATCATACTGCACAATATGATAATAGAAGACGAAAGAGATTGATACACTCAGTTTGATATATCAGAATTCGCACAAGCAAAATCAAACAAAACTTTACGAGTGAATTTCATGTATTCTACAGATATGCCTACGAATCTCAGTTTTATGATGGACATTCGAATTCGAGTTCGTTATCGAACAATACATCAATAATAAATAACTGATTTGGTTGAGCATATATGTTACAAATTTGGTACAAATTAAAATTACAACTAATCATTTTCTTGTTTATGATTTGAACATCTATTATATATATCTATGTCACATTTGTTTAAAATTTTATGAAATATGATTATTTTTAAATTTATAGAATATTAAATATTTTTCAATTTTAAAAAATAAATTCTACTCGAAATATTATAATTTTCTAATTGATCTATATATATTCTTTAAAAATCCAAATGGGATTCTACGATTGGAGAAAAACAAAAATTTAAAGCAATTCTATACTTTAAATTTTTCAAATTTGATATTTAAAAATAAAGAGAAACGTTACCATTTAGAGGTGTGTAATAATATACCCAAATGAGTTGGAGGGTTCTTTTGTAATAATAAGAAGTGTCACCAAACCCGGCATGTTTGACCCGGCCACGTCAGCGTTTCTCTCAACCGTTTTTTCCGCCGTTTCAGTCTAACAACCCGACGCAAAACGCCTATCCATAACGGCAAACTCTTCAACGGTTCCGCCATACACGCCACTATCTCCGCCGTGATCTCCCCTAAACACGGACGTGTTTCCACGTCTGCCGAAACGCATCTCGCCGCCATCCTCAGCAACCGAACGTTCATTCCCCGGAAAACATCTGATCCTCCTCCGCAGATTTCTCCGATCCTCCCTCCGTTGATCAACGGAACCGCCCAGTCCACTATCGACGACGGCGAACGAGATACGTCAATAGCTTTTCTACAGCTAACGATCTCCAACAAAACGACGCCGTAACTGTAAACGTCAGTCTTCGTACTAAGATTCTCCGGTGACGTGTAACACGGATCTAAGTATCCGATAGTTCCCGCCGGCGCAGGTCTCATCTTATCATCATTTTTCAAATCGACGGCGAGTCCGAAGTCAGCAAGCTTCGCTTCCCAACTCGAACCGAACAATATGTTTTCCGATTTGATGTCACGGTGGATGACGCCTTTGTCGTGGAGGAAGTGAACCGCACGAGCGATCTGAAGAGCGACTTCGATGCGTTTAAGCCAAGTGGGAAGAGGAGAAGCTGACACGTGTAACAAGTGGTGTAGTGATCCGTTTGGCATGTACTCAACGACCATGAGCTTTTTCTCGGCATGGCCAAGAAAACTCAAAACGTGTTGGTTACATGGTAGTGACGACATAACGTTGATCTCGTTCTCTAGTTTCTTCGTTTGTTCTGATTTGAGTGATGAGGGTGACGACGATGATGATGTTGATGAAGGAGACAATGGTAATGATGATGGTGTTTTAATCGCTACGATTTTGTGATGATCATGATCAAGAAGGGCTTTGTAAACATAGCCATGGCTTCCTTTACCGATGAGTTGAGAAGGAGAGAATTGATCTGTGGCAGTGACGAGCTCTTTGTAATCGAACTCCTTCATCTGTGAGTTTAATAAAGCTGAGAGATTGATCAAAAGAGGATATAATATGTGTTTTGTATGTGTGAAAGAATAAAGTTATCAAGATGATATAATTAGAAAATTATTGAGAAAAGCAAAAGGAAGAAAGGAATATAAAGCTTTTTTTTCTTTTTTTTTTTCCATTGTTTTATTAATATGAGTAATGATGATAATGATGCTTTTTCATATTCCTTTCAGGACATTTTTCATGCTTTTGAGATAGTTGGGTTCAAAGTTTAATGTTAAAAGCTGAGTCCCCTATGTTAATTAATTTTTTTTTATTATTTTCGTATGTTGTTGGCCTAACCTCTTTAACCGGTACGTTTAGGTAACCGGAGAAAAGTGAGTCGCAGTGCCAGAGATTAAACAAGTAAAGTTCCAATTATTAACTAACCAAAATAAGGTAAAGTGAATGAAACAGTAGACACATTTTTGGACTTTGTTACATGAATTCATATTTGTTACTCTTCAGTTTGCTAGCAGCTGAATTGTTGAAGCTCTTGATCATGATCACCAAAAAGACTGAATAACAAACATATTGTTAAAATATATAGCCTCAAAGACTTACTAGAGCATTTCTATCCATATCAGCGGATTACAAAGTCTGTTCCTCACTCTACGGAACAAGAAGTTGTTCCTCTCATTTAGATATGATTTGCATAAATTTTCTGAAATCTTTTATAGAGTCTATTTAAGCATTGGAAGCATATATCTCCTACTACGATCTCTGAAACTTCAGAAACCTTCGTTAATTAAAATCAGAATTAAATAATTTTTTAACCGATGAAAATGCTTCTAGGAATGCTGCAATAACCTTTAATAACCTTCAGCTCAAAGACTAAGACTAATTAAGAAAGCAATATAATATGGCTTACCATCAGCTTTACAGAATATTGGAAGTCTCCGTAAACGAAACTGTTCCACGTTCTTCTCGGGGATGTAACAGATTTTCAGGTCTGACGATGTAGCAGTTGAAACAAACTGCATACATTCTGATAACATTTTTATACAGAAAAATAAGATAAATTAAAAGATGGATATGAGAATGAAATATTGAGGTATGGACTTATCGCTTAATTATTTCAGAGCAAATATTGTTTACCGATGGAACTAGCTAGGATGGCCACAAGGGCTCCACTCGCAAGCAAATGGCTAAGAAAGTGTTGGGAGTAGCAGTATTGAATACACCAGCTCTCCTAGCTAGGGCGCGGACCACTCACAAGCAAATGGCCAAGAAAGTGTCGGCATATACAGCATAACATATATCCGTTACGGTTGAGTTTGCCTTTGATTTTCAAAGTGTAACTTTAGTCAGAATTGTAAGTTTTCCAAACTAACCATTTCGAATGTTAATTTCTCATCCAAACATTATGTTTTTAGCGTGTCTAAAATTCGTATCATTCCAATGAATGTTTTTACCTGAAAATCCATTGGTAATGTAGTTGAAGCCATTTTTGTCAAAAATCAAATGAATCCTTCTACGGAACTTAAGTCAGATTTCTCAACTGTCTCGAATACATGCGCTTAGCAATGTCGTATACCTGTAAATTAAATTGTTCGCATAACCTCATCCATCTTTCATAAAGTATAAAAGTGATGGGAACGAGAAATACCGACTAACGTGAACATAATGGAAAAACAAATTTCTTTTTTGAGTAGTGAATTTTTCAGCTCTAAGGCCCAACAATACATTGTTTTCAACCCAAAATAGTATGTGAATGATGATCAAAACAAAAGAGAAAAAGAAGTAAATACAAAATTACTCCAACAATAATAATGCTGTGTCAACAGCATATTCACGTAGAAAGGCACAAGATCCATACACAAACAAAGTTCTTGAGAAGTGAGCACTGATCAATCAGTAACATCCACTGAAGAGCTGAATCAATAAACTACACCTAGAGACTAGAGTGCACCCAACCGGAAACAAAAATAAATGAAAGGTAAGTTAAAAAGTCTTGAATTGATAAAAATTCTACTCATAGAAATGCAGTGAGCAAGAAGCGCCAGATAAAATTCTGAAGAAGTCATCATCTCAAGAATCTTGACAGAGAAACATGCAAAAATGAAAAAAGCATTTTAGGTTTTATTTAGTGAAATACAAATTTTCACTACAACAAATATGTACATTGATAGCAGACGGATATAGCTCATTTTCCGTCACTGCTATGAAAGATGAGATTTTTTTTCGCTTACTTTTTAATAGCATCTTATTAACGCTATGATAGGAAAATTATGTAGCGGGAAACAAAAGTGACTTTTGTCCGCCAATACTTAGTGAAATTATTCACTTAATCGCCAAATAAAAAAAAAACCCAAAAACTCGACACACTCTCTCTCTCTCTCTCTCGTTACAACCTAAGCTCAACCTAAGAAGATTTCTTCTTCTAAATTCTCTGTGTGTGCTCAAATTCTTCTAAATTTCTTATCAATTCTTCAGTTTTATCGCCGTTTGTGAAAAGCCCCAATTTCGCCGTTTGTGAAAAGCCCCAATTTCGCCCTAAATCTCCATATCCATCGCAATTGATAGCTCGAATCCATTTTTGAGGCATGTCTTTCTTCTTCCTCCTAATTTCGTTATTTGTTTCGATTATTTGTGATTTCAAACAGCTTTTGATTTCGATAAGGGTCAGATTTAGTTATCTGTTTTGTTAGGGTTCGATTTATCTAGATTTATTTCGTTATCTGTTTTTTAGGGTTCGATTATTTACAGATTTTGAGAATGTGGAGTTTCGAATCCATCTGTTTTGTTAGGGTTCGATTATTTACAGATTTGACTCAAAAATAGCTTTTGGATTTGAGTATTTGCGCCTTCATAAACTGAACGATTTTTTTTTTTTCCCAAGTGTTGGTGATTGAAATGTTGGGGAACTGAAGCTTCTCATTTCTCTGTACTCACACAACAGGTTAGTATCACTCAACCAATAGTTAAACATTATTATTACACACGAATATTGGTGATTGCTATGTTTTGTCCTTTGAGTCTGATTCGTATAAATAGTGATTAGATTAGTGAGATTTTACACAGTTAGATATTGGTTTAAGAGCATCTGTATGTGTCTGAAGTAGTGCAGTATTGTCTGAATTGTTGCTTAATGTGAGCTTTGTATAATATGTATCTCTATTTTATCTATAAAGGTTAAAATTTATATTATAACATATAATGTTGGACAAGGCATGGGTGCATCTATGCAGGTAAGGAATTATATTTCATAATTAGGTTTTATTTTGGGTTTGGATACTTTAAGATGTTCTTTTAGTTATGATTTTTTTCTTTAATTATCCATTGAAGAGCTGATCCTGGTTATAAAAGTGGAGCTTGGAAATTTGTAAGGGATGTGTCTGCGGCTTTAGGTGACATAGAAATGATAATATGTCCTTGTAAAGACTGTCGTAATGTAGTACGACAGTTAAACAGTATTGTGGTTGAGCATCTTGTAATAAGAGGGATGGATGAGGCATACAAGGTGCATAGTGATTGGTATCATCATGGAGATGTGAAGTCAGTAGATGAATTTCAAAGTAAACCAACTCAGTGGAATGAGGAAGTTTTTGAGTTATATAAAGCTGCTGAATTTTTTGATCAAGAGTTGGCTTTTAGAGGTGACTTAGCTGACCAACCTGTGGGCGACTTAAGTGAGATTGCAGAGGGTGAGGACCAACAAGAGGATGAGTTCCTTGCAAAGATCCGGGATGCTGAAACCCCACTATACCCTAGCTGTTCAAACCACAGCAAGTTATCGGCTATTGTGACTTTGTTTAGGATTAAGACACATAATGGCTGGTCGGATAAGAGCTTCAATGAACTGCTTCAGACATTGCCAAGCATGTTGCCAGATGGTAATGTCTTTCACACATCATTGTATGATGTCAAGAAATTTTTAAAGAGCTTTCATATGGGATATGAAAAGATCGACGCATGTGTTAATGATTGCTGCCTCTTCAGAAAGAAGTTAAAGAAGCTTGATAAATGTCCCAAATGTAATGCTTCACGGTGGAAGACTAATAAGCGGACTAATGAGGTAAAGAAAGGTGTCCCACAGAAAGTATTAAGATATTTTCCAATTATACCAAGGCTGAAGAGAATGTTCAGATCAGAGGACATGGCTAAGGACTTACGGTGGCATTACACTAACAAGAGCACTGATGGAAAACTTCGACATCCAGTAGATTCTGTTACATGGGCTCAGATGAATGAGAAGTATCCTTCATTTGCAGCTGAAGAAAGGAACATACGGCTTGGGCTGTCCACAGATGGATTTAATCCATTCAACATGAAGAATAGTAATTATAGTAGCTGGCCTGTGCTATTGGTAAACTACAATTTGCCTCCTCACCTTTGTATGAAGAAGGAGAATATAATGTTGACATTATTGATTCCTGGTCCACAACAACCAGGTAATAATATTGATGTCTACCTAGAACCTCTTATTGAGGATTTGAATCATCTGTGGAAGAATGGAGAGCTAACGTATGATGCTTTTAGTAAAAGTACATTTACTCTAAAGGCAATGCTTCTCTGGACCATTAGTGATTTTCCTGCGTATGGAAATCTTGCTGGTTGTAAAGTAAAAGGTAAAATGGGATGTCCTATGTGTGGGAAAAATACTGATAGTATGTGGTTGAAGTTTAGCAGGAAACATGTCTACATGTGTCATAGAAAAGGTTTGGCTCCAACACACAGATATAGGGAAAAGAAGACTTGGTTTGATGGAAAAGTTGAGCATAGGAGAAAGTCAAGAATTTTAACTGGTCATGAAGTTCATCAGAATCTGCATCTATGTCTTCTAAGTCTGCATCTGGTTCTGAGTCTCCTGTTGATGATGCAACGGGTCCAATATCACCAATAAAGAATACTTTACCATCACAGTCTCCTCTCAGGAAGTCTCCAGTAAGTGTTTTCATATGTTATGAAGTTGTTTTTGTTAATTATATGATGACTGATGGTTTATATTGTAAACATGGCAGCGCATTAATAAAGTTATTTCCAAGGAGAATAAGAAGTGCAAGTTGATGGATTTAACTGAAAAGAATAGGGTTGTGGCTGAAGGACGATGGGGAACAAATGATCCAGAACATAAGGTTCACTTTACTCGCTTGGGTTCTAATGCAGTTAAAGTGTGGATAGATGTTGTGAAGGTGAAAAATGTAAAAGTTTGGAGGCCATCCGATGAAATAGAGATTATTGAAGATGCACTTAGCTCCTGCATTGCTTGGCCAGAGAACAAGGTCATTATGTCTTAAACTGATGGTTTTATTGTGTAATGTTAAGTACTTGAGATTGCTTGTTTATTTTGGATGTTCTTGAGACTTTGATGGTAAACTGATGTTCTTGAGACTTTTGTTATGTATTTTGGATCTGAGACGTTTATTAATCAGATTTTATGAGATTTTATAAAACAGGTTATGTGTGCTATAATCACATATCAGAAAATGCTATAAAAGTACAGGTAAACGTTATGATAAAAGAATATACCATAGCACAGTAAACAAGATAAAACAGCATTTCGCAACAGCTATATTAGATATGTATAACATAGCACGAAAAATTAAATATTGTATAAATTTTTGCAAAATTATAATCTTGATAATACAGCAGTTTATTAGAGCTATGCTATAAAACTATAACATAGCACGAAAAAACAAATGTTGTATAAATTTTTTCAAAATTATGATCTTGATAATATAGCAATTTCTTAAAGCTATGTTATATTTTTATAACATAGCATACGTAATAAATGCTATTGTATATGGGGTACATATAATAACAGTGCCCTAAAACAGCGCTCATGAAAACGCTATCAAAGACCTATGATAGCGTTTTTCTCTGGTTAACAATGTGCATATTTGTTGTAGTGTTTATACTGTTCATAACTCTTTGGCCTTTTTCTGAAAATGGCAGAGGTCATAAAAGAGACACATGCAAACGTTATTGCGACGTGACTTTGTTTAACTTATATGGGAACGTATTTGATTTGGTATGGACGATCACCGTTCAACGACATGCGTAAACGTATACTAGCAAACAGAAAACTATAATTTAGAATTTCAAAATAAAAATGTTAATTTCAGAAGTGCTATTTTACCAAATTGATTCTAATAGACAATATCATTGTACCAAATAATTTTATTATATACGCATAAAAATGTTGTATTAAAATTTTCAAGTAAAAATTTATTACTATCATATTACAAGCCCCTCCAACTAATTTCCTACCAATGACCCATAATTGGTCTACATATAAACCATTCAACTTCCTCCCAATTTCCACATACACATAAACCCATAGACTAATATATACACATCACACCATCATCTAACAACAAAGTTGAAAAAAGGAAAAAAAAAAACATAGTTGGGAAAATTCAAGTAAACCAATAAGAAGCACATAATCTTCTTATGATCATTAACTTAATCAATTATCAAATCTCAAACATCAAAACAACTAATTAATAAAACCCTCATCAATATAGTATTGATCTATCTCGGAGACACTCCTATTGATCAAATTCACCATCAAACCATGTTTCATATACATTGTGAGTGCTAACTTCGGCTCCACCTTGTGACCATTCACTACCTTCACCTTGTACCGGTAAACTATTGCGGCCGCCGTAGCTTTCATCTGATAATAGGCAAAATCTTTGCCTAGACAGAGGCGTGGACCACCGTTAAAGGCCGTGAATTTATATGCCGACTCACTCATGAACCGTCCGTCTCTTAGCCACCTCTCTGGCCTAAACTCACGGCAGTCTTTTCCCCAAATAGCTTCCATCCGACCCATTGCGTAAATCGCGTATATAACTTTTTCTCCCTTCTTCAACACTGTTCCATCAGGAAATACGTCGTCTTCTTGAACCTACATAATGATACCAAACTAATAAATTTCAGCAACACTATTGTAACCTCACGCGGGAGGTGATTGGTTTAATATCATAGAAAATTTAATGAGCGAGTTGGTCGTCAGGTTTCATGGGGAAACAGCCAAATATTACATTCTTGTGTCCTACCAATAAGTCAAAAATCTTCTCCTTTAAAGAAATGATTCTAACATACTTTTGTATTAATTAGGTGTTCTCCCAAGAACTTTCATACTATTACTCTATCTGGTTACTGATTAGGTAACCTATAATAGAAAACAAACAGAAATGAGATTTTAAGTTTTTGTTTTGTTAAATGTCTACAGAGAATTTTTTAGTTTACACAATCAAATGTTATCAAGGGTTTATCCTATGTTTATGATATTCATAAAAAAGAATTATAATCAGCAAGCGATTAATAAAAAAAAAAAATCAAATAGGATATCTTGGAAAGCGATTAATAAAAAAAACAGAGCACATTACCTCTTTGTGATCCACGGGAACTGAAGGATACAATCTGAGAGCTTCAGACAAAGCAGCTTGTAGATAATCCATCTTCTTAATCTCTTCTGGTCTAAACACAGGTTCATAGTCTCTCTTCTTTGCATTTACATGGTCATCTCTCTGCTTCAGAATCTTACATAGCTCCACCATGATCTTCTCTTCCACCTTCGGATTCTTCTCTATCAACCAGAAGAACCAGCTCAGAGCCACCGAAGAAGTATCTCTCCCAGCAAGTATGAAGTTCACACAGATATCACGAAGAAACTTGTCTGAAAAACTCTCTCCCTTCTCATCTCTCAAATCCATAAACACCGTTAAGAGATCCGATCTCTTTGTGGTTTCACCTTCAAGAGACAGTTCTTTCTTCCTCGTCCTGATAACTTCATCAGCGAAATCATCCACACCCTTTATTGACTCCTTTAGCATCTTCTCTGTTCCTAAATTAAGATACCTCATAAACTTCCACACGCAAGTAGGCATGACGAATCTCGCAACCGCAGCTTCAGTCGCATCTTCAAACGCTTTTGCAAAGGGTATCACAGGTTGATCAGGACCAAGACATCCTGGATCAACTCCAAAAGCAATCATACATACGTTATCGAACGTTAACCTCAACAAGACGTCTTGTAGATCTATAGGAGACAAGCTCTTAACCGAAGTCTCGAGAACAGGTAAAAGCCTCTTGTGAACGAGCTCAAACAAAGATTGAGTGGTTAACTGTCTGAATTTGGCTGAATGAAACTCGATGCTCGCTGTTTTCCTTTGCCTCTGCCAAGTCTCGTCATCCGCGTTGAATATACCATCTCCTAAGAGGTCTCGGAGGTTGTCACGAAAGTAAGAACCTTTAGGGAAGACAGAGAAACGGTTCTTGAGGAGATGCTCAACGTTTCTTGGGTCGCAGGTAATAGTGCTGTTGAGGCTACTAAACCAAGGACCTCTGAACTGAAAAGTTCCGTTCTGAAGACAGATAACTTCTGATAGCCACTCGTAAATGTTTCCTCTAAGGGCAAAAGCTAGAGAAGGAAGCATCCCGAGAAACGGCCACACGGGAAGACCTTGGTATTTCTTCTGACGCAAGGAATGTATTGTGACAAAGACGAAAAGGGCAATAAGGAGCTCAAGAATCTGAACATCTCTCAAAAGAAACAGCTTCCGTGAAACCAAAGGGTCACCGGAAGAAGAAGAAGAAGAGAAGACGACGTCATTGAATGTGAAATTGTAAGAAGAATTGAAACTCATTGTGACAAAAGAGAAAAGAGAGAGAGAGAGAGTGAATCTCGGAAATGAAGAATCAAGCAGAGTAATTAAGAGAGATTAATAACAATGGAAGTCGTTAGTTAGCTAGTGGGTGGTGAAGAAATGTTGCATGAGTTTCTTGTGGGTATCAAGAAAAAAAAAACTTTGGCTCTCAGGAGAAATTGGTTTGATTTGGTGAGCAGACAAAAATGTGAACTTTATATTCTCAAGTGGCTCCTCTTTGATTCTCGTGTATATTTTGGTTACTTTTCTTTCACTGTAAGTAGGGTTCTTTTGGGGTTTTGCTTCCGTGTTTGAGAATTCCAAAGGTCGAATCTTTATGGGGGTTTACATTATAAAAAAATACGTTTGGGGGTTTACATAAACAAATAGAGTTAAGAACTTATTTTGACCAAATGAGAGAGGTTGTTGGCGATGGGTAACCTAAATTAATAATACTATTTTCTCTCCATTATATATTTAGCTTTTTGCTTTCGTCCACGTTTGCTTCCGTCCACGTTTGCTTCTTATTCTTATGAAGGAGTTTAATGAATTGTATATTTCCAATAAACCAAATAAAATGTACTAATGTAGGTATCATCTCTATAGAAAAGTAATGATAATTTTTCGTCGGGGTCATCTTATCACTAATTTGAATTTTTGATAATGGTATAATTATTAGAGAAAGTAGATGGCTAAATTTTGGTTATATTAGCACTAAAAAAATTGGAAGATCATTATCAATATACAATATTATTAAACAACAGCATGATCTTCTATATACTAATTAAAGATAAATTATTAAGAGGTTTTCATTTTTCTTACTGGTCGCTACAAGAATTTTACTTAGGAATTTTGATTTATTTTTATCATAAAAATTTTAATCAAATTTTTCTTAGTTATATGATTAAAAAAATTATTTATTTATTGATGTGTAAATCATACAAATAGACTTTAGATTTACGTTCTCTAAAACATTTTTTTATCCCATATCGCTTAAATAGAATGATAAATTTTCTAAATTCTCTATGGAATCTGAGAGATATAGATTGAGAAATATTTTCTCGGAGATATATAGCACGTGGTAATAGATTGAGCTTTATCTGGCTTGATATAATATTTTCTTGGAAAAATATATCGTTTTCCGTATATTTTCTTATTGGTGAAGTTTTATAAATGACATAATATTTATTGTTTATTAATGTTTGTGTTTTTATCCAAAAATTCTTATAGGACATGGAGTACCATTTAAATATCTATAACATCGTAATAAACCATATTTCATCTTAATGCATAGAACTAAATATTTTATATCAAACACAATTAATAAATCATATCATGTCTATATTTTAGTAAGAATTGAAAATACAAAAAAAATTAACAAAATATAATTTGCAATAAAACTGAATCAACATATTTAAGATATATTTGTTATGTCGTTATCTCATAAGTACTAATTTTAACGCATTTCATAATCAATTTTAAATAAGTGAAAGTTATAAAATAAAAACATATATAAAGATATATAGACATTACCATCAAATTAGTGAAGATTCATTCCTATAAATTATAATATATTTCGTATTATCTTATGTTTTAACATATGCATTACAAAAATACATGTGTTCAAATTATAAAATCAAACATAAAAAATATGAATAATATTCTTGAATCAATTTTTTTAAAATGATACATATTAATATTTGAAATTTTTTAATCTAAAATAAATTTCATCGTTAGACATTCAGCTTAGTAATCACATTTAACTATCTATTTCATCGTAAAACCATAATTCACTTCTTCATGTATTAGAGTTAAAATTTTAATTAAAAAAAAACTAATATGAACATCATATGAGATAATATGTATATTGGTTAGTATTTTAAATTTAACAATAAACAATCACTAAAAAAAATCAGTTAACATCCACAAAAAATTTGGAAATTCAAAAATATCCTAAATATTATCCTAAATTTGTTAGTTTTCATCAATTAACCAAAAAATCATTCTTACAAACTCAATTTTTCTATTTTTCTTTCAGGTTTCTCATATTACTACATGCATTAAAATCTTTAAAATAAAACATGTCAAATTATACTAATACACATCATGTATTGAAATTTTTTTTAAGTTCATTACTCTTTCAAGGTTTTGTGTGCTTACTTACAATAAAAATATATATTACAATGATAAATACAATTTATATTCGACTAAAATTATGTTAAATAACTTATGTTATTCTTTTTAACTTTGTTATTCATTATTTATTGATTAATATACATGTTTAATTAATTTCGTTTTTGTTAACACATATCAAATTTTATTGAGAACACATGTATAATATAATTAGAAAGTATATTGATTTTGTTAGTTTTCCTTTTTAATTTAGAAAAATAATTTTTTATATAATATAAACATGTAAAATTCTGTAAATAAAATTAGACACGTGTCATGATCTAATCAATATAATTGACACGTGTCACTATTTTGTTAATGAGTAACTTTGACATTTTTAATATATAAACATACAAAATTCTGTGAATAAAATTAGACACATGTCGATATCTAATCAATATATTTGATACGTGTCACGATCTTGTTAATTAGTAATTTTGTCATCAATATTTATATAAGATTTTAGTTTATAGTATATGAATTAACTTATGCCATGATTACGTCAGATGTGAAAATGTTATTTATTTGTTGTTTGTAAAAGAATAAAATATATTTATAGAAAAGGCCTTCAAAGCACTCTTTTTGGCCCATTATAAAGAAATAGGCCCAACCATGGTGATGGAGCCATGGAGGTGTGTGCTACGGAGTTAAAGTACCAGATGCAGTCTTCTTCTTCATCAATTGAGGTTTATGATTGATTCGACTCCAAGCTTTTGTGATTTCTGATGTTCTTCAGCCGTTTCTTGGAACCCTTATAACAGAGACGGTGGAGGATCGTTTGTGAGGAAAGGAAACACAAAAAATGGCGTCTCTGTTCAACAAATTCCAGCAGGTTATTGAATCATCATCTCTTGCTTCTGTCTGTGTTTGACCTTGTCTAATAGCTCCTTTCAATTTTCTAAAACTGGGTACGAAGAAAGTTTAAATTTTTCGTCGGATTAAGTCATTTCCATTTGCATCAGTTTGTTGGAAGATTAGAAGAGATACAAATTAGGTTGAAGGAGAATCGTAAAGGTTTCGTTTTTAAGTCTTATAATGTCATATGAAGTTGCTCATTTGATCAGTTTTTAGGATTCACGGGATCATTATTTAGAACTTACGATTTGCAGGGTTTTAAGGTAGAGTTCTAAGGCACTTCTGATTGTAGACCATTGTTCAGTTTGTTTGATTACTTTGTGTTTTCTAGGCTGTTGGAGTTCTTGCCAAGAGTACCACATTTGCTAAGAACCCAAGGCAACTGCAATTTGAAGCCGACGTTAACAAACTGTTTATGTATACAAGGTTCGTTTTTTTGTCTTTGGAAGAGTCAAAGTTTGATTCTTGTATGGATTTGTGTTATCATCATTGTCCCACTGCTTTCATCACACTCTAAAGTCCTTAATTTATGTTTAGTTATAATCGGTTGGGAAGAGAAGCTGAGGAGACGGATGCAGAAGAGATCATTGAGATGGCTGGTAAAGCCACTTTATCTGAGCAGCAGAAACAAGTTCAAGAGAACATTCACTACCAAGTTGAAAACTTCTGCTCTTTGATGGATGGAATCCTTCTTCCTGATGTTAACAAGAACGAGTCGGGCTCACAATCTACTAACTCTCTTCCTCCTCCTCGTAGAAGTGGTCTTACTTTTGCCGTTGGTAGTAGTAATGCTTCCGCAGATGCAGATAAGCCTCGTAAGTGTTTTACTTTACTTGAGTCGATCTGTGAACGTATGCTCAACGTTTTCATTCATCTTAATTATAATTCTCACTGATTCTTCTTCTTCAGCACAGTTGTTCCCGAGACAAAGCCTTTGAAACTCAACGAGGTCTCACAGAGATTAATGGATCAAATGGGTTACACCCTCGAGATCAAACCGTCTGTAATACCTCACCAAGACGCTGGTCAAGGTTGTTTCATCAAAGGCGAAGCAGACGTTGGAACCGTCTTAGCCTTTTACCCTGGAGTTATTTACTCTCCTGCTTTCTACAGATACATTCCTGGGTACCCGAAGGTTGATTCACAGAACTCGTATCTCATTACAAGGTACGATGGAACTGTAATAAACGCTCAGCCTTGGGGTCTTGGGGGAGAGTCTAGGGAAGTATGGAACGGGTCCTACACACCTAAGGTCGTAACAAACACCAAAACCTCTGAAAACGGATCAGACAGGTTATGGAAAGCGTTGAGCAAGCCGCTCGAAGGTTCGGGTAAAGCAAAAGATATTCTTGAGAGGAGAAACCCGTTGGCTTTTGGTCACTTAGCTAACCACCCGGCGAAAGAGATGACTCCAAACGTTATGATATGTCCTTATGACTTCCCTTTGATGGAGAAAGATCTGCGTCCTTACATTCCGAATATATCTTTTGGGGATTCTGGAGAAATAAAGATGAAGAGATTTGGAAGCTTCTGGTTTAAGACAGGGAGTAAAAACGGGTTAGAAGCTCCGGTTCTAAAGACACTAGTTTTGGTGGCAACGAGGGCGTTAAGTAACGAGGAACTATTGCTGAATTACAGGCTTAGCAACTCTAAGAGGCGACCAGATTGGTATTCTCCGGTTAACGAAGAGGAGGATCGGAGAAGATGGAGCTAAGCTTCTCCAGTTCTCTTTTTTATGTTTTCTTCAAAACTTGAAAGGCTCTGTTTCAAACCATGCTTCTCTGTGTTCTTTGGACTAGCAATGAGACGTCGTTTCGCTTAGTCTTTCACTAGTTTTAGTATTTTCCAAGACTTTCTTTTAATCTTTTACACTGTTTTCGGGTTGTTGCACAAAAATCTTTGTTATTTGAGTTTCGACAGGTTATAGTAATAAATTGAAAGGTTTTTACCGTAATACTTTGCACGAAGAGCACCACACAAATATGTGATAGAACAAGTGCAACTTGGATAGGGAAACTGCATTAGGCCTATACAATCATAGAGTTGGAACGATGGTGATGACAAAATTGATAGATTTGATTTTCGATCAAGTTAGCTAGTCAAATTTATTAAATTAACATCACATCGTTGTTCATAAATGTCCAAGTGTTTTCTTATTTGTAAATGATTTGACCTCCACCACTAGACAAATCCACATCCGCTAGAAAAAAATAAAATTCTAAATTCTAAATTCTAAATCTAATGTCATGTTTAGAGGATAAGAAGTATCATATGGTAATAAAACCTAAAATATATTAGGACTTACAATGCCATCCCCATAAGGCCATAACAATATGGAGATGGACCTTAATTCTCAATCTTTTCGAACCATGGACCAAAACATGCAACTCCTCTCTCTGTTGTCGCGGTTCGAATCAAGATCTCAGCAATTCCTTTCTTTCCAAAGATTAACCAGTGAGGTAAGCAAGCTCCATGATAATTTATTCGTCTTCTCATAACACTCAAACAAGATATAGATGTCATGTTTAGACCTACTCCCTCTGGTTTTTTTTAATTGTCATTGCTTTTTTTTTAATTGTCATTTAAGGTTTTTGCACACAAATTAAGAAAACTATTAAATTTTCTGTTTTGCCCTTTATTAATATATTTTATAAATTTTTCATTGGTTGAAACTTTAAAACAGCAAGGATAAGACTAAAATATTAATCAAACATCTGCATTGAAAATTTAAAACGACAACTAATATGAAACAAAAATTAAGTCCTAGAACGACAACTAAATTGAAACGGAGGGAATATAATTTTAGAGTTAAAAAAAACAAGCAAAAAATGTAAAATTTGAATGGTAAAACATTTCACATTCACATAAATGCCTCGTGACTTCATAAATGTGTAATAGGGTATGAAATGAGTACATGGAGACGTAGATACACATGTATGACGTATATAAACAGAAACTGAATCTTTTATTACGCAACCAAAGCCGTAACATTCTGTTTTGTTAGATGACAGGTATTTACTTTGCACATACATCACCATTCCCACATTATAAAAAAAATATGTTATGTAGATCGATCGTTGCTAATTTCAAGGGGGGGGGGGGGGGGGAGGGGAGGAACATGAGAGAGAGAGAAGTAAAACAGTGTTTGGTCAAAATCTCTCTAATCTTATGAACCGTCACTATCGTTAGCTTCTCCTCTGCTTTTTATTTGGATCCTTCTATTCCAATCCATTGACCAATCACTTCATTATCTCTAATTTTCTCAACATTTTTTAATATATATTATATCAATCATAAAATTTATACTCGCTCAGGAACGATATTATTTGGAACCATATCACAATTGCGTCTTGTATATATAGGTATTTTCTATTATATATATCTAGTCTAACAAAAAAGGATAATTTGCCCATTAAAAAGGAAACTCAATTTCTAACAAACCTTTCTATTTTTATAAAAGAAATTGCTACTATTGTTAATAATATCAATTTTGATTTTTTTGTACGTCTTCCGTCTTATGAAAATGGTTACAACGCAATATGAACTATCATAAAATTCCGAATAGAAACGATATTAAAGACAGTGCACAAGTTGCGTATGTAGATATTATATTTCACCTCCAATGTAAAACAAAAAAAGAAATGCATACAAATAAGGGAAACTCAGATTTTAACAAACTTTTATATATACATATATATATATATATATATATATAAAACAGTCAAACAGAAAGTGCATATTATCATTAATTAAAAAGAAGAAAAATTGAAATCTTCTTACTTTATCAAGATTTTGATTTTTTTTTATGTGTCTTATCTTATGAATATGGTTACCACCCAGTGAGACTACAGAGTGTTCTTATCTGTCTCTAATACATTCTCTCTTTCTCTCTCTCTCTCTCACCACATTATATAAGATTACACAGTCACTTCACAATTTCCACAATAATAATAAAAAAGAAATGGGTTCTCATAGTGTTGTGTTCTCTGTTCTTGTCCTCTTTCTTGTGTCCTCTCTTCTTAGCTCATCATCATCATCAGCAGAAAAGCTGTGCAGTGACAACGACGGCGACAATGGTTGTTTCCGGTCTAGGGTTTTGGCGGCACAACGAGCTGATCGAGTCAAGGAGCTTCCGGGACAGCCGCCGGTGAAATTCCGGCAATACGCCGGTTATGTAACGGTTAATGAAACACATGGAAGAGCATTGTTCTATTGGTTCTTTGAAGCAACTCATAATCCAAGCAAAAAGCCTCTCCTTCTTTGGCTCAATGGAGGTAAAACTAAACTAAACTCACATCCACTCATTCTATCTTCTATATACGTCTCTCGGTTAATCGTGTAGGTTACTTAGTGTTAAAAACTCATAGTGAAAGTATTAAAAACCCACACCAAGAAAAATATAATAAGGTTAAGGTGTATCATGCTTCGTGTGCATTTCATCTACTCGAT
The DNA here is from genome assembly GCF_030686135.1 of Camelina sativa. Taxonomy (NCBI): domain Eukaryota; kingdom Viridiplantae; phylum Streptophyta; class Magnoliopsida; order Brassicales; family Brassicaceae; genus Camelina; species Camelina sativa. Next base: position 9,881,004 of record NC_141892.1, read on the forward strand.
ATTGATTTCGAAATCCCTCTGTTATGTAATTTCATTTCGATAGACATACTGCTTGACCAAAGATTTTAGACAAAGGCTGATTGTTTGTCTGATGTAAAACGTTTTTTTCGAATAAATTTTACATTTTATTCAAAAAAAAAAATATTAATTTCGAAATAAATATTTGATCCTTGCCCAACCTATATATTCGCATTTTAGTTTTGAATTTAGAAACTTTCATAAGTTTTTTTTCTGTGGTAACGAGTTTTCTTGACCAAGACCTCCCAAAAAATAGGAAATATGTTAACTTAGCTTTTAAATTTACAACCTTGTGTTTGGTGAAAGTGAACTTTATATATCCGTGACATCGATCAGTATAGGGATTTTATTAGACTATTACTATTTAATAGACAAAACTATGTATCAGATAATTAGATTTATCTCTGATTGTTTTAGATGAAGAAATACACATACTTTTTTTAATGAGTGTATATATATAATGTAAAATAATTTTTAACGTGGGAATAAAATAACCCAAAAAGAAATAGGAATGTATGTAGTCCTTTTTGTATGCATGGAGACAAAAAAAGGTAACCGGGGAGAATATTAGGTGAACCTTCCTAATAGTAAGATGTATCTCATTTGGCAGCATGTCAAAATCAAAGAAACGTATGTGTGGTTAGTAGTTATCATCATCACCATCATGATGAATTTTGGTTTTGAATTGGTTAAACTTCAATGAATTTTGGAAGCTTGTAATGATTCCACATGCTTGTTACATGATCCTATATTTGCTAGCCTTTTTCTTCTAGACTCATTTCGCTATATATTATTAATAATTACATTTCCCTTTATAGATTAACAAAAAAAAAAGGAGGAATTTACTTTATAACGAATTTTGCTTTCATTTCTTCACGATGCTTCATTATGCATCCATCTATACGATATTTGCTATCCAAACGTTTCATCATGCTCTGTTTTTCTATGTTTAGAAAATTTTCTTCATATATAACCAAGGTAAGAAATCCAAATTTGGATGAAAAAAGTTCATAAAACATTTAATACATTAGTTGATTTCATATGCATGTGATGAATTCATGGATATAACATTTATGTCGACGTTATATATATACATGTTTCTCCATATATTTAGGCTTTTATATAGGCTCCCGTGGGCGCATGCCCCTTTACTTTACTACTAAGGCACAGTGACACAAAAGTTATGCATCTATATACTATTATCTACCTATCAAGAAAAGTCAATTCCATGAAACTTAGAAACGGTCCTTCGGTCCATAATTCATAATTATTCCAAAACATTACACATGGTCCATGCACGTACGCTCGCCCTAAAAGTTTCTCGAGTTTGTTTTTATTTGTGTGTTTCTTCATAAAGGCAAGTTTATCATTATAAGCAACAAACCATCTTAAATTTAATGGACCCTATATGCAATAATAATTGTGAATAAGAAAGTAACATACATAGAGTGAAGGACTAGGCCTACTATAACTTGACTTAAGTTAAATTTGGTGGTTCCGAATAATACAAAATAATGTATAGTAAAATATGTTTTAATTAGCTATAGTAAATTAATACGATACGATGGTGAAAACTGTAAATACAGGACCGGGATGTTCATCAGTCGGATTTGGAGCATCAGAAGAACTCGGACCATTCTTCCCTCAAAATTCCAGTCAGCCTAACCTCAAGCTGAATCCATACAGCTGGAACAAAGGTAGACTAGCTAGAAATCCATAAAGGACCATAGCTACATCGCAAAATTCAAATTTTCTCATTACCAAATTTTTTATTTATTTATTTTACCTTTTGTCAAAGATTTATCATTACAAATTGAATTAATACTTTGGGATATGATATGTAGCGGCGAATTTGTTATTCTTGGAATCGCCGGTTGGAGTTGGTTTCTCCTACTCTAACACAAGCCGTGATATAAGTCAACTCGGTGACACTGTCACAGGTACCATATAGTACTAGTTTTACTAATGGACTTGTTTTGCTTGTAATTAATAAGTAATTTAAAGATTGTGTAATGATTAACCAGCGAGTGACTCGCACAACTTCCTCGTCAACTGGTTCAAGAGATTCCCTCAGTACAAGTCACACGACTTTTTCATCGCCGGAGAAAGCTACGCCGGTAAATTAATTATTTTTAAAGTTAGAAATTCACCACGACATCGTTTCTACATATGTGATTATTACACAAAAAAAAAAACAAAAAAACAAAAAAAACATTGAATTATATATGTGTTTTGCATGGAATTAATTAGGCCATTACGTTCCTCAACTTTCGGAGCTCATCTACAATCAAAACAAGATTGCGTCCAAGAAAGATTTCATTAATCTCAAGGGTTTAATGGTCAGTGATTATCTTAAACCAATCAATAATTAAGTAGTAGAGGTAATTAATATCTAGTGGTATTGGTTGAGGAGGTGATGATGAATTTGATAATTGTATATACAGATAGGAAACGCGTTGCTGGACGACGAAACTGATCAAAAGGGGATGATAGATTACGCGTATGATCACGCGGTGATATCAGATGCACTGTACGAGAAAGTGAACCAACACTGCGATTTCAAACTAGAACATGTGTCTAAGGAATGCAATGCGGCTTTAGATGAGTATTTTGATGTTTACAAGATCCTTGACATGTACAGTCTCTACTCTCCCAAGTGTGTGCCCACCTCCACCAACTCCTCTACTTCCCATTCAGTGGCCGGAACTCGCCCCCTACCCGCTGCTCGGAACACCTTCCGACCCCGTCTCATCTCTCAAAATGTAAATATATTTCATCTTTTTCACTAGAAAAATATTATTTCGTAACTGGATTTGACTAACCGGTTAAAGTTGATTCTATATATACAGGAGGGATGGAGGAGGATGGCGGCAGGGTATGACCCATGTCTATCAGAGTATACAGAAAAGTATATGAACAGGAGAGATGTTCAGGAGGCACTTCACGCTAATGTCACCAACATCCCTTACCCTTGGACTCATTGCAGGTAATGTGTTACGATGTTTGGTTTTTCATACAATAATATAAGAAAATAGCACATATAGTTTTGGTTTAATTGAATCATTGTACTACTCTTCAGTTCAGTTTAAGAATTGTCACACCTACATATTAATGCTACTCTTCACTATCATAGTTTAAGAAGAGTATAAATGATTGGTAAACCATGTTCAAAGCTAAACTAAACCAATGCATGGTTTGCTATGTATGTGCAGCGACACTATCTCATTTTGGTCTGACGCTCCCGCTTCTATGCTTCCTACCTTAAGAAAACTTGTTTCAGCAGGATTACGCGTATGGGTTTTCAGGTATATAACACACATTAACACCTACTCCTTGGCATTTTTTGATGTAAAAAGTTTAAACACAAGCCATAACCGGTTTAAATATTGTTTGGTAAAAAAAGTGGGGATACAGACGGACGAATCCCTGTGACAGCAACCAGATACTCGTTAAAGAAGCTTGGTCTTAAGATAGTTCAAGACTGGACACCTTGGTACACCAAACTACAGGTTTGGTTCCAAATCACAAACTTTGAAATTTCTTCCGAGTAAGCTAGTGTGTGATTGACTCTAGAAATAATTTTTCTTTCATTTGCCGGTTAGGTCGGCGGGTGGACGGTGGAATACGATGGGTTAACGTATGTGACGATAAGAGGAGCCGGACACCAAGTTCCAACATTCAAACCTAGAGAAGCTCTTCAGCTCGTTCATCATTTCCTAGGCAATAAGAAACTTCCTACTTTTCCTTTTTGATATTTTCTCTAGCCCCAAAGATTTGATTATCTCTACATAATTCTTAAGAAACAAAAATAAAAAACAGATTTGACCAAAAGAAGCCATTAGAATTGTATATATGGCTTATCACGTTTTACATTTTGTTGTCCTCGTTATACACTATAGTCATCAAAACCACACAAATTTAGAGAAGCTACTTTAATTAGAAAGGTGGGAAATATATATTAACAAAGAACCTATGTAAGTGTATCATTGTTTATTAAAGTATTCAACTACACAACAGAACTATTGTTATGAAGCGCTTCACGAGACTACACTAGACCACAGCCATGCGGGCGAAAACACAACAGAACTATACTTAAAAACAGAACTACAACAAAAGGTGTTGTTATCATTAATCAACTACTGAGTAGGCAGACCTCGCTGGAGTTCATCGCAATCGACGAGATAAGCGAAGCCATAAGCGAGATTCATCAGCGTAGCCTCGTGAAGCTCTTTATTAACCGTCGCAGTCGCGTCCGTAGAGAAAAAAACTCTATATCCCCTAACGAACGCGTCACGAGCCGTTGTCTCACAGCACAGGTTCGTCATCACTCCAACCACGATCACCTCCTTCACCCCGATCTTTTCCAGCTTTTCCTGTAGCCGCGTGTTGTGAAACGCGCTGTACGTGCTCTTCTCCACGATCTCGTCTGGTTTGGTGAGTACTATTTGGGAGTGTAACTCCGGGATGATCTCGGAATCCGAGGTTCCGTCGAGGACTAGATCCTCGTCCCACCACTCTCCGAGCATGCCGTGGTCGGTCGGGGACTTGTGGTTGTGGCGCGTGAAGAAGACAGGGATCGAAGCTCGTCGGCATAAGTCGATGGTGGTGAGAGCTTTGTTGAGGATGGTTTTGGCCATTGAGGAGAAGTGATTCTGCATGTCAATGACGAGAAGAGCTGCGTTTTTTGGATTTGGAACTCGCTTTCGTGTCTCGACTTTCTCGATGATAATGACGCCATTTTTGGCGGTGGAGAAGATGAAGATGAAGCTCTTTGATCGGTGGAGATATATTTGAACGAAATGATTGGGCCTAACAGAATATAAAGTGGGCCTAGCCCATGTATGATGTTCATCAGGCATTGTATAATCATTACGGTTCTGTTACATTTGTAGGTGAACAAGTACATGACATGGTCTAATGAGTGATATTGCTGTACATTACTATATCTATCAAGCCTATGCATCTTTATCTTCTAGCTTGGATTGGACAGCTTCCACAAGTTGGAGAAACATTGCTCCAATGAAGTACCAAGTGACTCCTGCTAATAGAAGCTGCTGCCATGGGCTGTTAACTATGGATAGAGCAAGCGAGCCGCCGATATGATCGTTGAGCTCAGAGGCGGCTTTGTAACTTGCTTGATACTGAATCAAGAATACTGCTACTATGGCTGTCCCAAGTGGGAACTTCTGTATCTTGAACTGTCTTCTATATTCTCTTCTACTAGTTGGTTTCTCTTCTAATGGAGTTTTCTTTTGAGTACTCACTCGAGGAATCGAGCTAGCCTTGGAATTGTTGTTGTTTTCAGTTGAGGGAAGAGCTGCGTTTGATGGAGTCCAGTAATCTTCTCCAAGCATGTAAGCTGGTTCTTTTGGTTTGCTTTTGCCGCTCTGTTCTGCTTTTTTCATTGCTGCCACAACATCTTGAAGCTTTCTGATATCTGGATCAACCGATTTTTTTCGTTTGGTAATAGTTAGACTCATGTTTGAATCTGGACTCAATGGTTTCGTGTACGGTGATGATCTCCAGTATAGCCAATTGGAGATAGACCTAATTGCCTCTATTGCACTTATTCTTACGTCTGTCTGCAAAAGCATCCCAAAACAACTACTTGGTATCTGCCAGGGTAAGTTTATTATAACTTGGCTTTATTGACTATGCATAACTCACCTGGGAGCGCTCTTTTGTTTTTCTGCTCATAGTTTTGGCGTATCTTTCCTGAAACTTCTTGACATCAACAAATATATTGGAGACACGTTCCCCAACGGTGTTTCCAACCCCAATCCTCACGTTGCCTCGTGGTTGCTTTGACATAAGAAACTCCAATGGAGCAAGGTCAGATCTCTCCACTATTCTGCACATTTCATACAGAATCATACTTTCCATAAAGGGAATAGAAATTGAAACCAAACTATATCTACAGATACTAGTTATGTGCTCACGAAATGCAGTCTACTGGGCAAGCTTCGATGGCTTCTATGATTTTGGATTCAGGATCAGCCCATTGAGCAACAACCCTCGCTCGCCCATAAGCCGTTTCGATGGCAAAAGTTTTCTCAGCACATAAAGCACACTTCAAGCAACCAACGCACTTAACCTCATCCACAAACGTAGCTCGTTGCTCAGTTTCTGAACCACACCAAACCGAGTAGATCGGTTTCCCTGTATAGCCTCTAAGTTCTTCAAGTTTTGCTTGCTCCTACAACAAGAAAACAAAATTCATATATTACTTGGTGTTGTGGTCTTGACAGAGAGACTACAAGATCAAGAACCAATAGACTAACCTTGTCATAGGCGTGGCGTGCGATCGGATCAGAGAGAAGCTGGTAAGCTTCGTTAAGGATGATGGCCATGTCATGACCTGGATCTCCTGCGATATCAGGATGACAACGTTTCTGCAGCGCACGATACGCTGATTTGATCTGAGCAGTATCAGAACCCCGGTCAACACCCAAAAGGTCATAAAGATCAAAGTCTGTGATAGAAGACGATGATGAAGAAGAAGTGGCTCTACACTTGACCTTGAAAGGTGATCTAAAGGTGATGAGCTTCTGAGATGTGGTAGTACATGGCCATGTAGCTGTCGACGGAGGAAGATTCGTCGGAGTAAGAATCGTCGGTGTCATTTTGTTTGTTTCCCTCCTCTGTTTCGTAAGGTGGGAGGAGTTAGAGAGGGTACAAGTTATTGAAAAAATAACCAAAAATAAATAAAAATTTGTAGATTATTTTAAGGCTGAGGATTAGTGAATTATCGAAATGTTTTTTACAATAAGGGAAAAAATATAAAAAAAGTCTCAAATCCAAATGGGCCTTAACATGGATCATTCAATTAGGCCCAAAATCTTTGGCTTCATTCTTCGTCCATAGGGTTCAGTTGAGATCGTAGGTTTAAGAATTGAAGATCATTTTGAAACAGCCATGTCTAGGCAGGTGACGAGACTTCTCGGATCTCTTCGCCGTTGCTCCGGCGGTGGCGGGAGCTCAGAGTTGGTGGTGGTTCCGTCATGCAGCTCTCTCACTTCATTGACTCAGTCTCGCTCCTTCGGTACGACTCATCCGCCTCCTGCGGCTGTCTTTGTCGACAAAAACACACGTGTCATCTGCCAAGGTATCACCGGAAAGAACGGGACCTTCCACACTGAACAAGCCATTGAGTACGGCACCAAAATGGTATTGTACATTTCGAGAATTTCACAACTAATTAAATTATTCAGTGATCACTGTTCTTTGTTTCTATTGCAATTCGGATTCAATTGAAATGGTGTTTGTTTGAAAGAAAGCTTGTGATAAGCTAATTTTGAGGTTTGGGGGGGGGGGGGGGGGGGGTTGTTGTATAAAATATAGGTAGCAGGAGTGACACCAAAGAAAGGTGGAACAGAACATTTAGGTCTGCCTGTTTTTAACACGGTTGCTGAAGCTAAAGCTGAGACTAAAGCCAATGCCTCTGTGAGTTATGTTCCTGCGCCTTTCGCTGCTGCTGCTATCATGGAAGGTGTTGCTGCTGAGTTAGATCTTGTTGTCTGCATTACTGAAGGCATTCCTCAACATGACATGGTAATGACTTGCTTGTGATATGTGCTTTGATAGTACTTATTCAATATAGTTTAAGCGGAGGCTAAGACTGGTGTCTTGGGACTAATTGTTGTAATGTAGGTTCGTGTAAAGGCTGCTCTTAACAGTCAATCAAAAACTAGGCTGATTGGCCCTAATTGTCCTGGGATTATCAAACCTGGTGAATGCAAGATTGGGATCATGCCTGGATACATCCACAAGCCTGGGAGGATAGGGATTGTTTCTCGATCTGGAACTTTGACATATGAAGCTGTAAGGTTCTTTGTGTTGTTTTCATTTTTGTCTCTCTCTCTGTTTCTGGCTTAGGAAGAAGCAATTTATATTACTGGTTTTTCTTTACCTAAAAACCGATACTTCTTTGGATTGTTAGACGAAGTTTCACCACTGTTTGTTTATTAGCTTTTTGATGAGTTTGGATTACTGGAAGACCTATTTATATTAAGTATAATATCTAATGGTTGCTTTTTGGTTAATCTTTCATATGCAGGTTTTCCAAACTACTGCAGTAGGTTTGGGGCAATCTACGTGTGTAGGAATTGGTGGGGATCCTTTTAACGGCACAAATTTTGTTGACTGCTTGGAGAAGTTCTTCGTCGACCCTCAAACAGAAGGTCTCAGTTTCTGGTCACCATAATCGAACTTTTTCATTTCATACATCTTATAATCTTTTCCCATTTGTCTAGTTGTTTCCTATAGGTCAGTACATTTGATATGTAGTAGATAACCAGTACTTACCTAACTAGTACTTACCTAATAGGCTAATACTAGTTATTTAGTATGTAGAAGAAAGTGATTCGTTTGCAGTAACAGACTCAAGTTGTTGTGAATATTGCAGCCTTTACTTGTTGATTCACCCATCTCCCTCTGTTTTAGAGATTAGTGAAAGAGAATCCAGCATTGGTTTTGCAACTAAGAAATTATTGACTTCCTTTCAGGTATCATTCTCATTGGAGAAATCGGTGGTACTGCAGAAGAAGATGCCGCTGCTTTGATAAAGGTAACCGCAATGCATCTTTTCTAAGAATCAAGGGTTGTCATTTTTAGATGATCAAGAGTATAACCATACTGGTTTTCAAACAAACAGGAAAGTGGTACAGACAAGCCTGTAGTTGCTTTCATTGCTGGACTTACTGCACCACCCGGGCGACGAATGGGTCACGCGGGAGGTAAATGAACTTTACTCAGCTCTTTTTCATTCATTCACTGTTTCCCACTTGAACCCGGGCTTAAATCTTGTATTGTCTTTTTATTTGGGGTCGATGAAGCCATTGTTTCTGGAGGTAAGGGCACGGCTCAAGACAAGATAAAGAGCTTAAGAGACGCTGGAGTTAAGGTGGTTGAGTCACCGGCTAAGATTGGCGCGGCGATGTTTGAGATTTTCCAAGAAAGAGGTCTTTTGAAGTGAAACTACATAAATATCGTAATACGATTGAGATGATTCAGGAACCAACCTCCCCTAATAACAACAGTTGGCCGAAAAATAGAAGAGAGAAAGGGAAATAATCCGTTACCATTGATGAACATTTTTAGGGATGTTTTCTCCCACAAAATGATTATTGCAGAGAGAAATAGAGTCTTTTCTATATGACATTCTATTTGTCAGTTTATTGAAATTTAGCCTCTCTATTTTTGTTGTCTTTGTTTTTGATAAATTAAATTACAAAAACAAAGAAGAAAATGAGAAGAATGAATAGATCAGTTTCATAAAGGACAATTCTTGGGTTCACCCTTCTTATTCACCTCTTTTAGTTTATTGATTAAGGAAATAAATTCTAATTCTGTATATCAATTAATTTTAAAATTATTAATTCTAAATGTTATATTATAGTTTTAAATTATAACATCTAAACCCAAATCACTCTTTTTATATAAGCTCAAATTAAAATATAATTTTTTTAATTGTATAATCTAAACCCTAACCACTATTTTATAAACTCAAACCAACATATAATTTTGCTTAATTTTAAAATCTAAACCCTAACCACTATTTTATAAATCCAAACCAACATATAATTTTGCTTAATTTTAAAATCTAAACCCTAACCACTATTTTGTAAACCCAAACCGACATATAATTTCATTTAATTGTAAAATCTAAACTCTAAACTCTAACCACTCTTTTGTAAACCCAAACCGACATATAATTTTGTTTAATTGTAAAAACTAAACTCTAACCACTTTTTTGTAAACCCAAACCGACATATGATTTCGTTTAATTGTAAAATCTAAACTCTAATCATTATTTTCTAAACCTAACCAACATAATTTCCTTAATAAAAAATCTACATAATTGGTTTTTTTAACTTGTTTTATTTTTTTATTTTAATTTTGATTTATTTTATAAATATGATATGACATAACAATTTGTTGTATTTTGATTGGTTAATTAAGAGGAGATGAATAAGAGTGGTGAACCCAAAAAAATTCTTTCGGAAATTTCTTATTAAACATAGTTTTGAAAATTATATGAAACAATATCTTGAATCAATTGTATCTTTGTCTACTTCGACAATATTAATGACAATCTATTTCACTTTAATAACAACTAACCCCCAAAAAAAAAAAGATGACAGCTAATCGAAATAAAGTTTGGTAAGTTTCGTAATATGAAGAAGATTCATAAAAAGTTGTATTATAATAGGAAAACAATTGACAGTGTGAATGAACACTTAATAAAAGCAAAGAGGTCTAATCTCTAATTGGGTCCTACAATAATCAATGGTAATCCATGCAGAGGTTGTCATTAATTAATAATACTAATCAGTGGTTATCACTGATTCACATAAAGACGCATACGTCAGACGATCCGTCACATTACAATTATGCACTTTGTCATACGTTTTACTCAATCTGTGTAATAAGTTCGCGTAAGCCTCTCAAAGAAAAACCGAAACATTTATCATTTTGTTAGGCAAAACTAATACGTAATTTATTTGTGTGGTAGACAAAGCCATATAACATACGTAGTGGCAGCAGAACAGAAGAGTGGGATAGTCGAAGTGACGAAACTAGTCTTGGACCCCCCAACTGTTCCTCTTTGATCATTAGTTTCCTATTTAGATAGCAGAACATGTTTCTTGTGAGTCCTTCTGACAGAACAGATGCGACGACTGACCATAACTCTCTCTGCTTCCTTAAAAATCCTGTGACCCCCAAAAAATTCAAAGGAAAAGACTTTACGTTAGAAATTTAAACCGGATTGGTAGTATATAACATAATTGTATATATTCGTTCATCACGGTTCCACTTTCCAAGGAATTTTCCAATATTGTCATATGATGTAGTTAAATTGTCTACGCGAATTATCTAGTTATATATAATGACTTTGTCACTATATTTATTCGTTAATAGGCTATATGGTTTCCTTAATTTGACATATTAATTTGTTACAATTTACAAACATGTCACAAAATGATTCAATTGTGTATATTTATATATAGGAGCTAATTACTTTATATATAGTATTGTCAGAAACTTTGAGAACATATATAGAGAGAGATGCCAGTGTTCCTTTTTCAGAATTTTAATGTTCGAGATATTAGCTATATATATAGTACAAGAAAAAGATTCAAGTCATCCTATAAAAATATATACTATATTAGAAACTCAATATATATACCCACTACAGTTTTTATTACCTTTGCCTTGTGTGGTGATGCATGTAGATGTAGCTGTATAGAGACACATGCGCTCCTTTCTTGTTATCTTCTCCGTTTTGTAACCAGTTTATTAATGAAATTGAAATTAACTCGTTTAATATAAATTATAGATTCTGAATTGCAATCTCAAATTTGATATTTGATTTTGGCTAACAAATTTTGACTCGCAGAAAAAAGGAACTATACTTTATAACAAATAATTTAGCTAGATATACACCTTAAATAAATTGATGGTATAACTATAGAAATACAATCAACGAGAGGGCTTTTATCTTAATGATGAATATGGCAGAGGAGGTGGGTAAGAAGAAAAAAAAGTCACTTTCAAGTATTGTTACACTTTGTCCTATCTCATTTGGCTACTCTCTCTCTCTCTCTTTTGCTTTGTTCCTTTTTTAGTAACTTTGTTTTCCTTAAAACATTTTTCATTAAATTTCCATTTTCGGGTTTTCTCCGAATTACGTCATGCATGGCAGCTCAAAGAAATTAGTGGTTGGAGATTTTACTAAAAAGGATATTCTTTGCTAAATAAATTACCGATCACTGCCATTACATGTCTTATCTAATTAGTAATTCGACATTTTATGTTATATTTTAATTTTTGATAACTTTTCGTCAAAACTAAAACAAAGTTAAGATGCCTTAACTTATATTATCTATAAATGTTGGGTATAGTAAAACATTAAAATCTCACAAGGATATAGTTTTTTTTTTCCTTTTAATTACAGAAACTTATATTAAACGAGTTAATTGTGTACGTTTATATTTAAATTATTTCAAAAGACAAATTGCAAAGAGACTGAAAATAATATCTTAAGAACTAAAACCTTGCAATTCACTGTAAGATAATGAGATAGGACAAAGTGTAACAATATATATATTAGGTTAATTGTGCAAATTAAAGCGCACTAGTTGTAGAATGCTGAACATTAACGGGTTACCAATATACGTTTACCGCATAACGCATTAACATTTGAAACCCTACTATAACAAAAAAAATGTTGATATATATGACAATTTTTTTTTTGGTAAGGGATATATATTACAAATAGGTAAGCCACTTTTTGCACTTGACAGAAATATTATTGTAAGAAAGGAGAGAAAGATAAAATAATTAGTGGATAGAAGATGGTGAGTTAAGACTACACGCCACACACAAGAATTGTATACAGAAAAGAGAAAGTGTAATTAAGTATATTCTTCCCCATTATATCTCTCACCTTCATCCAACCTCAATATACACTGATCTCCATTTCCAGATCCCCAAGAACACAGCTCCAACAAAAAGTACTTTTAGCAACACTCTCTTATAAATTTTCCCTTTATCTCACTAGCTATCTCTCTCTCTATATATATATATATATATATTTCTCACTAGCTCTTTCACATATACTCTTTTCTCTCTCTATCTCCTCTCCAATTCATACATCAAGAATCAAGAATCAAACACCATCTTCCTTGAAAATGAATCCTGTAATTAACTAATTCTAGGGTTTCGGACTTTTTTGTTTTGTTTTGGGTTTTGTAGATAATTAGGGTTTCTTTTAAGTTGATCTAGCTTTCATATATATATTTGAATCAGGAGGAAGAGGGAGGGAGTAATAAGAGAAAGAAGAGAGTGATGGGAAGAGGGAAGATAGAGATAAAGAAGATAGAGAATCAGACAGCGAGGCAAGTGACCTTCTCCAAGAGAAGAAATGGTCTTATCAAGAAGACTCGTGAGCTCGCTATTCTCTGTGACGCTCACATCGGTCTCATAGTCTTCTCGGCCACCGGAAAGCTCTCCGAGTTCTGCTCTGAAAACAACAAGTACGGTTTACTTCTTCTTTCTTCTTCTTCTTCTTCTTCTTCCAATTTCTTCAAATTAGGGTTTCAGAGATCGATACATATACATGTGTATGTATATATTCATCTAATTAATGAGGATATGAGCTGAGATACATGATATAGCTCATGCTTGTGAACAGACAGTTTTCATCATTAGTTTCTGAAGTAGCAGGTGTCATGAGTCTGTTTTACATTTTTAATTTGTCCCAGAAGTTAAGAATCTTTGATCCAATATTTTTGTTCTTGGAGTATTTATTTTGTACATATGTGTAGCATGCATGTATCTTATCATATTTAATACATAGGGGTCAAATTCTATATTTCTTACAGCTGCCAAACAAAGAGGTCTTTCTGCAAACATTTGACATTTTTTTTTCAATTTGCTTTTTTTCATATTAATTAATATCCCTATTATATCTAGTATAATGTGTATACCTATATCTCAAAGTAATTATGTTAATGATTCGAGTTTAAGTACAATTATAAAGATATGTTAATTAGATCTAAGTCATGAACCAGAAAACAAAAGAAAAGTGAGTGAGGAGAACGCCTTTAAATTTATTTTATTTTAATCAATGTATTAAATATTTGTTATTAGAGTTTTGTACATTTTACTTCACTGATTATTGAAGTCTTAATGTTTTTGTAACATTAAAGAGATACTAATTTGATCACACTTTATTTTGAATATAGGATGCCTCAGCTCATTGACCGATACTTGCAGACCAATGGATTGCGACTTCCTGATCATCAGGACGACCAGGTATATATATGTAAAGATATACTTATTTCGTTGTCATTGTGTTACCGATTGACAAAGAAAAGCATATAATACACTAATGTACATGTGTTAACTTGTGTGTGTAGGCGCAATTGTACCATGAGATGGAAGCACTAAGAAGAGAGATATGTAACCTTGAGCTCCATCTGCGTCCATATCAAGGACATGACTTAGCCTCCATTCCTCCTCATGAGCTTGACGGACTCGAGCGACAGCTGGAACATTCTGTCCTCAAAGTCCGTGAGCGTAAGGTAAATGCAATATATGTTCATATCAATACATGTCCTCTTAAAGCTAAATTGATTACACTTTTGTTTTATTTCTGCTTTAATATAATGAAGAATGAGTTGATGCAGCAACAGTTGGAGAATCTAAGCAGAAAGGTCACTCTCTAATCACTCTTTTTTTGTTTTTTTTTTACTAATTTCCTCTAATAATCTTATGAAACCGCTGGTTTAATAATCATTACCATGTCTGTATATATATATATATATGATCAGAAGCGGATGTTAGAAGAAGATAACGATAACATGTGCCGTTGGGTAAGTTTGGTTACTATAGATAATGTTTTCACATTTTCGATTGAATGATATTTTTCCGTATATACTAAGTTCTTTTATTGCAGCTACATGAGCATCGTGCAGCGATTGAGTTTCAACAAGCTGGGATAGAGACCAAACCAGGGGAGTATGTACAGTTTCTAGAACAGCTTCAGTACTATAACAATGATCATCAGCAGCAACAACAACAACCAAACAGTCTTCTTCAGCTTGCTACACAGCTTCCTTCAGAGATTGATCCAAATTACCATCTCCAGCTAGCTCAGCCTAATCTTCAAAACGATCCAGCTCCCAAAGAGTGATTAATCTAATTAATCCTCAATACATCTTCTCTTTCTTTCTGGGGACAACTTAATGAATTTTTATTAATTACCCTATATTTTGATGTTAGCCAATGCCTTCTTTTGTTGTCTGTTTTGTGTGGCCATAAAACCTTGTTTGAAGTACAATTTACTTGAGAAGCACAGTGGTCTTTGGTTATAATTTTTATTCATCATTATCATACATATATATAGTATTCCAACTAGCGACCAACTGTTTTGTAAACGCATGTGTTCCAAACTATATATGTTTGTGAATGTAAATTTAGATGACCAGGTCAGCTCAATGTACTGTTATAATATATCATAAATTTTATCTGATCGGTTAAAAGACAAGAGTGAAAAAAGATAAAGTTGAGCAAAACTATTCTTAGATTATTCGCAGCAAAAAATAAAATAAATAAAATAAAAAAAAAATCTGCAGCTCCGAATTATATATATAGTTTGACTGTAAATAGATTATACGGATTTTGATAGAGTGGATCATAATGCCCGAAAGTAACTCTTATAAAAACTCAGCCAAGATTGAAAAAAAAGGTTCCAACAATTCTTGGAAGAACGATCTTACGGAGGCTTGCAAGAACGATCAAGAAGCCAAGAAACATGTTTCAGAACAAGAAACTTGTTCTTCTTCTTCTTCTCGTTCTTCGTCTTCCTCATCATCACGTTGTATTCATTACAACGAGATAAGACTTGAGTTCTTGATCGCCCCAACAACCATCATCATCATCTAAAGCCCAAAAATAAAGTTGCGGATCGTCTAAAAAAATATGGCAGGAGGAGCTTTTATAGGCGATAGTGGCCATGGATGAGACTACAAAGAAGGCCGTGTAACCGCCTTTGTCGTGATTACCTGCATTGTAGCTGCAATGGGTGGTCTTCTCTTCGGTTACGACATTGGTATCTCAGGTTTGTTTCTTGCCTCCTAAGTAAACCTGTTTTCTCCTCTCTATCCATTCTCTATGATTCTTCTCAATGTTTTTTCAGGAGGAGTGACATCAATGGAGGAGTTTCTAAGGAGATTCTTCCCTGACGTGCTTCGTCAAATGCGGAAACAAACAGGGCGTGAAACAGAGTACTGCAAATACGACAATGAGCTTCTAACTCTCTTCACCTCTTCTCTTTACCTTGCTGCATTATTTGCATCTTTCCTTGCTTCAACTATCACAAGGCTTTTTGGACGGAAGGTGTCGATGACGATCGGGAGTCTCACTTTTCTCACCGGAGCTCTTCTCAATGGTTTCGCTATCAACTTCGAGATGTTATCATCGGGAGGTTATTTCTCGGTGTAGGTGTCGGATTCACTAACCAATCTGTTCCTCTTTACCTCTCTGAGATGGCTCCTGCTAAGATTAGAGGAGCTCTCAACAATTTTTTCCAATTAGCAATCACGATTGGGATCTTCGCAGCGAACCTTGTCAACTACGCAACCCCAAAGCTCAAGAACGGGATCGGGTGGAGACTCTCTCTCGGTTTAGCTGGTGTTCCTGCAGTTATGATGCTTTTCGGATGCCTTTTCTTGCCAGACACGCCAAACTCAATCCTTGTACGTGGGAAAAAAGAAAAGGCCAAGGAGATGCTTCAGAAGATCAGAGGAACCATGGAGGTGGAGCATGAGTTTAATGATCTTTGCAACGCGAGTGAGTCGGCCAAGAGAGTTAAGCACCCATGGACGAACATAATGCAAGCTGGTTATCGACCACAGCTAACGTTATGTACCTTCATCCCGTTCTTCCAGCAGCTAACCGGGATCAACGTCATTATGTTCTACGCACCTGTTCTGTTTAAGACCATCGGTTTCGGAAGTGACGCCTCTCTTATATCCGCGGTCATCACCGGTCTCGTCAATGTCTTTTCCACCATTGTCTCCATCTACTCCGTCGACAGATTCGGACGCAGAGTTTTGTTTTTTGAAGGCGGTATTCAGATGATGTTGACGCAGGTGCGTACAAGCACTAAAACATTGAAAGTGCTCTGTTTTCCAAAACAGAGCATCCTACTTCATGCTCTGCTTTCAAAAAAGCATATTACAGTAACAACAATGATTTGTTTTCCTTTGGTTTCAGGTCGCGGTTGGGTCGACGATCGGATGGAGATTTGGACTTAACGGGGAAGGAACGTTATCAAAGATTGATGCGGATATAATCTTGGCATTGATCTGCATCTACGTGGCCGGTTTCGCGTGGTCGTGGGGACCCTTGGGGTGGTTAGTGCCTAGTGAGATATGTCCATTGGAGATTAGGTCGGCAGGACAATCGTTAAACGTCTCGGTGAACATGTTCTTCACTTTCTTCATTGGACAATTCTTTTTGACGATGCTTTGCCACATGAAGTTTGGTCTGTTCTTCTTCTTCGCAGTCATGGTCGTGATCATGACCATTTTCATTTACTTGTTGTTGCCGGAGACAAAAGGAGTCCCAATTGAGGAGATGGAGAAAGTGTGGAAAGAACATAGATACTGGGGGAAGTATAGTCATAATGATGATGATGGCGATGATGGCGATGATGATGCTCATGTTTTTTAGTTGATGAGCTTTTGGTCAAGATTTTTGGAATTTAAAGATGTGGTAGGATTTTAAAAAACTTCTTGATGACAAAACGCTTATTGGATTGTAATGTAGCTATTGGTACTCCCACAGCCTTTGTGTTGGATTGGGTTTCAAGTTTAAAGGTACACCCTGACCATTTTTTAATGAAAATGCCGACATGAGGACACGTCGCTCATGATTGTATATTTTGCATTGTATTAGAGAGGGTACGACGAGAATGACAATAATTAAAAAAAAATAATGTTAGTGTTCGGTGCATAAGTCATAAATAAATTAATTGTTACAACGATATATGAGAAAAAGATCTCAACGAGGGGACGAGACTAAGTGTAGTCTCATTCGATGTGTATTCACTAGTATGAGCAACTTCACATCATTTCTTTCTTTTGAACAAAATAAATTAAAGACCCCATGTTTAGCAACTATCAATGGACTCATCAAATTTTATACAAACACTCAATTTGATCTATTTCTTGATTTCGCCATAGTTTTTTATGGAATTCTTGAGATAACTTTTTTTCAAAATTTATAATAAATTTCTTTTTAAGTAACTTTCTTAAAATACATTGACGGAGATGCCCTAATGACATAGCAAATCTTGCGTATCTGCAAAGTGGACTAATCCACTTATTTTCAATGTCAAAATCAAGCGAGACATCCACTTAAAATACTTGGTTCACCCCTCTTCATTCACTTTCTTATAAAATAAAGAAATAAAATATGTATACATTATTATAAAATTAAAAACTTAAACTGTTGTTTTATAAACTCAAACCGTGATATAATTTTGTTTTAATTGTAAAATCTAAACTCTAACCATCACATTTGTAAACCCAAACTGACATCTAATTTCGTTCTAATTGTATAATTTAAACCCTAACCATCACATTTGTAAACCCAAACCGACATATAATTTCGTTCTAATTGTAAAATCTAAACCCTAACCATCACATTTGTAAACCCAAACTGATATATAATTTTGTTCTAATTATAAAATCTAAACCCTAATTCTCATTAATAAACCCAAACTGATATATAAACTGGTTTAATTGTAAAATCTAAACCAAGTCAATATTTAACCTTTATTAAATAAAAGTATACATAATTTGTTTCTTTAATTTGTTTTGTTTTTTAATTTAATTTTGATGTATTTTTAAATAAAATATTAGATAGTTAATTTTGATTGGTTGAGAAGGGAGGAAGTGAATACAAAGGTTAACCTAAGTATAGCACAATGACTACATTAATGTTCTTTAATACATACAAATATACGTATTGGGATGTCGTCGGTCAAAAATATTAGTATATTCAATGAACAAATCTACGGAACTATATAATACAGGATACAAAACTATATAATTTATATAGCAAAAGATGCTAACACGTTTAACACAAAACTATACGTTTTTGACATGATATGATATGGTGGGTGATGTTTCTAATATAGCAAGTTTCTCCAACTGATGCAAATTTATAGTTACTTTAATGCAAACAATTATGGACCTTACTGGACCTGTTAACCAGTTTCTTTTGGGATATTCACATCCCTTAATTTATTATCTGTATCCAGAAATTTCACGAATATCTGTAAATAAATAAATAAATAAAAATATATATATATATATATATATATATATATATATATTAGACTAAAATACTGGATATCTATATATAAATACCGGATATCCCAAAAAAACAGATATCTATTTTAAAATTTAGCATTATTCATATCTGTTTTATCCATCATTTTAATGACCATATTTATATTTATTTGGCTGGATATTTTCTTTTGAAATGGATACCAAATATGAATACACATATCCTCAGATATGGATATTAATCCCAAACCTACACTCAATACCCATGTCAATTTAGATTTACAGTTTTACTTGGTTTGATATATTTAGTTTAAGTTTTATGGAGAATATAATGGGCCTGAATCCGGAAATAGCCCATTGGACACTTATTTATAAAATTGAATACCTTTTAACAAAAAAAACTAATTGAATTCATAAGTATATGTAATTTTAATTCCCGTGTCGACGACAGAGGAATTTGAATAATCTGAGAGCTTTCGATTTCTGACATTTCACGTAAAACACGTGATACTGGAGAGCGGAGAGTTTCATAATGGTGGCAAAAATTATTGCCAAACATAAATAAATAAAAGAACCAAAAAGCTTTATATAACTTAGATAAGTTTTGATGTCAAAGTCTACTTACCCAATCAATTACCTCACTGATTTGTCCCCTGTTCAATCTTTTTCAATTCTTATACGAAAACAACTTTTTTTTTCTTCTTACAAAAGATTAATTTTCACGCAAGTACAAAAGAAATGTTCACATTAGCTAAAAAGTCTAAAAGACTAATAACCAGATTAGTCGTCCCCAGATTTTTATTTATTTTTTAGTGTGTATTTAGATTAAATCTCTTTACTGTATGCCGTTTTAGTAGTTTCAATTTTCAATTACGAAAACAGTAAAAATTTGTTGTCCCGAAAACGATGATATAGTTAACTTCATCTAAAAAACGATACAATGGTCAGCATAGTACGTAGTTTAGTTTTTTTTACATGTAACATAATGTGGTCTATATTGATTTGTACCAATATCATGTCATCGATATAAAACTATACATATTGTTTCAAAATCAACCACCAAAACAAGATGTAGTTACATTTTTAAAAAAATAAACTCAATAGAAAAAGGTAAAAATTAGTAGTGAATAGGTGACGTGGGATGGATAAACGTCTCATTAAATGCACGTAGCAGAAACCGGAGGACCGAAGACCCTACCCTCCCCCCTCCCAGTGTTAAATTCTCCTGCCGGAGCGTGGTCCCTACGCGACCTCCTTCTTCACCGGAAGTGTATAACGCGAGTGCACTCCACCGCGTCGGGACAAAAAACTCTAAAATGTCCCCTCAAAAAAGAAAAAAAAAAAAAAAAAGTAAGAGATGGTGAGCTGTGTTAAAAAAAAAAGGACCCACCACACCCATGTGCTTCTCCTTCCCTGTCTCCACCAGCTCCCTCCCTCCTCCTCCTCAATCATTTGCTTCTTCTCTCACTGTTAAGTACAAAAAATTATAATACTAAAAGAGAGAAGAACAACCCCAGATCGCAACCAAACCATGTCTATTCACAACAACAACAACAACGGAGTTATGATCTCCTCATCATCAAACGGATCAGCTTTAATCGAACAGCAACAACAGTCTTCTTCAGTCGTGGTGAAGAAACCACCTGCGAAAGATCGACACAGCAAAGTCGATGGAAGAGGGAGAAGGATCCGTATGCCTATTATATGCGCAGCTCGTGTGTTTCAGCTAACAAGAGAGCTTGGTCACAAATCAGATGGTCAAACTATTGAATGGTTACTTCGTCAAGCTGAGCCTTCTATTATAGCTGCGACAGGAACTGGTACAACTCCTGCTAGTTTCTCTACTGCTTCTGTCTCAATCCGTGGATCCAACAATTCTACTTCTTTGTCTTCCTCTCTTCTTGATCATAAACCCACCACTTTACTTGGTTCCTCTTCACCGTTTATACTTGGGAAACGTGTCAGAGCTGATGAGGATAATCATAATCACAATAATAATAATAGTTCCGGTGGTAAAGATGAGAGCTTTACGACGACGACGCCAGCTGGGTTCTGGGCTGTTCCGGCGAGGCCTGATTTTGGACAAGTTTGGAGCTTTACAGGAGGAGGAGCTCCAGTACAAGAGATGTTTTTACAACAACAACATCATCATCATCATCAACAACCTTTGTTTGTTCATCATCATCAGCAACAACAACAACAAGCTGCAATGGGTGAAGCTTCAGCTGCTAGAGTTGGGAATTATCTTCCGGGTCATCTTAATTTGCTTGCTTCTTTATCCGGTGGATCTCCTGGGTCGGGTCGAAGAGATGAAGATCCACGTTGATGGTGTTTGTTTAACAAGTTAAGCCCCTTTTAGTAGGTTTCGAGGGCTAATTTGGTATATATATATATATAAATATTTATTTATCTTATTCGTCATTTGTTGTGTGTGTTCTTGAAGATTGATTTTGTTTCAGAATCTTCGTCAAGTGATTTGAGAGTATCGTTTAGCCTTAAGTATTGTTTTTTTGATTAGGGTTAAATTAGGGTTTAAGAATGTTTTTTTTTGGAGGAAGATTACTTTTGTTTAGAACAAAAGGGAAAATTTCAGAAACCGCGGAGGTTTCGTTTTGTCCTTTTGTTGTTGTTGTTGTTGTTGTTGTTGTTCTGTCTGGTTTGTTTTCCGGCGAAACAGAGCCGTCGTTAAAATTCCAGATATATTATGTGTTTGGTGCTAATTTGTGTAATGATGTGTTTACAATTGTGGTGAAGCATTTGGCGTAAGCTGTTAAACCACAGTTTATATATTTTTAATAAATGTTTTCGACTTCATTATTGTTCCTTCTTTTCTCTGCATTTATTTGCTAGACTATAGCATTTTTTATGTGAGTGTGATTGTTTCGTTGAAATCGAACTAGATGATTATGAATTTGAAGTGAACCATTTTATAATCCATGTTATGTGTTGTGGATTTTGAGAGGTTTTTTTTTGTTTTTTCTTTGGGTTTCGCGTCTTGATTTAAATGCGAGAACAGAGGATAAAAAAAAAGACAAACCAGTTGTGTCTGAAAAAAAAAAATATGAAAAGACGACTTAACCAGTTGTGTCTGAAATTCTGAATTCTTCAATTTTGTTGCCTTTTTTGTGCCTTTTGAAAGTTTCGTTTGTCACGTTAGTCAGAGAAAGATTAATTCACTGTTAAAACCATATGTGAATATGACTTCAGATGTTTATATATACATCACCAGACGATTAGCTTTATGTTTATTTTGATTTTTTGGCAACAAAAAAAAAATACTGTATGTATTGTAAATCGTAATAGTGGGTTTTAACTTTTAAGCCCTGAACTGAAATAGTAAACTTATGCAAAAAAACATATATAGACTCAAAGTAAAGATAATGATAACTAATGCGGTAGATCATTATTTAGTTTAGTGGTTTCATATGCTCGATCCTAGCTATATCTGCTGAGTAATGTATTAAATTCAGAATTTATTTATTATTACAATTATATTTGATGAAAAATTTGTCAACGTGATTAGATATGTTTGTTAGACTATTTAGGTCGCACTAACCAATCAAAGAATCAAACAAATTTCGCCATCAAAAAAAATAATCCATTAATGGAAAGATGTTAACAAAAAGTTGGTGTTTTGTTATTTCTTTAATTAGTAGTACTAGTAATTAACACTAATGCAAATAATAATGAGGTGGGGGATCTTAGTGATCATCGACTCGTATAAAAAAATAAAAAGTCCGTACCTTTTTATTGTCAAATCATCTAAATGACCCCAACCCCAATAATTGATGATATGGTCCCATTTTTTTGATCTTTTCTACCCGAAAAAAATATTTTTATAGGCTGGCATATAAATTCATATACTGTACGAGTATTAATATTTCTCATATACATATATCGCATTTTGGACCGACACATGTAAGTAAATGGCCTCTCATTCACCTCACTCTACCAGCTCTACTAGTGCCGTGTTTTAAATGTACTACTGTCAAATGCTTTCATTTTTAATCTTTATTTTTCAGAATATTTGATGTCTAAACTCTAAACACACATTAGTGTCACAATTTGATTTACGAATCCGATATCATATCAAAAAATGGGGCAAGAAATATTATCAAGATATATAGTTTGTTCATTTTCAACTAATTAAGAAACACATTTTTACATCTTATTTGTTTAGTTACTAATGTAAAACTATGCAACTAATTAATTATTTCAACCGGTTACATTTGTTGTTTGGTTGTAAATAATAATCTGTATGGAAGTTTCAATTTTGATGTATATGATTGTTATTTGTTTTTTTTTTCTATTTGCTAAATGCAAATACTGTAGAAGTTTGAAAAAAAGAAGTTAAACTAGAATTTACGCTGTTAAAATCAGGGGTGAGCAAAATATCCGATTCAAAAATTAGGTTATCCAGAACTTTCAGATACGGTTTCGGGTAATTTGAAAATTTATTATAGCTTTAACATTTTTAGTTATTTGTGGATTCAAATATCCGTGAATATTGTTAGATCTGGTTTCAAATTAGATGTTTCATGAATTTGGATCCGAATGTCTCAAAATTCAAGGATATAATCTACATATCCTTAATTAATATTATGTAGTTTTGGATTTGTTGTAAGCTATGTTAGTTTTATTTTCAAATTATCTGTGTAAAAATTTTATCATAATAAATTATATTTAATAAATTTTATCTATATCACCCCTAAGAAATTTGAACAAAAAAAGTTTTGGTAAATCCATTGATTAACCGAAATTATATATTAATCTTTTTTCTTGTGTGTAAAAGAAAATCTCTATTTGTCTTCCCCAGTTTTTTTCTTATAAATTATGATGTTATTAAAAAAAATATATTAAATTTTAATCAGTGAATATTTATAATTTTGTATTGAATTAAAATGAATCAGGGTAGAACACATACTAAGGGGGAGGTATTGGTTTATGATTTAGAAAGAATTTTAATGACTTTATGTTCTTGCTGATTGTTAGAATCATAGAAAATTGAAAGTTAAAAATGAAGGATTCTAAGAGATTGTTTAGGAAGTTTTTTAAAATCTTGATGATTTGTTTTTACTAATCTTGTAAAATCTTTCTATTTTATGAAAGATTTTTCATGACTTTTGTTATGAAAGAAATGATATAAAAACTTAAAACCAATAACATAAAATTTGAATTCATTAACAATCTAAGATTCTTTTGTTTTACTTGAATAATATAAAACTTTTAATGACTTTATAAAACTCTTAATCCAATAACACTAGATTTATCAAGATTTTAGATAACTTTTTACAAATCCACAACCAATAACACCAAATTTTTAAAAAGTTTTTAAAAGTCTTGATTGAATAACAACATATTTTACCTAACTTTTAAAGTCATTAAAATTCTTTCTACATCCTAAACCAATACCTCCCCTAATATTTTCTTTAATCATATATAAAGCCTCGGAAAATGTTAGAAACGGCTAAAATGGGTCTATATGGGCCTGAATACTTCATTGACTCCACTTAACGGGCCAGACTTTGTTCGTCGTCTCCAAGCTTTTGACAAAAAAATAGAGTTTCAGCGATTCGCAGACGCGACTGTGAGAAAGAGAAAGAGAAAGAGAAAGAGAGAAAGAATGGCGTCGTCATCATCGAGAGGAGAGATGGAGAAGATGGGAATCGATCAGCTGAAAGCTTTGAAGGAACAAGCGGATCTGGAAGTGAATCTTCTTCAGGACAGTCTCAACAACATCCGTACAGCCACCGTTCGTCTCGATTCGGCCGCCGCCGCTCTCAACGATCTCTCTCTTCGACCTCAAGGTTTTTCTATTTCGCATCTACTTCTTCTTTCAGTATTGATATTTTTTTTCAGCGTTGGATGATTTTGAAATTAAAAAAAAAATTGAAAAATTTGCAGGTAAGAAGATGCTTGTACCACTCACTGCTTCACTCTACGTGCCTGGGACACTTGATGAAGCTGATAAGGTTCTAGTTGATATTGGCACTGGTTACTTTATTGAGGTAATGCGATCACAATAAGAACTGGATTATGATGATTTTGTTTTATTTGGCTCGTTCCTAGTGTAGCTCAAGTTTTTTTTTTTGTTTTTGTTTTTGCATTTTTGTAGAAAACTATGGATGATGGAAAAGACTATTGTCAGAGGAAGATCAACTTGCTCAAATCCAACTTTGACCAACTTTTTGAGGTAAATTTCACTCTCTTGGCAACTTTCAAATGCTTGATGTGGTGTTTAGATTGATCCTGGGGTGGAAATAGAGAAAAAAAGGCCTACACTTTACTTTCATACGGCTCTATAGTGCATTAGAAGTTAGAACTATACTTTTATAGAAGAATGCCACTGTTCTCATTAACCTTTACAAAGTTGTGAAATGAGTAAATATAGAATGGAGTCTGATTCTATTACGAGGGGTTAGGCTCTTACTTGAATCTTTCAGTGACTGATCCATTGTAGATAACAGTTGAGGGCTTTAAGTTTTATGGCTGCTAAGGAATGCAGTCAACATAATCAAAGAAGCCCTTTGGTTGGTCCTTTTCTTCACATTGTCAAGCACGCATACATAATATACACTAAGTAGAGTCTTTACTTAAACTCCGCATTTGAACCGCTGTTCCTGTATTTGTTAGTAGTTACGAGTATCGTTTCAGTATAAAGCAGAATCTAGTGGACCAGTGCTATGATCTCTCTTCTTTTTTTGCTCCAGTATTGTTCACATCAATCTTGCGTCACTGCCAAATTGTGTCAATACTCTTTTGTTTTGTTGGAGAACCTATATTTACCATCTATAATTTACTCAAGATTTTAGTTGCTAACTTCAAGAATGATGTTCATTCATTGCAGGTCGCAGCCAAAAAGAAAAGCGTGGCAGATGAAGCCGGGATGGTCTTGCAGGCCAAAGTTAAACAGTTATCAGCTGCAACCACGTCGTGAAATTTCTTCTTTTCTAGTTCTTTTATTATTGAAACCTATCCTGAGTTAGCTAATGTTTTTGTCCAATCAGTTATGTTATGATTTATGATCTCAATCGGATTGTGTTTTATGTGCTGTAAGAACCTGTGCTGTAATTTTGAAAAAACAGTAGTGGATTGACAAGAAAGTGTTACTAGTTGTTTCCCATAAAACGAGAGAACAGAGACAAAAAGCCATAATCTTACTGTTGAGGAAGAAAGAAACAACTGAATCAGTGAAACTAAATACAACTTTGTGTTGTCGTTTTAAGAAAAAGGTAACCCTCCTCTGGGTATTGCTCTTTGAGTTTATCATCTGTGATCAGCACCAATTGCTTCATGGATTGACTTGAAGCCATCCCTTTCTAAGCAACTCACTAGTTCCTCCTATTGCAACATAAAGACAAGAGTATTAGTACCAATCTGACCTCAAGGTCGTCAACATGCAGAGTTAGTTGTGCTTATAACAAAGAGAGATGTTTTTGATACCAAAAGCTTCAAGAATTTGGTCTAATACGAGTTTTTACATTGTAAAATTGGCTTTTAGAAAATTTCTATGCTTATTAAACTATCCTAGTTGAAAAAAACAGATCGGTCTTTATGGGAAAGGAATACCTTTATTTGTGGGATGAGGGCAGGTCCTCCATACGCGAATCCAGTGTACAGCTGAACAAGAGTAGCTCCGGCTCTTATTTTCTTGTAAGCATCTTCACCACTGAAAACACAAAGAATCATCTTAAATCATTTCTTTTGTTCTCACAACTAGAGCATCTGAGGACTGAAGTATGTTCAAAGAGGTTTACCTACTAACCCCGCCACAGCCTATCAATGGAATCTTTCCCTAAGGAAGTGACCATGAAAAAAATCCACAAACCCCAAATCAGAAATGTTTTTAATTCCTCAGTCACTACTGGATCATCATTTTTTTTGGCAAAAAACTTACTCGTGTCAAAGTGTACATCTCTTTCAACATGTTGGTGGAGAGAGTAAAGAGCGGTTTCCCGCTCAAACCACCTGCTTCTTTTGCCACAGGGTTGTTGGTTACAGGATCTGGCCTTGAGACTGTTGTATTAGATATGATCTACAGGAGAGACAAAGATAGTATTATCATCATCAAAAACATTCTGATTTGCAGCATAGCGTGACTTTTGAACGCTTTTGCTACACTACGCTAAACAGCTTGAAGGCTTCACTAATCGACACTGATGAAACGGAAGTTAGTTCATATGAAAAGATAACTTACCAGCCCATCCAAATGGAGAGCGAGAGCCACCTACACAAACCAATACAACGTTGTAAGAGCCATTAACTTGGAAACTGTCGAATGTGTTTTCGTTTTTTTGTAAAACGTACCGCTGCAATATCTTCAAGCTCTCCTCGGGAAAGATCAGGAGCAATCTTTACGAGAAGAGGAGGAGGACCTTCATCACCCCATTGCATCTCATCTCGAGCAGCTTGAACCTTCTTAACAAGGTCCTTCAACTGTTTTCTTCCCTGAAGCATGCGCAGCCCCGCAGTGTTGGGTGATGAAACATTGATCACCTGAAGAGAAATGGAAATTAGGAACAGAGAATTCTATGGTAGATAGATCAAATGAAAGTTCAATATATCACAATACGAAGTTTGTTACCAAGTAATCAGCATACTGGGACAAGTTATGAACTCCTTGGACATAGTCAGCAGCAGCATCCTCACTCGTCTTGTTCTTTCCAAGGTTGACACCAAGAATACCAGGTCCAGATTTGCCCCCTGGTTTTACTTCTTCGCCTGAAGATGACGAAGTGCCTGATGTTTCCGCCAACATTCTTTTACCATGTTGAGCACCCAACCGCTTTGCAACAACAACAATGCCTTCGCTATTAAATCCACACCTATTGATGATTGCTCTGGAGGGGCGAGAACATAAGTCTTTTAGTTGGAACTCTTGCTTCTTCAATCATTAAAGGTAAGTAAACAAGAACAGATTAGAGAGTCTCACCCATCTTGGCTTAATCTGAAGATGCGTGGTTTCGGGTTGCCTTCTTGTGGAACAGGAGTTACAGACCCTACCTCAACAAAACCAAATCCCATTCCTAGCAACCCCTCTGTAGCCTCAGCGTTTTTGTCAAATCCAGCAGCAAGACCAATTGGGTTTGAGAATTTTCTTCCCCAAACTTCAAGTCCCAAGATTGCTGGATCAGGCCTCTTTTCTCTAGGTACCCACCCCCGAGCAGCAGCAGAAACAGCCAGCTTATGCGCAAACTCAGCATCCAGAAGAGCAAAGAAAGGATTCACAACCTTTGTTGCGTTGAATAGCCAACCACTGTCCAACACACACAAGATAAGGAAAAGGTAAAAAACAAAGTGATTACCGCAAAGTAACTAACTACAAGGAAGCCTTAGCAATGTTAACTAACACAAGATTACAAAAGAAAAAAGATATGTAACGTTTCAGGGCACTTATTTAAGCAAGTACCAGAAGGTTGCTTCATCTGCAGTACTCACATAAGCTCCCCCAGCTATGGCAAGACCAATGGTAGCTCCAGTCAATATCCTTCCCTAAACAATTTTCAAAGTTAAACACTTTGACTAGTACAATGAAATAGCATCAATGATCTAACTCTAATACACCAGATAAAGTGCTAAGAACAAAAATTGGAACTCTTGTATTTAGCTTCATCTAAACTAAATTCCTGAAGCGAATAAGATTCCAATATGATACGACTAAAGCAAAAATGAGATGAATTTATCAAGAAATCCAACAACGTTACTTACTTTCTTGGAAAAGTGAGGAACTTTGGGTGCAGAGGAAGCTCCAGGAACCGAAGAACAGTTTCGGGTCGCTCCAAGAGGATTCGACGAGACCCTTCTGAAGAAAAACTCTCTCGCCCATTTCGCCGACGATGTCGCAGCCCTCCCGGCCATTGATTAATTCAGATAATTCAATCGACAGTGGAATCAAACGGAATTAAACGGAAAAGGTCTTTGAAATCTATATGAAGAGGGGTTTTAGCCTTTTAGCTCACGGCTTGATAGAGAAATATACGCTTTTTGTTCGTTCGGTTACAATGTGCGATCGTCAGTATTTGCTAAAACCCTTTTTGCTTCAGGTTGATCTTTCCGGTTCGATTTACCGGTTTAATGTAGTTAACCGGAGTGAACTCTTCTAGGTTTTTGGGTTTTTAGCATTAACCGGATTGAACCAAATAGATTGATAAGCCCAGGGGTGAAGAAGCTCTCTCTGTGTTTGACGCGGAAGTGAGATTTTAGCGGAACAATGATTGCTGTGACGACAAGCTGTTTCTGTACAATTCCAGATTCTAGTATACGTTTGAAATCCTCCAAGCTCGTCAATCTGGTTCGATTTCCTTTTTTTTTCCCTTATGATACAGTGAAATTACTGTCGTTCTGTTTCACATGAATCTGTCTCTTTGAATCACTAAAGCTTTCAAATTTCGTTTTTTTGTTTGTTTGTTCGTCATTCTTTAGAGTAACCAGCAGAGAAGATGCTCTCTTAGGTCTCGAGTTGGTTTCAAGGTTGAAGCTTACTATGGTCTAAAGACACCTCCTTATCCACTCGTAAGTGCAAATTTAGCCTTAAACACTTACTTTGGTAGTTACATTTATCTTCGTGCTGCATACGGATTCTCAGTGTATTGTTCTATAATCCATCTGCTGTTCTCGATTAAGCACAAAATATTATGTGAAGTTGGTTAATTTGGCTGAATTGTCTGGTGAGTTTAGGGTAAAGTTGTATATACAATCTACTGTGTATGTCTCTTGCTAGTAGATTGGTCTTGATCTTAGGGATATGCCAAACAGCCAAAGAAATGATTTTGTTGAGGTTTTTAATCAAAGAAATGTTATTTGAATAAGGATGCTTTGGAACCATATATGAGTCGAAGAACACTAGAAGTGCATTGGGGTAAGCATCATCGAGGTTATGTGGACAATCTGAATAAACAGTTGAGGAAAGATGATAGACTCTATGGATACACCATGGAGGAGCTTATCAAGGCAACATACAACAATGGGAATCCTTTGCCCGAGTTCAACAACGCTGCGCAGGTACTTACTTTCTAACTTGTTTTTACATCGCTAGAGGCAAAATTGATGATGATGTTCTTTGTTTAGGTCTATAACCATGATTTCTTTTGGGAGTCGATGCAACCTGGTGGTGGAGACATGCCTCAAAAGGGTGTTCTTGAACAGATTGACAAGGATTTCGGTTCTTTCACAAATTTCAGAGAAAAGTTCACTAATGCAGCTCTTAGTCAGTTTGGTTCCGGCTGGGTCTGGCTCGTCTGTGAGTAACTCTACTAGCTTTTCACTTGTTATTAGTCAACCGGACTCAGAAACTGGAAAATCTTGATTCTTATTTTTTCCTCTTGGAACTTCAGTGAAGAGGGAAGAGAGAAGACTTGAGGTAGTCAAAACCTCAAATGCAATTAACCCACTCGTGTGGGACGATATTGTAAGCACAGTCTCATTTATTCTCGTGTGAAATTTCTTTCTTAAACTTGATGTTGCCTCTTTAATCACATCTCTTTTTTGTTGTTACAGCCAATCATCAGCTTGGATGTGTGGGAGGTAAACTATCTCCTCTCTTCTCTCATACTCACAAAAAAAAGAAACAGTTAAGAAACAAACAAAAAACTAAATCTTCTAATATCTTTCGTTTTCTTATGTTACTTTGCAGCACTCTTATTATCTTGACTACAAGGTAAACCTAGCTTTGCTATATTGATGGTTTCTTTTTCTTTTTCTTTGTTCGAAAGGCTAAATTTGTGTGTGTTTTTTTAAATCGGTTGCTAGAACGACAGGGCTAGGTATATAAACACTTTTCTGAACAACTTGGTGTCGTGGAACGCAGCCATGAGTCGGATGGCCCGTGCAGAGGCGTTTGTGAATCTTGGTGAACCCAACATCCCCATAGCTTAAGCTACAAAACTCTTTTTTGAGAGTCCATGTGAAAGCAAAGAAACAACAACTCCTTCAAAACTTGGGCAGACTCATTTTTGCGAACAGAGGTCCCAAGTTCCCAGCCAACAAAACAAAGAGCTGCTTTCTCATGTGACCCATCTTTTTGTTCTGTGTAATTTAGCGATAGTTTTCTCTTTCTTTTGGTTTTGACTTTGAGAGAGACTAGCTTAAGAGATCGATGAAACTGTATGGCTCACGTGGCTCGCACGTGACTAGAGTATTTGTTACCCCCTAGAGGTTTTATGTTTTTCTTCTTCTCAAAATATATAAGATTGACAAAAGGTATAAACTTTCTTCTTCCTTTAACTTCAGACGTCCACGCGATCATCTCTTTGGATCTCCCTCAGCATTGGGTAATTCCCTGATTTTACTAAATTCCTCTGGCCGAAGCTCTCGATTTCGATTGTATACTTTACTTCTCTATAACCCTCGGCCCCTCCTAAGCTCTGTTCATTTCATCGTCTCTGTTTTTTCTACAATGGATTTACTTCGCTAGGATTCTCTCATAAGATCCGTTTATAAATCAAGGGAACCCTTTTCTGAAGGATAAGCTGTAGTGATTGCTGATCCTTGTATGAATCTTGCAATGCGATTGATTTGTTGGTTTGGGGTTTATGTACACTATAGTATCAATGCTTATCTTTATGTCAGATTCAATGTCCACGAAGACTGTAGTTTTAGTATTCACTTTACAGTTTTCAATGCTTTGCTAAATGTGTGGTCAGACTAATGATACTCGGACAACTCAGAGATAGTACAAATCGATTTTGGATCAAGATTCTACTTTGTCTTTCCTTGGGGAAGATTAATACTTTGATCAAGATTCATATGTTTCTTGATGCTAAAAACTTCTTTATCTTATAGATTCATGCTGTTACATAAATTGAGTGATTGGAAACTTTCAGGTTTAAGAATCTTCAGTTTAATTGAGTTTTATCTCTTCTCGGTGTAATTCTTTTGTAGGTGGATATGCAGTTCTTGGATCCCCTCGGGTTTGTTATCGAGAACCGGCTTCCATTACTGATACACTATGCATCCGCCTCGTTCTCAGGTCTGTAGTTACTCTTTTAACGGATTAGCATAAGAATTGATTAAAAAGGAGAGAAAAACCACTCCATTGGTTTATTATATTGACAGAGATCTTCAGTGACACTGGCATCAGACACTTATCTCAGATGCTACTCTCACTAATCTTCTTCCACACATCCGAATACATTCTAGCCATTGCCATTCACGGACCATCAAATGTAACTCTTAGCTCGCTTTTGATCAGCAAGCATTACGCTTTAGCAATGCTTGTGTCGCTGCTCGAATACATAACCGAGATTACCTTCTTCCCGGGGCTGAAACAACACTGGTGGGTCAGCAACTTTGGACTCGTAATGATCATCGTCGGAGAAATCATCAGGAAAACAGCGATAATAACAGCGGGAGAATCGTTTACACACCTGATAAAGATTAGCCACGAAGAGCATCACAGGCTTGTGACTCACGGTGTGTATAGAGTAATGAGGCATCCAAGTTACTGCGGGTTTCTCATCTGGTCGGTTGGGACACAAGTTATGCTTTGTAATCCCATTTCAACGGTTATGTTCACGGTTGTCGTGTGGCGTTTTTTTGCTCAGAGAATACCGTACGAGGAGCATTTTCTGAAGCAGTTTTTTGGAGTAGAGTATGTACAGTATGCTGAGAATGTTGCTTCTGGTGTTCCATTTGTGAAGTGAAGCTTGAACATATGATTTTGCCATTTTGGTTTATTTACTTAAAGCTACAACAACACAATGTGTACCCAATGTTTTTGACTTTTGTTGTTATTGTTAAGGAAAGGATAAAGATTTGGGAATGTGCAAACCCTCTCAGCTAAAGAGAAGGTCTTTGACGTGGATATGAAATATACCACAGCTTTAACTGTTTAAACGACACCTGTCACCGGTGATGTTTAGCTCCGGCAAAGAGTTTCGGAGAGAGCAAGTTTGGTTTTTTAAGGGGTTTTTGAGAAGTAGAGTCAGAGACCATGTTATGCGGAGGCTCTCGTGCCTTCGTGCATTGTTGGGATCACCGTCATCCTCCTACGCTCGGTGCTGAGGTTTTTGGGCAGTCTTCTTCATTCGTGCTCAGACGTTCTTCGGCTAAATTGCAGCAGCGGATGAAGTCTTTGTCTATGTCTCACTGCAAAAATCCCAGTTCCTCACAATTGTTTCAGGTTTTTTAATCATTTCTCTCATCTCTCTTCCGACGTTAAAATCTGATTGTTTGATGTGAGATTCCAAGGACTTGGAGCGCTATGTACTAAACAAGATAGATTTGTGTTAAAAATTTAAAATTTTGTTCAACTCAAAATCGGAGTCTTTACTAAAGTATCTGTCTATTTCTTCTTTCCGAAGCCAGGGAGACGATGCTCCTGAGCTTCTTGTTGAAGGGCTTTCGCCAGTTGCAGGTATCGTTTGCTTGCATATTTCATCTGACTCCAAGTTCCCATTAGCAAGTTATCCTGTGGACTGGTGATTAAAGTAAACTACTGATAGGATACTACTGTATTTTAGTGAAGTTCCATTTGCATAGAGGTTTCTTTGGCGCTACAATATCAAGATATAGGGCCGCTCTATTAGATGTTTACTGATAATTTATGCATCTAAGTGCCCTGTGAATTTTTGTTGCTTAAGTTTCCAGTGAGTCTCTTAGCTTGGTAATTACTGTTTTGTGTTGCCTTTTATTTTGACAAAACAAAATCATATTTGTAGGAGGCATTGTTGCTCTAGGGAAGTTTGATGCGCTGCATATCGGTCACCGAGAGCTTGCAATTCAAGCTGCAAGAGTCGGTACTCCATATCTATTGTCTTTTGTTGGAATGGCTGATGTACTTGGTTGGAAACCTAGGTAACGTCTTCTCTCTTTAGCTTTCTTCTTCCACCCTACCAATTAACCTAGCATCCTATCTATCGAAGTTAGTTACACCAGTAGACTGTGACTCTACTGATCTTCCTCTGCTAGTAAAGTATGCTTTTTTAATTTGTTTGGACCCTCTTCTGTGGCAACTAATGAGCAGGGCATCAATAGTAGCCAAATGCGATAGAAACCGGGTCCTTTCCTCTTGGGCATGTTATTGTGGGAACATAGCACCAGTAGAATTTGAGATTGAGTTTGCCAGTGTTCGACATCTTAACCCACAACAGTTTGTCGAGAAGTTGTCAAGAGAGCTCAGAGTCTGCGGAGTTGTGGCAGGTGAATACCAAACAAGTATCTCAAAAGTTCCCTCCTCTCTCCTAAAATTCTCATTCTAAAAACAATTGTTTCTCCACAGGCGAAAATTACCGGTTTGGATATAGAGCTTCCGGTGACGCTTCTGAACTTGTGAGGTTATGCAAACAGTATGGTATCAGCGCTTACATCATTAACTCTGTAATGGATGAGAACCAAGCCTCTGGAAATGCAGACACAGAGGAGGACTCAAAGTCAAAAGAAAGAGGACAAGTCTCGTCCACACGAGTCCGTCAAGCTCTTGCTTCAGGAGATGTAAGGTATGTAACAGAGCTCCTCGGCAGACCACACAGGGTTATCTCAAGGGTGAGAACACAAGATATAACTATCAAAGGAAGGAAGATCTCACTTCAGACATCGTCGCTGCTGAATTTACCACCTGGGAATGGAGTTTACGAAGCATGCTCACTTATAGTTGGTGATAAGCAACCAATTTCGTGCAAGGTTGTTGTCGATACATCGAACCTCGATATAGAAACAGAGGATGTAGAAGAAGTACGTTTCCGTAACTCATATGATGGGTCTCAAGAGTTTCTACTCTTAGGGATCGAGTTCGGTTGATTCACACATTGATTCCCATTTTAAGATTGAGTTAACGGTGTACAAAGATTTTAACTTTGACACCATTGTTAGCAATTACGTTGCGGTAACGACTTAAAAGAGTTCCAAATTTTGAAAGAGTTGGGAAGGATATACTCTTTTGGTTTATTATTAAAACCAGTGTTAATATGACTGAATTTGAAAGCGACAAGGTGATGAGAAGGTGGAAGAAGACAAGCCAGCAAAAGTGGGAAGACAATTAAATGTCTCTCTCTCTATCTCAAAGTCGTTGACTTTCGTTGTTGAGTGTCTCTTACTGACCAAACAGAACATAAACAAACAGCCATTAGAAGTGCTCTCAATGATAAGACGCATCTCCTTGTACCAAATGCCAAAATACCTGAATTGCCCATGCACCTAACATTGGAATCATTTCAGAAATGAGGGATCTTTGCGTCATTTTCACAACATCTGGTGTTGCTTTCCTTGTACCACACGATCAGTATGGCTCATCTAATGCCCATTTAACCAGCCAGAGAAGAAGAAGAAGACGAAGATAGTAACTGAAGGAGAGAGGTTAAATTAGGGGCTTTTCATTTCGTAGTGGTCCTAATCCCAAATTCGAAATCTTTTTTTACTGATTTTGATCTCTCCGGTCATGTCGTCTGTATGTGTTAACGAAGCACTAACCGACGACGAGCTCAGATGGGTATTGTCGAGGCTTGACAGTGAAAAGGACAAGGAATTGTTTGGTTTGGTCTGCAAGAGGTGGCTAAATCTGCAGAGCACCGACCGGAAGAAGCTGGCGGCTCGTGCTGGTCCACATATGCTCCGCCGTCTTGCCTCTAGGTTCACTCAAATCGTCGAATTGGACTTGTCTCAGTCAATCTCTAGGTCTTTTTATCCAGGTGTCACTGATTCTGACCTTGCTGTTATCTCTGATGGATTCAAGTGTCTCAGAGTTCTTAATCTTCATAACTGTAAAGGTATCTACTTTTTGGGGTTAAACAACAACAACAACAACAAAAAAAAGATTCTTTTTTTCTTTTTATCTCTTTGGGTTCCATTTCTGATTCGATTAAACTTTAACTGGAAAAATTGGTTATAGATGGTTAAGATGTAGCTGCTATGGTTTTTATAAGACACTTCAGGTGTCTGATTTGATCTCTGATTTGCTGCAATCCATTAGCTTTTAAGGGGTTGTAGTTTAGAAAGCGTCTTAGGAGAGGAAGTATGACCTGGAATGATTATATTTCTATGATTGAGTTCTTCTTTGGCTCATTCTATTTTAGATATGAATGTTCCTCAGCACCAATGGTTCTGTCTGAATTTACTAAGGTCTTTGTTTTCACAAATAGACCTTTCTAGTAACAAATTAGATGAGCTCATATATGTTGTTGTGATGGTGTGGCAATACTGAGCTTAATCATTCGGCTTATGGGAACAGGTATTACAGATACTGGATTGGCCTCAATTGGGAGGTGTCTTTCTTTACTGCAGTTTTTGGATGTGTCCTACTGCAGAAAGCTCTCGGATAAAGGACTATCAGCTGTTGCAGAAGGCTGCCATGATCTAAGGGCATTGCATCTAGCGGGTTGTCGTTTCATCACCGACGAATCGCTGAAATCACTCTCTGAGAGATGCCGTGATCTGGAAGCTCTCGGTCTACAAGGCTGCACCAATATCACTGATTCAGGCCTTTCTGATCTTGTGAAGGGATGCAGAAAGATTAAATCTTTGGACATCAATAAATGCAGCAATGTCGGAGACGCTGGTGTTTCCAGCATGGCTAAAGCTTGTGCATCTTCCCTCAAGACGCTCAAATTGCTAGACTGTTACAAAGTCGGGAACGAGTCTATATTGTCCCTGGCGCAGTCTTGCAAGAATCTGGAAACTCTGATAATCGGTGGATGTAGAGACATCTCTGACGAATCTATCATGTTACTGGCAGAATCTTGCAAAGATAGTCTCAAGAATTTGAGGATGGATTGGTGCTTGAATATTTCTGACTCTTCCCTTAGCTGCATTCTGAAGAAGTGCAAGAACTTGGAGGCTCTAGATATAGGTTGCTGTGAAGAGATCACTGACGTTGCTTTCAGGGATTTGGGGAGCGACGATGTTTTGGGGTTGAAGGTTTTAAAGGTGAGCAACTGCACAAAGATCACAGTAACAGGGATAAGCAAGCTTTTGGAGAAATGCAGTTCCTTGGAGTATCTAGATGTAAGATCTCTTCCACAAGTGACAGAAGTAAGATGCAGTGAAGCTGGCCTGGAGTTCCCCAATTGTTGTAAAGTTAACTTTTCTGGAAGTCTAACCGAGCCAGAGTTTCTGCTTTGATCGTTTCGTTTACTTGAGGAAAGATTGTATCTTCCTCCAAAATCTCTGTGATCTCTCTGTCTCTCCTGTATCTTGTCTCGCGTATGGGCACACTCATGGGCTTATGGTCCATCAGTGAGTCCTCAAGCTCTTGTACATTTTTGTGCGTTTAGTAGTTTGGTTGTGGCGGCTTCTTGATTATTCTTCAGTTGCTTTGATAAGTGTGTGTGTGTGTAGTTTTGGTTGTATCTGCTTCTCCTTATGGAGTAAAAAAAGGCTCAGCACTTGATATTTGAAGACTATGATTCTCTATGTAATACAATAGAGCAGTGTTAAGCTTTTGTTGTGATCAGTGGAGCTCTTTGATTTTTCTTTTGTTTGTTAAAATGGAAGAAGACTGCTCGTTCTCCTAGGGAAAGATTGATCCTGTGGATCTTAAAGCTTATAAATGCTTTGAGATCAAAGATTATGAAATGTTCTTATGCATTCATTCCATGACACTTCTTTTGACATGTTTTGGTGCAAAGGTGGACAGTAACTAAGGAAAAAGTGATGGGATCATCTTTAGCTATATATTAATCTCTTTCTCGTTTCTTCAATGGAAACCAAAATGGATAAAGCAAAATAAAAAAAAAATGAGTTTGTACAAACAATATTGTCGGTCTCTTCTAGGCTCTTTACTAACATTCCCTGATTGAAACAGGTCAAAATAGAAATGAAATATTTCTTCTTCAACCTTTCATTGGTTATCATCGTTTAGCGCTTGCTCGAGACAGTTGAAAGCTTTCTGGTAGTTAACGAATCCCATGAACCAGAAGTCGAAGTTATCGACTGTTACTACTTCAAGGTACTTCTGAGATGGCTTCTTTGTGTTCTGACTCTGGTTCACTCCATTGATCTTGCACAAGGGGACTGATACTTTGTAGTGAACTCTGATGATATCTCCCTCAGGAGAAGCCACCTTGATCGATTTCTCGCTGCAGAATGCAATCTTCTGTGAGGAGATGAAGAGTAGGCCTGCCATGGGACCGGCGGTTGTTGATAGGTAACATTGGTACGCCTTGAACAGTTTCTCTTCATCGCAGACTTTGAAGAGTCGCTTATAGATCTTCTCTAAACCTCCCATTTGAAGGATCTTAGCTCCCAAGGACAGCTTTCTCTTGACTGTTTCAGTTAGCTTGGGTCCTAACTTGTCCTGGTCTCTAGCTCCGTTGGTGAAGCTATCGGTCTTCTTCTTTCGCAGCATCGATTTTCCCTTGTCTGCTGAAGGAGAAAACTTTGAAGAGGTTGGGATTTGGAGCTTGTTGATGGAAGCTGCAGGATCAGGCAAGTAAAGCGCTGGAGCAGTCTTGGCTGCAGGAAATGCAATAACTTGTTGGTGAACTCTGCTCAATGTCATATTGGAAGGTTTAAGTGGTGATCTTGATTTTTGATCTTATGAGAAAGAGAAAGAGAGAGATAGAGAGATTGTGAGTAATGGTTGATGATGAAGCCATGTTGGTGGGAAGGTATTTAAAGGGAAAGACAAAGAGGCAAGAGGCAGTTGTATCAAAGCTCTGAGACTTGAGACCTTTGTGGTAAAAGGGATGAGTCATGGATGGGTCATCAAGCCACATAGATAAAGCTACTTTCTTGAATTAAGGGGCATATGCTCTGGTTGGCCTTTGTTTTTTTTCTAGGAAAGTAATCATATATAAGTAAAGGAGAAAATACATAATTAAATAGAGATTTGCAACCACCAAACCCGTGTTAGGGACATAATCTTTGTCTAAAAGTAATTTCAGGAACTGATGAAATGTTTATATGTTTTTGCTTTTAGTTTCCAAATAACAAAACAACTTAGGAGGCATAATTAAGGGCTCTATGGATCTTCTTCACATGTTTCAAATTCCTTTGATTTCGAAATTTAGAAGATGCTATATACATATTTACAAACTGATGATCCATTAATCTCCTTAAATATGCTTAAGTTATAGTATTAGAGATGCCCAAAAATTAATTAAATAAATAAATAAATAAAAAGAGAACATTAAAGTAATTAAAGAAAGACGATCACACGGAATGACGTTAAGACTCCGACAAAGCTTACAAGTTGGCAAAATAGCAAGCTTTATTTATTTATTTTCTCTTCTTTTGTAGCCTGATTTTAAGTTTTAACAGATATCTATAAATGTATAGAAGATAAGATATGTTTCCTAGTTAATTGGAACATGCATGAAACAAGAAGAAATCAAAATCAGATTGTACGTAACGCTTTTTTAATCGGTGAGAGCAAATTGAGTCACACAGAAGGAGACATCGTGGCTTTGGAAGCTTTCTACGTTGGCATTGTGCACTTTCTCTAGTCTTTATACATAATCATGCAACTTATACACATGTTACTTGTTTTGGTTGATGCTATTATGGCTATGCAAAAACAAAAACAAAAAAACAAAAGAGAGACAATTTAAATGTTATGTGAGATGTTACTAGAATCCGTTAAGCGAAAATTGTGGAAGCTTAATTAGAGATAAATGAATGAGCTTTACTATCGAAAATTGTGGAAGCTTAATTAGAGATAAATGAATGAGCTTTACTATCGAAAATTGTTAGTGTAAATGATGTAAAGTATCTACGTGCATGGCAGGGCCAACCCGTTTAGATGCACCGTGCACGAATCACGAATGTCTGGAATCGTCTAGTGACTGACCAATTTTCTTTTAGGCTAAGGAAGAATGTTTTCTCACGTCATATTTCTTACCTTTTTTTATTTTCAATTGATATGCTTTTCGTTTATGTCAAATTCCATCACACACGTCGGAAAAGTTTAACGATTAAATTAGAGGATAAAGTATTTAATTACAGCTTTGTATTTGATCCGTCATGCCCTAGGCCTACTGATATAAACTCTTCTTCTTTCCTTTTCCTTTTTTCTTGTAACTTTTTTTTATCTAATTTATAATTTCTTTTGACCAGTCGACCATTTCCCCTACAAAGATTTTGTTTTCTATCCATTTCATGCGTCGACATACATATTTTTAAACATTGTTCGTATAATATACTCAAAATATCTTATCCGACTTAGGACATGGACCCCAAATAAGATTAATACAATAAAGCTGGAATAGTCTCTGACGCTATAAATTTATATGATACTATTAAGCAAAAATGAATAATGAACGACAAAATAACAAAATACTATTAAATTTTGAAATTGTAATTTAAGAGTGAGTGATACCATCTTTTGCTAGAATAATTCTATTGTTTCTCTGAATTCAATATCTTTATAACAACTACCGACTTGATCATTCATGTCTTTTTCTTTTCTTTTTTCCGCCAAGAGTCGATCATCATTCATGTCTTAACAACTAAACGAATCATTCCTTTCATTAATGCATGTACCTATATATATTGTTTTTGTTGTTGTTAAAGACATAATGTATGTACCTATTTATAATCACCTACATTGTCGACAAAATGTTATCATGCATACGTATATTTTATATATATACATTGCACACACACACCCCACATATACACCATGTTCATATCACATGGGTGACGAATTGATGAAGCAACATCTATACTATATGGTGGAATGGATCTCCTTTTTGAGATCTTATTTAACTATTTGTTTTGCTTCTTTATTGCTTTGTATATTTTGTTTTTCAAATCAAATGTAACTCTGATATTTCATATCTTAGCAGGAAATTAAAAGAAATAAAGGCATATAAGAAAATCACAATGCCAACGCGGAAAGTTCCAAAGCCACGACAACCCCTTCTGCGCGCATATCTCAATTTGCTCTCGCCTTATTCAAAAAGCGTTACGTAATATTTGATTTTCATTTTTTTTTCGTGTTTCGTGCATGTTCCTATTAAGAAGGAAACATATCTTATCTCCTATACATGTATGTAAAGATATATGTGGAAAATTAAAATCAAGCTAAACAAAGTAGGATAACAAAAAAAAGGGTTGATGTTGTTTGCCAACTTGTAGGTAAAAAAGCTACTCGGAGTCCAACGTCAATTAGTATGATCATCTCTTTCTTTCTTTTTCCTTTTTTACTTTGCTTTTGTTTTGGCATTATATCTCTAATATACAAACTGATTTTATGTTATAAGGGATTAATTTAATTTATGATGAGTGTAGAGGGTTACGTTGAAAATGGATTGTAACATGTCACCAAATGAGTAATTGTTAACAGACTAATTAATAATGCTTGAGAACAAACTTTAAAACAATCATATAAATAGGAAGATACGCATCATTAATTATATATATATATATGATGCGGAAAGACAAATTAAAGCTACGTACCGACATGCTAAAGAACATGTTGAGCTAAAACATTTTCATCAGTTATTGAAGTTAGTTTCGAAACAATGTCCTAAACACGGACTTGGTAGTTGCAAAACCTTTCTTTATATACATCTCTCCTTTAACTAGATCAAGATTATTTTTCTCACGAAAGAATAAAAAAGCAAAAGAAAGCATATGCTTGGTCTTCTTCTATTTGCTTTTAACCCCAAAGAAAGTGGCTTTTTCCCTGTCTTGATGACCAATCTATGACTCAGCCTTTACCACAAAGATCTCGAGTCTCAACGATTCAATGTTTTTGTATTCAACTGCCTCTTGTTTCTTTGTCTTTGCCTTTATATACCTTACCACCAACACGGTTTCGTCATCAACCATCACTCACAATCTCTCTCTCTCATTCTCTTTCTCACAAGATTAATAATCAAGAATCACCACTAAACCAACCAAGATGACATTGAGCAGAGTTCATCAACAAGCTATCGCATTTCCTGCAGCGAAGACTGCTACGATAAGTTACTTGCCAGAACCTGCAGCTTCCATCAACAAGCTCCAAATCCCAACTTCATCAAAGTTTTCTTTTCTAACAAGCAAAGGGAAATCAATGCTGCGAAAGAAGAAAACCGATAGCTTCACGAACGGAGCTAGAGACCAGGACAAGTTAGGACCCAAGCTAAGTGAAACAGTCAAGAGAAAGCTATCCTTGGGAGCTAAGATCCTTCAAATGGGAGGGTTAGAGAAGATCTATAAGCGACTCTTCAAAGTCTGCGATGAAGAGAAGCTTTTCAAGGCGTACCAATGTTACCTATCCACAACCGCAGGTCCCATCTCAGGCCTACTCTTTATCTCATCAAAGAAGATTGCATTCTGCAGCGAGAGATCGATCAAGGTGGCTTCTCCTCAGGGAGACATCTCTAGGGTTCACTACAAAGTCTCAATCCCCTTATCCAAGATCAATGGTGTGAACCAGAGTCAGAACACGAAGAAACCATCTAAGAAGTACCTTGAAGTAGTTACAGTCGATAACTTCGACTTCTGGTTCATGGGATTCATGAGCTACCACAAAGCTTTCAACTGCCTTGAGCAAGCGTTAAACAATGATGAGCATTGAGCAATAAGATTTTCTCCGAGGAGCTAATTAGTGCAGGTTAATGAAGAAATATATCATTTCTATTTTGACCTGTTTCAGTCAGAGAATGTTAGTAAAGAGCCTAGAAGAGACTGACAATATTGTTTGTACAAACTCACATTATTTTACCCTTTTACCCATTATGTTTTCCATTGTAGACACAAGAAAGATATAAATGAATATATTTAGCTGATCTCATCAGTATTTTTTCTTATGTCACAGTTCTCTTTTGCACCAAAACATGTCCAAAGAAATTGTACGAATATAACAAAACTAACGAGGGACCACATATATACTGTCTATTTTTTGTTGTTCCCAGAGACAGAGCAACTCAGAGACATGACTTTTGAAATAACTAAAAATTACCAAGTCTGGATTTTGTGTTATTGTTTTAGTTTGAATTCATTAGCTGGTGAACGTTATAAGTTTCTCCGTGTTAGGAAAAAAAAAACAAAGTATAAGTTCTAAAATTTTATCAGCCTCTTATAATTTATCACTTTTTTCTTGGCTTACAAGTTACAGTGAGACAGTAACCCTATTCAATAACTTACGGTAATTTTTTTTTGTTTTTGTATGGATGATTCAGTAGTCATCACATTATTTTTGTTAACATTATGATTGATTTCTTAATCGAATATATCTTAGATTTTTTTTTTTTTTACATCTTTATTGATTCCTTCTTTTGGACATTTTGTTATACTATTGGTTTTATCACTCAGCGGAAGATTGGGAGTTGGGACAATGGCTTAACTCTTAAATTTTCCAAGATCAAGATTATGAAATGGTCTTAATTATATGTACTCATTTCTTATATATGATCTCCATCCCATGGCAAATTTTGTTTTTCTATGTATTTATTCTTCGTTTGACATATTGTGGTGCAAAAGAGGACAGTGAATTAGGAAAACAGATGAGATCAGCTAAATATATTCAAATCTTTTGCTCATGTCTACGATGGAGAACAGAAGGGATAAAAGCAAGAACAAATGAGTTTGTACAATATTGTAAGTATTTCCTAGGCTTTCTCCTAACATAATCTGAGGTTAAAGTGAAATGAAATATTTCATCTAAAACCCGCACTACTTATAGCTCCTCATCAGAGGAAACCATTGCGGCTTATCATTGCTCGTAGCTCAGAGAAAGCGCTTGCTCGAGGCAGTTGAAAGCTTTTTGGTGGCTCAAGAATCCCATAAACCAGAAGTCAAATCCATCAACCGTGACTACTTCAAGGTACTTCTGAGATGGCTTCTTTGTGTTCTGACTCTGGTTCACTCCATTGATCTTGCACAAGGGGATTGATACTTTGTAATGAACCCTAGTGAGATCTCCCTGAGGAGAAGCCACCTTGATCGATCTCTCGCTGCAGAATGCAATCTTCTTTGATGAGATGAAGAGTAGGCCTGCCATGGGACCTGCCGTTGTGGATAGGTAACATTGGTACGAGTTGAACAGTTTCTCCTCATCGCAGACTTTGAAGAGTCTCTTGTAGATCTTCTCTAAGCCTCCCATTTGAAGGATCTTAGCTCCCAAGGATAGCTTTCTCTTTACTTTTTCAGTTAGCTTTGGTCCTAACTTGTCCTGGTCTCTAGCTCCGTTTGTGAAGCTATCGGTTTTCTTCTTTCGCAGGATTGATTTTCCCTTATCTGTTGAAAGAGAAACCTTTGAAGAATTTGGGATTTGGAGCTTGTTGATGGAAGCTGCAGGGTCAGGCAAGTAAAGCAACGGAGCAGTCTTGGCTGCAGGAAATGCAATAACTTGCTGGTGAACTTTGCTCAATGTCATCTTTGGAGGATCGAGTAGTGATCTTGTTTCTTGATCTTAAGAGAAAGAGAGAGATTGTGAGTGGATGGTTGATGATGAAAACGGTGTTAGTGGGAAGGTATTTAAAGGGAAAGACAAAGAGACAAGAGGCAGTTGAAATAAAGATCTGAATCGGTGAGACTTGAGGACCTTTGTGGTAAAGGATGAGTCATGGATGGGTCATCAAGCCACAGAGATAAAGCTACTTTCTTGAATTAGGGGCATATATGCTCTGTTTGCCTTTGTAAACAAAATAAATATTCAGTTAAAGGAGAGAAATGCATCAATAAAGGTTTTGCAACTACCAAATCCATGTTATGACACAAATTTGTCTAAAGCAATTTCAGTAACTGATGCAATGTTTCATGTCCAAATAACAAAGCATTAAAGAGCTCTACAATTCTTCAAATATCTCGATTTCTTTAATTTATTTTTAAACTTTGAAACTTCAAAGATTTCGTTTTACAAATTTATGATCGACTAAATGATTCAAATCACATTTTAAAGTTGATAT
Source organism: Camelina sativa (assembly GCF_030686135.1). Taxonomy (NCBI): domain Eukaryota; kingdom Viridiplantae; phylum Streptophyta; class Magnoliopsida; order Brassicales; family Brassicaceae; genus Camelina; species Camelina sativa. The sequence continues at coordinate 9,925,654 of NC_141892.1, forward strand.
GAGAGATGCCAGAAAAAAAAAAATGATCACACACGGAATGACGTTATACGTACACACAATGCATCGAACTTTTTTACCTACAAGTTGGCAGAACACCAAGCTTTTTCATTTATGTATATGTATAGGAGATAAGATATGTTTCCTAATTAAATAGAACATGGGTGAAACAGGAAAATAAAAGATAAAATCTTACGTAATGCTTTTTCAGAATATGTGAGAGCAAATTGAGTCATGCAGAAGGGGACGTCGTGGCTTTGAACCTTTCTGCGTTGGCATTGTGACTTTATGATGTCTTTATTTCTTTTATTTTATGCTAAGATAAGAAAAATCGGTTATATTTGATTTATATAAACTATATACAAAGCAATATATAAAGAAGCAAAACAAATACTTAACTAAAAGCACAAAAAGGAGATCCATTTGAAATGGATCCCACCATATAATATAGATATTGGTTCATCAATTCGTCACCCATGTGATATGCACATATATAGTTATTGGAGTTGTATATTTTATAACATGTATATACCATAATATTTAATTAGTGAACATTTAATTTGTATTATATAGATGGTTTTAATTTATGAATAGGTACATGTATTTTGAAAAGCACAAACGGTGAATGATTAGATAATTGTTAGGACCGGAATGATTCGTAGTTGTTCGTATTAAAATGACACTAAATTCAAAAAAAAAAAAATCGTTGTCATAACGACATCTAAGATGATATATATATATATATATATATATATTATTCGGAACATCAGTTTTATAAATACATTAGTTAAAATTTTACTCGTAAATTTACCGCATATCCAAAATATGTAATCAAATAATCGACGGTGGTATTCTTAATCTGACTTCACATACGATATTCCATAAATGGCTTATATATATCTGTAAACTTTTTGTCTGGGAGAGATTGTGTTATCCAATTGCTAGGTGTTCTTGTTTTTTTTTTGGTGAAGGAAAATTAGTATGCATTGCATATATACTAGTTACCTATCATTAACTGATCAGTCATCACTCATCAGTATTCATAAAAGTAGATAATTAGTGTGGTTAATCTGCATTGAGATAGGATATATCAACAACTACTTAAAAGATTTTTTTTATGTAAGTTTGATATTTTTTTGGGTAAAGGATGTGTAGGAATGATTTGTTTACATGATTATATTCGAAAAAAAATTGTAACATCACTCTTATTATTTCATAAGGGGTGGTTGAACTTCCATGGTTATATGTTATATTTTAGTTTTCGTTCAATATACTTTTATTTGCATTACAGCATCAATCATCCATTTATACCATAATACTCCTGAGAATGATCAATTAAAACAATTAACCATATTGTTTCTAGCGCCACAGCCCTATAAGCTTTACAATGTTCGTCATTTTTGGGGTCCATGTACCTTAGTCGGATAAGATATTTTGACTATACTATACGAGCAATATTGAAATACTTTGGTGAAATGGTTGATTCATTGGTCAAATAAAAGGTACAAATAAAAGGGGGGGGGGGGGGGAAGGAAAAAAAAGAAGAGTCCACCATATTGGTCGAACATGACAGATCATATTAAATCTGTAATTAAATAGTTTATCTAATCGTTAACATATGATGTAATTTGACATTAACATAAAGTGTTACGAAAATATGAGTTGAGAGACATTTTTTTGCCTTAGCCTAAAAGAAAGATTTTGTGATTGGGAGGGGTCAATGCTTTTTCTGGCATGTAAATAGGTTGGCCTAGCCATGCATGATGCACTGCGCCCTCTTCTGTGCCCTGTCATTTCCACGTAGATCTTCTTGCTACTCTTTTTTTTTTTTGCTAAAGTGCAAATATCATATAATATGAAAGAGTTGGTTTACAAAATTGCTACTCTTTACATTCACAATAACCAAAAAAACAAACACACTCTGAATAAGATAATTCCATACTAAATTTTAATTGAAAAACCCCGTAGATGGTTAATCACATTCTCATACTGTATATAGAAATAAAATATCAACTTATAATAATAACATAGTATTAATTTTTTTATCAAAAACAAAAAATGAGTCTAATTTTTTGTTTTTTCTTTGTTTGGAAAAGCTGGCAATATATTGAATTCACAAAGACTGAAGAGACCAATATTAAATAGAGACCTTATTATAAGGAAGGAGATATATTGAATAAATAAAATTGAGTTTGTTCCCAAATTAAAAAAGCAGCTCTAATTAATTTATTTTCCTTGAATTTTATTATTTCCATTCTATTTGAAATTTCATATTGATTTATATTTCATATCTCCTAAACTCTTGATACATCTTGAAATTCTCAATAATATTCATAAGAAAAAAAAAAATCAATAACAAAATGAGTGGGAGAAAGACTAATTTCGAGAGGTTTGTCGAATGTTCGACTCCGCGTGTCCCGATTCACTATTACACTGAGGTAAAATTATATGTAATTATTTGTTTTTATCTTTTTATATAAATATTTGTTTGAATGAACAAACGTTTTCAAATCTAATTTCAAGAGTTTTCAAACGTTTTCAATTCTTTAGATCTACCATGCATGTGTGTTCTCCTGTTCATCACCCTTTGATAAAAAATATTATGTATGTGGTGGATAAACAAAAACGAATAGATTTGGTCAAAGTCTTGAAATAAGTTATAGTAATGCTATAGTGGTTAAAGACGACTACGTTTAGTCGTTGACATTATTACCATGATTGCCATATTAATTTTTCTTTATTAGCCATAACAACATCTTTAGCCAAGATTGACTAGTTTTTATTTGGATACTTTATGTTAAATTATAATGTTGAGGGATTAGTTTACACAATAGAAACAATACGAGGGCTGTTTAAGAATTTTTGAAAAGTTATGGTCTTATTCCAACCCGGTTTAAGGATCCGAATAGTGAAATCGGGTTTACTAATTTTCAAAATCTCTGTTTTGCAGACAAAGGGATCATCGTCATCATCAGGAGCCAAAGCAGAAGATGAAGAAGTGAGAAGGCCTTGCATCGTTCTTCAAGACATTTGGTCTAGCGTTGATAAGTGGAGCTCCTTTGGTCGTAAAGTTTCTCTTTTCGTGGAAGGCATTGACGAGAAGGTTAACCATCACTTTGTTCCTTCACTCTCTGCCATTCAGATCTTCACCCTCAAACCCTTCACTGATGATGATCCAAGGTTCGATTTTTATTGTCTTATTGCTTCATTGGTAACAAGATTTGATGTGAAAGTTTGTGGCTTTGTGGTGGAATTGGTTCTGAGGGTCTAGTTTTGTTGTCTAGTGTTCATAAGGAGCTATAAAGTTTATGTCTTTTTGAAGTTTTCTCAAGAGTCTTGTGTGTTTATGAGTAGAGTTTGACTATTGTAGACTTGTAGTGTAGCTCTTTCAAGTAATTGATTCTGAATGTAGGAGCTCTGCGACTGGAATAGATGATGGTACAGTGACAGGATCTGCTGAACCTGACTCTTCTGGCAAACGGGTTGTGAATGGTGATCACTTGGGCTACCTTTATTTTCAATATAATGAGACAGATAAGCCGTTCCAAAGAGAACCTCTTACTTCCATGGTATCTTATAGTAATCTTTATTTTCCTTTTTGATGTTGGATTGGTTCTCCATAAATCATTGGTTTAATGGAAAGTGTTTTTGTTTTCTTGTTTATGTATTTTGTAGATCACTTCTAAACTAGCTACGCAGCACCCTGGATTGACTACCCTGACGAGTTCAGATCTTTCTCCATATAGCTGGATTTCGATTGCTTGGTATGTCGTGTTTTCTATTATCTTGTTCAGTTTTAGCATGTTCTTAATTAGGCTACAAAGTGATTACTTAATTGTTCACCGTCTCTCCATGAGGCATATATATTATATGCCTGTCATTTCACAATAACTTGCTTTTATATGATTCATGCATGCTTCCCATGATGTAAATTGTGATGTTAGTTGCTGTCTTACTCCAAATATATAATGTATCCGTAAATCCTAACTGTGATGATATTTGAATTGGAATTATTTTAGGTATCCCATTTATCCAATTCCACCAGTGGACAATAAGGATATGTCTACCGCTTTCCTAACGTACCATTCACTGAAGCCAAACTTTCCAGGTACTTTGGTCATTTGAGACTTAACAATTATGCATAAGATATAAAACTTGTGCGTGCTAAACTATTCAAGTAGTTCAACAGATTTATAGATATAGTTCCCAAACTTTGTTCTTGTTAGGTTGTATGCTACTTTGGAAAATGATGATTTGTTATAGTGATATCTGATATTCATATCTGGAAATCATATTTATATAACTAATAGATAGTTATTGAGGTTGATTGATTTATGTAGTACCTTAATCATGGGACTGGGAGAATTAAAGGATGATGATTGTGTTTTTCCTATTTAGGCTCTCCTTATCTAATTAGCTTTTGAAGAGGAGTACGGGTTATGCTTTAACTTGAGTAATAATCAGACTCTTGTGAGGGATTAGTCTCTTTTTGGTATTAATTTGTTATTGATGACATGAGATGGAGAAGTTGCATATCTAGCACAAAGGTCTTACCAATCCTAGCCACTCTTTTCTCTGCATAAAAGTCTTATATATCTTCAGTTTCTAAATACGTTTTCTTGTTTTTACAAGACACTTATCTCCTTTTAGCTAAATAAGTAAGGGTCTCTGAGCTTGATTATATTATTTTCTTAGAGCAAAGTCAGTCTTTTAGCAAGTACGACTAGTTAATTTCGGGTCATCGTGTTGGTGTTGATATCATAAGCTTTTTGGTTTTGTAAACAAGTGTTTGATTGATTACATTTTCCATGTTTCTTCATCATTATTTTCTTAGATATTAACTAGTTTTTTGCTTGTGATTTCTCAGAAACAAATGGTAAAGATGTTAAGGGGAAAGAAACAGGAGTGTCAGGTGCAACAAAAGTTGAACTTCCTCCATTTGCTGCAGTGACTTACAAGGTCTTTGGTAATGTGTGGATCATGCCTGGGACATCAGACAATCAGAAGATAGAGATGTATGAAAAGGCTGCTTCCTCATGGCTGAAATCAGTCGGCTTCTTTCAGAATGACTTCAACTTCTTTATGTCCCGGAAGTTTTGTGGAGTGCCCAAATGATGTGGTCGTGCTGGTGAAATGCTAAGGACAGCAATGGGATCTTGTCGTCATATGAAAACATTCTGCTGGTAAAGAAGTCTCTCTTTCTCTCCCTCTCAGACTCTTTCTCAAACTCTTTCTCAGACTCTTTCTCAGACTCTTTCTCAAACTCTTTCTCAGACTCTTTCTCAAACTCTTTCTCAGACTTTGATGTTATGTTTTGCTCCTGCTGTTATTTACTTTGAGGATTTTTTTCTTCATATTTTTCAAGTGGATATTTCTTGCTAATATTTGGGGTCTATATTTGATAAGATTTTCTTATATTTAGGTCTAAATTGCTTTAAAATATTGGAATAGACCATTTTTATCGATGGTCAAACTCATCATCTTTTCTTTTCTTCTGTTTTCCATGTTAAGAATAGCATTATAATTGGACTAGACTTTGATTTTGCATTTTTAGATCTAATTTGGTTTAACATATTTGGACTAGACCATTGTTATCGATGGTCTTAGTCGAGTAAAATTTTATGATAGTCTTCAAGATGTAAATCATCATTTCTCTAGAACAATAGCTGTGCTTGGATTTCATCTGATAGTTTTTGTTTGTTCTAGTAGTATATTAAACCCATAATGGAATGAATAAAATAGGTCAATGATATCAGGAAACCCCATATTGTTTTGGCGCACACCATGTATTGTAATTCTTAATCTGGAAACCTATCCCCTAATATATATGCGTTCGTATTTTAACATATTGTATTATTGTATACATGCATATCTCAAACTAATAGTGTATTACGCTATATGGTATACAACACATCAAACTATAAAACACATCTAACTCCTTGAACGTTCATAGTATATTGAATAACTAAAACTAAAATTAAGTTGCGTCTACTACATTAGTATCATGTGTACGTAGAATAGATGAAAGAAAATGGTTTTTCATTATGGGTAGTTTCATCCTTTTCAGTGACTTTGCCGAATGAAGATAAGACCAACTTGTATTAATTTGTGAAACGAATTTGTGCAAATTACTTCTGCTGAAACGAATTTGTGCGTCTCATATGTCTGAATAAACCTGAATCTTACTTAGAATTGGGAAGAACGAAAATCCTAAAATCAAAAGCATGTCTATGTCTAGAAAGAGAGACAATGCGTGTGAGAGCGTCATTTCTTCTTCTTCTTGTCATCATCGGGTCTAATGAGTTGAACAGGAGCTGCTGGTACCCTAAACCACCATTCCCTTATCCGCCTCTCTAACCGGTCACTACTCGCTTTCCTCCACCCGACTTCCCTCGTGAACCACTCTACAAACGCAATCGTTATTAAGTACTTCACTGGAACAACCGCCAATATAACTGCCACTGCCACAAGCGATATAGCTGTTGTATCTGTAGCCTGAAAACATATTAGAGAGACAAAGAGTTATTATTAACCACAGACTCTCCGATTTATTTTAAGCCGTCATCATTAGTTTTTGTAACATTATACCTGAGGAAGAATTGCAAGAGTAATGGCTCTTATTTTGAGGAGACCAACGTTAACTGCTTGGATTAGCGACTCAAACTGGCTGATTGCGTCTTGTAGCACGAGTAGCTGCTCCACTGCGTTTTTACTTGGTGGAGCCTTCACTCGAACAGCTTTTGGCTCTTTCCCTTTGTTGAACTGCTTACGCCATAACATCACTATAGCCACTATGACTAATATTGACGGTAGTATGAAACCAATCCACCCACTGCACAACATAACAAGACTTTAGTCTCATCACATTTGTCACTCTAATCAAACTTTTTCATCATGTCTTCAAATTTGAAATCTTACCTGATGATCAAATAGCTGACTAAGATCATGAACACTGTTGATTTATAAGGATCTTGCCAAGAGGCTAAGAGATTTATACGCAAGCTTAGTTTGATGAAAGGTAACAATAGCTCCTGCAATGTGACTATCGGTTAATGATATATAGAACTATAAAGCAAAGAAAAAAGGAAAAAGATGAAGAAGGAAGAATCTCATGATACCTTCATAACTGCAACGTTAGTGTCAATTCCTTCTACTTTCACTTGTTCCACCGTCGCCTGAGCAGCTTCAGCCCTGTCTGTGTCTAGGATTGACTGTTTCAGAGCTATCTCTAATGGACTCGTCTCCCCAACACAAAAATCTCCTATGATTGTCATTTCTTCACCCATATTTGTCCCAGTCTCTAGATTCAAGCCAAAATGCTCAAGCAATTTGAGTGAGACTGGAGATAAGTTTGAGGGCCATTTCATATACTGAACAAAACCGGCATCAGAAGGAACATCGGTGGTTATGCGAGAGACACGGCTGGATAGAGCTTCTAAGACCATATCTCCACCAGGGAGACTTTCTGCCAGGTTAAATATAAGCAGTGTTTTGTATTGGGAAGAGAAGACTTGAAAAGCTTCCTTTATTGCACGGTACCGGAATATGCCAAGGATTGCTCTTGCAAGTATTTCTGATCGTTGAATCCCTTTAAAGTTGTATCTTCGTATGAACCATTGTACACGAAGGATTTCCAGACATATTCCCAACCAGTAGTCTCGACGAGCATTGCCTTTAAACTCTGTAAATTCAAAATATACCGGCTCTTGCCTGTACATACAGAACAAGATAAAGCAAAATACATAAATCCACGAGCACAGAAAACGTGACAGACATAAGACTATAGACTATAGTCCATTAGCACACTTACACTAGAATTGATTTGTACATGATGGCTTTATCAAAGATGCGAGCACCCAATGGCCCTGTCAACTCAGGTTTGATGACCTGTTTTGTGTCTTCAGTGAGATCATATCGCATGGGCTTATCACCACCACCCATTGAATCAAAATATAGAGCACAGTTGGTAAGTGTCAGTTTACCTACAAAAGGAAATGCTTGATAAATATTGAGATGGAAACAAAACCAACAAATTAGAACCACTGTTTTCATCTTTCTCCTTTTGCTTAAGGTATAATATAATGCCACTGCAGAAGGTTAGAATAAATAAAATGACTATATGCAGAGATCTCTCCAGAATTTTACCAGGCCATGCTGAGATGCCCACATGTTTAAGAACCGGTAAAACAGGATTTGCACCATCCATATCAAGAACTATTTCTCCCTTGCCAAGCTGAAGATTGGCAGCTGAAGGTCCTAGAGTGCTTTTTGCAGCCTTGAAAATCCTACAAATATAAGAGGGCAAGAAAAAGATTCAAAAAATATTGATTCCTGCTTTGGATAATGGATAGCATTAAATGAGCCACAGAAAATTTAAAGCATCTTCAACATTAGAAATTAATATTAATTAGCAAGCAATACTCTTTTGACGTAATATGTTGCCAGCTAAGGGATTAGTAGGCGTGTTTGAGGTAAGAATAAGTAAGTAGATACTACAGAAGTAGACTGAAGTATTTAAAGTACCAGAAAAGGAGACCAAAATTTCAAAATCACCAATGTGTTATAACACTTAGATGGTGCATCAAGTAAACAAATGCAGAAAAGTATATTAAAGGAATGGAAATAAGTAGTGGTAAGTTCATACTTGTCAAGTGTGCGGATGTATTTGTCATATACAAGGAAATGAAGCCTGTGGGCTGACGAGCTAGTCAGTGCATCAAAAAGATTATGTACAGTTATTGCATCTGCAATGGCAGGACAAACCGGAGCAATTCTTGCAAAAGCCTCCTGTCCGACAGACTTTTTTTCATCAACCTATTAAGCAAAATTTTCAGGAGAGAAGTCAGTTCAGTCCTTCCAATCATAAATAATGCATAAACAAAGGAAGTCTAAAATGGTAATAACCTGCATAGCCATATTTGTGGGACTCGAATAGAATAGCGACCACCCGTCCTCATCCTCTAAGTCCTGCTTAGAGGGAGATGCTGCATCCTAAACTTGGCAAATTTGAAGACAAAAACAAGAAGATCAATCCAAAATACTTCTGTTTAAATAAATAAAAAAAAACATTAAAAAAGGGAAACCAGATAGATAAGATTTCTCACTTTGTTCTCCTGCTCACTTGTAACACTTGGGGTCTCCCAAGCAAGCATCATATCAAACATAAGCTGACGGAACTCTGGATCACTTAGGTAATCAGGCTTCTTCATAACTTGGTGAAGTGCATGAAACGAGCAGAACTCTAAAAAGTTCCTTGCATATGTCAAAAGCTGCTTAACACTCTCAGGCAACTCAACATCAAAATGATGCTGCAGGTCTTCTGTGGCTATTTCAAGGATCCTACAAATTGGCAAACACAAAGATATTTCCCTAAAATCAATTCACGAATCACCAATTCCCAAGTATAGCCCAGAACAGTAAGGAATAATCACATCGCGTAATAAAGATTAAGCAATCGCAAGTATAGCCCAGGATCCGAAACGTATATGAATCTTGAAAATGTTGAAGAATCTAAGAGAGAGAGAGAGAGAGAGAGAGAGAGTAGTTTACTTTGAACAACGGGAGACGACGGAATTAGCGAGAAGAGAGAGCTGAGGAATAGGTTTCGGGGAAGCGATAGGAGACGGAGAAGCATCACCATCACGAGCAGAGGACGATTTCTTCCGATGGAATAAGGATTTCAAAGAACTCTGATGCGTCCTCATGAAATTCTCCAGCGCTCCAACTTTCGCACCGCCGCCACCGTCTTCTTCCATCGGAAAATCACCACAATGAATGAATCAGATCAGAATTAGTAAAATCGTAACCCTAGATTGCTTCTCGGATTCACTTCCCGAATTAGATTCCTCTCTTTCTTGTATTGCTTTCTTCGTGTGCAAGCTTCGCAGACTCCTCCTTAGTACGCAACTCTACTATGCATAGAGATCTCCCTTATCCCGTGCACGCTTCGCAGTATTCTTTAGTGATTTTGAAACAAGAAGATTAGTTAATGCGATTTTAATTAACTAAAAGCCATTATTAACAAATCTAATTAATATCTCTAAGCAAACCGAATTAAACCGGTCGGTTATTGTAGTTCAACCTAACTGTGTAGCTTAAACCGTTTGGTTTACCTTGGATTAACACAATTATGATTCAATTTGTTTTTTTTTTTTTTTTCAACGATTCAGTTTGTTAGTCAATGTAGTGTTTTTAACAAGTAAAATCTCGAAACATTTTATTAAAAAAAGAAAGAACAATGTTGATCTACTACGACCATTGATTATGGTCTTCTTTTACTTTCTTCTGTTTGTTGTCATGTAGAGGAAACAATAGCTACTAATTGCTGACTCCATTGTTGTTTTGATCTTCTAAAGCTTGGAGTTGTTACTGCGAGGAGGGTCTTTCGCCCAGAGAGGTGGGATGATTCTATGGTCTTGCACAGGCGGCTGCTCTTCTTTTTTCTCGGTTTTTTCTTCTTCGTCATCTGTAACCGATTTAGAGAATGCATCCGGGTTGGCTTTGATACAGCTTTGCAATGCTACAAATGGATTTACACAGTCTGATCCCTGCAACAACAACAACAACATATACAATATCTTTATGAAGCTTGCCTTCTAAAATGGCACAGAAAATGTAATAACGAAAAAGACAACTGTCGCCAATGTTAATGAGTATCTGAGTTGAGGTTACACTAATCCTAAACAATCTAAAATACTCAAGTCTGATCCCTGAAAATGAGTATTTGAGTTGAGGTTACACTAATCCTAAACAATCTAAAATACTCAAGTCAGATCACTGAAAAAACAACAGCACATCCAAGATAATTGTGAAGCTTCTCTTCTAAAGGGCACAAAACGTAAACGAAAGAGAAACAACTAACATCAATGTGTCAATTTTAGGAGCATTTCGGTTGAGTTTCCATCATCATACATCAAGTGTTTCGAGCATTTTTCAGGTGAGGTTACATCATATCCTAAACAATCTAACAACGTTCAGTTACAAATTACCTTTTCTTCAGCAGTGCTTTTGAGAAAGCAAAGGAACGCCTCAGAGAACTGAGAGCCGCAAGAGCCATTACGCAAATCAGCTATGCAAGGACAATCGAGAGCTCTCTGTGCCTTTGCTTCAAGCGGCTGATGGATTTGGTATTTGTCAGATAACTCGGTAATTAATTCAAAGCAAAAAAGCTTGTGGATATAAACTGAATAAAGAACGAAGTTGAAAAAATAACCTCATCCTCATTCTCGTCTTCACCATAAGCTGCAGCTTCTGTGATATTGAATAGAGTATACAATAATGTCATATATCGCAGAGGGTCAGAGACCAAACAACAGAGAGACTACATAAAAAAGTGTTTCTTGAGGGATACAAAGATGGAATCAAAAAAGCTTTCTTAAAACCAAAACTGGACTAGAAGGTTGTATTCCCATAGAAACTACAAAAATCAAAGACTTGAGAATCTTCCTACAAGGAAAAAGAACAATATTTTGAATTGATACTATCGAGAATCGCAAATTTCAATACTATCACACCATTTTCATCGTTATCAATCAAACACAGGACCAAAGCAATCTCCAATTCCATAAAAGCGAGATACAGAACACACAAAAAAAGAAACGATTACGAACCAGCGAGGAGAGAATCCATCGATGGCGACGAAGTATTATCGCCATGAGAATCACGCGGAGAATTCGTAGAAGGAGGAGTGTTCGTCGTCGTCGTCGTTGATGGAATTGAGTTCTCGTCACTCTGAGCTTGACCCATTTTGAGATTACAATTACTGCTAAAACCTCCGATTAGGAATTTTGGTTAGCCGCCGAAGAGAGATCCATCCCCCTCTCTAAAGAAATGCGTCGACTTTACCAGTCAATTTCTAAAATCGAAATCAAAATAAGGCCCAGATAAGTCAATATGGGCCGGGCTTTAAATTATTTGTTGTCAATTGTTTTGATCGTCATTGGTTGAAATAAAAGAACCACAAACTCAAATAGCGAAAAGTTCAATTTTTCCCTAACGATATAAATTATAAACAACAGGAAAAGAAAGGAAAAAAAAGGTTTTAAGTATAATGATTTGAATCTTAGGTTGTCAAAGTGAGAATGTAGGGTCCAACTTTTTTAATATAAAACCCAGAAAGGCAGAAACACAAAAATGGCTTTGTGAATCTTATCGACACATATATAACGACTCCCATTATCATCAATTCTTCTGGCTGTCAATATCGAAACACACTTTTTCTCGTATTCAAATTTTGAAGACCTTTCGTTAGTTAATAATTATATTTATAGATTTTAAGGAGTAGTGCAAACTATTTTATTAACTTTTTCTTTGGGATTTTATCAAAGTTTTATAAAACTAATGAAAAGATTCTAAATAATATAAATATTCTTTCCGCTTTCTACTAATTAATATACTGATTTATTACTTTACAAATCAAATATAATTTTGAAAATTAAAATCAAAATATTTTAATTAAAAATATAATAATTTTTTTGAAGTTTTTAAAGTTACCAACACCAAATTATAATTAATGAGACATGATTTGTCATGTTGGATTTAAAATTTTGCATGTTGGAGAATGGAGATTAAAAGAATATAGCAATAAAATTAACTATAGAAAATCATGCCTACCAAAAAAAAAAACTATAGAAAATCATATTTAGATATTATTATATTTTCTTGTTTAACAAACTCTTTGGAGTTCTTATGGATGAAACTATGGAAGTGCTCTTAATTTGATATTTTTTGTTTGTCCCTCGATACAACAAACATCAAGAGAGAAACATGGTTTCTAACAACGAGAATATAATTCTAAATATATGACTAGAAAAATAAAAATAAAAAAATCGATAAAAAGAGGGTGTAGCTTCAGATTTGGTTTTATGCCAGTTATGATACAATTTGGGCGATAAAATAAACTATAGAATCCGTGAAGTGACTTTATTGCAATGGTCAATGGTAAATCCAATTGTAAAGGCCACAATTACACCAGTAATCGAGTTATGTTCCCTACAAATCACATTTGTAGGATTTGGCTTATGAATCGGCTTATTGTGGTCAAATGATCGGAAAAAAACATTATATAATCCATTTCTTTGTCTAATTATAGCTCATTTAGGTGTCATGCCGTCATTTTGTTACTCTCTCTTTTCAGTATATAGGTGATTTTAGGGGGAAATTGTTTTAATTTTCATTGCAAAATAATTTTTTTTTAAAATTTTGAACACTGAAATTATACTTTTCTTTGTTTTATTCATTTTAAAAAATATATATATTAGATAAGAAATGATATTTTAAGTTAGCACATAAATATATATATCTGTATATATGTATATATATGGTGCCGCAAAACTTTAAACATCACTTATAATGAAACACCCGAGGTATATCTTTCAACATCTCTTTGTAGCTGCAAATGCAAAACTGATTAAGACACATTTTATGCACTTAAATTTTATAAGACTATCTGATGTAACAAAAGAAGTTATACTTCAAAGATCTATAATTCAGCATATAAACATATTGATATTGGATTCCCAATTGGAAGAATATAAATGTTATAGAACTACATATAAATATATGTTGACAAACTTGTAATCTTGTGGTTTGTAATGTGAGCAATACATAATATTTGAAAAAGGACGTATATTATATGGCTTGGTTATGTCCTACGTGGACCATTCTTGCATCAAGCCGCAATTGACGCTTTTAAATACACTTGAGAGAAAGAAAATTAAACAAATCGAAATCAAAAGCCTTACAGCAAAGAACAGCATATAAAGTTTCAGAACAAACTCTCAACATTTAACATATTGCGTATCTATGCTCCCTTGACGATTAATATATCTTATGAGAAAAGAAAATTACATACCAAATGATTAGACGCTGATTTTAATACTGTTAATTACGGGTACTAATATCATATATTCAAATTTTAAAAATAAAAAATATATGTATTAAAAGGTAGTATCATATTAAGTCAAATTATTGAAAAAGTAATAATTATGTTTTGGGATGATAACTAATCAATAGTGTATCAAGTTGTTATTGAACTATTTAGTATTTACACTTGAATTATCATTTCTAGCTTTTTTATTGGTCTACACAAAGTTGTCTTTGGTGACCACATAATTGATAGGGTTGGGAGCTGTGTTATTGTCGATTACAAAAATACACTTTGTAGTTTTTTTTTTTTTTTTTTTTGTCGATGCAATTAACAGAAATTAATAATGATTTAGTCTACGGAAAAAAGAAAAAATGGTTTCGACTCTTTTGATATATGAGTTGCGGCCCTAATAGTCTAACCACCCATATCTAATGTTTTAATTCCCATCTTGATTTGTCTAATTATCATATCAAACCAACTAAGTTGGTATAATTAGCCTCGATATAATAGTTGCAGCCTAAAATTTTCAACTAACCTCCATAGGCCATATCCAATAATTTAATTTCCATCTTAATTTTTCTTATATAAGATAAAATTAGATATATCTCAAATCAAAAAGGTTGGTAAAATGAAACATCACTATGAATATTCAACGTTTAAATAGTATCCTATCTTCTCTAGCAACCCATCCTCAAAATACTAGATAGGTTTGGTGTTCACTGGTTAATCAAATCTCTAACCAAAAATAAATCCTAATCTATAAACGTATCTCATTGTTTATTTTTCTAACAATAGGAATTTTTTGTGATAATACGTGATTGCTAACAAAGTACACCATGTTAATTCAAAAATGATCAAGTATGTATTTAATAGACATCGATAGTTCAACCAACAAAACAAATAATTAAGGGAAAACTATATCATGCACCTGGTTTATCGTCTATTATTTTCCTTTTTAGGCTTAGTTGAATCTTTTCGTTTTGTACTTTATTCTATTCATTATCATATTACAAAAAAAAAGTCGATCGAATACTTTACAAATACGCATTTTTAACAACTTTATTTGAATTGTTTATTGATTTATATCTCACAGAGACAAATAGTGGCCAATATCACGAATTCACATGAATTTATTAATGATGAGAGCTTTTCCATGTTTTGTTTTTTTTTACCCAAAGAAGAAGAAGAAGAAGAAGAATGGTTATAATGTAAAAAACAAAGCGTAAAACAAAATATTCAAACTGAGTTGCGCTCCAACGTTCGAAAACAAAATGGGGATACTCGTGAATCAATCCAACGGTCACAATTCTCCATGTGAATCTCTTCAAGACCTTTTGTGTAATATTTTTTCAAACTTCTTTTTTGGTTTTATTCTCTTTTTTCACCACTCCTATAAGTAAAGGTGGGTTATTTTTCAAGATCCAACCAGACTTATTCAACCAATTCACTCAGATATTTGTTTTTTTTGTTTTGGGTTTTGATTAAAGTGAAAACAAAATAACTTTTTGCTGCTCTTTTTTTTTGGGGGAGGGATTGATCATTATAAATTTATAATACCTTCCTGTATAAGTGAAGGAACAATAATAAAACAGTTTCTGTTCACTTCACTTTATCCCAATTCGAGCCAAAGTTAACTCTTTGTCAGATCCTTTTGTCTGAAAAAGAGTTCTTATTTTTAACCATTTTTTTTTTGTTAAACCGATCAGAAAAACAAACCCGTTTTCCCAAAATGCAAAATCTAAAATGGGTTTTGAATCTCTTGTTTGTTTCTCTTCTTCATAATTTTGTTCACTCATCATCAGCAGAAGTAATCTGTTCGAGCAAAGACAGAGCATCACTTCTGAGCTTCAAGTCAAGCATCATCAAGGACACAACAGGTGTTCTGGATTCGTGGGTTGGTGAAGATTGCTGCAATGAAGACTGGGAAGGTGTTTTATGCAATCGAGCCACGGGAGAAGTCACCAACTTGGTGTTGCAATGCCCTGCGAACGAGCCTACACTTTACATGAAAGGCACACTATCACCTTCACTGGGTAATCTCCGATCTCTTGTGGTTTTGTCCATTACTGGAACCAAATTCATCAGTGGTTCAATCCCCAACAGCTTCTCTAATCTGACCAGTCTTCGCCAGCTCGTTCTCGATGATAATTCTCTCCAAGGCAATGTTCCTTCTAGTTTAGGCCATCTTCCATTGTTGGACACTCTTTCCTTATCTGGAAACCGCTTCTCAGGTCTTGTCCCTCCGAGTTTGGGGAACTTGCGACGCCTTACTATTATGAGTTTGGCTCGGAATTCATTCTCCGGTCCAATCCCACTCACTTTCAACAACCTCCTCAAACTTGAGAGTCTTGATCTCAGCTCCAATTTGTTATCTGGACCAATCCCAGATTTCATAGGCCAGTTTCAGAGCTTAACCAATCTTTTTCTCTCCAGCAACAGATTATCCGGAGGGCTACCAGTTTCTGTTTACAGCTTAGGAAAGCTTCAGATCATGTCGTTGGAGCGCAATGGTCTGACGGGACCACTCTCAGATCGAATCAGCAATCTGAAGTCACTCACTACCCTTCAGTTAAGCGGCAACAAGTTCATCGGTCACATACCAGCATCCATTACAAGACTGCAGAATCTATGGTCTCTCAATCTCTCGAGAAACCAGTTCTCTGATCCTCTACCTGCTGTTGTAGCCAGAGGATTTCCTTCTCTACTGTCCATTGATCTATCATACAACAACCTAAACATTGGCGCAATTCCAAGCTGGATCAGAGACAAGCAACTCTCAGATATCAACTTGGCTGGTTGCAAACTGAGAGGAACCTTTCCAAAGCTAACAAGACCAACGGCCTTGACCTCGCTAGATTTGTCTGACAACTTTCTGACAGGTGATGTTTCAGCTTTCCTCACAAGCATGACCAATGTTCAGAAAGTGAAGCTCTCAAAGAACCAGCTCAGGTTCGATCTCTCCAAGCTGAAGTTGCCAGAAGGAGTCGCGTCCATTGATCTGAGTTCAAATCTAGTGACGGGGTCGCTTTCAAGCCTGTTAAACAACAAGACAAGCAGCTTCTTGGAAGAGGTCCATCTCACCAACAACCAAATCTCAGGGAGGATCCCTGATTTCACAGAAAGCTTGAACCTGAAAGTTCTCAACATAGGGAGCAACAAAATCAGTGGACAAATCCCAAGTTCAATAACAAACCTTGTTGAACTTGTGAGACTGGACATCTCAAGAAATCACATTACAGGAGGCATACCTCAAGCTCTGGGACAGCTAGCACAGCTCAACTGGCTCGACCTCTCGATCAATGCACTTACAGGAAGAATCCCGGATAGCTTATTGAACATCAAGACAATGAAACATGTGAGTTTCAGAGCCAACAAATTATGCGGACTGATTCCACAAGGAAGACCATTCAACATCTTTCCTGCAGCTGCTTATCTGCATAACCTTTGCCTATGTGGCAAGCCATTACCAGCTTGTAGGAAGACAATGAAGTGAAACCAAACACACGTTCTGAAGTGGCCAGTCCAACGCTGACTTTATTATCTTAGTCCCCTATTACTTTTACGCATTTCTTCAAAATAGATGATATCTTCTATTTGTCTTTTACTCTTTTCTTACAATTCTATTGTTTTAATCTGATTCTGTTTTCAATTTCATCTAAAATAAATTATTATTACTACTTTTACTCCTCCTGCAGACCACATAACTTAATCAAAGCACAGATTATAAGCCAAACGATAACTTTGTATAGCATTGGTAAAACGAAAAACATAAGCTTCATTACTTGTCTAAATAAAAGGAATTACCATTTCCAAGAACTACAAAAAAAGCCACTTGCTCACAACTACCATCAGATAACTAACTTCATCATGATAAAAGCTTAATGTACAACGCATCACAACGATTAGAGATATCCATTTCAATAAGACTAGACCCCCAAAGAACGAGCATAACATGTTTAGTAGTCATCCAAACCCTCTTCTTCCTCTTCTTTACCTTCAGCATCTTTGTTGTCATCATCTGCGTTCTCAACGTCCTTCTCCTCAGTCTCCTCAGCATCATCAGCTTGTTCCTCCTCAGCATCATCAGATTGCTTCTCCTGATCCTCCTCCTGAAATAGTCATCAACATAATCTCAACATTCAAGATCCCATGTATAAAATGAGAAAAAAAAAAAAGGACAACACATTTATAGTATAAACTCATACTTCCTCATCAGCATCATTGTTCTCCATTTTCTTGTTATATTCTGCCTTTAGTTCAGCAGCTTTATCCGTATAAACTTTCTTCTCCTATAAGATCAAGAAACACAACCAGAGTTAACACAAAAACAAAAACGCAGTAAACAAATCACCATTAAACTAGGAAAGAAGAAAAAAAGAAGATAACAACTCACTTCCTCAGACAAAGACTTCCACTTTTCACCACCGCGTTTTGCAACCTAGAATCATATATATATATATATATATACACATAAAACAGTTGAGCCAATCTCATAAACACTAGGCATAGAACTCAAATGCAGTAATTAAACCCAGATAAACATATAGTCTTACATCCTTAACATTAATAAATGGATTCTCCTCGCTATAAGTTTTACGGAAATCATTCCTGCAAAGTGAAAGCTAACATCAGCATCATCCTGAAGAGAATATATATATATATATATAAAACTAATCAACAAAAGTAAGTACGAGACAAGTTAACAATACATGAAGATAAAAAAGGCAGTCAGAGGTCGCTTAGGCTTGTTAGAGGTAGAAGAGCTCTTAGCCTTTCTAACTCTCTTTGCCTTAGGTTCATCAGATGTTGACTTCTTCCTGAAAAAAACAAACACAGGATCAGAAACTCAAGCTCACATATCATTTCAACACAAAGAAATAAGGCTAACGAGGTTTTACTTCTCTGCAGTTTTCTTCTTAGCCTCAGTTTGTGTCTCCACAACTTGAGCTTCTGAACAACAACAACCAAATCCACAGAGATTATGAGAACACTGAAATACACAATAAGAATGGGGCCATCAAAAAAACAACCAAAGAGATGATTATACCCAGATTCACTCTGATCTTAGCATCGAGACTGCAGTTGTGCATGCTAATAAGCGCTACTGCAACATTCTTGTTACATCCTTCACTGAAGAACCATTCAAAATCACAAAATAAACTTTCTGAGAAACCCTAGAAATCCCAATCGCTTAATCTGAATAGGGAACCCTAAAATCGAAACACAGATCCGAATTTCAAAGAATTAAAGGAAGGAGAAGAAAATCACCAGCGAGCGAAAGCACTGCCATCTTTAGCACGACGTAAGGTGGTGGTAGTAGTAGTGGAAGAGGCGTTGCTGCTAGTTTCCGCTTCGACTCTCTTCCTCGGCTTCGGTGCGTTTGTATTCGACGAGGGTCCGGCCATAATCGCAAAGATCGAAATGTGAGAGTGAGATTTGTGTATCGCTCGAGAGAAGTCGATTCGATTGGATTGGGGATGAGAAAGAAGGGTTTCAGAGACAGTGGTGGAGAAGAAAAAAGAGTGAATTGAGAGGGAAACGAAACATTTTTCCCCAAAGTTATGGCGGCAATGTTTTCTTGTTTTTTAGGGCTTTTGACACGGATCATTGGGCTGGCGTTCTAATCCACCGTTGATGTCGTATACGCGAGTGTATATATAAACGGTCTAGATCTGGAGATGGTTCTCATTTTTATTCACGGTTTCTCAATATATTAATGGGCTTTAGGTTATAAGGCCCATTTAGATTAACCGCTACTGGTTTAGCCCAATATAAGTCTTTTTAATACAAGAAAAGGTAAAATAAGGATTGATTGATAAAAATATTTTTTAAAAAGGAATAGTAAAAAGTGTTGATAACGGTAAAAGTGAGAAAAAAAAAGGTTATAGGGGAAGATAGGCATGTGGTGGTACAGAGAGGTGAGAAGACTTTTGAAGGGTTTAAGGGTGGTGGTGATGGGGAAGGTGAAATAACAACTTCTCGCTTACTGTGCCCACCACCACCCACTCACCTCAGACTCAGAGAATCTCTCAGACTCAGACTCACTCACTTCTCTTCTCTCCCTTTCAAATCTTTACCATTGTCTTGACTTTTTTTTCTTTACTTACTTTCAGATTTTAGACGTCTCTAATCCAAGTTGTATGATGGATTTGTGTGGAATAATATTGTTAAATCTACTTTGTGTTTTCTTTCGTGTTTTAGTGTGGGATTTTTCGCTTAATTAAACAAAGAGTTTTGAATTGATAGATGGAATGATTAACTCAATCTCTCTTCTCTGTTTTCAATATGATAATCATTGGGAGAATATGGAATAGTAACTTTTTTACCTCCAACTGGAAATAAATTATGGGTAAATTATATGTAGTAGCCATGGAGTGAGTTTTTTATTCTCAAACTGAAAAGTGTTTTTTATGTGTTAGCCATCTCCATAATTTTGGACAACTAAACCCTTGAAACAAACAAACTAAATGAAGTCTTTAGTTAAGCCAATTAGGATTATTCTCATTTTTGTGACTAAATAAAATAAAATCCGTTTGCTACAGTAAAAAAATAAAAAATAAAATAAATAAAATAAGTCATTAATGTGTTTTGCTAGTACTGTGTTTTGATGTACGGTTCTTTGCAACTTTGTACGTACACAAGTCATTAATGTTGTGTATGTACATATACAATGTTATTGGAAACATAATTATACTGTTGATTATATATAACCTTCAGAATTATAATTATTCAGAAATAGTACAAACATTCTGAACATTCATTAATGTACGTAAAGTTCTTTTATTCAATGTGTACATCCATACGTGCTCAGTAATGTACGTAATGTTCTGAGTACATACATACAGTAAGGAAAAATAAGGCTTATGATTTGCGCTATGGTATGGTATACGTACATAATGTTCTTTTATTCAATGTGTACGTCCATAAGTGTGTTTTTAATAGAGGGTATAACTGTATTTTTGCAGTCATCTTCAACATGTGTATCCTCTGCAACCCTAATATTGCAGCCATTGTTCACAGTTTCTCATAAGCCTTATTTTCCTTTACATTTTAATATTTTTACACCTAAATCTTGTAAATCTAGCTTATATTAACATTTTTAAATTCAAAGAACTAAAAATTTTGAGTTTTTAAACTGTTTAGAATTATTTTTGAGTTTTACTCACCCAATCTGAAATTTTCTCTTCTTCTGCTTCTCGTTGGAGTTCTAATCGAAAACTATAGTTGCTAGAGTTCTAAACACAGTTTTGTTTCACCGAAATTTATTATTCCAGTTAGTTTTTTTGGTGAAGGAAGATGATGAACTTCACGCTTTGATTTTTTTTTCTTTTCTTCGTTTCGTACACTGAACTAAATCTTTAAAATTATTTCAATTATGTTTTTCTTTTTTAATTAAACAAACACTGTATCGTTTGGGTAATGACATCAAATTATAATTGTCTAGTTAGAGGGTATTTTTGTTCTTTTATTTGGGGTGGCTATTTCGTGAGAAGTTATATTGACTTTGTTAATTCACCAAAGAAAATGTTTTTTTGGTGTGATTGGTGAAAATTTCTTATAAATTGTTGTAGAGAATGTTTAATATCATAAACTCATTCCTCCTCCATTAAAGAAATAAATAGAGATAGATAGATACATTTCCTTAAAACATTAGCCTTGTTGCTCAAAAAAAAAAAAACACTTAAAACATTAGTCTAAGAGAAGATGTTTAACATGAAACAAGCTGTTAATTGTAACCTAATAGTACATAGAAGAATAACAACAACAAACCTAGAAACATATTACACATATCATCATCACACAAGTTGATGAAATTAAAGAAAAGAAACCAACATGAAGACATTTTTCTTCCTTTGATCTTTTTTTTTGGTTAAAGAGAGTCGAAGTTAAGAGAATAGCTAAGAGGATCGTAGTTGAAACTGATGTGTTTCTTACTCTTGTTGTGACTTGGTGATGTTCTCATCTTCTTCTTCATCTTCTTTATCTCTGCTCTGATTCTCCGTAAAATGCTCTTTATCATCTTCTTCTTCTTCGTCCCAAGCTCCATTACCATTGTGCATCCCATTTCTTTTACTTCTTTTCTTTTCTGTCGAAAGGTAGTAACTTAGAATTGAAAGAGATAGCTGCAAAGGTACAGAGTGAATAATGTCCAAATGTGGAGATATATAATTAATAAATGAGGAGAAGGAAGACTACTTATATAGGCATTAGTATCTCTGTCTTTGTTGTTAGAGATGTCCCAAGAGGAGAATTGATGTTGACCTCTCACTTTAGAAATTTTTTTTAAGTATTTATGATTGTCTACGTACACGTGTAGAGTACTCTTTTTTTCTATCTATAACTATATGCTATTGGAGTTTTAACCGTTCAGTATAAGTTACTAATCCACAAAACAGTAAGAATAGACGATTAAAACAAGCAACACAGAAGAAGCAGTTGGAAAAAATGAGACGTAATGCGGCGATTTGAATAGTTTGTTTTTATTTTTTTGTTGGTAAACATGTGAAGTTGAATAGTTTGTTACTAGTCCACCAACTGTTTTTTTTTTTTTTTTTTTCAGTCAAATTTTTCTTAGCGATTTAAAACGCCCAAAGGATAGAACCCATATATAATTGGTTATCGCATTTTGAAATGGTAAAGTTTGAAGTAGACCATTAAACTATAAAATGCTTTTATGAAATTCACTACGTACAACGTTATGCAACCATTATAGAGACTAAGCTAGCGGTAGATCCATAAGATAGATCATAGATGCACTATGTTCAAACTTTATCCCTAACAAGTAGTATAATACAATATACTAGGCTTCATATACACAATACACAAAGTAAAAGATATATAACTGAATAAGGGACTAACAATAGTTTATAAAACATACGAGTTTACATATTCATCACAAGTTGATTTTGAGTATGCTCCTAGATTACAAAAGTATATATATATATATATATATATACTATATTTTGGTTAAAATTACACTGTAGTGTTATTTGTCAATAATGCGTTAGTGGAAGCAAATCGGGGAGAGAATCTAAAAACTACAAAAAGAGACAAACGAAACTGAACAGTTTGGTGTTGGTATTGGGGGAAAAGAAGGTTCGTAGAAGGTGAAGAAGAGTAAGTTGTTAGTACAGCAAAAGCCTCTGTTTGTGTTTGGTCGTTGTCTCTCGCTACTCTACGTAACGCACAGAAAACAGAGTCATGGGTTGATGACGCTACTTCACTGTCAATTTCACATTTTTCCATTTTTCTTTCTTCTCAATTATTTCAGAAAAGAAGTAAAAAGATAGAAGGTAGTCAGGTACTATAAAATTATATATTTTGCCTTTTGTTTTTATTAGGTAGATGATAAATTCCGTTACATGGTTTTGGCAATTTCGTTTTCTCAAGAAATCTCTAGCCTGTTGGGTTTATTGCAGTTTTTGGAGTCTATCTTTTTTTTTTTTCAAGCTTTGTTTTTGTTTTATTATGTCTTTACTTTCGACAAGTTTTGCTTTATCTTTCTTCTTCTTCTTCTTTAAATGTAATGGCAGTACATTTGATTTGGCCTCTATCACCTACCTCAGTCGTAACAGATTGCATTAATGGCGGTTGAGTAAATCTATCTTAAAATACTAAAACAAAGGCGAAGGTTAAAAGACTTACAATGTTGAAAATTTTTCATGACACATTTTCATTTGCTTTTCTATATATTTTTGGTTTTGTAATAAAGTAAGACTAAAATTATCACTTTAGTTCATTTATTATTCTCCATGGAAATAAATTTAGACTTAGAGCATCATACTGAGGAGATGAGTGACACCTTTGTTTTGTACACAAAAACAAACTTTAAGATGTGATCTTTAAAGTTGAAATTGTTTTGCTCATTTTAAACTAGTATTGATTCCCTTTGCTCTTGTTAGCTCATAGTTAATAAATAGAACATAAGATGAGTGACCCCTTGTACACAAAATCAAACTTCAAGGTTTTGAAATAGCTTGGCTCATTTAGTAACTAATATTGGTTCTTTTTTGCTCTTGTTGGCTCATGATTAATAAACGTAGAACAGAAGGTTGAATATCTGACATGAAATCCAAGAAACCGCTAAAAATTATATTCCTGTGTTGAGAGAACACCGACCCATGTATGTCTCTTTTCGAAGAGCAGAAACTCAAGCAGTATACATATAAGAACAATACACAGCCCAAACGGCTCGCTCTCTCTCTTTTTCTTTCTCTACACACCAAAGTTAGAACACTGCAGACAAAGATTAGTGACCAGAAGCACCTAACTTGGGAGGATTTTTTAGCCTTCCAAACTCTTTTGGTTTACTTAGTAAGGGTATATCAGCTTTTAGTATTTGTTAGACTCCTCCCTTTGGAACCAAATCCACATCAAAAAGCAGAGGGTTGGGACTTGGGATGATGCGGGTTCTTCCACGAGGAAGACAGGCTTTGCTTTGCTTTTTTTTTTTCAGGGTTGTAAGACTCAAGAGTGATTATGATGATACTTCCTGAAATGCTAGGTTGAGTTCAAGCACAGACTTAGCCACCAAACCTCCTCTTCTACACAAAGTCCATCACATACACATGTGAGCCAATATCGATCGTTACACAATTAATGAAAACTACAAAATCTTTATTACAGACGCTTACCTTGCTAGAGAGGGAAGGCAAGCTTTGACTTTCTCTAGTTCTACAAAGCAACGACTGTATCGCTCGATCCTACATAGCAGATAAACATGTGCTGATGAGTTTGAAGAGAGCAGGCTATCAAAATTATGATACATGAACATGATGGCTTAATGAGCACATATGGTTGAAAATAAACCAACCTTTGTTCAGCCTCGATATCTACACCAACAGATGCTGGAGCTGACAGTGATGAGTAAATTGGTGACCCATACAATCTGACCAGCTTAAGCAGCAAATCCAGGGAAACGCTCAAATGCCTATATATACGATGTGGTGCAGCAAAAAAATTGTGAGAACAAATCAAGATTCCATAATCTAATGTACTGTATCTATGACCATAAAGAGTCTCATTGCATTCAGTGAGACATGATAAGTTTAGCAGGATGACTCTGCCAGAGTTTTCTAATAAGAAAAGAGAAAGCTTACTGATCCATGTCGCTCCCTAGAAGAGCTGTTAAAAGGGGAAGAAGGGAGGTACAATTATCCAGCGTCAAAGTCTCATTTCTCTCTGTTATTATACCCAGTACATCCGCTGTAACCTGTAACCAATGTATACGAAGAATTGCATGAGCAGATAATCTATTTCATATATCTTGCAATTGATACAAATAGAAGAAACTCACAGCATTATCAGCCATCTTCTCTATCGAACCTATCGAGTTTTTTACATCATTCCTTTCCCAATATCTACGAACTACCTGCAAATTTAATGAACCAATTTAGAATAAAATAAACTAGGCGTCTTTCAAAACCACCTTCAAAATCCATCAACACAAGTAAGCGAGAACCAAAATTTTAAAGTAGGCTCCCTTATTTGTCAAGAACAGGAAGACCATGTCCAGCTTTTTACTTCTAGCTAAAACATGTCACATGTTGAAATAGTAATTCTAAGCATGCTAAGCGGTCGTAGATATGCCTAAGTATATGAAAAAATCTAAAAAGTATCAAAGCTACTAGTATTATTAGGGCCAAGCCACCAACATTGTCACACCTTGACTAGTTCCATGTTACCTGTAATTTAGCCAAACGAGACTGCATAGAGCTGACAAATTGATCGTGTTTCCCCATTATGTCTTCAACGATATTATCTTCAGAAGGAGAATCGACCCCTTGTTCAACTGGCATATGGTTCCCTCTTTGCTTGAACTATATGAAAGGAAATACAATATCTATCATCTCTGGATCTCAGAGGAACACTAATGAAATTATGACTAGATGAGTAGTTGGAAACTACTAATCACAATAAATCATGTCAATTAAGATGCTCTGAAGGATTTGAAATTCTTTTTTCATAACACTTATTCTAATTTCCCTCTATTGTTGCAATTTGCGGTCAGTGTTATTGCATCATCTCAAGCTGAAAAGATTTAAGGCTATTATACCATATTTGAAGGGCGGATGTTTGGAACAGGCACATTTCCACTTGAAAAATTCGAAACAGGACCCTCAAAGTTTGTTCCCCTTCTCTCCCTGTTTATGACGAGTGACTGGAATCTTCCTGATATGGTAAGACATATGAATGAGAACCAATCCATTTGCAAAGGAAAAGATGAAAGCTGGGATGAAAGCATTACCTCCTTTCTGACTTTCAGTGGGGCTTGGGTCTCTATTTGATTTGTGGCTTACCAAGTCATCTGAAACAAAGACTAAAACTTAGAACTGAGAAGATAATCTATCAAACTCAACGCAGCTACAGAAATCTTACAAGGGCCAACTAAACAAGTGATGTGTTGCACCTAAAAGCAACCTATTTTCTTAAACACAGGATTATTTACACTATTTGCATGTTTCACTGGAGTAACCTCATAAATACTAACCATATACACCAAATTTTAGGGGCCAAAGTAGTGTAAGACACTAAGACTATCAGGCGACATTGCCATCGGCACTCAAACAGGTAAATATTAAAAAGGAGAAATACATACAGTTTTCATCGTGGTTCCGTGGAGGTGACCCCATGCGTGACCTTGAATTACTCCTTCCATATCTCTTGTATCTAAAATCATTAATGCTTCGCTCAGTTGCACCCCGCATGCCACCTTTTCCACCAGGAAGTGTACCTCCATCTAGTATATGATTTGGTTCAGCTAGCTGAGACTCAGACATTTCAAGAACCGAAGCATTTGGTAGATCAGGGTTATTTCTGCTGCTAGGAGACCTTCGAGAATCAGCTGCCTGCAATGAATAAGGCATGGTTCTTGCAATTATGTCAAGTTCTGCTCTGGATTCAGTAGCCTGCTCTATTCTAGGGTCTGCTCTTGGGACAATCACCGGAGCAAAATCCGCTGCCTTATTTACAGGATTCGCCTTTGGGTTAGCTTTCGTAATATTCCTCCTTGATGTTGCAGCATTAGAGACAGCTGTTGAAACACCCGAAGTGGCTTTTGACACATTGGTCGAATTGACCCTATGAGGAGTGCTTGGTAAACTTCCTGTGGCTTCAAACAGCAGACAAAACAAGAGATAGCATATCATTTAATCAGTGCTGAGATTCAAGTAAGAAGAGAAGAGAAAAATAGTAGAAGTGAGCATACATGACAACGTCCTTGACTCTTTCGAAAAATCTGAGTTTTGAGAAACTGACAACCTTCCGAGAGGCTTTGATTCCTTCATCGAAGAATCTGAATTTTGGGATATTGATGATCTTCCAATGGACTTGGTTTCTTTTGTCGAAGAATCAGAATTCTGTGAAACAGATAGTCTTCCGAGAGACTTTGTTTCCTTCAATAAAGGATCTACGTTTTGGGAAACGGAAAGCTTCCCGAGAACAGTCTTTGAGTTATTATCATTGAGAATTACTGGATCTCTTCCTGAGCAAGATCTTTTCTCTGGATGACCATTTGATTGTGCAGTGTCTCCAGCCATACATGGCTCAGTACGCTGCCCATGCATCCAAAAATGAGTGGGTTTGTAAAGATTAAAACCAGCTACAATTAAAACAAACAAGATAATGATATGTAGGGAGAGAGGACTACCGAGAGATCTACAACCCACACGCCTACACAACTTTGATTGTACGAGCAACCAAGAAGCTTTCCCTCGTGAACATTCATATCTGACAATCTTGACCATCCAACATCTACTCCATCATGACATCTGATTGGCTCCCACGAGAAAATCTATGATTTGCCCAAGATTAAACTAAAGGAATGAGGTAAGAAGAGTAGGCATGTGTATTTTGAAAGTAAAGGAGTAAACATAAGAAAGAAACCTCAAAAGATGATTTGTTCGATTAACATGGCATACATCTAATCTAAAAACCTACATACTGCAATTCAAAGTATAAAAGAATTCACCTTGAGGCTTTCTTGCAATCCACAAAGCACAGTTTTTCCATCTGGATTAAAGCTAAGGCAACGGACCCCGGCAGTCTAGGGAAAAAGAGAATATTTAAGGTAGAATGAAATAAAAATGTCACCAATTCGACTTAACATAAAAAAAAATGCAGTACCTCAGGTCCACCAGAACCAATCAGCTCAAATGTTTCCAGATCCCAGAATTTTACAGTCCTGTCAGCTGAACCTGTACCACAGGCAAAAACAGAATGCTCTAAATAATTGTACTCTAACTAATTTTACATATTCTATGTTAAAGTTTGGTGAACGTTGCCAAAGAGAGGGAGAAGGAGCAATAATTAAAATCATGTAGGGGGACCAGAAGGCAACAAGTTAAAAAACGTTGGAAGTCTATTGTTAGTATCTACTCAACATATACCATTCTAAAAATGTCTATGTTACACACACCCTGAGCTTGGCACCGCAACATACATTTGTTATCAGTCACTCTTAGCCTAGAATAGAATTTTTTTATTTGTGTTGGTATCATGAATGTCATCCCAAAAGTAGAGAGAGCCTTGCTGTAAGAAAATTTTAACAGTAATACAAACCTGTTGCCAGTAAAAATTCATGAGGATGAAAATCTAGGCTTTGAATTTGCCCTTCGTGACTCTTAAACTCAGTCAACAGTTTCCCAGCTGTTAAATCCCACACCTGGTAAAGACAAGCTGAATATCAGATCCATTAACACACAGAAAGATAAATATAGAGGTTTCCGGTAAATTGCTTTTCAAGATAACAATACAGTGCGGGCTGAGAGAGTAAAAGAAGCAATAACCACGAGGGATGAAGCATCTGAAATAATTGGTGAGGTGGTCTATGCATGTTTTTAGCACAAGAATAGTAGGTCCTAGAAACTATCCTATAGCATATTCAGCTCAAGTGCATAGAGGTAACACTAAATAGTCTCAAGCTTATTCCTTTCAGAAAGGACTACCAAGTGCCAACTTTCGGAAGCCAGTTCATAGTCTATTTCCAAAAGTGCAGTTTCATTTTGCTCCAAATTCTCCGGAAGGTAAATCCTAACTAATCATGTCAACTAAGCAGCAGTGTTTCCCTCCACAGTAGACAAGATAAAATCTAATATCCAGAAATGAAAAATGAGTACAGACACGAAAGCAGCCACCAACCTTCACAATGTTGTCCTCTCCTCCAGATACAACCCAGCGACCATCTGGGGTGAATCTGAGTACATTGACTCCTCGAGTATGACCCTTGTAAGTATGGATGCAACCCTTTTTTCTTATATCCCATATCTTAAGATTTGTGTCTAGCGAGCCAGACGCAAAAAACTCGCCAAAAGGATGAAAATCCACTGAGATGCAATTCGACCGATGACCAGTGAGAGTCCTGACAACTACTCATCATAACAAGTTAAAGGATGCATAAGTAATATAGTACAAGTCAAATCAAGTCAAATGAGAAGGGGTTCACTAGAAAACTTACTCTTTGCCTCTTCTAAATCCCAAAGTTTGATCGTACCACTAGCAGCTCCTGCTGCAACTAAGCCCTCGGAAGCATCAAACGTCACTGAATCAATTCCACTCGAGTGCCCATACAAGCTCTGACAACAAACATCCACAATAGACGATATAAATGAGATGCTGATAATAAACAAACACTCAGACAGAGAGAAACCTCCTAGACCACTCTACTAACTTATAACAAAAAACATAATGCAGCAAGGCAAAGCAGTGGACAGGAGAACTGACCAGAATGGCATTGGGCTTACCAATAGCCCAGAGATTAACCTTGTGATCTTCCCCACCTGTAACCAGAACCCTAGACGATTTCCTTCCGATCTTAAGACAATTGACAGCAGCAGAATGTGCCACAAATTCCTCTGTGTATCAACACAAAGTCAAGGCTAAAGCAATAGTACCAGATAATAAAAAAGACCCTAGTCAAAAACTCAAACTTGACTTGATGATGGTTAAGTCATAAATTCAAACAGACAAGTCTCCTCCAAAGGTCTTAAATTACTCCACGGGGGAAAATGCAAACTTCACAAAAAAAAAAAAAAGAAGATGTAAAACAGATCTCGTGAATCAAATAAAAGCAACAGATCAAGCACGGCACTTGGAATACCAGAACAAACCCTAAAAATAGAATCCTGGTGGAGTAAAAAATTAAAAAAAAAAAGGATACGAAGCTTGTAGGCTCGCTTGGTGGTCATGGTGGAAACGAAACCTTTGCAATGGAGCACATTCAAATTACACTCTCATCAACCATACCCACAAAACAAAACAAAAATCCAAAAAAAAGCAGTCCTCAAGATCTCCGCTTTCTCAACCGGTGACCCCAAATCTGAAATCACAAACGGGAAACAGATTAGAAAAACAAAAACCCAGGAATCATTACTGGGAAAGAAAGGAGAAGCCACACGAGGAAACGAAACCGTACCCAGCAAAAAAAAAACAAAAAGGGCTTAACTTTATCTTCCAGAAACGCCAATCTCACTCTTCTCAATGGGAAATTTAAAAAAAAAAAAACAAATTTGGGGAAGTCTGTGAAATGGAACAGGAGTTGAAAAAAATGAGAAAGGAGAAGTTTTTATTTTTTTCGGAAGTAATAGTGAGAAGAAAAAAAAAATCCTTACTTTGTAACGTTGTTGTTTGTGTTGTGTCCTCAATTAGAATAGAAGAAAAAAATCTAAGGAAGAAGTTTAGATTGAAAGTGATTTCTCTTTCTCTTCAATGGCGAAGTACAAAAGGAAGGAGAGAGAGAATGACAGAGAGCAGAGCACACAAGGAAGAAGAGAGAGAGAAGAAGGAGGCGCAGAGAGAGAGAGAGAGAAAAAGAGAGATCTTTTTTTAACCTTTGGGTTTTTTTTGGTTTCTCTTCTTTCTCCCTCTCTCTATTTCAAATTCCAAAAAACAATTTTAATTTTGTTTTGGCTTCCTCGTATTTTTCCTTCCATACATCTTTCAAGTAAATGTGCATTAATTACATTTACTACAAAGAACACAAACAATTTAATTTACCATTATTATTATTTTTTGTCACACACCATCCATTTCAACCAAATTGTATTTTGCTTGCTGCTTCTTCTACATGTAAAAAAAATACTAATATTCTTTTAAGTTTCTTGCTAAAATAATACTCCCTCCATTTTATATTATTTGTCGTTATAGACAATTTCACACATATTAAGAAAACAATCAAATTTTATATTTTATCCCTCATTAATACACTAATTCATTTTTTTGTCAACAAAAGATTAGCTCAAACGAGCCAATTTGGTGGAAAATTGTTTACATACAAAACATGATGCGGGGAAGTACGCACTTGGCGTGCCAGAAAGTCCGCACTTACATTTGCGTTTCTAGAGATAAGCGATAAAGAGAAAGTCGAAAATTCTGCCTTGTCTACTTTTATGTCGTCTAGGTACACCGAGAAAGTTGGCCAGTCCGAAGGAGAAGACACCATCTTCACCAAGTCTGAACAGTCTGTATAGAACGCCACATCTCTGAAGTCATGTCTGATCATGCACCGCATTGCCCAAATGAAAGCTTCAACTTTAGCATGTAAAGGAGAGAGACTTCGTCGGAAATTAGTAGCTCCTTTTGTTAGCGTCGGGTCCTGAGACGATGAACAAACCCATCCCGCACCAGCAAGCGGATCAAAAAGTAATTCATTTGATCAAATACACTAATTCATTTGATATAAATAATTAATAAATTAAAAGTTAGGTGTAAAATTGAAAATTTAATCCATAAAGTTGCATCGTAAATACAAAACGACAAGTAATAAAAAACAAAAAAGTAAGGCTGAAATGACAAGTAAAAATAAACAAAGGGAGTATGCATTATAAGAACTATAAACTAGTTTATACATCAATATACACTTTTTAATTTTTTATCTTTTGTAAATTGCTTTTAGAATGTATTCATACTTAACTTAAGTAGGATAAATGATGTATTTATTTTTGAAAATTATTATAGTAAAGGAAATTTCACTTAAGTGATTAACATGGTTAACTACAATGATATTTAAGAACAAAAAAAAAACTCAACAAATCAAAATAACTTTAGTGACATGGTATCTGTAATGAGATAAATCTTAATAATGTAGTCTTTTTATATGCACCATCATATTTTTCAAAATTTGGAGTACTACACACATCTCATATAGCTATTGTAACTTTTTTTAAAAATGTGAACTCCCTTGTCTTTGATTCTCGATGTCTCTCATGACATGAATGGTTTTTGGTTCATATCAGGTTTCGTTCTGCTGCCTGCTGGTTTCTATAGTATATGTATTCTGATTGTAGGAACACACAACTGTACTTGTGCATATCCAAAAACAGTTATTAATCAATAAAAGACTTAAAAAAAGGGGTGACATTGCAACTGAATTCCCGGTTAGCAAATTAATCCTTAAGAAAAGTTTTTTGACCTTATTATTTTATACTGGTACTCTGATAGAATTGAATATATGAAACTACTGTCGGTGCTATAATGGAAATGGCGATGTAATCATTATTACGTGATTATTGCTTACATGTTAAATAATTAATTATCATGGACCCCTGTCGAAAAAAGTTGTAAAGTTTATGTAAACTAGGAGTAGTAATATTTCGTTTTGTCGATCTCATGTCTAAACACATAGGAATAAAAAACTCGTTACAATGATCATAATTCATAACTTATCGGTCTACGTAATTCAATCTACTACTATGTTTTATTTCCAAAGTATCTAAAATATTTGTAATGATAACGTAGTGTCAAATTAAAACGTTAAGACTTAAGAGATCCAATAGCAAACAAACAGTACTATAACTTTCATAAGTAAATAAGAGTGACATTACTTAGATAGAGCAACGTTGGATAGACAAAAAATAATGGTGAAAGGTTTGGCTTGACATTAACGGACTACCTAATTGTATCATGGGGGCCATGAGATATCCCATACAAAGTACACGAGACTCAATCTCTAAAAACAAAAGAAACCCATTTTTTTTTCTAAAATTATAAAAAACTTTTATTTAGTCAATAAATGAGTTAAGTTACACCATTTTAATTTATATTTTTTCAAGCATATGATATATATTTTTTATAATAGTAATGGAAAACCAAAAACGTCTAGAACTAGTAGTAATCTCTTCTGATGATTAATAGTCTTTTTATTCATGGTCGATGACAACTATATATAGATCTTGATTTATCGGTGTAACAAATCTTGATTTATGGTTGCAATGATATTTAAGTAGAATTGACATTTCACATTATATCGACTTATAAAAAATAAATCACGTTTTTTATTTTTGAGTTGAGGACGAAATTCATTAGGTGGTAGAAATCAATTACGTAACATCAGTAAACAACTTTATGGATAGATGTTAAATAAATAAACATTCGGTATAATAAAGTTTTGTAACAACTTTTAAAAGACAAAATTACAGATCACTTACCAAATAAGATGACAGCCAAAAATTTGAAATAGAAACCTACAATTACGGGCATAAGCGTTTTGACTTTTAAAGTTTAAATTACTGACACCTCTTATTGTATAATGTTTGGCTGCTTGCTTTTTATAAGTGCACAATGCACTCAGTCGCTAATTAAAAAGCTAAATCAATCATTGCTACCATGGTCTGGCCTGGCCTTGGCCTAGATGTGCTGTCACTAAATCTGAGTTTTGTAATCCAATTATTTTATATTCATATTTTAATTTTTGAAGCTCGAATCTCCATCCACTCCGATTTTTATTACTACAACAATCTTATAAACCTTTGAACGTTGGAAGACGTGATATTCATATGGACGTGTTAGTACGTTAGGGCATCCCATTGGACGTTTTAATTTTGAGCCTCTTATGTATTATTTGATTTTTTTATGAATTAATTATGTACTGTTTAAATTCTAAGAGCATAATTATCGGGGGTTATAACAGAGGTTTTAAGAGGAGTTTTAAGAAAAAGTAGAAGAAAAAATAAATCAGAAAAAAAAAAACAAAGGAAGCGTTCCTCTTATATAGCATACTCTGTTTTCATATAAGAGGCGCTGACGTATCAGCGCATGGTTGGATAAAGAATTTTATTGAGAACAAAAAAAAATTTTGGCCCGATCGGTGTTCTTTCTCTTGCTCTCTCTTGCGAACCTCTCAATTCGAGGAGATTGAATCGGTCGGAATCGTTGGAGATGGAATCAGACGAGATTAGAATCGGAGAGTTCTTGAGGCTCTTATGTGTTCAGGGTTTCTTCTAATCAAGGGTTTTGAAACAGCGATTAGTTGTAACCAGTTTCGTTTCTGAAATCTGAGAGTTCTTGAAGCTCTTATGTGTTGGGATTACAGTGTGATACGAGATTTTTCGTAATCTGACTTCGACTATGTGTATATATATCTTAATCATTCAGTTTTAGGTGGAAGGTGTTTATGCAGAACTCGTTTAGATCACCTTTAGCTTACTGCAGATTGATCTTGTTTCGCAATGGTTAATTACTAAGTGAACCTTGTTTAGTTTCGAAAACCACCAGCTAGATTGAGTGCTTCTTCTTGTTTATTCTAAAACCTTGTTATAATTGGGTTTTTAGTTTGGTGCTGCTAAAAGGTCTGGAATGAATTTGTGATGATGCTAGGGGAAATGGGGAGAGAGAAGAGTCCTGGTTTGAAGATCTTTTGGGTCTGGACTATCGGCACTGCAGCTAGTATGATACTCTTTTCTGTCATTCTAATTACCAGAGTTTCGTTTACCAGTTCCTATATTCTCTATGGATAGATCATAGTTATGTGTAGTGTAATAGTGACTGGTCTTTTACTTGTTTTCAGTATTGGTGACCAGCTTGATGACTGATGAGGAGTGCTTAGCGATCTGTATCTACCATAAGCGATCCCAGGACCTCCTTTTCCACCAAGATCATCAATGGTGGAGGGAGAACCCCTGTTAATGCAGTTCGATATTGTTGATTTTGTTTATGCTACATTGTCTGGTTTGATTGAATGCAAATTCCATTTTTTTACCTTTTACTATAGTGGGTGTTTGCTTATTGTAACTCATATGTCTAGAGTCTACTTGTAATCTGTTTGTGTTGTATAGAGATGGTTGACTAATATTATGAGATAGTGCAAGTGATGTGAGCCCTCATGGTCTAATACTTTTGAAACTTTTTATTTCAAGCAGGCAGATGATTCTGGTGTTGAGGACAAGTCTCACACAAATAGTGTCATCTGTTGAGATGGATTCGATGAGTTTAGCTTATGGCTGTCCTGATCTCAGAACTCTTGATCTTTGTGGCTGTGTATTCATTACAAGTAAACCTTTCAACTTTACGAAACCCGAATCAAAGCTTCTGATTTCTGCTCTTAAACATTTGTTGTTGTTGCAGATGAGAGTGTTGTGGCTTTGGCAAACCGGTGTGTACACTTGAGGTCATTGGGGTTATACTACTGCAGAAACATTACAGACAGAGCGATGTACTCATTGGTTCAAGCGGTATGTGATACATTCCCAGCACTCCACACTTGTTCAGGTAGGCATTCACTTGTCATGAGTGGTTGTCTCCATTTACAATCAGTTCACTGTGCATGCATCCTCCAATCTCACGAAACCCACACCGCTTTCCCTCACCGGCTCATTGAACCGGTGTATAAGCCAGAAGGTCTTCTCTTTGGTATATGTGTACACATAAAAAAGCCTATGGTGTTAATAAAAACTTCTTTGAGTTTACTTCTTGTCTTTTGATGCAAAATCTCAAGATTTTAACATTATATACATTATATCAATCTTGTAAATGATTGCCAAATACTTATATCTAACAATTTGTTAAGCTTGGTCCAACAATCACACCATCATTAAAGCTTGCAAAATGATTCGGTTGAGAATATTTAAGCAAAATTTGAAGCAAATCAGTATTAAAATTAATTATTTTCTCCATTTATGAATTGCACTTCTATTGTAATATGTATTAATGTTTTTTTATTATGTTTTGTATATTTTAAAATTAGTTAAATGCAATATTTTCTAATTTTATAAAATCTTAAATGTTTACACATTTATACCACTTCTATTCTATTTAAAATTTTAAAATTTTTAAAAACAATAATTTAAAAAATAAGAGACCCAAAATAAGAACCTACCAATAAAAAAGAAAATTTTATCTAAGAGATCATGGGTTCTTATATTCCAAACAGTACACAATTAATTCATAAAAAATTTAAGAACTCCCCTTATATGAACCCCCCAATAAATATGCTCTAAGAACTCTTGATCTCTTAATTAAAATTGTATCCTCCAATGGTAGTATATAATTATGGGTCTCTTATTTTGAAAATATAGTTTTTGAAATTTTAAAAGATTAAACAGATTAGAAATAGTATAAATGTTTAAGATGTTCTAAAAATGGGAAAAAAGTAGTATAAATGTTTTAAGATGTTTCTGTAGTTTTTACTACTGAAAAAAAGTCGCACCATGATCGTTAACTTGTCAAGTTTAAAAGTGTGAGTAAATAAGAGAGCATAAAGATGCTCAGCCACGATGAAAGTGCGAGCTCTGAGCCTGAAGTGAACACCGGATGTTACTTGTTCCATGTTAGCATATCCCATCATGTTGACATCAGCTGCAGGTCCCGGACATCGATTACACAACTATTATGAAAAAAGAAAAGAGTGAACATAAGTAAGAGGTGAGAATAATGTTAGCATAGAAACCACACCATTTCTATCAAGAAACCCTGCCAATTCTATCAAGCATAGCATAAGGAGGCAAAATATATGTTTTATTCACATAACGATTTGAACAGATGTTTAAACTTTTAACTACACAAAGTGACGTCTCTACCTGCTAGGTGTTTGCTCTGAAGTAAATGATGGTCTTCCCACCTCTTCACAAGCTTTCGTGGGGGTTGGGGATTCAGCCAAATGAGACCCCATCGCAGAGCTACTGGAAATCCATGAGTGAAAATGGGAAGATCCAGAATGTTGAGGACTACTTAGGTTTTGGGATGCTTTCCTAATTTCAATAGGTGTCTCCGGTATAGTACCACAAGCTTTAAGAAACCACGCCTATGATTGCACAAGTAAAAGAAGAAGAAAAAAGCGTTAGATTCAGCCTGATCTCTTGAAGGAATCGACAATAAGACTCTGTTGAATATCAGAGATTCCACAACGAAAGGGTGTAGAATCTATACTATAGCACCTTCATCATAGAGAAACAAAGCTAAAGACCACCTCAGTAACAAAAAACATAGAACCCATCTTCTCATTACCATTAGAAGAGCTGTGGTGATTACAAGACTAGCAAGAAAGATACCAGAAATTCAAAAACTAACTAGAAATTGATTAGTTCAAATCCAAGGACACATATCTTGATCATGATAAAAGTATTATACGCATCAGAAATGATTAGAGGCAATGTTCCAAATAAAAATCATACCTCATCCCGTAGGCCTTTGTCAATATGTATAGAATCCAAATCAAATCTTTCTTTGTCAAGGCAAGGCGAAGAAGCTGCTTTCTCTACAAAATCAAGAACAAAACACATACGTTGTTAACAAGAACGCTACCAAAAGAATAATCTAGTAAATCATCTCGATTGATAATATAAACACATTAAAAAAGAGATTTACCTTTAGAAAGAAACAAAGCTGACAAATCATTCTGCGAGTCCTGAGTTTTCTGAAGATCAATACAAAAATAAAACATGTTATTAGGCGGTCAGATCGATATGATCTTGACCAACAAAATCGATACTAAACCTTTAAACTTTGACAAGACCCAACTCTTCATTTCTCCCAATCTAACCTCACAGTAACAACAAAGATTAAAGCCAAATGTAGAGTAAAGAAACCTTATGTATATGATTAGCTAAAGGGTATACACATCACTACATACAAATCATTCTCCATTCTCCATTTCAATCACTGATCGATGAAGTCGAACTCGTCATCTTTAAGATGAGAGACAGATTTGACAGGACCACGACCTTCAATCTCTATAAAGAACTCAACTTTATAGGGAAGATTAGCTGAGACTCGTTTCCCTTTCCAAACAGAGACGTAATCTTTGAGTTTACCTTCCATACCTTCCAAATCAACCTCTGGTACTCGGTTCACATGATAAACCTTCAACGGAGCCGTTACTCTAACCCTAGATCCTATCTTCGCCTTCGCTTCGATTTCTTCCTCCGATGATGACGCCGAGGACGCGTCTAAGTTCACCGAATCAGCGGATTTCGTTGCGACACCGCATCGAATCGTGAATCGAGGAGTTGTTCTTGAGATTGAGCGTTTGATTCGAGATTGGGGAGTGGAGAGCGGGAGAGGTGCAGCGATGCAAGATTTGAGAGACATGGGGGTGGTTGTGGTGGTAGCTATAGTGGCGGAAGAGGAGAGACAGTCGTGAGAGGACGGAGGACGAACGGTGGCAGCGATCGCCGGTGACAAAGCCATGGTGCTGCTGCTACTCATCTCAGTCTCAGATTAGAAAATCCAAAATCGTGATTCGCTTTTTTATTTCAGTCTTGGTTCATTATTTATAGTCCCAGGCATACGCCATATTCAGGTTAACCAGGTCGGGTTTATTCGGTTCGGTTCGGTCAATACTCGGGTTATTCGGGTTGGAATTTTAAAATTGATCTTATATAAGTCGTTGGATATACAATTGTGAAACCATAACGGCTTAGTTATGTTAAACAATATGCTTTTATGTTACTGTTACTAGAAAGAATAGATATGCTAATTTATACATTTACTACTACTTATATATATATTCAATTTGAATATGATTTTGTTTTTCTTTTCTTTCGGAATGAAACAAATCAAGAAACGTGTGAATGAATGATATATGCAGACAAAAAAAAAATGTGAATGAAATGGATTAAGGTTTTTTAGGAAATTTAAAGGATAAGGTATTAAGGTGAATGAATCATTCACTAATGAGAAGTGAAAAGGAAAGGGAGAAGAAGACACAGCAAGAGACGTGTGTGTGTGTCCTTTTCACTGGATGAGGAACGTGCGGCTTCTATCTACTTAATGCAAGTGTGATGCTTTTAGAGTTCCAAGTCAGACAGAAAGAATCTGTTTGCAGTTTTAATTATCCTTTCTTTAAAAATACTCTTTTATCATCTACGTACCTTACAAGTGGTATATAACATTACAGATGTCCTCAAATGAGATCACTTCTAGACAAGTTTAGATACTTCACCCAAGTTAACCTACTAGTCCAAAAGATTTCGTCGCGTTAGGAACCACACCAGCCCCTCTGATATTTACCAAAACACGTTATAACGTGTATATTTACCGTTGTTGTTAGAGTTATGAATTTTTTACTGTCTTGTATATTTTTCAAATCACCGAGCAACGACATTAACGTCTTGCTGCATGATTCACAACCAAAAACAGTGTATAGAGACAATACATCTCAAGGGTTGCAGTTTCAACAAATCATCTACGTACTCTTAACTTCAAGCGGAAAAGAAGAAAGAAATGGAAACACACAAATCGTTGTAGGAAACACATACACAGTACATATATAATTCAAAACACACAAAAAGGGGTAAAAGAATATACAAAGGGTTTGGGGTTTTATAGGGAACTTATGGCACAAAGGATTTGATTGTATACACTCTCATGTTACTTCTCTTATGGCATAGATACGTACCGTAAACTTGACGCCGACCAAGACAAAAAACAATTAAACGAATTCCAGATATATATATAAACATCCAAACTCTCTCTCTCTCCATCTCCACCCTCACAAATTGATGACATTAATAACTATGAATGTCGTCCAGGAGCATTACCGATCAGTCTGCATTGTTCCGGTAGCATAGTCGATATCACTTCTCCATGCAATGCAAACAGCTCTCCGTCTATACCACAACTGTCATGTGTGTTTTTTCCTGCCTTTACCTTCACCGACTTCACCTGCAATAGTCATGCATTTGATCAACTACACTCTACTCTAGAGTGTATAATACATATGAAAGCATTGAGTTCAATCGTATGATTAGCATTTCCTAGCACATCCCGAGTTTCAAAAAAAAACAAAAAAGAAAGAAAATTCGCAAGAGAAGGAGACCCTTTAGAGAAAAACAATTACCTTTACACACTCGACATATGGAAGAGAAAGATGTCGACCTGTCTGCAGAAGTACAAAAAACCTCAGCAACCTCAGTCTTCCACACCCATGGACCAAGATCATGTCCATTGTACCATCGTCATGTTCTGAATTGGGAGCCACGACTTGAGAACTCTGCACAGTCCGACAAGCATGGTTACAGACCATGATGCCGAGGAAATGCCCCTTTCTAGAAACCCATTTATCTTCAAATCTTGGTGTCATGGTCTGCTTCCTCAGTCCTGTCTCTATATCCTCAGGAGGACCAGGAAGCTCGATT
Source organism: Camelina sativa (assembly GCF_030686135.1). Lineage (NCBI taxonomy): Eukaryota > Viridiplantae > Streptophyta > Magnoliopsida > Brassicales > Brassicaceae > Camelina > Camelina sativa. Next base: position 9,965,863 of record NC_141892.1, read on the forward strand.
GAGTTTTCTACATCCCAAGCAGACGGTTCACTGTCCCATTTGGGCCCCGCATCCCAGATCGGACCCGGATCAGACACAGTAGATGAAATATCTTCCCTGTCATGACCACCGGCATTCCCCCATGAACATCGAGTTGGAGGATCCTGCACGGATGTTAACCCCATCCATCCTTTATCCATTCTTGACTTTGACCTTGTCCTTGGCCAGTTAGGGGTTGTTGACTGTGACGGAGGATGAATAACCTCTGGCTCAGCTGAAACATCTTTTCTCCCAGAGGACATGCGTTTCATTTTAGGATCTATTCCACGGACATATTCAGATGGCTCGGTGCTGGCATGTGTGCTGCTACCCGTGTCTACTTCACCTACGCTTGGGGTCATTATGGAGTCAATACTTGATAAACTGGAGGCTCTAGGAAATCCTTCTCTGCTTGATCTCCTCATTACATCCGTGTAGAGATCTTGCATATCCACAGCTTCCTTTTCAAGTCGAATTTTGCCTTCTGCATCCTCTTTTTGTGCCGGAAGATATTCCACTTCATAGTTATACTTCGGCAAACACATGAACTTGAGGAATCCAGCAACAAAGTAACGCAAAGGACCAAACCTTTTTTGATATTTTTCAGAGAGTTCCAAAACTGCAAATAGATAATGACAAGCACAATTTAAAACCATGAATTTAGTCATGGCAACTGAATGCCACAAACATAAACAGTATTCATGAAGGTAATGATATGTGCAAAATAAATATTTCACAACAATAATCCTGATAGTCAAACACGAGACAGCATCCATAGCTCAAACTAATACATCAAACACACATCGGAACTGTTAAAGGAATGGAGAAACTTTTCCAGCCTTTTGCAAAAGTTCAATGTATTTTATTTCATCGATAATATGTTTGAATAGCTAGGCGATTTTCAGCTTCTAACATTCTAACTCATCATCAGAAGAGTGCATAGTCTGCAATATGCTATGACAAGTGTCTCAGTCAACATAGTGTTAAACTGTGACCGTGTAAAATTTTTTAAAAGTAAACTCAATACTGCAGTAAGTAAAAATTATAAAATTCTCCTCTAAAATGCATGAAAGATCTAAACAGTTGTAGACACTGAATATAACGAAGAAGCTAGGAATACAGAATCAAAACTAACTACACTTGAGAAACTATCTATCATTAAAAACTCATACAAGAAATAGCACACATGTATTCTCACTTACCATCGCTAACAAAACCATAGTATGACACAGTCATTCCAAAGTGTATAACACCGGTATGAATCCATTCAACAGCAAAGACATCTGTAGCTGTTAGGCCACCCTAAACCAAAAAAGAAATCCTTTAAGCTAAGTAAACATTAATTTCGCAGTGGCCGACAAAGTAAAACAGGGACCAATAGGACGTTATGTCACCAGAGAGTGCCTTAATGTACCTTCACAATAGAGAGTGCTGCAGAAATAGGATCTCTTACACCAAGGACAGTCCAAACCAACGAGTTATCCGAACCAGCAGGTACTATTCCAATTGGGATAGAAACTCCTTCTTTCTGATTGCTTCGAGTAAGGAGACCATTAAGAACCTTAAAAGTTGAAAAAAGGCAGGCCATGAAATGAGAGTTCATATCAAGTAAATACAATCTAGGAGATGTTAATATCATAAGCTGTATTTTGCATGCATCTTAGTCTACCTAAAGAGCTCTAAATCAAAAATTTAATAGTGAAAGTTCTCATGTATTTCAACTCTGAGCAAGAATTTTCTTAAGATGCATCCCAAAGTCCTTATTCTGGAGGACAAGAGTTACTAACTCTTAAAATGATTCAGCATGCTTGCAGAATGATGTGAGCACGCTGAAATAAGCCAATAAAGTCCCATTTCAATACAAAAGTTGCTTCAGAAGTGCATTAAGGCACCAGAGAATTGTAGTGGAGCAGATAAGAAACATGAAGTATGGTATAACAGGAACATCACTTCTTGAAGTTAACTCTTAAAGAAAATAGTAAAGAAACAAAGTGAGCATAGTTTAGGAAGGCTGATTAATACCTCATTGATGATTCCATCACCTCCAACACAAATTATACCTAGACGGATCATTAACATCGCATAAGTATTAGTACATATGTAAGATAAAAAAAAATATGCATTAGACGTTAGATATGTGCAAAACATATCATTAAATGGTGAACAAAGCAGTGGTACCAACCGTCTGAGCACAAGTTAATGTCGACAGTGGAAGCCAACTCTCTCGCATGACCTGCTTTAGTTGTCTTGACTACCTCCAACTTAATCCCGGCCAGCTGTGACAGTTTACAATATTACACCCAAGGTAAGAAAAACATAATTATTTATGAAAAATGAAAATTGGGATTGGATAATTGGAAATGTTCTCCAGAGTAGCGAATATGTAGACAATTTCATATAAAACCCAAGTTCTATTAGTACCTAAAAGTGGGAAGTTATGTGATGTTGGAAATAGTACCTTGAAAATTGGTTCCACTATATTGTGGAAAACTTTGATAGATCGTCCATGCCCTGACCTAGGGTTTAATATGACAAGCATTTTAGGTGCACTCTTACACCTGAAGACCAACTCAGGAGGGGTATCAATTGGGACCGAAAATAATTCAGACGAAGCCTGTTTCTTTGAGACTAAAGGATGTGGCAAACAGTTGATAAAACATTGTTGATCTCCAAAACTGGCCACCCATTGAACTGCTTCTTCTACTGTAGGTGCGGCGAAGCGGAAATCCTTGCGGCTTCTCTTAGGTTTCGAGAAGCAAGAAAGACCACAAGAACCTTTTCCAATTGGGTAAGCATGCACAGTGAAATGCCTAAGACCAACATTGTATGTCACCTAACAAAAATTAACAAAACATAGATAAGTTTGTTGACTAAGTTCATTCAATACACAGAGTGATATTTAATTCATTGCAGGCCAATTAAATTTCAAGAGAAAAGAAAAACCTACGGAGACAACGTCGTCAAGCTGTAGCATGTCAGAACCCCAAACCAAGGCCCTGCGTGTAAGCTTTGCATCAACTGCTTTTTTATTAGAGGTATCAGTGGCAGATGGTTGTTGTACCTCAGTAGCATCTTTCCCAGTTGCAGATTTTCTCTTATCCAACACAAGCTTCCCAGCATAAACAAGACTACCTAACAAATCCGATTTCTCATCCCCACCACCAACAATATCAATCCGATGCTCATCAGGTTTTGGTTTCACCTGTTGTGGATCACTAGTAGTAACCTCACCACGTCTCGAAGACGTCTTCACCTTCTTGCTTCTCTTCTCAGGAAACACTACAGGAGAAGACTGCTGAGATCCACCGGTAGCTATCTGAGAGCAAAAACCTAAACGTCTAAGGGACTGTTGAGCCTGAGGAATAGCTACTCTTAAAGAAGGATTACGGTTAACACCACTCTTCTGCATATCCGTAAGCTAATAACCTCTCTGCTCTTGAGTTCCGCGGACGAAACAGACGATAAACAACGATCGGGAGGCATACACAAAACAAAAACCCCCAATTCAACTCAACCTTGTTGGAGCTGGTCAACGAAACAGATTACACAGAGAATTGAGGCAGCGAAGCCAAAATCCTAATCCGTAGCTATAAATATCAGATCTATCAACGCGTTTCCTGTAACAAAATTCATGCCATGGATTGGTTTATAAGCAGCATTTGAATCGGAATTGAATCAAAACAAGAACACTACTCAACAGATCATGCAAAATCGCAAGGAAATGATTAACGAATCTGGGAAAGAAACAATCAAGACGAGATTAAGAGCTGCTTTTAGAGCTATTTTCGTCTTACCTTAAGCTTCTCGGCGAGCAAAAACAAAGAAAAAAATGGAGAGAAGTGTGGGAAACGTAACGCCGCCGGATCGGAGGATCTGAGAAATTGAAGAGAGGTGGCGAAGAGAGAAGAAATAGAGACGATAATGGCGGAGATGACTCGGCTCGACTCAATTCGATTCGATTCGATTTCGATTGGATTTGGATTTCGACTCGACAACAGAAACCTTCTGGCCCCCTCCTTTCGGATTTATTTCCACTACAGAACCTTTTTTTGGACTTCTTTTTTTTTCCCCATTTTTTATTCTTTTTTTTTTTAATTTGTTTTATTATTCAAATATTTGAAATGAATTTATACAATAAGCTTAATAAGTTACAAATCTTTATTAATCATAGGAAACTATAGAAAATGATAAATCACATAAATTATCATTTGGATAATTTAAAAAAATTTCTTGAAAAGTATATATTTTAATTATCCATTTATAAGTAAGCCAAAATCATAAAATCAATATATATATATATATAATTAATGTAATATTTGAGATTATTATTCAGTATAGGTTTGGATAGAATATCAAATGTAAATAATAATTAATCCTTATTACTTGTCGTTTAAGGATTTTGCACACAAATTAAGAAAACTATTAAAATTTTTGTTTTGCCCTTTATTAACATATTTTATAATTTTTTCAGTGGTCAAAACCTTAAAATATCATGGATAAAAGTGGAATATTCACTGAACATCTGCACTGAAAATTTAAAATGACAACTATTATGAAACAAAAATTAAGTTAGAACAACAACTAAATTAAAACTAAGGGAGTAATATTTGTTTTTTTTTTTTATGTTGGCTATTGAATAAAAGATTAAAAGTATTTTGGTGCTATATATTAATTTAAAGTACATTTATACTTTGTACTTAACATCAAATATGTGGATTTATAAACTTACACATGCAAAATACGACAACAATTTTTTTTAACAATTAAAATGTTAGATACGTGAAGACATTTCAAACACATAAACATGATCTTTGAAATGATATAATTCTAAGTGATTAGTGGTGACATAAACATAACTCTTAAGTGATTTGTGACATATTATAGAAATTACATAAAACATAATTTATAAATGATAAAATTCTACATTAAGAAAAAATTCAACACCTAAAATCACCGACTTTTACATAATTATTTTGCAAAACAACAAAAAAAACGAGCAACTGTTTTTTTTTCCAAGTAAAGAATTAAAAAAAAAAAAAAACAAAGTCAACCACCGTTATACCAAATTTAGATATGATAAATATTTCATAGGTGATTGGTGACGACAAACTAATACGATTTGTAGTTTACCATGTTTTCTGATCACTACTACTAGGTCTATAGATACCGAATATGCTGAATATTAAATTAACAACTCAAAATTCTTAAGATGGTTTAGCGTAGCTGTCAATATTTATCCCTAGCTAGCTTGATAAAACAATTAGCTTTCAGAAAACGATGATGCTATGTTAGTTGATGGTTTAGGCTTTTAGCTTAGTAGTAATATACAACCTTATAATTTAAAAAGGCTGATTAGAGAGAAGGATTAGTGGAAGAAGTTGGTAGATGGCCCCGACCATGGAATACCAAAAATTCATAGAAAATATTAAAGTTGAAAGCCAGTATATACTTTTCTTTAACAAAAAAAGAAAAGAAATATAAAAAGTTGAAATGATAATAGTAATGTGGTTTGGTTCATTCAAATTAAATATAGAATTCGAGTGTGGCGACCAACAGACAAGTGATGCTTCGTTGAGAAGAATTGGTTAAAGGGCATCTTCTTATCATAATCTAAAGCCATTATTGCTTTATTAGTATTGTTTTTTTGTAATACTTAAATAAATGTATGGAATGATAACGATAATGATGCAATTAATTCTCTGGGTGGAATATTCATGGCACTTTCATAGTAGGATTGTTGTAACACGTCTTCTTCTTCTTCTGTATATCTTTTGACAACAATCTTTTTTAAAACATATATCTTTGGAAAAGTTATAAAGCGGATTAGCTTCTTACTTTTTGAGTAAACATGAGTTAAGCTAATCCTCTTTATATGTTTACCACTAAAATAAATTAGAAGAAGCTAATCCGCATACTCCAACATCTCATACTCTCTCCAAGAGGAAAAGCACAATGATGTATAACGAAAATAATTCAAGCTCACAACAAAATAAAAAAGATTTTGACCATTATTTTCATAAATATTCTGCACACGTAGCAATTTTATCTACGTTTTTAATCCTTTTCTTAGCCTTATTTTTGTTCTTTAAATTACAATTTTTAGAAAATTGTCCACCAAAGAAAGAAAAAAGTGGAAATAGTTTCTCAGATTCCAACTAGTGATGATGGGCCATAAGGTTCAAGGCCCATTTCATGATGTAATAAGTAGAGAGGATAAATCGACAAAGGGATACACTCATACACATAGTGCGAGTCGGGTCATCTCACAATACTCTTTGGCTTGAAACAAGAAGCTTCACTTAGTACTTGACTTGGACGACACGCTTGTTTACACCATTAGAGTTTCAATGCTTTCCGAATCTGAAAGTATCTGTTAAATATCCCACATCAATGATGGAATAGATTCTTGGCCAGTCTATAAAAAAGATGGCAATCCTTTTTCCTAATATAGTTTCAGAGCTTAGAGTTATGATACATTCCTACTATGTATGAGAGCATTTTCCTATAGTTAAGCCCAATAAGCAATTTCCCATAAAAAAAATTTCACTTGTGTTTTAGAACAAGGGGCATGTTTTTTTGTTATGGTATTTCTGAGATGTTAAGTTTGGACAGTTTTAGTGTTGGACCGTTTCACCTGTATCTCAAGAAATACTATTAAACATTTTACATTGATGATGTGATAGATTCTTGGTTAGTATATAAATAAACATCTCCCTCTAATACCATATTAAGAATGTGGTCTAACTAATTCTCTCTATCCGAATTATCCAAATTCGAAAAAATCTGAACCTAATCCGATCCAAAATCTTTACGCCCAGACCTAAATGTACACTTGAAATAAAATGACTTCATCAGCAAATAGTGAAGTTTCTAAAATCCTAATTCTATCTAGAAACTTCGGATGATTCTGATAGGGTAGACAAAAAAAATAAAATGAAGGCACACACCAAATGACACAACAAAATCGGATTATAGAGAAAAGCAAAAAAAAAAAAAAAAAAAAAAAAGGGTCGAATAATAAAACAGTGTCCCCTTCGTCTCTACCGGTGACCGGTGAGTTGCTCTCGAGTGTGTGATTCTCTCTACTGCGACTCCCCTCCGGATCATACATTCTACCGGAGCTTTTAGCTCTTCCGTCAAATTTCTTCTCGAGGGTCGTCACCGATTCGCCGATTCTCACAGTTACAATCCTAAAGTTTCCGTCTTTATTCGTTAGTGCCGTTTCATATACCCCTCAAGGTTTTGCATTTTCTTCACTGTAAAGTGTATTCTCTCCTTCTCAATCGATTTTCGAAAGTAATAGTCTTGCTTAATGAAAGTTTCGTCGTAATGCTTCTTCTAGGTTAATGTTTCTATGAAATGGTGATCGAAAAAGCTTTGACCTTTTTCTGTTTTTTTTTGGGTTGAAACATCACAGGGTATAGCTTAGAATGGAGGAATCCAATGAAAAAGTGAAAAGTTCGAGTAGAAAGAGGTTGAGAAAACCTAAAAGTTTGGAATTTGTTGGATGGGGTTCGACAAAACTCATTGAGTTTCTTCAGTCACTTGGTAGAGATACCACAAACAAGATACCTGAGAATGAAGTTACAACGATTATAATGAGCTATATCCGGGAGAGAAATCGTGAAACTCCTTCTAAGAAGAAGAGAAAGACCTTAGCTTGCGATGACAAGTTGCGTTCGCTTTTTGGGACTACAAAGATCAATATAATCAAAGTCCCTGATTTGGTTGAGAAGCATTATGTAGAGAATCAGGAGGAAGACTCATTCTTTGAGTTTCTATACACACCAGAGGATGATAAACAAGAAAAACAGAGATTGTCTCCATCGGATAAGGTCGCTAAACGGGCGAAGCAGGTTGTGCAAAAGCCTAAAGGCACTTTTGCTGCAATAGTGAGCGATAATGTGAAGCTTTTGTATTTGAGAAAGAGTTTACTCCAGGAACTAGCAAAGACTCCTGAAACTTTTGAGAGTAAAGTTGTGGGAACTTTTGTGAGGATCAAGAATCCCTGTCAGCTTGTTTACGTGTCAGGTAATTTTCATTTCAACCCTGGTACCTGGACAAGTCAAACATCGACATACTGTAGTTTCACTCCAAGAACTCAAAAGTTCTGTAACTTCTTAGATTTGTCTGAGATTGAGTCCTATTCATTTGTGACTTCTTTTAACTATGTTTATCACTAATCTCATCTCTTAGATTGTCAGGTTCATCATATATGTTTGGTCTGTTGTAGGAGGTTAAGTTCACTTTTGTTTTTTGATTTCCTGTTAAAGTAGGTGTGATGGAGGGAAATCCGATTGATGGTAATCTTCTTCAGGTTACAAATTATTCCTATTATCTAGAAGATGTTTTTGTCTCTTCCCTATCAGATGATGATTTTTCTCAGGTAAATTCTCAGAACTATGCCTGTTCTACTTTTGTGCTTCTTATCATTGACAATGTAAGGTAGAAACTTAGTCTAGATTGAAGCTTACTAATTCCTTATATCTTTTCTATATGATACTGAATAGTGTGAGTGTTTGTGTGTTTCAGACCATAAGTGCTCAGGTAGCCCTGTGTCTTTAGTAGTGGCTGTATATGGACTGATCTAATTTTGTAGTTATGTGAAGACGTACTATCTTATGCAATCTATCTTGTTTAAATAATGGCTAGTCTGATTTTACTTGACAGATAGTGCTTCCTGTTTATTGTTTATAATAGCTTTTCGTTAACTTTTGCAGGAGGAATGTGAAGAACTTCGTCAGAGAATAAAAAATGGCTTTGCTAAGAGACTTACAGTTGTAAGTTTTTTTTTTCTTTCTATTTAGTAGTTAATGGTACCTTATTTTGCAGCCTTGTTGTCTTTAGAGCTCTCTCTAGTAAATATTTGTATTGGTCGACATTTAACTCTTGCATTGCTCCCCATTCTGTTTATTATATTGCTTCGGATTTATGTTAAGTTCTATAATCAAAATCCACTTTGACCATGGACAGGCGGATATGGAAGAAAAGGCTCGAAGTTTGCATGAAGATGTGACAAAACATGTATATGTTGCTAATTTACTCTCTATTTGACATGATATTAAATATTTCCCCATTCATTACCGCGTCTTTTATTTATCTCACATTTGAAAGTGACAATCAAGATACCTTCGTATTGGCTTGTTTGAGCCAATCTTGTTTCTTTGTTGTCAAAAAAAAAAAAAAGTGACAATCAAGATAGCTCAGAAGATGATCAGTCAATTCTCGGTTGTTATGTCAAATTGTATTTCCATAACTAACTCTCAACTTTTGGTGGGTGTCTTTTAGTGGCTTGCAAGAGAGCTTGTATTGTTACAAAGGCTTATTAATCAGGCTAATGAAAAGGGATGGCCAAGAGAATATCCTTTTCATAATCATAATCATTTTTATATACTTCTAATTGAAGAATTTCTATTGGGGAAGTGAGAGCGAGACTCTTTCTATATATTTTCCTTGACTTCTTAGCTATACACTATCCCAGTATCTGGACAAAAGAGAGCTTCTTGAGAATCCGGAAGAACAGTCGAGGCTATTGCGTGTTCCTGAAGTTGTTGCAGAAGAACCTGAACTTGAAAGTGTAGATGATAATAGGAATATAGAAAATGACCTCATTGCACCAAACCCTGAGGCTTCCCCCGGGGCTCATCAAAGCGACGAAAAACAACAACTGAGTGATCCATTAGTTTCTAGTGTCAAGAAAACTCTAGAAAATTCGGAGCTTCTTAAGAATTCGGAAGAACAGTTGAGGCTGTCCCATGAAGTTCCTGAAGTTGTTGTGGAAGAACTTGCTCCTGAGTATGTAGATGCTGATGAGAAGATAGAAAATGACTTCAGCGTACCATACCCTGATGCGTCCATTGAGGCTGATCAAAGTGACGAAGAAAAACAACTAAGTGATTCACCAGATTCTACTATCCAGAAAACTCTAGAAGGTTCGAAGCTCGGTGATGGAGAAGACCAACCAACATGCACTGCTTCTGCAGGTGCGTCCATTCTTTGTAACCTCAATTCATCGAGAGGACTTAAATTGGCTGGATTAATGATCATGTTCGTCCTTGCCTTTGTCCAAACGTGTTCTGATTGAATTACTTATCAAGATGAATGTGTCTTTACACTAATGAGATTAATTGAACTAATTGAACCATTTCCTCCTGACATGTTTATTCTTAATAGTTAACTAGATGGTATCCAAGGAGTTACAGGGACCTGTATTTTTGTTTGTGTGAATTCCAGGTAACAAAGATCTCCATGAAGATGTATTTGATCCCTCAGCAAATGGCATCACACAGAACAAGGACTGTATCACTGAAGAAGAGATGAATATTAAAGTCACTCAGCACCAGTCAAGTATTCTTGTGATTGATCTCTCTAACCAACCTCAAGCTCAATCAAACCCCATAGAGATTATCGAATTGAGCGATGATGATGATGATGATGATGATGACAAAGACAATCAAGCTTACCAGAACTATGATCCAAAGAAGGTGATGTGGTTCTATGAGTTCCCTAAAGGAAAAACACATGGACCATTCTCTCTCACAAAACTCAAAAAGTGGAACGAGGAAGAGTTCTTTGTTGAAGTTCCAGATTTCAAAGTATGGAGGACAGGAGAGAGTGCAGTGTTACTGACCAAACTCCTGCGGTACATCAAAACCTAATTAAAGAACTTGTGAAAGCTCAGAGTCCTCCTCAGTTTAGAAAGTGTGCAGTTTCTTAACTGACAAAACTTGTTTATTATTTTTCTAAGAAACAGTTGTTGCAGAACTTAGTGTACATGATGCACAGATTCTGACTTTTGTTATATAAAAAAAAACAGTCTCCTCTTAATATCTAATGAAGCATAATTGAAAGATTCCTTAAAAAATTATTTGAAAATCATAGTTCTTGTTGCAAATAGTATTAGTTTCAGTAGGTAACAAAAATAAATAGTGCAATATATATATAAAACCCAGAGGTCAGCACAACACTTTACTTACCAGTCCCAGAATTAAAAAAACTGAGAGAGAGAGAGAGAGATAATAAAAGAGAGAGAGAGAGAGATTGCTTGAAGAAGACGACGACGAAGACAAAGGAGGAAACTTTCTTCTCATTTCAATTAAAAAAACCATTTTTTCCTTTCTGGGTTTTTTTCGTTGTCGTGTGATTGCGCTATTGGTTCCTTATCATTTGCTCTCGCAATCATTATCATTTCTTCTAAATCAACACGCTCAATTTCTCAATTTTATTCTAAGAAATTTCCTAGCTTTTTTGGGGTTAGTTCCTGTTTCATCCGTGAGATTTGATTGCTTTAAACGCCGCTCAGATGAGATCATGAGAATTAGGAAGAACAAAAGAGCGGAAATTAGACTTCTTTGGGATTCGATTGGGATTTATTTAGTCAGCTTCCGAGTGAGGAGCTGATGATGGAGAATGGTCATGAGGAGAGATTGGCCGAGAAATTTTCTGGAGTGGGACTTGAAGATGATTCTTCTCACTCGCCTGAGAATGAGTTTAAGAACGACAACTTGTTTCAGGTCATTAAAGCTGTTGAAGCAGCGGAAACCACCATCAAGGAGCAGGTCTGGTTCTCTCTTTTGTGTCTTTTTCTGAGATTGTTTCAATTTGTGGGGATGTACTTCCTCAATCAGTCCATTTCGAAACTTCTGTATTGGGAAAGAGAAATAGCTGTGAAATGCCTAAGGAATAAATAAGAATCTTGAGTGTAGAATTCGTCGTCTCTTGGTCTCTTTAGCATTTGCTACTGCAAGACGATGGATTTTGGTTGTCATTGAAGTAATTTGGCAATCTAAGATTGTGTTTTTTCTTGTTTACTCTAAGCAGGTGGAGGAGAATAGCCGTTTAAAAGCTGAACTTGAGAGAAGTGCTCTGGAGCTGGCTAAATATGTAAGTAATTATCTAGTTAAATGGAAAAGAGAGTATCTCTTGGGTCTATGTGATGACTTGCAATCAGATATCTGTATTTCGCAATTAGTGAGGATCCTTGTTTAGTTGTTGTAATGATGCTTACCTTTTTAATCATTGCTGAATTTGTGATTTATATAGTAAGCTTGTTTTTTGTTCTCCATCTAGAAATCAGATGAATCCTTACCCCAAACATCTAATCTTGGAGATCACTCAGATACTGCCATTGTGTCCCCTCTGGTTGACCAACCAGTTGACTGGAAGCAGAGTGTGATTAAGACTTTGGATACTGATTCCTCAGGCATGCTGGTTGTTCACCCCCATGTGAATGGTAATGGCGAAGAAGCTACTCTGAGTAATCGTTTTGAAAGACTCTCTGAGGGAAATTTCGTGAATGGCATTGTCAGAGGAGCTATAAATGGTGCTGGTCCCTCTCAACTTGATTCTTCATTATCTCCTATGAGGTACTGAAACTAAAAATACCACTCTGCTGGGTGTTAAATTTACTTGTGAATCTTATGGTATAGACGGATTTCCACTGTCACAAAGTGTATAATTCTCGGGATCTGATATCTGCTAGAATGCGGTTAGAAGGAGAGCATACAGTACACATCGACTCGTCTGCTCATGGATCTGTGCCAGGTGATGAAGTAAATAATTCAGGCAAGACATGGAAGCAGGTATCCATCACTCTAACTACGTCTTGGTTTCCTTGGTGTAAATAAAAAAGTCTTAACCTAACTATGTACTTATTCAGGACCTCATTCACAAGGTCCAGGAGCAGGAACAAGAAATTTCGCAGTTGAGGAAATATCTTACTGACTGTTCCGTTAAGGTGAGTCCTGTTCGACAAGGGAGATTTCTAGTCATTATTGGGATTTTATGTTACCTGCTTTTGTGGTTCCTTGGGATTTATTTGTGATTGAGTCAGGTTTCATTTGTTGCTTATGGCTTTCTCTAGTTTTTTGCCCTTTATAAGTGAACAGAACAAGAAATGAAAATCATCTATGGTTTGGATCAATAAAAGTTTGTTATAAACAGAGTAGGATATTCATGGGAAAAGATAAATTTGCTGCTACTTAGAGAGACCTGCAAGTATCGTACTCCGTTTCATAGGAGAAGCGGCAAACTCCTATTGATCCAAACCAAAGATGATATCTTAAGTGATTTTATGTTCTCTTCGAAAGAGAACAAAAGAAAAGCAAAACCCTAAACGATCAGCTCAACCACAAATAAAGCCCAGGCAACCATAAGAGTAAAATGACATAATAAAACCTGTAGCCTTTTATGCTTGCTGTTGGTTCATCCCTTGCATTCTTTGTTAATTTTTTGCTAAATCAGTTTACTAACATTTTAGGTATTTTTTAGGAAGCCCAAATTCGCAATGAAAAATATGTTCTGGAAAAGCGAATTGCCTACATGCGTCTGGTTGGCCTTTCCTTTTTATTTTTTGTTTACTTATCTGTTTTCATCACGTATTTAATTTAATTGTTTGGAAGCTTAAAGATTCTTGCTGCTGTAACCAGGCATTTGATCAACAGCAACAAGATCTTGTTGATGCTTCATCAAAAGCTCTCTCTTACAGACAAGAGATAATTGAGGAAAATATACGCCTAACATATGCCTTACAGGTACTATCGTCTTGTGTATGTGGAATTACGGCAATAGTTCTTCTGGCATACGCCTAAATTCTTCATTTCTATTTTCTTTGGTAACCATAATTTATCCTCAGTTTCCATCAACTTGTTACCAAATGTTCATGGTTCAGTTTTTCAGAGTAGGATTTGTCTCTCCCACCTCACTCTCATCATATTTTTTGATAACAACGTAGTGCAATTGGTATACACTTCTACGCAAAATCTGGTTAATTTTCAACCGAAGCCAATATGCCTTTTTCGAATCTTTCCAGGCTACACAGCTAGAGAGATCTGCATTTGTATCATACTTGTTACCTCTTTTACCGGAGTATTCTCTGCAACCACAGGTTTCTGATGCTCAGGCTATTGTTAGCAATGTGAAGGTCAGATCCGAAATCTAAAGTGCTGTCTCTTGCTATCTTTTATCCTTTGTTATAACTTGTGTTGGAATCTTACCTTTCTTGCTTTGTCATTCAGTTGTAATTTTTTACTTGTATACGGTAGCCTACTAGTTTGAGAGGTTTCGTTGCATTGTATTAGACTTGACTTCAAAAGTGGGGTACATCATCTTCCCTGGAAATGTTTCAAATTCACATCCCTTGAAATTCAGGAACTACAATATAATGTAAAGAATATTGCCTCTCAGCGGCATATTTTAAAACTGTGCATCGTTTTTAGTTTCCTATGCAAGTGACCATGACTTAAAGTCTCTTTCAGTTAATTTATGGAGTATCCTATATCGATGATTAACGGAGCTCGATTGACATAACTTTGAGCTTCATGGATAAGGAAGCACAACCACTTGTTATCTTGTCTGTGAAACCTAGAATTTATGTGGATCCATGGAGAACCATAGAACATAGAACTTGGATAGGAAGTTAATTGACTGATTATATATTATACCCTGCTTCATTTTATAGCTATTGTCTTTTTTATTCAGGTTCTGTTTAAGCATCTACAAGAAAAGCTTCTTCTTACTGAGGTATGTTATCCGGGTATGGGCTTATCTGGTGTTAAAAGTCAGTGTCTGCTTCATTTTTTACGGCAGTTTATTCCTGGCATTGAATCCACTGTATTGCCTACTGACCTAAGATAGATGCTTGTGTCTGATCTTTTCTTGTATTAGAGAAAGTTGAAGGAGTCAGAATATCAATTAGCACCTTGGCAGTCAGATGTGAACTCAAATAATTCCCCTTTGGCTCCACTACGCTCAGCTGGTGTAGCGTTAACCCACTCTGTACGTTCTTATTCTTTAATGTTATATCATAAGCTTGAGTGAATTAAATCTTAAATTACTTCTTGTATTTCCACCAGACAAAGGATTCCTTGTATTCCCATGATCACACAGCCGTAGACTGGAATTTGGAGCGCCAGCATCAAGATGAGCCAAGTGGCTCAGCTGTGAGGAATTACCACCTTGATGAGTCTAGTACGTTTTCACCTCTTGTTAACAGGTGAGTTTATCCCTGCAAAGATTGCTATTCCAAACTATATGCAAACTAAGTGCACCCACTCTATATTTTATGAAGTCTACACATGTAGTTGCTAGAGCATTGTATATATCTATTGCAGTGGGGATCTTTCACATATAAAGTCACCCAAGGAATTATAAGGAAAACATCTAGCTTCTTTCTCTTTTATGAGGGTTGGTCTTTCTCTTTCTTAGGGTTGAGTACCGCGAGGTGACCACATTTCACGTTAGGTAGGAACAAGTCTGTGACATCTTGCCTCTTTGTTTATCATTGACTTTTGACTCTTAAAGTTTTCTTACATGTTATTAAATTTAGTTTGGCTGTGACTCTTGACTCTTGACTCTGACTGGTAAAACACGCTAACGAGTTATTTGATTTAATTGGCTATGTCTTGACAACGATTATTGGTTCTTGACTTGTACAACATGCTGACAAGTTATATGATTTAATTTGTCATAGACTCTTGACGCTTGAGTCTTTCATGTTCACTCAGAAAATTCCTAGTTCTAAGCCTATAGTTGGTATCCCTCTTCTGCACTTTGAGTGTTCATCGGCTTTTTCCTATGCTTACATTTTTTAACTTCCTGTTCGCTCTGGGCGATATGATGATTTCAGCTCTCAAAAGTATCAGATTAGTCATAGGCCTTATAAGGTGCTGTTCTTCTTTATGTGTCTTATTTATTGATCTATCATGCGGTGCTAGATCATTTAACTTCGTCCATTTATTTTCTGTTTTTACTTTTATAAGTATGGTTAAATTACAACTTGGCCGTGCTCTCCTGGTTCTATGCACTGTAGTTTTTGGTGGATAATTTTCTGCAATGTTGATCATAGTTTTATGGCCCTTCATGTGTACCAGTCAGTCAGCAGCCTTTGAGATGCATGTGCAACCAGGTACGAGTATGGAAGAATCTCCTGGTCTGAAGCAAGCAGATGCAATTCCACCTAAGCATGTCCAATTTCGTGAGCCTATCAGCAAGACAGTGATGGACGATGCCCATAATCCATCATATGTGTCTGCGTTTGATGATCCAAGCTCCTCAAATTCTCCTCTTTTGTCCCCCGTTCTTGAAGAACCTTCTTCCTCCTTTTCTGAGGGTAATGATTAATAATACTATTCTCATTATGTTCTTTCACTTTACTCAATATTTGAACCACTGTTGACAGCTGGGGATGATGACCCGTTGCCAGCTATAGAGGACCTCCAAATTTCAGGAGAACCTTATCCTGGACATGAGCTTCAGGCTTGTGGTTACTCCATTAATGGAACAACAAGTTGTAATTTTGAGGTGCGTATTAGATAGAAAAAAGAATCGCTTTCTTATTTATGTTGAATTGCATCTAATCTATCTTCTTCTCTTCTTTAATTTGCAGTGGGTATGTCATCTAGAAGATGGATCTGTGAATTATATTGATGGTACATTCCCCTCCTGCTGACCATATCTTTATCCTCGAAGTTGTTCGTTCTCTTTTGTTTCTTATATGGATATAAGAATTTTGTCGTTAACGAATTTCTAATGCAGGAGCAAAGCAACCAAATTACCTTGTCACTGCTGATGATGTTGATTTATATCTTGCTATTGAAGTTCAGCCTTTGGATGACAGGAACCGAAAGGTTAATATCTTTTCGATTGAATGAATGAGAGATTTTATGTGTTGAGTGTTTCTTTCCTGTGGATAGCGAAGATTAGGATTGTGGTATACTGGAATCTTCTTTGGGTGCAAATGGTTGCACAATTGAAAAAGTTGAAGGAGTTGAAAAATATTATTCAACCAAATTTCACCATTTGAATGGAAGAGGTTGAAGAAGTTGAAAATAATTATTCAACTCATTCAACCTAAAAAGTTGAAAAAATAAACTAATCCTACTGCAAAAATGTTCAACTTGTTCAACCACTATTTTGGAGATGAATGAGTTGAATATTATTCAGCCCAATTTTGTTCAACTTAAAATTTTCAATTCTTTCAATTTTAAGCAACCATTTGCAGCCTTTTATCTGGATTTTAGTTTCCTCAGTATTTTGTTTTGTGGGATAGATTTCATGCTAAAATACTGTTTGGGGAAAGATTTTGCCGTTGGATTGAAAGTAAAAATATGATTTTTAAGAGTTATGTTAGTTAGATGTGCTTACACTGTTGTTTACTGCTGACTTTTTACATGTCGTTTGCAATATTCATTTGCTACTTTCTGATTTCAGGGGGAGCTTGTTAAGGTTTTTGCCAATGATAATTGCAAGATCACTTGCCGTAAGTTTATCAATTAACTTAGAGAAATCACCCTCTTGACTTCCTATAAACTAAGCCACTTGTCACTTTACATCTTGATATTAAGATGTTAAGTCTTTATGCTCGCTGAGCTGTTTCTGGTTGGTTGTGTAAGATATAGTGGTTCACTTAAATCTGAAGCATTCTTTGAGAACTTATTAATATTTAGTAACAGTAATCCTCTTCTCATTTTCACAGTTCCAGAGATGCAGAGCAATATAGAGAAGACACTTCATACTGGTCATGCTTCATACCTTGTTTCCCTTTCGGTATAACATTTGCCATATCAACTCACATATTTTGGCTATTCTCTGGCTTTTCTTGGATTAGTTCTTTACATGTGGCTTTGAACAGACTGGTTTCCTGGATATATGGGAAGCAGCTACGTTATCTATCAAGAGAGAAGGTTACAGCATCAAGTGTAATAAGGATCTCACAGTTGCAGAAAAGTTCTCAGCTTCTACTGCTGTAAGACTTGTGCCTTATTTGCTTATGTCTTTCCTTTTCATAAAATAAATCGCCCTTGTCTGTGAAACGTGTGGTGGTGTCGGTATGGAGAGATGTGCAGCATTTCATACTGAAAGAGACAGGTTATGAACTTATGATGCATGCGTATTTTATTTAAATGTTAAGAAATCAGAATGCTTCTGTAAACAATTAGGCTTGTCCCAGCTTATAAGTTGAATTTTAGAGTCGCTGAATATATTAGTTTCAACATTTTGTTGCTTCATAAACAGATTTGCGTCTTACATGCATGTTCATAGCATACTGTAATTTCTGCTGTAAACATCTTCTTTACAAGAGCACGTAACAAAACCATATTTTTCATTGTTTTTAGTAAATTTTCGATGTAGTTATGCTAATGAAATTATCTTTGAGCGGTTTAATATGAATGGGGAAGGTTTCGCGCTTTGAACTAATATTAGAATCCTTCTTGTGATACCTCTCTCTAGGTAACAATTCCGTTCGGGCAACCTGCAGAATTTGTTATCATTGGTTCTGATGGTAGTGAGCATGTCTTACGAACAGAGAATGGATCGACAGACCTTATCGGGTAAGTAAAACTTCGCTTTCTTTCAAAGATGGACATAGACCATAAGAATGCTTCGAGTTTGATGAGCCTAACAAAAGTTAATTAGGTTCTGAGTACTTAGTGAGTTTAAACGCCCGTTTGTATCAATCAGCATATGCATCTCAGCTTGGTCAATTGGTTTAAGAGCTTGTCAGAAACTTGATCCGGATCAATCAGCATATGCTTGGTCCTATGATCCTGTACTAAATCTATGTATCTCAGTAGGATTAGACACTCAAGTGTAGGTGATATATATCAGACTCTGACCCAATAAGTAATATGGTCTTGTGTGTTCATATTGTTTGCTATATGTCTGTTTAAAAATTTCACTGTAAGCTTTTAATCTTCGGTTATCTTTTGTAGCTCAAGAGATGAAATAGTACTCACCCTGAGATTATTTATCAAGAGGGTAATGTATTTTCAAAGCAGTATTCATTTTTATCACTTTCGTTACAATCTAGATACAATAATACAACGACTTCAAGCTTCATTTCAAGAGAAGCAATTGCTGATTATTTTTTGGGTCTGCTTATATCCGTTGCAGGCTCTGCTGAGGAAGAAGGGAAAGAAGAGAGTATTTTTGTTTAACAAATGATGAGATTGTATATAATATTTTTTTGGCTCTCTGGCTCTTTTGTTAGCTGCAAATCAATTAGTTAGTTATAAGGCCTTTGTGACACAATTTATTCATGAGGAAAATGAATCTTTGTTTATATAAATAATCCCACTTAAGTAAGTTACATTTTGATCTAGTCACTGCTCTACAGTCGCGTTACAAAGAAGAATGCAAGTCTTAAGGAGATATGATACAACAACAATGAAGAATGATAAGTCTTGAGGAGAAATGACACCACAACAATGAATTAAGTAACACAAGTAATAACACAACAATGACACCACCTACCTAGTCCACCTCCGAAGTTTTACAAACATTCTTGTAAAACAGTTTTCCATTAATTATTTGACCATTCAACAATAAATTATTATTATAAGACTAATACTCAAACTTTTGACTAGCTTCTAATTGGTTTAACCAAACAAAAAGAAACCATATGTTCTAATTTTGGTCAGAAATGGAGTCAGGACACGTGAGTCTTGACTATGAATAATCGGTGTTTATTAAATACTTTCATTGCTAGTGTGACTATATTAGGTTGTAAGAAGTTTGATTATTCGACGGTGATTAGGGTGGTCATATAAATATAGTTATTAAACAAAAAAAAAACTTCCTTAAAATACCAGACTTTCAGGTGTCAAAAATATCATTATTGGTTTAAATATTACCAAAAATATTCCCAAGAAAGGAAAAGTTCTGCTTGAGTGATTAAGGCTTAGCAGGTGAGGAACATTGATGCGTACGATAGAGTTCGGATTTGGAAATTTATCTTTAGTTTTTCAGCATCAGCCAGCACCAATCTGGCGTTACCAAAGGAGCTCTGACGAGTCGTTTCTCAGCTTCTGTCCGCAACGTTAGGTCCGTGACATATCTTTGCCTCTTTGTTTGTCGTTGACTCTTGACTCTTAGTTTTTTCTTACAAGTTATTTGGTTTAAATTTGGCTCTATGCATGGACTCTCTTGACCAAACATATTTTGATGATCAAATGCGTTTCGTGTGTGTACCAGTCAGTTAGTCAGGCAGCTTTTGAGATGTTTGTGCAACCAGGTAACTGAGTGTGGACTCCCTGCCTCCTGGTCTAAATACTAAGAAGTCTTTCACTTGTCTCAATATTTTGTAACCACTGTGTTGACAGCTGTGGACCGGTTACCAGCTGTAGAGAACCTCCAAATTGTTGGAGAACCTTATCCTGGAAATAATCTTCTTGCTTGTGGTTACTTCATTCATGGAACCACTAGTTGTAATTTTGAGGTGCATACTTGAATTTTTTTTTTTGTTGAATTTGCATCTGATCTCTATCTAATCTCTCTTCTCCAATTTTTCAGTGGGTATGTCATATAGAAATGGATCTGTGAATTACATTGATGGTACCCATATTTTTTATCCTCCTCCAACTTTGCCCTTTCTCTTATTTTTTTTTCTATTAACTTTATAATGGAGATTAAAAATTTACTATACTTCTAATGCAGGTGCAAAGCAGCCACATTACCTCGTCACTGCTGATGATGTTGATTTGTATCTTGCTGTTGAAGTTCAGCCTTTGGATTACAGGAACCGAAAGGTTAATATCTTTTTTAATGAATGAGTTATATGTTGAATAGCAAAGATTAGGATTATGGTCTACTGGAAATTTTGATCTGGATCATTTTAGTTTCCTCAGTATTTTGGTTTGTGGGATAGAGATATCATGCTAATTAATATGATTTAAGAGTGGTTGTTTTCTATTGACTTATTCTTAGTTTTTACATGTGGTTTGCAATATTCATTTGCTACTTTCTGATTTCATCAGGGGGAGCTTGTGAAGGTGTTTGCCAATGACAATCACAAAATCGATCGCTTGCCGTAAGTTTATTAATTTACTTTGATAACTCATGCCCTCTTGATGACTTCCTATAAAACTAAGCCACTACTACTTGTCAGTTTACATCTTGATATAAGATGTTAATTAAGTCCTTTATGCTCGCTGAGCTTTTTCTGGTTGGTTGTGTACGAGATAGTGGTTACTGGTTCACTTAAAATCCTCTTTATATATTAATCACAGATCCAGTGATGCAGAGCAATATAGAGAAGACCTTTGATACTGGTCATGCTTCATACAATGTTTCCCTTGCGGTATAAGTAACATTTGCCATTTCAACTCTCGTATATATTTGGCTATGTATAATGTATTCTCTGGTTTTAATCCTTCACATGCATGTGGCTTTGAACAGACTGGTTTCCTGGATATATGGCAAGCAGCGACGTACGTTATCTGTTGAGAGAGAAGGTTACAGTCAGCATCAAGTGTAGTAATGGTCTCACAATTGCGGAAAAGTTCTCAGCTTCTACTACAGTAGGACTTATGCCTTATATGCTTCTGTCCTTTAATTTTTTTTGACATAAAGAGTTCATAGATAGCTTTGCATGTTGTAAGAGTTAAAGTTTATTCTAAAGAAATTTTCTACATACATGTGAAGGATTAGCATTACCGGGTAAGTAGAAGTTAAGTTTCTTTCAAAGACCGTAAGAATGATTTGAGTTTGATGAGCCTGAAAAAAGTTAATTAGGATCTAATACTAAGTACTTAATTAGTGATTGTGATGGATTATATAGATACAGTGATAAATATATATACTACAACGGTCAGATCGATTGATTTTAGGAAAATGGAAATCGAATCCAATCCAGATTGTGACAACAAAACGCGTATATCATATCATTAATGAAGAGAAATATGGAAATCGAATTTTCTACATAAATAACCCTGAAGTTGTGTGTTTACCCTAATTCTCATCAAAAGAAAACTAAAAGCTTCTTCTATTTTTTGTTCTCTCTGTAAACAAAGCTTATTCTACAATGTCGACGACGAAGGACGACAAAACAACGAGATTGTTGTCGGTGAGAAACCGAAGATGTTTCAAGAAACTCTCTTCCGTATCAAAGAAGACAACAAATCTTCCTATGAGAGAAGATACCATGTTTAAGAAAGCCTCCGAGCTTTCAATCCTGTGCGACGTCGAGGTCTGTGTTATATACTACAACCGTGACGGAGAACTCGTCAGGACATGGCCGGAAGATCAATCCAAGGTTCGAGACATGGCGGAGAGATTCAGCAAACTCAACGATAGGGAGAGACGCAAGAAAAGCACAAACCTTTCTCTGTTTCTGAATAAGAAGACCGGCCTCAAAGACAAGAAGACATCTTTTGATATCACAGACAACAAATTCTCTGAGAAAGTTTTGGAGATGGAGGCTTCGTTAGAGAGTACTATACCGGTGTTTCAAGATAAGCTTCTTTGGTTACAGAACCAGACAGAACCCTATCAGAGCCCTGTGGTGTCTTCCGCCGGGTTCTTCACACCAGATCCATCATTTATGAGCGGTGGTGTGTCAAAAACAGAGCAATACCTATCGACCCCATCATTGGCTCAACAACATCAGAGCAAATTTTCAGTCTTTCTCTATAACCATGACAACGGTAGCTTCTGTCAACTCCCTGACTCCTCTGTTTCTACCTTTGACCCATCGACCAAGTTACATTATGAGTTTTAACTCTTTTAGCAACAAGTCTCGATTTCTATATATATATATATATATATATTTAGGGTTTGTTAAAGAGTCGACAATTATTGTTTTGTTATCATCCTTCCTTTGAATTGTTTGTGTTGCAAAAAGTATGAATGTATTAAGGGTTTTATGCAATATATCACATTGAATGTTAAATGTCCATAACTGATGCGGACAAGTAAACTAAAATATACATTAGTCAATGTTTTATTATATAAAATAATAATCCCACTTAAGTTTATAAAAATTTACATACCTGTTACAACCTGCAATGTGTTTCGTAGTTTCCTAAGAAACTTTTTGACTGTCGAGTCGAGGCCTTCCAAATCTAATCTACCAAAAGGCTCTTGTGATGCAGATGCAGGACTGCATTCTTTGGCCTACCTTCTATTTGGTGATACCGAACGGTTCACTGTGAATTGACCTTCTATCTCTTGCAAACGTTCTTGTAACGCTTGAACAGCTTCTGTTGCGTGGAGTCCATCCAGGTCCAACTTCCATATGTCGTTGTCCTTATTTGTTTATACCTATTATCTTTTTGGCTGCCTTAGCATTTAGCTTCTCAGCTGTTAACCAATCCTCTCTTGCTTTTTTTTCTGAATGCTGCTTGGCAGAAGCATGCATGATCATATCTCTGAAAAGCATTTTGGGCAGCTCTTGAATGGTTTGAGGCTGATCTGTTTAAAATAAAAGAAGGGAGAATTTCTCAATAGCTGATGATAATTACATATTCAGCTTTCCAAACTTATAAAATAATATAAAGCAAAATTATAAGTATAAAATAATTTGATGATCAAATAATTAGAACATATACATTATAAGATGTTCAATTTTCTTTATTTTTTCTATATAACATATTGTCCAGTAATAATTTGCTTTTGTATTTCTTCACTTTAACTGAAATAATTTACATGATATGATTGTTAAATTATTTTAAATTTTATTACAATTTAATATAAAATAAAGTTTATTTAAATATACAGAATTAAAATCTAACATTATTATTATTAATAATAATTATATACTAACAAATAATAAGAACTGAATAAATGTTTAACGATAAAGAAAGAACTAAATAGATATATTATTTAGAATTTGATTAGCTTGAATTTCTTGTCATAGATTTATTTTTAGTAACTATAAAATTTATATTTAAAAGGATAAATTTCAGTTATTTTTTCAGAATAAATGTACTTTTGTAAACCTAGCTTGGCCATTTTTTCACTTTCATATTCTAACATATTAAGTAACTCTCATATTGATAACAACATCCATGTGTTAAGGCATTAAATTTCATTTAGTTGATATTTATTTATTATTGTTTATGTTGACACATTTTAGTAACTTACATAGTACTGATAGTAATGCAACAAATGATTAAGTACATTTAGAGATATAATATGCAAAAAATATTATATGTATTTATTGCATTTTTGTAACTCTCATATAGTTTATGTAACTCCTATGACAATGAGATATGAATCACCTTCACCTTATAAATATAAATTGAAAAAGTGATATAAATATTATTGCATTAACTATCCAATTAAATAATAATTTATAATATGCTCTTAACTACAATTTTTCCTATAAATAGCACACACATCTCATTAATCTTCATATTTCAAATCTCACCTAATTTTTTTGTATTCAATTTTACTATATTATTAACGTATTTCATTTTTTATATCATCTAAATTTTATTCTTTCCAAATATATCTATTTTTTCGTTTTCTTAGTAATGCAAACATATCCTTCCTATCTTATTAACATCATCATATGGCGTCATTTTTTTTTTGATGTTTTGATATTTTTTTTATAGACTTTTGAATGTTCAATTTCTCTAAGTTTGAACTTTTATGTGTGAGGCCATTATAATTTTTTCTTCTTTTTTCTTTTGGTTATGTTATTTTATAAGTTTGGAAAGTAGGTTTCATAATTTTTACCGACATGTACCATATTATCTTATAATGTATTTTTCTATAAATGACTATGAAAATATTATTTTTAGCGATTGTATGATATATATATCATTTTAATGTAGGCAATTAGCATATATCAGATGTTCTAATATTGCACACATACTATAATGATATGTGCCTTATAATATATTTTTGAGTGTGTGATCGATCAAGCTGTATAAAAACTTTGTCTTAAGGAATCGAAGGAGAAGATTTGTGAGTTTGATTAAGTGAGTTTATTTAATCATTTATGAATTGTCTCTCTTGGATGATATAGATGTTTACTACCAATAGATGTATGTTATTTATATGGGGAAAAATGCCACAAAAATCCCCAACTTTCAAATTTGGGATAAAAAAATTATGAACTTTTGAAATGTCATTTAAATCACAAAGTTTAGTTTGACTTTTTAATAAAATAACTAACTTTTATTGATTGAGCTATTTAAAGCATGCCGTTAAATCTTCGTTAACCGAAGGATCACGGGGTTAACTTTCCGTCACATGTGTTTATATATATATATATATATATATATATATATGTAAGTTGTTAAAACTTTTAAGGTGAACGTTGACGTGGTTTGGTGGTAACGCGTGAGTTAAAATACCTTCGCGACTCCGAGTTCAAATCACCATATACGCAAATTTTATATAATTGTTTTCCCATTTTTAGTATTTTTTTTTGTTTCGTCTTCTTCATCTAGTAGAGGATGACGTCACTGCAAAAATATTTCAGTGACCGACTTGGTATCGTGTCGTGACCCAAAAATAGAGCACCTACCGCCGATCCACTAAACAAACCACCGCCGATCCGGAAGAAACCATGTCCGCCTAAGCCTTCGAATGTCAAGAGATTCCATCGTCGGTGCCAGTCCACAAACCACCATAGAATAACATCGATCCCTGGCTTTCCCAAATCGAGCCATCTTAAAAACACAAATATAATTACGATATATAACAATATTTATTTCAATAATTGTTAATAAATCTGCTTAGCTCAGTTGGCCAAGAGTTGTTGTCTAGGACCTCGTTGGGGTCCTGAGTTCGAACCCATGTAATGCTTTTTATTTTAAAAAACCAAAATACAGAAGCGACACCCAGAAAGAATCGAACCCGCGGAAGATGAATAATTAAACACCAATAGACCAAGATATGCTTTCGGCAAATATTGGTAAACAAATTGTATATATAATATTTTTGACTAAACGGAAATTGCTACCGGAAATTAACTCCGTTAACGGCAATTTAACGGCATGCTTTGAATGGCTCAGTCAATGAAAGTTAGCTATTTTATTAAAAAGTCAAACTAAACTTTGTGATTTAAATGACATTTCAAAAGCTCATGATTTTTTTGTCCCAAATTTGAAAGTTGGGGATTTTTTTGGCATTTTTCCTTATTTATATGTCTCTTTGTTTGTTTTAAATATACAGTGTGAAAGGGTTATCAAATCATAATGTTAATTATATATATATATATATATGTATATATATAAAAGAATCATAAGACCTAATAACAAATTATATATCTTTTTTATTTTAAACTAATCATATGCAGCTTATGTCATAATTAATATGGTTATTTTTTACGCTATTAATGGAAACAATATAATGCTTCATACTCTTCCACCTTAAAATGATTATTGTGTTTTTTTTCTGATGTTCTCTTCTTACAACTGAATTAGGTATTTGACTAGGTCAACGGTTTATTATTTTCTATTATATATGATTATGAATGTTGGATTATGAGTTTCACTCAGTTAGCAAAAAGTCTCTTATTGTGGCCGCTTTAGATATATTTAGGGTTTGTTAGAAGGCTGACAATTTTTTGTTAACATCCTTTGAATTGTATGTTTTGCCAAGTATGAATGTATTTTCTCTCAAGTTTCTAACATAGTCTTTGGTTCTTCTACTTTTTTTTTTTTTCTGAGTCTTAAATTTGAGTTTGATCAAACTCACTATATTAAGGGTTTTTTATGCAATAGACATTGAATGTTAAAATGTGCATAATTGATGCAGACAATTAAACAAGGTTCAAGTGAATGATCTATTTTATCACTTTCGATACAATCTCTAGAAAACAAAAATCAGATAGACAGTGACTGTTTTTTTGGGTTGTATCTCGGTGCAGGCTCTGGCTTTTTTCAGCTGCAAAACAGTTAGAGACAAGGACTTGTGAAACAATTCGTTCATATGAATATAGTCAATCTTTGTTTATAGAAAATAATAATCCCACTTAAGTTTACATTTGATCTCACTACAAATATCACTGCTCTGAAGTCGCATTACATTCTATTTTCGTGACCTGTTCGAGTACACTAAACCATTGGCCACATGGACTATGTTACAAAGAAGAATAGTAAGTCTTAGGAGATATGATACAACAAGAATGAAGTAACACATGTATTTTCCTAAAACCGAAATCAATCATATATTCAGCTGTGTCGGAATTTAGGCCACACTGTGATAACACCTGGTCTTGTCTCATCAAACCTGTACCTGTAAAGCAACATTACATTCTTCAGTTGTTAGTTATACTACTGATTTCGAAATATATGAATTGGAAGATAAAAAAGAGAGTTTTGTTTCACCTGTTATCTTCAAAGAATGTCTTCACAGCCTGAGGAAGTGACGCATGTCCCCGGCTGTGTTTACCAATACCTATAAAGGACATAGAATACTGTCACAGATTTATGTGTGAAGCTTCTATTATATTTAAACAAGGGAAACATCAGTTCACTTGATGCTACATAAACAAAATTTGACATACCTGTTACAACCTGCAACGAGTTTCGTTGTTGCCTAGAAGAAGTTTTTTGACTTTTGCGGCCTTCCACATCTAATCTACCAAAAGGCTCTTGTGATGCAGAACGCAGGACTGCATTCTTTGGCCTACCTCTATTTGGTGATACTGAACGATTCACTGTAAATTGACCTTCTATCTTTTGCAAACGTTCTTGTAACGCTTGAACAGCTTCTGTTGCGTGGAGTCCATGCAGGTCCAACTTCCATATGTCGTTGTCCTTATTTGTTATACCTATTATCTTTTTGGCTGCCTCAGCATTTAGCTTCTCAGCTGTTAACCAATTCTCTCTTGCTTTTTCTGAATGCTGCTTGGCAGAAGCATGATCATACCTCTGAAAAGCATTTTGGGCAGCTCTTGAATGGTTTGAGGCTGATCTGTTTAAAATAAAAGAAGGAGAATTTCTTAATAGCTGATGATACATATTCATCTTTGAAGATAAGCAAGGATTGAAATAATAAACCGACTAGTTGTAGCATAGAGTTTGGAATTCAAGTGCAGAATATGAACTCTGGATTGGGTAGACACAAGTGATCAATTGATATAAACAGACTATGGAGTATGGACACAATAAACAACTCAATATAAAAAGGATACACGCCTTTGTGTACCTCATCATTTTCAGTGCATCCTTTCGATGATTCAAGTAGAGATCATCTTCTTCCCATTCAGGCTCTCTAGGAAGGGACTGAAGCCGCTGAATGATACTATCTAGTTCAGAAATATCTTCAGACAACTTTTGACTGTCAGATGCAACCACCGGAAACGACCTTCCATCACTCTCTTGCAAATCATACTTGCCAGAATCTTCAAAAGCGGACCTAGCAGTCATCTTCACCGAACCTGTAACACTTCTTCCAAATGTTCTATATCCGGAACTTCTGTTATCGGATGAATAACCCTCAATCTTTGAAGTTGGCACCTCAGCTTCCTTATTGTTACCAGCAGGAACCATCCCTTCCAAAAACTCTAAAGCCATCTCAAAATTATCTTCAGTGGATAACAATACATCCCTTATCAAGCTCTCATCTGCCCAGCTATTCATTTCCTTCAACTTCATGAAGGCTGAATCATGACTGTTTACCGGGAGAATCAAACTGCCAGGTTTGCTTCTAAAATCTCCGCTGCTTTCTTGGTTTCCGCAATCCTTATTCTCTGTCAGTGCCGGAAATCTCGAAGGAGGTAAGAGCACAGAGGAAAAAGACTTCTCAGAAGGTTCATGATTTCTTCTCAGCTTTCCTCTAACATCTACAAGAGATGCATTAACACTAGTTGAAACAGGCGGGAATGGATCATCCTCTACCTCGATTTCTAAACCTTGATTCTGTCTCTGCTTGAGATCAAACGCAGTCCAACCAGATGATTTACTTTTCATCCATGACATCTTTAAATCAAACTAGCTCTCAGCGTTTGATCAAATCTCAATTCCCATCACAGTAACAATATTATACTTCAAAGTTTCAGCCTTTTGAGGTACATAAGGGTAACTCAGGAACTGCAGAAACAAACCAAAACAATTTCTCAACGAACAAAATTTAACAACCAGTTTCAATGGAGTTCGAATTACAACAAGACAAACCCCATCAAGTTCTGTAATTCAACAGAAGACAAAAGCACTGTCCGGAAAAGAAAAGAAAAAAAAAATTCAAATCCCCCAAAATTTGGAAAAGGACATGACTTTTTAGAAGCTAAAGCGGCGGAAGAGGGTGGACTAACCTAACCTAAGGCCAATGATTGGAGCAGTTGCGGTTTGAATATGGTCGGAGGGTATTAGACGGGCCGGTGATAAAGATTGACGGAGAAGGAAAGCGAAAAAATTTGGCCGGCGGATAGAGGAGAGAGAGAGAGAGACGACGCTGCAGATTTGCATTTAATTGCGAAATTTGACCTTTCTCGAGTTTTTTTTTTTTTGAAATTTTTGACCTCTCCTCTTTATTGTCTGACTCGTCGTCGTCGTCAACGATCTATATTAGCTTCACTTTGTTCACCCATTGTTAAAATTAGCCCTAGTGGGCCTTTACGGCCCATATCAGTCCGAACTGTAACGATTAAAACCCGTTCGGACTGTCAAATTGTATTACACTATCAAATTGTATTGTAATACAATTTGTAACGATTAAAACCCGACCTAAAAATTCTGTGCACTGTCCAAAATTGTCCTTCCATGTTCTTACGGACGCTCTTGTATACAAATTATTTTTACCATTCAACAAGAATAATTTATAGTAGTGATGTAAATTTATATCAAACGAAAATATTTATGCATAATCTGTTTGTATTAGAAGAAAATAAAAAAAAGGGACAAGTCAAAGTTAAGAGAGAGAACAAAAAAAAAAAAACAACTGAAAATAGAATCTTGAACAAACAGAAAAAAATGATTAACTCACAAACGTGGAATTATCATAATGATATTAGAGAATACCACCATAATATTTTTGTCATATTGGAGACGTACGTGAGTATAATAGCATTTTTATCCGTATACGGTCAGGCCGACTTTTAAATTTAGAAATTAGGTGAACTGCTCCTCTCTTGAAGATACTGACAATTACTAAGTGATAAGGTATGGCTTCAAAACATAAGTCTGCGCTCACACCACTACTAAAACACACACGGATAATTATGATATCATCTTGTCGACAAGAGACGGACGATCCAAATCCAATGAGTCAGTTAAAGCCATTACAGTTTCACTTAAACAAATCATTTAATGTCCTCGCATAACGCTCTTAGTACTTAAACAAAGAAGGTGTGAAAAAACACGAGCTAGGTTTTCAACTTTCAATAATATCGATTTCAAACCTAATTGTTTAAATTGGTTGAGAAATGTAATGTTTGAATTTAGGGGTGGGCAAAAAAACCGAAATCCAAAAAACCGAACCGAACCAAACCGAAATAAATAGTTTGGTTTGGTTATGGTTAAATCTAAAAAGCCGTTTGGTTTTTATTTTAATTAACCATTTGGTTTAGGTTTGGTATGATTAAAAACTGTAAAAACGAATGGTTTTTTTGGTTTTTTATAAAAATTTAGGATAATTAGATATAATTACTAATTAGTTTCTCAAACTTATAAATTTATATTGTATAACAATATCAATAATTTTTTCTTTATTGGGCTTTAATTATTGATCTCCTATTAATCTATCGAATTATAAAACTTTGACCTAAGTCTCTATTCCCTAACCTATATATATTCATAATTACTTTTATGCTTATTTTTAGTTATGTATCAACTATTTATTTTTTTAAATCATGAAATAACCGTTAAAAACCGGAACCAAACCGAAACCGAATCAAACTGTGATACATATGGTTTTTGTATGGTTTCATTTCTGATGAAACCGAAAAAACCATAAACCAAAAAAACGAACTGTAACCAAACCGAATTACATATGGTTTTTTTATGGTTCCATTTTTATAAAACAAAAAAACCGTAAACCGAAACCAAACCGAAAAACCGAACGCCCACCAGTTTGATCATTGATGTAATACTAATTAAAGGTTTCATTTTAAAAGAAACATACACGTCAAACGCAAAGAAAAAAGGGTTTCCTTCCGTTTCGGTTTAGTGTTGTCTACATTACAAAAGAAATCTTGTTTTAAAATGTTTAAATTTGTGAGTTACTATTTTTAACAAGCTAAGCACACAATAAATATAAACGGAAATACACAAACTCAAGCAAACGAGAACGGTGATGAATATATACATTTTACAAAATGGGATATGTCTCCATGTCAATGTAATATACTCAACACTCTAAATAGTTCAACGGATCGAAACAATTTACTACTTTGATTACAAAACTCAACAAGAGTCTTTTCCAATACACATAACATCGACATTAAGGAAGAGCCGTACTGGGAGTTAACTTCTCTGCTAGAAAAATGCATTAAATTGTGGCACTCTTCACCAAACTAACCTCAACAACTTATCTTTTCCGTAAGTGAGGTATGGACTCACCTACCGGTGTTCTCGAAATCTCATCACCGTACAAAACAATCAATTACGTTGTTTCTATTCTAACTCGTATATTAAGTACAACCATGGCTAGAACGAAAGAAACCTTTCAATCTTTCATTGAGTTTACAATTTAAAAGATTTGGTCACATAATGATTTTTCTTTTCCTTGAAACGTTGTGTACTACAAATACAAAACCCGCACGTAGAACAAGTTCACAGAACTAGACAATAACATCCACTTAATAATGTAAACAGACTAAATAGAACATAATCATTTAGCATAGCTTAATGCATTTATTTTATTTATTGAGCTACTAGGGTGTGATTAAGCAGCTTTATAGTGAAGCGACGCGCTCCGCGATAAAATCCTTAATCCGCATAATTAACTGACCGGACTCCGGTAACTCGGGAAAGATATAAAACGCGTGGAACATGTTTGGATACTCGATTAACGTTGCTCTTTTCCCGGATAACTTTAACCACTCATAGTAGCTTCTCTGCCAATCCTTTAACGGATCAAACCCAGCCACAACCACCATCGTCTCCGGGTACTCCAGATCCGTTATATCCACTGCGTTTGGTCCTCCTACGTTAACCGCTTCGTGATCCCGGTTTACTCCTTCCGGTAACATCGCTTTCCAGCACCAATCTGCTCGACTCGGCGATACCAAAGGAGCTCCGGCTAGTTGTTTCTCCGCTTCGGTCCTCTTTTCTCCGCCGAAGAACGGTTGGATCGAGATCAGTCCGATTAGTTTCACGGCGGTGAAATTCCCCCTGCAAACTCGGACGGCGACGTTGTGCGCGATGTTTCCGCCAGCACTGTCTCCGGCGAAGAAGCATCTAGACAGATCAGCGTTCGCCGGGAGGATGTTGCCGTGATTCTCATCGATGTATTTGAGAACGTCGAATCCGTCGTCGTACTGAGCAGGATAACGATGCTCCGGAGCGAGGCGGTAGTTGACGGAGACGACGTAAGCAGGCAGTTTTCTAGCGAATCTCCGGCAGACATTATCGTAAGGGTAAGCGTTAGGGCTGAGGAAAGCGAAACCGCCGCCGTGGAAAAAAACAACGACTGGGATTTTGTCGCCGGAGACGTGCGGTGTGAACAATCGGAACCAGAGATCGCGGGAGGGATCAACGACGAAATCGGAGGTGGAGACGGAGTTGATGGGTTTGGGATTGGGAGGAGCACGGAAATCGAAGAGGCGGAGGAAACGGCGGTTGATAGTTCCGTCGGGACGTTGAGCGTTATCGGTGAAGGTTGAGATGACGGTGAGAGCGATTCTTGTTTTTAACGGAATCGTTAGTTTCTGGTTTGGTTGTGACGATTCTGTCGCCATTTTTTTTGTTTTTTTTTTCTTCTCCGTGAAGATATTAATTAACGGATGGATTTGGAGAGAGCAGAGTGAATAAGCTGGTACATGGTATTATGTATATATATGCTTTAAGATTATTTTTGCCAGCGGTAATTTTTTTGTTTGTTTTTTTGGTGACATTTATGGTTAGAATAAACGAGTAATGGCAATTAATCAATTATAGATTCGTCTGAGTGGTCAAAAATACTCAAATGGCATATCCACTTTCTTGCAAGATCAGAAGTTCAGAACTCAGAAGGGTAGGAGAATCTCAAATGAGTCCTGAGGTCAAATCGTATCATACGATTCGTATGCAGCAGCTTATTTCGAAGAAATACTTGGCTCGGCTACATTGATATGCGGCAGTCTCTTTAGTTTGATTCTTGATTAGAACCTGTAAAATTTTATGTTTTTATTTTATGTTTTTATTTAAGGAAACACGTAGTATGTAGACGTAAGGTGAAATAAATATCAAATATTTTCTTCTGCTATAGTGTTGATGAAGTCATTTTTCACATGGGCAACAGCGATAGAGTAATTCATAAGAACAGTAGACCTAATCAATGTACATGTTGAAGAGGGTGACAAAGTAATTCCTAAATGTCAGACACTTGCATCATCAACTGATTTTCAATCTCATTCAATTCTCTGTTAAATTCAGCACTGGACATCACATGGGTAAATTTGTAAAGTGATGATAGTTTGGTAAAAACTCGGGGCTCTCTCTCAGACAAAGGCCAAGGTAGGGAAATATCATATGTGTATTGATTAGTAACTTGTCGGTGGATCAAGATTCAAGAACGTATATGCGTTTGTTTTATAAGGAATCTGATTTTGCTATAAGCTTATACGTTTTCAAGGATGATTTTCACTTAAAATATCATGACTACGTTACTAGTAAACATACAAGCCTTGTTTTTGCATCCCCTGTCGATTTATTTGTAATCGTCAATTTATCCGAACCCTATTGTCAGTGTCATAGTAACCGGAATTAGGTATAAAGATTGATAAGACTATTTACTTTTACTTATACTGTTATGCACAACTTGTACTTAGATTATAACACATTTCCGTTGATTTAGGGTTCTTCATTTTCAATTTACCAAGCCAATTTCATAATCTTTTATTTGGGTTCTTCATGCTTATTATACGTTGTTAAGGATGATTTTCACTTAACATATCACGACTACGTTACTAGTAACATATAGCCATATAGTGTTATGATGCATCAACATTCAAATAAGGAACTAATGCATTGCGTGATGAAAGGGAGATAGGTTGTCAAAACAAAAACTTGGTTTTAAAACAGTTATGTTTGAAACTGCGCAAATTCTGTAACAAATAAAGTGCATGTGGGTTGTAGTAGTAGTCTTGTCTTACCGAAAAATTAATTTTTGATAAAAAAATAAATTAAAATCATTTACCTAATAAATAATATTTTAAATTCGTTTTGGAGTTATATGAAGATACTAATATATACTTTGTATATATATATTTTTAAATGTTCATCAATTGCTGTTAAAACAAAAAAGTTCATCAATCAATGCGTTGTCGTTTCAATGTTTCGTGGTTTAAGGGTTTATCATTTTTTCACACACAATCAAAGTACTCCCCGATTTCTTCACCACCGTCGTTACTTAACGCCGCCTGGCATAAACCCGAAGCTTCAACCTCGCCTAATTCCAGGTTTGCTTCTTGTCCTTTATGCCAAACTTGTCGATTTCATTTATAATCTTCAATTATTTGAAGGTTATTGTCAATCTCTTAGTAATCGGAATTAGGTATAGAGATTGATAAACCTTTTAGTTCTACGTGATGCACTGCTTTTACTTAGATTATTCGGCATTTTCGTTGATTTTGGCTTCTTCATTTTTCAATTTACCCAGCCAATTTCATAATTTTTTAATTTGGGTTCTTCATGCTTCCATTCCTCGTTGATGAATCTGAAACAAAGACTGTGTGTGTGTTTTTTTTTTCTTTTTCTTTTTGTGATGTAAATTTTAGGATTCTTGTCTAAGAGAGTAGGAGCAAAATGGGTTGGAAAGCTGCTGAGAAACTTATCAGACACTGGAAGATACTCCGAGGGGATAATGTGAGGACACTCTTTTCACCACTCACACACTTTTGTTCTTCTGGTGGTTTGTTTTAGTTTGGTTTCATTTTCTTATGAATGATGTGGTGTTTCTTCTGGGGTTTGATTTTTATATGCAGGTGATGATAATTCGTGGGAAAGATAAGGGTGAGACTGGAACCATCAAACGTGTCATCCGATCTCAAAATCGTGTTATTGTTGAAGGCAAGAATCTGGTGAGTTTGTCTTGAATCATCTTTGTTCTGTATATCTTTTTGCTCGGTCTTACACATGTAGAGAATGAATCAGCATCATATATCATTTACTTAACACCAATTATGGAGTTATCAATCTTCAGTTGGTTCTTCTCGACAGATTTAAACATCTTCTATTAGTTGGTTACTTAATCACAAAGCGGGTCTATTTCCATCGCTTTCTTTACATAATGTTTTGAATTGTTCAACTTGAACTCTTTTCGTTTTGGATGATTTAACTTGCTGCTGGGATAGTCTTTTGGCTACTCGCTGAGACACTGTTTTCTTCTGTATCTGCAGATCAAGAAGCATATAAAGGGAGGCCCTGATCACGAAGGTGGAATTTTCACGGTAGAGGCTCCTCTTCATGCCTCAAATGTCCAAGTTGTTGATCCAGTCACTGGGTATAATCTCATTTTGCACTACTGTCACCACCAATTTGCTCTTTTTGCTCAAGCAAGAAGTTTCCTATGTTTCTAATATCTTTCTACCACAGGAGGCCTTGTAAGGTTGGTGTAAAATACCTAGAAGATGGAACAAAAGTAAGAGTAGCTAGAGGTACAGGCACATCTGGTTCGATAATTCCTCGACCAGAGATCCTTAAGATAAGGGCTACACCAAGACCCACTACCGGTACGTAGCAACTCTTCAACATCTCTTTAAAAATACGATTTGCGCATAGAATGTTGGAAGTGTGTATATCGTAGCTACTTGGGAACAAACATAACCATAAAATAGACTGTAAGATTAAAGATTGAATCAACATAATCTGCTTGCTATGCATTTGTAACATGCGTTACATGTTCTAAGTCTGAGAAAAAGGAATAGATGAATTGATTCCCTTCTGAGATCAAAGAAGAAAATGCATTTTTAGCTTTGCCGTTATTGTTATGACTATATAATTGAAACAGCTCAATTCGCAAAATATATCTCTATAAAATATAGTTTGGCCTTGGTAGTAGTGGTTTTCTTACAGAGGGATTAATACTTTTTTTGCAGCTGGCCCTAAGGACACTCCAATGGAGTATGTATGGGAGCAGACATATGATGCCAAAACAGGAAAGGGCATGCCTGATCTTTAAGTAGACCTCTTTACAGTTTCATTCCAAAAATGTTGCTGCTCCCCAAAAGATTCTTCTTTTCCCCATCCATTATTTGATTGTCAAGAGCTATGAAGCGAGGTTTTGTTGAATAACCTTTGATCCTGAATGAAACAGAATTGTTTTCGTTATTTTCATTGATCTTGTGAACTTTTCAAGGTGTCAAATAAAAACCATTGGGAAAATTTTTCAAGTTGTCTACTCTTCACAGATTGACAAAACTACATACATTTTTTTATTCTTGTATCTACAAAACTACACAAATAACATAAACTCTAAGAAGGGTTATTGGTTCTATGATTTTAATGGATTTGGAAATCCAAACAAAAATCATGTGTTATTCAATCTTTGATTTTAAAATACTTATCAAAATTAGGTGTTATTAGTTTTATGATTTACAAATACTTGTTAAAATCTCATGTTATTCATTTAATGATTTGTTTTTGGATTTCAAAATCCACAGTATGTTTTAAATGGATTTGAACGGATTTGAAAGTGTAAAATAGAAATGTTCAAATCCAAGGATAAAACATGTTATTTCAAAATCCGTGTGTTTTGATTACAAATACTTGTTAAAATCCCATGTTATTCATTAAATGATTTGTTTTTGGATTTTAAAATCAACAATATGTTTTAAATGGATTTGAATGGATTTGAATGCGTAAAATAGAAAAGTTCAAATTCAAGGATAAAACATGTTATTTCAAAATCCATGTGTTTTGATTTCTAGAATTTACAATTCCATATGGATTTAGAAATCATCTCTCAGATAACAGCTCCTAACCATAAAACAAAAGTTATAACTCTACGTAAATAACATTAACCAATCATGAAGCTCTCGTATAGTTTGTGACAAATAAGGAATTTCAAATTTATTTTTAACTTTCATTGGGGATGTTTTCTAGAACTAGTGGTCTGCAATAAACAAAAAGGAAATATTAGAGGACTAATATGTAAATAATATAGTTTCGCCTAATCGAACGATTAAGATCCATCTTGGTCTTGTCTTGTTAATAATGAAAACTCTCAAGAGGTTTTTAATAAGAAGATCCCATTGTTGTAGCGAACCCAGAAGAAGAAGAAGCCACTCTCTCGAAGAAGAGAAGACGAACTGATTGATTCATCTGAATATGGAGAGATTACAGCGAATCTTCGGAGCTGGTGGCGGTTTGGGTCACGCATCGCCTGATTCTCCGACTCTCGATACATCGGAGCAGGTTTACATCTCTTCTCTCGCCCTCCTCAAGATGCTTAAGCACGGTAAAATTACCCAAATCCCTAACTCTAATTACGTTGCCCTCCTGATTAGGTTATATTAATTTTGCTTCCGCTCTCTTAGATTTTCCTTTTGCGGCGCCCCCCTTTTGGTATGGAGCTTTAGGGTTTCGAATATTATTGTTCGATATGTTTGTATAATAGAGATTTGATGAAAGTAATTGGAAATTCGCAGGAAGAGCTGGTGTTCCTATGGAAGTCATGGGATTGATGCTTGGAGAGTTCGTGGATGAGTACACTGTTAGGGTTGTTGATGTTTTCGCTATGCCTCAGAGTGGTACTGGTGTTAGTGTTGAAGCTGTTGATCATGTTTTCCAGACTAATATGCTTGACATGCTTAAACAGACTGGAAGGTAACTTCTTTAATCCCATCTACACTTTAGTGAGAGCTCTCTTATTCAGAATCTGATTTTGGTATATTGATTCTTCTTGTATCGTAATTTTCAGACCTGAGATGGTTGTTGGTTGGTATCATTCCCATCCTGGATTTGGGTGCTGGCTTTCTGGTGTTGACATTAATACTCAACAGGTGCGTTGTGTTTCTTCAGTTTGTGTATTTGTCTATTCATCTGAATGAACTCAATAATGTGTTGTTTTCTTTATCGTCCATACTGTAATAATTGACTTGGACACTATTATAAATGTTAATCTGTTGTTATCCACTTTGCATTGTAGATCTAATATATAGTTTAGAACTTTGGATTGGACTATATATGCTCATTGTGAACATCTGTGTGCTTTTTTTTTTTGTAGAGTTTTGAAGCTTTGAACCAGCGAGCTGTGGCAGTTGTGGTAGATCCAATTCAAAGTGTGAAGGGAAAGGTTGTGATTGATGCGTTCCGCTCGATAAATCCACAGACTATTATGCTTGGGCAAGAACCCCGTCAAACCACATCGAACCTTGGACATCTTAACAAACCATCGATCCAGGTGATGATCACTTAGTGAAACGTGTCTCGTTTGTTTCTAAGTTGGAACGAAATGTAAAGATTACTCTAATACTGAATTTTGGATACTACTATGCAGGCCTTGATCCATGGATTGAACAGACACTATTATTCAATAGCCATCAACTACAGGAAAAACGAGCTCGAAGAGAAGATGCTACTAAACCTCCACAAGAAGAAATGGACAGATGGTCTGACGCTAAGACGCTTTGACACCCACTCCAAGACAAATGAACAGACTGTCCAGGTAAGAAAGAAGGATTATTTTGCAATCTTTTTATAGTTGTTAAAGCATATTGCACACTCATGTTCATTGACATTGTCTCTATTTGGTGTTTAACAGGAGATGTTGAGCTTGGCTGCTAAGTATAACAAGGCCGTTCAAGAGGAGGATGAGTTGTCACCAGAGAAGCTTGCGATCGTGAATGTGGGAAGACAAGACGCAAAGAAGCATCTGGAAGAACATGTCTCCAACCTGATGTCATCTAACATTGTTCAGACACTAGGTACTATGCTCGACACTGTTGTCTTCTAGAGAGTTTCTCACTTCTCCAACCACTTCACAACCATTTGGCCAGAGTTGACCTTTGTTCCTAAGACATCTCTTTGGTTTCTGCTGAATGTTTTCGTTTTATATCTTATCTCCTAGCATTTACGAGGTTGTATTGTACTATGTGATTTCGTTCTTTTCGTTAAGGCCAGGGATTGATTTCTATTTCTTGCAATTTATTTTCAGATTTTTGTTCTCCGAACTTTCAGAAATTATGCTAAAGTGCTTTGGCCAGTAACAGGCAGTATTTCCAAACACTATGCACTTAATTGAAGTAGAACCATGAGAATGCATTGTGATGTTAAGAGTATCAGAATTTTGTAACAAATACGAAACTATTCTAAATGACTGCAGAATATTCAAAATACGGTGTCTAGCTGGTTAACATACTTTCTTACAGAAGAACTCAAACAAGTAGGGAAGAAAAAGAGGACCAAATCTACGTTAAATTCCACAGTAAAATATACAAAATGTGTGTGAAACGAGTACCGAAGATAAGCCAAACCATGGACTATGAAGGTTCTTTAACGTTTTTTTGTGCATCAAACAAGTCCAGCTTTGAACACATTTGGGAGATTGACCAATAGTTCAAACAAAGCACAATGGTTTTGGGACGATGTGTGTAATGTTGCTTAAA
Source organism: Camelina sativa (assembly GCF_030686135.1). Classification (NCBI taxonomy): domain Eukaryota; kingdom Viridiplantae; phylum Streptophyta; class Magnoliopsida; order Brassicales; family Brassicaceae; genus Camelina; species Camelina sativa. Next base: position 10,005,302 of record NC_141892.1, read on the forward strand.
ACTCGGTGTCGAAACAAGTGTAGAAGACCTTGGAGACCATGGTCCTTGCAAAAGGGATGTAGCTCAAGCTATACCTGCAGTGTTAAAGAACAGAAAGATGAATCTCGACAACTTTTGTGAATGAACTCAGAAACCATCTAAGTAGCATTAGGTACACCAACTCAGTACTAGTTCAGGCTAATAAAATGGTTCGATGAGCGAATCATCAATCATGTAACTGTATGCAGAGACCATCCATAAATAACGAGAAAGTTCAAGATAAATGCAAGAGAACCAAAACTTCAGCATACCAAATTAGACCAGAGAACTCAAGAATGATGGCCAGCAGTGTCAGAAGCTTGTTACGAACCTACACAAAAAGAAAAAGACAGATTATATTTAGTACAACAAGGCCTTTTCACTAGCTAGTTTTAATCAAACTTTAACAATGGTCACTATATAGTGGTACAGTAAATTGAATTAAATGGAGTTGAGAAACCCACTTACATAAAGAGCACAAAATAAGGCAATGATAATGCTTGCTAGATACAAAGCAGTAGCGTAGATACGGGCAGGGTCAAGCATCATAGTCACCTGCCGTTGTGGGCCTATAAGGAATGCTGTGCTGCCATACAAAATATGACATGAAACCTAAAATCCAATAACAGAGAAATACTAGTACAGACAGAACCGCGTAAACCTAATGTGATATAACATCCGAAACTAAAAATCAAAATACGGACCTCCCAAGTGCCATCAAATTTCCGAGAGTAAATGTGATTCCAAACTTGACCGGATTGAAGAAAACAAGCATCGACTGCAATGTCAAACAGGTAAAAAGATAAAGAAGAGGTATATCCAAAGGGCTTAACTTCCCATAGCTATAGAGCTAAAGCAAGTTTAAAGGTAAAACGATTCAGGATAATGAATTCTAACATGGATAAGAGTTGAACTTACCAAAAGTGTACAGGTCAACCCTGCTGACAAACAAATTGCAAACCCATAGAATCTCTGTTTTTATGAAGAAAAAACAACACATTAGCAGAAGATAAACCCAAATTCAAGATACTCAACAAATTCCTCTAAACGAGACAACACTACAACTTCATAGAGATACACAGTAAATAAACCTCAGCATACATGTCAAAGCAAACCTAGCCATATGGATCAAACTGTTATAGTGTTATCATATCCCATGCAATTCTATCATCCTTCTCCTCCATTAAATCAATTTTTTTTTTTTTTTTCTGTGCATGAATCTGAGTTTTAACACTGCTAAACGTTATTGATCACTTGATCTACATCCAATAAAAACTCATTTTGTTTTTCTACATCAGTGAGCTTACGAGGCTAACTTCTCTAATTGGAATACTACACAGTACGCATTTGAAACCAATCGTAGCAATAAAACCAAGAATCAAAAGAAACAGCGAAATGCAGAGGACTTGATCGAAGAGATTAAACATCTCGGGAGTAAATAAATAAGAACCTGTTTGGTAGTCAAAGCGCAATTTCGATTAAGATCTTCCATGAAAGATAGAGAGCTTTCTTCCTCGGCAGCTCGTTCCTCGTCTTCAACCTCCATACCTACCATCATCTTCATCTTCTCAAATGCCTGATTCATCTTATCCATCTCTCTGCTCTAAGTCCTATCTGTGTCTACTACTCTAAGCTATTTGTTTCCGAAATTTAGTTCTCAGATCTCACTGAAGAATCGTGACAGCAGAACTGAAGTATGGTGGGATCTTCTCTGCACAATTACGCCACCATTCTCATGTATCGGAGAGTGAAAAGAAAATGAAAGAGACGCTTTTCTCAGTAGTGGTTTCGTTTTAGAAAGGCTTTTAGTATTGGGCTTCTTTCACGTCAAAATAAACTTGGCCCAAGTAGTGGTCTATTAGTCTTAGAAGACACAATCTACCAACTCCTGGTTTTAATCAAAACGACGTGGCATTTAGTAGATTGATATTTGCCAGTCTGACTCAGCACCGTTAAACGGTTAAGTTATATCGTTTAACTAGATGTTAAAATCACCTAAATTTCATATGGTTCAGGATTTATATTTTAAGTTTTAATTGTTTTTGGTTGTAAAATGTTGCATGGTATCATCAGTTAGGTAGGAAAACGTATTCTGTAAATAGTTTGAATATATTTTAGCCGTTTTTTCTCCGTCGTCTAGCGAGTTTGGTCATTCGTTATGATGTTTTTAGGTAAGTAGCCTCGTGATTTGTTTCTAAAATAGGTTTTTAGCCATAAACGTAAAACGTAACAGCTGTTTACACAAAATTTATTTTCTAAATTTTATATATTTGAAATAATATGTTACATATCATTTTTTTTTTTTGAACCAAATATAATTAGAAACAAATCAATCACATACTCACAAATTTCTCTAGAATTGTTTTTCATTTTTTGACATTCTAATATTCTATCAAATGAATTATATTATAACTTAAAGCAAATTTTATGTTATTTGTCTAGTAATGATTTAAGATGTTGAGTCCATATTTCCGTAGTTTGCAGTAGGTTTGCACACAATAAAGTTAAAAATGGGCAAAATTAATTGGATTGCCTTTCAGACTGGGAAATAAAAAAGAAAAAGAACTTAAAAAAAAAAAAAAAAGAGGCCGTTTTTAGAGCTTATTAAGGCCATTCTCATTCTCATTTGCTCTTCTTCTTTCTTCACCTTCTTTTTCACTCTCCTCAGTACCTCTCTCAGTCTCCGGCGCTTAAAATCTTGCATTCTCCGTCGTTTACTCTGTAAGTATTCTTCCTTAGAGGCTTCGATCGCCTCTATATATTATAGACTCCTTGTGCTCGATTTCGTCTTTCTTCGTCGGAAAATTGCCCTAATGTTCTCGATTTCCAAGTTTTTTTTTTTTTTTTGTGCTATGGGGGTTACTTATTTTTTTTCATAGTTTCGTGTAACGAGGTTCTGCGTCATACTGTTTGTGTTCATTGTGTTGTGTTTTCACCGTTTTAGTCACTGATCGGAGACTTTGACAGTGAAAAGTCCTTAGTTTTTTTTTTTTTTGGTTTTCGTGTCATATCATCCGATTGATCTACCGTTTTTTTTTTGCTTTGATGTTTGTTTGTTTAGCGTATTATGCGTTGTTGGATTGTTGTGTTTGAGATGTTGGTGGTGACTGTGGGTTTCTTTTTGATGGCTCTAGGTTCAGAATGAGTTCTAGGGCTGGTCCAATGTCTAAGGGGAAGAACGTTTCTCACGGTGGTTCTAAGCCTGAGGTTGAACGGTTGGCTCAAGGTTTGGCAGCGACGAAACTGGCTCCTTCACAAGATGATGGAGGAGAATGGGAGGTCATTTCCAAGAAGAACAAGAACAAACCTGGTAACACTTCTGGAAAAGCTTGGGTTCCTCAGAATTCGAACCCTCCTAGAGCTTGGGGTGGTCAGCAACAAGGTAGAGGTAATAACGTGTCTGGGAGAGGTAATGGCAATGGTCGGGGAACTCAAGCTACTGATCACAGGGTCTCTGGTCGGGGACGAGCTTTGAACAAAAAGTATGATAACTATGTGGCTCCTGCACCACCTGTTACTCGCCCTCCTTTGAAAGGAGGTTGGAATTGGCAGGCAAGAGGAGGTTCTGCTCAGCACACTGTTGTGGAGGAGGTTCCAAACATGGAGGATGATCTGGATAATGCTTCTGAGGAAGAGAATGATTCTGATGCTTTGGATGAATCTGATGATGACCTTGTGAGTGATGACTATGACTCTGATGTCAGTCAAAAGAGCCATGGATCACGGAAGCAGAATAAGTGGTTCAAAAAGTTCTTTGATAGCTTGGATAGCTTGTCCGTCGAGCAGATTAATGAACCACAGAGGCAGTGGCATTGCCCAGCTTGTCAGGGTGGACCTGGCGCCATCGACTGGTATAACCTACAGCCACTAGTAGCTCATGCGAGGACTAAGGGAGCTAGGCGAGTTAAGCTCCATAGAGAATTTGCTAAAGTTCTGGACATGGATCTACAGATGAGAGGAGCATCTGTCATCCCCTCTGGTGAGATTTATGGGCAGTGGAAGGGTTTGGGTCAGGAGGAAAAGGATCATGAAATTGTCTGGCCTCCAATGGTCATCATCATGAATACTAGACTGGACAAGGACGATGATGATAAGGTGAACTTCCTTCTATCTTTTTCTTCTTTAATCTTTTTTTTTTTTGCGTTCTGCTGATATTAGAATGTTATATTTTTCAGTGGCTCGGGATGGGCAACCAAGAGCTGCTGGAATACTTCGAACAGTATGACGCTATTAGAGCACGCCATTCCTATGGTCCACAGGGCCATCGTGGGATGAGTGTTCTGATGTTTGAGAGCAGTGCCACTGGCTATGTGGAGGCCGAACGCCTTCACAGGGAGTTGGCTGAGCGAGGGTTAGATAGAAACGCCTGGGGCCGTCGGCGAGGTCTGTTTTCTGGAGGTGTTCGCCAACTGTATGGCTTCCTTGCAACCAAGCAAGATCTGGAGATATTCAATCAACACTCTCATGGTTCTCTTCCCTCAGAAAATTTGATTTATGCTTGCTTTTAAGTTTTGTCATTGGGATTTATTAGAGTTTTTTTGTTGGTCCTTGTAAATGTATCTGTTATGTAATTTCGTTAATTCATTAGGCAAAACGAGGCTGAAATTCGAGATGAGATCTTACCAAGAGATGGTTGTAAAGGACCTGAGGCAGATTGCTGAGGACAATCAGCAGCTGAACTATTTTAAGAACAAGCTTTCAAAACAGAACAGGCACGCCAAGGTGCTTGAGGAATCTCTGGAAATTATGAGCGAGAAGCTGCGTAAAACTGCAGAGGATAATCGTATCGTGAGACAGAGAACAAAGATGCAGCATGAACAAAACAGAGAAGAGGTATGTTTTTTTAAAATTTTTTTACTTGGAAATTACAAACTTGACATTTTTTTTAAATTACCTACTGATACACCTTTTTGATTGATTTTGTCTTAAAAAAACGGTGGTGGTTTGAAGATGGATGCACAAGACCGGTTCTTCCAAGATTCAATCAAACAGATACATGAGAAAAGAGACGCAAAGGAGGAGAATTTCGAGATGTTGCAGCAGCAGGAACGTGCTAAGGTTGTTGACCAGCAGGAGAGGAATATGAATCCCTCTAGCAACGCTGATTGCCGAAAGAGGTATACGTGCTTACATTACATAACCCCTCTTTCGTTTTTGTTTCCCAAGTACAGGAGGAGTAACTGAAATTCTTCTGGTTTTTTGGATAATTTGTGCAGAGCTGAGGAGGTGTCTAGCTTCATCGAGTTTCAAGAGAAAGAGATGGAGGAGTTTGTGGAGGAGAGGGAGATGCTGATCAAAGAGCAAGAGAAGAAGATGGCAGAGATGAAGAAAAGGCAGTACGAGGAGATGCTTGACCTGGAGAAAGAGTTTGATGAAGCATTGGAACAGCTCATGGAAAAGCATGGCCTTCACAATGCAGATGACTGAGACCAGGTCTCTACAAACAAAGACAAGACTTAAGTTTCTTGCTTTGTTTTTTCGTATGTCGGAAAATAGGAGATTTGAGAGAGACTCCATCTTAATAGGACTAAAAGTTTAAGGAGATACTAGACTGTTATTATTATTCTCCAATTTTTACCAGACGGATCTTAAGGAACCATTAAGTTTTTGGTAACAAAACCAAGTCTCCTCCTTAGTATGAACGTTTAGACATAAAACAAAACTAAATTCAGCCGAACCGAACCACACGTTTAGCCTAATTCGGAGTTACAGGGTACAAATTAATATTTTCGTAGAGTTTGGGGAATAATAGTAAGTATCTAAAAGACAGAGATCTTTAGATGCAATTATAGTTTTGGTCTAAAGAGACGTGGTGGTGTCATAAAACACTTCTAACTTGCATCGTATTGGAAGAGCATCGTCACGACTCCATCCACCATACCAGTATTTGTTTAATCTTTCTTCTATCTCTTTCTCAGATTTTTTTATATACAAAAATTAAATAAGGGAATCCCATAAATATCTCTGCTTTACACAAATCTTCTTTAGGCGAATTCACATCTCAAGCTCTGCTTTGGATCCGCCGTAACTAAAAAACAAACCAAATCCTTCTTCTCCAAATCGTGAAACATGGCCCCGCCGGCAGGACAAACGGCGGCGGTGGCTGAAGTGGCTGGCGCCGACGGTCCTCAGCCTCAACAGCAGCAGCGTGGATTTGGTTCCACGATTTCCGGAATCGTTAGAATCGCCGTCTTCTGGTATTTTGCTTCCAAGTTCTTTTCACCTAAACAGAAACCTGTTGATCCTTCTGCTCCATCTCAGCTCATGACCAATCTCTTCCACAAAGGCGAATCATTGGTAAATTTTTTGTCTTTTCTAAATGAACGACTTCGATTCATTTTCATACGACTAGTTCATATGCTCTGTTTCAAAATCGTATGTAACACGCAGTGTTTGTTCTGTGAACATCTTTCTACTGTGTGCTTTAGTTGTGTATACGTACAACCCATTGTTTGATTAGAGGATTAGGGTTTAAAGATTTGATTTTTTTGTTTATGAATTTAGCTTTGAGTCTAAATGGAAGCAATGTTTTTTTTCTTTATGCAGGATATGTGGTTTTATATGTCAGAGCATGAGAAGTTCAATGACTTTGGCAATGATAAAGCTCTGTATTGGCATGAGACGAATATACCTTATGCTGTATGGACACCAGAGAGTATTAGGACCAAGTCACTGACGTATTCTCCATCTGAGGTTTCAGTCACTTGCTTGCCCTGTTTAGGTTTCTTTTTGTATCTCTTACTCTTACTAAGCTAAATTGAATTACAATTTTTGTTTTGTTCGCAGACGCTACAGAATAATGGAAGTCTGTATGCTCATGTCTTCTTTGCTCGATCTGGATTTCCCATTGACCCCACTGATCCTGAGTACCAACCACTTAATAGTTTTAACAGGACTCATGGTAAGACTTCCTTTTTTTTTTTAATCTAAAAGCTATATTTTTTGGACAAGGATTTGATGATTAGGTTTCTGTGATAGCTGAATTGGACTTGTCTTTTCACTATTTCAGCTGTGGCGACTTACTTTCCAAAGCAAAAGAAAAATAAGAAGAAGAGTCTCTTGGGCAGTCCCAAAGACGATGATGAATCCGAACCAGAAGTTGAGGTATGGCTCTGTAAAAGTTTTATTTTGAGGAAACTTTACATATAGTTATGTATTTTCTTGAACGTTAATGAGTTCAATAGATGTGTAATGAACTAACGCCAGCCGTACTTCACAGAATGTTGGTGATAAGAAATCGGATCTCAAGGTAGAGGTCCCTGTGGAATGGGTTTCCCTCTGGAAACCGAATGTCACAATTAACCTGGTCGATGATTTTACTCGGTAAGTTGGTTTTGTTATTTTGTGTAGTATAAAAAAAAAATAGAAATTCTAGAAACAGAGATATAATCATTGTTGATTCACTTTCTATGTTGATGTATATATGATTTTCTACTGCTTGTCGAAAATAAATAGCAGTCTTGAAGAATGAAAAGTATAGGCACTTATTCACACTTATCAAATATGGGTATAACCTTAAGCAATGGCAGGGGAGACATTTTGACTTACTTCACGAAAATTATAATTAACATAAATAAGTAGTAGCTGTAGTACGTGAAACTAAATGATGGCATGGTATGCCTCTTTTCTCTTTGACTGTCTGTCAGTATTGAATTTAATATGACTCCATACTGGTAGACTAATATCTGCTTTCACTTTCATGACAGCTATTCACAGAATGGTGTACCACCAAACATTGCTCCTCGTATCCTTCAATTTCTTTTGACAAAAGAGTGACCTGCTTATTAATTATTTGGATTTTTTCACAACTCTTTCTCTCTCCGTATGTTTTCTATAACATTTGATGGCACTATCCATGTGAATGCTGCATAGCTTTTTGGCATAAGATGGATCAAACTTCTTTTTTAAAAAAGGTTGATAAGTTCTTGGGTCCTTAAATGGTCAGAAGTAGTGTCATGTCTCTTACTTTGTTTATGTGTATAAGGTGCACAATAGAATCTTGTTTTCCATTATTTGATTTTCTTTTGGTAGGTGGAATAGGAATTCATAAGAGGGTTTTCATTTTGGCATTGTGATTGTCTACTTGCCCAATTTGTTATATGCTGTACTTAACTTTAGATTTGCAGACCTACTGGTAGAACCTACTACAGGAAATTACTATCCTACAGTTTACTTCAATGAGTTTTGGCTGCTAAGGGACAAGTTCATTCCAGTCAATGCAACAGTCTCAGAACTACCACTTAATCTGGAAATAAGCCCCATAAGCATGATGAAGTGGCAACTGTTTCAGCAAGTTGATCAGTCTTTCCAGATGCAGCGTAGCTATGGAAGCATGCTTGACGGTGAATCTGACGAACTAAAGGTAAATATGGCTTTTTATAGTCAATCAGCATCTTCTATCCACTTCATTGTAGGTGGTTGGTTTCTCCTTGGAGCTGATTGTATATGTTCTTTTGTTGTATCATTTATTTATTACAGAGGGTGTTTTTGGAAGGAAACCCCTATCTTTTGGGTATCACGATGTTTGTTTCGATGCTTCATTCAGTGTTCGACTTCCTGGCATTCAAAAATGGTTAGTAAGACCCAAATCTTTCCTTGAGATTGTAGGAAATATTGTTGAATTTTACTTATCTTTTGCTGCTACCGTTCAGATATCCAATTTTGGAATAAAAACAAATCGATGGAAGGATTGTCTGCAAAGTCTGTTGTACTGAACTTTATCTGTCAGTTTGTCATCTTCCTCTACCTGCTTGACAACGACACCTCATGGATGATACTGGCTAGTTCTGGAGTTGGTGTCTGCATTGAATTCTGGAAAATAGGGAAAGCCATGCGCATAGAGGTACTTGCAATGTGTAGTATTCATTTTCTGATGTCGTTGCTTTACATAGAAACCTTGTCTAACATTTAAACTTAACAGGTTGATCGTAGTGGAATGATTCCAAGGTTGAGGTTCCACGATCGTGAATCCTATTCAAGCAATAAAACCAAGGAGTATGATGACATTGCCATCAAATTCTTATCCTATGTGCTCCTCCTCCTTGTCATTGGCTTATCCATATATTCTCTCGCTTATGAACGCCACAAGAGCTGGTATTCTTGGATCCTGTCTTCACTAACAAGCTGTGTCTACATGTTCGGTAAATAGCCTTGACCATTCTCAAAAAAATCTGTTGATAACCACTCATTGTAAAATTGTTTTGACTTTGGGGTTGTGTGTTTTGCAGGATTCATCATGATGTGTCCTCAGCTATTCATCAACTATAAGCTAAAATCAGTGGCACATTTACCATGGAGACAGATGACTTACAAGTTCCTCAACACCATTATTGACGATCTCTTTGCCTTTGTCATCAAAATGCCGATCCTACATCGACTCTCTGTATTCCGTGATGGTGAGTTATATCCATCAAATTCCTCTCTAATTGGATTCAGATTTAAGAAACAGGCCTTTCTTATGGATGTATAATGTGTGTTTTTCAGATGTGATATTCTTGATATACTTATACCAAAGGTGGGTTTACCCTGTGGACAAGACACGTGTTAACGAGTTCGGTTTTGGAGGTGAGGATGAAACAGCAGAGAAGAAGTTGATCACAGAGAAAGAAGAAGAAGACAAGAAAACAAACTAATATCTTCTGGTTACACTTTCTAGACCAATTTTTATTATAACAGTGTCAAGTTATAGTTTCTTAATTTCTCTGTTTTTTTTCACTTTTGGAAGTTTTGTTGAATTTTACTGTCAAGTTTTAAGACACATTATAAAACAACCCCTTTTGTATTGCCATAAAGAAACAAACATTTTCACGAGAGAACTAGCTTCAAACTGTTAAGAGGATTCATTATTCCAAATACTTACTCGCCACAAAAGACTTGTTAAAAGCAGAATTAGATGAAAGCAGAAACAGCAAGTTCTATCACATCAAATGTTTTGCTACAGAAGTCTCTAGAATAATACTTCACTAAAATGAAAAATTTAGACATTCTTTGACTCCGGAGGAAGAGCAGTTCCAAAGTTGAGACTGTTCCTCATAGTTCTCCGACCAATCCCACCTACATTGCCATTCCCTTTCCTCATCATTGCCACAAACTCCCCATAGTCTATTTGTCCATCCTACAAAATCAACAATAGCAACTAGCTACCATAAACATTTGTTCCATAGCTCCTTCATCAAAGAAACAGTGAAGATCTTTTGTGTACTACTCACATTGTCTTGATCAATGTCTTTGATCATTTCATTAAGATTTGAATCCTTTATACCAAACTCCTTCCACGCCTGTTGAAGCTCGTCGATTGTAATGTACCCACTTGCATCTTTGTCAAAGAAAGAGAATGCAGCCACTAGATTCTCCTCTCTCTCCAGCTTGTTCAAGTGGATTGTTGCAGCTAAGAACTCTCCATAGTCGATTGTTCCACTTTCATCAACATCAGCCTAACACAGACACACACACAAATAAGACGATATTGGATATTAGATTCAGCAAAAACAAAGATGCAAAACGTGAAAGTTAATAAGAAAGGAGTTGTGAGAGTTTACTGCACGCAAGAGTTCCTGGATCTCAGATTCCATAAGCTCTGATCCAACACGTCTCATACTGTCTTTTAACTCTTCAAATGTGATAGTCCCGCTTTTATCTGTGTCTATCATCTTGAACAGCTCTTTAAGTCCACTGATTTCTTCCTCAGATAGTCTCTCTGCAATGACTCGTAAAGCCATCTTCTTAAGTTTGTTCATTGCAGAGAACTTTTTCAGGCGGGTCACTACTGCGCAGTCCAAAGGTTTATCTGGAGCAACCTTATCATCCACAATCCAAGGGTGACCTGAAGAAAAGATCGTTTGAATCAGCTTGCAAGAAAAAAGAAAAAAACATCATTTACTTTTGCAGGCATGACAACTTACACAACACTTGATGAGCAGTTAGCCTCTTTTTTGGATTGCTCTCGAGCATTTTCTTGATAAGATCTTTGGCACTCTCTGAAATACTAGGCCAAGGATTGGTCTCAAAGTCAAGCTTTCCTTGTAAAATCTTTCTGAAGATCCCTATTTCACTTTCTGGATACAAAAGTAAAGACACATGAGACAGCAGTAGCAAGCAAGCACATGATAGGAACGTTGCATTTATAAAGAAAGAAGAAGGCATTAGAAATCTACCAGCCCAAAAAGGAGGAAAACCACATAAGAGAATGTAGAGGATAACTCCAGCGCTCCATACATCACATTCAGGACCGTAATGCTTATGTAAAACTTCAGGTGCCACATAGTAAGCGCTACCAACTAGTTCCGAAAACGTTTCCCCTAAAAAACAAACATTTGTGTCCCCAAAATTAAAGCTCCATATCAAACTAACTCAACTGAAAGCACAAAACACACAAACTCACAGTCACAGCACTAAAAAGATGGGATCTTAAGCAACGGTTCATTGCGTTCTATCACTAAAACATCAAGTTCTGATGCTTCATCCATAAATCAAAACAGTAGAGAGTGATTCACCTAACTAATGCAGTAATCAAATGTTAAACATCATCAAGTAACTCATAAGTCATAAACATCACCAACACAATCATGGAACAAAATTAGAGAAAGAATAAGAACAAATTGGAAACCTGGTTTGCAGAAAACAGAGAGGCCAAAGTCGGTAGATTTAAGAGAAGCATCTTCATCAGAAGAAGTGAACAAGAAATTCTCAGGCTTAAGATCTCTATGTACAACCCCAAGAGAGTGACAAGCCTCAACAACCCCAACAATAGTCTTGATAAGCTTAGCAGCTTCTCTCTCACTGTAATGACCTCTCTTGACGATTCTATCAAACAACTCACCACCTTCACAGAGCTCCATCACAAGGTGAACGCTTTTGGAGTCCTCGTAAGCACTTTCTATACGGACAACGTTTGGGTATTCAGACAGGTGATGCATTATCTGGATCTCCCTCAAAACGTCGTCGTAATCATCTTGGCAAAGGAGCTTCCTTTTGGGTATGGTTTTGCAGGCGAGCTTTTGACCTGTCTGTTTATGGGTACAGAGGAAAGTGGTTCCGAATTGGCCTTGTCCGAGGACTTGACCAAGAGAGTAACTGTCTTCGACGTTTTTGGACTTGTAAGGAAGAACCCATCTTGTTCTTGCTTTGTTTGCCATTCTTGAGAGAGTTTTTTTTTATTATTTCTTGAGGGTTTGGTCTAAGCAGAGGAAGAAGAATAAGAAGAGAAACTGTTGAATGAGTAAAGAAACTGACTTGAAGGCATTGAAGAGAGAGAGGGAAGTCAAGAGTTAGGAGAGAATGATTGATTAGCTAATATTAGATTTTTCCCCCATTTAAGATTGTTTTCCATTTAAGATTGTTTTCCACATAGATTGAAAAAATGGGAAAGAAAACAAATTCAATGAATGCTTTGAATAAAAACTTCTTTAGTGAATAGCTAAATTGTAGTATTAATTAGTAATTAATATTATATTATAAAAGTATAATTTTAGTCAAACATATTGATTATGTTATACTGAAAGATAAATGATAAATATTACTATATCACTGCAAGTTTTTTTATCAAGTCAAGTAAATATAATTGTTTCAAAAGAAAAATCTATATATTGTTTTATATGAATTTAGTACTTAATAATGAAAAAGTAATTGAATAAATTGTAAAAAAAAAAGAAAAGGAAATTTTAAAGTTCATAATTTTTTTAATGTTTAATTATTAGTGTGTGTGTTGATATGTATGTACTACGAACTTAGGGCAGCACTAAATAAAGGCAAAAGTGTCTTCTTCTCTTCAATAGGAAGGAACTATAGCTGTTTATGTTGTAAAACACTTGGAGTGCACTTCCATAACCGGCCAATTACATGTTTTGGTGTGTACGACACATGGGCGAATGCCCATTACCTATTTCCTATTCCTAGTCGGTTTTGTACTAAGGCTTTGTTTTTATTATATATATGTAACCTCTATTTGATTGATTGAATAATAAGAAGAAGAGAAAACTTCTTTCGAGTTTTCTCTAAGTTTACAACACGTTATCAACACGAAGCTCTAACACCAGCTGGGAAAACCCTAAAACCCTAAACCGCCACCGCTTTCACCTCTTGTTCGTCCAAACCCGGCGATAGTCTAAAACTCTCGGTGATCGGTTCCTGTTCGTGACCAGTTCGTGATCAATCCTAGTTCGTGGTCCGGTTTCTGTTCGTGATCAAGCTTTCATTCATAACTTGTTCAAGGTTCGTGGTTCGTGGATCAGCTTAAGGTACAACCGAGGTCTTTAGCACCCAGTTCAATTCCGTTCAACCCCAAATCGGTGGAAGGTAAATAAGATCAAACTTTCTTAGAACCCATAAATCGAACTTGATCTCTTAATTTATTGGAACCCTAAAACTACAAGTAAACAATCAACAAACAAGTTTTTATGCTTTGAAATCCTAAACCCTATAACTTTAAAACTTTTAAAAAATCGGTTGTTATAAGTTGTTTAGATTGGTTGCAATTAAACTGTTTATGATATAATTAAAATCCGATTGTGTTGATTGTTTGCTTGATGCATAAGAACCTTAGAACTAAACCCTAAAATCCGAATTGCTTAAGATTAAAAGTTTAGGATTGTTCGATTAACTGTTTGTTGCATAAGAACCCTAGAACTAAACTATTAAATTCGAAATTCATAGAAGAAATTTAAATTAATTGTTCTAAGGATTAAAACCGATTAAGATTGTTTGTTTAATCAAACCCTAAAACTAAGAATTTAAAATCGGAAATTATTATGTGTTTGCATGAAAATAAATCTGGATAACTTCTAAATCAATTATAATCATTATCTTAAAGGTTTAAGAAATATTTCCTAAAACTTTGTTGTTATCCAATGTTAAGAAAAAGGAAATCCAATCTAGTAAAAGGAAAATTACTAAAACTCAAAATTATTTAAGAAAAAGGAAATCTTTGCATGCTAGTATCTATCTAGGATTGTTGTCTTTGCATGCATACATAAGCCACAAAATTTGAGTGTAAAATTAAGGCATGGATTGGTCTCAAATACCGCATGGCCCTAAGTGATTGGCATGGTTCAGTCTCAAATACTGCATGTCCTAAATTGTTGCATGGTTCGGTCTTAAATACCGCATGCTAAACGAATGTTTTGTTCTGTATTATGGAGATGGCAAAGCTCAACAACCTCTCCTATGCTGCCCTTAATGTTTCTAGAGACAACTACTTGCGATGGGCTTTGGACACTAAGATCCATCTGAAATCAAAGGATTTATGCGAGTGCATTGAGGAAGATTCTGACTGTTCTGAAAAGGACAAGTATAGCGCGGTTAGGCATATACGCCACCACCTTGCTGAGAGTCTCAAGGACCAGTACCTCACCATTGAAGATCCTCTTGACCTTTGGACAGAGCTGAAAAGCAGATATGGACACCAAAAGACGGTGCTCCTACCAAAGGCTCAATTCGATTGGAAAACCTAAGGATTCAGGATTTTAAATCCGTGGATGATTATAATTCAACACTATTTAAGATAGTGTCGATTTTGAGGTTATGTGGTACTGAGGTTACTGAGAAGGATCTGCTAGAGAAGGCATTCTCTACCTTTCACTCTAATAACATACTGCTTCAACAACAATATTGTGAAAAGGGGTTTAAGACTTATGCGGACCTTATCTCTTGTTTGCTACTTGTTGAGCAGAACAATGAGCTATTAATGATGAATAGTGCATTGAGACCTCCTGGTACAACTCCATTGCCAGAAGCTCACAAGGTGGACATGGCATCGAAAAACCCTCAAGAGCCTAAAGAGCCAAAGGAGACTAAGGAGTCTAACTATGTCCATAGGGACAAGTATGGCCGTGGCCGTGGATGGGGTGGACGTGGTGGTCCTGGTCGTGGGACCTATCAAGGACGCAATTTTGGTGGTCAAGGCTGTGGAAACCGATTCGGCTTCGGCCGTGGTCGAGGTAGAGGCTGCGGGCAATTTAAACCGCAACATAAGACCAAGTCCACTTACCATAGATGTGGTATGAAGAACCATTGGATTAAAACTTGCAGAACTCCTAAGCATCTTGTTGATCTCTATCAAGAGAGTCTAAAGAAAAATCCATAAGCTAATTTGGTTCATCTCGATGGTGAAGGTGATTTCGACCATGAGAAGGATGACCTATTGGATTATGAAACCTCCGATTGTTTAGGAGAGGATAATTAAACTCAAATGTTGTTTTGATTTAATTTTGTGGTTTATGTTTTGCATTTGATTGGATTATTATTTGGATAATTATTTTGGTTTAAATTTAAATTATTTATTTCCTTCAATATAAATTGGTTGTTTTATTACTTTAAAATTTAAAACATAAATTCTTGTTTATATTAGAAATGGATGAGGACAAGAACATACTTGTGGTGGATAGTGGATCCAGCCACACAATTTTGAAAGACAAGAGATATTTTATTAATCTCATTATGAAAAGTGCCAATGTTAGTACAATTGCGGGTATAGCAAGCCTAATTGAAGGCTACGGCCAGGCTAATATTTTGCTACCTAATGGCACACATCTTGAAATAAGTGATGCCTTGTATTCACCCAGCTCTAAGAGAAGCTTATTGAGCTTTAAGAACATTCGTTTGAATGGTTTCCATGTTGAGACAAAGGGTGAAGTAAACAAAGAGTTTCTATATATTACAGAAATCACCCAAGGACATAAGAAAGTCCTAGAGGCTATACCTGCACTAGCCACTGGTTTATATCATGCTAAGATTGATATGATAAAGGCTAACTTGGCAATGAATAAAATGTTCAATGAACAATTCACTTTATGGCATGACCGGCTTGGCCATCCGGGTTCTAACATGATGCGTAAGCTTATAAAGAATTCTAATGGGTACACTCTTAAAGAGAGGAAAGTTATCCCTAAACATCTCACGTGTGTAGCATGTGCACAAGGGAAACTTATTACAGTAAAACCTCTATAAATTAATACTCTATAAATTAATAAACACTATAAATTAATAAATTTTGCTGGTCCCAAGTCGGGCCAGTGTAAAAATTAACACTATTCGATAAGATAATAAGATAATAATTTTTTCGAAATCTCCTTATAAAATATGGTCCCAATAATATCATAAATTAATAATTATGTAAATTTATATATATATATACTGATATAATAGTGTATGTTTCTCCTAAAGCTCAATTCTATAGAACAATTGTAATGTTGTATTTTCAACCTATAATGATATCTCTAAAATATTTTATAACATGTCATACAAATAATTAAATTTAAAGTTTTAATTTTTAGATATGCATCATTTACAATTTGATAATTTGACAGATTATTAAAATAGGAGAATTGATATTATTATTCATAGATTTGAATTTATGTGTCTCATGTGTATAAGTCAATTTGTCTATAATATTTGTAATTTATTGTAAATAGTGCTTTCTAAATATTACAAGTTCAATTCCCTAAATCATAAAATTTATAACATCTGAAAGTTTAATCTTATTTTGCTATAGTTGTTCTAATTCATAATTTTTTTAAAAATAAACAATTAAAAATATATCTAAAAATTAATAATTATTAATTTATAGATAAATTAATATCACTATAAATTAATAAAATGTCATAGTCCCAACATTATTAATTTATAGAGGTTTTACTGTATAAGGCCATCACCAGCCAAAGTAAATAAAGAAACTTTAAACTTTCTGGAAAGGATCCAAGGAGATATATGTGGACCAATATACCCACCTTGTGGGACGTTTAGATATTTTATGGTCATGATAGATGTATCGACCAGATGGTCGCATGTTTGCTTATTGTCAACTAGAAACCTTGCGTTTGCTAGATTGCTGGCCCAGACTATACGTCTGACAACCCACTTTCCAGATTTTCCACTTAAGACTATACGTCTAGATAATGCTTGTGAATTTACATCCCAAGGGTTTAATGATTATTGTATGTCCATGGGGGTGAGTGTGGAACATCCTGTGGCACATGTCCATACACAAAACGGATTAGTTGAATCCTTCATTAAACGTATTCAATTGATTGCTCGGCCATTGCTTATGAGGTCGCAGCTTCCTGTGTCGGCTTGGGGACACGCGGTATTACATGCAGCTGAATTAATATGCATCAGGCCATCTAGTGAACATAAGTATTCACCATCCCAGTTATTAACGGGTCATGAGCTAGACATATCCCATCTCAAAACATTTGGGTGTGCCGTTTATGTACCGATTGCTCCACCACAGAGAACTAAGATGAGACTTCAAAGGAGGATGGGAATATATGTTGGATATGATTCTCCCACCATTATTAAGTATCTTGAGCCAACTACGGGTGATTTATTTAAGGCTGTCAGTTTGCTGAATCCGAATTTCCTATATTGGGTGGAGAGAATAACAAGTTGGTCAAAGAAATAACATGGAATCTAACATCCTTGAATTGGCAAGATCCTCGGACTCTAGCATGTGATGCAGAGGTCCAGAAAATTATACATTTGCAAAAGCTAGCTATACAATTGCCAGATTCCTTTGCTGACCCAAAGAGAGTAACTAAATTGTACATACGAGCTTGTAATGCACCAGTACGTATTGATGTTCAGAAGGAACACAATAATCAAGTTTCTATAGAGTCTAAGACCCGTTTGAAACGAGGTAGACCATTAGGTTCCAAAGATAAGAACCCTCGGAAATCTAAGAAATGTGCAAATCAAACCGAGGTTAAAGAAATGATAGACATGGCCGCGGCAAATCCTAAGGCACCAAATGAGGTTTGGGACGCTGAACCTCAAGGTCCAGAAGGTATTGATAATAATGAGATCTCAATCAATTATATCATGTCTGGAATAAAATGGAACCATAAAGATGTCGACATTGATGAAGTATTTGCGTATACGATAGCATTTGAAATTAATGAGGATCATGAACCCACATCTATATTAGAGTGCACTCAAAGTAAAGATTGGTTAAAATGGAAAGAAGCCATTGACGTGGAGTTGAACTCTTTAAAAAAGAGGAATGTGTTTGGTCCGATCTTAAAGACACCATTCGATATAAAGCCAGTTGGACATAAGTGGGTCTTTGTAAGAAAGAGAAATGAGAATAATGAAATCGTGAGATATAAGGCACAACTTGTACCACAAGGATTCTCTCAAAGACCAGGAATAGATTATGAGGCAGCACCCCCAACCGTATTGCGTTGATCTTTAATCATCGGCACGGTTATATCATCTAAGAGGGAGTGTTGTAAAACATTTGGAGTGAACTTCCATAACCAGTCCATTACATGTCTTGGTGTGTACGGCCCATGGTCGAAGGCTCATTACCTATTTCCTATTCCTAGTCGGTTTTGTACTAAAGCTTTGTTTTTACTATATATATGTAACTTCTATTCGATTAATTCAATAACAAGAAAAAGAGAAAACGTGGTTCGAATTTTCTTTAAATTTACAACACTTTATAAATTTAATCCAAAAAAAAGACAAACTAGATTAGCTCGTTAACCTAAATTATTTCTTTCTACGCAATATATTTTCATCAAATGTATTTTTCTGCAAAAAAATCAAGATTTTCAATCATTTTGAAAAGTAAATACAAAAAGGACAAATATAATTCTCTTTCATACACATATTCTTGTTTGTGTTCTTTTGCCTCTCTTTGTGGTTTCTGTCAATGTGTCCACTTTTTGTATACGCATTTAAAAATTCATATATCTCAATATATCGCCCCAAAACGTTTCATTTTTATATTCAGAATTCAGCTTACTATTGATGTCTATCTTCTTCATATAACATCAGAGAATACAACATAAAATTCCAAATAAATGAAGAATATTATACATATCCAAAATTTTCTAAATTTGAAAACGACTTTCGTTACAAATTGCAGCTCTCAAGAAGATGATACGACGCATTTATAGAGCTTTTTCTCAGGGTAGAGTTTGTAGAATTAATTGATATGAAACTGAATGTACACAATAATATAGTATAAGGACGACCAATTTAGTCTTCAAGCAGCTTCACTCTTGATCATGTAGCTTAACCCCTCATGATTTCTGGTTCATAGCCGCCTGTTCAAAAGATGAAAAAAGAGTAAGATAAGAGAGTTCTTGAGAACCAAAAAAATGAAAGTTTTCTACGAATCAACAGGACTATGCAGAGATAGAAACACACCTTTCGCAGTCTTTGCATGACGGCGTCTTCATAAGCTTGATAACCAGCACCTACTATGTTGCTTTGCGGTTCTGCTTCTGCAGATTTCTTGGCGGTCAGAAAATCTGATTGGGCTGCTTTCTGAAGAGTTACAACTAGCAATGGATTAGAGAGATCGCCACACAATGTTCTCGTCGCTGCAACCTGTAAGGGGAAAAAAACACAAATTGAAGCAATCCATGATTAGATCCTAAAGAATAAAGAGAGAAACGAAGTTAGTAAATAGATTAATAATACTCACAGCTCCATCTTTTGTAGCCATTACAATAAGAGCAGAACATTTCTTCTTGGTACTCCTAATCACAACATCTTCAACCTTACCAAACTCCGAAAACACTTCTGTAAGCCTTCCCGCTGTATACCCTTGACCACTTGCTTCCCATGAAACCTTCAACGTTCTCTCTTTATCGAGTTGAACACTACTAGCTCCAGCACTGCTTCTTTCTTCTTTTTTCTTTTCATCCACACCACTCTCTGGGGTTTCAAACCCACTTTTCTTCTTTGCATGTCTAGCACGTATCCTCTCTATCTCTTCCTTCAGCTTCCTAGCGATCCTCTCTTCTTCATCATAAGGTCTAGCAGCAGACTCAGGAGAAAAAGCAGAACGTTCCCTTCCCTCCAGATCTGACATCAGCTTACGCCTCTTGTAATCTACTTGTGATTTCTTCTGCTGTTTCTCACGCTGGATCCTAAGAAGATCATCAAACAGCTTCCGGGCTTTCTCGTCTTTGAGAACCTCATAAGATGTCTTGAGCCTCTGAAATTTCTCATGAGCATCGGGATCATCTGGACGTTTATCAGGATGCAAGTCCAAAGCTTTCAACTTGTACGCTTTTCCAATCTCCTTCTCGGTAAGCTTGAGAGCTTCCTCTCCAGAAGGTAAGCCTAGAACTAAATAGTGATCAACAAAACCCTCCATTGCTTTCTTCTTTTAAGCCGCACCACCCAACTGCAGAGAACCACAAAAGAAGTTAGTAATCTAAGAAACTTTACAAATACAAAAATCACAATAACAGATTAAGAGATTAACATATTCATATATCACAAACTTAGAAGCTTGAAACAATCTAACAAGAAGCCAAATGAACGGAGGAAAAAGCAGATGATGATATATGCATCTTCTTGCAATGATCTCTTTTCACAAAGTGAAAAACTTTAGACATAGTTAACATAAACCCTAGGTTATATTTTAAAGACACTTCGATATTTAGTGGAGCTAATTCAATTTTCAGAGCAAATTAGCTCGAACGAGTTAAAACTCATCAAAGCATCATAGATAACAACAAGTTCAAGTTATGAAAAAGGCTTTGAAATCGGAAATTTAACCTAAAACCTCGATCGATACTTGCGTAATTAACAGCAATCACAAAGATCAAAAATCAAAATTTTAATATATGGAATGAACGTACCTTTCCAAATTCCTATTCTCGGGGAAGACACTCAAAAACAACACGAAATCTCCGATGAGACAATTGTAGTGAAACACCCTTACGAACCAAAGCGAAACCTTTAAAACCTGGGCGTTTCCTTCTCTTCGAAATTAAACGAGGAAGAACAATCGGAGGGAGAGAGTAGCGGTTGAGGAATCGAGCTACCCACCTGCGACTGCGAGGGAATTGGAATTGGTATCAAAGAGGATGAAGAACAAGTTTCGATTTCGTTTAGGGGATTCGGCCAAAATCTCAATTTTCTAAATTTGTAATAGAGAATTAAAACCACGAACCGGCCGGTTTTGTATTAAAGCCTGATTGTACCATTGGTTTTGGGTAATTTTTGTAACTAATAAACCGCGCCGAACCGGTATCCAGCTTTGATTTCCTCTTGCGGTGTGTTCTTCTGCTTTGATTAATGGGTTTTCCATTTTTTGGGTAAGGCTAAATTAAATCGGGTTTCGGTTACGAGTCGGTTTAGTGTGATTTTTATCTTATTATTAAACCGCCACACAACAATTAAAACCTCAAATGGTTTGAGATCGAGGTTTATAAAGTCGGTGGTTGTGGATTTGCATTGACAGTGTTTGATATTTCTGTTCGCTTTCTGTGCCGCTTTGGCTTTCTGTAAGTCATCCACTCCTTCAAGAAGATGCAATGTGTGGGGACTGTGGTAGTTAATTTAATGACGCAAAGACTGTGAGATCGAAGGAGGGAGGTGGTGAAATGACATCCAATATATAAGTGTAAAACACCAAACCAATGGTCCAATGGATATCATCAATATGTTGGGACTACTTCACCTGATAGAGAATAATTGGGCCGTCAATATCTCATCTTGAAGAACCTGAAGTCATGCCAGCTATGGCCTGATTGGAGCTTCTGGATTTACCTCACTCAGTCTCTTTCACACTCAATTCTTATCTACCGTCTATTGATGCAAGATGATAATTCAAACCTGTATATTGATGCAAAACCTACATATCTCAAAACATCACATTTGATATTTACTATTTGATATATCATCCCCAATCATAATCCAAACTTATTTATCACATAGCAAGATGATAAGATGTCAAAACAAGGAGAATTACTCAAAAGCTTCATAGTTGAATAAGAGAGAGAATATACAGCCAAAACAATTACCATTCATGCATCTCTACCTTCAATCTCACTTAAACCTTCTTCTATATGACTTACTTAAAGTCCTACCTGTTCCTAAGCTTCTCAGATGCTACTGGTCTCTAGTCTCTCTTTGTTTTTTTTTTTTTTTTTGGTGTTTAGTTTTATCAGAAACCCTGTACATGTTCTCTAAGGGATTCTATGCAGGTGGACTCGACTAGTTAGAGCGGAATCACTGATCAATCTGTGCCTAGTCTTCATGGGTAACGCCAGTTTGGTTGATTCTGTCCCTTGAGAGCAAGGACAGCGTTTGATAAATCTGTAAGCTGCTGCTCTGCTTTCACTTTCCAAGTCACCAACTCCTTCAAGATTTCCTGTACAACGATCATTCTCAAATATTGATTCCTTAAAATCAAGTACAGGTAATGCGAAGCTTTGGAAAAATTGCCTAATTAACCTCATGCAAATCAGAAGATGCAATGTGTGGTAGTGAATGAAGCAAAGGCCCTAATAAACCTCATGCAAATCAGAAGATGCAATGTGGTAGTGAATGAAGCAAAGGCAGCGTTAAAATGACATCTACTCAGAAACAGCAAAAGTCTAGAGGGTTTTCCAAAATTGATCATCTAGTTTAACTGAAATACCAGACCAATGCTTCTAATATGTTTGACTAACTCACCTGATTATGGATAGTTGGGTCATCAATGTCTGATTTTGGACCTGCGGTTATCGAAGAACCCGGAGTCAATTCAGCTTTGTCCTGACTGGAGCTTCTGGATTCACCTCTAGTCATGCAGCTAAAGACAGAAACAAAATATTAGACAATAATAAACCATTAACCCTACCCTTGGACCTAAGCAAACAAACAACTGCCCTAACCTCTCTGTCCTTTGCATATCGATGTTGACCAATGACTGTTCCTCAAACAAGGTATGGTCTTGGAGAGAGCTTTTGCAAGGATTTGGTAGAAGGGCGTAGGTATCCGGCCTGACAGCTTCTGGTAAACCATCAATAAGGTCATCCCATGGCTCAAAATCATTCCCTGTAAAATCCTCCAAGTTGGCATTCTTCAATATATGTTCCCAATTTTCGGGACCTGGACTGAATGATGTGCTCCCATTAGGCTGCAGATTGCTCAGAGTGTTTGAAATTCCAACCAACTTCTGTTCTACTTTATCTTTCCACGAAACCAATTCCTTGAACATGCCCTGTGAAAAAGTGAGATATGGTAGACAAAAGCTTTATAGGTTAAATTCATGACACCATAGTTAAGAAGCTTTTGACAAATACTTTCTACTTAGTTTATAGTCTCGACCTGAGTTGAAGTCAACGAATTAGAGATCTCCAGCATTTGCTTATCAGCCTTTTCCCTCCAACTCATAAGATCCTTGCACAGTTTCTGGGGAGAAATGCAAACGAAATTCTTTTGAATATCTAATATGCTTGACTTAATACATTCACTCCTCTAACAGAAAAAGAAAAATGATCTAAAAGTCACCTCAGTTTCCTCAGCATGATCTGGTAACTTTTGCTTTGCCGCAAGTTCTTTGATTTCACTGCTTACCATAAAAAAATATGAGATTCAAAGCACATTCAGAACTTTCAAGGAGAGCAAATATCGAACCTCAAAGAGTATTGCAAGGCATATTACCTCTTCATTTGCTCAATCTCTCCCATAAGAAGCTTAGACGAAACAGCAGATGCATCATGTGATACAGTCTGAGCCTTCCACCAAGATGGGGGAACCCAAGTAGGATCAGGAATACCGGATTCAAGTTTGATTTTGATAAGGTCAGCACTCTCAAGCCAATACTGCATGGTTCCATCAGTATTGTAACACCTCCTAAAGCGATCAGTACCACCTGGTGTTACTTTGCCATCCATATGCTTCAAGCAATGGTCCAAGAGCCCAGTATCACCTATATTACTTCGTGCAGTAACTCTTAAAAAATTTCGTGATACAGGTGTTTCAAAAGTAGCACCTTCCTCCTTCAGTACATCCGCTAATGTTTGCTCCGCAAACTTAATCCTGCATCATAAAAAAAAAAAAACAATGCTTTCTTCATATAAAAAGGGTAAAGCAATGATGAAAGTAAAAGGGCTTAGGGTCATTTTGACAAACCTATCACTGTTCCATCGAGTGGTCAACTGCTTGCGTCTCGGAGGGATGATAAGCTGCTTATTATCCTCTTCGAAGCTTTCTGAATACCTTGTAGATCTTCCACCACGAGAGAGTCGTTTCCGTTTCAGGATCCCACAGGTAACGAGAAGCCCAGCTTCTTCTTCCTTCTCTAACTTGACCTCAACAAGAGCAAGGGCGTTGTTTTCAGATGCGGTACCTCCTTCTTCTTCTTCTTCTTTTTCCTTTTTAACCTGAGTCTCTCCGGGCTCGCGCTTGGTAACCATCGCCAAACCAGCCATAGCGGAATCATTCAGCTGCTTCCGACAAATCTTCTTGCCCGAACGTTTCTGGCGATGTCTGTTAAGATTTCATGCGACAAACAAAGAGAGAGAGTCATATGTCAAGCTCGAAACAAAAAAAAAAAAAAAAATCAACGAGAAGATAAGAGAAATGATTGAAGAAATCAGGAAGAAGATAAGAGGACCCAACATGTTGTAGATCGCGGCTAGGGTTTTTTCACGGAGAGGAGGCGACATTTTTTTCAACACTGAGGCGGCGCAATTCTTCTCACAGCATTGAAATCGACGCCATGGGGGAAACAAAACGCGGATCGCGATTGAAATTGGAAACAGTAAATGGTAAAACCTAGAAATTTAGGGATCAGAGCGTCACCGTAGAAGAAGAGGAAGAGGAAGAGGAAGAAGACAAGACAAGAGATGATGAGCAGAGCCGATATGCAAAAAATGAATAATAAAAAAAAAAAAAAAAAAGAAGAGCAGCGCAAGTAGAGAGAGTGAGAGAGAGCCCTAAAACCGCCAAAAAAATCCCTAGAAACTTTCTCTTCTTCCCCCTTTTCAATTTTGCCGTTATTGGTAAATTTTTTTTTAGCTCTGTCTTTTTTTATCTCTCCATGGGAATAAATAGTGTAATAACCAATGTTTTACTGACGCGTGGTCTTTTATTTTATAATCTACCGTGTACTTTTATTTACCATATATACGGAATTTATTTTGTTTGTCGTCTTCTGCTTTTTGCTTATCCGCGATAATATGGAAAATGAAAACAAGTAAAGAACAAAAAAAAAAAAAAAAAAAAAAAAAAGAGTAATGTAAATCCTTAGTTTTATTATAGTTGAAGGATATGAGAATGTGTGGTTCCTTAAAGACTACTAACATAATGAGGGAAGAAGAGAACATTTTAAGTAAAACAAAATGTCTAAATCAGAGACACCTATGGGAAAAATGCTCATGTTTTGTCGAAGCTTTCTGCGAAAACAGGATCCCAAAAACGAACATTCTTTCTCTGAGTTAAAAAAATGTGTGGACATTGATACCTGCACCTAACCTGTTTTCGTTCTCTTCAAACTTTCTTCTTCTTCTCCAGATTTGCAGTGACAGCTCTTTGCTTGTGTTTCCAAGAAGATATCTTACCAGGGAAAGCCCACCTGAGCAAACGCTCCCATGAGTAGCAGATGACGAACATTAGTGAAGCCCAGAGGAGAAGCTTATCCCTCAGACCTTGAGGTAATGGAACCAGCTTCAGCGAATCGTTCAGATCCCTAAACAGATCAGACGCGATGACGGTAAAGAACCCTGCTCCAGCAACGAGTGCGTAGAAGAATGGCTTGTTTTCCCTGATACTCTGGTTAAAGGGATGACCCATGTAGTTCACAGCAAATGTTGCAACCTGAAGCATCATGCTCACCATGTACGACACTGTGTTCACCAGATTAGGGTGGAAACTTGCATCTGGTTCTATGCATTCCTCGGGCATGTGCTTCTCAGCTTCCTTCACAGAGTAGATCAAGAACGTCAAGTGAACAGCAAACTGTCCTAACAGAGAGAGGAAGAGGTACAAGGAGAAGACACTCGGGTGGGGTCGTTCTGCAGAGAGGGTTTGAAGCGGTCGGGCATGAGATATGAAGA
Organism: Camelina sativa; assembly: GCF_030686135.1. Classification (NCBI taxonomy): domain Eukaryota; kingdom Viridiplantae; phylum Streptophyta; class Magnoliopsida; order Brassicales; family Brassicaceae; genus Camelina; species Camelina sativa. The sequence goes on from NC_141892.1 coordinate 10,031,104, forward strand.
GGAAAAACGCAGCTGTTAATACTCCGCTGATTGTAGCCTGGACATCACCGAGCTTTACACCGTCTAAGTACATGACACTTAGCACATAAGCTGTGGCAAGACAGTTCAAACCGAGAATTTTGAACATCTGAAGAGTCGTCACAAGTGTACTACGACCCTGTCGGATTATGTCTGTCACTGGGGCAACCGACGCATGTTTAGCTGTGAAGGGAGACGCCATTGATGCATCCCCAAGTTTGACCAAGGGAGCTGACCGCCCATCACCATCCTCACTGTTTAGTTCATCCATCATCTTCTTCAGCTTTTTTCTTTGCAACTCCGCAGCAGTTAAGTGGCGGTTTTGGGGAGGGATCTTTCCTTTTGATGATCCTTCCCCATTCTGAATTGTGGTTTTGCTTGCTGGTTCTAGTAGCGTTTTGGACTTTTTTGACTTTGACTTGTCATCTTTAGATTCCGATGGAGACGAGGGAGGTATAGTATTCAGTAAAGCAACTCCAACATGGGCCTTCAAAAGTGAAAAGTCATTGAATCAAAAGAAATAAAATAAAGCAAAGGCACCATTAACAAGGCATCTGCCCAATGAAAGTCTTATAACCCCAACCTGCTTCAATGCTCCGACATCATTTGTCCCATCCCCACACATCAGAGTTCCTCTGCCTACCGCCTTGAAGGTGGTTAAGATCAGCTCCTTCTGCTGTGGAGCAACTCTTGCAAAAACCTGAAAAGAAAAAATTATTAAAGCTTCAAACTCTATTATTTATAGATACTAAGAAACACTAAACCACTTGATAGAGATTACAAGGTGTATACTACCTTAACAAATGGAATGACTTGCAAAACAGCAGACGTAGCCTGTAGCATTTCAATGCTGTCACCTCCAATACATAAATCATGGGTCTCTGCAAGGGTTTCGATATCTTTTTCACTGAAAAAGGAAAAAAAAAAAAAAAAAGATCATCCAGTTAGAAGCAGGAAAATTAAAGAAACCATCTAGGTGTCAGATCTTTTCTACTAGAGCAATCATTACAGCAGAGCAAATATTGCACGTCAAAGGCAAAACACCACACCAAGAGGGACACACACTTCAATGGCAGATAGATTATTAAAAATATGACTGCACCTATAGGGTATCATGTGACTACCTAAGATTGTACAACAAGAGAACACAAATTAGTTTTAATTCAACAGTAATTGTGTTAAAATATGACTGCACCTATAGGGTATGATCTCCTTCTCATCAGGTGACACCCAGTTGTATTTGTCACCAGTCCCTGACCGACCAAGAATTAAAACTGGGTTTGATACAATATGCACCTGGCCTGCAACATGACAAGCTGTCAAAGCTTGATCACCTGTTATCATCACCTGGAATCATGAAAGAAGGTTAAGACATCCAATATATTTAATTAATAAGATTATATGAGCATACTGCAAAAAACTAAGACATAAAGACAGAAAACGGAAATCAAAGAACCAAAATCTATAATCTATACTATTATATTTTTTTGATGGAATAATGAGATAGCTGCTTTACGGGTAATTTGTACCAAATAGAAAAGGAACACCGAGTAGAAAAGGAACTGAATTAATTACTGGTAGTGATAGAAGGTCCACTTATCTATGTGTTTGTGCATTATAGGATAGACAGCATGACTTACCAAATCATGGGATGAATTTTTCAACTCCAAGAGAACGGTGGCTGAATCTGCTCTAATGGGGCAGTTGAAGACCTATGATGCATTGGTTAAAGCCATTATGAACCAATGTTGATACCAGACATCGATTACAGTACAAATCTATATAAGAGCATAAAGCATTCATGCCATTACCGCAAACCCAGCAAAAGTAAGGTCACTCTCAACAACATCTCTTTCCATGTCCCTAGCTTCACTGACCTGGTTATCATCATATAAGATACGTGTAAAGTACAACTTAAAAGCATGTGGGCAGCAGCTTGCATAATCCAGAACAACACGATGCTGGCTATTTATATTGTTAACTACAAACAGAACAAATCAAGAGACATGACAAGTGCAAAAGCAGATAGCAGACTTAAGAAACCCTAACTTCTAACATAAATTTAGGTTGTACGATAAAGATTCACACACAGACCTCAACAGATGAGCAGTGAAATTCTGTAAGGTATATTACTGAAAGGTTTCTAGGTAAAATGATATTCATCAAATTTTTTCACTTTCATGAGATGATGAGAGCATGGGTAATTACCATCATATCAGGAAGTCGTTTATATGCAAGGGCTAGAACCCGAGATCCTTGGCGTGTGTATCTCTTATATGTTTCGATATATTGTGCTGGCACATCCACAAGCCTATCTTGGATGGTCTCTGGCGCACCCTGAAAAATAAGTTATATATAAGCATCCAACATTTGGATATACGGATAAAAAATTTGGTCTACAAGAATGATATATTAAGCAGACCTTCACAAACACCAAATACTCCTCCTGAATACGAACGATAACTGACATTCTCTTCAGATGTGAAGCAAAATGGTATCTCTGCATAATCTGCACTGAGTTGCCGTTTCCTCTGCAGAGGATTAACAGATAACAATAAGAAAAAGCTTCTTAATATGTGCGGAGAACGCTCTTCAAACAATAACAAAAAAAATTACCAACTTTCTGGCTTATGCAAGCAAAATTTTCGAGGTTAAATAGAAATAAAATTGTAAGCTATTTAGAGAATGACCATTAAGGCATATATCATATCAGCTTCAAAGAAAGTGATAGATACGCAATATGCCCACAGAATGAGGAGTCAAATAAAATTAAAGCAGAGACTAAAGTGTCATCCCCCACGTGATGCAAATACTATAAGCTATCATTTTTAAACTTTACTTCCCATAATCCACAATCCACAATTAGGCATAATCTTTTCATATACACTGTCCAATCTAAACGCCAGAATATGCCTTTCTAGGAAGAGAAAACCATTAAGTGAACCTCGCAACATCAACATTTATGTGGAAAGTAATATTTTAAAATGCAGTAAGCATCTTTTTATTAGTTCTTGTTTTAAAAAGCAATATGGATTGTATTCCCAAGGCTACATAGCCCCAATAGACAAAAAAAATCAGAACAATAGTATAAGAGATCAATAATCACCTTCTAGGCAAGGCCTTTTCATCAGCTTTGTAACTCCAGTCAATTCCTTTAAGTGCAGCCTTCTCAAGTGGATCACCAACCTGTGAGTATTGGAAAACAGAGTAAGACATGCAGATTTTTAAATGATATTCGTAATGCAAAAGCAAATTACAAGCAGTTTCAGAAAGATGTCTATTAGTAAATGTATCATTATCACATGCGGACTCGTACATTAAGATTCATTTCAAACTTTCTGAAGAAATAAGTAAACTACATAAAAATCGGATATCAGAAATATAACCAAACATGTGTGCAAAGATCAAAATGGTCACAATAATGAAGTTTCTCACAGCCAAAAAAACAGGGAAAGCAGCAAAATCGATACCAGGAAATTGAGTTTTTCGACATCAAAAAGGAAAAGAAATTGTATTTCTCATACCAGCTTGTTGTCTACAAAGACCAAGGCATGACAAGAAGCCAAAATCTCCAATGTGCGTACAGGAACCTTGCTCATATCAGTCTCTGCTTCTTCACAATTAGACAATCCCCCAACTCCTCGGAACTCCTATGTAGAGGCAACAATAATGAATTGATCATAAGCAAAATCAAGCAGGCATATATGCAGAACCTTTCACTTGACCTTACCATGTCATCTGACGTGAGTGTACCAGTCTTATCGAAACAACACAGATCAACCTGTCAGCAAAAAAAGGAAAGTGTGACACTAGTAAGACAAAAGTACAATCAGGAACAAATACTCATTCCTTAAAAGAGTGCTTAACATCTAGAGTACTTAAGACCAGCAAATAGCCAAATGAGGCACAATAGATAATACCTTCCCAGCAAAAGGGATCCTAAAAGGCTCTGTGCAAAATATTCCACGTCGTGCAAGAGCAATTAATGATGTATTAACAGCAATGGATAACTCCATAGGCAATTCCGGTGGGATCACTGAGGTGATGATGAGTGAACAGCCTAGCAAAAGCTTATATTTGCTCCTTGTAGGATCCTCGAGACCCTGCACAGAAGTTTCCTCAGCACTAGTATAGAGACATATTTATTTGATAAGAACCACAAAAAAATATTACCATACCTTTACAAGAACATAACCCGCAGCTATCACGGCAAATACCACTAGAAATAATATGAACAGACCACTCTCCCAGCTGTTTGCAGTCACCTAATTTTTTTACCACAGATCAGAACAATCAAGATTCTCAAGCATGCTGAAATGAAACAACAATAAAGGAAAGATCTCTAACCCTTTCTGTAGAAAACAAAATTGTCCTCATTAGTTTTCCTTGGCTCGTCTCAAATCCAGTTCGGAGAACAACAGCTAGACAACCACCATCAGGGGTTTTCAGAGAGAAGGACTGACCAAAAACATTAATCAGTATAAAACAGAATTTGGAGAAAGCACGAAAGAAGAAACGGTTGATATTGCTGAGATGGAATACCTTGTCAGGTGAATGTTGCAAGATTTTAGTACCGCCAAATAAAACATGATTCTTATCCCTTTTGATCGATAATTTTTCATCAGATCCTACGCCAACAGTTGGAACCTATAATAGCCATCATATAATCAGTGAAACATAGGTCACTAACCTACAGAAGTCAGGTCACAACACATATGGACATTCTAATGTACGGGTTAAGCAATATCACTATCATGGACTAAGTATTGTTCACTAGTTAATAATGATAATTCAGAGTTAAAAAGAAATATACTGGAACCTATTACACATCGTGAGAGAAACTGCTGATGCGATAATAAGAATGGCAAGTAAGATGACAAAAACCAAATTACTGTATATGCAATGTTATAATTCAGAACTACTAAAATCTCAAAGTCCAGAGAGCAGAATTTCAAGAGAAGCCATATAACAAGCAAAGAGTATTTTAAGGAAAAAGTACCTTCCATTGGGGAGTTGACTCGCCTGTCAAAATGGCTTCATTTACAATAGCACTTCCTACCAGTAAAAGCATGTCTGCTGGTACTGTCTTATCCTCTCCTCCAGTATGAGTTGAAGGTCGCCCAATGGACACAACATCTCCTGGAAGCAGATCTGTACCTAAGAGCTTCACCCACCTAAAATTTGACTTATTTAGACACATCAGTAATACAAAAACGACCATTTATGGTGTACAATGGTGTTATTCAGTTACATACTTCCCGCATCGATACACCATCACGGTCTGACTGTCCACCCTAACACGTCTTAGGTCGGTTAATGTCTTCAAGCGGCTTTTGGCCATTGTTGACTCGAACATGAAAAGCATGAATAGTGTGAACACACTGTAGTACCAAAATTCATCCAAGCACCAAAGACCCACACAGAAAACCTGCAAAATGAGGAAGAAGCACAATGCGTAAAGCCACAATAAATACAAAAAAAAGAGCTTTAAGATACGTGCATTGTCAAGTAAACAACACCTGAAATACAAAAAATGGTTCCATGCAGTTTTCTTTCATTAGCTTCTGGAATGTAGGTTGCGGATAATCAAATCTGCAAGACACAAATATATAGTATCAAGCAAGATAAAAGAACAACAAACTTTGAATATTTACATTGAGAAATGTTTTAATAGAGGTAAGTTAAACACAATAAAAGAAAAACAGAATGCACAAATTAAGAGACGATCGGAAAAATTGCCAATAGAATATAAACCTCAATAATCTACGTTACAGCGAACAAGTGATAGATAAATGTAAAGGAAAAATTACAAGGCAACTTACACGTTCCTTCCCCACTTCTCAGTGGCAGCGGCAACTTTAGCTTCAGTACCATGACCAGTACATTTCAAATAATGACCAAATGTTTCCTTTGTGGGGTAAGGAAGCTTGGAAAAGGCTCCTAGCTCTCTTGAGTAAATAAAACGCTGCTTCCGGAAGTCAAAGAAAATTTCTTCCAGGTCTCCCGAGGATGCCGAACCTGTCATCTGCAAACAGCAAAAGACTTAAAACTGTTAAAAACATGAGGAGTACTGATAAAATCAAGCATTTCTAGGCCATAGAGAATTCAAATAGTATAGGGCTTTAATTCATTAAATTTTTCTGTACTATGGCTACCACTACAAAAAAAGGCTACCACTACCATGACATAGTATTCGTTGTTAAGGGAGGAAGAACACTCAACTTGCATACATCATGAGAACCAACGAGAAACACAGAAAACATAAGGCTAGCTATCACTATAAAAAGCCAAACCATTCATGGAGACTACTTTGGTGACAACTTAACTATTACACATAAAACATAGAATGAACTTACTTGGCTACGAAAATGAAGAGGCACAACTTCTTTAGAGCCAGAAAATTTGGCTGGGGTAACTTTACATGCATCAGCCTGGTCGATACTGTTAACCTGTTGATTCAATACAGAGACACAGGGCCAATCAATACCTGTAACTCAGGATTCATCCGTTAAAGAAAGCAACGCTAAGAGTACTGCAGGGTTTTTTACCTTACTAAAGTGGACAAAACACTTGAAATCGACAGACCAGGCAGTGAAAAGCAAGACTAAGATGTGAGTAGCAGCAAGAGCACCAAACGCAATGAAAGCATCAGTGAAGTCTATGCTGGGCACGATCGTAGTCAACCATAGTGAATAGAGAATCGCAAAAGGCCAAACGTCCAAACGCCACACCCAGTGTTTCTTCCTACACAAATCAACCTTCTCCACTACCTTCCCTCCCACGCGAAAGGTCGACATCTCAAAAAAAACCAAAAACCTGAAGTTCGATTGACCTGCACAACGTTACACTAATCGCATCCCACAATAACAAATCGAAACCACACAAAATCGCGCAAAAGAAGATAAAATTGCATAGAAAAATCTCACAACCCTAATGAGAGAAGAATCGATTGTGAAGCAGATCTACTAAGTGGGAGAGGGAGAGAGACGAACCTTGAAATTGGAATAATAGCCTTGAAATGAGAGAGATGTAAACTAGGGTTTTCCAATCTCACATGCTCAGAGATGATAAGATCGAATCACGGCGAAACCCACAAAAAAGGAATCGCACTCCGTTAGATTGAACCACGAATCACGATTGATGATGAATCGGGCTTATTTACTAGCCGCTTCGATTTGCGTTCGTAGACTTCCCTTTGTTACTGTATAATCATAAATTTTATTTATTTATCTATTTATTTCTACTTCTTTTCTAGAAAATTGATTATTAGTACTTAAATTTATCAATTAGACCATCTCCACCTTTATCAATTAGACCATCTCCACCAGAGCAATTCATATAAGTTACTCATAATTAAAATAATAATATAATTAATATTAAACTAAACAAAACAACACACTAAGAATTTTAAACAAAACAATCTTCCACTAGAGAACCCTATCAATGTTTCTTAAACTAAAAAATCAAAAGAAAGAAATAAAGAAGAAGAAAAATGTTAAATGTTTTATAATGATGAAAGAAGCTATTTTTTTTGGCAGAATCTGAATCAAAAACAAGCAAAACACATATATAGACCATACATTGAGAAAGCAAGAGATGCATGAAAATAGGATTGAGAATGAACGAGAAAGAAGGTGTTGACTTGTTCGATGTGGTCTGACTTGCCTGAGATGTTGGGTTGGTGTGGTCTGACTTGCCTGCCTTTTTCGAAACATCAATGGAGGCTTGGCGTCGACGATTGAGCTACTTCTCTCTACCAGTAGACTTCAATAGTTCCTCGCAACACCATGATCACTAGTCATGTCAGAATTGGAACTAGCAGGAAGCTGATTACTGAAAAAGAAAGACAACCAATATTGTAAAAGTATTAAACAACAAGCTAAGAAGATGAGGATAGATAAAGATCAACTAGGCTCAAAGTGCGTAAGAGAGAGCATTTATGTGATGAAGACGGCTAAGCATTTCAACTTCAGCCAAGAACTCTTGGCTACCTTGATGGTCATCTATCTTCAATACTTTAACTGCTACATTAGTTCCATCATCGAAAGTTATTAGCAGCTTTCACTATTTCGCTTGCTGTGAACGTTTTTGCAGAGAGAGTAAGCAGAGCAATTGCCACCGGCTTTTTCTTCTTGATTCTGCAGAGACAAAACAGTTAGCCACCAGCAATAAACCAGAGCTTATCTCTCCCAATAAATCAACGCATCAACAAAAACAATCACCTTGCAGAGATTATCATCGCTTCCAGATAAAATCACATTTCGTTGATCAGGGGATATAGAAGTATCAATAACAGTCAAACGCAATCCCCATCATGCAGTAAGTAAGCCGTTGCCACTCTCTTTGGATAGAACTTGGATTGGCTTCACCATTGCCACTCTTAAAAGGAATATGACACAAATATTTTTTTTGTTTTGTAATTGACCTCCCTAAATTTATTTCTTGGGTCCGCCACTGGCCATACCACAAGCCACACAACCTTGAAGCAAACTGGACATAAGCATTGTAATTTCGTAAAAGAACAGTCTCAAAGACGAAACTCTAAAATAAAAACCAACCGTTAACTATCAAATCCCTTCGGTGAAAACCTAGTCCTAGATTAGGTCGAAGATTAGATATTAATTGTATTCTTCTGAAAATTCCTTTTGACTATATCAATGTAAAATTAGGATAAATATTAATGTAAGATAAGCCAAATATATAATGGGCTACAGTGAGCACTACACGTCAACATTGGCTTTTGAGAATGCTTCTCAATTAATTTATAGGAAATTTAGTTAAATTTTATTAATTATTTTTTTTTGGAAAATACATAGATGATATTTTTAGTTAAAAAGGTTATTTACATTCTTGTTTTCTGCCAACTAAACTAATTTGTATTGCTACATTTTAAATTCTATTTAATGCTAATGATAACATAGTGGAGTGATCTTCAATTGCTAATCACTAAATTTTTTACCAAAATATTGAATATTGCCAAGTTAAAAATGAGAGAGTAAATCAATTGGCTTTGTTTATACTTTTTACGATGGCTGCTGTTACCGAGTTTTCAAAATACACTAGGATAGTGTCCGTTCTACGCTGCAGGATTGTTTTTTGTATTGTTTTATTTTAATAATATTAAGGATATTTTTTTTATGGTGTTTGTAATTAAAAATCATTATTATTATTGACAATTTTTCTTGGTAATAATTTGTTTTTAGGTTTTTTTATTATTTGTTTTTGGTTATTTTTTATTTTATTATTGTAATGAAATTATAGACTAAAATCAAATTTGTTTTTTCTTGTATTATGATGCATTAGAGCACCATTATTATTGTTTAGCTTAGTCGCTTATAAAACCTATGAACTTTATCAATCCTAAATTTCCAAATATAGAAACATGTACAGGCAGAAATTTTAACAGCCTCTCCTTATATAGGTAATGAGTACAAATCAATGTTAAAAGTAACCATACTTGGAATATACCCTATATGCAAATCAGAAAATGCAACAAAAACAAACATACAGACTAATGTTATTTAGTAAATAGCTAGGATATGTGCAGTATTTTTTTGTAGGATGTGTTTAAAACTAATCAAGTAAACAATATTGGTCTTTCAATCTCTAACACTTAACAAACTAATGTTATTTAGTCTAGAATCATGGTCCATTACATACTCTTCTTTTGAGAGAAGCAAGAGGATTAGTAGCTCTCTTAGAGAGTTCATACAAAACTGTTATGAGTAAAAAATTATGAATATTTCATGAAAATTTTGAAACAAGATATATATAAGAAGCAAGGGGGCCAATGGTACTCACCTCTATTACCTTTTCACCAAATCCGGGTTCAAACTAATTCTCTCTCAAAGACGTACGTATAATATGTTATGATGTAAAGTATATATATATATTATTTTATAAAATAAATGTCTTGTACAGTGAATCATTATATTTTTTTTCTTATGTTTTTAGTGTATGTGTATAACTTTGTACAAATAATTAATTTGTCTTTATATTGTAATATATGTGTATATTTTCATCCACTATCACACTTAATAAAACATCTTCCGTTCAAGATATTTATGATGCACAACTATAGTTTGAATTGTACTGGAAATATTTAGCATAGAGTTTCATTTTCTAAAATTATTTTTATCAATTAGATGACATAGTTATTGTATATAAGTTGTATAATTATTGTTTTGTATACATAATTTAGTGTTATTGTATTATCCACTAAATGTTATCATAATCTAAACAACAAGTGAAAGCCAAACTTAAAGGCCCAATAAAAAACATGGAGAGTCTCCAAAACACGAAGTAACAACTCACACATGTGTCAGGCACTCAGGCCTGAAGCAGAGACATAATTTCATCCTCTTCGTCTCTCTTCAACTACCTCACACCAAAACATGTATTGACTCTCACCACATACTTTTAACTATATCTCCTCGTTGTAGCTTTCCAACGGCGTTCATACTCTTACTTCTCATTATCTTTCTATTTCCAGAGATAATTTTTATCTGTGAAGCCGTGTGCTTTACAGTATCTCTTACCGGATTCAAAGTTTGTCTACGAAGAAATACAAAGCAACATCATCGCTTTGGCTGATATTTTTCTTATCTCCAATGAACATCTAATATTCCAATCTTTCTTATTGTCTCCGTTAAGGTAAAGTATTTTGGAATAGAAAATGGAAAGTGATGTGGAGGGAAAGGAACAACAAACTTCACCGTAATTCTCACAAACTTTCAGATTCAATCTCCATAATCATCAGGTCAACAATAAAAAAATAGGATCTATGCTTTTCGATCTTAGATTCCGGGTTTGTTGAGACAACCATTTTTTCACCTATTTATGATTTAGCTTTCTACGATTTGAGCTATTTACTGGGCTTTTAATTATGAGTACAATTAGATTCATATATAATGGGATTTTGCTATTAGGCTTGGGCTACTTATTTTTAATGTAGCAAATGAATTAAAAAAAATGACATGGAAGGAGAGATGAATATTATTGGATATCAAAATTGAGCTGTATTAATTCTTATAATTTGATTAGCTACCTGTTTTGACTGAAGTGTCAGCTCTAGGATTCTCCAAAATGTTGAGGTGTCAACAATGGAAAGAAAGGCATTATGTTTTTATTGTATTGATGATATAAAGATCATCATGGAATCTCCATTGGTTATAAATGGGGTGTCCTCCCTAATTTTTTAATATTAGATTAAAGATATTCATTAAGAGAGAGAAATAAAATTATCTTTAGGAAGACATTTAAGACTCTACTGAAGACACTCTTAAACAATTTGTACTATTAAACAATTTAAACTATTGATCCCCTTTAATAAACTGAAAAAAAAAACCAATAAGTACTAGACATGACATATTTAAATGATCAGAAGAAAAAATGATCTACCATATACACGATTGTAAAAGCTAAGTCTGACACATTTAAGTAAATGTTTGAGGCAAAAATAAAATTCTACTAAATAATTTTGTACTGAATAATGTGTGTACAATCTATATCTATAAAGTTAGTTTTTTCTATCTTCTCATTCTGCCACCTAAACATCCACCTAAACAACATTATTTTTCTACTTTAAAATAAACTTAAAATATTTATTTAGTGCATATTTATGTTACTTATGATTTATGATTAATAGAAAGTTTAAATAAATTAGAAATTAATTATGTAAAATAGTTGAATTGTTAAAAATAAGAAAAATAATATAGAAATTTTTTCTCAGTGGTAATAATATAATTAAACTTTTCTTTTAAATTGATCATAATTTAAAATTTTAAATATGTTAGTGAGTTTTAGAACAAAATTAAATTTTAAATTCATGGTAGAATAAAACAAAATTTATGTAATTGTATATCTAAAATTTTAAAAAGGAAAAATAAAATTGAAAGGTAAATATTAGTTTATAAGATTATCAAAAAGGAAAAAATTGATATTTCATAAATTGAAACAAATTTTTTTAATCCACATTTGAGTATTAAATATTAATTAAACAGAAAATATTTATAATTTTTTTAAATCAATTTAAAGTCTAATATGTGTTATATGTGAGTCAATAGAAGATGAAAAGAACGTAGATGTGAAAAGACAACGAGTGCATGGTAGATAATAATGAAACAATTGTAGTTAAAAATGTTTGAAAATAAATTACTAAAACGTGAAAAGATAATAATGCATATGACTAAATTAAAGTCTTTGACATCTCATTCATTGTGTGAAAACGAATGAGTTTGTAGAAAAATATAAATGACATACATTATTAAATAGATTTTTAGATTCCAAGTCGGGCTACACCATTTAGTCATGTAGTCATGTAAAGTGAGATAAGATAGAAACATTCATGAATTAGTCAAGAAATCTTTTATGGTACACTACATTTGCTTAAATGGGTAAAGCAAGCTTGGTAAAAATGTTATAACGATATGATATTGTTCTGAAAAGTGTAACCTAATAGAAATTTTTGTATCTTATCCAAATCTTTTCCAAATAACAAAACCATCATTTGCTTCTAGTCTTTTGTATACTTGTCCGTAAAAAGCCCTTTTACCAGCAACTCTCAGACCTGCTGTGAGAAACGACAGAAAAGAACAAGTGCTCACGTGTCTCCAATAGATGATTGCAAAAAACACAACTTGTGTTTGCATTTAATTTTCATTTTACCACGTAATATATATCAAATTATTTATTTGTCAAAAAAACATTATCATCAACATCAACAATATATATGTTATATATCACTTAGTAAAGTAAGTGTAATGTATATATATTAATACTCAAATAACTTGAATGATTATATTTGAGTTCAAGTATTTTTATTTATAGAAAATATTTTAAATTAAAATCTCACGTGTACGCATGTACAAATTCTAGTGTAATGTTTATAGTAAAAGTTTTGAGAGAAAAAAGTAAATTGTATATAATAAATTTTAAGTTTCCCCATAATGACTTAAATTTTTTTAGACTTGAATAATTGTTGCTTGACAGTTGACACCTCAAATGAACCTGGCAAGGTCTAAGCACAATTTTATTTAATACTATAAAAATGGAAATGTAGAAATAAAGATTTATTTCTATATGCTGCCCAAAAAATAATATTTATATCATTATATATTATTTTGCAAATATTAAGTAGCAATTGATATTGTTTGCCATCTGTCATATGATATAATTTATTATAAGCACCATATATGGTTAGGGGAAAATAAAATAAGGGAAAAAAGGAAAGAAAAATAATAACAATAATGTGTTTTAATTTATTTTATGAATATAATAATGTTTTTAGACTATAAATAGTATATATAGAACATGTGTAATTTTGATATCTTTCCATCTGTGGTTTTATAGTTTATAGTCTTTACAAGTCTTTCAAAGCTAGTTTGTGGGCTTATAAAACCAAGCTTTACAATTTGAAGTCATCATATCGTTCTAGAGCATTTTTTTTTTTTTTTCTTTAGCCGGAGAGTATTTGGTCTAAAATATTTGAGTTTTTTCATGGAAAATGAATTTGGGATGGAACACTAGTGTTGGTTCATCTTGGAGCAGGGATGATGATATTGCTTTGGAGAGAGCCCTTGCAATTTATGACGATGAAACACAGATTTGTTGGGAAAACATTGCTGCAGTTGTTCCTGGGAAAACTACTGAACAAATTATTGAGCGTTACAATATTTTAGTTCGTGATGTTATGGATATTGAATCTGGACGTGTACCTCTTCCAGATTATGGTGTTCCAGAAGAACCAAATCCCAATGCTAGAGGTAAAGGCAAAGAAAAACTCACGCACAAACGACGAAAGGGAGTTTCTTGGACATCAAATGAACACAGGTTCCTTCTCTTCACTTGTTTTTTTAATGTAACTTTGTATATAGATTGTGTGTTTATTTTGTTCTGATTGCAATATTATGGCATAATCATTTTTTTGTTTGGCCAGTAATTAGGTAACTGAATATAAAACTCAAAATGCTTTGATTTTTTCTCTTTTCGCTAACATAAGATTTCACTTTATTTAATATGTATTATCATTCCATTGTCTTTGATTTGTACCTTTTAAGTTTGATATGAACCAAAATTGTTGAATTTTGACGTTGATTCTCACACTTTTTTTTTTTTTTTTCAAATAATGGAAATAGACAATTTCTTATTGGTTTGGATAAGTATGGGAAAGGTGATTGGCTTAGCATTTCTCGTAACTCTGTGAGGACAAGAACACCAACTCAGGTTGCAAGTCATGCTCAAAAATACTTTCAACGTCTGAACTCAAAGAACAAACACAGAAACAGGGCAAGCATTCATGACATAACCGTTGATGAAGAAAACAGAAACATCTCACCAAAACAAGAAGCAATCCGCACATGGCAAAACGGAAACGTCAATCTTGCTTCTACCTCCAACAACCAAGCCATTCAAACCACTTCTCAACCATCACTAGACCTTCCGATGCATGGAAGACCCCACATATGGAATACTCAAGCCATCTCACAGCCATCGCTAAACCTTCCAACATATGGTGCACCCACCATATGGAACGCACAAGCGGCTTTGCCACCACGACCACCACCACCGTGCACCATATGGAACGCACAAGCGGCTTTGCCACCACCACCAGCCAGTATTCCTGTGTATGGAACGACGTTGTCCACCATGAACCAACCAATGGTTGGACCAATGCCCTCACATTTTGGAACAAACATGAACCATTTCGCTCAACCTCACATGACTCCTGGTGTTCAGCATTATCCTCTACCTTCCTATCCGGGTCCTAGTGCACCGATCAACATGGGTTCATCAATCCCATATGGTGACATGACTTATGCAACTAAATCCCAAAGATAGGTTTTTATTTAACCTTCCCTGATTTATGCTTGTTATTTTTATTAAGATATATGTAAGAGCTGAGGGTTACTTAATCCATCTAGTTTGTTTTTCTTTCTTTCCCCATCCATCTTGTTGTTTGGTATGTATTATCTGATGTTATTTCTTGGATCATATTATTATTAGGAATATGTAATATATATATATATATATATATATAATCTATTTCTACTCCATTTAAACATAAATTATTTTATTTTTAAAAACTCATAAATATTTTCAACTTGGAAAATAAGAAATATTTATATCGAACAGATAATATAATTACATTATCCCATAATTAAAAGAAGAAGAGAAAAATTAACTCAGGAAAAATGTTAATTCCCAAGTAATTTAATCCTCAACTTCGCACACTTTTTTTTTGATAAACTCAGAAAACTACGACAGCTGAAACAAGTACACGTGAACGACGGTGACTGGTGGGTATATCAAGAAGGGTACAAAGTCAAATAGTCAACAAATAGGTTTCTTAAAATATTGTAACTTCACTTCATGTAGCTGCTGCTGCAGTGTTTCTAACTAGCCCCTGACCATTTTCAATGTCAGCCTTTCGATCGTTACAGTTACACATGTTTACCGGTCGGACAACTGTGATTGCCGCTGGTTCAGGTGAAGCAATTAGTGTGCCTAGCTTCAGCATATCGATGCTCACTTCATCAGGCAACTTCGCGGTTTCGAGTTCTTTCTCAACCAATTCCGACGGCGTTTTGCAGTATTTGTAAACCACGTAAAGTATCATTTGTAGTGCACCGAGCACAAACCCAATCACGTTAGGGAACTGCGAAGTTGACAGAAAAAAATTATATAAAGGGGAAAATTAAAGATAAAATTTATCAGTGCTCAAAGCAATATACCTACTTTTTTTTTTATATGAACTTTACACTTTATATATATTTTTATTATTAATTTATATTTGAATTTTGAGGTTTTTTACTTCTATTGAACCATCATCCCGATTAAAAATCGTTTTAAACTAAAGTTTTTTCCTAATTAATTATTGTTAGAAACAATATAAAAAAAATTATTACGTGTTATATAGAAGTTTATGTGATATATAGATGTAGATAGAAGTCTTTTGTAAAAGATGTAATCTTTTTAAGGTTTTGTCTTTTTAAAAATATAAAAGAAGGGAGTATCTTTAGTGTTTAGTGGGATTATTAAATGTAAAACGACAATAATACCAAACAAAAGGGTTTTGCTTTTTGTGAAACCATATCCCATCTTTATTTTATGATTAGCTTCACAAGCTCAGGTAGATAGAAACAAAAGCAATCCACTTCATGCAAATAATGATGATCGTGATCATAATGATTATTATGTCTTACCGCAACGTAGATATCTTTAAGAGCAAGACCATAAAGGAGCCATATGACCGCACTGATGGTAAGAGTCAAGGATAAGCTAAACGGCATGTACTCCACACTTTTCGTCTTTATCACCGTTCTCTGTTATTTCATATAAATTTTAATTAGTCAAAATCATATTTTCCATGTTTAGTTAATTATATGTAACAATAGCTAGCTAGAGACTACTACTACTTACGATAATGCTAAGCGGCGCAGCGAAAACGCATACAGAGAATCCGACACAGATTCCTCCAATGATCTTCGCACGTGTGGCTCCTTTAGTCAAGAATTGGCAGAGAAGAAGAATCGCACAGAATCCTCCAACGTTCATTAGCAACAGAAGCTTCACTGTGAGCATCTGCACCAAAAATAATCATTAGATATCGGAACACGTATATCATAATTAAATTATACAATATAATATTCATCATATATATTGTTAATGAACAAATACTCGGGCTTTTTTGGTTGCGAAGGCAACGAAGATGGAGATGTAGATGGTTTCGATGAAGCAACCAAAACAGTTGATGGTGACGAGAAGGAAGACATCTTTCTTCTGAGTAGCATAGTAGAGCCAAAGCGTTGCGCTGAAGAGCGCCACCACGTAAGGAAGAGATTGAAATCCTTCTGTGGTTTTCTTCTTACAAATCCTGTAGAACGTTGGCCTGCATCCATAACCGAATCAATATCTAACTCTTAGTTATATTAAAATTTCGCAATAGGTTTGTATCATATGTTCATTTTAGTACTAGCGAGTTAGATATGGTAACATAAACATATGCGTTGGACATATTTATGAAGAAAACAGAGGTGAGGTAATTAACGATGTAAAAATACTTACACGGGAGAGAGGAAAACAGCAAAGGAAATGACGTTTCCTGAAAATTACACAATTAAAAAAATGAAGATAGTGTTAATAGATATGTATATACCGGTTTTGATATCAGAATCTTGATATAAGTTATGGTGATATATATAATACTATATCAAATTTGAGTATAACTTTAGAGAGAGATGAACTTGATGAGAACTCGTACCGAGCAAGCCGAAAACAAAGGCCCATGTGTTATGAGTGTCGAAGAGAGCCATGAATGTAGCTAAGATCTTTGAAAGGGAGAAGAAAGTTACTTCGAAATAAGAAAGATATCTTAGGTATTTGTAAGTGTTTCTCTTAAATCAAAAGCTAATGGCACGACCTTAGCATTCTGAGGACTTCAAGTATATATAGAGTGGGAGAGGTCTTAAGAAAGATAGGGATGTGTGTGGGAAAGAAAATAAAGATACATGTTTTGCGTGAGTCATAATTATTTTCAATATTTTTTTTTAAAAAAGTGACAATACAATTTGTAAAAGTATTATTGTCTTTGTTGGTGTACTATAAAAATAAAATGCAATTAGAAAAGTATGC
Organism: Camelina sativa; assembly: GCF_030686135.1. NCBI lineage: Eukaryota > Viridiplantae > Streptophyta > Magnoliopsida > Brassicales > Brassicaceae > Camelina > Camelina sativa. The sequence goes on from NC_141892.1 coordinate 10,048,753, forward strand.
ACAGAACCAATCCAACACCAAAATAACTTTTTCATAAATAATGCATGTCGATTTCGATTTAGGCCAACTCTTTCTTTAAGGGCTCTATGTCTAGATTCTACCTATTTCACATATACCTATTGACGTGAGTACATTTATCATTTATTAATTTCTATGGTTTACATTTTATATCCTCATTTATCATAAAAATTGGATTAAATGATGAAGTCCTTGCGTAAATTACGTTTCCAAGAAATTTAGACAATTACTTCACGTGACATTGTGCGTAAATATAAATTGCCGTTTTCACTTTTTGCCACTTTTCATCCTAATTTACGTTTCTCAATTTTAAGAAAATATTTTTTTTCTTACTTTATATTTGCCGTTTCTTAATCATTAACATTTGTCTATACCCCCAAGTTTAATAACTTAAAGAGTTTCTGCTTCAAGTTTACTTGAGTTCACATTTATATCATATATCAAACAAAATTAGATAACTAAAAATATTCACGTTTTGTCTTACATTTTAAAGAGGAAAATAAACCGAGCAAATGAGAAATAGACAGCTTAACCAAAATTTGAAACTTGGATAAGATCTTTAGTTTCTTTTTCTGTTTTCTTCTTAAGACTCGGATAAGATTGATATATAGTACAAATTTCAGTTCTTAAGAACTATCAAAAGAAACTAAACCACAGTTATACTTAAATCAAGAAACTAAATCATTCTTGTATATCGAAATGAAGTTATATTATTTTGGCTAGATTGTAAATGCAAGTTTTTTTTAATATAGGCTCCAAAATGAAATAGACAAAAATTGGTCGTGCACACTAGTAACTATAGTAAGTGAAGGTTAGGACCTCAAATATGGTTGTTGTGATTAGGGGACACAAATATCTATTTATGTTCAGTTGACAAGCGTGCTATAAAATTGAAGTAGATCAGTGGTTTTCAAACTCTTCCATTATTTTGTACTCCCTGAAAATTTACTACTATCAATGGGTAAATGTATTGTATTTGGGGCTATTACACTTTCAAGGACGAGATTTTGATAGTAGGTTGAACCGTCTTTCGTAGTTTCAAGCGTTACGTATTAAACAAAAGTAGTAAAAATTACTCAGTTGTCAAGAGTAGATCATTTTTTATGTATAATATACATAATAATGTAGTAGGTGTAAATAAATAAAGAGCTTCATTTTGTTTAAACAAAAATATTGGTGGATTGATTTGGGGATAACCAAACTCCAATAATTCATAACTAATAGGACAAAATAACAATAGCATGAACTGCATTTGCAAAACTTTAGTCTATCTTGGACCTTTTATGGTTATTGAACGTACCCATTTAGGTTAATTAGTAACTTTATAACGCTGTTTCACATGGTTTTCATTTTTCAAAGAGTTCATTCTTTTGGGTGATTTCTTTTTTATAGTAAAAGTTATAAATGAAAAGGACATCGATCGATTCAAATATATAATTTCAAGTACATAATAACGAGAATATTGTTCATCGTCTAGAAAACTCCATATTTGTTTGAACAATGGACTAACTTTTTTGTTTTGTTTTTTGATACTCAGACGGATGATTATGTCTAAAATAATTAACTAACTTATTTTAATATGTGGTTAAAAATATTAATGATATAATTCCTTATATGTTTTGTTAGACTAGCTATGATCCTTTGTGTTAAATTTATCGTTAGCATGTTGCTATATAAAGGATGTGAGCAATGGAAACTCAAACTCGGAACTGTATATATGTTTTGCTGCTCCAAAAAGCTAGAATTAAATTCATGGAATTCGGATTAAACTAGGTTGCACTCGCAAACATGTCGTCACGAACACGTAGAACTGAAATCACCAATAGTCTCTGAAACAAAGTAAGCTTCATTTGATCTTGTTTCGAAATTAAGCGTTATATGTCTTTATCCTCTATTTATATCTATCTTAACATGCTGAATTGTGGCTTTAATTGGATCTTGTTGTTGTTAATTAGAGTTTTTCTTTTCTTATGCAACGATGGTTTGGGAGCTAGAGCTGATTTTTTTAAAAAAGGAGAGAAGAGACCAAACTTTGTAAGTCTAAATCTCAGAGAGCTTGTGATTAGCGGCCAGAGCCGTGGACAAGTAACTGCAAGAAAAAGATAGCCAAGAAGACGCCAACGAGAGAGAACAAGAAAAAAAGCTTTAAAAAGAAAAAGAAAAGCTTAGCAGTTAGCACATATATATTACATATAGAAAGTTTTTTTTTTGGGGGTTACATTACATCTATAAATAGGTTCTTAGTAGAAAAACCATGAATATTATGGTATCGTTATCATAGACCAGTATAGATCCAAACAGTAAACGGTAAACGGTACGTACACTCACGTATTGTACGTACTTCGAAAGACCTCAATTTATTGTTTCAAGTTTCAGCTATAAATAAGAACAACCATATTAAGTATAGTGTTTTGTTTTTCTGTTTATGCTCTGCTTGTCCTAGTTACGTGTGTATCGCAGATCTTTGATAACTTTATATACCTCAGAAAAGTTCAAAATAATTAGAATTTTGTTGTGGTCTTTGCTTTAAGGTAAAAAAGATTTAAATAAAGTGGTCGGTGGGACTATATGGTATACCACCAATAAATATCTAAATGAAAAATATATTTTTGTTTTTCTTTTCTATAATCTAATTAACATTGTAACTATATATAAAATCACTCTTGTTAGAATCAGGAGTTGATACTAATGACGGGATGAAAAAAACTAACATAACATGCATTGATCAGTTATTCAGTTATAAATGCTAAATTCGATTTTAAATCTTAGATATAGTCTGGTTAAATTTGTGAATATGTAGATAGTTTGATACTATATTTATGGCCTTTTTTGTTAGTTTGATTCTGAGATTTTGTTTACGTATATAATTGTTGTCGTTGAAAACGTTTACATAATGGTTTTTTGTCACGACCACTCGTTCGTATTCTTCATTTTTTTTTTGCTATTAATCACCATATTGTGCCTAAATCAATATCTACAAGTATCTGAATCAGACAGTATTGTTCTCTCCACTCTTTAATTAGGAGGAATCTCCCATTATAAATCTATCTAATTCATATTAATGGAAAACACAAATTAATAATAATGGAAATAACTTTTGACCATACAAATATCTACCAAAAAAAAACAATAATAAAAAAAACTCATTAAATAATCAAAAGTTAATTACGTTGTATTATTAGTAAGCTTCAGAATTGTATTTCTATTCAATATATAGTTAAACTCCACTTCCTTAAACACTCACTGTACACAAATATCAAATGTATGATTATAAACTATTGTCGTGGCGACAGAAAACAATTATTTTCACTAATTAATTAGAATTTATAGTTAATAAATTGATTATACTGTATAATTTTCCTGGCCACTACAAGCTTTTCCTAACAGTAATTGACAATAATTTCTCATAAATGCGCCTAAGTAATGTTTCCGTTTAGTGCATCAAGAAAACAAAGCAAAAAAAGGGACCTAAATAATTCGTCTTTAATCTTTTATGAATGACTCATCACCTGATTCAAAGAGTCAAATTTTGTTCGATATCATTAACATATAAATCATTTGTTTTTTCGGCGTCTCCATAGTCCATAGCATATAAAGTTAGTATGTAAAAAAAATCTTATTTCTCTTTACGACAAAATTAAAAAAAAAAATCTTATTTCTCTATGCTCTATCTCATTTACAAGTGGAGCCTATGCATTACTGGCTCCATGGAAGTAAAGATAATCACCACCAAAGCTTGAGTTATTTGATTGACTGGTTCACCACAAAACACCATGGGTTTTAGTACTGTTATATATATTTTTGTAAAGGAAGCTAGCTAGCTAGCTGAGCCTTGTTTCCCTAAATTAGTTCAAACTCCCCCTTGAGATCGATGGATGATCAAAGGCTGGTCTCTAGCTTCGGTCCTGTTCTTAATAATAAAAAAAAAGATATTACAAGTTAACAAACAAATTTTATGTAGTAAAAACATTTTATATAAAAAAAGTATGACTCAATGAATCATTCCGATTCCATTTATCACTGGTTATAGAAAAGACGCCGAAATATGTAATATTTGGATACACCCAAACGAAAACGAAAGATACGTTACAAATATATATATCACATCAACTAGAGAAAATGATATGATTAATTATATATACACGTGGTGTATTCAACTTGCTACGTAAGGCTGTAGCCTGTAGAATTCGAATGGTAGACGAAAATTTGAGAAAGAGATGAAAGAAAAAGAAAAACTAAATAAGAGGTGAGCAAACAACAAAACAAAGCAGAAAGGGGAACTGAAATGTGGTTCTTCTAATATACCAAGTTGCTCTCACTCTTTTTAATATATCCTATCATCTTCTTCTCTATTTTTCTTCGTTTATCTTTTCATTTTCCCTATTATATATAAATGATATAAACATTACATTATATACATCAACTTGCGTTCTGGAAGATTGATATACATAACCAATATTAAGATTAGTTAATTGTTTGGAACGTAAATACATATATTGCATTTGCGTTCATTTGTATTTCATATACTAATATATTATGTTTATATTTATAAACTGTAAACATAAAATGCATATATATAACTTAAATGTTCTGTTTGATATATTTTTTGAAAAATTTAAATTAACTTAATACTATTTTAATTGAAACATGTGTATAAATGCATTGTTCATCAAAATAAACATATATATTTATGCAAAGACAAAAACAAAGTCATTGACGTTTTTTTTTTTTCTACATTTGCCAATTTTTACATAACATGCTGATCACCATTCTGTGCTATGGTGGACCTAGCTAGGTATGCATAATGCAAATATCTATTTCCAAATCTTTAAAATATCTATATCTATAAATGTTGATATTATACTATAACTTCTATTCAGAAGGCAGGTTAAAAGAGAAAATTTTCATTTGTATCATTGTCGAGTCTCGAGTGATAAAAAAATTAAAAACTAATACATGTATAAAAACGTACGTTATCATGTATACGTTCTGTTATTGTTATGATGGTGATTTTATATATATATATATATATATATATATATATATATATCTTTAGAACCAAATAAATAATTTGTACTAAATTTAATACAATGCCATAACGAAAACAATTTTCAGTATGATTATTAATCTATTGTGTCCAGATTTTACAGTTCTAGTTAATGTCAACTGTCTTCTATAGTATTATATAATGTCAATATTATAAACTATTCATAAGCTATGCTACAACGTGTCTTTGGTTTTAAACAATGTGCATGTCTTTGTCAGTGTAGCCGCGCCTAAATGTGTTTAATCGCCAAATATATATATTTTCTTATACACATGTGTTTGTAAGTTGTAACTTTGTACCTCTCATCTTCACTACGACTTTTGTTTGTCATCAAAATTTAAATACATCTAAATAAGACAGTGTGCATCCCGCGTTCCTCTAATCTGCTTTTTGACGTGAAGAATCAGCCAAAGGAAGAACCTTAAAACTCATTGGCCAAGGGGAAAGAAAGATTCATTTTATTTCACAGAGTCCAACACCTTTAAACATTATTTTCAGTTTTTCATATAACAGTTATTTACATTCACATCGACAACAGATTTTTATTATTATAACCATATATATTTTTCATCTTTAAATAGTATATTTTTTATCAGACCAATGATTCAAAAAGAGAAAGGTGGTGTGTAGGAGAAATCTCCATCTATATCGAGTGATATGATGACGAAATAGGGTAATTGCATGCTTTATATTCCAAACTTTTTGGCAAATCATGGCTAACCATGTCCATCGTGAATCGTGACGTGGGATTATGTTCCATGCAAATATCATATATTTATAAGATAATATATATTTTCTTTTCTTTAAAAAAAAACATGCATGAAGATAACGAGTACGTCGGCTTTATCAAGAGGCCCTATATGGCTATATAAAAAGAGAAAGATGTAAAAGATAGATTGACGAGGATAGGAGATGATAGGTCGAATTTATTATTTCCACTAGATAAATATCAAGATTTTTTTTTTTTTTTTGAAATAATCTTTAAAAATTTCTAGTCTATGAAAAAGTTTTGGATGATTAAAAAGTTCATGTTTCTTCTTTTAATTTATGAATTTGAATGTGACTACAAAATAGGAACGAATGTATGATTGTAAATTATATATAGTTCGACGTAGCTAAGGATAAATGGTCCTATTTATTTTCTTTTTAAAAATGGCATTGACAGAATTTAATTAGGATCATGACTTGCTAGGGCTAATATTGCATTAATCACCAATCAAGAAGTGTGACAAGAATATTTGTGAAGCAAGGAGGGGGGTGTCATGGATACAACGATTTATGTGAGTATGTGACTCTAAGTCTCTAATAAAGATACACATCTCGGGATCAATAAGTAACGTCAACAAAACCTACATAATTTGTTTCGTACGTTTTTTATCGATGCAGTTATTTGAAATCATAAGTAAAATCGCCAGTTCAAGTGAATTGATCTGATCTATATAGCCACAAAAAAAAGTAATTGTTATCGCTTTGATATATAGTAAAGATTGAATTTGTGTTGCTTAATTAGTTGTCCACTAGATTATATAAGTAAGCAACTAAATAATACGAATATGCAACCGAACCTAACTAACATTTACGTCAGTTAATATATGTACGTAGCCAAACTATTGGGGGACAGATAAAAAGGTTTTAATACACATCATGTTGCTGCATGCACCAGAAATAAAAACAAAGACATTTTAAAAGCTAACTGATCACGTCGAATCATTCATCGTCAGTATACATAAATAATCTCTTTATGCTACTGTAATTCAAGCCATGCAGGAGTTTTCTATAACCATACTATTGTAATTAATTTTAGTAAGTTTATCTGATAGAAAATAGACCCAAAATTGGTTTGTACCTTTTTCTACCCAGCTATAACGTTAATTTTTAATGTTGTAAAAAAAACCATCTATTGTTGCCTTGTTGGCACATATTGCATATATCGTTGGAAACTTGACGAGAAACTTTTTCCCACAATCGATTATGCAAAGAAACTTAACCATTTTTTTGGCTAAACCCTAAACCAATTATGACGTCTATCAGAGTATCACACTACAAAGAATTTAGGGTAACACATAAGAATTACGTGTTCATTTATCAATTGATTTGAATTAAAAATTTATGAAACTTATATCTAAATTTCTGATTTTAAGTAGTAATATTGCTCGAATAAAATTTGTTGTCCGTCCTAGCGGAATTTGGTTTGAAATAAACTATAACCATTATTTCGAAAAACTTTATTCAAAATCTCATATTAAATTTTTTTTTTAAGTTAAAATAATATGTAAAATACATGAATATAATCAGTTCAGTAGCGATTAATTAATTGATCTGTTTAGACAGTGATCCTTAATAACATATACAGTATACATAATACACTTGTTAGTAATTTTCAGCTCCAACGTTGTTAGTATATTAGTTGCATTAAACAGAATTGCCTCCCAATCTAAAATTCGCCAACTTCGTGCACACCTTTGGATTGTGTTTGTATGCGTTAAGTTTCCCGGCCAAAAGAGAAATTTAGCCAAAAAAAATGGTTTCAAATCAAACTATTTTCGATTCTGTACCCTTATTTTTTTTGTTGATAATCAAAAATATTTTAAGAAAATCAGGAGATAAGATTAAGTGATACACATGTAACGTGGCGAATTTTTCATTTAAAAAAAAAAAATTATATGTGGAGTGATATATCTCTAATTATTGAAGGCTTTATTGGACAATATGTGAGTGATGATTCCACTCCCATGTAAAGGAGAACGAGATAATATCAATATTTTGTTTTTGTTTTCTCTTTCTCTTTTCACTTTTCTTTATTCTATAATTAAGTTGCTTCTCTTTTTTTTTCTTCTAACACTATGAACAATGATGCTGGTCTTCCCCAGAATCTGATAGAACACTTGGCAACTTGTGTAGTTGTATACTTGCATTTTTTTTTCTTTTTCTTATATTTAGGAATTTTCAAATTTCAAATTGTGCAATAATGCCAATACACTCTCAACTATATTATCCTAGCTAATTGTTTTTAAAAGTGTATATCTTATATATATATATATATATATTTGCTTTCTACTCTTTAAGGCTTTAATAATTAAATGTTTGTTTATTCTTTTTTTTTTGGTAGGCAATGTTTGTTTATTCTTTTGACAGATTAACACTAGTTTCTATTATGTAAAAATAATAATATTCTCATTATTTCTGTAATTAGAAAAGTATTTAATAACATAATTATGAAAATATATTTTCCAGCAAAATACGAATATATGAATAGATACATGAAATATATTGTATATACACACGATATGTAAGGAAATTAATTTTTTACTTTTATCATTAGTAACTTGATTAACTTATATGTATGTTCGTTATGAGGCACTATCCTTTACTATTAGCAGGCTATTATTTACATATTCTCATTATACCATATCCTCTTGCAGTTGACTGGATCATAGTTCGCTTCGATTCGGCTTCTTGTGTTATTTCCTCTTCATCTTTTTTTTTTTGGGTATGATCGTGTAATGATTTATTAAATAAGAAGCCGTACTGGCGTACTCGGTTAATTAAACCAAAGAATATGTGATTGGTTTGTGTGTATAGACACACATATATCATATATGATATAAATATATATATATATTGAACTCTCCATTATCATCGTGCCTTGTACAAATCCGACTGAATTTGAAAATATATATGAATTAAGTATGAAGATATCTTCATCCATGATAAGGCAAAATGTTTGAGCATGGTTCCATCCTTTGGATTTTAGTATAGAGTTGGCCGGCATCCCCTCTTCTTTACAAAAAGTTATATTATTATGTTGCTAATTAATAATGTTCATCTGCTCACACTATATTATTAGATATCTATACTCACATAACTATATGATAATGAAATTATGTGATATGGCATGTATATATTAAAACATTTTAATAAATTCATTAAAGATCTAATCTTTTTCACGAAAAGCATTTTTTAAGATTTATGCCTTTCGAGGTATATGGACGTATTTTAAAGAAGGTTTATCTATGACTTAATTTTATTGTATTATGAAAATTAATTAATTAGTTAACTGTATTCGATTCGAATCAATACTTTTCTAAACCGGATCAAAACTGAAAATCAAACCATTTTTTTTCTACTTGCTTTAGTCTCTTGCAGGTTTGCAAATTTGATTGGTTCATGCAAAGATGAAAAATACAAATCGAATTAATATACAAATTGGTTATATGAAATATCAAAACTAAAAGTCATATATTGTAACAAAATCGAAATTTGAGAAGGAAGTATTGATGATTTTTCTTTTGTGTTCTCTTAGTTGGTTCATGCATCAGAAAAACATTTTTGGTTACCAAAAACGAACTTGACATTGTATGTTATCGGAGTGATGTAACATAAGTTATATGTAACCCATCTTTTGATAAAGAAGACTCTTTAGGTGTCAACAATGACATATCCTAATTCTTAGAAATCCTTATTTGGTTTCTATAAGGAAATTTATATGTTTCTTTCTTCAACAGTCATTTTCTCATCTACTCCTTGATGCAATAATCACATGGAAAAACAGTTAGTAAAAGGGATGTAAAGAAGAATTTCTAAAACTTGATGCATAAAAATCAAAGTCTCAAGAAAATAGTAGTTTTATTCTAAAAGAAAACTCAATAAAATACCATAACAGATTAACAGCCAATAGATATGATTCTTTTGTCAAATGAAGCATCTGGTTCTATGGTGTAGTGGTTAGCACTCTGGACTTTGAATCAAGCGACCTGGGTTCGACTCCCGGTAGGACCTCTCTTTTTCTTTTTTCCTTTTCATTTTGACTATTTTTACTAGCAATAGCTATTACATAAAAAGGCCTTGGTTTTATTATTTCTGGTCCAACAATATGTAAATTAGTGGACTCTAAAGAGGCCCAAGGTACGCAAAATCTCTTAACTTTTTACGTGCTTGGTTGTTCATCTTGTCTTGTCTTAACGAGACAAAACATCTTCGGATTCTATTTAGTTTTCTGAAATTTTAGTTTTTCGTTGCTAAAATTTTATTAGGTTTTCTGAAACATCTTCTGATTTTATGTCAAAGAAACACTCATATTGTTCGAAACTGTAGCAACTATAATTTAGACCCTAAGAGCATTCCCATCCCACAACTTCCTGGGATGTCTTTTATTTATTTAATAATATAAAAAATAAAAAATAAAGATTTAATCCTAATATTTGCGAGACACAGATCTCTGCCTTCTAATATTTAAGATGTTATCACCCCCTTCTTGTGCAATATATTGCACATGAATATTTGATGAAAGCTCTATAGAGACAGATAGTTTCTATTTCAGTATTTTGCTTTAAGGTTTTTTAAAAAAATAAAAAAATAAAGAAAGTATATTCATGAATTATCTGTATTAATAATTTAAATATTAAGTCCTACGTTAAAAAAAAAAAAAAAAAAAAAAAAGAAGAAATGGTTTTAAATGATCCGATCCCTTTCTCAGTTTCTCTATCTGACGGAGGGGAAAAAGATTCCATTTCAAATCTCTCTCTCTCTCTGTCTGTCTCTTTCTCTCAACTTTTCAAATCCAAAAGAGTCGGAAAAATCTCCAGATCTCCTCGTTACCATAGACAGAGAGACGAGACGAGAGAGGTAAGTTGATTGATTTGACCGGAGAAGAAGAAGAAAGAAGAAGACGACGACGATGATTACGATCCCTTATCTAACCGCTGTATCAACCTACTTCAGCTACGGATTGCTCTTTGCTTTTGGCCAGCTCCGTGATTTCTTCCGCCGCTTCATTGATTGGTGGCTCACCACCAATCTCCATGTCTCTCTCTCTTTTTCTCCATTTCATATACACAATGTTACTAGATTAGTTTTGGATCAAATGTACAAGATTGTTTCAACTCTATTTAATGTCTTACAGGGATACGCGCCGATCTGTTTGGGACATGAGGACTTTTATATTAGGCGACTGTATCATCGGATTCAGGTAATTTCATCATCAAATCCATTTCGGTTTAGTGTATTCTGGTTTATAATTTGATTTGATTATTGGCATTGCAATTATGATAGTTCTTAGATGATGTCTAATGTTAATCTCTATCTGCTTCAAGGATTGTTTTGAACGACCTATATCAAGTGCACCTGATGCTTGGTTTGATGTTGTCGAGCGTTACTCTAACGACAACAACAAGACTTTCAAGTGAGTTTTTCCTAACAGCTCTTGTAGCTTCTTTGCATATTTTCCCTTTTGTTATTTAATTCGGGGGAAGCTTTGAATTCAGCATTAATTTTGTGAAAGAGAGATTTGCTTAGTAAACCTTTTTGGTGTGCAGGCGAACAACAAAGACTAGCAGGTGTCTCAATTTGGGATCCTACAATTATCTTGGGTTTGGTTCTTTTGATGAATATTGCACGCCTCGTGTTATTGAGTCTTTGAAGAAATTTTCAGCAAGTACATGTAGCTCTCGTGTTGATGCAGGTACAGTGTTTTTGACTTTAGAGAGTCTAGAAGCATTTTTTTTTTTTTTTTGGTTCTGCTTCCTGAAAAACTTGTTTTCTGCCATCAGGAACTACATCTGTGCATGCAGAACTTGAGGAATGTGTTACTAGATTTGTTGGAAAGCCTGCTGCTGTTGTTTTTGGCATGGGTTATGCAACAAACTCTGCTATCATTCCAGTCTTGATTGGAAAGGTATGCAAGGGCTTTCCTTTTTATTATGGAAGCCTATGTTTATCTGTTTTCTGAGACCCATTTTAAATATATGTTTCTTGTGCCGCCTTATATACACAGGGAGGGTTGATAATAAGTGATTCTTTGAACCATAGTTCGATTGTCAATGGTGCTCGAGGTTCAGGAGCCACTATCCGCGTTTTCCAGCATAACAGTAAGCATTTCTGGTGTTTCAGCTCCAGATGTTCTTTCCATATTAAGGATGGCTTACATGTTTTTTCTTTTGGGTTTGTTTCTTAGCGCCTTCCCATTTGGAACGAGTTTTGAGAGAACAAATTGCAGAGGGTCAACCTAGGACACATCGACCATGGAAGAAAATTATTGTTGTTGTTGAAGGCATTTACAGCATGGAAGGGGAGATTTGTCATCTGCCCGAAGTTGTTGCCATATGCAAGAAGTATAAGGTGAGGCAATATTCCTGAATTTCTGATTGTGAGAATCCGTTGACTACTGAAACCATTTTGTGTGTGCAAACCCCGCTGAAAAAGTGACTTGGTTCACTATGCAACACTGGCGAGAGATTATAGAACTCTGTTGACTAAATTACACTTTGCAACGCCATACTTTCTAAATCATTTGGGAATTTCTGTTGTGATACTCGTGACTTATCTTCTATCCTCGTTTCAGGCGTATGTTTACTTGGATGAAGCTCACAGCATTGGGGCAATTGGTAAAACAGGAAAGGGTATTTGTGAACTCCTGGGAGTTGACACAGCTGATGTGGACGTAATGATGGGAACCTTCACGAAATCTTTTGGGTCTTGTGGTGGCTATATTGCTGGATCAAAGGTTAGCAACTGCTTACATTTGTTTTCATCTACTGATCTTCTATTTGCAAATTTCGAAGGTCTAACCTTGTTTGGTGAATTATAATTCTGACATTTTAGTTAAGCTCAAAAAAAAATTAGATAGCCGTAACTTTCACTCAACTCAGATGTCAAAACCTTCTTTAAACCTTTCGAAATGACAAAGATAAGTATATAGCTGACACACTACGGCCAGATATATACCATGTGATGCTTAAGTAAGTTGTACACTTCTCAAATTCAACAAAAGGCTAATCAATTTATGATTATTTTATGTTCAACTTCTATAGGAGCTCGTCCAATATTTAAAGCATCAATGTCCAGCTCACCTTTACGCAACATCAATCCCAACTCCTTCCGCACAACAAATCATATCTGCTATTAAAGTTATTTTGGGAGAGGATGGTTCAAACCGAGGTACTCTATTTTATTCCTCATCGTGTCATTAATTGCTCTTCGTTTGGTGACTGAGTACAATCTAATCTAGTCAGGCCATGATATTTATAACCTTAAAACTAACATACTTATCAAATACTGAACAGGGGCCCAAAAGCTAGCAAGAATACGTGAGAACAGCAACTTTTTCCGGGCTGAACTACAGAAGATGGGATTTGAGGTACTTGGAGACAATGACTCCCCAGTCATGCCAATAATGCTTTACAACCCAGCGAAAATTCCAGCTTTCTCAAGAGAATGTCTGCGACAAAAAGTAAGTTCTATTTATCAAATCTAAAAGTATTATATGAGAAGTGGACTACTGCAAAGTCGACAACAAAAAGTAAATGATCAATTTGTGGGTGCAATGTAACCTTGAAACTTTGAACAGGTGGCAGTGGTCGTCGTGGGTTTCCCAGCTACACCTTTACTGCTGGCTAGGGCACGTATTTGCATATCCGCATCTCATTCAAGAGAAGATCTTATTAGAGCCCTCAAGGTAAAATCTTGCATTCTACTCACTTGCCTTATTTTACTTGTCAACTCCAGTGAAAAGCCATACCAAGTTTAGGCGTTAACCCTCTTCCACACAAGTCCCATAGCACAAAACAGCTTTGAAAGGGCCTATATGTTTTGCTAGAATCTCGGTTTCAATGCTAGTCAAAGTTTGAATTAATGTGTGTATTTGTGTTGGATACAGGTAATAAGCAAAGTAGGGGACCTAAGTGGTATTAAATATTTTCCAGCAGAGCCAAAGAAGATAGAACAGACTAAAAATGACATCAAGCTGGATTGAAGAATAAAGCAACGAAATAAGAGATGCATCCAGGACGACGCAAGCAGATGCAGTGTTAAGAGTTTAACTTCGGCTTTAACACACATTATCTGATATCTCAGGGCTCAAGCCATTTCCTCTCGTATCAAAAACCCAACCCAGAGTCAGTCCACCTTTCCTCAAGTCTTGACTTACTACTATGATGCTACTCTGCATTTATGTGATTCTTCTTCATGTTTTTTTTTCTACGGGGAGTTTAATTGTATAGTAGTAATCTTGTTGAATGATGTCAGAGTTCTTTTATTACTCGGAACAACTGCTGCATCCTCTTATGTCAAATAAGTTCCCAACCATAAAAACCAGAAGGTACAATCACAATCGAGTTAATCATCCTTCTTCTTCATCATCATCATCTTCCTCTACTATTACAACAACTAACTCTAATTGTTACATTCAAACAAAAACATCAAAAGATCAACAAAAAAAAAAGAAAAAGAAGAAAAGAGCTTCAGACATTGCAGCTTACATTGCCAATGGCTGTCACACACAAAAAAAAAAAACCCCCCCCAAAACTCTTGGCTTATCTCTTCTTCAGTTCACGAGAACTCTCTCCCAAGCTTCTGAATAGCACAATACATCTTCCTCCTCGACCCAACAGCATTGATCCCCATATCTTTAAGATCCTCCAAAGTCAACAACGGTAAGACTTGTTCATCAACTTCATGCATCTCAAACATAGGCCAATACCTCCCTAACCCTAACTCTTGTAACCATATCTTAACACCTTCTCTTCCTCTCCCACCGCTTTGCCAATCTCCTGACAACTCAACATCGTACCTTCTCCTATTCTCCTGCGTTCGTTCTTTCATCGGACTCTCCGAATCTTCTCTGCTAAAATCCCTAAACCCTTCTTCTCCCAATTCATCTTCCTCTTCTTCTTCTTCTTCTTCTTCTTCATCATCTTCCTCTTCTTCTCCACTCAGTTTCTCATCACCTTGCTCTACGCCATCGTTTCTCCCCGCCCAATTAGACCGAACTCGCTTCGCTGAAGCTGTGGTATTCGTCGTCGTCGTCGTCATGGTCGCGGTCTCTCCACCACCGGATGATTTGACCCATTTCTTAACCCGCCAACTCCCAATCGCAATCGGATCTTCATCTAGGGTTCCGGCGTTCTCGTAACCGGAGCTCAAATTCGTCATAGCTCTCGTCCTAGACGAAGACGTCGTCCTCCCACTCTGATTACTCGGCTCCTTCCTGTTCCCACCACCACCACCACTACTCGGCCTCCATTTCGGCCGACGCACGTGCGGCGAATCGTAAGCCGCGACAACGTGTTGGTGGTGGTACTGGTCGCCGCCGATGTCTCCTAACCTAACGCTAGGTCTTCTCAATCGTTTCGATCCGACTGAAACTGTGGCGGCGGCGGATGTTTCCGGTGCTTCGGCGGATGTTATTATCGCCGGCGAGATAAATCCGCCGTTAATCTGGTGACCTTCTACTGACTGTAGCTCGGCCATGGTCAGTGAGAAACGGAGAGGAATCGAAGGAGAGAGAGAGAGTTAAGAGTTTTGTACGTCTTACTCAGTTTCTTCTTCTTCTTCTTCTTCACTCTAGAAGAACCATATCTTGCTAAAATGCGCAGTACGGTATTTAGGTTTTTTATCTGGAGAAATTGGATTCGAGAGAGAGAGGATTGTCATCAGAAGGAGAAAGCAAAAGAGAGAGAGTGGCGTTCAAATAGTGGACACGTGTTTGTTGGGTTCTTTGTAATTTCTGTTTTTTACTCTTTTGTCATAAACATATTTTCAACCCTTCTATAACCTAATAACTAACATTTTAACCCGCGGGGGAAAAAATTGTTATTTTTAATTTTCAAATTTGTTTTATTTCATTTGTCATATGTATAAGTTTAGTATTATGGGATTTGGGTAAGCATTACATCACGGTCATATAAATTTTATTATATTTATAATTTATTTTATATTTATTTGTTAAATATTGGATGTTTTGTAAACAAAAGAATAACTAAATTATCATGCCACAAAAGAATAACTAAATTATCATGCCACTTGTGTTGCTAAATGTTTATATTAATTTTTTAAACTGTGACACAGACCATTTGTTTGTTATATGTATTTTGTTTTGTTTAGTCTTTGAGATTCTATTTGAATTCTTAATTATTAGAACAAAATAAAGGGATCTAAATACATGAAAAATAATTTATAAGATGTGATTAAGTCACATTTTTCCTAATTTTAGTTAAATCTACTTAATTTGATATGTTAAATATTTTAATATTAGTACTATTGACAAATAATAAAATAAGGATTTAACACGTGTTTTAGCACAAAGTTAATTAAAAAATGGGAATCTAATTTCTTATTAGATTAATAATCGAAATTAACACTGTTGATAGAATATCTTCAAAAGAAATTTCGGAGTAATAAAAGATTTCCTTGTTTGTTTGGGTTATTAATTATCCTTTTTTTACATTTGTTTCCAACTTTCTATACATACTAGGTTTTGAACCCACGCTACGCGTGGGTTTATTTGATATATTTTGATAAAAATTATATATGATTGATTACGGTAATAAAATATTATCTCATAAAAAAAATTAAAATTAGTACTAAGGAAAAAAAAATTCAGATACACAATTTTTAAAAATATAATAATCAGTTGTGTTATAAAATCAAATCCGATAAAAAAAATCATAAATTTAACTTGACGTTCAGGCGAGACAAATCAAACTGATGACCTCACATATCCTAAACCATTTTCTTTGACCACCAGAAAAATGAAACAATTTTATAATCATGAATTTAACTCGTTTTTATATTTAATTGATCGCTACCACCTATGTTTTCGTGTTTTTTATTCAATGTTTTCTTATTTTTCATATTCTTTCTTGTCATTTTCATTGTCAAATTTTGTGTTAATTGTTATCGTAACTTTTACCGTTTGGTTCTTCGTTATACTTTTTTTCTTCTTCTTCCTCGTCAACTTCTTCATATTCTTCCACTGAAAAACCTTTTTTAGACTACCACACAAGTTAACCCATCAAACTCCAAGAACAAAATCATTTCTTTTCTCATAAAATTTGTGAAATTCATGATTACCAGTATAGTCAACACATGCACCCAATTATTGACAATTTTATCCATATACTTATTTGGTTTTAGATCCACGCGTTTAGAAACTTCTCAAACCAAAATCCTTACTTGGTTTATAATATTTTAAAAATATAATAAAATATACTAATAATTATTTATTTAATATGAATCATATGATATATAGAAATATGAGTACACTATAAAAACATATTAATTATAAATAAATAATATCAATTATATTATATCATCAAATAATATCAACGAAGAAGGTAGAAATAAGTTGATTTTATCATATTATCAAATAACCGTAACCGTATATAACAGTAACCGCTTGAACCGTAACCATATTTAAACGTAACCGTTTAACCGTTTGTTAAACGGTTCTGGTTAAGGTTACAAAAATTTCTAACCATAACCTATGGTTAATAAACCTTAACTGTCACAACCGAAACCCTAGTCATGCCTATGTATAGCTAATAAAACATGTGTGTTTGTCGTCCATCTTTCTTCTTTAAATCTCAAAATTTGACTCAAACATCAAATTAAGGTCTTGCGATGTCAATCCTTCTTCCTTAGACCCAAAAATAAAAAATTAATGAAAGAATATCAACTCATCTATAAAATCATACACAAAAATATGTTTTACATCAATATTTTAAAAATCATAAGAAATAAAAAGCACAAATGTAGATAAATAAGATAATTTATGTTTTGCATCAATATTTATAATATTTTAAACTTTTAAAAAGTTTCGAAATATAAAATTTGAACCTTTTAAAAATTTTCAATATTTATAATATTTTAAACTTTTAAAATTTAAAACTTATAATATTTAAAAACTTTTTAAAAGCTAAGAACTTTTAAAAGTTTCAATATTTTTAATATTTAAACTTTTAAATTTTTTAAATATTATAATATTTTTTTGAAACTGTTTAAAGTTTTAATTTGATCAAATAAAAAACCAGATCAAACCAAATAAAACTTTTAAACTTGGACGCCTGATAAATCAAGCTTTCCTGCACATTCGTTGTTGGAAGCATATTAATCTTATTTATACTGGTTCTGAACCATTGTCTAAAAAATTTCTAGCTGATGTGGGATATTGTGTTTAGTTCTTTGATTTCCATAAATTTAAAATTTTCCTTTTTTCTAAAAAATTATGTAAATTTAAAAAATGTTAATGAATGACATGTCAAATCATGATAGGTTGTTTAAAATAATTTTTAATATAGAAAATTCTGGAAATTGTATAAAATGTTAATAAGTGATATGTCAAATTTCTATTGGTTGTTTAAAATCCTATGTGGACGGCCTTAGGAGCTTATAGCTCCTACTTTTATTAGTATAGATTTCATTTTTTATATAATTATCCATTTTTATACATTTGTTTCCAACTTTCTATACAGATTTCATTTTTCTTATAAATTAGGTAATGTTGTTAAAAAAAACTTTCCCTAATTTAAAAAGTATTTTCCTATCAGCTCAGTTTAATAAATTTTACATACTTCTTTACCAAAAATTTTATCCTCTACAAAATTTTAATTGAATCACAATAAGTCAGTAAACTATCTAACAAAGCTCTAAATCGAATTACAGGAGAAAAAAAAATGCAAAGTCGACTAATTCTCCATGCATATGATTAAGGAGGGTGTATTCAAACCATGATTTTGGAGAATTTGATGGGATTTAGGAAATTTAGAATTTTGATAGATTTTAGGGAAGTTCACATGATTTTCTGTAAAAAAATTTCAAATCCCACCTAAAACCATGAGATTTGGGTTTCTGTATTTTTAACTAAACAAATCCTCCAGAATCCTAAAAATTATTAAAATCCTAATCCACAAAGCTGTTTTGAATAATAGTAGATTTTAAAGAAAAGTAGATTTTTAAATCACCAGTTCAATAACAAGAGATTTTAATGGATTTTAAAGTAGATTTTAAATCATCAGTTCAATAACAGTGGATTTTAATAGACTTTTTAAAATCCATGATTGAATAACATATAATTTGTAAATTTTACACAAATCACTTAAAATGTCAAGTTGAATACACTCCCCTTAATGTATTTGACTATGTTTTAACCTGCGGTATTCCGTGGGATAATTTTTTTTATTAAGAAAAAATGTATGTTATATTTTTTTGTTTTATTATGTTTTGATTAATATTTAGATTTTGTAATTTTGATGGATTTTTCTTTTTGTGTATGTTTGGTATCAGTTAGGATTGGTGTAACACTTCTCGCTAACTTGTTTGATATCAAACAAAAATATTTTGTCTATATTAGTAGACCAACCCGTAAAAAACTATATAATCATATATGTGTAAAGTCTTACCCGCTCCATATAATGATCAGCAAGAATTTAAGTTTTTTCAACAAGTTAAAAATATCTAAAATATTTAAAATATATATATATTAATTTCTCTTAGAATTATTTAAAGTGTGTTTTTGGTACTAGTTTAAAATATGATTATATTACAAATATTAACTTGAGTTTTGATATCTAAATATCCGTTTATTATTAATTCAGACGTACATTTTGTCAAAGTAACCTTTCTGTAAATAAATTTTACAAAAAGGTTACTTTGACAAAATGTACGTCTGAATTAATAATAAACGGATATTTAGAAAATGTAAATATTTGGAAGTATTTTTTAAGAATTTAACACCATATATGACCCATAATTTAATTTTGCAAACTGCAAATGCTAAACTCAAGCACAAACACATAATTTTCATTGATTTTCTCTATATATAAAAATTGGTTAACATGACTGATGTTGGAAAATTCACATAAATATGACTACAAATGAGTTATTTTTCTAAAAATACAATTCTTACTTTTTTTTTCTATAACTTTCAGTGGTACCTTATTTTGGATATATATATATATATATATATATTTATTTATTTATGAGTGTTATTTGAATATCTTATTACAACGGTCAACTATGCGAAATAAGTGAATATATTGATTTTATGGAGTCTCAATTATATAACATGTTTTATGACAATCATATTGTAAGTTAAACAAATTTGAATATGAAGATATAAACTAACTTTAGGATTAAAAGTCCACATTTCACTGTATTATTCACAAATTAAAAATGTAACATGACAAGACTATCTAAATTCTTATTAGACCTATTTTATTTCATTTTAAACTTAAGAACTTCATTGTTGACTTTTTTCAAAAGAAAATTGATGTCTTTAGCTAAGTGACATTCTTTCTTATAAATTATAAATCATACAAAAAATAGTCATAAATTAGCCTTTTGATATTAATACACAAAAATAAATACACAATACATATGTCGCATTGACAATCATCTATTTTCTAATTGTACAAAAGTTGTATCCTAAAGAATAATCATATAATATGTATACTGAGAAGAAATATTGATAGTTAAATATACAATAATTAGATTGGATAATATAAAATATCTCATTCGTTATATAGTTTGTTCTCTGATTATATATTATTTTTTTCTATAAAGAAAAATATTAATTATAAAAATCCTTAAATCTATTTAAATTTGAGAAAATATTTCAAAATGGAGGGTACAATGGGATTTCTAAAATTTTAAATCATATGTCACCAGTTTTAGTCCTAATTTGCATTCTTCTATTTATATATATTTAAAATTTTTGTAACCATTTTTCATTGTAAAATGTGGTTATCATAGTCAGAACTCTCAAAGTCTGGATTTGACAAATGAGAAGGGATTGGTTGACAATTTTCCAATTGTTAGAAAACAAAATCCTCAAATCTGCATTAAATAAAGAATTTACTATATTTGTAAAACAAATTGGCTATTGTCCGAGTGAGTTCGGATAAGATATTATATTCAGATATTAAATATTTTCATACTTTGTAAAGTAAAAATTAAAATAAATTTATTTTATGATAGAGTAATTTTAAAAAATCCAATATGTTCTAATATATGAAAAACATACATAATATTCAACAATAATGATAAGTTGTATTTATTTTTCCTTTGATTCTATCATCATTTTAAGTAACTTAATATCAAGACAACTTAACGATATAAAAAGTATTTTCATTTTTAAAAGTAAAAGTAAATCTTAAAATCAAATAATTTTATGGTAGACTAATTTAGAAATTTTGAAAAGATGTTTTTATATTATACTAGATAAGGGCCCGCACGATGTGCGGGTTTTAAAATTGTTGAAGAAAATAAATTTTCAATCCTAACCAATTTTTAAAAAATAGAAACAAAAGATATTGAAGAAAATAAATCCTAAACCCTAACCAACTTTTTTAAAATAGAAACAAAAAATATTTCTTGAAGTAAATATTTTAATAATTTTAGTTGGAGAAAAAAAATCATATTTGTATTTACCTTCATATACTTATTTATATTTTTATATTTTAAATATATTATAACAATTATTACAATAATCTAAAGCTAATTTATACCCCACCAAAACTTTACTTATCATTACAAATATTATTATTGTCAAATTTCAAGAACATTTCACAACTTATTACAAAATATTTTACATGCAAAAAATTCATCAAAACAACATATAATTAATAACCATGTACAATTTTACTGTATGTTTTACCATTAAAAATATTCTCTTACACCCAAAATTATTTTATTGTTAAAGTATGCTCTTTATCACCACCTAAAATGTTTTTTAAACGAATTAAACAAATTTTATGTTGCTTTACTTTCATTTTGGCATAATTATAGTTCTTATAATTACTAAAAAAAATTTGTGACATAATTTTTTTAACCATAAATTTTTTTACTCTAAAGATATTTTGGATGAACAACTGGTGAAAATTATCTACTCGAGTACAATGATTTTATGACCAATCCAATAATAGTTTTTTATTGAGAAATTGAAAGAAAGTTAATATAACATAATAAAATTAAAAATTTGAAAATTCTAAAGAATTCAAAATATAAACTTTCTAAACAATCAAAAATATGATATATGTCATAATCACGTTAAAGGATCGATGACCTGTTTACTCCTCAGAAGTATCGCATTGTACCAAAATTACTTAGAACTATGACCTCGTCTCAAATATTCTCGAATCGTAAGTTCTCAACTTATTTCTACCAATCAAAAGTTCTCATATATTTCTCTATATACCTGGATTCTTATTACTTACAAATTTTTTTTTAGATATAAACATATAAATTTTATGTAGATTTAATGCTATTATTTTAATTAGCTGTTTTGAAAAAATAATAATTTTTGACACATGTCAACATCTCATTAGTATACTTGACACATGTCATGATCTTTTTATAATAAGATTTTATGATTAGTAACTTTTTTATTTCTTGATTTTTAAAAAAGATTTATTCTTTTCCAATTAGAAATTTATGTAAAATTGACACTTGTCACGATCTGGTGAGTTAGTAATTTTTGAAATTGACACATGTCACGATCTGGTGAGTTAGTAAAATTTTTTTCTTTTAAAATAATAAATTTGTGTAAAATTGACATTTGTCACGATATGATGAGTTAATAATTTTTGAAATTGACATATGTCACGATCTAGTGAGTAAGTAACTTTTGAAACCATATTTTATATAATAAGATATTTTATTTAAATATACAAATAAATACACAACTCGAATAATTTATAATATTGTATTTGATAGAACGGCAAGATGTTCGATGAGGCAACATTAAAACGACAAAAGTTTCAAATAGAACGGCGCGTGACGGGTTGTATCGGCCAAAAAACCTTTTCCTTCCCGGACCGGCTTCAACCTCAGTAAGTAGAAGAACACTTTATAAGTCTCTCTCTCTATCTCTATCTTCTCCTTTGTGGTAACTTACTTGAAAACCCATAAGTCCATAACAATGAAATGTTGACTCTTTGTCAATTCCCATGGTGATTTCCAGTGTGGGTTTCACTTGCAGATCATATTTTCATGTTCGTACTCTTCAGTACCACCACCGGTTATGGAAGGTGTGAACTCTTTTTCCAATTTTATTTGAACCATTAACACACTTATAATTCTGCTTACATGTTTTAATCTTATTTCGGCTGTTTCGGTTTTTAGATTCGGTTCAACACTGTTGCTGCTGCAATTGAGACAATTGATGACTCAGATGGTTTCATCAAAGACAACGGTGATCGTCAAGACAAGGCTGCTGATCGAACAAGTAAGCTTAAGTTTATGATTTAGTCATGAATTCATTGTTGTTAGTCATAATGTATTCTACAATCTTGTTGATATGTCAAACATTTTTGGGTAGATACTAATTAGTTCTTATATTTTTGTTTGATTTGATTGATTTGGCAAATGAAAGGGGGTTGTGAGTGGAAGCAACTGAATTCAAAAGACCTTGGGATAAGCAGTTCAATGATTGCAATACCCACTAGAAAAGTGCTTAATGGCCTTAAGAGCAAAGGTTGATGATTGATAGTTTTAAAGTCCCTTAGATTTCTCCTAAGTATTCAAAACTTTATTCAACTATGTCTCATATTATTGCTTATGTAATCTCTAGGACATGATGTTTACCTTGTGGGAGGCTGTGTACGGGATCTTATTCTAAAGAGGACACCGAAAGACTTTGATATACTCACCTCTGCAGAACTTAAAGAGGTTGGTCCTGTTTTTTTTTTTTTTTTTTATCACAGTTTACATTATCCCAATCTGATTTTGAGTTTTTTTTTGGGCTTCGATGATGCTTAGGTTGTTCGGACTTTCCCAAGATGTGAAATTGTTGGAAGAAGGTTTCCTATATGTCATGTACACGTTGGAGATGATTTAGTAGAGGTTTGTTTTTAGACTAGTCTATTTATTTCTTTCAAACACACGTTGGAACAAGCTTTTGTGTTTGAATTCACATTGCTTTTGTTATTTTTTCATTAGACTTTCTTTTTATGTAAGTAGGTTTCGAGTTTTAGTACCTCTGCACAGAATTCCCGGGGAAACATGAGAACAGAACTCAAAGAATCGAGTGGCTCAGATGGTGACGAGGACTGTATCCGTTTGAATAACTGTTTGCAACGTGATTTCACAATTAATGGGTAATCACTGTTAATACTTCACTGGTTTTGTTGTTTCATTAGTATTTTCAAGATTCTCCTTCCTCATGTATCTTTGTGTGTTTACATTGTTTTTCCTACCTCAGGTTGATGTTTGATCCATATGCCAAAGTGGTATATGACTATCTTGGAGGAATAGAAGATATTAAAAAAGCTAAAGTTTGTGAATGTATTCTACTTTAATTTGCTTTCAGATAACAATTTCAGACCATTTTTGGTGATTTTACATTTATTCTCAGTGTGGTTCTCCAATCACAGGTTCGAACAGTGATTCACGCTGGCACATCGTTTCAACAGGACTGTGGTAAGTTTGTCAAAAGAAGATATAATTTTCCCTGTAACCTATTTATTTAGTCTCTATAGAGTGAAAACTTATTAAGCTCATCATTTATGACATTTCCAGCTCGGATTCTTCGTGCCATTAGAATTGCTGCACGTTTAGGTTTCAGAATGTCCAAGGAAACATCTCATTATATTAAGAACCTTTCGTTGCTAGTACAAAGACTTGACAAGGTAGGCTCACACTACACCATCTATCTTCTAAATTAGAAATATACAATCTTTGCATATTGTGCTAGCCTATATCGTGTTCATGGATGATTCTGTCAGGGAAGGATCTTGATGGAAATGAATTACATGTTAGCTTATGGATCAGCAGAAGCTTCTTTAAGATTGTTGTGGAAATTTGGGATCCTAGAGATTCTTCTACCAATTCAGGTAAATGGAAGCATGGTTTGTTTCTGTCTCTTTGTTTTGCCTTAATTACTAATGTTCGTCTATTACCTTTGATTTCACAGGCAGCGTATCTTGTACGTAGTGGTTTCAGGAGACGTGACAAAAGGACTAACATGCTTCTGGTCAGAAAGAAGGCGTCTCTTATATAGTTCTAGATGTGATTGTCGTTTACAAAATCGAGTCAAGAAACTGAAACTGAATTCTTTGATGCAGTCTCTCTTTGCTAATTTGGATAAACTGTTAGCGCCTGATAGACCTTGTCACAGCAGCTTATGGTAAGAAAGATCCTCATCTGAATTCATGTCTTATCTTATGGAGTTGCGCATTTCTCCTCCTTCTTAGTGTGGTATGATATCATATCTAGAAAATTTTATAGGATAGCAATATTGGCGTTTCATAAAGCACTAGCAGATCAACCTCGAAGTCCTTTAGTTGTAGCTGCGTTTAGCCTTGCTGTTAACAACTGTAGAGATATTCTAGAAGCAGTGGAAATCACAAAGAAGATCACTAGGCCACACGATAAAAGCTTCATCGAGCTAGTAGAGCGCGAGGAGAATCTTAACTTCGAAGCCATGTTGGACGAAGTCATGGATCTTGATGCATTTATCAGAGATGCCTTAAACCAGATGACTGATGGATATTTTATATCGAAAGCTATGGCAGCTTACCCTCAAGCACCGTATTCAGATATGGTAATAAAAATCTCTTCAACAAATGTTTACAATACAAAGTGTGAAACCGATGTCCTAATATGTTTTGGTTACTTGTTGGTAGGTGTTTATACCGTTGCAATTGTACCTGAGAGCAGGCAGAATCTTCGAGTGTGTGAGAAAAGAAGAGAGACAACAAATGGGATTTGAGGCGAAACAAGGAAGCAAGATCGAGTATGGTTCGTTACTCTCAGGGGATTTTCCTGAAATTAGACATGTCTTTGCTAGGGTAGTGTTCGATACTGTTTTCCCTTTAATTCCATCTCAAGAATTGTAAACAAAAAAAAAACAACTTCATCTTTTGAGGTAAAGCTTTGAGTCCTTTTATTTGTCAACGATTGCTTATTTGACTTGCCTTTGAATCATAATCTAGTACCAGTAAAGCACTTCATAAGTCATATATGTAAGTATCAATAAAATAATTAAAATCAAATCTGTAGTTGACTAAAAAATAATTAAAGAAGGTTCCATATTTTCCTCCGGCAAATCTAATCTTAAAGGCATGTGTTCTTCTCCGCAGTAAACGGCGTCGTTTCTTTACTCTTTCCCATTTTCCCATTTTTATTTGTTTAAACTGCTTACCAAAATCCCTCCCACATTTTTTTTCAGAGAGAGAGAGAGAGAGCTGAGAGATGGATCTCACGACGAGGGCGAGGAGTCCAGTGTACGCTCGTCATCAATGGACCAGATCATCTAACGTTACGGAATCGAGATCGTCATCGATGTCTCCCGCTCATCGAAATCAGCTCGGTGGCTTATCTACCGTCAAACGGACTCAGAACGTAGCTACTAAGGCCGCTGCTCAACAGTTAGCAAAGGTTATGGCCTTACATAACAAGGACAACGAGGAAGATGATGACGATGATGATGATGATGATGACGACGACGATCATGATTTCAAATTCGCACAACCTTCTTCTGGAGGAGCTATCAACGGTTCCTTCGCTCGACGTAATCGATCTCAGTCACCTGCGGTATAATTAAGATTCTAAGAAACAGATTCGGATTGATTGAGATGAGTTAGTTTTGGTGCTTATTGGTAATTTTTGTTTGGTATTATGATTTGATTAGATAGGTAGAAACATCATTACAGAGCAAGTGACTTCAGTGCGTTCTTCATCTACTGGAAGGCCATCAACGTTTGGTAGATCGTTACCTCCGAACGCGTCTCCGGTTTGGATGCCGAATAAGGCGTCTTTGAAACCTCCGGTGATTATTCCTCCAATTGATCATTCATTTAAGGGTAGAGATCAAAGGTGAATAAAAAAAAAACATATTCCTTCTTATTGTTTGTCTAGGGAACATGTTGCTTCCTTGCTTGAGTTTTGGTTTTGTCTGAGTGATTACTCTTACTTACACATATTTGATGTTTTCAGATACTTTAGTGATGTACCACGCTTGGTAAACTCGAGAGATAAGGGGTATCAGCGAGAAGCTTCAGCTCTTCGAGATGAAGTATTGTGGACATTTATTTTTTAAACCTTGTGGATTTTGCAGATTAATGTTATATTTTAAAGAAGATTTTGAGTTGAGAGGTTGACTTTATGTTAATTTTTCAGGTGGATCTGCTACAAGAGGAGAATGAGATTGTATTGGAGAAGGTTCAACGTCTTGTCTTGTCACTAAATTTTTTTTTTACATATATAATCTGTCCTCCTCTGTTTTTTCATAACAGTTGTTCTGGATTACAGCTTTACCATGCAGAAGAAAAACGCGAGGCAGCAGAAGCAAGGGCTCGGGAGCTTGAGAAACAGGTTTCGATCCACTTTTCATTACTAGTGCATCTTCACTGAATTTGTACTTTCGGTTTTTGGGATAGAACTATGGTCTCTTTATTGACAATAGTAGTGTATCTTTCATTATCTTGTTGAAAAAAGCCTCTTGTCTTGTATCTATATTGTGCATCTTAAGGTATGTCTAGTGAGGTTGCCAAAAAAAAAAAAAAAAAGGTATGTCTAGTGAAAGACAGAATTTAGTTACATACCATTATGCAACTGTAACCCGGAGGAAATATTTAGGGTGTTTGATTGACGAAGCATAAATGCAAATCCGATGAAGTTATACTATGATATCAGTATCATAATAGGGACAAATCAAGTGAAGATGCAGACAGCTTTGAGGCCATACATACACGCAAATGCGATGGAACAAATACTCTTATGTCTAGGAAAAGTAGATCCAATTGAATTTGCATACATATAACTTGGAATGACATGTTGATACTGGCAACTAGTGACAGATTCATTTGTTTTTTTTCCTTGTCCTAAAAGGTTGCTTCTCTTGGAGAAGGAGTGTCTCTGGAGGCCAAATTGTTAAGTAGGTGAGATCCTGTGACCTCTTTTTCTTTCTTTTATTTAGGATATATGGCACTGTCATAATGGCAGTAGTTATACAGCTCATGATGAATTGTGATTTCCTTCAGGAAGGAAGCGGCATTGCGCCAACGAGAGGTTAGTGTGTAGAGGAATAAAATATCTTTTATCGTTTCTTTGGTCGATCTCTAACTTTTGCTCAAAGAATAATTTATGGATATTTAGACTGATTTGCTGGCATAATGGTACCTGTTAACAGGTTGCTCTTAAGGCTGCTAACGAGAAAAAAGATGGGAAACAGGATAAAGTTGTTTCCCTACGCTCAGAACTTCAGGTAAGTTATACTGTTTGCATTGGTTTCATAATATGTGTTATATTCTAATAAGCATGATGAAATCATGTCTCTATGTTCAGAGTCTGAAGGATGAGGCCGCAACAGCAGCAGAACGGCTTCAAGAAGCAGAGTCAGAAGCAAAGGCTGTTCGTACGATGACTCAAAGGATGATTTTAACACAGGACGAAATGGTATGTTGAGAAGTCCCCAGTCTCGTTAACCCTCATGTTTAAAGATTTCTGATTGTATGGAAAAAAATGATCATCTAGGAGGAAGTAGCCTTGAAGAGATGCTGGCTTGCCCGGTATTGGGGTTTGGCAGTGCAGAATGGTAAGTGATGCATCCATTTTGTACCACCATAAATTTTGCTTCTCGAATCGGTGTTAAGTTTCTGAACTTTAGAATGTTTTCTCATGATACACATTCTCAGTATTCTCTAATATGGGCCAAAGGCTTATATTTGCTTTTCCTGTGGCTTCCGTATATAGGCATTTGTTCGGACATAGCATCATCGAGGCATGAAAAGTGGTCTGCTTTGGCCCCTCTTCCACTTGAGCTGGTCATATCTGCAGCACAAAAGGCCAAGGAGTTATCTCAGGATGAAGGCTAGTCTAAAATACTTGCTATATTTATAAAATGGACAAGGTTGCCCTGATATTTTTCTCTGCATCATCTTTATTTACCACCACCCTTTTGGAATTGATCAGGTGGGAGTGATCACAGCAAAACTGCTAGATTTTCAAAGGATATAACTGGTGAAGGAAATATCGAAAGCATGCTTTCAGTTGAGATGGGTTTGAGAGAGCTAGCGTCCTTAAAGGTACCATTAACTGATGTCATCCACCTTACTTTATTTACAATGATGAGGTTCCCCTTGAGATCTTCTACAAGTGCATTTTTAAATTTAGGTTGAGGATGCCGTTATGCTTGCATTCGCACAGAAGAGAACACCGAGTTTGGTTCGTCAAGGTATGTATGCTATATATCATCAATTTGTACACAATGACAATTGTTATTACTAGTCAGAGAGATTTTAGGTCTGTTTTCTCCCATCTTACAGATTCCAAAGGGCATGGAGAACTCAGATTTGTGGAGACATACGGTAAGAGAAGAGTCTCCATGTACATTCACATATTAAACTTGATGAAAGTCTTACTATGCTATCACATATTTCTCAAATGCAGAGATAAAAGAAGCGGAACAAGAAGATGTTGCCTTTAAGCAGGTAAGTTTGTTTATACTGTCACATTTAGTTACTAGAGATGGTAATTTTTGGTATATTATGGTTGGTAAGTAAACTTATACCAATGTGGTTTGGTTATATATATGCAGGCGTGGCTGATGTACTTCTGGGGTAGAGCCAAACTGCACGGTGTAGAAGAAGACATTGCTGATGAACGCCTGCAGTTTTGGATCAGCCGTAGTGAAGGAAAATTTCCATCTTCTCAGGATGTCGTCGACGGTAATAAACTTATCCAATTGAAAGTTTCCTTTATCCTACTTGTGATTCTAACTAACATAACACTAAGAACTTGGTTCTCTTTTTCCAGTGGAACGAGGTTTGTTAGAGCTAAGGAAACTAGGAGTAGAGCAACAATTATGGGAAGCTTGTCGCAAAGAAACCGATCAGCTTCTTCCATCTTCATCTCCTACCTCTACTCTCTCAAATCACAACCTCTAACTCTTAAAATTTATAGAGATATATCAAATTGCATTCCATTATGTAAAAACAAAACATCATCAATTGTAACATCTTTATTAAGTATTATTAATCCCCAAGAAAAAAGAGAGAGAGCTAAAAGTCTAGCCATTTCTGAAAATAAACACATGTAGTAGGGGAGATAGCACCACCAGGTGAACAAAGCCCAATATGAGGACAAGCACCACAAGGAATCGAAGCAAAAGCTCCAGCTCTAGCCTCACCATTACCAGATTTTTTCCCAGTCAACCTGTAGCAAACTTCTCCAATCCTGGTAGAAGCAAACTCGTTCAATCCAGTGCTCTTCACCTCAATGATCAGATTATCCAAAACCAAATTCTTGAGTATCTCCTTAGTCTGCTCCTCACTCAACTTCTCCTCTTTAACAAAATAAGCACACATAACATCCAAAGTAACAACCCTATGCCTATGCCTCTCCAAAATCAACACACTTGGCTTTCAAATCTTCGATCTTGGACACGTCAAGGGTACCATCAGTGTACCATTCCCCACCAGTGAGTTCTTTATCAGGCTCAAACTCAACAGCTAGAAAATGTTTATGACCTCTGTTGTTAATGGTTGGTACGTCTTTGATGAGACTCTTCTTCTTGAGAGAATTGACCAGTCGAGTAAACAGAGTCGGTGGGATGGTTTTATCGGCTTTAATCTCGTACATAGTTGCTCCTGTTCCTTGCTTGCTTCTAATAAAATCGAGAAGCTTCTTCTCGTGTGCTTCGTTCGGATCACGTCCCGTTAATTTCGGCTCTGGGCGTCTTCGTTTACTCATTGCTCCCCCTAAAAAAAAAAACAATCAAACAAAACTTGATTTTGCGAAAATAGGATTGATTGATTTGATTTACAAGAAGAAGAAGAAGACGAAAAGGTGATAAAGGATTTGGTGAAGATCAGATTCAATTTTACCTCTATGGAGATGACAGATTCTTGGAGGATGAAGTATCCGGCGAATTCAGAGGTATAAGGAAGAGAGACTCGGTGACTAGAGAACAGATGTAAACCCTAGCTCTGTTTATTTTTATTTTGTTAATATTTATAATTTCGGAAATAAGTTGACAAAATATTAAATTTCCATTTTCTCAATTCAATATTAGCACTAACTATTTTTATTTTCAACACAGTTATGGGGCCGTGAAGTTACTAATTATGCAAATATAAAAGAATGAGGAGTTTAAAGAATAATTAAAGAAATAAAAGGGGTCTTTCTTTATAAATCATTATTCTTTTTTTTTTTTTTTTTTTTTTGTCGGCAAATTTAAGATATCTTGCGACTTGATCTTCGCAGATACAAAAGCTGACATTTTCTAAAATTAAAATCAAACTCTGTGAGACGAAGCTTTTCTTTTCTTTTTTTTTTCCAATGGCGGAAGAAGCTGAGAAGAAGCGAGATCATACGTTATTTTCTCAAGTAATCCTTTTAATTTTGCTACCCCGTAAATTTAATAATCTATCATTTATTCACCCCACACTATTTGCGTTCATCATTTACCTCCCCACATTTTTATCATCACCTCTCTCTCTCTCTCTCTCTCTTTTTCGTAGAGCCAGATTTTGAATTTTTTTTGTTTCTCTGATTTGGGAGAGATCTGATAATTATGGTGATATCGCAGGAGAAAGACGAAGAGAAAGATATCTACCTTGGTCACGACGAGCACGAGTCTCCTCTTCCTCTCACCGTCACTTCTCGTGTAAAATTTGCTTTCGATCCTTGGTTGATTCGTTTTTATTGAAAGCTTCTTCATTTGATTTATAATTTCTTGTTGCAGGTTTTGTACATGTTAGGAGATATAGCATCTGGTCCAGCTTATCGTTTTACTCAATGGTTGGATTTGGTTCGTAAACGAAGTGCTACTTACGGTTCCTCTGGCTTCCCTCACCGCCTTCACCGCTTCGATGATTTGATCACTAGGTTTTACACCTTTTATCTCATTTTCTGCTATGTTTTTTTTTTTGAATGTTTTGAGTATCAGAACCAATGTTTCTATATTAGGACATTAGTTTGGTTTTTTCAATTTGGAAATGACAGTTGTTGATAGAAGAATTATGCAGTGCAGGTGAGAGGAATGCTGATCCGAAGAGTCCACCAAGTAAGCAGAGTTCAGAAATTAGTTTGTGGGAAAGGCTTGGTAAAGCTTCTATTGTGGATATCGAATCGAGTTGTTTTTCATGGAACATGTTGTCTTCTCTTCACCATACTGAACATAGTAGTAGTACCGATCATTCTGAAGAGGACCAGAGTAAACCTCTTGAGGTATATATATAATTATCCTTATTATCTTGGATTGAAAACAATCTTCCATCAACCAGATCATAGGAGGATCTTTTGACGTTATACAGGTTACGGTGAATTCTGGGGGAGTTGTTTTCTTTGCCCTGTTCAATAGTTCCAGCGGTGAAGATGCTTCTCGAAAGGAAGAAGCAGCCGTTATAAAATTTGCATCATCAAGGATGGCTACGCAATCAGAACGTCTTGGTTATGAGTTTTCCAAGTGGCTAGGAGTGCAGATTCCGCAGGTGCTTCTTTTCTTTGCTGTACTTCAAAACTTGTTGTATTGGTTCCCTTCTTGTCGTTTTCTTTTAATGAGGATTTATCATCATGAGACAGGCTAGAGTAATTCATAGCTGTAATCCTGAGTGGACACTAATCAGAGAAGCAACTGAAAAGGCACAAGCTAAAGCAACTTCGGAGGGAGATGAAGTTGGTGAAATGACATGTTCGGAACTTCTGGAAGCCCTTGAGCTCAGCCGTTGTCTTCTCTTAATGAGGTAAAAGCACAGGATTCATCTTTATTCTTTTTTACTTTTCTGTCTCCATTTTAGATTTTGACCATCAACATAATATTTACAGTTTTTTTGTTCTTTTGCTTTAGTGTTTAACGAGATAGTTACCCGACCATGTAAGGTGATCTTAAAATTAAGAAATTGGAAAGCTTGAATATAACATTTAATATTATACTTTTCAGAAAAATTAAGGCTGTGTTATGTTTATTAGATAGAAATGTGGGTTGTATTATAAATTAAAAACATCTAAAATAAAAATATGAGGTGCAATCATTTAATTGGCTATAAGTTGATAACAATAGTTTAACAGAAATGTAGTTTTGCCTTAATTGATAATAAAGATGACAGAAATAGTTGAACAAAAATCTAGTCTTACCTAATAGGATAATGTGAAATCTAGTCCTACCTAATAGGATAATTTAGGCATTGACCTTATTCCACACTTTCAAATTTACAATGTTAATATGTGATGTTTGTATATAATCTCTCTTCTAAACACTGGATTCTCAATTTCTGATGGCAGTTATGTTCATGGATGTCCAATGCTAGAGAGCATGAGTAGTTTTGAAACTGAAGAAAAAGCAGAGAGAGCTGCTGCAGCGCTAGGGAGAATCTTGGTGCTAGATCTAGTAATTAGGAACGAAGACAGGTTACCTTGTCGTCAGCTGAGATGGCGTGGCAACCCGGCAAATCTGTTATTAACAGATAGAACTGTGTCTTCAACAAAAAATCTTGAACGCTCATTTGAAGAAGCTTTTGATTCCGCCATCAAACGGTACCATCCAAAGGACTACAGATCCATTCAAAGGGAAAGAAGAGCTTCTTCCGTAGATAGCAGATCCAGGTTGAGTATCAGTGATCAAATGTTGGTCTCACAGTCGTCTGATTTTTCTGATATAACGGAATCACCTAAATCATATGACACTGGTTTAATGAGTCCAATGTCTGATAGATCAGTAGCTGCCGATTTTCACCTCGTTGCCATAGACTCGGGTGTTCCACGGCGGCCTCCTGCTGGAAAACGGACAAGCGACCAAGAGATTTATCCAAGATTAGTTGAGCTACTCCTCAATAGTAGCCAATATTCTTCAAATTTGTTACATGAAATAACAGAAGGAAACTTAGGAAATCCACTGACAGAAAATGGTGAAAAAACATCTAAAGTTCGATCTGTAGTAACACCAGTTGTACGTGAGTTCCGAAATGGTTTTCGTGCTGGTCTCAGGGATTTGCAAGAGTTTCATATCTTCCTTGTTACCCTTCATCAGAAACTAGATGTGTTGCTTCGCGCATTCTTTAGTATGATGGACAAAACAATGTATGCAGATTTTGATAGAGAAGATTTTGCTATTCCTGAATCGCCTTCACATATTCATGGGCATGAAGTGACTCATTATCCATCTCCCTCGAAAGATCGGGTGGCTAGTGATAGTGATCACAGTGAGGCGGATATGCAAAAATCAGTTCCTAGGACACCAAATTCAGAAAACAAAGAAGATGCTTGTTCGCCTAAGTCACGAGAAAGTTGGCATGGAAGATCCTGTAGAGGGGGAGAATCTCTTAGCAGTCAGCGTTTGGCAGCAAAGCTTCGAGACTTTCATAAATTTGCTAAGGTTTGTCGCTTTCTTGATTACTATGTTTGAATCAGTAGATTAAGTTCAGTCTTCTTGGATGGAAATTGTCAGCCATTTTCTCGTCCTTCAATCTGATGATACTTTTCATGGTGGGTCTAGATTGATGCGGAGTCAAATAAAGAACTAGACCAGTGGAATGAAACACTGCGGAACGAAGTTATGAAACTCTGCCAAGAGAACGGTTTCAACACTGGGTTTTTTGAGGGCAGTGATAATAACAGTTGCACTGATGCTTACGAGCTAAAGGTATTATTATGAGTTTTTGTTATTTCCTTTTATCCTGAACGTGATCTTCATTTCATAATATGTTTATTTGGCAACGGAACTCAAACATTGTCTCTCTTGTTTGCATTCTCATTCATAACAGGTAAGACTTGAGCATATTCTTGAGAGGATATCATTGATTTGCAAAGCGGCTAATACAGAGAAACCATCAATGATACAAGATAATCTTTTTATCGGTGGAGGACTGGCTGCTAGGTCAGTTTACACTCTTCAACATGTAGGTATAACTCATATTCTATGTTTGTGCGCAAATGAAATCGGGCAATCGGATACTCAGTACCCTGATCTGTTCAAGTACAAAAATTTCTCAGTAAGTGAACCTTTCTTCTCTGTTTCTTGATTATATTAGACGTTACCAATGCATTTTTTAAAGGAATTGGTAAAAAAATGCATCTATAAAGATGAGGGTTCTCTTCTTGTGTCTTCCCTTTGACCAGATAACCGACGATGAAGACTCAAATATCGAGAGCATCTTTCAAGAAGCTCTCGATTTCATCAACCATGGCGAGGAAACAGGTGGCAAGATTTTGGTTCATTGCTTCGAAGGTCGGAGTAGAAGCGCAACTGTAGTGCTAGCTTACCTAATGCTCCGGAAGTAAGTTTTTGGGGACAATTAGAATTTGTTGAAAACATTGGTTAAAGTAAGGAAGATCAACAAAAAATTGTCCAATTCGTCAACTCATTTGTTTGCTGGTGGGGTTAATAAACAGGAACCTCACACTTTTAGAAGCCTGGAGCAAACTGAGAAAAGTACATAGACGAGCTCAACCGAACGACGGGTTTGCTCGAATGTTAGTTAACCTCGACAAGAAATGTCACGGAAAAGTGTCAATGGAGTGGAGACAGAGGAAACCGACAATGAAAGTGTGTCCGGTTTGTGGTAAGAACGCAGGTCTAAGCAGCAGTTCTCTAAAGCTTCATCTCCAGAAATCTCACAAGAAACTGTCTTCGGGAAGTGTTGACAGTGCAATGAATATGGAGATTCAAAAGGCTTTGGAGGCTCTTCAACTTAGCACTGGCCGTGGCTCAAGTGCTAGCCCCAATTCTTTTCAGTCTCATTCTGGTTAGAGAGTCCGGTTTAGTTGTGTCAGTGGTTTGTTCTGGTCAAAGTCTCTAATCGAACATCTTTTACTTTTACTCTCTGATGAGAAAAACAAAAACTGATCTGTTTTGTTTCTTTCTGAAACGGATCTTTGTATTTGGTAAACAACTAAATAAAAAGTTCTAACTTTACCTCAAAGGTAGACTTATGTCCATGCATGATCGCGACGATGCAATGCTTAAGAGTTTCAACGACGAATCAATAATGGATTTCATTACCCTCCATCAGTTTTAAGAAGATTGTCATTTTAGCACTTTTTTATTGTTACAAAAAAGGATCTTCACTTTATGTTTTCAATGCATATTTTAAAATTAAATTTTTTTTCATTATTACTTCATCTGTTTTACAAACAGTGTCACTTTGACACATTTCACACAAATTAAAAAAAAGATTAAAATATACATATATGTTGTGTTTAATAGATTAACTTAGTCATAGATTATAGATTAAGAGTAAAATTAGGAAATCTAATATAAAAGATACATTGAAAATATAAAAATAAGGCATTAGAAATGTAAAATGACATTTTTTATAAAACAAAAATAAAACTCTAAAATGACACACAAAACAGAGAGAGTATTTGAGCTCACTAATTTGAAATATAAATATTTTAGTAAATTTATAAAAAGTAAATAAAAATTTATATCATTTTCTTAATTTGTATGCATTATGTCAAAATAACACCCTATGTAAAACAGATAGAGTGCTACATAAATTAGCTTGTCCAAAATTGGTAGCATAATCAAACAAAAGAGGTATAAAATCTGACAAATGTGCCCCTTAATGTTGTCTATATAATATTAAGGCTTTGAATGAATGATGCGGGTAAAGTGGACTAGTCCATTAGTGGTTTAGTCCACTTTACTTTTAGGCCCGAAAACAATCTGTCATTCTATTAAAAGTGGTATGTAGCTGGCCCAATCCACTTATTATTTGTCATACCACTACAGATTATAAGTTATGAATGGTATTTAAACGTAGTTCAATCCACAAATGGTGTTCGCCCTAAATGCCGCAGGCTGACAATTAACAAGAGTCAAGAGGCACCCCAAGAGTCGCCAGCACTTTATTCACTCCTTCACCACTCCTCTTCTTTCAAGGTATGGTTTTACTCTAATCCTTACTTGTGGATTGCAAGTTTTAGCTACACGATTTTAATATCAATGTGTGGATCTTTTAAGGTTTATGTTTGCAATAGTGTGGGAAATGACAAGAAATCTTTCCCGACAATCTTGAGGGTTATTTAGTAACCTTTGTTTCCCATTGAATCTAATCTAGTCGGATTAGATTCGTCACTATTTTAATATTTTTTGTGTCAGAAACGGTAGGTTCGTCACCATTTATGGATTTTCTGTGTTATAAACAGTTTAAGATTGTGATTTGTTTAACTGTATGGACCCTTTTATGTGTCATTCAAATCAACAACAATAAAGATTATATGAAGATTCATTATTATATTGATGTTCGCCATGTTCCTTTGCCTCTCGCTAGATCGACCATTTCGATCCAGCGACCAACGACAACATATGCTGTTCTTTTGCCTGTTGCTACTATCGCTGGAAACTGTCGTTGCGTTGTTTGTTTGCCAATTGCTACATATATTTTTAAAAATTAATAAAAATTACTTTTTGATAAATTACATTTCATAAATTAAAAACATACTTTCAAATAATTAATTTTATTTTAAGTTTATTCACTTTAAATTTATTAAATTTAATTTAATTATAATTTATTTGTTTAGAATTATATTTTATTATATTCAAATGATTTTGTTTTATTTTATTTATTATATTCAGTTATATTTAGTTTAGTTTTAGCAGTTTTATGTAGTAATTTTATTCTGATCATATTTAATTTTATCTATTTTTTTTTTTTTTGATGGCTGTAAAGATGCCTTTCTTACTCGTTTAACTTTCTTCAGCTTGTTTAGGGGTTCTGAAATGCCATAACAAATCCAAACAAGTGTATCTTTCTCTTGAAAGTGTCTTCATCAATGGATCAAGAAGCCTCCAGCGTAAATGTTATCGAGACATCCGATATCAAGGAACCAAGAACAGAAAATGTAGTCAAGGGATGGGAAAATCTGAACACCGACATCTTGATGCGGATACTTGAGGAACATTTTAGCATCAATGAGTTGACATCTGGATTAGAGCTAGCTCATGTCTGTAGAGGGTGGCGTGCGGTTTGTTGTGATCCCCTTTTGTGGGATACGCTCGACCTATCGCACCTGAACTCTATTTACATCAAAGCCGTAAAGAGCCCATATTTGTATGTGCCGCGCCGATGTGATGAGAATGTGACTCGGATCTTGAAACTCTTCATGAGCCTTAGCAAAGGAAACACAAGGACCTTGATTGTTAATTACAACTTGTTTCTCACTTGTGATATGCTTACTTACACCGCAGAAAGGTATATATATCCACTTTTTAATTAGTATTATTTCCTTCTCTTCAAATACTTACTTTGGCTCAATTTGTTGTAGGTGTCCAAACTTGAGACGCTTAGTGCTACCAGCTATGACTAGAATATCGAAAACGGGTATGCAAAATGCCTTGGGCTTCTGTGAAAATCTAGAATCACTAACAATACCAAGCCTCCATGACTCGCAATTTCTCTTTTCATCGATTGTCAAGAAACTGACATTCAGAGAGCTCAAGGTAATGGGTCACATCCATGCTGCATTCGCCGAAAAACTCGTTGAGCATCTCCCAAATCTCAAAGTCCTCAGCCTCAGATGCAATGCCATATACCGAGACGCCCTTTTGATAATCTTGGATGGACTAGAGAGCCTTGAGGTTCTCAACATCTCTCATTCTTACCTAGTGGTGAAGCAGGAGCATCCTGAGAAGAAGAAGCTCATCGTGAGGGAGCTTGACCAGACGATAATGGAGAAGGCCTCGAAGCTGAAGAGGTTTGTGACTTGTATGGAGTACATGACGTGTGTGATGTGCAAGAGGACGGAGAAAGATGGAGGACGCGTGAGGTGGAATAGGTACGAGGAAGGGCTATGGAAAACTGACGAAGTAAGCTCTCTTCATCTTTGAAGTGTACTCTATAAAAAAAATTTAGTGTATGTGTTTTTGGTTGACAAACCTGATGAATTACAGTTATTGTGTGTGTGTGTGTATGTGTGTGTGTGTATAGAATTAAGATGGGTATCTAGAATATATATGTTTGGTGATGATGCCAACAAAAAAAAAATGATAATTCAAGGAAAATACTTTTAAGTTAAAAGCACTAAAATGTTATGAAAATCAAATTAGAGAATATAAAAGTAACAAATATATTTTTTCT
This sequence comes from Camelina sativa, assembly GCF_030686135.1. Classification (NCBI taxonomy): domain Eukaryota; kingdom Viridiplantae; phylum Streptophyta; class Magnoliopsida; order Brassicales; family Brassicaceae; genus Camelina; species Camelina sativa. The sequence goes on from NC_141892.1 coordinate 10,087,609, forward strand.
AGGTAATTCTATAATCCACTAGATTTTATTCTAAATCATCAAAAGAAAGTGTTTCCTCTTTAGTTGGTGAAATTTATATTTTAGGTAGCTATTTAGTTTTGGAGAAATATTAATAAATGGGGATCAAATAGAGATCGAATCCATTCCTTGAAGCAGAGTGGGTCCAAAATTGCAGTTGCAGCTCATGTGTTCTTTTAAAGACGTGAGGCTGAGAAGTAACGAAGAGACATAGAAAAGAGGACAATGACCAAAGGTGGTAACATAACACACGTATGACTCGTCCTCACTTTGCTGTCCACAAAATTCTCGATTTTAATTTTCTCTTTGCCATAAAAAATTTTAAAACCTACCACCGAATTTTCTCACAATCCCTCACAATTGAAACTGAAACTTTTAAAACATTCTTACCACTCATATGAGTATAATGGTCACACTACCAAATGATATATGTGAATGTTCCTTACGTTGGATTGGATAATGGTCACACACACACACTACCAAATGTTTATTATCTTATTCATCGAGTTGTTCGGATTTTGTAGAGTCGGATCTAAACAATATTTGCTATGCGAGTCGTGTATATGTTATGTGTCACTCAGTTTTAACGGAATATGTGTCTACTTCTAGCTTTAAAACTTGATTTGACAAAAACAAAATTGTATTCAATGCTGTAAATTAAAATAGAAGATTGTATAAATGCATTAATGCTTAAGGGGGAAAAAAGATTGCTCCGTCTTTTTCAATCACATCGTCTAAAGTTGTATATTTTCAAACAACAACCAAATTTACATCAACCATATATTTACAAACGATTGTAAAACCAACCTGCCAGTAAGAATCTCTTTAATACTACATATATCACTCATAGTTTAAATGTTAAATTAGGTCCACTATATGATCAGTTTGAAAAACTCGAAATGTGAACAATTTAATCATCGTCCTTTCGCCGACTACGAACGCATGAATTAAATACTAGTTTCCATGTTTGGCTATATAAGTAGCCACGACAACAAACTTGCACATTTTCTTACCTGAAATAGGATTAAATGGGACCTGCCCCTGTCCTAGTAGCAATAGTATACAAATGGATAAAATCAGAATCATACGTGGATTGGTAAATAAAGAAGGCCAATTATTTTTACTGAGGGAGAAGAAATGAATATTTTTATATTAATTAAAAAAAATTTGCTTTTGAATGGGATTGGTTCTTTGATTGGTCCGAATCCCCAGAAGAAGCTTACAACAACACAGTCTTTAACTCTGTTTTCATATGAACACTCTTCATCCTTACAAGCAGCAACGACAAGAACAAGAACAAGAACAAGAACAAGAAGCTAGACACGAATGGGATCTTTCTCTCTCCACCGTCGTTTCTTCCTCCTCCTCCTCCGCCTCCGACGTTATCGGTGCTATTGAGTTCGATCCCACTGATAACATCGTCGCTACAGCCGGGATTTCTAGAAAGATTCGTTTTTACGGCCTCCCTTCCCTCTTACGTACCAGCGCCGCCGTCTCAGGAGGAGTTTCTTTCGTCGATCAAGCCACCGCCTGCGAGTATTACATCTGTACGCCGGCGAAGCTCAGTAGTCTACGGTGGAGACCCGGGTCGGGTGGTCGGGTCATCGGGTCGGGAGATTACGACGGTGTAGTGACCGAGTACGATCTCGAGAAGAGAACGCCCGTGTTCGAAAGGGACGAGCACGGTGGCCGACGCGTGTGGAGCGTTGATTACACGCGTCACGGCGACTCGTCCGCCATAGGCGCGTCTGGATCGGACGACGGGACCATGCAAGTGTGGGATCCGAGGTGTCCACCGGAGGAATCTTTAGGCCTCGTACGGCCGGCGGGGATATGCCGGAGCGCCGTTTGTTGCGTCGAGTTCGATCCTTCCGGCGGACCAGCTGTGGCTGTCGGATGCGCTGATCGGAAAGGGTACATTTACGATATGAGAAAACTCGTTGACCCGGCGTTGACTCTGCAAGGACATAACAAAACGGTGTCGTATGTGAGGTTCCTCGACGGTGGTACGGTGGTGACGGCAGGCACGGACGGATGTCTGAAGCTGTGGAGCGTGGAGGACGGGAGCGTGATTCGGACGTACGAAGGGCACGTGAACGGTAGAAACTTCGTGGGGTTATCAGTGTGGAGAAACGGCGCGCTGTTTGGTTGTGGATCGGAGAACAACAAGGTGTTCGTGTATGATAAGAGGTGGGGAAAGCCGGTATGGGTAGACGGGTTCGAACCGGTTGGTATGAATTCTGGTTCGGATAAGCGGTTCGTGAGTAGCGTCTGCTGGAGGCAATCAGGTGTGGACCAGTGCACGCTAGTGGCTGGGGGATCTGATGGAGTATTACAGGTTTACGTGGGCAAAAGAAAGCCATAATACTATTCTCCTTAATTTTTTATCAATTAAGGAGAATGATGATGATATGAATTATTATGATGATGATGATAATGATGATGATGCTTCTTAGTTTCTTTTTCATGTTTTTTTTTTCCAAATTTAATTTACTACTTGAGGTTGATTTTTTATTCAGTTGTGAGAGAATTTGATGTTTTTTTTGTTGTTGTGTTTTTCTTATAAAGGAATTTTTTTTTTTACTTGTTCATTGGTTTTTTTATTGTTAGCAGAAATTTTGGATTTGTAATCCATAAATTATCATTCCCTATTTTCTCATAATGTTCTTTAAGTTAGATTATGATTACAAATCTAGCTATGTTGGCAGGTATTAGGTATATCAATATCATAAATTTATATTGCCTTCCTCTACCTTATCTAGTGTGCATATCACGAGATTAGTTTTTTTTTTTGCTTCTTTGGGAGCTTCACAAAAGAAAAAAAAAACAGACATTATGATTGATGAATCGTTTTCAAACCCTCTAATTACATGTTTATATCGACACAAAATGTGCACTACATTTCTTTAATAATCGTATTTTTATGGGCGCTTCACATCTTGCCAAAATGATGGTTTTATCTCCATTGATAACCTTGTTAAATATAAAAGACTTAAATCCATTAGGCAGTGGAATTTTTTGATGTGCAACTAAATGCATAATTCATGCATTTGTTGATTCGGAATCAATGATTCCAAACATAATTGAGCGCACGGATGAATATATATAATCCACGCTTAAGTATTATATGCATATACAAACGGCCGTCGTCTTAACCTAAAAACCAGCCGTCGCTCAAAGTTTTTCTCAGATCTGAGACCAGAGTGCAGTGGTTTCTCTAGCACCGGTTCTGGTCTCCCTGTTTTTCTTTCTTCCTTTAGTCCTTTGCTTTAGTTTCTGTTTAGTTTATGGAAAGTTCTTGGCCTTGGATTGGGGTTTTCTTTTTAGTTCAATCAGATTGTGCTTTTGGGTTGGCTTGTGTGTGTTATGTAGGAAGACTTCACTGGCTTGTTTTTCCCGATCACCTTTAACCTGGTTCTACCTATTAGTTTCCCATTTAGTTCGTTTCCTTTCTATGAAGAGGTTTTTTGTGTGAAGTTTTTGCTTGGCTCTAGGCTTCAGATCCTTCTAGTCTTAGGTGGAAGTTGTTGGTGATGGTAACCTTTGTAGATGAGTGTCGATTCTGGAATTTGAAGCTCATCAAATTGGTTGTGTTTCGCTCCTTGTCTTAAGCGTTTCCGAATCTGGAGGATGTTGGATTGCTTGTTTATGGCTTCTATCTAGGCGATCTTAACGCATCAGTAGTCTCGCTGCATTTGGAAGTGTATTGAGGTTCTGAATTGAGATTTACTTGTCAGGTTATGAAGTCTGGGTTGGAGAGATCATTTCTCATTGTGATAGGACGAGGCAGTTGTTGATTGATGTTTTGGCCGGGGGCAGCATTGATACAGCTCATTCTCATAAACTTCGGAAGATAAGGTTGATTTGGTGGTTTAGACATAGCATTTTCTTTAGCTATTATTGTTAGTATGCCTCTGTTCTTCGTTGTTGGATTCGTTCTCTTTCGATTTTGGTTTGTTACTTTCCTTCTAGTTGTTAGTTGTTTCCGGGGATTTATCCTTTGTCTACCGGCTTAGATTTTCTCTTTTAGGCTTTAGACTCGGGTATATCTCTATTTTCCGCCAACTTATGTATTTCTCAATGTAAACTTTCAAGAAGTATCAATAACATCAGATGACAAAAAAAAAAAACAAAGAACCACTATATGCTAATTACACTTGCTATATATCACCATCAACTAAAATATCTATGAACACAACACCAACACAAACCTACTTGCTAATGGTATGCAGACGTGTAACGCCTAACTTCGTATAATCGTATTATGAATAATATAGACTGTCGAAATAATATACACAATATAGATTTCGATTGTGACAACGGAACAAACAACACAAAATTGGCGGTGAGAGGAATTCTAGACAGACAAACAAACAAATATGTTTTGTAAAAAAATAGACAGAACATAACAAATACAACAAAGCAACTTCCGGATAGAGACGTACTAGAACTAGACCACAATATCTATTTTTTCTAATTTCTAACCTTTATGGTGCTTTCTTTCTTTCTAACAGTAGGAAAGAATCCGTAGCGACCTATATCAAATTATTACTTTGTAAGCTTGTATACAAAACTATCGTATCAAGAACAAATTCTGATTATACATATAACGGAGACATTGTGTCTATTACCGTATTTTGCGTTAACTTCACGACTTCAAATTCATCTTACATTTTTTCATGTCCAAACTCATACAATTATAACCACTATGGATTTGATGGGCTAGTATGTACTTGAAGAACACCCATAAGAATGTTCTTGTTATCTTCATCCTTTCTCGTTAGGTTCCTATAAATTTAAAAATAAAATTAACTTACATTCAAAAAAATAAAATAAAGACTGGTCAAAATCACTCTTTCAGAAATCAACGATCTCGGAGTAGTCTTTCTTCGTCTTCCCCTGAATTTTTTCTCGGTATCCTAAAAGTTGGTGGTGCTTATCTGCTTGACATTAGAGGATTGATTATGCAATGGAGAGTCCAACTAATTGTTTCAAATAACACCATTTTGTTGTCATTCTATGTTCTTGCGGAATTGAAGTAAACTTTGTTCTGTCTAGCGCTTGCCTTGTCAGCCTAGACATGGAGGATTGAATGCATTGTATTCTTATGGTGAAATAGTTTTCCAACGAGAATAATGACTCCAGAAACTATTTTGTAGTATGAATAACTAACTTGTATTCTTGTTATATATACAGAAGTGAAGAAGTTCACATCTTTTTTACCTTTATCATGAAACTACTGTTAATATGAATTATCTTTACTCTCTCATCCAAGATAGTTAAAACAATTAAGTAGATTTGGAGGGTTAACAAGTTTTACGAGTTGAACGTAGAAGATTTAGTTGGATGAAAGTGCGTAGACTTGTATTCTCGTCTGTGATAATCAAAGTCTCCAACAAAAAGGTGATCATCAAACAAAACATTAAAACATTTCAAAATCAAAGTCAAACCAAAATCTCCAGACTTTCAAATCTCCTAGACTCCAGTGAATGCCTTCTTTCCAAAGGCGGATGCACCAGCAGGGATCACCTTCAGCACATTGAACCTGACAGTCTTGGACAACGGCCTGCAAATAAATCCCAAAGAATCAAATATAGTTTCCCCAGCATTGGCCTATATCTTTGAAAAGCATAAAAGAGAAACCCAATATTCATATACCTGCATTGGCCAATGATGACATGATCACCTTCCTTGACACGGAAGCACGGTGAGACATGAGCTGGGATATTGGAGTGCCTCTTCTCATATCTGATGAAGGAGACAATGTACGTTAAAACTTAAAAACCATTTATGATATAAAACCGAGATGAACAGAGATCACAATCTGAGTTTTAGATGAACCACAAACTTACCGTTGATACTTCTTCACAAAGTGGAGGTAATTCCTACGGACAATGATGGTCCTCTGCATCTTGGCGCTGTGGCAAGTACCAGCTAAGATACGTCCTCTTACAGAAACAGTTCCAGTGAATGGACATTTCCTGTCAATGTAAGCTCCTGTTCCACAACAGAAAACAGAACATGTCTCAATTGTTTCAATCTTAAACTTCAGTTTACTATTTCAAATCTCATCAAAGCAGACACTCTAAACAATATTATAACTAAGAGACATATCTGATTATCACAAGATCAGTAGTGAAGAGAGAAATGCAGATTTCTATATAGCAAAACCTTAGCTTACACTACATTATCTACTCAGATCGAATCATTTGGAAATTGATAAGTTAACAGTTTCTCATTGAAGGATAAGAAAAAAACAAACCTTCAATGGCTTCACGAGGGGTCTTGAAACCCAAACCAATGTTCTTCCAGAAACGGTTCCCACCCTTCCCAGGTCTCTTTCCTTTGCCAGATTTCTTCGAGCTGAAAGAAACACACAAAACACCATTAAAAAACCCTCAAAAAATCGTATGAACCAATTCAAGAAACAAAATGGATATAAGAATCTTGAATTTCAACCTTAGGAAGACCTTGGGTTGCTTGAGAAAAGCTTTCTCAGTCTGCAAGAGAAACAAGAAGATGATTAGAATCGTAAAAGAGTGTTGAAATGAACACGAGGTGAGAATACATAGAGAAGGATGATAAACGAACTTGCTCAGCCATGGCTACTACTGATCGCTGCTCTCCGCGGAGCTCTGAAAGCAAAAAAGGCTGTAGGAAAATGCGAGGGAGGCAAAAGGAAGAAGAGATTGAAGTAATGAAGCTCCCCGGAAGAAACCCTAGTTTCCTTTCCACAGCTCTCTCTCTCTCTCTCTTTAGTTGGGTTTGGGCCTTCTTTTTTTCATGGGCCGTGATTCTCATTTTTTTATATCTTATTCATGATTGTAGACTTTTTTAGTTAGTAGTAGTGGCAATTTAACGACAAACAAAATAAAGGTTAGTAGTGGCAATTAGAGTACTCGGTTTGGTTCTGGTTCGGATTGGTTTTTAGCTTTAAGATCAAAACCGAAAGAAAATCAGTTCGGTTACGATTTGGTACTATTCGGTTGCGGTTGTTGAATCAAGAACCTATTAGGAACCAAAATATTTGGGTACCTATTCGGTTTTGATTCTAAATACCTAAATAACCTAAAAAAAATTGGGTATCTTAGAGATTTTGGTATTTTTTTGGATTTTTTTGGATATTTTGAGTATTTTTTTTGGTTATTTTGGGTTAGGTCTATTCGGTTATGGTTTCCTTATTTCGGTATTCTTTATTTTTTCAGATAAAGTTTGGTTATTCGAACATAAAATTAACTGATGATAATCGATATATATATATAATTGTATTTCAGTTTGATTTGGGTACTCAAAATATTCCGATTCGGTTACAGTTCTTTCAGTTCAAGAGTTTTAGAATTTGGGTATTTCACTAGTTTCAATTCGGTTTGATTTTGCTTTTCAGTTTGGTACCAATTTGGTAATTTCGATTTTAGTTTTTTTTGGCCAGAACTAGATTTGTGGTTATGTGGTGGCTAATTGTTCATGTTTCACATATCAAACCTCTTACTTCACATGTCAAACCACTTACTAAATCCGCATTTATGATAGGGGCCGGAGGATGAGAGACCAACGATTACGCCATAAAGAAAGAAAATCATATCATTGCACGTACCAATTCATAAAGCTAGCTAGGGGAAAAGCCTTTCAATGAAAAGCTGTACAAATTAATAAGATGTTTGGGTCCATTTGACCTTAATTTATATCTTTCTATGTTGCCAAATTAAATCCATATTACGCAAACTAGAAACATCATTACATCAACACCACATATTTCATGTGTTTTTTTTAACTTTTGACCATCGGAGATGATTTAGATTCATATGCACCCGAAAAGCTTTTTGGGAGCGGTTCCGGTGGCTCGGTACTTGGCAGCTAATTCCTCAGCTTTGAGTATCTCTTCTCCACGCTTAGCTTCGATCATCGCTCTTCTCTCTTCTGCCTCTTTGTGAATTTGAGCTATTTTGTTCTTCATCACCTCCACATACTCTGCCTTCTTTTTCTCCAATTGCTCCTGTTCGTCGATTCCAAATTTCACAAATTAAAGAAACCAGAGTTAAATCTGTAACCAAAGTATGTTAAATATTAGTTTGAAATAAAATTACTAATTCCCATTGTAAAAAAAAACTTACCTCCATTTTCTTGAGCTCAGCTTCCACAGCTGCTTTCTTGTTGTTCTCCCATGATCCAATTGAAGAAAGCTTCTTCTCAGCTCTGTTTCAAACATTTTCTTCAAAGTCTTAATGATAATTTCTTGGTTTAATATCAAAACTGTTTTACTAGTGATTTGATGGTAAGGAATCCGGTTATATAAATAAAATGTTATATGGATACAAATAAGATAAAAAACGTTACTTGTTCTCCACTTTGCATTTCTCAGCCTCTTCCCAAGCTTTGATAAGTGACAACCTCTTCTCTGTCTCAACTCTAGCCAGAACAGCATCTTCACTCCCAAAAATATTTTTTGAGCAAATTCAATCATTAATCAGAGTTTGTATGTAAGAGACACTGACAAACACATACATCCATACACAACCTTTATATCACTCAATATTAATGAATATAAAATCAGCTTTCAGTTTTTTTATGCACATCCATGATAACTAAACACCCAATTATTTACTCCCCAAATATGACCAAAACACTAATTAATTAATTACACCTATATATATCCTTTCATTTTCAGATTATATTAGTATTAATCATGAATTTATTTCGTTAATTACCTCGATTAACTGATCCTTCTTTCTTCTCTTCCTCTACTTGCTCTGCAATTAAAAAGTAATAATATTATAACTACTAATAAAGAACTATAATAAAACATTAGTGGAACAAAAATCTTTTGAGTTCTTATTTTCCAACCTAAAAATTGAAATAAATACAGATTTTTTTAAAATATTAAAAGGTCTAAATTATAAGACTGTTTTTAATCTTGAAAAAAAAACAAAAAAAAAGATTGAAACGTTATCAGTAAAAAAATTTCAAGAAAATCAGGTATGTTTGACTCTGATCAGTTAATCAATAGAAGAAAAAATATTTTCAGAAGTTTTTCATGATCGTTCAGCCAACTTGAGTAGTAATCTTGATATAGAAAAAAAAAAGAAGATAAATTAGAAAATTACTAGCGACGACGGGGACAAGAGCCTTGGAACCCTCTAGCTTCTCCTCCACCGGCGCAGGGGATGGAAGAACAGGTGGTGGAGCCACAGGCTTCTCTTGCGGTTGTGGAGCAACAACATCCGCCGCAACAACAGACTTCTCCTGTGGCTGTGGAGCAACATCCGTGGCAGCAACAGGTTTCTCAGCCGGTGATGGAGCTGGTTCCGTAACGGTCTCTGTCACCTTCTTAGGTTCCTCTTCAGCCATGACGTCGTCACGTAGGTACAACAACTAAAGATTACAAAGAGAATCGGAATGATTCAGAAGTATTTTTTTTTTGGTTTTTTAAGAGAGAGAAAACAAAAATATATTTAGAGAGATTAACTGTCGTCGTATTTTCAAGAAACTGAGCTGGATAAGTGTTTGGTAAGTGATATGTTCTGTTCCTCGTTGTCATAAAATGACTCACCTCCTTTCTTTATATATATTTTGATTTTGATTTTCTTCTTTTTTTAGCATCATTGATGCACGATCGATCATTACTTTTAAGATCATTAATAAAATCCATCCATATGTTATTTATATTTACAAATTTCACCTCATATGTTTTTTCATCAAATTTACGTACTCCAATCAATATTTCATGATGTTTAAAACATTCAAATTACTTCAAAGAGCGATAGTGTTGCAGTGGCCATTGATCGTTTTGATTCGCATTTTATAGATATCGTTACGATATAACATTATGGGCATTGGGGCTCTCTCTACATAGCTTTGGTACTCAAATAGAAATGTTTTCGAAGTATAAGGATTCAACGACAAATCGATAAGTCTTAGAATTATAGGAGTGGGACCTTTCGAATGTTGTTTAAACTTTAAAGAGGACATTAGAAACACGGAACCGTGATTAGGCCAGTATAACCGGTTTGCTATTCAGCTAAAACGTTACCAAACCGGGGTTTGTTATATATAGAGTTTCAAAAAATAGTATCCAATCAACCGGATAAATATGGACAATCTCAAATTATGATATCTTATTAATTAATTATGTTCTTTTTTTATTTGTTTTGGTTTGTTGTATAAACCAACCAATGTTCACCAACTCCCATGACGTCATATAAGGTTAACAAAAAAGTTAGAGAAATACTGAGAAAATAAAAGAGATATAGGATACTTTACGTTACGTTACTTAATTATATAGATAGCCCTAACCTAAAAGGAACTCTTTAAATATATATATATATAACTTGTAACAACATTTCTTTTGCGCGAATCTTGTTTCTTATCGAAACCGTAAAAGTTTTAAATTATGTAAATGTAAAATCGGCAAAGTTAAGTGAATGAATCCAATTAATCATAATATATTTAGTATATGCTAAATCCGGTATATAATTAATATCGAGAATTCTATAACAGAAAAGGTAGCTAATAGTTTCTATTTACAGAAAAAGGTAATTTACAAGTACTCGTTAATGAGTCTTTGTTGTTACCAATTTTTTTTTCTTTTTTTTTTTTAAACAAACATGTATTTTCATTCTATTAGAATAAAAACCATACAAAGTATAAACGATTGTTTGAACAAGATCATAAAGGGAGATTTCCCAAAGTTAACAACAACAAGGAAGCAGAGATAGATAAAGGCCAACGATAGTGGGAACTTGAGCGCTATGAACCAAGTGCTGGCAAGCATTTTGGAACCTGTGAGGTCAAGAAATATCGAAGCATATTCCATGATTAAATCAATGGATGAAGAGATGACCACTGTCTTGAGTTGAAGACGAAGCAGCGACGTTGAAAATGCCAAAGCTGAAACTCTCATCGGGATGAGAAAGTCTACACGAAGTAGGGCTTTGCCAAGGGATTGAGCATGGATAGAAGGGCTCAGATTGTCAGCAATTGGAATGATGGTTACGGTTTTAAGGTTTGCTGGGCTTTGCTTGAAGAGGTTGAGGTAACCACTACTCCTTGGAGTTGGGGTCATAATGCCACAATTCTTCAAGCGAAATGGACTTCAAAAAGTTGATATGATGCAATTTAGATGGCTCATAAACAGGAGAGTTGGAGAGAGGAGGCTGATGGAACACCAGTAACCACCGCTTCGTAGAAACAGGATCATAATGTCGGGTTCCTTCAAGCTATTTCCTTCAAAGGAATCTTCCTTAGGTGACTCTGGTAACATGCTTTTCAATAAACTCTTGTACCAAGCTAGAGACAATGGTGACTTAACTTGCAAGTGTATACGAGCACATGATACCATTAAGCTATACAACGGTTGACTAGGATGGAAAAGAGTAGAGTTCAGACCAGACCAAGGTAGAAACTGAGGTTGAGAGAGTCGATTTTTTGGTGAAAAATGGCATATGGGAGGAGAGGGTGCAAGAAACACAGTCAAACAGACTGTCGGGTCAGAAACATTAGCGGGGCTCAGCCTTGCAAACCTCCAGACAACATTAATCAACTGGCATCGACTCAAAGAATCATCAAGCAATTCAGAGGGAACCATTGCCCTGCTACCGAGGAAACCTCGACTTGACCAAGCAGATATAATCGGTACCAACAAGATTGAACTTGACAAAACACAACAATAAGAAACGCTGAGTAGACAAACTCTACTATTAGATTTAGTCTGTCGAAGAAGTGCCAGCAATAGTGAACATTCGCAAACCGTTACCAAAGAGGAATGAAGCCGCATGGTTTTAAATAGATGAAACCAAGACCCAGTCAACATAAACAGAGATGGCATTGGTATGAAAAATAAATGTACAAACCTGGACCTTGGAAATTGAGAGCATGGATCAAGATTTTTGGTAATGGGCCAACTGATGGATACTGGGCATTCAATCCGATAAACGGTAACTCCATGCAGCTTTGCCGTTAACCGGCCTGAGGGAAAGCTCAGCCATCGGAACATGAGACCAGATCTGAAAGATTGGTAGGGCAATAAATTTGCTAGATTTGACATAGGGCTTTGAAGAAACGTTTGAGTCGGGACGAAGGTCACCGGATACATCCTCCGTCATCTATCTCCGAAAGGTGATTGGTCTTTGGAACTTGTCGACAGGGGAGATAGGGTTTGAGCATACTCCTGAGACTTTTGAACTGATTGAGTAGGGGGCCATACGAAAGGTAACAAAGAGGAAATTATAAGAGGGGAGACAGCTACGGAGCCAAAGTTCCGACGCCGGCAAACCGAAGCTTCACCGGCGTCGAAGGAGTTTTTTTTTGCGAGGTTCTCGATATTCGGGACAGGGAGAGAAACTATGTCTGCTGTTGTTACCAATTCCTTTGAATAATTTTCTGAAAAGAGTCTGTTATACGATTTCGTTACTAATTAAAAATTAATATATGATAACTTTGAGTGTTCGATCCATATATAGTTTAAGTACACATCTCCATATGATTAAATGTTGAACTAATCTTTGAGTTTTGTGATTACGCAGCTACATATATACACTAGTTTTGCGATTTCAATTAATTTGTTAAAAACTTTCACATTAATCTGGTATGGAACATCTCTTTACTTATGTCAGATGGGAATAATAGTCTTACGTTTTTTTGCAATTTTAAAACTTATTTTTTATACGTTTTGCAGTTAAAAATATATTATAAAAGTTAAAACTGGTAATGTGATTCATATTTGAAGATATCATATTCCTTGACTTTTTTTGTGACTTTGTATGTTTTGCAGTTAAAAATATATTATAAAAGTTAAAAACCGGTCAAAAATAAAGCCAATGTGATTTATATTTGAAGATATCATATTCCTTGATTTTTTTTGTGACTTTTTTTCTATATGTGGCTAAACTAAATAAATAACTGACAATAAAAAGAGGGAATTGGATATTTGTTAGGGGCCATATGCCCAAAAAGATTTCGTTGCCTAAAGTGTCCACAAGGCTAGCAAGTTATGGTTTTTGATGACATATACAAGTAGCGCTCCAATCTTTATTTCCAAACAATTTTTTTAGAGGGCCGTGAGATTTCTCTCTCTCTCCAACCATTTCTCCGTCACCAGATCTAATAGTCCGGCACATTCTATGACCGGAATGCATCGGATTCTATCATTTTCTATGTTTCACGCACTCTTTTCTTTTCACTCTATCTGTTTCATCATAGATGGTGATGCTACCGGATCGATGCACTACAAAAAAGTGTGGTATTACATCACTTATTTTCTATTTTTGCATCAGTTTCAAATGATGCAAAAAAAATTTGCATCATTTTAACGATTGTTTATATTTTGTTGATGCAAATATTTGTATCGGTTTATATCAAATCGATGTTAATATTCAAAATATTTATATCGATTATTGTAATCAATGTCAATATATATCATTTATTTAATATTGATGTCAACATTTATATCAATTTATTTAGGTGATGTTAGTATTTATGTCACTTAGTTAAACTGATGTTTAAAATTAGTGTTAGTTTTAATCCGTAATTTTAATATTATTTACAGTAATTGATGTTAAATATTCCTATCAATTATAAATAACTTATTTTAAAATTAGTGCTAGTTTTCATAAATAATTCTATTAATAGTGTCATTTATAATATTCGATGTTAATAGTATTAATTAATTATTAAATTATTGTCAAATTTTTATGTTAATAACCAAAAAAATAATTATTTTTCGTTCAAAATAATGTAACAAATAAATTTATTTGGCATCATTAATGAAAAATTAATTCCGCTCAAATTTATTTGTAAAATGTTATGTCACTTATTAAGTTGATGAAAGACATTATATTTTAAAAATAAATTTGAGCGGAATAAACACTACAAAATATTATATATTTGGCATCATTTATAAATAACCAACACCAGTTCTAATATTTTTAAGTTAGTTCTTAATTTGATGTTATAAAACTGATATTAAATTGTACAAAGTTTGTGGTAGTTAAAAAATAGTGAAAAATGATGCTTCTAATTTTTTAATGTTTTTTACATGAGCTTTTTTTAAAAGAAAATATATATTAATGTAATTAATATAATTTATTTTAGCATCAGTTTCTATTGATGTAAAATTTGTATCATTTTTAAAATTGATCTTACCAAAAAATTAATAGATACATCAATCATCAAAATGATGTAAATTTATTTTTTAATCAATTTTTCTAAAGTGATACAAACAAATAGGACTTGAATCAGTTTTATCTAACTGATGTCAAACTAGTCAATTATAATATCAATTAATATAATTGATGCTTAGTTGCTTCATTTATAAATAAGTAATTTAAAATAATATTACTTAGTTTTGTGATACTATTTAAGTGATACAATATGCTTGTTTTTTCATAGTGACGAGTAGAAGGAAAGTCACTTTCTGTGACTGAGATCGGTCATAACCGGAATGCACGAAGGAACCATGATGGACTGCACTTTTGTAAGCCCAAACTAGAAGGCCAGCTCCTGACGCGACTTACCGTTACAATTTACACCTAACCACAGCTCCCTCAATTTCATTTTCGCTCTTCTGTCTGCCTAAATTTTGATTCATATCCATATAGCTCACTCTCTCACTAGTTTGCTATTTTTTCAAATCCATCTCCTCTCTCTATCTCTCCCTTGTTTGTTACAATTTCAAATTACTCTCGTCTTTACATCTCACTCTTCTTCTTCATCTCTCTCACTCACTTTGATCAGAAAACCACCATGAAGAAGTCAATCGTCTGCGATTAATCATCGAATCTACCTCGCCATGCTCTCGCCACGAAGGTCCACGAGTTTTTGACCGGATATTCACGACCTGAAGTTGACAGAGGAGAGATAGCTGACTACGCTCTTGGATTCTCCAAAGACTTCCCGGAGCTTATATAAAACTCACGACATGTTCTAACAGCTTATAAAACTCACTCAACACAACACCTTTAGAAGTATAAGAGTGTCTTTTGTCTCTTTCTCTGTTGCATTAAACTGACAATTTGTGGCGGGGAGAAACCATGGCTATGACGGAGATGGCAATGAAGTCTTCAGTATCTGCAAAACTCACTCTTCCTTCTTCTACATTTTGTAAGAAGGCATTGGGACAAATCTCTATTTCACTTCCAACATAAGCTTCAATCTCTCTATTATCTCTCTTTGCATCTCCTGCTCATGAAGCCAAAGCTGTTGTGTCCATTTCCAAGGACCAAATCGTCTCCTCTCTCACTAAAGTATGATAACATGCAATCTGACTTAATTTTTACTTGTCTTGTATTGACCAAATCGTATCCTTTTCTTTGTTAATGAGTGTTAATTATTGTCTTTAACAGGTGGATAAACACAATCAACCAAGTTCAAGAAACTGGTTTGAAGCTAAGTCGATTGCTTCGTCGACCATGGAGACGATTTCTTCAGCTGATTCTAGTGTCATTGTTGTTGTAGCTGGTGCTGCATTTATTGCTTACCTTCTTTTCCCTCATGTTTGGTCTGCAATATCTTTTAACTTCCGTGGATACAAAGGTACCTCATCTTTTAGCTTCATACTCCATATAGATCATCTTGAGTTGAGCCCAACTTAATTAAGTTTGTGAACAGTTGAGAAAGTTGAGAATTAACTCTACAAATGTGATGTATGTTTTGAATGAAGGTGATCTTACCGCGGCTCAAACGCTTGATCTTCTCTGTTCCAAGAATTACTTAATGGTAAATATAAGATCAGAGAAAGAAAAGGAGAAAGCTGAGATTCCAAGGCTCCCTTCAAATGCTAAGAACCGTATGATTGCGATTTCGTAAGTGTTTGTTTATATTTGATCATTCTTTTCATGTTTTCTAGCCACACCCTAAATTTTTTGAAAGAAACGACATAAAACTTGTTCTTGTGATGATCCGATTAGAAGAACTACCAAACAAAGTAAAAGGAATTGTGAAGAGCTCTAAAAGAGTTGAATCAGAGATAGCTGCATTAAACATTTCTTACCTCAAGAGAATCAACAAAGGCTCTAATATCATCATCTTGGACTCATGGATTTTGTTTTATTTGCTCTTTCACAAGACCTTTTAAATCTTGTTAAACCAAAAAGATTCATTTTTTTTGGTCAAACCAAAAAGATTCATCTTTATTGGTCTATTTTGGGCTTGTAGGTACTCAAATTCGGCTAAGATAGTGGCAAAAACGTTGAAGGTTCTCGGGTTCAGGAATTGCTATATTGTGACAGTTGGATTCTCTGGTGGCAGAGGATGAATGCAGAGTCGGTTAGGCACTGATTCACACAACTATCATCTAATTCTCTGTTTGTAAATTACCATTATGCTCCCAGTTTCATTGTACCACTTCTCTATGAGGATCACATTACAAGTTCTTAATGAAACAGCTGTTTTAAAAAAAATAAAAATAAAAATAAAAATATAAGAAATTAAACATTTTTTTTTATAAATATAAACAAATAATTATTATATGTATAAAAGTATACTAATTGTAATTTTAAATTACTAATCCTATAAGAAAAATTAAGGAAATTATAACATTAATTAATATAATACCATGATTAAAGAAATTATACCGGCAATTATTAATCATCAAAAAAAAAAATTATAGATACTCACCTTTACATAATCTATTCTATTAATACTGAAGTATTCATGGACTAACTTTTGGAACATAACTTTGCTTTGGTAGTTTTTAAATACAAAGGTTAGTAATCTAATTATTTCATTCATCCTTCATATGAATATAAATGTAATTTTAAAGTATCAAAAAACGGATAAATACGCGGGTCATTTTAACCCGGTAATCTACCATGATTTTAAGTTCTAATCGCAGTCGTTCATTACAAAATTTTGTTAGATCTTGATCGTTAATTTTCTATATTGTTGATTTAATCTTGGTTAATTTAATCAACCATAATCTTGCCTAAATCTTAATCGCTTAGAATATTTAATTAAGTAAAACATATACATCACAATTAAATAAG
Organism: Camelina sativa; assembly: GCF_030686135.1. NCBI lineage: Eukaryota > Viridiplantae > Streptophyta > Magnoliopsida > Brassicales > Brassicaceae > Camelina > Camelina sativa. The sequence goes on from NC_141892.1 coordinate 10,104,603, forward strand.
GAAAACGTTTAAATACATAATAAATCAAATCTAAATTTTTGATTCTTTAAAAATATTTTAGGAAAAAAAACAATTAACATTTGTGCATACTTTTCCTCACAGTTATAGGAACAAATAAATAAATACAGTTTAATTTTGAAAAAAAATAACTAATTAAGAAAAAAGTTACTTTAAAACGTATTTTAAAATAGTAAAATATTTATTTTAACCTTAATAATATAAATTTAATTAATATATAAGATATGTGAAGTTAATAAAAATCAATTCAAAATTATTTTAATGGATATATAAAATATATCTAAAATCAACTTATTTGTAAATACTCTCTAAAACACAAGATATGCAAGAAATATCTTTAAAAAGGTCTTATGTAACTAATATATTTTGTAATGATAAATAAAAATAATATATATTTATAAAAATAAACTATTTCATGGATTACATTTTTTGTTTAAGAAAAATTCTAAAAAATTCTTTTTTAAAAAACAAAAAAGAAACAAAGAAATTTTAATTTATCTTTGTATTTCTAAAAAGTAATTACCCTAAAATGAGTATTGAAAACTCTAAAACTATATATTTATAGAAAATTGAATATTAATAAATAGTTTTTTAATTTATTTACTATGAGTTGATCTTCTATAGTAGAAAGAAATAAATTATATGACCAAAAATATGAGAAAAGCACAAAATTTAGTTATGTTCTTATCCAAAAATTTTGGACGAAAATTTTAAAAGAGAACAGTTATGAGACATAAAATTTTTTTACGGATAGGGGCGAAATGAAACAGAGTAAACATGACAAAAAGGGATGGGACGAGAGGTCTTTGCCATTGTGAAATAGTTACGTGGAGGTTATATACGTGCAATGGTACAAACTAAAACCAAATTAAAATCTAATATTTGGATTTAACATCTTTAAACTATCACCAAAAACTGCAAAACGATCATTGTATAAAAGCATATTCGTGTATTTGTTTCTAGTATATTCACGGTTGCGTAACAGAGGGAACACTATGTAACTAGATAGATTCTCCTAGATTTCAGAGTTCAGTTTGATACTCTTGCTATATATGTAATCTCTCATAAGCTTGTTCAATATACGAACTTCTTTGGCCGCTGTACCTTCTTTAGATGCAGTAGCCACCATGATTTTGTCTAAGCGGTGGCGTTTTATCTGGACCATGGTGCCCTTTCTTGCGTACAAAGAAAGTGATGATGACGGAGATTATCTTGATTTGGATTATGATGACGATGACGATAACGATGATAATAACGATGAAGATGAAGATGACGCTGGCGATGGAGATGGAGATGGCAAAAAAAGCGTTTGGTGGTTTCTTAATAAGTCAAGGGAATTCCACATAGCACCTGTTTTAGCAATCTTGCCCATCAAACTCGGTCCACAATGTCCTACTGATGCTAATGTCGGAAAATGGGTTGAAAGCGCTGTTAACCGCAGCGTGTAGGTGCTTTTTCTGAAGCCAGATTACAATGATGATGTAGTAGATACTAGGTCTTTGGTTATGGATACTCTGGCTTTAAGAGACTTTTACATCACTGATCGTTCAGGAGACTCTTTCTCGATCAACAATATTGCCTCGCCTCCAATATGCAGAATCCAATTAATCATACTATATTAGTATATGCCAAATCCTGTGTATAATTAATTGTATAACTGAAAAGGTAGCTAATAGTTGCTATTAACAGCGCTTTCAACCCATTAATGAGTCCTTCTTGTTACCAATTCCATAGAATAATTTTTGAAAAGAATCTGTTATGTGATTTAGGCTCCTGGTAACCAAAATTTAGGAAAAGAACGAGGAGGAATATAATATTCCTCTTCATTCCTCAAAATTTTTACCATTTACAAAGAATATTATTTCCTCATCCTTCCTCTACATTCTTCATAAAATGATGAACACCAAAAATGTTTCTCCCCAAAATTGATGAGGAACAAATAGAACACAAAAAGAATTAATATTAAAATTCGTTTTTTATTTTAAAATAAATAAAAAAATATGTTTATTAATAATATTTTAATTGTATAATACAATAATATTCATATTTTTCACAGTATATTGGCAGAAAAGTATCTGTGATACAAAATTTCATGTTAAATTAATTTGAAAGCTTTATTTGGAAATTGTATGAATAGTAAATTAAATTTAAAAGATGTGTATTTCATAAATAAAAACTAAAGAATATTTTAAATTAAATTTTATTGTTGGTTAATATTAACTATTAGTATTTAATATGATGTCTCTAAAATTTAATTCACAAATTTTATTTTAAAATCAAATGTAAAATTTATTTTATATACATTAAAAGTAGTATTAGTATTTTTATTCACTGATTGATTTAATATTTAATCTATTTTTAAAAATATTGTTATTATTTGGTTACCAGTCATTATTTTGTTCTTTCTCTGCATCTTTTCCTTTCATTCCTCTAAAATTGTTTATTCCGTTTCTCATTATTCTTTTTATTCATTTTTCTTTTGTTCCTCTAATGGTTACTAGTAGAAGCCTTAATTACTAATTAAAACTTGTTTTTTTCCCTTTCATGAGTAATAATAATACTCTACATGATAACTTTGAGTTTTCGATCCATTTATAGTTTAAGTACACATCTACATATGACTTAATGTTGAACTAATCTTCGAGTTTTTTGATTACGGAGCTACATATATACTGATATACACTAGTTTTGCGATTGCAATTAATTTGTTAAACAGTTTCACATTAATATGGTATGGAACATCTCTTTTACAGTTTTACTTATGTCAGATGGCAATAATAGTCTTATTTTGGTCGCTCCCTTAAAAAAAATGTCATAAACTTTTAGTTTTATTACAAACTATTGAACAATTAATTTTAAACCATAAAATTATTCAATGATTCAGAATTATGGAATCAAGATGACAAAAATTTAGGCGTTTTACAATGATATATAGGACCGAGTCATTACTTATAAATCATTTCTTAGGTTCTTCTTCCTTCTTCTCTTCCTTCTTCTCCTCTTTCTTTTCCTCTTTCTTCTCTTCCTTCTTCTCTTCTTTCTTCTCCTCTTTGGCCGGTCCAACCGATATCAAATCGACTTTACCAACCTTCTTCAACTTCTTTACCACAGCAACCGCATCCATCGAACCTATCACCGTCAGTTTTTGATCCTTCATATCAGCTGCTATCGAATCAACTCCTGCTTAAACACAATCCTACCTCTTAGCATAAGAGTAGTACATTTGTATCATATTAGATCATACACTCATCGTTTTGAAACTAATGTAAAAAAATAACACTTAAATCAGTTTTGTTACCTTACTATACTAATCCCATTATCTACAAATAACCCATAAGGCAGACAACGTAGTTTCCATATCAGCCAGCCTTAACTAGGCCCAAACTAATCCTGATTTGTTCGGCCCATAAAATATCACTTCCTTGACTATGTGTCAAGAAAGGTCAAATAATCCAAGCTCTTAAGAAGCTTGACGCAATTATAGCATCAAACCAGATTTCATAACGATTGTTTCATACTATAACTTAGCTAAGTAATGGTAATTTAGTTGAGTGACAAAACCAGCAGCAAACGTTTACTCTCCAAATCCTTAAAAAAAAAGTTTCTAAAATAGATTGAACATAACTACGGCTCTAAAACCCAGAATCAAGAACTGAGTTTCAAATCAAAAGTGAAAATATAATTAATAAGTAATCACCGAAGATATCAGCTGCAGCTTCTATGGCTTTCTGCTTGGTCCTATCATCTGTCATGGTTAAAACCTTCAACACCACTTTCTATACAACACAACAAAAAAAGTAAAATTACAATATAGGAGAAAGAGATATATCATCATATTCAATTTTTAAAACTGATATGAGAAACGAACCTGAGCCATTTGGTCTTGGGATCTTGGAGAAGAGAAGAGATCGAGAAAGGAAAAAAAGAGTTTGATGTTTTTGTTTTTTCTTCTTTCTTTAGTTATAGACAAGAGAGAAAAATGGGGGTATTGAATATTTGCTTGACAATTGACAAAAGTTTGTGGTGGCTTTTGGTAAAAGAAGATGAGAGAACCAACATGTGACGTATGTTTTTGTAATGGACAGCTCTGCAATATTCTTACTTTGCCTACTTTTTTCTAAAGTTGTTTTGTATTTTTCTCGTAAGCCCATCACTCAGTATAAATCATTCCATTAGTGTACTAGTAAGACTGCTACCAATAACCATTACAAAAAAAAATGCATAAAAGAATAAATAGTTTTTGAGGAATGAAAAAAAGATTTGAAGATAAAAAAACAAAATAATAAATAATAACCAAACAATAACAAAATCTTTTAAAATATATTAAATATTAAATAAATCAATACTACAAAAAAAAAGTGAATATTGTGACTAGAAAAATGTGACCATTTTTTTGGTCTGAATATTGTGACAATTTACATACAAAATTATAACCTTTAATTCAGTCATAAATGTGTTATCATTTGGTCATAATATTATGACTGAATTAAAAGTATCTAACTTATGTCACTACTTCTACTTATGTCGAATTTATTACAAAATATAGTCACAAATATAAATACGGATTTGCAACCATCCTCCTCCCCCTCAGCCTTGTCCACCTCCCAGTTCCCCAACCTTTTACCCCCGGATCACTAAAACCCTTGCTTACCTCCAATTCAAACCTACAAGTTTCTCTTGACTATGAAACTCGGATTGAAGATTCAGGTAAACACGCTAAATGCCTCCGATTGAATCGAATTGAAGATTCAAGTTTCAACAAGCCTAAGTGGAAACGTCGCTCACTCTAGGTCTAGGTAAGTCTCTTTCTTTCTCTCCCGTGACACATTCCTAATATATATTTTTTTTGAGTGGTGAAGAATTGACAGTAAAGAGGCATTTGCGTCTGATTGCTTTGATTAAGAGATGTGGTTTTGGATCTGTTTCAGGCTATTAACTATTTGATCTACATTTTTTCCATCTGATTCCTATTTGTTGTTAATTGCTGTATTTTTTTGCAAGAGTCGTAAAATAGAGTTATCTAAATCAAGGAGGTCGATATAGTATAACCGGACATGTTAGTATTTAAATGTCTCGTCCATGCTTTACTAGACTTGTACTAGGTGTTAACATCCAAATTGGTCCAAAAGGAGATAATTTTTAACTATTTTGGTCGCCAAGGACGGTAGTACGCAGAGTTTCGTTTCTAGGTAGGGAACAGAAGAAGACACTAGCAGTTCTTGAGATAGCAAGAAGGCTTTGTTTTAAAAAAAAAATCCCAAACATACTGATAGAGTTAAACTAAGAAAAGAATCTTTGGGTTACGTCTTTTTTTTTTTCATGTTGGTGTGGGTACCTGAATTACCAGCTTGATGCCATCCATATTCAATGCTAGTGCCGTTGTTTGCTGGTTCAACCAAGGTCACATACGGACTTTCACAGATCATGGATCAACTCGGGAAAGAAGAATAAGTACTCTACTTCACCAGCTGAAGAAGCCAGGTACCAATTTCTTTCTTTTCATAAAAAGCTTTTACAGAATTTTTGCCTCAGGATTTTAAGAGCTGGTTGAATGAGATCAACGGTTGGAGAATCAAAGAGCAACGTTGAAACCTGTAGAAGAGAGGCACTTTAGATTAGTAATACATTCTTGAAAAGAAGATGTTTTTTGAAGGTTTGGCGTAACTGTTGACTTGGATGAGATCAGCTGTTTGCACATACTCAAAATCGAAGTTCACAACTACATCATGCCAGGGAAGGACAATTTCTCAGGCCAGACATATATGTTTGCCTGTGACCAAGCTGAGACGGCATACGTTCTATTCCACTGTATGATCACTAAGGCGAGAGACTAGTTGCAGTTACACTTCTCATGCGGTTTAGTTTGTTTGTAACATAGCTTCTTTCTTCTTATTATCATCATCTAGAGAGTTTGTATAGTTTAGAGACTTCCAAAATATGTTATCAACAAATTGATGTCTGTTAAGTGAATATTATTGTTTGCTGGCTCTTATTATTCTAATTTTTATTGTATATGTAATTATAAATTTTAAATAAAATGGTTCTGCAAATAGTTAAAAAAAAACTTGGTAATCATTTGTGACTAAACTTCCATGGAATTTTCGAATTTCTAGTTTTGTAACAATTTGTTACGAGTTTAGTAAAGACAAAATGTCACTAATAAAAATCAACTTGTGACGATTGTGTCACTATAATTGAGTCACTAATTGTTGCAGGTTTATGACAATATTTTTGGTTGTAAAATGTAACGATATGTGACTAAGATATGGTGTCATTTTGTGACAAAATTATATGTCACTAATTGTGTCTCATTTGAGACTATTGGGAATGTGTCACAAATGGTGACGAGTTGTTACCATTGGAAATTGTCACAAAATTTTGTGACCTTTTTGAGACATATCATAATTTGTCTCATTTTTGTCACAATTAAGATATTGTGACAAAATATTCATAAATTGTGACGGAAATAACAGTATTAATACTCACTTTTTACTGTATTGCAAATTTCAATAATAATATTAATACTACTTTTAATGTATATATATTGAATTTTACATTTGATTTTAAAATAAAATTTGTGAATTAAATTTTAGATATGTCATATTGCATATTAATAATTAATATTAATCTTCAATAAAATTTTAAGAGTAAATTCAAATATTTTTAGTTTTATTTACGATATAAACATTTCTAAAATTTATTTTACTATTTACTATTTATATAGTTTTCAAATAGAGCATTAAAATTAGTTTAACATGAAATTCATATCAAAAATATTTTTTTCTATCAATACATTGTGAAAATATGATATTACAAAATTGAATTATTATTAATGGACATAAATTTTTGATTATTTTATAACAAAAAATGAACTTTAATATATGTTCTTTTTTTGTTCATTTGTTCCTCGTCCATTTTAGGGAGGAATATTTTTTTTTTATTTTTCCTCATTCTTTGAAAAGTGTAGAGAAATGTAAAGCAAAAAATATTAATTTCATATTAATATTAAAAATATTAATCAAATATTAAAATATTAATCTCACGTAGTAAATTAAATTTCTTAATTAAGACTAAAACTATTAATCTCAGATAGTAAATTAAATTGGTGGCTTCTTTTTCTTTTGTTTTTCCAAATTTAATTTACTACCTGAAATTAATATTTTAAATATTAGGTTTGAGTCGACTAAGAAAAGTCATAACCGACGACTCAGACGTAATTAATATTAAAAATTTTAATCTCATGTACTACCAATTAATCTCAAATAGTAAATATTAAGACTAAAAATATTAATCTCAGGTACTACCAATTAAAACCTAAGACTAAGAAAAGTCATAACCGACGACTCAGACATAATCACTATCTTTTTATTTTTTTATAAATTAATTAATAAAATGAAGAATACCAGTATTAAACCTCGAGACGTTCATGATGATGCCATCTGGAAGATGGTGAAAAGCTGTCTGTGGATTGAGAGGAAAAAAAATAGAAGAAGCTCGTCTTGAGCTTTTAAGAAACTTTTTAAGAGCGTTTTAGAAACTTTTTTTAGAGCTTTAGACAAAATTTTTAACAAAATCAGTTGACTATGTGTTGATAAATAGTATCAAACTTATCAGAAATTATTAACTAAATCATTGACTATGCGTTTTGATTAACAAATGTTTTTGAAATTAATTATGGAATAGGTTGATAAATCATTAATTTCGTGTGTTAAACTTATAAGAACTGTAATTATAAAATATTTATTGAAATTAATTATGCAATAAATTAATAAAATTTTGATTTCATGATTTAAAAAGAAATAATATTAATTTTGTTAAAAGTAGTTTTATAATTAAAATATGTCTCTAATCAGGTCCGTCAGCATTCACATCATTGTTTTTGATAGTTAACTAATGGTTAAATTAGTCAATACTGATTTTGACATGCATTGATAAGAGTTCGCGTAGTTTATTTAAATTTTATTAATGATTTATGTTGAAAAATACACTTGTCTTGTTGTTTGGGTACACTCTGAAAATATTTCGAGATGAAATTTATGTTTTTAGATACTTTTTAAGAGTTTTTGTATGTTGCAAGTTTTTATGAGCTTCATAAAACGTTGGTCACGTTTGTTTTTCTACGTTTGGTAATCTGTATCTTTCTAGTCACATAAGTGGTTTGTTTTTGATTTTTTTATAAGGTAACTAACTAGTTACTTAAAACTAAACATCATCATTCTTCATCCGTACAAAAGGGCCAACCACGTCTTTTCAATTACAGAAATCTAAGTTTTCATTTACATACTAGAGAAAAATTAGCTTAGAGGTCATATCACTTCTTCTTTTATATCACTTCTTCTTTTACCATGGAGCCGATGCAGTTGTCTGAAACTCAAGCTTCCCATCATCAAGCTCTTGGACAATCTTTGCTGCAAATGACTTACTCTGAGCTATCTCTTTCTCTGTTGAACAACACAAAAAGTGGTTGATTTAATTTTAACTTGTTAAAACTTAAAACCAAACATCATTAATCATCCAAAAAGGGCCAACGTAGTCTTTTCAATTACATATAGTCTAAGTGCAGAATGGAGAGATTAGCTTAAAAAGCTCATATAATTTTTTATCATATCACCACGGAGCCGATGCAGTTGCCTGAAACTCAAGCTTCACATCATCAAGCTCTTGGACAATCTTTGCTTCATATGACATACTCTCAGCTATATCTTTGTCCATCTCCTCATTCAGCCTTTGCAGCTCAAGAATCTTGCGCTTGTTCTCAACCTTTGCACTCTCTTTCTCTGCAGTCACTTTCTTGGCACCTTTGAGCTCGTCCTCTTTCTTTGATTGCATACCTTTAAGAGTCAACAACTTATAGATTCTCGACTGAGCTACTTTTACGTTGAACCCGTGTTTCTCTAACTCGGCCAAGGAATTACTGATCCTTATGAATGAGCTTATGGTCTCCTTGTGTGGCAGATGTTTGACTTCATCAAGTAAACCAGAAAAGGTAAACATCATACCAACCGCTAACATTTCTCGGGATTCTTCTCTAGTCTCCACCAATGGGTTGAAATGAGGACTTTGTGGGACTGTTTTAAACACCTCCATTGATTCAAGTATCTTCCAAAATGGTGACTTCTTCTCAAAGGGCAAAACCATTGTTGTATCCTTTGCTACAGAACAAAGGTTATCTTCTCTTTTCCTCTTTCGATTAATATCTTCGTTATTTCCCTGAACGGAAGTTGTCAAGAGGATTAAGATGATAAGCCACCAGCTAACAAACTAGCGAGAAATCGAGAAATGATAATGTCAAAGCGAAAAGTTCCACTTTACATTCTCTCGTGCTGAATCGTTTTCAGCCTTTACTTGTTTCAACGGTGTTATGGTCATGCCTGGAGGTGGAGTTACATGATCAGATTCATTTGCTGGAAAACAGTGGAAATTATAAGATCAATTTTTCATGATATAGAAACTGAAAATGTGTTTGTAGAATTCGCTTTGATTTCGGAGAGTGTTACCAAACTTACCATTCATCACAGAATCACCCCTCTTATCTCCTGATCCCTGAGTTAAAGACAATTCCCTAGTCTGCAACATATAACACAGATCATAAACCACAACAAGAAGATAACAAAACAAAGACTTCCAATGCAAACCATTGTTACACATCTAAGAAATGTAGTCAAAGGAGCTGAGAAGTTCTGAAACTACAATGACAGTTTTCCTATTTCCATTAATCACACGAATTAGTCACTATTGACAATAATCTAGTGTTGTCATTATTCACAAAAACAAAGACTTCCAATGCAAACCATTGTTACATCTAAGAAACACACTCAAAGCTAGCAACTTTTCTTATTTCCATTCTTGCAAACTGTTCACACGAATTAGTCACTATTGAAAATAATCTAGTGTTGGACTGAAACCAGTGAATAAAAAACGTTAAGTACCTTCCAAACACCATCTTCCCACGCCTTCAAAGACCTAAGATCCGATTTTTTGAACAGCGCTTTCTTCTTTGTAGCCTCCATATGCAATCCACACCAGAGCCTTCCCACCATTGGTATTTGACTTTTCGTAACCCGTCCTTGACGCCATCCATAACCATCATGATACACCTCTATGAAATCATCCACTTGATACTCTTCAACCCGAACAAAAGGTGGTATAGGCCTAAGACTACGCAAATCGACCGTTTTGTTTGGTCTTCCCTCATAACTCTTGCGGATCAAAGGCATATCCTTGACAATATACTTATACACACCAGCATCATCCTCTTTAAACTCTTTAATAACCATTGCAGGTACCCATACGACCTCATCAGCTTCATTTATCTTAGACCTTAGTTCCACCATTGTTCCAGGACTAAACATAGGCTCCTCAGCTAACCGCCTCAAGAACTACTAACAATAAAGTTAAAGTCTTTCATTAAGATTTCACAACCAAAACATTAGAAAAAAAAAAACAAAACTTTCGGTAATAATGGCAAGAAAGATACAAAATTGAGAAGCAAGCAACCCTCAAAAAACACAATTACCTCTGAATCATGTGTTGATTGAATGATCCACCATGAGTATATCTTCTCATCGACCCACTTAAGATGAGGCCTCAAATGCTTTCTATCAAACTGAATGATCTCAGATATTGAATCAAAGAACACCAAACACTTGTCATGACCAACCTCTTTGACTACAAAACCAGTCCACCACGCATCTTTGTAATCAGCGTCGACGATGGTGCCTATCTCGATATCGATGCAAGCTTGCACATTTTTTGGCGGGATGGGTCGAATCAAGACTTTGTCTCTGAGTTCGTTAAGAGGAGTGGAGA